>NC_137949.1:6494454-8979454 GCF_963969265.1 Rhamphochromis sp. 'chilingali'
GGGTGCAATCAACAACTAAGCACGGCCTGGTGTGCGCCGCCCTGCCAGGTGAGCCACATTAGAGCAATCAAGGGTGGGCGTGCCGAGTAAACCTTTAAATGCATGCAGCAGTCATTTGACCCGTGTGCAACATACTGAGAGGACGGCAAACAAAGCACTTTTCCACTGTGAGGAAGACTTTGAACAAGACAGGCTATCGGTAAGCTCTTGAGTTCACATTTTGCTTTTGCAGATGTATCTGGGACTATGGAAGCTCAGTTGTGCAAATGTTTTACGCTTAGGGAAATAGTTGCTGCATTTAAGTTTAATTATATTGACAAAAATGAATGTTTAAGCTTGAATAAATTGTTTGTGCAGTTAGTGTTCCCACATATTTATGTTAATTAATATTAAAAATAGTTACCCCAAATCCTTGGGTGGATCGTAAAACTAGTGAATAAATGTTTGGTTTTGATTTAAAGAAAATAATTCTTTGTAAAGAAAATCCTTAGTTAAAGTCTATTAAAATGTTTGAACTCTAAAATGTATACTTTAAAATACAATTGTTTATAAAAAAGTGTTAATGCAAAGAAGACACATTTTGTATATTTAAGAACCACAGTTAAATTAACACAGTTGACCACATGGTAAATGGCTTTACTGAAGTGTATTTTGTTATTTCGTCTGTCTTTTGTGAATGGTTAATGGAATGTTCTTTATTTTTGTGTTGAAAGGTTTTTTACCTGCTGCTACCTACCAGCTATCAAACTAGTTGGTCTAAATAAAGTTGAGTGAAATTCAAAGTCTGGTCTTTTTCAAGTGTGGACACCTCACAGTCAGAGGAACACTTGACACTCACCGTGGACACACCGACTCGAAAACTGAACGCGAGATGGTCCTGAAGGAGTCCCCGGTGGCAAGGAACCTGGACAACAGTGTTTAAAATGAGTATTATGTGTACTGCAGTTACAAAATACATTATAGAAATTACAAAATTACAAAACATAAATCTTACATAAAACATTTTGTAATTATAAGGATAATTACATGATATATATTTGATATAATCTAGAACAATCTGCCGTGATCATAAACAAATATTCAACTATCCCAGAATTAAACCAGGTCTAAATGAAAAAAGGAGTGAGTATCACTACAAAGATTAACCCACATTGGTCCTAGTACAAGTTTGATATCAGCAAACACCGAGAGCATACCTATGACACCACAGCCATGCTATCATTCAAACACTGATAACAGCATAAATCGAATTAAATCGGGACTTGATGAGACCGTCTGAGTATCACTACAAATATTATGAAGTCGTCTCGTACCAGTTTGCTATCGGTAAACACCGAGAGCATTCACTGTTAGCATAGCACATCCATGTTAGTATACACTGCTAACATGGATGTGCTATGCTATCAGTAAACGCCGACAGCATTCACTGTTAGCATAGCACATCCATGTTAGCAGTGTATAAATGGATGGTTTAGCATATATTAGCGCAGGTATCAATAAAGGACTACCGTATTAAACACTTTTACTAACCTCAGGCAGATGGACAGGCGCTCTGCTGGTGGGATTGAGCGCCTGTAATTGGTGTCTAGGCGGGCAATTCTGGGACCGACGCGGGAAAGCAGGTCCTCAAACTGGCCGAGTGACAGACGATGATATCGCTGGAATCTGCCGTCATCCAGGCGCAGCTCCTGTAGCAAATGGTGAAACTCTTTATACAGTAAAGTTACAGCAGGATACAAATAACATCAGGCTGATCCTGCCACGATTTGTTCCCCCTGTCTAAATCACGGACAAACAGTATCCCACAGTTGTTTATGTTTTTAAACCCATTTTGCACAGGATCATTAGGCGGTCCATTGTCCCTCTCGGTGGGTTACTCCCACAGGGTTTAAATCTGGGATTCTCCACCATTTGACCCTAGAACCGAAGAAGCTTCTCAGATGAGAGGTGAAACGTCTTCAAGCAACTTAAAGAAGTCCAGACGGTTTTCTTTCCAAGCTTCTTAGGCTACGTCCACATGTACATGGGTATTTTTGAAAACGGAGATTTTCTGTTTTCGTTTTAAAAAATAATCCCGTCCACACGTAAAGGCAGAAATGAAGGAAAACGCTGCTAGGAACATGCCAAAGCAACAGGTGGCGATATATTCCTAACCGTGCAGAAATGTTGGCCAATCAGAAGTCTAGAAGCCTCGGTGGGAAAAAGCTGGGGCATAGAAGCAGAACCAAGTCGTATGTGTGGAGGGACAGTAACTGTGTGTGTATATGTAAGCATTTAAACACTGCAGAGAGTACAATTAACAGTAACAGTATTGTAGAAATTAATTTCACCGAAACAATAACGTGGCGCACAGTGTAATGTCAAAAAATGTGCACACCTTTGACGCTGCGTTTTCTGCGTTTTTCTCGTCCACATGTAAATGCAAAAACTGAGTTTTCAAAAATATCCACCCTGGCCAGAGTTTTTAAAAATCTCAGTTTTCAGTGACCAAAAACGCCGTTTACGTGTGGACGAAAGGTGCAAACGCATATGTGGACGTAGCCTTAGACTACGATGACCTGGATGACTGAGAACCTTCACAGACATCTTAAGAGTATAGGACAACTAAGGGTACAGAATGTGTGCAAACCTGTTGGCCAATTACAAAAAAAAAATGTTTCCTAAGGAATGGAATAGGCAATGAGAAATTTCTCATAAGGATTTAAAATATTTGAACTACCAGTGTGTAATACTGATAGGACATTTTTGTGTACACAACATTGTAACATATTTGAATAATATTAACAATTAAACAATAAATCAGGAAATAGAAAGCAGATAAGGTCAGTGAAATTGTTTGCATTATTTTATGTTTTCAGCTCCGAGTAAACAATTCCTTTTTTGAACCAGATGAGTACCAGATGTGCATCACAATTCTACAGTTTCTACAGTGGAATCAGTGTGGCTATCACTTTAAAGTCTCTTTGGGCTGGTTTGTGTTCTCAGCTTTTTGTTCAAACATAAAAACTAAAAGGGAGATTTTGTGTGTGTCCTCTTTGGGATAGGGATGTGTATTGGTGTGTCGAACTGTACCATATAAGTTTTAGATTACCTGGTATTTAACTGGTTAAAATGTGTTTCGGGTCATTTTACAGAGTACCGAGAAATAATTGGGACCTCCAGTTTGTTGCAATTCCACGATTACAGAAATTGTAATCAACAGTTTACTACATTTTTTCCCCCGATGCTCCATATTTTCTCATTTATGCAAACAAATGATAGAAAACACTTGGTATAAAAGTACAGTTCATTTACACCTCTTGCTGGTGGCAATATTCTAATTCAAAGTCACTGCTCTGTTGTTGCACACCATACTTCATACCAGGTGATGCTAATGATTTATAATGGCCACCAAGCTGCTTCTGCCATCTCTCATTAGTGCAAAGAAATGGAAAAAACAGTATCCTTCTATCCTTATTTAGCAGTGCCTACAATAAAATGCTTTGCCACAAAAGGAAATCCACCATCCATCCATTCGCTTCCGCTTCTCCTTTTCAGGGTCGCAGGGGGCGCTGGAGCCTATCCCAGCTGTCATAGGGCGAGAGGCGGGGTACACCCTGGACAGGTCGCCAGTCTGTCGCAGGGCGGAAATCCACCATAGATTACCATTTGCAAGGACTTAAGCATCAGCAAGAGAACATCAAACAGCAAGAACATCTGAAGATGAACGCTGTCCGAACTTCAAACTGGAATGACCGTGGCAGGAGCAAAAGGAAACAAAGTAAGAAACTAATGCAATACACTCACATAATGGTAAGTAATATATAAATGAAACCTCATTAGTACATGTTTGCTAAGCTAACAAGTTTGTTCAGGTGTTGCTAATGCTAGCACATGAAAAATATAAGGTGAAGAAAGTGGCATACTAATATTATATGTTAATTATGACTGGGTTACACACTTGGTGGTCCAGTCGATGCATTGGTCTGTTTTTGTCACCCTTAGCATTGTACTGTGTGCACAAATGCATTTCTGCTTACCAGTATTTTAGCTAACTAGCTCCATCCTCAACTCCCAGACAAACTGAATGGCCAGAGGCAAACATTTGTTTTCTATAAATTTACTGTGTGTTTGTGTGCGTGTTAGTGTGTTAATGCAAAGAAACTGCAGTAACACAGCTGTTGTTTGTTAATGTCTCATGATGTAATAATAACAAAATAACTTTTGTGTTTTTGAGATTCTGATCGGATGAGATTTATCCTCTCAATTTTCACTGACTTTGCTATGTGGCTCCCAAATATATCTTAATCTTATTAAATAAATCATCGTTATCTTCTAAGTCTGGGTCTGCTTTTGCACCGCACTCAACATCCCCCTTTTCATAGTCTGACCGTTCTCTCGTGAGGCAGTTTCTGTCTGAAAAGGTCTTAAATGGTGAAAGAAGGCAAGGCAAGGCAAGTTTATTTGTATAGCACAATTCAACAACAAGGTGATTCAAAGTGCTTTACAGAGACATTAGAAACAAGAACAAATAAAAAGCATGATTTAAAATTGAATAAAACAAGCAAATAAACTAACTAACTAATTAACAAACAAACAAACAACAGTATATAAAATCAAAACAGATAAAATCAGAACAGTAGATAAAATCAGTAGTTAAATGTAAGTTTTGAAATTTAAGCTTAAAGTGTGGATTTGGTGCTTTATTCAAATGCAGCTGAGAACAGGTGAGTCTTCAACCTGGATTTAAATAAACTGAGTGTTTCAGCTGATCTGAGGCTTTCTGGGAGTTTGTTCCAGATATAAGGAGCATAAAAGCTGAATGCAGCTTCTCCGTGTCTGGTTCTGACTCTGGGAACTGATAAAAGACCGGATCCAGATGACCTGAGGGATCTGGATGGTTCATACTGGGTCAGGAAAGAAAGAAGGAAAAGATAAACGAAAAATGCACAGTTAAAGGAAAAATATATCAGGGGAACCTGCTGTTGCTGTTATCTTTGATGAGACACCAGATACAGATCATGGCCCCTTTGAAAAAAGATGACTCTGAAAGAATCCTAGCATATCCTGCTCACCGTTTTCTTGGATGTAAACCACTTCACAGTTCCATTGTCAGTTGTCAAAAACACTTTAACAGTATGACATTCCCAATTGTCTTTGACAATACAACCTACATGCTGAAAGCATACTGGCAGTGTTGGGAGGTAACACATGTACTGGCATTACATATTTAAAATACAAAATATTAGTAACTGTATTCCATTACAGTTGCTGTTTAAAAAGGTGATAATTAGAATACTGTTACTTTGTTGAAATAAATGGATTACACAGTGGTCTTTTCCTGTTTCATATGTTAGGCTATCCCCTCTCTAATTTTGGCAATTTCATGCATTGCCGGAGACCCAAACAAAACACGCAATAAGAGGCTCTAATGTCCTGTTCATGTTGATGGCGTCAGTTACACAATGGACCCGGAGCCAGCACAACAGAGCCAGCAGCGCGCGAGCAGTAATGCATTTCTTACTTGGAAATTCCAACACCACTTCACATGTAAAGAAGAAAGGGATGGGCAAAATCTGGCTGTTGAATGCAAACTCTATATACAGTACAACCAAGCTGCTCTCAGCATCAAAAGACTCCACCTCCAACTTAAAGAAACATCTGGAAGTAAGTATTTAAAAACTAACATTAGCCTACTGCGGCTACCCTGTTTTAGTTGTGGTAGCTACCTGGGTTACGTCCCACTTCAGTATCTTCGATGCACTATTGTTGTGCACCGACTGCAGACGGTTAGACTTGATGGATAGCATTAACAACCTGTTAGCTGCAAATAATCATGTGCAGTTCTGAAAGCAGTCCATGAACTAACCTCGGCTAACGGCAGCTAACAATGTTAGCTCAGTGGCGAGTAACCTTCAGTAATAGTAATAAATCACACAGCAATAGTACATTCATGTAGTTGTAAAAAGCATGATAATATATTAAGTAATCCAAAGTATTCAGAATACGTTACTCTCATTGAGTAACTTAACGGAATATGTTACAAACTACATTTTGTGCCATGTATTCTGTAATCTGTAGTGGAATACATTTTAAAAGTAACCTTCCCAACACTACATACAGTGGCTTGCAAAAGTATTCGGCCCCCTTGAACTTTTCCACATTTTGTCACATTACAGCCACAAACATGAATCAATATCATTGGAATTCCTCGTGAAAGACCAACACAAAGTGATGTACATGTGAGAAGTGGAACGAAAATCATACATGATTCCAAATATTTTTTACAAATAAATAACTGAAAAGTGGGGTGGGGTACTTGTTTCTACAGTCAGTTCATATAACCTGCATAGCACATCATTGAATTTGATTGGGAGCGCCTTCTGCAAACCTTTTGCTGAGCTCAATGCATTCATGATGTAATTGAGTAAGATATTATTCTTAGCAGGGGGTAAAAAAGAAGGTACCTGTCTCATTCGGCAGACAATCTGGAAGGCTCTAAAGCACAGTGCAATGCACTGAAATTTTTAAGCATAAAACATAACAGTCAGTGGTATTACTTGTAAGGTTTCTAATGAAGTGCTATTTCAAACAGTTGAAGAAGGTTATATAGAAGAATGTAGGCACTGTTGGTGTGAGTTTATGTCCATATCAGAAATTTTAATACATAAGAAAAGAAAATGCAGATCATATGCAAGCTGTCTACTTTTTTCCCTCCTTTTCATCTATTTTGACAATTTAGATGGGACTTACTAAGAATTAAAAACACAAAATCTCTCACAAATCTTTAGAACATACAACCACAAAACCAATCATTTCTCAGAATTCTGGAGGAACTGAATAATGTAACCAGTAGTGGAATGAATTACTTTCTCTGGTGAGTAATTAAGTAACCTAGTGCATTAAGTTTCAGAAACTACTCGGTAATGTGTAATACATTACATTATTGGTTTTGAGTAACAAACATAACAGTGCTCTCATGTTAACAACACAACCATCTTATGGGCCAGATTGGACCCTTTAGTGGGCAAATTCTGACCCATGGACCATATATTTGACAAAAGCCTTCACACAAACCAAGCTGTGGATGGACATTGTTTTCACAAGTATAAAAAAGGCCTGTGTTGTGGTACAAGGACGCCACAAGATAAATCTAAGTGTGAGAAATTTGTTTAAGCACAACCCTAAAAGATGATTATACATTATGCCTGAACTGAAACACGCACATATTCTCTGCTGTCACTTCTAACTGCAGAGGCTGTTTCCTTCCACAAACCTCCATTTTTTGAGGAGATAATTACACACCCCATACACAAGACAGACGAGGAATGAAAATAAACTCTCTCTTTTCTTCCCACCGTCGATCAGCAGAACTGAGCTATTGGCTGATGGCACAGCCGAGGTGACAGATTGTACAAAGGAAAGGAAAGGAAGCCAAAACAAGAGAGACACTGTAACGGATAGGCAGGAAGAGAGAGAGAGAAGAGGAGGGATGAGACACGGATAGAAGGAGAGATAAGATTGGAAATGACGAGGTGACATGTGAGTAAGCAGGCTACATGAGAAAGAGGGGGAGATGGAGGCGATAAAAGGAGAAAAAGGTTGATATGGCAGGTGGATGGGACACGAAAGACATCTAAAAGAGAATAAGAAAAGAGACGAGAGAGCATGGGGTGATTGAGAAAAAGAAGAAATGGAAAACAAGCAGAAATAAATGAGGTGAAAAATGAAAAAGGTGAGGGAGAGAAAATGGGGGATGGGAATAAGGGAGAGACAAAGAAAGGATGCACAAGGAGAGAGAAGCAGGAAAAAACAGGAGCATATTTCATGTTTCTGACACACCTCATAACTCAGGTTGAGAATGCACCTGCACACCTGGCAGACAGAGATCAGAAACCAGGACAAAGAGTTTACATGTCAAAGTCTCTCGCTGGCAAGTTACTCAATCTGTTCTTCGTGTTACTGAAACTAAAATATGATGTTTCCAAGCACAAAAGCAGCATATTTAGAAAGATTAAAATATTTTGGGAAGAGGTCAGAGAGACATGTGAGAAGAATAGAATGTATAAGAGTTGAGAATTTTAAACTAGACTGAAAGCTATCGTGTGCTAGCTCGTTTTACTGTTTCAGTTCTGTGTGTGTTTTGCCGAAAATCCTCAGAAATGAATCAAAACAACAAGCAAGAAAAAAATGTGATTCTGAGAGGCATCTTACATGTGAGTCACGTGTTTTAGAAAAAAATCTGCATTCTTTATCCAGAGTGCTTGGAATTGATGGCTCTATCCGGTCGTTCAGTGATGACGTGACGAATCCTATTTCCGGGCCTAAAGTAGTGTGCGTTTAATATGGCTTTTATGTTGTTAACATGTTTAATGTTTCGTATTTTCTTCTATTTAATCTCAAAAAGCTCCTAAAACAGTCAGTGATCACTGTTGACCTCCCTCGGCTGTTATTACCGCTAATCATTTATTTAAGCTCAGTTTTTAAAACCTTACCATGTAACTACAGCACAGCCCATGCAGCAGTATATGAATGACTAACCCCGTATTGTTGATGGATTGTCTCAGTTGTCCTCCTGACTGAAGTTTAGTCCTTTTACAGCATCCTGCCATGCGATTACATTTGTTCCTGACCACCGAGAACACTCACGTTAACTTTTATCGAGTGGAAAAAAAGTTAGCTTGTTTAAATTATGCTAACATAGCTGTGTCGCTAGCGGTCACGTAGCACATCATTATATACCAGCTAGCCAAACTTCAGTAACCCTACAAACGTCACTGCTGTTTAGTTTTCTGTCTTCATTTATGTTGAAAGTGATAACAGAGCTGTACGTTTTAATTTGTTTCCAAAACCCCGCAGTCAGGACATGCTATATTGTATTTAGATAGAAGCTAGCGAGCTAACTTCCTGCTAATTTCTAACTCCGTTAAATGTCATAAATTCCGTTTTCATGGATTCCTGGATGTTAAACTCAATTGTTACACCTGGTAGAGCAGAACGCTGATCATTTTATTAAAGATGAAAGACTTTAGACAGTTTTTCAACTCTCAGTAATGCCATAGTGATCATTGGATATATGGACCTGCAGCGGAGTTTAGGCCCAGACACGGCTAGTGACGTCAGACTGAACGATCGGATTGTGGTATAGCATCATTTTGCTCCCACTTCTTTCTTTGATCTGAGCGTTCACATTCTGATGGCTGCGGTAATTCATTGGTTTCATGAGGTCAAATATTTTGTGAATGATGTGCCTTGACTACCACAATCACCAAAGCCGAACGCTTCAACTTATCAGAATGATACTTTGGGGAATTTTGACCCTCATTTCAATCAGGTTGAGTGCTGGTCTTTGACTGAGTCACTGCAGCATATTTCTTTTCTTTTTCAGCCTTTCTTTTGCATATTTACTAGTATGGTTGGGGTCATTCTTCAGCTGCATGACTCAGTTTTGGCTGTTGGACAATTAGCCTCACGTTTGACTTTAGAATACTTTATTATTCAGAAGTGTTCATGGTTGACTCAATGACTGGGTGATGCCCAGATCCTATAGCTGCAAAACAAGCCCAAACCATCACCCATCCATCACTGTGCTTGACAGCTGGTAAAATTTGGTCATTCCAGGCATTGCCGGAAACCCAAACAAAACACATAATAAGAGGCTCTGACCGGAAATCTGACAGTGCAATGCAAACTCTGTTTACCAGCAACCCAACTGGTTTTAGCGTCAAAAGAAACATCTGGAAGTAAGTTCTTTTTTTAAAAGCATACAGCAACTACATTGTTTTAGTTGTGGTAGCTACCTGGGTTACGTCTCTCTTCAGTATTTTTGAGGTACTATTGCTGTGTGATTTATTACGATTACCAAAGGCTGCATTACAACCTGCTAGCTGCGAATAATCATGTGCAGTTCTGAAAGCAATACCAACTAGATTTTTACTAGAAAGAAAACATATTACTGATACAGAAATAGTTTTCTATATGAGATCACTGCAAAAAGTGCAGCTTTACCTAATGTCCACCCTACTGTTACTCATTTTATATTAAGATTTAAAAATCTAGTTGGTATTGCTTTCAGAACCGCACATGATTATTTGCAGCTAACAGGTTGTTAATGCTATCCATCAAGTCTAATAGTCTGCAGTCCATGAACTAACCTCGGCTAACGTCAGCTAACATTGTTAGCTCGGTGGCGAGTAACCTTCAGTAATAGTAATAAATCACACATCAATAGTACATTCATGTAGTTATAAAAAGGATGACAACATATCAAGTAATCCAAAGTACTAAGAATACATTAGTCATATTGAGTAACTTAACGGAATATGTTACAAACTACATTTAGAGGCATGTAGTCTGTAATCTTTAAAAGTAACCTTCCCAACACTGATTATGGACAAACATTTCCATTTTGGTCTTATCTCCCAAGGACGTTGGCCTGTAACAGTGCATACTCATAAAACTGTCAATGAATTGATTGCATGAATGTTTTATACACAAAGTCATTATTTATCAATATTTTCACATCTGGATGTGTTCATCCTTTATGAACACACTTAGAACTCCCTATGATCATGCATATGAACAAAACATCTTTAAAACCAATATTACTACTACTGATTATTATTATTATTTTCTTTTAGTCATTATTTAATGCATCACAAAATCCTCAGAACAACATTACATTGCAGGTTAAAAAACTTTAACCTTAATTTAAACATATTCTAGTATTCTGTATCTCATTTTATCTTTAATCATCTTTCATTGCAGGCAGGGAGCACGAGCCCGCTGATTTAGAATAAGTTTGATTTACTAACGAACGCATAGTGTTAAATATTTAAAAAAAACATCTTTTCACATGACTTGTGAAGCCAAATTTCCCTTTAAGCTACTACTATAAACACCTTAAGTTATTTGTTACCCTATTTTTGTCCACGCATACTTTCAAACTTTGAACTTTAAACATATTTGTGCCACCTTTAAAGCATGCTTAACATTCACTGTTAACTTGAATGAAATAGAAGAGGAGTCAAACAAACACAGATGTGAAAATGCAAGAGTACAAATGAGAGCAAAACGCATGCTGGAAAAGCAGTGAAGCATGGAAGAAAATGAAAAAATGGGAGAAAGATAAGGGAAAATGACTGAAATGAAGAGAGCTAATTCAAGTATTGGAGAGCAAAGATGAAAAAAGGTTTCATCGCACTCTCATGGTCAGATGTGGTGGTGAAAATAGGGCTAGGTGAGATGAAGAAGACATAAGGTAAGGACAAATGACAGACTGCAAAGGAGGGATGGGTGGAGGACCCAAAGACAGCTATTGTCACCCCACCTGCCTGTGATGGTAGGATTTCCGGCACTAGTGGTGTTGTTTTCTCTCCTTTATGTGGTTTACAGCCCCCAGGATATGTGGAGGCATTGGGATATCTTTACACACTTCCTGTACCGCACAAAGCTGCCTACCGTTGCTCTGCAGATCACAAGATAATCCCAACAGAGACCAAGAAACAAGAGACCCTGGTGAGGCGTCACGTCACACCCGACACTGCTTTAAACATGTCACATACAAAATAGCCTTAATCATACTGTAGCTGTTTTCATGTCTGTTTTCATATCCACTGATTGTTCTGCGGCGATTGCTTGTAAGAGTTAAGGATAACTATGTGCTGAACAGAAAAACCTTGAGGCAGGTGGACTGCTGTCAGCCAAGAGCAAGGCTCCAGACTAACCAAAATTTGTTGAAGACTAAGAAAATAGAGCTTGGTGTGATGAAGCTCCAGTTCTGCTGAGGCGTCAGAATATGTCACAATCTTGTGTCAGCAGTGTGATCCACTGACCCAGCCTGGCTGGTGTAACCAGTCCAGGATTCTGCTGGCAGTGTCACATTATGAGGACTGTTTTAAAGACAGTCAACCATAGTTCAGATCCTTCATTCTGATTACTGCTGCTGAACATGTGCTTTGCATACTATGTTGGTGGTACAACTTCTATCAGACAATCACTGCATCACAAAGCAAAAGTCAGCTTAAACTGCTTGCTTAACTGCTTAAATGTGCTTATGAATAAGAGGATTGATTGAAGGCAGTGGCGTCCTTAATCACCTGATCTCCATCCTGGCTGGGACATGGCAGAATGGGGGATGATGATGAATTATTGTTTTCGTTTTTTGTTTCTTTTGTTGTACAATATACAATAATGATACAATTTTATTTAAACAGTCAATCTACAAAAAATGCACAAATAATAGTGAAAAGCGATGCTTAATGGTTACATTTGCCACTAAAGCACAGACTTAGAGACGTCACCTACTAAACCTGCTTCCTTGAGGTTTATTACCAATTGTAAATACCTGACCCATCACTGTGATTTGTACTTAAGAGTAAAATGGCCTTCTTTGGCCATTAGAAGACAGGGGCATTGGTACACTTTTATTTACAAAGCTATGCTAGGATTGCTGCCTCCTTATATTTGTACTTTGGTCACAAGGACAAATAGTGGTTCTTACTCCTTGCGCTCAAATGATCAGCTGCTGTTGTCTGTTCCCCTTGTCCGCACAGAGCTGGGTAAGAAAGCCTTTGTCCACTCTGCACCTTTTTCGTGGAACATGTTACAGAAAGACTGGAAACTGACTGAACTGTTGTCTTTAAATGTTTTTAAAACTAAACTCAAAGGCCTACAGGCTGCCTCAATAATGTGTAATTGTTTTGTGTAATTTTAACTTTGTTTGTTTGTATGTATTTGTCTTGAAATGTGCTGCCTCTTGGCCAGGACTCCCTTGAAAAAGAGGTCTTTGATCTCAACGGGACATTCCTGGTTAAATAAAGGTTAAATAAAAAAAACTAAATGGCAGAGAAGGATTAAGATCTCTGTCTAAACAAATAAATAAATCTGGGTAAATTCCCAGATGATTAAACATGCAACTATTTTGCTGGCAATAACTGAAATGAGTAAAGAAACTCAACAGCCTATTTATGCAAGATAATTCCTCATTTTATTGGGGGTGTTATATTGGTTGGGTCTGATTATTGGGGGGGTCATAACCCCCCTGGAAATTACGCCCCTGGATACAACATAGTGAGGACAGGAGTTTTGAGAAGGTGTCAATATTGTACTTTGTTGCTGTTGCTGTCATATTCAGTGTAAATATTGCTTGGATCAAAGGATGGTGTGATGCAGTCTTTTTGTTTTAGAGAGCATGTAGATTGAGAAGCTCACTGATGAGTCTTTTATCAAACTAGCTTCTGCTGAAAAGTGTCTCAGATACGTATTTGTTTGCATTATTGTTGCAGATGTCATATTAATGAGATGAAAACGGTTTGTTAGGTTTGTGGCAGCTTAATAAAATATCACGAATGAAATACTTGTTTGGATTTGGCACATCCTTCGAACCTCTAAGTCTCACTACCAGGAAACAAACCCAGAAAGGCATTGCACTGCTACAGCAAAAGTCTCTTGAATTGTGCAGGTCACTAGTTAGAAGCCAGCACCGTGATACTTTGTCTAATTTGATTCAATATAAGCAACAGCAGACTTGAATTACAGGGTGAAAATCCCGAAGACTTTCCAATCCAATAATATGTACCATAACACCCTCATCTGCTGGCAGGAAACCTGCCTCTTGGGCCTCTTCAGTCACCATGAGAGAGCATCACTTCACTGAATCTGTAGACATTTCTCAGCCTTCCTCTTTCTCAGCTGACTGACGCATTTGTGGAGCTGAATAATGACACTTGTTGGCTGCACAAAAGCAGCTGGTAGCTTCTGTTGCCAACGATGACAAGCAGAATCGCCTTACTCCGGCTGGAACAATGGAGGGCTGCGTTGATACGGTATTGTGTGTCAGTGTTATCTGTGGCTCAGCCCCGTGAAGATTTGTTCCACCACAAATAAGATTTTATTTCTTGAGAAGCCCCCATGCAACAAAGAAGTGGCTGAAATGCCTCCCTTTACTCCTGGAGGTCCAGAGGATGAACACAAACAAAGCCCTCAGGATCACAGAGTCACAGCTGTTTGTGAAGTGCGGGTCTTATGAGGCTTAAAGACAAAATCCAACTTAAAACACGAGTCACCTATGTTGCTCCTGTGATCCACAAAGCGTAGCGGTGATCTTCCTGTCCCTGATCGGGGAATTTTGAGACACACGCAACCCCTTCATAAAGCAGCAGTGTCTGTGGTGACAGACAGTGAGACAAATCTAGCACCTGCTCCACTAAAAACAAACACCATGCTTGTACTCACGGTAATCCTACACTTCTGTGCTGTTTAGCTCCTCGTTTTAACTTCATAATGACATGACTAGGACACAGTAGATGATTTTTTTTTTCTTATTTGGACAGTTTGGTGGCCTCACAGCAAGAATGCCCTGGATGGATATTCTGTTGTTGGGAATCCTGATGGCATGCATACATTATTAATGTTATTAGCATTTGGTAGGTGTTTCTTCTTATGTTGATTAGGTTTAAATGAAACCCTTTTTGATGGCATGGCAACTGATTTTGTTTTCAAAAAATAATTAAAATAGTAAATATTGACTGAGTGTAATGCTTTATTCAGCCACTTGGGGGCAGCATAAAGAGTTGGACAGCACTTTGTGACATTAAAGCATTAATACTTTTTTTTTTTTTTACCCTTTTTGGGTTTGGTTTTTTTTTTTAACGCTCCACTGGACTAGGCACTTACCAAGTGTTTGATCTGAACATCTTTCCCTTCCGTGGTTTATGAGTGATAATTGTGAAATTCACAAAAACTAGGCATAAAGATCAAGAGATGAAATAGCTGTGCAATAAAGCTTTCCTCTGATTTTGTGTAGGTTAAACTTGGAAAACTTTCAGTTTGGTTGTTCCCTTCATGCTTGTTTGCTCAGCTTTGGTACTAATTCTTTTTTCAAAAGCATTTGCATCACCTCTCTTAGGTAAGGCCATCTAAAATGCAGCCTTAAACAACATTACGCATAAAGGACTAAAATCATCTACATGACACCCCCTGTGCAACTGATGATGTGACAGCAGGACAGCCCTAAACCCTCACAGACTTCAAGAAAGTGCTCATCAAAGTCTTTAAGTCTATGATTGTGGACAGTGGAACACATAAATGACCAGTTACTGCCAGCAATCTTGGTTAACAAGACTGTATTCAAAGACTTTGGGTGCATTGCGCAGGCACAGATGTCTGCTATTCAATGCTAAACATCAGTACTAGTACAATATTAGGATTTCACCGATATAAACAAGAGACTTCTTTGGATGTATGTACACTCTGATAGAAGTCAGATAACTGCATTAAAAACAATTCAAAACATGGTGGAGAGGTGCAATCCCATGATTGAGATTAGTGGAGATGAATGGTGGCAGACAGCTGCAGCTACAACCAACTGTGTCAGGATCCATCTGTCTGCCAAAGCAGCCATCCTCTTAACTTGAAGCCTCACGTTGAAATGGGTATGTTTAAAAAAAATTATATCTTGTAATGTGTAAGTGGAAAATTGGTAATTTTTCTACCTGACTGTAACATGCCGATGTCTGCTGTGAACTCTCGATTTGTAACAACTTTATAGTTGAGCGTCTGTGTGGATTGACTCACTTTTGTTTGCAGCTCCATGATCTGTTTTTGACACTTCTACACTGGCTTCATTTGTCAGGTCCAAAGGTTAACAACTTGGACTTAACGTAAGTCAGGATGAGAGATAAAGAAATACAAACAACATGTATACATCATGTTTTTCTTTTCTTGAGGTGTGACTGGCAAATCTTCTTCTGCGGTTCCTTAAACAGGTAGTGACAGAGGATAGACTCATGATGTTAACCTTTTTGAATTGTATTTTCATATCCCATGTTATCACCTAACCTAGGTTAGTCTCTAACACAGTCTGATATTACTTGTAATTAAACTAAGCTCTATCTTTAACCACATCTTAACCCAAAAAAGAATTAGAAGAGCTCGGGAACAAAAAGTCCTCTCTTCTTAAGCTTTGAATGGCAAATTTATCTCCCTAACTAAAAAGGTACAAGAACACACACACATACAACAACTGCAGAGTTTACTATAGCTGTCTACCACCAGCACTTCAGGAGTAAATCAATAACATCTACTGTGTCCTAGAACACACACACAGACACACACACACAGAATTCAAAACCCAGACCCCCCTCCCTGTGACCAAACAACAGGTGATCAGCTGCAAATGGGTGAAGTGAAGTAGGTAGGGGGAGGGGGGAATAAGACCATTCATCACCACGGGGGCTGCCACCGTCTCCCTTCTCTGCAAAGGAACACGCTGTAGCAGACATCTCCATTTAAAAGCACTCGATCAGCAGCTAAACAAACTCAGGCCCCTCAGGTCACGCAGCCGGGGCCACACAACTGGGTTTGAAGCTTGGTAGAAGTGCAGCGCAGCCTCCTATTAGGGCGAAGTTCAAAGGAGAAGCACACACAGACACACACACACACACGTTCTCAATCACTGGCAGCAAAGCAGAGTGGACTGAAGTGAGGTCAGCAGATCAAACAGTACCTGTGGGCTGTTAAGCAAACAGAGTCACCATGCGATCTTTAATAATCTACAATTTGTGGTTTGTTTTTGCACAAACTTCACATAGTTTATTTGTTTTGGGATTTATTATTCTTATATAATTATAAGATATATATGAGTATGCATGAACTAGAGCTTTAAGAAGACTCAAAATTTTAAATAAACTGGAATTATTAGTGTTGTACGCCACATCCCCATTGAGGTCCTGATGAAGGCTCTTAGGGTCCTGTTTATATATATATATATATATATATATATATATATATATATATATATATATATATATATATATATATATATATATATATATATATATATATATATATAACACCCAGCACGCCCCTGCGGGCGGTTTATCCTTCAAGCTCGGGTCCTCTACCAGAGGCCTGGGAGCTTGAGGGTCCTGCGCAGTATCTTAGCTGTTCCCAGGACTGCGCTCTTCTGGACAGAGATCTCCGATGTTGTTCCCGGGATCTGCTGGAGCCACTCGCCTAGCTTGGGAGTCACTGCACCTAGTGCTCCGATTACCACAGGGACCACCGTTACCTTCACCCTCCACATCCTCTCGAGCTCTTCTCTGAGCCCTTGGTATTTCTCCAGCTTCTCGTGTTCCTTCTTCCTGATGTTGCTGTCATTCGGAACCGCTACATCGATCACTACGGCCGTCTTCTTATGTTTGTCTACCACCACTATGTCCGGTTGGTTAGCCACCACCATTTTGTCCGTCTGTATCTGGAAGTCCCACAGGATCTTAGCTCGGTCATTCTCCACCACCCTAGGGGGCATCTCCCATTTTGACCTCGGCACTTCCAGGCCATATTCGGCACAGATGTTCCTGTACACTATGCCGGCCACTTGGTTATGGCGTTCCATGTATGCCTTGCCTGCTAGCATCTTGCACCCTGCTGTTATGTGCTGGATTGTCTCTGGGGCATCTTTACACAGCCTGCACCTGGGGTCTTGCCTGGTGTGATAGACCCCAGCCTCTATGGATCTTGTGCTCAGAGCTTGTTCTTGTGCTGCCATGATTAGTGCCTCTGTGCTGTCTTTCAGTCCAGCTTTGTCCAGCCACTGGTAGGATTTCTGGATATCAGCCACCTCCTCTATCTGCCGGTGGTACATACCGTGCAGGGGTCTGTCCTTCCATGATGGTTCCTCGTCTCCCTCCTCTTTCTTGGGTTTCTGCTGCCTGAGGTATTCACTGAGCACTCGGTCAGTTGGGGCCATCTTCCCAATGTATTCTTGGATGTTTGTTGTCTCATCCTGGACTGTGGTGCTGACACTCACCAGTCCCCGGCCCCCTTCCTTCCGCTTAGCGTACAGCCTCAGGGTGCTGGACTTGGGGTGAAACCCTCCATGCATGGTAAGGAGCATTCTTGTCTTTATGTCAGTGGCTTCTATCTCCTCCTTTGGCCAGCCTATTACCCCAGCAGGGTACCTGATCACGGGCAGGGCGTAGGTGTTGATAGCCTGGATCTTGTTCTTACCATTCAGCTGACTCCTCAGGACTTGCCTGACCCTCTGCAGGTACTTGGTGGTTGCAGCTTTCCTAGCGGCCTCTTCATGGTTCCCATTCGCCTGCGGGATCCCCAAGTACTTGTAACTGTCCTCTATGTCTGCAATGTTGCCTTCTGGTAGTTCAATCCCCTCAGTTCTGACTACCTTCCCTCTCTTTGTTGCCATCCGACTACACTATATATATATATATATATATATATATATATATATATATATATATATATATATATATATATATATATATATATATATGTATGTATAAAGGCTTCATATATATATATATATATATATATATATATATATATATATATATATATATATATATATATATATATATATATATATATATATATATATATATATATATATAAGGCTTCATATATATATACGAAGGCTCTTAGGGTCCTGTTGATCTTGATATACAGGACCCTAAGAGCCTTCATCAGGACCTCAATGGGGATGTGGCGTACAACACTAGAGGCCAACTCCAAGCCCATAGCACAAGTCACCCTCAAGTGTGGGATCTCCCCAGGGGATGCTCTGTCCCCACTGCTGTTCTGCATAGGCCTGAACCCCCTCAGTGAGATCATTAACAAGACTGGCTATGGATACCGACTATGGAACGGAGCAGTTGTCAGCCACCTCCCGTACATGGATGACATCAAGCTGTATGTCAAGAGTGAATGAGACATCGATTCACTGATCCACACCACCAGGATATACAGCAATGACATCGGGATGTCATTCGGGCTGGAGAAGTGTAGTCGGATGATAACAAAGAGAGGGAAGGTAGTCAGAATTGAGGGGATCGAGCTACCAGAAGGCAACATTGCAGACATAGAGGACAGTTACAAGTACCTGGGGATCCCGTAGGCGAATGGGAACCATGAAGAGGCCGCTAGAAAAGCTGCAACCACCAAGTACCTGCAGAGGGTCAGGCAAGTCCTGAGGAGTCAGCTGAATGGTAAGAACAAGAGCCAGGCTATCAACACCTACGCCCTGCCCGTGATCAGGTACCCAGCTGGTATAATAAGTTGGTCAAAGGAGGCGATAGAAGCCACTGACGTAAAGACAAGAAAGCTCCTTACCATGCATGGAGGGTTTCACCCCAAGTCCAGCACCCTGAGGCTGTACGCTAAGTGGAAGGAAGGGGGCCGGGGACTGGTGAGTGTCAGCACCACAGTCCAGGATGAGACAACAAACATCCAAGAATACATTGGGAAGACGGCCCCAACTGACCGAGTGCTCAGTGAATACCTCAGGCAGCAGAAACCCAAGAAAGAGGAGGGAGACGAGGAACCATCATGGAAGGACAGGCCCCTGCACGGTATGTACCACCGGCAGATAGAGGAGGTGGCTGATATCCAGAAATCCTACCAGTGGCTGGACAAAGCTGGACTGAAAGACAGCACAGAGGCACTAATCATGGCAGCACAAGAACAAGCTCTGAGTACAAGATCCATAGAGGCTGGGGTCTATCACACCAGGCAAGACCCCAGGTGCAGGCTGCGTAAAGATGCCCCTGAGACAATCCAGCACATAACAGCAGGGTGCAAGATGCTAGCAGGCAAGGCATACATGGAACGCCATAACCAAGTGGCCGGCATAGTGTACAGGAACATCTGTGCCGAATATGGCCTGGAAGTGCCGAGGTCAAAATGGGAGATGCCCCCTAGGGTGGTGGAGAATGACCGAGCTAAGATCCTGTGGGACTTCCAGATACAGACGGACAAAATGGTGGTGGCTAACCAACCGGACATAGTGGTGGTAGACAAACATAAGAAGACGGCCGTAGTGATCGATGTAGCGGTTCCGAATGACAGCAACATCAGGAAGAAGGAACACGAGAAGCTGGAGAAATACCAAGGGCTCAGAGAAGAGCTCGAGAGGATGTGGAGGGTGAAGGTAACGGTGGTCCCCGTGGTAATCGAAGCACTAGGTGCGGTGACTCCCAAGCTAGGCGAGTGGCTCCAGCAGATCCCGGGAACAACATCGGAGATCTCTGTCCAGAAGAGCGCAGTCCTGGGAACAGCTAAGATACTGCGCAGGACCCTCAAGCTCCCAGGCCTCTGGTAGAGGACCCGAGCTTGAAGGATAAACCGCCCGCAGGGGTGAGCTGGGTGTTTTGTTTTGTTTTTTATATATATATATATATATATATATATATGTATGTCATGAAATGAAAACATACAAGACATACAAGAACCTCAACAATGTGCTAAACCACAGCTTTTACATAATTTTTCAATTGTTTTCTATTGATGAAATCAATAATATATTAGACATGGTTGCTAATCAACAGTAGAGATGGGCGGATTGATCCAAATATGACACTAACACTTGTATCGGATCAATACTATTGTGATGGTATCAATACTTTGTTTCTACCCTCTAACTTCAGTATGTAGCCCGGGGAATTGTTTTAAATAACAGGGTTTTTTTGGAAATAAAACAAAAAGGTTCAGACATTTATTTTTTAACTATTAAGCCTTTATTTTTTATAGCTTTAAAGACATTTAAACAACAAAGGTTGGCCCAAAGTGCTTCAGAGACAGACACATTTACATTCCTGGTTTCCTAAAAGCTGAAAAAAGTTGTGTTTTATTGTGTTGAGTAATGATTAGATAAAGTAAAAAATGACAGCGATAACGTGGTCATGAAAATGCAAACTGATGATGATTCATATCATAAGTGATGACACACTGTTGTCCCCTACATAAGCTGCCTTTGGTATCGGAAGTACTGGCCCTGTGTGTACTTGGTATCAGACTGATACCAAATCTTGCGATATCGCACAGCCCTAATCAACAGAAAGTACCTGAAATGTCTTTGTACATTTAAAACTAAGGAAACTTATCACAGAGAGCTGGCAGTGTGATGAAACTATTTCAGATTTAATAGGAAAGGACCATGTGAAGGGCAAACTGAGGACTTTATAGTCATTTCAATATCTGTATTGTGTGTGTGTGTGTGTGTGTGTGTGTGTGTGTGTGTGTGTGTGTGTGTGTGTGTGTGTGTGTGTATTTAAAGTTGATACATTAGGATCCAGATTTACTAACATACATATTGCTAGAGCACAAAAGAAAAGTACTGTCTGTATCCACAAAGAGAACACACTGGCAAGACTGAGAGGTGGAAACTCGGTTTTGCGACTGACCCTGAGTTTCTTTCTCAAGGTGCAAAATTATCAACGTTTATGACACCCAATTTACTGATAAGTATACTGAAACTTTTGTAAATCGCCCATAAAATTAACCACACCTATGAGCACTATTTGGGGTAAATTAGTGTCACAGCTTTTCAGTTATCTTCAAAAGCACCTGCTGTGTAAACATGATATCGTGGATATCTCGTGACGCTTTCAAATTTGATGTCTCCAAGGTGTTAAGTCTGAATTTCTCAGTTGTCCCTGGACAGCAGGACAACAGATTTGAAGGCTTACTTAAAACATAACATGAATACATGTAAGGCTCGCATCATGTATACATTTATGCTTTCACAGAAGGACACACAGTCTCTGGTAGCTTTAATCCTGAGTGCGCTGTTAGCAGGTTTGTTGAGTTAGTGAAGGGCAGCAAATTAGCTTCCCCGGCAGGATATGCAATGATGAATAAGACGACAAAAGAATGAGGCATTAGATGTACGAACAGAATAGTCTGTGGGAAACAAGAAAAAATAGATAATATATATATTTGTACAGAGGATGTTATTAATGTTTTAAAGATACATCTGCATTATAAGTGTTTCGCCTCTATACATAACATCGCAGTTCTATTTTACACCTTGTAAATCAGTTGGGACCAACAAGCTGTGAACTGAGAGGTGAGACTGGCCGTCTGCGACTTGACATGTAAGCCAAAGGCCAACAACCTCTTGACCTCTGAGCTCCACATGAGGCGAGCCAAGTGCTGCCCACTTAACCTCAACGGCTTCCAAAGAAAGACATTCCCATGAAAATAAACTACACGACGAAAAAGAAATTGTGCCCTGTGTCGGGGCTTTTTAAAGATTTTATTAACATCCACCTGGGGGTGCTACAGACATTAGCTTAATGGCATTTCCAGCCTGGTGCAGCCATGCTGTGGTGAGCTGATCTCTCTAATTACTGTACAGTGAGGGGCGGGGGTGGTGGGGAATTGGTACGGGGGCAAATCTGCGTCCAGGCTCAATCTCATAAGTGCAGGCTGGAGCTGCAGCAGGCCTAATGTGTGTTTATGCTTGTTCACGAGAGGTTATGATTACCGGCGACAGTGGCGTCACGGAGGGAAACACAGTCAGCAGGTGCAGACAGGGCAGAGGGTGACCGACAAACACAAGTCTGGGAGATGTAACAAGCATCTAAATGTCCAGCTGTATCGTAAATGTTAAACCCTGCAGCTGCTAATAATGGGAACGGTGGATGCTGGTTTCGTTGCCCTGTTTAAACAAATTGCTCTGCAAGACTGCGGGGCAGACTTTGTTTTCTACACTCAAAGGCAGAAGCAGCTTATTAGACCATTTAATCATAGCAGAACCACTCGCAAATTGATGGATGCGCCTTCGAAATTGCTGTTATCGGTATTAACACTGTTCACCCCACCTTGAATCATCAGCCTTGCAGCAATTGCAATGTGCAGCGCTAGTTTGTTCCTGACATATTCCAGTGAGGATTACTGAAATTAAGCATTCTAGTAATTCGAGGTTAAGCATTTAGCGTGCAACACTTGTAACTTGAGAGAGTGAAATCAGGCTTATGGCAGGGGGGGGGCTATAACATCCACCGCACGTAGGCACATGCAGTGCCAGTCAGTAAGCCCATACTGCCCGTGGGCTACTTCAGTTGTGTGGCACACCTATGTAGCTGACGCCTAAAGCCTGGATTTACCAAACATCTAAGTCGCAGAGTCAACAGACCTATTGCTCTGCTCAGTCTATGTTCTGATCCACCTTGTTTCACATCCCAGTGGGCGGGGCTATGCCCAGAGATCTGTGAGGGCGCGAGTTTCCATGAGGAAAAAAAGCCTTTTTGTCCCTGAAGCATCAGCATGTCTGGAATGAAAAACGTGTTTTCAGTCTTACCTTCATGTATTATTGAGTATTTTATCTATGAAACATTCAGAGGAAGCAACTCTTTTTATGTTTTTATGTAACGCTGACTTTGAATACAAGATGTTGTGTAGTATGTTGTTGACACTGACAAACTAAGGTCATTCTCATAAATGAAAGGAAAAGGAAAGCTTTCAAGAAATAGCAGTTTCAAGGAATGTAGGAAACACTGGATAGCTGTGGATAGTGGAAACAACTAGAAGAATCCAAATTAAAGTGTGAGTGAGAAGAAATATTGCAATGCATGAAGCCCAACTTTAATCCACAAGCTTGAGGTGGTCTGTGTACTGCTGTGCTAGCATCATGCTTTTACAATTACAATTAGTGTCATTCCTTTTAGCAGTGGTGTCAAAAATGAAATGCAAGCAATGCTTTTGCAGTAGCTAACAGTCAAAAAACAACATAGAACTAAGAGATGTGTTTGGAAACACTTCAAGGTCTCAGTTGAAGAAAAAAAAGTACAATTTTTATTAAAAATTCAACAAGTGTGTGATGATTGTTGCCATAACTGAGCAGCCCTACCGTGTCCTACATGTGAGAAAGGAGAATAGTAGAAAATATCCCAACCCGACTCTCCCTCAGCTGCCTGCAGTTTATGTGCAAAAAAGGCCTTAAGTTAAAAATCTGCCTTGTTAAAAGTCTATTTAAAGATTCCAGAGATAAAAGATAGAGATCTTTATATAAAATCAAAGACCTGAAAGGATTCAACAACAAGTATTTTCAAAGGATAAAGGTATGACAAAGTACAGGTTTGGTTTTTTTTCGGTTTTGCACGCTCATGTTGACCATGAACTATATTCCTAAATGTGACAAGAAGCAAAGTCAACAGGAGCTATTCTCTGCTAAAATCTACTTGTGTTGTTTTAAAGCAACAATCGCTTAGTTACCATGAAAATAGTGCCTATAAATGCTTCCCATTCTTCACATTGTCGTTTTATAGGTGTTTTAAGTAAATGAAAAGCTTCTTCCAACTCTGCTCTCAGTTACGCACATGTCATTTGCTGACCTTATTACAGTTGCAGGCCTTGAGTGTCTACAGTTACTCCCCCAAGTGTTGTGCAGAACTCTCTCTCTGTCTGTGTGTGTGTGTGTGTGTGTGTGTGTGTGTGTGTGTGTGTGTGTGTGTGTGTGTGTGTGTGTGTGTGTGTGTGTGTGTGTGTGTGTGTGTGTGTGTAGTGACCGCTTCATGTCATGTGCAAACACAAAACATGCTAACATGATTTAAAGCAGTGTAACATAACCTTTCCTCTACATCATCGTCCTCTCGCCAGGCGTCCCTCTGTAAACCTACATGATAACCCCCCACCACCACCACCATAGTCATATAGACGACCTCTACACCGTCTACAACCACGACTGCCTACATCACCACACCCCTCAGCACATGCATGCAACTTGCATTCCTCTGGATTCTTGATCTGCAGCATGGCCAGATCACGTCTGGACATGTCCTCTGGTTACCTCCTTCACTGCAGCACAGCCCACTGAGCACTGAGCTGCGGTTACTACGATGCTGTCCACAGTATGTGAATATGCTCAGCTGACAGAACTCACTATGCGTTATATCAATATCTCTATTTTTTGTCAGTTTAGTAACTTTTATGAGTGTGATTTGTATTCATTATCTCCCTTTGAGTATGTGGATATTTTGCTGTCTGTATTCATTCAACACTGATGACTTCAATTTAGAATGTAAATAAACTGTGGAACGGCACAAGTTCCTCTATGACCCGATGCTTTTATACATGTCTATCCAACACCAAAGAATCAAAAGAAATTGGGGAGAATGTTAACAATTCCAACAGGACTTGTAATCAAATATGGAAACTGTATTTCAACATCTATTCAATAGGTTGGCACAGAATTTGGTATTCAGATCCCCTCTGGGATAAATTGCATTATTTTTGATATGATTTCATATAGTCATTGCACATCTGCTTGTGGACACTTATCTTTTACTTGTTTGCTTGGAAATGACTTCAGTTTCTCACCATAAGAGGAAACAAACAGAGGTCATTGAAACATGTCTGTAAAAGTCATTCAGCCGCAGCGTGCCTTTCTGTGAAAATCGGATTCAGTTTTCACAGGAAAGAAGAAAGACGCAATAAAAATGATGGGAACGACAACTAAACGTCTATGAACTGCAGGATCATAGACCCACCTTGCTAGTACCAGGTTGGACAGATGTTTGCCTGGTTTAGTTCCTCATGGCATAGATAATGTTTTAAAAAATGTTTAAAGAGGAAGGTAAATGTTATGACTTTATACTGTTTTACCAGTTCAGTTTTTATTCATCCACTTGAGTCTTGGAATCGAGGTAGGTATCGTGATTGTATATGAAGTCAACTGTAATTTGGTGCCTCCTTCTGTCCGCCCTTATGTTGAACTCACACATATATAGCCGGCATTAATCTCTTTATCTAACTCTCGATAAGCCACGCAAGTTAAAAGGAAATTTCACCATAGCTCTCCTTTAAGACTGTTGTGTTGTAACTGTAGTTGTGTTGTCATCACCACTGATCAGGGAGGTTTTGCAACATAAGGGTGCACATTCCTGTCACATCTGGCTTGTAGTACTGAACAATGAACAAGCAGAGCACAATATCATGTAACGTGCAAAAGCCACGGCACAAGCAAACTCACAAAGACAATAGAAAACACCACCACAGAGCTATTGACTGGGAAAGGGAAAATCTACAGGTTTTTGATTAGGAAGCAAGCAATGAACCACACCACATCCCCGGATGCAGTACTGTAAATTCCCAACACTTTAAAATAGATATTTAACTTTACAGGATTCATAGTTTTTTCCCCTTTTGGTGGATGCCAGCATTGCATTTCTGTACATTACAATAAAAGCACACAGCACATGCCGACCGTTTGCCGTTAATCACTCGGGCTTTTAACGGCGCAATGAGTCGGAGAGGCCTTCAAGTGGGTGGGATGGAAATAGGTTTTTCTCCTCCAATAATTAGCTTATCAGACCATTTACACGGCTAAGAATCATTAGCACCAGTTTAATGAGGTTGGCTAAAAATAGAGAAAGCACATAAAGGATCAGAGGACCCTGCTGGAGCCAGAACTTCACACTCAGAGTGTGTGCGAGCATAAATTTACAGCGTCAGTCTGTGCGTTTGTGTGCTCATGTTGTCTCTCAAGTGTGCTCTTTCAGGTTGTGTATGGCAGTATGTGTGCATAACTGCATGCGTGCATCTTTGTTTCTAATGCTGTTTATTGTTGCATCCTGCATTTGTGTTCTGTGTAACAACACACCAAAACCCAAAAATGTGTTCATGTGTCAGTCAGTGCTTTGATTATCTTACCCTGTCTTGTTAGTTATCAATCACAGATTTCTGACTTAAATCTTATAAAATAGTTCAAAGCATAGTTTGAACAGTTACTGGTCGTTCAAAGAGGAGGAGCTGTATTTGTGGCTACTTTCAGCAGTGAATGCTAGTGAGTATTTGGGATAGTAATATGGTGTGTGTGTGTCTTTGATAATAAAATAATATATAACATGGTGCAAAATGTGGCTTATTCATATTTCTTATTATTAGTTTTGACAATGGAATGCAGAATGGAGCATGGGAATAATCAACCTTTAAGGTTTGGTGGCTAAAATTACCTATTTACTTCCTAAAGAGTTTCTGTTTAGAAAACCCTTTCACACTGTTTGTGTCTTCATTTTTTCCCTCGTATTCCTGTTCTATTTTTGCACTGCGCTTTCCACAAGAGTCATATGAATGTAAATATTTATTTGTGATAAACAGGATGACTTTAAAACAACTAACATACTTTTCCTCAGGAAAGAGCTTCTTTACACAGGGTTGTTTAAAACTTGTCCCACTTAAAGGTTGGGTCTAATTGAGTATACAGCTGCACAAACAGCTTGGAAAACCACTTTCTGATATCTCAAAGCAAGCCCAAAACGATCACACTATTTTTGTGTTAGTTAAGGTTGCAGTCTATGTGAGGTTAATTTGGTAATGCATAATAACCTGCTAGAAGTAAGAAGTCTAGACATTTGAAGGAAAAATGCAGCGACTGAATGTCCAAGCTGACACGCACGGAGAGCAGGACCTCATAAACTGTGTAAAATGAAACAGTGAGACACTCTACACCAGGATTTAAATGCTAACATTATTTGATCATGCAGCAGAGCGTTTACAGTCAGAGTCTGGCTTTGCCTGCCTTCAGTGAAGTGACGTGAGCAACTGTCTTGGCTGAGGGATCAAGTAAGATCCTCTTTCAGGTTTTGAGCACATAGAGAATGCGAGAGGGAGCCCGAGAATGTTATTCAATGCATTCAGCAATAGACAGAAGTGATTAAGTGGGGATATCTCGGCAGAGTCCAAAGCCTCTTCCATCTGCAGCTGATTAGTTGTTTCGTGGAATTATTGTCTTTAAAACGATGGCTGTCACAATCAAGGCTTCTTTCTAAATTTTGTGTCAGGCATTCTTAGCAATAAGATTGATGGTGTGACTTTGCCAACAGCTGGCAGTGACTCTGTCCACAACTGTCTTTTAAAGACTCCACCAGGTGTCTACTGGAGAATATTATCACCCTAGACACGCTTTTTGGGCATCTTTCATGTCTGGGCAGAGGTCTTTATCAAGTTAAGACATTTTGCTGCCCACTCTTTGTCACTGAAATTCTCAGTGGCATGAAATTTAGTAATAGTGAGGAGACTGATGAAACACCAGAGCGTCTTTTGTATACTCTGTGATTGCTTTTTGTTCGTCCATGGTGACGTCAGACTAGTGACTAGAATCAAGAAATACTGGACTAGTTCTCACTGGTCCAATTACTGTAATGTAACTGATAGATAGTGGTGACTCTTAAAGCAGAGTCAATGACAGCCCAATGAGAATTCATAAGAGAACGATAAGTGATCAAAAATGAAATTCACTGAATTCTTATTCCCATACCTACATCAGACATGATTTCCCGTTCATGAAAGGTTCTCTTTCATGTTTTTAACATTTCTCACTTAACACTCACACTGTCTTTAGATTTTATTCATTGACAATGTAAAGTTTGATATTCTGGCATTATTACATCCAGTGTGTATCTGTTATCAAACCTCTAGCTGAGAATATCATCTGTCAGGCTAACAACAGCCCCACGTTCCTCTGAATGGGGGCCTAAGGATTCATGTCAACAGAACAAAAGAAGAAGAAAAAAAGAGAATACACACACTTTAGTGCTTTGGGCACGAAGCATCTCAAACTGGGTTTTCAGAAACCAGAACCACAGTCTATGTGGGGAAACGATTACTGAGTGTAATTCAAACAAATGAGAAGTTGGCGAGAAGATTGAATGGTGGCATGTGGCTAAATCACAGTACAATAAGCAAAGTAGGCATGATTGCTCAGAATATTTGATGCAATGCTCCAGATCCACTGACGTATTTACATCACATCACCTTTTTTGACATTGATGGTAACCCTGTTGTATCTCCAGTTTAAAAACTGTCACAAAGTCTTTTATACCACGAGTGCAGGTAAGTCATTTTACTCAAATCAGCTTCTGCTTATTGCATCTCTCTATATTCAAATCATATCATTACTTTCTCCCGAGTCCTAGTATTCAGCAGCTAAAACAACCTCGGCTTCCTTGTTTTGTCTCGAAAGATGTGTTAATTGTAATACGCACAGAAACAAGTTTCCTGGAGGAAGAGAAGGTGTCGAAGCTGTGTGTAAGTGATGGGTGTAAGTGATGGTGATGATTTAGCAGTGCTGCGTGCTGGTGTGGGTGAGCTGTTAGCTGGGAGAGGCCAGGATGGGAAGTCTGGGAAAGTCTTAATGACAGACTAGTGGCGAGACGAGACACAGAGCCATAACCATGAATCACATGGTAATTAATGACCAGGTTCCCATGGTCGGGGCTTGTTTGATGGTAAAACAAAAGCTATCTGCTGGACCACGCAAGCATTATTTACACACACATTAGACAGATTAAGATTGGAGGAGATAGGATGGGGGGTTGAGGAGAGAAGGGGAGACGAGGTTAAAGGGAAACGTTTGTGTGGTGATTGTGATAAAAGGAAGGTAGTAACATGACCAGTAGGTAAAGTGGAGCCAAGATGGGCCAGAGCTAATGAGGGAGTGAGGGAC
Organism: Rhamphochromis sp. 'chilingali'; assembly: GCF_963969265.1. NCBI lineage: Eukaryota > Metazoa > Chordata > Actinopteri > Cichliformes > Cichlidae > Rhamphochromis > Rhamphochromis sp. 'chilingali'. The sequence continues at coordinate 6,523,679 of NC_137949.1, forward strand.
CAGCTGGCTGCAGAGTGAAGGGCACGGCCAAAGGTCCTGCTAATGATAGCCTCAACCTCTCCAAACTACAGCAGGTCACACAGAGAGGCAACGCATCAGAGTCGCCTGCATGAAGATGTCTGAGAAACATACACTTAGACACTTACTCACCTTAGTCAGCTTCCCAGTAATGAGTCATGGAGTCTAACAGGAAAGGAAGATGAAAATAAGGTCAGAAAAATGATAAAAATGACAAGATAGGGAGACCACAACTCTGCGAAGTGCAAAAATGGTAGGACTGTCCAGTGGTGCTCTATGACCCTCTGGTTCAAATTCAAACAGACCTGCACTAATAGCTTAAATTAAGTAGATACAGTAAATCTTTTGGATGTTACATTAAAAAATTAATTAATTAAAAAAATGAAATTCAATCAATCTATCTATTTATAAGCACAGGTTGACCAAAATACTGTACAAAGTAAAAAGTAAAAAAAGTAAAAGTAAAACAAACACGCAGAAAGAGAACAACACAAAAACTCAGAAACAATTAAAAGCTACAGAGTAAAGATGTGTTTTCAGACTGGTTTTAAAGATGTCGAGTGTTGGAGAGATCCTAATTTGAAGAGGCAGACTGTTCCAAAGTTTAGGCGCAGCATTCGCAAAGGCCCGGTCTGCTCTGTGTTTTAGTCTGCTTAGCAACTTATAAGCAACTGATAAGCAACTTATCAGATGGCGTAAGAGTTTTATTTGGAGTATTTTTATTCAGAATATCAGAGAGAGCTAATCCATTTAGAGACTTAAAAACAAGCAGTAAAATCTTAAAATCAATCAAGAACATACTGGAATGAGCCAAGACTGGGGAAATATGTTTGTGTTTATGTGTGCCTGTCCAGAGTCGGGCTGCAGTTGCTGCAGCATTCTGAACAAGCTGAAGATGAGAGAGCAGAGCCTGGCTGATACCAAAATAGAGCCTTGAGGAACCCCACATGTAAGGGGGGTGGATGTGGGTGAAGAGCCACCGAACCTGACAGAAAAAAATCTCTCAGTTAAATAAAATCTAAACCATTCAAGTGCAGCTCCTTTAATACCCACACAGCTCTCCAGTCTTAACAGTAGAATTCCATGACATACTGTATCAAATGCCGCACTCAGATCTAAAAGCACTGAAAGCACCTTAATCCAATTAAAATAAAAACGCGGGGGCATTGGGCTCTGGTCAAACCAGAAGAAATTACGTTTATGAACAAATACCTGCAGAACTACCGACATTTAGACTTACATCTGCTGTAAGCAAAATTATAAATGCCAGCCATGGTAAGCAAGATACTTACGGCATATCAGTGTGGTTAGCTTCCATTCCAGTTTATGTTTTATGTAACTGTTTTTATTTTATATATGTTGTTAATATTTTGATCTTTTGTATGTTATTAGGTTGAAACACATTATCCTTCTTTTTTTACTGTCATGCACAAGAGATGCTAATAACAATTATTTATTGTTACTGTAAAGGATGCTAACAGGACAGAAAGTCCTTTATTGTTAAGTGAACAAATTAATTCTGAAAATTTTTCACTAGCTTTAATAATGCTATGAAGGTGCAGAGTATAACTGTCATTTTATCCCTGTTCACTTGCTATTTGTGAGCTGCAGTAAAATGTTCAATTTTAATGAAATCCTTACGCTTTACTTATTCAAAGCTTTCACAAACATTCAGATTATTAGTTAAGTCTTCACTTTGCACTGTTTTGCGCGTTTCATGCTTGAATTTTGATGACAAAATATAACAACATGTCAGGTTTATACAAGCTTCAGCACCCCAGCTCTTTTTTTTTCCAGACTGGAATTCCAGTGTTGTCTTGTATGGTCTTCCTGTGTCTCTCTTCCTGTTAAAAGGTGTTCTTCCTTACCACACTCATCGAGTGCTTGCCCATGAGGGAATGGTCTGATTGTTGAGATTTCCCCTCCATTAGAAAAAATGCCTTGACACAACACTTGTTGTGAACTGGAACTGAATATAAATGCACCAAGTTAATTAAATGAATGGAAAGCTTTGAAGATTTGGGAGTTCACAGTGTGTCTGTGAGAAGTGGATTTGGTAAAGTTCTTAAAAGCACAGTTAAACAGTTTTATAAGGCATTTATGGGGAAAAAACTTTCTGCACAAAGCATGCTGACTGTCACTGAAATGTAAGTGATTTTGTAAAGGATTACGATTTGGCTGTTAACTGCACTATTGCATAGACAACAATAAGATGTGTACATAAATCCAGAGAAGTATGTGGTAAATGCATTTTCAAGCCAAAATGCAAGGTTATGTAATGTATTATAAAACTCGTCAGCCATCATAAATGACATTTTTTTTGCTCTGATTTGATGTCAGCACCTTAAATGTGTTTGGAGTTTATAATATCTATAACAATTACTTACACAGCCTCTCAGTAACCCACAAATGTCAAACTCTCGTCTGTCTTACTCACTGCACTGAATACAAACACAGTCACCACCTTGCACAATAAAAGCCACTGTGCACAGTACATGAAAACACTTCCCAGTGTATAATGTAAAAAAACCTCATAATGACACAGCCCAATTAAAGGAGTCAGTTCAAAGAGAAGGAAGTGTATGCTGTAGTGACAGCAAGTGGGCGAGCTGTCAGCCACACAGAGGGCGGGGCCAGCTGGGCGTGAGCAGGAAGTCCTGACAGGCGTGAGAACGGGAAGATGAAAGGCCAGCTGAAGTTTGGCTCTTGGATGACTGCATACACACAAACACACACACACAGCATGCACAGATGAGACGTTCTCACGCTTTAGCAGCAATGCTAATCATACTGCTGCTAACTGTACCTGCTGAAGTGAGTGACACCACTTTACACAATATATGTTAATTTGAACATAAAACATGCTTACAATAATATGCACATAAAAGATCACATACGCTTATTTTACCCTTGCATATAAACATCACGTATAAGCACACAAAGAACCTGAGCTGAGCTGATGCAAAGGAAAATTAAGAGGTTACACCTTGATTCTGGAATGGATAGTTGGATATATTGTATTTGCATGAGAGTTTCTTTGATGTTTCTTAAAGGGACCATCATCCAGGTGAATGCTCTTCACAGTTCTTCACGTCACTTTGAGTTTGGTTTGTTTTACAGTGGAAAAAGTGCCCAATCACTGTGTCAGGTCCACTAAAAACACCCCTTGGATTTAGAGGTTTGCATGATTTGTTGATTTCCTTCTAGTAAATCTTGAAGGAAAATCACATTCACATTCAGCCACAAGTCCTGCGATTAGTGCTTGAGGAGTGAAATGTCTGTACTGCAGTTCTAAGTCAGCACCAACTTAACTTCACCCACCCACGGCCCACAGCTGAGAGTGAGCTACAAAAGAGTGAGCTTCAACACTTGATGATATCTAAAAGGATTAGTGGGTGGAATTTTCCTTTAAGAGAAGTTTCCACCCACGGCGGCGCTCTTGTCACATCTCACGCTGTTTCTCTCTGGTCCACACAATCAGCTGTAAGAGCCCGGACACTTCACACAACGGCGAGATGGAGCTATTTTGAGCCGGCGTCAGAGGGGAGATCTGTGGAAAATGTGTATCGTGTGTTAGGTGCGTGCCACAGGGAGGATAATGTGGAGCATGCATGTGTGTGTGTGTGTCTGCATGTATGTATGAATGCATATGTGTTTCATGTGTGAGCCTCATTGCAAGGTCAGGTGTGATTATGTGTGCAGGTTGAAACAAAAAAAAACATTTCAACAACAACATTTCATTTTAATAACTGGCAATAGACACACAACTTTATAGTAATATACTGATTAATCTTTTTCACACTGAGTAAATTTCATTTTCTTTTATAGTGGTTTTTGATTATGAAAGTCAGATTTTATGGGATCTACGCTTTCCTGCTCTTTGAATGCTAGCATGTTTGCCTTGACTGGAAAACGCTACAGTTGTCGTTTTCTTTTCACTCCACCTGGTATCAAGTTGTAACCTCCACTGAAAAATTACGCCAATGCAGAGGTGCTAAAACTTGCAGTTGCTTGAATGGCCACTTGAGGCTGACTACAAAATTTAGTGAACCCCCATAAACTCCCATTTTAAAATGCTAAACTTTACAATGGGCCTTCTGAAGTTTGGAGACGTAAACAATCTGGTTTATCTCTCCAAAGCTAAACTTGTTTGTACCCATGTTTGGATTTTGTTCAAAACCTTAACTTTCCATTATTAAGAACATCACCACTTTGATAGCAGGTGGATGCTAGCATGGCTGGTAGTAATCTACTAGATTTTAATTAAGTGCCAAATAGTGTTGATGACACACACTGTTGCTGTGCTGCTATTTTGGAAAGTCAACTTCTAGTAATTCATTGGTTACTTGGGACTTATTAGTGAGCGTGCCAGCATAAGCCGATAGCTTAGCACTCCATCCTCTTGTCCACATATAGTTGTCCAAAACACTATGATAGAGGATTTGTATCGTCTGTTTTGCTTGTTTGCACAAGTTTTTGCAAGCCTGTTTGTCACAATGACTTGCCATGACATCATGATTCCCATATGAATATGACTGGCATGTTAATGTCTCTGGATATAATATGATATATAAGATATTGTAGCGTCTCTTCGACAGAAGACAGAGACGATCGGTATTGCGGTTACCGGGTGTTTATTAAGAACAGTAACACTATGGGCCGTAGCCAACGCCAAAACAGCAGGGGAAAACACACTCTCCTGAATCAAAACAAACCCCAACTCGCGCTCCTTTCCCCCCGCACACACCCAAAACAATATTCTCTAACACCTGCCCCCCAAACACTCTCAGCCAACCACACACATGCTCTCCACCAGACTCGCTGCTATTGGTAGCTGATCTGATTGACAGGCCAAACGGCCTCTAGACGACTACAATTCAAGGACACTCAGTAAATCACCATGCTGCCGGTGTGGCGCAACTATGCCATAAGTAAGGTCAATTCTGAACACAAAACAGTGATAACACAACAGTCAACTAACTTGTAACCCAGTCCGTTAAAATATAATATAATCAAACTTCATGGTCCCAAACCAGGGAATTTGGGGCCAAAATGCCCTGATTTTCCAATTTTTAAAGCAAATCCGACACTTTAAATAAAGCAAAAACATGAAAACTAAATGTTCACAGTTCATCTTTCGAGACAGATGTCGAATCTTTGAAAGCAGACTCCATGTTTGCATGATAAACTCAGAATTATTAAAACCTGAGGCATATCACTGAAAACTGCAAACTTTATGCTCTGTGTTAAAGTCAATTACAGAGAATGTTGCAGCAGTAATCTTCATTAATCTGATTAATTCCATAGTGTGTCGTCCACAAAGTGTCTTCTTGGATACCAAAACTACAACCAAACCTGCACTAAAAACTCTGTCATGTTCAGTTATACTGCAGGAAACGGCAATGGTCTTTGCATAGATCTTGTACTGTTTGCGGTTCATGGCTTGACCTGTTCCTGCTCCATTGTTGTACCCATATCTCTGCTGTCACAAAATAACATAGCAGCTTGTGAGTACTGAAAAGTTATTTATATCTAGAGAGTTCTATTTGCTAACTTCTCCGCATGAAATAAATAGAAAAACACACACGCACACATTGGTGTTAATAAAACCTCTCAGGAAGAGAAAAATTTCTGCAGATGTGAAGTTTACGATACAGAGTCTTGACAAGAATGACAAATAGCTGACACGTTAAGGCAGGTCAGCAAGTGTTAACATGCTCACCAAAGCGGCTAACCAGCTACTCAGCAGAAAGTCCAGCCATGTGTTGCAAGGCCAAATCACCCCTGACTGTTGATGTTCCTTGCTATAATGAACTGCAGCCTGGAGACCTCGCAACCAGCAAGAAGGTAACAAGAGCAATGAACTGCAACCCATAATAACAAAGACGGTTGCCATGATGCTGCTAAATAGACCTATGTGCGTGTATTCGGATGTTAATTTACCTCTGTGCGTGTATCTCCACCTGTGTATGCGGCTGTTTTCAGGTGTTATTGAAAACTCTGTCGGTGTACCGGGAATAGTGTGCATTTGTGCATTACACAGTGTTTGACCCTGCACCATTTGCAGCCAAACAAGCAGTGAATTGCTCCCGTCATGCATTCAGTGAGGTGAAGGAGCAAACATACACAAACAGCTGGTCCCACATGTCCTAATAAGAGAGTGGCTGACTGGAAGAACATCCTCTTCACGCTGCAGCGGATTAGATTACACTTCTTCAAGGCTTCTGACTTTGCCTGGTATGGCTGGCCTGTCTGATTTTTTCTGTACTGCTGCAACTGCTGCCACAAACCTCCCATAGTCTGCAAACAAACAAACAAAAATACCTCGATACCAGCACAGCACATTCACTTTCTACATACTTGAAAGAAGATTCTGAAAAGCTCGTAGCTTTGTACTGATTGGGGGATAACGGATGATCTGATATCGTCGTATTGGTGTTGTTCCCACATTATCATGTTGTTATATATAAATGTTGTTCTAGGTTCAACATTGCAAGTGACCAATCACATTGTTGTGACGTAATACTTTTGCAAGCCAAGTGATTCATTCATTTATGAAATGCCAATGTTGCAAGGACAATATGTATAATGCTTACAGTTTATTAAAGAACAGTATCCTGAAATGCAAAGAATTCAAATTGCTGGTTTCTCGCAAGTTTCTCGCAAGTTAAGTAAAAAAAAATTTTACGGCGTTTTTTTCCAAAGTCGCAAAAGTATGACGTCACAACAATGTGATTGGTCACTTGCAATGTTGAACCTAGAACAACATTTATTATGATGATGTGGGAACAACACCAACAAGAAGAGATCAGATCGTGCGGGAGATGACAGCTTGAGTTCACAGCAATGGAAGTGGATACCAACTGTCACATGAAAAGAATGCAATTGTTTTGGTCAATAAGGATCAGTTGAAAGTACTGAACATAAGTCAGAGATGAGTTTGAGTAATAAACTATGTGGCCATTACACAACAGTTAAGCAAACAGGGCTGTGTTACCCAAAATGGTAATGAGCAAAGCATTACCACCATGGTCTAGATCAGTGTTGGTCAAGTTACTTGAAAAAAGTAATCAGTAACTAATTACTAGTAATCCCATTACTTTACTGATTACTTATTTTCAAAAGTAATTAATTACTTAGTTACTTTTTAAAAACACGATTTACAACCTGAAGAGGTGATGAAGCGATAGATCTTTCAGCCCAATTCTACTTTTTCTGCATAATCCATCATACAAAATGTAATCAAATGGAAAAGTCTCTTTTTTTAACTTGTTTTATCAGTTTTAATCTTTTAACTTTATGCATCAAGCAAAAATTTAATTATATGCAACATTCTCTGACTTGAATAAATTAGTTTAACATTTAAACCTATTTTCTGCACATTCCAGCACATAAAATAAAATATTTTTTGTGTTTACACTCACTCTTTCAAATAGATGCAAGTAAAACACAGCAGAAAATAAATAAAGTCAAAGACTCAGCGGTCCTGTTGCTCTATTTTCACCTGTAAAGCAGGACTGGGGGTAGGCGGAGGTTTACCCTGGTGCAGGTGTGCCACGGTCAGTTGAAGAATCCGCGAGTTTCTCTGTGAATTTCCCATTACGTCGTTGCGCACTCGGTGCTTGCTTGGAAGTTTAGGTTTTTTTTTCGCTGTAAAAAGTTTTCTTCCCACGCACAACGGACGCTAATGTTTTTGTCACTTTTTATGGAATCAAACTCAAAGTAAGGTCAGTACTTCCACGCTTTAAACGCTGCACGCTCATACTCTCTTCCACAATCGATATATGATCCATTGCTGATCTGCACACAGCTGTTGTCACTAACGTCGCACTCGCTTACGTCACTGTCATGAGACATTCTGGCAAAAAAATCACGGTTTTAGTAACGCAGTAACGCAGCGTTCCTACGGGAAAGTAACGGTAATCTATTTACCGATTTTGCAATAGTAATCCCTTACTTTACTCGTTACTTGAAAGAAGTAATCAGATTACAGTAACACGTTACAAGTAACACGTTACTTGTAACGTGTTACTGCCCATCTCTGGTCTAGATACCAGTCATAGAGCAGATTGCAGATGGAGACGTCATCATTGAACACCTTGAGAAGGAGAACGTTGGCTGCATGAACAAGTCTGAAAAACAGAATTCCAGATTAGGAATGAGCTTTAAAGAATTAGTAGCTGAGTGGCTCACTGGAGGCAGCAACGAAGAAGATCAGATCAGAGTGATGTTGACAGAATTGAGTTTGACAGTGTTAGAAAGCAGAAGCATTGAAGTGAATGGAACAGAAATAATAGCCCAAATACCCAGGAATGCAAGGATATGTGAGACCTTATTGAATTTATGCAAAAAGGTGTCAAGTGTCAAACTCACTGGGTGTGTTTCTGTATCTGAAACCACTAAACTTCTCCAAGAAATTTTCTCTCGTACCATTTTTACAACAGTTGCCAAAAAGTTCAATCTTTTCATCTAAACGTTGCATTTTCAGTGGGAGAAACGTTTTGTTGCTCATCCAAGTGACTTCTTCAGTCTCAGCTAACTGCAGGTTTCACCGACCTTATAAACAGCACATTTGCTTAATGAATGAAACTAGCACCACTGACGAACATTGATCTCACAGCCCATTGTTCATCAGACTCAATCACGAGATTGTATTTACACTTCTGTGGTGAATATAACACTGAACAGTACTGGGTTCCAGCAAGTACCCAAGTGTAAGCTTAGGTAATTACCTCCATCATGCAGGTTATGTGATTGGTTCATTGGTTCATTGGACACTGGGCAAACGAATATGCATCCAGATATCTTTGTGGATCCAGGTGTTCAGTTCATGTGTTGTGTGGTAGGAGTTTTTGCTGCTTTGTGTATTTGAATGTTCTTGTTTTGATAACTGTAACTGTTTCAGATAAATGGATAACCAAACAGTTTAAAAGAATGCTTTTATAAAATCTTCTCAAATCAGGTTTTTTTTTCCTGCTTTATATAATTGGAAAGTATAAAAATAACATTTTTCTTAATCAGATCTGGCCATCTGCTACTCAAAGCACAACATTAAGTAAAGTATGTAATTCCAGAAAGGACACATATGACGACAATATTCCAATAAGGACTTTTAAGACATTTGTTGTTACATCTCTGAGACAGGGAATGCAAAAACTAATTGTTGTACTTGGTGCACAGTTAAATTATATGTTCAGGACCTAAGGGCATCTACAGTAATCCTTTTTCTACATACTAAAATACAATTGTGTGTGGTTGTACAAAAAAACTACACAAGTCATTGTGAGCAATAATTCATTTGCCATTTAGACCAAGTATAGCTTTTACTTTCTGTATTACACTCTTTATATGTTTTACACCTTTTTACATACTGGATGATATCAAATACAAATACATTTTTTATTGTTATCATTTATATTTGCATCTTTTTATAAATGCTGCACATCATTTGTAAAGATAACTGAAGTTTTATTAGATTTATAATCACTGTATCTGTGCTCTGCGGAAACCGAATATGTCAGAAAACACTAATGCACAGATCTTTATGTGAGCATGTGTTTTTGCTTTTTGTTGCTGGTTGTTGTTGTTGCTTTTTTGTTAAACCGTGGCTGCAGACATATAATAACATATTAGCTTCACAAGTATACAAGCGGGGAGCATTTGATACTCAAATGTTGTTGTTTTTTAAAATCACTCATTTAATATTGTTTTGCCCTGAGCATTTGAAGGTAACCCGCTCTAACCAAATATTGATGAAGCCTTGAAGCAAGATACTGATCCCGCAGTGGCTGCTAGCAGCTGCCAGGTGTGAGTGGGTGTAATTGCATCTACATACCAAAGATGCTTTCTGTGGTTCACCTGAAACTTTGGCTGTTAACTCTTTTAAGTCAGTTAGACAGGCGCCACAATTATAATCAAAACTGATACTCTTATGAACTCTAAAGGGTTCATAAGAGCTATTGTTGCTCAGTTAATAGGATCAAAATATTGTTTTGACCAGGAGCTATAATAAATAAGCAGCCACTGAAGTAGTTTGACGTGGCCTTATTTGGGCAAAGTTATCAGCTAGCAAGCACAATTACCAAACTGATTTCACAAAGTCTAAGTTTGCAATGCCTCGATACAGGTACTTGGGGCAATATACAGACTAATAAAAAGCTATAATTTCAGTTGCAAAAAAACTAAAGTATAAATGTCTTGGACATTCAGTAATGAATAACAGGTAAACACTAACACCACAGATATAGTAAGTCAAATTAGGCTAGCAAACAGCTATCAGCTACACCAACAGGAAAGTATTTATATAATCCAAACTATTTTCTTCTTTCCAACAGTCGTGCATGTTATATTGTTACATTTTTATTTTCTTAGGATATTACTATTTTCATCATTCATCATTTTTCATCATCATCATCAGCTGATAAGCTCTCTGATTGGAGTCACAGAGATCATTTGTGCAGAAGAAGAGTCACGTGACCTGTAAAACGCCCCTTTTTATGAGAGCACACAAACTTTGAAGCAGAAGGCCCTGCTTAAAAGAGAAAGTTGACAACCGCTGTCGTGATACCTGAGGTTTTAGGGTGTTCATGGTATACACCTCAGCAGCATACAAACACACAAACAAACACACACACATACAGTAGGCTGACCTTCTTTACATTTGATGAAGCTGTTACATTCTGATTTAGCAAAGCAAACTTGTTTCATTCAATCCTGACTGAAAGGAATGAGAAACTCTTAAATCAAGATTTTTAATAACATAATTAGCTTTCAAATGTCAAAGCTTTGAACTGACTGAAATTAGTATCATCAATTACCCGGTGTCTTCATGACAGATTCACAAAAGATTTCAAACATCAAAGGTTCTCATCAAAGATAACAGGAAAGTATCCAAGTAATGGAAGTTAAGAGCAAGGAATCATTTCTATATGAACAGTACTTCACCCTTTAACAGTCACAGTCTTGTTTGAAACTACAGGGTGGGCCATTTATATGGATACACCGTAATAAAATGGGAATGGTTGGTGATGTTAAAGTCCTGTTTGTGGCACATTAGTATATGTGAGGGGGCAAACTCCTCGAGAAGGGTGGTGACCATGGTGGCCATTTAGAAGTCGGCCATCTTGGATACAACCTTTGGTTTTTCAATAGGAAGAGGGCCATGTGACACATCAAACTTATTGGTAATGTCACAAGAAAAACAATGGTGTGCTTGGTTTCAAGGTAACTTTATTCTTTCATGAGTTATTTACAAGTTTCTGACCACTTATAAAATGTGTTCAATGTGCTGCCCATTGTGTTGGATTGTCAATGCAACCCTCTTCTCCCACTCTTCACACACTGATAGCAACACTGCAGGAGAAATGCCAGCACAGGCATCCAGTATCTGTAGTTTCAGGTGCTGCACATCTCGTATCTTCACATCATAGACAATTGCTTTCAGATGACCCCAAAGATAAAAGTCTAAGGGGGTCAGATCGGGAGACCTTGGGGGCCATTCAACTGGCCCACAACGACCAATCCACTTTCCAGGAAACTGTTCATCTAGGAATGCTCGGACCTGGCACCCATAATGTGGTGGTGCACCATCTTGCTGGGAAAACTCAGGGAAAGTTCCAGCTTCAGTGCATAAAGAGGGAAACACATCATCATGTAGCAATTTCAAATATCCAGTGGCCTTGAGGTTTCCATTGATGAAGATTGGACCCACTATCATTGTACCCCATATACCACACCAAACCATCACTTTTGTTGTTCCAACAGTCTTGGAGGGATCCATCCATTGTGGGTTAGCGGTGGTTTTGTTTGTTAACTTCACCATTCACATAAAAGTTTGCCTCATCACTGAACAGAATCTTCTGCGTGAACTGAGGGTCCTGTTCCAATTTTTGTTTTGCCCATTCTGCAAATTCTGTGCGCCGATCTGGGTCATCCTCGTTGAGATGCTGCAGTAGCTGGAGTTTGTAAGGGTGCCATTTGTGAGTAGCTAATATCCGCCGAAGGGATGTTTGACTAATGCCACTCTCCTGTGACATGCGGCGAGTGCTACGCTGTGGACTCTTGCTGAATGAAGCTAGGACAGCCACTGATGTTTCTTCATTAGTGACAGTTTTCTTGCATCCACATTTTGGCAAATCCAACACTGAACCAGTTTCACGAAACTTAGCAAGCAGTTTGCTAGCTGTAGCATGGGAGATGGGTGGTCTCGTAGGGTGTCTTGCATTGAAATCTGCTACAATGACCCGGTTACTGCGTTCACCAGATATCAACACAATTTCAATCCGCTCCTCACGTGTTAACTTCTTCGACATGTCAATGGCTGTGAACAAAGAGAAACTTGTAAATAACTCATGAAAGAATAAAGTTACCTTGAAACCAAGCACACCATTGTTTTTCTTGTAACATTACCAATAAGTTTGATGTGTCACATGGCCCTCTTCCTATTGAAAAACCAAAAGTTGTATCCAAGATGGCCGACTTCTAAATGGCCACCATGGTCACCACCCATCTTGAGGAGTTTACTCCCTCACATATACTAATGTGCCACAAACAGGACTTTAATATCGCCAACCATTCCCATTTTATTACGGTGTATCCATATAAATGGCCCACCCTGTACTTTGGCAGAGCAGAAATGTGTTGGCCCTGTTACCCTGCTGCTGATTACCACCCAGGCCTGGAGGACAGTGGTCGTATGTTGTGTCTCTTGTGGCTGACTTTTTTGGGGGGATGGAGCTCAGACGTTTGCTGATGTGCTGTTGACAGTGTGTTCAGGATAGAAGCAGCTGGGAATGCAAAGCCAGCGCTCCTATGTGTCTTGCTAATCAGGCCTGTCCTCTTGTTGTTACCAGCAGCAACCACCTTCTGTCCCCTAGCCTAGTAAATGAGCTGTGGAAATCACTTGAGTTTTTCAGCATTTAAGTGAAATTAATTTCATTCATTGAAGAGATCTTCTTGTGGTGCGTTCTGTGTTCTAATAGCTGCATTAACAGTTTAAATGAGACTTAGCAGTAGATGATAGGAACCATTGTATTTGATTGTAAGAACCTGGTTGCTAGTTTTTCTCTTAATTCCTGTGGAAACAGTAAAAATTATTATGTGCTGTTTTTTATAGGGCTGTCCTGTGAAAACTTTCCTTTTTCAGTGTTTATCTGCTGGACAAATATTAGAATATTCACTAGATAATGTTTCACAAGCTCCAATAGAAACAATACTGCGTCCAGCTGTTTGTTGTTCAAGAATATTGCCAAGATCCAAACATCCAAAACCACAGATTCAGCACAGCTGTACTTGTGATTGTGTCCTCTGGTGGAGATCTTTCATGGTAATTAGTTTGGCTTACACAAGACCTTTGCTAACGTACAGTGGTACAGTGATCGTTTCACCCGAAAGACACACCACAAAGCAGGTGAGTAAACACTGCTCAACCTCTCCAAAGCACCGTAAGTGCAAAGATTTTTTGTTTTGTATTAATCCACCGTCAAACATCTTGGTGCTTGGAGACCAAACTAAACACGGAGAGGAGTGGAATGAGAGAAGAGCGTGCGCACACACACACACACACACACACACACACACACACACACACACACACACACACACACACACACACACACACACACACACACACACACACACACACACAGATCCATTTGTCTTCATTAATGCATTACATAGTTTAAAGGATTATTTAACTTGGCAGATTGACTTTTGCCTTTACAGAAATGGCCTGTAGCAGTGGCTGCAGAGGCTTTGGAAACAGCAATGACAATAAATATGTACTGGATGTAGCTGTGCAGAAAAAAATGTAATGCGAACACAAACATTAAATATCTTAAATAAAGAATGCCTGCATGGTTACGTGAATTTAAATTCTTATCTTGCATTTGTGTGATACGGTAGTCGCTGTGTCAGACTAGATGTTTTATGAGCAATGTGTTCTGATGCAAAAGCAACTACAGACTCAGAAAGACGGTTTACCTAGTTTATTTACAGCACTCAGGGGAATGGATGAGTGTAGTGATAAAGAAGATGGTGAGTGTTGGCTGGCAGGGGTTAGTCGCTAGTAGCTCCTGGAAGGGAGGTGGGCTGACTGAGCTGAGTGGGCTGCAACTGAGAAAGCTGTAGGTAGTGGAATAGCAAGCCAACTGGGACTGACTGGGCTGCCTGAAAGAAGGAATGGATGGATGATGAGTACATGAGGTTTTTGCCCAAGGAAAACAAGCAGTTTGGGTTGATTAGTGAAGAATGGTCAATGACACAAAGAAAACAGAGTTAGTCCAAAATATACAGCTGCTCAGACGATTGAGAGATGTGATCAATCAGGTAACTAGTAGGAGGGAATCAAGGGTCACAATACACCAAACAAACCAAACACAGGGAGACAAACAAGGGAACCAAACCGATAAGGAAAACACCAGGGATTAGAAGAAGGCACTAAATGAACCACAACAAGGTGTCTATAAAGCATCTCTCCATGAAATGACAAAGGGACATATTCTAGATATATACAAAGACACAGCCCACGGGTCACAGTTGTCGGCACTATCTGTTGCAGACAATTAAAGGCAATATCACAAGCACAGTACTGCCTGAAAATAGCCTCATAAAGTAAACTTCCATAGAAATCTCTGTTCTTTGGAATACTTCTGAAAGAGATCTGTGCATGTGGGAAACAATGTAATATATAAATATATAAATCACATCCAGAACAATAGCACATGCATCATACCCACAACTTGAGTTAACACACTCGGAGGTTGCCCACGTGTGGACATGAAACTGTGACTGAATAGAAAATAGAACGAGGGACTGGGAGGAACCTCCTCCTGATGTGTATTTCCTGGTTTATATAAGGGTCCTCCATGTCCCATAAATCTATTAATACATCGCCACCAATATGAATGTAGTGGAGCCTTCAAATGTGCCATTCTTACTCCAATGCAACACAAGACAGACTGCGGTGCACGTACACACACGAGGGCTTTGTGCAGTTGTTTATCAGCAGGAACCTGGGTCTACATGAGGGAGGAAATGTTACTGGTTCCCACCATAACTCAGCATTCGCCTAATCAGTAATGGTAGCTTGATGAATGGAAGGCTATGGTCAACACAGGCCTTTGTCGCAAGCCGTAAACAATGAGTCAGACTGGTATATCTGACAATTATAACCACCCTTCAAGGACTTCTTAACATATCCAAATGTGGTCTTAACCCCCACCTCCCTTCCCTCTGCACACACGCCCTCCCCCTCCTCCTTGATTTAGCGCCAGTCATGTGGTTTTGTGAAATGACAGGCTCCACGTTCTCACACACAGTAAATCTGATACACACGCTACAGTATATCACTGTCGGCATTTACACTGTTTGACCTCCACCGATTTGCTTGCAAATGTCAGAATATAGAAGGAAGCGAAGCAAAAACCTACAAGGCAGCAGTTTTGTGAATGATAACGTCCATGTTCTCACGCTTTGAAAGTCAAATATCTGACAGTCTTGTCTGACCTCTACACCGTCAAACCTTACAGTCTGGGGTCAGAGCAGATCAAGTTTTTACGCAGCTAATTCTCAGTGGCAGAGGCAGTAGTCCACACACCAAGATCTAAAGAAAAGATGTTGAGCTGAATGATCGACAAGTAGTATCTATCTCGTGATCCAACTCTTCAGTTGAAACAGGCTGGCAATTACACTTTCATGTTTTACTCCTGACTCAATAGCAATGTGGTAAATATGGCTTTATTTACAAATTCATGCTAACATTAGGAAGAAGAAACTGTTTTTTTTGTGCATGATACTGGTAGGGATGGGAATCGAAAACTCGCACTTGTAGGAAACCGGTTCCCAGTATTCAAATTCCTTCAAATTGTTAGCATAGCCTGCTTATCGGTTCTTGTACTTACATTACAATCAGCAGATTTCAGTTTGTGCATCAGAAAAGGAAAATAGGTGCACTGTCTAAAACCTGGATATGGACATTACTTTTATTTTTATTCACAAATTACAATGTTAAAGTGGAAACTGCATCCAGGATAGAAACAGCTGTGCTAATGCTAACGTAGCCAAGAACCCAGAGTGATAATAAAGCTGAGTGAATGCTGATCTCGGACCAGCAGCCGTGTTTCCTAAATGCTTTTGTTTCATGGGCTCAGTTAGTCATTTTTGGTCATACTGAATAAAAATGTAAGGGTTTTCTTTGTAAGTCCCATCATACAGTGTTTCAAAATGAAGGATTACCATGAAACCACATGCTCATCGAATAATGACTGGACAAGTTGTTAGACAGAAAGCAGTCAGAAACCAGTGGGTGACGTCGTGTTAGGCATGCGTCTTTTTTACCGTCTATGATAAAAGTTGAGTCTTCCAACATTCAAAAGCATTAAAAAACCTGGTTTTGGCCTCTATGAA
This sequence comes from Rhamphochromis sp. 'chilingali', assembly GCF_963969265.1. Classification (NCBI taxonomy): domain Eukaryota; kingdom Metazoa; phylum Chordata; class Actinopteri; order Cichliformes; family Cichlidae; genus Rhamphochromis; species Rhamphochromis sp. 'chilingali'. The sequence continues at coordinate 6,540,101 of NC_137949.1, forward strand.
CATGTTCCCTTTATACTGCACAGTGGTCCAAGACATGTAATCGTAAATTGGCCATAGGTGTGAATGGCAGGGTAAATAGTTGTCTTTTGCTTTGTGTTAGCCCTGTGACACATTGGCTACCTGTCCACGCTGTACCCTTCCTTCATGACAGCTGAGATAGGCTCCAGCTTATCCAGATTCCTCTGGTTATTATGCAAACTCTCAAGTGATCAGTTGTCAGTGTCTGTTTAGCTCAGCTTTGTTCCTCGTCAGCTCATTCCAGGGGTTTATTGGTTCTTGCTTGCCGAGGAAGTAGCATTACATGCCCGAACACAATATTAAGCCTGTTTCTGACAGTAAAAAAGCCCTCGGGGTGATTTTCCAAAATGGATGCTTGCTTTCCTTCTCCTCCCCACACAAAAACAATTAAAATGTTTCACTGCTTATGCTTAAGGTCTAAAGCAATAATTATCTGTGATAATTAGTTATGAGGCACATTTCAAATCACATGTATAAACAACAGACCTTTGACTTGAGCTCGATAATCAACCCACACAGATTTTGAACGGCATTAAATGATAAGCTTTAAACCAAAGTCTTGCTTTACCTTTTTAAGCTCTCACTAGGTACAGCCAGAAATACTCTGGCTAAGATCTACAGTCTAAATTCCACTTTTAATGCAAAGTAACAAAGGTCAAATCATTATTTTATTAGTATCAAAAATCATCATGTGGTATTCAATTCAATTCAGTTTTATTTATAAAGTGCCAAATCACAACAACAGTCACCTCAAGGCGCTTTATATCGTAAGGTAGACCCTACAATAATACATACAGAGAAAAACCCAACAATCATATGACCCCCTATGAGCAAACACTTTGGCAACAGTGGGAAGGAAAAACTCCCTTTTACAGCAAAAAACCGGGAACCAGGTTTAGGGAGGGGGCGGCCATCGGAAACGGTGACGAGGTCTAAACCTTTTGACAGCAGTGGAGATATAGACATAATTTTTACTTTCACTGGATTAAAAGACAAGACCACAATGATAACATGTAAATTGGACTCTGGAGAATAGGACAGAAACAACCGCTAACACAACTTGATCTGTACAGACAACATGCTAACGCAAAGCTAGCCAGGTACCCTGAATGATGATAAAGTTGAATGTATGCTGACTCCCACCCAGCAGCCAGAGCCTGGACATCAACAGGTAATAAAGGCATTTCTACCTGTTCGTGTTTCTACAGCAGAATCTGTGTGGAAATCACTTTGAAGTCCTTTCAGCTTTGCTTGGTATCAAATAGCACAACAAATTACTTTCTCTACGTTAAGTAATGCAGCGGTCCCAACCCCCGGGTCACGGGGGGCAAGAGTTGAGGCTCAGGTGTGAAATTTATGCAGGTTTTTTTCAGGGTTTTTATTGTTATTTTTTAAAATTGTTTTTATTGTTAACTCAGTTTCCCTGGGTCTTTTACCGTGTGTTTTGAATACATCTTCTGTTTTTGTTTTGTTTTTTTGTACCAGTACTGGTTTTACTTTGTGTGGCGCAAAAAAGGTTGGGGACCGCTGAAGTAATGTGCTGCCTTACTTTTAGGAAAAATATTAAAGTACTTTTAATATAAGCAGCAGAAAGAAACTGACATGTTTCAGCCTGTGGCTTTTTGCTGCCATGCAACATTAAAAGTATTAACATCACCATGGTGCTGTTAACAGGAGATGGTCTCATTGTTGAGTTTCTCTCTTTCAGCTTTCAGAGGTGACTGCTATTGTGAGTTCTAAGTGAAATGTAATTATATCTGTAAGTGTGAGTGCTGATGTTCTGATGAGGTTTTAGTGGGTCAGGACGTAGTAGATTGTTTAAGTTGTATTGAGTTACAGAGACCTGTTGTTGTTTTTTTAAATATAAGATATTGGACTGTTGCCAACAAGCACATCTGACATTTAACATAAAGCTGTCACCTCTGTGGTTTAACACTGGTCTAAGTATTCTTCTGATGCTTCCATGTTATTTCCCTGGACTCCCATGCACTCAGGTAGGGTGATAATGGAAGGTTACAAGCAAAGTTCTGAATTGCAAAATGTGCGCTTGGGTGTAATTTTCTCACTCAGATAGGAAATGGTAAAGTCATTTTCCAAATTGGTACTAAAGTCCATGAGCCTTAAACATTACTTACTATAAGTGCGGTACTTAAAGCGAAATAATTTTCCTGGAAGGGTGGAGACAATAATATAGTCTGACTCCTTTATGGATTTGGAGATTTTACCTTCTTTTCTGTGTCATCATTTCTTCTAAATTGATTTTTATTTAGATGATTCTGAAGAATAGCCTTGATACCTGATATATCTATATAAAGCGTGATTATTACCACCCAAACAATCAAAAATTCAAGTAAGACAACTAATGCGTAAAATAAAATGTTAGGCTAGACTTTACTGAGGACTTAAAGGAGCAAAGAAGACATAGATGGTAGTTACTGTATTAGCTTCAGATAGTAATGAGGGTGCTTTGCTTTGGTCTTCTCAGAACTGCTTGGTGCCAGAGAGCATCGATAATAAGAGGGACGAAAGGGCGTGTGTGAGTGTGAGAGGTGTGTAAACATGTGTGTTAGTGTCTGCATGCAAGGCAAGAGCTGGTGAAGTTGGTACATGTGTTGGGCTTCATCTCTACATGTTGTTTAGACACAAAGTGTAAACAGAGATTTTGGATGTCATAGTGTCAATAACCAGTCATCACCCTGTTGCTCCCCAAGCCCGTCTGGACCCGTTGAATGATTCTGGCAAGTTTTAAGAGTACATTAAAAAAACAGATAAACAAAAGTATTCCAAAAATGCTTTTCTGTAAGTTTGTCTGCATGGGGCATTGTTGTTGGAATAATAATGACTTTCCTTTGGAATAAAAACTAACCACCAGCTGGAATTTCAACATCACACACGCGTTTCCCACCTATGTGTGCCAGGCAGAGTTTGGGGCTGCCAATGAGGAACCTGCATCATCCTTAGAACATAGCAGTCTTCAAAACACTGCCTTCAATAATCTACATTACTAAAGTCGTCATTTTTATGTTGATATCTCATGTCTTAATTCAGATATGCCTTAATAGCCATTTTGAACAGGTTTTATTTAGTCATCCATTTTTTGGGAGAGTTGATTCCTAATCAAGTGCAAACACACCTTTGACCTTTTCGTTCTCTCTGTCATAAGCTATGTGCATGTGTGTGTCTGTGTCCTGTGTGTGGCTGTAGGGCTGCTAGCTGCCTCCGCCCCTTGCAAACATGCTTAGAAAAAGAGGCCTCCTTTTTGGACTTTGAATAAAGGCCTTTTTTTTTCTTTTTTCTTAATTCCTACCTGAGTGTTCAAGCTGTCACATGTTCTCCATAGTAAAATGAAAGGTGAAGGAGCTTTTTCATTATGAGGTTACAACCTTCACTGTCTCCTCACTACTGCTGCTGTGGTCTGCCTGCTTGTCTAACCCGTCTATATGTTCTAGCTCTGTGCTGCAGCACACGGTTGGAGAAGATCGCCAGGTCAGCATGCATCTTTGCATTTCCAACATAATTCTGTCCACTCGCACACTTGATACTGACAATACTGACTTCATCACCTCATTTTTTTAAATGTAATTTTATGTTTTTAATTAAACACATTAGTAATGTTTGGCATAGGGTTCTTTTTCTTTTGTCAAAGCATCTCAACTGGGTAATGATAAAACATACAGTACCAGTTAAAAGTACACACCCACTAATTGCAGATAAAGTGTAGAAGTTTCTGGTATAACCTCACTTCCTTCCAAGGTGCATGGAGAAGAGCAGACGTCTTAAGAGGTTGAAGTCTGTAGTATGAAGAAAAAACTGCTTGACTTGCACATTTTTGCCTGCAGCCCTCATCGGGGTCATCTTTGATGACCTTGATTACCCTGGGTGAAGAGTACAGTGAACTCTGAAGGCAAGTGTTGCTGAAGGCAAGCGTCAACCTCTTGACACAACCACTGATTCAAAAGTTTTTCACTATTTTTTTTAACATTGTCTGTAATATAAAACTAAGTTGACGTGAAAATTATGAATGTTTACCTGATGGTGTCTGCATATCTGGTTCTCACTGTGAGGATGGAAGTGGAGGTGTGATGGAGCTTTGCTGGTGAGACTCAACCTGCAGTGACATACCAGTTCACATGGTTTAGTAGGCCCACCATTTATTTTCCATCAGGACTATAAGTCAAAACACACATCCATGCAGAGTAAGGACTGTTTGACCATGAAGCCGTGTGATGCAGTTCTGCATCAGATGACCTGGCCTCTGCAATCCCTTGGCCTAAATCAACAGGAATGGTTTGGAAGGAGTTGGCCGCAGCTTGTTGATAAGGCAGCCAACAAGTGCTCGGTACGTGTGGGAACTCATAAAGCATTCCAGGTGATGACCTCGTGAAGCTGGTTGAGAGAATGCCAATATTTTGCAAAGCTGTCATCAAGGCAAGCAGAGGCTTACTTTGAGGAATCTAAAATAAGGACTTTTTTTTGCTTTTACTGACTTTGTAACTCAATATGTGTCATTTCATAGTTCCTACGTGCTCGGTACTGGGTTACAGCGCTGAAGGAAAAAAAGGTCAAAATAAGGAAAACCCCTTGAATCTGTAGAAGTATCTTATTTTTGTTCAACGTCCCCTAATCATAGAAAAGATTCAGACAATTTCAAATATTTCTGTGGCATTTCATTTTGACCCTCCACTTTACTGATCCACTGTAAATTATTTCATATCTGTCCTCCACCGTCCAATTTTCTCTTTCAGGACTAAAAGAACAAAAACAGAAGCTCTGCATTAATCTATGTGCTACATCTTTCTGCAACACCTACTGGCCTTACAGTCACAGTGCAGGATCAGTTGGGTGGTGCATAGGCCTTGCTGTCTTAACTGTACACACCCGGCAAGGTGTGGATAAAAAGCATGCCTGCAGAGGCATGCATGGTCACCGCTCTTTTGCAGCTGGGAAGTATCATGTCCACATTGCTTCTTAATCTGTTGGATGTTCTCCATTATATCTTGCCCTTAAGTTATTGATTGAAATAATACCACTGTCTTTGAAAACTGTGGTGTTCGGTCCCCATTTGATGTGCACACAAAAAAAGCTCTAGTGGATAGTCAACGCTGAAGCAAAGCAGCCATTAACTTTAAATCTAAACTTTTACTATTTACAGGCTGCTAAACACTCACACACTTATCGTGACTAAATTTCTCCAGTTCACCTTGAGATTACACTGTTTACACACGGTTCAGTACTTCTGTAATACATTACCTAACTCCTTACTCCAGGCCGACACTTAAGCTAACTTGAATGTAATTCTTAAAAAATAAAACCGTTAAACAGCCTTTTGAAAAAAAATGATGGCTGAACAAAGTTTACTTATATGCAACAGTTTCCAAACTCTGAAATACTATGTTTGCTATTTATTTATCCCACAGTTAAAATCATTTTACTTTATCTTTCTCCACCTTTAGTCATCACAAAGTCAGAAGTACAAAGAGGGACATCATCACATGTGCAGTAATAAGCAGATCTGCTATATAATATGGATGCAGATGGCAAAAGAACAACATCAGCATGAACACTTACACTTTTGCTAACACACAGACATGTACATTAATGAGCCAAAGCAGCCAAACATGCTGTTGGCCCTTCATGTACTGCCAAATAAGCTCCAACCTGCCAAGTCCTGGATGTTACAAGACCTCTAAATGTGCATTTTTACATTGCTAGCAGATCCTTTTAGTGATGTAAGCTGTGAGTTAGAGCCACCAAATATTAGACTTTTAGTCACTAATCAGTGTTTCGAGGCATTCACTGCTACTGACAGAGACACTCTGACTCAGATGTTTGGCTGGATGACAAAATCACCACAATTTTTGTGCCTGGCCGTTTCACTCCCATCTAAGCTGTTTAATATATCCCTGAACTCAACACAAACTGTTATTATGAGATAATAAATGTTACTGAGGTCATCTGTGAGTGGTTATATTTTTGGCTCACGCTGTGCACAGGTTTTCTAAAATGACACACAGTCCTACTAAAACACTCGTGTCTAGCTTCCACTTTCTCTCTGTCTGTGCCTGCTCCCCATCTTGACTGGATTAAAAACTGACAGACAGTTTGAACAAATGATGTAGTACGTGGTTTTCAAGCATGCCACTCAGCAAATCATCAGAAACTGAGAGGTGATGATTACCAACCAAACCACCGGAAAAAGCAAACACACTGTGCTCCATTTTATGTTCAAGGAAGTGCCCATTCATTTTTTTTTTGAGCCAAACCAGAGAGAGCATGTGAGAACAAGAGCGTTAGAGCCCAGTACAGAGAAGCCAAGGCAGAGTGAGGCCTGTGAATCCCAAAGGAACAAAGGTGGGAACTTTTTCTCTAAACCGCACGTCGGACTGACTTTATCCTCGGAAACAATTCACTTCCTCTGGGAACTTCTGCTCAGTACTGAATGACAAGAAGACAGAGACAATGGTGGCAGTGAAAGTGTGGCATTTAACATTTCAGCTGCAATATATCACCATCAAATTTGAGTGTGATTAAAGTATAAGGAAGTGTGATTAAACAACAGAACCCTTTCTGCTCCACACCACAAATCTTTTATCCCTGGGTCAGAGCTACTGGGAAATCTGCTCGATTGCTTAACAGTCAGAAAGAGTGTGATGTCTTGGAAATAAAAAAACACCTGCAATAAAATAACTTTTTCTAGTTCTCCCACTAGCATTGTTGGTAAAGTTAAAAAGGCTCATGATCAGGTGAGGTTTACTGTTTGTCTGTCTTTCAATAAAAGTAATACCAGATAATGTGCAGAAAAGATAAGATATCAACAGCATTTATAATGGAGCAGATAAAAGCATGTATGACACAGGCTGTTATCCTCTACCACATATTCACTTGTTTTAGTGTGAAATACACCAGCCTAGGACAGCTGATTGTGATTAATATCAGGACCTGTGTTTCACGTTTTTGTGAGTGCTTACAATTGCTGATTTCATGATGGAGTAGAAGCAGCACTGAATCACAGAATCTGTGAGGATCTCCATCAAGTGGTCCATGATCACCCAACTTTCACAAGAGCAGAGAGAGTTGGGTCACTTTAAGTTGCATACACACTGGAAGCAATTTGTGGTGATGTGGCTACCACAGAAAGTGAATGATGTTTGGCAGTTTCAACGAGCCGAAAGTGAAGTGGGCAGGTCCTACAACAAACCATCTGAAAGAGTACTTCTGGAACAAATCAGCTGTCTTGATTGACAGGGGTCTTGATTCCGGCTTTGGCTGTATTTGTCCAGTCTATGGAAACCATCCTATAGAGGAATGAATGTGTGTTCTAAATATTAGCTTCGGCAACTCAGAAAGGAGAGATACCAGCATGTCAACAGGGGCTCAAACCAGCAACTTTAATAGTCAGCTGCACTAAACCCATCCAAGTTGCTTATCTGCTGTTTGTAACTGTCCACCCTAACAAAGCATGATAGTACAATTTATCTTAACCATAAGGTCTTGGCTGCTTGGATTGTCTACATTTAAGTTTTATGATCCAAACTACAAACACCTTGACAACGCAAAATATAAAATGGCCATTCTGAGTTTGTGAAACAAATGTAGTTGCACATAATCCACTTCAATTAAATTTGGTGTACCCCAGAGCTCTGTCCAGGGACCTCTCCACTTTATTATTTATCTCCTATCTCTCGGTAATATTTTCAGGGCATGTCACGTTCAATTTCAGTTAAGCAGATGACAGCCAGCTCTATTTCTCTTCCAAGCCCATTGCTACTCTCTCACGAACATCTGTTTCTGATAGTTTAAATAAAATTAAAGTTTGATTTTCTCACAATTGTCTTAAACTTAATGGCAATAAACTGAGTTTATTCTTGTTGGCACCAGATCTTCCCCATTTAAATCACATAGTTTTTCGTTATCTGTTGATAACTCTGTCTTCCCTTCCCCTCAGTTTAAGGGTCTGGGTGTCATCTTTACAATACTCTCACGTTCACAATACATATAAACAATATTACCCAGTCTGCCTACCTTTGTCTTTACAATATTAACTCACTCACATTTACTCGCTTTCCTCACAGTACTGCCATACATGTCAAAGCTCTTGTCACATCTTGTCTCAGTTACTGTATTTCTCTTCCCTATGGTCTGTCTCATAAATCTCTCCATAACCTTTATTTGGTTCAGAATGAAGCCTGCCACATTATCTCCAGAACCAGATCCGCTGAACACATAACACCTGTTCTTAAACAGCTCCATTGGCTTCCAGTTCAACTACATATTAACTTCAATATCCTCCATCTCACTTTCAAAGGCCTTCATAACTGATCTTCTTGATACTTACTCACACTCTCACATACTTTGCTCCTCTTCAGCCTTTCCGTTGTGTTCCATCTGCTAACCTGACTACCATGGGACTTGGAGCCTTTAGTTGGTCTGTCCCAAGACTTTGGAATGCACTTTCACCAGATCTTTGGATCTAAGTCACATCTCAAAACCCATCTGTTCAATCTTGCAAACACTTCATTACAACATGGTCTTACTCTATTGTTACCTTGATCAGTTTTTACAGTTTTAGATTTTTATTTAGTTTATTTTGTCAATAAATTATGTATGTGTTTAAATATCTGTATAGATGTAAGGTGACCTTGGGGGTTTTGAAAGATAAGATAAGATAAAGTCCACAAGTGGGAAATTGTGCTAAGTCATGGCAGAAAGTGGACAGTACAAAGGTAAGAGCGGCAAAAATTAAAAATAACAACAACAACAGAACAGACTAAAATAAAATAGAATAAAAGCCAGCAATAAAAATGTATTGCTATTCTTTTTCTTATTATTAAATGTTTCTGAATCTGTCTTTGACATATCAAAGACAGTTAGTACAAAACAGTCCACTTCCGGTGTTTTCTCACACTACTCTAGGCATTACCTTTGGTTTAGGCAAGGATTCTGCCTAGAGCCTGCAGAATGTAGGACATGTCACCCACTTGCTCACTGTTGATTCTCAAGACAAACATGGACGTTTTTCAAATTTTAGGAAAGACCTTCTATTTTATTTTATTATCATTATCCAGTGACATTCTTTTATATAGCAACATCTTGAAGGGAAAATCTGTTTTTTCCCACATCTCTCCAATACTCTAGGTGTCTATATAATTCCTGTATAACATTCATCACAGAAAAAAGATTTTTAGTAAGCCTTTTAGGAATGACATACAAGACTTTGTGACCTCAAATGCCTTTCATACAGTTCAAACTCACGTGAAGGCAATTGAAAGGTCAAGCCATTTAAAGAACTGTTCTTTTCTTCTCCTTACAGGAAGTTGCAAATGAAACCTTAAGATAAGGGTGTGCCACCAGTCGCATCTCATTTCCTTTAAAGACAGAGAGAAGAAGTCAAATCGCCCACTCATGCAGGTTCTCTTGTTGAGTCACTCAAAAAGCGCATGGACCCCAAAGCTATGTGTAAAAGATGTTTATTCAGTGCCAAAGTATTTCACCCAGCGGTGAAACACTCTCGGCCTCAGTGCTGTTTGCCCAGACAAGCACAGGTAGGCACAGTGCAGGCGACGTGTTTAGGCAGGGATGAGGCTTTAGCTCACTGACAGTAATGTTCAAAGTGGGAACAAAGACACACACCTCAGACTATTAATCATGCATGACTCTGTTACACTAAGTTGTCCTGCTCTTTCATTAAGGATCAAGAACCAAATAAAAAAGTGGGTTTGATTTGAGTCAGTCCTAGAATCCATTGGATGCAGCGGTTTGTGTTGGCCAGTTTTCATGAGCGTAATCGACAGATTAATGCAGTCTCCATTCAAATATGAAAATATGCTGCATCTCCCACGCATGCTTCAACTGTTGACACTGAGGTCTACAGATGCTGACAGAAAATATGCGAGTGGTAAATTTCCAAACTTCTTCATGGCCCAGTGGCAACAGTTTTCTCGCCTAGATTTACACGTACTTCTCATTTTCTTGGTGTGGAGGGCAAAAATCACAACTTTGGTTTATTTACTTTTCATCACCTGAGTCCTCCGGCCTGACGTAAACTACAAGACCCTTGGCCCCATTAGCTTTTTAAAGTGAGAAGTGTTGTTTGTTGTCATGGACATGATAATAAACATGCCCTACCTGCACCTTTGAGCTTTGGTGATTCAGTGGAGAAGTCTGGTAAATGCATATATATTGGGCATCTGATGAATATATATTCATACAATATGCATTTTCATTGTGCTTTTTTTTTTGCTTCTAATTGGGAAAATTAGGGAAAAGACTGACTCCTACTCTCTAAGCACATCGAGTCTTGTTCCTTTCATCTCTGAACCTTCACAAAACCAAACCTTTGCCGTCATTAGTACCCAGTTTTCTGCTTGAATATTGTGACACACTTCCCTAACCCATCTTTAGTTAATCCAAAATACAGCAGCTTGACTGCTAACAAAAAATAATTAGTACTTGCACATCACTCCTATTCTTGCTTCCTTTCGCTGGCTTCCAGCGAAATTCAGAATTCATGTTAAAAATGTTATTAATCACGTATAAACCCTATCTGCCCAGGCATAGCAGATCTGCTGAGTCTGTATTCCAACAATTGGCCTTTCTGGTTATAAGATCAGACATTTTAAATGTACTAAATTATCTGCCAAGAAACTTTGTATTATTTTTAACACACATTTGAATTTTGACTGTCACGTCTCTGAGCTATCCAGTCTTGTTTCCTTCATCTGAGAACCAGTGCAAGAATCAAACCTTTACCAGCAGCCAATAATGTGGAACTATTAGACCACACTTTTCTTTTTTCTTTTGGTTGTAGTTCACATCAGATGTATGTAAGGAAGTGCATGCCGAATGATTTCAAGACTATATCTGCTGTCTGTTGGGACATGTTGACCTAATCTTTTTTATTACAGTGGTTTAATCTAAATATTTTGCAACTGTGTGTTTTAAAAAGTTCTGTACAAACAAAGTTATTTGTATGAAGATTATTTTGTACACAGCGTCTGTATTCGTCTTTCAGATCTGTTTTTAGTGAATCATCCTCAAAGCACTCCTCTTTTCGAAGCTATAATGGTATATTTTAGTTGATATCCCTTATACCTGTTGACCAACGTGATCTTTTCCTCAAGCAAGAACACCACTAGTTAATTTGAATGTTTAACTATTTAAAAACCATAAAAGAACAACTGAACATGAATATCAGAGCAGAATTTTATAATTCCTCCAGACTGGGAATCCTGATGACTCCATCTATACTGCATAAAAGTTTGCTTTAGATGAACAGTAGATCTGAGTGAATTTTAAAAAAATTATGGTATGTGCGCTTCCGCTAACTCTCATCTGAGCTCATATGGAAAAGTGGGGGTCATGTCCTTGACTCCTAAAACAGCCAAATCAACACATAAATCAAACGAGATTAGAGAGAAAATTGACTCTTCCCAAGGAGCAATTAACTAATTCAGGTTTAAATCCCTTATAAATGCACAGCTAATAGTTCAAAGCTGCACAACAGTTTATGAGAAAATAAATCTTTGCAGTGCCTTCCGGCATGAAGGTGGATGGTTGTCTTTCTATTCATTCCCATATGGAAAAGAAATAGAAAAAACTTATAATAGACTTGCATCAGATGTGGCCTACTTCATATAGTGAATCATATAAGTCTTACATGATTTACTCATGAAAGTGGCCACTTTCTCATTACTTTCATATATTGTTTTAGAAAGAATCCAAAACATACAAGCTTCATTTATATAATTTTTCAAGGGATCTTACATCTGTTTTCACTCTTGTATGCTTTTCATACAAGTTTCACACAAGACAGAAACAAACTTTATAAGATTTATTTATATCTTTTCCGTATGGGTTAGCTCTATAAATGACAGGTGAATTATGCAACTTATACTGAAGCTTCTCCCAGTGGCTGCTGAAATAAGCTTGTTTATCCCACATACACTAAAGCTTGAATCTGCACTTCTACATGAGTCTGCCCTTTTGAATTTTGACCCATAGAAATGTGATACAGCATATTAGATATTTTGCAGCTATTTGGTTAGGTTAATGTACAAGAACATCTTTGGAAAGCTCAGGATTTGCATTGCGCAGGATAATGGATTCATACTGTTAAGGCCGTTAAACAATAATGGGGTTAAGGCTAAAATGGGTTAGCAGCTTCCCATTCAAAGTTTTGTAGCACCAATCGCTCCACCCCAAGCTCCTCCTGTATACGTTTGAGAGTCCAGGAAAACACCATCAAATAGAAAAATATAGCAAAAACACACAGACACAAAAGACGTTAAGTAAAACACAACCAAAGTAGAAAAAGTACAGTATTACCATGCAATTCGAAAACACGTTACCTTAAATCTTTTTCTTCCTCACAACACCAGCAAATGCTCCTCTTCTTCAAAGCTTTTTTCAGTGCATTCCCTCAAATGTTTTTCTTTCCGCAGCTCTCACAGCTGTTTTGTCAAGTTATTGTCTCACCAAAAAGGATTTTCAATTATTTATTTATCTTTGCTTTTTGTCTTTTTACTTTCAACATACTTTTTGCTGTGATCGCGAGACTACGACGGCGTATTAGGGCCACATTCAGAACAAAATGTTTGTTTTTAGGAGATTACAGTTTTTGTTTCCAGCCAAACACCTGTCACGGCTCCTTTAACATCTGCAAAGCGCCTTGTGTAGATGAGTCAGTGTCAAAAATTAATGAGCCATCTTATCGTTCCGTATGATGCAACATACATCCTTTTTATTGCACAAGTGTGTAACCATCAATATTGTTTCATCTGTCCATTCATCTGTCCAAATCCGACCAACTCTTTCAAGTTTATGTGTTTTTTTTCCTTTTGACCACCTGATCACCAACATCCATCAACGTCTTTGTACTTATCATCACAATGTGTTGATACACATACAATGATACAATGTCCTAAAAGCAAAATCATTTCCTTTCAACTAAAACCAATTCTGAAGTACAATTTCACTGACTCAACTACACAAGGCATTTTGTAGTTCACTTCATTATCAAAATATTATTTCGACTTTATTCTCAGAATGATCAATTATACATATTTTTTTCTAAATGTAGCCCTAAGATACCTTCGTACTAGAGGGACAATGAAAGCAGCTATCATTCCTAATGAACCTTCTCGTGCAGGTTTAGGTTAAGGTTAGCGAAAGAATCCCTAAGATGAAAAAAAAAAAAAGGATGTGGCCTTTCCAAACACTGAAATGTTGTCCAGTATGTTTCTTTTTTTGCTAACTGGTTGTAAGTAAAAATAAATAATAAGTACTATAGTTTAGAAAGGTAGGAAACTCATGATGTAACGGGGAGCCTGAATCTAAAAGTGAATGCAGGTGTTGTGGTATAAGGCGACAAAGTGTTCAACTGCCTGTCCAGTAAGTGATGCAGAGTGTAGTCAGGACCCATTTACTATCCACAGCCATTCACTACAGCCCCAAAGATCATTTAGATGATCATTTAGATGCTCTTTGTGTAAGGTGAGGAGGAATCTTAACAGTAAGTTGTTTAAAACTAGATTTAAAGTACAACAGCAATGATGAATTACCTCAGCGAGTTCAATATTCAAGCCACAGAATCATTTATTTGCAGTTACATGGGATTGCACCATATTTCTTATCACTCATATCAATTGTTTTGTTTTGTTTTTTCAACTTACTAGACATTCCGATTAGCATTTCCTCATTATGTAAACAGATAAGCTAGCCAACTTAGTGCAATGAGGTTTGGCTGTGCAGTTCCCACTTTGAGTTTCTGTTGGCAGGTTTCATTGCTGACTAGCTTCAAAAAAATGTATTTATATTTCTGTTAGATTTCTATATGTCAGTTTTTTTTTTTAAAGTTGCAGTGATTAAGACTGTTGCAGGGAGAGCTACACGTAGACGATCGTAGACGTTGTGTTTTGCTGGCAAAATGTGTACGGCAAACAAAAGTTTCTGTCTCTTATAAAATAATGTTTTCCTCTCGTTGTTCCAGGGGATCAACAGAGAATTACACCGAATTCTGAGGTTTATGTTGGCAGTCCACCAGCCTGTGCGAAGATAATCATTAGATCAAGACAGAGAATCCACGATAAAACACAAAAGTATGCCTCCCACGCACTGGATCATCTCCTCATATTTGACTTGTTGATGTTCCGGTCTGAGACCCTTTGTGAAGAGAGAATAATTGGTGAACGGGAGGAGCAGTTTTAGAGATGAAAAGCTCTTGTTATCACGTTTAAAAACTGAAGCATGACTTATGAGGTTTGGTCTCGTTAACCTCGAAGAATGGTGATTATAAGGTTTTGGTGAATTTCTTGTGAAAGTTTGTCATGGTTTCACCAGATTCCCTACAGCAAACCCCAAATTATTGTTTTTGGGATAGTAAGGAAAGGAATTTTTCTTTTTAGAAAAAAGCTGGTTCCCATAAAGTCTGCCAAACTGTGCTTATGTCATGATAATGTACCAATCTGTTAAGGCAAGACTGTTGGGTAATTAAAAGATAAATAAATAAGGACTTGTCAGAGCAATGGCTGGATTATCATCAAAGAAAATGGCTTCTTGTGATACATTTATTACTGAAAATAATAAAAACATTTTTTAAAGTGATAACAGGATTGTGGCCTCTTGTGTTAATCCAGTCCCTACTTGCCCTTGTTTGGAAACAAACATTTAACAGTGAGTTCTATAAAATTTTACAGAACTAGTAAATTCTCTTATTCAATGGAGATTAAGTATCGGAATTTCAGGAGTGGGACCACGCCTCCAAACACATTCCTTCTGGTTCTCATATATGTTCCCCCAGTTCCACAACTGTTTATTCTAGTTTACGTGCCCTCCCCTCCCTCCCCTTTTCAATTCTTTCATTTCTTCACTCCTATTTAGTACATGGCGATCTGCCAGGCCCGGGAGCCACCGCCAGTCCACTTTGAGGCTTTCCCCAAACCGTAGCTCAATTCATGTCCAAGCCATTCACCTTTACCACTAAAATGCTGTCTAACCTAAGATGAGGACGTGGGCCCAGCAAGTAAATGTACCATTAAATAGGGAATTGTAAAAGGATGGAGTGCTAAATTATCAGCTAATGCTAAGAAGCTTGGTGTGGAAGCTGCAACTATAAACTGTGCAGATGCAGCAGAAAAAAACACATATCTATTAATTTGCTGAATTGCAGGCAATAAATTTAAACAGGACTTTAAACTTCTTAGGTCTGGACCATGCAGCAGGCCATAATAATCCTCAGGTGCTTATATACAGTGGCTTGCAAAAGTATTCGGCCCCCTTGAACTTTTCAGTTATTTATTTGTAAAAAATGTTTGGAATCATGTATGATTTTCATTCCACTTCTCTCGTGTAAACCAATTTGTATTGGTCTTTCCTGTGGAATTCCAGTAAAACTGATTCATGTTTGTGGCTGTAATGTGACAAAATGTGGGAAAGTTCAAGGGGGCCGAATACTTTTGCAAGCCACTGTAGCACTTTGCTACTGTTACTGAGCACTCAGCGTGCTTTCAACTACAAGCCTCATTTACGCAATTTACACACATTCATACAGCACTTTTTCATTCTGCGCCTAAGCACCCTAACAATGACTCACAACATTTATTTATGCAAGGCTGCCTGTTATAGCATGTGCAGTTTCCCCAAAAAAGAGGCCTAATTATCATCATATGAGGCTTGAACTGCCCTAAGAAAAGGCTTTAAATGGATGGTCTGAGATATGTCTCATATATCCCAACTGCAATGATATCTGGGAAAAAGTCCACTCTTTGTATTTATGTATGCAGATAGTTTATACATTTAGCCTCAAGAAAAGATCTGTGCCGATAAAGTTTCCTTTTTCTTTTTTACTGCCGTCGTAATGATTAGACAGCAAGACACCTACATGCTGAACAAAACTGGGGAAACCACACAATCAGATTACGGTTTCTGCTTGTAGTTTTGTTCTTTAGGCTTGAGTTCACTCAGTGATAATGTATTCCTTTTTTGATGCCAGCTCATAAATCCCAAAATACGATTGTCCTCAAACACAACATGGAGTGACATGTTAATGCTAACAACCACGTTTGCTTCTTACATCTCATAAGTTGTTACGCCGATGTTATCTGGACCTGCATTGTGCAACGTCCATGTTCCCCTTTCGGGACTTGTGTCTAGTCAGCGTGTGAGTCAGGTCAGACTTTCAATATGATGGATTTTTGAACATCACAACCATAGCTAAACCTGTTGTGATTACTTTGTTCTGAGACACACACACACCAACACACACACATACACATGCACACACTTGCATATACAAAAAGAACAGCTGCTGCAGACCTCAACCCCAGCCAGTGTCTTAACGGCATGAATAATCAGGCATGGTATGTCTTCTACACACATACTCTTTGTTTTCTGCTTTGTGCCAGACTGGTATTCATGTCACCGTGGGGCTTTTAGCTTTACATTTGTAAAATTCTCACACAAACAAATGACCAAGAAAGTTTAAACAAAATAATAGAAAGCGACAATGTGATTTTTTGAAAAATTGTCTGCTTAATTTTTAACCATTTATTTTTGAGTCACTGTTCAAAGTGCGATGAGTCTGTTTAGAGCAGGTCTTCAGGTAGTCCCTCATAAAATGTTTGGGTAGTTCAGTTTAACCTACAGGAGTTTCTCAGGCCTCAACAGGAAATAAAACCACGAAAACTGAAAACAGACTAATGACTTTTCCTGGCGTCATCACAGCAGACATGAGCCACTGCGAAAATCAGTCAATCAACCAATAAATTACAAATGTCACACACTCTCATGAGCTGAAAACTACGTCAGGAACCTGACATGAGAAAGAGTGATCTGCCCATGATAAACAAAACACAAACGTAGGTTTTATGTATAATCATTTGTCATATATTACTCATACAATCAGTTAATTATATTTCATGGCAACTAAACAAATATGAATATCAATAAGTAAACAGGTGTTGGAGTGTTGGATAAAAGGTGTTTTTCATCAAACGTGGAGCTGTGCATAGGTGTGCAGACTTTCTCCTGGCAGTTGTTCCAAATGAGCCATACTCATTTTTTTCTAATGCTTCTGTCATGAACTTTAACATTTTACACGGAGAGGCGGAGGTGTAATTCTTGACTTTAGTTTTGCAATTTCTCTGACCATTGCAAGGTCTGACCTTGGAGTGAATTTGCTGCAATGTTCACTCCTGGGAAGACTGTGGCATTATGTTAACACACATTTGAATACTCTAGACCAGCAAGCTGTCAAAACAATTCTGTTTTTATTGAAGTGCTCAAGCTTGCTGATGATTATTTCAATGAGTGTCACCTTTATTTGCTACTCTAAGGTTGTTACTTTACAGAATATGCAATATGATTGTAAAGAGTAAAGATAGTTAACACAGGGTTTTGTCTGGGTTTTTAGTATTGTGAACTATTGGTAATGTCTTACTGTTGATTTAGACTTCAGCGGTGAATCTTTGTAGAGACTACAGTTACATAAATGGCAGACATTGTTACCTGTGTTCGTTTCCCAGTGTTAACACACAGCCTAAACAGTTGGCCAAAGTGACACATTTTGTTTGCAAAATGCTCTAACCGTGCCAAAACATTTAAACAACAATTTGTGAACAAGTGTATGCGCTCTTCCAATCAATCATTACACAAAGGACAACAAAACACAGCACTCAGTGCGAGTCAGTGCACCATTGCTTGTCAGTGTAGCCCATTACGTAGCCTTCATGGCAGTGGCATTTGCTATCTTTCTGCATAGACTGTGTCAAATATGTCTTCTTGCAATGAGTTGGATCCAGAATCAGAACTGCTTTGACGCATATTTTATTGATTCCATGACTTTTTTCAAGTTGTGACTGAAAACTGAAATACTGGAAATATTACAGAAAATACATGTAAACCAAAATAAAATCTGTTGCAGTTGTACTGTCTTTCCCTCTTCACACTGCACAGAAGAGGAACCAGCAGCAAGGTTCAACACTTTTCTTCCATCAAGACTTTGAAGACCATTACTCTTTGTCCACAGGTTTAATGATGTAGAAAGTGTGAAACTGAAACAAACATAACACAATTACAATTACAGTATATTCTTTAAATCTTACATATACACTGTACGTACAAGTCTACAATAATCTAAATCAACATAGCGTAGCACTTTAGCTGCAAGAATAAGCATAGCCGCGCTCTAAACATGTGGCTTTAACAACGTAAGTAACACATTTACACATTAAACTTCCCTCATGTCACAAAATACAAGAACAGACCTACAGACAAGTATCAAATAAACAATATACATACAGACGATGCTCCAAAAGATGAAGGATTGAGGGCAGATGCATGTGGATTCATGGCAGTCTCCTTGGCCATGTGCAAACTTCACTAAACCTTACTACTTCCCGCTTCCAGTGATGTCACCAGGTATCAGAACTATTAAAGGGACAGCTGCACTAACACTATCAGCACACTCCCCGCCTGGCATGATAGAATGCCACTACTAACATACAATACAGAACAGTTATACATGGTTATATATGTATATACATATAGAGTAACAGTTCAGTCTTTGTCTGGATGTAAGAGAAGAATGAGCTCCGACACAGGTCTCAAAAATACTTTTGACCCGTCTTGCCTGGATACCTTCACCTCTTATTGTCCTGGCAAGGGAAGACTTGGGTGATTACTCCAAGGGGCCATTCATTTCTCGAGCTGCTGATCTCTGAGAAGTACAATGCTCCCAGGCTCCAGATTGGGTTGACTGTCCTGCCACTTTCTTCTTGGCTGCAGTGAAGAAAGATACTGTTGTCTCCATTTGCTCCAGAAAGTCTGGGCCAGATGCTGCACCTGACACCATTGTTGTTTACATATGTCTTTGATATTGGAGTCTTTAGGTGGAGCTGATGGAATACCCATCTTCTGAGTTAAGAGAGTGGCTGGGGTGAGTAGAACTGGGTCCCTTGGATCAGTACATACTGGTAAATAATCAAATAAATCAAATAAATTCAAATTTTATTTGTCACGTACACAGTCATACACAGTACAATATGTAGTGAAATGCTTGGACAACTGCTTGTGACCTAAAGAAAACAAAAAAGGAAAAGGCTATGAATAAGATAGGAAATAAATATGAAAAATTAAAAAGGGTAAATTTAACTAAGAAGGAATAAAATATAAATTAAGGTTAAAAATGAAATAACTGTACAACACAAATTAGAATGAAGGGTAAATTTAACTGGGAAGAATAAGATAAAATATATAAATTAAAGTTGAAAATAAAATAACTGTACAACAAAATACACAATATAGAACTATATAAGAATGTATGAAGAAATCTAAATATAAATAAATATATACACAATAACAGCAGCTGTACAAGTATTAACCGGAAATGAAGAATATAGTGACCAGTGTTGTGCAAAAAAACAATGTGTGCAAAAACAATGTCCAGAATGTCCAGTGTGTGTGTAAGAACCATATGTGTGGGTCAGTACTGTGTGGTGGTGTGATTGAGAGACCGTATCGCCTGCGGGAAGAAGCTCCTCCTCAGTCTCTCTGTGTTGGTCTTCAGGGAGCGGAATCGCTTTCCTGACCTCAACAGAGAGAACAGTCTGTTGTTGGGATGGCTGAGGTCCTTCACGATCTTCCTGGCCTTGGTCCGGCACCGCCTGCTGTAGATTGAGTGCAGGTCAGGGAGCTCGGAGCGGATGGTGCGCTCAGCTGACCGCACAACCCTCTGTAGAGCTCGTCTGTCCTGCATGGTGCTGTTCCCGAACCAGGTTAAGATGTTTCCCGCCAGGATGCTCTCTATGGTGCACGAGTAAAAGTTCCTGAGCACCTTGGAGGGCAGTTGGAAGTCTCTCAAGCGTCTGAGGTGGTAGAGACGCTGTCGGGCCTTTTTCACCACGGTGTTGATGTGACAGGACCATGACAGGTCCTGCGTGATGTGAACTCCGAGGTATTTGAAGCTGTCCACTCTCTCCACTGGGCACTCGTTGATGACGGGGGTCTGGTAGTTCCTCTCCTGCTTAGTGCTGAAGTCCACTATCAGCTCCTTTGTCTTACTGACGTTTAGAAGGAGGTTGTTCCTCTGGCACCAGTTCTCCAGATTCCTAATCTCCTTCAGGTAGGCGGTGGTATGAGAGGCCTAGCGTTGATAATTGCCACCACTTCTGCCATCAGTGTAGTAAGGACCTCATGCGTCAAGTTTGATGTCTCAAGTTGCAGGAACATTGAATCGAGGATTCTTTTGGCTATTCCTATCATCCTCTCCCATGCGCCACCCATGTGAGACGCATGTGGAGGGTTAAAGACCCATGCACAGCCTTTTCCTGCCAGGTACTCAACAGACGTGGAGTCAATATTGGATGGAATCTTTAGTTCAGCTGAAGCACCCACGAAGTTTGTGCCTCTGTCCGAACGTATTTGTTTCACAGGACCTCGAATAGCTAGAAACCTCCAGAGGGCATTAATGAAGCATGAGGTGTCCAGAGATTCTATGACCTCTATGTGGACTGCTCTAACGGCCATACAAGTGAATATAACTGCTCATCTCTTACTATGAGTGAGACCACCTCTTGTACGCCGTGCAACAACACTCCACGGGCCAAACACGTCCAGTCCAACGTAGGTAAATGGGGGTTCCATAGAGAGGCGATCTGATGGCAGGTCAGCCATCTTTTGTTGTTCAGGGAGGCCGCGGAGCTTTCGACATGTGACACAATGGTGGATGACAGTGCTCACCAATCTCTTCATACCTATTATCCAGTAGCCTGCTGCACGGATGGCACCCTCTGTGAAGTGGCGTCCATGGTGCAGGTCATGGAAATGTCTGACCAGCAATGTTGCAATATGGTGCTTGCAAGGAATGATCTTAGGGTTCTTAACTTCATGAGGAACCTCTCCATGCCTTATCCGACCACCAACTCTGAGGACATTGTGTGCGTCAATGAAGGGGTCCAGGGTCCTAAGAGGACTCCCTTGAGGGATCACCTTATTCTTCATAAGACAGGCCAACTCTTCAGCATATGCCTCTTCCTGCACAGTTTGAATAATGATGTGCTCTGATAAACTGAGTTGATCAGGTGTACCTGCTTTCTGACAGAAATGCCACCCCTTGGATCGCATGGTCCCTTTGACCTTGCGTGTGTGAAAGCTGTTCACAATGTGAAGGAGATTAGCAATGGCACATTTCAAAGCTTGCCAGGAAGAAAATTTGGAGAAACGGTGGGACCCAAGCAGTGTGCGAGAAGCCTGTGTTTGCAAAGTAGAGATTTGTGGGCGTATCTCAGCATCTATGTTTGCATCCACAAGGTCAAAGGAGTCTGGTTCTAGAGAATCTTGCATAGGCTCAGTCAGAAAATGAGGTCTAGTGAGCCAAGAGGTATCTGAGAGAAAGGCAGCCGGTACAGACATAGTCGCACAGTCTGCTGGATTTTCCCCTGTAGACACATACTTCCACTGCTTAGGATGAGAGGAACTTCTGATGCACACAATATGATTACTGACATACACATAAAAGTGTCTTGTCTCGTTATTTATGTATCCGAGCACTACTTTACTATCAGTGTAGAAGGTGATAGCATCGATGCGCATGTCAAGCTCTGATGATATGAAATCTGCTAACTCTACGGCCAGTACAGCTGCACAAAGCTCAAGTCTGGGGATTGTGTGTCCAGGTCTGGGTGCCAGCTTCGCCTTACCCATAACAAAGCCAGTATGAGTATTCCCTGCTTCGTCCACCACCCTGAGAAAGGCAACTGCTGCAATAGCCATTGTTGACGCATCAGAAAAGACAAACAGTTCTCTCGTCTTTGTTGTTGAAAGAAAAGCTTTGGTATAGGGTCTTGGAATCTTCACGCCACTTAAGTCTTTCAGTGAATCCCGCCAAGACTTCCATTGTTCCTGCATCCCTTCAGGGAGCTGAGAATCCCAGTCACACCTTTGTTGTGTGAGCTCTCTTAGAATGTGCTTCCCTTGAATTGTCACAGGAGCCACAAATCCCAGGGGATCATACATGCTATTTACCACTGATAGGATGCCTCGGCGTGTGAAAGGCTTCTCTTCTTTGTTGACTTTAAAAACGAACGTGTCAGACTCCAAGTTCCAATTTAGTCCCAAGCTGCGCTGTACAGGTAAAATATCTGAGCTCAGATCCAAATCCTTCAAGTCATTTGCGAGATCTTCAGGTGGGAAAGCCTCCATGACCTCTTTGCTGTTAGAGGCGATTTTGCGGAGCCTCAGGTTTGAGTTTGCCAAAACATCCCGAGTTTTCTTCAACAGACAGACAGCGCTTTTTACACTTGAAAAAGATTTAAGTGCATCATCGACATAAAAGTCAAGGCAAATGAACTGTTTCACCTCAGGGTCATGATGTGGTTCTCCATCCATCGCAGACTGCCTGAGGCAGTAAATGGCAACTGCTGGGCTAGGGCTATTACCGAACACATGTACCGAACATGCGGTACTCAATGACATCTTGTGTAGGACTGTTGTCTCTGAACCAGAAGAACCGTAGTAAGTTACGATCTTCTTCTCTCACAAGAAAGGAATGAAACATCTGCTTGATGTCTGCAGTTACTGCAATGGCATCCTTGCGAAACCTCATCAGAACTCCCAGGAGTAGGTTATTGAGGTCAGGTCCTTTCAAGAGAACATCATTCAGAGATACTCCCTCATGTTGTGCACTTGGGTCAAAAACGACACGGATGTCGCCAGGCTTCTTTGGGTGGTACACTCCGAAAATGGGTAAATACCACTCTCTGCCATCTATAATCCAGTTTTGAGATCCCTTCCCAGACGCCTTAACGCCCACTCACATCCTGGGCCATCTGACCTCAGGAATTCGCATGATAAGGTGGGGCCAGGTTTCACAATGAACTCACCCGAAACTCTGGCTGATTGGGACGCACACCCAGTTTCACACCTTGGCTCAGGCGATTAGAGGATCATCAAGGGGTCCTTTTGTCCCTCTGTGGGGGGAAACTCCCACTAAGTTTAAATCTGGGACTCTCCACCATTTGACCTTAGAACTGAAGAAGCTTCTCGGATGAGAGGTGAAACGTCTTCAAGTAACTTAAAGAAGTCCAGACGCTTTTCTTTGCAAGCTCCTTTGACCATCGTTCCTGGTTTGGAGTGAGAGGAGGAGCAACTTCAGCATGACCATTTTCGAATATTTTCCCCATGAATTAGAAGAAATGTTGGGACATCTCAGGTTTCCTTGTTAAGTTGCGTTTGAGGGAGCTGAAGCAGTTAAGAGCTTGCTGTCTGTTACCAGGGAGGTGTTATCTACCAAAATTCACCGCCAGATCAACCATCTCATGATTAGTGACTGCCTTTGCTAACCTGTCCGCTGCTTCATTCCCCCTTACCCCATAGTGAGCCGGGACCCATACAAACACTACCGATAGACCCATCATATGTATTCTGTAAAGAGTTTGCTAAACCTCTAATAAAATATCTGACCTACCTTTCGAATGACCATTCTGTAGACTAACCAAGGCTGCACTGGAATCTGAACAAATAATTGTGTTCAACGGCCTCAAATCTTCCACCCACTGCACTGCTAATAGAATCGCTATCATTTCTCCTGCAAACACAGACAACCCATTATTAATCCTCTTCCCAATTTTCACCATAAAGTCCGGAATTACCACTGCCACCCCCCACTAGCTGGATTCTTTGAAGCATCCATATATACCTGCACATACCCATAATACTGATCTATGAAACCCTGAAACCCTAAGATTACCCTTCAATTTCTTAAAAGCCTTATTATGACATTTAATCACCTTATCACACTCCGTTGTCCACCATGGCACAATCTTCCTTTTCCCACTACCCCCTTTTCTCTTGATTACCCTGCTTGCCGCCACTAAAATGGCTTTACAAATTGAGTCATTTAAATCGTCCACCCCTACATTCATATCAACCTTTTGAAATTCCTGTTCACTGAGTACCTTAAAGACATCCCAATTATCCTCACTAAAACACCATCTCTTCACTCCCCCGGTAACCTGTCTCTCAATGCTCAGCCTCACCGCAGTCTTTATAGGATAATGATCACTTCCTATTGTTGTAAGTTTCATTACCTCCCATGAACATAAGCCTGCCAATGAATCAGACACCAACGTTAGATCAATAGCCGATTCAATCCCTGTTCTAACATCAACCCTAGTATCACTCTCATCGTTCAAACACACATAATTCTTCAAATCCAACAACTCCTCAATCACTTCCCCATTCCGATCACAACTATAGCCCCATAAAGAACTTGTGAGCATTAAAGTCCCCACACCACATCACTTTCCCCTTTAAGTAAGTATCCAGTTCCGCCACTTCCATTAGCTTGCCACCTGGATTATAAAAATTTACCACTCTAATGCTCCCAAGTCCCCCCCCAATCCCCAATTTCCAATACTATATACTCTAACTGCTTACCAATAGCTACCACTCTATATTGAACCCCACGTTTCACAAAAGGTACACAACCTCCCCCATTACCCTCCTTCCTATCCCTCCGAACCCCATCATATCCTTTGATAACAAAATCCAAATTAGGCTTCAGCCATGACTCCTGTACACAGATTATATCTGGTTTCTCTTTGCATTTTTCAACAAGTCCTTTAAACTCTTGACCATTAGCAATCAAATTTCTAGCATTCCACTGTAAAACAATCAAAATGTCCTCTCCCCTGATCCTTCCGCTCTCCCTTCCCCTCCAAGTCTTTTATTTATGTTCTCCCAGGATATGTCTTTAATCCCGAAAAACCTCTCTGCCCCCTTCACTATTATTTTGATTTTCTCTGTCTTATGCTTCACTTGATCTGAACAGTTTATGACATACACAATGAACAAAATCAACTTCTCCATTGTCAAACCTGGGTAAGTCCTATGCACACTAACAGCTTCCGGGGTAACCCTGTCTGATCTTTTCCTGGACCATCTCCACCCCTCTGAACCCTCCTGACTGCCTCAGCATAACTTATGTTGTGAGTAACCTTGACCTGCTCAACCTCCACGGCCTTCTTACTTACCTCACAGCCCCCAAAACTCACCCTATGCTGCCCCCCACAGTTACTGCATTTGTCCAGAACATTATCTCCACACTCCTCAAATCTGTGCTCACCCCCACACTTGGGACACTTCTGCTTCCCCTTACAGACTACAGCAATGTGTCCATATCTCTGCCATTTATAGCACCTAAGGGGCGGTGGCACAAATACTCTCACAGGAAAGCTCATGCACCCTATTTTAACCCTGTCCGGCAACACAGTACCTTCAAATTCCAACAAAACTGACAAACTACTAACCCTTTCCCCATTAACAGTTTGTAACAGTCGCTTTACTCTGCTGACCTTGCCCCCCTGAATACACCACTTTAATTTCTCTAAATCCTCTTCTACTGGGATACCAGAAATCACCCCTCTGGTCGCTTTACTGTCTCCCAACACCCGTTTCTCTTGTACTATCTTTTTGCAGATACTTTCAGTACTCAACACCTTGTTTTTCTGTTCTTCTGACTTGACCACTACCAGCAAATTCCCATCCCTTAGAACCTTAGCTAGAAGAACCTCTCCAAACTTCTTTTTCAATTCCCTGGAATTGCATTCTCTCATCCTCACTCCTGAATCTCAAAATTATCCTAAATTCCTCCCTTACCGTCTTCTTCCTCACGACCCTGGACCCGTCATCCGAGCTGTTCTCTTCCAAACTCCTTTTACTCGTCTGCGACCCAACCAAACCCACGTCCTCTCTCCTGCTTCTCCCTCTTCCTGATCTTCCCCCTCCAGCCACTGGGGTCCAGTCACCAAAATCCATATCAACATCCTCATCCACCAGAGACACCATTCCAGCCAGTCGCATACCAGTTTATGGCAACTGCCACTATCCGTGATCCTAATCCGTAATCCAAAATCCAAAAACTAATCGATTCACTCAATCCTTATGTAACGTCCACCTTCAAATTTCCCGCCACCTCATGGCAGTCTCCTTGGCCATGTGCAAACTTCACTAAACCTTCCTACTTCCTTCTTCCTGTGATGTCTTCTCCTTCTGTATAGGGTTTATTGGCAGTTGGCAAACAGCAAAATGGTGCATTACCGCCACCAACTGGTGTGGAGTGTTTCCTGTGGTGTCACCAGGTATCAGAACTATTAAAGGGACAGCTGCACTAACACTATCAGCACAGCAGTATAAGAAACTGGCACATTTGATACTCACTCTCATCCATCACTCCATACATGCTGGTAAAGAGCAATACAGACGTGGCAGGTTTGAAGGCTTGCACACTGGTTGCTAAGTGAAGATTTTCAATTCACAACAACAGTCGCCTCAAGGTGCTTTATATTACAAGGCAGACCCTGCAATGTGCATACAGAGAAAAACCCAAAAATCATACGACCCCTTATGAGCAAGCACTTTGGTGACAGTGGGAAGGAAAAACTCCCTTTTAACAGGCAGAATCAGGCTCAGGGAGGGGCAGCCACATGCCGCGACCAGTTGGAGTAAGAGGAGGAAAACAGGATAAAAGACATGCTGTGGAAGAGAGCCAGGGATGAATAACAAGTATGATTCAGTGCAGCGAGGTTTATTAACACATAGTGAGTGAGAAAGGTGACTGAAGAAGAAATACTCAGTGCATCATGGGAATCCCCCAGCAGCCTACACGTATTGCAGCATAACTAAAGGAGGATCCAGGGTGAGCTGATCCAGCCCTAACTATAGGCTTTGGCATAAAGGAAAGTTTTAGGGCTAATATTAAAAGTAGAGATAGTGTCTGTCTCCTGAATCCAAACTGGAAGCTGGTTCCATAGAAGAGGGGCCTGAAAACTGAAGGCTCTGCCTCCCATTCTACTTTTAAATAGTCTAGGAACAACAAGTAACCCTGCAGTGCGAGAGTGAAGTGCTCTAATAGGGTGATATGG
Organism: Rhamphochromis sp. 'chilingali'; assembly: GCF_963969265.1. Classification (NCBI taxonomy): domain Eukaryota; kingdom Metazoa; phylum Chordata; class Actinopteri; order Cichliformes; family Cichlidae; genus Rhamphochromis; species Rhamphochromis sp. 'chilingali'. The sequence continues at coordinate 6,567,034 of NC_137949.1, forward strand.
TACTACAAGGTCATTAAGATAAGATGGGTCTTGATTATTTAACAGGTACTTCATTGATTTTAATTCAATTAAATTCAATTTTATTTATATAGCGCCAAATCACAACAATAGTCGCCTCAAGGCGCTGTATATTGTACAGTAGATCATGCAATAATACATACAGAGAAAACCCCATGAGCAGTGGCGGAGCGGGGGGGGGGGGTGTGGCTTACTGGGCTTAAGCCCGGGTTGTTTTTTCAGAAGCCCGGGGTCTTTTGGAGTGTAATTTTTTCATAGTTAAATGCCTGGCTGACAACAATATTCGAAGCACATAGTGCACACCGTGGGAATTTACGACTGTGTGTAAATCCCTCCTAATATTGGTATGATCCGAGCTCAGGCACTAAGCGACTGAGCGAGGGGGCGGGGCAGCTGCTGCCTGCGAGTGCGCTGTTGGAGAAGCGCAGCGAGGCAGACAGAGGAGAGCTGAAATTCGACCAGGTACCAAAGCAAATCATTCGTACTGTACAAATAATGTAAATATGACGGTGTATCACAAAAGATTGATGTTAAACTGATCACTTGACCCATATTACGTTACTCGCTCTTCAAGTGAATCAACAAATGGCGAAATGAAAAGCGGAACAACAACAATGCTGTTTCTTTAGAGAGTCTTAGCTTATGTGTGTTTATTTCATATTTTCAGTTGTTACCCTCCACGGCTAAATAAATCGGTTTCAGTAATGCACTGATATACAAGAATGGACATAAGGAGCTTCTTTCAAAGAACAAACTCAGGTAAATGTTATTTTATATATTATGCTTTGTGTGTTGTTCAGTATATTTCTATGCAAAACAAGAGGAGTTTCAATACACAGCAGTATATTCACAGTTGAAACCAGATATTTACATACACTTTATGGAAAACACAAGAATATTTTTTTACTGTACAACATCAATTTAGAGTAAACTTGTTTTGTTTTGGATAAATAAATATTGAAATATCTTTTGAATTAGTTAAATGTCAGAATAAAGAGAGACAGAGCTTCTATTTTTATCACTTTCATCAAATTTAGGAGTACATGTACACTCAGTTTATTGTTAATTAATAAGAAAACTCCAGACAATTCCATTGTGAGCTGAAGAAGCTTCTAGTAGAGGGAAAACACAGAGCCTGTTTCTTTGAAATGGGAAAATCAAGAGATGTCAACCAAAACAACAATTTGGTGCCATTTGTAATTAAGAAATACAGATAGTTTCTCTCTTTACTCTTAAAGTTAACAGATATGTTTTTTGTACTTATCAACCTAAAAAAATAAACATTTAGTCTGATTTTATGTTACAATTAAAAAGGTATATCTGTTTTTATCTGAAGAGTTTGTAAATATCTGGTTTCAACTGTATATTTGATGATGTTGGTGTTTGGCTTGATTGTCAGCACAAAGAGGAACAGAGAGGAACAGAGAGAGAGAGAGAGAATGAGGACAGAACAGATGGAACAAGAGCAGGTGAGACACACATGTTAGTCAAATGGTTGTTTACCAAAAGTATCACCGTATCATAGGTACTCATGTATCTCGTACCTAGTGTTTCTTTTTAGGTTTGTTATTTTTCAAATTCTATATTTATTAAGTTATGTAGGCTTGTTTGTACAACAAGGCTAAATAATTATATAAACTTTTCTCAATCTAAATAGTGGACTTTGGTAGAATTAAAAAATAAGTGTAGTGCAGGTCTATGATGATTTTTAGTGCTACTATCATCTAGTTCTGATTATGGTTCTGTTTTGGTTAAATCCTCAGTAGTCCTGACTTTGAACTGTTGTAGTCCTGTTGTAGTCCTGTTTTAATTGCGGATCAGTTCTGGGTTTGGTTGAATTGGGGTTTAGTCCTCGTGTCTTGATACAGCCCTGATTTTGTTCTGCCTTGCTGCTTAATTAAAAAACTAGTTTAAGGTGTCCTGCATATGTGATATATATTTTTCCCTATATGAAGTCATTCTTTTTTTCAACAAAACTCAAAACAGAGCCTATTAATCTTTCAGTCATTTCTAACCTCCCCCCAATCCCACATGCATACTACCCTTTAGGGCTAAGCCCCGGGTGTATCAAATGTCTGCCTCCGCCTCTGCCCATGAGCAAGCATTTTGGCAACAGTGAGAAGGAAAAACTCCCTTTTAACAGGAAGAAACCTCCGGCCGAACCAGGCTCAGGAAGGGGCGGGGCCATCTGCTGCGACCGGTTGGGGAGAGAGAAGGAAAACAGGATAAAGACATGCTGTGGAAGAGAGCCAGAGATTAATAGCAGGCATGATTTTTTTTTCTGATCGAGGTAGGTTTCTAATAGTTAGTAACAGGGGATTTCTGTTTGGTTACCTTAGATAAAACAGTGGGGTTTAGACTGGTTGAATGACATCTGTGTTAACTGTTTTGCAAAAGGATGATGAAAATGTGTCAATCCAGTGAGAAAGGGTTAACACATTTCCAAGAGGTTTCTGCTCTGCTGAGATAGTGATGATGAAAACTGAGTGGATCCCATTTTCTTTCGGCAGGTCAAAGCAATAAAAAAACCCTGTAACACAGAGATGGACACTTTAAAATGGGACTGGGGTTACTCCACATACCATGAGGCAAATAGGAAATGCACATCTACCTTATTTGACAGTCCACACAGAAAGCCCACAGCTGGCCAGGGGGTTCAAACCCAGAATGTTCTTGCTGTGTAGTTTCAGTGCCAACCACATCGCCACTGTGCCACACAAATTTAATTATATAAAAAAATATTTAGAAAGATTTTATTTGATTGTGGAAAATAGTAGCACTAGTACTACCATCTTAACTTAATCTTTGATGGGGTTTCCTGATAACCTCAGCTGTCACTTCCTTCCCTCTTCCAACCCACTTGTCAGCCAATCAGCACATTCAACAACATGTAGCTGGGTTTTTGGAGGTCTAGGGTATATGGCTACTTTTGTTGGATCACTTGTGAGTGTTGTTGGCCAGATGATAGCAATAACACTGAGGGGTGCTGTGCCACCCTTGATGTGATTGTTGTGTGGCCATAGCTCTCTATTTTGTGGTTGGTCACTAGTATGCCTGCTTTGCTGAACCTTGTGGATTAAAGTAACTTGTTGTGGTGTAAGTCCACTTGTATGTGACTGTTTGTGTGGTGGAGACAACAGATCACTTGGTTGTGATTATTTGTTGCTACTTTTGGTTTTGTGTTGTAGTAGGTCAAGTAATCATTTTGGGTTTGACTGTTGTGCTGTGTTGGACACAAGTTACTTTTTGTGCGTTCAGTGTGGCAACTTCAAAATCCTGATGCAGGAGTATCCCCGTTTAAATATATATGGCACTTATTCAGTCTCTGCTGGGCCTCTAGCTGATAATTCCGGCTATGTTGGCTGCCTACTTCAGATGCTGGAAGATTGTGGATCCCAGAAATCTGAAGGTTTCCATAGCAAACAACAGTACTGTTGATTAAGGTGAGAGTGGACAAAAGAAAGGGGCGGCTCCTCAAGTGCTGTCACCTCCACAGTTTCAAGTGCATTCAACTGTAGGTTGTTTTGACCACGCCACCGTGCCAAATGCTCAACACCATGACTGCAGACTCATCACTGTTCTTGATGAACTTTGTGTTTTTGATGGGTGGTGTAGTCATTTATATAGAGGAAGTAGACATACTGGGAGGCGGGTGCTAGATATGAGTCTCCCCAGCCTCACCTGCTGCTTCCCGTCTATCAGAAAGTTGTTTTTCCACTGACAGATGGAGGTTGGAACAGTGATCTTGGCAAGTTTGGAGTGGACTTGATAAAGTTACTCAACTGAAGTCAGCATACTGTCCCTTTCATACGTCTGAGCAGTCAAGGTGTTGTAGAGCTACTTGGCCCGGCAAACTTTAATGATTTAATGACTACACGTGTCAGGTCTGTATACATTTAACCCAGTAATAGAATGCTGTAGGATGATTATGGAGTGCCTTTTTACTGATATTTTGGTATTGTGGGACTGGGGTTAGCCCTGGAACCACGGGCAACTTTTAGGGTTTTTGTCAGCTGTCAATGCTATAACCTTTCTCAATTGCAGTGTTTTTGTTTTGTTTTTTTGGCTAATACCCCACTATGTAACTGAACGTTGCATATTTTGATCTTTCTTGAGTGAATTATAACTGTTTTAAATACTAGAAAAAGGAACAACCTCCAGAACACTCCAAACACATGAACACACACTGGTACAAAGCCTGTAGTACTCCCTCTAAATCAGCTGCTGGGCTTTTCTGCTGTTCAGGAATGTAACTGGAGATAACAAATAAGCTCAGAGGGGTCAAAGTTTAATATATTAAATGACGTAAAAAGGAAAAGACAGAAGATGACACTTGATGGTGAGGCTCAGTGTCCAGCTGTTACGGCAGTCGGCATCAGGGAAGGTATGCAGCCATCACGGCTTGTAATGTTTTCACTCCTCACCACATGGATCTGGTAGCTATTTCCTGTCTGACAAGATTCACATATGGGGCAATTAAAAAAAAAAAGTTTAGTCTGTTGGACAGGTCATTCATACAAAAACTTTAAAATACTGACCCTAGCCCACATCTAAAACCCAAGTTAAAATCTAAATAAGTATATGAACAGTAAATATAAAGACAGTCTTCATCTCACAAGTTTTTAGACAACACGTTCTCACTCCCAAAGCGTAACCTTTTACACTAGGAGACAAATCGTCAGTATAATACACTTTAGGCCACCCAACACGTCCCTATATTACAAGTTCGGGAAAAATGAGGGAACACGAGAACCATTTGGAATGAATCTACACATGTACATTTATTTTACTTACATTGCTTTGGAAAATACTAACTAACACGATTAAGGTGTTGGTTAACATTACGGATGAGGTTATGGTTAAGGCTGAAAGACACAGCTGGAACGTGTGTTACCGTGGGAGCATAATTCTATTTGATTTTATGCACAGTCTGGCGCATAGCATAGGAGCACAGACGGTCACCTTTCGCATTCCCATGGAACGCCTCGGGACGTGACAAATATTCGGTATGCCTCGGGAGAGAGAACAGGCTGTTTTAGAGCAATGCAACTTCAGTTCAATTTTATTTATATAGCACCAAGTCACAACAGCAGTCACCTCAAGGTGCTTTTTATTGTAAATTAAAGATCCTACAATAATACGGAGCAAACCCGAACAATAGAATGCCCCCTGTGAGCCAGCACTTTGAACCAATGAGAGGGAAAAACTCCCTTTTAACAGGAACCTCTATCAGAACCAGCCTCAGGGAGGGGCGGCAATCTTCTCCAACCAACTGGGAACTGGGAATGAGGGGAGGGCAGACAGAACAAAAACAAGATTTTTTTGTGATATTTTAAATGTGTTGTAAAGAGCCCAAAGTTGATTATTTGATTTATGAGCCAGAATTTGCTCTGCAGAAATTGAGCTCCAGTTTTGACAGAATGCTGCCTCTGAAAACGGGGGTTTTATCGTAACAGGAGACTAATTACCGCTGGTGATCTTCAACACAAAAATCAAGTTACATTTCACCCCGTATTTAGGCTGCACCTGGATCTCTAAAGTGATCACCAAAGTAACTATGTATTTACTTTGTATTTAATATTTCTGAATATTTGCACTAATGCTGTGCACTAGATGTGAAGTAATCTGAGGGGGGTTAATATAAGTATTCTTTGGTTAGGTGCTTTTGTTTTTGAGTAAAGACATCCATACCCAGAGAGCTCTTGCACATAGAGCACCGATCTGTATCTAGACAAAGCTGGCATTAAAAAGAATCCATTGTAATATAAGTTAGATTGCTGGTGACAGATGTGTTCTTTCCATAAACTTTAAAAGAAGTGCCTTTCACAGCATGAATAACTGATAACTTAGTAAGAACTTTTCCTCCATATTAATAGCTGTCTAGTATGGTTCTTATATTAGATGGCTAACATGAGAAGCATACCCAAAGTCACGAGCTGTCATTTCCAACCACATCCAAACATCTTTGGAGGATTCAGTCATCGACATCTTTGAAGTATTGAATGATGAATTCCTGAAAATGGATCAGGCTTTGAAATAAAAGCTCTCCTTTTCCACGAGTGGATCCAGTTTTCCCTGTTGCTGACGTTTCTATGAAAAGTTGAGTAAACCATCCTGGCACTGATCATCGCAGATGCAGCATGTGTGTAGGAATCATAAGCAGGTGTGTGCTTTCCTGATAGAGGTCCTGCATAGCTTGTGTTGAGCTGCATGTAGACAGTTAGCTGCCCATCACAAGGTGCTCAACTGGTTTTCTTAGTTGAGTAGTTGATGAAACACTGTATACATTTTTAAAGAAGTAAAGATTTGAACAGCATCCAGATCACAGACCTGTTGGCCTGTGAAACAGAAACTTGGAAATTGTGCATATGACTGTAAATGACTCATCCAGTGCAAACCAAATCTATACCTGTGGGTGAAAATAAAGTAACCTGATCCTGAACCTCCATCCTTGGAGCAATCCAACAACCTCACTGTTGATGTGAAAATCCAGACATTTAATTAACATGATATTTTCTCATTTGAGCGTTGTAGTCTTTTCATTTTTGTTTTGCTTTTTGCATTTTTTATTTGGTTTTATGTGTTTTGAACACTTTGTATGCACAACCTGTATTTAAATAGGAGTAAATACAGTTTTTAACTTGATTGGATCCCAGTTTCCTAACTTTATTAAGTTTCACCCAAACTGACTAGTATACACTGATCAGGCGTAACATTATGACCTTTGTGTCAGTCCCTATTTTGCTGCCAAAACAGTCCTGACCCTTGATTTTTTTTCCATAGTGCATCCTGGTTTCTGGTGACCCCCAGTTAAGTAATGCACACTCACCAAGCCATGCAGGTGATGTGAAAGAAAGCATGATTTACCAGACCAGCCCACCTTTTTCCATTGCTCTGTGGTCCAGTTCTAATGCTCACATGCCCATTGTTGGTGCTTTTGGTGGTGGACAGGGTTCAGCATGGGCATCTGGCTGGACTGCAGCTATGATGCACTGTCTGTTCAAGATTCAAGATTCTTTATTTGTCACGTGCATAGTTATACAAGTACAGCACACAGTGAAATTTGACCTGATATGCTCCTTGACTGTGCAAAAAGGGAGAGAACATTATATATAGTGAGTGAATATATACAAAGAGAACATCATGTGCAGCTAGTGGGTGAGTTATATACATTATATAAATAAAATAAAATAAAACAATATGGAAATTTTATGAAATCTGATAATGTATATTGTGTGAGTGGGGTGTTAAAGTGTCTTGTTCTGACGCCTTTCCATCAGAACCTGCATTTTTCAGCAATTAGAGCTACAGTAGCTTGTCTGTTGGATCAGACCACGCAGGTCAGCTGTCACTCCCCACGTGCATCAGTGAGCCTTGGCTGCCCATGACTCTGTTGCTGGTTCACCACTGATAGATATTGACCACTGCAGTACAGGAACAACCCAAAAGAGCTGCAGTTCTGGAGATGCTCTGACTGAGTCGTCTAGCCACATCAGACTCATCCAAATCCAATCCCGAAGCCCAACCTTCAACCAATAACTCAACATTCCAACATGATATGAAATGATGCGCTTGACTTTGAAATCAATCAGCTAAAATACCAAAATTTTCAGTGAGCATTTACTCAGTTACAATAATGAAGTAAAGCGAAGCAGCTTTGAGACACCAGTGCTCTAACCCGTCTGTTTTCTAGTTTTCCAGTATGTTAGTTATTCCGATCCATCTGCTGGAACTCTGCTGGACTTCCATAAGGAGCATCTGGGACTCTTTGTTTCAGACTTTGGTTGAAAGCAGAGTTGAGTCTTTGAAGCATGGGCCAAAGCACCAACCTGCCTACACTGGCCAGCCCGAGGTGTAGGACGGCTGCAGGGAGGTGGGGATCACAGAGGAAGTACAGAAATAGGCTTTGATTTACATACACTTCTGTGTTTTCTGTCTTTATGCCCATATTCTGTGACACACACCTCCAAACTCTAAAAAGAGGGATGTTTAGGTTCCACATGTTTCCGTGTAGAAGCAGTAAGATATAATGATTTATGTCACATGGATCATTTTACACGAGGCATTAAAATTCCATTGCAGTTAGAAGATGCATCAAAGTGATTTATGAGGCGAAGCAGCAAGGAACAGCATCGAAACGCAGAGGTAAATTTACAGAAGGTGCATCTCACCTGTCGCCACACAGACGGAAAGTTTAAACAGTAGTGCTGGGTGTACGTGAAACATTCTAATCTAACCTCAAGCCCATGGACAGTTTCATTTTTGCATTCACTTTGTATAAAGCTCAGAAATAAAGTGACTGAAATCCTATTCACACAGGAGTTGTATTACTTGAGAACCTGGAATAATTTGTAACAGTGGGTCCTAAAGAATACATCCACAAGTTCTGTCAACTAACTCACTTAAACTTAATCAAACAGCACCTTCAAAGGAGGATCAACTGCTCTGCAATCAGATCACCCTCTCATTTGGTTTTATGAGCAGCACTGAGACAGCCTCCAAAATCAGAGGTGCATCTGTGCTGACCTGTCAGGTTATTACACAACAGAAACTCCTTCACTTGGCCCTCAGCCTCAAACAAGTGGCAGTGTAACATCACGTTGTGAGATGGTACAAACAGTGTGTTGGTAAAACTCCAAACCAGCTGGATGCAAGTCTTTCCACTGTGAGCATGCATAAGCTGATGCACAGACCTGCAGCAGACTTAAGCTTACCTTTAAGCCATTCAGCCAACTTCCTGCTAAGCAAATTTGTGCAACTAATAATCTTTGTCATGCACGCTACAGCCTTCTTTACTTCGACTCTGGTAAGTTGGAAAATTCTCCAAAGGCACTCGTGTGTCAACACATAATCATGAATGAGTGCTACCCGCACTTTTTTTTTCTTTTTGCTCACTGATCTAAGTTGCCATATACTCAGGAACTGAGTTGGTAAATTGTTCCAGCACAGTGAGCTCACACAATACAGTGAAATCATGCACATCAGAAACTGAACAACTCATATTCAAACTTGAGATAACTTTATGCATTGACTTTGTTGTTCTACTTTTTCCCAGGACCTAAATGGTTTTATCAGAAAACTTGGTGTACGCTGTTTACATTGAAACAATGTGTCTGACTGGAAGACAACACAGCCCTCGCATCACCTTCAGCTAAAAGCTCATGTGGAAATCAGTGTTATTGTTAGTGAGGGTGTGTGAGTGGATGACTGCACAATTCACAAAGTGATGGAAATGTTAAATAGCACAGAACAAAGACATGCATTGAAGAAGAACTCTCAAAGGTAGACTGAAGGGTGGGTTTCATATATGAAACACTGGGCCCAGGTGTCTCCAGCTGACCTGATCATCGCTCCTACCATCTGCTGTAGCATAAACATAGAACACAGACGAGCACGGCATCATGACAGAAACACAAGAAAGAATAGCAGCAAAATTTAAAAAACCTGTAAAGTCTAACCCATGATATAGAGGTCTCGATAACTCACAAAAATTAAAGTATAAACTAAATTACACTCAAATCTGTAAATTAATTCAAGTCAATTCAACAATTCAATGACAACAACAGTCGCCTCAAAGTGCTTTATATTGTAAGGTAGACCCTACAATAACTCATACAGAGAAAAACCCAACAATCATATGACCCCCTATGAGCAAGCACTTTGGCAAGAGTGGGAAGGAAAAACTCCCTTTTAACAGGAAGAAACCTCCAGCAGAACCAGGCTCAGGGAGGGGCGGGGCCATCTGCCGTGACCGGTTGGGGTGAGAGAAGGAAGACAGGAAAAAAGACATGCTGTGAAAGAGAGACAGAGATTAATAACAAGTATGATGAGGTGGATTCAGGGTCACCTGATCTATATGCGTTAGCAAAAAGGAAAGTTTGAAGCCTGATGTAATACTTGGGAACTTCAGCTAAATGGTTCGGTAAGCATAGTGAACATGTTTGTGGTTCTACGAATTAAGTCCAACTTAACTTTTTCAGTGAAGGTTGTGGACACTAACTCTGTCTCATAGAGACAGGCATAGATAGACTTCTCAGTACCTTTTAATAATGTGTGCTTGCTAGCTTTCTAACTTTAAGATGCTATAAGGTTTAAGTTTTAACATTTCTGCTTTTAGAAGAATCTGGTGTCTTCTGGTCCACTTGGTTTTGGTTTGCCTGTATCTATTTTGAGACGTGGCCTGGAAACTGAGGGATGAAGTGGCCCATTAACCTCTGCCTGGACTTCTGTAGGCCTCTTCACAGCAGCCATTAGCGTCACTGCTGTCGTCTCAGGTCAGCTACTCTGAAGAGCAGCAAACATCTCTTTTCAAGAAAATTCACCCATCCCAACCTTTGTCTCGCCATCCATCCATGCAGGAGTGCTGAAAAGATGAGTTGAGAAGTCAGCAAAAATGAGTCCTTGAGTAGCTCCCCAAAATCCACTCAAGTCTTTGGTTTCACTTGCAGGGTGGAAAAAACGCAGGTCCTTTTTGTGCTGGACATCAAAGCCAATGGCCCTGAAATGAGATTTATATGCTCCTCTGTCAGATTGATCCTTTTTTATACATGGCTTTCTTCTACTTTGACAGCTGTTCTAAAATAAAATATCAATAAATAGTAAAAACCCACCTTGTATCCAGTGAATTAGTACTTGTACAAGATTCCAGATGAAACAAATTTGATGTTTGTTCAGTTTCTTACCTGAAGACTATAGCGCGGGTCAAGCAAATTCTATCTCGATAGTGACCCATTTATAACATACCTGAAGAAATCCCAACACATACAAGGGTCCTGCAAACTGATCACAGATGATACCACATTTGCACCTGAGAGGTCTCAGAACCACTGAGAATGATCTGAAATGTTGTGGTTTTACATTATAAGACCATTATAAAATTGGCATATCCTCATTTAGAGTTCCTACATTCACAACATCATTGGTTATGATCATGTTCTATGTATCAGATCATTTAACTGCAAATTGAAATCCCATCAAGCCAGTGTGCACTGACGAAATGGTAATTCAGTAATTTGGTCTATTTACTTTCAAAACAGCAAGCTGTAATGAAGCAATTTGTGGGAAAAGAGAGAAATGCACTGTAGTACATTGTCTACTGAGTGAGGAAGGATGCAAAATCTTTCAAAACTTAGGGAAATTCCTGAGTTTGTTTTGCACAGATGGACACCAGAGGGATGCAGGAAACATCTCACATGGTAATCATCAGAAACCTTATGGTTAATAACAGTCTTGTATCCAAAAGGATTGGGGAATGATTGTCAATAGGAAAAGAAACATTTACTGCAGAACCTATAGGTAATCTGGTAACTCGTTTATATTGTGTGCAATTCTGTAATACACATGGATGAAGAAATAAAAGCTGGAAAAAGTCCAGTGCCATGTTCTACACTCTAAGTTGAGACCAGGAGTTCCCCTGCTGGGTGCCCTGCAATCTATCTGTCTCTGGTAAATTACGCAAAAAGAATAAACCTTTGAACTCACGCCCATAAATCTTTGAAACTCAACCCAGAGCTTTCAAAAGACTTCATCAAGCCAAAGATTATAAAACTTGCCAATAACCCCACAATTAATCTGTCCATGGAAACATGTGCGCATTGAAAAAACAGAAACAGTTATATATATGTTTTTCAGCTAAATTATTCATCTGACAGTAGCTAAAGGTCTGTTGTCTCTCTAGCGAACCATCTTTCTCTGCACCATGAAAAGGCAGATCGTAACACGTTTGACATAAGATGCAAAGTCAAAATCCCGGGGCTTTCTAATGATTAGCTTCAGCTAAAAGAAGGGAAAGAGAGAGAGCGCGAGAGATAGTTTGTTATTCCACCAGTCAACGCCACAACTAGCATCTGCTGTAGCGTTGACAGACAGGTAGTGTAGAAAGGAACGAGTAATGTGCCCATGGAGCTGAAGGCAAAGACAAATCGTCCAATCCGATCCTTTCCATCACTGAGGATGGGCACTAACAAGAATTTGAAGGGTTTAATGTTACAGAGGTATCATTTTGCACAAATCTAATAAAAGTTTGAGTATGGTAAGGTAAGAGCTTAAAGTGAAAGTGATTGACACATCATAGAAAATCTGTTCTTAAATGTGCCAAAACAGCAAAATGCGGTAAGAGATAATGAGTGAGGCATTTCATGTTAGGGATGTTTAGATGTGATGCATGTCAGAGAACAAGAAAGAATTTTAATAGAGGATAAGATGAAAAGATAAAGGTGCTGTACCAGCTGTTTGGCGAGGGAGGAGTGGCTAGCAGGTCCAGCGGGGGAGTGTGGAAGTCAACCAGACAACTCGGAGGCTAGTCACATAGGTAGAACACTTGGCCTTTTTGGGGGCATTAACAATAACAAGACCATACAAGCCATACATGTCCTGGGGTCAGGTAGATGCCTGTGCCAGCCCGTTACAAAGTTAAGGCCTTTCTGATGAAGAGGTGAGAAGAAAGCAGCATGCTCGTCTGTTATGGCTACGAGAGCGGTCTCCCCTACTACCAAAATGGTGGAAAAACACCCCTCTAGCAGTGCTGTGCCATAATAACAGTTGTTGCAATGCATCAAAGACTATAAAGGTTTTAAAGACTCCCAGAGAGTGTCTCCCTAAAGTGAAATCCACGAGGATTACAACAACATGTTGATCAATAATTACTGGAAACAAAATAGGCTGAAGTGTCATAATAATAAAATATATAAAAGGCACAGAGATGCAGGAATAGCTAAATTAATAAACAGTTACATTAAATTACATTACATTAAAAAGAATGAATGCACTGGCCAGCTCAGCAACAACAAAAGGCCTGAAATCTGTCAATTTGTACGACAGCATATGGACAGAACCAAGAAAAAACAAAGACTAGTCAGCAGGTGTGTCTCACAGCTGAACCCAGGTATTGCTTCTTGTAAGAGCGGCTGGTTGTCACTCTAAAATGGACTATGTGAATGGGAAAGGGCTCAAACAGCTTGATAAGGCGCTCCAGCTTGGTCCAATCACTTGTGAGACATGCGTTCATGTCTGGCTCACTAGCTGTTTTAGTCCAGTGTCAGCAGTCGTCTCAGCAAATTAAAAGTGCTGTTCCAGCACGTGCAACATGCTGGGTTCAGAGCTTTACCACATCTTTTGATCATTTGTGTACCAGCTCCTCTGCTTTAGTTATGAATGGATCAGAAATTTGATGCTTCATGGCATCCTTTAGTGTGACCTGGATTGTTGAGAGCAGACTACACCACATTTTTCTAATTATCTTCTGGTAGCTCAGGTTCATAGAAAGCAAAAAGAGAAAACAGGATGTTATTAATAAATTAATTAATCAATGAGAAGCAAAAAATAGTTATAAAAACAGCCTGACAGACCCATAAAAAATGCTTTTAATTCTGTTTTGATCCAGGCATCTGTTCCAGTCCTCTTTCACGAGTGTTTTTTTTTAGTTTCTACTTTTCCATATACATCTTAGCCCCTTTAATAGCAAGCAGATCCACATGTTTTTTATTTTGGTTCAAGTGGAGCGCTAAACATCTTGAGCGCAGCTGACTGAAACAGTGCACATCCCACTCTCAATAAACATATTGAACTACAATTCCTCCTCCCCCTTTGCGCCTGTGAGTTATCAGGTAACCAACGGAAACACTGCCTTCATGTTTTCCTTTGCCTTTCCATAGTTTAGCTTCTTTTGCTGCAGGGTGTGCTCTCTTACCTTCTTCAGGTTAGCTAGGTTAGCTGGGTTTTCTGAGATGGACGTTCCCACTTTGGGATTTTGTCATCTCAGAATATTCCAAATATTCTGTTTACATCCATTACAAGGCACTTACTCTCATCTTAAACAAAGTCATATTCAGTGTATTCCCAATGTTGTATGTTGATGGAAAATTTTATTATTTTATAAACCAGTTTTATTCCTGGTCTTTGCGTTCATCCCTAATCAAATTAATATATATGTGGAAATATACAAGCAAGAGCAGCACGGTTGTGCAGTGGTTAGCTTTACAGCAGAGCAGTACTGTGAAGTCCTAAACAGTGTTGATCAACCTACTTGAAAATAGGAATTAGTTACTAATTACTGATTACCACTCCAAGAAAGTAATCCCATTACTTACTGATTACATAATTTTAAAAGTAATTATTTACCTTATTACTAAAAACATGATACACAAGCTGAATACCTAATAAAGCACTAGACCTTTTAGCTCAATTTCATTTTTTATGCATAATCCTTCATATAACATTTAATAAAATAAAAAAGTCTCTTTTTAAAACTTGTTTTATTAGTTTTAATCTTTTAACTTTATGCACATTGCATCAAGCAAAAATTAAATTATATGCAACAGTCTTTGACTTGAAGAAAGTTGTTTAACATTTAAACCCATTTCTTTGCGTATTATAGCACATAAAATAAAATATTTTTTGTGTTTACACTCACTCTTTTAAATAGATGCAAGTAAAACACAGTAAAAAAATAAGCAAAATCAAAGACTCGGCAGCACTAAGGCCTGTTGCTCTTAAATCTATTTTCACCTGTTTAGCAGGAGTGGGGCCGGTGGAGGTTTTTGTCACTTTCTGCGGAATCAAACTCAAAATAATGTCAGTACTTCCACGCTTTAAACGCTGCACAGTCGTACTGTTCTCCCGCACTCCATATTATCCATTGTTGATCTGCACGCCTCTGTTGTTGCCACGGGCGTCGCACACTCATACGTCATTGTCATGAGACACTCTCACAAACAAAATCACGGTTTAGTGACGTAGTAACGTAGTAATGTAGTAACGTAGTAACACAGCGTGCTTATGGGAAAGTAACAGTAATCTAATTACTTTTTTGCAATGGTAATCCCTTACTTTACTCGTTACTTGAAAAAAGTAATCGGATCTCTAGTCCTACAGACCTTGTAGTACCAAATAACCCCAGTAGAGCACTATGCTCTCTGACAGGTGGCTTACTTGTAGTAAGATATCAAAGTAGGATATTGTAGTAGTAGGTACTGCTACAGTACTACTGTTTCCCTCCTCTTACTCCCAACCAGTTGAGACAGATGGCCCCGCCCCTTCCTGCTGGAATTTTCTTCCTGTTAAAAAGAGGTTTTTCCTTCCCGCTGTCACCAAAGCACTTTGGGTCATATGATTGTTGGGGTTTTCTCTCTTTGCATTATTGTAGGGTCGTTGTCTTGTTTTTTTCACTTTTACTTAAGTAAAGATGTTGACACAGCACTGCAACTTTTACTGGAGTATTTATTAACACAAGTATCTGTACCTCTACAGTTACGTTATGTATACTTTTGCCACCTCTGAAAAAGGCAAACATGACCCAGGTTACCAGATATGCACAGTGCTTGTGAAGGACTTTGAGACCTAGGTCCTTAAGCTAAATGTGTTTGACAGTTCAACTGTAATTTCCCCACAGGAGGAAGAACGTAAAAGCAGCACAACAAATTTGTGCCAACTCATGTCAAAAGATTGCGTGCTATAGCCTTAAATAGAGTATCAGATGACAGACTCTAGCTAGTGATGACAAAGTCAAAGATGCAGAAAGAGTCTAAAGCTGCAGAAAGTCTATGAGCCTCAGCATGAGTTCAGAGGGGAGCTGTTAGGGCAGATTTTGATACAGGGTTCAGTTTTCTGAAAGGGAACCACACTGCACTCACAGTTGACGTGCTCACTCATAATGAGAGTTGATTCGGGACTTAATCATGCATTAAGCCTTTTTGTTGCACCTCCGGCCAACTGATGACACAGTGATCCGACCATCACGCTGTCTCAACCCAACTGCCCCGGGGCTCGACCTCACAGCGTGCAAATGCCATGACGTAAGGTCCGCCTCACCCTGTGTCATGTCACTTTGTGTTTTTCTGGGGGTGTGTTTGTTACAGAGCCGTAAAGGCCTAAAGAAAGGGTGCTGAAAGGTCACAAAGTCAGGTTTCTACACCAGTCAGCTTCCAAATCCTGTATGTAGAAAAATGCTATTGCATATAAAACCCCAAAAAAACTACTGTAATCTGTAATCAAATTTGCAAACCTAGTAAAACAATATTTTATTCACTATATGACATAGAAAACATGTTATATTTGAACTGAATAAATGTACCATTAAAAAAAATTACCTCCTTTTGAACTTGATAGCAATAACACATCTCAAGAAAAAGGTAGGGGGCTGCAAAAAGCTGGAAAACTAAGTAATATTAAAATGAAACAGATGGAGGGAAGATTTTACAACTAACTGGCAACAGATTAGTACCATGATTGGGTAGAAAAAGAGCATCTTAGAGAGGCAGAGTTTCTCAGACGTAAAGATGGAATGGAGATGGAAACACTGTGTAACAATTTCAGAATAATGTCCATCAAAGTAAAACTATATATTTTATCATCTACAGTATATAATATTATCAAGGTATTCTGGAAATCTGCAGAAAACTGGGGCTCAGAAATCATTGCCCATGAACACAGTCTGCCGTCCACACATAAGACTTTGTCATCCATAGAAATAGCCATATCTGAACATGATGATCCAGAAATACCACCATCCTCCCTGGACCAAAGCTTATTTAAGATGGACTGAGGTAAAGTAGAAAACTCTTCTGTGATCCAAAAGCAAATCCAAGTGTAAAATTCTGGATTCATCTGCAAAAATAAGTAGACGGCTGTCTCCATGGACTATGAAATTGTCAGCCATTAGGAAAGGCACCATCAATGCTCAAAGGTATATTTTAAATGCATATTTCAGCGAGACAATGCTAAATTTCATATTATTCATATTCATATTACAATAAAATGATTTGCTGAAAGATCTTGTATGCAGGTAGGGCGGATCAGCACCCAGACTCTTCTAAACATTGAAAGAAAAAGAAAAAACCCAAAGACTGCTGATTAGCTCCATGCAGACAAAAAATGGACAGCATTCCCTGTGGGAAGTGAGGAGACCACCTCCCACATGGAATGCTGTCCATTTTTTGTCTTGACATGGACTATTGTTAAAAGAAGATCAGATGCCACACAGTAGTGAACATGGTCTTGTCCCAGATATTGTTGCCATTAACTTGAAAATAATCTAACATTTTTCTAGAAATGGTACAGTTTCTCAGTTTCTTCTCAGTTTTTTCTATATTCTATTGGGAATAACATATGTCTTTAGGAGATTGTGTTCTGTTCTGTTTTGTTTTATTTTATTTTATTTTTAATTTATTGTATTTGTTTTTTTCCGTGTCCCAACCCAGGATATGCTCAGACATAATGCAGCATTGACTATTTATTATTTATTTATTTATATATACAAACTTCCTGTACCATAATTATTTAGCAAACTATTACATACATTTAATGTATATTTTATACGTGTATTTTTGATTGCTTTGTATTACTTGTACAGAACAAACAAATATACGTCGTGTATTCTATCCAGATAACATCTCACAACAGGGCCACAGCCTCTCTGAGACTATAAAGTTCTCAGACCATTGTAGATACATTATATATCGATGGTTTACACCAAAAACACTTCAAATATATGATACCCAAAATGCAATTTTTTGATATTTATGAGAAAGCAAATAAAACATCCGCAATATCAATGTTTGTTTGTGTTACTTTGCAGTATGTCAGACAGTGAATTAGCCGAGTTTGACCGATACATTGCATGATGCTGATGCTCAAAGCACTGATAATATCTTTCTGAACAAAAAGTAGATGTTGGCTTTAGAGCATGACCTTTGGCATTGGTGTAACACTGACTTGGTTGTAGGTTTTAACAGAGCTTGAATGTTTTTTTTCAGTCATGACCTTTCTTCAAAGTCGACATCAATATTGATCCTAATGACACATGTAAAGCTTTAAATGTGTCATTAGGATACTTCTAGTTAGTTCTACCTGCAGTAGGTGTGTACAGGACCACACGCACATAACACATGCTCAGAAAAACATGGAAAGCAGAAAACTGTGTTCCTATACGATGTTGTATACGTGAGAAATGTCATTGTTGCATTTCCTTCACTTCTATAGGTCCAATAAAGGTTATCTTATTCATGTATTCTAATGGCATGCTTTATGTTGGTGTCTGTACATGCATGAAACCGCACTGTATGCTTTATGGTTGTCAACCATAGTTGAACTTTTGCTTTCACCTTGAGGCACTTTTTTGTTGCTTTATAAAAATTACCGATCCATGCGATCTACTTTGTACACTTTATACTTTGCGGCACGCACATCTATGTAAGCATAAAGATAATGTGTTTTACAGCAACACAATAAGATCCACTTTTCCCTTCCTGTGAAGGAGACTCCTCAGCTTTCTTTATGTGTGAGCACTGCAATTCTAACATGAAACAGATCCAGTTCATTTGTTAGGATGAATAGGTGGATGATATTGGGAGTTACGGCGTTCCTTTCTGAGTTGAGGCTTGTCTATGAAATGTGTAGCCTTGGGTGGTGTTCATGTAAGCCAGGCGTGCCGCTTCAGACTCTTCAGATTTCAAAAGGCGATGAAATGACTCCGCTGCTTTGACTGAATACCTCATTTATTAGTTTTTCTGAACTGCGTACTTACACAAATGTTTTGAGCCTACTGATTTAATGCGTTGATAAAAAAAATTAATTTACAAATGTTTCCTGTAAGAAACATTTATCAATGCAGTCAGACAAAAAGCTATGTGGTTAAAAAAAAAGTGTAGATCCATTTTTGCCAGTGTTTGAGCTCCTGCTACTTCTCAGATGAATTAAGAGCCTTCTCATTTTGCATCAAACTGCCTCAACTAATTTACTTCTATTTTATTTTAACCCAAATTACACCTGTTTTCACCAATGTGCATGTGCATTTGCTACACTTGAATTTTCAAATTTATGACAGCGAAACATATTTCAATATACTCGTTATGTGCATGTGAGTTATTGTTTCTTTTTAAAGTGCAGCCTGTTAACATACAAGCTCAGAAGCAGTCATGATGTCATCTGTGGCACATAAGGATGTCTTATCTGTGCTGCCTTATAGCAAAGCATTTAAAGAAGTTCAATAACGAGTGGAAAGCACTGTTGCCTCACAACAGGAAGGTTCTTGGTTTGAACCACGCTCTGCAACTCCACACAAGAGCCAGACTTTCTTCTTCTTCTGGTGCTTTTCACTCATTTTTAGCCCAGTCTTTATACCTGACCCATTTTCAGACGAATGTTTTTTGTTTGTTTTTTTGTTAAGCTACTTAACACTAACCTATGACTCATTCAGATATCAAAAGGCACATAACAACCAGTGTTGTGTTTATACATAAAACACAACTAAGAAAAGAGTTCATTTGAAATTGTATTTTTATGCACTTTGTCACTAGCAGTTAGTGGATTAATTCAAATTTCAGTGTTTCTTTTAGTTGGAGAGGTCAGCGAGTGTCTAGATCAGTCTGTAAAACACGGTGGACGGAGCTGAGCTTGGAGCTGCAGTTCAGCCAGTGGTGTCGAGGAGTTCAGACCTCAACATTACTGAAGCAGTGTGGGATCATCTTGACAGAGAATGGAACAAAAGGCAGCCAACATCCAAAGAAAACCTACAGAATGTACTTCACAAAGCAAGACTCCTGTAGTCTGTCTAAAGAAATTACAAGAAAGCTGCCGAAGAGAGATCAGTCTGTGTTGAAGACTAAAGGTGGTCATATAAAGTATTTACTTTCGAGGTTGTTAAGCTCCCATATAAACTCTATTTTTGCCGTATTTTTGCCTAAACTCCCAGGGTGTATCCTACCTCTCACCACGGACGGAATGGATGAATGGTGGATATTTCAAAATAAGAAAGTACACAATGCTTCTGTAACATAAAAATGTGACTTGCTGTGACTTTGTGATTTTTAAATCCATTTATTTTCTTTTACTGTTGCACTTTTGTCCTGCAAAACTGTGGACAGAAAACTTTACAAATAAAACGTGATCTTTAAATTTTAGTTTCTTATTTTTTGAGTCATTGCCTGGATAAAAGTTCCACCTTTACTCCCTTTCTTGTACAATAACTGTAGTATGATTGAGGAAACTATAGTATGCATCATTTTACTTTCACACTGTGAACATTTTTGAAAGAGTGGAGTGTTGAAATTTGGCACTTTTCAATTAAAATTAAATTATAAAGGTACATAAAAATCTCTACAATAAAACTTCAGGGCTGAAATACACACTAACAAGCAAAACAAAAGGACATAAAAAGCAAATGTCACACAATACAGCGAAATGTAAAAGTACATTTCTTCATGACATCTTTAATCATATTAAAGTTGGTTTATGCAGAGGTGGTAGTGGTATATTTGTTACTTATGTAGAGTTTGTTAATCCAAACACTCCAGTACTTATTCAGTTTGTTTACTGAAGTAAAAGTAAAAAAGGAAAATTGACATTTATACCTGCTATTTTATATGCAAAGCTAACTGATCCTTTTGATATATTAATATAATTATAAAATAATACATATAATAATACAGTACATGGGAATGCAAACATTATCTTTTTAAATTGGCTCCACACCTAAATAGAAAGAACGCGTGCAATAAGATATTAAAGTGGCGTTCAACAGGTTCAAACATATGGTCAGTTATAGTGGCTCAGTCTGGGGAAAAACAAGCTCCTGTAGATTTTCTTTGTGTACATATCAGTGCTGCTGCTCCTCTGAAGTTTACTTCTTTTTGTGGATTTACACAATTGAATTGTGACGTGAAGATTCAAGCACATGTTTAACAAGCTGTCATCTACACTGACAATCAATCTCTGCTGCTCTTCATGTAACCCAACGTTGACCATGAACACCACAGCTGCTGTGCACCAGTCCAACACAACCTTTGAATATCCTTTGTTTGGTTTGCAGGACATTTCACAATATACTCCCTTTATGCTCACTCAAAATCTGGAGTGCTAGCTAGGTGCTGAAATACTGGGACCACAACTTATGGAGGTCTGCACCAAACGCGCTGTTTGGATCATTCTGACTCACTTTAACCCTTGATAAAAGTAAGTGAAAGTAAAAAGTTAGCAGAAACATTCTCCAGTAAAGTGCAGATGCTTGAAAATTCTTGTACTATATTACTTCTCATCTCTGGTAGTATTACAGCTCCCATTCAAGGATGTAAGTACTTCTTACTGTGAAGCACAATACTGTATGTAGAGTACAGTGTGGATTGAATTATGAGCAAAAGTATGCGAATGTGAGCTCATAGTCAGTCAGTTCTCTGCTCTCCGGATTCATACCCACAGGACATAGGCATTAATGTCAACTATTCAGATGAGAGGCCCAACCCACTTCTTACCCTCATAAATCATTGATTCCTCACTCTGCACACACTTACACTCACATAAACACACACATAAGACCTTTGCTCTTCTCTGGAAGTGCTCATTGTTTTGAGTCCTCCTCCACACTTTGATGTGAAGGGGTCAAGCGGAGGCTCCCTCCTTGACTCCAGGGAGAGCCAAAGAGCAGAATAATCAGCGTCAGTAACATCTGGAAGCGCATGTTAAGCAGGGCTTACTTGGCAGGCAGTTGGTATTGGCACCGGCAAACCTTCCTACTGGGGGCCTTTCATCTCCGTTTGAACATGTGGATTCGGCCCTAACCCTGGGAGGAGTCAGAGGGCTCACCGCCAACAGTGAGGCCAAGGTGTGGCCAGCAACGACGAGGAATCCTGCTGTCTTCAGGATCAGTCTGATCCTGAAGACTTCTTGCTTCTGTCTCCTTACCCGTTTCCACGCTCCTCTTACATCTATGTAATGAACTGTCAAACCCTTTAAACCCTGAGCCTCAGTCTGCTTCAGACTTAGTTTGGTGTGTAAGAATTCAATTAAACTGACCAAGCCCGGCTACAGCCTTATTCTGTGATTACACAAAGAAGCAAGAGAGGAAGTACTGAAAAAGAAGCTTAAAGACTTTAGACGTAAACATAGTGGAACAAATCCTGAAGATGTAAGGGGCAATAAATGAAGTGCTCAAAGCAATTTGAGGGACTAATTTTAATCATTTGTAATCTAGACTAATATTTAGTGACTGGACAAGCTACAGCAGTATCCAAGTTTGGTTTTATAATACCTGTAAACCATGCAAGGCAATAAAATAAGGACTGAGGGCTCAAATCAATTGAGGTTGAATTCAAAATTAGGCTTTGGTAAGTAGTTCTGGAAAATGCATGGCAATAGGATTACATAATAGGCTTCAATTTAAACTGAGAAAAGACCAAAACAATGTCGACATGTTGGTGAAATGAAACTCTGTACCCTTGGTTCAGGTTCAGAAACCTTGCTGAAAACATTTGGATCAAAGAGATAAGACATTACATTACAATGAAGTAATTTAGGTGAGGCTGTTGAAAGCAGTTTGTTTTTATGCGGGCGTATCATTCAACTAGTTCAATGCTACAAAAGATTTTAATTCTTTTAAAAAATGTTAATCCTTTAAAAATTCAACAACATAAATTCTGTCTGAAGCAACAATTCCGCATAATCATGGTATGGGGATAGAAACCTGGGCTAATTCACTTGAAAAAAAAATCCTCAAACCAAAACTAAACACTTTTTGAAAAGAGAACACACTGTAACACCTCCAGCTGTTGTTGTTGTTTATTATTGGGCAATGCGTTCTAAGCAGCTTTCAGACATAAATTGGATACCAGCGCTTGCTGGGACCTGGTCCAGGAATAGAGATTGTGGCAGTTATTTGTCAGTGCTTGGGTGTGAGAGTGCGTGAAAGCTCGCTGCTGGTGGTCAGGCAGAAACAGGTGTGTGCAGAGAGAGGTTTCTGTCACGGAGGAGCAGGGAGGACTCGGCGCAGACTGAAATCTCAGAAAAACAGGTTTATTTACACACTCCAGGTGCACTATATACAGGTGAAGGAGAAGGGGGCCAGGGTTCCCAGGGGTGCAGAGCGGGGTCGGGAAAAGCGTCCAGAGTCTCCAAACCAAACACGAGAAATCTGCATACAGAGAACAAGGGTTAGCACGGAACTTTCACGGACAGAGCTCAAAACTGGCTGAGGCTAAAGTAGCGCTGACGAGCGTTATTCAATAGTCCAGCGGCGAGGTGCTCTCAGTCACTGCCTTAAGTAGCGGGAGCAAACAAGGTGAGGAGCCACAGGTGATTGCCTACAGGTGGTGGAGGCCGGGAGCTCACAATGAGCTCCGCCCAGGCAGCGAGCAGAGAGAGAGGAGAGAGAGAAAAGACAAAACATAACATGTAGCCACACAGGGCCAGCCGAGCAGGCACGGGGACCATGACAGTTTCTGTTTGTGTGGGAAGCTGGAGGAGGCCGGGAAAAGTCACTGAGCCTCTCAGCTTCATTATATCTGGGTCATTGTGTTTAAAAGCTAAGCGGCGCCAGACCAGCAGGTCAGGGAATAGCTCGGATTTTACTGTGAAACCCTGATGAAGTAGACACTGCCCGGTTACCCGTTGGAGAGTCACTCTGCCGTACACACTTGTAGCTTTTTAGTGAAATATCAGTAACAATTATCTCCATAGGCTTTAAAAAAAAAAACAAGTTATAGAGTTATAGCTGGGATGTTAGTTATACTGACACATTTTGGCACTGCCACCAAAGAAAACTTAAAATGTTCTTCTTTCTTTTGTTATATTAGATCAGTGTGCGTTATACTACCAATATTTTTTTTCTTTAAGTAAAACATCAGTGCATGAAATAAGCTTTCTAAAAATATTTTTGACCTTCAATAAAGGTAAGGCAGTAATTTTGAGTTGAACTGAAATATCAAAAATTGTGAAGAAAATGTGCTTGGTATAAAATGAATGTATGCAAGTAATTAAGTAAATGTTATTTGACCAGATGTCAATCAATGTTATGTTTTACATTGTACATATGTCACAAAATGGCATGGAAATTTTACATCTAATCAAATTACTTAAAATCAGTGTTTTTGGCATAAGCTTTTTTTTCTGTGTGGAATGTAAATAAAAGTAGAATGTAATATTTCATAAACAATTTATTGTACTTAAAGTACATAACAACATATAATGAAACTAAGACATTGATAGTTTTATAAAAATAAAAAAAATAAAAAATAAACTAACACTGTTTTTTATGGAGTCAGATCCAGTTATTCAGTTTCAACCTTTCATAAGTTGTATTTGTTCAAAATACAACCGATTTGAAAATATCTTTGGTACTGTTATGTTTCTCTTACACACTCAATCACTTTGTTAGGTATTCCAGTTCAACTGCTCGTCAACTTAAATACCTAATCAGCCAATCAGATGGCAGCAACTCATTGTGTTTTCACATGTAAACAGGGCATCAGAATGGGCAATTAAAGTGATTTAAGTGGCTTTGTTGGTGCCAGACGAGCTAGTCTGAGTATCTAAGAAATTTATGATGACCAACTGTTTTGTTGATGCTACAGGTGAGAGGAGAATAGGAAGACTGCTTTGAGCTGACTAAGATGTACAGAAGAGCATCTCTGAACGTGCAATAAGTCAAACCTTAAGGCAGATAAGCGACAGCAGCAGAAGACCACACTGGATGTCACTCGTGTAAGTTAAGAATAGATTTTTGGGCATCTTAGTACCAACTGAGCGTCATTTAAACACAAGACCACCTACCTGAGCATTGCTGTAGACCATGTGATCATAAAGGCATGACCAATATTTATGACCATCTGTTTATCACCACAGTTTACCCTGTGGTTAAAGAAGGCTGGAAGAGTGTTCCTGCACCCTGAGTTAATGAGTAATTAGATCTGACAAGCAGGTTAATGCATATTACTGTTGAGTGGGTTCATTTTTCATTTGCTACATCCTAGCTAGTGATGATATGTGATGTATTTTTGGTGAAGATGGAAATCTAACTAGCTGCTGAAGAAGAGCATTCATAGACAGAATGATGTCTATGAATGCTGTGCACCAAATATCACCAAACACACAAACTGTTTCTACATAATGCGTCTACTAGCAATTGTACGGTTGTTGTATTTTCCAGGGATGGATAAAAAAATTGCAGCATTTTCAAAGGTAAGGACAGCTCAGAAGTTACAGTCTATAATATTAAATGTTTGATGTTGATAAAAACTTTCTTTGCTTGGAACTCTTTGGATTTATTTGACTTCTGACACTTTCACTTATTTCTGATATCACAATGATGCCAGGTAAGTCTTCCTGAAAAACTGAGGCAGTCACAGGCGTGTATAAAAGGTGAACAATGGATGCAAGTTGATTTACTAGAAAAAGCCTCAGATGACTCAAATCCATCCATTCGCTTCTCCTTTTCAGGGTCGCGGGGGGCACTGGAGCCTATCCCAGCTGTCATAGGGCAAGAGGCGGGTACACCCTGGACAGGTCGCCAGTCTGTCGCAGGGCCAACACACAGGGACAGACAACCATTCGCACTCACATTCATTCACACATTCACACCTAGCGACAATTTGGATTATCCAATTAACCTATCCCCACAAGCTGCATGTCTTTGGACGGTGGGAGGAAGCCGGAGTACCCGGAGGGAACCCACGCAAACACAGGGAGAACATGCAAACTCTACACAGAAAGACCCCGGCCTGATGTTGGAATTGAACTCAGGACCTTCTTGCTGTGCGGCAACAGTGCTAACCACCGTGCCACCGTGCTGCCAGACTCAAACATCCGTTTTTTCTAAACTGAAGGAAAAAAAGACTAGAAAAAAAAGCATAATCATCAAGCTAATATTGCAGAAAGTGAAAGTAAATAATAACATTTCTCTTGATTTGTGTGCAGCATCCAGACTGACCAGACTTTTTGAACCGCTTCAAACTGTCAAACTTCGCATCCATGCACCGTTAACAGCATCCAAGAAACCAACTGGCCGACCTGCAACACAGTTTATCAATCATTACACATTGCGCGCATCATTCTTTTCAGCCGCTTATCTGCCACATTGAGTCATCCTTCTAGGTACAGAGGATGATAACTTTTCAGTTAAGCACAAAGCAACGTCTTGATGTTATCACCATAGAAACGATTTTGAGTTGGTAGTTTAAATTATCCAGGATGACAAGCATCAAATGGTCCGTGAATCCACGACACATCTCCCATCAGTTAGAGTTCTTCAAGCATGACAGGGACCAACTTGGAAGAGTTGGTTAGTTAGCCATCCTGGTAGCAACAACTTAAATAGCCATGTTGTAATGTTAAAAAGAATGGAAAAGGAGGTTAATTATGTTTACTTGCACTTTGTATGTAGGTACATATTTCTAAACAGTACTCTATATATGAGACATGCTTCTATTGTTCAATGTGTTGGAAAATTTCATATTTTTTAAACTTACTAAATAGACTGTCCAGCCTACTGTACCCAGTCTTGGATTGTATGTAAGCAATTTGTGTTTCCCTTAAAGAAAATTATTATTTTGACTAAAACAATATAATTTCTTTTTTATTTTGTCAAAAACTGATGGAAAGCAACTTTGGATCTTTGATTTTCTTAATACCTAAATGTCTGCCTGCCTGTTGGGCTTTGTCTTATTGTAAAATTTGTTATTGCACAAAAGGAAGCTTGTGGATTTTGACATATTTGGAATGCTGTACAGTGTAGCGAGGAATGCTCAGACCTCTACATTGGAGAGACCAAACAGCCACTTCATAAACGCATGGCACAACACAGAAGAGCCACCTCGGCAGGACAAGACTCAGCGGTTCATCTGCATCTAAAGGACAAAGGTCACTCCTTTGAGGATGCCAATGTTCACATTTTGGACAGAGAAGACAGATGGTTTGAAAGAGGAGGGAAAGAGGCCATCTATTTCTCTCACCCCAACCGGCCGCAGCAGATGTCCGCCCCTCCCTGAGCCTGGTTCTGCCGGAGGTTTCTTCCTGTTAAAAGGGAGTTTTTCCTTCCCACTGTCGCCAAAGTGCTTGCTCATAGGGGGTCATATGATTGTTGGCCTTTTCTCTGTGTCTACCGTACAATATAAAGCGCCTTGAGGTGACTTTTGTTGTGATTTGGCGCTATATAAATAAAATTGAATTGAACTGAATTGAATTGAATTGAATTGAATCTATGCCCACTGTGAGCGACCATATTTGAACAGAGGCGGTGGCTTACGACACCAACTGTCTGCCATCTACAATCCAGTTCTGAGATCCCTTCCCTTCCTTAATACTCACTCACATCCTGGGCCATCTGACCTCAGGAAATCTCATGATAGGGTGGGGCTAGGTTTCACAATGAGCTGACCTACACCCGTTTTCACACCTTGGCTCGTGTGATTAGGTAGAGGATCATTAGGGGTCCATTGTCCCTTTTGGGGGGACCCTCTCATAGGGCTTAAATCTGGGACTCTCCACCGTTTGACCCTAGAACTGAAGAAGCTTCTCGGATGAGAGGTGAAAACAACTTAAAGAAGTCCAGATGCTTTTCTTTCCAAGCTCCTTAGACGACATATTTGGAGCTGTTCATGTTTTCCCTCTTAACTTTTTGCCTCCATATGTGCTTAAAAAGCTGAGCTAAAAACAAAACACATCACAAGTAGATGTTCTTGACTTCCTTGTAGACAGTTATTTGGCTCTTTTCACCCCTGGAGGGACATAAGGCACTTCCACTTGTATCTTTTCTGAGATCATTTGAGATCCATGAGGAATCCATTGTGGAAGGTGTTGATATTGTTCATTAGGAAGGACATTGCTGTTATAAAGTGAGTTCTTAAGCTTTATTGCTCTGACTTTCTAGATGGGCTGGAGTTACAAATGCTCCGCGTGGCTTCCCAAGCCTTGGACTTTATCACCAGATGGAATTTGCTGATGCCATTAAATTACTGATTCCCAACATGGACAATGTGATTTTAACAGGCCTCTTAGGTCAAGTTTGTCTGAGGATTATGTGATTTTACTGGCAGCTCCTGTAAATGGTAAATGGCCTGTATTTGTATAGCGCTTTTACTACCGTAGTAGGCGTAGTCCCGCCTAGGGACCCCAAAGCGCTTTACACACCCAGTCATCCACCCCTTCACACACACACATTCACACACTGGTGGAGGCAAGCTACAGTTGTAGCCACAGTTGCCCTGGGGCAGACTGACAGAGGGTCGCGCCATAGGCCCTTCTGGCCAACACCAGTAGGCGGTAGGTGAAGTGTCAAGGACACAACAACGGAGACTGTCCGGCCCGGGGCTCGAACCGGCAACCTTCCGATTACAAGGCGGTGCTCTGATACAAGCAGTTTAATTCTGTTTACATGCTACATTGTGGGACGACACCAGTTGCTAATGCTATCGCTTGTTCCTGCTGTTTGTACTGTGCCGTTATTTTTCATTCTCCCATTGTGCTCCACTCCAAGCAGGTCAGCAAATGTGCACTGAACGTGCATGTGACCTGAAAGCTATGCCATCCAGGATTCCAGACACATTTCCCATTCTTCCCAAAACAACTGATGGGTTAATGAACACAGCATAGCACATAACGTCCCACCAAGCATTAAGGATATCCAACACAGCTGCTGGAAGGCTTTCATGCAGAGCGGGCTACTGTTAATCATTTCCCACCATGTCATTAAAGGGGCAGATGTAGTCATGCAAAGGACTTCTCTTATTGGCTTGGCGCTAAATGAAGTGGGAGCGGGATGCTGGGCAATTGTCTCCATGGCTAAAGAAATGTTTTGGGTGTCAAGCTACATACAAAAATAAGATAGGATAGAAAATATTGCAGAAAAAATGTGTACTTTTTTCTTCTTCTTTTTTTAGAAATGTAGAAAGTAAAAAAGGTAAAACAACTCATATTGTGAACTCCTGCAATTTAAACCTATTTCGTAACCCTTTACAAATGAAACATAAGCAAATTCAGTTTATGGAACAAACTTCATTTAGGAGAGTTTAACCACACTCCCTGTAAACATTTTGCAAAGCTAATATTGACCCAATACAGCAGTTCTGTGTGACCTAAAGTGGACAGACTTTTAGTTTGAAAAGGAAGGAAGTGTCAGCTTGACACTCCTTGATTACAGCGCCTTTTCTCAAAACTAGTGAAAACTAGGTTAGCACCAAAAACATGCGGTGGGTTTAAATTTAGGTCTGCAAATAAAAAACTGCAAACTGTAAAACACAATTGCTGAATGAAAATTGAAGTTCCAGTGACAATTTGAGTCAAGGAGGGAAAGAAGTTCTAGAATGGAAAGTGACATTCTAAAATAAAAAAATGTAGAAGTTCTAATTTGGAAAAAAGGTTAAAAAAAAAAAAAGTAATTGTGTGGGATTTAAAATCGAATGAATATAACTTTACTGGAAAGTGACGCTCGAGAATTGAGGTTGGAGTTTTTAAGTAGGAAGTAAAATTCTAGAATACAAATGTAAAATGTTCCCTTTCAAAGTGCTGATTTGAACTAAATGGAACTTGGAATTTTACAATGAATACATAGAAACACTTTACAACTTTAGGATGAATTCAAATGTCTAGAATGAACAAGTTACAGAATGGAAGGTAAATGAAAGCTTCAAGAGTACCTTAGTGAAAGGTCCAGTTATAAGGGCATTTGCAGTAGCCAATGACAGCTTTTTAACAAATGACAACACAAAACAGACTTTGGTATAAAATACTTTAATAAATAATAGTATTGTTCTAAGAACAAACAAAAAAATTCCACTAACAAACCAAGACTTTTACCAAATATTGTACAAAATAATTACAATGTTCTGCACATTCAGCCCTCCGTGTGGGGCTAACAGAAAGTAAAAATTTACTGAGAGAAAAATTATTTGGGTTTTCTATGAATGCATCTGCATTAACAAAAAATATTGAAAAAAAAATCATCATATTCATCTGCAAACAGTGACGATAACTGACCCCCAACCCCCTCCTGCAACTGCTGTGGAGGTAACACTAAACATTTCTCTTCCTGTGTGTTCTTAGTGCAGAAACAGACTGGACAACATCCACAACAGTCAAACAACATCAACAGTAATACAACTTGTTCCCTTCATTAGACCAGAGTAGATACACACAGGGAGAGGCGGTACATTAGGATACAGACACATCTATTGCAAGCAGGTTCCCATTCACACAACACACTGTCTGTGATGAGGTTTCAGTGTCTTGCTAAACAGCACTTCCCCTGGGTGGATGATTACCGTGGAGTTGTTTGAAGCTAACACCATGCTGCTCTGTGCAGCATCTCTGCTGTCAGCAGACTGTAGAACTATAAATTTGTAACTCACATACTAAGAGGCTCAAGTGAGACTGGCAGCGGGGCTTTTAAGTTGTTTGGACCCTGCGTCCTCTACATACTGAAAATAGAAATCAGATGCATCAGTGCTGATTAAAGATTCACCAAAGTTTTCCTTTTTGCCATTTGGTGTCCAATAATCTCGTAAGCAGCATGTGGCAGAGCACCTCAGAACCGTCAGTCAAAAACTTTCTTAACTTGAAATTATATTTCCATTCTGCCAGACATGAACAGAAACACATCATTTATAGCATACAGCGCTTCGCCTTTGCTTTTGACAAGACAAATATCAAAATTCTTCAATTTGCTTGCCTGCTGTGATGCCAAAATGATGATTGTCAAATGTCAGTACATGCATTTCTGTAGGGAGTATGACATTAATGAATTAAGAAGTGCTTTCGGGAACAGCTTTACTCGTTTTGAGTGATGATACTGAGGAAAACCTGAACAAAGAAACCTAGATCTGGATCTACTCGGATTGCTTCAAATGTAAAAGAACAATGTGGATTAGAAGGTAGAGATCAGCAGTTATGAGTGAGTCATTAAGTGATAAATGACAATGGTGTGTTACAGCAAGTCCAATGTGGAGAAAATGAAAGAAAATACATAATTTAGCAAAAATCCAACAGAAAACTGAGCAAATACATAAATTAGAACCTATCTGGATACAAAATGGCATAAAATCAAAATAACATCAGTCATATTAATATATTTTTTGGAGGACTGGCTTTATACTTAGCCCTGAACACTGTGATAATGAAATTCAGGGACCGAAGTTTAAAAAGATCAAATGGACCCCCCCCCCCCAAAAAAGAAAATACACTACAAATTGAATTTGTAGAATTAAAAATATCAAAAGTAATAAAAGGTGACTATTGCAAATGCTCATAAAATTTCACTCTGGAGGTCTCCAGTGAGATGAAAATGACTGTTAATGATGGAGTTCCTGTAGCTGTAGCACTGATGACCCAGCTGATCCTCACAGCCTGTTCCAATGGCTGGCAGGTCTGGGATCAGCTCTCTAACAAATAATTCTAAACATAAAGACAAACAATCAACACTTAATTTCTCTTTAAACAAGTTTTCATGACTCAGTGGGACCACGGGCACTGAAAAATCTGTCTAAAACCTGTTGTAGTGTCAACAGACACTGATAAACGGAATGACATAATTAAAAAAAGAAAGAAAGAAACAACCACAAAACAATCTTATTTTTTAGAATAACTATGATACAAAGCATCACTTAAGTTATTAAACTCAAATATACACAGCCATTTTTTATATTTACATATGTACAATGCAAAGAAGAAAACAGCATTTACTGCGATCGAGTTGTTGTTAGGACTTCTTTCCCTTTTTGTGTATTTAAAATCTGCGTACAGTCTACAAGAGGAAGGAAAGAAGTAAAAATAGGAGCTGAAGGCACTTTTCTACTAAAGCAATATGCTGAAAAATAATCATGCAGACTTGCAGGAAGTAGTGCCAATTATTTTCAAATGATATATAAACCTTTAAGATGTTTATGACTGTAAACAAACAAACAAAAAAAAAATCATGCCAGGCATTATACAGTGGTTACTTTGTGCCAACTTTCAAAGAACTTAAATATATATATAAAACTTGTTTTTAGTATTTTTTTTCTTTAAATAAAAACACATGATTTGAAGACAGTGTAGAAAAGGCCCACAGGTGTGGGCTAAGGCAGACAGGAAACAAATGCACCACGCCACGCAGTAGAAACGGCGTTAACAGCTGCCAGCCAATGACGTTCAGTTAAATCTCCAAAGTTTCAAAGAAACAAACGTGAGCGTTAGTTTTTTTCTAGTGAAGCAAAAAAAATAAAAAATAGAAAGAAATGTGTGTAAACAGAAAATCTAGAAATGTGAAAAGAAAATTCTTGATTTCAACAGTGTAACAATCCAGAAATCCCGAAGCCGTGATGTTTAATTTTCATGCCTCTTTTTTTAAATTTTTTTTTATAGTAACATCTGTGCTGCAGAAGAAGAATTTAAATAAGGCGAGGCAAATAAAAAATATAAAATTAAAGCATCTGTAATCTTCACTTTTGGTGCTTTTAAGAGTTGAAAAGTCAGTGACATTGAAGACATCGCAGTTTCTTCCTTTTACTCAGACGGTCCCTCCTCTTCCTGTGTGGGGTTCACACGTAGTGATCTTTAATGTCCTCGCTGAGTTTGGCGGCATTCAGGTTTTTACACCGGTTGTCTTTGGGGCTGTACGCTGTCCGGTGCGGCACCTTCAGCGGACCGCTGCGCGTTGTACAAATCATCCCTCCCTTACCCATCATTCCCCTGTCCTGTGTTATGGTGCACTTCTGAGGCGGACACTTGTCTCCCATGCCCAACGCCCTTTCCTCGTCTTCCGCCTGATCCCCCTCGTGCTCCCCGTCCTCCTCACCCTCGGCCCCATCGCACGTCCTGTCAGAGGGGCCCATCAGTTTCTTGCATTCATATTGAACGTCTTTGTCGCGGTTATCCTTGAGAGCGTTGCTTCGCAGCGGCTCCAGCTGGTTGTTGACTGTTGTCTCCTCAGATCGGGCCGCTCTCTCGCGCTCTTTCTTCCTCTTGCGGGTCCACCAAACGCAAACAACGATGCAGAAGATCCAGAGAACGCTGAAGACCACACACAAAACTGGGACCAGGTAACCTGAAGAGGAAGGTTTAATGGGATATTAGGAGATCATTGCATTTAAAGATGTTACAAAGATATATCATACCATCGGCAAAATTAAGAAAAAAGCATGTACCTATTGTTTTGTACAGAATATAATAACTAAATTTGACTAAATTTGGAACCGCTTCAGTTTTTTCTTGCAGATCAGAGGCCAGAGAGTGATTGTATAGAATTTTGTAACATCAGTGTGATTCGTGATTGAGCAACACAATTTTAAGTGATAAATTGAACAAAAATGCTAGTTGTAGCAAATATGACAAAAATACGGTAGACTAATTCTCACAGAGGAACCGATGTGTAACTCACCAACAGTAGGGCACTCCACCACCACCTTCACTTTGACCTCAACCACTGCCAGAATGATGGTGCTGTTCTGGCGTTTGGACAGCGCAGTGGTGATAGCGCTGGCCACCTTCTGGATCTGTCCACAGTCGCCGTCTTTCGATCCTCCATCCTGCTCAAAAGACTACAAAGAGGAAGAACAGGAACAATAAGATTTATTTCTCTTTTTAATTCAAAATAACTTGTTTCGCCGTTTAGATTTGAATATGTGGTGGGTATAGCTCAGAGAAAGTTTAGTGTTTTCATAGCTGATTGCAGGAATTAATGGTTTCATTCAATTATGGTCCTGGAAGACACTTGCTTTTGTATAATCCTGGATTACATGAGAACATCTCATTGCATTTATTTTTGGTTAAAATCACATCATTTCTGTGCCTCTTCTGAAAGGTTCATCGTGTCACGTTTAGTTTTCTACTGCCAGAAAGTCTGATTCTCACAAACCAAACCCAGAAGATAAGCAAAACCAGAACCATCGTGACAAGAATAACAGAGAGAGTTCCAATCAAATCATGATCCCTGCACACACTAAAATATGTAATGCACATCTTAAACATCTGACAGTTGCTTTTCATTACAGGGGACACAAATACTCCCTCAAACCTTTCAGTGCTCTTTGAATAGAGCTTTTCAGCGATGTAAAGAAAAGCTGATTTGTAGGTAAAAGGAAAAAAATTTGCAAAACACAGATTCCCTCAGTGCAGCGGAGAAAGAAAAGAAGTCCCATTCGCCAAATGGTCAAAGTCTCGCTCGAGGCCATGTAAGAAGACAAAAAAGAAGAAGAAGAAAAAACACATTCATCCGTCAGAATAAAAGAGATTCTCCTCCCAACATCTGGCAGGCTGTGAACCCACGCTGGGGGTGGAGTTAATTGCCTAATAAGGTGCTGATGGTGAGAACAGAGAGGTGGAGTTGGGGATGCAGGGCTGTTGTTGGGGGATTAGCTGTGTGCTGTGTAGTTCAATTAGGACAAACAATAGAAAAGAGGCCAGCTGTGCTCCCTGCTCGCCTGGGGACAAACACTCCTTTTTTCTTCTCCTGAGGAAATCAGCAGCTCATTCACACACCCAACTTCCAGACTGACTGACAGATCACATTGCAGAGATACTGAGCTCAGTGCACAACGTGCATGCTGTAGACTGCAAGGAGATCTTTTGGGGTTCATCATTTTCTCTATATATTGTTTACTGTGTGTGGAGGTCCGAGTTTGCTTAATAACACCCAAATACTCTTGAAGGATTTATTTATTTATTTATTTTTACCATATTTTGTTCCAGTTTGGAGAGGAAATGTATCTAACACACTTGACAGCAACATGTGCTCAATTCTAGAACAATCACTGTTCTAGTGTTTAAGTTCCTCTTGTGCCAGAAAGCGGCTATCCTGAAGCAGGAGCTAAAACATCCCAATGCTGGAGTTCTAAGAACTTAGTTGTAATTTTGGGCATGTAGACAGGACTCCCTCCAAGAGCTGTAAGAAGAATCAGTCCACATCCTCTTACACTATTTCTACCTAGCGGGAAAGGTAATCCTCAGCAAAAAAAAGCTCAAACAGAAGGAAATAATTAATTTTTTTTGCAATTATTTGGGACTATCTTGAGCAGCGGATGAAAACACATTTAGTGTTTAGTTCATTAGTGTTGGTTTGTGTTTGTCCAACCCCAACTGGTCACGACAGACGGCTGCCCCCTCTGGAGTCCGGTTCTGCTAAAGGTTTCTTCTTGTTAAAAGGGAGCTTTTCCTTCCTACTGTCACCAAGTGCTCGCTCAAAGGGGGTTGTTTGATTGTTGCAGTTTTGTCTGGGGTTATTTAGGGTCTTTACCTTACAATACAAAGTGCCTTGTTGTTATATAAATATATGTATACCACATACATACATACATATATACATATATATATACACATATATATATATATATATATATATATATATATATATATATATTTATATTTATTAGGGGTGCAACGATATTCGTATCGATATTGAACCGTTCGATACAGTGCTTTCGGTTCGGTACGCATATGTATCGAACAATACAACATTTGTAATTTATTTTATCAATTTTCCTTCTGACGATGCTGTCTGTGTTGAGCGCTCAGTGAATCTGTGTTCGACTACTCCGCCTAGGCTGCACTGTCGAGCGCAGATCCACTGAGCGCTCCACACAGACAGCATAGTCAGGAGGAAGAGCACAGGGCAAGCTAGCGAGACAGAAGTTAAGCTCTCAGCAACATGGACCTCCCCCACTCTCATTCAGATCTGGCGTTTGGAATTATTTTGGTTTTCATGTGACGTATGACCCTGAAGGTAAGCGAGTCATGGACTAAAGTAAAACAGTATGTTGGATGTGCCATGCAATGCTCAATTACATTGGTGTGAACTAGTGTGTTAGCGCAGTTAGCTCGTTAACGTGTTGGCCGTCTAGCCCCATGCACGGAGCGATCGGCGGTAGCTCGTTAACGGAGATTTGCCGTGTTGTGGCGCTAACGTCATTTCAACGAGATTAACCCGAAAGCACTAGTGGGAACACAACGAATATGACTGCACATTTACGCCGACATCATCCTAGTGCAAAGACAAAAACAACAAGCATGCTACTAACTTTAGCCGAGTCATTTAGACAGCTGTTAGCACATGATTCTCCTTATGCTGCTGAGAATATAGCCCAGAAGAAGCGGATAGTATAGCTTTTATTTTGGAAAGAGACATTTCTCTGTAATAAACTCTCTTTTCCAAAGATGAGTGATTCCTCAATCAGATACAGGGCTTGCAATATCGCTAGCCCGACGTCCCGGAGCTAGCGATTTTTTCAGTCGGGCTACCAAAATCTATCTCTTCCCTGCCCGTCGGGCTATTGTAGGAAAAATATATGTCAATGCTTTTGCATTCTTTCAGAAATGTAGCTGGGTAATTATGTCATTGGCATCGGTGAGCCACTGTCAATATGTGACATATTGAAGTCGCGTTTGAATTTGCGCTTGTTTTTTTGCTTTCACTTTGCAATCGTGCGAACTGTGTATAGAGAGCGACAGCACTGATTGGTGAGTGATGATAATTTGTGCACCAATTCCTCTGACATCGTCTTATTAATCGTTAGCTTACTATGCAAACATGACAAGTGAAATCTCCCGCAGCAAGCTTAAACATGTGAGAGGTTGATCACGCAGAGAATCGCTGAGCTTATGTGAGTGCCTGTGTAAAAGCAGCAGGAGAAGTTATGACAAATCAGACTATAAGGCAAAAAGAAAGTGCAGCTTTATGGTTTCATGGACAAAAGAATTTCTGTGGCTGCAATATGATGAGCTAAATAACCAGGGCTGCACATAAGTGGTCCGCAGGTGCGCATTCGCTGTCAAAATAAAAAACACGCACAAGGGTTAGGGTTAAATTTAAAAACTGTACTTTTGAGTTAAAATATATATTTATAATTTTAATAAATGACAAATTAAAAAGGCATGAACATTTTTTTTGTATCGAAAAAATATCGAACCGTGACACCAAAGTATCGAACCGAACCGTGAATTTTGTGTATCGTTGCACCCCTAATATATATATATATATATATATATATATATATATATATAAAACTCAACTAAATCGAATGCATGGCTACAAAGACAGAGGAAATTCCACCAGCGCCTCCAAAAAGCCAACAGCATCGAGCCAAACGTTTGCGATGCTATCAGCAGACAGAGCGCTGACTGGTAGAAACGCTGGCTTGGACAGTAATGGGAACAACAGTGGAATTCCCCATGAAGAGAAAGAAGCACAAAAAATTGTTAAAATTAAAAACAGTTTCCAACACTCCACTACAAAAGATTTCTTATGTATGATGACTGTTTTTTCCATGCCAAGCGCTAAAGCAAAGGACCAACACAGCATGAACATAAACAAGTGTTTCCCACCTTACTAGTTTTTCCATATTTGTATATAAATTCAACACCGCCACACCTACAACAAGCGGACATCAGTCTGCAAAGGTCTGTGCAGCACCCATGGACAACTCTGTGATGAGCATGCCTGATGAAACAAATCGAAGTAAACACTTTCAAATATTTGGCCACAACTTCTTGAACATCCCTCAGTTTTCCTTAAAAAACATTTGAAGAGGCCACAACATGTTCGAGGGGACACAAACCAAGACAAACCACTCGTCCCCACATGCATTCTGAAACACAGGCATCGCACTTCTTTCTCCGCTCAGGTTAAAGCCTGCACTCAGATCATAAAGATTTCACTCGCACGTGAAACTGAGCGGTGACATATCACTGCAACACAAGTCCGCAACAAGTGGGAGTGGAGCTTTTTATTTTTTTTCCTCTTTCTTTTTATGAAAGCCTTGTTGAGGAGTTTGGGTGGATGTCAGGCTCACCACTCCTTTTCCTGTATCTGTCGCTCAAAACAGGCCTGCAAACATCAGAGGAACAAAAACTAATCCCCTCCATTAAGAGCTTAGATGTGACTGATTCCCTCAAGTCTGGGTGGCCGAGAGTGAGAAATACAGAAACTAAAACAAAGAGGGGGGAAATTATAAAGGAGGGCAAATAAAAGCAAGCAAGGGAGACAGATGGGATCAGACAGATTGTGCAGATATTAAAGGAGAAGATAAAGAAGACAGGGAAGGAAAAGATGCAGAGGAAGAAGAAGAAATATGCAGAAGGAGAGCAAGATCGGCAAGTTCCCAAAAGTAAAGCTAAATTTTAACCAGATGTTGTTAAAAGCATCAAATACTTCTTTCTTTCCTCTCTCTGTTTTCTAAAACAAGGACGAAATAAACCAAAAATAGAAAAAAGATCTGATTTTATTGTCCTCTACTGGAAACAATTTGCAGTGGGGGGTTATGTGCGATTCAATAAAGTGGAAGAAGAAAAAAAGGGACAAGTGAGGAGGAAAGACTGGGAGTTCGTGTAAGCAGGATCAAAGATCAGAGAGGCATCTCCACAGAATCATGGTAGTGGGTGGATGCAGTAGCCATAATGGGGGATGAATTATTTGCATAAAGATACATATTTCAAACTGAAGAAGCTTCTCGGATGAGCGGTGAAACATCTTCAAGCAACTTAAAGAAGTCGCTTTTCTTTCCAAGCTCCTTAGACTATGATGACCTGTATGACTGAGAACCTTCACAGACTTTCTAAACGTTTCTTTCTTCCTTTTCCTGTCTTGGAATCATCCTAAAACTTCTCACCAATGCTCTTTGCTTTTTCAAATATAAAGGCACAAGTCAGTCTTACATTGTGGGACAAGTGCACACAAGTGCATGTGTGTGTGTGTGTAATAATTACCAAAGCGACTTCCACGGCATCACTGGTGGAGTAGGACTGGTCACAGAGGATGAGCAATGCCCGCTCTTCAGCAAGCGTCCGAGTCACGGGGAGATACCTCAGCTCCGAGCAGATGTTCTCCACTGTGGTTCCCTGCGGCACACGGACAACACGGGTGAACAAATTCCTCTCATTCCTTTTAAGTCTTTCTTACATGGATTCAATCCGAAAGCATCCCCCAGCAGGGGGAAAACCTTGCCTCATCAGCACTTTGTCAGAGGAGCAGATTTGTTCCCATTCAGACATGCCCGACAGGCATGACCCAGACAGCCAGACAAACTTTTCCCCTCCCCCTGCTAAGACTCAAAGTTTTTTGGTCAGTACAGAGCTGATCCAGCACCTGTCCCTTTGTAAAAGTGTCCTCTATATTAAAAGCCATGTGTTAATATTAATAAAGTCTTGAAATGTATGGAGAATACATTAAGAATCACGTTTATGTGAACTGTGCCTGCAATGTAAAACCACAGATTTTTGTTCAGTGCCACTAAAGCATAAGACATAAAAGGCTTTTGTAACTGGACCCACAGACCAAGCTTAAAAAAATTCAGAAGACAACGATTCAAGTTCCTACTTCTGTATGATTTACTCACCTGTGGCACTTTGTCCTTTTTAAAGATGAGTGTGATGTGAGCACAGTTGTTATCCAGATAGCCGCTGTTAGGTTCACACTGGGTGTGCAGAGGTGTGGGGGGGTCTGGCGTTGAGCACACCCCCCACTGATGACAGGGTGGCGAGAAGCAGGTGAGGAACTGGTGCTCCACACACTCGTGACCTCCGGGGCAGGACGGAAGGTTTGCTTCGGGAGGCGGAAGAGCCTTCGGGAGGATGCAGAGCTTACGGCCACATCTCACCTAGAGGAATTCAGCGTTCAGAGAGAGGGTCCACACCAAACGCTCAGTTAGCTAATACCGAGCTAGCTTAGCTTTAGCAATTACGATTCATTCTCGTATTCCTAACCTTGGAACAATGAACATTCCCGTTGACACACTGGCATGTGTTACATTCCTCCTCCCAGCGGCTGCCGTGAGGAAACTGTAGGTCAGTGTGACGGCATGGCTTCCCAAGTCCGATGACTGGAAAGAAGAAAGAATTAAAGCAACAATTGAAGTTGTCAAATGTAATCTTAAATGTAAGTTATAATCCTATAAAACTGCTGGAGTTCACTGTAGTCACATGAAAGCCATAGAGCTGCCCTAGGTAGACATATTATTCTCTCTCCTTTTCTTCTGTCATATACAGCACCTACTATCAGAGTAGTGAATGCTTACATTAAAAATGGTGGAAGTTCAAAATAATGATGTCAGTGTATGCCGATGTAGTCCTGCAAGCCAAAAGCTCACTCCATTTCAGATACTTTTTCTATTTTTAGCTCTGCTTGATGTCATAGACAGAGGATATTGCAAATATGGTTGTCTTAGCCCCTCCTGCTTTTAAGACCTTGTGTTTACTGGGGACAGCCAATCAGAAGACAGGGAGCTTAAATAGAGGGCCAAGGGATCTACGTATAGGCTTCAGACCCAAAGGGCACACAAAGGGTGCTAAATAAAGACAAACGTTTGTGAAAAATGAACAAACAGCTACTCTGATAAAAGGTCCAAGCAAAGAAATATTGGAAACGAGCATAATAGGTCTTCTTTAATAAAATGATTCAAATCTGGTTTACGTCTAAACCATCATCTTATGAACCTCTATAAACAGCTATTTATTGTACTTACAGTCTTGGCAGCGAGGTCCAGCATGTCCTGGAGGACAGAGACAGCGGTAGCCATTGATCTCATCCATGCAGGTCGAACCTTCAGCACAAGGAGACGACTGACACTCATCGATGTCTGAAAGAGAAAACCGCAGGCAGCGTGCAGAGAATTATTAAACTTCTAATGCCCACCATAGACCAGTCTAGACAAGTCCCGGTGACTCACTGTAACAACTGTGAGTGCTTTATTTAAAAAGCAAGCATTGTAGGCATTGTTAGAAAAAACTTTTCAGATTATAGCGCATAGAAAGTTGAAAACTACAACCTAAAAACATTAAGAACTAAAAAATATTTTTAAGTACAGATATTTCTTTCAGTGTTGCATTTCTCTTTTGAGTGTTTCTCTACTTAAAAAAAAAAACGTCTCAAATACCGGTTTGGTTTTAAACTCTTTAAAAGAATAACGCTGAACGCTTTGGTTCAGCGGGGGCTTTTTCTGAAGAGCTCTCTCCCAGAAGGGCCACGGGAGAGCGCACAGACCTGTCTGACAAACTTCAGCTCTGACCTCGCTCGGTGCAGAGGGGAGAGGTTAAGACGGTCTTCCTGAAAGGCTTCCTAATCTGTCGCCCTGAAACAATCGGCTCACGCTCCCTCGCTGCGGCCTTTCACCCCTGAACCCCCGCCCATCTGACCCCAGCCTCATGCCCCCTTCCAGTTCCCAGGGACTCACTGATGCGGCAGTCCGGTCCAGCGAATCCTGGAGCGCACTCGCAGCGAAACCAGTTCACACCATCCACACAGATGCCACCGTTGTAGCTACAAAGGAGACAGGAGACAGATCCAAACAAGTCAATCAAAAGTGGATTTAACCTAGAAACAAATATTCAGTTTTTGATGTTAACAAAAGCTCTCTGAATTTTTTTTGTACTTGGTAAGTAAATAATCTAATTTGACCCATATAACCCCGCCCACACACACAAAAGAGATAAGAAAATGTACGCATAGCTGGAAAATGGGTGAACGGGTAGATATGTGTAGCTTAGTAGTCCTGATTTATCCCACGCTCTGCTCTGTGGGTCTGCAGAGCCTCTCAGGCGCAGCAGGATGAAGCTGATCCCAGATCAATGTCCAGGCTTCATATGTAAATCTGCCCAGGCCACATACCGAGCCCCCCCAAACACCCCTCAACACCTTCACTCCTTACAATGTTTCCCAGGTCGAGGTCGGTGAATGGTCAGAGGGGTGACACTTCACACTCTCCTGCACTTCTCCCCCTCCTCATCCACCGCCTTCTCCAAAAAACCAAAACCACCACTAATCCACCTGTCAGTCATTGAAGGGGAGGGCAAGGGGGAGGGAAGGCTTTTGTCCAGGGTAGCCTCTCTGATGTAGAGAATCCCAAGATCTCAACAGTTTGTGTACTCCTCATTTTTTCAATAAATTGCAAAAAACAAAAAAATTATAAAATGTGTTGTTTTGTGTAGCCAACCAACCAACAACCTCAAACTCATTAACAAAAACACATCACATACAGATTTCCTTAGATACTGATATATTGTAGCACCAATACATTTTTAAAAATCATTAGAGGGCAAAATATTTCCATATCTTACCAGGGATGAGGATTGCAGTCATCAACATCTGCAAGAGGAAAGACATAATTAACTTTAAAACTTGAAACCTGTCATAATCCATAGGTGAGAATGAGTGAGTTGTATAAATGTATAAAAAGCATATGTAACTGATTTTATCCTGATGCTATAACAGTATATAGACATACGTTTTTTTAAACACACAGTATCTGCATGTATCCTGGTTAGTAAGAGAATGTAAGAAATACCCAAAACTTTGCATACTCTGTGAACATGTGGGTCCTTCCCAGCCGTCTTTGCATATACAAGTGTAGGCGTCTCCCCCTCCAACACATGTCCCTCCATTTTCGCAAGGACTTGAATCACAGGTGCTGTTCTTGGCTAAAAAAAACAAATAAAACACAGTAAAAAATTTTTTTTATAAATCATTAATGTAACTCTGTGTTTTTGCAGTGAAACAAAAGTGATGCTGGTGTCTCACCCATGTTGCAGGTGCTGCCACCCCAGCCTGAGTGACAGCTGCACAGGAAGGAGTCTCCGTGGTCATAACACGTTCCCCCGTTACTGCAGGTAGTGGAGTCGCACTGGCTCTCGCCTACACCGAGATGGCATGGGGAAAAGATTTTAAGCTTTTGACGCAATGCAAAGTGTCTATTTAATGAGTTGGCTCGCATGTTGAACTTACGTGAGTGGCAGGTCTTTCCTTTCCAGTTGTCTACACAGTTGCAGTAGAAGTCATTAAGCAGATCGACACATTGGCCTCCATTCTGACAGGGGTTCCTGCTGCACTCGTTTACGTCTGGAAAAGAGTCAGACAGCAACTCAGTGCACTCGTTTTAGCTACTGATTACCGTCCTAACGTAATCAGATAACATGTGATAATAGTTTGGTTCAACTCTTCAGCAAAAACTCAAGCTTCTCTAGCCCCAGGCATAGTCTTGGCAGAGATTATAGTATTTTGCACTCAAAACTGTCAATGTTTATTTCACCAATAAATTACTTCTGTCTAAACCTAACCCTTTTCCTTTCAAATATAATATAGACTGTCATCTGCAAATGTGTGCACTGTCTGTAAGCACATAGCCACAAAATAGATTTTGAGTCTGTCAGCTGGCTTGATTGTTACATTTTACACCTGTATTTATCTCAAATCTTCTAGTCCTCTGCGAGATCCTCAAACTGCTCATCATTCCTCTTGTGTCTCCCATGGCTGTGACTCATAATCTGCATGACTCAGCCAGGCTCTCCTTTACAGCTTGTACTGTTGAGCTACACCAACACTGAGAAAAATCCACTCCTCTGCCACACACCTACACACACTCACCAACATCACAGAGGCTGCCCTCCCAGCCGTCTGGGCAGAAACACTTAAAGGAGTTGATCTCATCGATGCAAGTGCCTCCGTTCTTGCACGGAGATGATGCACAGTCATTAATGTCTGCAGGCAAAGAGAGAAGAGTTCTTTTAATACCCTGTTAATTTTCAAGAAAAGATCAAAACTGTTGATTTTTGTCTTTTACATTTTGTTTATTGAGATTCTTTCTTCCTTCTGCTGTAGACCAAACTAAGTAGACCAAACTAAGACAGACATGATTGCTGAAGTGAGAGTTTGAATTACCGTAAGAATTATGTGGTTCCCAGTGATGGTAACTGATGATAAATATAGTCAGTGTGTGTGTGTGTGTGTGTGTGTGTGTGTGTGTGTGTGTGTGTGTGTGGGTGGGTCAGCTAATAATGACTCACTCTCATGGCAGTAGGTGCCAGTGAATCCCGGATCACAGGAGCAGCTGAAGTTCCCAGCCGGCAGGCTGATGCAGCGGCCACGCGGTCCACACACATTGGATGAGATGTTCCACACCCTCTTTTTAGTGTCGTTAGTTGTGACGGCAACAGTGCAACTATCAATCACTTGGGGTAACGAAATGAAAAAGAGATGATCAGCAAGGGGAGCACTTTGGAATTATTTGTCACAATTTTCTGATGAGTACATTTTTTAAAAATGTGAAGATGCTGGGTTACCTTCACATTGGTTGGTCTTGCAGTGGTCCTTGAGCTCTGAACAGGTTTTGCCCTCATAGTCATCCGGACAGCTGCAGTAGAAATCACCGGTCAGGCTGTGGCACTGAGCCTTGTTCTGACACGGGTTTGGGCTACAGGGGTTGTTCTGCAACTTCAGGAAGAAAAACAGAAAATGCATTTGTGAAACGAAACTACAGCAAAAACATCAAACTGTCTTCTGCATATTATATAAGTTGGATTTAGTCCTTACCTCACACGTTGTTCCAGTGAAGCCCTGTGGGCATTCACACATGAAGCCGTGCAGCAGGGTGTGGCAGCGCCCGCCGTTCTTACATGGACTGCTACTGCACCAGTTCCTCGGAACCTCGCAGTGCCGACCCCCAAAACCTGGCTGGCAGACACACTGGTAGCCTCTGGCCAACTCCTGGTATAAAGATAAGAAGTCATCAAAGTGTCTGCTGACACATTTTATTTATAGAGGATAATTAAACTGTCACTGTTGTCCAGATATGTTCAAGCTTTCACCATGACAACTGCTGTGACATTTGGAAAGGGTAAGTTGCACATCACAAATAGTGACTGATTTCAGGTTATAAGGAAAAAACTGTTTTTCACTAAGAAACAGCTCAACACCTTCTTTAGCTAATACATGCAAAACTAACCAGGAGGCTGATGCAGCTTACTTGACTTACTGGATCAATGCCATGCATTTTCTTTAATTCTTGATTTATCTGAAACAGGCTTCAAATCCAAACCCAAGTCCATATTTGAAGTTTTGTTTTTTATTTGTTTAACAAAACACAAAAGCTCATTCAGTCATTGAATGTTGATAACCTTTCAAAGTCATAATAGCTTATTCTTTTATGTTGTGACAGGTACTTGGATGATTGACAAGAAGCATGTTACTTCTCCGTTGCTGTCATCACATCAAAAATAAAATCAATAAAGACCT
This sequence comes from Rhamphochromis sp. 'chilingali', assembly GCF_963969265.1. Classification (NCBI taxonomy): domain Eukaryota; kingdom Metazoa; phylum Chordata; class Actinopteri; order Cichliformes; family Cichlidae; genus Rhamphochromis; species Rhamphochromis sp. 'chilingali'. The sequence goes on from NC_137949.1 coordinate 6,611,774, forward strand.
CATTATGTTTGAACTAAAAAGTCTCACCTTGCAGGTCCCTCCATTCTGACACTGTCCGTGACAGCTGTTCACGTCTGTTGAATAATCAATCACAAGAAAAATGTCAGATCTGAAACCGACTTTGACAAAATGGGCAGAACAGTGTTGTAACGTGCAGCTGCTACAGGAAAGTGGTCGATGAAACCAAAGCAAAGTTTTCCATGCCTGGAAGAATTGCAGATTCAGAGGTGCAGATGAGCTGTGAGAATGTGCAACGGAATTTAACTTGCAGAGGGAAAAAAGCTAACCCTAAAGAGTTTAAGCAATTTAAGAAAAAAGTTTGATAGTTTGGGAAAACATTGTAGTTTTAGAAGAGTGAGCCAGTGTGTAGCAGGTACACAGCCATAAGGGAGGTATATAAGAGACAGAATACAGCTAAAGCCCAGCTTCCTTGGCCGACAAGCTTCTCTTCCACTGCCATCTGCAAATCTCTGGATTTCTCAGTAGACGTTTTTCTTTTTGTGCTTTCTAAGAAGATAAACTCTTCTTGACTTTTATGTGTACAATGTAAAATATACTATATACATATGAATTATTAAGGACTATACTGGACAGCAGCTCATTCTGTTGCTAGCACACCTGTGTCACCAAAGCATAAGGAAATTCTAGTCAAAATGTTTTGGTCACATAATATGAACATGTACTTTCTACTGTTGGAAGATTTTAAGGTGAAGTTTTGATTGTTTTGCCAATATTTTTTAAATTTACCACTGAGCTTAGAGATTGGACTGTTTCCAAAATTAAAGGTCAAAGATAAATTTATTCTTTAATATATCTTTAATAAACGTGATTAATTAAATCAATTTGCCAAAGAAAAAAATTTGGTGGCAATAAAATTGCTGAAAATATGCAAAAACAGGTTAAAACTCACATGCTTTTAAGGCCCCGTGTGACTTTTTTGTGCAGATATTTTTTTCTTTATTTCGGGAAAAGAAAAAAAACTGCAGTAAATACTATGTTCAGATATTAAAAGATGTTACCTATTATATTGGAATTTACTAGAATTTTGCTAGCAATTTTGGTATCGATAGATATTAATAGCATATTGCTATGCTGTCAGTGCTTGTAGTAAGCATCTAGAAAGACCATTTTTCCTGAAAAATTGGTTATTATTTTTGAAATAGGAATTACATGATGTAGATTTTCATGAGAAACCATCTATCAGAACAAACACTGATTTACTGCTACAGTGGAAAAGAAGCTGGCTGGACAGAGGCCCCTGTTTCACCTCTGTTTTCTACAGGTAGCTGGAAAGAGGCTAAAGACTAATGATCTGCTGGACTGATACTAACTGATGTCACAGTTCTGGCCCACCCATCCATGAAAGCAGGCACAGTGATATCCACCAATCAAGTTTTTGCAAGCGTAAGCATTGAGGCACGGCTTCCCCGCGCACTCATTTACATCTGAAAAATGGAGATGAGAGACACAGAGAAAATGAATTAAAGCCAAGAACCTGCTCAGAAAGCCCGTCACCAAGCACAGCCTCCTGTCACACACAGCCCACTGAAATGAAGGCCAAAGATCGAAGGTCTTTCCCAAACTTCCCTTTTAGCGACAACTTATGTGAATTGTTTTTTTTTCTTTTTTCATTTCATTTACGGGCTTTAAACGCAGACTTCAGGAACAAAAAATGCTCCATGGTAACTCAAAGTGCTGCGAATTATCCTGCAATATTTGACTCATGGTAACTCTTTCCAACACCTTGATTTATGGTTGTCATCCGCACTGGGCATACGCTGTTTGTAGACCTGTTTGGAGCTGTCTCCAAAACCAATTTTGGTGCTTTGATGGTTATTGGAAACACTTCAGTAGCGCCCTACCACAGCACAAGTTTAATTTAATTCCTGTATTGCTCACAGCTTTCTGCACTTTTATATATATATATATATATATATATATATATATATATATATATATATATATGACACATCAAGTTACTTTTTGCACAGTGTGCAGTCATTTGCACAACCCACTGTCATTGTTGTCATCTGCTGTCTTGTGTCTGTATCGTTCTGTTCTGTCTGGTGTTGCACTGTCTTTGTTTTGTGTTTTTGCCATTTTTGCACACTTGCACTTTATGGAGTCCTGTGTTGATTGTCTGTTATATGTCATATGTAGCACTATGGTCTTGGAGGAATGTTGTCTCGTTTCACTGTGAACTGTACCACCGCACATGGTTGGAATCACAATAAAGCCACTTGATTTATTTAAATAAATGAACACTGAAATAAATGTAATGTGTACTAGGTAATAAAGTAAAGTTCATGTCTGGATGGGTGTTTACTTTTCCACTGGTTTCCATTGCCTCCCCCTACTCCTGCCATTTTGTCCTCATCCCCACCCCTAGGGGTTAATGTCTCTCTTTTGCATTCCCTGAGGGCCAACCTGCGGCATTCCAAGTGGTCAGTTTCAGAGGCAGCGCTCGCCGCTCCCACCGTGCCGCCTTGCCCACTATAAACCAACACACAGTGCATTAATACTACTCCCAGGAGGTAAGCGGCACCTGTTAGCCTGCTGAAACTAAACACCCCAAACCCCTTCCCAAAACCCGAGCCTCCTCCCGATCTAAAGCACCCGTTCACTTCATCTCCCTCTCCCACAGGTACCACCCTGCTCCCTGAAAGGGGAAGCACTCTGAGAATAACAGGACTCGTAACACAAGCTGCTGCATTTCGGTTGCTCCCTGTGTATGTTTACAGGTTATAAAGTGTTTCCTGGCTGAAGCCGGAGGGTGTGAGGGCTCCGCTATGCTGGGGCGTTGCCTCACCGTAGCGCATATACTCCACTGTTACGGCCAGTCTGGAGCCAAAGATAACCCCCCAGTGGACTAGATTTGGTCCCAAGGCTAGCAGTTGCCAGGCGGGGGGTTATTTTTAGCTTTACTCAAGTCACCTGGCTCAAATTGCAGACGATGCTCGGAGAGCGTCTCCGCTGGGCATGCGCATGCACAGACAGACACACACATGAAATTAGTGGGCCTCTTGCAGTTATACTGCTGGTTAAACGATGTGGCAGGATAAACAAACAACTAGATATGCTGTAACTCTGCGCGCAAGTGTGGATGCATGGAATTCACCATAGGTGCCACACACATTGGCTTCACCACATATCATCTAGCATGCAGTGGTTTTTCAAATTAGGATTTTAAAATTAAAATTATATAATATTATGAAGCTTCTACCTGAAAGACACCTAATTTAATTTGAAAAACACATCAATTTATGATGTTGAGCAGTCAAAAAAAAAAGAAAAAAAAAAAAAGAGCTGCTCAAATGAGATGATTCTCTTTCTTTAGAATACATCATTCATTAGATGGAGACAGACAGACATACCTATCTGGCAGGTCTTGCCTGTCCACTGTGGAAGACAGAGGCATTCGAAGCCGTTCTCCATGTCGATGCATGTCCCGCCCTGAGCACAGGGGCTGGAGGCACATTCATCAGTGTCTGAAATATAAGACGTATGTTAAAGCTACTATCACAGCCACAGTACTTAGTGTGGTACAGAAAACTATAGTTATATGTATCCATCTAAGTAATATTTGCCATACCTGGGAAATACCTAGACAGTTTAGCACCTCTCACCTTTAGCACAGGTTGGCCCAGTCCAGCCCGCAGGACAGTGACACTCAAACCCCGTAGGGACTTCGTGGCACGTCCCTCCGTTGGCACAAGGGTTAGACACACAGGCATGCTCCGCTAAAAAGAAAGTCAAATGTCTAATTGATTTTTATGTTTCTTTGGAGCTTTGTCCCAAATGTACTGTGGCCCAAAGCAAAGGTCTTTGAACCTAAATGTTTGGTGCGTTGTATTTAGACACTGACCGATTTCGCAGTTCTTGCCAGAGTAGCCATCCGGACAGGCGCAGTCGTATTCGTCTGGTTCCGTGTTCATACACGTTCCTCCATTCTTACAGGGCCGGTTGGTCCCACAGTAGTTCAGATCTGCACAGAGACAGAACAGTAAAGTGTGTGTGTGAAGTGATATTTCTGGGAGAAGCTATCTGATAGATAACTAGCAGCAAAATTGTTACGTACAAAAGCCTCCCTGACCAAAAAATAATAATTAAATACTTTGAGGTGTCATTATTCTGCATCTCTGTGCTCTTTAACTTCCAAAACACATCAGCCACCATCACTTTTTTCCTACAAAATGATGAATTTATTCCATTTCTATCTCACTACCCTGCATCCTGACCAGTCTCACCATGAGGCCAAGATGAATCCAACAACAAAGGATCACAGTCCTACAGGAGCAACAGGTTTTCTTTATTTCCAAGACATTGGACAACTGAAATGGTACCTATTATGTCTGCTCACATTGTTGTCACAGTTATATTTTCTTTGATCACTACAACCCAAAGACATTTTTTATTTACTGACTAATTTTAAGATCACAGCTTAATTAAGCCTCGAGCATCTATTTAAGCAGTCGCTCTCTCTGCAAGCCACTTGTCAACCCACCTCCAACCCAGCTCCTTATTTCACGCTATTCATGTTGTTTCTGACTTAATTAATTCTATTCAGGTTATATGCTGCCGCCCTCCCCACAAAACGGAGGTATACTGCCACATGTCAATTAGTGCACACAGAATAAGAATCCTGTGTTGACTAACATGGTCCCGTCAGAGCTAGCGTCTGTAATAAATAACCATAAGGATTGTTTGTCTTGGAAATTCTGGCTATGTTAAAGATGGATATCTTAGATCTTAGAAAACATATTTAACTTCTGACCTTTATCACATAGCAGGCCTCCCCAGTTCTTCTCACAGTTGCACTGCCAGGGCTGCTTGCAGGTACCATGAACACAGCCTGGGTATGGCAAGCACTCCTCACACAACGGACCCTGCCAGCCGTAGTTACACCTGCAACACAGAGAAAAGAAATGTCCTTATTTTAATTACCAAATACTTTTGCTGTTGATACAGACAGCACACCTGGGCAGCTGTTTTTGCCTCCTCGCTTCTTTCTTTTCCTCAATCAGGAACAATATGAACCCGAAAACTGGTTACAGACAGTTAAGCTCCTGAGGACTGAAATACTTGTGCCATTACTAATAAATAAAAAGCACACATAGAAGAGGGAAAACAGTGGGTGAGTGTATTTATTAGCAAAATAAGTGCCTCTTATTTCACACGCACAATAAGAATGTGTTCTTAATAGCACAACCAGCTTGAGGGAGCATCAGGCACACAGACACGCTTAAAAATGCGAGGGGAAAGGGTGGGGGGGTAGGAGGATTTAGCCTTGAGAAAGAGTGATAGTTACGTATTGATAACAATAAAGTCATTTAATACTTCTACGATGTCGGGAAACACAGAGGAGCACTTGATGTCATGCCATCGTGCCAGTGGGACATGGCTGGTGAACACGAGGGATGCTGCCGGGTGCCAAAAAAAGGGCAATTTATGGAGTTCAGAGAGGGAAGAATTCTGCATACATGAAGGGTCAGCAAGTACAAACATCACTGTACTTGACTCAGCCACACATTACCACTGTGACACTGCAGCTGAACGCCACAGCAGGACAAAGCATCTTCATCGAGGTGAGTGACATGTTTGCTGCCACTCCTAATCTTAGAACATGCAGGGCCAGGGGACATTCCTGAGTGTGTTGTGTGTGTGGGTCTGCAAATATCTCGTCATGCTTACTTTCATGTGCACATTCATTCACATTTCCTACAAAGTTTCAGGTCAATTATTCAAAACTAGCTTATGTCTTACTGCTGTAGCACTTATATATGAAATGTGACTTCACTGCTAATATAAAAGTCCAAAAGTCTCATCAGAAGTCTTCAAATTGTTCATTTTGCCAACATATTTGTCCAAAACTCCCAAGTATTAAGTATTAGCAAAAAAAACCTGCACTTTTATTAGAGTTAAAGCCTTCCTTGGTGTATAATACGACTTATATCATCAGAGGCAATACTGTAATCTACAAAATACTGTCGATAAAAGAGAAAAGTGACCTTCTAAGAGCCCGCCCATTTTGTTTGTTTTGTGCATTTCTTCACACAGACGTCATGCACGCCGTGTCTGCTCTCTGCCCTCTTCCTGTGCCGTGAGCGTGGCTTGAGGGCAAACTTGGAACGGGTGTTTTTTTGTGGAACGAGGCTTAGTCGTCTCGAAGCAGAGGCAGGCACAGGGTTAGCTAATCTGTTGGTATATGGCAGCGCTCTGTTATTCCAAGGCCAGTGGTAACCTTGCCCCACCTGTCCTGTCATTTCTCCGTTGGGGCTATTTTGGGGCCCGCAAAACCCACCTCCCCACCCAACCAGCCCTCCTCTCCTTCGACTCTCACGAACACTTCAAAATGGAAGCCGACCAAAAGACCAAAAGGCAGCGAAATGGGTCTCTGTAGCCTGCTGTGATGTGCTGTAGTACTTTGGGACAATGACAGACGGGACAGCACTCAAAAAAAAATGTGACTGGGCCCTGGCGTCCAGGAAAACTATCAGAAACCAAAAGAATAAAGCCTATTTGACCCAGGATCACATTTATTATGGTAGCTAATTTCAAATTTTGCTCTAACGGTCTTTAAACTCAATTCATGCAAAATGCTAACAACATATTTTCTGTAGCTTTTCTGTGGCCTTTCTTATTAAATGAGCTTGGAATACCTGTGTGTGGTATCAGGCAAACAGAGGCACACTTAAAACAAAGAAAGAAATGGAGCAGTGACCAAGTTCTGATTACATCAAAACATGCACAGACAGTTTGGTCTCATGCACAACTTGCAAGTAGAAATGTTTTTAACTGTATGCATGACTGCAATTTTCATCTGATCTCGCTCTGTATTTGCAATTCACTTATGCATATGTGTGTGTTTGTGTGTCTGGGAGACAGTGCTATGTATTGTTTACTACTGTATGCAGTGTTGTCCGGCTCTGCGGTTGGCAGTAGTGCCCTGCACACTGTCAGCGGTGGCAGAGCGGACAGCCTGTCTGGCTGCAGTGTGGGAGAGCAGGGAAATGGTTTCGGGCAGCCACAGGCCAAGGGTGGCATTACCCACAAGCACCGTCACTGGGCTGCTGCTGTCCCATCAATGGAGGGGGCCATGGGGGCCAAGCCAGGGCCTAAAATATCCCTCCTTTACCACAAAACCCCACGCCCCGCCGCTGCCCCTCAGACAAACCACACCCTGAAGACGGGACGGTGGGCCGAGGTAGAGGGGGCTGTGTGTGTGAGTGTCCGTGTGTGGGACCGCTGAATTATTTACAGGCAAGTCTCGCGCCCAAATCCAGCAGACGGACTTAGCCTGCTGTTGCCTAGCTACATGTTTAGTAGTGTCACATGAGGGAGCGTAGGTTGTGAATGCGCTGTGTGTAAGAAACAAGATACCAAACACACATTTTTAGTTTCCTTCTGCCAGGCTGAGATGCTTTTTTTCCCCCTGTTTCTTTCTCTTTTCTCTTCCCTCAAAATTTCCCAGACATTAACCCAGTAACTACTTCTTCTTCTTCTGTTTTTTTCCTCCTCTCTGAAATATAAAATGTTTTGACCGCTATGAGTCGGGTTTTCTCTGTTCTATCATGGGGACAAAAGAATCGGGGTTTAATACTTCTTCTGACATCACATTCGCTCTAACTTGTTCGGTATGCGTTCGCCCTGACACGGTTTTCTATTTGAATCATATTAATACAAGCCCGTTTGTTTTGCGAGATCGCATTACGTGTGATTTTTATGGAGCTTTCAATCAATTTGCACCTGACACCACAGGCTGAGCCACACTGTAACGTTTGACAGGCGCATATTTGCGGCTTAGGTGGCTGTCTTCTGAATAAACGGATCCTCCCTATACGTTATTAGATTTACGTGTTTTGTAAACGGTGAAATTGGATTTTTAATTAAAGGGCCTGTATCATCCACAATTTTCATTGCATCAAAATAAAGTGGAAGTGGCTGGATCCATTTAAGACTTTTCCACTGACTCCATTGAAAGGGGGCTAATTATGTTTTACCTCAAGTACTGAAGGCAGTGTATACGCAAGTGATCCCCATGAACCAAAAGGTCATGAGAAGACTTCAGACTGCTCTAAACGTGAAGTTTTATACAGTTTTTTTTCTCTTGGACCTGTATGATGTCAAAGACAGGGGATACCCTTAGTAGGTTAGTCTCACAGGAGCCCCACTCACCTGCTATTATCCAGTAAGAAAGTTGGCTTAAAGAGAAGGCATAGTTAGCTAAAATACCTTGTTTTAGAAGGTGGATTAATTTAAATTAAAGATCGATTAAGGCTAAAGTACGAAGTTGGTGTGATAGACAAGAGACTGTTTGTTTTTCTTCTGAATAAATTGTGACATAGATCAGCATTTCAACCTTAACATTGATATATAATACAAATAAATCCTTCTAATGCAATTCATTTCATAATTCATTTCATATCAGTTTTTCTGTGCTCAAGAGTGTTACGTTTATTGTCAGGTGTGTCTGTTTTAGTTTTATTCTCACACAGTTAGGCTTACAGTTTTGTTATGTGTTCGTATAAATGTGAACTATCCCTCGACTCTCTCTTTCTCTTTTGCTTCTTCTCTTTCTCAGCGCTGCGCGTATGTGCGCACCTGATGGCGACGAAGCTCCAAATCACATGTTGAGGCACATTCCAGGGTGTTGCTTTCTCTTACAATCCTCTGGCCATTTTCAATGAGAAATGTCAGCCTCATCAAACCTAATCAAACCTGCCACAGTGTAAAACCCTAACCTCCCTCCCTCCCTTCTGTCAACGCTGCTCTTCTGATGTTTCCAAATACTTGGCACTATGTGTGTGTGTGTGTTTGTGTGTGTGTGTGTAGTTTGGCTTTTTAAAGCTTGTGTTCCACTCTGTCTAAATGTACAGTTCAGTTCCAAATGTAATCAAATCTAAATATCTCTCTGCTGCCATCTCTGCTGTTCACATAACTGTAAACGCTTCATCAGCCTTTTTTGAATGCTTGTTGCTTTAAGCAAAAACACTGTAGCTAGTGTAGAAGTACTGGTCTAATACTTTTCATGAACACATGGGAGCCATGAAATACAATTTTTTTTGGAGCAGTAGCATCTCTGATTTGTTGTATTTGGTATCTCATAGAACGTTCATCCAATGAATTATCAAGGCTAAATTACTCAGGTAAAGTACAGCCAATCGCTAGACAATAGTGTGTGTTCTCCAACTGGTTTAAAAATGTTTTCTGAGAGTTGCTGGTAGTTGGAGAAAATGAAATTGGTCACATGTATATATATACAACCTCCTTGTGATTGGTTTGGTCAGTAGCAGGTTGTCACGTATACCGTACATGAAAAATGGTCTCCTCAAGGTAAAAATTCAACCCACAACTTTTTAAACTTGTGGTCAGCCAAATCTTTTACTTTGAAGATGATCATTGTTCACTTTCTTTTTTTATGAGATTGAGGTATGCAGACAAATCGACATCTTTCAAGAAACTGACGTGTGACTGCGTCTGTTAGTGACCAGCAATCTGCCACAAGAACCACTCAGAAAAATACATTTTTTTTCTCCTAGTGACTCAAGATTGTCAGGGGGTCGATGACATGTCCCTTAGCCTGTGTCAACCAAAGCATAATGAAGGTTATCTGTAGTGAGGTAAGTTCTCTTGGTTTTGACACGTAAAATGTCATTTAAGTAATTGGTATTTCTTATTTCATGTACTTTGTGTTGTTTGTGTAAATGGACTTCATTACCTTATTATATATTTATATTCGAGGTACTCACAGACTATGTATTGACCTATAATTTGAGTTACCATTAGCAACCAGTGACACTGCCCTCAATGCCCCCTGTCTTTATCCCCGCTTGCTGTCTGTAGCTTTGTGCGCGGAATCCACACTTCCTAACATAAGAGTGCCAGCCATAACAAGATCCAGGATAGGAAGAGGTGATGTGGGCTCCAGACACTGGAAGAGGGTGGTGGAGGGAAGGGACTGCGGGGAGGTACGGTGCCTCTCTGTTGCTGGAGAAGGATGAGGAAGGAAACATGGAAGAAAAAACAAAAAAAAAAACAGGCTGCTTTCTCTCTTTCTGTGTGCGGGCAAGAGCAGGCCAGCTTTAGAACAGGAAGCAGAACAATAGCTTCTGGATCAGAGTGGAGCTGAGGGATGGAGGTGGAGGAATGGGGGGCAATGCATCAGACTGGGATGGGGGAGTTAAGAGTGATGCGGGGTTAGGCTGCTTGGTATGTTATTAACAACCCCCTCACCCACTCACCACTCTGTTGTGTCAGGACTGTTATTCTCATTAACTCCCTAAGTGGTGGAGGTGGTGGTGGTGGTGATGGGGTTTCCATCCAAACAAGAACATATTTTCCATCACTTGACAACAATGCCGTAAGAGAAACAAAGAGGTGCATAAAAAAAAAAACTAGAGGTGACTTACTTGCATTCTCCTGGCACATTACAAATCCCGTGGATGGGGCTGCAGCCTTGTTTGCAGATGGCTTTTGAGAAGGAAAAGAGAAAACGACATGTATGGATTTGTCCAAAAATTGTGAAAAACTCTTTTATTTAAAAGCATAATAAAGCTAACATAAAGCATTTGAATTCTTTTGAGCTTTCAGTCATTAAAATGTCCTTCCTTAGCCCTCCCTGCTCGTGAAAATGCAGAGAAACTGTTGTGACAATAGATGGATGAACTGTCAAGACAGCTGAAGGTGCCTTCAGCAATGGCAGGAATTTCCAGACATTCTTCACATTCTTGCAAAGTGACATTTGACACGAATTTCCGTGAACTTCTGAATTTCATCCAAAAAGGGCAATAAGGAAGGAAAAACTGAGGATCCATGTGATCACAGTAAGCTTGGATGAGGAGTGTTTATTTGAACCTGGCTGCTTTTGGCTTTCCAAAAGTGGTAAGTAATTAAAAAAAAACATTTAAAAACAAAGTGGAAAATGATGCCAATGAGAGCTTCTAAAAGACAGTTTTGATTCATTTTGATTCATTGCACATATACCAGTACTCCCCCATAAAAAGTGCTGCGATTTCACTATGAAATAGTGAGAAATAGATACATTATTAACTGGTTATGACACAGAAGATTTAAGGTTTAGATTGTATTATTTAGTTAATTATTAGTTAAGGATTAATTATTTTTATTTTCTTGTTAACATTATTACATGGTAGATTGTGTTGCTGTTTGCACTTTGACTGATATATTTTTTCCTACCTTTGTTGCAGTCAGGCCCTGTCCAGCCCTCCATACATTCTTGGTTTCCAGTTTGGTCGCACACATAATGGCCGAAGTAGTCATTGCGTGGACGGCATACTTTATTGCATTTGGTGCCATAGTAGTTTTCATCACAGCGCACACGGATGGTGTAGCCAATACTAGCAATCAAAGTTTTATATTCCACCACTTGTTTCTCCTCTCCAGGGTTAATCATTCCTCTGTGGATGCTGCGCACTATCAGTAGCTCATCATCTGGACAAAGCAAAAACAGATGATACAGAAACAGATGTTAAAAAAATGCTATGACAAATTATGCTTGTTATTTACTCAGTGGACAATTTTTCCTTTTAACTAAAAAAAACCTGCAGCTCATGGAAACAACGTCAGTCGATTTTCACAGGGTTATCTCTCCCAGCTTTTTAGGTCAATATAGCTGGTTGCCAACTGCATAGCAATGGAAGGTTCACAATACTGAACGATGAATTCTTGAGGCCCCAGTGCAGAGCCCTGTGGTACTCCGTGACTAACTTTCCTGTCGCTAAACTGGCTAAAATCAAGTGCCGTCATTAGTGCTGTTTATAATGTGCACTAATTCCTGACAGATTATCTTTGCTACAGTCACAACTTGTACTGTGAAAAAATCCAAAGCCTGTCAACTGGTGATGCAGTTCAAATTTTGCCTCACATGGTATACGTGGACAGACTTCCTTTCGCAGTCTAGGAAAAGTTGAAGTAGTGATTCATTTTCATGTATACAGAAAAAGAACAAAAAACACAGAAATGCTCAAAAGATCTGATGTTTTGAGGTGTAACCTCTGGTCAAGCTTCACTCTGTTCTATCAAGAATGTGGTAAAAGAAAAAATAAAAGTTGAGGAAAAAGAGTGAAAGAATCGGAAAATTAAGCAAGCACAAGCGAGGTCTGCGAGGGCTTGATAACCGAAATGCTTTTTCAGTTTTCCTGCTTGGTGAAATGCTTTTCAGGCCCCCTCCTCTCCTGCCACCCACTTTCAGGATATCCAGCTCGACTTCATCGGAGCCAGGCCGGAAATAATAAGAGACGGGGAACAGGCAAGGAAGGGCGACATAGGAAAGGCCCTTTAGCTCGTTCTCAAGGAACAGAAGCACCACGACCCAGCAGGCTTCTCTGCATTCTCATGTTTTTAGAGAGTGACAAGGTGGAGATGGACTGAAAGACTCGTTTTTCTCTCCTGGCTCATAAGCTAAATGCTGACAATGCTATTAATGATATGTTTCCATTATAACTTGGGTTGCCTTTAGTTTAGCAAAACTTTTCCTTCCAAAATGCAAATTATCTATGCAAAAAACAAAAAGCCCCAGAGATAGGACTACACCTTAACGTTTGATTCAGATTTTCATTCAGTAAGTAAGCATTGAGTTTTCCTTTTTGGAATAGGGATGTGGTTGGCTTTTTTTATACATGTTTCGAGATCTATATAGTCATCTAAGCTGTCTCAGCTCAAGTGTCAGACACTCTTGAAACTCACGCTCAGTTCATGTCATTGTTGCTAGCTTAGAATGCAATGTATTTTTTTTTAAGTTGTGATGAGTCATGGGTAGATCTGAGCTGAGAAACCCCTTTTAGCCTATATGTGACATTATTTACAAAAAGGAACATTGTGTTGCAATAAATAAGATCCGAGACTAAAGACTGAGACCATAAACTCATCAGGGGAGTGTTTACTCAGGTCACACATCAAGTGAGCAGTGGGGTAATTTTCTCATAGTTTTAACTTACAATCAGAGGCAGCAAAGGTGACACCCCCTGCTGGCCTTTAAAAGTAATGCACATTTAAAGCATTCCCATACTGACTTTAGATTACAGCAGGAAGGCATGTCCACCTTTACATTACTGGATTTAGCCACTTTTCACACCTCTTTAGTCATGGCAGAAGAATAAGACTGTGAAGTTGTGTTTATAAAATAACTTTTTAAAAAATATTTATGGTCAATAGTTATGGTAATATAATACCTTAAATATATTTGTGAACAACATTTACCCTACAATAGCTCAACTTCCTAAGTTAGACAGTGTAGAAAAATGACTGAAAAGCTAAAAGACCTAGAATCCATTTTCACACTGTCCTGATTTACTGAGGCTCACTGTGAGTTAACACACTGCCACAGATTTCAGTCCCACACCCACCACCTGAAACACCCAGGCACTCACTCACTGCTGTTCATCTCCAGCAATTAGATATAAAAATATAGACCAATCATGAGCTCCCTCTGTAGTGGAGGAGACACACTAAGAGGGGCCGTTGTTACTAGGGAGAGCAGGCGAGGGAAGGCCATTTAAAAACCAGCTTATATAAACAACGAGGGGCTTCAGATCCGAGCAGCTGATCATGTCAAGAGCAGCACGATTGTCTTTGCTTTCAAAGAGAGGAATTAATTTTAAAAATGTAGAGTGATGGCTTTGTCCAACAGTTTCAGTTGTCAGGCAATGTGCGACACAGTTCATGGGACAGGAGAGCTTTAAGAGGGGCTGGGGGTCTTTGAACTTTGACCTCTTTCTCTACCTGACATCTAGCATTTTGCAGAAGTTGTTGTTACTGTTTTTTGTTTGAGTCTGCAAAATCTACACCTGTTTCCTCACAATTTCTCCAAACCAATTGTCTGAATAAGACACGGGGTTGTGACTACAGCTGAGCTGATAACAAAAATCAGAATCAGAAAAGTTCTGCAATGTCTGTCCCAACTTTTCTTTCTTGCTTAAAGACACCAACAAACAGAACACCGAGAAAGAATGCCAGCTGAGTGACGTGACTCTTACATTCTCCAGTGAAACCATGAGCTAACTGGTTGGCAAGGAGTTACTTTCCTTTGTGAACCATCTTCCTCCAGGTGTACCACCTAACGTTTACAGCCATTTGTCATCTCCCTACCTTCTTAAGGCAACTGTAATAAACCTGTTTTTTTCCCATAAATATTAATGGAGCAGTCCTCTCATCTGAGGATTTGTTGTGACCTGCTTGGCACTACAGACAGATCTGAGTTAAATGGCAAATTAAAGGGCAAAAAATGCACTAAATCAACTCCTTCCTTTGATTGCCAAAACTTTATCATAAATTATTCGATGACAGTTAATAGTTTGGCACAACTTAGCAAAAGACTCACTGATATTTCCCATCAGTGAAGAAGCAAATCATCCATTTTTTAAAGTTGAAATCATCACTATACGTGCAGAGACCTCTGCAGGTTTCCATTACATTCAAGATTTAAAGGGGAACCTCAAAAAACCACCGTCATCTCCATTCCAGACGTGCAGCTGGCTGATGTATTTTTAATACTTTTAGGACCAAAGCTGAGCTTATCTCTAGAGAATGCTACCAGTGTTTTAGCATCATTCATACTACCATCCAATCAGTCTGACATGCATAATTCATAATTCTTCCCCAATACACCAACAATGCACCAGCTCTGATGCTCAATAACATCTCAGCCCTCTTTTCCCAAGGCTTTTCTGTTTTGCTCTGAAACAGGCGGGGGGGGGGGGGGGGGGGGGGGCTTCCTGAAACATAAACAACCTTTGCGAGGCCTTCTTTTTCCTGAGGCCTCTGCAACCTGCAGCCCAGGCCTGTTCATGCATACACTGAAACGCAGGCGAGGAAACTCCCCTCGTATGCTCTCAGAATATTTACCAGAAGTTGAGAGGAAAAATCGACACATTGAAACACGTCACACTTTAATGTCGTTGTTTAAGTGATGAGCTGCTGATAAAGTGTTAGATATTTTGGGAAAAGAGCAATACTTCTCTCATTACTCTGAATTAAACAAAGGTAAGCCATGTTAATTATCCCCTGACTGTGAGTCATGACAGTGGACTTACCATCGAAGACTCTGTACGAAAGCAACCAGAGTTTGTGGTTTGAATTTGGATTTTTTTTTATGATCATCAGTCTAAAAATAATCAATTCATAATGATATAAGTAGCAGAAAATAATAAAGTAATTGACTATGCTTGCTGTTTAATGAACTGTAAAATAAAAGTAATAAAAAATGTATAATAATAAAAGCTTTTATAAGATTTTAGACCATTTACAAAAATTCCACAGACCAAATCTGAAAAAGAACCAGTAGATTAATTAATCAAACCACTGTTTATTACACAATGGCCACTACAGACTGAAGTCTGGCCACCTCTCTGGCCAACCCGCATGACTAGGGCTGGCTGTGGCTCAGGAGGTTGTCCACTCATTGGAAGGGCGACCTCAGTCCCTGTACTTAAACTTAGCAGTTTGTTGAGGCTGGAAATGAAGAGGGACAGCCTAAATCATGCTCAGATTTCACCACCCCAGCAGATCCCTAACCAAACTCCAAGGACGATGCAACTGCTTTACACATGAAAAAAAAAAACACAGTACAGATTAAACAGGGTTTGGGTTGGAAGATATTCAAAGCATTCATTTCTGGGCTCCTGGGCAAAGCTCAACTTGATTGGGACATCCCTACGTAGATTCCTATTCTTGTGCACGCCTGGGCACATGAGAACTTTCTCCTTCTCTATAATTATGCTACACTATCACTAATGTTTGCTCCACCTCCACCTGCTCCACTCTCACACACACACACAGCAGGATGCTGCAGGTTTGGGCCTGCTCTCTGACGTGCGTCGCGAAAATGTAGGAAATCCCAAAACGGAGGCAGAAAAGACAAGCGAAAGTAGGCAGATACACCGAGAAGTCAACACTTAATCCCCAAACAGCTTTGGAAAGACACTTGTGGTGGCTTCTCATTATATCATTAAATATCTATTTTTAGTTTGTCCAGTTTGACCTATAATTAAGCCCAAACTGTAAGCTTTCTCTCTTGACAGGACCCTCGACTGCTGACAGACTAACTGACAGATTCAGGACTGAAACCTATGATCATGCAATGAGACTCAGACCAACTCTGCAAGACAAGACACGGCGGTCGACACATCAGCACCTCCTGCATGCCTGACTGCCTATCACTACCTTAGAATACACGCCTCCCCTCCCGGGATAAGTAAAGCACCCCCCTCCTGCCGCTGCACCATCACATCTAGCAAGCTAAAAAGTACTCGAATCACCGTCCACGCTGAGCCATAGCAGCCTGTCACAGTGATAACAAAGTGGCGTGCAGTAGCCAGACAGCTGCCAGGATGCTAATTAGGAGGTAGCGAAAAGTGGGGGTGGGGGTCTGCAATTAATGGCTTAACGAGGCAATGCTCTCACAGACTTAATATAGAGGAGAGGCATAAACAGCCTGGGTGACCCCGAGAAGGGTAGAGTAACACAGTTTGTGTGTACGTGTGTGGTTGATCATAGCAGAAGAGTCTGTTCAGTGACAGGTTGCTTCTCCCCAAGACAAGAACTAACAGACTTAAAAACTCCTTTGTCCCACACGCCATCAGACTGTTTAACTCCTCTCTGGAGGGGAGAGGGAGGGGAAACAGGAGGACAAAGGAGGGGGGAACAACTAAGCTGTAGTGCCTCTTCACCTCACTGTACAATACCTTGTGCAATACTTTTTGTAAATAGTCAACAGTGCAATAGACTCAATACTTGAAATGTGCAATTCACTTGTATTTTTATTTTTTATTCCTATTTATTCTATTTATCCCCTTTGTATATTTTATTTATATTTGTCTCTGTATTTATATGTGTGTGTGTGTGTGTGTGTGTGTGTGTGTGTGTGTGTGTATATATATATATATATATATATAACAATTCTGTAACTGTAACTTCGGTCGTTGCTGTGCTTTTTGGAAGTCGAATTTCCCAGAGGAACCCACCCGAGGGATTAATAAAGTTCTATCTTATCTTATCTTATCTTATCTTAGCAGTCATCTTCATTTAAATTAATGTGAAAAGGTCATTTTACCTTCAATATTAGATGCAAACAAAGCCAAAGCTGTTTGGGAATCCTCACATTATGGACGAGCACCTCCTCTCTTTTAAAGCTATGCATCCATATCCATATGCTAGTATTGCATCCCATTAAGTTTACATCTTCTCTGGCCCGAGGTTTGCTCACTTTCTTCCTTTTCTGCATTTATGTCTGATCTGCACTTACTGGCTCACCGACCTGCTAAGTGTTTACTGTCATTACTGTCTGCACGGCTATTCATGTCTCATCTGATGGCTGTGTGACCTGACTCGTCTTGAGCTTTTTTTCCTCCCCACTATCACTAAGTGTTTGTTTGTTTGGTTAACATTGTAAAATCTTGGCTTAACTATGGGAAAACCTATAAATGCTTCCATCATGAGGTAACACAAAGTTAATGTATTGAGTAAGGAGCTGTTCCTGTGGCATAAAAACATCACGTATGTAGCTAACAAAATACAGTCTGGATACGGGCTGACAACACCCAGAAAATAGGGAAAGGAGTGGTGCTACTCAGGCCTCCCTTCAGCTACACTCCTGATCTCATATAAATAAAATTGGACTGAATTTCAGCTGAATGGTTCACTCAAGGAGTTTTCTCCTCACTGCGTCTGTTCCTGCACGCGTGGAACAAAAATGAAGCTAAAGCCACTGAATCAAGGGTTCTCAAGATTTAATAATGAACTTCAAATTTAGAGTGACACATCATCTTTAATTGTTCTAATGCATCTGTTTGTGTGACGGTGGTTTATGTTAGGAACAGCCATTTTTTTGTAAGGTTTATAAGCATTTTATTGCATTTTTTCTTTATTCCTTGACACCAGCTGTGAATATTAAGAAGATTTTTATAGCTAGAACAAGAAGCTGAAAAATGAGAAGAAAAGCTCCCTTGTGGATGGATGAAATGTACAGCAGCTCCCCAGAGCCGTCATCGACCCACATGACACACCTTGAGAACCCTGGCACTAAATGAACCGGGTCCTGAATCAACTCCGGGAAAATAAAGCCAACAACGCTAACGAAGCGTTGCCTCCTAACGTAGATTGCATCCTTCAATTAACCTTCCTCACTATGGTGCTGGAAAACAAAGCCAAACAGAACTGAGACCAGAAGTGTGTAAACAGGATACAGCTGTGTACTAAAGAAATCTGGTGCTGGCAGGCAGGTCGGTTAGAAGCTTCACAAGTAGATTTGATCTTTCCAGTTCACACTGTCTGTGCTGATGTCTTGACAATGTTCAGTGAGTTTATCATAAATGAACTGTGCATTTATGCATTTATGCCCCTTGAACCATCCAAACAAAAAGAAGTCAGCTGATAATAATTTATTTTCTTGATTATTTAAAGATTTAAAAAAGCCTAAATGTCACTCTCTCATCATTGAGATAGATGGAAACGATGGAAAGAACACTGAAAGGTGGACCTTACCATTGCTGTGTGTGCCGTTGTCCCTGTCCCACGCCTCCACTATCACAGTGAACGCTCGCTGAAACACAGAGAGGAGGAGAGACAGAGGTCATCACGGGGTGCACTAATACGGAAACATCACAATCAACTTTTCTGCTCAGACTCGTGCCCAGTTCATGATGTAGACATGGCACACGACAGTGAGTTTACACAGAAACCCAGATACGAACAGACACGGAAGACTGCTTTCAGAAACTGGCACACACACATATTTGGCACAGAAGGTGAGAAGCGGTGGGAAAATTTGTTTTGTTCCCACACTGCTGTCACTGATTACCTTCCGTGTAACCAGGGCTAGTTAAAAAGGGCAGCAACCTGATCATTCAAAAAAGAAAGCATTCACCTGGAAAGTAGCAACACACAGTTTCCATATGATCCTTTCAAGTTCAGTCAGATAGACATTCTCCTAATTACATTCTTTATATTTTTCTCTCTTTTTTTCCGGATTCTCTGGAAGGTCAGCACCCCCAGAGCTGGCAGGTTTTTGATGACTTGCCAAAAGGCGGTTAAATAGACTATATTGATCTCCAATGGGGAAATATAATTTTCTTGCCTTCTCCACTGAAATCCCCCACAGGAAACTGTGTTCCAACTTGTTTTAAATGTCTAGGTACGCATACACCGATCAGGCATAACATTATGAGTACTGACAGGTGAAGTGAATAACACTTATCATCATGGCACCTGTAGTGGTTGATGTGTTAGAAGTGGGAAAAACGGGCAAGCCTAGGGATTTCAGTCTGACGAGGGCCAAATTCCAAAGGCTAGATGATTGCTCCAAAACTGTAGCTCTTGTGGTGTGTTCCTGGTCCTCAGTGGTTAGTATTTATCACAAGTGGTCCAAAGAAGGAACAGTGGTGACCAAGAGTCTTTGATGCATGTGGTCTAAGTATAATAGTAGTATTGAGCTACTTAGATTATACACCCCCGCTAGAGTACTAAGATCATCTTCCCAGTCACTTTTGGTAAAGCCGAGATCCCAGCTGAAGACTAGAGGTGACCGAGCGTTTGCCTCCATCTGTTGTTTGGGTTTGCATGTTCAGGATGGTTACTATGCCTTTCTTTGGATTGTCTGTCATCCACAGAAATGAGGATTAAATTTGGATTTCTGTGTTAAATAATACCAGATACAGTAAATGTCACAATCTGCTGAGTGCTAAACTGCAGGTTTATGTGTATAATGCGTGTGAAAGCCCAGCATGCCTGCACACTGTGCCCTACTTTCCTGAAGAGATGGACTCCACTGTCCCACAGCAACAAACTCAAACTGTGGATTGTTTCAGGTGCAGGGCTATTTTTCCCCCCTCTCCCTTTTTTTTCACGTGCATCAGCAAACAAACCGAGATGGAGCTCGCTGTCTGTCATCTGCATGGGGCCAAGCAAGCAGCTGTGAGTTCCCATGACCCAAGTCTGACTCAGAGTGACTGAAGGCTGCAGGGAAGATTACAAGGGAGGTTACAAAGTGGCGCTAGGAGAGATTAAAGACGAAGCGCAAAAGACATGGGGTGAGGTAGAGCGCTCAGGTGCTCGGTGGTGCTTTAAACGTAATTGCGTGGTGTGAAGCTCTTTGGGTGGGTAGCTGAGAAAAGTCGTGGGTGAGACAAAAATACAAGTCAGATATTGCTCTTAGCGTTTTTTAAATTTGTTTTTATTTTAGGGTGTGTTCATAACATGCAGGTTGGCGCCACGGCGAAAACAAGTCCAGAATCGAATGCTTCGTGGCAAATAGAGTGTGACTAAATGTAGCTTGCCATCACCAGTGTGTGAATGTGTGCGTGAATGGGTGGATGGATGACTGGATATGTAAAGCGCTTTGGGTCCTTAGGGACTAGTAAAAGCGCTATATAAATACAGGCCATTTACCATTTACCATAAATGATTAATGACGTACTTGAAAACGAATCAAAAATTCATGTTCAGTTTTGTGGATAAGTTGTTTTATGCTCAACTAGTACACTAAACGAGTGTCACTGTTTCTTTAGTCTCATGGAGCTCTATTCAAGTAAAGTCTGTCGACTAATTAAAGGGAAGAAACAAAATAATTGCAGTGAATTGGCATTATATAAGGAGAACTGATTTTTTTGATTATTCTAGAAATGAAATGTGACTATATATATTTTTTTAAATTACGCTTTCCCCCCCTTTTTTCTTCACCCATTACATTTTTGAAGTAATCACCCCAGCACCAGGTAGACATTTTCATCTTTTTACTCTACACATCACGAACTGATTAACGTAAAAACTGCTGTATCTGATGTTAAAATCCTGGGTACATGAAAGGTAAAGCTCCTGTCTTTACCTCCCATCTCTTTACCTCTCATCTTAATTCAATGAATGCGCCTACTTTACCAATCCTAAATCTGAAAGTTGGAGCGATCTCAGGCATGCCTGCCAAATTAGCAACGCAATCAAATGTGGGAAAGTGGAAATGACATTAAACAAAGAGGTTTCGTAGCCGCAAGGTGTCTACGTAATGTCACAGAACTTCCAGAGAGAGCCAGAGGCATTCACAGGAGCATTTTCTTACAGGCTCTTTACACTCCCTCTGTGAGTGTAGGCATGTGTTACAGCATCACCACAAGGGACAGAAAGCCGCTACAGTTTTCCCAACTTTTATTTTGCAATGCAGCTATTACTAC
Organism: Rhamphochromis sp. 'chilingali'; assembly: GCF_963969265.1. Taxonomy (NCBI): domain Eukaryota; kingdom Metazoa; phylum Chordata; class Actinopteri; order Cichliformes; family Cichlidae; genus Rhamphochromis; species Rhamphochromis sp. 'chilingali'. The sequence continues at coordinate 6,632,950 of NC_137949.1, forward strand.
AATCGTTTGGAAGAGGATGAGCTATTCTACCCTGCGAGATAAAGACTGCAGCAGTAATATAAGCAGTCACAGTGTGAATGGATGAATGAGACATGTTGTATAGAGTCTATACGTAACCATCGCCTCTCTGGGCTCAAATATTAAAAAACAAGAAGGATTGTAAAAGAGGTAAAGTCTTCAACACCAGCGCAAATTTATTTTTACAATTTATTTTAACAAGATTAAATGTTGAGAAAAGATATTCAGCCATTGGTTTTTCAATGCTGAAGTGTTTGCTAGCACATAATCTTATAATTGCTCAGAGTTGTTCCAGTACTAATAATCCCCAAACTATGGCATCATTCTGAGGACAATCTGAGCACAAAGTGTCCAGATCATACCAGCTTCTTCTTCTTCGGTTCGTTAGATGACACAGTAGTGATTTACGAGCGCGTGAGAAGCCACAATTCTACTCTGAGTGAACACAAGTGGACATTATCATAATCAATTTTCCCCTTGTAATCAATTTTAAATGTCACAGCCACTGACTTCCAGACAGATGGGGTTTTCTCCGAACCTCAGAGCACCTTGACATGAGTGTATGTGTGTTTCTGTATAAGAGTGTTTGTCATAGACTAAAGCAGGAGGCTATGTGTGTCACCGAAGGCCAGGAGCTTGAAGATCAAAGTGTCACGTCCCTGCAGTCTGCAGCGAGACAACCTTATCTGTGTGTTTGTGTCTGTGCGTGTGTGTGTGTGAGAGAGAGAGACATGAGGCTTGGGAGGGGAGGAAGGGAGTGTAAGGGTGCGTTGGGAGACACTTGACACCTCCTAACCAATTTACAGGAGTCAGAGGGATTTGAGTTTTCATTAGGCGAGGAGAAACCAGCCCACTCCTCACCGCCTTCACCTGTTCAATGAATAAATTACTGCCTCACCACGGCAGGAACAGCCGCCAGCGACACACAACTCTGCTGAGAATAAACTGTACAGTCTGGAGCTGCTCGACACGCTGCAAATTATGTGTATCATACGCACTAACAAGCTTTCTTCCACTGAACTGCAGCCACTAGAAAACTTGGAGTTCTCGCTTGGATAATCGAAGTCACCCTGATTTTACTTTTCCATTCCCAGAAGGGAATTCCAACTTTTTATAAAACTGATTCAGGGAGTAAACTGAAAAAAATATGCAGTCTCAATCTGAGTCTTTTGGAGAACCCTCTGAACGCACTCAGCAGTGTGTGCAATATTGTTGGAACAAATTAAACTGCACTACAAGCCATAAGAGAAGCTATTGTGCAGATGAAGTGGTGCCAGTACTATAAAACTAAGGCCAGAAGATCATTCACTGTTAAGAACTCCTAATAGTACTAGAGTAGGTTTGCATTATTCACAGCAATAATCAAATAAGCTGTATTTTTCTCACTGCATATATCTGAAACAAGATGTTTTAGCTTCCTTCTCCTCTTTTTAAGCCAACTTTTTCTGATTGGCAGCTACTTGAAAACAAAATACTGCAAAAGGTGGGTGTGTCAACAAAATCTCTAATCACCATAATTCCATGGTTCGTTTGCTGTATTGGTTTCTGTGCTTTATGTCAGGTTCTGAGTGTAACTTCATATAGTTAGAGTATATAGAGTATATTTGAGCTTACATAAATGCAGCACAATTAAAAATGTATGTTACCACCTTGTCTTGTCTCCCTCGCCTCATGCCCCTCCCTGAGCCTGGTTCGTCCAGAGGTCTCTTCCTGTTAAGAGGGAGTTTTTCCTTCCCACAGTCGCCAAGTGCTCGCCCAAAGGGAGCCACCTGATTGATGGGGTTTCTCTGTATTATTACCTGTAAAGTCCCATGAGGTGACTGTTGTAGTGATTTGGCACTAAATAAATAAAATATAATAGAACAACTGAACTGAAGGATGCATTCTTATTCAGTAATACCTCAGGGGATTCATTTGGAGGCAGCAAACTGAACAGCTGAAACTAACAATTACAACTAACGACCATTTTGGCTCCAGTGGGCACCTCTAACAATCATTTAATTTACTTCCACTTTAATTTTGGAAATCCTTATAAAGGATTAGAAAAAGAAAGAAAGAAAGAAAGAAAGAAAGAAAGAAAGAAAGAAAGAAAGAAAGAAAGAAAGAAAGAAAGAAGAAAGAATATCACAGCACAAACCCTTCAGAAGAACTCAGGAGCTAAAAACAAATGTCAAAAGCCTCCATGTGTGAACAGTCAAATAAATTAAAAGCAGAGTGCAGTAATGTAAAATTAATACCACAAGGATGTTGCATAAAAGATGTGCAACAACAATTTTTGAAAAACTTCCACAGTCACAGGTGGAGCATAATGACGAGGAATGTTCTTTGAACTGAAACTCACAACAGCCAGGAATTGTTCACGGCAAAAGGAGTAAAAAAAAATCCAGAGACCCAATTAACAACTTTTCCAGAGTTGTGATCTGAGGAAGAAGAAAAAAAATAAAAGCAGCAGCAACACCTGTCACGTCACACCTGTTAGTCTATTGACATGAATAAAACATGTTGCTCCCGGCAGAGAGGGGCTCGGATGGTTAATTTAGCACGTTATTAACAGAACGAGCCCAGCACCCCTCCACCCACTACCACCTCTTCTCTCTAAGGAGGCCTCAATGTGCCAACCCTCCCCGAGGAGGCCTCGTTCAGACAGCAAATCTAATCAAAGCTAATCTAATCAGGTCTTTATACTGGAGCTGCAGAATGGTGAAATGACCCAATTCACTTTTCCCACACCAAATGCGTGAAAAGCTATTTCTGTCGCTCCAGGTCACGCCGCCTCCTCCGGCAACAGAGAGGAATTCTGTGAATTTGCCTTTCATACTGAATCAATAGCACGTATGTCTGAGGGAGAAAATACCACCTTAAATCCATTAGTTAGTCCTAAGTGATATAACTAAGAAAGAAATGTGACTTTCTCTAATCATACCTCTACAGTAAGGTTATACGATGCTTCTCCAAATTTCCACTGAACGCTGAAAGTCAGAGCATGTACAGAGATAAAAATCTGAGTTTTTATTACCACCTCATCAAACCGTCAGAAGCTGCCGCTGGCTGCACTTACTCAGCCACTGTGCATGTACATCTGTGTATCACAACCACAAGTGGGGGACTCTGATGTTTTCTCATGTTTTACTGCATTATCTCGGAGTACTAGCACAATCGCTCGTCTCTTAACTTGTGATCTTGGAGGAGCACAATAGGTATCTGTGCATCCGAGTCTGGATGCAGTCTGTAGAGTGAGTATGAGTGAAATTTCAATTGTGCAGATTCTCCAAACTTTGCACTGATTTATTGTAAGGAGTGTGTCTGTGATTAGCTCAAATGCTTGGCTGAAGCTACTGATTTGATTTGTAAACTCAGTGAAGTGCTGGAAAAGACCAGAGAGAGAGAGCCAAATTCAGACCAACCATGGCCGTAAAAGTCCACAGTGGCTCACTGAACAAATCCACTGGGTTTACTTATTTTTTTATTTATTACAACCTACTGATTTCCGAAGTGAGCTGAAGCGAAATATAAGTGTGTAGGTACTGTGGTGGGTTCCTTGGGTAATGTGCAGTTCTAGATGTGTAAGTGGCAGCAGGCTATTTTCAGAGCAAAGCTAAGCTAACACGTCGAAGACAAACAAGAACAGCTTGAGAAAAGTTGAATTTTATACAAATATTGTAATATCAGATACAGAGAGAAAAGAAACGGCACACATGTATCCATACAGCGTGAAGAAAAGCTGGAAAGATGAGTTTACTTTGCTGATGGACAGACAATTTGTTAATTATATGATGACTCCTTAATCACATTTAATGATGCCAAATGCTTGTATGCTATAGCTTCTCCAACATGAGGTCTCGCAGCTTGTTGTTAGGTGACAAATCTGAAACAAAGGCTGAAATCTCAACACAAATGTCCACCATACAGAATCATAATTCACAATGTCCAGTGGCCATGTGCAGCAGTTAATACCCAGTTAAACGATGCTAGTCTGGTGAAAGCTATACTGTTCAAAGATTGTTCAGGAAACTGAACTGGAACTGCATAAAAGTCATCCAAAGACATAGACCAAAACATCCAGGTGTGCACAAAAACAGCCAGTGAGGCAGTCAAGAACAATGTTTATTATCGTAACTTTGTTGTCTGCAAGATCTCTCAAAACTATGTCAGAACAACTGAACTGATTCTAATGTAAAAACTGCAAATAAACAATACACTATTTCCCCTTGAATCATACTCACAGCAAACCTCTTGGCTATGAGGGGAAAACTCCCGACTCAGCACAGGCACACACACCTGGGGCTGCGACCCGGCCAGTTAGCCAGCCAATTTCAACTGACCTGTGTGTTTAACCAACTGTGATCAAGCAGCCTGTGGCAAGAACAATATTTTTTTCAGTTCTTTTTACTTTCTTTATCAGCCCTCTAACGATAAGCTGACGTATGATATAAATCCTAGCTTTGTAAGTCTGAGTTATTCCCTTTCTGTTTACACAAGACACACAACTGGAAATACCTGCAACTCATTTTTTCATGTTCTGACATTTACATACTAAACCACAAACTGATTTAACAAAGAATTCACTGATCTTTTTTCATTTCCTTTAATCTCCACCTGCAGTTTGAAAGTTGGAAATTGCCGAGACTTACAGTAATACCTCTGATACGTACAGTAGGATTAATAATAATGAGGACTAGAAGTGAAAGAAGTGATAATGAGCAGTATGGAGGTGCTACCCTGACTTCATCCCAGAGTCCAAAGACACATTTGCTGAATATATATTTATGAATAGCATATTCAGCACTTCCAGATGCTCTAATGCTGACAATTTGCCCAACACAGCTGTCCTCCTAGATCTCTGTTTCGCCTTCTCTCCACTTGTCTTGTTAACTCAATATCCAGGGACAATAGCTGAGGTATAAAGTCATTGTTCCTGCTGAAAGGTGCGGTGAAAAAGAGGTTAAAGCAGGCCTCATTTCCACAGCTCCACTGGGAAAGCGATATTCACGCCATGGGAAAATCCTGACCGAGTCCTTCAATAGTGGCCCACCTTAGCACAGATGTGACAAATAAACGGTCCACCTGCCCTTTGCTGCAAACACAAATAATGTTTTTTAACATGTGGACAAGGTGGGGGCAGTTAGGTAATGTTAGGTCTAAATGCTGTTTTAAATGAACTTCTTCAATGGTAGATAAACTTTAAGTGGTATGAGAGCACGTTGGGTTCAGAGTTGCACATTTATGCCAACACAGGATTAATTTTAGTGCATTTAAAAAGAACTAAACTCCTTTTAAAGTGTTCTAATGGGCATCTATAGTTTCAAGATTTCTCAAGCAAACTACACTGATGATGACAAGCTTGTGGAGCTGCTAAAAGCTACAGGACAAGTGGATGAGTGGAGCTTCATCTCTATCAATAAAAAGTGACAAGAAACAAGAGAAGCAAATAAAAAATACCTCAAAAGTCAGAGAAGGATGGAAAAGAAGGTAGAATAAATAGGGCCCTTAATCCATCATTTCTCTCATTTCTCACTCACATACTGATGCTCGCTCGTGCTTCACTATGTGGCCAACTGGCTAAAACTTTGGTGTAACCTTCTAACGCCCAGCTACGTCTGATAAAGTACAATAGGAGTAGAAATGTCACATTTCTTTACAACATCAGTTTTAAGTTGCCTTACAATGTAAGACAAAGACATCACAGGCACTTTTTATAGATTCGATCTGGGACTTTAAGTTAAACACAACACATTTAAATGTCTGTTAATCTTATAAGCATACCGGGTTAATAACATTTGCTTTGTTTGATCAGCTTTAAATGACTAATATCAGACATGACAACCTTACACTTTGATCCTTTACATGGAAAAGGAGAAAGGTAGATTAAGTTTAGTTACATTATAGCGCTTCAGAGAGTATTTCACGGGTTTCTCCATGAAGGGGAGGTTGGGCAATAGAGATTATTGGCAGAGATTTGGGTCCCACATGAGTTGAGAAACCCTGCTGAACCTTCACCCAATCCCTCTGGAGAGGCCAGTTACAACAGGCTGCACAGTATCCACGTTTCAGGGGGATACAGAGGACGAAGAGGGACTTGTAGTAAGATGTGTAAAGGCCCATTTCTATGAGTTTCTCTCCAGTTTTATTACTTCAGCCGAATGACGAGTAAGGGTAAGGTCAGGGTTTGTTCATGCTGTATATCTTTGCAGTGGTTTACTTGAACTCTAGTGTGTTTATTCCTTTCGTTCGCTTCATTTTTCCACAAAAAGAATGACAGTCGTGTCAGGAAGTCTAACTCCTACTTCATGTGCTCTTTACTGGAGTAAACTCTAAAAAAGAAGATCTACCAACAAGTGTGTCACTCTAGTGTAAGTATAAACTACAAAATCCTGCAAACAACTAAAAAAAAAATCCTTATAAGATGAGGATTAAGATTTGATTATGCTTGTTGAATTGCTGACCTTGTGCATGAAAGAATTCCAAAACTTCTCTCCGTGTCATTTTAGTTCATCAGCTGGTTCACAGCATGAACCTAAATGAGCCAAATACAAAAATAAAATAATGCAATGATCCTTTCCCAGTCTGTTTTTGGACAAAGAAAAAGCAAACCTCAGGTGAACGCTGAACCCTGAAAACAAAACAAACTAACCAAAGCCAAAAACCTTTTAACTAACACAATATGTAGTTGGAGGGTGTTCTCCTGGTAGGTACCCTGTGAGAGAAAGAGGGAGATAGATAAAATAAACATGGGATTGATGGGAGATTTTGGGAGGTAAATAAATAGTGGAACAAAGGAAGGTTTGGCCATCACACAAAATCGCTTTCTCTTTTCCATCCCGCCTTATGTCCTCTTCATCCCATCATAATGTCTCTCCCTGTACCCACATCTAACTGCGCTCTATTAGCCCTGTCAGCAAAACTGGAGAGTCGAGTGGGAAATTAAGCTGCTCTGTGTGTATATGCCTCTAACATGTTGTTTTTATCACCCCTGCTCACCTCAGTGTTCATAATCCATATACTACTTCATGTCTGCCTCACCAAAACACACACGTTATGAATTTAACACAATTAGAATGCTGGAAAGTCACTTATATGACCGTGTGACCGAGCACCAAATCACAACATCAGTCACCTCAATGCATCAAGGCACTTTATATTGTAAGCTATACTAATGCAGACAAAACCTCAACAATCAAACAACCCCCTTTGAGCAAGCACATGGTGACAGTGGGAAGGAAAAAGTGCATTTTAACAGGAAGAAAATCTCTGGCAGAACCAGGCTAAGAGAGGGAGTGGCCATCTGCTGCAACCGGTCAAGGATGAAGGGAGAAAGACATACGACACTGTAATGCAATAGTATTAACCTGCTGTGTTATTTATGATGTGAAATGTCAATTACAAACCATGTAAAGCATTCTGTGTAGTTTTATCGTGACTAAATTCTATTCACGTTTTGCTTTAGAAAGTAGCAAGCTAAAAAAAAATTTGTATTTACTTTAAAAAGTTTGAATTAATGATGTAAACCCATTTATATCACCACAGCCTAATAAGTGCAGAAACACAAACCCGCCCCCGCAGACACACAAGTCACACATAAAATCAAATCCATCCACAGCATGTGCATCAATCAGCTGACCAGGCAGAGCAGCTAACAACACATTTCCATGCCTCTGACCAGAAACAGGTCATCTGACATCAAACCAGCGTGGGAAAGATGAGCAGATCCACTGTGAGTGCAGTTAACATCACGTAACAGAGCCTCACCATGATCACGCTGCAGGCTTTTAGGCTTATTAAACACAAACTAAGAGAAGCAGCAGGCTGGAGACCGCAGACTATCATTTCTATTTTGTGAGCGGCTGCGTTTTCTGAAATCTGCATCCATGACTAAAAGCTTGCTTTCTAAAACTGCTTACTAGCACTCTGGTGGACACAGCCAATAAAGCTGGTTCAAACTGTTGCATGCAAGTAACTAATTTTGCAGGATGTTGTTCAAAAGCATTTTAATCCAGGAAATGAGCAACCAGTCTTAACTCTAAATACTTCATCTTTTTTGTAGTTCCTGTGTAGTTTCAAAACACTCTCTCCACCAAAAACCAGTCATTTACGTCAGCCTGCGCCAAACTAAACAACTGCATAATCCTTACATTCAACATAGATGTACCTCCATATTCTTTAAAAATTATATACGTATGATGATCACTCAGAAATACAATCAAACTTTATTTAAAAAGCAGACACTAGCTTTCTAAATTCCTTCTCTCCTGTAAACTGTGTTAACGTGAAATGCAAGGAGAATACTTCAGTAAGCTGACACCAGAATTCTGGCTTTGTGACCACACTGCCCACCTGTAACACCAGGTAGTCAGCTTCATGTGCTTTTGCATCATGTGTCTTTTCATTCAGCTTCCCTAACCAGACCAACCCTACACCTCTGTCCCTTTGGGCTTCACATCCTCCTAACCAATACCCAAACCTAATCAACCATAAAAGTATCAGCAAACAGGAAAGAGCTCCCTGATGGAAGAGACAGAGACTGCGCCAAGGACGCACTCGGCAAATGAGCCAAACGAGCCTACCGCTGGCAGTGGCAGCATCGAGGACACAACCAAGGAAGGCAGCAACTCGCTGTCATCCAACATTACACTTTGTGATTGCTCACTGATACTCCTCCGAGAGACGTGATCTTACACGACGTGTGCTGTAATCATAGCCTGCTTTCCTAATGCAATTCGCTAAAACATTTATCCGAGGAGGAGGAGGGGGAGCAGGAGGTCTCTGAACAACAGCTGTTCCACCTCTGTCCCTTAGCTCCACCAGGCTGAGGGCGGGGAGGGGGTATTCTGGCAAAAGATGGGGCAGGCAGGAGGGGGGGAAAAAAAGCGGGCTATGAAACTGAAGGAGTACTCACCCTAGATCCCTGATTTACTCACAGAGGGGTGAGAGAAGGACAGCAGCTCTAAAAATACCCCCATAAGGAGAGAGGGAGAAGGAGATGGAGGGCCGGAGGAAGGTTTGGGTACGAGTGGAGCGGCAGAGAAGGAATAAGAGAAGAAGTAAATGTTTGTTTTTGCTTCAGTCACTATAAAAAAAACAACTAAAAGAAAGCAACATCTTAAAAGACCGCATCCTAAAAATACACCTCCCTTGTGGCAAAACCTCAGAATTTTGAAAGGGGGCCCATTCTTCCCTTCTACCTCCCTTTGCCCCATCATCACTACTTCCTTCATTCTATCGACCAATCCCTCCCCCCCTCTCTTCTCTAATGAAAGAACATGTCATTGAAGGCCCCAAAAGCCAGAGGGGTTAAAATGAAGGAGAAATGATTGGCAAAGGAAGAGAGGGCAGAACAATGTCCTTTTTTTGCAGCTAATTTATGTCAGGACCAGTGGCCCAGATACAGAGGTCAGCCAATGGAGTCTACTATAGCAGCACCACAGGCTACAGGCCACAGCCTCATACATGTGTTCATCCTTTTGACAACAAATTTTACACGCATACGACACATATTTGGGATCTTAAACAGAGTTTTCCTCGAAAATAAAACTAATCCCAGGTGAGAAAAGGCTACATAACTACATTAATATGTTTTAGAAATAGAGTTTTCATCACTTTGCAAAAACTGACTGAAGAAGGTAGGACAGTAGTTCCATGAAATTGATGCTGCAAAAAGGTTTACCAATATCAATACCAACCCTGGTATTGGTATCGGATCAATACTTTGTTTCTCTCCTCTGAGTTCACTATTGTGTTACCAAACCTCAAACATGCACTATAAAGACTGTCTGAACCCTTTTGTGTTGACTGTCATGTCTATTTTATTCATAGCATTTTGCTATAATCATTTAGTTTATTCTCCTCACCGGTTGAGTCATTTCCATCACTTCTAAGTGTCCGACAAGATTTGGGAAACAAGGCCAAAGTTTACACAGTAATCATTCAGGTGTTCCTGATCTGGAGGTTTGAGATGACTGAAGTTGTGGTGCACGTGCTGTAACTGTCTTTAACCAGGAATCTGAATATTTATAACTTTCAAGCTGAAAGAAACAGTTGCTTAGAGTCGGTATTATCTGGGATATCACAAACGGTTACATGCAATGGCCTCTCTTTTTCTTTTTAGCTGCTTTTCTCTCCTGATTATTATTTTAAATGATGTCTGTCTGTGGATTTTACAGTGTTGCCGGGTAGAAAGAAGACACTCAAAGACATCATTTTTGATTCCAGGCATCTTTTCTTTCTTTTTTTTTCAATTATCTTACATTACATGATTAATCAGTTACTCCCAAATAATCAACATGATGACGCTGTACATATAAAACCAGCTCACTCAACACTGTTAACTTTATGGAGCACTGCTTTAAAATGTGAAATGCTATTTATTTCTAACTATTTGTTTTACAAGCCTTCAACTGCTGCGACTTTGACATCCTCATCAGAAGAAGCTGCTGAATGCTGATACCCTCCTTCTTTATGCTGCTCTCTCACACACAACACACACACACACACACACACACACACACACACACACACACACACACACACACACACACACCTCTATCTGCTGTCTGTCAGACAGCAGAAAACAGCAACCCCACACATGACGAGTGAAACAATGACCCAATAATGGGTAGAGCATGAACCTGAGAGGCGGCGAGGTAAAGGCATCCCCCAGCCCCGATTGACCGGAGGATGTTCACTTGTTTGAGTAGAAGGTGACACTGATATCCACCGCCTGTGTCACACACAACTTAGTGGTAACCGAATCTGCCTGCAAGGCCCCAACTTACTACTTCCATCTTCCCCTCTGCTGACAGCTGACCATGGGGAGTGATGAATGGGAAGGTCTTGCTGCCAACCCAAGCACACAAAGAACCCGATATGTACATTTTGACATGAACAGATGCACGGGGACTCATCCCCCCCCCACACACACACACACAGTCATTCATAAAAGTAATTTCATGTTTTTATTTTTTCTTGCAAAATATTATTTTTGAATTCTACCAAACACCCACCACATGATCCTAAAAGTTCAAAGCTATGTATTAATGTAAATCTTTTAAAAATCAAAAAGATTAGGTACACCGTTGTACACTGAAAAACTGCAACAGTAATCTGCTGACAGATGAAACGGATACCGCTGACTAGAGCTGGGCGATATGAGATTTTTTCATATCACGATATATTTTTTTCATTTCAGTCGATAACGATATCTATCACGATATAAGCCAAATAACTATATTTGTAAGATTTAAATGTGCCGTTGCTCACAAGTAAAATGTGAAATAATCAGCAGCTTGTTTTGATTTAAATATTTATTTCTCATAATAAGTTCAACAGGGTAGATGTACTTAAGGAACATGAGACTTTTTCAGATAGATAAAGGCAAATATTGCAAACTACACAAAAGGCAGCCGCTAAAGCGTTTAAGTTTCAAAATAGAACAAACGAAACAGACTAAATTGTCAATTCCACTTAGAAACAAAATATTAATTCTAAAAATAAATCTTAGTTTGTTTTACAGAAGAACAGACAAAACTGACTAACTTTTGTCAATATCAAATAAACTGAGAACTAAAAGGAAATTCTCAATCTCTCCTTGTTGTATAGCTTAGCTTTTCAAACAGTTTTAACAGTTACTTTAGTCTGACAAAAGCCGAATGACGAATTAGCGCTTCCAGTCAGAGACTGAGGCTACGTCCACACGTACACGGGTATTTTTGAAAACTGAGATTTTCCGTTTTCTTTTTAAAAAATAATCCCGTCCACACATAAAGGCAGAAATGAAGGAAAACGCTGCTATGAACATGCCAAAGCAGCAGGTGGCGCTAGATTCCTAACCGTGCAGAAATGTTGGCCAATCAGAAGTCTAGAAGCCTCGGTGGGAAAAAGTAAACAAAGCTGGGGCATAGAAGCAGAACCGAGTCGTATGTGTGGAGGGACAGTAACTGTGTGTATATGTAAGCATTTAAACACTGCAGAGAGTAGAATTAACAGTATTGTAGAAATTCATTTCACCGAAACAATAACGTGGCGCACAGTGTGACGCATGCACCAGTTTATTGTATTTCCAGACTTGTTTTCGGCACAATTTACAGTGCACGCTACTCTGTTTTTTGTCAGACTTGAAATAGCCGAAATACCTTCACACTACGGAGCTTCTATGGCTCTTCCGTTCGACAATCTCTCCGGCATTGGAACCATCATCTGTTTTCTCTTCGGTCACGCTCGGTTGATTTTTCTTGTCGGCGCACTCATTTCCTCCATTATGCGCTGGCTCCATTACCCGCTGGCTGCTTCCCAAACAAACACACGTGCGGCTTGGCACTTGTGCTGTACGTAACAAGTCACGCGACGTGACGCTGCGGCTGTGATTGGTTCGGCTCTGCGCTACTTAATTTGGATTGGCTGACCTTTTTTTTTTTTTTTTTTTTTAAGAGGACAAGAGCGGCGAGGTCTATCGCGATAGCTTAATTTCTCTATCGAGTAAAAGTTATATCGCGATACATATCGTTATCGTTCTATCGCCCAGCTCTACCGCTGACCGTTTTGTTACAATGAAATGTTCTGCTGGAAAATCTTGGGTCTTGTGTGGATGCCACCCACCGAAAAGCAGCTCCATCCTGTAGGACAGTGCACCGGGCCACACCTCAAAAACTCCTCAGAACAACCAAAGAAAGTTCAAATCAAACACAGACTACAGATCCCATTTCCCAGTGGAATAAGTCTGATGCACACCTGGGAACCCAGAGAAGTCCTCTGCCACAGGACATCCCAGCACCCTATCACGCCCCTCTATCATCATTTATCCATGACTTCATGGGTCAGACCTGAGATATTTTTAACAAAATAAAATGCAAAAAAATGTTATAAAGTGATTTTTTTTTTGAGTAAAGGAATCTACCAGTGTTTCCACTAAGAAGTCAACCGTTTTTTGTGCATTTGTTTTGAGTGTTTATTTATTAGTTTTTCTAACTGTGCTAAATCATAAAATAGTTAGGAATTGGGAATGTAAATAAATGTTTGCTCAATCATTAAAAGATTTATCACTTTCCCTTCCTTGGCTAATTGATTACTGGACTAATCACCTCCCTTAATATCGTGTGATTATCCCTGCCTTCATGCTCTGATGATCAATTTTAACCTTGATCCTCTTCTCCAGATTGTCTCACAGTGACTGATGACTCTTGTTTGGACAGCTCACTCAGCTGTTTTGTGGGAACAAAACCTGTAAACTCCACCAAAACATCATTTCAAACAGTAAACCTCCCTGATGCAGATCTGTGGGTGTAACAGCAGTGTTTTTTTTTTTTAACAAAACTCTGATTGCCAGCTCTGATCCACTTTCCCACGCTGTGCCTCCAAATAAGGAGCAGGGGCAGGTTTTGATTGGCTCTCCATTCTGTTTGGATTAGATAATAAGTTACCTGCCACTTCTTAATCAGCACTGAAAATCCTTACATAACCCCCCCCCCCCCCCCTTTCCTTTCATTTAAACACACAAGCCACACAAACAGCAGCTTGTTTGGTATCTCATCGAACTGAGACACCACTCCACCACTATGCGTAAAAGTCTTGCGTCCTGCGCTCACCAGGTGGTTTTGGCTTTATCAGAAGCACGCGGACATTTCCTGCAAAGTTCCCAGAGAAGAGCGTGATCTACCCCGTGACTTGACTGAATCACTGATGATGTGAAGAGTCCAAAAGTTGCCAAAACTTCGGATAGAATGAGTGGCAAGCAGAGATTCAGACAAGGAGCGACTTGTTGCAGAGAACTGTGCCAAACTGATGCGCGCTGCACTTTGCGTGAGCCAGGGTTTAGCCTCAATACGTGACAGCATCCAATTTTACATTTATATTTTATTTTTGGCAAATAAAATGACATATTAGTAAACTTGCGTCCACCTGCGCGTCCTAAATGGCCATTTCAACGAACATAGTGTTTTACGCGTTCTTTTAAGAGAAATCGGAATGTTACAGCAAAAAAAACCAAAACAAAACAAAAATTTAAAAAGCGCAATTATCACATAAACGTGGCAAATTTCCATCAAACAAGGTCCACTTACCGGCCACGCGAACTGGAAGGGAATCTTGATCTTCCCGACATCGTTGTTCCGGTTCTGTCCCGTTTTCTGTCCGCCTTTGAACTGAAAAGTATTCCCACCGATAACCTGTGTAGTTTCCGTGCCGTAGGTGCACGGTCCATTAGTCGTGACCTCCGTTTGGTATTCCTTTAAGCACACTCTTAAGTAGGTGTCACACTCGTCCTCGCCGCAGTGGCCTTCCGCCGCGCTCTTCTCGTCGTCGCAACAATCGCCGTTGTTTAGCAGACCTTTGGGGTTTTCCACCGAAATCAACTGCAGCTCGAAGTAACCGGTGGCCCGAGACACCTGAGGAGAACAAGGCAGTGTGAAAAAAAATGCCTAAGATGGTAGCAGCATCTCTCTGTAACAGGTAATTAAAATAATAATAATAGTAATTTAAACCTTACATTTAGTCAGTTTATTGTTTCTATCAGTGATTGCAGGTATACAAAGTGTTGCATGACCCTCGGTTAAATAACCATCGCCGCCCTTACGAGAAATGTCACTGATTCAGTGAAAGCTCTCCACAAAACTGCACGCGGACATTCCAGGTGGAAACAAGTGGATGTGGGGAGAAAACACGACCTGGGCTCATGTGTTTGCAGCGCAGTCACTCTGCACAGACGCTACTGTACATTTTTGGCACGTTTCAGCTTCGGGACCTAGCATTCCCAGTTTAGCTCACTCTGCAGATCAGTCTGCAGTCCTGCTTTACAAACACATCCACCTTGAAAACCCATCCAGTCTGAGTTAAAAGTCAAAATCACCTAAAGTGAAAAGACAAGCAAACCATTAAAAGATTTAGAGGCGCTTGCTGCTGATAACAGCAGTAGAGGGATTCTCTGTGCAGGTGAGGGTGCACTGCTAACATGTGAAGACACTTAACGATCTTTTTTTTCTTAGAGTAACCAAACTTTCAAGAGCGGGCGCGCATTAACGCACTCGGTGCGGATGGCAGTCATTCGGCGCCTGGATGAGAACAAATTTGCGGATGTCTGCTGTTACACGCGCAATTATGACACAGCAGAGAATTTTGGCAAATCTAATTTGTCTCCCGAAATTCCAGAACACGTGATTCAGGAGGCAATTCAATTAAGAATGGAATTTATTCCGAGCCCCCCACAAGAACCCCCCCCCCCCCAAAAAAAAAACAAGCAACCACACACAACAAACCCCCAACAACAGCATTAATAATAATAATAATCAGAACTTCAGAGCAACAAAATCATCATTTGCCTCGGAGCTGAAAGATATAAAGTTCTCACCTCAGCCCGCAGCGTCAGGAGAAGACACACTAAGAGGAAGAAGCGCTGCAGTTTCCCCAGATTAGTCCACATGTCTCCGGCTGCTCGGTGTTGGTTACCATTAGGGAAAAGCGAAAATATGGATGTCTCAATGAGTCAAAAAATAATAATGAATGAGGCAAAAAAGCAGAATCCTCTTCCTCCTTCTATCCAATACATGCACGGCTGCTGCTCCTCCCCGGGATGCCCGCGGCTCTGGAGGAGGAAAAGCGCACTGGTGCTGCTGCTGTTTGGTCCACGGACTCACAACAAGACGCACAAACTCCAATTCCCTCCGCCGCTCGATGCACTGAGCAGCAGGGACTAGAAGCAGCGTGCGTCTCTCTGCCCAAAGCCGGAGCTCTCTTTGACGGCCAGCCCAGCGGACCAATCGCAGCCCCGTTAGCGTGGAACGTCGGTGTAGAGAGCCAATGAAGAGAGGGGCGGGAAAAAGGGAGGACAGCTGATAGATTTATTATTGACGTTTTCTCACACTTTACCTCGAATTGGGCATTTTTAAGGCTCTTAGCAAAAAATCAAATCAATTAAAACAAAATTCAAACAAAAGTTTCTCTGTATGTTTCTCTATATGAAATTGTCACGATAAAAATGTGACAGAAAAAATGTACAGAGAAACTTTTGCTTTTATTCTTATAATTCACATGCTGTAAACGATAGCCATAAATAATCAGTGAAGACATGCACAGCGCAGTTCATGCTGATTGCGCCACGAGCTGCTCCTCACTGACTTGCAGCCTGAGGAAACAGGGCTGTTAGCGCCCTCTACTGACTCCCGAGACTGATGCACTGTAAATTTACACCTTTGTTGTCTTATGTTTTCTGACGTGCTGCATGAGTGCCTACACTAAATGACTCCTGCCAATGCAGTCAATGCATGTCAGGCTTAAAGCAACTCCTTAAGCAGCATGAAGAGTTTAATGTGTAAGATGAAAGAGGATCCCACCTACTGTTTGTGTCATTTTCTGCATCCACAGTTTCACACTGTCCCATCTCATATTTTTTTAAAAACTAATTCTAGAGAAATGTCTGCATTGTTATCTTGGTGCTCCAAATCTCCATTATCTGTGCACATTGTATGCTGAGAATATTAAAACCGTCAATTTTTTGCACATCATTGGTCCCTACTGTTTACCTGCTGGGTACTTTTCTTCTTTGTTCCATTTGGGGCTTCTTGTATGTTTCTGGACCTGCCGCTGTGTGTGTATATCTCTCTCTCTCTCTCTCTCTCTCTCTCTATATATATATATATATATATATATATATATATATATATATATATATATAGATAGATAGATAGATAGATAGATAGATAGATAGATAGATAGATAGATAGATAGATAGATATGGATAGATATATTTATTTAAATGGCTTAAAGTTCTAGAGATGAATCCATGCAAGAATGGCTTGAAAACTTTTCAATCACAATTTCAGTTCAGTTTTATTCATACAGCACCAATTCACAATGCCAGTTGCCACCAGGCTCTATATACTGTAAGATAAAGACCCAGCAATAATACAGAGAAAACCCCAATCACCAGACGACCTCCTAAGAGCAAGCACTTGGTGACAGTGGGAAGGAAAAACTCCCTTTTAACAGGAAGAAACCTCCGGCAGATCCAGGCTCAGGGAGGGGCGGGGCCATCTGCTGTAACAAAAACACAAACAAACAACCACAAACAATAAAAGATGACATGCATTAAAAACACAAATAGAAACAGAAAACACAAAGATTCCAGTTTATATAAAGGGAGTAAATGCCTGGTAACCGCAGTCTACAACAGCAACAGGCCTGAGAATTTACACATCAGGCTGAGCTCTTTCATACACCTGAAAGGGTGGAGAATCACTGGGGGCCATACACACATGACTGGATTGCTGATGATGTAATATATTTGGAAATCGTACCATGTTGCTAAATCAAAATGATGGCACTTTCTCTGGAACTGACGGAAATTTCGAAATTTGGAAAAACCATAAAAGACACCTGCAAGCCTCTCAGCACAATGGTGCTCTGTACAATGGAGCCTGGAGCCTCTTCTTAAATCTACTTATTTTGATAGCCTGGACTAATGGGGGAATATACCTCCATGCTTTCAAACAATATCACAGTCCCAAAAAATGTCTTCTGTCTGCCAGACCAGAAGAACACATAAAGTGAAATGAAATGTATTATGATGAAAGATGAGGGCGGTGAATGGACCCGTAAAGCCCTCAGTGTTCAACAAGACAAGTGTTACCTCATTATGTACCAACAACCAAACAACATAAAGGAATATTTTAGTAGTAATTACTATGAATTTATCTCAAAACCTTTAGATTTCAAAAATAAAATGTTTATCTTTATGGAAAACATTATCTGTCCCTGAGACTTATATTTATTGCTGCTTCTCAGCTGTCTAAACCTTCAATAGACATCTATCCATCTTCTTGCCTCCAAATGCAGATTTTTTTCTTTTGTCAGTAATTCTAAGCAAAAGCACGTCATATATGTAGTTTTAGAAATGGTTTTATAGGACATTTCGGAAAATAGGACCAAACAACCATTGGGGATATTGTCAAGTTAGTGGATTTGTTGTTTGCTGACAATTTGTTAGATATAGCTATATTTCCATCTGCACCTAGTGATCCAAAGAATGGCCAGTATTACCATTGCTTCTGTAAACTAAGGCAAGTGGGTTTTTTTTTTGTTGTTGTCTTTTTTTTAAGTAATTATTTAAATTGGTTTAGAGAAATTGTTCATTATTGATTTTCTTCTTACCCCATGAATTGTTCTTTTCTGAGAAATATAAGGTCAATTTTGGCATGTCAGGTGATTTCCTGTCTGGAAGGCTTCATTTAACAACTTCAGGTCTTTGGGCATGTGCAAAAACCTTGTTAATCTGTTACTTCCAGCATGCCGAGAAGATTTCCTGCTGCTTACGTAATTGACCCAGTGGGTTTCATTCGGACAAACAGTGTGAATCTGCATTGTCTCAGACAGAAGTCTGTGGCAGAGTGTAATAAGACGGCTGTTTCTCTTCACACAGATCTTCCTGCTTCAGACTGAGCTCATGCAGATAGTAAATCAGTCCTGAAGGCTGGTCAGTCAGTTGCAGGATAGAGTCCAACAGGTGGCCACTGACACTCTGCAGCAGATGTTTCCTCCCAGGGAGGCAGGTGCAAACACACACACACGCACACACACACACACACACACACACACACACGCACGCACGCACGCACGCACGCACGCACGCACGACATTTGTGCAAACTTGTGCATGTATGACTCATTGATATGCCTGCGCACAAATAGAGACGTCTTTTGTTCATCTCTTTACAACATCAGCGGCAATGAGGAAATTCCTAGGAAATATTTAAAATGCAGTTTCAAGGCTGATTAGTTACTGACATTACAATTGGACATTTATTCAGTGTCATATTGCAACAATGTATTGTACTTGCATCTGGATAGCCATTTTCTACTCTTACTAACCACTGGAAGTTCTTTATACTACAAGTATTCTGGACACTTCAAACACCAATTTCTAAGCACTAATTAAAATAACAGGTGTGTCTTTGGACTGTAGGAGGGAGCTGAAGTACCTGGAAGAAACCTGTGCAGACACAGGGAGAACATGGAAATTCCTGGAAACTATTCAACAGTGAGTGTGGTGCAATGGATATAGTTGTATGACATGTTAGTATTTCCATTTTCTGTATTTGTTTCATCTCCCTCCATCAGTTTTAATAACTGCTCAGTATTGAAATGCTAGGTCTCAAAGAAGGTTTCAAAAGTTCAGTAACTTGTAGCAAGAACACAAGATAAAAAAGTATGAAGCTCAGAATTAAAAATTTCAAATTAAACTTTGAAGCATTAACAATAAAAGCACTGATACTGACACTAGACGTGTCGAGGGTTACGTACGCAACCAGAACCACTACCAACAAAGCAATCCAAGCAAATCATTAGATACAGACATGAAGACTGGGCTTTAACCTCAAACACATTTCTGGTTTCAGGTGTTGCCAACTGATATTCAGTCCAAGTCTTCCAGCTGAAAGCCAAGCCATCATTAGACAATAGATGGTGGTTTAGAGATTGCATTTCGGTAATCCATGGGACTGTTTACCTGGATGCCACCCAGGCTGGATTGGTCATGACTGGTCAATACAGTTCTGACAATAAGAGGATGCAAAGACAAACAAAACATCTAATGCCAAAACTATTCTCCTGTGCAAAACATAAATGGACTGGTTCTTGTATAGCAAACTTGCCTCATTGCTTTGTGTCTAACATTCACACGCATTCATACTCGGATGCATTGGAGAGCAACATGGGGTTGGCATGCACACTGGTCTGCTCTACCAGTCACAGCCAGCTCTGTATTCTCAGTTTTCTGTTCTTACTCTTCTATTACTATTTTTTTATTCTTACCTGATAGAAGAAGAAGAAGGCACTTGTTGTTATCTTCTCCTGCTTTAGCCACTGTCCTTCAAGCTTAATGTGTTGTACATTCACAGATGATCAAAACCATAATTAATGACTAGATGATCACTGGCTCCAAGTTATGTGACATATTTGAGCACTTCCTTTCTCATTTGTGTTGCAGGTCATTGAAGGACTCTTCCTGGTGAGCTATGTGTTCTGGTGTGGTGTAGACCAGATGTTTCTGGTACCTCTGTTGCTGTTTGAAAGGCAACATGCTTTAGGTGGTGAGCTCTCAGATAGGGATGGCTACTTTTTACCAAACTCTGAATACTTCCACACACAGCTTGTTACATTTTTTTGTAAAACAATTGTGTGTCTCATTTGAAAAATCCTTTGATTTATGCTTTTAACTTAGTTTTAAAATTGTCTGATTCATAAAACATGCGTACATTCATAGCTTTGCTAAAAACATTTTTAGCTTAGTAGTCATTGACAAAAAAATTTCTTTTTTGTTTTTATGATTTTCTTGAGCAAAAAAACACAATTCCCTTACCTGGAAGTCATTTTCAGTGCCTTCTGGAAAAACAGCTTTGGGTTCTACATTCTTGAAAATGTATTATGATAGGGTCTATCTTACAATATAAAGTGCCTTGAGGCAACTAGCACTTGGCTCTATATAAATAAAATTGAATTGAACTGAACTGAAAATCTGCTACATTTATTTGGTGAGTCCTGTTGCATTGTTTATACAGCTCATGCAGAGCTCACCACAGGCTTGCCACAATGCAAAACCCTATACAATGAGAAGGATTACGTGTTACAGTACCTCAAGTCCAGAATGATTAGAGATAAGATCACATGTCAGCAGTTTATAAAACTGATCTTAAGCTTGTTTTATAAATGAGATTACTGATCAGCATCACTCTACTCGGTAATGCCCTCTGTGCTTTTATTTATTAGCTTAGCTTACTACAATTTTATATTGACAAGAGGGCAAGTTGGACTAGATTAACTGTACATTTTTGAAAACATATCTTAAATTTCAAAATTCTAAATTCTAACACGAGTGGCAGCCAAAGGTGGTCAAACTATATATATTTTTTAAAACACATATGAAGCGACTGAAGATGACACAACTGATATGCGTATGCTCTTTTTGTCTACCTTTAATGGAAAGGTGCCAGTTTTAGTTACAATTTTTAAAAAGCTGATTCAGTTTTTGTATTTAGGAGTCACAAGTTTGAAGGGAAAGAAATTCAGCTGGAGATAAAGACTCGTCTCACATTGCTGGGGCCTCTAATGCGAAACAAAGACTAAACATGAGCCCTGCTGAAATCTGTACAAACCTATCTGATGTGACCTGTTGTGTAGATATGACTCTGCTTTAACAAGCACCGTACCAAATCAAACAATATTCAGAGATTCAACTCTTGGGGACAAAAAATGTTTAAAATAGTTTGGATGGATGGATGTAAAATGTAAATTTAAAAAAAAAACGAATGAAAAATGAGGTTATTATGAATTTAATGGCATCAACACAAAAGTTGAAACAGGCTCATGTTTACCACTGTGTAGCATCCCCTCTTCTTTTAATAACAATCCATAAATATCTGGGAGCTGAAAAGACCACATGCTGGATTTTTGGGAGAGGAATGTTGTCTTATTGTTGTCTGATACAGGATTCTTGTGTTGTTCTGAGTTCTGAGTCTTCTCTGTTTTGTTTTTTCCAAACATGTAGGTACCTCAGCATTGATGGTGCCCTTCCAGATGTCCAAGATGCCATAGATGCACCCTAGGTCATGCAGACTTTAGGACTGAATCCAGAGGACATTGTGTCCGTTTGTCCATAAAAATTTTCACATTTCGATTTGTCTGACCACAGAACAGTTTCCACCGTTTCCTCAGTCCATTTTAAACAAGCCTTACATTTGTGTTTCTGGATAATCTTTACATACAGCTTCTTCATTGTACAGCAACTGTTCATAAACAATGATTTTGTGAAAGGTTCCTGAGCTCGTGCAGTGATTTCCATGAAAGAATCATGTCTCTTTTTAATGCAGTGCTGTGATGACATATAAAGGCCAAAGATTCTGGGCATTAAATGTTGATTTTTGACCTTTCTCCCTTGTGAACAGAGATTTCTCTAGATTTTCTGAATTTTGTAATGTAATGTATGTGAATGTAAAGCAGATGATGAAATATTGACAGTCGTCACAATTTTATGTTGACAAACATTTTTCTGAAATTGCTCCACAGTTTGTTGACAGTTCTCTGCAGACCGGTGAAGCTCTCCCCATTTTATTTCTGAGAAACTCTGCTTCTGTAAAATGATCTCTTTATAACCAACCATGTTACTGATCTGATACCAGTTCACCTAATTAGTGGCAAAATGGTTCTCCGGTAGTTTCCTTTAAAAATGACCTTAAGATCATACATTTAAGCTTTAAAAGAAAAGGTCAGCTTCTGAGTTTAAAATATGTTTAGGTTCACCGTGTTGTTTATGTCATGTCAGCTATTATATTTATATGTAATGCACTATTTTACAAGTTTAGATCTGCAGGTGTGTCTCTGATTCTCACACATTCCTTCACATTAATCACACCTAGTGATTAAAGTAATCATTCCTCTGATTACTGTATTTTGCGATCTGAGTGGACATGAAGTACTATTATCCCTCTGTCATTGTTGGAAGCCCTGAGTCAGCTCTGCAGGTGAG
Organism: Rhamphochromis sp. 'chilingali'; assembly: GCF_963969265.1. NCBI lineage: Eukaryota > Metazoa > Chordata > Actinopteri > Cichliformes > Cichlidae > Rhamphochromis > Rhamphochromis sp. 'chilingali'. Next base: position 6,655,465 of record NC_137949.1, read on the forward strand.
TGTGGTGCAGCATGTACCTACGTGCAAAGGAGTCAGTGATTTTAACTCCTTTTCATTTTGTGCTGTTTCATTTAGAGGTTCACATCATCTTCTGTCCTAATATATACATACATACTAGGGGTGCAACGATACACAAAATTCACGGTTCGGTTCGGTTCGATACTTTGGTGTCACGGTTCGATATTTTTTCGATACAAAAAATGTTCATGCATTTTTAATTTGTCATTTATTAAAATTATAAATATATATTTTAACTCAAAAGTACAGTTTTTAAATTTAACCCTAACCCTTGTGCGTGTTTTTTATTTTGACAGCGAATGCGCACCTGCGGACCACTTATGTGCAGCCCTGGTTATTTAGCTCATCATATTGCAGCCACAGAAATTATTTTGTCCATGAAACCATAAAGCTGCACTTTCTTTTTGCCTTATAGTCTGATTTGTCATAACTTCTCCGTTTTGTGGTAAGCTTTTCTTTGGCTGTCACTTCTTCACCCTGACCTGTCTTATTTGGCTCAGCAGAACTAAAATATATATACTGCTACTTTTACACACGGACTCACATAAGCTCAGCGATTCTCTGCGCGATCAACCTCTCACATGTTTAAGCTTGCTGCGGGAGATTTCACTTGTCATGTTTGCATAGTAAGCTAACGATTAATAAGACGATGTCAGAGGAATTGGTGCACAAATTATCATCACTCACAGATCAGTGCTGTCGCTCTCTATACACAGTTCGCACGATTGCAAAGTGAAAGCAAAAAAACAAGCGCAAATTCAAACGCGACTTCAATATGTCACATATTGACAGTGGCTCACCGATGCCAATGACATAATTACCCAGCTACATTTCTGAAAGAATGCAAAAGCATTGACATATATTTTTCCTACAATAGCCCGACGGGCAGGGCAGAGATAGATTTTGGTAGCCCGACTGAAAAAAATCGCTAGCTCCGGGACGTCGGGCTAGCGATATTGCAAGCCCTGTATCTGATTGAGGAATCACTCATCTTTGGAAAAGAGAGTTTATTACAGAGAAATGTCTCTTTCCAAAATAAAAGCTATACTATCCGCTTCTTCTGGGCTATATTCTCAGCAGCATAAGGAGAATCATGTGCTAACAGCTGTCTAAATGACTCGGCTAAAGTTAGTAGCATGCTTGTTGTTTTTGTCTTTGCACTAGGATGATGTCGGCGTAAATGTGCAGTCATATTCGTTGTGTTCCCACTAGTGCTTTCAGGTTAATCTCGTTGAAATGACCTTAACGCCACAACACGACAAATCTCCGTTAACGAGCTACCGCCGATCGCCCCGTGCATGGGGCTAGACGGCCAACACGTTAACGAGCTAACTGCGCTAACACACTAGTTCACACCAATGTAATTGAGCATTGCATGGCACATCCAACATACTGTTTTACTTTAGTCCATGACTCGCTTACCTTCAGGGTCATACGTCACATGAAAACCAAAATAATTCCAAACGCCAGATCTGAATGAGGTTCAATTTGCCTGCTGCAAGGAGAGCTTAACTTCTGTCTCGCTAGCTTGCCCTGCGCTCTTCCTTCTGACTATGCTGTCTGTGTTGAGCGCTCAGTGGATCTGCGCTGGACAGTGCAGCCTAGGCGGAGTAGTCGAACACAGATTCACTGAGCGCTCAACACAGACAGCATCGTCAGAAGGAAAATTGATAAAATAAATTACAAATGTTGTATTGTTCGATACATATGCGTACCGAACCGAAAGCACTGTATCGAACGGTTCAATATCGATACGAATATCGTTGCACCCCTAATACATACCATGCAGTTTAACAAGTCTACCACTTTTAGGTAGACTTGTTAAACTGCTCATTAATGCAAACATTCGATCAACCAATCAGAAGACAGCAGCTCAGTGCATTAGGCCCAAGTTCAAAGTAAGTATCAGAATGGGGGAGAGAGGTGAGAAAATAACTGAATGATTGTTGGTGCCATATGGGCTGATCTCTAGTGTTTATAGAGAATGGTCTGAAAAGGAGAAAACATCCAGTGAGGGCATTTCTCTGGATGAAAATACCTTGTTGATCTCAGAGGTCGGACAAGAATGGCCTGACTGCTTCAACCTGATAGGAAGGCGACAGTAACTCACATAACCAGTCATTATAACCCAGGCATACAGAATAACACATCAAACCATAAAGGATGTGGGATAAACCAGGAGAAGACCACACTGGGTACCAATCCTGTAAACTAAGAACAGGAAAGTGAGGCTACAATTTAGAATTAGAGAGAATTTGGCAAAAACATGTAACCAAAATCTCTGATAAATGTACCAACCCAGTATTAGCAAGGACTATGTAATAAAGTGTCTGGCAAGTGTATATACTGTTGATTTGATAAATGAATACTAAACATAATATGTACCAACAAAATAACAAAATGGTTTTAATGTAATTGTGAATAAATGGGACCCGCAGAGTTTACCGTTCCCAAAAACATCACATTACATTCATTGTGGTAGTTATATGATGGGTTTTTGTGTGTGTGTGTGTGTGTGTGCTTTCTCCAAAACTTATAATTTTTTGTGGAAATATTCAAAGTTCTGGACATTTCTTATCATATCACCACAAATACTCATCAAACTGAAAGAGCAAATGTTGGAGGACGCCTTGTTCTCAAGAAAAAACCAAAACACAATCTAATCTGGAGCCTGATATTCTGGATCGAGGGTCTCAGTTCATGCATGGTGTAGATGGAATTTTGAGCCGTGGTATGCAGTCTCAGACTGCTCCAGTTTTAAACAGCTGCTGGGAGTAATTGCTTTTTAGCAGAACCTCTTCCTACTATCCCCACTATCCCTAGTCACTTCCACGTAACCAGTTACTGTCTACTGCTTTAGATGGACCACGGATTAAAGATAAAAGCAAAGTAATCTGTGTTGATTATGTTTTTCAGTATTCACACTAACATGCAAATGTTTAGCTCAGTGGGTGAGCTATTTCCCATATGCAGAGAGGAGTGGCCTGGGTTCGAGTCCTACACTCCATCCTTTGCTCTGAGCATCTTGGGGTAGGTGGGGTGACTGTAGCTCATGAGGTAGAGCAGGACATCTACTATTTGGAAGGTGCGTGGTTTTATTGGAAGAGATACTAACCCAGAGTTGCTCTCCAATGCATCCATTGGAGTGTAAATGTGTGTAAAACTTTGATGAAAGCTATACATAAGAACCAGTCCATTTACCATCTATCTTCACTGCTCCATTATCAAATAAAGGCAAAAAATGCCCAAACAATAACTACTTACTAGTATAACTAATACGTCTAATATTGTTTTGTTTTTGTTTTTTTACAGCAAAAGGACTCCTTGTTCAAACCTTTTGATCAGCCAGGACCTTTCCGTGTGGAGCTGTTCTCCTTGTGCCTGTGTAGGTTTCTTCTTGGCACTAAAGTCCAAAGATACGCAAGTTAGGTTAGCTGGTGATTCCAAACAGGCCGTGGGCATGGAAGTAAGAATTTCTGATTGTCTGCCTTTCTGTAGTCACCTAATGCCAATTGGGATAAGAGCCACTATGCTGCAATCATATGAGTAGTTTAGAAAATGGGTGGATGGAGGGACATGATTGGAAGAGCTGGGATCAATAAGGAGGAGGGAAAATATGTGTGGAGTTACGAGCACTACCAGTGACACAAAGAAAAAGAGAGAATAAAAAAGTCAGCAGAAACTATCACGAAAGCTATCAGCCTCCTGGTTTCAGATGGCTAATGCTAACATGGTGCCTACCTAGATAAAAGAGCACTGAGAAGGCAATTACTTTAACTGAAAGAAACCAGGCCTGCTCTAAACCACATCCCAACCACAAGCAGCAGAGTTTGTCTAAATGTGTCTGATAAGGTGATGGTGTCAAGGCACGTGCTATTGGAACTTATCGCAAAGGCAAAAACAATACGAAGAGACGACTGTGAGAAGCTGTTTTGTAAGATATACATGCGCCCTTTAGTCTGCCTAGTACACACAGTCTCACAGCCACTCAATTTCTACTAGTACTAGCCAAGCTGACAAACTGTATTGGAACAAGTGTAGTGCACTTACTTTAAGGCAATCATCAACGATGCTCACGCCATCTTCTAGAGTTACTCTTTATTGCAACGTTACCAGCGCTGCTGGTACTACTGCAACAGTGCACAGTGTCAACAACAGCTGGACTGGTGGCAGCAAGTGCACACGCTCCAAACAGGTCAGCTGAGGTACAGATGAACTAAATCCCACTAACGGTTGTGTATGCAGGTAGACAATTGTACGATACTATATCTTATCAAAGCAGCTCAAAGGCGAGCTTCTGACTCAGTACACAGAAGTCAAGGTGAGAGAGCGATGTGAGTCACTTGTTGACTTTAGAATAGCAACAGGTCTAGAAATGGGGCTGAGAACCATGACATAAATGAATGTTTCAGTGAAAAAAAATAAAGGCTTTTTTTAAACTTGTGAGCACAAGAGAAGAACACACAGACCTCCCTTTGCCAAGCTATAAATCTCACTTCTTCATTTATTTGTTATGTTGCGAAACGTCAGCTGGCACAAGCCTCAGAAACATACAATGTGCATTCAACAAGCTCTGCTGATGAATCACTCACACCAGTGAAATTTTATCTCTTTTGTCCAGGCATTCTTTTTCTTTCCCAATCTGTCTTTTCAGTCCTCATATATATTTTCTTCTTCTGTGTCTTTGCGAGCCTTCCATTTCACGTTCTTCTTCTTCTCTCTCTTTTTTAATACGACCGCCAGGCTACTGTTTTTTCAGGGACCGTGTTGAAAATCAAAGACTAATTTGTTTTTCAGGAAGGACTATACCCAGAAAACACAATCGCTTTCACCTTCACCCGCAGCCTCAGCACACAATGTCGAATACAACTGCACACAAACAGGCCGAGGGCTGAGAGAGCTGCCATGGAAACGTTTACAAGTCCCATCCTGAAGAATGCAAACAGAACTGAGTGGAGCTCTTATCTGACAAAAGAGTAAACTTTAGACAGTCTTGTTGCTGCTTGCCTGTGCTGTGTTTCGACTACAATACGGCACACTGGAGGATCATTTTCTCCGACTGGAGGACTGATGCAGGTTTTTTCAATCCTCATAACCCAGCAACATATAAAAAATTCATTTGTGTTTACAGGCGGCTTGTGAGATGGGGAATTTCACTCACACACTCAGCGCCTTGTTTAAAGGCTTGTGAACTTCGCAATGATTATTGTTTAGGGAGTTCTGCGTGTAACTGATTCACCCTCAAGTTCCCAGCAGGGATTCTGATTTGTGATGCTTATTCCCAAAGCAGCGACTATCCCCATGACAGATCGCTGCTGTCATCGCAGGGATGGGCTGAACCTCAAAGGGTCAAACAGAAGCTGTGAGATGTTTGGAGAGACAGAGTTCATATGTCACCAGTTCCCAGGTTATGCAAGGGAGGTTATCAGGCAGCATGAGAAGAGCATGTCATACTTAGATGTGGATCCAGTCCAGCTGATTGTTGTCAGCCTTGGTGGGAAAACACAACATAAACACATGAAGGGTGTTTGTACCGCTTCTGTGTGTGTGTGTGTGTGTGTGTGTGTGTGTGTGTGTGTGTGTGTGTGTGTGTGTGTGTGTGTGTGTGTGTGTGTGTGTGTGTGCTGATGCAGATCTCAGCAAACCTGAGTTACCTGACAAAAACCATTGAACCCACATTTCACGTCTGAAAACAAACAATTAAACCAATTACAGTCGGCTTCAGGTGACAGTGCAAAAATGTTCTGTATGTGTTCATCAGCACATGTCGATCCTTGGAAGTTTGAGGTTCCCACAGGAAAGATGACACTGTAAACAGGAGGCAAACATACCAAGATGGTTGTTGAGAAAAACTGACAAATAAATCTTTGGTAAACAAAAAATAAATAAATAAATAAATTATAACCGCTTCATCATCTAACATTGACTATATTCAATGCCAGATAAGATTCTGAGATGTTTAGCAGGTGCATTGTGGTACTTTTATTGAGCTTACATGGTTTATCTAGGTGTTTCACACAGTAGTGCAGCGGCTTGGCCTCATGGAAAAAAGTCACCCTGATCATGGTTTCTGATCAGCTGGGTACTTTCTTTATATCTTGGGCCTCTTGTGACTCCAGTTGATCAAATCTTCATATTAAATCCATTTTTATTCTAAGTTGGCCATCAGTAAATCCCTAGTTTCAGAGGTTAAAGTATAGGCTGGAACAATTACCATTCTGGTACCATCAGTTAATGAGTTATTAAATCTGATTCAATTTTATTCAATTCAATTTTATTTATATAGCGTCAAGTCCTCTTAAGACATCTCTGGACAAGCACTTGACTCCCTTTTTACAGGAAGAAACCTCCGGAAGAAGGAGGATTAGGGAGTAGCAGCCACCTGCCTTGACTGGTAAACCTTTAGGTGCCACAAGAGGCCGGCTCCACAAACTCCAGTGTTCAAATGTTTGCCTTCACAGAATTTAAAAACAACTTACAGCCTAGTATAGAAAACAGTTTCAGCCCTTTCATAACTACTCTGAGTATTTGATATATAGTTACATTACATATTACGTTGTGGGTGTGGCCACATTGACAGATGTCTCTGTCATCTGTCATTTGACATCTGCTAGGCCTCGCCCACCACTTCAAGCCACTTGAGCCTTTTGGAGCATTTTTAGCCAGTTATGTGACAAATATTATATCTTGCTGTGCATTAAAGACGGTTCAAAAACAGTTTGTTTCAGTACTGGTGAGTGAAATTCAGACGTTTCATTAATCTGTTGATTAATACTAAATTGCCAGTATGTGTTGCACCTGTACTGTTTGCGAGTGGAGCTTGCTAATCAAGATAATTGAAATTAGCTAAGAAGCATTAATTAGCATTAAATGAGCACGCCATCCTTTAATCCATAAAGTAAATTTTCCTCCTTTAAGTAACTTTCATTAATGACCCTGCCTCAACAAAGTAAATCCACTCTTTCTTTTTATTCCTGTCATGCTATGGACATGCAGATGTCCATAAAGTTGCTTTGCCATGTTCATCTTCACCATCTAGCTAGTGTTACAAAAAAGTGTCAATGAACACATTTTTTGTTTATTTTGTGTAGCAGGGACACATATCAAGCTAACTTTGCACAATCCATTTTGATTCTGAAAACAGACGATTTTATACATGAAGATGTTTTAGTGTTCGTTTGCATCTGACTGAAGGTACACACAGAAGCTAGCTGCACCCAGGCAACTAGAATTTGGCTTGAACTCAGTTAAAAATAAGACTTGTGGCATTGCAATGATTACAAGATAATGGTCTTAATTGTTAAGTTTTGCCAAAGTCCTTCTAGAACAGTTATTAAAAAATGATATTAAATTAAGTTTAATTTCATTGGTTACGCAAAAACTCCATCGAATCGACAGTCCACTCTGATTTAAAGAGAGGAAAAAAAGCATTTCCTAATATTTCATCTAAACCTTTTTCCCCCAAAGCTAATACTCTCACCATATCTGCTTATGTGGAAATCTCCTACAAATATCATTTCAGTATTGCTCGAGTGCCATGACTCCTGCTTATTATGTCTCCAGTCGCATCTTTTATTACACAAAAAATGTTTTGTTAAAGCACACTATTGGCTATAGTGGCGAGTCAAAAAAGCACAGAACAACAGCAATAATCACAATATTAAACTATAATTTCACTTAGCAGACAGGTGTTAAATGTGAGTCTGAATGGTTGCCTGTGTCTCTGTGTGAGCCCTGCATCCAGGGTGTACCCCGTCTCTCACCCTGTGATAGCTTGGACAGGCTCCAGCCCCTCGATGACCCTGATAAAGATAAGCACAAGAGAATGGATGGATGGCTGGATAGATAGAAAGAAATAAAATGTGTGCATTGGTGCAGTAATGTTTGGACAAACTCTGTAGCAGCACCGCTTGCATGCTCATTTTCAGCATTACTGTAACCTAAATCTGCTATATTTTCATAAAAGTCATGGCCTAAATATTAAAATGACACTTGGAGGTTTATAAGACAGGGTCAAAAAAGCAGAAACAACCTTTGACCTTTGTTCCTTCTCTCACCTCTGTGCTTTAAGGACTCACACCTTCAGAGGACAAACTGTTTGATCACCTGACAGCTCGCTGACAGGCCAAAGCCCACTCTCCACCAACGGTGATGTCAAGCCTACAAATGCACTTATCGCTCCCTTACAAGTGAACTGTTGGAACAAGCATTCCAAATAGAGCAGTAGGCATCACGTCGTCCTTCTCCGGATACATTCCTCGTACGCATTAAACTAGGAAGATGAGTCACTTTTTGGGCTGAGCGGGCTGATTCACAGCTTCCAGTTTTGCATTACTCTAACTGCTTACTCTGGTAGGAGAGTGTTTGAAAATGTGACTTCACTTTGATCTGTTTGATATTCACTGAGATACACAGAAATTAACTTATATTGTTTGGCATACTTCAACCTTTTCCCTTCCTTAAGAAACAATATAATCAGTGGGATTGTTTATAGATTCAGCTTTCACAGGTTCAACACTGGCTTCTTTCCTTGAGTTAAATGCGCTTTTTTTATGCTTTTAATTTTAGGTCAGTGTCTAGTGGCTTAACAGTCAAAAAATACTCAGGTACAACATCTGTACTGAAAATGCCCCAAAAATAAACTAAAAAAGCCTCAAGAACTATTGAGGTAGACCAAGTCTGGCTCCTTGTAAGCAAGAAATATGAAGAAATGAGGCGTGGCTCAAGAATTTTGCAGAGGATCATATGCCTTTTAAACCAAAGAACCCTTAGCCTGATCAACAATAGGCTAGAATGAGGTGGAAGTTTTTAGTCTTTGCCCTGTGTTTGCTGCTGCATGATGATAAAAGGAGTTGATCGTCACAGCTCCAGTGACATCAGACACACATTTTGGATTATAGCAGCTGCACCTGCTCCCACACTGATCTCAGCTCAGAGGAACTGCATCTGACCACCAGAAAACCACCTGCTTATCTCCCACCTGTCCTGTCTGTGTAGGTGTGTGCTTGTGTGCGACAGGAGGCAGAGACAGGCATGTGCTGATGGGGGTCGTGGTCTTGTGTTTGTGTGAAGGTATGCTGGAGGATGTGTGAACATTTTTATGCATGTTAGAGGAGGATTGTATGTGCAAATGAGTGTCTTCTGGGGTGTGTTTGCGGTCAATTCAAGATGAAATATTTGTGGTTTTCAGGAGAGTTATCAGAGTTCTGCAGAATGATGCTGTTCCCTGGAAAAAACCACAAAAAACCCACAAAGACACATGCCTTGGAGCACATGGAGATTCCTGCATCCGTACTCTGTTGGATTCTGATTTCAAACTTTAATATCTCAAACCACACCAGTAAAAAACATACGGCTATAAATTCTGACGTCTATTGAACCACAGATGTGACGAGCAAGTCCTGTAATGCTATCAGAAATGTAATTGAACCAGAGGTATGAAAGCGCAAACTGAGGCAGTGTCAAGTTCTTTTAAGTTTATGAGATGATGATCTTTACATACCTTCTGGATAACATAAGCAGCATGTGCAAGCAAACCAATGGCAACAAAAAAAAGAGGACTATAAGTATAAGCAGTGTAGTTTCCATCAAACGGTAGCTGAGCTCATTCAAAAAAGTAGAACCACAGCTCCTTGTTTCTTGTGATGATAAGACAGTTGGTCCACTTAGTGGAATTTTGTAACCATTAAAAGTGTTGAACAGTCGAATAGCTTCAGAAACTAAATTTTTTCCTGACTAAGAACAGTTGAGGACCCTCAACTGGATGTTCATTTGGGGGAATGGATGTGTGGATGAGTTTTAATTTAGTTCTAGCTAAACTCTCTACAGAGGTGCAGGAAAACACAGCTACTTGAAGTAGCTGTGTTTGAAAAACAACCATTAGGGCAGAGAACTATTCTCAGCTTTGAGGCAAGCAACTGAGAATAGGATAAAAGACTTCCTTGCAAGGCTTGCTGCCACAGACCTTGACTCAGATAAGCTGGATGAAAGTTTATATACATCAACTCAAAGGAAATAAATTCGATATTATGCAACTTTTTCTTCACTTTAAGACACAAAGTACATTCAATTCCATTTTTTTATATAGTGCCAATTCAGTGGCCTCAAGGCACTTTATCTTGTAAGGTAAAGTCGTAAAGTTGTAAGGTAAAGTCCATAAAATGTTAGAAAGAAACCCCAAGAATCATATAAGCTCTTGGCGACAGTGGGAAGGAAAAACTACCTTTTAATAGGAAGCCTCCAAACCATGCATAATGGGGGCTATAAATCGGTCTTTATAAGATTGTCATTAATGGGATCTTTTCTTTCATTATGTTTTATATAGTCCAGCCACTATAGGTTTTAAACTGGTGGTCTCTCTCCTTGCTGCATGCTGGTAGAGCACTAAAGCACTGACCTCAACACTAAAATCTCTCAGCGAGGCCAGAACTGCAAAACAGGTCTCTGTCATCTTACACAGCAGTATATGGGTCCCAGTTCCCACACCCAGCTCCATGTAAACATCTCATTAGACTCTGAAGGGTGGAAAGCCCTCAGCCATAAAAGAAAAGAACAAACCAGGAGTATCGTACCCTCCCCACAGACAGTGTCAATTAGACCCCTGTTTAAGAATGGGTGACTGGAGGTGCTGCAGGTTCTGTGAAGCTACACAAATTTATACCTTTTAAAGATCAAGGAGCTTCCTGAACTGCAAACGGTTATCTCAGTATGAGAAAATCTTACTTGCTTAACAAATGGAAAGAGTTTGTGACTTGATATAGCTGATGACTGTGCTATATCATTGTTTCTTACTGCTTAGTAAACATGTCTTTTTCTTAACAGAATACCAGTATTTAGATGTATGACTACAACTTATATGTTCAAACCAAAAGAACAATCTAATTTCAACAAAGCCAAGATAACATACAATTAAAGAAAAAGTATTGCTGCTATAAATAGGTTTGCCAGGACACACACAATTCATGTTAAAACTAGCAAACTCCAGCTACTCTAAAAGCCAGTGTGTCTGTCTCTTTATGAAGGAAATATTTTTTATTTTCCTCATTTTTTCCTTAATGTTATTTTTTTTTTTACAATTATCCTGAAATAAGACTCAAGGACTTAGAATGGTAATATGGTAATGTGTGCTAAACATCTTTGCCATATTGCAAGGTATCTTAATTCACTCTGCACATCCAAATCTGTGCTAACATTAGGAGAGTCAATAAATAAAATTAAATAGGCCACAAATAGCATGTGAGTGCAATCCCAAAAGCACGAGTGTGTGGTTAGTTTTACAGGTGATGTGTTGCGCTGTTTTCTTACCGCAGTTCATTTCAATATCAAGAGCAAAAATGACGACATGTTTTAAATATCATGTGTTTAATTTCAGCACAATAAGTGTGTCACAAACGATAGAATATCAGTTTCTTTTTAACATTCACCATCATCATGTTCTGCTGGAGCATCACGCCATTAATGTTCCTGTTGTTAAGTTTTTCCTCCAGTGGCTCCTGTCAGATGACACGTGTATCACCCTGTATCACACCCATATCTGAGGTGTCTGCATGTTATCTACGCACGGCCTTTGTTTTTTTCATCTGATGGCTGTGTGCTGCGACAGTAGATAGTGGTAGAAAAAAAACACTTTCTCTATATGTTACTCACTCAGCGCTATGCAGGATGAGTGTGAAAGAACACATTACATTTGCTGATGAAAAGATGTAGCTCAGCTTTGAGTAACCTCGCAGGTTAAAGAGTCTTTCAGGAGAGGTTTTAGTGTTTTTGTGATTTTGTAAACTCACATACACAGACATTCTTCCAACAACACATTGATAGATGGAGGCTAGTAGATAGGATTGTTAGTTTTGGTGGTTTTTTTTTTTCTTTTCAATTAGACTTTCATCAACTGTATTCCATTCAAATCGAATTACTGCTTTCTGTGCTTTGTTTTAAAAGGTAAGACTTTCATAGTAAGAGTGTTCAACTGTGACTGTTCAAACTGTCCACAGACAGGAGATTTTTCACTATGTAAACATAGTTTTGCCATAAATCAAACAACACTGACATTTAAAGTCCTAATGCAATGCTATCTGCCATCTGCATTGCATGCCGAGTTACTGCACTTCCCATCTGAACTGCCTGCTGTCATGCAACAGCAGAAGCACCAACATGCCTAATAAAGGCAGGTTTCCTGACCTGAAGAATGCTATTTGGTCTAAACATGTTAGTCTTTTTTCCCCTTCTACTTAGGGCTTGCACTGGTCTATATTTTGCTTTGAATACTTTTTTTTTCTTTTTTACTTTGCACAACATCCTTAGTGGGAGGTAAGCTGGGATGCGGGAGAGGCTTCACTCTCACCGCCATCACCACAGCCCAACCAGGAGCAACAAGTGTGTGCATGACTGCATATTTGTGGAGGTGGGCATATTTGCCTTAGCTCACGTGAATATTTCTGGTTAAGTACAGTAGGTGATACCCCACACTGGTTCAATTTACAGGAAACAAGAAGAAAGGCTCTTTTATAACACCAGAAGAAGGCATTAATCCTTTCTCATCATTGGATAGACAGTATTGGCCGCATTATCTTTGAGGGGATCACTTTCCTTTTTCTTTCTTTTCTCAGCAGAAATAAGAGGGGTTAAGAAACGTGGCGCCCTGCTGCCTGATGGGGAGTTCAGTGAGTGCCAACTTCAGTTCATTCAGTTCCCCTGAGATGTTGTTTTAGAAATGAGCCAATGCTCATATCTAAATTATGATTCATTACATTGACTGTCGGCTCAGGCTGCATTCAAGTGACAGCACAGACGAAAAAATACATATTGTTTGAGAGCAACGCTGCTGTATACGTCTGCATTTACAGTCTAGTGCTAAATGACTAAGGTGTCCTTTCAAGGCGAAACACACCATTGTTCCACTAACAATCCACAATCTGACGCAGGAAGTGATACACAGGACACAAATACAATGACCAGCGCGGCTGCGAGTTGGCGACAACAGAACGGCGGCTCCACAGCACAGTGGGAAAATGTTGCTGTGTTCTCTCTTGAGCCCTTAAGTGAGCAAATACAATATAGATGTAGAAATAAGCGAGCACGCCGACTCATTTACTGTACGTCAACCTCGCAGCTCTTACTGTCAGAAAAGTAAAGATAAAAAGTTATGCACACACACATAATTTGTATTTTGAATTGTGGCTTGTCATGCTACAGCTACAAGTAACAGTGCAGCTAATTCGAGAAGTCTTCTTACAATAATTCAGTGCCAAAAATGATTTAAGGCTCCACTGATAAACATCTTAGGTACAGGAAAAAAAAAAACCTTTGGAGCTGATCCCAGCACAGACCACTTCTCCTCAAAACATTTCCTCACTGTACAACCTTCCTCACAAACTCATTCCATGTCTTCACAGCTTTTTATTTCTTTTTATGGTATTTTATTGTTATTTATAAGGAGAGGAGGAAGAATTGGTTCACAGTTCAGGAACTTCTGAATACTCTATTATTTTAATGCAATCTGGTAAAATTGTAAGGATATTTTAAGGCTTTGAGATTGTTTCTATAGATACAAACATTATCATTTAAGAAGTGCATATTATTATACAAGAAGTCCCCCCCCCCCCCCGTCAATATGGCCACCAAATACATCTACCTCAGAGTTAATCTCTGGATTCCACTTTTAATCCTGTTAAACTGAAATTACCTGCTATTCAGCCACAATTCAACACATACATAAAGTAGTTTTTATTGATTAGGACTCACAGTATTCAGTATTTAAACATAAAATTAATACATGTGGGGGTTCATGATCAGATCATGATGATGATTTTCCAACTGTGGGGAGTATTATTTTAGTATTTTTGAGTCAGGAGAATTGTTGCTCAGAACTGTCACAGGGTTTCAACTTTTTACACTTGTTTATTATCAAGTGTTTTCTGTGTGTTTTCAGTGAACTTTGTGCGCTTAGAATTTTTCATTTTTGTTTGAGATTTTCATTAAATTTTGCACTGTAGTGTCTTCATTTTCTGTTGTTTCCCTATATAGCATTTAATTTCTAGTACTGCTTTTGGAGTTTGTTTAGTCTTCTCAGTGTGTCTGTTAGAGCAGCCATGTTTAGTATTCATTTTTACACTAATGGTCATTTGTTCATTGTTCCATTTTCATTCTGTTAACTAGTTTCCCCTCATGTCTTGTTTTGAGTTATGCTTCCTCATCCATCCTTCCCCTTAATCTTTGTCATAGTTCTGCCAGTTACTCTGTTTGGATTTTGTTTGCTTCTGTTTTGGATTTGCTTCTTGGTTTTTTGCTAGATGGCCTTTCATTGCCATCAGACTGCATTTTAAGCCTTCTCTTCACTATCCATACAAACTGCACTTTGTGATAATCTGATATGTTGTTACACATCACATCAGTGTCTTGTGAAATCTCCAAGTAAGTGCAAAAAACCCCCCAAAACATTTATGTGAATGCATAGCAGCTTGCCTTATTAGCTAGCTACGTAGCAAGTATGGATAAATAGTGGAGTAATCAGAGCTGGCAAGAGTAGACCCACTGTTCACTATAAAAGTATTAGTATTAGTATTAAAGTGGATTTGTGTGAGTGAATCTAATCAGACTCATCAGCTTAAATTTACATTGTTGTGCTATCTTTTATATTTATATTGTTGTGCTAACAATGACCATGAACACCACAGCTGCTCTGCACCAGTCACACATAAGATATTATCGGAAAACACTGCAAACAAGCCAGTGTAGCCTACACTAAAACGCCTATTTTCTTCATGCAACTTTTCAGTAACACAGGATTAGTATACTTCAATTTATTTTTTACATGTTGCACAATATAAAACATACATTTAGCAACACACCATTTATAGATCCTATATCTTGGAAAAAAATAAATAAAAAAACCCCTCTAAACCAGCGGTCCCCAACCTTTTTTGCGCCACGGCAATGCCCGACAATATTTTTATGGACCGGCCTTTAAGGTGTCGCGGATAAATAAAACAAAACAAAAGTAGTACCGGTACCGAAAAAAAGAAAATTTATTCATAACACACGTGAAAAGACCAATGAAAACCGAGTAAACGATAAAAACGATAACAAAATAACGCTGAAAACCGATAAAAACCCTGAAAACTATACATTTCACACCTGAGCCTCAACTCTCACGGCCCGGTACCAAACGACTCACGGACCGGCACCGGTCCGAGGCCCAGGGGTTGGGGACCGCTGCTCTAAACTACCAGTTCTCAATCCCATCTAATTTTATTTATAGACCACAGAAAACACAAGTCTGACAAAATGTCATTGAGCTGTCCTTACCTTTCACAATAAAACCTCTTCTTCCTCCCCCATCCTGTGTCACTTACATCCATCCATCTCTGAGAGAAGGTAATCTTTAGCTAGCAGACAAATTGTGTGATAAACTGCATCATTTCTGTGTTCGCTGATATTTATGTGATTTTAGAACATTACCTATACTTGCAAGTTCAAACACAATAATGAAGTATTTATACCTCCTACTTCTACACACTGATTACAAGGGAGTTCTAACATTGTCTCCCTGTCCCTGAATATTAACCAAGCTTATGTTTAGAATACCCTATTACAGTCATTCCCAAAGTATGGGCTGGGGGGCTCTGGTGGGCCCTGAATATGCTGCACTTTTTCAGTTTGATAAATTCATTCAATTATATGAACAGTGAATTAAATCCGGTAATAGAAGGTGGTTAGTTTGTGATATTCTCATTACCATCACCTAAATTTACTGCTCTTATATTAACGTTTCTGTCCCAGTGGCAGGTGGGTCGCTTTGCATATAACTGTGTAGTACAGTGGGGCAAAAAAGTATTTAGTCAGCCACCGATTGTGCAAGTTCCCCCACTTAAAATGATGACAGAGGTCAGTAATTTGCACCAGAGGTACACCTCAACTGTGAGAGACAGAATGTGAAAAAAAAATCCATGAATCCACATGGTAGGATTTGTAAAGAATTTATTCGTAAATTAGGGTGGAAAATAAGTATTTGGTCACCTCAAACAAGGAAAATCTCTGGCTCTCACAGACCTGTAACGTCTTCTGTAAGAAGCTTTTCTGTCCCCCACTCGTTACCTGTATGAATGGCACCTGTTTGAACTCATCATCTGTATAAAAGACACCTGTCCACAGCCTCAAACAGTCAGACTCCAAACTCCGCCATGGCCAAGACCAAAGAGCTTTCGAAGGACACCAGGAAAAGTATTGTAGACCTGCACCAGACTGGGAAGAGTGAATCTACAATAGGCAAGCAGCTTGGTGTGAAAAAATCAACTGTGGGAGCAATCATCAGAAAATGGAAGACATACAAGACCACTGATAATCTCCCTCGATCTGGGGCTCCATGCAAGATCTCATCCCGTGGGGTCAAAATGATCATGAGAACGGTGAGCAAAGATCCCAGAACCACACGGGGGGACCTGGTGAATGACCTGCAGAGAGCTGGGACCAAAGTAACAAAGGTCACCATCAGTAACACACTACAACGGCAGGGAATCAAATCCCGCAGTGCCAGACGTGTTCCGCTGCTGAAGCCAGTGCATGTCCAGGCCCGTCTGAAGTTTGCCAGAGAGCACATGGATGATACAGCAGAGGATTGGGAGAATGTCATGTGGTCAGATGAAACCAAAGTAGAACTTTGTGGTATAAACTCAACTCGTCGTGTTTGGAGGAAGAAGAATACTGAGTTGCATCCCAAGAACACCATATCTACTGTGAAGCATGGGGGTGGAAACATCATGCTATGGGGCTGTTTTTCTGCCAAGGGGACAGGACGACTGATCCGTGTTAAGGACAGAATGAATGGGGCCATGTATCGTGAGATTTTGAGCCAAAACCTCCTTCCATCAGTGAGAACGTTGAAGATGAAACGAGGCTGGGTCTTCCAACATGACAATGATCCAAAACACACCGCCCGGGCAACAAAGGAGTGGCTCCGTAAGAAGCATTTGAAAGTCCTGGAGTGGCCTAGCCAGTCTCCAGACCTCAACCCCATAGAAAATCTGTGGCGGGAGTTGAAAGTCCGTGTTGCTCGGCGACAGCCCCAAAACATCACTGCTCTCGAGAAGATCTGCATGGAGGAATGGGCCAAAATACCAGCTACTGTGTGTGCAAACCTGGTAAAGACCTATAGTAAACGTTTGACCTCTGTTATTGCCAACAAAGGTTATGTTACAAAGTATTGAGTTGTATTTTTGTTATTGACCAAATACTTATTTTCCACCCTGATTTACGAATAAATTCTTTACAAATCCTACCATGTGAATTCATGGATTTTTTTTCACATTCTGTCTCTCACAGTTGAAGTGTACCTCTGGTGCAAATTACTGACCTCTGTCATTATTTTAGGTGGGGGAACTTGCACAATTGGTGGCTGACTAAATACTTTTTTGCCCCACTGTATTAGCAATTATGTTCATGTTTTTTGAATAATCTCTTCATGGAAATACATCACTTTCTTTGTTTTGATTTTTATTACAGTGAGGATTTAGGATTGGACTCCATGGGATTTTTATGGCTTTTGAGTGGGCCTCTCTTGACTATGGGAACGGCTGCACTATCAGAATACCTTTGCTAGTAATTATAGGACAACCTATAGTTAGGGAGTCCTAGCTGTTTTTTAGTATTAAATAAAATCCTCCATAAAACTGTACAAATAGTAGCATTTGGACTATATGGATCAAATAGATGAGAACAATCTGGAGTCTGAGAACTAGTGTACTCTAATGTAGTGTGGCGTAGGAGAGCATGGAATGAAGTTACACACCAATTTATAACTTGTATCTTATTTTGGTACTTTAGGTTATTGTGAACAAAAACATACTTTTACTTTTTTGCATACATTTTACTCCTTACCCTTTAGCCCTCCAAGACAAAGTAATAAATAGGTGGATGGTTGGACGACCAGAGGGCAGTGGCAGATATGACTTTGAGGCTTTGGAGTCAAACCAAGCATCACTGGGTTAAAAACATGAGCCCAGCTGAGAGCACTCAAACTGACCTTCCTTTTCTGTTCCTCTCTTACCACACACCCTCTGTTCTCTGTTTACTGTCAACACAGATAAGAAGCCTTTTGCAATCGTGATTTTGTTTATTTGTCTTTTTTCCTTTGTGTCTTTTCTCCTTTGGATGTCCAGTGTAGAAGCAGCACTTTTTGTTGGCACTTTGTTGGAGGATTTTTTGATCTAATCACTGTGAAACGTAATGCCGCAGGTACTCTCATAGCGGTGTGCTTTTCTCAAAATACACTTAAGGGGAGGGCACACGCTCTTGAGATGGACAAACTCAAATATCTTTGTTCCTACAGGGAGCACTGCTACTCCTATGTCTTTGGAGAAATCCAAACTATCTGTCAAATTTGCAATTTCAATATGAGCTTTTTGCTTAATTTTTTTTCAAGGAAGTCCAGGTTCTTGTTAATAATACTTCCTAAGCACAGAGCTGACATGACCTTGACACCACTGATTATGCTGAAACAAAAAAGAAAAGAGTGAGGAAGGCAATCTGATAGGAATGCCACTGGAATTCCCCGGAATCACCCCCTTCCCCTCCTTCCACTTTCCCCAATCGCTGTTCCCAAATCCATAAGGAGTTTTAACATGCAGTACAATAGAAAAGGAGAGCTATTCTGCGACCATAATGCAAGGAAATGTTAGCTCACTGCAAAAAATGTCTGGACTACAGAGGCCCCCGGTCCTGGAAACAATCAGCAAGGAAGCCGAGGCAGGTGCCCACCTCCTGTGAAAATATCCTACCGCGACATGAAGAGGGAAGGGCTGGGCGTGTCGCTGTTGACAACAGCAGCAGCAGCAGAGCAATTAAACTATAAAATCATAACTGCTCTGCACCACAAATCACTGTAGTGAATACCACAAAACACAGGCACTCACATGAAAAAACATAATGCATGCATGCACAAGAATAGCATGTCATGGTCCTGGGTCGTTGACCCAGCGTTTTGTGTTTATTCTGATCTGTATTAGTTTAGGGTTAACCTGAAGTTTGGTGTATTGTCAACCCTACCTGTGTCTGTCCTTGGTGCTCTGTTCATGTCCCCGTGTTGTGTTGTACATCAGTCTGTTTCCTGTTTTATTTTGAAGGCTCGTGTTCTGGATTTCCTGCTCTGTTCTGAAGGTCTTTGTCTGTTGTTATTGTGTTCAGCTTGTCTCCTCCGGTCCCCATGTGTATTAGGTTCAGCTGTTCTTCCCTCCTGTGTGTGATTACCTGATTACCTTGTGTGTGTATATTTAGTGGGTGTCGGTCTGTGTTCGTTGTCGGCTCGTCTGCGTTCCTCCGTGTATCTCTGCATTCTATGGTGTTTCGTTCCTGTCTCTGCGTCTCTCTGCCCCGCACCCCTTTTGTATGGTCTTAGGTTTGTCTTTAGTTTCTCCCAGTTTAGGTTTGTAATTGCTCATGCTGAGTTGCCTGTTTTTGCCACCATCACCACCTTGTAAATAAACATCACTCTGTCATCAGTTCGCTGCATCTTGGGTCCTCCTTTTCCTCCACACCACACAGCTCCCTCCGCCAGCCGTGACACAGCAGTAGTTTGGGATCATTTGGATGTGTTGTCACGTGTATCTATTAATAAGTGTCCATAAGTTTCTTTCTTTGTCTTAAACAACGAACATGGAACTTGCAAAGGAGACGAAAAACAAATAAATATTGCAACCTCCTCTTGTATAGTATGAAGTGTGGGGCACAGATGCCAAAGTTTCATAACAGCATACTTGTCATGGTGCTGGGTCGTTGACCCAGCATTTGGGTTTTATATGATTATTTTCGTCTGTTCTAGTTTATTCTGATTTTGGTATCCTGTGCCCGGTTTATGTTCCTGAGTTCGCATTTTGGATTTCCTGTTTTATTCTGAAGGTCTGTGTCTGTGGTCATTGTGTTCAGCTTGTATCCTCCAGTCATTATGTGTATTAGAATCAGCTGTGTCTCCCACCTGTATGTCATTTCCTGGTCTCCTTGTGTGTGTGTGTGTGTGTGTGTGTGTGTGTGTGTGTGTGTGTGTGTGTGTGTGTGTGTTGGTCTGCGTTTGTTGTCGGCTTGTCTGTGTTCCATGGTGTCCTGTTCGTTAGTCTGCGCCTCTCTGCCTTTCACCCCGCTTCATGATGGTTTCAAGTTTGCTCTTTAGTTTTTCCCAGTTTAGGTTCCCTTCAGTAATTTCTCTTGCTCCGTTGCCTGTTTTTGCCACTGCCACTTGGTAAATAAACATCACACTTCATCAGTCTGCTGCCTGCATTTTGGGTCCTTTTCCTCCAACATCACGCGGCTCGCTGCGGCTCGCCACGGCAGCCGTGACAATACTGTCATATTTTATGCTCAGATGTGATGGATAAAACAACCTACATCCTCACTGCCATGGTGTGCATGTTAAAAACACAGCGTACACCAGTGTATTACTAATTACACCACCTAGTAAAATCCCTCCTCTCCTCTCAGTCCTTTCCTTACCTGATGCACTCTAGGAATCAAGACATCCTTCAGCATGTTGTACAGAGACTGACTTCCAGGTCACAGGCAGGAAGATGTAGAAGAGAAAAGGAGGACGTAGAAATGATCATGCTGCCTGTTGTGTAAGCTTTTAATAATTACAGTAAAACATCTGTAAGGTAAAATCCCAGAGGGAAATTGAGTTGTCATAGCAGCAAATATACAACAAACAACAAGCACTCATATAAAACGAGTGTAGATAGATAGATAGATGTATAAATATGAATATACATATAAATATACAAGGACAGAAATGTGTGCAAATACGTCGTGGTGTACAAAACTGACAGGGTACATTGAGGTGTGATTAATTCTGATCCACATGTGTGGATCTGACCCAAGTGGATGAATTAAAGAGTCTGATAGCAGTGGGAAGAAACGAACTCCTGTAATGTTCCCTCAGACAGCGAGGTTGAAGGAACCTGTTGCTGAAACTGCTCTTCAGCTTGTCCAGTGTGTTATGGAGGGGTGGGAGTCATTGCCTATGGCTGCCAGCAGTCTTGCCAGCAATCGGGAGGGAACTCAGATCCCTTGGGAAAGGGCATCTGGGATAAAGAAAATCTAGCAGAAAAATTATGTGGAGCTCTCTGTTACAGTGACCCCATATGGGTAAGCGATTATCTGAAAAAAGCAGTGTGTTTTGACACCAAATTCTCACTCATTCATCCTTTAGTTCAATTATATTCTATTCATAACGCACCAAATCAAAACAGTCACCGCTTTATATTGTTAGGTAAAGACTCAAACATTTGAGTAAATTTGAAGAAACTGAAGAAATTCTCATTAAGGCATTCAAAAGATGTTACTTTCACGCAAATGGGACATACAAGTGAGTAATAATGGGTTCACTACATGAAATGCTTGCAGTATAGAGAGAGAGGGGGAAAAAAAAATCTATATATATATAGATATATATAGATATATATATATATAGATATATAGAGATATATATATCTATATATATGCGCAGTGGTAAAAAGTTAAACGTGCCAAATTGTGTGTAAATGATTCTCAAATGGCACTTTTATAGTCCCCTAAAGCTCCAACCGCACTTCAAAGTGCAACATACACCCATTACACTTACTCTGTGAAACATAATGTGTGATGACGATCTAGGCTCCAAACATTTTGCGTAGCTCGATAGATTACACAGACATTAGAGGCACAAAGTACAGTATTTTCTTTTTTGTGTCCTGGCTTTTTCTTGACATAATGAATGGCTCAGCGTCCCATGAGAGACGGCTGCGATCAAAACGCTGCGGCCTCCCAGAGGTCGTCCTTTAATGTCTTTGTGCACACGCGGATCTGATACCCTCCCCCCTTTAAATTAGATCCCGCTACATCCATTAGTCACAGAAGCCTCTTAATATGTCTCTTCAGAGGGAGGGGACCGCCATATATAAAGTATATACCACCCTATTGTGACTCGGAATCCCTATTAGGTTGTAATAATAGGAGGGCATACCGCTAGTCTGGGCACAAAATATTGAAGACCTGAATAACTGCTTCTTCTCACACATCTTTAATATGATAATATGAGTATGGTTTATCTTTTAAGCATGTTTTGAGCAGCACTTTGACATGAATATATACAGGAAAAAGTAGCATAGAGACAACAAAACAGATCATGAGACAAATGTTAAACATGATCCATGTGTTAACAGGCCTCTCTGCATTGAATCATTAATCTCTGGCTCTCTTCCACAGCATGTCTTTTGTCCTGTCTTCCTTCTCTCACCCTAACCAGTTGCAGCAGATGGCCCCGCCCCTCCCTGAGCCTGGTTCTGCTGGAGGTTTCTTCCTGTTAAAAGGGAGTTTTTCCTTCCCACTGTCACCAAAGTGCTCATAGGGAGTCATAGGATTTTTGGGTTTTCTCTGTATGTATTATTGTAGGGTCTACCTTACAATATAAAGCGCCTTGAGGCGACTGTTGTTGTGATTTGCCACTATATAAATAAAATTGAATTGAATTGAATCCATGGTCAATAACCAGCCCCGTCTCCTCGCAAGGGTCTGGTTAATGCTGTTTTGCTAAAGCAGCTGGCATGGTTCATTTACACACTTGGTGTCCTTTGGCAGCGGAGCTTAACACATCAGGTTTGGGCATCAGTGACATGGATCTATGTTTTTTCTTTCCCTGAAGGACTGTTATCTCTCAGCAGGTATCATCGCAGTTGCTGGTGCGTTAAGGGATTTACATCAGAGAACACCTTGAGCATAAAAGCTGGTGGATGCATCAGTTTTATACCACAGGAAAAGAACGTATTGCAAAAACACTGATCAGATTTTGGTTGATTACACTGGCCCTCAGTTAGCACGAGTGCAGCTAACTTTAAAATAACCCTGAGAAAGCAAACAGAAGTAGCCAGAGTTTAATTGCTGTGTTGATTCCCCAAAGAGGCTTGACAACAGTGAGTAAAATTATTGTTTAATACCTGTGTGCTGGTTGCTCTGAAGTCACAAATGATCTGTTCATGTTTATATGCATAAAACATTGAACAGTTAATTAATTGAAATGCAGGAAGGAGCGAAGAAATCGACTTTGTATCTATTAGCAATACTGTCAACCTAGTACATTTTATTTATGGCTGTATTATCATTATGCTGTTCTTGCATCACATATTACATATTAACAGCCTTGTGTAGTTACCTTTTATTATAAAGTGTATGGCCATCTATAAAGTAGGCCTGGAGGTAGAGTATAGAGCCACACTTTAGATTTATCATATTACTGCACAGTATGCTAAATACACTAGGTCCAAACGTGAGGCAACTGGGTCCACATTTTGTCAGAACAAAGCCACGATAAGCTCATCTTGGCTAAACTAAATGTGTTTCTCATCCTAAGGAACCTGTTTAGTTCCATCTTTTATCATTTTTATCATATCACTCCGAATTTCCCATTTACCTCATAAGCAGCTGGATTCTCAGTCACATACACAGTGGTTCTCTAACTTTTTCTGGCAAGCCGCACTTGATAAACAGCATGATAAACATTCCCACCCAACACCAGTTTTATCCATAAATAACATCACAATAGCATTGGCAAACCTCTTTAATGCCCACCCCACAGTTTGAGAAGGTTAGGGAATACAGTATGTGCTTCATTACAGTTGGTTTGGATCAGGGCTGCCCAATCCCAGTCCTCGAGAGCTACTATCCTGCAGCTTTTAGATGCATCCCTACTCCAACACAGCTGAATCAAATGGTTTGATTACCTCTTCAGCATGCCATCATGTTTGGCAAAGGCCTGATAACAAGCCATTCATTTGATTCGGGTGTGTGGGAACAAGGATGCATCTAAAAGCTGCAGGACGGTAGCTCTCGAGGACCGGGATTGGGCACCCCTGGTATGGATAAATCTCTGTCATAACTATTAGCCTATAAGTTCACAGCTACTAGAGTGTATTAACTGCGATGAGCAACAGATGATTGACCCCACATGACATCATGCTAACTACTAGCTACAATGACTGCTGGCTATCTTCCAAATCTCTTCGGCTGTCTTCTACGTTGTGCAGACTGCAGAGCTGATTTGTTGAAGTTAGCGTGCATTAGACAGTGGCAAATGGTTCAAGCAACTGCCTAGCATTAAAATAGTTTTGAATCTACTTCTGCTTTTTCAGAAAGTATCCCAAGATTGACTTCCTTAGTGATTCAGTTGCAGGTCCTAGATTATTTCCTCAGTATTGTTACTCTCTCTCATTCGTTCACTCCTTTTCAAACAAGAGCCCCACGAAAAAGATGAAAGACTCACTTCTGCTCACAAAAAGAAAGAAATCTCACAGCTGAAGGTCAAAAAGCCAAACACGGTGTGACTACATATGTTCATGGGTGTGTATATGTGTTTATCACTGGCCAGGATCTCAGTGGCATTGTTAATACATGGTCATTTTGTGTTGCACTGAGTGACAGGCGAACTGGAAATGTACGTTCCTGGCTTTCTTAGGAAAGTGCCAGTGGGCTGCGCTCGGGGGAGTTTCACTTAAGGAAATTACACTTTCTCCTGCAAGATCTCAATCTGGCCGAGTGCACTGCCAGCCACAACAATACATGTTGAAAATGGGAGGGGGCAGCATTATCCTCCCATCGGCCGGCCCGGTTCCGAGCCGACGGAGTGGTCCGGCTGGTGTGCCTGATAAGCACTTGCCATAAGGCTGTGACAAGGAGAAGGGAGCTCGGCGGTACAAACTGTTCTGGTTAACACCCTGAGTGAGCCTGCGTAATGTCATCAAAATTGTCTAGAGATGTAATGACCAACAGTTGTGTGTCCAGTGTTTTGGGGAGGCAGAGGAGATTAGAAATATATCCAGTATAACCAGGAAGATAACAGGAGGGAAGAGATAAGAAAGGCAGGAGGAGAAGATGAGCTATTCCTATTACAACAGCCACAAATACTTCAACATGCCACAGCAATTACACATTTAAACCTATTAAAGATTCAATGTCTTTGTTTTCACTCTAAAACCAAATAAAGGCTCTATATTTTTTACCCCCACCTGGAAATTGCCATACGGGGAAAAAGGCAACTGTGACGTGGAACATGGTTTACTTTTCTCTGTCAGGACTGCACTGCAAAGGCAACAGACAACAGATACAAATTCTTCACGATGTCAAAGACTGTACACGTTGAAAGAAGAAACTGCGCTGCTCATCTGAATCAAGGATCCTGATGCCAAAGATGAAGCTGACACATTAGGAATATTTCTATTCCTATTTGCAAGGATCATCTGTCTTAAATGGTAAATGGCCTGTATTTGTATAGTGCTTTACTAGTCCTTAAGGACCCCAAAGCGCGTTACACGTTCAGTCATCCACACATTCACACACTGGTGATGGCAAGCTACATTGTAGCCACAGCCACCCTGGGGCGCACTGACAGAGGCGAGGCTGCCGGACACTGGCGCCACCGGGCCCTCTGACCACCACCAGTAGGCAACGGGTGAAGTGTCTTGTCCAAGGACACAACGACCGAGACTGTCCGAGCCGGAGCTCGAACCGGCAACCTTACGATTATAAGGCGAGTGCAAAGTGCAAATCTTTTGCATCACTAACTTCTGTCATGTGATATACCTAAAAAAAAACACATGAAACGGGAAGATTGCCTCTTGTTGATCTTAAAATCACTTATTATACAACTGGGTTCCATTAGCATCTGGATGCAGCCTGTGTCAGGGTGGTAGTAGAAGTATTAGACAGCCATGCAGCACCGCTATTACCATCCCAAATCCTAATTACAGAGGCCAACAGTGGGACACAGAGACAAGGAGACAGGCATGAACATGAACTTCTCCAACAGTTGGGCCTCATGATAGACACACATACCTTTAACTGGGCCTCAGTCACTGCAGTTACTCAGCCACCCTGTCAGTTACTTTATGGTTTATTTGAGCCCTTGGAATTGCTACAAGGGTGCGGTTCACCACATTAGAGAATACAATGAGCAGCGAAACGTTCAATCACAGGAAAATATTGTTTCACTTCATTCAGCTTACCTTCCTGTGAGTGACAGCTTGCCTCACAGACTGTAAATTCCCACCCATCTGGTACCCTGCTTCAACACTTCGAGAAGAATTATCTTCAGCTGCTTGGAAAATCACATCACTCGCAGTCAGTTCAGTCTCTGTGCAAAGCAGGGATAAAATACACATTTTGTCACATGACAGAAAAGTGTGTTTCCAGTCACAGCTGCATTTTGATATTAACTGCCAAAACAGAAAACAAAGTAATGTAAGATTTTCTTAACTGAACAATACAGGTTCAGGGAAGAACTCCCAAAATGCACCATTTTCCTCACTTTCCTGCTGTTTCTCTAGTACAGCCAGTTTATAACCCAATTTTAAAAATAGGTTAGTTATTTTAATGTTACATGCAGTAATTCCTCCTTAGAAACATACGGATACACAACTCCTGTAGACCAGTTTGACAGCTGTACTCACAACTGCACAGCTTTCATTCTTGTTTTGACGGACAGATACTTCTGACAGTGCATCTAAGGCATCTGGAGGTAGCATAGCAACACATCTGTACAAGAGATTTTTGCCACTTCACTCTACTCCACTAGGTATTCCTTGCCTCTATTGCTTCCATCAATAGTCCAGTAAACGATCTTGTAGCTTCTCGTTCAGATTCAGCTCAATTTTCAAGTAGACCCAATCTGTCCCTCCATGTTAGCATTAGCAGATGCTAACATGTCAGGTTTGTGCCTTTAGTGTTTTTTACTTTGCTTGCATTTATTTGCAGTGGTCATTAGTCATGGCTTGGTCAGATTTTCGACACATTTAATGTGTCACATTCCCAGAAGTTCCACCTTTCGGGAACGGACTGGCACTGATGTTGACATTTTTGTGCAATGCTATATTGAATGGACCCAAAAGTACTTTTATGCAGAAACAGAAAGTGTCAAAGAAGATGAAGAAGAAGAAAATATGGATGTAGATCCTTGTCTGTATTTGGCCCAGTGCATACTATGATAAGCTCCAGTTCAATGTTCCAGTTACTTATTCATTGTTAAACTCACAGAAAATTCATTCAGAGCAATTTTGAGGAATTTGAGTGATTAATTATTTAGAACTGGAATTAATGATAATAATAACAAAGGAATATGTTTACAAAGTCGTTATTTCTTTCATAATTTACAATCTCTGGGTTTAAGACCAAATATGATTCAAATATTTACAATAACAGTAAATCACAAGAAACAAAAATTATGGGATAAATGGATAAACCAGGCAGGGAAAGATAAACAAACCTGGAGAGTCAAAGTAATAACTAATAAACTAGCAATAAATGGAATGTGTCTCTGTGTGTACTTATGCTTTACATGTCTCACATGAGCCGTAGAGACCGGACACAGACCATCGGCTTCTGACAGGCATTTCAAACCCCTCCTGCCCTCTCCACCGTGTGGCCTCGCCGATAATGGGAACCTGATCGGCGGCAGCACAGAGCGGGTGGTGGTGGAGGTGGTGTTGAGGGGGGGTTATGTGGTCCGTCTTTTGTGAGAAACTCTTCAAAGCGCTGGCCCTCCTATTTGTCCAGTGGAGCTCTTTGTAACGGTATCCTCCACTGTCATTTTGCCCCTTTTATTTTTAGGCAGAGCTATTATTGCTCCCATACCCCTCACATACCCCTGGGCTTTGTGTGCAGGGACAGGGTCAGGTTTTAACTCCCCCCCCCCCCCCCCCCATGTTCGACTGTCTCCCCCCCTCCTCCGCATGTTGTTCGTAAAGAGTAATGGATAGCAGCGGCCAGCGAGCGCTCTTCTAATACCAGGTCTCACTGGAAACACGGCAGCCTCTGCTTGGTGCACGGCTCGACTCGTTATTGGACCAAAGTCATGAGATCTCCATTTGACTGCCCCTGACCGATGGTGAAAATAGCATCCTTTCAAAGTCACCTGGCATCTGGTTTAACAGAAAAATCAGAGTTAAAAAATAATAAAAAATTAAAAAGCTGGTTTACAAAGTACAAAGTTTTCAGTTGCACTTTCCAGACTAGACTTAAGAACGACCCCCACACCCTGTGTTAGACTGGCCCCCACCTTACTCATTATTAAAGTATTCCTTGAAACTAATTTTTATTCCTTGGCTTTCAACCCAAAGTGAGAGCTTTGATATTTAGGCTGTTGTATTACCACCTTTATATTTCTTTAGATATACTTATTGATGTGTGTGTGTGTGTGTGTGTGTGTGTGTGTGTGTGTGTGTGTGTGTGTGTGTGTGTGTGTGTGTGTGTGTGTGTGTGTGTGTGTGTGTGTGTGTATCATATATCTGCTATTTAACTGTGTAGCCTTTTGTTTGATTTGCAGCACTTTGGTCAGTTTTGTCATTTAAATGTGGCTTATAATTAAATTAGGATCGGATGTTCTTTTAATAATTATTTACAAATAGAAATCCATTTAGTTTCCACACCACCAAATTAAGTTTTTCCCCAAAAGAAGATCCACATTAAAAGGTTATTTTATTACTATTTGGTTTACAGTAATACATTAGACGCAAAAAAAAACAAGTTCTGCCCTTGTTTTTAGGGACATAACACATTTTTAAGAGCTCCAATCTCATATTTAAGTAAAATAAATGTAAATTCCTGTCTTTAGGTGACAGACTTATTTACACGAAGATGAAATAACTTAAAGCATATTTTTAAAACTTTGTAGTTTAGTTTAGGTTTAGATTTTGCATTTGAAAATGATTCTGTGTATTTCATAGTCACTCTTGAAGTCTGGTCTAAGTGCAACAGAAGGGAAACAGGTGGGACATTTATAGTAAAGGGATGACAGTGTTTTCTGGGACACGGTGACAGATGCTGCATAATAGACAGAGGCCTTCAGTCCCTGCCTGCTGCCTGTTTGTCTGTTTGCCAGCCCGTTTGTGACCCTGAGGTGTAGCAGTGCGTGCCGCCCCCTTCCTAACGTCACCCTGTTCCCCTGTAATATCTGACATGAGTAAATGAATAATAGATCAGAGGCTTTAGCTGTGCTGTAACTTTACCCGATACTCCAGGACAGGAGGCAGGCCAGAGGCCTCAGCCAACAGAGGACACGTGACCACAGCAGAATAGCCATTCAGTGTGACCGTTGATGAGTAAAAGCTGTATTATTACCACCGCTCAAACACCATGTGGTTGATATAAATGCTTAACTGGCTGCTGGCTGCAAGTGCCTCAGTGTGCACTCAGCTGCCCTGGGGCACACAGCTGTGCAGAGTGATTGATCTGTGTTATCTACAGACTGTTCAGAGTCTTCATCTATGGCTTTAGACTGCATGTGAGGTCACTGTGCCATGTAAACTGTGTTTTAATTAATTACTGTGAACTTTCTGTAATGGTACTGTGCAAAGTGATGGACTTAATTAAATGAATTCAAGTCTCAGCATTAGTTTTTGGACCACTGCATGTCGGGTTATTTGCTGGACTATCAGTGCTAATGTTAGCAAGCGTGGTTAGCAAGCTGCACTTATGAACTGTACAGGTGCAAAGCAGAGACAAACACATCTGCTAATTAGTGTTCGGTAACACGACTAGAATTTCATTTCTTGGTCCACTTGAGCAACCAGGCCTAGCAAGTAAGCTGTGACACATAGCTAGTGACTACAGCTGCCAGCGTTGGCACACCTGTCAATCAGATATGGCTTACCCTTAACTTCAAGAGTTCCTAAAATCCAGCGAGTTATAATAAGTACATGAATAAAAAAAACCCACCCCTATGCAGTTGTTATAAAAGGGGAAACATTTCATAGGGTCCAAAATAATCTTCTGTACAAGGCTGCAAACATGCTTTTTGAAGCTGTTAAACTGGGATTCTGTAGATATGGATAGAAGTCAGCCCCATGTGGCTACTTCAGGAACTGCGGATTCCATTTTAATTAATTTTTCAACCCTGAAGCGGTCACTAGCCTTAAATTTACTTTTGTCTGTCTTTTTTTTCTGCATCAGTCAACCAGCGAAACTATAGCTGTTTTGCGTACTAAGGCTGGGAACTAATATGGGATTTTGAGAGTTAGCATCATTGTCAAATTACCTGCAAACAACCAGAAATGTAATGCAAACATTTATTCAAAAATAATACCATTGAACAGCTATATGTCGATACTGCTAATAATGGGTGATCATCGTGACAACTTGTTTGTCTGTTGTGTCTCAACCAGACATATAGTCTGCAGATTTGGCATGCAGATAAACACCTAGAGGTGCAATCAATTTCAGTTGTTTCTTGATCAAAGATGAATGTTTCATCAAGACCTGCATCAATATCCCCCCAATAGCACAAATCATTGTGTAATGATGTGTTTTAAACTTTTTATGCTCAAAGCTTGTAAAGTCAAGCTAAAACTGAGGGTTCATACACAGTATAAAAACTTCAGTAAGGATCTGAGCTGTCACTGTGAAAGAATCATTCAAAAATATCAGTTCAAACTCTAGAAAAAGTATTTCTCATGCTCACCAAGCAGGAGAACTGAGAAGTATCATCAATAAATTCAAAGAGAGCCACACAGTACAGAAGAAGCCCTGCAGAAGTAGGATGTGAAAGATTTCAAAGACTCTGTGATGAAAACTAAAGCCCCCAGAACAGCTGCCAAGACATGAGTAAGTGACTTAACCAAGTCGGGAATTGTAATCCCAAAGTAGACAAACACTAGAACCCTGCACATGACTGTGAGGTTAAAGACCAAGAAAAACTCAACTTCTGCAGAAGAGAAACCTTCAAGTCAGACTGAAATATGCTAAGGATGACCTGGAGAAAGATTATGCACACTTGAAGCACGTCCTTTGGTCAGATGAGACTCAACTAGAGCGCTTTGCTACAGAGATGCTGCTTATGTTTAGAGAAAGAAGGGAGAGGCGAACCCAAAGAACAGCATCCCCACAGTGAAACACGGTGGTGGGAGTATTATGCAGTGTGTCTGAAAATGGGAATTTCATCAAGGTGGAAGGAATCATACAGGAAGCAGAATATGTGAAAATTTTGAAAGAAAGCCTCAAACAGTTGGCACAAAAACTGTGTGGGTCTTTACTTTGTCTTCCAACACAACAACGAAATATACATCACTCCTGTTGAAGAACACAAGACTAAAGTGAATGTTATTGACTGGCCTAGACAAGCAAAAAAGCATAAAGCTCTGATTTGAATCCCACTAAAAATCCCACTGGGGTGAACAGTCCACACCAGAAGACCATCCAAATCTGGAGGAGGTTGAGAGATTTGCCAAAGAAGAATGGGCTGGGACTGCTCAGGAGACATGGTGTTAAAATGTCTTGCTTTGTTTAACAGAACTTCAGAAATACTTTAAAAAGATGATGCAATTTTCCTATAGGGGCTGATACTTCTGTCCTCATCTATATATGAGGTTTACCTTTGATGGAAAAATACGCACATCTATTTGGAATGAAAGCAAAGAAACGGACATGATTCATTTTAAAAGGATCTCAACTGTAAGACAGGAAGCAAACATCTTGAAGCTAGAAGGCATTGCACTATTAGGGATGAAACAACAGAAGCAATTTCAATGTGCCAGGATGAATGGAAAACAATACAATGAGTCAGCCAGCAGCTGCTTGAAAAAAAGTTCACTTTTCACTTTGGGCAGAAAAATATCAACTCAGTTCCTGCTTTTCTTTCACTTTAAGAAAATAAGCTTAGGAAATATGAAATCCTTAAGCACTCAGTAGATATCTGCTAGAACTGCAGCTAATCTGATTTGCTTTTATTTGATCGGATTTTAAGCAGAAAACAAACTTGCTCACTCCACTAAAACTAAGCAGAAAAGTGAGTTCATGTGAACAGTTAGCTGTGATGCTCATTCATGTTGGGGGTGTAATGGAGTTTAAGACAAGACGGCATCGCAGATGAATAACTGCAATTAGACCAACAACCCCCAAACTATCTTCATATATTTTTGGCCAGATCATCTACCTAAATATTGCAAATTACAATCTTTTTTCCCAATTAGGAGATGTATTCATAAACCTGCTTCATATATTGTCCCTTCATTTGCAAAGCGTGGGAGAAAAATGTAGATTTTTAAAGGGGACATGAAACGCTACACATATAAAGGGAGGGGTTAGAGCTGTCTGTTGGAGCTCAACCAGAGCCCAATACCAATTTAATACTCACTGATAGTTTGTGGCAACCAGAGCCCAGTGCCCACTTTATAGCCAATAATGGCAGACCTACATCTAATATGACAGCTGAGATTACTGCACTGAGATTCTAACTGGAGGAGTATCAGCAAGTGCAAAAAATAATTCACTCAAAATGATAGCTGTGCAAAATGCACGATTGGCTTCGCCTGCAGTTAAAGTGCTGCAGAGAAAATGCAGAAAACGCTCTTCTTGAGCTCCATGAACAACTGGAAGAGGCTCACAGAAACAGACCTGAGTTCAAGCTCCTGTGGAAGACGGCAATACACCGCCGTGGAGCTGAGTGTGGAGGCTTCAAAACAAACTACAGATGTTCCACACACAGACTCTCATAGAGCTGAAACAACTAGAGAAGCTGAGTTGGAGCTCTAATGTAAGAAGCAGCATGAGGACATCGAATAACTCCATGAGCAGCTCCTCAAAATGAAAAGAAAACTAGAAGCGGAAGTGGCAAAACGCAAAGAACAAGAACAAAGTTCTCTGTGAGTTCAAAACCAAACTCTGCACCAGTGAGGCCCAAGCATCAAAAACAAACTCCAGCAAACCGAAGAAGAGAAGATCTTACTGCAGCAGAGAGCAATCTCTGCAAGAGACAAACCAGATAGTTCTCAGACCCAAAATGAAACAACACAACAGTCAAGTCAAGAAAAAGAGTCCAACATTATCAAACCAGATCATTCTCAGGCCCAAAAAAGACACTCCAGGGAAATCTGCAAGAAAAACATGAAAAGGAGACCAGCGTTAACAGAGGCCCAAAATGAAAACATGACAGAGGAAAAGCCCTAAAAGAAAAAGATGCACACCTGGGTGCTTAGACTATTCACTTAACTGACTTCACCTCTGTCTCCTATAAAAGTTATATACAACTAAGTATTATTAGTAAATAATTGAAAACCAGAGAGTTACTCCTAGTACCTAAACATCTATTGTTCCTTTAATATTTAGTCATATATACATTTATCCTCGCCCCCCAACCGCTCACGGCAGAGGCCGCACTCACTGAGCCTGGTTCTACCAGAAGTTTATTCCATTTTAAAGGGAGCTTTTCCTCCCCACTGTTGCCAAGTGCTTGCTCTTAGGAAATTGTTGGATTTTGTTCTTTAATTCAATGAAATTCAATACATTTATATGTAAATATGTTTGAATTGAACTGAATTAAAGATGATTTTTAGGAGATGGAGTTAGTCACTGAGTGAATATGCGTTGTATTATAACATCTTACCCATAAAAAAATGACCATCAAATTAAAATAAAATAACTGAAATAACCAAAACATCTAACGTGTAAACAATAATTTTTTTCTGATTTAAAAAGCCAAACTACAACAACTTATCAGCTGTAAATGATTTCTATTGTATAGAATCTGTATAACACTATAACTTGCTCAATGGTACATGGAACTATTAACAGTTAAGTCTTTTGTTGATTGAAATTCTACAGTTTTATCTGTACTAGGTGTGCTACAAAGAGGAGACTGAGAACATTTTATATTTCAGATCATTAAACAAATTGGAATATTAGAAAAAGATAACAAGAGTAAACACAAAATGCAGTTTCTAAATGACAGTGTTTATTGTTTAGAGGGAAAAAAATTGAAACCTACATTATATATACTGTAACTATGTTTGTTATGATTAAGATCGGAAGTCTCATCAGCACGTCTGCAGGGAAGGTAGGTCAAGGTGTGCTAAGAGGAGACTGTAACATGGAGATTTTTCGTGTTCGGTAAGAAACTGTTATGTTTGTGTTGTGATACGCATGTAGCAACCTGTGATGTTGTAAACTTTTTGTTTGCGTTGAGAAAAGAGAATATTTTATAGCATAAAATAGAGCTGATTACATCCTGCGAACATCTGCTTTGCCAGCTGATTGCACTGCTCGGTACACCCGGCCTGGTGAGGAAAGTGTTGGACTCCAGCTGCTAAAGAGACAGACAGTGAAAATGGACAGCACCATGTCCTCGATTTCTTAACATTAAATTCATCGTTACAGCCTGGGGCAGCATAAAAGTAATCCCAATCAACTGATTTTTAGTTTTAGTGTCCTTATTTTCCTCTGAGTAACTGATTTGGTCGCTTGTTAGCATAAACTAATGTAAGTCTTTTAGCCACAACCAACAAATCAACCACATGACATCACGGTCTGTACTGACAAAAGATGGCGCTAAACATGTTTTTAAAACTTTTAAAAGCACTTACTTCTTAAATCCAGCTTCACAGACAAAGTTACATCGATGTCAGCTTTTGAAAGCCCGGTTTAATGTTGTAAATTAGCCGTTAAAGTGTAGCGTTTCATGTCCCCTTTAAATAACAAAGGCAGTTTGAGACCTCCATAGCTGAGACTGGTTTGCAGTGTGAACTGAACCATCCTGTAGCTGTACCATTGTATTTCTTTCTTAGCACCTTATATTAACTGCTTTGTAAAATATTCAGGCAAATTAGTACTGAGAAAAATCAATGTGCACTAGCTAAAACAAGCTAACATAGGCTAAAAATGGTTTTAATGAACAACATACGGTAATGTAATTTAATAGTGATTTTTTTAAAAAAAATTATTGAACATTGGACTTTGAGAAGATAAAAGGTAAATGTAGGCAAAAATTCAAGGTGACACAAGGAGCTTTTTCAGAAGCTGCACTCTGGGAAGAAACAGTAGCCGGCGTTGAGTTGAATAACAAAAGTCAATAACAGCAGAGCCCAATCAACACAGTTCATCTGATTCACACACTGACCAGAGAATAATGCAGTACGCTTGGATACTCATGCAACAAATGCATGCCGGGGACACACACAAACGTACGCCTCCCTCTCCGGAGAGGATCGGGTTTCCTTCTGTGTCCAGTAGCTTATTAAACATTAAGCTCAGCAGCTTCCCTACAGAAGGGGGGAAAAGGCCTCCCCCACCTCCCTCGAACTAACCTTCCCTCTCTCATTACAGCTGTTGAGGTATGAAACAACAGGAGCATGGCCACAACAATAGAGCCAGAGGCCAAGAGCCAGTCTTTAGGTTGACTCTAGCATTCGCCCAGCGACAGCAGGTAGGCCTGAGTGGGTGACAATAACTGCTTCGACACAATAACGGAAATTCAGCTTTTCATGTGGTAACAAATAGTCTGAGGTGAATATTATACTGGACACTTGCTCATTATCAACAATGCTCTCGTGCCTCTGCATAGATACAAAGATCAGTAACAGGTGGATATTCAAAATGTAACTAAATTACACTGTTAACCAATTTTGTCTAACCTCTTTAACCCCAACTGTCAGACAGAAATCAAATAATGAAAGAAGATGTGATTCCAAGAACCGACAGCTTCACTCAGGGGTCATTTTGGGAAAGGAATGAATATAAAGTCAATTGTGGAAAATTGTTAAAGAAACTAAGCGTGTAAGAGAAATGTTTCTTATCCTCAGTGGATTACTGTCCTCACTCTGAGCAGAGGGGATTTCTCAGCTTCCCAGGTGTTGTGCGGACACTCGCTCAAGTGTGTATGATGGTTTGGTAGTTTGACATGTGACACCTGAAAACAGGAAAGCTGTTTGTGATAGAGAGAGAGAGTGGACTCACACAGGCTTAACGCAGAAGTCAAACAGTAATGAGTTACATGTGACCTTAAAAACATTTATTTAAACAACATTGCCCCCTGCTGGAAGCACCACAAATTGCTAAAACTGCATACTAATTCTATTATGGTTACTTTTTAATAAGAAAAGAAAAATAATAAAATTTTCATCTATATAAAAATATACATTTTCAATTAATTTTACTAGGAGTCAGGGTAAAGTTTGGAATGCAGTTCATATAAAGATGAGGTCATGGCGGATGAACCTATTAAACACACAACTTTCACCTGTTGGTGTTTGTGTCACATTTAAAAAACTACAGTGGCCCTGAGAGGTCAAATAGAAAAAGGCCCCCAAAGCTCACAAAACACAACAGAAGTATTTTTGTTGGATACATGCATCTACAGTATTACACGAATCATGTGATTAAAACAAGCTTGCACCTTTTTCTCCCTCACAACACCGATGAGTCCTTCATTTCTTTAAGCGTATCAAAGTGCGGTCCTTTACATATTCTGGTTCCTGTCATAAACCGCAGTTGTTTCAACACATTAATGTCTCTCCAGAAACATTTCTGTTGTATTTTGTGAGATTTTGCTTTTTCTCCTTCAGTTTTGTGTGCTTTTGCAGCGTTTTCCTATTTGCATGGTGTTTTCTACAGCTGTGCTGTGCTTGACGTTTCACGGGCACTCTAGAAAACAGCCACAAGCATGAGTTTAGGTGAACTTTGTTCTTTAAAATCAGCCCTTCCTCTCTCTTTTTCCCTATTTGCTCTGTCTTTTAATCAAGTGTAATAACTACTCATATCTAACACGTGAAAAGTGCAATAAATTCAGTTGGATTGTGACAGGAAAGTGACATAAAAGGGTTTAATATTTAATAAAAACAAAGATTAACAGATAAATTTTAGTGCTATGTTTTTTTTCTTTTATTGCCAGAAACAAACAAGCCACAAATTTAATACCTACAGCGATTTTAAAGGAAATAAAAGACATTCTAAGAACTTACCCTCCTTGACATTTTCTCCACTTTCAAACATAAAGAGTATCGAGAATGCAGATGATTTATCTCATTTTTATGTTACTCATTGGAAGAGGAGGGAATGTAGAAATTAGTGTATTAAATATCAGAACCTTTACCTCCAATGTCTTGACCGTCATGTGACTCTGATCTTCCTCCTCACATCATCTACTTCCAAGAAACTTCTTCCTCTCCCTTCTCGGCAACTTCTGACAAGCTATCAAAGACCCCTGTGATTTCTTCGATTTCCTGTCTTTTCACAGAAGCGCTCCCTCCGTTAGGGCAGGTATTGATAATGCATTAGCAGTATGCAGACAGAGTGGCAGACATGTCAGTGATTTAATTAGCAGCCATAGTGAATTAGTCTGACTGAAAGGGAGAAATGACCCCATAAAGGGTCTCCTCATCACATCCTCTGGAATCTAGAGCTGCATTATCGACAGGGCAACAACCGTCCACCTGTCTTTGCAATTACTGCATAGAAACTTGATTAGTGTTTAATATTTAAAAGTATCCACAAATGGAAATGACTCACAACATTTGTTCATAGTAGCAGTTCAGAGTCTCTGCATGGTCCGCATACAGGCTGACATCTACTGGAGTTTAGATTGTCTACAATACGCAGTAGCACATGTAAACTTTTCCAGAACAAGACATTTTGTGCCCAACAAACTGCAACATGTTTTGCTATATTTACTGCTCTTTTACCTTTGCTGAAAAAACATACTGCCGTGTATTGTGTTGCTTATAAAGAAAACAGGTCAAGGTTTAGATTGATGTTACCTCCTCACCACATCTAAATGGCCCCAGCGTCAACTAGCCACCACTTAATTTCAAGCATATTGATCTAAGCTAACACCACACACATATACACACCTAAAAATGACCATAACGAGCCATATAAATCATGTATGAGGAGGAAAATGCTCTATCAGAGGTGCCTAAGTGGCCCTGATAATTATACACCGAGAAGGGAGGAGGGAGCGTGGGGTGGCTGATGAATTGATGGAGCAAGAGAAGACGAGGGAGCACTTCAAGAAAGAAAGGGAGAAAAAAAGAGTAATTAAAACTAAAACTTGTAATTTGTAAGGGCAAAGCTGCATAAAGAGAAACGGTTTAGGAGTAAGAAAGAAAAAAGGGCCATCCAGAAGACAAAGATAAAAGTGTGAGAGGAAGAGATAGATGGACTCCTTGGGTTCAATTTAAGCAAAGAAACAGGAATATTTAGTTCTCAGTGACGAATATGCAGTGTTGTCCTTTCACCACTGGATGGCACTGTATGATTATCATTGTGCCTTCAGGTTTGTCCTCGTTTCACCTCACAAAAAACAGAGTTGAACATTCATCAGTAGTGGATTAGATTTCAGTTTTGTTGATATCACACAATAAAGGTTTTCTGTTTATCAGTTAATTAAAGCAAAAAACGCTTAAAAAGCAACAATTAACTTTGACTTGAGTGTACATGCTAATGGTTCTGGACTGATTGTATAACAAAAGGAACAAAACTCTGATAATCTGTTTCTGTTTATTTGAATGTTTCAGCGATCAGATATGTATTAAAATGACTTTTCTCAAAGTCAAAAGGGTCATTAACATAAATTTCTGCGTTGTGATCAGAAACCTCCTGCATCATCATGTAAAAGGACAACTTTTACATTATTTTATTCATTCTGGGATCTACAGATAGATTAAAAAGCCCTTTTAAGCAAATGTTTCATTCAGCTGACTTGACACCTGCTGCAGGTTCTTCTGCTGCCACTGATTTTACTGCCGATACTGCTGCTGTTGCTTTATCCTCGTACTATTAATTTCTTTATGGCCCTTAGCAAGTTTTCACAAAACCAATCAACTGCTTAAATTAGCAGATCCGGGTGGTTCGCTTTAGATCTTTGAAAGTAAAATGTGATTATTCAGGACTGAAGCAATAATAAATCCTTAAACATCCTACTTCCTTTACTTCCAAGATTTCAAAGAAGGGTCTATATTTGGTTTATTAACATAATGATTGAGTCAGTTTTAGGTGGCATTACCAGGTCAGCATTAACTGTGTTTTAATGTATTCATTTTCACAATGAATTCACTATTAAGCTGCAAAACTTGAACACACTGTTCCCATTTTATGTGAATACTTTGTGAAAATCTGAAACATGTAAAGATAAGATAAGAAGCCTGCTGCTTGACAAACAAGTGCTTCCGGTGTGCATTCATCAGTGCTTTCTTTTTAAACATTTAAGATAACAAAGCCTGCTGTCATAAATAAAAATGTGGATTTATAGATAAATGTGTCACTATCAATATCCCGTGTGTTTCGGTGGACCTAATATTTCATTTAATAAAAGCTCTGTGGGCTTCTTTTAACCCTGAAACAGAGATTACAGTTAACATTAATATTCCGTTTTTTTGCCTCTGAAATTTGAAAACATAACGTACCCTGTGGAGTGGGCTGTTTGTCACTGCTTGGTAATTATGAGACCACTGTGCTTTCATTTAAACACAAAAATATTAAAACTGAGAAATCAGCATTTCCATGGTAACAAAACATAAAATGTGTTAATAGTTGGACCCAAAGTGATCTTTTAATTACAGACCAACATTATCATTAAATAATATCAGTGCAGAATTGACTCCTGGCCTGTCGGAGGGCACTCAGTCAGAAACATCCTGGCCTCATAATGAGGAAATAAGCGATTCTTGTCTCCATTGTTGTCGCCTCAAAGAGGTGAGATTGATTCTTGCTTCGTTTTACGGGATACAAAAAAACCCTTAATGTATCCTTTCACACTCCTTCCTCCCTCCTCCTCCATCTTCAACAGAGCACCTCACTCCTCACTCTCATGTTCCAGGTTAACTCAATTACACCGAATAATCGGCTCCTCCCTGGCCACTCACTGCCCAGGCTATTTCCCTAATATAAAGAAAAAGGAATCTCATTGTGCAAGAGTGTAGCCTGTTATGTTTCCAGTGAACTGAAGATTTACAGCTCGAGGACTGAGAGCCACTTCAAAAGCTGTTTTAAAGTGGAAGTCCACTTTTGCCTATTGCCCCGTGTGTACTGTTTTACCCTAAATACTAACTTTAAGTGGCAAAATGACCACTTGAGGCTGGGACCAAAAGTGAGTCCATGTTGAAAACACCCAAGTTCACAACAAAATAAACATGTTCACAAAGTGGCACAAAAGGATTTGAGGGAAGATGAGGGCCAAATTATGATGGCGACTGGGTCAGAGCATCTCCAAAACTGTGGGGTGCTCCTGGCCTTTGTTTAGTATCTATCAAAAGTGGCCCAAGGAAGGAGCAGTGCTGAACGAATGACAGGGTCTATGGGCACCAAGGCTCATTGATTCACGTGGGGAGTGAAGGCTGATCCAACAGAAGAGCTAATGCAGCTCAAATTGGCCTGGTCTAATGAATCAGCGTTCTTTTACATAATGTAGATAACCGGCTGCATGTGTGTTGTGTACCTGGGGAACACCTGGCATCAGGATGCACTATGAGAAGTGCATCCTGGTGCCAGGTAGCTTGATCGGTGTATGAAGCAGGCGAACTGGTGGAGGCAGTGTGACTCTTTGGGCAATGTTCTACTGGGAAACCCTGGGTCCTGCCATCCATGTGGATGTTACTTTGGCACGTTATGACCTATTTAAGTGTTGTTGCAGACCATGTGGCCTCTTTTGGCAGGGTAATGTGCTCTGCCACAAAGCAAAAATGGTTCAGGAATGGTTCCAGAAGCACAAAAACGAGTTTGAGGTGCTGATTTGCCCTCCAAAATTCCCTAGATCTCAGTCCAGTCTAGACAGACAATACTGATCCATGGAGGCCACAACTTACAAGATTTAAAGGATCTGTCGCTAACATCTTGGTTTGGTGCCAGATACCACAGAACACCACAAAGGTCTAGTGTAGTCCATGCCTCGAAGTTTCAGGGCTGTTTCAGAAGCAAAAGGGGACAACACAATATTAGGCAGGTAGTCATAATGTTATGCCTGACTGATGTAAGTAAATCTGTGCTCTAGTTTTCATCTGATGCATTTTTTTAATGGAACTGACTTAGCACTAATTAGGAAGCACTCCATCCGGTTGTCTTAATGTGGTCGCTCCTGGACGAAGAAAAAACATGAAGCTAAAGTTGAAGAAATGTTGGTTCTTACTTCCAGGCGACACCTGCTTGATTTGTCATAGATTATCCACTGTGTGCTCTTCCTGACAGAAGCCTCACTTTAATCCAGCACTAGGCGTACATTGGCTTGTAACCATCACAGGATCAGTTTGTGTGTCTGCTAAGAATCAAACCAGGAGTCTTTCACATGTAAAGCACACACATTAGCCACTCCACCAAACTGCCACGCAAGGCAAGTTAGAGCAATCTGATACAACATCTATGTGTTCAGGGTTCTAACACTGGCAGCTTTCTGATGCAGCAGCACAGCGAAGTTTACTGAAACATTCTTTCAGCAGCAATCATCTGAACAGTTTCTTTGCTTCTGTGAGGGAAATCCCATCAGATTGAAAGAAAGA
Source organism: Rhamphochromis sp. 'chilingali' (assembly GCF_963969265.1). Taxonomy (NCBI): domain Eukaryota; kingdom Metazoa; phylum Chordata; class Actinopteri; order Cichliformes; family Cichlidae; genus Rhamphochromis; species Rhamphochromis sp. 'chilingali'. Next base: position 6,696,735 of record NC_137949.1, read on the forward strand.
AAACAGCAAACTAACCATTTTAGCACTCACCTAGCACTCTCTAAAATTGGCTGAGTATAATGAGAGAGCAGAATGTCCTCTCTTATGTTGTTAGCATAATCTGCCCACGACACCACAAGACTATCTCTGCTTCCTCCTCCGCCTCCCCAGTAATGCTGGAGAGCGCTGTGAAGTGGATGAAAGATGAAATATTCATCTTCCTGAATTTATGATAGAGAACAGTGGATGGGGGCGGATGGGTAATGTTGGTAAGAGTGAAAAAGAGGAAGATGAAAGGTGTCTAAAGAACTGAGAAACATTAGACCAAGATGTCATGTGAAGTGAGGAGTGAAAGTAAACAGAGAAAAGCACAAAGTTCTCCTTTACATTCTTACTGCCAAACTCTTCATTTGAAATCTCAAGTGTAACAAATGACAGAAACTACCAAGTAAAAACAGATCAAACTTTTCTTTCTTTTAAAACAAACATTTTTCAAGAATGTCCTTGAACGAAAAAGGAACTTTTTCACAGTAAATTTTTGTTTCTACACATAATGATACCAGAAATGGTGAGGAAATGTGAATACAAATAAGACTAAAGAAGAGACAGAACCTTTAAACTTAAATTATTGAACACTGGTGACCTGTCCAGGGGGTACCCTCCCTCTCGCCCTGGGGTAACTAGGATAGGCTCTGTGCGCCTCACAACCCTGATAAAGATAAGGAGGAGAGAATGGATGGATGGACTAAAGTCTTAGCATTAGTGCCATTTCCACTTTGGCTTTTGAAGTCAGAAGTGACCACATTTGAAAAAATAGGATTCTTAACTTGTCAGTCTGTATAGACACAGTAGAGGTGGGTGTATTGATCCAAATATCGATAGTATCCATACCAGTGCTGATATTGATATGGGATCGATGCTAGCAGGATAGGATTGGTAATTTGTTTCTATCCTCTAACTTGTCTCACTTTTTTTAATGAAAAAAATATACCTCAAGCATAGACTATGAGAAATGTATAGCCTATATCACATTTAAACAACAGAAGTTGACACCAGTGTTGTGGAGACCGGCACATTTACATTCCAGGTCTCCAAAAAACTGCTTTGAGTACTCAGAACAGAGAAGCGCTTTATAAGAACGAATCCGTTTAGCATTTACTCACTAAAAGTGGAGCATAGACTTCTTAAACTGGCTGTTCAAGAAGTTCAAGTAACTACTCAGAAAGCTGTATTATTGTTAAACAGAAACAACAACAAAACACATGCTTTTTTGAAGGTACAGTTCAGCCATTTAAACTAGCTGAGGTGATGATTAGCAGAAAGCCAGCAGCTCCAACTGCCTGTGTCGACACCCACGTGATACTCGTTTAAAAGCCCCTGGGCCATGAGAGCAAAAGGTGTCATCATTTTTCGTTTGTTGTGCTGTGCTTTGTCCTGCAGGTGCTGATCAGAGGCTAATTAACTGTATGAGCTACACCTGTGTGCTCGGCTATAAAAGCTCTATCATCTCTGCAGCCTCTGGTGCTGCAAGGGGAGGATCGCTTACGTGGCATCCTGAGCGGCTTTTCGTTTGTACTTGTAATATACTTCCGCCTATCAAAACAATCTTTTACACTCCTGACCTGTTGATAAATACGTCTTCTGGTAAGTTACTTGTGTTATCACGGGGCTCTATGAGGACTGACTCACTTTTGGAGTCAGCCTCAAGGAGTCATTAGAGGAACTGCAGTTTCTGGCATCTCAATATTGCCCCAGAAGTTGTCACTTTGCACAAACCCAAACCATTTTTTTTAAAGCAGAGGAAAAACTCCATCCTGAACCAAACTGTCCCAATAAAACAACCCCCCCCCCCCCCCCCCCCCCCCCCCCCCCCAGACATGACAGTAAGGTCTTGATTGCTTATGAATTACAAAAAGAAAATCTGAAACAGCATCTGCTGGAGTACAGATCATTTAAATTACCTGCATATTCATAGAAGTTACTCGTCATTTGTCAGGGTTTGACTGTGGCAGCACAAATTCATGCTTTTAAAAAAACTGCGAGCTGAGCTGTTTCACATTTAGCGACCTTTTTAGAAAAAGAGAGGGATTCTGATGCTGATAAAGCATCGAGTTCATACTGTAACCCTGTGGACGGCAGGCAGGGGCGGAGTTCTGCTCATGAGGCAAAGGAGAAGACAAAGGAGAGACAGAGAACAGCACCTGATCCCCATTAATCGTGCCCGCAGTGTAGATTTCTCTTGGTTTGTGTCAGCAGGAGCAGCAGAGTGGAAAGAAAGGACACAGCGAGGGAGTGTTTGAGTCCAAGTCGTGACATGAAGAGTATTACACTGACCAGAGTTAACAAAGGAACACCGAATGGGTGCTCTGTCTCACCGAGAGGTTCTAAAAATAACCCACCTGGTAAAGTCACTGTTTGATGACTGAGTTACACTTTAACAGTTTCTTATCATCATCTCAAATAGTAGCTAACTTAAATTTAAGGCATTCACATTAACTTTGTCTGCATAAAAGTAGAGAAAAGTTGGTCCAAAAAAGTCCAAATTGTAAAACTTATTTAGAGTAAAAGGAGTTTTCCTTGTTGCTATTAAATTATTTTTGGTATTCTGATTAACTTGCTGCATGTTCACACCAAGAACAGACAGACTGTAGGAAATAAATCCTTAAGTCTCTGCATTACACTGTGCTGCAAAAAGGGGGTAAAGGTTAGAAGGAGGTGGTTCTGCCACACTTTTATATATGTATGCATGTGTGATGTATTTATTCCAAAGTGCATACCTATGAACTGATTCAGGAGCGTAGTTGCTCATTACAGCCGCTCATAGATTCACAGCATTTATATGGGATCCATCCAGAACAGCCAAAGTCATGTACTGCTGACCACTGAGCAGATGTACTGTAGCAGCAGGAGGCTAAGCACCTTGCTCAAGGGCACCTTGGATCTGCTGAAATCAACCTTCATATCCAGTGAACTATCAGTCCAATTAAAATCTAATTTCCTCAGACTTATTTGGGTGGAACACACAAAAGTTGGAGTTTGGGAAAACAAAAGGTTTTGATTTTGGATTCATTAACTGTTATCTGTGACCTTGTCCTACCACTGCAGTGCAGTAACACCAAAAACAACACCTGAAGAAATGAACTGCAACATCAAATATGTTGTAAAAGATATAATAGATAAAAGATTAAAGTCTTGGGATTCAAGTTTTTCATCAGTATTCCAGAAAGCTGGCACACGACCTCTCTCGCTTCATAAAAAATCAAAAAGAAAAAGTTTAGAGGCTGACAGGAGAACAAGCACTATTTCATGGTTTTGAAAGTATGTTCATACTTTGTTTTAATTAGGGTATCAGGCGTATAATTAAAACTGAAAAAGGATGGGAAGCTAATGTGTGTTTTGAGCTTCTTCTTCTTTTTTTTTTTAAACACTTTATGTGACTAATGGCATAATTACAATAAATGGAATTTTTACCATATCATATCAGAATCAGAATCAGAATACTTTATTGATCCCTGGGGGAAATTATTTTTTGTTACAGTGCTCCATTTTAAACCAACATTAAGACAAGACAGACAATACGCTAACTAAGAATAGTACAATATATACATATATATACATACATACATACATAAGTCACTTATAAATAAATAGTTGGAAAAGAAACATGTGTAGCTGTAGCAGCAAACAGTGTGTTAAGTGGATGCGTTGTACAGGGAGATGGCCACAGGCAGGAATGATTTCCTGTGTCGTTCAGTGGTGCTTTTCGGTAATCTCAGTCTCTCACTGAACGAGCTCCTGTGACTGACCAGCATGTCATGGAGTGGGTGGGAGGTGTTATCCAACATTGTCTTTATCTTGGACAGCATCCGCCTCTCCAACACCACCTTGAGGGAGTCCAGCTCCATCCCCACAACATTGCTGGCCTTACGGATCAGTTTATTAAGTCTGTTGGCATCTGCGACCCTCAGCCTGCTCCCCCAGCATGCAACAGCATAGAGGATCGCACTGGCCACAACAGACTCATAGAAAATCCTCAGCATTTTCTGGCAGATGTTGAAGGACCTCAGTTGCCTCAAAAAATAGAGACGACTCTGGCCCTTCCTGTAAAGTGCTGTGGTGTTTTTAGCCCAGTCCAGTTTATTGTCAATGTGTACTCCAAGGTATTTATAGTCCTCCACAATGTCAACACTGACCCCCTGGATTGAAACAGGGGGAATGACAATGCAATTAAATTTACTTACAAAAACTTAATGGTAGGCAGTGTTGGTCAAGTTACTTGAAAAAAGAAATCAGTAACTAATTACTGATTACTTCCCCCAAAAAGTAATCCCGTTACTTTACTGATTACTTATTTTCAAAAGTAATTAATTACTTAGTTACTTAGTTACTTTTTAAAAACACGATTTACAACCTGAGCAGGTGATAAAGCGATAGATCTTTCAGCCCAATTCTACTTTTTCTGCATAATTCATCATACAAAATGTAATCAAATGGAAAAGTCTCTTTTTAAAACTTGTTTTATTAGTTTTAATCTTTTAACTTTATGCATCAAGCAAAAATTTAATTATATGCAACATTCTCTGACTGGAAGAAATTTGTTTAACATTTAAACCTATTTTCTGCACATTCCAGCACATAATTTGTGTGTGTGTGTGTGTGTGTGTGTTTACACTCAGTCTTTCAAATAGATGCAAGTAAAACACAGCAGAAAATAAATAAAATCAAAGACTAGCGGTCCTGTTGCTCTATTTTCACCTGTAAAGCAGGAGTAGCGTAGGCGGAGGTTTACCCTGGTGCAGGTGTGCCGCAGCGGTCAGTGGAAGAATCCGCGAGTTTCTCAGCGCACTTGGTGCTTGCTTGGAAGTTTAGGGGTTTTTTCGCTGTAGAGAGGAGTTTTCTTCCCACGCACAAGGGACGCTAATGTTTTTGTCACTTTTTATGGAATTAAACTCAAAGTAAGGTCAGTACTTCCACGCTTTAAACGCTGCACGCTCATACTCTCTCCCACACTCGATATATGATCCATTGTTGATCTGCACGCAGCTGTTGTCACGAACATCGCACTTGCTTACGTCACTGTCATGAGACATTCTCACAAAAAAAATCACGGTTTTAGTAACGCAGTAACGCAGCGTTCTGTTCAAAAACGGTAATCTAATTACCGTTTTTGCAATAGTAATCCCTTACTTTACTCGTTACCTGAAAAAAGTAATCAGATTACAGTAACGTGTTACTGCCCATCTCTGATGGTAGGTACTAGAATAGGGAGGTAACGTGAGGTTTCTACAGGAAATAAAGACATAATTATACTGTAAATAATTTTAAGTGGCATGTAAGTAATTTACAGTAATGTGTAAATCATTTTACATACTGCATGAGTAATTCTAAATAATTTCACAACTTCACAAATTTGACAAAAAAAAGAAGTTGTAAGTAAATTTAAGTAGTAAGTAATAAGTGTGTAAATAATTTGAAGTACTACACAATTTCTTGATAATTTTTCTTGAAAAACAAACAGCATTTCCCCATTTTACATTGTAAATTCACTGTACTTTTTGGGGCATTGGCCAAATGATGGACTAGATATATCTTGCCTAAAATATGACTTAGTATTAAAAGTATTAGTATTAAAAGTTACTTACAGTATAATTCTTTCTTTGTTTCCTGTAAAAACTGATGTGGCACTCCCTTCTAGTGTACGTTCATAAACTATTTGTAGGTAAATATAATTAAATTGTAATTTCAAATAAAATATGTTGAAATTATATTTAATTACAGGGGAATTATGACTTGAGTCGCAGGCCATATTATACTGTTACCTTTTTTAACCGTTTTCATTGATGGATTAAAAAGATTATTAGATTCTGGTTTTGTATTTCTGAAATGGGCCCTCTTTGTTATCTGGATTGCAGCCTGCAGCATTAGGCTGAGGATGGTAGGATGTTTGTAGTATTGCATACATATAGATACATCCTCAGTTTTAAGAACACACATGCTTATTCCTTTTTTAAGACTTTCATGTTCAAAAACTACAGCAAAAGGCAAAATGGAGTGGGTCTTTTATTCCTCAAGTAGCTGATGGAGAAAAGGCAGAAAACAATACATACACTTCAACCATAGTAAAGAAAGCAAAGTGTTTAAAGTTCACTTTTATATGCAAGAGATGTAAAATAAAACTGCTAAAGAAGACATTTACCCTTGTAAATGCAGTCGGATAAAATATTGTTTCGATCATTTATTAAAATTTTAGTGCAACACAAAGTGATATTCAGGTACTCAGACACAAAGAGAAACCTCCTCCTGTCAGATGAATGAGAGTAATAAATGTAAATTATATTATAATGCAGATGGTGCCCTCTGTGGGTCCCTCCCTCTGCCTCAACCCCCGCCTTGCCTTCTGGGTCACCACTACAACACGGGTCACCAGCAATTGATTTGCTCCGTCCCTACCACATGGATCATCCATTCAGCACTTCACGTGCTGAAGGCTGACGTCTGGCAAAAATCAATTCATCAGCAACAAAAAAAAGACCATTTGCTGCGACTCGCACACACTTCTAGGTTTGTAGTAGAGCGCTGTTGCCTCGCTGCATGGGAGCCTGCTTTAAAGCTATTGCTAGGCTATAAGCTCACTTACACATCAACCATCAGGCTGTCAGAGACAATCATGAAAGACCGCAGTGGATGAAGGCTGGCGCAGCTACGTGGCTGGAAGGCGGGGGGTGTTTTGACAGATACAGCTGATGTCCTGAAAATGACACCATTCATCTAAAAGCTCAGCACAGTGACGCTGCACTTGGGAATTTTCTGGTGTGATTAAGGGATCTATCCCTTGTTTAATAGAATAATTACCTCAGTGTGTGTACTTATTAATATTACATCCTTTTAAGCTTAATAATGCAATGAACCGTGAAAGTAATTGACATTATATTGTCCTAATTAAATGAATGCAATAAATCCGTCCCCTTGGTACACCAAGTGTTTAAATCCCCATTGTTGAACCACTGTAAACAGATGCAGAATATGCATCATAGTCATACACTGTGTAAATTAAATTAATCAGGGGTCAAAGGATTGTATTAGATTTACACTATTATTTCTATTACCGTATTTTCGCAACTATAAGGCGCACATAAAAGCCTTAGATTTTCTTTAAAAAGTGCGGCGCGCCCTATAGTGCAGTGCGCCCTGTGTGTTGTAAGGAGGACGTAGTAGAGAACACCATGAGAACGCTAAAGGGTGAAGTGTGGGCGTTGATCGTATATACCGGACAATCGCACATACCTGTCTAAAAGGACAGGTATGTGCATTATGTGGAACATCATTGTTTTAACAACCCTGAAAATGGCAAAGAGACACGCTTATGAAGCACAGTTTAAACTGAAGGCCATCAGCTACGCGGAGGAACATGGAAATCGAGCAGCCGCGAGAGAATTTAAGATTAATGAATCGATGGTTCGCAAGTGGAGGAAGCTGGAAAACAAGCTCCGACAGGTCAAGAAGACGCAGCTGAGTTTCCGCGGACATAAGGCGAGGTGGCCCGAGTTGGAGGAAAGACTCGAGCGGTGGATCATCGAGCAAAGAACGAGTGGGAGAAGCGTTTCGACGGTCACCATTCGACTAAAAGCGGTTTCGCTAGCAGAAGAAATGAAAATTGAACATTTCCGAGGAGGTCCGTCTTGGTGCTTTCGTTTCATGAAACGGTGCCATTTTTCCATCTGGACCAGGACTACGGTAGCGCAGCAACTTCCAGCGGATTATACCGGTAATGAAAAGCTGGCCATCTTCCGCTCCTACTGCAGCAAACACATCGCCGACAAACACATCCAGCCCAGCCACATCACAAACATGGACGAGGTGCCGCTCACTTTCGACATCCCGGTGAGTCACACTGTGGAGAAGAAGGGGACCAGCACGGTAGCGATACGCACGACGGAGCACGAAAAGTCTTCTTTCACTGTTGTGCTTGGCTGCCATGCTAATGGACAGAAACTGCCGCCTATGGTGATTTTTAAGAGAAAGACTTTGCCTAAAGAGAAGTTTCCAGCAGGAATCATCATTAAGGCAAATGAAAAGGGCTGGATGGATGAGGAAATGATGAAAGAGTGGCTGAGGGAGGTGTATGTAAGGAGACCAGGTGGTTTTTTCCACGCATCACCATCGCTGTTGATCTGTGACTCTATGCGTGCCCATCTCGCAGCCGATGTGAAAAAACTAGTGAAACAAATGAACTGTGAGCTTGCTGTCATTCCGGGAGGCCTGACAAAGGAACTCCAGCCGCTGGACATCGGTGTGAACCACCCGTTCAAAGTAAGGCTGCGAGCGGCGTGGGAGCGATGGATGACCGGTGGAGACCACAGTTTCACTAAGAGTGGAAGGCAGCGCCGGGCGATTTACGCCACAATTTGCGAATGGATTGTAGATGCTTGGGCTAACATGTCTGCTGGCACTGTTGTTCGAGCTTTCGCAAAAGCCGGCATCATTTCCGAGGAGCCGCACGGCACGGAAAGTGACTCTGACAGTGAAGAAAGTGAACCTGGAATGTTTGATGGAGATTTAGCGCAGCTGTTCAATTCAGACACAGAGGATGAGGACTTCAATGGGTTTGATTGATGACAATTACCGGTAATAAAAATGTGAGTACCAAACTCAGTTTTGCTCCCGCTTCATTTTTAATTACGCATACTTGTATGTTTGTATGCTGATGATGATGACAATTACCGGTAATAAAAATGTGAGTACCTAACTCTGTTTTGCTCCCGCTTTATTTTTAAACACACATACTTGTATGCGCCCTATAATCAGGTGCGCCTTATGTGTGTGTTAAATACAGTAATGGCACACATAACTGAGACTGCGCCTTTTAGTACGGTGCGTCTTATGGTCGTGAAAATACGGTATATATATGATATTATTTTTTGTATTTTAATACTTGTACTGAAATGTAATGTTTGAAGCACTCTGAGATGCTTATCTAGAAAGGCACTTATACGAATACATTTTACTTACTTATGACTTATCTTACACTCAAATCTCAGCAACAGCCAAATCAAAGAGTGACTGTTGGTCTGCTCCTTCTTGTTCAATGGTATATCCCAGCTCCTGCAATCAAATATCAATGATACTAATACTCTGTCGACAGGCTTTTTTTTCTCCAAAAAACTAAAATTAAATGTGTAGGAGTAAAAAAACTCAATAAAATATAGACAAACATAATCTAAATAAATAAGAAAAGCAAACTTGAGCCAATCTACTGGCCTGAGTGGCATCTTCCATTTGTATCAGCGAAAGACCAGTGGCACTTCCAAGGTCTTCCAGTTATAACACTGCTCAACATAGACAGACACTCATCTGATCTTTGCTTTCAGATCAGTGTCACTCCAAATCATTTACAAACAGCCTGCACCGGTGCAAAATCCTCTTTTTGGCATTAAAAAACAACTGTCAGGATTTACTAAAAAGACCAATTATACGACTGAAAGGCGTGGAGTATTCCTTATTGCACATGCGTATGTGTTTACCTTCTGGAGTGCAAAATTTTGAGAGGTCAAAAAATGATTTGCTAAGATGCAACACAGACTTACTGTAAATTGAGCTAATTTCAAAATAAGAAAAGCTGTTAGTTTGCATCTGATGTTGCTGCGATATGTTCTGCCAGGACCATTCATTTACTAGGAATGCCAGCAGGAGATGTTGTTAGGATAAGCATGTTAATTTGACATGGACAGACTGCACAAAGCTGTAGTGTCAAAGTTAGTCTCTGGGCACACTTCACACAATAATGGTCCTCAATACTACCAATATTTGGAGCACAGCAGAACTTGACATGGAGTGGTATAGAGGAGGAGAATACCAATACAGGGCACTTGCTTTTTACAGATAGCCAAGTTCCAAGTAAGCTCATGCATTTGCAGTGTTTAACACAATGACAACTCTGGAAGTCTTTTTGTTTCTCAGCACAACCTTTGCTCTCTAGTATTATAACTGTTACATACTATACTTGTCTACATATACATACTGACACTCCTTCATCACTTTCCTTCTCCTTCCATTCCCCATCTTCCCATTTTTCCTAAATGATCCTTTCTCTTCCTTCATCTCTTCCAACCTCACCCCGTTCTCGCCCCCATTCACCCTGTATCTTTCATCCTCCTTCCCTCACAATTGAAATGAAGATTATTCTTCATCATCACAACTCAATAAAAATCAGTAAATATTTCTGCCTCTATGATGGTATACATTGTGGTTGTTGGATGCTGTGTTAGGATTTGAAAAGGACTAAGGCTCTCAAGACTATTATTGGCATTTGTTACAAGAATAAATTTACAGGATAAAATATGTTAAGTGCTTTAAATGTAATATATCCTTAATGAGTCATGTGTGTGAGTGGAATAAATTTCATCTTCCTCACTATTCAGAGATCCTGCAGTCTCAAAATGTGGTCATTTGTTTTACGTGCATTCACAAAAACATTGCTTATTAGGACAAGTCATTTCTTTTTTTATTTAGTAGTCATGAAATAAGTAGCCTCTAACTGTCTTCGTAGGCTCTGGTTTTGTAACACTTACATCGTTATTTACAGTTTACATCAACTTACAGTTTGTATCAACTTGAAATTACAACCTGTTTCCTTAACTTGCTATTTTTATTTAAGTCGAAGCATGCAAGTTATTTTCACTTATTCTGCGTTGTATGTAACTTATTATTTGGGTTGATCTGAATGTTAACTTAAATTAATAAGTCTATACTTTAGTAAACCAGGTGTTACCAGCTGACATAACAGAGTTTAGTTGTCACAACAGGTTTTTTTCAGTGTGACTAAGTTTAGAAAAGTGAGTCCAAATTAAAAGCCTGATCTAAAATGATACCAAGATTCTACACCAATGATTTGATATTGTTGGGAGGGGCCGATGTAAGGACTGACCTCTTTAGAGTAGCTATATTGATTTTAAATTTAACAGGCTTTGCAATCTCGTCCCGCACAGCAAGCAGACACATCCACTTTGTTTACTGCCACTGGCACACATCCAGGAATTCATAGTTAGCTTCATAATTTCAGTTTTCCCTTGTTTTTACTGGTTGGTTTTACTTCCTGTCATTCCTCCTATTTTCCTGATTGTCTGCCTGTGTGCTAACCCACTTTTTTCCAATGCTAGTTCTAGCTTCTTATGTTTTGTTTCCAAAGTAAAAGCTCACTCTTCGTTGAACATGCAGCCTCCACTGTTCTGGCCATAGGACCTCCATACTGCATCCTAACATATCTGGAATAAATTACAATGGCACACAATGACACACTATACCATTAACCAATAAGTAGTAATTCATTCTGGATCTTTTATTTTCAGTAATGTTTTTGTTGTTGTTGTTGTTGCATATGAATTCCCAGCCCATTCCCACACAGAATATGTTGTTCTTAAAGCATTTCTTCATGCCATGCACATCCACACACACGTTTCCACAAAGACATAACTAATATTCATACAGTTGTCAATTCAGATTTGAGATAAACAATGAAGCTCTTATCAAAGATGTGTTTCTCTACTTCAAGCTGATTAAGTTAGCAGTGGTTAGGGGGGGAGTAGGGCCAATGGGCTAAATGGGGCAAACACAAAAGAATTCCTACTTCTGTTCCTTTGATGCCAATGTGCTCATTTCAACAAACCGGGGCAAATGAGCATCTGTGCCCTTGGAGAAGACAAAAGGGCAAACTGTCGACCCAGTGGGGACTTATCTGAACATGCTTGTTACCCCAAAACCTTTTTAAAAAAGAGACCTGGGATAAAACAGACAGAGGAAGGATTAATGAGGTTTAAGAGCTAAAGCAGGTTCAGAAGGGAGAAGAAAAATGGATAAAGCCTATGACGTGAGTAACATTAATCAATTAAAAAAAACATGTTAATGATAGACGAATGCCAACTTTTGTGCCAAACTTATGTAAATATCACTGTCGTGTTCTCTCTCTCTTCCTATCTACATGCATATATATATATATACAGCCCCAATCAAAAGTTTAAGACCACTTGAAAAATGGCAAAAATATATATTTTGCATGGTTGGATCTTAACAAGGTTCCAAGTAGAGCTTCGACATGCAGCAAGAAGAAATGGGAGTGAAACGAAACCTTTTACTGAGCATGCAATTTATTGAAAACAACGCTTAAACTGTAACAGGCTGTTTTACAGCTGATCAAAACTTTAGGACCACATGCCTTTAAAAGGCCAGATCTGTGCAAAAATGTGGATTCATTGTCATTTTCTGTCAGGTTTTTCTGTCACACTGTCATGACGTTCTGATGGCAACAGACTGAGTGGGGATTTTCTTTTTAAATCCTAGCAAATCAGGCTTCATACTGTAGTAGGATGCCACAACAGGTCTGGCGATCTCATCTATACATTGTTGGTGATGGCTTCAGTAATGGTCATGGTGGAGTTAACTTGGCATATTCAGCTAGCTTTCTAGTTCCTCTACTTTTTCAGCCACGCCAAAAGCTTCAAGGCAGCTATTTTCTTACCCCCTACATTTCTAAATTTCATGGTACAGCTGCTCATACAAGACAACAACTTTTCAAGAATTCTGTCACCAAAAATCCCGCTGCCTTGGATCTGTGACTGCAAATGTTTCTGTCTGTCCTCAAGTTATGGCATAGTTTCTCTGTGACAGTGGTGACAGTTGCTTCTCCTTCCTCCATCTAGAGAAATTGCACCACGTTCATGTTTAGATGCACCATAAATTCTCACATACAGGAGGAGCACAGGGAATTCTGGAATACAGACAGTTGTTGAAAACAGACAAAACAAAAATGCCAACAATAAAATAAGACAGAGGAGCAATGTGTGAAGCAGTTCTTCAGTACGGGCAAACCAGAAACGCAAACAGATGAGGGCAAGGAAAGAAAAAAACATCACCCCAGTTCTTTAACACCCTGTTGAAAGACTATAAAATGCACACCCTGATTAACATCCAGACACACACATGCCAACGCACACGACAGCCAACACTGGAGGGGTGCGAGACACAACAGCTGTCCTTTTTTGAAAGGAACCACAATGGAGAAGCTCTGCGGGGTGGGTGAGACGGCACCTGCCTCTGTGATCACCCTCCACCCCTCCCCTCTCCATCCTTACCCATAGGACACGACTGAGAGATGAAGGCAAGAGGCAGTAAGGGTGAAGGCGTGCGTGCCTCCAGTCGGGAGTTGTCTATTCACCCCATTCAGCTGCCTCATCTGCATACTGTTTGACTTGCTGCTTCTAATTTGGGTGCCTTCCCCTTTGAAGGCAGATGTATGTAAACGATGTCTCTTTTCATCTCAACAAGGATTGGAAGATGATGGATTCTAGGTCATTAACCCCCGGAGGACTGACAGCTAACAAAGGCAAACCTGCTGGGGGGCATAATCACCCACAACAGTTGAGACTGACTGTCCAAAGTGTGTTGAATAATTCAGGGAAGTGTTCAGCCAGCAAATGAACACAGCTAGTGAGAGCCTTGACTGATCAGTGAAAACCTGAGGCCTTTCTAAACATATAGAGGTTTATTTCTTTATCAATATTAATAAATATGTACTGAGATGAGAATGAAGGTTCTCATACCATAATGATCTTAAGGCATATGTTTATGTTCATAAAGCGTATCTCATGTGATGTGATAGAACCAATGATCAGCCTTCAGTCATATGCAAGAGTTCAGACACAAACCTTGCCTTAAGAATATAAGAGTCCTGAAAACTGGGAATAGAGATCCACCCATTCCCCAAATAATTTCAGCAAAATCAACTTGTTTTTAAAGTTTTAGCAGGTGTTTATATATAACCTTGTTCTTCTAGCATTAATTTCAGCTCAAATACTGACTAAAAACCTTGAAACACAGGCCCTTAAAAACATATTAAAACAAATCTTTCAGGTCATTCTGTGAGCAGTTCCCTTATTGGACTTGAAGCGATGTCCTTTAACCATGACTGAGGAACCACAGCTGCTCTACATACATTTGAGTGCAGCCTTTTACTTTACACGTGCACATGTTATTTACAAAGTATAACCACAGTTAATACTCTTAGCAACCCATGAAATAACTGGTCCTTGGTTACTGTGAAACGTGACACTGTGATGAGATAAATTAATGCAAAGATAGAAATCACAACACAGCTGTTTATGAATTAATGACATCTATGTGTTCATCTATTATTTATTAAGCATAACCACCTATCCTTTAGAGTTTCACGAACAAACCCTGACAGGTGGCTCCTACACTTCCATGCTCAGGGTTACCTTTTTTTTTTCTTTCATTCTGTATTTTATAGTTTGGTTTTGTTTGTTTTTATTCATTGGATCAGAATCTAACACCACTGGTCAAGATGCTATCTTGTGTGTATATCAGAAAGATTACAAATACTACCAGGCCTATTTGCAGAGAAACCTAAGAGAGAGGTAGAGCGTGGGCAAAGGAAGAAAGGAAAAGAAGGTCTGACTTGTTTAAAAAATGGAGATACATGGAGTAGGGTTGTTGCTGATTTACATTATTGTCTTAATGATCTGTGCTCTCCAAGTGGCCTTTTGGTTGTAATATAAATACAGGAATTTATGCAGCTGTAATCACAGTGTGCATTAAAGAAATATACGATGTAATAATTACTGTTCAAAATTAAGTAAAGTAAAAGTAGCGTAGTAACCAAACTAAACTAATAAGACTATTATGTCATTGCTTTTGTTGCATGTGGTTACAATGTGTTTTCACTCTTGGATAAATTTGCAAGAATTTCAAGCCAGCCTTTTTTACTTTGTCATCACAGGGTATGTAGTATTTTGTGTGTGTGGTATTTTGAAGTAAGAAATGATTTCAAACATTTGTGAATAAATTTGTAACATGAAAAAATGTGGAACAAATGAAGCACTGTACATGCTGTCTGGATCTACGGTAAAATAGAAGGACGTAATTGTTCTTTTATCCAGCAAATGTTTGCTTTCTGTTATAATTACTGTATTTCCTGACATAGGAAGTTTGGCAAAAGTGTTTTTCACATTTCATTTTCAAACTAGTCCCTCACAAACCTACTTTCACCCAAATTTAGTTTGTTAGGATCTGGTTTTTAATTTGCTGTCGGCTCAGTGTTAGAACTTAAAAACTAGCAGATCGTGTTTGTGTCCCTAATAGAAATTTGAAAGTGTGTGGGACTGTAACTTAAAGTTTAAGACTTCCTGGGTAGTTATATGACAAAACATTCTTGCATCATGATTTGGAATAGCAAAAATAAACAAGTAGCATAATAGATTACTTTCTTCAGGGAGTAAATAAGAAACATAATGCAAGCAGTAAAATACAATGATAAAAACCCAAGAATAGAAAAAAAAAAACTTGATAAAAACAAGAACACTATCAGCATCTAGAATATTCACATATTGTTTTTATGACAGTGTCTCCTTTATAAACATTCATGGTAAATTACAGCTGACCTAACAGGAAATACCGAATGTTTTTTCAACTTTACCAGACAATAAAACATTAATGACTGTGAACCACGGTACGTAAAGTATGTTGTTTTAGTGGGAGATTATTTGCCTTGCCACAACATGAGAATTTTTAGTTCACTAATGAGTACATCACTACATAACACACTCGTACCTATCCCACATCAGCACTTGAGTTGAACCTAGTTGTTGCCCCGCAGCAATGTTGAGTATATTCACAGGCAACATGTGCAAGCAGGTATTTCTTATGTAGTATTTATGACTACTCTGTTATGTGAGATGAATACCTTCACACATGTGAGAGAGATGGGAGACAGGAGCCTATATGTTTCATTGCAACAAGAATCCCTGCAGTCAGAATTGGTTAATGTTTTTATGTTAATGGAAGTAATGAAAGCTTTAACAAAAATGCCTGTTATTTATGTAGCACAGGTCTTGTTGCTCCTATAAGTTGGACATGAATCTCTGGGCTGTACTTTGTCACACATTGTATGGACAGAATTTCCAGGCGTAGCCCGATGGTGGAAGGTTTCCACTTTGGTTGCCTCAGAACAGAGCTGGAAAGTAACTCTGTTCTCTGTAAACTTTGTTATTGTACTCAAGTAAAATTTTCAGGTATCTAAACTTTAATTGGGTAGTTATTTTTCTAGCACTTTTTTTAGTTTTACCCTCTACATTCTACTTCTTATATTTTCAAAACATACTCGTTACTTTTGGTTTAACGCCTTTGAGGAGTTATTATCTCACATTACACGGGCTTTCAAACATCAAACTGATTTGAGCCTAAGCAGTAAGACATGAAAGGCAATCCTGTTCATTTATTTATTACAAGGAGACACCACATTAAAAGAGAGGTGAAAACCATGTGCCATAGTCAGGGTTTAAAGTGTTCTCGGCACAACACCAGAAACGACTGCACATGTCCAAAAGTTGGGATACTTCAGGATCTAGCTAGCCCTGCAGAAGACGAGTGAGTATAAAGGGAATAATATGTTGTGGCGAGTAATTTGAAATGCAACATTTCTGTCAGCCTGATAAACATCAGCAAACACACAAACTGTTTGTGTGCAGTTTGTTGCACAGTGTGTTGCAAGCTAAAGGTTCAGCTGCTGTAGTTCACAGGGAGAAGAAAGAAAGAGGGCTAACTTCACTCAGTGATGGAGGAAGATGAGGATCGAGCAGGAGAGGAAGAACAGAGGTTCGATTTAAAGGTAAGGACTTCTCAGTAGTGCTTGATAAACTCAAAATATAAAGCTTACATGTAAGTCTTCATGTTTTTAAATCACATACTGGGTTTGTACATGTGACATTATGCTTTTTTTTCATATTGTTAAACATGCTGCAAAACAAGTTGACGTTGACTAACTGCATTATTGAACGGTGGCATCAAAATCCTCTGCAGGTTAATGCAGGCTAAACAGGTTAGTTTGCTGAGCTGTGATGGGTTGAAAGTAAAGAGTAGTGTGGGACTGGTGCAGAGTGGCTGTGGTGCTCATGGTCAGAGTAAGGTTACATCAGGTGTAGCAGAGATTAATGGGATGTTTAGCTGATGATGCTTCACTGAATTTCACCTTTATACCAACTTTATACCATCTAGTATAAAGACAGCATTTACTGTCAGTGTACTTATGAAACATCATGTTAAATCTTACTGAATTCAGATGTGTAAATCTATAAAGAGCAGTAAACCCCAGAGCACAGATCACAGCATGTAGAAAATATACTGGAGCTCTCAATAGAAATTATTTTGACTTATTTTTCTTTTGCCCGTGCTATGCCATTACAACAAATATTAGGGTTCCCCCATCCGGTGAATCCCATTTTAACCCCCGACTGTACACATTTTCCTATCTAGAGGCAATTTAACTTTCTAGAATGTAGGCAACAGAAAATAGAGTTTTTTTTCCTTATTTTTCTCTGCTCATGTTCTACTTAAATTAGACCAAAGTAAGGTTTGTATGGTAAAATTTGTGCATGGTTCATACTTGATATGGATGCTTTGAAGCAGGGGTCCCCAATCCCAGTACACGAGGGCCGGTGTCTCTGCAGGTTTTAGATCTCACCCTGGGTCAACACACCTGAATCACATGATTAGTTCATTACCAGGCCTCTGGAGAACTTCAAGACATGAGGAGGTAATTTATCCATTTAAATCAGCTGTGATGGATCAAGGACACATCTAAAACCTGCAGGGACACCGGCCCTCATGGACTGGGATTGGGGACCCCTGCTTTAAAGTATCCTCAAAAACAAAAATATCAGCAATTTCATTTCCTGTCCATTTTCTGTTATGCAAATGTTTTTTGGTGCTGTTGCTAAATAAAATTATTTAGGTATTTGATCCCTTTACTACTTCCATTTCTCTCCCATAGGTTGCGCTAAAGAGCACTGCATGCCAGTGCTATTGACTTCACCAAGACAGTGAACTGTCAAATTTAGATTTTTGCCCGAGACAAACATGTATACAACCCATATTTACAACTGCTTACCCAAGTTCAAATCAACTGGCCAATGAGATTGTTGAGACACAAGTTTGGATGCACTGACCCAAACAGGAAGCTGAAGAAGCAGAAAGTCTTCACTCCTTAATGGGGTGGTCTTTAGAGTGTGTATGTTGTTTGTGCGTGCAGTTCATCTGGGTTAGTTGGTCTGGGTGTGTGCAGGGGTCATGGGGCAATACAAACACACATTTACCACCGTGTATAAACAAACATCTGCAGCCTGAAGTCTGCCTTCTGCTCTGTGTGTGACTGTGTCCTTGCATGTGAACACATGCGTGTTTGGGCGTGTTTGTATGCGTGCTTATGTTACACTTGTTTGATAATATACATCTGTTTTCACTATCACATTATTGAGTTATAGCAAAAGAAAATCCCCCAGTTTAAAGGTTTAGGTTGATGAGTTGGTTTAAACATGCATATATGTGAACACACTGCAAACCCATAATAGCCTATGGACTGATATCTACATGATACAGTATGGATTTTCTGCAAAACTTTAAAGGATGATGCATCACTCCCAAGGACCTTACCTCAAAACCTATTTTCTGCTTCCCTACAGCAGCAGCAGTTCTAGCTATGTCAGCAACACCAGCTAACATCAGCCAAAGGGAAGCTCCAAGCACAACAAACTCTACAGTGGCCAAAATGAAAAATTGTTGTGGCTTTGGATATTTTCATATTCATATATTTTCACATTGTATTGTTAACAGTTGAGTAGGTGATAAATTCAGGAAACAACCTGTGCACCGCAATCCCAGTGGCACACTCTGTACTCACAGGAGTATCCCAGATCCACTCAACGTGTCTACATATGTCTGAATCTTCTGTTGCCTTAGAGATGGATCTACTGAGCCTGTGCTGACAGGTCAGATTTAGGACTGAATACTGACTCTCTGAACCCGAAGAGACTGCCTGCCACAACTTTGAAGAATCAGTCAGACAAACTTTAGTTGTGCAGAAAGTTCAGTACAAAGAGTGCGCTGTGCAACACACAGGAACATTAAAACACAAACGATCGGGTTTGATCAAGCGTTAAAGCTGCCAAGCACCTGCTCTTCTCATGAAGCACACAGACCGGGGGAATTCCACTGACTGCTGTGATCCATGACTGATTTCAGGGGTTAAACCCACGAGTGACAAAGAGGTTAAAGAGGCTTTCTGTGCTTTGATGCGATGCAGAGACAGATTGCAAAGGTTATCAAACCTGTAGAGTTCAAACACCACAGAAGAAGGAACTTGGAATGTGCAGTTTTAGAAATCCTCCTGTGGTTTTAAACTTACACCTGCTTATTTTTTAACTTATTTCCTTATTTGTCTTCTCAGGATGCAGCTTTTAAAACATCACAGTCAGTGAAAGATCAGCTTCTGATGTCTCACTGCATAGAGACATCAGAAGCTGTGCAGTTGAAGAGGTGAGGAATTACGTACATTCTCAGGAATAAGAAAAACGTGCATCAGGAGGTTCCGATTAATCTGGACTAATATTTAAAATGATTATGCAAATCTTTTTGAAAACACTTTCAGTAAAACAGCATGCTTTACCTGGTAAATCCAGGGATTTATTAAGAAAGGCAAATTTCTTCTTTTTACCGGCAACTGAAGAGGTTCATTACAAGAACCTGAAACCTGTAGCAGCCACTCTCATCAACCATGACAAAGACATAATCAAATATACTGAGCAGAGTGGGTGATGCCTGGAAATGAATAACAAAATGAAAACGGGACTTTGATTATCAAAAAACTCCTGGAAAACATTGTGGGCCGAACTCCATTTTTACCACTCAGTCATGAACTTTCTGCAAACAGGCTCAACACAGTTTGAATGATGTCTTATGTGCAGTTGCATATATAGCCATCCTGATTATGATTCTAAAAAGAAAAGAAAAAAACACACCATACAGTATGTGACTGAGCAAAGTTCCCCAAGCTCTTCCAGTGTACACATCTCCTGTTCCCTTCGGCCCCAAAACTTTGAGGTACTTTGAGGGCAAATTTCTCTGAGGCATCACAATCAGCCTGGAGGAGAGAGCTGGGGAGGTGAAGAATAAAAAATACGGTGGGAGTAGTAAAGCACTTTGTATTTTAAGCACTTGACTGGCTCTTTTTCAGCCTAGGCAGGTAAAGATTTTAGAGAGTTGCTCCAGGGCATTTTTTCGGGGGTGGGGAGTAAAGAAAGCTGCTGATGGACACAAAAGAACTAAAAGTAATAGATCATTTTTATAATGAATTTACAGATTCCATCCTTGTTTTAACATGATCAGATATGTCTGGGGTTTAGGTACCAGTGCATATTTGTGATGTGCTCCCACTAATCACGGTTTCTATGTACAATGCACAGCACGATTGTCCCCTAACTCCTCTGTGCTCATTCTGGGTTTACTCCATTGTTCTGTCTTTCTTTCATCACTCAAAGTCCCTGGCACGTGCTCTCGTGCACAATCATTTTTATATATTTTCTGCTTAATCATTAAGTGGACTCCCTATCCTCTTGCATGCCATATAGAATTATGTCCTAAAATCCAGAAATTTTGGAAAGATGTCATCAAATGTCTATCTGAAGTGTTAAAGGTAAAAATCCATTTAAAAGGTAAACTCTGTGTACTTGGAATATACCCAAGAGAATTTAAGCAACTGGAAAAACAAACTAAATTACTGGTCCATGGGCTACTTCAAGCCAGAAGAGCCACTACACTATGTTGGAGGAGTATGGATGCTGCCTCTGTGAGACTCAGGAAGAAGGAAATTGCAGACTCTCGGCCTGGAAAGACTAACATAGATTGCCAAGGGCAAACAATGGGACTTTGTGAATATGTGGAAGCCATATATGGATATTTTAGGGAGTGGAGGTGAAGGACGTTTATGAGAAAGAAGGAAAAGAAGAAGGGAAGGAGGGGAGAATCTTGTTTATCCTAATTCCTTGTATTTTTGTAATACTGTGTGAACTATGCTCAATTCTACATTTGAATATGATGTATGCAGGTTTGATGTATGGATGGGTGTGTGAATGTGAGGGTGTTCAAATTTCAATAAAAATATATGGAAAAAAGGGGAAAAAAATAAGTGGACTCCATGTCCTCTTGCATGCCATATAGAACTATTGATTGTCTCAACACAGTGATTTTTCTTTTTGTTGAGCTCAAAGATGTTCTGTGTAGGTTTACAAGTAGTGTCGAACAGTAGGAGGTAAACTCAACAAACTCTCAAGAGTAGGAAGCTTTTCCATTACCATTTAAGTTTGAGATGTCTTAGAAATTGTCAGTACAGACAGAACAAGCTTTCTAACATAATCTTCCCATTACTGTCATCTTTAATCTCTTTTTGTTCCACAAGCACGTGAAGTCTGGATGCTGTTACTAATCCATGACGGTTAAAACAATTTCATCTCCGACCTGGTCCAGTTTTATGCTACACAATAAAACATTTCCCCAGGTCGACGTCAACGTTCTCTGATTTTATTAAAAGTGCGAATCGAGTGTGGAAAAACACAGAAATGGACGCGTTTTCAATATCGCTCAGCCTTTTCCAATTCCACTTTAGGTCGACATGCATTATTAAGAGCTGCATCTCTGTGAAAGTACCTGCGCTGTGTCGAATGAATAAATTGTGATGGCAAATAGGATGTGAGTGAGAACTGGGTCAGAACGACTCGGTACAATATGACTCAGCATTATCGCACATCTCTCCATTTCCTTACCTCCCCCCCACCACCACCACCACCGCTAAGCTCCCAGTGCCATACAAACACACTCAGTCCATTAAAACTTCCAAAGCTTCCATTTCCTACATTTAGATGCTCAGCGTGTAGCAGCCTCGCTCTCACCCTGCTGCAGCATGCAAACTGATCTGCTGTGAGGAGGGAGGAAAAAAGCTGCAGTCGATATTCATTTTCAATAAATCAAACTTTTCTTTGTTCCTACATTTCTCTCCTACTCAGGCATAAAATTACATTCTCTTCGCTAACATGCTGTCACCATTTCAAACCTCTTTACAGGTTTATAAGTGCCTTTATTTTCAGTGCAGCGAGATGGGATTCCTTGCAGTGTTAATGCAAAACTGAATGCTACCCAGGGAGGCAACAGCCACACAGGACTTTGCTCTTTTTAGATCTGTTTCGATGGTTTGGATGTAGTGGACGCACTTCCCACATTCGCATTTTGGACTTTTCTAGAGGCCCCTGATTGCTCTCCAGTTCTAAACGGTGCCACGCACTCAGTCACTGTCAACAGCCTCAGTTTCACAAGCGGAGCTGCTTCACAGCAGCAGGCAAAAATAGACCTCGAAGTGGCTGCTATCGGGGTGAAGTCTTTGACGAGATAATAAATGTCTGCTGGAGGAGATGATAAATGTCTCAGTGCTTTCTCCGTTCCCCCCAAGAGGACATCATGTGCCCACATCCTGTCATTTCAGGAGAGGCTCCAAGCTCATTCGCTTCGAGAGAGAGAGAGCAGAGCAATCACTATTTTTATTGTCTGAGCAAAAAACAGGCAACACTTCCATGATGGCTTGTTCTGACTAAACTGCTTGCTGACTGTGTGCTAGATGTAAGGGGCAGCATGACCCCTAGAGGTCACATTAAGTCTTTCCAAAATGCATCAGTAAGAGCTCTTATGTAATAAAAAATGATGGCTCCCGTTTCAACCACTTATCCACACATGTACACTATCAATCACAGCGATAGCCTTTAGACAAGTGTATAATATATGCTGCTTAAAAACAAGTCGTTGTGACAACAACAAAATTTTACTCTTATTACATCTGCTCCCGTTATTATTACAGGTGCAGTTACAATGGCTCATAAAGCAGTTTCATGGCATCATGAAAGTCAGGGGACAGGGCTGCGTATAGGGCAGCCAGGGCAGACCTGAGTAGAGGCATCAGGAAAGCTAAGGCTGCCTATAGGAGGAGGATTGAAGATCACTTTGCTGACAACGACCCCAGAAAAATGTGGCAGGGGATCAATCACATTACCAACTACAGAAGCAATAACCAGGCAACATCTAGGACTGATGCCTCACTGGCTGAGGATCTAAACCGTTTCTTCGCCCGCTTTGAGACGACCAAGCCCTCAGCTGCCACACCACTTCCACCCGCCCCCAGCACTGGCACACTAACACTTAGGGAGCACCAAGTGAGGTGTGTTCTAAGGTCAGTGAATCCCAGGAAGGCGGCAGGTCCTGATGGAATACATGGAAAGGTTCTCAGAGCATGTGCTGACGAACTGACCGGAGTCTTCACTAAAATCTTCAACCTTTCCTTGTCATCAAACACCGTCCCGCCCTGCCTCAAAACCTCCACCATCATCCCCATCGCCAAGAAGACAGCTGTGGCCAGCCCAAATGACTACAGGCCTGTTGCACTTACGCCTGTAGTGATGAAGTGCTTTGAGAGACTGGTCTGTCAGCACATCAGGGCCGGTCTGCCTCCCACTCTGGACCCCCACCAATTTGCCTACAGGACAAATCGTTCCACCGAGGACGCTATCACCATAGCACTCCACACTGCGCTGAGTCACCTGGAGCATCGAGGAAGCTATGTGAGAATGCTCTTTCTGGACTTCAGCTCAGCATTCAATCATATCATCCCGGAGATCCTGGTCCAGAAACTGTCTCACCTGGGACTCTCCACCCCCATCTGCCTCTGGATCAAGGACTTCCTGACAAATAGACCACAGTCTGTCAGACTCGGCCCCCACCGGTCCAGCACCATCACACTCAGCACCGGGTAGGGTTGCCAACCGTCCCTTAAAAAACGGAATCGTCCCGTATTTAGAAACAAAAGTACACGTCCCGTATTGAGCTAATAAGGGACGCACTTTATCCTGTAACACAGTGAGAATCAAAAGTAGTCTATAAATGTTTATGGAATTAACACTTTGTTTGAAAACATAATTCCCAGCCCCTCTCCTGCTTTGTGACCAATGAGCTGACAGCACACTTATGACAATTCGAGTATAACAATTCAGATTACCGCTCATCTCATTGGTCGAGGAAAAGTCGCTTACAGAGAAAATACCGGAAGACAACAGATGACCACAACAAGAAGCATGGCCAACAGGGAAACAAACGCCGACACTGCGGTGCAAGTCTCGGACGACAGTACACCTAAAGCTGGGCAGACACTGTGCGATTTTTTCAGTCACGTTATTCAGCTCCTGCTCAAACTGCACGATTGACTCGCAGGGGTTAGAAGTTGGTAGGTCACGATGCAGGTCTCACACTATACGACCAGATGCTCTGATGCGACCTGAGAGCTCACACTGTGCCTCCATAAAATGAAGGTTATAACAGAAAATCTGTCGCTCGCTCTCTCTGTCTTTCACTCACACAGACACACCACCACCATCAACTTTGCTAAATTGCTAATGAAAAACATTGATCAGGCAGCTGTGACTGAGCAGCAGTATAAATCCAACTGTTTTCACGGTTGTTGTGGTCGTGATCATTTTGTGATGCCACATCGAAAAGGCTCGGATGAGCTTTCCAAAGTTCTCCAAGTTGTGCCTCCGTCGCTTGTGTCCAGATCACACGCTGCACTGCCGTGCTGCTCCATCTTTTACACCAACGTTTACGTGTTTGCGCGTGAGCAGTGTGAGCGGCTGTGGTGACACCCTCACGAGCGATTGATGATCGGGAGCTGGTCGTGAGGTGTTAATCACTTCTCGTTACCCCACGTATACTACACGACGCACGATGAAGGCCAAAATCGGTCCGATCACTCAAAAATCGTCTCAAAATGGGCCTAAAACCGTACAGTGTGAGCCCAGCGTTAGAGCAGCAATGTTTGTTCCCCTCAGAGAAAGGGAAGAATGGGAAAAGGAAAACACCTGGCTGGAAAAAGTTAATATGGGCATGTGCAATGAATATCAGCGCTATGTGGCCAGAAGTGTGATAATATAATTTATTTTGTGTAATAAACAACTGCAAGGATAGATGATTACAACAAATTGATGACTAATACATAAAAGTAATACATAGATGAATAATGATGATGAGTTATGATGCGTAATCATGGGAACAAGCGGGTTTACAAACAGGAGCAGCTGATTAGCATTAGAAAAGCTGAAATAATATTTCAACTGAAGCCGATTGTACTAAATGCACTAAATGTGCACTGTTACAAGAATATTTTTCTTTCTATTGTTTTCTATTATTTTAAGTTAAGCAGGACAGAGTTCTTTTAAAGAAAGATTTACTTATATTCTCAAAAGTTAAGCATGACAGGCTTCTGTTTAAGAAAGAGACCTGTTTTACTGTGTTAATGTTGTCATTTTGAGCTAAAAATAAATAGCTAAATGATCATTTGTTTCACATGTGTTCATATCACAAAGAATACACATCTACTTAAATCAAATTCAAGTCAAATGGTTAAAAAAATAATTTCACACACAAAAAAAGAGCTAGAAAATTCACCACACTGGGAAGGGTGAAGACAACTGGGTCGCCCGGCCCTGGCCACGAGGTGTCCCTTATTTATTTTTCAGGGAGTTGGCAACCCTAGCACCGGGTCTCCACAAGGATGTGTTTTGAGTCCCCTCCTGTTTACGCTCTACACATCCGACTGCTCCCCTACCCATCTCTCAAACACCATCATAAAGTTCGCGGATGACACCACAGTGGTTGGACTCATCTCAAGGGGGGATGAGTCGGACTACAGAGATGAGGTCAACAGACTGACTGAGTGGTGTTCAGTTAACAACCTCCAACTGAACACCACGAAAACTAAAGAACTTATCTTGGACTTCAGGAAGGGCAGAGCAGACCCGGCCCCACTTTACATTCACGGGAGCTGTGTGGAGAGGGTACACTCCATGAGGTTTCTGGGCGTGCAGATATCTGATGACCTCTCCTGGACTGCAAATACTACAGCGGTGGTTAAAAAGGCCCAGCAGCGTCTCCACTTTCTGAGAGTGCTCAGGAGGAACAACCTGGAGGAGAGGCTGCTGGTGACATTTTACAGAGCCACCATAGAGAGCATCCTAACGTACGGCATAACAACATGGTATGCAGGGTGCTCAGCTGCAGACAGGAAAGTACTGCAGAGGGTCATCAACACAGCCCAGAAGATCACTGGCTGCTCTCTGCCCAGCCTGGAGGTCACTGCAAACTCTCGGTACCTCAGCAGAGCTGGCAATATCATCAAGGACCACTCTCACCCCAGCAACCAACTGTTTGAACTATTACCGTCAGGCCGACGGTACAGGTCACATAAAACCAGGACAAACAGATTCAGGGATAGCTTCTTTCCCAGAGCTATCACCGTAGTAAATAAGCACAAAAACAATTGAACCTATTCCATACCGTCACTGTCATTATATTATGCTGCTATTCATACTGTTGTAGCGCGCGGCGGACACTAAAGCGGTCGCGCCAGAATGTCACGCTAAAAAGAAAGATTCTTTAAAATACAAGGGGGAGCAAGCAAGTCAGATACCACGGGCACAGAGAGGAAGCAGGTCTGATCAGAAACAGTTTATTACTAGGCCAGGGAGCACAAATAAAACACCCTTAAAATGTACATAATAAAATGTTTGCTCTCTACTAAAAACAATTCTAAAACCCGTAAAACTACCATTTTCTACATTCACTAAACCCCCCCCTTGCTATAATTAGGCCACATGTTCATTATGGGTCCATCAGCAGGCCAGGAATTCCTCCTTTAGAGCAGAGTCCACGCCAGCCCCGTCTTCAGCAGACAAGAAAGAGCCACCCATCTTCTTGTCCTTCCGCTGGCCCATCACTTCCCAGCCCGGCTTGCGTTCTGCACCCGAATCCATGATGCGACCACCGCCACAGCTCCCCTTGCGTCGGTGTCCTGCAACATAACAAATAGGGGCCAGAACAATGGTCCCAGAAGCGGCCCTGGCTCATGGCCATGGTGACCCTCTCCCAATCCAGGTGCACCCAGTAAACAACAGTAGAGACCCTACTCACAAATGCAGGCAGAGGTAAACCTCTGCCCTGCTGCCAATCACACGCGTTGTCTCTTACTGTTGCCGTTCCATGAGGTCAGGACTTGGTCGCCGCATCACACTGGCCGTCTCGCATTAACCTTCCAGCCTCTCTCCTTCAGTGCCCAGCTAGCCTGTTTTTAAAAGGTCTTTACACAGCTGATAGGCCACCTCTGGACACACCCCTGCCTCAGCAGGTGGTCCCTATCAGCTAATTAGTCCCATGTGCAGCCAGTCCACAGTGGATAAAAACCATGTCACATAAAACACTAAAAACCATGCAATAGAAACAGAATAAAACCATGCAAATAAAACACTCATAAATAAACACTAAAAATCAGAATAAAAACAATATACAAGATAAATACAAATTTCCACTGTGTGACACTGTCATTATATTAATGCTGCTATCCTGTATATATTGTACATACTATTGTTTGAGTACTTACGATTGTTTTTTTTGTACTTTTTATATTTTACATTTATATTTATTATTGAAACTTGCACCAAGGGAGTGGCACTCCAATTCCGTTGTACTCTGTACAATGACAATAAAGGCTATTCTATTCTATATTTAGACTGCAGGGCTTGTTCAGAAATGGTCAGAGCTTTAAGGTGTGGACTTGGCATCAAAGTCCCTCATTAGTCAGATGGACTTTTAAGGCTCTGCTGCTAATGTGTTGTTTGTTGATAACAAATAACACCTTCAAAAATCCTGTGGAGCCTCTGAGTCACCAAATCAGCACAAGACAAGACACACTGACTCATAATTGGACAAATACTATATTATGAATAATGTGGCTGGAAGTTAAACTTTGTGCATGTCAAAAGTACTCAAGTGTTGACTTGTAACACTGTAATGCTTGTAGATCACCATATACAATTAATCTGGCAACAGTATCATTTCCTTGTTTATTCCGTTAATTCATGTCTCGTGCTTGGAGACACCTAATAGAAACATTATGTAATGTATGTAATGCTTTTAAATTAGGACTTGGTAACGTTATTACTGCCCAGTGTTGCCGTTACTCAAAAAAGGGTAATGTGTTACATATTACTCGTTACTTTTCTTTAGCCCTTTCATGCATAGTAGTAACTACTTGGACAGCTATTCAAAGGCTGTTTTCTTGTATTTGTGTCAGTGCTGATGGTATACTTGCACATAAACCACTCTATACCCGCCACCCACTGGTCGTTTAATGTTACTATAGATGTACGACGTGTTTCACTGTAATCATTGTTATTTAAACCTGTCATGCATGAATTATGACAACCTCTTTAGTATTTTATTCATCTTTTATGCCTAAAGATAAAAATACTTAAGTATAGTTCATGCATGAAAGGGTTAAAGTAATGCAAAATGTTGCTTAATTACTCGCCTGGGAAAGTAATTTGTTACACTACTCATTACATTACTTTCTCGTTACTCTGTAAAATGGCGTAAAACATATGTTGTCATAGTTACCAGTTAACAATATTACCCCCGAGGCTACAGTTCCACACATCAACACAAATGCCTGTCCTAATGAGGACACGCATACAATCCTTCTTTTAGTTTTTCTAAGCAGAAAACGGACAATCCAAAGCAAAGTTGGAAACCAGCCCAAAGAGACTGCAAAGCGATCGCCACACTGATTAGACACATGAACTGGTAGGAATGGAGGATAGGAGCCTGACTGCTCATCACTGCCTTTGTTACTTGTTAAAGTTCAGGTTCTGGCTGCTGATCTGGGGTCAGGGTGCACTCAGCTTTAAAATCAGCCTTTCCACTTTTGACTAGCTTCTAACCTTCACACACAATCACCAAAACTCGGGGTGTAGTATCTTGCCCATGCAGATTGGAGACTGGAGACTGGAGCCTTCTGATTAGAAGATGACCTGCTCTATCTCCTAAGCTACAGCCACCCTGTTAGCATGGGTTCATCACTATGGGGGTATTTATATCACACACCCTTGTCTGTTCTTATAATGTTTCAACTCCTTATCTATAAGACTGAGGTGTGCAAATGTTCTTTGACCTTCTGCTCTGACCACAATGAGGTGGTCAGACAAGTTAGAGGAGTTCTCAAATCCTTGTCTGAACACTTGCCTCTGTCTGTACGTGCCAGTATTTCAGCACTGACTGCGAGAGTGTGTGCACATAGATTCAGGAATGCAAAGAACAAGCATGTGGTCACAATAATCAGATCTTTTTGTTTTTTTCTCCCTTTTTTTAAAAAGAGGGTCTGGCTTTGCATAGCATCCTTTTGTTGGTTTCTAATAATGCCTGCAATCTGGACAACAAAATAAAAGGAGGAGCAGGGGTAGGGATGGCATGGGGGGTTGGGGGTGCGTGATTTTGTTTTGGGGAGGAAGACGGAGGCGGATGTGGCACTGACTATGAATCGCTTTAATTGCTTTTCTTGGCTGAGTGGGAGTAACTGATTGACTTCTGTGGTATGAAGAGGACAGACTTGCTGCCACAAGACTGTGCATTCATGCACGTGTGCACATTTGTGCAACTGATTCCAGTGCTTCTGCAATATTTGGAGATTAGCTTTTGTCTCCCTGCATTTACAGCATATGCATGTAGGGCTGCATGAACATCAGTGTGTGTATTTGTGTGTGTTTATGTGAGTGTAGGAAGTCTGTCAGCTGTGTGTGTGTTTGTCAGAAGCATCTGCTAAGGCACGGGCCAGATGGAGTGTGTATGAGGATTTGGTGTGGAGGCACGAGCTCAATTCTTCCGCCTCCTCCTTCTATTCTGCCTTCTGCTCTGTTGCTCCAATAAAGAGGAGGCCCAGCCGGGGGCCCGACAGATGTGTCAGTTTAACATTGGAGGCCCCTGAAGGAGACAAAAGGAGGCAGGAGACAGCAAAGTGACCGTGCAACTGGCCTGACTGACCTCTGAATTTAGCTATAGATAAACATGCTTCATATGTAGACAGGGATCTGCAGCAGTGACCTGAATTTACATGACTGAAACACCCCGCTAATTCACTTGTTGCTCCTTTTGAACCAAGCAGAGTGGTGCAGAATGTCATCCCAGTGGAAATGAAGAGGTTCCGTGTGTTAAAGGTTCAAACCTATCAATAAAGATGCATTAAAGATACATGTGGTTTAATGTGAATATACCAAATTACATATTGCAAAATACATTAATATTTAATATACTGCCATTTTGGTTAATTGAGCTTTAAAGCCTTCTGCCCCGTTAATCATTCTAAAAAAAGAACAATGCATAATTTTATTCTAAATTGTTGTGCAGATCCATTTTTCAAACTTTGAAATCTAATATAATACTTTACCCCTGTATCATATAGCATATCTTTTGCATAATTACTCTTCAAAAATGTATGGAACAACCAGCTGATAAGAAATCTGAGAGAAAGAAGTTGATGGTTGTTGATTCAAAACAAGGGTCAAAACAAAGAGGTCTATAACAGCATGTAATCTAGATTTAATCTACATGCAACAGCCTTAATAGTGCACTAATCATGTCAGGTTAAGATGACAATGATATTAAATATGACATTCCAAACAGTGTGTAGATTCTTTGCACAAGACAAGTCAGCTCATATTTAGCTAGCATCTGTACTAGTATTTGCTAGAGTTCAGGACTCGCATAGCAGCTATGATACAAAAAGATTAGAAAGCATAAAAAAATTAAATAACTAATAAAACACCAGGTTACTGTCAAGGGTGATGTAAGCTAAGTCGAGCAGCAAACATCATGGCTTTCCTGAGACTAAAGCAAGAATGGAATTGCAATCTCAGAGATTTTAATATAACGTTTTTAAATTTCTATAAATGTTGGATCAATATTTACTCAGGGTTTGTCACAAGTCTGTGGCGGCAAACTGAGCCAAATGCAGACACTCAAGGCAGGGACAGGGTTCAAGATTTTAAAAAAAGAAGGAGCTGGAGATCAAAACCAGAGAACAAGAATCTAAAACCAAACACTGTTCAGGAGGTCGGTAGAAAGACCACATGGAAAGTGGCGGCGACGGAGCAGTTCAGGGGCCGACATCTTGGAAAGTGGTGGCGGCCCAGGCAAAGCAGATCCAGAGGCCAAGCAGGATGTGTGGACGCACTGACCTCTGGCAGAGATGGAGCTGGACCAGGTGACAGCACGGCAGCCACCGGCGGTCGAGCTGGTGGCGGCATAGAAGCTGGAGGAAGGTGGAGCTGCAGGCAACAGCGTGGAGGCAGCGGGTGGATAGACGGACTCACCAGAGCCCCCAGCGGAGACGGACAGCGGCGTGGGAGCCGCAAACGGCTGGGTGGACTCTCCTGGGCCTCCAGAAACACTGACAGACAGAGGAAACAGCTCAGAGGTAACCACAGGTAACACAGCAGTCTCAGAGCTGATAAAAGCAGAAAAACAGTCCACACTAAATATCAACATTAACAGTCTGTGAATGGGCGACCCAAGGAACAGAAAATGCAGCTTTAGGAAGCTGGAAAATGTACAGTTCAGTTTCTTTAGGATCCAGTTTGGGTTCAACAAAAACCTGAGGGTCCTCAGTTTTAACCTTCAGAGTAAAGTTCTCAGTCAAGGAGAAATGGTCTCCAAATGTCCTGCTGTGAGGTTATCAGTCTTGATTTTTGATCCGAGAGGAGCACAAGGAAAGCATTCATTTTCACTCACCGTGGTGGACAAACCGTAACCCGAGGCTTGGAAAGCTGGTGTCGGAAGGTCTGTTTCTTCTGAGAGGAGGGAGGCAGCGGACCGGGCTGCTAATCCCCTGGCGGGCCCAGGAGGTCGGCAGCCAAGGCTGGAGGGTGAAGGTGGAGTGTGGTGAGGAGGAACTCCTATACCAAGGGGTGTAGCGACTCCAGTAGAGCTCGAAATGACAAGTTGTGACTAAGAATCTTAGCACAAAAAACCAAAGCAGCTAACATTACTATGTTTGTGGGTTAGTTGCTAGTCTCAAATCTCCTACTCCTGCGTGTATATATACAGTGGACATCTCTGAATCTTGTTTGTAAAGATATGAAGTGGAAGGTCCAATTTTCCCCGATCCTTGCAGTTATAAGCAGATCTATTTTGCGGAAAGCTTTGCTCAGGAACTCAATGCCTTAATTACAACATTTTCATTAGTTTGTGTTTAATTTAATATGATTAACCTTTTAAAAATGTATAATGTCTCATATGGAGGGAAATGTATTTATTGTTGTCTTGTTTGCTTTGGTTCTTGATGATTGTAAATGGATGTGATTCCCTACTCTAGCTGTACACTCTTTTGTTGATTGCAATCATAGAACAAATTCCATTTTAGCCACTGGGGACACACATTATATCAGCATCACATAGATGCTCTCATTATGACTATTATTTTCAGGGTTTATTACGTTTTATATTTCAGTGCTTATTACCTTTCGAGTCTCGGCTGGCCGATCTACTCGTCTATTATCTGCTGTTGTGATGACTGCATTTTCCTTCAGGGATCAATAAAATGAAACCTATCTGATTTTATATTATTTTGCTTCACAGAAGGAGGAACCCCAATGCCAAAGAGTTTACAGCTAACAAGCAGTCTCATGATGCTTTTCAACGCTATGACTCCAAAAAACAAATCTACTGTTGATTTATTCCTCTGTGAAGTGCATATTTCTACTTGTTTGTGAATTCCACCATATTATATTCCCCAGTATTTTACAAGACATACAAATGTAATGAAACATCTGCTTTTGCAAGTGCTGTGTGTTCTTTCAATTTTCAATTGGGGCAGCTTCACAGCAATCCTGATTGGCTCTCTCTTTAGGTCACGGCATCCTACTGAAATAGGGAAGTCAAGACCAGGTGATGTAGAACAGCTGTGTGGGTCAGCCTCCTCTGACACCACACCCTGAACCCACCACTCCACCCCTCCCCTGCAACTGTGCCACAAAATGTCTTGTTATGAATTAAGGGCTCGGTTTTGGTGGGATAGAAACTCATTATTAAAGAGCCTGAAAATAACTGCAAATCTAAAGGACTTGGTTCTATATTAGTGCCAGTTGTAATGGGTTTACTCACTTTTTAAGACCCCCCCCCCCCCCCCCCAAACAATAATACCCAATCATAATGTCTTAAAATGTTATAATGTATTCATTCATTTATGAATCATTTGCCTATAATCACTGTTTAGCTGCAAAGTTCAGTGACAGTGACAGTGAACCTCCGGAAACAAACTTGTCACGGTCTGGCTGGCAGACCGTGGGGATGTGGGGAAAGGAGGACCCAAAACGCAGACTCTGCGATGCAAACAGTGCTCTTTATTTACAGTGAAAAGGCTGTAAATACAATAACTCCCCGTTGCTCCCTCGAACCCCGTGTGCGTGCTTCCCTCCGATATCTGTGCTCGTGCTCCCCGCTGTTGTGTTTCCGCACCCCCGTGCGTGCTGCCTCTCCGGACCACTCCTCCTCCTGTAGGGAAACCAGAGACGCAGCCGTCAACACTAACCCTCGGCGGGCATATACGCACAGCACAGACCTAAGCTAACACACACTGACTTGGTAAGATAACTCAATGATCCCGCGTCGGTGGGAGCTCCAAGACTCTCCTAAGTAGCTCCCCCGACGAGCCCTGATCAGCGGCAGGTGTGTGGCTTCGGGTGTGGCCAGTCCCTCCGCAGGGCCACACCCCTCAGGCCTGCAGGTGGCCGAGCTCCATCCTCCAGGCACACCCGCAGACATACACACCCATACCTCGCCTAAACATATGAGTGGGACACAGACTAACACAGCACAGAGAAACACACATATGTACACGCACAGAGAAGGAGAAACGACACCAAAAATACATAATAATAATAATAATAATAATACACAGGTCCATGACTGCCCAGGGATCCTGGGTCGCCCAGTCCCAGGACCCTGACAAAACTGGGCTTAAAAAAATATAAAACTGCTCAATTCTGGGGATCAGAGTTGTTACAGGATTGTGAAGAAGTAAAGTATTAGATGTTACTAGTTACTTTTCTTAAAAGTAATGCAGTTATTTAATTACCTACCAGAGAAAGTAATTCATTACACTTTGTGTAGCATTGATTTTACATTACTCAATTATCAGTTAACAGCATAAACTTTAGGCTACAGTCCCACATGCAAACACAAACCCATATCAGAATGAGGACACAAGATCTTTCTTTTAGTGTGTAAGTGTTTTGAACACAAAACCAGCAACACAAAGAGAAGTTTAAAACTTCAAAGAGACTTCAAAGTGATCGCCATAGTGATTCTACTGTAGAATCATTTTACAGGTAGAAATGGAGGCTACAGTGCTACACGTTTGCCTTTATTACCTGCTAAAGATCATGCTGTTCCCCTTCATCGTCAACCTTCATCATCACTCTGACTTTGGCTAGCTTTGTGTTAGCATGTTGTCTGTGTAGATGCTTGCAAAGAGCCTATGTTGTTTTTGGATTATAAGGCAGCTGTTTCTGCTGCACGCAGTTTGCACTTCCACCATGCTCCTGTCCTTTCATACAATAAAAACAACGTGCAAATCTCCACTCCTCAAATTGTAGTCCACTCCACCCTCATGCACAAAAAAACTAACATTAGCTGATTGTAGCACAACTGCGCAGGAAGAAAAGGGCATCTCTTTATGCAGATCTCTAGAGAACAACATAACTGTAACTGTAATGTGATTACTGAAGTACACTAGAGTAAAGCCTTACATTAGTAAAGCATTACTGCAAAATGTAATTTCATTACAGTAACGTGTCACGCCTTACACCCATCACTGAGGCGGACCCTTGGTTATGTTTCCTCCCAGAAGCCTGTTTGCTGTGACATCTTTTACTAAAGTTGATCCATGACCCAATTGCCTCAGCCGCAATTTTTAGCTGCTACGCGCAAACAGAAACATCAAACTGTAAAATGTATTTCACTGATAATTTGATCAATCTGATATGCTGCCGACACCAAATTCAACAAGCATTTTCAAGCAATTCCATCTTGGAGTAGAATGTGCATACTGAAACGTGGACAGAAAGCTGAACTGATTTGATTAGACGAGCGTGTGCGACCCACCAACATCACCACTGCAACATGATACGGTTTCAAATAGCCAACCTACAGCGGCAGCTCTGGTGAATGTTAGAGAGAATTAGCTCCCAGTGATTTAGCCTGAGAGCATCTGTTTGTAGATGGGAGTTTGATCTGTGTGTGTGTGTGTGTAGTCTAATTACATGTACTGCTGTGTATGTGACATTTTGCATGCATGGCCGTGTGTGGGGGACTCATGCTGTGCTTACTGTAACCTTTGTTTACCATAAGCACAGGAGACAGATGCTGTAGGCTGTGACTCTGATGTGGGTTGTTCTGTTTAGCTTCACTGAGTGGGGGACACAATAGGACACTGAGGACATCCCTTTCAATTAAACTGAAAACTTTAACTGCTCTATGTGTGCGTGTGTCCTTTTGTCCTTCAGTGGTTGTGGGAAGCAGTTTATGATTTGTATCTTTGAAGAAATAACATTTATGTTTGTTTTAGTTCTCATAATCAAGGTCATTTTGGCTGCTGTGTTGGTCGCTTGTTTGCATACGCATGGAAACATGGCAGCACAGCTAGTGAGTTGCTGGAGAAGGCTTAATTTTGATAGTCAGCGATTGTATTTACTCACATTATAAAGCTGTACATCACTGAAAACTGTATTTTTAAGCACCAGGTATTGATTATAAATGATGACAGTAATTCACAGTTTAAGTACTCTGTAACGAGACATTGACTGCAGTGGTCCTGAGGTGCAAAACATGTCAACATTTCAGAAAACGCTATACTACGAAGCATAAAAAGCATCTTTGACATAAATAAAAATCCAAGTGTGAGCTAATGTGTATCGTAATGCTAGTTTTCAATGCTCTCGGTTAAAGCAGGCTTTTTGCTGCAGGTTCTGTGGGTGCTTACATAAACGGGCGCTTGATTCTTCATTTGATTCCTCTTTCATATCAAATTGACCAATTCAGTGCAAAATGCAACACTGCTGCTGTTGCAAATAAAAAAGAAGGAAAAAGAAAACAAGAGCGACAAGTGCCAAACTGCAGAACATCGGTAATCTTGTGAACTCATGAGCTAATGTATTTATTGGTGTGTTGCAGCTTGTTTCTAAAGTCACAGCTGCACATTTGAGATCTGAATCTTTAAACTGGATACATTTGAACATTAAACTTTACTTATTGTGTTTTGTTATGACACTGTCCCATGAAAATCATTATAGTTTGTTTTCAAATCAAAGTGAAATTGATTTTACTGACTGGATATTTCCTGTGACTGTGGAGTCCATCTGGCATTTGCCATAGAATACCAGAATTTGCAGGTCCACCACTGGCGCCCTGTGCTTTCACAGATGAGAGCAGATTCGCCGTGAGCATATATGACAGGCATGAAGGGTGTGGAGAAGCTGTGGAGAACATTGTGCTGCCTTTAACATCATACACTCTGAGTTGGGAGTCAGTGATGGTCTGCAGAGGCATATCCACGGAGAGATGCATGGGTTGCTACAGGCTAGGCAGCCCTGACTGCCATTAGGTATCTGGATCTAATCCTTGGACCCTGGTGCAGTGGGTCTTGGGTTCCTCCTGGTGCACAGCAATACCCAGTGTCATGTGGCAAGAGTATGCAGGCAGTTCCTGGAGGATGAAGGAATTGATACCACTGATTGGCCCAATGCTCACCTGACCTAATGTATAACCAATAGAAACCCCCTGGGTCATTTTTTCACTTTGATTTTTGGGGCGGTTTTTGAATTCAGCTCTCTGTACATTGATAATTTTCATTTCCATCAAATGACGTGGCATCCTTTCTTTCTTAATATATCACCAAGTCCATATCAGTATAGATATAGATAGTATAGATGGTATAGATATCACACATGATTTTTTTTTCTTATTAAACTCTTAAGTGTTTTCAAAATTTTCCTTTCATTTTCTATCAGTGTAAATATCTGTAAATTCCAGTGACAATGCAGAGTTTTGTGCTGCTGCAACAAAGACATGGCCTTATTATTATTCTATTAGTAGGAACGTTTCATGCATTAAAATATATTCCGTCAGCAGATAATCTATAGCACACCTAAACTGAAACTACAGGAATCAGAGAAAATGTGTCATTTAAAGCAAAACAATCAACATAACCAGCTGTGGACAAAGTTGTGTTCAACATTAGTCACTATGGTGATCTAAGCAGGTAAAAAGAGAGACACTACTATGACTAAACTATGACTTTTAAGCTCAACATACTTCACTAGCTTGTTAATCTCCCCTTGTAATAATAATACTTCTGGCCGGGTAAATGCAAATGAACTGTGTGCTAATAACAAAATTAATTTGCATTATTATTATAGTATTCTGAGATATCTGGGGGACCAGATGTGTTACTGATGTGTTACTGGTCTGTGTAATAGCCGAATAGATTTATTTCCAAGTAGTTTGAGAAGACCACAAGGCTAAAATGAATTAAAATTAAGTCTGAGTGAAACCTCGTCTTTTAAGGGTCTTGACATACACCAAACATGGAAGGTTTGATGTTAATTTAGCGAATTGTATTTCTTTCTTTGGTTTCAAAATAAACAGTGCAATGACAGTTTTCTGCCAATCACAATAAAGTACTGAGTAAACGCTGCAATTGCGAGAACTATAATCTCCCTAATTTTTAGTTGGAAAGCATTGCTATATATCTTGTGGTAGCATCTATAATCACATCCACTCTCGAAGGAGTTTTGCTTTGCCGCTCTCTGATGTGTCCTGACCATTAAAAGCTCTGTTTATTCTTGCGGATGGGAAGCAGAGTAGGGCCCAAAGTCCTCTGTGTGCCATTCTGTGTGTGTTAGTGCTTTTACAAG
This sequence comes from Rhamphochromis sp. 'chilingali', assembly GCF_963969265.1. Classification (NCBI taxonomy): domain Eukaryota; kingdom Metazoa; phylum Chordata; class Actinopteri; order Cichliformes; family Cichlidae; genus Rhamphochromis; species Rhamphochromis sp. 'chilingali'. Next base: position 6,734,438 of record NC_137949.1, read on the forward strand.
TCCCAGTCGCTTGTCATTTGCTGACATCTTAGCGCTCTTCTCTGCTGTGAGCCTAATCACAGAGCTGCTCGGGTAATTATCTTGCAAGCAAGGATAGAGACCAGCTAGCACAGGCAGAATATTTTCCATTCATTCCCCTCTGATGACTGTGTCTTCAAACATCTTTTAACTCTTTTTCATTTTCCCCTCTCGCTCCACTGATGAGGCAGCTACTGAAGTGATTGTGTCATGTCTGAAGGGTGACGCGGTTGTGTAGGTGCATGTGTGTGTAACCCAGATGGAAACACCTTTGTGGTCGGGCCGCACCGTGAGTCAACATGAGATAAGGTGGAGATGTCTTAGAGAGAGTTGTCACTCTGACAGGAAAATAAACACAGACTGACTCGTTTGCACTCTGAGCCCATCTGCACACACACACACACACACACACACACACACACACACACACACACACACACACACACACACACACACACACACACACACACACACACAAAGGTGCAGATATACAGTCATACACTCCCTCATCCATACTTATGACACAAACAAGGACTGACTTGCTGTTACTCCATTTTTATCAGCCTCACGTACACACACAAACATTCAAAAGCTAGGATAGACTGAAGGCTGTAAAATGAGGTTTAAAGTGATTCAGCCTAATTTTTCTCCCGTTTGACTTTTTTTCTGTCTCAAATCAAGGTCAATCGACACGAATCCAAGTCAACTTCAGAAAATATCATTATTTAAACCTTTCCTCTGTACTGAGAGGCTGTATAAGTTATTAAAATGGACATTGTTGCCATGAGCATGGCTGGCTGTGGACCATAAGGAGATGGTCCAGTATTCCTGGAATGCTGTGTTTTTTCTGTGGCATTCACTTTTCTAGAGCTTTAGTTAAGCACTTTTGAGGCAAGCAGAAAATTACCAGTGACTCTGGCTCATTACAAGGAATTTAAGAATTATCTGATATCCAGATTTGCTTAAGCAGATGAATTTTTGCAGCAGTTTTCACCTCTCACTTTGGCTCCAAGAAGCTTTATTGTGCTTCAAAATTGTCCAAAATGTTTCTGTTTCATAGAGCTTAATGTTTAAGTCTCAACACACAGTGAAGCTGTTACTAATTGAATTAGGAGGTAGAGGTATCTGTTTGGTTTAAGTTTTAACAAACTTTGCCATGTCAAAGTTAGAAAAGAATTCCAGTCAAGTCTCAAACCATTTCAGGACAACTCAAGAAATTGTGCAAGTAAGAGATGTTCGAGACAGTTTGCAAGTAAACAAAAGAACCTACAAGTAAAGCTTGAAGGTTTTCTGTTACACAAAGACAAGTTTTATTCTTGTTCAATTAACTAAAAAAAAACTGTGGTCGTTCTAGAAGTCTAACAAACTAACCTAGGAGCAAAAGTGCATTTCAAGATAAATGCCCCAGGAAAGGGATTTCTCCAAAGGATTACGGTAGGCCAAAAACTCCACAGGGAGCCTTTTACAGAGATGAATCATGTTTCAAGTCTGATTAAATCAAAGCTACTTTCAGAAAAATACCTCAAAGCATCCAAGACCAGTCCAAGTTAAATCATGAGTATTTCATAAGCAATTTTTTAAAGCACTTAGGACAAAGTAAAGGCTGAAACTAAAGTTAACTGAGGCAAGTAAATTAGCATTAGCAAAGGTGTCAAAGTAAGTGAATCACGAACTTGTGAGTCAAATTAAGTTGGTATAAGAAAAGGTTTCTGTATATAATCTATACAAGTCCATGTTAAGTTTAAGTTGTTTCGAGAAAATTACTGTTTGAATTTAAGTCACAAATGAACAAATCTGAGTTGATTGTGAAGGAAAAGATGATCATACACAGCAAATTCAAAAGTGTTAAATGTTTTGGTGTTAATAGTCTTCTTGCAAAAGTAGAGTTAATTTTACTCTAAGTAGAGTCACATTCTTTTAATGTAACTCTGAGGTGTAAAATGATAGTAGTTAAAATCGAGTGTTAAAAATGAGTGTTTCTATGTCAAATCTGGAGGTGTTACAATGGAAACATTAACTCTTGACCTCTTAACTCTGAACTCCTACAGGGGCTATGACACCAACAGAGTAAATTCACAGATTCCGCCCCCAGCACGGCTCCAATCGAAGCTGAAGTGAAGCCGTTTCAGAACATTTTGCTCTACATATTTGAGTTGTTTGCCATGCTTGGTAAGTCATTTTTTCAAAGATTGTTTCAATTATTATTATGAGCTTTTACTTCTGTGGCTCTTTGGAGTTGAGACAAAGCTGTGTGAAAGGCATTAGCCATGTTGCTCGGTGATAGCATAATATTCTGTTTTAGCTAGCTGAAAGGTATTGTTTGCGGGCAAATACCACAGCCTTGAAAAAAAGCTTGCATGTGAATTTTCAGTCAAATTTTTGGTCAAATACACCTAAAACAATGTCTAGAATGTGAAATGTTGGTATAATGGTGCTACTTGAAGCCTGAAAACGATCGCCCACAAAAACAAAAACGAGCAAACAGCAGTAGCTGACGTCCTGACTGGTTTCTACGTTAGCATTTAGATCCCTCCAGAGTTTTGTGCACACGGTTTAGGTAAAAATGAAAAAGGTTGAGGTTTTACATTTAGTTCAGTATTACCTGTTGCCTGTGTCCTTGTCCTTTGGGAAAATACTTTACACAAGTAATGGCTCAAAGAGGATTCCTTTTTTTTTACTGTGCTGCAATTGTTTACTGGATTATTTGTGCCATTAATTAGTGTCAACTAATTTTTATTCGATCTCCACACAGGATATGCTTGTGAAGATGGAATATGGGGGAGAGCAGAAGTGCGCTGAAGTTCCACAAAGTGATGAATGAAGGACATGCATATTGTATTGAAGAAATAAGTGATGAGAATGCTGTTATTTGCATTTACCATGTCAGACCTTTTGATAAACAAAATTCTAATGAAAGTGAGAACATGTATACTGTTACATCTTTCAGAAAATGTTTTGAAATTGTGGTGCACAGTTCAGAATAAATGTTTTTCAAAAACCATTGCATCTTTTTAGTAAATGTTTATTTCCAAAATAAATTTCTAGAAGTTCAGAACAGTAAAATTCCCGCTTTTTAGAATGAATTAGAAGATAACTCTTACGTAGTTAAACTAAAATACTCTTTGAGAGTTAATATATAAACTCTTAACACCAAGTGTTAAATTATCAACTCCAGACAGATTTGGTGTTTAACACTAAATCAGAGTTAACGTACCAACTCTCCAAAAAGAGTTAAATTAACACTCTCTGGTGTGGACCCATATAGACACTTTAATAGTGTTGAAATCAAATCCGACAGTGTTAATTTGGACATGCTGGATTTGCTGTGTAGTGTTTAGGAGTCAGTTCTCAAGTCAAAGTTCAATCACTTATTCTACAGGGTGGGCCATTTATATGGATACACCGTAATAACATGGGAATGGTTGGTGATATTAAAGTCCTGTTTGTGGCACATTAGTATATGTGAGGGGGCAAACTCCTCAAGATGGGTGGTGACCATGGGGGCCATTTAGAAGTCGGCCATCTTGGATACAACTTTTGTTTTTCAAAAGGAAGAGGGCCATGTGACACAGACTTATTGGTAATGTCACAAGAAAAACAATGGTGTGCTTGGTTTCAAGGTAACTTTATTCTTTATTCTTTCATTCAGTTATTTACAAGTTTCTCTTTATTCGAAGAGGTTAACACATGAGGAGCGGATCGAAATCGTGTTGATATCTGGTGAACGCAGTAACCGGGTCATTGCAGCAGATTTCAATGCACGACACCCTACGAGACCACCCATCTCCCATGCTACAGCTAGCAAACTGCTTGCTAAGTTTCGTGAAACTGGTTCAGTGTTGGTTTTGCCAAAACGTGGATGCAAGAAAACTGTCACTAATGAAGAAACATCAGTGGCTGTCCTAGCTTCATTCGGCAAGAGCCCACAGCGTAGCACTCGCCGCATGTCACTGTTGAGTGGCATTAGTCGAACATCCCTTCGGCGGATATTACCTACTCACAAATGGCACCCTTACAAACTCCAGCTACTGCAGCATCTCAACGAGGATGACCCAGATCGGTGCACAGAATTTGCAGAATGGGCAAAATAAAAATTGGAACAGGACCCTCAGTTCACACAGAAGATTCTGTTCAGTGATGAGGCAAACTTTTATGTGAATGGTGAAGTTAACAAACAAAACCACCACTAACCCACAATGGATGGATCCCTCCAAGACTGTTGGAACAACAAAAGTGATGGTTTGGTGTGGTATATGGTAATTGGTAAATGGTAAATGGCCTGTATTTGTATAGCGCTTTACTTGGTCCTAAGGACCCCAAAGCGCTTTACACTATACACAATCATCCACCCATTCACACACACATTCACACACTGGTGATGGCAAGCTACAGTGTAGCCATAGTCGCCCTGGGGCGCACTGACAGAGGCGATATGGGGTACAACGATAGTGGATCCATTCTCCATCAATGGAAACCTCAAGGCCACTGGATATTTGAAATTGCTACATGATGATGTGTTCCCCTCTTTATGCACTGAAGCTGGACCGTTCCCTGAGTTTTTCCAGCAAGATGGTGCACCACCACATTATGGGTGCCAGGTCCGAGCATTCCTAGATGAACAGTTTCCTGGAAAGTGGATTGGTCGTCGTGGGCCAGTTGAATGGCCCCCAAGGTCTCCCGATCTGACCCCCTTAGACTTTTATCTTTGGGGTCATCTGAAGGCAATTGTCTATGGTGTGAAGATACGAGATGTGCAGCACCTGAAACTATGGATACTGGATGCCTGTGCTGGCATTTCTCCTGCGGTGTTGCTATCAGTGTGTGAAGAGTGGGAGAAGAGGGTTGCATTGACAATCCAACACAATGGGCAGCACACTGAACACGTTTTATAAGTGGTCAGAAACTTGTAAATAACTCATGAAAGAATAAAGTTACCTTGAAACCAAGCACACCATTGTTTTTCTTGTGACATTACCAATAAGTTTGATATGTCACATGGCCCTCTTCCTATTGAAAAAACAAAAGCTGTATCCAAGATGGCCGACTTCTAAATGGCCACCATGGTCACCACCCATCTTGAGGAGTTTGCCCCCTCACATATACTAATGTGCCACAAACAGGACTTTAATATCACCAACCATTCCCATTTTATTACGGTGTATCCATATAAATGGCCCACCCTGTACAAGGCCTTCAAGACAGATTCAGGACAAAGAACTCAGAAACAGTTGCCAACAGTTAATAACTTGTCAGTTATTAATAATGGCAATAAAAAAAAACGAATTGTAACACAGCATTTGAGCATTTTCCTAAATTAAGATTTGGCAGGCATGCCTAATACAAGCCAAGGTCCATTATCCAGCTGAAAGAGACCACAGGGAATACCATTTATATGAAAAGGGTGTACATGGTCTGCAACAATACTTAGGTAGGTGGTACATGTTGTATGGGGGTGGGGGGGGGGGGTGTGGGTTAGACAACAATAACAACTGTTTTAAATATTCTAATTTGGATTCATAACAATAGATATAAGCAAACAGAGTTGGAAGTATCTGGACAATTTGAACATACATATCAATTTGATTTTTGGAGCCAGTCTCAAGTGGGCATGAAAGGAACTGCAGTTTTAAGCCATTTGGAAAAACATGTCACTATGGATACAGAGAAAATGAAGCTTTCTAACATGTTAAACACTATAAAAATGCAAATTTGAAAAGAGTTCTGGTACCTAAACACTAGACAGCAAAAGAAAATAAAACTATATTTCATACTAGAGCTATAACTCTTTTAAACTGGAAACTCTCTAACAATGCTAACAGTTAGAGCACCCTCATTATGAGGCGAAGCTTTGAGGTGGAGAATCTATATGAACGTCATTACTTTTCAAATTACTCGAGTTTCTCAAGTAATCATTTCAGACCAATTTCTCATCTTTGCGTATCTGCACCTGTTGTGCTTTCAAATACTTTCCATGTTTTCAAGCTTATATGAGACTAGAAAGGTTTCATATAATTTAGCATCGTTGCTCAAATGCAGCAGTTTGAGACTGAGACACAGAGCAGATGGGAGCTCTGATTGTGTTATTGTTTGCTCTTCTATAACCATACCTTACTTCCCACTTTCCACTGCTGGAGTACAGGTGAGCTCAGATTGACTCTACAGCCATGTCCTGCTTCTACTGCACACAACAGCTGCAGGCTTCATATATGCACACTTGATATGATAAAAGAAATAATTTGATCTGACCACAACCTGCAAAATCACCATTGGTGCAATAAAGACTCCCAACATGGAACCAGGAAGATTTACCTGGATTAGGAATGAGCTGTAATAGTATTAATATTTTTTACAGTAGCAAATGCTGTAGACAAAAACTGCATAAGGTTGCTATTACTATCGATTTTCTACAGAATAGTTTGGATTTACTCAATTTCCTTTTATTGGTAGAGAACAGTTTTACATGTCAAACAATAGCTACCATTAAAAACAACATGCATGTGACCAAAAGCAACAAGTTCATTGCTAACAAGTGCATGAAAATTAGGTATTTTAATTTCAAATTAGGTGCAGGTTGTCATGCTTGAGCAGCAACTGTAAGCCAAAAAATATTTAACCAAATGCCTCCAAAGTGAAAGCAGGATTAAAACAAATAGAATGAACAGAGAATTTTAAAAAGTAGGGGGTATATGGAAGGAGCAAACGTTTCCCAGTAGAACATTGTCCAAAGCATCATGCTGCCTCTGCCAGGGTACCTTCTTCCCATAATTCATCCTGGTGCCAGGTGTTCCCCAGGGAAGTAATGCACATGCAGCCGGCCATCTACGTGTTACTCATCACACCAGGACACCTTCTTCCATTGCTCTTTGGTCCAGTTTTGATGCTCACATGCTCAGTGTCGGTGCAGCATGGGCACCCTGACTGGTCTGAAGCTGTGTAACCACATAAACAACAAACTGTGATGCCCTGTGTATTCTGAAACCTTTATATCAGAACCAGCATTAACTTTTTCTCATATTATGTTACATCTTCCTGAGTTCAACACTTAATCGGATACATATTTATAGTCAATGTAGGAGACGTCCAGTAAAAGAAAAAAAAGAAAAAAACAACTGTTTTTCTAGTGCTCAAAGTTTAAGACAAGTGCTAATTCATACTTTTCTTCCTCTAGCAGTTCTTTTTGTACAGGTTCTAGCTGACTTAATGCTCCTTTTAAGAAAAGACCTACATTTCCCTTAACTGCCTTGGTTGAGGCCAGAAAACAAAGTACACAGTTACTTTCTGCTCTTTATTCTGGATGCCAAAGATGATTACTGTTTCATCTTAATGTAGTTGCAACATAAATTGGAGGAGACGCCTGCCCAACCCAGTCGTCTGCAAATTATGTTAATACACAATTAATTTGCAAGAGCTGGAGGAAGAGTAGTGTGATTCTGTGATGATTATTTTTCTCAGTATAGCTACAGAATGATAAGTGTTTTTGATGTGTTTGATAATTGCATATTTTTTTTAATTGTATTAAAAAAAAGTTTTACAGAACCCAAAGCAGAAGGTCAGAAGCAAAAGGAAAATGTTGATACTGTTGAGTTAAATCACTAAACCACAATATGACCTCTGTCATGTGCTGTTTCACATGCTGCATTAAAAATTCTTTGCTATGAGTCCTTGCCAAACTTTATCCTCCAATGACCGTTCTTGTTTAATTAAATCATCATCAGCTGTTCGAACATAACCCAAACTCAGTAAGACTGTTGACCGGCACACAGCTCCTTATAACACTCAAGTAGCTCGTCTGTAAAGCAGTAAACAAAAAGCACAGCAATCCTCCCTCCTCATAATTGACTTACTGTATATGAGCCTTCTGCTGCTGCAGTCTGAAAAACTACTCTGTCACAAACAGTGATTAGGGAAGGCTTCTTTCAAAAAGAGGCAAGCACAGTTTTATACCTGAAACGATGAGTGGTGAAACTGCGTGGCTTTATTAGACAAATATAACAAATTCACACAGCAGACATAATTGATTTAAAGTGCTGCTAAATTAGCATTGATATAAGTCAGAGACTTGGGTTGCATTTGCTCAACACTTGCCATTGAATGTTTTTCGGTCACGCTCTCTTACCAGCAGACCACCCAGCCTTTGCAACCTCCCACAACTAATGGAGCAATCAGAATCTTGGCTGAAATCCTCTAAAGTGAAACGATGGTGCATGTGAGAGGCACGAAATTCCCACAACAAATCTAATTCACTCAAATTTTCTTTAATTGGATAATAAAGGCGATATTTCTTGCTGTGTGGGGAAATACCCTTTCAAATCTTGTCTCGATTATCAAGTCCCACAGGAGGCTGCAGAAGGTCTGAGGTTCAAGGTGGCTCTGGCAAGGGAAGGAGGGCATCTCTAGTTTGATAAGATTATACAGCTCCCTTTGTGTAAATGCTGCACGTGTATCCCTTAAATCTCATGTTTAAACCCATTTTAATGACTCACGTTTAATCCTGCTCACTTATAGACTGGTTTATTGTTTCCTACAGATTTATGTATCTTTCAGATGTATGTTGATTTATATATCCTGATTATGTTGGTTATACTTGTTTTCTCTTGTCTGATAAACCACTTGTTTAACCCCCTTTAATGAAAAGAATTAATGAGGTATGTTGTGCTTTCTTCCTTTTTTTCAGTTCAGTGGTTAAAAGAGACCAAAGGATTTACAGTGTGTTTGAACTTCATGTCTGTCAGTCGGGCAGAGTTGAAAACTCGTACCACATTTTTCCAGTTTTGAGGGTGCCTGAGTCAACCACTATCTTTGATTTGCTGAAATTCAGAAAGAAATCGGGCGTTTTACTCCAATTCTATTTGCAAATCTTGTTAATAATGCTTATCTTATCTAATATAATTGACACATTTATTGACTGATTGCATAAAACCAACAGAAATAAGAAACCCATCTCAAGGCTATATTCAACAAAAAAAAACAACCAAAGTGAAATCTAAGTGGGTGAAACAGTCTGAGGTTTCCATTTCAGAGGATGATTAAAAGAATATCTGTCTGATGCAGCGGAGCTCTACCAGCTCAGGTGCTTGGATGTGCTTTTATAACCCCTAAATAAAAGAATGTGCAGAGGAGCACAGCACAGCGAAAAGTGATTTATTTTGGCGGAAGTGCAGAGAACAGGTAGCAAACCACTACCATGTATTTTGGAGTTGCCTGGTCATTTTTGCCAACTGGGGAAGAGGGGGCATAACAAGGTCAGTACAGCCTGTACTTGAAAGTGAGATGGACTTTCTACACCCATAAATGGTTTAAAAGTGGACTAAATCGACTGAGTCAACTAAATTGGCCAATTAAATAATATTCAAAACATGAAGAAAATTACTTTTTTTAAATTTTTGGGCTAATTACTTTACAAAAAATTGAGAGAAATGCATTAAATTCCCTGTTTTTTATTATTACGTCTTTTATCTACACTGATACTCTGAGTGCATCTATGACCAGCCGTTTCTGTGTCTGTGTTTATACAGCTAAACAAAAAGATTTAAAAAAAAAATGCTTATAATAATGTCAACAGTTTGTTATAATATCAAATAAATGGTTATAAAACAAAATTACAATGAAAAGCTCAATTAGTCCCGAAGTCAAAATTAATCTTTTATCAAAATTGCATGGCTGCTTAACCAACAGCTGTCGAGATATTAAACAGCCTTATGGCGATGCAGTCAAAGGATCACTCACACATGCTGACAGGGTGATTTTGGCAGCAAGCAAGTACAACCACGCGGAGATCCTTAATGCAGTTAGCAAATTAGCCGTTGTAGGCAGCTAATTTCTCTGTTTACTTTCAGACAGGCTAAATACAATCATTTAAAGTGATTTCCCCAAAATCAGACATTTTTCCTCTAATAAAACTTAGAAATATTTTAACCACTGAAGATGGTCCTCAGATTATAAGCCTAAAACTCAAATTGTTTTTTATATTTGAGAATTAACCAAATATAATCCATAGAGTGCAGACAGTAATCTTGGTCTGCTTAATCAGGTAGGTCAAATTAAAATGCAGTGGTTAACTCATAAGTTAATTCGAAGCCCTGTTTTTCTCAGTCCATTGCAGGTGGAAACTGCGCCCGTGGAAAGCCAACATGCTGTTGGTCCCAGCTGACTTCCATTATACAGGGCAGTTTCATTATTTTTTCAGTTAACCAGAAACAAACAAATACACTCCAGCAGACATGGCAACATTTCTGAAAATGAACTCATCTTTTTTAGGCAAAAAGAGGAAAAATATTAGATACAAACCATTTTTTAAATTATTGTAAACACAAAATGGCAGATTTTTTTTAACACTGCATCCATAAACCAATCAGATATTATAGTGTAGATTTAGGACAGTGAAGAATCCTTCACATGCAAAGCTAAATAGAACAATATATTTTTTAAAAACGAAAGGTTCAAATATATCTAATAATGCAGAAAAAAATAAAGAGGAGAAAACCAGTAAACCTTACAGCGTGTGACCCCTGGCAGTGGCTCATTTTGCCAGGCTGGTAATCCAGACTATGTGCATGGCATGTGTTCCTAGGGTCTCTTTTAATGAGATAGTCATGGCCTAGTTAACATCAGGCCCGGGCAGGTCTGATTCCTTATTGAACTCCAGGGACGAGTGCTTGTGAATCCCTCAGCAAGCAGGCCAAGGCGCATCCCTCCCCCCAGTTGCAAATTAGAGATGATCATTCAGCCACTTTTTACAAGGTGAGTGATTGGCTTTCATCTGCAGGATTACACTATGCCAGAGACCCGGCAGGCAAACACCTCCAAGTAGCTAATAAGCAGATGTGTGAAGAAAAAAAAAAACATTGTGCCGTAACCACATCTGAAGTCAGAAATAACAGGGCAGGGAAAACGATATTTCTTTTTATGACTCACTGCAGGCAGCCTGTCAAAACGTTCAGTTGGCAGATCTCACGTCAGCCAAAACCACAGAAGTGATCTTTGAACACTTGAAATCGCCTCATCCCAAGAATCCCTTTTTCATCCCTTTTTTGTACTTGGCTTTTTTTCATCTATACTGGAAACACCCCTTCCTGAAGAAATTTTAAAAAGTTGCAGTCAAAGAGGACGAAATAACTACATTATACACATTTTAATTATTTGAAAAAATGGTGAGGGGTAGCTTTTTGTGGGGGTTGGGGGTTAGCTAGCTACAGAAAGAGCAGTAATTTAAAGGTTATATGAACATACCAGACAGTTTAGGGCAGCGAAATAGCAATACAGGTTTCAAGGATAACTTTAGTTCCTTTTGATTGTCTTTTTTCGGTCCTTCTTTACTTTACATTTCCTTTGCTCACAGATCAGCAGCTACATGCTTGAAGTTCAGTTTAAGTGCAACAGTTGTTGTAGCAGCCCGAACAGACTTGAGCTGGGGTTGTAGCAGGACACTGCTTGGAATTGGATCAGAGCTCTGTTCTTCTAGCACTGTCTAGAGCAGAGGTGGGGAACTCCAGGCCTCAAGGACCGGTGTCCTGCAGGTTTTAGATATCATCCTGGGTCAAATGATTTTTTCATTACCAGGCCTCTGGAGAATTTCAAGACATGTTGATGAGGTAATTTAGTCATTTAAATCAGCTGTGTTGGATTAATGACACATCTAAAACCTACAGGACACCGGCCCTTGAGGCCTGGAGTTCCACCACCCCTGGTCTAGCCTCAGTATCTCATTTGTACAGGCTGGAACCATATGCTGGGACTACAGTATGCGGTGGCTCAGCATGCTGCTGCACTTTGCCCACCTGGCATTACACCTTGATTTGGACAGCTCAATGGGCAGCGTGGGCATCACTGCATGGATGATGTTTTGGTTTGTATTCAGATTTCACACACCGACTTCATGTGACTGCTCTTGGGAACCTTGATGCAACAGCTGAACATTCTGCTGAATGCAACAGCAGGATCATGAAGCTAATCTCCAGACATGCCTGTGAAACCTCTCACAGAGGAATTCATAAAATCAAAGCACTTGCATGCAATTTGTCATCTATCTGTAACTTTGCCTACAAGCCCCTGCAAACTTATACACTTCAGCCCTCATTTATAAGGAACAAAGTCCAGTACCGGATAATTTAACTCAAGTCAAATTTAGCAAAGTTCAATATGTAGAATTAAACCAGAATTTCAGTTTTGAATTATGTCTAACTCTCTAACTAAAGAAAATGAGTGGGATTCATTTTCCTCTTCTCCTGTCACGGTCCTGGGTCGGTGACCCAGTGTTTTGTACTTTTACTTTTGATTGTATTACGAAGTATGACTGTTTGTTTTGGTTTCTGTCCTAGTATTTCAGCTTCCTAGTTTTGGTAGTACTTCCTGAGTTATTGTTTTTAGGTTTTGTTATTTGGTTTCCCAGTGTTTATTCTGTGCTCCCTCTTCTCTGCGTTCCTCCTGTCTGTCCATGGTGTTATTTTGTCTGCACATGAGTCTGCGTCTGTTTAGTTCCGTGTCTCGTCTGTCTGTCGTGTACTTCCTGTTGCTTCCTTTGTAGGTCTGTGCCTTATGTCTGTGCGTTCAGCTTCGTGCTCTCCCTGTCTCGTCAGTGTAATCAGCGTCAGCCGTGTCTCCCAGTTGTTTCCTCTCAGCTCTGTTCACCTCTTGTATTTAGTGTCTGCGTCTCCCCCTGCTCGTGGTTGCGTCGTACCCTCACTTCCACTGTGCGTTCTGTTTGCCAACCTGTTTAGTTAGTTTTCTGTTCAGTTTCTTCCCAGCAATAAAACTGAGTATTCTGAGTTACTTCTGCCTCCATGAGTCCTGCATTTTGGGTCCTCTCTTCCTTCCTGCCTGCACACAGCCACGACATCTCCTGGATCGCAATCTGTTTTTAATGCGTATATTATTGAATTGACCAAGTTGCATGGTCAGAGGGAGAATAGAAGCTTTATATCTAACCAATGCACAATCATTTCCTAAACGCACGATCAGTCTTTATAGCTGCCACTAGAAAACTATGGAAAAGCAAATTAAATTCATTTTCAAATACAGTTCTACAAATACTTTTAATCTAAGAATTTTTTTCAGCTGCCATAATAAAAAACTAATTATGAGATGATACTAAGTCATGCATACAAGACAAGTTCTTATTTTTTTTTCCCTTTAGTTAACACACTGTGCTCTATCATGTGCCTAATTCTGACTGCGAGCACACAAATAAGATGTGGCATCTGAGTACTCACAACAATATTTTGTTCCTTCAGCAAGTCACCTAGGCCGTGCTGATTTGAATCACCACTAAAGAGAGGAGAGCCTTTTATCTTTCGGATTATTTGCCTTCCACAGACGTCACAAAAAGTTTGAACAGTGTAAGTTTGGGAGGGGATAAAAGGGAGGAGGATAATGCTTTGGCCTCTTCCTCCCAGATTTCTCTCCCCTTTGAACAGCAGCAGAATCGCTTTAATCACCAAGTACAAAGGCTACTCACAGAACCACACTCTGTTTAATTATTGCTGACACATTACAAGACAGTTACACGTTCTGGTACTGACAGTGCGCGACTCAACTGAATACTCCCCACAAGTGTAGATGGGTACACGGATAGTCCAGGAAACATTATTAAAACTAATTTAATATAGAAACATATTGGAAACAAGCAGCTGACATGCTTTTGCTGCTCAACAAATCGAATCAAATATGAGAGTTTATACCTGCCGGAATAGGCAATTTCATACAGTTGAAATTCCATTGCTTCCCAATATTCAAATCCACTTACCTAGTTCAGATTTGACAGTCTTGTCTTTACATATGGAAAGAGTGAGGTTTCTCCATTTTCATGATGTCTGTGCAGAAGTGGAAAATGAACAGCTGAAACAACAGTTGATTCAAGATGGAAATGACTGTAGTAGAACACATAAACCATGCTCTGCTTATCAGATTTTCAAGTTAATTAAGTGAAATTCTCTGGTTTCACAACAGGAGATGGAGATATTTTCATGACTAGCTTAAAATTAGAAATGTGTTATGCCTTGTCAGATTCTGCCACTAAAGTGTTTTAGTTGATTTTTTTTTTAGAACAGCTCAACTGTATGTATATGCAGTCCAGACGACTCTATGGGCAGTGATACACTTTTTCTTCTGCAGGCTCTCTGCTTCAGCAAATTCAATTTTAAGTGTAATTGCATAATATATTAAAGTGCCAAGTTTCAGCTTTAATTTGAGTAGGTGGAGGTTAATATAGAAAGAAATGTCTGCGCCATAACGTCCTTTTAACACCTAATGCCAAGAGTTTAGAGGTCCAAGAGTAATTGGACTGGAAAAGTCAAACACAGTCATCATATTAAAGGGGGTTGTAGAGAACCCTTTTCCACAAAGATATCAGCAGACTGTTTGGATCATCCTTTACTTCAGTCACCTGCAGTGGTTATTTCCGGCGTGTGCACTTCATGGAAAGTAAAGCAGGCAGCAGTGTTAAAGCTGCTGCAGAAGTGTAGCTTAACGACGGTTCCCAGGAATTTGTAACCGGCGTGGAAAACTTCAAGGAACTGTCAGATATTGATGTGGAAATTGAATTTTTAGTACTTTTATAAGCCTGACAAGTCTGGCTGCTCAACACCAACCACTATGCCTGACTTGTAGTGCTTGTAGTGCATTTTAATGTTGCGAGCTACAAAAATGTAAATGAGGATAGCAGGAAGCCACCACTACTCCGGTGCAAACAGTTAATGCTGACTGTTGTTGTCCTTGTTCACAGTACCATGCCCCGAAAGTGGCATCAGGATAGTGTGCTTCGGTGTTGTTATGGCATGTCATGCACCAAAGAATGCTTGTAACCTGATGCGTACATAATGGCCAGGCTGAATGGGAGAGTATGCAAGCAGGTTTGTCTCTATAGGTATTGAAGTAATACAGATTCCCAAATGGCCAAGTTGGAGATTGCTGCAAAAGAGTTGTTCTGCCAAATGTTCTGCCAAAAAGTTAGGGGGAAAAAACTCCACTTGTTTGCTGTTTCAGCTTCTTCTATTCATATTCCAGCAGTGAATATTAGATTTTTTGAGTTGCAACAGTTTTCTCTTAGGAGTAGACTTAAGCCGAGTCAGGCATGCCTCAAGCATGAGTGTAAGTGGTTAGTGGACTGTGTTTACGCCAAAGTTCACACAGGCAGTAGCCAACATATCAAGTCTCCTTTTCATCTCTGTATCGCTGTCTGTATGTTTGAGATTACTATCCTTCAGAATGATCAGCTGTTGACATCTGAAGTTTCCATCAAGTTTCCATCATTCATCACTTCAAAAACTCCACTGGAATCTTTCTGCATTTTTGTAAACTGAAGCCTGACCTTTTTGTTTTGTGCACTCCCAGCAGTTTGCATCATCTAAGGTTCTTGAGGGCATCCCTGACCTGTTAAGAGTGCTTTCATCACCACACAAGTACTTCTCTACTCCTCCATGAGACTCATGCTTCTTACTGTATTCAAGACTTACAAGGTCTTGAATAATCAAGCCCCATCTTATCTTAGAGACCTCATAGTACCATATCACTCCAATAGGGATCCATTGGAGTGATATGGTAATATGAGGTCTTACTTATGAGGTCTTACTTATGAGGTCAGACTGTGGGCTTACTTGTGGTTCCTAGGATATTTAAAAGAAGAATGGGAGGTAAAGCCTTCAGCTTTCAGGCTCCTCTTCTGTGGAACTCTGCTGCAGGTCTCTAAGTCAAACGATCACTGTGGCATTACTGAGAGTTGAAAAACTGTCTAAATTCTTTCATCTGTAATAAAATGATCAGTGTGGCTGCTCTACCAGGTGTAACAATTAAGTTTAACATCCAGACATCCATGAAAACAGAAATTATGAAATTTTAACGGAGTTAGAAGTTAGCAGGAAGTTAGCTCGCAAGCTTCCATCTAAATATAATATACCATGTTCAGACTGAGGGGTTTTGGAAACAAATTAAAACATACAGCTCTGCTATCACTTCTGACATAAATGAAGACAGGAAAGTAAACAGCAGTGACATTTGTAGGGTTAATGAAGTTTGGCTAGCTGGTATATAATGATGTGCTATGTGATCGTTAGCGACACAGCTATGTTAGCATAATATAAACAGTGAAGCTGGAGGACGAAAGCTAATGAACGGAGGAGTTCTTTCAACTCGATAAAAGTTAACGGGAGGATTCCCGATGGTTAGGGGCAAATGCAATCACATGGCAGGATGCTGTAAACGGACCAAACTTCAGTCAGGAGAACAACTGAGATAATCCATCCATACGAGGTTAGTCATTAATATACTGCAGCATGGGCTGAGCTATAGTTACATGCAAGGTTTTAAAAACTGAGCTTTAAAATGAATAGCGGTAATAAAAACTGAGAGAGGCTGACAGTGATGACTGACTGTTTCTAGGGGCTTGTTGAGATTAAATAGAAGAAGATAAAAAGCATAAAAACACAACAGCCTAGTTAAACGCAGAGTAGTTTGGACCTCAAAGTGACTCTTGTCGTGTCTCCCTCCCCCGCCCCTTCCGTGAACCTGGTGCTGAGAGTTTTTCCTTACCACTGTCACCAAGTGCTTGCTCACAGGGGTTTACCATAGTACTGGCTGTGAAAAAATATTGTCACAAATCCACAAACACATCTCCTCTTTATGGAAACGTATATGATAAGAAGCTTAGGTTTCCTTTGAGTGATTGTTCTGAAAGGTGCCCTTTTTTCCTGTTCCCTGATGTCAGTTGCAGAACTCATGCTATTTTGAGCTTTGTTGAAGTCAAACTTTTTTGGACACTTTTTAGTTTTCTTTCTTTTTTTTTTCAACAAGGGATGTCCGTCTCCATTAAAGCGATTCCCCTTCTGTGATAGTGATGTGGGAATTGAACAGGACAGTCGACAGTCTACGCTCTGTCGCTTCATCCCAGGGTTTCTGTTTGGCTCCACACCATCTGAGCAGTGTGTGTGTCTGCGTCTGTCTTTGTCTGAATTTGTGTGTGTGCAGTCATCCTGAGTCTCATTGGGCAACGCCAACATAAAGTGAGGATACATTTAAAGGGTCAGACAGGACTGTGGGTGGAGGAGAGGACAGCCGTGTGCCAACTCTCTGCATGCTGTCAGTACCCATCTAGGTCTAAGACACACACACACAATAAAAACCTCAAAGTACCGTCCAAACACAAACATGCCATAAATACCACACCTTCCAAAGACACACACTCATTTCTACGTCACATAAATAAACATCACAGAAAACACACTCATCACAAAAGACACACACACACCCCTTCAGACCACAAAAACACACCCTCTTCAAGCATAAGACACATGAGCCGTGACAGTGGTGTCGACTCTTTTCACATATCGCCAAAAACGTGACTCAGCTTGTGTGTTTGTTTGTCCACATCGGCACAGTGTCCTGTTTCAGAGCATATCAAGGATTATATGCTTTGATTGTGTTATTTTTCTTATTTTATTGAAAGAAGGTTCATCATGAGACAAAAGAAGTCATGTCTCTTATTATTAAACTGGCCCATTAAACATTTTCTTGTACAATATAATATTTCAAACTTTCAACTAATTTCATATTTTTCAAATTATTATGCAGAAAAAATTCAAAAGGCAAAAAGTCCCACTTTCATAAAGAAATTCATACTTTCTTTAATCTACAGGTAATTTTTCAGAATATGCATTAATCTCACTTTCAACAAGACAAGTGATTGAGTGAATGGGTCTTTTGTGGGAGTATCCTGTCGAAGCTAAGAATCACCCTCCAATACTGAAATAATTCAGCTAATATGTAAGTGGCAAAAATTGCAATTCCTCTTATGATCTCTCTACAAGTCACTCAGCATCCATACACTGCCATGGTAAAATTAACAGCATTAAAAAAGCATATTTACAGTTGTGTTTTGTGAGGTTTTGTGTTTCAGTGTTCATTCTAGAGTACAGTAGTGGTGTTTTTTTGATTTAATTGGCAGTTTTCATGAAAACCTGAAACAAAGACTTCTTGGAGCCTCTTCAAGTACAGTTACCAGCAGCAAACCATTTTATGTCACATCATTTCAATTTCAAATGCTTATAAAGCAAAAACAAAGACGCTCAACAAAAGCTGATACGGGAAGGAGTAGAAACCTACCTGTCAGTGAAAGAAGTCATGTCCCTAATGATAACTGAAACTAAGACACAATTAAAATAGTTGAGTTGGGAAACGCTGCTTGAAGCATCTCAGTCAGATAAATATGTAACTTTAAACATCTTTAAACATTTGTATTTAAACATTTACCCATTTCAAACACGTTTGATACTTTTAATACAGAGAAGTTTAGAATTCAGCACCTAAACAGCAAGAATCTGGTGGAGACCCAAAACGAGGCTAAAATAAATATTCAGATTACCTGAAATCATAGATTTTCACAGAATTTTGATTTTGAAAGCAATTTTTTGGCACCTGGTACAAATATTAATTTACTATAATAAATATATTTCTAACCAAAGACAATGTTATGCTTGTCTGCAAATATCACATTTTTGCATATTAATTTGCCCTGATATGGATTATCTCATAGTCTGTAGGCTTTTTGGTTTAGGGGGGTTGTGAGATTGAGATACTGGTAATCTAATCTGTTGTTTGGTTTTTAACATTATTCCTGGGATTATGAGCTTTTAGTTATGTTTATATTTCAGTACTGTTTGTGTCCAAGACCTCGTTACAACTCTGTGTATATATAATGCGCGTTTCTTTGTCTCATCGTCTGTTAACCCTTCTATTATGTTTGGACCTTAAATATGGACTTTCTTTTTTTCTTTTTCTTTTTTTTTTAGATAAGACAATGTAAAATTATATAATTATACAATTTAGCCGTAGCAGCAGAACAAAATATTTCATAATGCAATGGTTGGGTGTTGATAGCATCAGGTTTTGTGTATTACACATTGAAATATGTGCAGACCCCACTGTGTGTCTGTGTGGTCTGTTTTTATTAGACAAAATAAAAGCTCACCTTTTGTTCACTCGGTCTGCCTCCTGTGCGTCTGCATGTGGGTCTTTATTACCTTTACTTCGTTACACATTAAGATTTATTATGCCAGTATAACTGATGAAAATGTATTACTTAGCACTTAACATGTTGTATTTTGGTCACAAATGTGAAACAACAACTGTAAAAAAAAAACAAAAAAAACAATAATAACACCTAAAAGAAAAAGGACATATCTGAGAATATCTTCCAAGTTACAGTCACGGTATTTTGTGTGTAAGGAAAATGTCCTAAACCTTACCTGAGCTTTAGAGGTAAATGAAGGTAAATAAAGGAAATGCTGTTAATGTGCCTTCTTCCAGTTTACACTGTCAAGTGGAGGCGAAAATAAATATAAGAGAAAACACAAAATAGTAACTAAGTGCTGCTATTACTCTGTCTTTAACAACAAAATTCAGAGCAGCTACATTTTCATCTCCTGCTCTATTTACTAAGATGAGGCGGGGAATTTAGCTTTTATTTTGTTTGTGTACAGAGATTTACTGAGCTAATATATTGGCCACAGGAGTGCTCAGTGCAATAAAAGAAGAATGCAAATACAGCACCTCCACACTCGTGTCTCTTAACCACATGCTGTTATTTGGCAGAGATGGGGCATACAAATATTTAATAAGAAATTTAGAAAGACACAATCCCATAAGAATCTGTGCTCAAGTGTTTTATTTTTGTGTGCTGTAAATAATAAGCGAATAATAATTATTGTCTCTTAATCATGGCACCTGTTAGTGGGTGGGATATATTAGGGAGCAGGTAAAGAGCCGATTTTGGCCAAAATTGGCATGCTTAGGATTTCACCGAGTTTGACAACTGGGTCAGAGTATCTTCAAAACTCCAGCTCTTATTGGGTGTTTAGACTGGGAGACTGTACTGCAGACTGGGAACATCTCTTTCCTTTGGGCAATGTTCTGCTGGGAAACCTTGGGTCCTGCCATCCATGTTGATGCTGTTTTGACAGATACTGCCTACCCAAGCATTGCTGCAGATCATGAACACCCTTTCATGGAAACAGTATTCCCTGATGCCTGTGGCCTCTTTCAGCAGGATAATGCACCCTGTCACAAAGCAAAAGTGGTTCAGGAATGGTTTGAAGAACACAACATCCAGTTTGAGGTGTTGACTTGGCTTCCAAATTCCCCAGATCTCAGTCCAATCAAGCTTCTGCTGGACAAACAAGTCCAACCCACGGAGGCCACCTCAAAACTTACAGGACTTGTTGTTCACATCTTGGTGCAGATACCAAAGCACGCCTTCAGGGATCTAGTGGAGTCCATGCCTCGATGTGTCAGGGCACACGTGGCAGCAAAAAGACGAAAAATACAATATTAGTCTGTGGCCATAATGTTATGGCTGACTGGAGTACGGTCCATATGATTCTTTGCTGCACTCTAAGCTACAAAGTATTTTCTGTGACATTTTATGAAGAATTAAAACGTGAAACAACAAAATACTATGTTCAGGAAAACAACAGAAACATGTTTCCCCTCCTGTTGCCAGTGATTCACAGGTTAAAGAGGGAAATTAAATGATGCACAAATAGCAGTTTGTGTATTCTGTTACTTCTGTTCTGATTACCAAACATGATGAGTTTTTTGCTAGTCTACCGGAACAAAGTTGGATATTTTGTCTACTGCAGCTGCACAGACTTACTAAGGGGTCATTGCATTCCACTCATTTTCATTTCACTCATTTTCTTCCATGTTTTTAGTCCACACATCAGTTATAAAATAAAGTGACATGGTCATCTGTCTCTGGTAGCAATGAACCTACAGAGAATTCTATACTGAATTTGTAGATTCTCTCGGCTTTACAGAGTTCAGTAATGAGTTCATTGTTTAACGATCCAGATACAATTTCATTCATTCTTACTGCTCTCATACAGCCACTGACTCACAGCAGCCAGATGCTTTTAGAGAAAAAGCTCTCAAGAGCCACTATAGCTGCACCTTATTATGGTTACCGCTCAGCAGCAGACAGCTATAGTTAGAGGTGAACATGTTAATATAGTGGAGAGCTAAAGAAGCGGATAAAAAGTGAATCAGTACTGGATCTACGGAGGTTCATCAGATTCCTCAAGTGAACACAGACAGGACAGCATCAGGTCAATAAAAAAGATTGAGTGGAGAAGTGCATTTAAGTTTAAGTACAGAGAAATAACAATTGACAAAATAAGTCGAAGAAATTTCATTGTAATTTTTCTTAATCAGATTATGCTGATACTTCTGTTAGTTCAGCATTTGGATAGATGATCAGACAGGCAGTCAACATTTTACCATTTGGATTTTATCAGATCTAAAAAAAAATGTTTAGTGATTCACTTTGTTGGAACAACTTCATTATATTATTTAACTTAAGTTACACACCACATCTTAATAAGTGAAGCTACAGTTCAACTTCAATTACAATTCAAATATCCTTTATAAAACATATAAGACCTGCAGTGATTTATATGATGGCTGTGTTGCAGAACCCAACATCTATGTGCATACATTTAAAGCCAAAAGGTGAGCGGAGCAGCAGCAAGACCCCCACACAGAACAAAGCACAGCTAACATTCAGAAATAGCATGAATAGCATTTAACAGAGGAGCTGGGCTGGAGGTGGGTTACAATGCAGCTTGTAGAAGCATCAACAACTCTACGCAGGCTGAAGCCACTTAAATAGTAAATAGTTATCAGCCAAACCATCAGCTGATGTGGAGTTACTGAAGTCAGCTGATCTGCCTAGATTGCTGGCTGAAATTGAGTCCCTGACCTCCCTGAATTAATCATATGCCCAAAGTAACAATATATTTATATTAAAAGAATGGGTTAACTCTTAAACTAGTCAATAGTGGGTTAGTTTAAGCCCAGCATATTCTCCTGGTTGTATTTGTTTAACAAGGTCTTCAGTAAAGGAGTTCTGTAATAGTGTAATGATGTGTTTTTGCACTGTGGTGTTAACACTGTACTTCAATAAACAACATAAATATTTAAGTACTCTTGTCAGGAAACTTTTACACAGATTTGCCATGAGCACATAGGACAAAAATAGGACAAAGTAAACAAAAATAAACAAAAAGTTTCATAATTGTCAGTTTCATCGCTTCAAAATTTCTACAAAACCAACCTTTTTAATGACTGGGCCAAATTTAGTGTGAACAATAATACCCACATACACACACAGTCACAAAGACTCACACGCACACACACACACACCAGGCTGTGAAGGCATGTTTATGAATGATGGATTGCCTGGTGGAGGCAGAGGAGAGGAAACGCTGAATATTCATAATGCCTTTTGAAGCGGACCTCCTCCGGCTACATCAGACATCAGTCATACGGTGAAGGTCGGAGTAAAGCTGACTCACGATAAAATGACCACGTCCACCCCACCCACTCACACACATACACAACCCTCAATCCCCATCAGTCCAACCTTCCACAGTATCCCCCTGCCTCAGTACGCTTGTCCGCTCAGCATGTGACGCATACCATCTGTAGTCAGACAGCGGCAAGCCGGCACACACATGGAGATGATATAGAACACATGCGCGCGCACACACACACACACACACACACACACACACACGGAAATATACATCCGACATGTGCAATGTAAGCCCACAAGACTGGAATCATGCTTTAATACACATGCCAGGAAACATTCCACATACATGCAAGCATAAGAAAGCAAATACACACAAACATACACAAAATGACTTGCAGACACACAAACACATACACAGGAAGTCAAATCTACATCCACACAAACACACACATGTCAAATCTCAACTGCCGCTTCATCACTCAGACTCATCTCTCGGTCAGGATTGGTTGATTCAGTTTGGCAAGTCATGTACCGTGAACCGTGATTGGCCGGCTCACGGGAGCATGCTAATCTTGACACATATTGAACCAGCTGGTAGATCCTCTGAATACCAACAAGGTGTGAGGTAGAGGAAGGACATGGAAAGCCTGTGTATTCATATTAAATTTAAATTACTTTTGTCTTGCCTTGGTTTTCTTGGCTGGTTGATCATATTTATTCAGCAATTTAATACTTCTGCATCTTCTACACTTCTCACAGACAGAATATGTGTATATCAGTGGATGGTTTTTTTCTACATATACAGTTTCTTGTTGAAAATTAAAACGTTTTTTAACTCAAGTGGACTCCCTGTTTTAAGAAATTTATTACCCACCGGCTAAATTAGAAAGGAAAAGTCAATAAAATCTATATTCATACTGTCCTGCTGCCAGGTTTCTGGGAACTGGAGTGTCCTGCTGAAATGTCACAGGAGATTTTTTTTTCGAGGAGCTTGTCAAGTGTTTGTTGAAAATTGGCTGCCTCCCCTGAAAAAGATGGAAAATAGAAAACTGTAATTTTGCTGCACTCTCCCTATCCTCCGAATTCTGTGCGACCCAGACTCAGCAGAAACGCTGCAATCACAGGAAGCGATTACAGGGCAAATCAGGGCATCAGTCATAATCCTGCTTGCCACTGTGCAAGTGCATAGTGTTTTGTCATAGAGACCAGACACTTTTTTTTACATATTGTGCTCGATAACCTGTCAAAGATGTTTTAAACGGCTGCTGCAGTCACCTTCATTCACCTTCTTGTTTAAACCCTCTCCCCTCCCATCACACACGACTAGATGATTAAACCTTGCTGCCATCGCTACTCGTCAACAGAAAGAGCTGGTTAATCTGGTTATTCACTTTTTACTGAGTTCATATTTTATATACAGTGGTTAAAAGACACGGGTGTCAAACATAAGGCCTGAGGGCCAGAATCGGTCCAGGGCTAATTCTAATCCGGTCCACTACATGTCATTGGAAAATGTGAATCAGAGAATCCATTTTGGACTTTTAAATGTACTTCAAAAAATTTGCAGGTTGTACTACTAATAAAGACTTCCGCCACAGATATTCATACTACAGTAATGAAGTAATAGATACAGATTTAAATGACAGAAAAGTTGCTATTTTTTCACCATCTAGTATAGAAATCTGTTGTTTTTATACAGTAAAATAAAATAGGACTTTTTTTGTGTATCAACAAAACGCTCCACTAATTACAGGACAGGGAAGGCAAAGAGCAATTGAAAATTTTGGGATAAAACTCACGTGTATTTCTCACAATTTAGGCGACAGATTTCTTTAATCTTTTGTAGTTTCCTTAATTCTTCGTGCTTTCTGTGTTCTGTTCTCCTCATCGTCCTGTTTGTGTTGTTTTTCAATGTTTTCATGCTTTTTTACTTCCTGTCTCTGTGTTCATTTCTTGGGTGCCCCAGACAATCATCCAGTAACCACTTATTGATTGCTTTTACCTGCCTCTTGTTCCTCCAACTACCTGCGTGTTTATATATAAATGCAAAACCAAATTGTGGACAGCCGTGTGGATTTTATTCTGCCCATACTAACACTAGTAGCATTAGCAATACTGTCCAAATGAACACTGTTAAGTACTCTGTGTGCAATATTGCATAAAGCATGAAGTGCCACATATTTCCATGACATTTAAAATACAGCTTGAATGCTGAACAATGTGAGTTTCAAACAGTTGCTAAATATATTTGCAATAGCTATACAATGTTTAACTACGGAGCCCCGCAGGGGACATGGGAGAGAAAAAAATTAAGACGGACTTTTGCGAGATCTCGCAAAACAAACTCGGGATCTCGCAGGTCAAGACCTACTACAGCCGGGAGGAACACCGCTTTCCCGGCACATCGTGCCTCGACCTCCCGGTCGGCTTCGAGCCGGCGTCCGAAGAATGCGGCTAAAAGTTTTGCGAGATCCCGAGTTAGTTTTGCGAGATCTCGCAAAAGTCCGTCTTAATTTTTTTTTCTCCCATGTCCCCTGCGGGGCTCCGTATTTAACCACCATCCACTAGGTAGCAGATTAAGATTTTGAGTGTTTTTTTAAATTTACTTTTTTAAAACTTTTTTCTTTAATTTTGAATTAAAGAAAATTTACCATTGGTAAATTGGTATGGTACATTCACCAATTTACCATAATGTTATGGTGTCACAAAAACAGATCCAGTGTATGTCAGTCACAGATCTTTAATGAATGAGCAGCATGCAGCTTCATAATCAGATCCACCACTTACTCATCGCATCTGGTTTCATAACAGCAAGGTGGCCGAAAATAGATAAAGCTTCATAACAGGATTTCACAAACCAACAGGCAGCAACATGGTGGCTATGTTCATCTTTTATATTGTCAATAGTATCACCAACACTAACATGACAGATCGTGGAAGTGTGGCCAAAATATCTTTATCATCGCCCGTTATTTGGCCACGGTACAGGTCATCAAGAGTAGCTGAGACACACACACAGATTTTCTTAAGCAGCTTCATTCACCACCTGTTCACAGCACCACGTACTGATTAGCTTTATGTTACATGACAGCTTGTCAAGATGAATGACAACAAACACAGCACATAGAAAGTGGACCAACTAAGAAAGACTGACATATTTTACACTTTTCTTTTCTTTCTGTTCTTGGAGGGTTTTTTTATAAGCAGTGATTAATGTAGCTAAACAATAGCAATTAAATATATACACACCAATTAATTTTCACTCGTTGCTTCAATTTCGATTTGAAATGTAACCAATATGTTGACTAAGTAGTAAAACGTAAAAAACATGGGGCAGAGAGTACAGGTTTGCAATGTTTTTACCCCTTAAAATTTAACTCTGTGTGTGTATGTGTGTGTGTGTGTGTGTCCTTCATGCTGTCCTCACTCAAACATAAGTGCTTGTTTGTGCATATGTGTGTGTGTATGTGTGTGCATATGTGTGTTAGAGAGACAGTAAGCCACATTAATACGACAGCACCTAACTCAGCACACCTGTTTTCCTCCAACAAATTCAATTTGACGCTTCCTCAGCAGAGCATGATGTTCTCGGGCGCGCTCGGCGGTGCCATCTGTGACAGAGCGTGGCACGTTTTCTTCGGCTCTGCCATTCCCACAACTTGTCTTCTGAGGCCTTAGATGTACTGCAGGCTCAGTCAAACATGCAGCAAGGAAAAGGGAGAGCCGAGGAGATGTCAGCGGATCTAATTTGACTTAGGGACACGTTTCCTCCTGTGGGGAAAAAACAGAAACCAGCCTGCCAGTCTGTCAGTCGCCCTGTAGCTCCGCTCGAACGCCTCTGAAGTGATGCAGTGCATCTGCAGAATATTAGAAAGTCCTCTTTGCAAACTGGGCCACAACCTCTCAGTTTCACCAAATAGACTATTATACTGATTGAACTGAATATCAGCCCAGCCAGTATTTTTGTACTGTTAGCGTTATGGAAGTTGACAACAGACTAAGACCTTTAAAAACCAACTAGTAAATCTGGCATTGTACAGTGTGGTTTTCATTTATTCAGCTGTACAATTATGTTGCCTGTAATTAAGTCTAAATGCTCAATTACCCCAGTGGCTTGGATCATGGTGCTTTTAAAAAGCTTCCAACCAAACTCCCTGAAGTACATAAATCAGCTCAAGTGGACAGTTTAGTTTTCCCCTGATGAAATGTTTAATAAAAAATCTAAATAGGGTGTATTCTTTAACCAAGCTAGCAGTTTATGCCATTAGCATGCTAGAATACAAATGACACTTTTAGTTAGTGACCGCTTGTTTTGTTTTTCTTGTCTTTTTTTTGCCTGTCCCGTTTGGTTCTTTTGCCATCAGAATTGTTGTCTAAAGGCAAAGAAAGATGCCCAACGGATTTACTTTACCAAATGGACCATCCCAGCCTTGCCGTATTGGTCTATTTGATTCATCTTTGCTTTTATTGTTTATTTTATTTTCATTTGGTGAACACGGGACAGACTTGACTGGGGAAAAGAAAAGGGAGAAAGAAAGAGGGAATGAAAAAGAGCGGTTGTTCTTGAACGTAGAACAAAACAGTATTTTTCGTCTCGGATCTTTTACCTGTGAGTCAGACAGATAGTAAATTGACAGCAAATAAGTTGCCGAGCTAAGTATGGAGGGGTTTGGGGACATTTTAGCGCTCAGGCTAGTTTTTGTTGCCCATTTCAACATTTATTTATGGTTGAACTCTAACAAATATATTTTTTCTACTTTTTTTTTTGTTTGTTTTACAACAATGAGCATGAGATCATTGAACAAGTTCTGAATTACGTGTTAATATTAATATTAAGAACCCCTTAATAAATATATGCATAATACATCCATACATAATAGTGTGCATAATACTATATGCTGTGACAACAAGGTCAAAGGGACAACTTGTCCTAAACTGCCATGTGTGCTAAAGTTAGCTAAATCTCAAAGTTAGTTCAATATAAAAGTGGAGTTATTATTTTTGAAATAGAAAAAGAAAGAGAACAACATGAAAGTTTTAAAAAGTGCAAAAGGTAATTGATTTGGGCTTACCTCATCATACTATGATTTTGACCACACGTGGATATAAAATTGACTATAAAGTGTTTAGTCAAGTTTGATTTTAAATATTAAAGTCAACTTTCAGTATGTCCTCCTGAGAGCCAGCCTATTGGTTTATGCTCTCTGTAATGGACTTTTGTTTTTGGTCTGTGTCTTTGACTTATTTAAGCTACCCGTCCATCCTGTCGTCCTTCTCTTTCCCCAACCGGTCGCTGCAGATGGCCCCGCCCCTCCCTGAGCCTGGTTCTGCTGGAGGTTTCTTCCTGTTAAAAAATTTTTTTCCTGCCTACTGTCGACGAAGTGCTTGCTCATAGGGGGTCATATGATTGTTGGGTTTTACTCTGTATGTATTATTGTAGGGTCTGCCTTACAATATGAAGGCGACTGTTGTTGTGATTTGGCGCTGTACAAATAAAACTGAATTGAATTGAGTTGAATCAAATCACATGATAGGGTTGGGCAAGGTTTCACAATGGGTCCATCTGAAACCTTGGCTGATTGTGACCTATACCCGTTTTCACACATTGGCTCGTGTGATTAGGTAGAAGAGCAATAGGGGGTCGATGACCCTCTTGCTGACACTCCCACAGGGCTTAAATCTGGGACTCTCCACCAGTTGCTAGAACTGAAGCTTCTGAGATGAGAGGTGAAACGTCTTCAAGGAAACGAAGTCCAGACGCTTTTCTTTCCAGGCTCCTTAGACTACGATGACCTGGGAACCTTCACAGACATGCCCTAATAAGTCCTGATGTACTAAATAGAGGAGATCCTGGGCTTTCCATTGGTATCTCTTGAGTTTCTGTGGTCTCTTTAGCTCCAAATAGGCACGAAATCACCAAAAAAGTACAGTTGAAAGATTATTTCTTCCTCCGTTCTCAGGAGGATATGCACAACCCAGCAGGTTTACAATAAAATCCATAAAGTGCGCAGATTTCTTATTAAAACACCAAAAGACAGGTTGTAGTTGGTCACCGTTGAGCCCTGGTCCATGGCAGATTAACTCGGTGACTTTTTAAACAAACAGTCAACAACATTACACGCTGTAAAACGTGTGTTTATCATTTGTTCCATGAGCATTTTGTTAGGAAACAAAATTCTGAGGTTTTTTCGGGATAAGTGACTGTTTCGAGGTGTTAGTTGTTTCAAATGTTTCAAATCGCATTGTGAAACTTTTTAAATCATAAAACGACCCGAAAGGATATTATATTAGACTTGTGGCAAATAGAGAGACAAAGCAACAATCGCCTTTGTTATGCTGTTACGAGAATTATGTTTTCAAAGAGTTTGCAAATTACCCTCTTAGCTGTAAAATGGAGCTTCTATTATCTCCATTTAGTGTGTTGTATGCTCCATTTCAGACAAAGAGAAGGAGGGAACGGAGATTGAGAGAGAGAGCGAGAGGGAGGGAGGAGACAGAAAAGGAGAGATTAAACGGACCATTAGACCAAAAGGACTCCTGTGAAGAGGGATCAGAAAACAAACAGGGCTTTAGAGAACTGCTGGCAGCGTAAGCAGAAGCAATTACCATCATTATTATTGTGATCATGTTTACAGTGATTATTTTCTGCCTGCTTACTGCCTCACCGTGATACGGCACGATTGATGAGGGAGGGATGTGCGTTAAATTTGGGGCAACACTTGGAGATCCACTCAGAGCCGAAACGGGACACATCACACTGGAAGCCTCTGGTTAGAGAGCGGGGAGGAACAATGATGTTAAA
Source organism: Rhamphochromis sp. 'chilingali' (assembly GCF_963969265.1). Classification (NCBI taxonomy): domain Eukaryota; kingdom Metazoa; phylum Chordata; class Actinopteri; order Cichliformes; family Cichlidae; genus Rhamphochromis; species Rhamphochromis sp. 'chilingali'. The sequence goes on from NC_137949.1 coordinate 6,763,555, forward strand.
GAGCAAAGAGTGAATTGTTTCCTGAATGTTTCCACTTTGATTAGTTTAAAAGTTTATTGCTTTGTTGTTCAAATTTGCCCATCTGTAATAGTTACTACTTATGTGATGCTAGTAGGTAGCACTTTGGTGGAGGTTTAATCTATCCTCATTTAGGTCATCTTATTATAACACTCTGCCTCAGCCTCACCAGAAAAGGAAATTAGTGCTACAGCCTTGGAAAATAGCACTGAGTGAAGAGTGTGTGAATAACCGCTACGCTTGCAGCCCAATGTTAACTGATGTAGTGTCAACTTATTTCTGTTTGTATATATAAGTACATAGAAACTGCACAGAAGAGATGCTGGATCCTTTTTGCTCTACACACTCTCCGTTGTGAAGTAGCACAGCATGTAGGTAAACTGCTGTGTGGCGAACAAACGAGGCAGAACACATTCGCATCTTGAAACAAACTGTTATTGTTTAAGGCCAATTTTGATTTTTTTTTATTAGCCTTTTAAAAAATGAATCTCCATTCAAACAGTTCCTACCACAGCAAACAGGAGGTCTGGGCTTTTTATTTTGCCTTCAAGGAGACAGACTATTGTTTATTTTTCTTTTTATTAGTCTTAACCAATAGTTCCTCAGAATTTTCTTTTAAAGTTTAAGCTTTTTCATGAATTTTCAGTCCAGTCCTTGTGCCTGAGCATTTCTGTATGAACGTTTTTGTTCATTAAGAGACTGAAAACTGAATGAATCAAGTTGACCGACTCAAGGGATAAACCAATGTTGTGTTTACACAAAAGAGAGAACTTTAGGCACTTTGCAGCCTGTTACAAAATATTCTGTTCCTATTTCTTTAGTTGAATCTACAAAAAACACAGTTTGACTGATTTTTTACTAACAAGGCGATTCCAAAACAGTTACTAGCAAGTAACATCTCAGCATGGTGTGCAGTCCGAATCAAAGAAATGAAATAAATAGAGAACAAAATAAGAAGTAGTAGGCCTAAAAAAAAAATAAAGACAAGGTCTGACAGATGCATCCAGGCCTTCAATTGATCCATCTACTGTTTGCTGAAGCCTCATCAGACATGGACTCAGTGCAAGTAAGGCTGCAAGAAGTCATTGTTACGGAAGGAAGACAGGAAGAAAACACAAATTACCCCAAAATTAGATTGAAAACTCCTTAGGCTACGATGACCTGGATGACTGAGAACCTTCACAGATAGATTGAAAACCAGTGGCATCAGGTCTTATGCAAGGATGAATCAAAATTTGAAATTTTTGGTTCAAGTCATCATCAGTGTAAATAGAGGAGGTCAGCAGAGAGATACACTAGTCTGTAAAACATGTTGGGTGCTCTGTCATAATGTGGGAACATTTCAGCTAGTGGTGTTGGTGATCATGTCAAAACTGACTGAATTATGAACGCAGAAACAAATAGCACAGAAACGTGTTGTCAGATTTTCATCCACCATGCTGCACATCTGGAAAGCAGATGGAAAGCTGATAGATAGCAGTTTGATTTCTTTCAGCATGACAGTGATCCCACACACACTGCCAGTAAGAGCATACCTAGTAAAAGCACACATGCACAGGCTTGCCCAGAGCCCAGACAAAATAGCAGGACAAAAAACAGCCAACATGCAAAGAAGAAATACTAAACGTCCTTCAAGTAACCTGGAGAATTAGTCCTAAAGACTACATCTGCCTGAACACAACACAGTCTAAACTAAAAAGAGTTCAGCCTGTGTTGAAGAATAAAAGTGGCCATGCAGAATATTAACTTTCAAGCTCATTAGAATTGTACACACTGTGTTTTTGTCTTATATTTCCAAGTATTTTGTATGTTTGCACACAATCACCTCACCTATTTTGAATTTTTCTTGCAAAACATAAAGAAAAGATGTGTGGCTAAAGCCTTTTGCACACTGTTGTGCAATCAGTCAGTTGCAATTTTTGTAGTTTTACAGTGCAATGGGATTGTAATGGCATATATAGTCATCAGGCTTATGAATCAAGTAATCTTGAGAGTTTTCTGTTTGCAGGGTGGAGCAGTGGTATGATGCTTAGCGCTGCTTGACTCCACCGGCCTGCAGGAGTCCTTTCTGTGTACAGTTTGCATGTTCTCCTGTTCTCCAAATTGGTCATAGGTGTGAATGTGGGGGTGAATGATCGTCTATCTTTCTTTGTTAGTCTTGTGATAGACTGGCGACTTGCCCAGGGTGTACCCCGCCTTTCACCACATGACAGCTGGGATAGGCTCCACTACCCTACTCCCACCACACCAACACTAAATGGGACAAGTGATTGAGAAGATAGATGGAGTTTTCTATTTGTTTTGGCTGAATATATATTTGATTGCTGGTCTTGATGTAAAGTCTTGTCTGCTGCATCTAAAAAAAAAAGAAAATGTTTTTATTATGGCAGGACTGCCAGTTAGATTAAACGCATTCACTGATTCATCATTAATAAACATATGCTCATAAATACACAGTGGAAAAAAGGAGCGTTCATTAAAAAAAGGGTACATAAATATTTATAATGTGAATATGAGTAAAAATGAGTAATATAAGACATAATATGAGATAAATCATACACAGCAAAAGAGAATAAGCACAAGGCAACTGCGTGCACTTTAATAAATAGAGAACAGCGACAAGCACACAAAGCTGTTCAAAGGACATGTTTGCATTTAATTTCAGAGATTTCACACTTTAAAGCAGATTTAAATCATTTTATTCAAAGATTTGACATTTCATTCGTCATTCCCCGGCCGTTAAAAGTGCAGCTCTGCCCCTCAGCTATCTGCTGATGATGACCTCATCAGCCAAAGGTGAAAAATATTTCCACAGCAGGCAATTAGCTCCTTAATGAGAGTGAACCGCTGAGCTGCGTTAGCTGTAGCCATGGTGACCGCAGCCATACTGCATCAGCGGCAGAAGTGGTGGCGGGTCCAACCACACACACATGTCAAAGATGGATCTGTATTGCCTTGCCATGGTGATATTGACAAATGAGCGTCTTTAACTGGGCGGCCTATTAGCCTGCCTGCATTGTCTACTCCTGAATACAAGCCTCCAGCTCATTTCATCTGATTTGTCTGACGTATGGTGGGAGGCTGAAGTACGTCCAGTCTGGTCGATGTTTTATTTTTTTCTCTGCTCTGAATGACTTAATTAACCTTTTTTGTACAAAGTGATAATAGCAGCTCGGGGACCCTCTGCTGCCTCTCCTCTCATCTCCCATTTCCTCTTATTCCTCGATTTTAACATTCACTCTGTTGCTATCTGCTGCTCTCCTTCTCCATCTCCTCCCCTTCTCTCTTTTTTTTTTCCATCTTCACCACTCCATCCCCCCCACCCCATTTCCCTTAGTGGTCTTTCTCTGTACAGCCTGATTGCTCATAATCACTCACAGTCTGTTTCTGTGACTAATAGGCCTATTAGAGTGGGATCGAGGCCGTATGGTCGCCAGGCAGCCGCAGTCACGGTTTCCAGTATTCGCTTCCTTCCCTCCACACATGCTTCTGTGTCTCGTTTGTGTGATTCAAAAGAGAATTTGTGGCTCAGTAGGTTGAGTGTAACATTAACAGGCCAGGATTCACGGTTTGACTGATGCAGTGGACCCAGTGACCCAAAAAGTAGGTGCAGCTTTAGTTGTGTGTTGATGGGATAAAGACTGCACAACCGAGTGCAAACACAATAAAAGAGTGTCCTTATTTTTAACATGCGGGGCATGAAAGTGAGAAAATACCAAACAATAAATTCTACTTGCCATTGCACTGAATTACCTTAACTGAATATTGAGTTCTTTCAGTCTATTATTTCTGATAGTGTAATTGGAAAGCAGTTTCCAGTGCTAATATCTGTAGAATATCCCCCACAGGACAGGTTTTACTTAATACTTTTATTTTGAAAAGCATGCGTGCACTATGATGGACTGGATGTCTGCTACATGGGTAAATTTCGTCATGCAGCATTAATATTTAGTGTCTTGTGTTTCAGAAGATAAACACAGTGGCAAGCACGTGGACTAAATGATGCTCCAAGCCCTGTTGGAGTGATGTTGGGACACATGGACCTCTGGAGAAAATTTTGCATGAATATTCTACACAGATGGAAAAGTATAGTAAACAACAGCAAAAAACATGTTGGATTTTTTTGTGCATGGCCCAGGAAACGCATTAGTGTGTGTCTCCATAGTTTTACTTCAGCAGTTTGTTTAAATGTCTTTTCCAAAACGGCAACGATTCAGGTCAAGAAAGCCAAACCACAGAAAAACATTTTCCCAGGACTGGTGTCAAAGAACTTACTGTCATTGAGCTGATTGGAACACAGTTAACACTGGAGATGCATATTTTCAGGCTGCTTTGCAACCCGCCCATCTCCTCATGTTGTGACTTAATCTCTGTCAGTGATGCATGCTCTCTTTAATTAAATGGAAAATGGAAAACAACGTTTATTTGACTCGAATGGTTTTGACCGAGTCCTCCTTTTAAACCCTAAACAGCACCAGTTCTAATAAGTAAAATGCATTGCAAATGAACATCTTCTATCTTTTCGTGTACTTCCAGACTGACTGATATCATAGTTATGTTGAGGCCATAAAATGTGTTACATGACTCTTCTGAAGACAGCACTTTAGGAGAATATTGTGTTTTTTGCATGACGACATGATAAGAATCTAATGCGCCTTAAACCTTTGAGCAAGAATGTGTAAGCCTGTATAAATATAGACTTATGAGGTAACAGAGGAAATATGGTGCGATATAGTGACATTGGTCATAAAAAATAGATTAGAATTTAACATGTGCAAGAGCTACTGTGCAGATGTTCTGTGTATGGACAGATGGACAGATAAGTACAACTCATGGTAAAATGCCAGCTTGTTTGCAAGAGAGAGAGAGAGAGGGTGTGTGTGTGTGTGTTTGTCTGGCGGCAGAGGTCTGAGCATCTCGGCCGCCTAAACACTTCTCCACACATCACATCAGCACACTAAGCTCTTACATAACCATCGCCTGGGGGAGCTTCGCCTCCATGACCGAGACCAGAGGAGAGGAGAGGCTGAGAATTAAAGGGTGGAATAAGATTCACAAATGAGAAAGTAAAGAGAAAGTGACAGAAAGAAATGGAGAGGGAAGAGAGGATGAGAAAAGAAAGAGGACTGACAGATCAGGGAAAGAAAAAACAAACTAGACCGAAAGAGTAAAGGAAAAATAATCGGAAGAAGTATTTGAGTAGTTATGGGCAAAAGAGAAAATGAAATAAAAAATAACAGCAGAGAGCAGGGGAGTCCAAAGAGCAGGGATGACAGTTCAGAAGGTCGGACATCCACAAGGCAAAGCAGAGGACCAGTTCAGGAGGTCAACCCAAATGCAGGGCAGAGCAGAGGGACAATTCAGAGGGTCAACCTGTGGGCAAAGCAGGGTGAAGGGAGTTCTGCAGAGGTCACATTTGTGGCCAACAGTTGACGTTTAACTTAGCAATTAGATAGCAATTGATAAAGATGGTGAGGATTTGCCAGGGGCTGGGTAGGAGGCCAGCAGTGAAGGAGATGGGACACCTCTGAAAGCCGGCAGGTAGCCAGCAATGGGAAAGGAGGTGGGACCCCTCCCCTCCAAGGGGCCAACAGTGAAGAACCTTGGGAGGCTGGGCAGAAAATTGAGCAGAAGTTATAAGGAAAGGACATGTAAATGGAGAGTCCTCTTCACACACTAAGGTTAATTATGGAGTTCCACAGGGTTCAGTGCTAGGACCAATTCTGTTTACAATATACATGTTTCCCTTAGGCAGTATCATCAGAAGGCATAGCATATTTTCACTGCTATTAGCCCCAACTTTATCTATCCATGAACACACACCAATTAGTTAAACTGCAGGAATGTCTTGAAGACATAAAGACCTGGATGAACTCTAATTTTCTGCTTCTTAATTCAGATAAAACTGAGGTTATTTTATTCAGTCCTGAAAATCTTAGAAATATGGTATCTAACCACATTCTTACTCTGGATGGCATTACCTTGGCCTTCAGTAACACTGTGAGGAACCTTGGAGTCCTTTGTGACCAGGATATGTCCTTTAATGCACATATTAAACAAATATGTACTGCAAATATGACTGCTTACTTCCAATTGTGCAATATCTCTGAAATGAAAAATATCCTGTCTCAGAGTGATGCTTAAAAACTAGTTCATGCATTACTTCTAGGCTAGACTACAGTAATTCATTATTATCAGGAAGTCCTTAAAAAAAACCCTGAAAAACCTTCAGTTAATGCTGTAGCAAGAGTCCTGACAGGGACTAGAAAGAGAGAGCATATTTCTGCTGTATTGGCTTCCCTTCATTGGCTCCAATCCTACTCCTCACATACAAGTCCTAAATAATCAGGCCCCATCTTATCTTAATGACCTCATAGTACCATATCACCCCATTAGAGCACTTCGCTCTCGCACTGCAGTCTTATTTCCCAGTTTAGATTAGGGTGACAGACACGAACTCTACTTTCAAGATTAGGCTTAAAACTTTTCTTTTTGCTAAAGCATATAGTTAGGGCTGGATCAGGCGACCCTGAATCCTCCCTTAGTTATGCTGCAATAGATGTAGGCTGCTGGCGGATTCCCATGATGCATTGAGTATTTATTCTTTAGTCACCTGTCTCACTCATTATGTGTTAACAGACCTCTCTGCGTTGAATCATACTTGTTATTCATCTCTGGCTCTCTTCTTTTGTCCTGTCTTCCTTCTCTCACCCCAACAGATGAACCAGGCTCAGGAAGGCTTCCCTGAGCCTGGTTCTACCGGAGGTTTCTTCCTCTTAAAAGCAAGTTTTTCCTTCCCACTGTCACCAAAGTGCTTGCTCATAGGGGCTCATATTGTTGGGTTTTTCTCTGTATGTGTTATTGCAGGGTCTACCTTACAATATAAAGCGCCTTGAGGCAACTGTTGTTGTGATTTGGCATTGTACAATTGAATTGAATTGACAAGAACAACGACAAGGACAGGAACTTCTATAGACAGAAGGATTGGCTCAGGGAAAACAGAATCTAATGTGGAGCTTGACTAGAACAGTATGAAACATGTCAGGCCAGACAGCTCTATCACATAGACAGATGACATTGAGGCTGGACCTCAGACTGGGTGTGGATCCTGGTCGGTTGAGCAAAAAAACAGGGAGACCAGTTCATCCAACATGATTAAGATCTGAGGCTGAGGATTTAATGCTGGCTGCTGGGAATCTTTTTTCTTTGCAGGTGGAAAGCAGGTGTGGAGCCAGGATGTTACTGTGAAGAGGAGTGCTGCTGCTGCAGCAGTGGTAAAGGATGTAAAGAATGTTCATGTGGAATACACACATGAAATGTTTGGAAACTGACAGGTAACAAAACACAGCTGAAACTAATTAAGACAAACCAACAGTGAGGCATAAAACAGAAATGACTAACAAAACAAAACAGGAAGTGACTCAGCAGGAAATCACATACAGAAACAAGATACACAACGCAAGAAAAACTAAACATAAAAATTTAATATTAATAAACCCCAAAAACACAAAGCCCAAGTCCTCAAACGTGAATGTTCCACAAAGTTTGCTAAACAAAAAAAGAAGCTAATCAAGAAAGCATAAACTAAAACTTGAGAAGAAAAAAGAAAAAGCCCTTGATAGAAGGAAACTGTAAAACCAAAGTACATATATTTTGGCTTTGTGCATGAGCCATTGGCTATTTATAGTAACTGCTTCCATTGCCTATTGTCGTAGCAAAAAATCTTTATGTAAAAATCATAAAAAATGAAGTAAGTTACAATTTTACCAACTGGGAGATTATTTTTCAACATGTTGAACTGCAATCCTTAACCAGTGTCCTTAAATGTGACTAGCAGGGAGATGTGTGTGACTCGGTCCCCTCCCTGCAAGTTGTGTGGGATTCTCCTTTACAGGAAATTTTGGCTATGGCTGTAATTAACAGAGTTTTATTGTAGCCTATAAATGGAATTCTTAGAAGAGAGGCCTGGTCAGCGTGGTGGGCCAGTTTCAAATGCCCTTCCTTTATACTTACTCATACTGTGAGTTGTGGGAGTATAGATAAAAATATCTTCAGACCCTCTGTACCTCCAGCAAGGCTTCTCGAAATCATGAGTCAGTAACAGAAAATGTTCGTCTGGATCTATATTAGGCCTTTTTTCCAATGCGGACCTTAAAAGGCTGTCTTGGGGTGGGGGGCTGTATATTTTTGCCTAAACTGCTTCTTTGGGATTTTATTCAGGGCAGTTTTCAGTGTAGAATAAACAGACTGAAGTAGGGAGTGGCAAGATTTCAAAACCAACAACAACAAGAAAGATAAAGAACAGAAGACTGCTGAACTCACCATCAGCTGTATAAAATTCACTATATAGGTGGATGTAACAAACAACAAAGGAGCAACCATCTTGGTTCTTTCCTTTGTGGGTGTGGGTTTTTTGCTCTCACTGATCCACAGTGATACAACCTGCATTAATGTGGCTCTATTCCACAGAGTGTCTTTTGTCCTACTTCCCTCCTCTCGCCCACGCCATCATGCCAGATGACAGTCCCTCCCTGAGCCTGGTTCTGCTGGAGGTTGCTTCGTGTTAAAAGGGAGTTTTTCCTTCCCACTGTCACCAAAGGTCTTTACCTTACAATCTAAACACTTTGAGGTGACTGTTGTTGTGATTTGGTGTTACACAAGTAAAATTGAATCAAACTTTTATGGCGTGTTACATTCTGGTTAAGGCTGTAACTATTATGGCCCTTGAGAGTCATTTGGATTCTACAAGGAAAGGAATGTTGATCCAAGAAGGAGACCCTTCTCATCCCAAGTTCCTACAGAAGCAAAGCAGCAATCATGATATATGAATTTGACCTACAGAAGAATCATTAGAGAAAGCTGTTTTTTTTCCCCCAATCTAACGCGGTGCAATTTTTTCTCCTGTTATGTTCAGAAACATTTTTAAAGTAATCCTGGATCCATTCACACACTTCCCAAACGTACAAACAGAATTCGCCAAACTCTATTAACAAGTTCTTAGATAGTCTGCAGAGTAGTGAACTAGCAGGACCAAAAGCACAGTTTCCTTGTCGGAAGTGATATCATCACATGGACAAAAAGTCCCAGACAATATCTGATCTCACATCACAATATTGAAAATCTATTATTTGCCAGCAGTAGTAAACAGAATTCTGCACATGAGCTCATTATATCTTCTGAGATCAAACGCAAAGTTCACTCCTTTTCTTTGAGGAGTTCCCCCTGCTACATTTGTCACATCTCCTCCTGCAGAGCTGTCAACAGTCAGTACAGGTGGAGGCGGTAGACAGGCAGATTCACAGAATAAACCCAACAGCCCAAACCTCTTAATTGCGGAATAATTTATTAGTGTTTAGTGTTTAGTGTTTATAAAAAGAAGCCGTAGTCTGTTATCAACGGGAGCCCCTGGTAATGAGGCCAGGCAGGAGTGTGAGCAGATGGGAGGATTCTCGCATGATAACTGTGTGTGATGCAAACTCACTAATGACTTACTGTAAAGACAGTGTGACGTGTGCCTCAGTCATTGTTTCTGTGAGAGAGTGTGAAATCATCACTTATGCAGGCAAGTGTGACATCTGCAGAACAGAAGAAAAAAAGAAGAAGCAGACAGCAAGTTTACAATTAAACTTCAACAAATTTGCATCACTTAAAAACGCACGTGTCATACATAAAGCAACGATGGCCCCTGGGCACAGACACGTATACGGGCCCCAGACCTTCTGCTTATTTTGCCCCTTTCTAGCTCGTGTAGCCATTTTCACACATGCGGAGCAGTTCTGAATGTTTCTACCCAAAGCCTGAAGGACGTGCGTGTGAGTGTTCAATGCAGTCAGGTCAGATGATAAGTTTTATTTAACCTGTGAGCTGAAGACTACCTCCTGCCGAGTGCTACATGTGAGGAAGGAAAGACTTTCTGGAGTTCATGTGTGAAAACAGCTTTTGTTGTTATTCTGAATCCTGTACAGTCAGAGTCATTTTCATTTTTTTGCACTGTAATATTTTGGGTTTTTGTGGATTTCTTTTTTTGTGTGTGTCCACTATACTCATTGTATATCACTGTATTATAAATGTGTGGTCTATTGAAGTCCTCATTGTGGTCATTTTGAAATTGCTTGTGGGGAATTTTGGTGAATCTGTTTAACATTTCATTTTGCATTTTTATTTCCGATTAACTCTCCAGCAAGAATCATAACTTCAGCCCCGGGACTGGGAGTTTAAGTGCTAGGCCCATGTACACTGACATGCACTGTAACAAAAAATAATTTCCCCCAGGGATCAATAAAGTATTCTGATTCTGATTCTGATACACATACATCAGTAATTCACCCATTTCTCTCTCTCTCACACACACACACACACACACAAAGAAAAACAAGGGGAGAATAAGAGCCCGATCTTCAAAGGAAACAGTTCAGGTGGAGGAGATGAAGCAACTCAAGGGACTGGCCGGGTGACCAGCATATGAGAAGACATGGTGGTTTGGTAGGAGGCCACTGATGGCTGGGACTCCCAAGAACACAAAGGACAAAGCCATCAGTGAAGAATTTCAGGGGACGGCTGGAAGGCCAGTGATTGAGTCGCTCTGGTGGCCAAGGTGGTGGCTGATGAAGGAGGTGACAGGGCACCTCAGGAGGCTTTGCTGGAGAGAAAAACAAATAAAACCTCTGGGCTCAAAACCCAGGACCATGACAGCTGCTTTATAACTGTATATGAAAGATGGACATAGCCCCTGTGATTTGGATTTCTGGACTCCATATTTTTATTGAGTCAAAGGAGCTTGCAAAGAAAAGCGTCTGGACTTCTTTAAGTTACTTGAAGACGTTTCACCTCTCATCCGAGAAGCTTCTTCAGTTCTAAAGTCAAATGGTGGAGAGTCCCAGATATAAACCTAGTGGGAGTTTCCCCCCACAGAGGGACAAAAGGACCCCTGATGATCCTCTAATCGCCTGAGCCAAGGTGTGAAACTGGGTGTGGGTCCCAATCAGCCAGAGTTTCGGGTGAGTTCATTGTGAAACCTGGCCCCACCTTATCATGCGAATTCCTGAGATCAGATGGCCCAGGATGTGAGTGGGCGTTAAGGCGTCTGGGAAGGGATCTCAAAACTGGATTATAGATGGCAGAGAGTTGGTGCCGTAAACCCCCGCCTCTGTTCAAAGATGGTCGCTCACAGTGGACATAGATGGCTTCTTTCACTCCTCTTTCAAACCATCTCTCCTCTCTGTCCAAAATGTGAACATTGGCATCCTCGAAAGAGTGTCCTTTATCCTTAAGATGCAGATGGACTGCTGAGTCTTGTCCTGTGGAGGTGGCTCTGTGGCACAACACAGAAGAGGTGAAACGTCTTCAAGTAACTTAAAGAAGTCCAGACACTTTTCTTTCCAAGCTCCTTTGACTACGATGACCTGGATGACTGAGAACCTTCACAGACATATTTTTATTGAGTTTTTTTATTTTTATTTTTTTTCACCATTCCCATTTTTTGTGCGTGTGTGCCAAAAGCAGCCTTGGTTAAATCTTAGTTACATGGTCCTGCAGACCATAGTAAAGAAACTACAACTCAGAGAGTATGTGGGTGCAGTATTTTACTAGTGACCAAAGCAATCACAGGGAGTTTTCCGGTACAGCACCTTCTTTGCTACCAGTTTTAACAGCCAAGCGTCTCCAGCAATCACACACCAACCAGTCAGGGAATAAATATTTTTCCTGAGTGAATGAAGGATACCAGGTGGTTGCCGGCTTGTGTGACTAAGGCCTACCCAAGCTTACCAGCATTAGTGGGTTGCCCAGCACTCAATTCTCTCACCCAAATATGATGACCTTTGGCATCAAAAATCTGAAGTGGCAATGGCCAAAACGTTGAGGCTTCAAATTTCTTCTTCTTTTGGCTGTTCCCTTAAGAGGTCACCACATTGGATCATCTGCCACAAGCAGCTGTCCTTTGCTGTCTGGCAATTTCTTCACCTCCACAACACTATTCCCAATACTTTCAGATTACCACATGGTAGAGTTTCCAACTGGCACCCTGCTGGCTAACACCATTGGACTTGATTGTTTTTAGCCTGGGCCCAGCCGATCCCCTATGGAAATCTTATTCTTGATGATTGTGTTAGGAGCAGTGTTGGTCTAGCTACTTGAAAAAAGTAATTAGTAACCAATTACTGATTACTTCTCCAAAAAAGTAATCCTGTTACTTTACTGATGACTTATTTTCAAAAGTAATTAGTTACTGAGTTACTGAGTTACTTATTAAAAACATGATACACAACCTGAATAAGCAATAGACCTTTCAGCCCAATTCTATTTTTTCTGCATAATCCATCATATAAAATTGAATCAAATGAAAAAATCTCTTTTTAAAACTTGTTTTATTAGTTTTAATCTTTTACCTTCATGCGCATTGCATCAAGCAAAAATTAAATTATATGCAACAGTCTCTCACAGAAAGAAATTTGTTTAACATTTAAACCTATTTTCTTAATATTCCAGCATATAAAATAAAATAATGTTTTGTGTTTACACTCACTCTTTCAAACAGATGCAAGTAAAACACAACAGAAAATAAATAAAATCAAAGACTCAGCGTCACTGAGTCCTGTCACTCTTAAATCTATTTTCACCTGTTTAGCAGGAGTGGAGCAGGTGGAGGTTTGCCTGGTGCTGTAGCGGTCATGTCAGTGGGAGGGATGAGGAGATTTCTCTGTGAATTTCACATTCACTTACTGGGTACTTGCTCATAAGTTTAGGGGGGGTTTTCGCTGTGAAAAGAAGTTTTCTTCACACGCAGTGTACAGTGGACGCTAATGTTTTTGTTACTTTTTACGAAATCAAACTCAAAGTAAGGTCAGTACTTTAAACGCTGCACGGTCGTAAACTCTCCCGCACTCCATATTATCCATTGTTGATCTGCACACGTCTGTTACCACGAACGTTGCACGCGCTTACGTCATTGTCATGAGACATTCTCACAAACAAAATCAAAGTTTTGTAACGCAGTAACGCAGCGTGCTTATGGGAAAGTAACAGTAATCTAATTACTTTTTTGCAATAGTAATCCCTTACTTTACTCATTACTTGAAAGAAGTAATCAGATTCCAGTAGCGCATTACTTGTAATACGTTACTGCCCGTCTCTGGTCAGGAGTACACTGGCTTGTGGGCCCTCAGTGGTTGGGTTGTTGAGGCTTCAAATTATGAGTTCCAAAAATCAAAATCAATGTGGCTATCTATAGCTTTTATATGCAATCTTTCATGGACATTCATATTTATTTTTTAAAAATTACTGACTTATGAGGACTTTGATTTAAAAAAGAGATAACCTCACGATGTGAGTGTGTAAACCACACAACCACAAGTGCACGCAAACACATTCGCACAGCTGTTCCTCCGTCTGTACTGTGAGAACTCATACGTGTATTTATGTGCAACTCTGAGGTTTTGCAAACAAGCCTGAAGAACAAAGACTAAAAAATGAATATAAAACTAAAAAAAAACCTCTCTTCACAGACCCAGTGCACACTCTCACACCCTCACGCACATTTTGTCTACCAGACATATACACACACTAACCAATTCCCTCAATCGGGGAAACACAACTCACAGTGGCACTTGGAGCTAAGTGGTAATTAGCTCTAGAAGGCTCTGACCTGGACCCACAGCATGGACTATTTTTTTAAAAGTGTAATTCAAAGGAGATGTGTGGCTGATTGCCCGGGCATTGAGGGGAAACCTGAGGCAATAAGACAGAACTTGGAGGAAAAGGAGGAGGAAGCAGAAGAGACATAATTTCTCTGCCACCACATCAAACTGTCAGGAATGTCAGGAACATGGTTTTTGTTTCTTTCAAGTGTTATTTTTATTTGTATTATGTGCAATTTGTTAAATGATGTGAACAACACCATGATGGCCAAATAAACATGTCATTCAAAACCATTTCTTTAAGGATCTGGAACACTTTTATTCAAAGAAATGGTTATTGTGTGGGTTTATTGTGAAAGCAGAAATTAAACTGTGCAGGAGTGTCATTCCGTTGGCAGCTGTTGTTAAGGGACGTGGAGGTATCTGAAATGAAAGCAATCTCACTACAAATCAGAGCGTAACACTAGAGTCACTGAATACATTTTAAAACTTGAAAGAGAAAACAGTGTATTGTAAAGTTCCCATATATTCTCAAGAACCAGACGTTTTGATCTTAGTTTGTCCGTTTATTTGGTAACACGGGCAAACGAGCCGTTAACGCCGGGGAGATGATGACAGCAGCTTAATGGATCACACAAGCCTCTTCAAATCTGATAATGATATCTCTGCATGATGTGACAATGTTTCAGGGAGTAAACGGCGATCAGCCCCCAGCAGCCGATTCACTGCAGGACTCAACCTGTGAGTATGCTTCCCGGTGTGTTTGAAGGATCAAAAACTCTTTTCAGGCACTCTTCCTTTACCGCCATGAATCTCAAACTTGGTTTCATCTGTTTTTTGAACATCCACTTTGAAATGCTGGTCTAGTCTACCCGAGCCCACCCCGAGTGTTTGGTCTTTTTTTTCCCTCTTAAGAATTGGCTTAAAGACGAAACTCATCATCTGAAGCCACTATGGCTTCACTTTTGTTAAGTGAAGTATTATTACTTTATTTAGCAGCTTCTTTCAATGCAGCTAGTTCATCCATCTGTTCTCTCCCACTTGTCCAATTCAGGGCCCTGGATAGGTCCCCAGTCTCTCACAGGGATAACACAAAGACAGACAACTCTTCACAATCACATTCACACCTGTGGCCAATTTAAAATCATCAGTTAACCTAAACAAACTAACTGTGTACCTTTGGCCAGAGTACTGGGAGAGAACCCACTCAGACATGGGAAGAACATGTAAACTGCACACAACAAGGCCCCAGCCTGGTGGACTTGAACCCACAACCTTCCTGCTGTGAAGAAACAGTGCTAACCAGTACACTTTAGATACCAACATACTAGCCATGATTTGATGTAGAGAACATGCCTCTTTGGTCAGTGTTCACTATGATTAGGCTGTATTTATACAGTACTGTTAGTGGAGATGCAGCAGTATTTCTATTGGGTGGAAGTGGCTACAAGGTAGGGTTTTTTAGCATGTATCTGATCACATTCCAATGAGTTTCATGTGAATGCTTCTTCAGTGGAAAGAAATCCGACCTATTGCACAATGGATGAACCATGGTCAATGTTAATAATCCGTTTCGACTTGATTGCTGACATAGAAAAACTGCAGGAGCTGAAAATCGATATAAAACCTGAAAGCAAAGAGAAATTGTCTGATCTAAATCCAATTGAGAACCTTTGGGGATGGATGGCAGGGGAAGTTTACAAAAATGGACAACAGTTCGTCTCCACCACTTGGTGAAATTTTCCCATTCACCTCATGGAAATGCATGCATCAAGCATGCCGCAACGAATTTTTGAAGTGATCAACAATAATGGCGGAGCTACTCATTACTGAGTTCATGTTTGGAACTGTAAAATAGCCTGTTTCAGTTTAAGTGTTGTTTTCAATAAATTGCACGCTTAAAAAAGTTTTGTCTCACTCCCATTTCTTCTTGTTGCATGTTGAAGCTCTACTTGGAACCTTGTTAAGATTCCAACCATGCAAAATATGATTTGTTGCTATTTTTCAAGTGGTCTTAAACTTTTGATTGGGACTGTATTAGACAGTAAATAAGAAAAACAAACCTCCAACCCAGGCAGAGAATGGCTTTTTTGGTTTAATTATTGGTAATTTGTTTTAAGCCCCTTTGATTTCAGATTCACTTAACAAATTGTGTAAATCTTCAAACATATATGAACCTAAATGTATTAAGTAAAGTTATCCAAGTGTGGATAATAAGTGATACATAAGAGGAAATAATAAGAGGAAATAAGAATTCTTCTAAATGACAATAAATATTACAAGTCTGAATATGAAGAAATGTATTGCTGTCATATTCACTGTGGATTCTTTTTAGAAATTCATTCATCATTCATTTACAGTTTTGCATTTTTCCTGCTTTCTTTGACCGACATAATTTTGACTCATGGTAATTTTAGTAGGATGTAGTTTACTGTAACTATATCTCAGGGCTGCGAATGCTGTTTTTGGGTCTTTGCAGGCATGAAATCTGGGTGAAAATGAGCAGTTCCTTTAAAAAGTCGGTTTTGGAAAGGCTTTAAAAAGTAAAAACTACTCTTGCGTGAATGCAGGGGACCTCACATTGTCTAAGCCCACAGCATACTGTGCTGGATCCCCAAATCCCTCATGGTAACCCGATTTGGAATAATGGGGTTTTCAAATTATGGCAGGGATAGCAGACAGCAGGGTGAAGAGAAAAATGAAGGGTGAAAGGCAGGTATGTCCTCCAGACTCATTCAAAATATCCAGCTGTGAGAGACAGCTGCTGTGTAGATAAGAGAAAATGATGATCATTACGGGAGGAGGGAGACAGGAGGGCGCGGTGTCAGACACATTTCCTCTGTCAGCGATCAGCTCATTAATCTTCTGGTGACCTTCAGAGGACTAGTCACTTAGTCGGAGAGGAGGAGGAGGAGGAAAGCAGAGAAAGGAGGGACTCGGTATGCCTTTGGTGGTTCTGGGCTAAGGTGTATAACCTGATAACATGGGTTCAAATCCTGTCTGTGACCTTTTGCAAATGTCAGACATCTTCCTCCTGTACCTGTCAGTTCTACCATCATCTATGGATACTACAACAATAAACAAAAAGCACTTTGTTGGTCTTATTTAAAACTAACAAAGACTGTTACTCATCATCTGTTTCTAGTCATTTCAAGTTTACTTTAATGAATGGCACAATAGCAAAACTAGTAAACACAGGACACAATTCAAAAGGAAAGGAAGGGGAATAAGCACAGGAGAGGAGGAAAGGGGAACAAGGGAAAAGGAAATGAAGGGTGAAAAGGAGGAAGAAGGAAAAGTAATGGATGCTAAAAATTGTAAAGAAAGGAAGAGAAATGAAAACAAAAAAAGGATAGAAGACTAAGAAAAATTAAAGTAAAAGGGATTAAAACTTTAAAGAATTGTCATGCACTAGAGGGACACAAGCTGTCATGGTCTGGTTGGGCACCTGCAGGTCTCAGACAGCGGCTCCTCCTCCTTTAGGCGGAGTCCGGTTGCCCCTCCCTGGCTGACCACCTGTGAGCAATCGTGCCAGCGGTATATCAGACCTGCGCTCTCAACCACTCATCGCCTGAGTATCTGCTATTCCCATGTTAGTTCAGTGGAGCATCCTAAACCTTGTCTTAACGCCGTGTGATGACTGACCTGTCTTTTCTTGCCCTCAGCGATAGCACCCGGAGTGGAGATCTTGTTCCCCTCGCTCCTGTCCTCCTGGACCTGGGCCGCCAGCTGCTTACACAACGTGGCCTGCCGGCCCACCGCTCACCTGCCTGCCTCCCCACGCCTCGACCGCTTCCGGGTTTTCCGCTCCACCTGTCCCCTCCATCTGAAACCAAGTAAGGCAATTCAATTCAACTGCGGAGGATTATTGGTTGTCTGCTGGATCCCTCTGATCGTGATCTCCTCTTGTTCCAGTGCCCCCGGCCCCTACCTAGTCCTGTTTCTACCTCCCCGCTGTCCCCGCTGTTCAGCCGTCTCCTAGAGGTGTCTAGGTCGCCCTCATTATCACCGACGAATCCTACGCGCCACTAGTGTGGTGGCGTCGCTTTGTGTTTCACCTTTGTTTACCTGTGGGCGGAAATA
The DNA here is from genome assembly GCF_963969265.1 of Rhamphochromis sp. 'chilingali'. Classification (NCBI taxonomy): domain Eukaryota; kingdom Metazoa; phylum Chordata; class Actinopteri; order Cichliformes; family Cichlidae; genus Rhamphochromis; species Rhamphochromis sp. 'chilingali'. The sequence continues at coordinate 6,781,290 of NC_137949.1, forward strand.
AATCATTTGTTTTCTGTCACCTCGCTTCCGGGTTGGTTTCTGCGCCTGTGTCCATCCCTGTTCCCTCGTGCCGTTGAGCCGTGACAGTATACTCAGGCCAGTTATATGGACACAGCGGACCCAGCCCGCGTAGCGATCAGTAAGCAGGGGGCTATTATCGGTAGCCACGAACAGACGCTGCAGTACCTACTGGCTCAAGTGCACACACTCACAGACGAGCAGGCTAAAATGCAATCCGACATTCAGTCCCTTCAACCCTCGGCGGAGTCGGAACCCGCCGCCGGTAGCTCAGCGCTGCTGCCCCGACCGCGCCGTTGCCTCAGCCCGCGGCGGATCCCGAGCCCCAGCGGGGTCACCTGTTTCGCGACGCGGCCTCCCCGGAGCCGGAGCCGTATGCGGGTGACCCAGGGGCCTGTAGCGGTTTTCTGTTACAGTGCGAGCTGGCGTTCGGACGTTCGCCCCGCTCTTTCGTTTCGGACACGGTTCGAGTTTCTTATATAATCGGGAAACTGCGCGACCGAGCCCTGAATTGGGCCGAGGCTTACCTGAGCACACACCCGTTGCCGTCCTGTAGCTACGATGCTTTTCTCGGCGAATTCAAAAGGACTTTTGCCCACCCCGTCTCGGTGGGCAGTGCGGTTCGCCGGCTGTTAAATCTCCGCCAGGGCCGCCGTAGCATCGCGGCCTACTTGATCGACTTCCGCACCGCCGCAGCGGCAGTCGGCTGGCCCGATAAAGCCCTTCAGGGAGTCTACTCGCAGTCGCTTAACGAGGACATGAAGGATCAGCTAGCGTCCCGTGACGAACCGGTTACCTTCGAGGAGTTAGCCACGCTCTCGCTTCGCATTGACAACAGACTGCGGGAGCGAGAGCGGGAGAGGAACTCCAGTACCCGTCGGCCAGTGCGGCGTGCGTCACCTGTTTACATTCCCCCGTCGCCGCTTCCGGTTCAGCCATCAGCCCCAGTCGCTGGGGAGAGGGCTGACCCGGAACCGGAACCCATGCAGCTCGGGCGATCCCGGTTGTCTCCGCAAGAGAGAGAGAGACATCGCCGCGCTCGTTCGTGTTTTTACTGCTGTTCCATGGAGCATTTCATTGCCGCCTGTCCGGAGAAGGGAAAAGGGGACGCCCGCCGGTAAGTCCGGGGATACGGGTGGGCGGTACCTATAGTGATTCTAAGCCCCGCTTCCTGTTGCCGGTTACGCTCTTGCTCGGCTCCGCAACCCACACGTCCCGGGCGTTAATCGATTCGGGCGCTGAGCAGAGTCTCATTGATATGAAACTAGCCAAGCAACTGAATATTCCCCTGTTCGAGTTGGAGTCTAGCCTCCCAGTTAAAGCACTGGATAACCAAGTTTTCTCCCACATCACTCACCGTACCGCTCCTGTTACTGTAGTCGCCTCAGGCAACCACAGGGAAAGCCTCCCCTTCCTGACGTTCCATTCCTCCAGCATCCCCATCATCCTTGGTTTCACCTGGCTAAAGCTACATAACCCACATCTGGATTGGGCTGGGCAAAAAGTAATAAGTTGGAGCCCGTTTTGCCATGCCAATTGTCTCGTCTCAGCCCCGCCGTCAGCCGTTGCCGAGCCCGCACGTGACGCGAGTGCTGACGTGGACCTTTCTGTCGTACCGTCAGTGTACCACGATTTGAGGGAGGTGTTTAACAAGGACAAAGCCCAAGCACTGCCCCCGCACAGGCCATATGACTGTTCCATTACGTTGTTACCGGGCTCCCCCCTACCCACGAGCCGCCTTTACAATCTGTCTCATCCTGAGAAGGCAGCCATGGAAAAGTACATAAAGGACTCCCTGGCAGCCGGCATCATCAGACCCTCCTCTTCGCCTGTCGGGGCCGGATTCTTCTTTGTCGGTAAGAAGGACGGCTCGCTCCGTCCCTGTATTGATTACAGGAGGCTTAATGACATAACAGTAAAAAACAAATACCCATTGCCGCTGATCAGTTCCGCCTTTGAGCCGCTTCACGGTGCCACCATTTTTACCAAGTTAGACCTCAGGAATGCATATCACCTCGTCAGAATCAGGGAGGGCGACGAGTGGAAAACCGCTTTTAACACTCACTTGGGGCACTTCGAATATTTAGTGATGCCCTTCGGTCTCACAAACGCCCCGGCGGTCTTTCAAAACCTGGTGAACGATGTCCTGCGAGATTTCCTGGACCGCTTCGTCTTCGTTTATCTCGACGATATTCTGATTTTTTCCAAAGACGTGGTGGAACATCGGGCGCACGTCAGAGCCGTGCTGCAGCGGTTGCTGGAAAACAAATTGTACGTCAAGGCGGAGAAATGCGTGTTCCACTCACCTTCCGTCTCCTTCCTGGGCTACGTCCTCGCGGGGGGGCAGGTGAAGACTGACCCGGCTAAGGTTACGGCAGTCGTGCAGTGGCCCGTACCTGCGTCCCGGCGGCATCTGCAGCGCTTCTTGGGCTTCGCAAACTTCTACCGGCGCTTCGTCAGGAACTACAGCCAGGTAGCAGCGCCGCTGACCCGGCTGACGTCACCGAAGCTCCCTTTTATTTGGAGCCAGGAGGCCGGAGCAGCGTTTACCAAGTTAAAGGCACTGTTTACCTCGGCACCGGTTTTGGTTCACCCCGACCCCGGGAGACCGTTTATTCTCGAGGTGGATGCATCTGACATCGGGGTGGGGGCGGTGTTATCCCAGCGCTCCGGCACGGCGTCCAAGCTCCATCCGTGCGCCTTTTTCTCCCGTCGTTTATCACCTGCTGAGCGGAATTACGACGTGGGGGATAGGGAACTGTTGGCTGTGAAGCTGGCCTTGGAGGAGTGGCGGCACTATCTCGAGGGGGCGGAGCACCCATTCATAGTGTGGACAGATCACAAGAACTTGACGTACATTCGTGCAGCCAAGAGACTGAACTCACGTCAGGCACGCTGGTCCATGTTTTTCAGTCGCTTTAACTTTTCAATCTCTTACCGCCCAGGGTCCCGCAACGTGAAACCGGATGCCCTTTCCCGGCAGTTTGACGCCGCGGGGGAGTCGTCCGCCGTGCCCACCATCCTCCCTGCGAACGTCAAGGTTGGTTCCCTCACGTGGGAGGTGGAGGAGGACATCCGTCGGGCATTGGAGACCGAGCCGGACCCCGGCACAGGGCCCCCTGACCGCCGCTTTGTCCCTAAGGCGGCCCGCTCCAAAGTGATCGACTGGGTCCACAAGGGGAGATTCTCCTGCCATCCAGGAGGCGCGCGGACGAGTGCCCTCATTAAAAGGTATTTCTGGTGGGGGTCTATTGATAAAGATGTCAAGGAGTATGTGGCCGCCTGCTGTGTTTGTGCTAGGGGCAAATCTAACACGCAACGCCCGGCTGGGTTGCTGCAGCCTCTCTCTATTCCACGGTGCTCCGGTCGCATATTTCTTTGGATTTCGTTACTGGTCTACCTGTTTCTTCTGGCAAGACCGCGATCCTCACTGTGGTCGACAGGTTTTCCAAAGCAGCTCACTTTGTCGCCCTCGAGAGACTCCCCACATCCACTGAAACCGCTAATCTGCTAGTCGACCATGTGTTTAGGCTGCACGGGATACCCTCAGAGGTCGTCTCAGACAGGGGACCGCAATTTACATCGCAGGTCTGGAGGGCGTTCTGTACATCCCTGGGAGCGAAGCCATGTTTGAGCTCTGGACACCACCCTCAGACTAATGGTCAGACTGAACGCCTCAACCAGGAATTGGAGGCCACTCTCCGCTGCGTCGCTGCCTCCAACCCGGCTTCCTGGTCATCGTTATTGCCGTGGGCGGAGTACGCACACAACTCCCTCACCTCGTCAGCGACGGGTCTCTCGCCTTTTGAGGCCTCTCTCGGCTACCAGCCACCCCTTTTTCCGGAGCGCGAGACCGACCTTGAGGTCCCCTCCGTCCAGCACCATCTGCAACGCTGCCGACGGGTGTGGTCGCCCACCCGCCGGGCCTTGGGCCTGTCAGTCGCCCGCCAGCGCCGCTACGCGGATCTCCGCCGCAAGGCGGCACCTGCCTACGCCCGGGGACAGAAGGTGTGGCTATCCGCCAGAGACATTCCCCTCAGGACGGACTCCCGCAAGTTGGCCCCACGCTTCATCGGTCCTTTTGAGGTGGAGCGGGTGGTTGGCCGCTCCGCGGTCAGGCTAAAGTTGCCCTCCTCGTTACGGGTCCACCCGACCTTCCACGTCTCCCAAGTCAAGCCGGTTGTGGTGAGTCCGTTGTGCCCGCCTCCTGCTGCCCCGCCGCCCGCCCGGCTCATCGGTGGGCATCCTGCCTTCACGGTCCGCCGCATCCTGGATGTACGCCGCCGGGGGAGGGGCAGGCAGTTCCTGGTCGACTGGGAGGGGTACGGGCCGGAGGAGAGGTCCTGGGTTCCCCGGTCCCAGATTCTCGACCCCGCCTTGCTTTCGGCATTCTACAGAGGCCGGTCGCCGAGAGGCGACCCTTGAGGGGGGGGGTGGTGTCATGGTCTGGTTGGGCACCTGCAGGTCTCAGACAGCGGCTCCTCCTCCTTTAGGCGGAGTCCGGTTGCCCCTCCCTGGCTGACCACCTGTGAGCAATCGTGCCAGCGGTATATCAGACCTGCGCTCTCAACCACTCATCGCCTGAGTATCTGCTATTCCCATGTTAGTTCAGTGGAGCATCCTAAACCTTGTCTTAACGCCGTGTGATGACTGACCTGTCTTTTCTTGTCCTCAGCGATAGCACCCGGAGTGGAGATCTTGTTCCCCTCGCTCCCGTCCTCCTGGACCTGGGCCGCCCGCTGCTTACACAACGTGGCCTGCCGGCCCACCGCTCACCTGCCTGCCTCCCCACGCCTCGACCGCTTCCGGGTTTTCCGCTCCACCTGTCCCCTCCATCTGAAACCAAGTAAGGCAATTCAATTCAACTGCGGAGGATTATTGGTTGTCTGCTGGATCCCTCTGATCGTGATCTCCTCTTGTTCCAGTGCCCCCGGCCCCTACCTAGTCCTGTTTCTACCTCCCCGCTGTCCCCGCTGTTCAGCCGTCTCCTAGAGGTGTCTAGGTCGCCCTCATTATTCACCGACGAATCCTACGCGCCACTAGTGTGGTGGCGTCGCTTTGTGTTTCACCTTTGTTTACCTGTGGGCGGAAATAAATCATTTGTTTTCTGTCACCTCGCTTCCGGGTTGGTTTCTGCGCCTGTGTCCATCCCTGTTCCCTCGTGCCGTTGAGCCGTGACACAAGCACAGAATGCAGAAGAAAAGGTTTAGACAGTTTACTGAATAACGACAGAGAAAGCAGTAATACTAATGGATTTCCAAGAGGGGATAAGATGCCTTCTCAACACACCAATCTAGAATAGAACAAAGAACAGCCTCCAGCCTAAACAGGACACCAGTAACAAGCCCAACAGCAGTCAGGTGCATAATCAGCAATCTCACACAAGTGAGGGAAGCCAGGTGAGCTCTGCCCCTGAAACACACAAGCAGACCAGTGATACGCAAAGGAAAGAGGACTCAGGAAAGGAAAGGAAAGGTTGGATCCAAATGAAACAAAATTTCAATAAAGACAAAGGGCATAAAGGAAATAAATAAAGAAGGGCAAAAGGCAAAAAAATAAGTAAAAGTAGAGAAATAAGAAAAGGGAAGAGGAGTAATTTAGAAAGGAAGTAAAGAAGAGAGAAATAAAGAACGAGGAATCTTTTTGTAACCTTCAGAGGACAAGTGATTCAGACTGAGAGGATGAGACTGGCGGAGGAAAAACAGAGACAAGAGGACTCAATAGGCCTTTGGAGGGATCCAGCTAATGTGTATAAACTTAGCTCTATGAGGAGCAGGTGAGGAGGAAAAGAGGAGTAAAGGAAGGAAATGAAAAATAGGAAAAACAAAACAAGAAGAAAATAGGCCAAAGAAGAGAAGTGAAATAAAAGAATAACTTAAAGGAGAAAACAAGAAGTAAAGTCAGGAAAGGGGAAATGCAAAAACAAGAAATGAAGGGGAAGGAATGAAAAGTTAAAGTGCACTGGAAGTAAGAAGAAGGAAGGAAAAAAACAAACAAAAAGCACATGAAGTGAAATCTTAATATATGGAAACATGGAAATATAAGAGGAAAAAGAGGAAAAACTAAGAATATGAACTAAAATAATAAGGAACCCAAGGGGGAAAACTCCTGATGAGTGTTTGTGCAGACAGTTTTGAAGGATGGGACTTTCTTACAGAGATGAAATTTCTATGCCATCATTGCTGACAGGAGACAGATGAGTCACGACAACACCTCTGCAGAGAAAACAGCCAACGGAGCGAATCACAACAACAACACCGACCAAAAAAAAAAAAGACATCCAAGGTTAACAGCTCTGTGCAAGCAGCCCTACAAGCAAACCATATCAAAGTATTAGTTCAATACTAATATTAGTGAGGGGGAAGCAGGCGTGAGGCAGGAAACAGCAAGCCGACTACTGCTTTCAATTAGTCACATAATCCTGTTACTTGGCAGTCATTGCTAATGTCATCAAGGCTCTAATAAGTAACCAGTTCTTGGTTCGAAGAACACCAAGGGAGAAGAGAAAACAATACAAAGTTTGAATACAGAGTGCTTTTTTATTCTCTCTGTTTTGGCTTCTTTATCCTCAGACTCAGACTCATCAAGGTCACCTCGATGCTGTCAGACTGGGTTAAAATCAGTCCAAGCTGTACCTTTTTAGCCTCATTTCATCAGAGGCTAGCTTATGGGATGGATGGTATTTGGTATTCTGTCCCCAAGAAGTAAAATAAAAACAAAAAATCAGTAAATTCACAGCACTTGTTTGCTGTGGACAGTAAACGACTAAAATCCATCCATCTATTTTCTGAACTGTTTGTCCAATTTAGGATCAGGGGAGCTGCAGTTTCTCTCAGCTGTCATGGGACAAGAGGCAGGGTACACCCTGTACAGATCGCCAGTCTACTTCAAGACCGCCTGAAACCCTTTACTCCAAATTTCACTGATCATCAGACAGATTGCATCACTATAACTATGCTGCTAGCTTATCTGAAAGTAGTGGAGGAAGTTGTGCTAGATATGCTTAAAGGAGCATGACTTTTGGAAGCTCATAGTGCAAGTCTTAGTGGAGCTGTACAATCATCATCATTAATGTTTCACCAATCTAAAGTCATCTCATAAATGCAAGCAAGTTTGGTTAGCAAGCTACATCTAAAACTGTACATTAGTATTACTAATAAGTGGTGAACCTTCCCCTGAGGTTCTACTAACGATCATGTGTGTTGTTGCATGATCCAGTGGTGTGAAACAAAACATGGACCATTACCATCACCAGGGTCAAGGTGTAAAGCTTCTGCGAGACACTTGCCCCACCCCAATGTGAGCTGTTGAGGTCACAGTTAAGGTATGAGTCGTGGTTGAAACTCCTAAGAAGGAATCTCCAGACTGCATTGTAGGTGGCTGAGAGTTGGTGTTGTAAACCCCTACTACTGTTCAACGATGGTCATTGTCTGTGGGCGTAAATTGCCTCACAGCACACCCTATGCTGTTTAGCTCTGTTTTGGTGTTTTGACCTTGGGATGAACCATCGTTTGTCTGTAGGTGCTGACGGTTGATGCAAGTGCACTGGGATGTCATGCTTGAGTTTCAGACAAACCTGCCACATAAGGGATGACAGTGTTGCTGCATCTGCTGTTCTGCTTTTCCCTTGTTGATGTTTGAAGTTCTTCACTGTGCATCTTCAAAGATTCAGCTGCCAGACAATATGTGGTCACAAACCACAAAGTCCAGTTTTTTTTCCAAGTACTCAAGACAATTTAAATGATGTAAAGTTGGACATTTTACATCTATGAAGACTATCTCTGCAAAAACAGCCTCAAGCGGTCATTCAAACAAATTCGGCTTTTGGCACCAGTTCTTTGGCTTAATTTTTCCGCCAAATGCTATTGAATTGATGCATACTTATATCAAACATGGCCATCTAAAAAATCAGGACAGTATAGTACATGTCTATAATCAATTTCCTTGTCATTATTTCTGCTTTTGGTTGTGTTTGATGTTAAAGAGAGTAGATACACCTAATGCAGCACTCTGAGACACACCCTTGTAACAGTCATAATGGTGTGGTGTCTCTTTAAGACAACTTAAGGTAAGGGTTAGTGATGTCACAAGTATGCGCCACTGCCCTCTGTGGAGTGTGAAAGGAAAGTGTTTGCAGACCTTATGTCTGTGTGGTCGTAATTTTTTCTGACTGTCCTTTTTTTTCTACCGCTCCTCTCAACCAATAAGTACAACCCTCGTTACACCCTTTTCCACTAGTATCTACTTGGCTCGACTCAATTCAACCCAACTCGGCTGACTCTACTGGGTTTCTGTTGTTTTCCATTACAATCAAGTACCACCTAAAGTCTGTGGGGTCATTATAGCAATGCTCCGACTCAAACACCAAAACAATGGAGGATGTCGAGGTGGTGGTATACCTGCTGCTCAGTGTATAGGTTTTTGTCAGGCTCAGGGTCCACAGTGTTGTTTTTTAGGCCTTTCCCTCATTGTTGGGTTTTAAAAAATCGCATGTTTTCATTACCGTGAAAGAGTCAATTTCATGACTCCGCGAGTGACGCCACTGACTAGCTAATAGACATATTTAGCCACCAGCTAATTGAAACCCAAAAAACCAAAATGAGTTGAACAGAGTGGTGGTCCCCATCTTTAAGAAAGGGGACCGGAGGGTGTGTTCCAACTACAGGGGGATCACACTCGTCAGCCTCCCTGGGAAAGTCTATGCCAGGGTGCTGGAAAGGAGAGTTCGTCCGTTAGTCGAACCTCGGATACAGGAGGAACAATGCGGTTTTCGTCCTGGTCGCAGAACACTGGACCAGCTCTTTATCCTCTCCAGGATACTTGAGGGTGCATGGGAGTTTGCCCAACCAGTCTACATGTGTTTTGTGGACTTGGAGAAGGCATTCAACCGTGTCCCTCGGGGTGTCCTGTGGGAGGTGTTGCGGGAATATGGGGTGTCTGGCCCATTGCTACGGGCCATTCGATCCCTATACAACCGTTGCAAGAGCTTGGTTCGCATTGCCGGCAATAAGTCGGACCCGTTCCCGGTGGGTGATGGGCTCCGCCAGGGCTGCCCTTTGTCTCCGGTTCTGTTCATAATTTTTATGGACAGGATTTCTAGGCGCAGCCAAGTGGCGGAGGGCTTTCGCTTTGGTGGCCTCAGAATCTCATCTCTGATTTTTGCAGATGATGTGGTTCTGTTGGCTTCATCGGGTGAGGGCCTCCAGCTCGCACTGGAACGGTTCGCAGCCGAGTGTGAAGCAGCGGGAATGAGGATCAGCACCTCCAAATCTGAGGCCATGGTTCTCAGCCGGAAAAGGGTGGAGTGCCCACTCCGGGTCGGGGATGAGTTCCTGCCCCAAGTGGAGGAGTTCAAGTATCTCGGGGTCTTGTTCACGAGTGATGGGAGAAGGGAGCCGGAGATCGACAGACAGATTGGGGCTGCAGCTGCAGTAATGCGGACGCTGCACCGGTCCGTCGTGGTGAAGAGGGAGCTGAGTGTAAAAGCGAAGCTCTCAATTTACCGGTCGATCTACGTCCCTACCCTCACCTATGGCCACGAGCTGTGGGTAGTGACCGAAAGAACGAGATCGCGGATACAAGCGGCAGAAATGAGCTTCCTCCGAAGGGTGGCTGGCCTCTCCCTTAGAGATAGGGTGAGAAGTTCGGCCATCCGGGAGGGGCTCAGAGTAGAGCAGCTGCTGCTCCACATCGAAAGGAGCCAGCTGAGGTGGTTCGGGCATCTGACAAGGATGCCCCCTGGGCGCCTCCTGAGTGAGGTGTTCCAGGCATGTCCCACCGGGAGGAGGCCCCCGGGGCAGACCCAGGACACGCTGGAGAGATTATATCTCTCGGCTGGCCTGGGAACGCCTTGGTATTCCCCCGGATAAGCTGGAGGAGGTGGCTGGGGAGAGGGAGGTCTGGGCCTCTTTGCTTAGGCTGCTGCCCCCGCGACCCGGCCCCGGACAAAGCGGATGAGGATGGATGGATGGATGGATGGAGTTGAACAGAGCTGAACCTGGTAGGTACTAGAGGAAAAGGGCTAATAGTAGAAGCCCCACCCTCCTGCTGTTCAAACCTTCAGTTTGTAAAGGTTGGTCAATCAAAACAAAATATCTCTGTTTCTTTTAAACAGAGAGTGAACTTAGTAAAAGAAAAAAAAATAATATTTTAAACTGAGTGTCCAAAAATAAAGAATATGGAGCATTATGGGCCCACTTTAAGCAATGGTTATGATGATTGTTCATTCTAAAATATTAAATCAGTTATACATTATTTAATATGTTTGAACAATTATGTATTATTCATGAATGTGTGCATCAGATAAGGTGACCCATGCAATACTTATGAATGCCTATTAGCAGTTGTACTTTCCAGCATCATGTCATGACCTTTAGAAGTTAGTCCAGAGAAGTAGCACTTCAACATATACGACTGCAGTGATAGGGAGACGCAAACTTTTTTTAGTATGTGTTGAAATGGCGTTAACTTACACAGCGCCAAACTTTAAAACCTCTTTGGCCTCGACATGCACTCTCTGAGCTGCTTGGTCACCGGATTACAGTGCAGAAACACTCTGGCACCACAATGTCTTCAGACTTTCTCCATGCTTCTATTCATATTGTCTAATCCAGGCTGCACCGAGGGACATGTGAATTTCCGTGCCTATGCAGCTGAGTGCATTTGCATGGTTTTTTTTTTCTTTTGTGTGTGTGTATGTGTGAGTATACATGTGTGTACATTGTCTCACCACAGTATGTGTTTCTTGTGGATGTGGCCTCGTGGTATTCGGCGCATGCGAGTCTATATTTTTAGATGAAATTCAGACTGCATGCAGCAGCACGTTGAGCTCAGTCATTTTGCGTTTCTGTTCTCTCCACACCCTCCCGTGCCCCTTCGTGAAATATTCATCCGCTTTGGTGAAGTGACACACATCTATTATTCATTCTGCTCCCCTGGTGTCAAGCTACCCATGCAGCTACAGTGCTGTGAAACCTGAAGGGAGCTCTGCTTTGGGCTCCAGCACGCCGCTTTAGCTGGCTTACAGTATGCAACACTTTGCAACACCAGCTATTGTTGTGGGGGGATGGGGGGGATTTGCATAAATTGAATAGGAATTTAGCAATTCAGTGCTTCAGTGCATCACCAAAAAAAATGAGTGGCGTTGAAAGACAAATTGAGTTTAAATCAAAACTGAGATTTTCACCCGTTTTTAAATTATTTTATGATGCCTGTTGTGTTTTCTGCCGTAAAAAGTACAGCAGCTCATTGCAGAGTAGCAGTTACATGTTGACGAATGCCACAGTCTCACTTCACTGTGACACCCATAAAATGTTTCTTTTACTGCATTTTATTACAGTAACTTTGTGGTGAGGTTGCTTGCTTAGCTATAGTAAGATGAAAGCCTTCCAATATTAGAGAGAAAGCCACAACAATCAGATGACCGCTTTGAAGCAAGCAGTGGGTCAGCAGAAAGAAACTATGTGGGTGATCAGGACAAAGTGGTTGAGAACTGGGCAATTACAGTGACACAGGCTTCTGAATTTAGGGTTTAACACAGACTGTTTTGTCACCATCTGTAATAAATAGCAAACTAATCTTTGTGCCTAACATGGACATCCATCTATCCACTTTCTTGTGCTTATCCATTTCAGGATTGCAATCCTTGGGTGTGAAGTACGGCACATCCTGGACAGGTTGGCAGTCTTTAACAAGAAAGAAATCTTAAATTTTCCAGCAGAATGTTAGCTCATGTACTTTCCAATCACCACTATATCATCCGATGAAACTCCATGATATAGTCAAACAGCCACAGGACATGCAAGTAAATGAAATTTCAGTTGGCCTCAATGCTTTAACATTCACATCAGCAGCCATCATTTCTTGCTTGGCTTCTGTCTCTTTGTATGCTTGTTCGAGATGTTAAAAATTATTTATGTTTGATTTGTTTAAATCAAAATGCAAGTAGGGAACACTGCTAAAATTTCAGGATTCATTATATTAAAATGTTCCTGTTCTGCACTTTGAAACTAAAGGTGAATAAAAGTTGCACTACACCGGCTCTTTTTCTGCTTTTGATGACAAAGTTGAAGGTTGAAGGAGGGTGACTGGGTCTCTGTGAAGGTTGGTGATGTACAGTTTTGCCCCTAAAGAGCCACAGAGGATACAGGTGTTCCATCTGACGCCCCGTGGGACCTGAGACTCTCATCAAGCAAAAAGCTGACAAAACACATCGATAAAAAACACACAGTACAGTATGTTCAGCTCACTTGTTTGACTGAGTGAAGTTGTGAGAGCAAGGCAGCGGTGTTGACAATGAGCACAGAGGTCAAATCCACAGCAGCATGCTCCACTGTCTCCTTGACCATGAAATAACTAACAAAGCTACACTGACAAGTAGAGGTGAGTTTTTATAGCAGTGTCCCAGCCTGATTAGCCTGGCGGTTGGCAACAAGCCTCGGCCTCACTTTTCGTTCAGTAACAACACCAACAGGGATCAGCAAAGGCTGAAAAGCTCTGAATGTTGTCCCCCAAACCTGCCAGCGAGCTACTTCAGTGGCATTTAGATAAACCATTAACGCATGCTGTATGCTTTACTGTTTTAAACCATCTACTGCCTGGTAAAGAACACCTTGTGGCTCATTTAACGCTTATTATTTTCTGTCTTTTTGAAGGTAAACTCAAAGACAAGTCGCAAGTCACTGGAAACAGTCTCAATCATGGCTTTCTTAATCATTTAAAGCAAGTAATTCCCCTGTTCGCTAATGAATAAATGCATAAATAACATCATTTATCAGCATTCTTCTTTCAAAACTGTGCAAAACCGAACATATTGTATATACAGTTGTGGCTGTATATATGTGCATAGAGTAACCTAATTGATAAATTGAATTAAAGAAAGCTTTAGGTAGACCACTTATTGATTTTAAGATTTACTGTAGACTCTGTGTCTGTACTGTACTGTGCAAATGTATTCAATCACCCTGGTTAGCTTATATTTTGCTTCCAAGGAGCCAAGCTCTTGTGTTTTTTGAGGTGGAGCAGTAGTTCTCCAGGCTTTCTGAACGTCTTGAACCAGTTTCATGTCTATACATGGCAAACAACTCAGCAGAGAACCAATTAAATCATATCTTTGGGCACTTTCTTATTTTTTTGTATATTTGTCACACCTAAATGTTTGTCATTAGACAAAAAATAACACAAGTAAATAAAAAATGCAGTTTCTAATTTAAGGTGTTTTTTATTAAGGGAAAAAATGTGAAAAAATTATTGACCCCTAAACCTAATAACTGTTTGGACCACCGTTAGCAGCAACAATTGCAATCTAGCGTTTGCGATAACCAGAGATGGGCAGTAACGCGTTAGAAGTAACGCATTAATGTAATCCGATTACTTTTTTCAAGTAACGAGTAAGGTAAGGGATTACTATTGCAAAAAAGGTAATTAGATTACTGTTACTTTCCCATAAGCACGCTGCGTTACTGCGTTACTTTTTTGCGAGAGTGTCGCATGACAGTGACATAAGCGAGTGCGACATTCGTGGCAACAGCTGTGTGCAGATCAACAATGGATCATATATCAAGTGCGGGAGAGAGTATGAGCGTGCAGCGTTTAAAGTGTGGAAGTACTGACCTTACTTTGAGTTTGATTCCATAAAAAGTGACAAAAACATTAGCGTCCGCTGTTCACTGCGTGGGAAGAAAACTTCTTTTTACAGTGGAAAAAAACCCTAAACTTTCGAGCAAGCACAGAGTACACTGCCACGTAATGGGAAACTCACAGAGAAACTCGTGGATTCTTCCACTGACCGCTGCGGCACACCTGCACCAGGGTAAACCTCCGCCTGCCCCACTGCTGCTTTACAGGTGAAAATAGAGCAACAGGACCGCTGAGTCTTTGACTTTATTTATTTTCTGCTGTGTTTTACTTGCATCTATTTGAAAGACTGAGTGTAAACACAAAAAATATTTTATTTTATGTGCTGGAATGTGCAGAAAATAGGTTTAAATGTTAAACAAATTTCTTCCAGTCAAAGAATGTTGCATATAATTAAATTTTTGCTTGATGCATAAAGTTAAAAGATTAAAACTAATAAAACAAATTTTAAAAAGAGACTTTTCCATTTGATTACATTTTATATGACGGATTATGCAGAAAAAAGTAGAATTGGGCTGAAAGATCTATTGCTTTATTAGATCAGGTTGTAAATCATAACTAATTACTTTTGAAAATAAGTAACGGGATTACTTTGGGGGGAAGTAATCAGTAATTAGTTACTGATTACTTTTTTCAAGTAACTTGACCAACACTGGCGATAACTGGCAATGACTCTTTCACAGCTTTGTGGAGGAATTTGGCACAATTGTTGTGATTCAGCCACACTGGAAGGTTCACAAGCATGAACCCCCTTTTTAAGGTCAGGCAAAAGCATCTCAATCGGATTCAGTTCAGGACTTTGACCAGGCCAAGTATTCATGCTTCATTTTGTCAAGCAGGTTCTATTCAAGTGATTTCTTGATTCAACAGGTCTGCCAGTATTAAAGCCTGAGTGTGGTTAATTCAGTTAATTCGTGATTTAACAAGAGGAGCAATAACTTTTTTGCACAGAACCAGTAGATTTAGATAACCTGCCTCCCTTAATCAATTAAATCATCATTTAAAAGCTGCATCTTCTGTTTACTCAGATTATCTTTGTCTAATATTAAAAGTTGTTTGATGATCTGAAACATTTAATTGTGATAAATATTGTAACAGCAGTCTGGTGAGTGGCTAGTAGGTCCAGCAGGCATGTGGTGTGGACGTTAGCAGGACAACTCGGAGGCCATTCGGTTAAGTAGAACAGACCTTTATTTGTCGTTAGCAACATAAGACCATACAAGCCAGGTCTCCACAGCTCTACTCAGCCCATACATACATGTGTGGGGTTAGGTAGTCACCAGCGCTAGCCCGTTACAACGGTATGGTTTCTCTCTGATTGCTCGGCTGTAATGGCTGCCACTGCCCTCACACGCACTAGGAGACTCCCCAACTACTACAATTGTAGGACAACACCCCCTAGCGGTGCTATACCACAATAAAAACGGTTGTTACAATGTGCAAAATACTATGAAAACACAAAGGAGGCAAACACTTTTTCACACCACTGTATTTAGCAGAAGTTGAAAAAACACATCATTTGTTGTCATTTCTGTAGTTAAATCTATGAAAAATGCTCAACATAACACAGTTTGACAGGTATACAATTATATTGTTTTTAGTGATGTTATAGATGTTGTCAAAACTGATTATGAATGTAGAAAAGTGGCATCAGATTTTGATCCACCGTTCTGTATCATCTGGACAGTATGTGATTGTCAGCTGCTTTTTCAGAATGACAATCCCAATTACACTGCTAATATAGTAAATGCATACCTGGATAGGAGAACACACAATGGAACACGTCACGGATTGGCCTCCCCAGAACCTGAACCGCATTGTTAGTGAAGCAGGTTCTAATTACCTGGACAACATAAAACACTCTGTGTTTAAATTCTTTAGTTCAGGTGAGAAAAGAAGCAGAAAAAGGCAGCAGTAGTGAGTATTTCTACAGACTCAATGAAATGCCCTGCTGCTCTTATTCCCTCCAGACTCACTCTCATTCCCAGGGGGGGGATCCGGCCAGTTCACTGCACATTCCATGATAAGAGTTAAGATGACAGCCACAGGAACGTAAACTGCTTCTGTTTGCAGGGAAACATCAATCACGAGCAACAGCCGCCTCACAGGTGGCAATGGCCTCTTGTGACCCCAGAGTTCTTCTATACTTTCTCCCGGTTCCTCCTGTGTGCGTAATAAGTGTATGTGGAGTATTTACACTTAAGGTTTACTTTTTCACAGCTATGAAGGTCCAGTAAGTGCAAGGCTGGGAAATTACTTCCAGTCACAAAGCTGAATGCTGTGAATGTGGCAGATAATAAACGATAGTCTGTATTTATATTGCTGAACCTTTTATTGTGGATGTTTGATTGGTGATAGCCTAAAAATAAAGCACAGCTTTGCAAAAAAAAAAAAAGTGATTTAGTGCTTAAGCTTAATTTACAAATTAATTGGAGTAGTGGCACTTACAGTTGACATATGGTGTCTTAGTGTATGGCTCTGCTTTTAATGTCAACAAAAACCTATCAGGGGTACAGAATCCATTTAAGGACTTCATTTATATTTAAAGAAACAGTGAAGTGTTGTAGTAAGGAAAGTCATAAAGTTTAATGGTAGTATTATTAGTGAAAAAAGCAGGGGTTGCTCCAAAGAAAAACAGTCAGCAGTAGATGAGTACCCTGGTTGCAGCAAGAACTCAAACATAGTCCCTGGTTCCCGTCCTTTGTGACCTGACATTTTCCTCATGATTTCATGGGCTCAATCGGTAATTTTAAGCTATATTAGATAAAACATTGGGTAATTTTGGAAATCATGGTCATTTTTACAAAAAGACAGGATTATCTAGGGTATGCTTCTTAAATAACAACAAGTCTAATTTATGATGCATGCTGCCAGTGTCAGGTTAGGGCTGTGTGCAGGAAGGAGTGGTGGTAAGGAGGACCGAAAGTGCAGACGTTCAGCAGCAAGAGTGTACTTCAAAACAGCTTTAATGCTAAACTCAAACAGTAACAAAACTGCAAATCCAAAATAAACTTACACAGACAGACAGACAGACAGACAGACAGACAGACAGACAGACAGACAGACCACACAGCAAGATGAGAGTAGATCACAACACGGACACAGAGAAACACAGGGCTTAAATACACAGAGGGAGCAATCAGGGAATGGGTAACAGGAGGGAAACACAGCTGGGGCAAATCAGGCCTAACGAGACAAGGGGAAGCGAAAATAGGTACATTAACATAAGACATGGACCTTCAAAATAAAACAGGAAACATAACACAGACTGAACTTACAGACACAGACTCACAGGCAGGCAACTACAACAGAGGGAACAGAGACGTGGGACCAGGGCAGACACAGACACTGACTGGACACGGGGATATAGCAGACAGGGGAGACAGCAACTAAGGAATACACAGAGACATAAACCATAAGAAAGAACTCAAACAAAACCCAAAGACTAGAAATGATAAATAATATATAAACTCAAAGCCCTAGGTCAACGACCCAGGCATCCTAACAGCCAGTGCAGGGTCAGTCATGGTAAAATGAAAGTACATCCTCTATCACATTTTACAAGTTTTACATATCAAGAAATAATAAAAATGGGTCTTAAAATTAAGTAAATACAACATACGATGAAAATCAACAACATATGACATAATAATTTGTCATTATTTATTATTATTATTCAGTATTATTTTTCTGTATGACTTTCACTCTCATATATCTCTTCTTTATAACATTTCCTCGGTTCATTAAGGTTCATTCATTTATGCAAAGCTCTCTCTCTCTCTCTTGGGTTTTCTTCAGTCTCTGAGAGTATTGACTTGTATTGTCTGACCTTGGTGTGAATTTTCTGAGATGTCTGTTCCTGGGAAGATGGTCAGTTATCTATAATAGTTTATTGTGAGTAATTTTATTCATTGTAAAATTAAGAATTTCACATTATTTATAATGTAGTCATATTTTTTTCAAAAATAGTCCTTATTTTCAGTATCTAAAGCAATAATATTTCCAAATATACTCAAAATATTCGATGTAAAAAAAATAAAGAAGTACAACAGTTTTACACATATGAAACTGAAATGCCAGCTGTAATAAAATATAGACTTAAACAACCTATTCTGGCTGACACTGGATGACATACATGGTCCGACCTCATATGTTTAACACGTGACCGAAACTAAAGTTCAGAAAGAGTCTGTGAAAACTGAAATACACACTTACTGCTTCCATGGGAATTGAGTAAGGAACTGCCAGGTGCTTCTACTTGATTTTGGTTTGGACATTTTGCTGGTCTGGAGCATTTTGGTGAGCATCAACACAATCCTAACACACAACTAATCACTGCACCGCCCTGTAGCACTAACTGCAATGTAAGAAAATCTATTTTTACTTAATGAATAAATTAGATCAAATATAACAATTATGATTCATGTGTAAAATAACTGTAATATGGATCAAATCTACTGGCAGTGAATCAGTTAGCAGCTGTTTGGCATTCTTGTTGTATTTTCACTGTCCTTGGACAATCCATAGGCTTACCTCCAGTTAATTCAGCTGCTGATTAATCTTTTATTGATTCGCTTACAATTGATTGTAAAGCTTGTTGTTAATCCAGAATGCTGCAGTCAGAGTACCAGAAAGAGAGAGCAGATTTCTCCCATATTAGCATAAGTCCAGCATCTAATTTAGGATTACAGTTTAAGACTGTGTATAAACCTTGTGTATAAACCTTGTAATCTCTGGATCCCCTCCACAGTGTGTCTTTTTTCCTGTTTATCTCCCTTCACCCCCAACAGGTCATGGCAGATGGCTGCCCCTCCCTGAGCCTGGTTCTGGTGGAGGTATTGTGATTTGGAAATAATTTGGAAATAAAAGTAGAAATAAAATAAAATAAATGCAACTGATTTAAATTTAAGATCGCCAGATTAGCTCAAGAGCAGTGCATGGATTAGGTTTCCATGTTGGAGGGACATGCATCTATGTCTTACATCACCAACTGGAATGCAAAGTGTCAATGAAGACATGGGTGAGCAAGTTTGGTTTGGAAGAACTTCACAGGCCTGCACAGAGTCCTGACCTTAACCCAGTATAGCACCTTTGAAATAAATTAGAGTGGAGACTGCAGGCCAGGCTTTCTCATCCAACATCAGTGTCTGACCTCACAAATGTGCTTCTGGAAGAATGGCCAAAAATTCCCATAAATATGCTCCTAAACATTGTGGAAAGCCTTCCTAGAAGAGCTGAAGTTGTCATAGCTGCAAAGGATGAACCGGCATCATATCAAAGCCTATTGATTAAGAATGGGATGTCACTCAAGTTCCTTTATGTGTGTAGGTAGACAAGAAAGTACTTTTAGAGATACAGTATCTATCTGCAAAATTATCTTAGAAATTATATTGCGTGGTCTTTTTTAATGCATTTTTACGAATATATTAGGGTAAAATAACAGTTTGTTACATGGTTTTATTGCTGAGCTTTTTGTTGTTTCCACTTGTTCTCCATATTTTCCATTTTCTATGTCCATGGCATCAAGTCAGAAACAAAGGCAATACTTCATTTTTCAGAATGTTACCTGTTGGTTAGGCCATTCTCGATATCATCAGCTATAAATGGAAAATATGTTTCCTCTCCGCAGGGCAAACTCCAGCTTGAGCGCAAATACTGTGAGTTCTTATTGCTACCATTTCCCTTTTCTTTCCCTTGGCTTGTCAGTTTGTGATCAGCTGCTGTCAAAAGCTTTTATCACAATTTGCTTTTCATCACAGTTTCACAGTCAGCTCTGTTAAGGTGCGTGTGCAGCGAGGTGCTGTTTATTCGTCCCACATGCTACGCTATAGCACAGAAAAGTCAATAAAGTGGAGAAATCCAGTGTCACCAACAATCAGGTGCAAATCTGCTGCAGCAAGGGTGAAGATTAAATTTATTTTAAAGATAAATGGAGCAGTAACAGAAAGTCTGTATGAATTTTTGTTTCTTTGTGTTGACAATTCTTTCAGTGAGGTTAGCTGTGCATCCTATGGGAACATAAATCTCTCTTTACTGAGATCTTATCTTGCTGTTATTGTCCAAACCCTGAACGGAAGCCTGCAGGAATTTGATGTTTCCCATCATGTTGTCATCAGTGAAAATAACAAGACTGTCGCAGCTTCTGAGCAGGATAAAAGGAAGCTGAGAGAGGATGTCGAATGAGGAAAGGTGTTAAAACATCCAAAGATTAGCACAAACCTACACAGGACATGAGGCCTCCTAATCCCTGACCTCCCAGGGAATTCTGTGAGACAGCGACAGGGATTTGAGAAGTACCTCAACCTGATTTGGCATTCAGAGAGCCTGACAGGATATAGATAATCATCACTTCCTCTGATGACAGGAAGTCAATCCCATCCATAAAATTTTCCAGCTCAAACTTGGCAATTGTTTCTTTTTCAGCATGACTTCTGAAGTTCCTTGTGCCTTCCTCAGGAAGTCTGGGAAAACACTTTGTCCTGCTTGAGGGAAGAGGAAACAATAAATCAAGGAAATTAAAGATCAATTCAGTTCAGTTTTATTTATACAGCACCCAATCACAACAACAGCCACCTTAAGGCGCTTATATTGTACACATCTGGAGAATTTTCACTTGTTCCATTGACAGATTTTTTCACTTACTACAAGATATGTTTGCTTGAAATAAGTGAAACAAATCTGCCAATGGAACAAGTGAAAATTCTCCAGATCCAAGATTCACTGTCTAAAAACAAGTTCATATATCTCACTGAAATGTTACTCTGTAGCTGATTATGTCTTATTTTAAGTGTGATGAGATATTTTGACTAGAAATTAGTCAAATATACTTGGTAAGATTTTGAGTTTTTTCAGTGCATGAAGCAAGATCTTGCACGGAGCTGCAGACTCAAGATGACCACACCAACAGTTCTCACGTTCTCTCCAAGCTTCTTGCAGATGGTCTTGTAGCCAATTCCAGCGTTTTGCAGGTGTACAATCTTGTTCCTGACATCCTTTGGCACATTCAGCAGGAAATCTGTTTTGTTGTTTTGTTAAATAACATGAAGATTTCTTGGATGAATCTATATCTAATCTGTCAAGCACCTAACAGCTGAATTGTTTCATGTTGTTTTAACACTAGTACAGTATGGGTAAGTTTTCGTAAATGGGCCACAACCAGTGACAGTGTACCTTGACTCTGTTATTCAGATTCTGGCCTCTCCTGTGAAACACTCTGACATTTACATAACTTAACATAACTACACACAAACAACAAACAGGCACAACAACACAAGCCTTTCACTGCTGATGAATGCCTTTTTTCAAAGTCATTCAGGAAATATACTAACTTTCTTAGTTCTGATACTCAAAGTGTCTTTTTCCTTCCTCTTGATTGTGGTTTGTATTCATGTCTGCTGCTCTGGTCACTGAGCACAGACATTTTTCTTTAACATAAAATAAAAAACACACATCATCAGATTAAATGAGCACCTTTTGTTCTTTTACAAAATCCAACCTTTGGCTTTGTCTAGTGAAGCATCTTGCAGCTGCCCCTGTGGCAGACAGAAAAAAATACTGCACTTCTCAGATTAAAATGACCTTTAACCTCATCTTGCACCTTTGAATAATGGTAACAACTGTATCAGCAGCACAAAACCTATAGTGGCACAAAAGCTGCATTCACAGCCTATGCTTCAAGTAAAAATGATGACCGTTGGCCAGTACATTTGGTCGGACTGCAACAATCACTCCCTTACATTATGTCTCTCTTTAATGTAATGCTGTTTCTAGGACAAAGAACAGCATAGCTAAACTGCAGCATCGTTTAGTAAAAGTGACTGTGGTAACCTTTGACCTCTCCTCTCTCCACTCTTTCTAGGCTGCTGTGATGCTAAGTAGAGCATAACAGGCTGGCTTGACAAGGTGGTAAAGTGACAGCTCTGTCAAATCGAGGCTAACGATTTGATTGCCTGCCCCCCCACAGGCAGGCAATGTGTGGATGTGTTTCATTTCACACAATGAAGAGTAAGAATTAGAAAAAGAGAAGGGGGGAGGAAACTAATTTAGCCATTGTCAGCTACCTGAAGCTTACTGCTTCCGTGCACACCCTCCTGGTGAAACATGAAATATTCATGTCATGCATATTTGGAGGGAAAGCCTTTAAAGACTTCTTTGTACATCCTCCTTCATTACAGCATGAAAACAAAGCTCATTCAACCCCCTCCACGTGCAGATCAACCGCAGGTTTTATTCAGCTTTTTGCCTCCTGCTGATTTTTCACCAAAAACAACATGAGATCAGGTTATATCTTTTTAAACCCCGAGTTTCTCTCCTGTGTATAGTCTCCATGAATACCTTAATAGAGTTAGACTCCACTATTACAGGTGACAAAATACCACCCTTCTATCCATTTTTTTTCTCAGCCACATCTCACTGTTGCTGCAGTCAGCAGTCTGCAGCAGACGACATCTTCAGAGACATCACTGACATATTCATTTGTCACCAGACACGCTCATTCACACACCTCAAAGGAAGGCTTCTCACTCACTCAGTCACTCCTGTGTGAGTTACCAGTATAAGGACGGAGTTCTGTTTCCTGTCCTGATACATCAAGCTTATTTCAGAATAGGTTTAGACTTAGATTTATCATAGTCCTTTCAGAAATCCCATTTGTGCTTTGTGCCTTAAAGACATCACAATTAAACACATTAATTACACTAACAACAAGAAAGAGCTGCAGTTGAGTCAAATTACTTCACTGACCTTTGAGAATTATTAAAAATATGATTAATTCGTGTTTTAATACTCCTGCACTGTGTTGTTAGGCTATAGGCAACACAATTCAATTCATTCCAAATGTGTTTATATAGCCCAAAATCACAAAAACATTCACCTGATGGCACTTTATAGAGTAATATAAGAACTGTATAGTATTTGTGAAAACCTCAACAATGAGATGACCCACTATGAGCAAACACTGTCATAAACTAGCTGTGTGATGCAGGCAGGGTTGGACCCAAATGCAGATTTGTCAGGCAGGACTTAACACAAGAACACAGCTTTATTGCTGGACACCAGAAATACAAAACTAACTAAAGTGGGAACACACATGAACTAACGAGGCAGGCAGAACACAGGAGGGCAAATGAAGGAACACAGCTGAACACGATCTAACTAATGAGACAGGGGGAAACAAAACTGACACACACTGAGCGTGGAACACAAGATGTGTGTTAATAGAATCAATCTCTGCACTGAATCATACTTGTTATTAATGTCTGTCTCTCTTCCACAGCATGTCTTTTATCCTGTCTTCCTTCTCTCACACCAACCAATCACAGCAGATGGCCCCGCCCCTCCCTGAGCCTGGTTCTGCCGGATGTTCCTTCCTGTTAAAAGGGAGTTTTTCCTTCCCACTGTTGTCAAAGTGCTTGCTCATAGCGGGTCATATGATTGTTGGGGTTTCTCTCTGTATGTATTATTGTAGGGTCTACCTTACAATATAAAGCGCCTTTAGGCGACTGTTGTTGTGATTTCCCGCTGTATAAATAAAATTGAATTGAATTGTCACAATATAACAGGAAACAGTGAGACATAGACTGTCACGAGCTTGACTACAGGACATGGAACACACAGACATAAAAACATATGACGGACCGGGGAGACGAGATGGAACACAAGGAGGAGAAAATGGGAACAGAAAAGGGAAAGAAGACATAAGGACACACATGCGCACATAAACAGAGACGCACAGAGAGGGACACAGAGGACAGAGACACAAGGTGAACCTAACAAACAAGGAAATGTAAACTCACAGGTGTAATAAGAATTAACTCAGAAATAGCCAGTTGAACTTTAAATAATACATAACAGTCACCAAAACACAAAAAACTCAAAATGCTGGGTCAACCAGCAGAACGACAACAAGCACTTGGTAAGAGTGGAAAGGAAAAACTCCCTTTTAGCAGGATGAAACCTCTGGGACAACCAGGCTCAGTGAGGGCGAGCCACTTTTATCTACAGACTGAGAAAAATAAGAGAGCAGGACAGGGAGACAGGAAGAAACACAAACTACAGCAGGGAGAAAACAGAAGTCAATGACATGCAGCAGTGGAATATCCTGTGTCTTCAGTTTGCTGAGTCAGGCTTCCAGACACAAACACTCACAGCTTTTCTCTCTTTAATATCTTTACTTTATTGTTTTTTAACATTTTCACAGTCTGGTCCATTGGTTAGAGAAAACAAGCAATTTGATAATTTTATGAAACTGTATATCAATGTCTATTTACAGTACATATTTGTTCTTTATTCAATTACAAGTCAAGAGCCTGCAATTTTACAGAGAGAACCCCAGTTATTTCATTAGAGCAATCACTTAGCTTTAATAAGCGCTGTCCATATTATGAGATTTGTGTATGAGATGAGCACAAAAGTAGGTACAGTGGGGCAAAAAAGTATTTAGTCAGCCACCGATTGTGCAAGTTCCCCCACTTAAAATGATGACAGAGGTCAGTAATTTGCACCAGAAGTACACTTCAACTGTGAGAGACAGAATGTGAAAAAAAATCCATGAATCCACATGGTAGGATTTGTAAAGAATTTATTCGTAAATCAGGGTGGAAAATAAGTATTTGGTCAATAACAAAAATACAACTCAATACTTTGTAACATAACCTTTGTTGGCAATAACAGAGGTCAAACGTTTACTATAGGTCTTTACCAGGTTTGCACACACAGTAGCTGGTATTTTGGCCCATTCCTCCATGCAGATCTTCTCGAGAGCAGTGATGTTTTGGGGCTGTCGCCGAGCAACACGGACTTTCAACTCCCGCCACAGATTTTCTATGGGGTTGAGGTCTGGAGACTGGCTAGGCCACTCCAGGACTTTCAAATGCATCTTACTCCTTTGTTGCCCGGGCGGTGTGTTTTGGATCATTGTCATGTTGGAAGACCCAGCCTCGTTTCATCTTCAAAGTTCTCACTGATGGAAGGAGGTTTTGGCTCAAAATCTCACGATACATGGCCCCATTCATTCTGTCCTTAACACGGATCAGTCATCCTGTACCCTTGGCAGAAAAACAGCCCCATAGCATGATGTTTCCACCCCCATGCTTCACAGTAGGTATGGTGTTCTTGGGATGCAACTCAGTATTCTTCTTCCTCCAAACACGACGAGTTGAGTTTATACCACAAAGTTCTACTTTGGTTTCATCTGACCACATGACATTCTCCCAATCCTCTGCTGTATCATCCATGTGCTCTCTGGCAAACTTCAGACGGGCCTGGACATGCACTGGCTTCAGCAGCGGAACACGTCTGGCACTGCGGGATTTGATTCCCTGCCGTTGTAGTGTGTTACTGATGGTGACCTTTGTTACTTTGGTCCCAGCTCTCTGCAGGTCATTCACCAGGTCCCCCCGTGTGGTTCTGGGATCTTTGCTCACCGTTCTCATGATCATTTTGACCCCACGGGATGAGATCTTGCGTGGAGCCCCAGATCGAGGGAGATTATCAGTGGTCTTGTATGTCTTCCATTTTCTGATGATTGCTCCCACAGTTGATTTTTTCACACCAAGCTGCTTGCCTATTGTAGATTCACTCTTCCCAGTCTGGTGCAGGTCTACAATACTTTTCCTGGTGTCCTTCGAAAGCTCTTTGGTCTTGGCCATGGCGGAGTTTGGAGTCTGACTGTTTGAGGCTGTGGACAGGTGTCTTTTATACAGATGATGAGTTCAAACAGGTGCCATTCATACAGGTAACGAGTGGGGGACAGAAAAGCTTCTTACAGAAGACGTTACAGGTCTGTGAGAGCCAGAGATTTTCCTTGTTTGAGGTGACCAAATACTTATTTTCCACCCTGATTTACGAATAAATTCTTTACAAATCCTACCATGTGAATTCATGGATTCTTTTTTCACATTCTGTCTCTCACAGTTGAAGTGTACCTCTGGTGCAAATTACTGACCTCTGTCATCATTTTAAGTGGGGGAACTTGCACAATCGGTGGCTGACTAAATACTTTTTTGCCCCACTGTACATGGTATTTTATAGTTTTTAACAGGTATTTTGCTCAGGAAACATAGTTGCCAGACATCATATCAACTGTCTCCAGAACAAATCATTTATGTTTAAATGTGGAAAGGTTAGTGACAGTATGCCAGATTTTCTCTTTTCAAATCAAAAGACAAGCCTTCAGCTGGAAAAACAGTTTCCGGACACTGTTTGTCTTTATTGGCAAGGAGTCATTGACTTGTGTTGCAAACTGTCTGTCTAGGATTCAGACTGGCAACATATTGCTCACCACATTAGCAGCCATGTTTTCCAGAAAGCATGACGCTGCAAGACAGTCTCTCCTGCAAGAGAAAAATTTTGCTTTAAAAAGAAAGGAGGTCAACACATGTATGCAAACAAGTGTACCCATAATTCCACAATACGAAGCGGGTGGCCTTGTGTAGCGGAGGCAGGCATGACCCACATGTCTCAAAGTGCCTTTTACCAGCCAGCAGCACTGACAGACAGCTCACAAGCTACAGCTAATTCTAAGCCATTAGTCTCCCACACATCCATCCAGGCCGGTGTGTTCATTTGGCACAGAGCACCGTTTTATTTACAGAGCAATGGAACCAGTAATTTGGCTTCTGCGTAGCACCGCATACTCTGAGCCACCATCTGGACAATCAACTTTTAATACAAGAATATCCACCTTAACAGTCTGCTCACTTTGGTGTAAAGTCTCCTTGTGAATCACCACACTCAGTTGCTATATTTCAATATAGATGTAAATTCGTTCTTCAAGGCCCGGAAGTCTGATGGATCCCAGATTGAGGGGTTACAAAAAGACAAAATGCTGTTAGCTTTGATTAATTTATTCATTTTTAGGGTTGAAAATTTGATTTGATATAATCATACACTACCATCATTGCAGTAATGTAATGAGGAAATAATAAAAATGTAATTCAACACTATTAAGTGTTCTTCCATGTGAATTCTAATTAGGGATTGAGAGAAAGCTCTTGTTTTACATTACCAGCACTGAAACATCGACCCATGATCATACGACAGGCTTACAAACAACAAAGTTGCCAACCCAGATATACTAATGTGTATCACACATATCGACAAGTTTGGTAAATCATCTGAAAGGCTGTATGTAGCAGTCTAACTGTCTTGCAGCTGTAGCCTGTATAGGTTTGAACCTTTGCTAATTTTCATAAATATGTAGGTGTGCTTGGCTTCTCCCTTTATCTCCCAGAAAAGGTTTTGCGGAGGAGTTTGACTTGCCTGCACACTTAAGATGCACACACCACCTCTCTTTTATGTTGGGCTTCTTTCTTTGCACATACTTTAGACAATATTGAGCCTCCACATTTGCATTAAAAGATTGCAGATAGAGCTATCCTTCTTCAATCTGAGAGTGCCCCTGCACAAAGGCAGTTTTATACCCAGTACCCACACAATGCCTGTGCTGTACCCCTGAGATGAACTGGAAAGCTGACTGCAAGCCAGGTCTTATAACCCAACATCATTGTGGGCTTAAGTCTATTGTGGCTGAATGGGAGAAAATCCCTCCAGCAGCTTCCAAAAGCTCATTGAAAGCTTGAAAGCAGAAGAGTAGAAACTGTTATAGCTGCAGATTACTGCCTATAGCTTTAAAAGGACATTAAAGGATAACATATGGGTACTTCATTGAATCTCTCGTGTATGTTTTGTTTCAAACAAGTTATTTTATATAGCCAAAATTATCTGTACATATACCTTTGGTTATATAATGTGATTCTACCTACATTTTTCTGGCGTCTTTCCCAGGTCGTTTTGATCCTGCAAAATCTATGGCACATTTGAGAGTTCATATTTCATGCATGCAGAAGCAAGAACAACATTACTCTGCATTCTGGAAAATATTTCAAAGGTATTTTGCTTCACAAGAAGTATTTCAGTGTGTGACTGTTTTCAATCAGTTGTATTTGTGAATATTTTGCAATCGTCAACTGAAGTCTTGATATATAATTCATACCTCTCCACCGAGAGGAAAACATTTTCAGGGGAAGCTCTGTGTCAAAATAAAGCAGGTTTGCTTACTTCCTTCTCACCCAGGAGGTTATCTCACTCAGCCGGCTTAAAATAGAGCAAAGTCAGACTTGGCACCATGACGCTTCAGGGAAACCAGGAGCTGCTTCAAAACCCTGAATTATACACTGCAGACTGAAATGTGCTTTTTTTCATCTGTGACACAGTTTGGATGTTTGAAATGTTGTCCAAACAAATGAAAAAAATCAGACTATCTGAAAACAGATGTACGTTTTCATATTTAGAGCCAGAGTACTGGCAGGGGGTTGTAAATTGACTTTAATGTCTGCTTCCTGCAGAAACACCAGGCTCTTTGAGTTTGTTGAAAAGGTCGTTTGTGGTATACTATACCCACAAGTTCAGCCGCTAGTTAATGTCAATATTAACGCAGATAAATATGTATATGAAAGGAGTCCGACATTAGTCACAGACTCAGTGAAGCTCACTTCTGTTCAATGACAGCGATACTGAGGTGATCTGTTGAGGATATCCAGAACTTTTCTGTTTTTGCCACAGTTAACTGCTGTTAGCCAGCGTTAGTGCAGTGGTCTTTGAAGTGAATCTAACATTGTTGGACTTGAATACTTAATGAATAAATTGTCATACAATGTGAGAATGTAATCAAAATGTGATTTTTAGGACACTCGAGCCGAGAATTAGCTGGCTGTCAGGGATCGCTGTGTGGCAAGCAGGAGGAGGACCCAAATGCAAAACTCACAGACACGGGGATGAACTTAAAGAACACAGCTTTAATGCTGGCACGGCAGAATACAGGAAATACAGAACTAACTGGGAAAAAGTAAACTAACATTCGCAGGAAGGCACAGGGAGATCCACACAACATGAGGGACGACGTCACGCTGAACAGAGGGAGACAGAAATACACAGAGGGTTAACGAGGAAAGTGGGAACACACGGGGAACACAGGTGACACTGATAATCATAACGAGACAGGGCGGGGTGAACTGAACATGACATGTACGGGCGTGAGAGTCACAAAGTAAACAGGAAGTGCACAGAGGTTCAGACCGGAGGAGAGAGAGCACGGGGAAAACACAGACATAACGGGCAGGGGAAACATGGAATAAAACATAAGGAGAGACGAGGGCTCACAGATACACAGAGGGGCACACAGGGGGTAAAAGCCATGAAGGGAAAACACTTAGGGAACAACACAACAGGGCAACTCAGAAAACATGGCCTAAGCAAGGAACAAAATACAAACATACAAGAAAACTAAGAACACTGGGCCAACATGGCCCAGGACCATGACACTGGCATACCGTTATGCTAGCTAATGCTAGGATAATGTTTGTTGATGTATAGCAGGCACATTGTCAGCTGTCTGGAGACGGGAAGTTTGCATATCTTAGCTGCTGATAATAGTTCGGTACAATATCAAGAATAAATTAGCATGTTTATGCACATTTTCATGTTTTACAGCCCTGTGTCCAGTCCAGGAAATGAGGCTTGAGGTGAAGAGAAAGACGATCAGGCAGAAATGAGGGAGGAAAGAGAGCAGTGGTGAAGGAGGAAACAAACATAATGAGAAAGAGGTGATAAAAATATATGTGTGCAAATGTTAAATGGTAATATTTTTGTAATCTTTAATTTAAAATTAACTTGGATGAGATGTAGCATGTACGTTCTATTCTCTAGCAACATACATGAAAGACAATTAAGCAGAATGGTGATGTCCATCTCAGACACTGTATTCAAGGTGATAGAGCAATATGGCAGCTTCCACAAACCAGTTGTCACTTTTAATGGATTAATTTTAGGTTTCTGAGAATTCATCAGAATGTTGGAAAAGTAATTAACAACTAATCAGTGTATATTTATGAGTACGTAAATCTTTTTTTATTAAACAACCAAAGAAAAAAAAAATTACTGTACTTGTTAATGATAACATTTTGAGATCCACAATAAGTTACAGATACCACAGTGTGTATGTATTTAGTCAAACTCCCAACAGAACAAGGAGTTTCCTTTACAATTTGATGCACTTCTCTATCAGGTATGACTTCACATTTCTGTCATATCTGAATTCTGTTTGCCTTTAACTGTTGCTTTTTTTTGGTTAAATGTTTGTAATAATCCTATTTGATGGATGCTGCTGTTATATCACCGTGGCAGATTTTGTGGATTTTACTGGTTTCTCTGTAAGATTTCCAAAACACAAAAGGTGAGATTTTTCTTTTAATGGGGTTCTGATCTCGTGGCATAAAGCTGACCACAGGGACTTTCTGCCTGGTGAGCCACCGCGCTGTCAGAAATCAGCACTAATTACTGGCAAGCTAAATCTCCCCTCCCCACCAGAAACAACTTAAATCAATTACCCATATTCCAGACGGCTGAGCTCAACCCTCATCCTCTTTCTCACGATCCTGCAAAACTGTGGGAAGACAGTTTGGTCACCCCTCTACCCCATTCCCACCCCATCCCAATCCTGAGGCTTCATTTCTCCCTTCCCATTTCTCCCTTTCTCTTTTTTCTCCTCTGTCCTTGGTGGCTTTTGCAGACAGAGCTATAATCTATACGCTAAGCAAACAGTCCAACTTCTGTTGGAGACACCTATTGTTACTCTGAAAGATTATTAAACTGGTCACACACATCAGGTAGAAGGAGAAAGCAAATACAGTGAGAGTGTGTCCTAAGTGACCCCGCAGCTACTTCCAACTTGGCAATTTCTCCACTGTACTCAGTGACTTTCCACAACTTCATTTCTCCAAAGTGAACAATGACAAATAGGGGCAGACCATAATACTGCTTTGCTAATATATCAGGCAGATATTAACCTGATGGCAAACACTGGATGTCAGCCAAATCAGCCACAGCTCATAATGATGGACTATCTTCTGTGACAGCAGCTATATAACAAAGAAGTTAATAAAACCTCTAATGAAAATTTATTTAGTTTATACATCTAATTAAGTCATTATTAAAGTCATGTAAAGGTAGAGTCAGTCTATATTGAGGAGCTTGTAATTCTAGGCAGATATCAGCATCCAGCTTTTGTTTTAATGGTGTTTTTACAGCTGGTTTTTCTTTTTTTTGTCTCTGCTTATTTTTGGCTTGAATAAAGCTAAATCTACATTTATACACTCTACAACACTGTAACAAAGTGTAACGTAGGGTCACCAATGTCTGTGCTCACCAAAACAGCGACTTGGCCACTAATGTATGATATGATACTATTCTCCCCATTAGTCTGCACCCATTAATCCTTAAAAACTGACCTTTTTCCCTACAGATTTATTCAGAATCTTAAAATCAAGTATTAGGATTTCACTGTAATTAAACAGATGTGCCTCTGACCTATCACCTTTTCACAAAATTTAAATAGAAATTAGTAAAGCGTGCTGTTGCTGGCATGTTTAAGATCCCCCAAACATCACACTGTAAACTTGTTACAACAACACATGCAATGTAAAGACTGCGCTCTCAATCTGCTCCAGAGGTAACACCGCAATTAGCCATACTGTTCCTAATGACTGCACATTTGCACAGCCTCTGTGTCCACTCCTAAGGGGTGCAATCAGTGGGTCTTTTTCATGTGAGTGCCATTAGTGTCAGAGGTGGTTGTAGCAAGTAATTACAGTGCAGTCTGCAGGTATTCTGTTTGTTATGTTGGAATTGTAATGGCTTAGTAGACTTTAAAAGAAAAAGAAAAGATGTGACTGTGAGGTTAAAATACTGAGTTTCAGCTTTAGTTTGGAGGTGTTTACAGGTCTGTGAAAAAAATAGGAAATGTGTCTTTACATCTGACTAATGCAGCTGTGTGAAGGTTAACTCACCACTACAACCCTAATTCTGAAAAAGTTTGGTCACTGCGTAAAACCGAAATTCGAACAGAAGGCAATGATTTGCAAAAATTCATAAACTCATATTTTATTCACAGTCAAGTATAGAAAACATATCAGATGTTGAGCCTTGAACCACTTTAAGGAAATTATTGTCTCATTTTACATTTGATGTTAGCAGCATGTCTCATAAAAACTGGGACTGGCCCATGTTTACCACTGTGTACCATCCCTTTTAACAAGAGTCTGTAAATGTGTGGGAGCTGAGGAGACCAGCTGCTGGACTTTTGGAAGAGGACTGTTCCATTTTTGTCTGATAGAGGACTGTAGCAGCTCAAGATTCCTGATTTTTATTTCTTGTATTTTTCTTTTCTTTCCTTTTGTCAAATGCTTTCTGTTGGTGAAATGTCTGGACTGAAGGCAAGCCAGTTTAGCAGCTGGACTCCTCTACTGCAAAGCCATAGTGTTGTACCAGACGTGGGATGCAGTCGGCTGTACACACGCTTTGGGAGTCAAAGCCAGAGGGTGTGTACAGTCAGGAAACAGTACCTGAAACGTGGCTGACTTTGTCTATGTGGAGCCGTCAAACCTGCAGCCCTGTATAGAACGTCTTTGGGAGGATGACGCAGGTGAGAAGTGGCTCTATGGCTGTTGGTTCTACAGACCCAGTGAAACCTTTCACTTGGCCACACGCAAGTTTCTGGAAAAAGAAGTCTTCAAGAGTGACTACTACAACAAAGTGTCCATGATAAGGTTTTGGGAAAATGTGTGGTCATTTTTGTGAAGTACTATTTCAAAATGCACCCCGAGGGCTTCAGAGCTGAGGACATTTATTTACGAGAATCCCGCTACACTGCCAGGATCAAATTTACATTGTCCTGCTGAAATATTCAAGGCCTTCCTGAAAAAGACATTGTCTCCGTGGGAGCATATGTTGCTGTAAAACCTGTAGATTCCTTCCAGTGATGGTGTTGCCTTTCCAAATATTCAAGCTGCCAATACCAGAGAGACTGGTGCACATCCTCACCATCGCAGATACAGGCTTTTAAACTGAATGCTGATAAAAAGCTGGCTGGTTCCTCTCCTCTTTATTCTAGAGGATTTAGCATCAGTGTTTTCCATAAAGAACTTCAGGAAAATTTCTGGATGATAGAGCTCTACCCTGCTTTTGTGGATGTCACGTTTACAGACAGTGATATCTGGAAGTGTTCCTCGGCCAAAGCTGTGAATTTTTTTATGCAGCACTGCCTCAAAAATCAAAGATCACATTCATGCAGGGCTGTGAAAGGACATCAGATGTCCGACAGCATTAGGAGTTTCTTTCACTGGAACTAAGGAGCTGAGCTGAGCTCCTGAAGAACAACCCCACACCATAATCCCCCCTCCACCAAACTTTACACTTGGCTCATTGCAGTCAGACAAATACTCTTCTCCTGATGGCTGCCAAACTCAGACTCATCCATCAGATTGCCAGACATAAAAGGATGATTTGTCACCCCAGAGAGCACGTCTTCACTGCTCTAGACTCTAGTGGCGTTGTGCTTTACACCACTGAATCCAGCACTTTGCATTGCTCTTGCTGGTGTAAGGCTTGGATGCAGCTGCTCTCTATGCACTGTTCTTGAGCTAATCTGAAGGCTCCATGAAGTTTGGAGGTCTGCAGCAATTGATTCTGCAGAAACGTGCAGACATTTGTGCACCTCAGCATTCACTGACCCCACTCTGTGATTTTACGTGCCTACCACGTTTACTTAGTAGTGAGAAAATTTCAGCACTGGACTTGTTGCACATGTGGCATCCTATCAGAGTACGTGTGGCTGCAATCAAATTTAAAATGAGCTGATATTTTTCATGAAACAGTAAAAAGGTTCAGCTTTTATGTCCTATTGTGAAAAATCATTGCATTGTGTTTTTATTCATATTTTACACAACATCCAACCTTTTTTTGAATTGTACTTAAGCACAGGGCAATGTATACTAACATTGTGCCAGGGAATCCCACACCATTAAATTCTCTTTGAGTAAAAGATTTTGATCAGTTTGAGATTATAATCTACTAGCAGATTTAGTACCAGTTACACTCTACTCATGTTAGCAACTCTGTTTATTAAATTGGAGATTTATTTTGCTTATCCCTGCAGAGGAAAAGTTGTTGCTGCAGCAGAAAAACAGGATTCAGCAGGGAAACCAAACTAGAATAGCAGCATACAAACAGAATGTGAAATAAGCAGGAAAATGGAATATAAACGACCGCTTGGTTATGTAAACACATTGTGCTGAGACTTTCAATATGTTAAGCAGGCTGCGAGGTATGGAAAGAGTATCTACGACTAATAGTTTCGCCTTTACTTTCACATTTTCCTGTTCAGCTGTGTAAAAGTAAAACTCAGGAACGTGGTGGCAAGTATAGTGAGTATAGTGTTGTTAGATATCAGTATATTTCTCTCTGAGTTCTTTGCTGACTATCAGTGTCAGGGAAAATGAAAGTGACAGTCATCATCGTCACCTCCTCCACTGTGCTGAACCTAAGTGAGCTGAAGATAGTTAATAATATTGTTGTTCTTTAGGGAAGCAGATTTAAACAATCAGGGAGTTTTCAATGTTTTTTTTTTCTATGCATCAGGCCTCTCAGCTGAATCAAGTTTGTAGTGCTGCATGAGAAATTTCAATTATTTGTCATTCTGCTACATGTTGAAATCTTAACCAGGCTTCATGTATGCACAGCTAAGATCTTTAGTAGTGCGATTTCTTTGGGGGAAAGCACTTTACCAGCCCCCCTCCATCTCCAGTCAAAAGTAATTAAAGCCAATACAGCAAATAGTGTTTGGGAGGGATAGTTGTCTTCATAAAAGTAGCTTTTGCAGCTTTTTTCAGCTAACACCAAAGTCGACTGTGATTTCAAAATAAAATGGAAAATAGCAACAAGAAAGTTTTATTATTAACTGTCTGGAGTCGTGCACAAAAACACTGATCTCATATGAGAAAGAGCATTGTACAAGATTTACTGTAGCTGCTCGCATATCAACAACATTAAAGAAGCAACAGGTTGACACTAAGTGTTAACTAAGTAACAGGAGTTAGGTTATTAGTTTAAAAGGTCCTCAAGTATGTCTTAAGTGATTATTAAGAGAATGGCATTCGGGGAAATATTAAGGGATCAACAGTTTATAGAAACATAAACGTTAGCATGTTATTGGCCACCATACTGTTTTACTGTATGGACAAACAGGCATCAATCTACAAGGTTTGTCTGCTACATCAGGCCTAGAATAAAACAGCTGAAGCTGTTTGTAATGAGGCCATCAGTGGCTGGAGTTTGTGGATTGCCAGTCTCAGAGGTAGTCCTAGCCTACACTTGGAGGCAGGACCATGTGTGGGGCTGAGGTCATCCCAGAAATGCCAGTGGGATTTGTGAGCTCTGTGGGTCATGGAAGGTGGATGCTTCTATGTTTCAATCAGAAAGAAAATCATTTTGAAAGTAAAAAAACTGCTGATGAGATATTTGAATTATACATGTTAAGAAAAGTAAAGCTAATTTTAGGCTCCACTGCTGAGTGCCTGTGTTTACATGTGATGACATGGCATGCCGCCGTAGACTTTAACCACGTGTTAGAAATTTTGGCACAAAGGAACCAGAAATACAAAAATGCTTGGGTTGTCGCTCAACATCAAATAAATAAATAAGTCAATCTAATATCATTTAGATGGATTGACCGCAGTTTAATGATTGACTGAATTTAAAACAGATATGACCGCATAAGCAGCTGTAATCCAAGCAGAAAGTTCCCACTGTGGGAATGCAGCCAAATGCTTATTGGGAAACATTTTTGGAAGCCGTTCCTTCCAGGCAACGCTGCCCGTGTTCACTCTGCATGAACTCTACTGTAATGGAGATGCTGGTTCAAATACAAGACATTTGGCATGGAGGATGTTTACAGACATCCTGGCTAGAAGCTAATTTTTATCCCTTGTTAAAAATAAAAAGCAGACATGTTTCTGTTATTCTGCTGTTTGACTTCATGTGTATTGTGTGTATTTTTCACCAACCTGAGGGCAGAAACACTGAAGTCTTTCTCTTTCCCGTGCAGACAGACCGACAGACAGTGTGGGAGGGGAGCGAGGGGAACAGAGGATGTGGGCGTTGGGTTTACCAGACTGGGGGTCCTGTCTGCAGGGAGATGGGCTATCCATCCAGCAAAGCCCCTGGCATGTTCTATCTATGGCAACACAACAGACACTTCAGAAAACCCCAGATCTGGTATCCTCGCCTCAGACGGCTGCCGGTGTGGGAGGAGGAGGAGAACTTCTACGTCTTGGCTCTCTGAAGCACCATAAATAACAAATATGTGGGCAGCTTGGAGAAAATCATCCAACCACCAAATTGGAAATAATAACTGTTTTTTATACTTTGTTACTCTATTAGTCTTCTCAGTCTGCTTATTGCCCCCAGTCTGCTGTGTGTCCGTTCAAACTCATACATCCACATTTCCTCTTTGTCTAAGTACCATAGTTGAATTTCTTATCCTGAATGTCCCCTGTGATTTACGCCACATTATTAGACAGCATTGCACGCTCGATGCCAGTATCTTCACTCGTGTGCCACAATAAGCTACAAAATTGGTTGTCAGAGATATTTTGACCAAGTTCGAGCATTTTGTCTGTGCTGGAATTCCAAAATGCAATGGCCCTTGAGAGTAAAGTGTGCTCTCAATCTCGCTGTTCCCAAATTGTCCCTCCACCGTGTCCAGCCTCACCAGCTGTGCACACACAGAATAACATTTAGTCTGATTTCAACAGCCAGATACATTCTGCTCTAATTAATGGCTGAACCAGGCACCATACCAAGCAGGTAATGTTGTTATTAATAATAACCTAAAATTTCACAACATAAGCTTCAAAGTTAATGAATGAGCCAGAAAATTACCACAAATTCTAGAGTAATTTTCAGATGTAAATTATAACATTCAAATAAATTCAGATGGAATTAAACAAAAAAATGCAGCAGAATTGAACCTCTTAATAATGCAGACATTCATTATCACTATAATCAACACTGAAATCACACCAACACTTAAGCAAGTCAACTGGTAGGGGCAACTGTTGGAATAATAGACACTGAATAAATGCGGAACTGTTGAAGCTGTCATAGGATGCACACATGGTTGTAAAGCCAAATGCAGACAGTTTGGTCAGGTGGCTTGTCAAACTATGATATACTGTACAAGCTGCTGTTAAGGTTTGTCATCTGTTTTAACAAAATGCACTACAAACACGTTCAGTAAATGTTAAATGTGTTAAAATAGGAAGTGCATGACTTACTGCACTGCAGTAAACTGCATCTGATTGGAACATTGACTGGTTTGGGCTCGTGATTCTGGCGACAGAAAGCTTGCTATCGCTGTGTGTTGGAAGCACTGCCCTGTTTCTGCTCATTTAGCATGTGCAAATTCAAGCACTTTCATAATGTTTGCTTATTTGTATATAGGATGAAGCATTTTTGTGACTTTTCTGATAGGCAGAAAGACCTGAAATGTGACCGAAGGGAAGACAGAATAAGGTCAGAGCAGCCTGAAACAGCCTGAAAAATAAGCAGGCAAACCTGTGCACAAAGCAAGGAGATGGTGGGATTTTTATTAGAGACATAAAGACAAGGATAAATATACTGAGGTGAAAAAGTGGCTCACTGAAAAAGAATGCCCTCCATCTAGATGCTTAAAAGTGTAAATCAGCTACCAAGTTGACGTATCCGAGTCAAATAGAGTTCACACAATGCAGTATGTCCCACATCAGGAAGGCTTTGCCTTTGTCTTTGTGTTGCTGTATATACAGAAAGTGTAAAAAAAAAAAAAAAAAGGCTTTTAGGATGATCACAAATGCATACTTTCTTAGGTTAACATTGGTAGTGCCACACTGTAAATGTTATAAATATCCATAATTTAGTACTGCAAATAACAATAAGAATAATGACACACAAAAGTGTCAGTACCAGCTGTGCTGTCTTTGTCTCATCCAGTTGGCATACAACTTCACACAGCACGACTGCAGACACGCCATCTTTCACTAGCAGCTGGAGTAACTCAGGTTCACAGCACTGAACAACTCTCAATGAAGAGTTTTGTAACAGCAGTCACACTCCCATTCCAGCAATATTGAAGTATTAAACAGTTATCATAAACATTATCCTGGCTAGCACACATGCTAATGTTAGTCATTTAACTATTAGCAATTACCTGATTACCACATAAGCCATCTGTGATCATTAAGGTAGCAGCTATGGCTAATAATATTAACATAACATTTATGTGGAAGCTAGGCAGCAGACATTATCAGTCCTGCCCATCTGTAAAGTTATTAGGCAATGTTCATTTAAAGGGAGAAAACAATTATTGGTAGCTAACCTTTGACCGCCAATGAAAATTTGGTGCTCAGTCACAAAAGTCACAGCACTGTTCACTTGCTAGTTCTGACTAATGCTTAATATGCATAATCTTTGATTTACAAACCCAATTTATGAACTTTAGTGTAAAATTTAAGGGTTTGCAAATTTCACAAATTAATACTTTATTCACAATGTAAACCTAAAACATTTTACTGTTTCATGAAAAATCTTAGGTCATTTCTAATTTGATACATCTTTAAAAAAAGTTGGGACATGGATAATTAAAGGCTGGAAAAATAGGTGGATTGAAAAGAAACAGCTGGAAAGACATTTTGAAACTAATTAGGTTCACAGGCAACAGGTTAGTAACATGACTGGGTATAAAAATAGCATCGGAGGGAGGTTTCTCATCAGAGAGAGCTTTACCAATATCTCTGTTGGTGTGGAAATTCAACAGAGATATTGAGATGAGGTGTGAATATCAATCCAGACTTTTCACTTATTTTAAACACATCACGAAAAGAAAAATAAATCAAAGACAACCAAAGACTGGAATCCTATATCTGACAAGAATGGACAACATTCCTCTCCCAATAGTCCAACAACTGGTATACCCATTTATGGACTGTTGTTAAATGAAGAGTGGATTCTACAAACTGGTAAACATGGCGTGTTTTCTTTAGGCGTGCTGCTGCCATCAAACTCAAAATGAGATCATATTTTTAAGAGCATTTTCTCAGTTTAAGTATTCAATATGTCTTAAATGTTTCATTGTGAGTAAAATAAGGGTTTATGAGGTTTTCAGTTTCCACTATTTGAACTACCATAAAGAAGCATATAAACCATATAAAGTCTTGTATTAAAAGCTGGAATTAGGTAATGAAACTTTTGCATAAAAAAATGCATTAACTAATCTAGTGAGAAAATAACAATTTCAGCATTTCATTGTACATCAAAGCCAAGGATGATTGGATAAACAATAATTAATAAACAGAACAGAATTCCTATTACATTTCCTTGTTTTCCAAATATATCCTCACAGCAGGACATGAAATTAACACGGCTTCCAGCACTTGTTTTAATAAATCTCTATTTTTAATTTAAGCTTCTGATTCTATTTAGCAACTAAAATTGCGGTGTTTCATCTCAGTTAGAGGATTTCTTTCGTTTGTTGTGTGTCATACCTTTTTCTCACTGAATGCTGCTGTATCTGCTGATATCCAGCATCACTCACACTCAGTAAAATGCTGCTGACAGACAGAACAGCATTGCATTAATCTCCTGTCATGATCGTTGGCAGTTGGCAACACACAAATTTCAGTTTTTCTTATTTTCCAGACGGTCAATGGTGACGAGACCCAATTATGTCCTAGTTATTACAGGCTCATGACAGGCTGACAAAAATGGAAAGCCGATTCGATTCAGAGATTATCTAGGACTACCTTCATCGATGGATTGATGTGGATGAATGTCCACATCTCACCCATGTGTTTTTATTTGTCCCCTTTGTTCACTGTATTGGAGGCCACGATGAAACCAGATGGTCAGATACAACCAGTCAAAAAGACAAGCAGATGGATTCAGACTAAAACACAGGCTGGAGCTTTAATGCTGTAAGTTTGGCAGATTGCCTAATTTCTCATTTTTTCTCTTTAGATTCTCATTTTCTTTATTTTTTCTCTTTCTTTTTACACTAATAATATTTAGGTACCTTCACAGACCTGTAGGCAAAGAACACTGTTTTGGGTGTTAGCTTATAGTGTAGTCTTGTAGACCTGCTGCATTTGGTTGCATGTGGGTAGGTAACCTCAATGAAAAACAAATAATAGGTTGGATTTGTTGAAATGTAACCTTGAAAACATCTACATAAGCTTTTTATTGGTTTTTGCATTTGTAAACAATGACAGGCAAGCACAAAATCTGAGCCAGGAAAAAAGCTAGCTACCATGGAAGCCATTGTTCCCAGTTAGTAGACTGGGCATTAGCTCTCACTGATAAACAACTACTAAATAGATTATGACTGAGTCACCATCCTGAGTAATGGCAAACCCATAACTCAAAGTAACAATTGATGTTTCTGTTAACAGATGGTTGCAACTCAAGGCAACTTATGCAGCTAGCTAGCATCTATGTTTCAAATAATGTTTCACGACTAGCTAAACACTGTTGCCTCAAAGGAAGAGGTTCTGTGAGAGGTTAAAGCTAACCAGTAGGTCTTGAGTTCAAATCCACTGTCTTGCCAGGGCCTTTTCTGTGTGTGTGTGTGTGTGTCATGTTAATTGGTGATTCTAAATTGGCCTTAGGTGTGAATATGCGTTTAAATGGTTGTCTGTCTTTCTGTGTTCCCTCGGCTCCCACACCCCCACCCAAATAAGTGCCAGGAAGTGTATCAGTACAAATGTAAGGTGGTTTGATTTTATTAGCAACTTAAATAACCTTTTTGTGTATGTTACAATAATGTGATGTCCACAAAGTAAGCAGATTTCACATTTTGCAGCTCTATTGATTGTTAATCACTCAAATAAAAATCAATCCCTTACTGTTTTTCCCACCTTCACTGCCCTGATTGGCTGAGGGACAACTACTGTGTGTCCTGTGCAAAATGACACTGCGGGGATTTTTATTCAATTCAATTCAATTCAATTCAGTTTTATTTATACAGCACCACATCGCAACAAGAGTCACCTCAAGGCACTTTCTATTGTAAGGTAGACCCTACAATAATACATACAGAGAAAAACCCAACAATCATATGACTCCCTGTGAGCAAGCACTTTGGCAACAGTGGGAAGGACAAACTCCCTTGTAATAGGAAGAAACCTCCAGCAGAACCAGGCTCAGGGAGTTGGCCATCTGCCACAACTGGTTGGGGTGAGATGGTGGACCTAAAGTTGATATGCCCTTAACTCATATGTTGCAATCACTCAAAAATTTAAAGGAGCCCCCCTTCAAGTTACTCCAACATGTCAGCTGACAGTGTCACGGCTCTGACTCCTGGTGACTCAGTCACATCACTGCCCGTAGAGCTAAATCGACTAATGTTAAGCAAAAAATTAAACAAAAGAAACAAAATGTGGAAGTTACATTATTCGAGTTTCTCCCTCCCACATTTAAGGTTAGACTAGCCACATTCAGTTATTTATCATCATTATTATTATTATTAAATGTCATCAGCTCCTCTCACCACTGCATTTTTCTCCCTCTTCCTCATTTTTCATCTGTCACTCCCAAGAATAACTCCTCGATTTTCACTGAGTGTCTTTCCTTGTTGTCATTGAGCTTGTTTAAATAGAGTCATGCAGGCTGCTTGTGAGGGGAGCGAGTGGATTCTGATGGGGCCTCCATAGGGAAGTCATGTCTTTCCTGCTGTCATTGCAAACTTTGCACATTGCCACTGCTGTAGTTTGATGTTTGTTAGCCTTCGGGGCCCCTCTGACTCGCCTGGTGGCAAGCAGTGCCTGTATTTGCACTGACTTCCATCTTTAGCAAATAATTATTTAGTACTGGGGAACACCCCAATTAATCTGCTTTGTTTGTTTGTATGGTATTATTTTTCTCCTATAATACTGTGAGACAGTGAATCTTCTCACCACAATTAATTCTACAGTCATTTCGGTATACGCTGTGGTTTGGCACTGGTAGTAGTAAAACTAGTAAAATCGTTTTTGAATGAAGAAAAATGCTCAAAACTGTGACATTTGGTTACTAAATGTCCTGTATTTCATACGTCCTTTCTTCCACATTTCTCAGTTTTTCCACTTTCCTTTCACAAATTTGCTTCCTCTCTGTATCTATCTGTTTATCCCTCCTTCGCTATCTTTACCATCCAAGTCTGCCAGCTCCCATGCAGATCTGAGCTTGGGCAGATGGTCACGAGCGAAAGTGTTTACTTGCACGCGGGCCCTAACAAAACGAGCAGATGCCTGCAGAACTGCAGCTCCCCTCCAGTCACCATGATACTGAAACAGGCCCTGCAGGAGGAGAAAGGAAAGGAATCAAAGAGGAGAGGAGGAGAGTTAGATTAGCACTTAAAGGAAGGAAGGAGTTTGTTTTCTCACACTGAAATGCACGTTATTACATGCTCTTAGTGAGTGCCAAACCTGACTTTATTTAGTTTCTTTTGCATTTTCACGAGTCTGAAATTGTCATCTTGGTTTTCTTTCTTTCTGTGTCTCTTCTAAGCCTGCAGAGATTTCGAGGTTTGCTCTGACAAACACAGATCTTCCAACTTCCCACAGTGCCTGAGCTTTCTAGTCTTTATCATACAGAAGTGTTTTTTCCCCAGGTTGAAAATGTTTGATGATTTTAAGATTCAAATGAGCAAAATTTGATCAAAGCTTACTCTATTTGGCTTTAAAGCTTGTATGGTCACTGCCATACAATGCTGTTGATTGTACCCACTTGGAGAGTTTGAGAAGAATCACTGGGTACAAAGCATTTCACACATCCTGATTATTAGTAATGTTACGCTTCATAAAGTAGCTCTGGGCGTTGGGTCCATGAGCCTGTTTCTGCTGAAGCTTCATATCAGTGTTAGAAATTTCGAGGTCTTGATTAGTGAAGCTAGCAAGGAAGGCTTATATGAAAATTTAATTTCCTCTGAAGTCTCCACTGGCTGTTTTTTAATATTAGATATTTGGAGAGCAAATGTGACCAAATGAGGCCTTACTGACTTTATTTGTGTGTAAAAAAAATATATATATATATCAGGAAAAATCTTTTTAAAAAATAATTGGGATCTACAGGGAAATTTAATGGGTTCATCTCTGCAAATGTTCTATATTTACACCAATTTTTATAAGCAGTAAACAGGGCGCTAATCTTTGTACCTTTCTAATTGCATTTTACGTTTGGGCTTGTCATAGGAAGTTCCTAGTTACGCTGGTATTTTTATGGTCCACCTGAAACCTGTGCAGTATGTGTAGCTGTTGCGTCTTGCTAATGTCATCTATGAATTACCTGTTCTGAAAGTATCATGTTGCACATTTGCAAATACAGTAATTCCAGCAAAGAAAGCTGTTCTCGCCCTGCTCAGTTACAGCATTATACTGCCAGATGGAGCTCATCAGTTATTTTGGCACAATATTAGCAGAAATGGATTATTAGCAGATTTTTGAATTACTGATAGATTAAGATCGTTTATCTTTCACGACTAAAGTTATAACTTCTTAACTATTGTATTTTAGTGGCTTTCATTGTGAAATTAGCTTTGTATTGTTCAATGTCGTTATCAGAACTCCTCCTTACACACAGTGTAAAGTGTTGTCTTGAAGGTATCAACAGTTTTCACGGATTCAAGTTCAGTGGAAGCGAGTTTCACAACCCGGGAGCCAAAACTATCTCCTTTCGTCCATAAACACTAAATACTAAACATCCAAGGTGTGGACACTGAAGCTGTAGAGAGCTACAGGTACATTGGTGGTCATCTGAACAATAAACTGGACTGGACTAACAACTCAAACGCCCTCTGCAGGAAAGAGCAGAGCAGGCTGTACCTGCTGTGGAGGCTCAGGTCTTCTGGAGTGAAGGGCCCACTCCTGAAGACCTTCTATGACTCTGTGGTGGCCTCAGCCATATTTAACTGTGTGGTCTGCTGGGGCGGCAAAATCTCTGCAGGGGACAGGAAGAGACTGAACAGACTGTTCTAGGATGCCCTCTGGACCC
Source organism: Rhamphochromis sp. 'chilingali' (assembly GCF_963969265.1). NCBI lineage: Eukaryota > Metazoa > Chordata > Actinopteri > Cichliformes > Cichlidae > Rhamphochromis > Rhamphochromis sp. 'chilingali'. The sequence goes on from NC_137949.1 coordinate 6,824,835, forward strand.
AGTGGAGGTGGTGAGTGACAGGAGAATGGTGGCTAAGCTGTCATCCCTGTTGGACAACATCTCCCACCCCATGCAGGAGACTCTGACAGCACTGGGCAGCTCCTTCAGTGGCTGCGGCAGCACCCACGATGTGGGACGGAGAGACTCTGCAGGTCTCTGCTGTCAGACTCCACAACAAAGACTTTGCAGTTGACCAAACACGTGCAGACAGACACACACATCCATACATGTGCAATACCACTAAGTGTAATTTTTCTGACAACATAGTATTTTATTCTATTGTATATAGTGTGTTATTCTTTTATCTTATTCTATTCAATTGTTTTTCTTTATTTTTGCTGCTGTAACTTTGCACTGTCCACTTTCTGCTGTGACACAACAAATTTCCCAGGTGTGGGACTAATAAAGGTTTATTTTATCTTATCTTATCCTAGACTGAGGTAACAAACAAGCATATATCAATTGACCACCAAGACCTAGTAGTTAAATATCAGTATAGAGAATTCACTAACAATTTTACCATGAAGAGCTCTGAAAGTGATCACCAAAACCTTAAGCTGAACCCTAAGAGGACTGCACTGATGTCACATGGGACTTTTTAGGGACAAGATAACAACTTGTTTATCAAAACTGAAGGCCTGATCAAAAGCAACACTAAAGAACAAACGATGAAATGGATCCAGGATTCTCAATCACTGTGGGCGCATGCGATTGTAAAAATATTGTTGGCTGTTCGCTCCTCAGACTTCTATATGCATGCGCCTCTGTGTTGTCCTTACGAATGATACATTCTGGACATCATCTACATAACATGAGATCTGAGGATGTGAACAAGTATATAGCATATAGTAAGTTACTGTTGCTTACATATCTTTTTAGGAAAGGGGAGTTGAACAAGTTGTGTGAAACTCTAAAGTTGTGTTGTGCTGGACAGCTGCATGCTTGGAGGTGAACACGTGAACTGTCCTGATGAGTTAAACACTACTCCTACATAATTAGAGTAATCTTTCAGAGATGTTCAGATAGTGAAGATACAGCTGCTGTCACTTATCTCTCTGTCTTGCCATCATCTTATCACACGCACACACACACACCTCTTCAAACAAACAAAAAAAATACATGTGCCCAGCTCCCATCATCGTTTGCTGTGGTGATCCTAACCAGTTCCTCTCTGTAATCATGTTGATTGGCACCCACGGCAGAGCCTTTGATTAATGCTACAAATCATCGTTAGCGATGCAGGAGTTGCACATTCGAAAGGCACGCGTTCAGATTTAGTTGTGAGTGGAACCTTCTCCCCACATCCGCCCACCCCCCGCCACCAATTACTCCAGTCTGAATGTTGGTGTGGGATGCTACATAGAAGTGACTTTAATGAACCACTAAAAATAGATTTCATTTTTGGTTGGCGTAGAGGGATTAATTTGCTTCTGAGAACAGCGAAGAAGGAGTGTGGATCAGAATGTCCTTGAGAAAACATTCACATCTACAAGTTTATGGAAATGCTTGCAGGGGCGAATCGTACTGCTTATAGATTATTTTGCCTCCTTTTTTTCTTGTTATCGATTCCTCACTGAGAAACTTTGTCAGCTGCATGAAACCTTTGGCAGCTTTCAAGCTTTGGGACAAAGCGGAGGGAAGCGTTCTGATTGACATCTTTCAAACACCCACTTGATATTTATTGTGAAATGACCCGTTTAATCTCCACAACACTTACACCTACATATTATTTTAGATTGTTAATACCATATGTGGGTCAGGTTCAAGACGAGCGAGTCAGTGCAGTCTCCCCCTGGCTGTTGGCATAAAAACATAATGATAATAATAATAATAATGACATCAAATTAGCCTTTCAAAAGTAGAGTTAGTTGATTTTCTTCTCTCTTGTTGCCTTGAGAGAAGCACCCAGTGGCTATCCAATTCCCTCTACTCGCCTGATTTATGAAGCAGACTTTGTGCAGAATATTCATTAGCAGCCATAAATATCCTTCTCCTGAATATTCATAAATCCGGGGAGAACACGAGAGAATAAGACTAAGGTAATTGTCTAAAGTCTATCTTTCTCCAGAGCCTTGGTGTTTTCCTGCACAGCTTATCTGATGCATCTTAGTCAGCTTGCTGCTAACTCTTGTTTTGCACCATAGATCATCTCTTAAGAGTAAAATTCATTTGAAATTTTAAAAAAGATATAAAATATTCAAGATGAATCAATCAATGTAAAGGCTACCTCAGACTTCAGGGCTTATGTACTTCAAAACAAGAGCATTCATTTCTAACGGCTCAATGTTAGAAATCCTGGAAGAAAAATTCAAAATCAGCCGCTCATCTCTCCTGTTAGGAGCTGCTCTTTTTCAGTCTTTAAATTTACTGAAGCAGCACTCCTTCTGTATCTGTACATGTGAGCGTTTGTTAACAGTGTGCGCAACTCTGTATCATTTCTCTGCAAGTTACCAATTAAGCAAAAAGAAAGTGCTGAGTGCAGATCTGGAGGAGGGTGATGTCAAAACAACCGTAATGAGAACCTTCTCCTCGGGACTGCTAGCCAATCAGAGAGCTCCCTAGGTAGATATTAAAATGATGTCAGCTGGGCCTGGTCTCCACTGTGAGGCTGAGCCACAGCTTAATAATCTCACCACTTTAAACCTGTTTCCAGTGATGAAATGAATTCCTCTGTTTGCATCAGCGCCTGTCAGTCTGGATTTTGGGTTGTTTGGGTTTTTTTGCTTTAGTACTTTCACATAATTTCAGATTTGCATCCACAAAGAAACGTAGCAGGTGCTCACAGGGAGCGCTAACGCAGTGTAAGATATGATGAATAATGCACTCAGTCACTGTACCGTAAATGCAGCATGTGCGCATTTAATATTCCTCAGAGATGAGTATCTGAGTAAAGTGACATACTCGTGCTACGTCTGCAAAATGAAACAAACAGCGACTGATACTGATACTTTGTGGGGGGGGTTACTGAAAACAGCCAATCCGATGATCAGTTGAAACTTTTATCTCACGATCCGCCCAGTGCTTATGGTGTTCCTGATGATTGTAGACACTGCTCACCCCACACATGCCTTATAATCATGCACCAGAGCAACTAAGGCAAAAGCAGCTGGTGAACAATATGTCGGTGGCAGCTGGTGGTGATATTGGGTGGGTGGGCTAACAAATGCATTATATACCCTTCGGTGGTTCACACTGTCATAGCAACACCTTGTCATTGCACTGAAACAAGACAACAGAGAACTGCCTGGGATGATCTGAGGTTAAAAACTCTCTCACACACACAGACATGCATCTTTCGGCTAGTTCTTTCCGTCCACACTGCCATGTCTCATTTTCTGAACCATAAAAAAGCAAGACTGATGGTATTATGGCTGAATGATCGGAATGCTGCAATGTCCAAAAAATCAACTCCAGTCCTGCAACTGCAGCGCGGGATGCATTACAAATTGCTAAGAATTGCCAGTAAATTCAATTCAATTCAATTTTATTTATATAGCGCCAAATCACAACAAAAGTCACCTCAAGGTGCTTCATAGATAGACAAAATCCCAACAATCATATGACCCCCTATGAGCAAGCACTTTGGCGACAGTGGGAAGGAAAAACTCCCTTTTAACAGGAAGAAACCTCCGGCAGAACCAGGCTCAGGGAGGGGCGGGGCCATCTGCTGCGACCGGTTGGGGTGAGAGAAGGAAGACAGGATAAAAGACATGCTGTGGAAGAGAGACAGAGGTTAATAACAGATATGATTCAATGCAGAGAGGCCTATTAACACATAGTGAGTGAGAAAGGTGACTGGAAAGGAAAAACTCAATGCATCATGGGAATCCCCCGGCAGCCTACGTCTATTGCAGCATAACTAAGGGAGGATTCAGGGTCACCTGGTCCAGCCCTAACTATATGCTTTAGCAAAAAGGAAAGTTTGAAGCCTAATCTTAAAAGTAGAGATAGTGTCTGTCTCCCGAATCCAAACTGGAAGCTGGTTCCACAGAAGAGGGGCCTGAAAACTGAAGGCTCTCCCTCCATTCTACTTTTAAATACTCTAGGAACAACAAGTAGGCCTGCAGAGCGAGAGCGAAGTGCTCTAATAGGGTGATATGGTACTACAAGGTCATTAAGATAAGATGGGGCCTGATTATTTAAGACCTTGTATGTGAGGAGCAGGATTTTGAATTCAATTCTGGATTTAACAGGAAGCCAATGAAGGGAAGCCAAAACAGGAGAAATATGCTCTCTCTTTCTAGTCCCTGTCAGGACTCTTGCTGCAGCATTTTGGATTAGCTGAAGGCTTTTCAGTGAGTTTTTTGGACATCCTGATAATAATGAATTACAGTCGTCCAGCCTGGAAGTAATAAAAGCATGAACTAGTTTTTCAGCGTCACTCTGAGACAGGATATTTCTAATTTTAGAGATGTTGCGCAAATGGAAGAACGCAGTCTTACATATTTGTTTAATATGTGCGTTGAAGGACATGTCCTGGTCAAAAATGACTCCAAGGTTCCTCACAGTGTTACTGGAGGCCAAGGTAATGCCATCCAGAGTAAGAATCTGGTTAGATACCATATTTCTAAGCTTTTCAGGGCCGAGTACAATAACCTCAGTTTGATCTGAATTAAGAAGCAAAAAGTTAGCGGCCATCCAGGTCTTTATGTCTTTAAGACATTCCTGCAGTTTAACTAATTGGTGTGTGTTATCTGGCTTCATGGACAGATAGAGCTGGGTGTCATCTGCATAGCAGTGAAAATGTATGCTATGTCTTCTAATGATGCTGCCTAAGGGAAGCATGTATAATGTAAACAGAATTGGTCCTAGCACTGAACCCTGTGGAACTCCATAATATAATACTCCAACTGCTTTATCGCAACTATTTTCTAAACATATTGAGTCAAACATTATGTGCTAATTTATAAAAATTAGGATAAACATGTCCAGTTAATCATGTTTTATTTGAAACTACAGCGTTGGCTTACGACTATTGTGCAAGAAAAGATAGAGGAGAAAACTTCCACTCTCTAAAAGAAACATGGCAGCACAGTTTAGGTTTGCAAAGCTGTATCTGAACAAACCATAAGACAAGTCCTCTGGACAGATGGGAGGAAATGTGTCACAGTCCAGGTGAGCTGCTGGGAAATTTCCACTGAATCCATGTTGTCCCGGAGCTAATCTGGAGCAATCTATTAAGGATATTAAAGACCAGCGTTGCTGTCTCTTCACTGCCAGTTTTTTCAAATTACCCACGTTGGTAACAGGCTCTCACGCTTCATGCTTTTCTTGCAAAATCTAATACTTATCTCATTTTTCTTATGCTACAGTTCTCTGGTCACATCACAGATCTACTCTTTGGCTCAGCTCACCACTCGGACACTGTCACTGTGAGCATGTTCGAATGTTTGTCCAATCCAAATATAATTTTCCTCGAGCTAAGTGCAACTATTTGGTGGAAGTTTTTTTCATAAAAATATTTAAAATTGTAGCCTTTCTTTTTTGCCTTTAAAAACAATTTAATGTATTTATAGCAAATAAGTGCTCTCCATCGATACACTTCTAGATACACTTCTGCCACAGCTTATGATTAATGGAGATGACTTCACTGCATTATATAAAACAATGTCAACAAGTGCAGTGTGTCCTGTCACAGCTTCATTTTCCCAGACATTCATTTTACATTTTAATTTTAATAAGGCTGGACAGTAAATTCTTAAATAAACAAAGTTTTCTCTTTAGACAGTGTGTGTGTGTGTGTGTGTGTGTGTGTGTGTGTGTGTGTGTGTGTGTGTGTGTGTGTGTGTGTGTGTGTGTGTGTGTGGTTTCTCTAGTACTTTGCTTTGTGCATCATATTCCATCTAAAGCTTGAGCTTCATGACTAATTACTGAGTAAATAATGTAAACCCAAACAGAGACAGCTGGGAGTCTAGGGTGCTCATTAGGGCGAGTGGCACTGCTGAATGAAGTCTATGAACGTGACCCGTGATCACTCAAATCAAGTTGCTGGTGCGCCAATCAGAGCAAAGGCAGATTGTATTTACTCTTAAATGATTTGGTGGAGTTTAGATTTTTTTTGAGAGAGAGAGAAAGGAGGACAGAAAAATATTAACTGTCACGGTACTGGGCCATGAGGCCCAGGGTTTAAGTTCTAATGCATATTTTTGTATCCACATGTGTAGTTTAACGCATCTAGTTGTTTTCTAGTTTGTAGTTTAGTCCTTGGTTTCTTAGTCCCTTATGTCATCTCCCTGTACTCAGTCTCCCTGGTTCGTGCGTCTACATGTCATGTTTCATGTCTATGTGGTTATGTTAAGTTCATGTCATGTTTTATCTCCATGTCTATGTCTCCGTGTTTCCTGTTTTATTTTGTAAGAGTCTGGTGTTCTTTGTTCATTGTAGTTAGTGTTACTCTCCCCTGTATTGTCATTATGTTTCCTTCTAGTATTGTCTTGTCTCGGATGGACTGTGATTTCAGAACGCTAAAACACAAAGCAAACATTTAGTAGAACTTCACAAAGCTCATAGCATGGCTGCTGATTGTTACTGAGGACAGAAATGAAAGTCTAACATCTTATTTTTTTGGCTGTAAGCACACTGAAGCAGAACTGTGTTCATAACTGTCCTTGTTTATTGGAAATGTCTAGATTTCTGGCAGCAGCATTAAGCTTGAGTTAGCACAATGCTTCAGTTTGTATGAATTTAGAGGGAAAAGTACTTGTTTGTGTGGCAGAAGGTTCTAGTTTTAAGAACAAAGTTGGCTTTTTTTGTCTACGGTATTATTTTCTTATTTGTGTTCATTTCAGTCTTCTACAGTCAAATAGTCTGAGAATGGATTATCTCTTTAATTGAATTTGCACAATTTCTAAATATTGCAAGTCACATTCATTTTTATCATTGACATATCACTGGCTATAAACACCCTCTGTTAGACCACCAGCTCTTTTGCTCAGAGCTGCCAATCTCCCACCCTTGCTCTCTCTCTCTTCTCTAAAGCCTCTCCTTGTCCTCATTAACTCCTCAGACACACTCCTCATCCTTCCTCCTCTCACATGCAGGATCATCACAGGAGTTTTAGCATCAGAGGAGCGAATGCCAAGTCCTCGTCTGCTGAACCCTGCAGGGTGGCAGTTTATTAAACCATCCTTCCTACAAAAAGTGAAACACAGAAACCCAACAAGCCTTGAGTGCTGCGTAAATCAGTCCACATTGAGAGCGAGGGAGAGAGAGACGGGGTGAAACCCGCTTTAAAAGACGAGGGGGATAAAATAAGTAATGGCTCAGGAGGTGAGCAGGAAAAGCCCCACAGCGAAGGCCTGATGGGCACCAGCAGGAGGAGCGGGTGGGATTTCATCGCGAGTTGTGGCACCGCGTGTGATTCGGTTTGTTAACTTATTCTGTCTGCAGATGATTTGTTATTGTACATGCCAGTGGTCTGTGTTTATGCAATCAAATCAGTGCCAACTTTGAGCCATTTATCAGGCAAAAGATGATGTTTTTATTGTTCAACTCCAACCTTCTGTAGCCCAGGGCTAGCTTAGACGTTTATGTTGTTTCCTTTATTGCACAGTTAAACAGAAAAAAATACTTAAAGGAACCAACAGAGAAACAACAATAATCTGAAGTTTTTTATATATATTTGTGAGTGTGTGTGTGTGTGTGGGGAGGGGGGGGGGGGTCTTAACAAAGGCAAAGTTTTCATAAATAAAAAACAAACAAACTATTTATACACCAAATGCACCATTTTTCCTCTTCACTTTGGTCCAGAATAGATGGTGTGAGGTAGATTTTTGCAGCTTGTTTGCTAAAAACATGCATCTACTGGTGCTGGAGACAAGGATAATGTATACTTTATTTATCCCCATGGGGAAATTCCTCTTTGCATTTAACCCATTCACTCAGAATCTAGCGCCCAGGGAGCTGTGTGTACCTTGCTCAGGGGTACCTCAGGGTAGCCGTTCAGTGGACTCGAACCCCCGACCTTCTGATCATGGGGCTACTGAGCTATCCCTGCCCCACAGGAGAAAGATGTAAATGTAAATAATAAGTAAAAATGTAAGTAAGAAATTATTCTTAAAAAAATCAAGAAAACCGACACTGTAAAGATTTTGATTAGTTAAATTAAAGCTTAATGAAAGCTTTTAGTAGCATAAACATCACTATTCTCAAAAGGAAGCAGGGTTATTGCAGTGCCACTACGATAATAAAGTCATTCAGCTCCACTAACGGACCAGTCAGAACTGCCAAGCAGACACTATCTGGCCCTCAGGCTTTATCTCTCCCATATGTCGGGTGTCATCTCTACCTATGAGCCCCATGGCAGATCTTCTACAGGCTGACAGGATCAACAGGCTCCAGCAGCGGGGAGTCTCGTCGCTGACGGCAAGGAGCTGGGCTTCATGGTCTAAATGTGAGACAGGATTGGCCCTGAGCAAATATCTCGATTTGATCTCAGGCATGAATATTGAACAACAGCGAATTCCCGTAAGACTAAATTCTCTGGATTAAAGGCGCTGTCACAGAAAGCACTCTGTGGAAACCTGCTAGTGAAGTCTGTGAGGGTTTATATAAAAAGGGCAGACTAAAAGATGTCAAGCTGTGTCAGCATTTAACAAGCAGTGATCACATGATATATTTATTCATTAAACACAAACTTGACCGTTTTTAAGTCTTCCCAACAGATTTCTGTGGAGACTCACACAGTGTCACAAGCCAGTCACATCCTGTCCTAAAAGTAAGTTAGAGGCTCACTGCAGTCAACTCTGGCTGGACAAAGGCTGATCTTTGGCCAAACCACAATTCTGTGGATATCTTATATCATCATGCTGTCAGCAGAGATGAATTATCACCTCAGCTCCCAATAAACAGTTTCACTGTTGTGTTGTAAACAATCTGATTTTCCTGAGCCCTAAAATAGTGTTCTGGCCCTTGGGCGGGTCTCTAATGCCCCCTTGCCCAGTCCCTTCCTCTTAACACAATGTCCCTGATAGAAGATTGCTCCGGGCACTCAGGTAGGGAAAGCGAGATCGTTAACTGATGACACAGCGGCGCAGCATCCTGCTCGGCAGCGCGTGTGAACCTCTGTGGTCATTGTCTGGAAAACAATCCATGCAGAAACTGGAGGGTGGAGTGATGAGGCTCGCTGCAGAGTCCAAACAGCCAGCTATTCTCCGCAGTGTCAAAACAAGGTCATGTGGACGCAGCTCATAACACATCATTCCCACGCAAACAGGGGAGTGTGCAGCAGTGCACCGAGCTGCAGAGCAACTGGCCGCCAGGGGATGAATGATTTATCTGCTGAGAGGGACTCATACAGGCAGCTAATGGAGCTGGATGTACAGCTGCAGAGGATAAAGGGAGCAGGGGAGTAACGACAGACAGAAACAGGAAGCTGAAACAGGAGGAGACTCTCGCTTCTTTCTACTTTATCATGTCAGGCTAACAGGCCAGACAGCTGACACATGCTTTTGTCCATAAGTGTGTCTGTTTGTGTGTCAGACTGTGTCAGCAGAGAGAACAAATACGCATTGTTGATGATTTGGGTTTGGTTTTTGTTCATGTGCGTGTCTGTGTTCAAAAGTACAAACTCAAATGATCATTTTCTGTCCTAGCTTTTTCTGTTTTTATGATCACGACAGCTGAGTACGCTTGACAATGGACCAGTCTGACATTTCATCTGCTGGTCCTATTTTCCATCTGTCCTTTATACTTTATAGTCGGATATACTTTCAACTGTTGAGCAGAGACTGTTTGCCTTCAGAGTAAAAGTTGTGCCTTTTGAAACATGTTGGTGCAGCTTTCTGTGAGACCGTGATCACTGACTCGTCCACTTGAATTGTAAATTGACTAAAGAGCATAAACATGATGACCCACTGCATCAAAGATTGTAACAAAGGCTCTCTGTTGTGAATATTACATTCATAATATCCTAGCAGAAAAAGTTATGTTGCCAGTGTTAAGTGACTGTGTTGTATCTGCATGCTTTAGAAATATAAAAACAAGTTGCTGAGATTGTAGCAGTATAAAGAGAACCTAACCAGACATATATTTTATTTAACTCAATTTAATTCAGTGGACAGTAACAAAGTATCGATCCAATACCAATATTAGTTCTGATATCGATACTATTAATATTTAGATCAGTCTGCCCACCTCTAATAAACGCACAGAATAGAATTTATGGAATTTTTATTTTATTAGTGGTGGAAAAAAACTAAAACAAACAAAATACATATTCATATGACTGCTTGTAAACTCATGAAAATACATGAGCTGGTATAGCAAAAAGACATTGATCAAAGAAAATAACACAGTGCATATGGATAATCAGAGTAACTGCAGACACATGCAGCTTTATACTGCTGAGGTTTTATAACCTTTGTTCTCAAGGGCACTACTGTGAGCATCAACCACAAGTGATCGAGGAGAGAATGGGGCAGCAGGAGGGTGGAGAAGCAGGGGAGTGGAGAGGATGGATGGAGTGAGAGAGACAGGCCATCAGAGCCAGCGGTTCTTTAATGAACATCCATCTGCTATGACCTACAATTAAATAAACTGCAGAGAATGGATTGGATATAAGTCCAGCATGTACACTGGACTTTTATATAGGAACACTTCCAATCAGAGCAAAGACTTAGCTCAGCTGAACTCATTGGATATGATCTGGTCAGTTAAGTAGCAGAGCGGGGTTGTTAACTGGTTTCAGTTGCTTTGGTTTTAATGACATTACCCTCTCCTCTTTCCTGCTGTTTTCACTAGTTTTGCATTTGGTTAGGGTCAGTGTTACTACTGGTAGCATAAGGAGATATCTGGACTCTACAGAGGTTGCACGGGTAGTTCAAATGCTCCACGATGGCACATCAATTTGTGCCATTGGCAGAAGCTTTGTTGTCTCCCAGCACGGTCTCATGAGCACGGAGGAGATTCCAGGAGACAGGCGCTTACTCTAGGAAAGCTGGACACAGCTATTGAAGGCCCTTAACCCATCAGCGGGACCTGTAGCCGCTGTAGCTCAGGAGGTAGAGCAGGTCATTTTCTAATCAGGTTGGTGGTTCAATCCCCGGCTGCTCCAGTCTGTATGTCAAATATTCTTGGGCGATCGAAAGCACTTATGTGAATGAAGCAGGTTGTACAAAACACTTTGAGCGCTCAGGTAGTGTAGAAACACTCTATATAAGAACCAGTCCATTTATCATTTCCCTTGAGGAAAGAGGAATAGGATGAAGGCAGCACAAGCAACTGGTGTAAACGTCTCTGACCAGACAATCAGTCCTCCTCTGCTCACTTCCAACCATCGTGGGTTGGGATTTAGCATAGAGTACCAGAATTGGCATCCTGGAGGATGAAGATATTTGACATGAGCTAAGGTGTAAAACCATGTGCGTGAGGCCACTGAGGTCACCCAAGACAATCTGGGTTGAACCACCTAAGAAGGGATCTCAGAACTGCATTGTAGAAAGCTGATAGCTGGTGTCATTAGCTACAACTTCTGTCCAATGATGGTCATTCACAGTGGATGTTGATGACCTCCTTTAACCATCGAGCTTCTCAGTCCAAAATGCAAACACTGGTATCCTCGAAAGAGTTTCCTTCTCCTTTAAATGCAGGTGTACAGCTGAGTCTTTGCCTATAGAGATGGCTCTTCTATATTGTGCTGTGTATTTGTGGAGTGGCTGCATCACCAGCCCTTTTCTGCACTGCCATATACATACACATACATACAGCAAGTTGTCTTTTTCTACTGCAGTGAGCTTTACTGGTTCAAATCCTCACACAGCTGATAAACTTCAGGCAAGGGAAAAAAATGGCTTCGTCCTTGGTCTGTAAAGTATAGAAATCTCATTTTAGCATTCAGCACCTGTGTGTTGTGCTGTTTGTAGCCGTGCAAATACTGCTGAGTCCTCTCTGAACTGGAGACACCACTGACCAGTAGAAAAATAATGGCCCATGGTGAACTGGCAGCATTAACAGGCCATGAGGTTGGCAATAGTGCAGCAGGCTCGTGATGAGTTTGGCAGACACAGAGGGCTTTGAAAAGTAAAACAAAGTACCCTCATAAAAATGTTAGGAATTTCTTCCAAAAATAGAATGATTTATAGAGCATCATTAGTTACGGATGATAAATGTAAATGACATGTTGAATCTCTGACAAATAGAAAACATTTTATAGAAGCAGTTTAGTGGTTTAGTAACCTTTTCTAATAGAAATTGTGTCTTTTTGCAGTAATTTGTGTACTTGCTAATGGTTATTGCCGTACAGGGCAGCACATATTTACTGGTCCTGGCCCAGTAGTGCATGCACAATGTCCTCTGAAAATGAACAGCATACAAATTGAAACAAAGCTAATTTAACAAAGCACGCTGTGACACAGACAGAGCACAGATTTTTGTAGCTTAAGCTGGGCGACTTCAATTAGTTTTATAGTGTGTTTGATACAATGCATAATACATGTAATTCAACTGAGAAATCTACATATGCAAATGAAAAAAATTCAATGCAAGCTATAAGTTGAAAAGTTGAAAATGTGTCATAGCTGTATTTTAGCTGTCACTAACAAAGTCATAAGAGAATAATGTCATATTAAAAATCCCCGTAAATCATTCCCTATATGTTCTCTATACAAACCATGGCATTAAGAAACATAGCTTTAATTATTATTATTATCTGGTCTTTAAGTGATGACGTATGAAGCCTACTTACGGATCCAAACTATTCTGCGTTTATTAAGGCTGTAATGTTTTTAACATGTTTTAATGCTTTTTATCTTGTTTTATTTAATCTGAACAAGCAGTGATCTCTGTCGGCCTCTCTCAGTTTTTATTACCACAGTTATTTTAAAGCTCAGTTTTTAAAACCTTACAGTGTAACTACAACCCAGCCCATGCAGCATCGTTGTTCTCCTGACTGAAGTTTGGTTGCGATTGCATTTGTCCCTAACCATCAGGAACCCTCACGCTAACTTTTATCAAGTAGAAAAAGGTTAGCGTTCATCCTCCAGCTTCACTGTGCTAATGTGTTTATATTATGCTACTCATAGCTGTGTAGCTAGCCGCCACGTAGCACATCATTACATACCAGCTAGCCCAACTTCAGTAACCCTACAAACGTCACTGCTGTTTAGTTTTCTGTCTTCATTTATGCCAGAAGTGATAGCAGAGCCGTACGTTTTCATATGATCATAAATCCCTCATTCAGAACATGGAATATTAGGTTTAGATGGAAACTAGCGAGATAACTTCCTGCTAACTTCTAACTCTGTTAAATTTTATAAATTCTGCTTTCATGGATGCCTGGATGTTAAACTTAACTTGTTTTACCTTGTAGAGCAGCCACACTGATCATTTTATTAAAGGTGAAAGAATTTAGACAGTTTTTAACTCTAGGTGATGCCGCAGTGTTTGTTTGACTTTGGGACCTGAGGCAGAGTTTGGACCCGGCCAGAAACGGCTAATGACAATCTATTGACCTTCAAGGAGAGGTCAGGGGTGACATGTGACATGATATTTTAAATCTTTATATGGTCAAAGGAGCTTGCAAAGAAAAGCGTCTGGACTTCTTTAAGTTGCTTGAAGACGTTTCACCTCTCATCCGAGAAGCTTCTTCAGTTCTAAGGTCAAATGGTGGAGAGTCCCAGATATAAACCTAGTGGGAGAAACCCCCCACAGAGGGACAAAAGGACCCCCTGATGATCCTCTAATCGCCTGAGCCAAGGTGTGAAACTGGGTGTGGGTCCCAATCAGCCAGAGTTTCGGGTGTGTTCATTGTGAAACCTGGCCCCACCTTATCATGCGAATTCCTGAGGTCAGATGGCCCAGGATGTGAGTGGGCGTTAAGGCGTCTGGGAAGGGATCTCAAAACTGGATTATAGATGGCAGAGAGTTGGTGTCGTAAACCCCCGCCTCTGCTCAAAGATGGTCGCTCACAGTGGACATAGATGGCTTCTTTCACTCCTCTTTCAAACCATCTGTCCTCTCTGTCCAAAATGTGAACATTGGCATCCTCGAAAGAGTGTCCTTTATCCTTAAGATGCAGATGGACAGCTGAGTCTTGTCCTGTGGAGGCTTTCTTTGCAAGCTCCTTTGACTACGATGACCTGGATGACTGAGAACCTTCACAGACAAATCTTTATATGGTACTTTCTATTACTGACAATACACAGCACACTGCTAAGAATTATAGTTTTTAATTTATAAGGCTTTTTGTCAATTTTCCACCAATAAAACATTAGTTGACCTTGAACACTTTGGTGGGTGTAAGCCAAATTTTAATGAATCGTTAACATGACTCCACTCTTGTACTTGTGACCTTTGTGTGTGAGCCTTCAAAGGCAGAGGACTTTTGTGGCTCCAGTATTGCTGCACCTTAAGACTACAGTGACTTTTTTTTTGTCCGCCAGTGCATTAATTATAATATTTTTTAACAGACTTGTGCATGTACAAGCCGAGGCAGTTTCCTTTATTCCTTGCAGTACCCGAGGGCTTGTCTCATAGCAACACAGTCAACAATGCAACACCTGTGCCCAAACAGCTGAACCGAACGCCTGCTAGATTACATTGTGTCATCACAACTTGGCAGCACATTACCAGTCAGCTTTTGAACACCTGAAGCTGGTGTGCTCGCTTGACGTTGATATGTTGCTGCCCCACAACAGACACAACCACAAAATGCAGACTTGTTCCACTGTATTTGCGGAGAGCAGCCATCCACAGCTAATTAGACAGCTTCCAAGATGTTGTCAAACTTTGAGTTGCTTAGCAACAAGGATGATGAAGCACACCTTTAGCCCTTTGAGCTCACTGATGACTGACGCTCACAGCTGAAGACGTGTGTTGGAGCAGAAGAACAAAGATGTGGGCCGATCACACAGCCCGATCTGAAGAGAAGGAGAGAGGAACAAAAATCCCTCTCGTGGTCTTTTTAATCTCCATCATGTTGCCGCTGATCAGGCGCCAGGTGGTCAACCTGCTCGCTCTCTCTCCCTTTGTCTTTTTCTGTCTCTTTCAGTTTTATTCAGACTTGCTCACTCTCCCCCATCATTGCCTCACACACACACACACACACACGGGTTACACAGAAACCACAGCAGAAAGAAGATGTATAACTTTTGCATGCAATTTGTGCAAGAAAAGCGTGTACAGTTGCACACAACTCATCTACACACCAATATGTATATGCAAAAAGAGCAAAGGCACACACAGGTGCAAAGAGACACGCACGCAGGTGGGCTGTAGCATGGCTCCTACCCTGTAATTAAATTCTGTGTCTCCCACCTGTGTTACAGAAGCAGATCTGACTGAAGGTAATTACAGGGCTGCAATGAAACAAAACAACAGAGGGTGCACGCACACACACTTGCACACGAGCCACCTAAACCTCTTATGAGACACCACAAAAGAGGGTACACACGCTCAGGCAGATGCAGGCACACTGCTACAGAGTCTAACCACACACACACACATTCACAGCAGCTATAAATGAACACAGCAGGAGGCTTACATCATACTGCTCTGTGTTTCCCAGCAGGGTTTCACTGTAAATCTGCTGCCTGTCATATGTTTTGATGTCCTGCTGCTCTTTATATGCGACATCCTTCTATTACTGAATCATCCCAAGTGCTTTTACACTCATCACACACACAGTTAACCGTGTCCAGAGAATTTCTGTTTCTGTGCACTGCAAAGACACATTTATACATTTACAAGTTCTCTATCCCACTCGATTCAGAACTACAGTGGGAGAAATAATTATTTGATCTTTGCTGAATTTATAAGTTTGTGCACTTACAGAGAAATGAACAGTCTCTCATTTTTATGGTAGTTTCATTTTAATGGAGGACAGAATATCAACCAAAACAATTGAATTCAGTTTCACTTATATAGCATCAAATCACAACAAAAGTGACTTCAAGGTGCTGTATTCTCTGTATTATTATAAAGTAAAGACCCTAAAATAATAAAGAGAAAACCCCAACAATCAGACAACCTCCTATAAGGAAGCACTTGGTGACATTGGGAAGGAAAAACTCCCTTTTAGCAGGAAGAAACCTCCATCAGAACCAGGCTCAAGGAGGGAAAGCCATCTGCCAAGACAAGCTGAGGTGGAGAGCCAGAGATTATTAACACATACCACAGAAGTTATAAATTATTGAATGTCACTGAGTGAGTACTGAGTAAGTAGTGAGTTAGTATTTGCTTCCCAAGCAAAACATGACTAAGTCCTTGTTGGCGATCACAGCAGTAAATGTTTCTTGGTCTTCAGGTTTGCAAACATCTCAGCAGGGATTTAGTCCTCTCCTCTTTACAGAAACTCTCTGAATCCTTCAGGTTTATGGGCTCCCTCCACAGATTATCCATAGGGCTGATGCCACTGCTTCTTATTCAGCCACTCCTGTATTACCCCATCCTGACTGTTTTGACTGAGGGATGGAGCTTCTTATAGATTTTAGCGTCCCTGGCCCCGTCCATTGGCCCCTCAAAGCGTTGACGTTGTCCTGTACCCTTAGCCGAATAACAGCCCAAAAGCTTGGCTCTAGTGTTGGGGTTTCTCTTTCTCCAAACACAGCAGGTCAAATTGATTGCAACGAGCGGGATTTTGGCTTCATCTGACAGCAACACTTTCTCCCAAGCCTTCTCTGAATCACGTAGATGTTCACCGGCAAACTTAATATGGGCCTGCAGATGCGCTATCAGTGTGGAGACTGTGGTCCCAACTGCCTGAAGATCATTAATAAGCTCCTCCCATGTAGTTTTGGGATAATCCAGCACCTTTCTCGCGATCATCCTCACCTCGTGAGGTACGCTCTTGCATGGAGCTTGGTCTCTTTGGTCTTCCCATCGTGGTGGAGAAGTTGAAATGGAAGAAATTGACTCTGTGGACATCTCTTCTCTACACACAATAAGAGTTGACATCAGGAGTATCTGTAACTGATACACCGATTGATTGATTGATCTGTGCCCCATGGACGCACAGAAAAACAGGATCAGATGTAAAAGTTTAACTTGATGTCTAGACCCACCAAATCAATGTTACACAAATTAGATTGCAAGTTTCGCTGACTTTGCCACACACTGTTTTTGTCTCTGCTCTCTCACACGCTTTCTAATAAGTTTATCTTCTTCTATCAGTGCTCTCCGATTTTAAGCCGCGCAGATGCACGTGCCAGCCCAATTGTACGTGAACGAGATGTGCATGTATATTTAGTGCAATAGCTCAGCTCTATGTGTGTTTGTATATTAGGTGTCTCAGTTTGTGTGTGTGATGGCTGTCGTGGGAGTTGTCTGAACAGATGGGGGTTTGGTTATTCCTTAATGAATTCAATTACAGAGATGGGACCGTACATCAAAACTGAGCTCCCAGCAGAGCACCAGACTCATCTGTGGCCGTAGAGAAACAATTTGGAGCCTCCTGCTCCTCCTCCACGTGTTTACCGAGTCGAACGTTGATCCAAAAAACGTCAAGGATTTATGTTTGGGAACCGGAGGACAACAGGAGCTCGGCGCTCTGTTGCGGCGAATTCAGCTCAGCTGTGGAGCCAAGAGGCTGGACGGCTCCACAGCCAAGACTAATTTCTTCATTTTCTATGCTGTTCAGACTGAATTGGTTCAGCACTCTCTCTCTGTAGCACTCAGCAGTGAGCCGAGGAGGGTTATTTCAGTGTCACATGGCGCCATTTTCCCCGGCTATATTTCTCAAACGGTAGCCATGGCCACTTCCACATTGTGCATCCTTTTCTTTTTTTTTTGTAAATCCCGCTGTGGGTGAAGTCTGTTCACACTCAGACCGACTGCCTAAGTGGCTTATTATTAAAGCAAGTTTAGGACATTTGCTAGAGTTTCTCAATAGCGTCTGAAATGGCTGGAAAAAACAGCAGACTTTAACTTTGCAGACTCTTCCTCTTCCAGCAGCGACAGGCACATCTGGGCTGTAGTGAATCTCCAGTCTTTACTGTATAGATTTTTTTAAAGTCAGAAGACTGGAGGAGACTGTCATTTTCAAAATTTCAGTCACAAAAATAAGGCGCCAACGCGGATTTAGAGCGAAGCGCTGTGTTTGATAAGAAGTACCTCTAATTGGCCTTCTTCGTCCTGAAACAGCTTTTATTTTCTGTCTAAACTGACAGTTTACAGTACACAGGAAAAACTGCTTTGACTTTAGGTTTCTAAGCCACTCACCAACTTAGTCTCAGCAGATGAGTTGATGTCAGTATCAGCTTACATACCTGATGGCTCAGTTAATACCCTGGCCATATAAGGCACATTATTTAAGCGGCTTTAGCCTGCCCGCATACTGTAAACCTACAGACCACTGTGCATCTCCACCATCCATCCCCGCCATAATAATCTTATATCTGTAGCCATCGATGCCTCAGCAGTCTGTGCTGGAGCTCCTGCTTGTTTTGGTGTGAATGCCTTTGTATCTAGGGCAATGCAAATGCTGCATTTATGTTGTCACACAGTCAAAAACATTAAAAGAAAAGAGAGATGGGAAATGATAAGAACGGCTCTACTTTGAATCAAGTTAAACCAGAGAAGGATTTGTCCTTCAGCTCCCTCTGGACCACTGCACTAGGAACATCTCCCTGCCCCCCTTAAGCTACCTGTCAGGAGCATTCATCCAGATGATGGCAGAGAAAACAGCCACAGAGGGTAACGTGAATATGTCTATGTATTTACTACACAATAGACGTCGCCCGCTGCAGAATGAGGAAGGTTAGCGAAGAGCCCGGCTACAAGAGAGAGCAGGAAAGTGAAAGCTCTAAGCTAAGGTCCCGGGAAATAATTGGGGTGAGGAAGGCAATCCGGAGGAAGGTTGTGGTGTTATAGGAGGGATGCAGAGCGGGTGCGGGGGGTGAGTTTGATATGCTGATGCAGGAAAACGCAGTGCGGTGAAGGGGGGTTGGGGGATTTTTTGAGGGAAGGAAGGGTGGGATTATTAGGAAAATGGCTCTGGCGAGAAACAAGGCAGACTGGTCCAGGCCTGGAAAAAGGAAAGAGAGTTTGTCCGTTCCCGTGCTTCTGTCTTTGTGAGGACCAGCTTCAGTTTTTTGTCCTTGACAGTATGAACACTTTTAGAAACAAAGCGAGAACATTATTGCAATTTAAAGTTATCTTCAGGGGAGTAAACATCTGCTTGCAAAGTGAGTATATAGTTTTAGAAAGGTTTGGAAAACTGAGGGCAACGTACCATCAGAGATGAGGAGGTGAGCACATTTTCTGAAGCGTGATAGTTTAAAACCCAGAATATTTTTTAAACAGTTCTAGAAATTAAAGATAATTATTTTGGTAAAATGTACTTTACTTTCAACCAGTGAAAACTTTGTTAACCAATAGTTTAGAGATCAGCTCAGAACCAATTAAGCTGTGTAAAGAGGCGGGACGAGTTTGGAGCTCATCCAATCAGAAGTGACACCTTGAGTCTGTTCGTATGGAAACTTCTCACATTTGATGTCAAAGAAAATAAGACGCTTTGTAAAAAGTGTGGAGCAATTTTCACCGGTACTGCTGTGTGATACTGTAGATTGCCAAGTACATGCAGGGCCAGTATTGCCAATACCAACACCGATGCCAATGCTTTTAACCTACAAAGGCAGCTTATAAAGTGAGAGAAGTGTTTCACGATTTATGAGATGAATCATCATCAATTTGTAAATTCTGAACACATTTTAACGACTACTGAATCCCTGTGATTTTTACTTTGAAAAAAGAACCAAAATATTGATGCTATCACGCTAGTATGAATCCAGTACAACTCCCAGGGTTGGTATCGATATTTAGGTGTTTCGGACCTAAATATCGATACGAACACAACAAAGTTTTACACTTTATACTGCAGTCAACAGAATCTTAGATGCTTAAATTATTCTAGTTTAACTATTTTAACTAAAACTAACAATTTTAGCCCAAAGAGTAAAACTAAGTCAAAATTACCACTTGATTTAACGAGGCGAGGCGTGGATAAGTCGATATGAAAGTTGCAGATGGGGTTAGGTTTGTTGTGATGTGGGAATGCATTATGTAAATCATGGGTCCCCACAAGTGCAGCAGAATATTATTTGTCTGGGAGGCTGGCTCACCTAGTAAAGGTGCCTTTGAGTCGAACACCAACACACAGTCAGACACAAACATACACACACACACACACAGCCTCCAGGGAGAAGTTAGCTCAGTGGCTAAACTGCAGCTGTCAGAGGGAGAAGACAGGAGCAAATAAAAAGGAGGGGGCATAGTATGAGATGAAGAAAGCAATGAAGGAGAGGGGTAAAAGCGAGTGAGTGATGGGGCATTAAAAAGAAGAGTTACCGACGGAGGGATGAAATGCGATGGAGAAAAATGAGAAAGAAATGATGATGGGCTTTTAAAAAGACTGGAGAGAAAAGGTGGAGGTGGAGGGGGGAAGGAGAGGTGAAGAAAGTGGATAGAGAATAAAGTAGAGCGGGGGCATTAGAGAAATTACAAATGGAGGGATGGTTAAGAGAGAAAACATTAGGGGTTTGGTAAATAAAGGAGGAATATTTCTTTAAAAAGCAGGACCGATGTCGGTTAAAATAATGGAAAGAAGGGAAGCACTGAATACTAAATAGGAAAGCAAATTATAGAGGGATGATAGGGCAGGGAATAGAGGAGGGAGTAATATTAGAGAGCTGGTCAGCCCTGCATGTCACAGGTCTGTGGCTCAAAGAACCGACTGGAATCGCTGCCATCTGTGGATTCACTTGTGAAGGCCGACCACTGTGGGAACACAGCGTCCCAGACTAAAAGAGCTATCCCAGTGCACTCGCTCTATTGCACCATCAACTTTTATTTAACCACCTCTGTCAGGGGCATAAACTGCTCCACAAAAGACGAATGGTTAGAAGGCTTTTATGAGACAGTAGTAGATGGAAGATATTTGTCTTATGAATAAACTGTGTGAACTTACTGTCCCGTTGCTGAACAAGCTAATGAGCTGTTTCTACCTCGTACCGCCCCCCCCCCCCCCCCTTAATATTCCATTGTTATGAATGCAAGATGTGCAGTCCTGAGGACACAGTGTCAGGGGGTGTAAGAAAGAAAATGGAGAGCTGATATGACTGCCTCCAGACAGCATATTCCTGGCTTGCCAGCATGCTTGGGTTTGCTCACATGTTATGAGCGTTTGCTGGTGTGTGCGCGGCCTTCAAGGTCAAGTCAAGTTCATTTTAGCTCAGAGTATTTCCCTTTAAATGCGTTTAATATTTAACATAGCAGTTTGAAGGGAACAAGTAAAACAAGGAGCGCTCCAAGTGTGCAAACTTCCACTAAGGCAGGTTTTTTATTTTAAGGGAATCATGTTGTGTTTTGTATATATTCATTTTGCTGTTTTTGGTCTTTTTAAATGTACTTTAAGAAGTTTGTAGTTAAAAAAAAAGTGCAAAGTGCAGGTTTTTGTTGTTTGCCCTGTTGAAACCCATTTTAATATATTTGCCATGACTTTGAGTTTGAGTATTAGCATTTATGTCACTGTGTAGGAAAATTCATTTAAATGTTTAAATGTAATAAATATGTTAAACTTTGATATTTTGACCTTCAGATCTATTTACTTTGAAGAAGAGGTCAAAGGTCAAATGTGACATGATCTTTAATATGGTACTTTCTATATGTTGACAATACAGCACACACTTGTCAGAATCATAGTTTCTAAGTTATAAGGGTTTTTTTGTTAATTTTGACCAATAAATCATTGAATTGAAGTCCTTGATAGACATAACAATGGCTGAATAATGGATTGTTGACATGACCCCAATCTATACTCCTAAAAAATGTGATCAGAATTCATTCAAACCTTTTTGCTATCGTGTTTAGAGACAGAATGACGAACAAACTGCTTGGCGGAGTTTCAAAGGCGCATCTTCCATTCAGCTTTGCAAAAACATAAACATGGGGTCACCACAGCAGGTAGCGCCACACATTTTTTCCCTTGTTAGGCAAATGTAAACACCACAGACATTTAAAATGATTTTGGAAAACAAAACGGCGTACGAAACGAAAGTCAGAGAAAGAATGTGATCATTCCTCTGATATCAACAACCTCATTTTCTTGAATTTCTACAACAGAGGAGGAGAGTGTAAAGAAATCTGCAAGACACATTATTAGGAAATACACCAAGTTTAGAAAAAAAAACAAGACTCATCCTTTGAGGAGAGAGATCAGATAAGATTGGAATACAGGAAACAGGAGAGAAAAGAAGGAAAGACGAGAAGTAGGTCAGACAGAAAGAAGGAGAGGTGCTGGGAAAAGGAGAAGAAGGAAAAGGGATGGAAGTTGTTTAGACAAAGAGAGTGTGAGATTAAGGTGAAGATGAGAGAGTAGTGAGAAAGGAAAGTGAGACACCGGAAAAAGCACCTAAGGAAAAAAACTGCTTGTGCTTCTTTCTTTGTACTGACGGAAACGGGAAGAGCAGAGAGGAAGTTTAGGGAAGGAAAGACGAGCTTCTCTTTTTTTTAAAATCCCGAGTTTTTCCTCAAGTCACGCTTACAGAGAATTTTGCTCACGAGAATTACAATAAATAAATAAATAAATCTGTTTAATCAGCTCACACAAGGGACAGTTTTCACTGGCAGAAGGAATCCTTTTCCCATTCGCTCGCTCGCTGCGGAAAAGGTGAAAAAGGTCGCAGACACTGCAAAAGCAGCACGCTTTATTCTTATTCCTCCTACCTCCCTCACTCAGCTGCGGCGTAAAGGTTAGAGCAAAGGTTTGGTGTCGGAGGAAGATTAAGTTTCAGTAAAACTTTTAAGTGCAGAGGGGGGAGCTGGCAAATACTGAAAAGCTGTGTAGGTACAGTCGGCCCTTGGGGAGAGAACAAGCAGGCAAGAGGGAGTGGGTGGAAAACCAAGAGGGGGGCCTTAGAAAGCTGACCTGACAGCACAATTACATAGCATCATAAAGCATGAAATTATTTTCCAGAGCGTCTTAGGAGAAAAGTCGACCTGAAAAGGGACACTGGTGGAGGGTCACATAGAGTGTAATTTAATAGTTTTGTCAAATGTTTCTGCTCCAAAAGGCCTGCGGCGCCCTTCTGTTTCAACTTAGCTTCAGATGTTGGTGAGTATCGACAGGATGGTAATTCCCCAAGACGGCTCAGGGCTTACTTGTGACATTTTCACGCCGTATAATAATCTGTTAATAGGACTCATTTAGATGCACTCCAAATTAACTGGGCGTAGAAAATTGAATCTCTGGATGTTTTTTTTTCTTTGTTAGTTTTAAAACAAGGTCATTAACCACTAACTTTTACAGAGCGACATTTAACTGAGGATAATTAAAGGTCAGGAAATATTAAAAGACAAGCTTCAGTCAGTGATCCTCGTTTATGCGGCTTCATCGTTTTAAAGAAGGTTACAGCCGAGGCCAGTCGCACGAAATTAAAACAAATGATGGTACACTGTGAGGTATATCAAGAAGTCCTTGGGGGGGGTTTCTTAACCTGATTTTCTCCTTGTGGGTTATTAAACTTTCATGAGATCTCATCTTATTCATTTCGTTTTGGAAATTAACTTGCCAGCTCTGAAATATGAAGGTTCCTAATGTTTTAAGGTTTCCCAGATATGATCTGTTATTTAAACTGAGAAACATGCCTGTTTTCAAACTAACAATATCTGTTTAAAAACTTAATTACTGAAGAAATCGCATTAAGATTCAATTCCATTGAGTTTTATTTATATAGAGCCAAATTACAACAGTAGTCACCTCGTGGCGGTTTATGTTGTAAAGTAAAGAGAGAAAATGCCAACTGTCAGATGAACCTCTTTGAGCCAGCACTTGGCCACAGTGGGAAGAAAAAACTTCCTTTTAACAGGAAGAAACCTCCAGCAGAACCCGGCTCGGGGACGGGCGGACAGTTGGTGGTGATGGGACGGACACGGGATCAGCTCTGCCAGCCATTCTGGAGACTGAACATGACGTAGCCACGGCCGGTTGTTTTATGGTCCTTTCCTCTGCTCTCAGTTTGGCCATGTCCTACACTCTGTGTATGAAACTCCTCCCTTTTCCACACGGAGAGCAGCTGAGTTGACAGCAAAGGACAGTGGCGAAGACAACTCCTTAAGGTAGTTAAGTTTCCAACAATTTATCCAAAACCTCTTCAAGGAAGCACAAAATAAAGCCCTGTACAGGGTGTACCCCGCCTCCCGCCCTATAGCAGCCTATCCCAGCTCCCAGAGGGAGAGAAGTGACCCATCACCAGTCAGTCCCATGGCTAACACATTATCCACTCATTTCCTTACAGTCTTATGCAGTTCATGTAATTGACATTTATCTTATTAAGTCAATATGTTGATTGTTAGTTTTGACTTTGAGCACCAAGTTGTTGGTTTGTTCTGCCCCAAAACATGATCATGATTTTAAATATCTTATGCATAGAGTTTGGTGACTACATCAGGCAGTTTTTCTTTATTTTCCCTGGGTCAGCTCATATTTCTGCATGCACATCGACTTAAAAGAAACAATAGTTGCAAAAAATACCATAAATGGGTCTACAACAAAAGCATGAATCCCATAAAGCCGCATAACACTCACAGCTTTGTAAGGCAAAGAAATGTTTGCCTCAAAAGGAAACAGCGTGGTGTGTAGAGGCTTCAGCATACATCATCTGATTGTAAAGTGCTGCCTCTGTTTCAGATTTCCTCCCACTCTGATGAGTGACTCATCTTTCCATAGAATATCTTCACACGCACCAAGAGATAGGTTACTCAATGTCTCAGGCAACAACAATGCCTTCAGAAAACTGCAAGAATCCATAGACTTCAAGTGATCCAGCAGTACCAGTGAACCTCCTTATCTAATGAAAAGCTGTCTTGATGCTGGATTGCGCCTGATCTAATGCAGGCGTCTGTTATAAAAGTTCAAGCTGAGTTCAATTCCACATAGAAATAGTGAAACAAAGACTGAAAAAGTTCATAACGACCAAGGGATTTAAAACAAATGCTCAGTGCAAAAGAAGAGAAGTATATAAAAAATACAGTGCTGAGTAAATAAAAGAATAACATTCACTCAACAAAATCATATAACATATACACATAGACATATAAGCCTTAACAATAGCTCAACACAGTGAGGCTGTGCCTGCATGATGCTCATGGTTAAGCAATCAAGCCTCAAGTTGTTTGTCAAGAGTCAAAGTCAATCATGATCATTTGAACTAACGTCACTCTGAGTAAAATCCCAGTTCACTGCAAGTCAACAAGAGGAGTCCAAGTCAAATTCGTTCCAAGACAACAGAAGCAAACGAGCACGTTTAAAATAACGCTGTAGGTTCTGTTTATCTCTAAAGTTCCTACCAAGTGGAGTACAAAGGCAGCCGTGTTGTAGTGACGCTTTGTTAACATTGTGCAAAGCTTGCCGTAGAACCTTCTCTCTTCCTTCCATAGCCATTTGACAGCTTAACAGCGTTGGGCCACTTTAATTTTGACTTCACTTTCTCAGTGGGTGTTGCGCTCATGTTCATTTCTCTCCCCCGAGTGATTTTCTCTGACAGCACTATCAGGCTCGTCTTTTTCAGCTCATTTTCTGTGACAGCTGTAATTTTTGGTCTGTTTGATTTGATTTATCTGGATGTTCTCCCTGCTTCATTTCAGAGCTAAAGATGCCAGAAGAAGCCACAAAGTTGTTTTCACTTGTCCTGAATTTATTTCCTACATAGCAGCAAAAACAGCAGCAACAAAAAAAAGCTTACAGAAGGCCTCAGAAACACTTCCAGATTAAACTGGGCTAAGGAAGCGTGTTAACAAGTGGATCATCACAACCTTGCTGTATTGGTCCATTTGATCAACCTTATTATTTATTTTATTTTTTATTTATTGTTACAGACGGAACAGACATGGCCGGGGGATAGGAAAGGGAGAAAGAAAGATAAAAGAAAAGAAAAAATAGAGGGACAGTGAAAAAGGACACTTAAAAGAAAAACAAATCTCCCAGATCACCTGTTGAGAGAAAAAAGAGCAAAATAATAAACACAGCACCATCGCATTAATCTAGTAAATAACAGTAAATACTAAATATTGAATGTTGTTGTGGAGCACGCAGGACCGACAGCGCACAATGTGCTTTGAGGTAGCAAATCCTTTTAATGCCACAACAAGAAGCTAGCAGCTGTAGTCAATTGTTAGGTGTTACAGTAACACACTTCTTTACTCAGGCTGCAATACCATCGCACACTGGACTTGGTACAAGCTCTTTGCACATCATATTCTACCTATAATTTTCCCCCACACTCCCTTCCTGTATCCATAACCTTTATGGATTTCTTTAAGTTCACCTTTGAAAGTGTCATGTAACTTTGTCTACATTTAGATCTTTGAACTGCTCTGTAGAATACATTGAGTACTGTATTGTTCTAAATCAGGAGCGGGGGAACTCTCTCGGCCTTGAGGGCCGGTGTCCTGCAGGTTTTAGATGTGTCCTTGATCTAACACAGCTGATTTAAATGGTTAAATTACTTCCTCAGCATGTCTTGAAGTTCTCCAGAGGCCTGGGTGTGTTGGCCCAGGGTAATCTAAAGCCTGCAGGACACTGGCCCTTGAGGACTGGAGTTCCCCACCCCTGGTCTAAATACAAGTGAAGGCTGTCTTATCATCATTAACTAGCGACTTCAGATATGTTTGTTTGAAGGCTTAATGTTGTTAGGCTAGCAACTATTTTCATGTCCATTTATTGCGATTCTTTCAGATTAGTCAACCTTTAAAGTAAATCCGTCGGGTATCTTTGCTGGCCTTCGGACATAAAGTCTGACGGCTAAAGAACCAAACGGGACAGGCCAAAAAAAACAGAAGGATTTGCTTGACAGCGATCATTGGACTTCCCAATACATGGAACAATGAGAAAGTCCAACTCAGTGAAGATCCAAGAAAGAAAACTATAGATTTACACAAGTTGGTAAAGTTTCTTTAGCCATTTCTGGAGAATGCAGATTCCAGAATCATCAGTTTAAACAACTGTACATAAGTAGAAGTTACAACTTTGCAAAGGTCTGGAAGAAGACCTAAACCATCACCCTTACATAAGAGGCTAATGAAGTTTTATTATCAGTCAAGCGAAAGATTGAGCTTTTAGCCACAATGACAAGGAGTGTTTCCAGGAAAGGTGAAGATTTCAAACCTAAGAAAACTGTACCGACTGATTCCGATGCTTCAACTTCACCTTAAATCAACAACTAGATGAATGAAACTTGGACACAAGTGTTCCAACAGGATCCAGTGATCCTGAACGCATATCAAAGCTGGTTTTGGAATGCTTAAGAAATGGCCTTCCCAAAGCCCTGACGTCAACCGTACTTTGAAATGATGTGGACTAAACAACCAATACAAATCTACCAATTCTGGTAAGAAGAGTGGTCAAATATTGATGGTAACAGAAGGTGCCCGGCCAAAGTGCAAGTGACCCTGTGTAGATTACAGAAAGCTGAAACAATTCTTGTTATTTAAAGTCATTAAAGATAAATGCTGGAAAAAAGGAATCATAAGAATCCCCAAATTCTCACGATGAGTGTATTTAAACATGTGACCACAACTGCATGTTAGCAAGGCTCCTCAAACACCAACAGACAGTAATGCCAGGCATATGGTCATCTGTTCGTTAACAATTAATTTTTTGTTGTAGTCTGGAACTTTTGAAAGTCACCAGGTCACCCAAAGGTAGCAAAACAGGGCTGTTTACCACCATTAAGTTCCTCAAGCAATAATCCCCTGTATGCACAGCTGTGTTTTTGAGGTTGCTGCGGGTTGGTGGGCGTTTCAGACGTTATCCAACAGAAAAACACCTCAACAGCATGTCTGCTGCATGCTGTTGCACAATGTTATGCAAACATGTCATTAAGATAGAAACTTTATACTGTTTTCAGGTCTGAACACGACCTGGGTTTTTACTCCAGCCACCTTTAGTTGTTGCTCTTTGTGGATCTGTCTGCCTTCAGGTTTGACTGCAGTGAGTTAAAGGCATGCATGCTGTATGTTTTGGGTCATTCATTTGAACAATGAAGCTCTCACTGTTTCTGAAGTTTAGAGATCACTTTATTCATAGCATCAATAAATACTGGAAATGAAAGCACGCAGATCACAGTTATTCTATGTTTGGCAGATGATGTGGTGTACTGTGGATCATGAACTACTCCTTCATCACACGTTGGTGCAAGTTCATTTTGATTTCATCTGTCCAAAGAAGCTTGTTCCATCATTGCACAAGACTCTTTTAAAATGTATTTTCTAGCAGTCTTATCTTTCTGGAGATCAGATTTTTGCATCTTGAGGTAAGCCGTGTTTTGTGGACATTCAAAACATTTGCTTCACTTCAACTGTATGTACTGTATGCATATGTTCTCACAAACATTTATTAATTTCAACGCAAATTTTTGGATTATACCATAGAGTTTTATTTCCTAAGTTTGTCATGAAATAATGACAAAATTACAAACACATTTTTCCATGAATGTGTTCATCAAACATTAGTCCAGATACGTTTGAGCCTGTGAAAACCAGCTCTAATTTTAAGTGGTTAGTGAAATATTTTGTTCATTCCTTTAATTTAAAAGGCTGAAAGACAAATCCATTGTAGTGTAGAAAGGCAAAATGACAAAAATAATGACTGTATTATGGAGGGAACACAGTGGACTCAAAGAACATCTCAGGACAGAAACAGCAGATGCGATGTGGAGAAAGCATTTACATCGTCACTTGACATTTCTCAAAAACCAGACAAAAAAACAAAACAAAAAACATTTTTGGATCCATTTAGTGCATTTTTACTGCAGCAGTAAAGGTACACAACATTAGGCAGATGTAACATGAAGACTCAGCAGCAGCAGCAGCAGCAATCAGTCAGGGTGAACCAGGATGCATCATTAAATACTGTTATGTGGATACAGTGAAAAGGCCACAGTCTGCTTCACTCATCATTTCAACACAAAATTCATTAAAAAAAAACCCAAAAAAAACCAGACGTCACTCTGGCTGAACTCCCTTATTCATTTGGAAAATATAATCTTGCAGAAATACCTCTGTAGTCTGCAACAGGAATAAGGAATACAAGGAAAATCAGATGATACCATCTCATGCGTTAATTATAGATAACCAAATAAATCAATAAATAATTAAGACAAGTACAAACCAAATCGACAGCAAAATCAAAACAAATCCAAATATTGTATTCCTTTAACCAACTCCATTTTAAATTAAAATGACATCCTTACTCGCACATAACCCATAACCTAGCTCAAACATATTGAAGGCAACGTGTATGTAATACTGGGTTTAAGCAGACAGCACGCGTCTGTCTGCTAAATCGATAAGGCATTCAGAAAACCGATGTTAGCTTGGCAAATACTGATGATTGATCTCACGCTACCTGCTTGTTTTTCCAAGGATGCTATAGTTGAGAGGAAGTGACGCGCGGTCAAGTGTTAAGAATTCAAAGTGTAGCTTTAAGCAGACTAGGTTATGCAGTGATCCGTTTATTTTTGCTGTGTTATAACATCTGAGGGACTCATTTGTGAACATTCATCCATTCAACATCACCGCTGCTTTGGTATTTGCAGGTCAGGAGAAACACACTTTTCAAACTGGGCTCAGTTTAGGTAAAGTAGTTACAACTTTTTATAACGGGTCTACATTCACGACTGTTGTTCCAGCAGCATTTAAAGTTACCACCAAACACCTCAAGATTAACTCAGAGGTTTGATGCCCATATCCTGACAGGTAGAGTGGTTTTGGTAGGCCCTGGAAGTTAGTGGTTTAATGCTCTGACTGGTCTTTACAATGCATTCAAGCGTAGACTAGCTGTCCTTCTACTGCAGTTAATGTATCCACGAATCTGTTCACTGTACTATCAGCCGAACTGACTGAAGTCAAGGACGTCCAGTTTCACTGTCAGGCAAAACAAGCAAGCAAGTGCTGGCAAGTGTCTACCAGCTTACAAATCAGAAGAACCTTTTGACTTCATTGATTCATTTGATTCATTTACAAGTTGCTGCAGGTCCTCTGCTTTAGCCCAAATATCTAAGCCAGTTCTTACTGGAAGCACAACCCTTGATTGCGCAGTGTGAGCACTACAGTCTGCCAGTGTCCTGCACTGATAAATACATATGCACCACTCACTTCCACCTAACCATCTCTGGTAGCATTCAGTAAGTATGTCTTCCCAGGTCAGTCCAGCTGGGACACCAAATGGAATGAGGAGCTTAATTATTATTTATTCGCACACATTTATTCCTGATGGGAATTTCCCATTCAGCTCGCCATTACAGCTTCCACCATCTGTAGCTGCAGCCACTTAGTGTCCCGTAGTAAACATTTGATTCTTTTGGGAATTCAAAACTGTCCACACTAGTTGAGGATAGCAACCGAGAGGGACTGCCGCTAGAATCCATCGTCGTAATCTCCGTCACAGCCGTAATCTGGAGGGTGGGGGAGAAATAGAGGGTTTAGATACACTGAATGAAGAATGATGACTTGGTGTTGAAATCTGCGGTACGCACTCTGAAAATCACATAAAATGTGTCAGTGGAGACAAGTTGGTAAGATTTTAATGAAGACGTATAAAGGAACTTTATTTGGACCGTATATTTTGCATAACAACAGGGAATCCTTCCCTTCCTTTCTTATCCTAATGGCCTGGAGCCAAAATGGATTTCTGAGATGCAAGTAAATAAAATGTTCTCAGATCTCTGGGAAACTGCAGTCAGCTGGTGGTATCTCTAGTCAGAATGAAATGATTGAACTTCTGCAGCAGCCTCCGAGATGCATGCTCATCCATAAAGACTTCCTGGTGTGTGCCGAAACTCTGCGAACAGCCAAGTTTTAATTTCTTCTACTGCTAATGCTACTCTTCCGGCAACACTGCTCTGGCAAAAATACAACTTTTATGACAGTTTGAACTTTAACACTGAGGTTGCAACCTCATTTTTTGTCCAACCCATTCAGATTAGAGACATAAGTTTCAGCGTAAAAAGGTAAGTGGAAGTAAAAGATCAAGAAAAAGTTTGGTAACAAAAATTGCAGTTCCTCTAATGACCACTTGAGGCTGGCTCTAAAAGAAGGCATTCTCTAGTGACTTCTACATCAAAATGTAAAAATCAACATTAGGGCTGCTCAATTAATCGAATTTTAATCACGATTACGATCTGGGCTTTCAACGATCATTAAAAATGACTGAGCCGATTATCCGCGACACCTTAAAGGCCGGTCCGTGAAAATATTGTCGGGCATAAACCGGTCGTGGCGCAAAAAAGGTTGGAGACCGCTGATTAAGAGGGCCCGAGGGAAGCTCGGAAAGCTAAGCAGAAGTTATTTGGAGAGGAGAGTGACTGCTGTTGGTTGAAAAGAGAGGTAAAAAAAAACTTCAGTGGTGTTGCACACTATTTTATATTATTTTTTAAAGTCATTGTTAACCCTTTAAAGCCGGTCAGAGCAGCACGCTCCGTTTTGTGTAACTATTTTTAAATCCCTGTAGAACCGGAACCGCGTAAGCTAGCGCAATAATTTGTTTTGCATATGAAACCGGAGGAGTTGTACTTACATCTGATGCCATCAGCTTGTCCTCGGTCACGGTTTCCTTCCACAAAAAGCTTTGCAAAAATTGCATAAAAAGCGCTTGCAGGAACAAAAGCATAATATTCCAGAAACACGCTTCGCCGATCAGCTGTTCTTAACACTTCCCACCGTGAAACAGACGTCAGCGCGAACTATCACATGTCCGCCATTTCCTGGCCGAAACCGGAAGTGACGTCATTTTCACGGAAATGTAGTTTTTTACTTGTAGGCCTTAAAAGCCTATACTGGTCATGTTTGACTTTTCTGAATAGTTTCTGGGATGCTTAGAACTCGAATTGCACTGCTGGAAATAGTTTATTTTGATGCACCTGCTGTTTTCTTTGCAATTTGCATCATAGGATTGTTTTTTTGTTTTTCCTGCAGTATATAAAAATTGGTGTATCTCCAAAATAAAACTATGAACACACTCAAAATAAATTTCCTGTTGTAAACTATTTTTTGCAACTTTTTTGTATTTAAAGTTTTGAGGGATAAACCTCTTAAATTTCTCCAAGTAATGTAAAAAAACAAACAAAAACTATTTTAAAATTTTTTTTGTAGTTTATTGCACTTTTTTGCAATTAATGTAGTTACTATGGACTTAATGCATACATATTATTAAAATATGGGCTATAACAGTTGTATAGCAACTTGAAATGCTCCCATAAATGGCACTACAACATGTAAAAAAATAATATAAGCTCTGGCGGACTTGGTTCTATAGTAGGTCTTAAAGGGTTAAATAAATATCGTCAAATAATCGAGATCTCAATTTCAGTGAAAATAATCGTGATTATCATTTTTGCCATAATCGAGCAGCCCTAATCAACATGTTTGAAGCCTGGAACGAAACCATTTTGGTTTCTGGTGTCATCTTCAGTGCATTCATTTGGCTCAACGTCCCCACGTTGAGCCCCCAGCCTCGTCCAGCTTCAGAGGCTGGACAAGGCTGACCCTGACCTTCTGGCCAAGAATAAACAAAGAGCCCCCCTACAGGAATCAATTAAACAGCTCAGGACTTTTTTTACTGCAGCAGAGTCAGACCTTAAAGTTTAACAGCCTGAGACATAAAGCGAAGAAATGTAATCTTACCGAGGGCTCATTAAAACGTGCCGGGAGTCCGAGCAGAAAGAGAGCCAAGACCCAGAGAGACAGATTCATTAAAAGAAAGAAAAAAACGATTCCAACTGTTTCACAGTCCAGACACATTTAGTCTTACTGAGAAGTGACAAAGCAGTCTGCCACTCAAAGTGTCAACTAGAGTCAAACGTTAAGATGAGAAATTGCACTGAGGAATTCTCACTTCCATCAGCATTTCATCATTTCCCTCCATGTTTACAGAGCCGCCTGGCTCCTGACTTTAATTCGCTTTTTATCAGTTCAGTGTGATTTCTCATTAAGTTATTCTCAACAATTAACCAAAAACATTTTTAATGTGAAAGTTATTGTTAGCATAGATGCAGCAGAGCAAACTACACAAAGTGGTTAGAGGCATGCATCTTTATTGTGACGATGTGTTGACTTAAAGCTAAAAAGCTGCAAAAAGTTACTCAGACGTAGTAAATGGAGACAACAGTAACTGAGTCATTTACTCAGACAATAGTTTTATGTGATTATAATCACTATTTCATGCCTGTGAGGTAACCAGACCTCCTTACTCCAGCCACCTGGGGTCTCCTCCCGGCTGGACGTGCCTGAAACACTTCCTCTAGGAAGCATCCAGGAGGCCCAAAGCACCTTAAATGCCTGCTTTGATGCAGAGGAGTGCCAGCTCTACTCTGAGACCCTCTCGAGTGACCAAGCTCCTCCACCTATTGTTAAGGCCGAACCCCGACGGCCCGTGGGGAAAGCTCATTTCTGCCCTTTGTATTGACGATCTCATCATTCTGTCACTACCCAGCTCAGGCTATCGCCGAGGTTTTTCACTCACACCGCTTTACCTCAAAGTCCAGCAACAGCCTGTAAATCTCCGGCTCGTTTCTTCTGTCACTTGTGAATAAAACCCAGAGATACCTGAGCTCCTTAACATACTCAACGAACATATACTTAGACAAAAGCGATGTGGTACAGCATGGATTTGCTTTCATCAAGAAGCCAAATGAAATCATACTAATGCTCAAAAGATGAAACTGTTCAACCAGAAAGGTGTGCATGAAAATAAAATGTAGTTGGATTTGTTACTTTTGGATATTAAATAGGTTCTTTATGCAGAAAGCTGTAGCCTCAGTCAGCCTACACATTTCAGTCAGAAGATAGCAGACAGGTTAAACCCACCATTGCTGCCCAGCATCTCCAAGGCACTGACACAAGTCTCGTCCTCCTCATCCTCTTCCTCATCACCGGGGACGTCGTCATACACAACTGGCCCGCTCTCCACCACCACCCCGCTGGCAGGGGCTTCAACGGGCAGCGGCAGGGGGTTGGAGCTGCCGATCTGTACAAACAGGAAATATTGTTGCTTGTGAGCAGACATGCATCGTTGAGTATTTTTAATATTTTCCTCGGCAGGACACAAGTTCGCCCTCGGGAAATCTAAGCCAGATCTGATCTCGTATGCCCCACTTCCTTTAAAAATGAAAAAATAACAAACAGCGTAGTATCTGTGATGGTGTGGAGGTGTGGAGCTGCAGGGCAGGTGGAGGGTACGCGCCGTGGTGAGAGGTTTCATTTGCCGCACTTCTCCACATATGACTAAATACAGCATCGGAGCGCGACCACAACCTTATCTTACAACAAGTTATTACCTCATTTTAGATTCTGCCTTTTTTTTTTTTTTTTTAAATCTGCATAGTCTACACTGCACTCGGTATCATATGAAAGGATGAGAGATTAATCAGAGCCTCGGGGTAAAAACACCCTTCAAAGTTCATAAAAAAACAGAAGCCTGTGAAATTAAAAGTGAAGGGCTAAGGGTGAGCATGAGGGACAAAAATGTAATTAGAGTGCCCTTTCTTTTTTTTTTCACTGCTTTTCACATTGTCTGGGTTGAGCTGTCACATGTTTTGTGCATAGATGTGATAAATTCCCCTCGAGGGCAACTGCAGGTGACTCTGAACCGGCGGAGTCTTTCCAGTCGCACGCTGGGAGACAAAAACAGAGTTGTTTTTGATCAGAAATCAACCCACCTGAAACTGCAGGAAATGTAGGCAGCGTGACGGCAGCAGCAGGAGAAAGTAAACAAGTGGTATAGGTGGGAAAAAAAAAAGGACTCGGTGGAAGGAAAGGACTCTGAGGGGACCATTTTCCAGGTGTGGAATCGATGATGAAACAAATGTCAGCAGTACAAATGTAGAGCTGTCTGCCTTCATGACCCATCAAGCAACCCCACTCAAAAAAAGGAAAACAAATCAAACCAGAGATTAAATATGTATAAACTGTAAACTGCACTCAGCACTCCCTGACAGCAGCAGTCTCCTCCAGCAGAACAAACACTACTCAAGGTTAACCCAAGTAACACTGGGAAAAAGCCACCAGATCCTACTTCCAAGCATTCGTGGAATGCTCTAGAATAGCGGTGTCAAACCTAAGGTCTGTGGGCCAAAATTGCCCCTAAAAGGGTTCCAATATGGCCCACTGGATGTCTTTGAACAATGTGAAAG
Source organism: Rhamphochromis sp. 'chilingali' (assembly GCF_963969265.1). Classification (NCBI taxonomy): domain Eukaryota; kingdom Metazoa; phylum Chordata; class Actinopteri; order Cichliformes; family Cichlidae; genus Rhamphochromis; species Rhamphochromis sp. 'chilingali'. Next base: position 6,859,952 of record NC_137949.1, read on the forward strand.
TGGGCACATTTTGGACTTCTAAGTTTGTTGTCATGTAAAATGAATTTGACATTCCTGCTCAAGATCAAGTCCCCACCTCTCAATGCAAAGGAGCCATTCTGCTGCCAACATTGTCCTGCTATACTGGGATGCAGACACGCCCAGAGGTATGACAGGGAGCTGCACAGTGTTAGGCAGGTAATGGTTGATCAGTGCATTTATGGAGAATGGCTGTTATTGATTTTTGCTTTTTGTGCATGAGGCAAGAGTTAAAAAACAACTTTTTAAGCTTCCTGTTGTAGCTGGATAAGCAGAACTGCAGTTTATGGTGGCTTTTCAAGCTTCAACAAGCAGCACTTGCAAACAGATGAAACTCAAGCAAAACCAACCAAACTGAAAACAAAGCTGCAGCATTTAGGAAAATAAGAAAAGTTACGAGCAGAAAACACAACTGGATATTAAAACGTGCTGACCACGGTCCAGCAGGGGAACCTCTGCTTCGTCCATCCATACCTAATAAGCCACCAACCACTGGAAGTTAAGTGATGACTTGGTCCAGATGTTTGGTATACAGCTTCATGTCGCTGATGTCAGTGTGTCAAAATGACCCTACGGTAGTAGAAACAAATTAAACTCCGGTACACATACTACGCTCCGTGTCGATATATTCAACCCTGTAAGACAAAGAAAATTTCCCCTTGGAAAACACTGGAGTACCTCCAGTCTCATTCTGAACAATCACATCTTCACTCCAATCTGAGTTTTATTTATTTTGCTTAGTGATGAAAAGTACAGATATCAAACAGACTATTGCACCAGGGAGGCCAGATGTGCATGGGTATTATATTTTTTTCTGCTTTCCAGCCTGCCATAACCTAGACAATAATACAACGTCTAAACTCAAGTCTCGCTTTTTTGCTGCAAATGTCTTTAAAATAAAAAAAATGTTGTTTAGAGGGAACTCATGCAGTTGTATAACTGCAGCTACAAGGGAACCTACACATTATTGCCTTCCTTTGAGCCAGGGCTAATTATAAAGCTGGAGCAGAGGCCGGTGGAGGGTCCACAGTGTGACGGAGAGATATTTCTTTTCTCCTCGGCTAAAACCTGTAGGAGTTCCTGCTGGGCCTTTCATTCCTGCCTTCTTTCTCCCCCTTCAATTTTCATTTCCTCCTCCATCCTTCCTTGCTTTCCTCCCACCTTTCTTTTATTTCACATCTCGTCTGTTTTGCTTCATTTAAAATAATAATAATAATTCTACCCACATCCTTTCTCGCTTTTTCCATCTCTCCGATTGTTCCTTTATGCACTGCTTCTTCTCTTGGCTTAGACTTGTGCTTTTTCCATCCTCAGATTTGGATAAATACCAAATGATTGTACAATAAATTAAAAAATAAATAAATCCAGTGCAAAAACATTCTGCTATCCCTTCCTTTCCCTTCTCTGCTTCTCTTTTGTTTCCTCTTATTCCTCACAGTGGAAACCAGCTGGCTTTAACCTCACCAGCTCATTAGCTGCCGCTGAACAGCAGTCATAATGTGGGGGAAATAAAAAAATAATTAAAAAGAAAACATAACGACATAAAAACGGTGCTCCAGACTAATTAGGAGGTGAGAGCTGTTAAATGGGTCAGGATGAGAGGAGAGGAAGCTGTGGCGAGGGACAGACACGAAGTTTCTTTGTGTTGGTGTGAACTATTCAGCACTGCTGCTCATAATTACACAGAGATAATGTTCCACTACAAATATCATGTTGCATGTTCAAAGCAAGCTCTCCAGCGGTCGAATATCTACTATTTTAGCTTACTTTAAGCTTCAGCCCTCTAACAAGGGAATTGGTTGTTAGGAGCGAGAAAGCAACCGGGGAATACGAGCGCTCAGAAGGTTTTATTGGTGTGAAGATGTAGACATCTGATAGCCTGGAGTTACTCATGCACAAGACAGCAGGGGAAAAAAAGAGTTAAAGGGAACAAACCACAGTGTGGAATAAGAGTTCTGGATAATGCCAGCCACTACATCTACATCCCCGTTTCCAAAATAGTAGCAAAGCTTTCTAAAAAGTAACCAAAAATTAATTCCATGACTTGCAAATTCTGTAACTGAATTTAATCAAGTTGCAGACATTTAGTCAGAGCTATTTAATTATTTTTAGAAAAATGGACACATTTCAAAGTTGGGCTGGGACCACAAAGAAAGAAAGAGAAGGAAAAAGCTGTGCAATGCTGAGAACAGATGGAGAAAACATGGAACATCTTACGAATAATTCCACCAATTAGTAACATGCTTGAATTTAAAAAGAGCGTTTGAGACACGCTCAGTTGTTCTGAAGTAAAGAAGGGCAGGAGTTTACCGCTCCTTGATGAACTGCATGTGCAGATTCTTCAGATTATTATTGTACAATCAATTTGCAGATTTCATCATTAACAGATTCCGAGATTCTAGAGAAATTCATGTATGCAAGGGACAAAACAAAAAAACATTCCTTGGTCCAGCCATGGACAATGGATACAATCATGACTTTGTAGTGGAAATCACTTCATGTGTGGAGTGGACTGAGGTCTATAAAAATGTGAAACTTTTAACGATACTTAGTTCAAAAGTTACCTCGTATTAATGCTTGTTTTTGTGTAAAGGTGCATTAGTGCACATGGCATGGAGAATGTGTAACACTACACTGATCAGGCCTAACATTATGACCAGCTGCCTAATAATGTGTTGGTCCTGGTCTGCAGCTATGCAGCCCCACATACAACAAACTGCAATCCACTCTGTATTCTGACGACTTCCTGTCACTACCAGCATTAACGTTATTGGTAATTTGAGCTACAGTGGCTCATCAGCTGGATCGGATCACACAGCAAGATCCTACAAACAATCAGTCGCTCAACAATCAAAACTTTATAATTGTTTGTTAGACTGAGAGTATCCAGGTTAATGACATTTAATAGACCACTTAAATTTGTTTGCATTATTAGCATCCATGTGTGAATTAGTGTGGATGGGTAAAGGAAGGGTAAATGGACGGATACTTTTATAGTCCTATTTACTCTAACTGAGCACTTAAAGCTCTTTTTACTACAAGTCTCATTCACCCAATCAAATTGGGGTTCACTATCATGCCCAACGATACTTCAACACACAGACTGAAGTAACCATTGATCTTCTCATTGGTAGACAGCTCGCTCTGAGCCACAACCATGCCGATCAAGCAGAGGTTTTGCATATTTTCATCTTTCTGCATCAATTTTATCACAGTAAAGGTGTTTTCCTGGGGTGAGGGAGCAGGTCGCTGTGTTTCTGCAGGATGAGCTAAAATTGGTGCACATCATGAACTTTATCGCTGTCCGGAAAGCTTCATTGAGAATACTTCAAATACATTCGGCCATCACTTGCCAAAATCATTGCTTGCATAAGCAGGCTATATCTGCAACACCAGCGAGGCTGTGCACAGCTCAAAGCCCTTCCTCCTGTGACCTCATCACCCTTTTGAGATTTCTAAGCTTCTTTGAAAATCCCCACATCTCTTAACTGCGCTGCCTTCTGCCTCCTCCAGCCTGATGCTCAGCCTAAACATGAGTAGACAAATAGGGGAAAGGGCAGAGAAGAACAGCTGCGCCAGTTTCAAGTTCTCTGTAGTAAACTGATCATTTCCTCCCTCGACTGGCTTTAAAAAAAGGAAAAACTGTACAGACTAATTGCTGGGTCGCTGGAGAGGGTGATGGAAATTGGTTACTGTAAGGCAACGAACAGAAACAGAACAGGTTGGCAAGTAGAGCTCAAAGAACACATCGCTTTTCAATCTGGCCCTGTTGCTGGAATCAAATGCCAACATTACATAACATGAGCTGCGAGCTATGAGCAGCCGCAGCCAATGGCGACGGCCGTTTGCTTCCAGTTCCCAAGGGAAGGTGAGGGGGGGTTGCTAAGTAACAAGCCTTGTTGACCCAGCCCCTTGTGGCAATGTTTTCTTCCTAGCTGACAGAGCCTGAGCTCCCTGAGCTACTCTATTCAGGGCTGCCAGCAGCACATGATGGCGAGGGAGACAAAGGCTGTGAGGAGGAGAGGAGAGGGGGGAGACGAAGGGATTGGAAGGAATGTGGAGGAAAGAGAGGAAATATGAAAAGAAGAGCGATGGGAAAAAAGAGGACAGCAGCAGAGTGAGGCAATAACGGGAAGAGATGAGGAAAGAGAAAGCAGGCAGAGATTTGCAGGACTTGGGGGGGAAAAGAAAAGTTGGGAGATTTTAAAAAGCAGATGATTCGCTGGCATGTTTTTCACCAAGTTTTAACGGCAACTTACAGTTTCAGTGATATCGTTAATTCCCCTCAACTTAGTTGTTTTTAACATCATTAACACCACAAGAGCCACAAATATGACAAATTCACTCAAAAGCTTTTTGGGTTGTTTTTTTCTCCACATTAAATAACTTCACTTTATTTCTATAAAGTCTTCAAATATGGGACACAAACCAGCATGCACTCTCTCAACAGCATGTGTGACTGTGTTTACTGCTGGTTTCTTAACAGAAGTGTTTTATTTAACATCAATCTCAATAACATGTTTGCTAAATAATCTTAAAAGTTGGACAAAAATAATAATAGTGTTTCTTTTTTTTCAGCCAAAAATATTACAGAGCTTTTTATACAGTTACAAGTATTTGACCCCCTGCTGAATTTATAAGTTTGCTCACTTCCAAACAAATGAACAGTTTCTAGCTTTGATTGTAGTTTTATGTTAATGGACACAGAATATCAACCAAAAAATAAATTAAAAAATACAAAACACACATTACATAAAAGTTACAAAGTGATTTGCGTGACTTTGAGTGAAATACGTGAATACCAGGAAGAATTCTGACACTACCATGTGACGACTACCATCTATCAATTAATGCAACGAGCAACGAGCTGAGATCAGGAGTACCTGATCTCAGCTCGTTGCATGTATAAAGCACACTTGTCCAAAGAAACAGTTTATCCATCCCAGTTCCATCCCAAAAGGACGTCAGGGACAAGATCGTCGGCCTGCACGATGCCTGAACGGCATGGAAATGGAAGAAATATAAAAATGACCATCAGCCCCCCTCGCTCTGGAGCTCCATGCATGATCTTGATGTGAGGATGATCATGAGAAAGGTGGTGGATCAGCACAGAACTACACGGTTGGAGCTTGTTAATGACCTGAAGGCAGTTGGGACCACAGTCACTAAGAACACCACTGGTAACACACACTGCTAAGTGTACAGGATGGCTGCACCGCATAGATTGGCCAAGGCGCGGGGCCACGTACCATAAAGTCTTGAACGAGAGCCACCTTCCCTCAGCCAGAACACTGAAGATGGGTCATGGACGGGTCTTCCAGCATGACGATGACCCAAAATATAATGCAAAGGCAAAAAAGAAGTGGCTAAAGAAGCACATTAAGGTTATGGAGTGGCCTAGCATGTCTCCAGACTCGGTACTATACAGTGGGGCAAAAAAGTATTTAGTCAGCCACCGATTGTGCAAGTTCCCCCACCTAAAATGATGACAGAGGTCAGTAATTTGCACCAGAGGTACACTTCAACTGTGAGAGACAGAATGTGAAAAAAAAATCCATGAATCCACATGGTAGGATTTGTAAAGAATTTATTCGAAAATTAGGGTGGAAAATAAGTATTTGGTCACCTCGAACAAGGAAAATCTCTGGCTCTCACAGACCTGTAACGTCTTCTGTAAGAAGCTTTTCTGTCCCCCACTCGTTACCTGTATGAATGGCACCTGTTTGAACTCATCTGTATAAAAGACACCTGTCCACAGCCTCAAACAGTCAGACTCCAAACTCCGCCATGGCCAAGACCAAAGAGCTTTCGAAGGACACCAGGAAAAGTATTGTAGACCTGCACCAGACTGGGAAGAGTGAATCTACAATAGGCAAGCAGCTTGGTGTGAAAAAATCAACTGTGGGAGCAATCATCAGAAAATGGAAGACATACAAGACCACTGATAATCTCCCTCGATCTGGGGCTCCACGCAAGATCTCATCCCGTGGGGTCAAAATGATCATGAGAACGGTGAGCAAAGATCCCAGAACCACACGGGGGGACCTGGTGAATGACCTCCAGAGAGCTGGGACCAAAGTAACAAAGGTCACCATCAGTAACACACTACAACGGCAGGGAATCACATCCCGCAGTGCCAGACGTGTTCCGCTGCTGAAGCCAGTGCATGTCCAGGCCCGTCTGAAGTTTGCCAGAGAGCACATGGATGATACAGCAGAGGATTGGGAGAATGTCATGTGGTCAGATGAAACCAAAGTAGAACTTTTTGGTATAAACTCAACTCGTCGTGTTTGGAGGAAGAAGAATACTGAGTTGCATCCCAAGAACACCATACCTACTGTGAAGCATGGGGGTGGAAACATCATGCTATGGGGCTGTTTTTCTGCCAAGGGGACAGGACGACTGATCCGTGTTAAGGACAGAATGAATGGGGCCATGTATCGTGAGATTTTGAGCCAAAACCTCCTTCCATCAGTGAGAACTTTGAAGATGAAACGAGGCTGGGTCTTCCAACATGACAATGATCCAAAACACACCGCCCGGGCAACAAAGGAGTGGCTCCGTAAGAAGCATTTGAAAGTCCTGGAGTGGCCTAGCCAGTCTCCAGACCTCAACCCCATAGAAAATCTGTGGCGGGAGTTGAAAGTCCGTGTTGCTCGGCGACAGCCCCAAAACATCACTGCTCTCGAGAAGATCTGCATGGAGGAATGGGCCAAAATACCAGCTACTGTGTGTGCAAACCTGGTAAAGACCTATAGTAAACGTTTGACCTCTGTTATTGCCAACAAAGGTTATGTTACAAAGTATTGAGTTGTATTTTTGTTATTGACCAAATACTTATTTTCCACCCTGATTTACGAATAAATTCTTTACAAATCCTACCATGTGGATTCATGGATTTTTTTTTCACATTCTGTCTCTCACAGTTGAAGTGTACCTCTGGTGCAAATTACTGACCTCTGTCATCATTTTAGGTGGGGGAACTTGCACAATCGGTGGCTGACTAAATACTTTTTTGCCCCACTGTAGATAATCTGTGGAGGGAGCTGAAACTTTGATGTGGCTAGCAGCAGCCAAGAAGCTTAAAGGACAGAGTTTCAGTAAAGAGGAGACGACCAAAATCTCTCCTGAGATGTTTGCAAACCTGGTGATCAACAACAAGAAAGCTCCTACCGCTGTGCTTGCAAACAAGGGTTTCTCCAACAAGTACCAAGTCAGTTCCTATGAGCTCATTAACTCACTACTTAAATTCTGATGTGGGTCAGTCTTTGGTGTTAAATCCCAACAACACTGTGGATCTTCTAACCCGGGATATTCCTCGGCAATTACCAATCATCAACAGTTCTGCTACTCGCAGGCCACAGCAAGGAGTGAGGAGATGGAACTGCCAGGAGCCGAGACGCGCTGCTCTAAAACCAGGTATTTTCTAATGGAGGAGCTCACATTTTATACTTATGATTCCACTGACAGAATTTCTCATCCACATAATCCTGTAAATGGTCCGACTGTCAGTCAGCTGATCTCAACTATAAAAAAAAAAAAAAAAAAACTGACATTTTTACTTCCCAAACCCTGCACGTCAAGTCAAACTCCTGCTGCTTCTCTACAGAGTGGTTAAAAAAGAGAAACACGGAAAAAGCTGTGAAAAGAGAGAAATAAATTATATAAGAAATGAGAATGACAAGGGATTAAAAGACTGTTAGGGAAGTGTAAAATGAGATATGGAAAAAAGTAAGGAAGAAGAAGTCAAGAAAGCTACATTTAAGACTTTGAAACTAGTAACACTACCCTCGACTGAAATGAAGTCCAATTTAAATCAAATTAAAAATCAAAGCAGAAGAGACTGCCCCATTTCTGAATGGAAAGCTATGAAGCTATAAATGGTCAGAACGAGGACATTTGGAAACTAACTGTTCAAAGCCAAGAAGTCTAACTAGGTTTAGTAAAGGAGATAAGACACATTAGCGAAAGTAAACTCCTTCTGTGTGGACTGATTGGAAACTGGCCAACAAAAGCCTACTGTATCACTGCAGTGTGATTAAAAAAAACCAAAAAAAAAAACCCTGAAGCTGCTGTTTAAGACATTTTTATGTTCAAGTTTAAGGCTATATTTATTTTAAGAGTCTGTCAAAAAAATTTTTTAGAAGCAGTCAATGCCCGGGAGAAAGAAAGAGTGAAGGAGGAGTAATATAGCAAGGCCAAACAAAGACACAGAGCGGTTCACCTCTCACACGGCCCGAGAGGAGATTTATTTATTGCTGCCTGCTCTGCAGAAATCAGCAATCAGCTTTTATTGGCTGAGCAGGAGAGCTTGACACAGACTTACAATAAGTCTGCTACAGTCAAAGGTTCATGGTAGTTTGGTTATTGTCAAACAAACATAAAAAGACCAAAATCAACAATAAATGTATCCAACCAACAACAACTGCGTGGCTATGTGAAGCCTAATTTATATCACTCCTCTGATTAATTCGGGCTCTCTGCAGATTTACATCGTATTCTGTGTCACAGTGCATCTGCATCTTAATATGCACTGCTCAAACAAAAGCCAAAAAGAACAAGAACCAGATATCTATACTGATATGAACCGGGTAATGTGTTAGGAACACAAGGACGCCATGTCGTTTGATGGAAATGAAAACGATAAACCCACAGAGGACTGATTTCAAAATAAACTAGTCAAGCTAGTCCATTTTGACGATATAGTACTCGATATTCTGCTTGGCTCCCACATGCTTGTATGCATGGCTGACAACATCGGGGCATCCTCCTAATGACATGATGAGTTCAGAGCATCACTGAGCTCCTGGACACTCTGAGGGGTAACCTGGCAGCATCGGATGGAGCAAAACATAATGTCTATTGGGTTGAGTTGCGTTTCTATTGGTCAGGTGACTACCTAATGGCAGTCAGGGTTCTGTTGCCTAGTTTATAGAGGTTATGTGCCCCCTTAGCTATGGCTTCTTCAGACCCCTTCACATGTCTGTCACATGTTTAGGGTGAACTTGCTGTCACCTGTTAAAGAACAGATGGTAGACCTGCCAGTTCTGGTATTCTATGGCAAATGCAAATCAGGCACCGCGGTGCTGAGCAGTGAGCACAGGGCCAACTAGAGCAGGGGTCTCCAACTCAGTCCTTGAGCGCTACGGTCCTACAGCTTTTAGATGCACCCCCACTCCAACACAGCTGAATCAAATGAAAAGCATCTCTCGAGGACTGGAGTTGGAGACCCCTGCACTAGAGGTTGTACCACTGGGCCCTCAGGCCACCTTCATGAAGTCTGTTCCCGATTGTTTGGTCAGAGACACTCACACCAGTGACCTGCTAGAGGTACTTTTGTAGCTCCCAGTGCTGATGCAAGCTGCTGATGGGTTAAAGGCCTTCTATGGCCCTGTCCAGCTGTCCTAGAGTAACTGCCTGTCTCCTGGCATCTAAGCCATGCTCTTCAGACTGTTCTGGGAGACAGAGTAAAACTTCTGAAAATGTCACTTATTAATGTGCCGTCATGGAGAAGTTGGACTACCTGTGGAACCTCTGTAAGGTCCAGGTATTGTCTAATGTTACCAGCAGTGACACTGACTCGAGCCAAATGCAAAACAAGTGAAAACAGTCAGAAAAGATCAGGAAGGGAAAATGTCAGTGGCCTCCACCCTTAAAACCATTCCTGTTTCGGGTTTGTCTCTTCGTTGCTCCTCTAGTGCACCTGCTGTTAATGTCATTAAAACTAAAGCAGTTAAAACCAATCAACAACCCCCTCTGCTACTTAAATGACCAGATTTTTTCACCCTCACAAGCTATGGTGATCACCTTGAATACACAAATAAGGACCAGACCTTCTGCTTCACTGAGGTTAGTGACACATTTATAAATAATCACTTATCATTATATGTAATAGGAAATTCAATTGAGAAACCAATTATGACAAACCATGTGAAAGAAGCAGGATAAATCCAGGTACTTTCTCATTCTACATCACAAATTCAATTTGTTGTCCCCCATAAACCCCCCACCAGAGCGGCCAAAGGTTCGCCATCGAGCCCCACCCTCAACAGAGCAATCGAAGTCACATTGCCCAGCCTCGCCCCCCTTAGTTCCTCTTCATGCCCTGTCTCCGCAGTCTGATGCGTGATGTGTGAAGGGTCCGGGCTGTGAGGATTATGGCAGTGATGACTTTTCCCAGGAGAAGCTGGGACCCTGTTTACTAGAAGGTTTTAAAATTTCTGTACTTTTAGGTGACAGGAGACATGTGGCCTGGTCAAAACACAGAGAGCTGCACTCTAAAAGATCTTTAAACATACCTTGTGTGCCACAGACTGCTCCCAAACACGAGGGGACAAGTAATACCTCTAAAACACTTAAGTTGGCTTTATTAAACATTAGATCTCTAGCTGGGAAAACATTTTTAATTAATGATTTAATCACTGAGCACAGCCTTGATTTTATGTTTTTAACTGAAACTTGGTTGGACCAAAGTAACAGTGGAGCTGTTCTCATCGAGACGACCCCTCCTAACTACAGTTTTATCAGTGAGGTCAGGGCGAGCAGGAGAGGAGGAGGGGTTGCTGTCTTATTTAATGAATCATTTCAATGTAAGCAGCTATCTCCTGGAAGTTTTCAGTCTTTTGAATATGTGGCTTTACAGCTGAAGGCCCCATCCAAAGTTGTGTTTCTTAATGTTTACAGGCCTCCCAAATACTGCACAGACTTTTTTAATGACCTCAGTGAACTGTTGTCTGTGATCTGTGTTGATTTTGACTGTGTAATTATTGCTGGGGATTTTAACATTCATGTGGACAACCCTCAGGACAAAGGGACTAAAGACCTGAGTAACACTCTGGGCAACTTTGGGCTGACTCAGCATGTAACAGAGGCCACACATAATAGAGGACACACTCTTGACCTACTGATCTCCAAAGGCCTGAGCATTTCAAAGGTTACTGTGTCTGATGTGGGCCTGTCTGATCATTACTGTGTTTTCTTTGAAAGTAAAATCTCAGCCCACACAAATATATCAACAACAGTGATCACAAAACGGTGTATAACTGAACACAGTAGTGAGATCTTTAACCAGGTCTTCCCATTAACACCTGACCTGCCCAGAGGGTCAGTCAATGAGCTCGTCAATAGCTTCAATGCTAACATGTTAAATGTAATGGACACTATTGCTCCCATTAAGGTGAAGGTTATCTCTGGAAGGAAAAAGTCTCCATGGAGAAACTCCACACTGGTGAAAAATGAAAAAAGAGAGTGTAGGAAAGCTGAGCGCAGATGGAGAAAAACAAACCTCCAGGTTCATTATGACATCTATAAAGAGAAACTTCACAATTATAATTTACAACTGAGGAATGCAAGGAGGTCCTACTTCTCTGACATCATCACTAAAAACAGCCATAATGCTCGGGTCTTATTTTCTACAGTTGACAGGCTAACAAACCCTCCTGTGTCAGTGGCAGCTGAACTTCATTCGACCATGGCCTGCAATGACTTTGCCAAATTCTTCACTGAAAAAATCCAAAAAATTAGACAAGCAATTGGTACATCAACAGCAGATCCAGGATATGTACTGTGTCCACCAAAAAACTGTTTAAACACCATGAAACAGTTTCAACCTATTAACAGCAAAGACCTGGAGGACATCTTAGGTCAACTGAACTCCTCCTCCTGCTGTTTAGATGTCCTGCCAACAAGTTTTTTCAAAAAGGTCTCAAAGAGTTTAGAGTCAGACCTGTTACAGATCGTCAACTTTTCTTTATTATCAGGTGTGTTTCCAGAATCACTAAAAACTGCTGTAATCAAACCTATACTGAAAAAGGACAATCTTGACAAGACACAAATGAACAACTACAGGCCGATCTCAAATCTCCCGTTTTTAAGTAAGATCATTGAAAAAGCAGTTTCTCAACAGCTCAGTTACTTCTTAAAACAGAATAATTGCTACGATGCCTTCCAGTCAGGTTTTAGACAGAACCACAGCACTGAAACCGCTCTGACCAAAGTCTTTAATGACATATGTCTGAATACAGACAGTGGAAAAATGTCAGTCCTAGTTTTACTGGATCTCAGTGCAGCATTTGATACAGTTGACCACAACATATTACTCAAACGACTGGAGAACTGGGCAGGTCTTTCAGGAACTGTACTAAACTGGTTCAAAACATACGTAGAAAACAGGAAATACTTTGTATCAATAGGTAACTTCACATCTGAGCAGACAAGTATCACATGTGGAGTTCCCCAAGGTTCCATCTTGGGACCCCTTCTGTTTAACATCTACATGCTCCCACTGGCACAGATTATAAACAACAACAAAATAAACTATCACAGCTATGCAGATGACACACAAATATATATCACAATGTCACCAGGAGACCGAGGCCCTGTACAGGCTCTTGGTAAATGCATCGAGGAAATTAATGACTGGTTGTGCCACAATTTTCTCCAGCTAAACAAAAACAAAACTGAGGTAATAGTCTTTGGCGCCAAAGAAAAACGATTACAGGTCACCAGAGAACTTCAATCTATACATCTAAAAACCACAAACCAGGCGAGAAATTTGGGTGTAGTGATGGATGCAGACCTAAACTTAGAAAAACACATTAAGACAATAACAAAATCAGCTTACTATCACCTCAAGAATATATCAAGGATAAAAGATCTGATGTCTCAACAGGACCTGGAAAAACTAGTCCATGCATTCATCTTTAGTAGGCTTGATTACTGTAACAGCATCTTTACAGGTCTACCTAAAAAATCAGTCAGACAACTACAGCTCATTCAGAACTCTGCTGCTCGAGTCCTCACTAAGACCAAAAAAGTGGACCACATCAGTCCAGCTCTGAGGTCCTTACACTGGCTGCCTGTCCGTCAGAGGATAGACTTTAAAGTTCTGATGCTGGCCTATAAAGCTCTGAATGGTTTAGGACCAAAATACATCAATGACCTCCTGACCCAGTATGAACCTTCCAGATCCCTCAGGTCATCTGGATCCGGTCTTTTATCAGTTCCCAGAGTCAGAACCAGACACGGAGAAGCTGCATTCAGCTTTTATGCTCCTTATATCTGGAACAAACTCCCAGAAAGCCTCAGATCAGCTGAAACACTCAGTTTATTTAAATCCAGGTTGAAGACTCACCTGTTCTCAGCTGCATTTGAATAAAGCACCAAATCCACACTTTAAGCTTAAATTTCAAAACTTACATTAACTACTGATTTTATCTACTGTTCTGATTTTATCTGTTTTGATTTTATATACTGTTGTTTGTTTGTTAATTAGTTAGTTAGTTTATTTGCTTGTTTTATTCAATTTTAAATCATGCTTTTTATTTGTTCTTGTTTCTAATGTCTCTGTAAAGCACTTTGAATCACCTTGTTGTTGAATTGTGCTATACAAATAAACTTGCCTTGCCTTGCCTTATAAAGCTTTCCTGCTCACTGATTTGCAGCATCACCCACAGTGCAGTACAACTCAGAGGTATTCATTTGGCAGCAGTGGTTGTCGTCCCCCCCCACCCTGTGAAAAAATGTTAAAAATTGCTCAATGTTAAGTTGCAAGCCTTATTATTGCCTAACCCGCTTCCCTGTTGGTTCACATAGACTTCACAGGAAAAGCCTTTTTTTATGAAGTAAAGCAGTGATGACAAGACTGGACCATCAATCTGGTTACTTTATCACTTTCACTGTAAGGAATATCAAGGCTGCTCTTCCCCTTGAAAATACTCTTATTCACACAGCACAGTCAAAATACAGTGAAGCAAAGGAAGACTGAACCTGAGTGAGTGTGTTAAAGTAAACGTGAGAAGTTAACCGACTGATCGACATGGTGACTGAGGTGTCGTGCATTTTAGGAGCAGCGGGGCAGCGAGTGTTGTAGTGCACAAGAGTGTCGGAGAGGAAGAGCAGATGCAGTGAAGATGAATGGAAGCTTACCTGCTCCGTGGCCAGCTTTTTGTTGGGCTGTCCGCTGATGAATGGCTGTAGCCTGCAACACAGACAGCAACATCATCACACTTAGCCTTCTTTATTTTCTTTAGCTCATTTGTTTTATTACTGTTTAACATAAGTCCTACTAATCATAGTGAGGCAGAGGAGCTAGCTTGTATTTGACACATTGCTAACATCAAACTCAAACATGAAACATTTTCTATGTATTCTAGGTTCTTTTGTGAATAAAATCGGGTTAATGATATTTGCGGTTTCACAGCATCCCAGCTTCTTTTGGAACTGGGTTGTAAACGTGCTTCTTAAGTGGAATCATTGACTCTATCTCCTTGGTGTTGTAACTAGATTATTTGATGTTATATGGCACCCCATAAACAGCAGCTTCCACAACAACCAAACCAACCAACACATCTGGACTTCGTTCACACAGTCTGTGTGTGCAACCAGCAATATTCATCAGTACTGGACAAACACTGTCCCTGTAGGTCTTTACCTTACAATATAAAGTGCCTTAAGGTGACTGTTGTTGCGATTTAGTGCTTTATAAATAAAACTGAAATGAACTGAACAGCACAGCAGTCCTACAGTGAAGCAAACACATTGCCTACAAAGGTTACAGACTAATGGGCTCCCCTTTGTTTTAACAGTGCTGAACAGCAAACACTGAAATGACATAAAATACTTAAAATTAACCTTGATTTTTAACAGCGGCTGGGCTTTATGACCTTGAAGTTGCACGACTGTAGAAAATGAGTTCCATTACTCAAACTGAAGCACAATCTGAAATGCCAGTGAGTCTACAAGAGGATTAAATGTGCGGATTTTATGAACCCCTAAAAGCCTGAAAGTAAGATATTCATTATTTTTCCAGACATTAGAAGATAATAAAATCTTCTATTCTGAGGCCAGTTCAGATTACATTTCACTGTTAACCTCAGCAGCGAGGACACCGCCTGCCTGCTTCTGCTCAGCTTCGTTTCTTTCTTCCACCGCATTCGTGTCCTCTCTCTTTGTCCCTGATTGGCTAACAGATTCACATACCCGTTTCTCTTCAGTAAGCTCATGTTAGCAAGGTGTTACCTAAACATACCCAGTATAGTAACATTTTCCCACAAGTACAAGCTAGTGGTGAAGGGATTCGGTGTTGTTGTTGTTATTGACATTTTACAGTTTAAGCCAATGTGCTGGAGAGCATGTAAAAGCACACTGCTAGCATGACTAATAATAAAGGACCTCCTTTGTGCTCCACTAAATAATCAGGACTTTTACAGTCAATTTAAGCAGAACAGGAACAAGGGAAATCGAGCTATCACAGCAGCCTTCTGGGGATGAAATAATGGCTGATATAATCATTGATAAAAATTGTAATGACAATAGCTCCTGCTGATACCAGTTCCTGCTCATTGTTGCCATTTGGACAGATGGGACAGCAGAACATTGCTGTATGTCGGATGGCTCTTTGCAACCACTCTTACAGAAAAAAAAGCACATTTTATTTGTACTTGACGCTGATGCAGCATTTAACTCTTGACACAACACAGGTAGAGCATTGTATTATCTTAGTGCAGCTGGTCTCTGTTGGCTTCAGGGCGACTAGCTCACATTTCTAGGCAACTGCGATTAAAAAAAAGGAAAAGAAAAAAAAATGGTGTGAATGAGAAATGAGCCCAAACTGTGAGTGACAGGCAGAGCGACTGTCTGTCTCTGTGAGTGCAATCTCTTCCTAGACAGTCGCGGAGATAATCAGCAATGAACGCACCACTGGCAGTAATTCCTAAGCAGCCGTCCCACCACCCCACTGGCTGGAATTAGCATTGTTCCCGAGGCTCCCCACCCCCATTTTCTGCCCACCCGGCCCGGTGCTGAGCTCTCCCTAGAGGCTTACAGTAAAGTGCTCAAATCTCACTGATAAGACGCAGAGCGCGAGTGAGCTTTTAATTAATCTGCTTTAACCGGGGGGAAAGGGGAGGAGGGGTAAAAAGTGAATGTGGCATTTTCACCCCCCAACATCATCATTCCCCCCACCTCCTCCTTTCTCAAAGCTCATTATAAAATCCCAGCCAGGCCGGCGAAATGCTCCCCGCTGAGAGAACTATTTAGGGCCCCGTATATGTGCTAGACAAGACTGGCTCCCATGAGCCCTGACCTGGACACTGTGGAAAGAGGGAGGGACGGTGGAACCATGAGAGGAAGTGATGTCGTTAGGCAACAGGCAGTGGAAGGGGGCAAAAGGGTGAGAAGAAGAAGAAGGGATAGAGGGCAAAACAGCACGGGAGCGAATGAGGAAAAAGATTGGGTGAGGGCATGGGGAGGCATGGAGGGGGAACGCGGGGGAAGCCTGAAGAGAAGGAAGGTGCTTGGATTAAGAGAACAAAGGAAAACAATATTAAAGAATAAGATCAGCTAATAGCAGAAAGAGAAAAGCAGAAAGGAAGAAAAGAGCGCACAGAAATATCAGAATGGGAAGAAGAAGAAAAAACTGAGACTCAGGAGTGTTGACTGATTATTCCAAGGTTGTTCCTCACAGAACTAAGGCAGTAGTTCCTCCAGATAAACAGTCTTAATTAGCTAAACCTTTGTTGTGTTGTGCTGCTAAGTGAAACCAAACACAAATTAGCTGAATCAGCTGCAACAGTTCTACATAATGGAGTTTAATTCTACGTAGCAGCCAGTCGTGGTGCATTCGTAGCTAGTGTGCCAGCTGTTTGAAGACGAGTGTGTCGTTCTTTTCAGCAGGTTTCTCAGTCGCTCATAATCACATTTGGAAGATATGCCGTGCATACTGATAGGAAAAAGAAAAAGGAGTGAAAGGTGTGAACATTTTACCTTTGGTAATAAATTTGTAAACTAAGACAATGACAAATGTTTCCCTGATTTAAAGCCATTGTGAGTGAGTGAATGAATAAGCCAGGGTGTTAACGGGGTAACACCCTGGGGATGTTTGTCAGTGTTTTGACACTTTACATAACACATGGAATACCTTTTCATGAGCTTGATATTTTTGTAAATAGGAAAAAAAATCTAATTTTAAATCGGTGCTCTGGCTGACATCAAACCACTTCCTGTAATTGCAACAGTTAGAGCGACTGATAGCGAGTGGGGTCAAAGGTTAGAGTCACAGGGCTATGAGAACACCAATGCTCCTCGAATGAACAGATAAAGACAATTTAACTGAGGTCAATGAAGGTTAAAAGAGTCGAGTAAGTGCTGTGGAAACAGCAGTTTTAACCTCTCCAGTGCTGATACCGCTCTCAGCTCTTCCACCACTTTGACTGAGACTAAAATATCTTGTCAGTGGTTGATAGACCACCATGAAATTTATAAAGAAAACCATGTTACCCCAAGAGGCTGTCAACTTGAAACATCTCCACAGCGTTAAGACTGATTGTCACAACATGTGCTGTCAAAAAACCCCAAAGACAACACAAAGACCAAAAGCAAGATTCCCCATCAGCTGTACTTAGACTTAGTGTTTGATAATCGCCAAATGATAGAACATCCAAATATTAAACTAGGATCCCAGGAAAAAAAACAGATGTGACACTGCATCTCTGATGTAGTTTTGCATACAACTCATTTAAAATTAACACTCCAAAAACCAGAGGCTTTGATTTTGGAGCTGTAAAAATAAGTCAGTATGATAATAACTTGTGTGTTATGTAGAGTAAATATTATGTTATCAGAAATAAAAGTATGTATATTGTTCTTAATGTTTATATCAATGAAGAATCTGGATAAATATTAACTGATACGTTATGGAGAAGGAGTGGACTAAAAGTAAGTGGGCAGTTCTTTCCACTCATTTTAGACACGTAGGCTGTCTCAGGACAGGGTTAGTGAAATTGGAGTGTAGTTTTCTTTATTTTTTATAGCAGTTTTATCATTTTTCCCTAAATGACTTTGCATGCTACCTGCATAAGCAAAATAAATTTGTCCAGGTCACTTTTTTGAGTTATGACATTATTTATTTCAGCATTATGGCCTCACTTATTTCTTAAAATAGCTTATTTTAATGATCATGTATTTGTCTTTTTTAGGATATAATAAAACACATTTTGGAAATGATACCTCTGCCTGTATGTCTTTGGGTACATTTAAAAAGTAGTACTGTGCAATACTACAAGTTCTACTATTGATTTGTGCGACTGATAACAATACTTGCTAATGTAGGGGAGAGCAGTGTGTCATGACTTTGCAAATTCTGAACACATTTTAATAAAATACATTTATAATATAGTTTATAATCAGTGTTGGGCAAGTTACTTTGAAAAAGTAATTAGTTATAGTTACTAGTTACTTCTTCAAAAAAGTAACTGAGTTAATATTCTAAAAGTAATTAATTACTCAAAAAGTAACCATTGTGTTACTTTAAAAAAAGTTTAACCCTCTGGGGTCCAGGGTATAATTGGCAATTTTTAACTACTTTTGATGTTTCCTCTACATTTCACCTTTAAAAACTATTTACTTTGCCTTGTTTGGTATCATCCTTTTCAGCACAACCTCACATGTCTGAATTTACAGTTATGTTTTCATTTTGACATACTGTATTAACACAATTTATCTAAAATCAGACAAAAAACATAAAATCAGAGTAGAAAAAGTTATATTTTTCACTGTAACAACCACTAAACATGTTTAATGAATCATATTTCATAACTTTAAATGCAAATATAAATTGTCAATTTTAAAGTCCTGTGCACAAGTTTTGCAAAAAACAAACTTATTTGCATCCATTTACCTTTTACCTTGATTTTTTTAAATAACCATTTCAAACTATTTACAGAACAATCAGCTGTTCTTTATTCAATAAGATGCCACACAAATTATTTGTGCCACTCCAAATATTTCTGTCCACTATAAAGGAGAACATCACAGCCTGATACCTGCAGGTCTGACAGCAGCAGGTGCATCACTCCTGTTTCTACCTGGAGACAGCAGTCGCCTCATTGTTCTGACACACAACATAAAACTATCCAAACTACACACTAACTACACAAGACAACATGAACTACACACTCCAAACACGCTAAACGTGATCGTGATTGCCGTCCACGGGAGCGCGCAGCTGCTTAAAGCTGTAGCGTCCAGATTACTTACAGCTACTTCCGTGCAACTGATATAAGATGAGGCTGAACACAGCTTCAACTGTCTGTTTATTGAAAAATAAATGGTTCGATTACTGGCTCCTCCAGTCTGCATGCCAAATATCCTTGGGCAAGATACTAACCCCAAATTGCCCTCCGATGCGTTCATCGGAGTGTGAATGTGTGTGAATGTTTATTAGTTGCACTTGTGTTTAGCAGTGCTTGTATGAGTGTGTGTGAATGGGTGAATGAGGCATGTTGTATAGAGCGCTTTGAGTACTCCGGGAGAGTAGAAAAGCGCTATATAAGAATCATTTACCATTAGTTGTAACGATAGGAATAGTAATTAGTTCGATTACTCGTTACTGAAAAAAGTAACGCCGTTATTCCCATCACTGTTCATCAGCTTTTCATTTATTTTGAAACTTTTTTTTTAGACCTGGAACATAAACGTGTCTGTCTCTGAAGCACTGAGGGGCAACTTCTGTTGCTTAAATGTGAAATAAAGCTATAAATAAAATAGACGTGACAGTCAACACAAATGGTTCAGATTTTTCAGAATGCGTGTGTCACATATCCTTTTTATTTTAAGAAAACTAACTTTTAACACAATTCAGGGTTAAAAGTTACAACCACAGCATTGGTATCAATAGTATCAATATTCAGATTGATCCACCGATCTCTATCAAAAAGTAATCTATGTGGAGTGATGTGCTGGAGTGCATGTCAATGACCATGACATACACTTCATCTGACACTTTAAGCACTTGCTATTGTAACTATGCAGATAACTTCTATAACTTCTGTTGCATGTCATAATTTTTGGATTAGTAAGTTTGACGTAGTGACTGATTTTTTGTTGTTGTTGTCACAAACACTGATTATTCATGAACAGCTTTTAGTGAAAGTTTTGTCATGTATGTCGGGAGAAAATCGGACAAACTGGTCCGATTTGCAACCGCACATGAGCTAAATAAAACTGTGCGGTTGAATTGAATCTGATTCTTCCTCTTGTACACTATTACAAATGTTTTCATTTCAAATTCATACAGAGAGTCTCAGGAGTGCCTTACACTGAGTCAGATTTCCTAATGAAACCCGTTGCTGCGAGTGTAAGATAAGATAAGATAAGATAAGATAGAACTTTATTAATCCCTCGGGTGGGTTCCTCTGGGAAATTCGACTTCCAAAAAAAGCACAGCAACGACCGAAGTTACAGTTACAGAATTGTTATATATATATATATATATATATATATATATATATATATACATACATACATACACATACACACACACACACACACATATAAATACAGAGACAAATATAAATAAAATATACAAAGGGGATAAATAGAATAAATAGGAATAAAAATAAAAATACAAGTGAATTGCACATTTCAAGTATTGAGTCTATTGCACTGTTGACTATTTACAAAAGTATTGCACAAGGTATTGTACAGTGAGGTGAAGAGGCACTACAGCTTAGTTGTTCCCCCCTCCTTTGTCCTCCTGTTTCCCCTACCTCTCCCCTCCAGAGAGGAGTTAAACAGTCTGATGGCGTGTGGGACAAAGGAGTTTTTAAGTCTGTTAGTTCTTGTCTTGGGGAGAAGCAACCTGTCACTGAACAGACTCTTCTGATTGTTTATGGTGTGTATAAAGTCAAAATACACACTCGCTCCATTACCACATTCGCTTCCCCCATGATTTCATTTCCTACAGCGGAGCCATTTTCATTTTGCAATAACTCTGCTCGTCATTAGAGCTTCTAATCATTCTGCAGTATGCTGTCTCTCTTCTCGTTTCCATTGTGCGCCGGCGTTCGCGGGACATTTGTTGTTGTTTTGCTCGTTAGCATCGAGGAGGGATGTTTCTACGAGCCTCTGCTTTTTAAATCGAGATGATTGCACCTGTTTGTTTTTTTGCGTTCGGATCAACTTCCATTTCTCCGCAAATGAACTGAGGCAAAACCAATATAAGGGAATAATTTCACTATTCGTACAATAATCCAATCAATAAGATAACAAAGAGGAAGGATGGAGGCGAGGAGGGGAGATAATCTGCAAACTGGGGGTTGAATAAAATTAGTTCTGCGATGAGCGCGGATGTAAATAAAAGATGATAATAATCTGAGCTTCCAACTCGATTTTCCAGCTGGGGACTAGATCCTTGGAGACGCGCGCGCACGCACACACACACACACACACACACACACACACACACACACACACACACTCACACACACACACACACACACACACACACACACACACACACACACACTCAGCTCTTCGGCACAATTAAATCAGGCATAATCACCCACACATATACACACACAAGAAACTGCAGTGCCCACTCATACTTTCCCAGACACACAAATACAGACGCACAATACAGCCTCACACACACTCCCCCACAAGGAGTGTGTGCCTGTGATTCGTGTCCATTCAGGCTGCAGTGCATTGTGGGCCGGTGTGCAGCTTGGCAAGAGGAGACACAGACTCAGCCAAAAGAACTGATTGTGTTTTCTTCTCTGGCCAGTCCATCCAGCACTAACCCCATTACACACACACACACACACACACACACACACACACACACACACAGTACCTGGTACTGCAGATTCAAAAGGGTGAAGGGTTATATAGATGGCTGTTTATATGCAAAGACACGAAGGAAGAAGCACAATACAATCCTGAAAATCTGCATACCGTCAAACACACAATCAGCCGCTGTAACACACAACTGCAGAATCTGTACTTCTGTACAAACAGCAGTGTGAAGTAACTCAGATATTTTCCATCAAATGTGACAAAATTGTATTTTTCCTGGAGGGCATACGAACACCAGGACCGGGTAACTGGTCTGATCTACCCTAAACTTAGGTTTAATACAGCACGTGTTTCTCTGTCTGCAAACACACTTAAGGGTCATTTACTTTGCTACAAGTTATGGATGTAACATGGTTAAACCGGACAATATGATCCACAGGAAGATACCACAGAACTATATGTTCAGAGGTCCAGTCGATACTTTCTAACTCTTCTAACGCTACTAACTCTTTCACCCATAAAACAGACATTTGACAACCTCTGCTGTGCCACTGATAATGAGTTTTGACACCTCAATATATCAACAAAGATTTGGTTTGACAAATAGAATAATTTTATGCGGGTTTTTCCAAGGGTAGCTGCTTAGGCAAAGACCACCCTCGCTAACATACCCTCGCTAACATCTGATGCACACCCAGTCACTGTCCCAATAGCAGGCCTGAAACATGAAAGAAACCGCTCAGTTCAGAAAAGAGTTTTAAGGGTCATTCTAGGCTTCAATCAGACATTCAGCTGAACTCTCTTCAGGCACAATAACGAGGAGTGCTGTAAAAGATGATCTCGCCCACAATGAGATCTGATCTCATCTTCAAGGAATCGGTCCAGGATTACAGAGGACAGTGAGGTAACCTTAGCTCTGTCCAAATATCAAACAGATCTGTAGCTCGTGAACATTACAGGCTCTAATTGAATAACGAACCATCTTGTGTGCTATCCTTCGTTCCTGCTGGTGGTTCCTTCAATTGCTCGCCTCAAAGTTGGGATTAGTTTAACTTGGGCTGAATAACAGTTGATACTGCAGGTGATAAGATACCATGTTCTGATCCTTAAATCTACAGACAAACTGTAGGAAATTCTCCAAGTTTTCAAGAACACGTTTCCAAACGACCTCAAAATTCTCAGCCAACCACTGCTGATGAAAGGCAAAGTGGGCTCATTCCACAGTAATGAGATTTTTCTTAATAACTTCATGAAGTTAATCATATGTAGGACCTAGTAATGACATTACTTTCTTCATTTCACTTTTACAATCTGACACGCTGCTGCAGCTATGTTAGATGAAACAAAGTAAAAATGTGATTGCATTTGTAAAAACATCATCAGTAACTTGGTCTATGAAACTGAAAATACTGACTTTTCAGTCTTGGTATGGTTCAAACTCCCCAAAAACACTGGACCTTTCCCATTTTATTTCCCAACATTGCTCATCTTTAACAAATGGTTGCACATCATGTCATAATTAACTTGGGAAATTAAGTTGTGCGACTGCTTTCACAACTTTGAGCCTTCTGCAAGTGAGACCTTTGATACAAGTTTACTTTGGCTGGCTAAAGTAAAGACAAGACTATAAATGATGCAACAAAAAAAACAAACAGGCACATGAGGTCCGTACTGAAGTCTGTCATGTCAAATAACAAGCAAGGTTCAGAAGGAGCTCAACGCTTAACAGCAAGAAACAGATGAAGAACATCGTCACAGACTTTTTCGTTTGTATTGTGCATTGCAACAATGCTGCGTGGATGTTCCTGGTGAAATTAGCGCCTTCATTTTTGGGGGATTTCCATCAGTTTCTTAATGCACTTGTGAAAGCTGGTACACACACACACAGAAACATGCACACACAGGGCCGCATTTAATAACCCACTAACCCATCCGTGGCCATTTGATGAGAGCTGTGACATTTCTCCAGATGGATGGGATTTCTGGGTCAGTTAGCACCCAGCTGCTTACTGTGGCGCTGGGCTCTTCCTTTGCAGATATTCTGGGGGAGCATGACCAGTCTTGTGAACAGAGATTAGAGATTCAGCGAGACGGGTGGCTGTTAACGGCTGTGGGCTAAACGCACACACACATATTAATGAGAGTTGTGTGACAAGAAAGCCATGCAGCCCAGCTTTTGGTGGAGGAACAAGGAAGGAGTGCGAGTAATTTTGAGTTGGCCTTTTAATGAGAATGTATTTTGATTTTCAGGCTCATGATAAATAAGTTTAAGTTTGATATTTTAGTTTGGTTTTCTTTTAAAATTATTTGCACCACAAATGTTTAATTCACACATAAAAATTAATTAAATTTTTTTATGTCGATTTTAAATTTCAACAGAAATGTAGAAAAACGTGGAAAAGTTGTATGTAGTTTTTTAATTTCTTTATTTAACCAGATAAAGGATTAAGAAAACCTCCTATATTATACCAACCTGACCACATAAACAATAGAGGTTAGACCTCAGCCAGAAACAGAAACATCTGCTCTTTTTATTGAAGTGCTCTTGAGCAATAGTTCTCCAGGCTCTTACACTCATTTTCAGTCAGTACTTAAACCTGACCATTTTCGTTTGTAAGGCCACTTAGCACTGACCTATGAATGATTCGAGCATAAATCAGAAGAAGATGGGCCTCCAGTGCTGAGAAGTGAAATTTGGGTATTTTATTAGCACAAATCACATCATCACAGTAAATGGACCCAGCTTGCTAACAAATTTTGACAGCTTCATCAAGTTGTTTCTTAGCAAAACAAACAGCAGACAATGAACTTCACCAATCATACAAACAAGCTGCATACGAATGCAGGTCATCGATTAGACTTCAGACTAAAACTATGAGTTAGAATATTAAAATATTACTACTTTTGTCAACAAAATGAACTTGGAGTGTACCGTGAGGTGTCACGGTGTTATGAAGCAGGGACACTGAGTGCGTGCTTCTTCAAAGGCTGCTAGTTTGACCAGAGGGAGGATCACAGTCTTCCACGCCACTAATCACACAAATGGGGAGGATCACAAGCTATTAACCCCCATCTACTCAAACAGATCAGTCATAAGTCTGAAAGATCAAAGAGTTAACAGCAGCAACACACTCAAAGCCAGACCTTGTGGCGACAAAGTCACGCTCGTTTTCTAAAATAAACTCTAGATGATTTTTATCCCGTGCACACTTTGGTACTTAAATTACATGATTTGACATGATGCTTAAATTACATTTCTCGCCTCACAGTCATTTCTCACGTGACTGCCGACTCTCCTGTGTGACGGTGCAGCTCGAGCAGTGAAAATGCCCTTTCACCTCCAACAGAAGAGTTCTCACTCAGATCTAAAAGATTACAGTGCAAATAAAATAAAGTCAAATCTCCAAGCCAGAAAAGCCTCTGCATAGAAAACAGATTATACCCAACTCTGCTGCACAACGTGTCATTACGTCAGCTCGGAAGTCAACTACGGTCTGTTAGAAGAAAGAAAGTATAGTGAAAGAAAACAAACAAGTGAAAGGTAGCCGAACTAATTGCAGGCTTTGATGCATCCAACTTCACAGGACGTAATTAGGGGAAAGTTGTCTAAACACTTTTCTGTTCTCTTTGAACTACAGCACAGCGCAGCTCTTTATACCACAGAAATAATGCCATGAATGTCTTTGAAAGTAAACTAAACAAACAGAGGAACCTTGATGGGATGAAACTAACTAAACTCATAAATGAAGGATGAAACTAATAAGAAACCAAAGGCAAACACAGAATATAGAGAAGATTCAAAACCGACATAAAATATTCTTAATGAAAACTGATGTAGATATATTTCCAATATTAAATATGGACAAACATCAGTGTTCTTTCACATCTATGTAGTGTTTGTGGTCGCCTCTATAAAGGATTGGCCTTCACAGATCAGTGGAGAACAACTTGACTAGCCTTGACCCCATCGACCCACCTTTGGCCGGCTTAACTGCCTGAGGTATCCCCGCAGAGGTGTGGACTCGAGTCACATGACTTGGACTCGAGTCAGACTCGAGTCATTAATTTTATGACTTTAGACTTGACTTGAAAAAATGTTCTAAGACTTGACTTGGACTTTTACACCAATGACTTGGGACTTGAATTGGACTTGAACCGGTTTACTTGAAAAGACTTGATATTTTACCCCAAATATAAAATTTAACACGCATATTATATAGAGATTGAAAATGTGACGTCATTCACGGGTAGAACCGCAAAGGATTCTGGGAACTCATGGCAAGCGGTACTAGCGCACGCAGGCTTTCAATTAAAATCAGTTATACAGCGATAAAAAGAAACACAAAAATGTCAAGAAGCTGTTGTATTATTAACTGCAATAGCCGGTCGCATGACAGCCACGGGAAGCCGACGGGTAAAGAGATCGGTTGTTATCGGATTACGTCGCTGAGGAGAAATTGTTCGAGCCATGTTTCCGAAGTAACAAAGAGGCGACTGGATTGCAGCCATTCAAAGATCAAATATAACGTCCCAGAACACTCCAGCTCACAGGTTACTCTGCTCCAAGCATTTCCACAAAGGTCAGTCTGCTGTTGTAGTTAATGCGTCATTTTTCTTAACATAATTGGTGATATAGGTTACAAGCAAGTCTGGTGCTGAACAGAAATTGTCGCGCTATGCTCCTTTGTTTATTGTGCATAAATAGTAAATTGTCCTGACACAATATTGCGTTTCGCTTCTGTTATTATGGTACACTGACAAAAACACATACTTTTATTCACAGGATAAAACAGTTGTTTTGTATCACTAATTGCCCAGTACGATTACAGCATACAGTATTATTGTCACTGCTACATTTCTGTGATGCTACCAGAAATTATTTCCACTACTAATTAATTACCATTGAGCTCAAAGGTCCTATTAATAAACGGTTAAGGAATGTGTATTTATGACGACAATTTGTGAGACTGGTAAACTTATGATAGGTACGATGGTCTTTCGTTCTACACGGTGCGTTTCAAGGTCCTGCACCCATCCGTCGGTAAACTGTACCTGGGCTTGTTGCAGTGACCTGAAGTTACTAAACTTCATGAGTGTATGCGCTCACTCCAAGAACCGTATGATTATAAATATGCATATAAATATGCTACGATGAGATGGCTGACTTCATCTAACTAGCAAATGTTTTCCAGGCTACGTTGGTGATGCAGTTTTTTTTTTAAATGATATTTTAAAAAAATATCATTTATTTATGTATGATATTTTTGTCATGCGATTTTAAAGCCAGTCCTACAACCGCATCCAAGAATAACATGCAGCTTATCTCAGAACTGTCGGTGAAAATTATTCTTGGAGCTAGGTTTAATTGAGCTGCATTTTAAAGAGGTGCAATTTCACAATTTGTGTATATTTTCTAAGTTCACTATTTTGTCATGTGTTGAGAAAAACACAGATTTTAAAATTACATGGTCTAATATTTACATTTAGCATAACTGCAACATACTTTTTTCGTTTTTTTTAAAGACTCGAAAGGACTTGAAATTCAAAGTTTCAGACTTGTGACTTGACTCGGACTTTTACACCAGTGACTTGAGACTCGACTCTGACTTGCCTGACATTACTTGAGACTTGACTTGAGACTTGAGGATAAAGACTTGAGACTTACTTGAGACTTGCAAAACAATGACTTGGTCCCACCTCTGTATCCCCGGGGAAAAAATGTCTTGCTGGTCCCATCAATTATACCTGTCAGTTTCATCAATTCCCCGCACGCCCAGAAAGTACATGATCTGAAACGATTAAGTCTATCAATAGGTCAGCTGATCGATAAAAAAAACTGTAAAGGTACAAGCTTCTCAAATGGGATTATGACAGTTTCCAAGGTTTCAGCGACATCATCGGGATTCTGATTTACAGTTTCACTACTGTTTACGTTTACTGCCGCCAATTTGGGGTTGTTAGCATGCTACTACTTTCAGAGTAGAAAATCTGAGTTGAGGGGGCACTTAATCTTGAACACACAATTAACACCAACCATGTAGGACAATCTTACCTTTTTTCTTCTACTAATACTAAGTCAGGAAGCAGTGGTCTTAATGTAAGCTGTTCTGGGCTCTACCTCAGGTTCTCCTGGGGTATTTGATGAAACGCCCAAAAAACTAAAAATAGCTCTGTGATTCTAATCTGTGCTCGTCATCCAGTCTTTAATCTACCCACCCATGCAGAGTAAATGAACTTCAATCACTTGTATCTGCAGACTCATTCTTTCAGTCACTACCCAGAGCTCGACGTGGTCAGACTGTATACTGCATTGTCTTTCAGGTCATTCACAGACTGGTCCTAGTGTCGAACCTCTGAGTGCAAATTATAAATCTCACAGCAAGACAACAACCAAACAGATCAAATCTTCAACTCAGTTCAGACTCCTTAATCTCGAGCATCACACGTGTCCAACAAGAAGGTGAGGGGATCATCAATTATCACTTCCCCCAATCTAACTGGTTCTCGGTGGTGGGCTGGCATAGCAACAGTGGTAACAGTAGCGTGGCTCTTCCCACAAGCATCTGTTAAGTGAAGCTGCTAAAAAGAAAGAGTGGTAAACATCTTTTCGGGAGGCATGGAAACAAAGTGACCCTTTGGGAAAGTCAAACGAGCTGCTGTTTTCAGAGCAGCCGCATCCACATAACCAGTGCTGCGGTCATTTTGATGAGATACTTTTTTTAGTTTTTGTCTTTTAACAGCGATGTGTCCATGTTCGTTAACTAATAAGCAAATTTTAGGGCTGGTCTGAAATCACCTCCTCCTCCCAATATCATAGACAATAAATATGTTACCCATTCATAAATATTTAATTTCATTAATGAAGTTCAAATAAAGTGCTCCAGTCCCTTTCTCCACCAGTGTGTCTGTGTTTAACCTTTTCTCAGAATTTTGGAGAAATAATTGAAAGAAAACAGCAAAGTTGTCCACGGAATCGACTGCTGCATCCTGCACAGACGGGGGATTTACTGACATTTCGTTCGGAAAAACTTTTCTGAATTAGTATGCAGAAATGCCTCAACTTTATCTGAAGGAAGTGAGCATTTAAAAGTTATAATCCCTCCCTGTGGAACCAGCTTCCCACCGTCAGCAGGAAATCATATCATCTCAGTATTCAAGGACATGCTCGAGACTTTGCTTCCCTTTCTATTTCAGACCTTCGTTTTCTCTACTTTACACGCCTGCGGTCTTTTATTCGTGGATTTTCAGTTTGGGTTCCACCTGGTGCTCTCAGACACGATCGCAGGTGTGTTTACCTCTTTTTGTTTGGTCCTTCCACTAAAGTTCAGCACTTCAGTCCTGTTTCTTAGGAATAACCTTTTGTTAACATGGCGAAGGTGTAAATGATTTCCTCCAATAGCAGTTGACCTTCTCTTATTTGCTATCGCTCAGGTTACCTCTTTACCTCGATCGCAGGGCACCTGAGACTTTTCACAGCAGTGAATGTAAAGAAAAAAATGTTGGATTGCAATTGAAGTTCGTGTCAAGTTGCTGAACTACATTACAGATAAAATGTTGTACTTTATACTAAACAGGCAGCTTTAGATATAGGTTACTTTATATGTTAATATTCTTGTGGTAAAGTAGCAAAAAAAGGACTTAAGTAGAAGTCAAGACAAAATTATTAGTAACATGGGTTTGAAGCCACGTTCAAGCAAAGTTCCATCATTTTAAATGTGAGACTTTGGTGTTTGCTTTCAGCTTATGTGAATAATTAGTTTGTAAAATTTTAAATAATTAAAGATTGACTGTCAGAGGGGGTGAAAAAGAGAAGAAGAGATCTTGGTAGATGCAATTTTTCAGCAGATGAGAACGTTTCAGGATTTTGTAAATATTTCCGCTAAATTTCACGTCAATTACGTACGTCAATATCAAATCAACATATTCAACTCTGTATATTTTATATATTTTATTATTATTATTATTATTTTATTTTATTTTTTTACTATTTAATTTGTAAAAATGTGTATACACACACACACACACACACACACACACACACACACACGTAGGAAAATATTTAGTATACACATCCAGAAATGCATACACTATTATATATTGTACATATATTTATTAGTTTCAGGTTGGCCATTCTTGTATTTTGCTCGTTTGTGTTGTTGTGTTTGCACATCTCTGTTGCTTGTGGGGCTCGCACACAAGAATTTCACTCGCATGTGCTGTGCCAGTGTGCCTGCACATGTGATGTGACAATAAAAAGTGATTTGATTTGATTTGATTTGATGTTCAATTGCAGTTTGTTAACCCGAATGTGTGAAGTACTTGGAAACCATGCTGCTACTTCAGGGTCACAGCTAATGATAACCTTCACTACTTTTCTCTATTAGCTTATTGATTACCTTACTAAGCTGTAAGATCCCAATGGCAGCGAGGATGACACTGTTTAAATGTCTAATTTTTAAAAAAAATAGAATAGAACAGAATAGCCATTTATTGTCATTGTACATGCACAATGACAATAAAGTCAATACTGTATCACGGTTTTTGTTTTTTAGGTTTGGCAGTTTAATTCTCTGGAAAATGTTCTTTATGCCAGAATGAGTAAATGTGGGGAAAATAGCTAAATGATGAATAAATGTAATAAAAGAGAAAGTTGCTGTTTTACTTTCCTCACACATCAAAAACAGAAAAAATACTTTGGTGATGACAGCGTGTAAATTTTAAATCACATGTGTTCCCAGAGGAGCTATTTACATTTTGGAGGTATGAGGTTTCTGTGTGACAGCGGCTATTAATCTGAGCTCACTGCACTCGCTTGTGGGGGTCAGAGGTCAAACGGCCATCAATAAGAGTTGGTGGCTGCGTGTGGCGATAGACTTTTCGGCAGCTCTCCTTTGCCATGGCGACCCTTTACAGCAGCGGGGAGTGGCTCCTGACACCTAGTCAGGCTTTACCGTGACAGACAGCGTGCACTTATAAATCACTCTGCCCCCCCGAGGATCACAGCGAGGCCATACGCAACGCTCTCATGGACAACCATCCGTATCCCAAAAACACAATACACAGCATATAACTGCAGCCACTGACACCTACTGTCCAAAGATCAATCGAAGACTCCATTAAAACACTCTGCAGTAGTGTAGGAATATCTGCTATAATTTGAATTATAACGCTCACAGTTTTCAGCTAATTTCCTGAGAGCAGCTCTTATAATTCCCTTAAAATGAGTTCACATTAAGCTGAAAATTACAAAGACATTTAACGGACAAAGTCGCCATAGTTTGGCACTTATAACATTTTGATTATGAAGCACCTGTCACTGCTGAAACTAGATTCATAAAGTACTGAAACTCACTGCTTGCTAATCTGTAAATATCTGCGTAATAATGCTTGATCACAAGTTTTGGTTGAATTGCACTTGAAATGCTGAGTTTTATTTTATTGGCTCAACTGACATGATGATTAACATATGAATGTAACAAAAATTTCAGTTACTTGGATGCATTTGTATCCATTTTCTACATAATTAGAAAATATTTGTATCTACAAAAAAATATATGAAATCAAACAAGCCTAAGAAGTATGCAGTGAAGCATCCTGGTCTTTTCTTTTAAACCATTACAGTTTACATTTTTTGCAGAAATGTGTTCCACCAGAAATTCCCAGATCAACCGGCCAGAGTCTGCAACTGGCTGATTTCCAGAGTTGTCGGTCCGGACGGGTGACCAGAGAGTCAGAATTACATGTGTGATCACAATCACAAGAACAAAGAAGACAAAACAAGATGAATTAACCTTCCACTGTGCTCACATACAACACCAACAGTCGTGTGAAAAGGTTTCCACCGATCTCTGAACTCTGAAAAACTAAGTAGATGATTGAACAGTGTGTACAATCCCCTTTACCTGCAGTAACTTCAATAACTGTTTTCTTTAGAACTTTATTAGTCTGCCACACTGCTTCATCTTATAGAGGTTTCTGGATATCTGTTTATGCACAGTTCTCTTAAGGCCATTTCATTCAGGTTGAGGTCTGGACACTTCAACACCTTGATTCTTTCTTTTCAGCCAGTCTGTTGTACATTTGTTGATGTGCTTGGGATCTTTGTCCTGTTGCATGAAGCAATCTAAGCCAAGCTTTGCCTCTCGGAAGACAGTGGCATCGTGTGCACTACTGTACAAACACAACAAGCAACAACCCTCAAGCAACAACAAGCACAGGCTCAGAATAAAATGAGAGTAGGGCGCATGCTGACCCCAGTCAAGCAGCCAGGATTGATTTTTCAACAGGAAACAAAAGCAGAGATGAGCAGTCAGGTTTGTACCTGTGTCTACAGGAGACTCTGGCTAGAACTGTTTATTTTAGCTGGCTGTCCAACTTTATATGGAACTGTAATTTAAGGTTTTCTAATGTTTACTGGTAATTATGTGAAAAAATATTAAAAAATTTCTATAAGTAGTAAGTGATATTGTGCAGTTTTTTAAAGTAACAGGTAATGTAGGACACTTTTAAAGAACAATGCTGCAAAAACCTAACTGATGCCTCCAGCTTTATGTAGAGTTCAGGAGTGGATGCATGCATGGATGGAGATGCTAATGCCATACAGGACAATTCCTGTATGGCATTAGCGTCTCCATCCATGCCAATAAATGACTACAATAACTGTCATTTATATAGGATATGCCTATAACCTGTTTGTAGGGTGACTTTCTAACATATGTTCAGAGACTTCACATGACACATTCTGGGCTTTGTCCTGATAATTCTTCCCTTACAAGGGAATAAGGGAATGAATAGTTCATTTAAACAAACTATAAATATTTTTGTAACAATTACAAGACTAACAGTGGAACCCAGGAAAAAAGTGCAAATTCATTTTCTCAAAAACCAATTCACTCGATTACAGCGAGACGAGTTTTCAGTGTACCATCTGTCTCTGGAAAAAAGCAAAAATCTTCCACTGTAGGCGAGAAGCTCATTTCTTCAAAAGGAACCTCGTGTACTGAACATCCTCTTCTTGTGCTGAATCACATCTCCTCCTCCTCCTGTATTTGTTCTAATCTGCTCTTCAAGTGAGTCTGTAAATCCTCCCTGCCTCCTCAACACCTCTTTTTTCTTCCTAATAACTCATCATAATAAAAACAGGTAAATCTAGTTTTACATAATCATTGTTATACCGCTGCAGCTTGTCCTTTTAACCCCTAAATTATCCCATTTGAACAATATAAAGAGCAAGAAACAACCGCCTCATCTCGTGTCTTCGGCCTGGCTTTTTCCTTTGCTTCGTCACATCCGCTCAACATGCTTCCTACTCGGCTCTTCTCCTCTTTAAACCATCTTCAAACCCATGGACCTAAAACATGCCACCATCAACATAGTCGCACCAGACCACTGCTGTATGACCCGTGAAGCTGCTGTGATGTTATCATCTGAACATAAGTAGTTTTTTCACACATTAACCGCTCACGGAGTAGCAATATTACACATGGATACTTTTTTGTATCAGGTATTCATGCTTCTGTTAGCTGTGCTACCAACCTGCAAAGGGAAATATGGGCCTGCTAGAGCTCCGCTGTGCTCACCAGCTTGCCTCTACCTGCATGTGTCTGCTGCGTCTTGCTGAGCTTGCCTCAGCCACAAGGCTTTTTTTTTTTTTTTAAGAGCTTTTCAACTGAAAACAGCTGCTCATTGCTGCCGCACAAAGAAATAATGAGCTGAAACTCACTGTAATGCTCGACAAGCTGCAGATTAAGATAGCTTCCTGCCTCTGAAGCACCAGCGCACTGTTTTCACATTGTCATTTAAGGGACAGATGTCCGCAGATCAATATGCATGCCCATCCACGGTCCAGTTCCCTTTTCAGTTTTAGACTGAAAACGTCTAACATAATTTATGGTATTTTTTTTTTTTAAAGCTGCGTCTTCTGCTTTGATATATTCTCCATTATGTGACCGATTGTTTCTCCAAATCTACACCAATAGAAGTGAAGAGTGCTAAGTTAACATTAACGCTAAAAACACGATAAATCCATATGGAAAGTGGACACTTAACTGACTCACTCCTTGCTCCATTTTGTTCTAAGCTTTGCTTTAATGCTTCTTTAAAGAACCTAAATGCATTGTCATTAAGCAGAAGCATAACACATTACACCATCGTGATGTAAACTGAGAAGGAGGAGGTCAAGCTACATCATCAACAAGCGGTTTGGGGGTATTTCAATTTGTATTTTTCCTGTAAGCTCTTGAAAAGGTCAGCTTCTTCTCTCTGTGCTCTTTTCAAATAAGAGGTCACAGCTCTCCTGTTTGTCTTTGTAAACTGCAAACCGGCAACACTGCTCGTTTCTTTCTACCTGCTTCAACTTTAATCGGTCAAGGTCTCAACTGCTGCTTTGCCTCTGACACCACTTCACTTAAACGTCTAGTCTGTTTATCCATTTATCAACTTCTGCTGCTTCACTGGGATCATATGTGCTCACGGGACACTTCATTAGGTACACCCTGCAGTGACCACTCCTGCAGCTAAGAACAGGAAACTGAGTCTATACTTAGCACGGGACCAAAACTGGACAATAGGAAAACGTTTCCTGGTCAGACAAGTGTAAACAACATGAAAGCATGGATCCATCCTGCCTTATATCAAATGTTGAGGCTGCTGGTGTCAATGGTGTGTGTGATATTTTTTGGCACACTTACCAACTGAGCATTAGTTAGATGCCTTAATGCACCGTAATTCTCTAAGGTAACTCAATGCTATGAAGAATTGAGTCGTTCTAAAGGGAAAAGACTTCACATGTTTCGTGTTCAGAGATGCTCAAATGCTCAGATCAATGCTGGCTCTTCTATACAAGGTCAAACTAGCAGCTTCTCCTTCACCCTTTCTCTCTTTTTCCTCAAATGTATTCTGCAGTTTCATACAGACGTTCAAAATACAGCACGGCACAAACCCTTATGTTGCATATCTCGCCCTCCCTTCACCCTCCTCTGTCTCACTTTCTATCCCTTGACTAGCTTTCTCCCTCTTGTCTCACCCTCCTCCCCTCTCTCGCTCATCCACTCTGCAGCGACTCTCTGTTAGGCTATCACTCTCTGCCGGGCTTAGCGGCTCGTTTCTAATCAGCTTACTGCCAATGAGACTAAGCTTGAACTGAAAAGGCGATTGAGGGAGGCCGTTTAGCCACTGGCTGACAACTGGCAATAGCTGGAGGGGATGGTGTCAATAAAACTTAGCAAGTAAAAGTAATAAAATATTAAACAGAAAATAATAAATTACATTGGGTTTTAAGACAGTGAGGACCAAGTTGTGAGTGAAGATAAAGAGGGACAAAAGAAAAAGTACTTCAGTGTTAAAGTGTCCCTTCACCCTGCGCCGAGGGGGACAAGTCTTCAGTTGCTAAGCTGTGCTGTGGCCCCGTGAGGCCATGAACTACCACAATAGCATCAACTCTTATAGTGTCAACATTTTCGGTTGCTGGCTGGGCTGTTTTTTCTTTATTCTGTGGCTAAGCTGTGGATAAAAACTGGGATGTTTTCCAAATGGCCCAGTTTTAGAGCTCCCCTCAAAATTCCAGCCCTGGCTGTCCCATTAGTTACAGTGCGAGCCACGCTGGAGAACAAAGGTTTGGCCGTTGAAAGCTGTTTGGATGGAAGAGGCTGTGCAGGGAAAGCTGCTGTCGCCGCTGTGAGTAGAGCCGGATGTCCAGAATCAAAGGGATGCTCTCATTTCTTCGTGCTTCATTGAGAAATGGGTTCGTCTGCGCAGGGTGGGGAGGGGGTGCAAGGGATTAAATATCTTAACATCTCTCTGCATGAGTGTGGAAGCTAAAGACCTCAGCGTAAATGTATGTGGAATGAGCTTAATTTATCATGCAGCCAGCAGTAAACCCTTTCCACAGGCCTGTTAGCCCCTGGGATGTACTTTCATGTGTGGAATAGCACGTCATGGCATCACTAGCCTGATTATGAGGCAAACTACAATGAGTAATAGAGGGCTCATGATCAGTTTACACTTTTATCTCATCGAGCCATAACATTATGTACAACAACTGCACAGATATAAACGTCCCATTTGGCTGGAGTGACATTTTCTTCCTTAAATTTAGAAGCTGAGCTAAAGCAATTAGTGCATAATCAACGAAACAATATACAGCTCATCTTTTAACTTTTAAGCTTCACAAATAAACCGTTCTGCTGTTTTTTCTTCTGATTGAACATAACACATTTGAATCATATTGATATTTATGTGTGTAATTCCTGATCGCTCTATGATTTGGTATTTCTATTAGCCGATTAGCAATAAATATAGTAGTTTTTCT
Source organism: Rhamphochromis sp. 'chilingali' (assembly GCF_963969265.1). Classification (NCBI taxonomy): domain Eukaryota; kingdom Metazoa; phylum Chordata; class Actinopteri; order Cichliformes; family Cichlidae; genus Rhamphochromis; species Rhamphochromis sp. 'chilingali'. The sequence goes on from NC_137949.1 coordinate 6,895,851, forward strand.
TCATCGCTGGAAAAAGAAAACGACATTAAGCCATGAACAGAATGATTGAAAAGTGGTGAAATCGGCTTATTTCACATGCATCAGATGGAAAGCAACATGGTCCTTATTTTGGAGTTATCTGTGTGCAAACCTGTGAAATTCAAATCCAATATTATTTTTTCTTTAAGCTCAACTTTTGCTCTCCATCAGTTACTGAGTATCTGCCTCCTAGGCTGCAGCTATAGTTTGATTATAATTAGATAGGGGTTGCTAACTACTAGCAGCCTCAACAGTAATTTTATGCAACAATACAAAACCGGGCATCAATATCTGAATCTTAAAAGTATAGCTGGCTGTCTTTGTTCATGTAATCCCTCCCCGGTGTTATGCTAAATGCTGATCAATGTTTATTTATTTTCAAATTTGAATGAACCTCATTTTATAGTGTATTTGGAAAGTTTGCCGCACATTAGTTTTTCACATTTTCTGTTTTAGCTTCAACTTGAACTTTTCTGAGATTTTTGCAACTAAAAGAAAAAACCATAAGTAGGAAATCAGGTCTACAATGCACCGTCAACAGAAGCAGCAGCAACACGTTTTCTTGGGAATGACCTCAAAGCCTGGCACACTTGTCTTCTGACAGCTTCCTCATTCTTCAGAATAAATTAAACTCCACTGGTTAGATGAGGGAACATTAGTACAGGTCTCTTTAAAGGTGCTAGAAAGCCTTCAGGTCCTGAAACCACTCTTTTTTTTTTAGTTGTGTGCTTCAGGTTTTCACCTAGAACTGCTCTATATTTTCTTCATCCACCTGTCCCTCTATGCTAACTAGTCTTCATGTCACAGTCAGAAAAACATCTGCACAGCATGATTCTACCACCACCGTGTTTGACTGCAGGGATGGTATTAATGAGGTGATTCTCAGTGCCTAGTTTCCTCTGTACATGTTTTTGGAAATAGTGGGCAGACAGTTCGATTTTTGTCTCCTCAGACCAAAAAAAGTCTCGCATCCCGTGGTCTGAAAGCAGTCATATGCCTTTTGGTTAACTCCAAGCAGTCATATGCCTTTTAAACAAGGAAAGCTCTTCACCACTCCATAACGGTGTGACTGGTGGAGTGCTCCAACCACGGCAGTCATATGCCTTTTAAACAAGGAAAGCTCTTCACCACTCCATAACGGTGTGACTGGTGGAGTGCTCCAACCACGGCAGTCATATGCCTTTTAAACAAGGAAAGCTCTTCACCACTCCATAACGGTGTGACTGGTGGAGTGCTCCAACCACGGCTGTCCTTTAAAGGTCTCAACTCCAGAAAGAAACACTGGATCTAATTTACAGTGCCCACTGGGTTTATGGTTACTAGTCTGACAACCAGGGAAACCAGATCTAGGAAAACAGTTGCTCCATTTTAGGATTATGCTGGCTGCTGTTAGAGACTTTCAACACTGTGGAGATGTTCTTTTATCCCCAGATCTCACCTTGACACAGTCCTGTCTTATAGCTCTCCTCTTCATGGGCTTTTCACCGAGATATAGCTGTGAGACCTCATGGAGGCAGGTATGTGACTTTCCTAATTACATCGACTGGATTTAATTAGAGAACAGGTGCACTCTAATCAAGAAGCAGAAGTAGCTCAAGGACCACTGATATAATAAAGATGCCCTGAGTTTAATTATTTAAACAGGGTCAACTACTTCGCCCAACGGTATACTCCCCTATTCTGTTTTGAAGTCAACAACATGCTTTTTCTTTGTCACTGAAAAGTAATGTGTGTAGGTCAATGAGGAAAAAGCCAAATCGATTCAAAGATGAGTCTGAAGCACACCAAATGTGGAAAACCTAAAAGGCTGTGAAAGAACAACACTATAAATCTACCAACTGATGCCCTTAAATTTTGGAAAAGCCTCAAATTTTGCGTAAACAACCTTTTAATCTCATCGGCAGTACGTGCCACCCACATGACATGGCTTCTGGAGAGTCCCTGCGTGTACATGTGGTAGTAGTGGGGGATGTTGGGCGGACGGGGGTCTGCAAACCTCCACCAGCACCCAATAGTAATTGGTTACAGTTTGCAGGGGGGAGAGCAGGGAGATCAAATGCTTCCAGGGAGGTGCTGCAAACCACAGACAAATTATACACCCTCCCCTAACGCAGCTGGTCACTTAAGTAGGAAAACATCCTCTTCGATCGGGTGTGCTCTGCAGGAAACTATGGAAACTTTACAAATGGTAAAGTTCAGCCCGCTCTTTTCCTCTTCTCTGCGGGAGAAGATTTAACTGGAGCTGCTCCTCCTTTGTCAGCGTTTCCTGTTTCTGTTCAGTTCTTTAAATGTACTCTAGATTTTCTCACGACACCTGCTCCAGCAAGTCTCAAACCCAAAATTGGAAAGCATTTCCTTCCCCCTTGGCTGTTTCTGTCCCTCGCAGAAGCGGTGGCAGCGGCAACATCTGGCCAGAAACCTGCTGAGATTTCTAGTTTTTCTCAAGCACTGGCTAAGTCTGTGGGTCAGATTTACATTTCTGGAAAACCAACACAGACCAAAATGGTTGTCCTGGCTGCCCTCTGTGTGAGGGGGAAAAAATGCAGTGAGGAATTTATTTTCCCCCGTCTCTTTCTTTTCTTTTTCCCCCAAAAAAACTTTGGAATCAGACAAGCTCTCTAAAAAGAGAAGAGAGGGAAAAAAACAACTTTGAATGCGGAAAGAACAGATGAAGGAGCAAAGAAGTGTAAAGAGCGACAGAAGAGGGAAAAAAATATCACTGGAGGGCAATTATCTTGGCTATTTCTGGAAGACTGCTTTTCCATCCTCCAGTCGGGATGGAGGGAACAGGGAGGGTCTGTTTGGCAGCTGGCTGAAAGAGGTGGAGGGCGAAGATACAGAAGGAGGGAAGGGGAGGGAAGAGAAAGAAGGAGAAGTGAAAGAGTGCATGGTACATTTAAACCTAAAGACTGTCCAGTACACTGAGTACAGCAGGGGCCTGCTGTCCCTGAAGGGCTGAGTTAGTAGGAACACAAAGCAAGAGAAAACAAGTGGGTGGGAGTGAAGAGGGAGGAGTAAGGGGGGGGGGGGGGGGGGGGGGGGGGAATGGGGTGACGCAAAGACAAAGACAAGATAACAGCAGGCAAGAAGCCAAGAGAGAGAGAAAAAGAGAAATCAGGCCCAACACCGCAGAGACAAGAAGTCTGTGGTGGTCATGTGAGCATCTGAATTAGTTTGTAGGCAATCGTTTGAGTAAAATAAAACCGGCACAGGATACTTCAGACTAATGTGAATTTCTGATATCTTGAGTTCACAAAGCTGCTCTGCCAGAAAAAGCTGCTCAAATTTCTGCTTCTCGAGGTCTGAAATATAAACGGTCCTATGGATTAAGTCACTCCAGCAGAGGCGAGCCAAAAGTGTTGCGGTCAAACCTTTCCAATGATTATGATTTTATGGGAAGAAGAAAAACAAAGACTGTCTTGAGCTGCATCTTTTCTGTATGTTAGGTGTAAATGCGCCGAGGTGGACCCCCAACACATTACAATATAAACCCATCAGCCATAACATTGTGAGCACTGACAGGTAAAGCAAATAACACTGATTATCTCTTCAACATGGCATCTGTTAGTGTGTCGGGGAGCATGTGAACATTTTATCCTCAAAGTTGATGTGTTGGAAGCAGGAAAATGGGCAAGAGTACGGTGTGATGGCTAGACGAGTGGATCACACCCAAACTGCATCTCTTGTGGGTTGTTCCCGTTCTGCAGTGGTCAGCATGATCAAAAGTGGTCCAAGGAAGGCACAGTGATGAACCAGACAGAAAGTTGTCATTGCAGTTTGATGCTACATAACCACAGACCAGCCAGGGTGTCTTTGATGACCCCTGTCCACAGCTGAAAGCGCCAGAAGATGGCCTAGTGTAATGAATCATGTTTTTTTATTTAGATCATGTTGATGACCAGGTGTGTCAATCACCCGGGGAACACCTGGGACCAGGATGCACTATAGGAAGGCAAGCCGGCATGCTTTGGGCAATGTTCTGCTGAAAAACCTTGGGTCCTGTCATCCATGTGAATCTTACTTTCACACATCCCACCTGTTTAAGCATTGCTCCTTTGATGGAAACAGTATTCCCTGATGGCCGTGGTCTCTTTCTGCAAGATAATGCGTCCTGCCACAGAGCAAAATGGTTCAGGAATGGTTTATGGAGCACAACAACGAGTTTGAGGAGTTTATTTGCTGTCCAAAATTCCCCAGATCTCAATCCAATCATGCATCTGTGGGATGTGCTGAACAAACGGTCCAATCTCAACTTACAGGACTTAAAGGATCTGTTGTTAACATCTTGGCATCAGATACCACAGCACACCTTCAGGGGACCAGTGGACTCCAATATGTCAGAACGGGACCCACCCAAAATGAGGCAGGTGGTCATAAAGTTATGCCTGATCGGTGTATGTGTCCTTTGAAATGCCGAACCAGAATTCTTCAGGCCTCTAAAGTTTAGAATAAGTAGTTTACAGGAAAACACAGTCTGTCAGACTGAGCACCAACAGATAATAATACAAGCATGACAGAAAAACCCCATCAGTTCATTTGACCACAAAAAATAAACTAAATAAATCGAGAAAGATGTCAACAGAGCCTCAAACCTACAACTTTGTTTACTCAAAGTGGCCTCATTAGACTCTGTCATTGCCCCACTTCCACGTCTTGTTTTCATGTCGAACCATCCAGCTTGTCTGAGTGCAGTGAGGCAAATTTACACATTTTGTAAAGTGCAAACACTTCTGATCAAGAGCGAAGATGAAAGGATAAAAAAAAAAAAAAAAAAAAAAGAGCTGAAAGAAAGACAAAGAACTCGTTAGCGAGTTGTGAGAGCCCAAAGCTAGAGAAGACCTGATGGTGTAGAGTGATTCGACAGGCCTGTAGCTGCTGCTGAGGGCTTTTAACTGCTAGCAATTCAAAAAGTAGGTGAGAGAACAGAGTGCAGGAGGAAGAAGGAGAAGCAGGTCGAGAGAGGAGAGAAAATGGATAAAAAGGGGGATGAAGTAGACAAAGTTGGAGAGGCAGAATAAAATGGGGAAGAAAGTAAGAGGAAATGGATGGGAAAGAACCAGAGAGCAATAAGGAGATGCTGAATGGAGCAGGTGAAGGAGGAGGGAAACGAGAAGGAAGGTAGAATGGAAAAAGAGGGAGGAAAGAAAGTGAGAGGTAGCTAGTAAAAGCCTTTTCTTAGAGTAGATGTGATGATGGCAACATGGTGAAGAAAATGGGTCCTTTTTGGGAGACAGAATCAGTGAAACTTTAAGCTAGAGACAGAGCTGAAGAGTCCTGAAGCTTACAGAGATAAAATACTTCTATCAGCGTACACAAATTTTATTCCGTCTCAGCAACAATTAAGACTGATTAACGTCCTGATTGTGGCATGTTGTGTACATAAGACATGAGCATATTTAACCAATCGTCATTATTCAGCACTCCAAACTCTAACTTGAGCACTGCAAACTCTGCAGAAACCCGATGACCTGGATTAACCTCACAAATAATTAGCATCCCTGAGCCTGGTCCCAGGGAGAGAGCACTTCCTGTTAAAAGGGTGTTCTTCCTTCACACTGTCACCATGAGCTTGCAGAGAGGGTCTTTACAGAGTATAATTGCCTTGAGAGACCTGCTGTATGAAGTGGTGCTAAATAAATAAATCACATTGGATTAAACTGGCTGAAGTGCCACTAGTCATCGCAGTTCCCAGTGAGGCAGCAGAGCTCTTCAAACCCTCATGATGATCTGTTTTGTCTAATTGTTAATTTTCAAAAGAGCTTAATCACATTAAAATGCTGTTTACACATGCATGGATGGATGCCCAAACAGCATTTTAATTATAATTCCTAATAGTAAGCAAAGAATGCACAAGAATCTTTAGTGAACCTGTCACCAATGACAGAGAAAGTGTCATGTGCTCCAGGGCAGGATGCCAGCGCTCATTTGCACCACATTTTGTCTGATTTGAGGACCTAGAGATGACTCTTTAATCTTTATTTTGGTCTTTGGATTCAATAAAACAGAACATAACACACAGAATATAAAATAGAGGCACGTCAAAATGAAACAAAATATAGCAAAAGAAAGAATTTATGAACAAACTACAAATAACATGTTAAATATTAGCTCAGTATCAGTATCTATGATGCAGTTCATGCATTTCGGTGGATATCAGAGCAGCTAGACAGACCTGCAAAAAGCCACAAATGATGAAAATAACATAAAGACAGAAGGAAATGAGGAAAACTCCAGGACGACACAGAGCAAGGACCTAAATCTGAGAGCAGCCCCTTCAGCGGAGCTCTGAGAGCAGCCAGGAACATGTAGGAGGAACCAGGAGAGGGAGGGGAGGCCACGGTAGCACAATGCCTCAGTGTAGCCCCTCAGCGCGGCCTCCAAACAGGGCACAATGACTGCACTGTCAGCAGGCCGTCTCCTGCACTTTCATAGGTCTCCCTGACACCAGGCCCCTCTCCTTTTTCAATAACCAGCACAACAACCTTTTCACGGGCCGAGGCAACGGTTTGCTCCTCGACCGCCGAGCTGAAAGAGACCATTCTGCGCTCAACGGCCGCTGGCTGAGATTGTTTTTTTGTCTCTGCCATTTTTTTCATTCCACGACTAACATGCTATGAGAGAATGGGAGATTATCACCATTTTGCTGCTCGCCAGCCCTCGGGGCATTTTCTCGGTGCTAATGGCTTATGGATAGAGCTACAGAAAGCCGGAAAACCGCGGGGGTTGAAAACATTATTGTGCATTCAAGGCAACAAAGTGCAGAGTTCAGCAATTTCTGCATAAATGGACAGAGCCAGCATCCATTCAGGAAAATAAAAGAAAGAAGCAAGTGTGGGATGAATGATTCAAACCAGCGATTCCGCATCAATGATTCATTGATAGCACGGGAATGTGTTTTTAAAAATTCAAACAGGTCGAACACTTTAGAAAGAAGGCATCCATTCTTAAACACACAAAGACGGGGCTTGTGCCGGTGATGCCCTCCTTCAAGGAGATCAAAGCCAAAACATGAAACTGGAGATGGGCTTTCATTCATGGAGCATGTCGGCTTTCCAAGGAAGAGATTTGCCATTCTGGCTGCAGCCATTAGCCAACTGGAGCAGCTCAGATCCAGCACTGTTGCAGCCTACTGTTGTTACTGGTTTGGTGTAACCATAGCTGCTGCTTGCAAACTTCAGTCATTGATAAATACTAGGCGTGGGGGTCAAATATGATCAGCAGCAGTGCTGTGCAGTGGATCAAAAACCATGGCTGCTAAATCTGAAATGGAAATATTACATTTCATACATTTTATTTAAAAGCAGGGTTTGTTTGTTTTTTTTATAGCTGTGTCAATGTTTTCACCAGCGCTCATTCAGTTGGGCATAGGTCAGTTTGTTTGAAGTCTGAGGTTCTGCCCGGCACAGAAACTAAAACAGTGCTGTGAACACATTAGCGGCAAACTGTGGAAGCTTGTTTCCTCCAATGGAAAAACAAATTGTGATCCATAACTCGAAATCTGGAATTATGCAACTTAAATTTCGAGAAAACAACTTGAAATGTCAAATTAATAAGTCACAATCTCGAGAAAATGCGGAAGGCACCAGCTGCCCAACAGCTCATCGTGAACAGATTGAGTCCAGACCTCTTATGTTGTTATCGTTGGCTCGAAGGCATTCAAAGCTGAAAAACCTGTGATTTTGCCATTTTGGTATTGAATTAGTTCAGGTCAAAACTAACAGACTAAAGTGACAAAAAGTAGCATCGTATAGTCACAAAACTCTGTTCCCTGACAGGTAAAATTCAGTGTTTCTACAGTGACCCTGAGAGGTCAAACCCACTGAAACTTAAGGAAGTGACAGTGAATAGAAAAATGCTGCTAAAGCTCACAGAACACAACCAAAGTCAAATAAAACAACACGTTTGCTATTCGCTGTTTACTGTTAGCTTGTTATTTTCTCCACAAAACACTTCTGTTGTGTTTTAGGGGGTTTTTTGTGTGTTTTTTTTCTATTTCCATAGTGTTTTATTCAGCTTCCACTGTGTTTTGTGTGGTTTTGCAGCATTTCTCTATATACTGATGTTTTGCAAGTTGCACTGCGTTTGACCTCTCAGGGCCACCAGTTTTCAGCAGTCATTCTTTGAAAAGAGCGATTGCTTGCCTTGGTGTATCATGTCCACAAAGCAACAAGCTTTGCTTTTCTTCTCACACATGCTATTACTACCAACTTAAAGTGTTCCTTCAACCTTGAGTGATTGTGGGGTATATGCCGTCTCACACTCCACTCTGGAGGAGAACTTTCAAAGTGATCTTCAGGTGCAAGCAAGTTGTTTGTTGAGGCACAACAACAAACTACACTGATACAAATTATAGGACTTTTTTTCTTCTGAGGTGTTATTAATATGCTCTTAAACATGAAAACATGATCCGGCCTTTATAAGCACCTTTTAGTTTGACTGAAACTGTTTACCTGACCCGGCATGACTCCAGGATATATGATGCACAGGAATGAATAGAAAAAAAAAGATCATTTCATTGTTCATTGTAACTGAAGACCCAATTCAAAAAACCTGTTTTCATTTCATCGTTCAGAGTTACTCTGTCCTTGAGCATTGTCTTTAGGATGAATGAGATACAGTGAAGTGTCCGTGTGCGTGAAGAGGCTGAAGTGTCCTCGAGCAAGACACTGAATCACTGGCAGCTTCACCATCCTGACCTCTGACCTCCCCGTGGAGGGTTGTGAGCACAAAAGCAATTTCCCCACAATGATCACTAATGCATCACATTACCATCCTATAAATGGGAAAAGCTATAATGTGTCATAATTTGTGTCATCCATCATGTTGTCAGTGAGGGAGTGGTTGCTGTTTCTGCCAGAGAGAGTGGCTGTCTATTGATTTAATCAACAACTGGAGGCTTATGTTGAGTTTTTCCTTTTTCTACTTTGTATTAAACTGTAACCTCACATTGTTATTTTCTGTCACTTTCTTTTTTTTTATTTTTATTAACCAATTGTGCTTTTTTTCCCTCCATCTATGGCTCAGGTAGTAGAGCGGGACATCTACTAATCAGAAGGTCATCGATCCTCGACTTCCCCGGTCCACATGCCGAATTATCCTCAGGTATGATACTGAAACTCAAGTTGCCCCCAATGCATTCATTGGAGAGTGTGTGTAGAAAGTGCTTAGGCATAGATAAATGTGTTTGTTTACCTGAAGCCTAACCTTGGCCAAAGTTCCACATAATTAGATCAGTGCATGTATGAGTAATCTTAACCTTCAGATCCGTTTGAGACAGTCGTCTCGACTCGGTCATTTGTAATGATGACAGCACGAGCACATATCTCTAATGTGGTCATGTCAGACAAGCAGCACTGACTGCGAGCACCGAATTCATCCGACTGATTTCAAAACCTTCTGTTTGCGTGTGCAGCCAATTAGAGGAAAGCTGTTTAGAAGGGAGGAGGAGCCAAAAAAGCACGAGCATCATTTTGAAGTGCACATCGTTCAAAGCTACACAAGTTTAATAAGAATCAGAGATGAGCATATTAGGTTCATCTTCATGTTTTTATATTTTATTTCAGTTTCATTTTTTAGTCTCTTTACATCAGATTTCAGTGTAGTTTATTCCTTATTTGCATTTTTTAATTTGTATTTTATGCTTCAGTTTTTGTCCATTATTGATGTATTCATTTATTTATTTATGCGTGTTCTGGGTTAATCCTCCGATTGTTAATAGTCAAACACGCTGCACAGAAACACATGATCGCAAAATAAAGAATAAAGTATTAAAGACAGAAGAAACCCAGGGAAATACTCCCATCTCCATATCTGCCTCCAGATTATGCTGCTGCTGCTGTTGTTGTTGTTTCCATGACCCGCTTTCCACTCGCAGGCTTTGGCCTCAAATCTTAAGAGACTGTAATGTTTTTCTTCCCCTGTTTTCATGTGTGTTTACATCCCCCGTCACTCTGTAGAGAGCAAAGTGACAAACCCATTTTGTTAAGCAGTCTTTTATAAATATATTTTATTTGACTTAAAAAAGAAACTGGCTCTGAAAGGCTCCCGACTGCAATAACCGGCATACTTATCTGAACTCCTCTGTGGGTCTGAGACCAAATGCAGCGCATTATCGCAGAGCCCAGAACAGGCTTTACCAACGCCTAGCAAACTGCAACCAGATGACTTGAGCTCACCTAACCACAGAACCTGGGAGGGGGTGACCTGTGGGGGGGTTACATCCCCTTAATCACCAAACAGCTGCCTCTATAGGAGAGCTATAAAGCTTCAAGATGGCACCTAAAACCAACATTAACTGAAAGAGTTTTAAAAACAGAGCCATAGGAAACCAATTTCCCCCACTACCAAACAAAGTGGGGGGAAAAAGCCCCTCAGCTTTTCTCCCTGTTGCAGAAAACCCATTAAATTCGTCTGAAAGGATCAGTGTGGATCAGTCCCGTGAATGCATGTCACGAAAGGAGTGGGGGGTGGTGAGCAACCGCTAAGGGACAAATCCTGGCAGACAAGGTGCATCGCTGAAGGAAAAAAAAAAAAAAGAAAGAAATACGGTAAATCCCACAGGAGTCGAGGGGAAAAGAAAAAAAAAGGATAACAGAAGACTGAACATCTGTCCTCCTGTCGCAGGTGATTATTTTGGGGCGAGCGGAGTCGGGATGAGGCAGTTTCTCCTCCTTGTTCCAGGAAAACAAAAAGCCGAGTCTGACCTCGGTGGCAGACGAGGAGCGGCTGGTGCCGATCAGACCTGAGCAAACACTCTCCCATCCATCTCGCCTTGATTCAATCGAGCATCTGTTGTTTGCATTCCAGATTATTTAATGGTGCGAGGGAGTGAAAGAGGAGGCTGAGCAGATCCAAACAAAAGTAAATATGGATCCATGTTCTTTAGCCGTTATGACAGGTGAGAGCGTTAACGCGAGCAGGTAAAATTACAATTAATTCACTATCCACGCAATGTTTTTGGAAAAGAGCCTCCCACAGATGACATAGTGGCTGGCACAACAGCTGTTCTCATCAAGAGATCTTTTTTTAGCTGCTTAATATGCTTACAAGATAATAGACACACACACTCAAAAAAAGTAGGAATCTTATGTAAATCATTGAGAGTTCTGGGAAACGTACGACGAGCATGAAACGTGTCACTGATATGTATCAATATCATTTTTTTAAAAGACCATAATGTAGAAAAAGATGCCGGTGTAATGGTGCAGTTGTGTATTGCGTCCACGACAATGGTTCCAGCTCCAGTGTTTACACATGCACACTGCAGCACATGTAGCAGAGAAGCATCACAGCTGAGCCGGCTTTCAGAGGGACCTCTGTGGTTGGCAAACGCAGTCGTCAGAGCCTGTAAATGGCTGTTTACTGCCAGGAATCAGTGTGGTCTGTGGGCACCACATGAATCATTTTTTTTTTTCAGGCAGAATCAAGTCATAGCTGGAGCATAACTGAGCGACCAAATCAGTAACCCAATCGTTTTAATCTTCACTGTGATTCTAGCATATTGGGGAAACATGAAAATGCTTTGTTACTCTGATTCTACGTGAATAAATACTCAACCATTCTACAAATGTTTGGTAAATCTGTGGGATGGATTTGTGTCATATAAAAAGGAGTCTTGTAACAGGTCGACAGAGGTCGGATCTAAACTTTCTGGAGTCAGCCTGGGAAAAGGTGAAGCAAGAGAAGACACTGACAAGCTGTAAATCTACAGAAGCAGACCTGTAGTGAGTTTTTCAAAGGCTGCCAAATCCCTTGAGAAAGAAACAGTACTGCTTAAAAGGCAAAGAGCGGGCACTATATATTAATTTGATTTAAGTTCCCTCTATGTGCACTCTGCTTTAAAAGCCAGAATCTCAGAGGTCCATTAAGAAGTGGGCAGTTTGCTGATAGGCTTCAGGAATCTTTGTTTTAATGTTTTTTGCTCACTATTAGAAACCAGGTTTTCCACCAACCTTTTTCCCAGAGTACTGAGAGGCGTGCTGAGGCTGAGCTGAGTTTGGGCGGGTCTTCGGTTGCGTCCGGCCAGCTTGGCGGCTGGCCTTTCCTTCTTTGGGGACTCAGCGTTGCGAGCTGGGCTGGCGCAGGGCTTGACGTTGAGGTCCTTAAGGACGTCGTAGTTGATCTTGGAGGAGATCCTCTTCTGCTCCAGCATCTTCTCAATGGCCTCGTCAGCCGTGTTAGCTCGGATCGGGGCGTGTTTCCTATTGGGGCCCCTTGGCTGTCGGGATTTCAAACAAAACTAAAGCTTAACATCGCCTCTCATAAAACAAGGACACTTTATAATCTGCAAAACATCTGGAAAACACATTACAGCAAAACAAAGTATTTGCTTCCAGATTAACCAGGTATGTGTGGGCTGTAATTTGGCTTAGCTACATGCTTATATGAGCAAAGTAAGACACTTATCTTATGCAGATTTAGGTTTAGCAGGAATTACTGTAATGTATTAGTATGCAAACATTGACCTGTACACACCGGACAAATAATATTTGTGTGAATATTTCGCGCATTAAAAATAACGGTCTTCAGGGCTGATAAATAATATAAAGGATGTACAAAATGTCGTCATGGTTACCAGTCAAATTGTTGTTTGATTTCCAATTAGTGCACAGGAGTGAACCAACATCGTCACCCCTAGACCTGTACTGCTGGGGTGAAAAATTCAAAGCTACAGGTTGTTGCTTAAAGGGCTCATTAGTCGTTACTCCCTCAGCAGAAACGACTTTTCCTGGAGGCCCAAATTAAAGTTTTGTCCTGGCTAGGACCGCATACATTCAAAACAAGTCCTGATCAATCAGTTCTTTGAACCAGACAAAGCTCAAATGTTATCTGAAAACAGTTTGTCTTTATATTAAAGCATTTGGGTCCCATGGAGGATTTGCCCTCTAAAGGTAAGACTAAAGAACAGCTTTTCAGGCAAATATAAAACCCAACGTGTTTCTGTACAAATGCAGTTTATCTCAATTATTGAGGTTATCACCCAGCTTCAGTTACTCTGCATTAACCTTGACCCCCTCTCTAAATTATGACATAGATCAGCAGAGATTTCCTTAAAACTTTTAAAAACACACTTTTAAACAAGTTTCTTTACACACTTGATGTGATCAGTTGAAAGCCCCTCTTCCCTATTCAGCAGCTAATCAACACAGAATATTAACGGTTACCAAATGAGAAACAAAGGATGCTCAAATCCTTTGTGCATCAACACGATGTTCTTCCTGTTGTTTATTCAGCCACTTATTTGTCAGTGATGTGACAGTTTGCTGCTGGTTGGATAAGAGCTGTCGGGAGGCTGCGTGTCTCATTAGATCTGTTCCACTGCAGTTAATCCAGCTAGTTAAAACCAGTGAACAGATGTTGGGTCTAACAAAGGGCCTGTGCTGAGCCAAAACCAGTAATGGCAAATGAGAAGAAACCAGTTCCACAGGACTTACTGCCCGTCTGTCTGTGTTTAGTCTCAGTCTGGCTCACAGTACCGCTCACTGTCCATCTCACTTTGCAGTTTTTAATGCATCGACTCTACTTCAGTCATTTATCGCTAAAGACTGACAGGTTTAAGCTCTTCACTGCTCAGAATGTGATGCTTTTGACTGGTTTAAGCACTGAAAAATTGGCTTTTGGAGTATTGGTCAGACTCTAGTGATACTTAATTACATTACCTCGGGCAGTAATATATCCCCCTTTTCTCAACTTTTGCATCTTAATGTATTTTTATTCACTGTTCCTCTTACAAGTAAAACCTACAGAAAATAATTCACAGACAAACTGCAGCTCCAGCGATATTCTTTTGAATAAATTACTGCCTGAATGATTATCTGCCTGCACAGAATCATTAAACCTGATGGGCAGGTTTAACGACTGCATGCAGATTACACACAGTACTGAGGTACTGACATATATATACACACACACACACATATTTTTTATATTTATATATATATATATATATATATATATATATATATATATATATATATATATATATATATATATATATATATATATATATATATATATTGCTGAATCTGCAAACTTACTACACATGGGGTAAGTTTGCAGGGGTCCATCCAACTGTTTACATCTTTATCTGATCATTTCAGCGTGGCATGCAGTTGGGCATTTAGGCCTGAGAGTTTGAGGCACTTATTACAAGCCTGCAGGAGTTCTCCTGAGGTATGTGGGACACGCATTACTAAAACTTTATAGGAGACCACTTTCCTTATTTCCAGCCACACAACTTTACTACTTTTATTCCTCAACTTTACTAGAGTTTGTTTGCATGATTCACAGTTCAAAATAATCTGTATATTAATCTATAATACTCTATATAATAATCTATATAATAATAATAATCTGTATTTACCTTATTCTGAAAGGATAAAAGCTTCCTTCCCCCTCGATTTAAATCCCATTTTGTTCTGATTGGCTGTCCCTTGTAAACAAGCTTTATGAGGGGCAGCCAATCAGTGGGTGAGGCTTCTCAGAGCCAGAGTGTGCATATTTTGGCTAACCGTGTTCAGTGACACCACACAGATCAACAAGCCCCCTTTTTGCCTTCAGAACAACTCAACAAACCCCTACACCACCAGCAGCATGAACTGTTAATAGAAGGCAGGATGGATCTGTACTTTCATGTTGTTTAACTCTGACCAGGAAACATTTTCCTGCTGCTCATTTTTGGTTCTGTGCCAGCTGTGGACTCAGTTTCCTGTTCTCAGCTGACAGGTGTGGCACACTGCGTGCTCTTCTGCCATTGCTGCCCATCTGCTCTTCTGCATACCTTTGTTTCTGTCAGCTCAATGCAGTCTGGCCAGTCTCCTCTGACCTCTGGCATCAGCAAGAAAACTGCTGCTCACAGGATAGTTTCTCTTTTTCAACCATTGCCTGTGACCTCTGCCTGAAATACTCTGAGCAGTCTGTGTGGCATCAACAATTATGCTGCTTTTAATCGCTTTTGCTCCTAATCCGGTTGTTCAGTCTGACGTCACTAGCCGTGTCTGGGTCTAAACTCCGCTGCAGGTCCATATATCAAACGATCACTGTGGCATTACTGAGAGTTGAAAAACTGTCTAAAGTCTTTCATCTTTAATAAAATGATCAGCGTTCTGCTCTACCAGGTGTAACAATTGAGTTTAACATCCAGACATCCATGAAAACGGAATTTATGACATTTAACGGAGTTAGAAGTTAGCAGGGAGTTAGCTCGCTAGCTTCTATCTAAATATAATATAGCATGTCCTGACTGCGGGGTTTTGGAAACAAATTAAAACGTACAGCTCTGTTATCACTTCCAACATAAATGAAGACAGAAAACTAAACAGCAGTGACGTTTGTAGGGTTACTGAAGTTTGGCTAGCTGGTATATAATGATGTGCTACGTGACCGCTAGCGACACAGCTATGTTAGCATAATATAAACAAGCTAACTTTTTTTCCACTCGATAAAAGTTAACGTGAGTGTTCTCGGTGGTCAGGAACAAATGTAATCGCATGGCAGGATGCTGTAAAAGGACCAAACTTCAGCCAGGAGAACAACTGAGATAATCCATCCACAATACGAGGTTAGTCATTCATATACTGCTGCATGGGCTGGGCTGTAGTTACACCCTAAGGTTTTAAAAACTGAGCTTAAATAAATGATTAGCGGGAATAAAAGCCGAGGGAGGTCAACAGTGATCACTGACTGTTTTAGGAGCTTTTTGAGATCAAATAGAAGAAAATACATAACATTAAACATGTTAATAACACAAAAGCCATATTAAACGCAGACTACTTTAGGCCCGGAATTAGGATTCGTCGCGTCAACACTGAACAACCGGATCGTGATCCTGAAGTTTGAACTCCAGCAGGTCCTCTTCACCTTCCCTACATGCCAAACTGCACTGAGTTGCTTCCATATGATTGGCTTATTAGATATTTGTACTGTCAGCTGAACAGGTATACCTAATAAAGTGACCTGTGAATATGTGTGACAGGGAATATGGGTGCTTTAATGATGTTCGTTAAACAGATCCTTCTGCAAAACGAGTCAGGCAAACTAATATCTGTGGTACTTTTCAGGTGTTTTTTTCTTCTTTCGGGTCTGAAACATTTTGTCAAAAGAACAATCTGAGACATTTCAGGCACAATGAGTCTAGCGCACAGACCGATAGCCGAAGCAGAAGAATGAGCGGCTTTTTGACAGGATTGTGTAGGGTGCAGATTTCAAGTAGATAAGCGGTCAAAGTTGAGGCAGCCGCTGGTTGGACAGCTGGGAGATATGAACAGATCATGCGGCATCAGATGTGACCGGTGCTTTTACGGCTGACAAATTGTGTTACGGCCCATTTGGCCATTTTCTGTCTGACTGATCAACTCTCACCCTGCCTGACCACAAAAAAAAAAAAACAAATAAATAATGCTGCCTGACCATTTACCGCCTCAGACAAACTTTCTGTCATCCTGGCGAGCTCAAACAAAAATGCCCGCCCTTATCTCAAAGTTTTTCAGACCGTCTGCTGTTACCTTTCTCTCTTTGTAGATCCCGAGCGCCTTCTCCTTCGCTATCTTGGCTTCCTTCTCTGAAAGAAAATAAAAGAAACAGTCTGAGCATACAAACTTATAGATAGTGCACATAAATATGACACAACCTGAACGCTCAGGTTCATTTGGAGGTTTAGCTCTGTTTGGCTGATAGAGGACTAAAAGTAGGAGGTAGATTCTGGGACAAACCAACCAATGAGCATTAACTTCACCACTGAAACACTAAGATCGTGTTGCATACTCAAAGGTACCTTTCTGCTCTTTGAGGTAGGTGGAGTTTTCTGCCATCCAGAGTGCCGTCTTGATTTTGACTTCTTTGTCACTCAGCAGATACTGCAGAGGAGCACAGGGAGAGGCAGGAGTTCACTTTACAGGGAGTTTCCCAGTTTTTTAAGGTAAAACAGCCTGCTGCTAACCTCTGCGCTTAATCATCAGTTAACCAACCTGGTTTTTACATATTTTATCAGAAAGAAGAAAGCAACATACTGAACGTAAAAAAAAAACCACAGTTTGAGTCAAACTTCTCTTTAACGATGTGCTTCCATGTTCCCACATCCCAGCAAATAACCCTGTGAATCCAATGTTATCGTACACAACACATTAGAGCTTGCACTCTTGACTGAGATAAACACATTACACAGCGAGGCTCACGCTTTTATTTATGTTTTTATTCATTTTGAGGCCTATTTTGTCTTCATTTTAGAAGGATTCCTATTTTCTATATAAAGAGGAAAGTTGCTGTTTGCAGGTCATTGACGTGTAGTCGAGTTTCCTACATGTGATTGAAATGTGCACGGCTGTTATAGACGTGATAAGCTTTGTAAAAATATAAATTGCAATAAGTTGCTTTTCTGGCCTCCAATCCAGCTTGTCTATTTTGCATTTAAGCAGCCAGTCAAAAACAAGCAGAGGCGGGACTTAGAAAGACAACAGCACTAACAAACAGGTTAATTCAACATTAGAGTCAGTTGTTTTTGTAACAAAAGAAGCCGTAGACGAGCACGCACAATTTGATTATGATTATTATTGATGAGTGAAGAGATAATCTGTCCAATGCAAAGATTTGTCTTGTATTTCTTGTCCCTGTAGCTGCCTTACAGTTTTAAGATTTTGTTTTTTAAAATTCTGAAAATGAACCATGTCCAAGTTTTTAGCTATTTTTTACCAAGCTAACATGCTACATGCTAACAGTTCTGCAATAGCAGAAAACATTTGATGAGATTTTAACTCTTCTACAGGAAAAGCTAACAGAATTTTCTACATTGAGAAAGATTTCAGGGCATTGAAGGCACATCGCATGTGTGAATCTGTAGTGTGTACGGCGTGACTGGAGCTGCATACGCAGCAGGTACGTACCAGCTCTATCTCACTGTCATTTATCCCACTCAAGTCGAGCTCCCCGCTGTCAGCAGCACCATCTGTCACAGAGACACACACCAGAATGGACACTCTTAGATTTGCTGTAACACACGTTTTTACTCCAGCCGTCCCATCCCAAAGGGCTGAAACAGGAAACGGCAGCTTGCAAAAACAAATAAATAAATAAATAAAATCTCTTCCTTGTGGAAGATCTGTGAAGCATCTTCTATCAGGAGGAAATCGCTAAATTAAAAAAAAGAAATAGAAAAATGCACTGTGACTTCTAATAAGACGCTAACAGGCTTAACTCACTTTAAGCCGATCTACCTTCACACGCATTCTTTTCAATTACGATACGCTTTCTAGATTTCAGCACGCTTTATTTTGAAACACTGGGATGCTGAAACAGCGATTTGCATTTTTCATAAGATGGCCGAGACACGCTCCCGCTCCTACCTGTGAAGGATGTGTCGATGAAGGAAAGCGGTATCTCAAATCTTCCGGTTGCACAAAGTCCAATTTTGGAAAAGAAATTTCAAAGAAAATCTGATTGGCTTTGATAAAAGGAAACAAAAGATGACTTTTTTCTTTCTTTGGAAGAAGCGGGAGCGTGTGCCGGCTTTGACAGGAGAAGGAAACCATCAATGGAAATTCAACAGCTTTCACTCCAAAAGATTCTCCACCTTGATTAGCTGTTTTGCAACAAAGTGCAGTGTTTCTCTGGCTGCCTGCAGACATCAGACAGGCAAAGACTGAAAGGCTCGATCTGAAGAAGCAGCAAGCAAAAGGTTTATGGGAGTCATTTAACTTCTGTCAGGCTTTCTGTGTTTGACATGTTCACAGGGGCCCTTCTTTCCTGAAGTTCAAACTCCCAGTCGGCGGCAACTTCAAAGAAGAGCCACCTGAGTCCACGGGCAGCTTCATTAAGGAGAGACAGGTGCACAGACAGGCAGGGAGCAGGCAGAGAAGAAGAAATACATTCATCCTCAGACAGTAAAGGGTGTGTTTGCTGCACCAGTGGAGAGGTTGGGGGGGGGGGGCTAATTCTAGTCAGCTTTTTTTTTTAGTTCAGTTAGCAGATTGCAGCTTCCTTAAAAAAGAAACCGCTCCAGAGGAAGAGACAGGTCAGTCGCTATCTGTCGGGCCCAGCCCTCTAAGAACTTCCTCCCCATGAAGTGCGGGGCCGAGATAAGACAGAGACAAGCCCTGGGAGAGATCGGCAGCTCCGGGAGGCAGAGAGGCAGCGACACTGAGAGCTGATAACACCAGTCCAACCCCGCAGAGAGCAGGGGGGAGGGAGCAATTACTGAGTTATTATTCAGCCGCTGCTTTGATATATCGACACTTGCTAATTTTAATCAAACCCATAAAATTGTTCTTGGTGAGAGTGCAGGAGAATCTGTGGACCGCAGGTTGACAATTTGCCTCGGTATATCAGGAAGGTAAAGCTGAAATAAGAGACATCGGGCTCTTCGATTTCACCTTCCTGCCTATTCGTCTTTTTAATGAAGATGTGAAGGGTGCAGAGCCAACAGGCAGGGATGTCACGTGAAGTCGAGGACCAATATATAACTTTATTGCTTCCAACAAGGAGATGCACGTCTCCTCAGGTACGAGTAATCGGGACTCAGCCTGATGATAAATGCAGCATCTACAGCTAACTTCACAGTGAAGGACTACACACATACAGAGAAGACTCAAAGCACTGAGGAACTTTTAACATTCAGATTTCATCCAACTGAATATCTATTACACCCCCACTTTCATTATGGCACAAGAGTGAGCCTAAACATGTGACGTTTGAAAAAACAAAGCTGTTTACACTGTGTCGATGGTGTTAAATAATCGGTTAAGTGAGGACCTGAGGTGAAATTCTAGGTATTAGAGGAAGTCTAATAATCTGGACAGACAGAGAAAGAAAACTAATAGGAGCAGGTCACTAAAGCTTTTTTGGAAAGTACTATTTTGTTGTACGAGACCACAGAACATGCACCAGCTTCTCAGATATATAATTTAAGGTCTCCTCTCTCTGGCACAAAAAGCTATGACCTGTTGAGGTACAGATACAGAACGTCAGTGTCCTGTTGGGCAGGCTGGCATTTAGACATAGGCAGCAGTTTATGCAAGTTTAGCTTCCTGGAGCCGGGGTGCACCGTCCTGCAGGAGGTGGTGCCTGAATCTAAAAACCAAGTAATGTGCAATTAATAGATTATGAACAAGGTTTTACTACCCAAATATCACAACCCACTCTGTTCAGAGTAAGCTAACAATCTTTTTATTTGGATGATGCTGCTGACTTCAGAGAAACAACAAACAAAATCCTCTTTTAAGAAACCTTGAAGCATTATGAATTTGTTCCTGGTTTCAATCGTACAACCGACTAGCTGAACTTGTCATTCAGTGTTTATTTGTGAAAACAGATCAACACTTTTTCATACAAGATAAAAATCTGATAAAACCTGAAGAATCTCAAAATGACTGAAGGAAAAAACAAAACATGTGCTTTATGTTACTTCGAAGGTCTAATGATGAATTTAGAATAAGTAGTAGGATACCATAAACGCATGATGGTCAGGCTGGGCTAAATAAGCACTAAATCCAAGCCCCTTTAATGAGATTATCTCATTATTACACAGAAGACAAAATAATTTAAGCCATCTGGCCCTCATCAGTGGAAATTCAGTGGAAACTGCTGAAGGCCAGAAACATTTTGTGTCACTATGAATAAGAAGTGGTGGATTACATCACCTCATTAGAGAGTGTGTGTGTGTGTGTGTGTGTGTGTGTGTGTGTGTGTGGGGGGGGGGGGGGGGGGGGGGGGGGGGGGGACGACTCGCAGCACATTCACAAAACTTCCAAATCCTAAAAGAAAACAGAAATCACCTCCCTGATGACCTTGTGCATGCAGAGAAACTACTTTTCTCTTCCTGTCCAGGCTGACAGAAGCCTGAGGTCTTTTTGCAGCAGCTCAGTAGCTCAGAGATGCAGCTCTGCCTGCACATCAGTGCTGAGGAGGAAAAAGAACCAAAAAAGAAAACACACACACACACACACACACACACACACACACACACACACACACACACACACACACACACACACACACACACACACACACACACACACACACTTTCCCAAACAAACCCTACTCTTGACAATGTGGTAATAAATTCTTTTAAATGGTAAAATGGTAAATGGCCTGTATTTGTATAGCGCTTTACTTAGTCCTTAAGGACCCCAAAGCGCTTTACACGTTCAGTCACCCACCCATTCACACACACATTCACACACTTTTAAGACAAAGGGGAAGCACTAATGGAGGGAAAAGCAGGGAAACAGGCAGTCATGGCTAAAATCATTCTGAGATCTGGACTTTCAGTGGCTTATATAATATTTTTATTATATAATATTTTTATATAATATTTTTTATTTGTATTTGTAACACACAGCTTACAGTGAATTGTGTCGGTATTTAAAGCAGAAAAAAAGTCAGCCCGTGAAACTAACCGCGCCTCTGAGTGCTGTTTGAGGATTGAGCTCAAACACTATTTTGACCGGTTTAGTGCTACGTAATGTCAGAGAGAACCCCACCCAGCTGCCCTTTCAACTTCTGTTTGCTAGAAGCAGCCAATCACATGAAGGTTGGCTTAAAGGGCGGGCCTTTATTTGATCAATGGATATAGACACTGTGACATCACCAGTTTTTGGATTCTGTAGCCTCATCTGGTCTTTAAGTGATTACGTTTCAAGCCCCGAAAAAAAGGCAGTGACCAGTGTCGGCCTCTCTCGGTTTTTATTACCGCTATTCATTTTAAAGCTCAGAAAAAAAGGTTAGCATTCATCCTCCAGGTTCACTGTGTTTATATTATGCTAACCATAGCTGTGTAGCTATCCACCACGTAGCACATCATTATATACCAGCTAGCCCACCTTCAGTAACCCTACAAACGTCACTGCCGTTTAGTTTTCATTTATGTTGGAAGTGATAGCAGAGCTGTACGTTTTAATTACATCACAAATCTCTCAGTCATTACATCATCTTTAGATTATATCATCTTTAGATGGAAACTAGCAAGCTAACTCCCTGCTAACTAAAATTTAAAAATTGTGTTTTCATGGATGCCTGGATGTTAAACTTAATTGTTACACCTGGTAGAGCAGCCACACTGATCATTTTAATGAAGATGAAAGAATTTAGACAGTTTTTAACTCTCAGTGATGCCGCAGTGTTTGTTTGACTTTGGCACCTGAAGCAAAGTTTGAACCTGGAACCGGCTAATGATGTCAGACTTAAAGACCGGGTACAGCCTCAGCATTTTAGCTGCAACACCCAGAGAGTTAAGTTCCAAGTTATCAGCTAAAATCAACAAGCTCGTTTAGCAAGTTGCATCCGTGAACTTGCACACATACAGAAACACAATCTGCTAATTAGTGCTAAGCTAAACGCTAACTAGACACACTGTAACGTAGAGTAGGCCCGAGAGCCATCGTTGAGAGGTCCAGACAACACCACGTGAGGATACAATCAGACCAGTGTCAACTCTGAGGTGAGTAAACTGAAGCAACTACCAGCTTCAGCAAAGGATACTGTTGATCGACATATGACATGATAAAGACACAAGAGGGTTAACTAGACATCTGGAACTTTTAAAGCCCCCTAGCAACCAACTACCATCTACAAGGCAAAGTCCTTTTATCTGGATGGATAGATGGATGGGCTTTAGTCATTCAGGTCCCAACAGTCATGCGACCTTGATAGGTGACTCCAGAACAAGAGCAGGAATGCCTCGTCTTGGCATTAAATTTCACTTCAGTATTCACTGTGCATGAACACGAGGGATGGCTCATCCCTCCATAAACAATGTGATTTAACTGGCTCCAGCCCACATATGATATATTTTACTCGCTAAGCTCCTTTATCTGGCATCACAGTAAGGACACTTATTTGCTCACAGCTGCAGGTTCGACAGCTGTCTGAGAAGATGCCAAATTCAATTTCTTTTCAGGCATACGGCTGGCCTGAAGAAAAATCAAGGAGAAAGCAAAAATCACTCACAGGAAGGTGGTGTTCAACCAGCCTAATCCACTGCAAGCTGTTAACCCTATCACCCTGTTCTCTCGTGGCCCTCACAGCCAGGTAACCTGACCCAACGTATACTCCTCAACCCCTCTCTTACTGCTTCAGAATTACCCCCTAATACTATCCCCTTCTTGGCCGTCTCCCACATATCACAGTGTCCCGGGTGGCAGCAGGCCTGTCTGATGTGGTCAGGAGAAAAAGATGCTTCACCGCAGAGGACCTCTAATACGAAAGACGAGAGAATAAAAGAACACAAAGAAACTGAGAAAATGTGCCCCGCAGGAGCGAACGCTAACAGGTGAAGTAGACAGCCTTTTGAAGATGGTGAAGGAGGCAGAGAACAAGAGATTTAAAGGGGGGTGGGGGGGGCTGGTGAGTGAGCCAAGCAGAAAAAGTAAGACATAATGCGGCCGCTGAGGATCCTTATTTTTCTTAGTGTCCACAAATCCCAGAAAAAGACCAGAACCAACAACGTGTTTAGGCTGTCTCTCAATGCTTCCTGCCTCCCTGTGCTCCCACCTCCAAAACCGCTGGATCCCACTGAAGACATAAAGCTTTAAAAACACCTCGCACATATAGAGTTTCATTTGTAAACATGCTTTACAATTTCCTGAACAAGTTAGCCCCTGTAGTTTTAGGCTAAAATAGGAGGCAATGTGCATTTACTGGGGCACATATGAAGTAAATGGAACCTGTTCCAGCTGCATCGGTTAGTAAAAACCAGCTTTTATTAATTACAGCCACTGAAATCCCACAAACGTTAAACTGAGGATTGGTTTTCAGCGTTTAACTCAATTTATAATCAATTAAAACTCGATGACTCAGTTCTGTAGCTGTGGCCACTAAAACTCGTGGCCTTCCTCCAGCTCCACACTGAGTAGAAATGTTACCTGTACATGCTAATTTGAGAGTTCCCACTGTGCGGGTGTCTTCAGGCAGGAATAATGCAGTCCCAGCCTGGTACTGAGCAGAGTTAAGCTAGATTTATGCCTGAACTGCGTGTCAGATAGCTTTGGAAACTCCCTTCCTCCACAGCTTTTAGATGTTGGATATGGCGTATCAGTGTCGCTCCTTTTATCTGCAACTTTCTGAAAGAGATGATCCCACATCCAACGCTCTGCTACTTTTCCTCCAGAGCTCTCGTTTCTTTGTTGCTCAGCCATTCGTAGCACAAATACAACCCAAACAACCCTTTGAGTTTGACCCCAGAACCAGATGAGGGAAAAAAAAGTGTGTGCATGCATCTTTCAACAATATTGTGTATCCCTCCTCCTCCTCTGCACTTCTTCATGACTTTTACCAAACACATTTGATTTCTGACCGGGCTGATCAGCATGTTTAAAGGAAAATTACCTCAGTCTGCTCTGTCCATGCCTCAGCTTATCTTCGGAAAGGACATTAACATTCAAATATTTATTTTAGCTTGTCCTCCTGTTACTTACTGAACCTATAATCTGGCACAAGTGACATTTGTCATCCCAAGCGATCAAAGCAATAATCAGGCCAGGCTCAAAAAGACAAATGCTGCGCTTTGGTCTTTGCAATTTTTTGCAATAGGGGGAGGGGTGGTGAAAAGTTTGAGATGTATTCCAAACAGGAAACCGATTAGATTGCAGCCCTACCCTTCAACACCGCGGCTCGTTCGTGATTTTAACGGGTTTTTTGGCCAATGATGAAATTACATTGTGCAGAAGTGAAAAACAAAAACAGTGGCTAACTTGAGGAATCTTTCAAATGATCAGATGTTTAACTTTTAGTTTTCCACTGTTAGAGCCAAGGGATTCCCAAAAAGTTGGGATGTTCTGTAAAAATCAAATAAAAAACAGAAAACAGTGATCTCCAAATCTGTTGTTTATAAGACATTTTCTCATCGTCGTGCTGGCTGAAAATTAAACGCAGCTTTATAATGCTTTAAATCAGGCTTGGCCAACTCCAGGCCTTAAGGGCCGGTGTCCTGGAGGTTTTAGATCTCAACCTGGGTCTACACACCTGAATCACATGATTAGTTCATTACCAGGCCTCTGGAGAACTTCAGGACACATTGAGGAAGTCATTTAGCCATTTAAATAGCCGTCCTGGATCAAGACCACATCTAAAACCTGCAGAACACCAGCCCTCGAGGCCTGGAGTTGGACACCCCTGCTTCAAACCCACGTCTTTTTCCTTCTGATGACCAGCAGGGGGCAGCAACTTTGGTCTTGCGGTATATAAATTCTACTGCAAAGTACTTTGTTTCCCTTAATTCATGACCTCAGTAAGCACTTTCCTGATGTGCTCACAGTCACACTCTTAAACTTCAACTCCTACATCGAACAGCACGTTTACTTTGTACATTATGATCTCATCGGTGTCTAGAAAAACAATAAAGAGGGTCTGCTTTTGGGTGGGGCCTACTTGTGGTTGAGAAATCAAACATTCCCCGTATTTGTGACGTCTCGTTTCAGAAAGCTAAGGTGGCAAGACCCACAAAGTCAGCGCAAGTCCTCACAAACCACTTTGTCCACATTGTCTACAAAAGACAGCAATCAGTCTGTGCTTCTGTCTCCGGTTTGGCAGCATGTGGTCGAAAGTACATTTCTCTACAAGTAGAATAAAGCATATCTAACTGACAGGTGAAGGAGTTATCGGCCCCCGTGGGGTAGAAAAATAAGTCAAATCTGGCTTTGGATAAGCATACTTGTTAGTAGGAACATCTAAATGTTGGTGTTGATTTCTGTATAGTGAGTCCAAATCATGACTCACGCACAACCATATAGTTCATTTTTCTTAAGAAAGTCAAACTATACTGATCCTAATGGAAATTTTGACAGCAGGACATTTTGGTTGATAACATTTGTTGACATTAAGAGAAACGGAAAACCCCCAGCCTTACTCTCACAAAGACATGATAAACAGCAGATGGAAAGGCCAAAGACAGCAAGAGACACTGAAGTCGTAACAAGGGGAGAAAAATGAGAAAAGCAGGGAGATAAAGACAAAAAGAGGCAGAGCAGGGGAGATTAAGAGAGAAAGAATGAGCTAGGTAGGACACAGAGACAAACAGACTGATGGAGAAAAGGCAGCAGGAGGGAGGACGAGGAGGAATGAGAGGACAGCAGCTGGGAGACCAGGCAGAGAGAAAAGACTGAAGACAGTAAAATATGAGTTAAGACGGAAAGAAAAGTTAGGATAGAGAGACAGAGAAAAGGGAGGCTTAAGAGGAGTTCAGTGATCTTTCTCTAATCCTGAGCTGTATTTCATTTAGGCCTGATCTGACAGAAATGACACAGACAGAGAAGACGAAGGGAGAGCGGGGATAAAAATGGAGGGAAAAAAAGCCACGCTGGCTGAATTAAAAGGAAGCACCAGTCTGCTGACTCCTCCACACCTCATGTCCTCTCCCCCTCCCCCCTCTACCTCCTTCCCCTTCTGGAAAAAAAAAAAAAAAAAGACAAAAAAACAAAAACTGAGTGTGTGTGATCTAAGGGATGAATGGGGCTGTGTAGCCTCGGTGCTGCAGGATCACCCATCATCCACACTTCAAACGCAGCCCACATTATCCAGACTCTCAGCTCTTGATGTCAGCAACAATCCTGATCCACTCCTACATACCCAAACCCTTCGACCTGCGCCCAGCTCGGCCACGGGGGCCGCAGGGAGGAGACACGTGAAGGGAGATGTTTTCATTTGTCAGGTTTTCTGCTTTGAGATTAGACGGTGGCTGTTAGAGGTGAAGTGAATGAAACTGCTGCACAAAGAACGCAACCAAGCGATACTTCTACGCACTGGCTCTGGTGTGCACTGAAAAACCAGCTTAAATAATTACTCAAGCAGGAACGATCTGCTCTAAGGAGAAACTTTAGCTAGTAATCTTCTGTCCTTGTTGATTAAGACAGTACACCTTACTGCCCACTGGGGGCAGTACAGCTTTTGACAGCCCATTTGTGGCATCTAGCCAAGTTTTTAAGCATCCACCTTGACCCAGTACAACCAGCGGTCTTATTATCTGCGGTTTACATTCAGCAACCAGGTTTCTCTCGGAAACAGCGTTTCTATTCAGCAGACAGGTACCATGTTTGCACGGAGTGATGATTGCATTTAGAAACAAAGTATGACTATGACAAAGTGAGGAGGACTGCAATGATAACGTATGATAAAATCCAACAGCACAGCTGCAAACTACTGATCCCAGTCGGCGCTGGGCATGTTTTCAGCACATCCAATAGAATTGTGAGTGTAGCAGCTGAGAGGGATTTCTGGATTCAACGCTCGAATGCTTTTAGTTTAAAGAATTATTAGTTTAATAGTCCAAGCTAACAGAACTGTACGGCCAGTCATAAAAGTCTACAGCTCTTGAGATTCTGTAAATGAAACACAGGAACGAATGTCTGACAAACTATTGTTTGGATCACAGGCCACAGCAACCGGTCTGACGCAGTAATGCTGTTGTGACGATGCAGTCTTCTTCCCTGCATGTAGCATAAATCATTTGTGTGAATGCGCTTTGATTGCTAGCTGCAGTGCAGAGATGCAATTACAGAGCTTGAAATACACATTTAATAAAATGAGGAATATGATAACAGACGGGGTTTAAAGTGATCGAAGTAAAGAAAAGTGCAGAGAGCAAAGCAGATTATTGATTTTTTTGAATATTTTCTTTGCAAAGAGGGCTACTTCATATGTTGCCAGTCATATTATTTATATAGAACGTCACAGATAAAAATTGCCTTTGTTTGAATTTTTTTTCTGCAAGCTGGACACTACTGCATATTTACTCTTTGCTTCTACTCATGTTAAAGCATGCCTGGACCAGACTGTTGGCTAAATGCCTCGTATGTAAAAAAAAAAAAAAAAGGCAGCTCTGGTGTAAAAGTCCTTCTCTGCAGTGCTATGAGGTAATAAGGCTCGATGCCAGTGCTGCCCTGAAGAAATAACCAGCCGGCCGAGGCAATAAATAGAGTGAGAGATTCTCGCTGACACGGGTGGGCTGGGCAAGCCCATTAAAACGTGACCTCCACTGACCTTGGAGGAGCTGAGGCTGAGCATACGCCCACTCAACCACCTGCTTCTTCTCCTCCTCCCCCAGACACAAAAATGGGTGTGAGTGAGTGAGGGGGGGGGGGGGAAATACCCCAGAAAGCAAAATGAAGCCAACTTGTTTATATTTGAAAAGTTTCCTCATAAATGTGGACTTTAAATTATATTTTGTTTCATTTCATCATTTTGCACAAACTCCATTAAAATCCCAAAACTATAATTAACAAAACCATAACTGATCATAATTAATAATAATGTAAAAATGAATGAGTGCACACTGCAATGTCTTTTTATTCTGTGGCACAAATTTCCCAAATACTCACTCTGGTGGCCATATGGGTCTTAATCTGCTGCTAAAAATAGTCCCTAACGAAGGTTTGATGCCTCTGGTTTGAGCGTGCATGTAGAAAAACTATAGAGTCTGACTTTTTAAAGAAATGTGTGTGCAAGAGAGCAATGTCTGAATGAACTGCTGGTCTCAGTGCTGCAGGCTCGAAAGCTTTTTTGTTGCTTTCATGACTTTTTTTTGGCAGCAACAAAAAAAACATATGATATAATAAAGTCTCTGGCGATCAAGGTATGATGGATTTATTTTTCTAATATTTATTTAAGTTTATTTATTCATTTGTTTGTTTAAATGGCCCTTTTTTATTTCAACTATAACACAAACCAGATCTGCTCCAGATCCCAATTATGTGATGTAACTTTGCAATAAATGCCACTCAAGACTCCACAGACCTTTAGCCACATGCACTAACCCTCTGAGCTCTGTCAGCTGCTGCGCTTCCATCCAAATGAGCAAATGATCAAGTGACATTCTACAAAGTCTGTCAAATAAAAATGCTAATTTTCCTTTTTATCGGCTACTGTTATGGAGATGTACTCAGCAGGACGTGACGAAATGAGATGATTAAACGGGTATCAGCAAATGCGCTTGCTGCCTCACACCTGCATTAAAAGATATTTAAAGAACGACTTTGTCATCGCTGTTCAAACACTAGCATTTGAATTTGGCAGAGTGACATTCAAATAATGTCTCTGCTGGATTCCTCAGGCCACACTGCTATTGGTCCTCATTCACAGGGGCACAAGCTGGACAAAGCTGCTCTTTTTCTAAGTCAAAACTTGATCTGGTTTTGAAAAGGAGACAGCAAAATAGGTTTCGAGGGCTTCGCTCTCAGACTGTGGGCTCCGAGAGTTTCTGAAAGTGGAGTGGGAGGAAGCTATCAGGCCCCTCTTCTGTGGAAGCAGGCTTCAATTTGGATTCAGGAGACAGACGCCCTCTCTAGTTTAGGATTAGGCTTTGAACTTTCCTTTTTGATAAGGCTTATACTTCGAGCTGGATGGTGTAACCATGGATCCTCCCTTAGTGTATCACAGGAGGTCCTGCAGGAGTCTGAGCCGCTTGCAGTAAAACTGAGTGTGTTCGCCTTTCTCTCCCCCAGAATCCACAAACAAGCACAAGAAAAACACTTTTTATAACTCAAAGAATGCAAAAAGGAGTAAAAGTCATCTCATTTCAGACAGATGATGAAAAATTTATGCAGGCTCGCTCTCTTTTTTTCCTTTCATAAGAGTTGGATCTGATGCCTGGACTGGACAACAAAGCGCCTGTCACGATTTGAAGCATTCGACCAAACAACAAATGATCTGCTAAGGACTGCATGTAATAAATGCTGTAGCGTGTGTGCTCCCCTTCTCCAGCACAGAACATTATCTTTATTGATACTGGTGCCAGTAAAGATTTATTCAAACCAAAACAGTCATCTAGTAGAAATCTCCTAAACAGTAGCAAGCAAACAGGCCTAAACACCGGACCAGCCGACACTGCGTCACTTTTGTTTCCACTGTTATGAACAATCTCAAACGGTCCGTGATGTTTAGCGTCCGCCTCCCTCTGCCTACACTGTGCTCTCTCATAAACACAACAGATGTTCGCATTGAAAGCGACGGGCCCTTTCAACAGCGCGCGCGCCATGTTTTCCATATTTTGAATAAATATCTTTGATCAAAGAGATGTTCTGTCAATTTTGACCCCGCTTCGATATTTTCCAAAACAGTCTGCAATTTTACATCACAAGAGCAGGATGAATAAATCATCCACACTGAGTGAATCCACACTGTCAGAATATCCCCACATGAACTGCGCGACTCTTTGATGGATGAGGAGGAGCGCGCTCGTGGCCGGCCGCGGCTGTCTCAGCAGCACAGCTGAGGAGAAAAAGAAAGAAGTAAAATATTGGAGAATGTATGTTAGAAACTGAGCGATGCTTCGTGTGCGTATTGGTTTGGATGAGTATCAAACATCCTAAATGTCAGATTACAGCCACTGGAATGTTTAGCCAAGTGTTGCTGTTGCCACACCGATGAATCAGCCTTCTGTGTTTTACATGTACCCAAACCGTCTGCTCATCTGGTGGGAAACATTTATAAACTTTCTATGGATGTAATCAGAGACCGAGACACCAAATCAAAGGTGGGGCTGGTGGGGAATCCCTGCTCGGATCCCTTTCTGCTTTTGTGCGTCGTCAGTCTGAGATGTTCAAAGAACTTTAACTTCTGACATGCAGTTCAGCTTCTTGTTTTCATGTTCTGTGAGGAAAAATTTCAATCGCATCCCCGATTCAGAACAACAATGAAAACTCTTACGGCTGAAACACGTTGGGATTTGTTATCAGGAACTCCTGTTTTCTTAGAGATGATGCCCTTTTTTCTGCACATCTGTGAACGCTCCAAACTCACACCCACAGTCAGCTTAACCTGTTTATTATGAACACAAAGATCTTCGGGTTGACTTTTCTTGCTTCTGTATTACAGGTTTGTGTGCTTACTGTTAACAGAACACATCCAACTGCAGTGATGTTTAAAAATAAACAGCAGGACTGCAGGTGGTGTTAATGAGGCTGTAGTTTGGGTTGAAGATATGGAACCAAGCAGCTAGAAATGCTTTGGCTTTGCTCCAATTTAAGGCTCATATGTGAAGCTTCATGAGGACATCACTGCATCTAAAAGAGATTATGTGAAAACAACTGAGAGAAAACAAGAAGACACACTGTTTTAGCACTTAGCACCTATACCAACCCTAAAAAATGTAATTGAAGAGGAATTAAAGGTAGAAACTTTAATTCTGACAGCCTTCAATTCCATACTCCCATCTGTTGAGGACGATCATGTTACATTTTCCAAAAAACCTGTGAAGAACGGACATTTGTGAACGCAGAGCTGCAGAAACAGCAACCTCCGAGCTGCTGGCCTGCTCCTCTAAGAAACAATCCTTCCATCTGCTGCCTCCAGCAAGGGGGAAACACCTCATCTGCACCTCATCTTGACAACATTAGAACATTACCTTTGATTTAGACACCAGAGCCGCCGCTCCGCTCTTTCCACTTTGACTCAAGACTTTGCCAGAAATGCAATTTGAATTGACCCAAGACTGAGGAAGTCTGTTGCTTTTGAGAAATTATATCAAAGTAAATCATATTTATTGTAAAAGTGACCTGGAAGGTATGGAACGCCAGGACTGCCATAATGAATTAATTAAATACACCATTAAATAATTAATTAAATGTGTCAATAATTAATTAAAATTGGAATTAATTAATTAAATAAATAGTTATGACACATGTAATTAATTAATTATTGACACATTTAATTAATTATTTATGTATTTCACATTTTAATTAATTATTGACACATTTAATTAATTATTGACACATTTAATTAATTATTTAATGATATATTTATTTATTTCATTTTGGCAGTCCTGGCGCCTGGCTCTCGTCATGAAATAATTTTATCTGTCAGCCTCACCCATCAAACTCAGGGGGCGGGGTTAACGCTGCCCATGCAGCTTCTCTAACATTTGATTGGTTGCCGTGCAAAGTAAGTCAAAACAGGTCGATCCTAGATAATCGATTGCTTGTGTAGACTTGGGGCAGCCAGTTATCCCAGAATGCAGATCAAATCACAAGCAGCAATGGTGGTGGTGTAGTTTTAAAATACCCCGTTTTTCTGTCACCAGCTACACTTTTAACAGTGTTTTAGCCGCGAATGTCGCGCCGTATGTCTGGTCAGGTTGTCAACATAGAACATGTTTGCAAAAGTGCTCAGATGTTTTCAGAGATTTCACTAGCTCTGCTAACAGTTAGCATGCAGAGCGCACCGAGGGGGTACATTAACCGGTTTGTTTACATATTCCACTCTCCGTGTTCCACATGTTGCATTCGCAGATTCTCATTTTCACCGAACGATCGTCTCTTTCCGCCTGGTCTTGTGTCTCTGTGCTTCTGTAACATAAAGAACGAGCTGACATTTTTCTCACGAAACCAGCGATCAGCTCAACAGACCCTCAGTTTACCTGCATGCATCCTCCTCCTCATCTGTCAGCTGTTTAACACCTGCTGCTAATTCAAGAAACACGCCTAGTTACCTGGTGATAGTCACAGTTTAACTGGGCAGCCGGTGCTCGATATAACGCAATGTCAGCGCATTTTTCTGCACAAGATAAGTAAATATAGTGTTTTCCCCGAGCGCAGAGCTGCTGGAGCTTGTTTCCTTACAGAGCACTTTATAGGCGAGCCAGCTTTATCAGCGGCTGATGTCCAATCACCAGCACACAGCTTTCAAACCTCAGCTGAGTTTTAGCTCTCAGTGGTTAAACGCTGGACTTCATTCACTCAGGTTCTGTCTGTCGGGTCACGTTTACTTCGCTGTTTTATTTACAACTGAGCAAATCGGTTTGGCTGAGGTTAAAGTTACGTTTCATAACTGCATAGTTTCACAGACGTTTAATGGTTCACTGGCACATGTGTTAGACTGAACTATCATCTAAATATCATCTGTTTTTTAATAGTTATTCAACTGTATTCTAAGCACCAGCTGTCTGTTAGAATGTGATTTTTTTTTCTCTCTCTGTTGGCAGAGGTATAAAAATGCGCAGGAAAATCTGACATGCATGGCGAACTTCACCGACGATATTTAGGGAGGAATAAACACACATCAAACATAAATGAACCATTTGCCTGTCTCCATAATTGAGAGAATTTTCTCTTCTTATGTCAACACTCTCTCTCTCTCTTTTTTTTTTTTTTGCTTTTTCGGTCATGTTATGTTTACCTGTCAAAGGCTTGTTACAAACTATGAAACACATTGTGCAGACTTCTGGATGTTAGAAGAAAACGAATACTGCTCATGAATGAGACTAAAGGCAGGAAGGTGTCCTTTAAAACTAAACATGTTAATAGGACCTCCCTGTTTATATCATAGTTTATGATATAGCACGTGTATTTCAGTAATAGCCTGCTGAGGCCACTATACGTGCTGGCCTCATATCAAATGTGAAGGCAGACTGAGTCTATGTTTGACGTTTGTTTATATCTAATCTTCCTTTTCAAACATTTAAACAGCAGCGAGTCTGCAGCTGAGGGAATACAAATTCAAATTGTCGGAACAGGTTTGCTCGTTTCTTGGATTCATTTGGTGATTTATTAAATGTATAACTGTTATTCTAATCTGCTGCTGAGTCTCTTACACTTTTCTTTATGCTGTATATTTTCACGTCTCTGGAATAGTTGGCAGTTAGATAGTCAGCTGGGAAACTTTGTGTTAACTCATGGAGCTGAGGATATCGTGGATGTGCTGACCTCGCTGCGTGGTGTACAGAGCGAGGTCAGCATGATTAATATTCACAATAAAAATATTAGCCGAACATCATGAAGTCTGTATGTGTTTCATAGTGTCGAACAACCTTTGTACAGTTAAAGCCAGCAGTTACTACATGACGGAAACACCAACGTTATCTCTTTTATGCGTTTATACACAGGTCACGCTGATTACTGAACAAAAACCCAAAGATCAGATGTTAAACAGATTTATTTGCTCTCTCTCCTCCTTAAACATGTTTTTAATGTTAGTTATAATTCAGAATTGGCAACTGAAACACGTAGGACACATAAGAACATCAGGAAATAAAACACCGATAAATATAACCTCAGTAAAAGAAGTCAGCGGGGGTTACTACAGCTGTGTACCGGGGCCTGCGCTTTGTCGGTGGGATTGCTTGCGAGGCGAGCGGGTCTATCCCACGCTTTGCCGTGAGACTGGGACGACATCTCCGAAATCATCGAAACACTTTTGCAAAGAGGCTGTATCTTGACAAACCGACCAGACACATGAAGATTAAACCACTACATTCTCGGCTAAAAAAAATATTAAAACGGTATTTGGTAACACACAAACAGGGTTTTTCAAAGCTCAGTTCTGTTAGCTTCCACATGCCGGTTGTTGTGTGCTAGAAACAATGGCCACCAGGCCAAAGCAATGGTTTTGACTCGATCAGCGTTAACCCCGCCCCCTGAGTTTGATGGGTGAGGCTGACAGATAAAATTATTTCATGATGAGAGCCAGGCGTCAGGACTGCCAAAATGAAATAAATAAATATATCATTAAATAATTAATTAAATGTGTCAATAATTAATTAAATGTGTCAATAATTAATTAAAATGTGAAATACATAAATAATTAATTAAATGTGTCAATAATTAATTAATTAAATGTGTCAATAATTAATTAAAATGTGAAATACATAAATAATTAATTAAATGTGTCAATAATTAATTAATTAAATGTGTCAATAATTAATTAAAACGTGAAATACATAAATAATTAATTAAATGTGTCAATAATTAATTAATTACATATATCATAACTATTTATTTAATTAATTAATTCCAATTTTAATTAATTATTGCCACATTTAATTAATTATTTAATGGTGTATTTAATTAATTCATTATGGCAGTCCTGGCGTTCCATAGGAAGGCAAGTCCCAGGGTTTGGTCTTTTGCAATGACTGTTTAGTTGGTTTAGTTATTCAATGAAAAGTTAAATTCCACAGTCTCATAAGAGTAATTCTTAGTTGGATTTGAAGGTGATGGTGTTAATTAATCAAGGCCTCAGACTAAAGTAGCACCTAAAATGTTATTTAATGAATGTCAGTGCCACAAGAACCTGATGAATAACAGTAAAACTCAGTTGTTTTGCTTGGTGTTTTTCCCCTGGTGTTGTTATTCTCTGTTATTGTGTCTATGGCGTATACTCTCATTTTTTTTTTTATTAAAGTCAGCATCTGTTTTGTACAAGAGACAAAGATTTTGTGTAAGATGATCTGTATGCCCATCACTACATCAAAACCTCTTCCCTAAAACGTTGAAATGCTCACATATTTAAAGCATTATCTTCAAACTGCATTTCAAATCATGGAATTGTGATTACCAGAAACAAAAACTGTGCGTGTGGTGTCAGTTCCAGACACGCCTGGTCTGGGTGGGACTCCTGCTAAAACTCCAGTGACACAGCATTACAGGTCGAGGAAGGGAGGAGGTTGAGACAGTGAAATGACGTAACAGCCAGAGGCGAGCACCACGTTCTGCCTTTGCCTGCCTGCTAAACGGTAGCTGTCATCTCCTGTCAGGCTGGCGGCGGCAGACGAGACGGCTTCCCTTTGCCTCCTCGGGCCAGAAGACGCACATCATCTCCGATCACAGCTGGCTGCTGTGACGGGCTGCTGCCGCAGCCATCTCACCAGAGAGACTGACTGCTAACTGCTGCTGCTCACACACGCACACGCGCTGCCTGATTTCATATTCTGCACCACACTGCTGCTGCTGAGGTAGCTTAGCTTGTACTGACTCACTGAAAGCATATGATGGGCTGTCCACGGAGAACACTGAGGGCCTGAAATAAACATTACACTGTTTGCTTCGTCCTCTTGTGCCTCTGTGTTTCACTGATGCCCGTCTCCCTGCACTGCCATCGCCTGTCTGTCTGTCTGTCTGTCTGCCAGCCATCCAATTGTGTCCTCCCCTCCTCTGAGGGCCTGTGTCCATCCGGCCATATGTCCGTCAAGCTCTACTGTACCGCCCCAGGCACTGCAAACACTCAGGCCTGACTAGCTGTCATGGCAGCAGAGAGGAAAACGTTCACAGTGAGCCAATGGGACGAGTTTGTGAATGGATTATCTGCATATATTAGCAATAAGCCATCATTAATTAAAGGGACAACTCGCTTCATTCTTGCTGATCAGCAGCAGATGATGGCCACAGGTTTGCACTGCTGCTGACTGAACAATAGCCTTCCATTAAATATATTCAGCAGGTGCTGAGATTAAAATACTCCACCTCATCTCCCCTCCTACACTTTATATGGAAGACCCACATGTTAAAGCCATTTAACATTTTTGTTAAATGATGCAATCAGACTGTGTGCTGACATCATCTATAACAAAGTGAGGTTTTAAATTCCTACTTCTGTTCATCCAGATGTTAATATTGCCACTTTGTTTTGTGCAACTTCACACACACATCAACTCTTTAACTAAACAACTGACGCTGTGGCTTGTTTGCAGGGGAACATTATCTGCACTTATCTGCCTACTTTCTGTAATTAGATTGGTCTCTCCATTGATCCCCCCCCCCATGTTGTGCTTTTTAATAGGTGATCACAGCAGTGCTGCATTTAGGTTTTTGTTGATTATCAGCAGTCATATTAAGCCCTGGCTTGGAATACCTGATTCAAATTTCCCTGCAGGGCTAACTCTTTTTTTCTATTGATCACTGAGCACCGTCTATCTACCATTGCGATACTGTGATATCGGCCATGATTTTGGACTTTGCATGTCTTTTTGTTGGTTGTTTTCTGGAGGAGGGGGGGAACTTGTTCAGACTACTTTTGGTCAAGAGTATGGCTAGCAACCTTCAATGAAAGAATGCACAGGTGCAAGAAACTACATCCCTGCTAATTAGTGTTAGGTAACAAACTAATAAAATAAAAATCTAGCAAACTATAAAACGACTAATGTGCCTGAGCTTTTGTGCAGTTCTTTGTTTCTCAGCTGTAACTGTTGTTTTTACCTGCTCAGTGATGAATGGTACAAGCAAGTAACCAGTATCGACTGATAGGGTATCCAGGCAGACTGGTAATTGGGGCTCATACTAAATAGTAGGGCTGCACGATTTCGCATAAAATGAGAATCACGATTTTTTTGGCTTAGAATTGAGATCACGATTCTCTCACGATTTTCTTTTCCAGTATAAATATTTATTGCACTTATTAACTGCACATCAACTTCGTAACAGTTGAGACTGAACATAAAAACAATAAATATAAAAACAATAAATAAACATAAAAACAACAAATGTCTCACGTTTTGTTGTTGCCGCAAAATGTTGTACTGCTTGAAATTCCGTCTCCACCGTTGCTCGACACTGCGTGTATAGAGCAGGTAGTGCAACAATAGAAAAATAGTTGCGGGACGGCACTGTGTAGCGTTTGTCTAGGGTGTTGATCATTTTCCTAAATCCCTCGTTTTGCACAGTGTTGATGGGAGCCATATCTTTGGTCAGGTGATAAGTGATAGCCTCCGTAATTTCTTTGTGCCTGCGGGAGTTCGACGGGTATAGGGAAGCGCTGTATAAGGTTCCCGTTATTGATGTTTGGGTGGTTGACCGGGACGGATTTTCTCCTGTCACTTTCTCGTCATCCCTGACGTGCTCTCCGTTGTTTTTTCCCTGCTAATGTTAGCATCACACAGCACAGCTTCTGTATCACGTGGTATAAAGCTCCGCCCTTGTCATTTGTTGAGCAGGAAGAGTGAGCGCTTGTTTTCGTGCAGAGTACGTCCCGGATCAAAATGCGGTACAATCGTCGTCGTCTTTTTCTTTTTTTTCTTTTTTTTTTTTTTTTTTTTTTAAATCGTTGTCATTTGGAAATGAGATCGCACATAAGTATGAATCGAGATCGCGATTTTCTAACGATTAATCGTGCAGCCCTACTAAATAGCCAGACTCACTCTTACTCTGTATGTCATACCTCTCTATCTGAGAAAAGAAAAAAAAAACAGTGCTGTCATGTTTTAATTGTGAGATAAATCAATCATTACTTGGGTTGTTAGAAGGTCGCGCGTGTGTGTGTGTGTGTGTGTGTGTGTCAGCTTTTCCAACAACTCGCTTTAACTACTGAGATCTGTCCTTCACAAGACATTTGGTCACAGATTCATCTTTCCACACTTTGTCTTCTTTCAAAGTTTGACCCATTTTCAGCAAATGTGGTGCGAATCCTTCCAGTATCCAAACGCAGTTTCCTTTGTTTCGCAAATTCTGGTTTCAAAATCTTTGATAATACAGAAAAGGTGCATAAATGTTTTTAGGAAATGTTCTTTTCATTCCTAACCAGAAACAGTTAGAGGGAAAAACACTTAAGATGAAGCTCTCTCGATCGACGTTGGGAACACTTGTAGCTGCTGGGATCAAACCGGCGACCTCGTGGTTTGAAGGGCTGCCTCTCTGCTCATTAGCACAGCAACAACACAACACAAAGGAGCTCGCAGAGCTTTTTTCCACTTTACCACCTCAGCAGTCAGATGTGAAAGCATGGTGATGCTGAAACTGATGAGACTTTGCATTTCCTTTCATCCCTGAACAACTCCTCTGTGGACGGGGAAGAGATGAGACAGATGCTGCTCATTTAAAAGACTGTAATTGACTCAGCAGAGCTGCTGTCAGAGCAGAGATCTGTCGGAGAGCTTCGACTGCGCCCTGGAGTGCTCAGAGCCACGATTTACTGCAGCGATTGCTATTAGTGCAGACGATGGATGCAAGAAAATGTTTCAGGAGAACAAGTTCTTATCTGGGGAGCGATGTTGGTTTCCTTAAACAGCCTAACATCCCAAAAATGGGCTGTGAAATAAAGTTAGGTCTTTGAAATGAAATGGATTCTTAAAAGTGCAAAAGGCCCTGCTAAAATCTAGAGTTTCGCTCACTTCAAACAGCTCTCTCCCCAGACGTTTGCAGGCAATAAAAACAGCAGAGTGGTTTGACAAGAGCTGTTCTCACCGAGGTAGTTAAGGTCAGGGCACACGTCATTGATTGAACTAAGTGCTCCGCTGAAAACAGTGTGCCTCAATCAATGCTGCCTCTAATGGTGCAGGTCAGAGTTCCCCGAAGACCTCGACTACGGGCGAATGTGACAAAGTCATCGGGGGGTGCTGGAGTCACGTTCCTTCTTCCGGCGCATTTGCTGGTCAGCCAGGCTGCTCTCGGGCTCACTTTGTCCTCTGATAGCACAAGTTAATGAAAATGCCATAACTCCGACAGGCTGTCAGT
Organism: Rhamphochromis sp. 'chilingali'; assembly: GCF_963969265.1. Taxonomy (NCBI): domain Eukaryota; kingdom Metazoa; phylum Chordata; class Actinopteri; order Cichliformes; family Cichlidae; genus Rhamphochromis; species Rhamphochromis sp. 'chilingali'. The sequence goes on from NC_137949.1 coordinate 6,935,003, forward strand.
GACGGAGAGGAGTGAAACGAGGAGAGGCAGAATGGAGTTTAACTAGGAAGGCTGCCACCTCCCTTTCAGTAACACAAATGGATGGAGCACTCATACTCTCTCAGAAGGAAAGTCTTCTGTTGTTTGCACGAGCTCATGATTGCACATGGTTAATGAGAACTTTTACATCAGGGAGTTTAAACATACTTCTATAGTGAATCTTTTTACTTTTACTTGAGTAACGGGCCCAAACACTTGTTTCATCGCTTTGAAAAACAGTTATTCCACACAAACCCATTTGCAGGCTCTTGTGCTGTGCTACTGTTCATGTAATAAAGTACATCAGTAAGGCACAGCGCCAATTTTCCACACAATTCATTTCTGCCAATTATTATGATGTCCTGCTGTTCCCGCTGCCAAACCACTGAAAGAAAAAGTCCTGGAAACTCCCCTGAGGTCAGGCACTCGTAAGGTTCTTTAGGAGAGGCTCCGACTTTGTCCTTTATTCTCACCCCCCCGGAGAGCTCTACCGCACTGGCCTGTAGGTTAAATACCCAATAATAAGAATTGTAGCCTGTATTGTATTTGTGTGGATAGATCAGAGCAAGACAGTTTAGCCAGCTGAAGATTTATTTTTCTACTTTTTCATTCTTTGAGATGTCTGGGAAAAGCTTAAAAACCTCAGATTTCTTTCTTAGGGTTTGACAAAACTCTGAATAAATTTTCTCTGTAAGTAGGCTGGCTTTTTTGCTATTTTTTTAAAAGTGACCTATGATGATAACTTCCAGCTCTCCGTTTTCATGGTACGGTTTTTACAAGAGTAGTTTTACAAAATAATCCTATAATAAGACAGATTATCTCAAAAAGCCATTTCAGCTTCTCTCTCCCTTTAAGCCATTTTTCTTTTGACTGGCCGCCACGCCAAACACAAACGGTAGGTGGGCGGGGCTTCTGTGCCAACAGCCAGAGCTGTATGGCTGAGATGACCCCTCTGACATCATACAGTAGCAGAATATTTAGAGCCTCAGCTTTTGGTTTATGCTGTGAGTTACACACTGTCAATATACTGAATCACTGACAACCAAAGTGGGATTCTAAAAACTAACAAGGAAAAAAAAAAAATGCCAATGCGGGTAAGTACACAATCAAACCCAAGTGTGCTCTGTATCTCCATCTACCTTAAAACTAAAAAGATCAACTGGTGACTTTGTTCCAGACCATCTGCGTTTTCTTTTTACTTCGTTTCCTTTGCCGTTTCCCTTTTCCCGAGTGAATCCAAAATTACACCCTTTCACTTCCTCCAGTGCCCTGCCCTCCACTAACAATGTCCACAAAACCTACACACATACACACTGGAGTGTGCAGATGAAAGGCTCGGTCCTAATGACAAGGTACCCTGTCCACTTAATACTTCAAAGATTGAGGTTCTGCAGCAGAGGGAGGGGGAAGGGGGTCCACAACGCTCATGCAGCCCCTCCTGTATCCACCCCAATTAGCCAAAGCCTCAGATGAACCAGGACCAGCCTGCATTCACTAAACCTCTGTGTGTGTCCACCTCCAAGTAACAGGCCTCCAAACAAAAAACAAAGAGCTACATGATGGAGAGCTTTCGGCTAACACAGTAATTACGTCACATTTGTGTATGTAAGTCTACACGCAGCAGTCACACATACATCTACACCGTGTCAAACATTGGCAAACACCCGAAACCCAGAAATCAGGATGTTTTTTCCCCTCCCTTTCGCTGTATCTCAATGGCATCACAAAATTATACTAATTAGACTAATTACAGAGTAAAAGCATGACAGGTCGCTTTCAGGCAGTATTTTTAAATCCAACAGCAGCACAGTAAACATGGTGGAGGTTAAGTTTATTTTGTTTTTGCAAATCACATGATTAAATAAGGTCAACTGTGGAAGCAGAAACGGGGACAGAAAACGCACAAACAGCACAGATTTTGGTGTGGATCTTGTGTAAGAGTCAAATCAAGTCTGAAAACCACTGCCACAAATGACGGTTTGTAACACTGTTAAAGTATTTAAACCTCCAGAGTAACCCGAAAGAAGGACACAGACCCCAGGGACTGAACGCCTCCCCTGTAATCACACAGCTCCCCGCTGCCAACTCCACCACTCCCACCAGCCAACCATTAAACCCTTCAATCATGCCCCATTTTTCATTTTTAATGGCAACTTTGTCATTCATGGCCACATCCGATGAGCCTCGCGACAATAATCGAGTAAGATGACTCAAACTAACGTCACTCCATAACAAAGCCAATAAAGACGGAGACACATTTACAATTAACATAAGCGCTTATGATTCAGAGCGCTGTAATTCACTGCAGTTGTGGCTTTTCTCACTCTGAACCTCACCACGGTCGCAGATTTCCCCACGATAGGATGACATCAGTGGGATTATTGGGGACGTCTTCATCAGGTTAATGGCTGGTTTGACCCAAGCTATGGAGACCTTCTCATGGACCACAAATATTCAGATTGTGTTCATGTGTTTAAGGTGATAATCTTCATGTATCACAGCCACAGGCACTTCATTTACATTTTAGACATGTAGTGGAGTCTTCTCCACATTTCTGAAAATGGGCCATGTTTCACAAAAGCTTGTGGAACCAACCGTGGACGAAATTCTTAGAAAATGTTCATCTTTTTGTTAATTAATCTTCTCCATTAACCATGAAAAAGCCTGAACCATGAAATAGCTGCCAGAAAATTATATTTTCATGATAATAGAGTTCATGCCCTGAACCTTCTGAAAAGTCACAAGAATTAAATATATTTTTCTTACATGAACTTTAATTTGTAACATATTTGCTACCATCAAGCATTCTTCCACTTTTTTGCAATTTATTGCTTAAAGAATGTATTGTGAAATAATAAAAATGGAGAATCTTACTGATGTAGAAGTCTCAAAACAGGGTAATGAAAAGTGTTGACATTATTTTGTTCAAGCTGAGATATTAGCTCTCTAAAGTTACTTATATCTACCAACACAGAGAACTGCTGACTGTACAATAAGCCTACTCTTCAGTCTAACAGTACAGATGGTGTTGATGCTCCGTCAATGCTCCAATTAAGCCCAGATGGAAAAACATCTGAAAAACATGAGTTTTGTGCAGATGTTCATCCGTCAGATATCTCAAACTTCCGACCTGAATGCTATCGTGGTAGCATGATTAGCTTTTAAAGTGGCAGACGTGCGATCTTCATGAATCTTGCACGTTAACTTGCATCCTGTGATTTAATGGCTACTTAAGTGGAGTTTGCACTGAATAAAAATGTAACACGTTCCAAATCATTATTCATGAATAATCATAATTATTCAGTTCATTTGTCCAAGATGAGTGTGTCCTAAGAGAGAGGAAGACAGTGTTACTGACAGACTAAGAGATAAGCACATCCACCATGAAATTGGTTCTAAATGCAGCATTTTGCGCTTTAGCCACCACGTTAGTTTCACTGGAGGCAGAATTAATCAAATTTGGTTGAGTGTAGAGTGCTAACTTATCTGCTAATGCTAGCAACCTTGCTCTTCAATCCACTTTCTCACTCAGTATGTGTTAACAGACCTCTCTGCACTGAATCGTACTTGTTATTAATCTCTGGCTCTCTTCCACAGCATGTCTTTTATCCTGTCTTCCTTCTCTCACCCCAACCGGTCGGAGCAGATGGCCCCGCCCCTCCCTGAGCCTGGTTCTGCTGGAGGTTTCTTCCTGTTAAAAGGGAGTTTTTCCTTCCCACTCTTGCCAAAGTGCTTGCTCATAGGGGGTCATATGATTGTTCGGTTTTTCTCTGTGTTTATTATTGTAGGGCCTACCTTACAATATAAAACGCCTGACACTCACATTTGTAAATTAGTGCTAAAACTTAAAATAAAAGAATTCACTACCCAAAACTGGAGTGCAAAGTTCGATACAAGAATAATTCAAGAAGATATTTCTAACCTATAGCACACACATGTCAGAGGTCCAGTTCAGTGACTCCAGAGTTGCAGTGGCAGCCAGCTCAATGTACATGTACAACTAAATTATCCAGTAACCAGATGATGATTTATAAAAAGTAAATCATGTTCTGCATGGTTATTAATGGTTGTTATGACACAAGAAACTATCCATAGAGGCCAACCAACTCTTCAGAGCTGTAAAGTTGGGTATTTTAACTCTAAGGACTGACTGTCTCAAGTGTGAGTTAGTGGAGCTGCAGTTTTTGGCACTTCATTTGTTCGGCCGTGGAGGTTCCCACTTGGTGTTCCCATCTTTACAATCTAAAACTGTATTTGCCCTGCTGACTTTAATGTTTCATTTAAAAGGAAAGTCCACTGTGAAATTTAACACTCCCTTTTGCCCGAGAAGCTTTTTATCCAGCTAGATTGTTTCGTGCCGAGTTGTCCAGTTTTGGAGAAAAGCACAACAAGCCTCTCTCATGCCGATTGTAGTTTGGTAGTAAGAAACTACACAAAAATACACAAGGTTTATGGATTTTTCCCCAACAGGGTTGAAATTTCTGGAAAGACTTATAGTGCTTCTGAGTTCTTAGTGCCTCAAGGCAAAGACCATTTAGTTTCATTATATTTGAGAGAAGATCGACATGTCATTATCTCCCAAACCAGCAAAAAACAGTCTAGATGGACAATTTGGGCCAAGTAGTTCAAGTCAAGTAAGTTTTGTTTTGTTTCTTTTTTAAGAGCAGTATCTGATTCCCTTAACTATTATATTAAGTATTATAGCCAACCGCATTCTTTTTTACCGTTTTGAGTTTTCACAGTACTTTTGGCTGCTCCTTTAATTCCTCCTCATCAGGATGGATCTGTTGATTGGGTACAGATTTTACACTGGATGGCATTCCTAATGTAACCCTCCCATTTATCCAGGCCAGACAGATACTAGGAGTGCAATAGTTTGTGATTCATGAGGCTGGGTTTGTGTCCCGTCCCACTCTTGAATCGGGGCTCTGTTACACCCAAGGTGAATTTACCTGCTACTCCATCACTGAGCCAAGTTTTAAGTTTTCAAAATAAAACATAATTTACACATTTATTTTGCTTTTCCTACTATATCAAGCCACTGTTCCAAAACAGAGGTGAATATAAAGCCATGATTTTTTAATGTGTTACAACCCTTTGGTCAATCCCTATTCTTAACAATATGAATCACAGACAGTTGGCTATCCTCTTTGGCCCCACCAAAACTTGACATTTAAAGGGTACTTGGTCTTAAGTGCTGTTCAGGGAAATAAATGTAAAAATTTAAGAGCATTTGTCGAGAAAAAGTCTCAGAAATGACTTTTAAAGGGGACCTAGGTCAATATTTATGGTCACAAAAAAGCTTCTGCTGAGATTCAAACCTTCTGACCTTTAAGGTGCATGATGTTCTCTGAACATAAAGCCACATCATAACCTCTCCTACCCCCCCAATCAATCAAAACACTTCACCTTCCACTCTTAGCCTCTCATGACTCCCCCGTCCTCCCATTCAGAGCTGTAAAAACAGGCTTTTACATCAGAACAGATGCAGCATCATGGCACCATTACACTGCATCCATCAACACCTCTGTGCACCCAGCTAAGAAGGGGTGGGGGTGCAGTGCATCCTACTCGTGTAATTAAGTAATTACACACAATGTATGATGGATTCCTGTAATGGTTTATTTTTGAAACTGTTAATAAGTCAAATTGACTGAGGGTGTAATCAGATGTATGATCTGTTGGCTCTTTTTTCATGAATACTGGAGAACACTCGAGTAGTTTAGTTTTAATTCTATTTAATTTTATTTATATAGCATTAGATCACAACAACAGTTGCAACAAGGTTTATATTGTAAAATAAAGACGCTGCAATGATCGAGAGAAAAACCCCAGCAATCAAATGATCCTCTTTGAAGAAGCACTTTGGCAAGAGTGGGAAGGAAAAACTCCCTTTTAACAGGAAGAGACCTCCAGCAGAACCAGGCTTTTACATGTGAAAGACTTTATAACACAGACAAGTTTTATAAAGACTTTATAATTTCTAAACAGAAGCTGCAAAAATAAACTGGCTGAAATTATTTCAGCAACAGATTCAAGTATTCATGCTGAACTAAAGGTGGAAAAGTGTTCGTGTCACCGACAAAAAGTTCAGTTTGGAGTACACATGCTTTATTTTTATGTCCTTTAGGTTTTCTACGTTCATTTCTATTATGCCTAGGTTGCCATTATAATTCTTTGTTATTAGATCCCCCTTGTGTATTCAACCCCTGTGTTAAGTCTCCCTCACCTTCATGTGTTTCATGTCTGCGTGTCTTGTGTTGTCAAGTTCTTGTTGTCATGTCATTATGTTTCCTGTTTTATTTTGAAGAGGTCTTGTGTTCCTTTGTTCAGCGTGTTTGGTTTTACTCCCCCCCCCCGGTGGCGTCGTTATGTTCATTCTTATCAGCCGTTTCCCCGGGTGTTTCCACTTCCTCTGATCACCTCATGTTTGCATTTAGTCTGTGTGTTTCCAGTCATTCGTGTTCAGGTCGTCTGCTAAGTTCACGTCATGTTTCCAGGTATTCACGTATTCTTGTCAGGTTTTCCATTCTTCCAGGTTTCCTCCCAGTTTAGGGTTTAGTTTAGCGTTGTCATTGATTTTGTCTTTTGTTTTGTACTTATTATTCATCCACTATAAATATATCGCTTTCTGTTAAAAGTTATCGCTTTGCGTGTCTGCACTTGGGTCCCCTTCCTCACTCCATACAGTCTGCCTCAGCCAGACTGTGACAATGCAGATGATGACTAGAAGTGTCAGAAAAGACCAGGAGACTAACTTGGCTCAATATCACTTCTAAAAAAAATAAACAAATAAGAAAAAAAAATAAAAATAACAGGCACGGCTCAAAAATGAAAATCGGGAGTGCAAAATTATCCAAATAAACATGTTTAAATGTCGTTTCTGGAGAGAAATGGTTCAAAGTCCCTCAAATAAACAAAACACTACAACAACATGAACATTTTTGATCTCCAGTGTCCTCGAGGGTTCAGACATATAGCAAACACATCCTCCCACACATTCGAAAAGAAAAGGTAACGCAGAACAGGAGACATTTCAAACACAGCACAGCCTATTTCATTCATAGAGCCCAGTTAATTACTGCAATTAAACCTGAGAGAGCATCCTTTAACATGATTATGGATTATTATGGTGATACTGAACGTACGAGACACAGTCAAGGATGAATGATATCACTGCAGCACTCTGAATCAGATCATTCTCAAGGGTACACCTGCTTTTATAAAGACGTTTGCTGAGGCAGACGATATAATGCCTGACGTCTCGTCTTAAACGCACCGCCGTCTTCAAATTGCTTTTTAAACTACTGTTTGCACAGTCAGGGTTTATTAAGCTTCTACTTGTCTTGGATCATTTTTATGGCACATTAAATGCAGTGTAACAAGGCAGGAACAAATAAGGTTAAAGAAAATAAATCTAAAATGTTGGTCGCATACGAAACTTGACACGACAAACAAATGAGATTATAACAGAAATCAGCAATAATCTCATGTCCGATGTTGCAAATAAATAAAGAAAAAGGATGGAGCTATTCCAAGATGATAAATAACTTGTACTTACCGTTCTCCTTCTCGTCTGTGACACAGCTGCTGATGGACTCTGAGAGGCCCAGTGTGGCTGATGAGGGCATCGATCCCAGGAGGAACGCCAGCGATGGGGCTTTTCTCTGTGGGAAGTCCCCGTCGTCCTCTTGCTCCTGGTTCCCCTCCTCGTCTTCTGGTCTCTTCTGCTCCAGTTTTATCAGAGCCTCCAGTGTGAGCTCGTTAAGGTCTTTGCCAAAGTGCTTGGCCACAGCTCGAAGCTCATCTTCGTCTTCTGGTTCCTCGTCGTCCACCAGCTTCGATGACATGGAGAGAATGTTGTTTTTGTCATCATTTTCCAAATCTGTGGAGCAGGACAAACGTGGGGATGTGTCATTCATTTACCACTTTGTGTGCAAAGTCTTTATGCTAAGCTATTTAGATAATTGGACCATAAACAACACGCTGAAAGCTTTTAACTTTTGTCACCATGTTTATTAAAATGTAAACACACAAACGTGTCTGGACAAGGCGACTGAAACAACCATTCATGTGTGTCAGCTTAACAGCATATAGGGATGCAGTTATAATGCTATAATAACCGGCAGGTGACTTGTTTAATTCTCAGACTCACAATAAAATAAAATAAAACATCTGTCCTTGAAAAAATTCCCACTTTTACTTTGCTTCATTTTATGTAGTTCGTAACTCCTGAGTATTCCCTGAAGATTAATAAGACTGCATAATTGTACACCATAGTTAGAGTTTTCAAATTAAACATAATTTAGTGGGAAAAAACAAACCCACATTTTCCAGCACACTGAAAGCAGCCACAGCAGTTAAAGGGTCAAGATACTGATCTAAAATCCCACAAGTGCAGGGAATTTATTCGGCTTCCCGAGTCGCAGAAAATGGAATGGTGATAAATATTCATATTCTGACAAAGTAATTGGGATCATAGTTGTGGCTGTCCTGCTACCTAATTAAAATGTGTCCTTTAATCAGCCATAATTAAAATGTCCCCTCACAGGCTCGAGACCTCAAATCGGGAAATCAACTCGGTCTGAGAAGAAACGAACTGCTGCCGGATTTGAAAGCGTCACGGCAGCTGGAAGAACAACATGCCTGAAATCAGTGACAGACCTGCGACCCCCCCCACTGCGTAGAAACAGAGGGATACCGGGGCTTGTTTGTGTGCGAGGAAGAAAGACAGACTGAGGCTGAGATAAAGAGCCAAAGGTAGAAAGAGATAAAGGGTGAGAGCAACAGGGAGTGCAGTCTGCTCTGTCTTATTTTTCCTGGGTGGGCCTGTGTGGGCCTTTCACAAACAGCAGCTCAGAGTTCTCGTCCTGCCCGAGTGAGCGACAGAAAGACAAATAAAAGCGTCATCCCGCATTAACGCAGCGGTGTTTCCCCTCTGATATCTGGATTTGGGCGTCCCACTCAACCTAATCAGCAGCAGCTTCTATTATTGCTGCTGCATTCACTCGCTGACACGTCGGCTCGGTGTTCAGAATTCACGCTACGAGATGTTCGCTTGCAAATCGGTAGCCGCACTAGCAGCTAAACGCTCAAACACTGTTTAACAGACAAAATGCCAAGAGACAGCTTTTCTATCCTTAGCTCCAGACCGGTCATGGTGCCATTTTTAAATGGTTATTTTATTATAATCCAAGGTCAATGGTTTTATCTTCAATACAGAATGTAGTGCCTTCATAGTTGGCTTTTCAGGCCTGCGTCACTCAAATATCACGTTTAACCTTAATACTGCACCACAAACTCAACTCATGCACCTTAAACATGAGTTTAAGGTCTATACAAAGAATATAATATGAATAAATAAATAAAACCCTCTTTAACTAGGGCCCCTGGCAATAAATCCACTGTGGTCTGCTCACCATCATACAACAATGAGACGCCAATAAAGAACTAAATAAACTTATAGAATGGTAACAAGTTATGAGTGGGAACATAAATATAAATAAACGTAGCACAGAAAGAAAAGACATTTGTGTCTGCTCAGTTATTTCTTTGTTGTAACAATGCTACACTCACAGCTGCTGACCAGTATGATCAGGTGGTACCAGGCTGCTGTGGCAGTGTACGGTTCCTCCACATGCTACTGAGGTCCCAGCTTGTTAAACGGCCGTATGTCTCGTTTCTTCGGACTTCAATCATCCAATCCAACAAACAAACCCAACAAATAGCAGAATAAACTGTTTGGCAAGTGTTTCATGGTCACAACCCACATACTCAACCTTGCTGAACAATGGATTTTACTTACAAATGTGGCACCGTTTAAGGCTTTCCAGCAGTATAAGATATTATTTCCTATTAAGATATTTCCTTAGAGGTCAAATTCAAACTGTCCCTGTGAAAATTGGGATTTGCATTTTTTACCACAGAGCCAAAGCTCCAGAGCAAACCTGTCTCCTGACATACCAGAGTACAACCTCGGAAGAATATGGACAGCAAATCAGACTTTAGTTGGTCACACTGTCTGGATTCTCAGGCTTTTAAAAAACACTCCATACATACAGTGCTGCTGCAAAAAAAATATGCATTAGCCAACATAAGCAAGCAGCAGTGTTCAGTCACTGAAAGGTCCACCACTAAAAACCTCCCAAACCTCCAGAAAACCCTGCGTGGAGCAGAGCAAGGTCTTGTTTACCCCAGCACATAAACAGCTGAGGACATGAGAAGGGTTTCTGAAATCACTCACCTCCCTTAGCATAGGCAGCGTACACTCCTCTTAGTTTGGGTCTGCTGCTCTCCAGCTCTGCATCTATTTCTTCCTGGTATTCCTGAATTTCACCTGTTGAAGGTGTAAAACAATGTCAAAGGAACTCTTCCATAAAGACTTAGATTGCGTGATTCTCTAGGGCTTTCTAGGCTAACCCATTCAATTATATTTCTCATAGTCCCATAATTACAGCACAATATGTTAGCAGTGTAACATAATGCAAGGTTAATTACAAGTTGTACGGAGCCTAAATCATGTCCTCTATTTATGTTTTCTTTGCTTTAACCACATCCAACACTGATCTGCTTTTAGTCGAGGTCAACAAACACCAACAAGAAAACAACAACAACATGTAACCAAATGTCCATCTTTAACACACAAACTTTTCTGAAAACTTAACAAAATAAAAGAAACTTGAGCCAGGACTTTGTGTCTGTGGTGGCAAACAGACAGCGACGAGACATTCATACCTTCGACGTCATCCATTTTTTTCTTGATCTCAATCTCCAGCTACAGCGAGGGAGAGAAAAGAGAGGGTTTGGATGAGACAATGAAAGTAGCTTCCTCTCTAATAGTGGCTACAGGGTGAAACGATCGCTGAATAAAACCTCTTAGAATAAAAGAAGGTTATAACACGAGGGCTCTGGGGTGGTTGACGGCAGCACCCTTTGCTCTCAGCGTGCTTTTTCCTCCCCGGTGTATAACGTGCGTGAGTTTGATTTGATGTTGCTGGTGTGAGACTCGACTAAAGAACAGCACTCTGTGAGTACTTTCACAAAGCTTTTACATTAACTCCAATGTTTCCTCTTTTTTACATTATGGCATGAGAAAGTTCAGCTCATTACTGGGCAAAAGCTCCACCAGTAAAGTCAGATCAGTAAAAAAAAATTACCACTTTTTAACTTTTGGCCACATCTCACAGCTTTTGTTTGTTAAAGCCGGGTGAAAAACAAGTACGCTCCGACTCTCTGAAGCCCATCTGTCAGTTTCCACAAAGAAAAACCCAAGATCTTGAGAATTTGCTGCTGTCAGGCTACAGTTTACAGTTTTTGTGGCCAAGAATGAACAAACTGCTGTAAACGTCTCCAGAAAGCAACGACTCTTTTTAATGATACCTAATTTTTAACAGAAATCGCCACCGCATTCATCAAACATCAACAATATTGATATGGAGAATACTCAGATTTCATTTTTCAAATCATGATTATGATAAATCCTAGTACGAAGTGTCACCTGAACCTGGGTTAATGCAGTAACAGCCTTTCAAGTAATAAAGCCTTTTTCATCTCTGATTAACGAGCTGGTCGTCTTCAATCATGAGCCCAATACGACACCTTCACATGTTAACTTCATTTCATCGGCCTTTTTTAAAGTAACATTTTCCAGCCTTACAATCACATTGTATTTAATTAAATGGCAGGCTGGCCAGACGTCACGCTGTGGAAATGTCCCAAGAGTGAGGTGATTCCTCTTGAAGGCTGGCATTAGACAGAAAAATGAAGACGTTAACCTCTGCAATGAGTAATCATCACGCCATGTATGATGAATGGGAGTCGCATGCAGTTAGCTCAAGTTTCATTAGCTCTGCTTGCAGGTCAGTCCATTTTTTGTTGTGCAAAATCCCTTTAGAATACTAGAAGGAATAAAGCAAAGTAAAACTTCTATTGTGAAATACTTTTTACTCAAATAATGGTGAGTGGGGAAAAAAAGGACTTTTAAACCCCCAAAACCACTGAAGTACAGAAGCTATATGGAATTTAAGACCTGAAAATTAGGCACCAGATATATTCTACACGCACTCACCCCTAAATCATCAGGCATGTCTCCTGTTATCTGTTAAAGCAACAAGTATGTGGGACAATGCCTTAAAAAGAGCACGATGGCCTTTTACAGAGCCCACAAAGTGTGAGGACACCGACAACACTGATGCTGTTAGTTTAGAGGTTAATACCCTTCATCCATTATTGGGGAAAGCCTGAGGGCTGTATGTCACCATCAAGATAATAAAGGATGAAATTTGAATATTCCCTGTGGAGGGATGAATGGGTCATTTCATGAGTAATTGAGTTGATCAGAATTGATGCGCATGTGCGTTTCTAATGCTATGGCACATTAATTGGGGTGAATTGAAGGCTGAGGTTTGTGTGGAAAAACACCTGCTGGGCTTTCTTCTTCTTTAGTCCGGCTGTGTAGCAGGGCGGGTCACACTCTTGGTCCAGATCCACCTTCATGAACTCCTCGATGGTGAGCTGGCTGGTCGGCGTGTCCTCAAACTCTGTCAGTCTAACGCAAAGTGGCGTTACAAGGCAAAAGATAAGTTAGGTAATTAAGATCCAACTAAACATCTGGGCTGATCATCTGGACCAGCAGAACTTCTAAAGAAGGAACTTCTGCTGCTCATTTTGGCAAAAACAGACAAATCCCATAAACTTCGAGCCTCCACAGCCAGGATTTTCTACCAAATCACAAACTTTGATCGCCCACCTTTTTCTCAGCGTGGATTCGCACACTTTGACGATGTTGACTATTTCTTTGACAGTGCGCCGAAAGTCATGTAGTCGAGCAGCTACAAGAAGGGCTGGAAACAAACAAGCAAACACACACAGGGATGAGATTTAACCAGAATCTGCACAGAAGCAATAACAAAACGTGTGTCCGTGTATGATTAGAGAAAAGGCCGAGATGTGACTAAACACTAAAAAAAAAAAAAGTTATGCGCTTATGGTTTTAGGCACTTTTAGATGTGCACCTTAAACAGTGAAGAGGAGCCAACAAGACGGGGGCACCTCAGAGCCAACAAATCCACCCCCACATTAAAAAAAAAGGAGAAACAACAACGCTAATATTATGCAATGAATTGCAGTGTGAGCCTTGAAGGGGAACAGTTATGTAACTGTCATTAGACTTGCCTCGCTCAAGAGCCTGTTAAAAGATAGATGCGTGCTTCCACTTCCACATGCACACTTCTAACAGCCTTGAGGAGTGAAGTGGTGGCTTTTTAGCTCCGCTGAGGACTTTCTCAAACATTTTTCATCGCCATTACCTTAAAAACCACACGACTTCAGATTTGCAAGTTTTCCTTGCTGAATACATTCGTCGCTTCGCATTCACAAGCTCTTTGCCCTTGAAATCACAAGAAGCAACTTATAAACTCGTCTCTCCTGGCACAAACTTTTTTTTGCATATGTTTAAAACCGTCAACAGTGATATTTGCATCATATTTAGGAACAAACTTTTCCTTCTTCCATTTGAGTGTTTCCTTCTCAAAGATTTATGATGAGTAATTAAATATTAAGGTAATCCAGCAGAGTAACAGAGAAAGATGAAAACTGAAACCATGGGAGTAAACATGCAGGGAGCAGCAGAAGGCGGCGATTCGATTTCAGGACGTCTTAGCAGGTAATGCGCAAAGCCTCAATGTACTGGGCTTTGTAGCAATCACAACACAATAAGGAAGGAAGGCCTTTGAGTTCAGCTGTTTAATATAAACTGCACCACCAAAGTCCCGTAAAGACGATGACGTACCTGGTGGGAAACCAAAACCTCACACGCTGCAGCCAGCTTAGACAGGTGCTGGCAGGATCGGCTTTCCCACAGGTTTCACTGGCAGGTGACCAAAAGATCCACAGTAGGAACACTCAGCAAGGCTGCAAACACTGCGAGAGGTGCAGCTGACTGTTAGCGTGCAGCACCCGTGAATAAACGATGCTCGTCTTTGGTTAATATAATCTAATGTTCTCATTTTATAAGACTGCACCTATGGTGTCAATCTGAAAATCATCGGTGACTTTGCACTTGAGTCATTGCAATCAACTCCAGAAGCTTCTCAGATAAGGCGTGAAACATCTTCATGAACTTAAAGAGGTTCAGTCGCTTTTCTTTTCAAGCTCCATTGAAAACTTAGAGTTTTCAGAAAACCTGACCTCTAACCTTGACCTTGAGGTCAGGGTCACCAAGACTCGACCAAGTTATCGTGTCCACACCCGGCGGGGTGATTACACTACCCCCATCAGCATTTAGAGCTGAAAGATAAAAACTGGACTTTTAAAAACTTAAAACTAACTGAAATGACTTTGTGAACTTAGAAAAGTAACTGAATCATGTATCATTTATTAACTGTCCAGCACCGTTCTGATATTTGGACCAGGTATCAGTCCAATAGTGCCTCAAAAGCTAGATGGGGTATCCAGAGCGGATCGACGCACTTCAGGTCTACATTGCTCTGTGTACTGTGCTGCATGTCAGCAGGAGTGCAGCAGCTGCTAAGGGGAGAAGTAGACTAGCGCAGAGTTAGCCAACAGCAAAGACTCAGAAGTTGGAGGCATTTCCCTCCTGCTACAACAACACGTTCTTCATGCTTCAGGCAACAGAGCTCCAACAACAGAGCTCTCTTTATCTCCCACTTTTCGTCTGTACTGTTGGAGCTCACACTTGTTTGGAAGTTTTCATCCCAGTGCACTAACACAACTGTTATCCTTTGTCACCAGCGTCAAATCTCCTCCACTACTCACGTGTGACGAGTACACCGACAGTAAAATCAAGAGCAGAGAGAGGAGAAACCAGCTCGAACGCAAACGACAGCAAAGACTCTCACATTAAGCTGAAATGAAACAAGTGCAAATAAAACAAGAAGCGGTCAGAGAGCACAAACCTGCACTAACTCTCTGGGCAGTATTTACTTTTAAGGGAAGACTATTGTAATTTGTATATATTCATTTATTTTTCTTTGTTTTTTAAAAACATACCTTAAGAAGTTTGTAGTGCAGTAAAAATCAGATAAAGGCAACATGACAGATTTACTTTTCATGGGTAATAGCTATTGATTTGTAAATAACTAGACATGAATAACCTTATTAGATAATATTATACTACAGTATATTAATAACTATACAGGCAGCTCATTCTGCTTCTCTTAACAATACTTTATAGATATAAAACATTTTGGGATCGAATTTAAAAAGGTTGACCTGGAAGATGTTGGTGGATGTGAGCCAAATGTTAATGGGTTGGTAACATGACCCCACTCTACACCCCTACAAAGCTTTATGAGAATTCATTCAAAACCTTTTGAGTTATCGTGTTAGACACTACCAAAAACCTTCTAATATGTTAAAAGCGCTGTGGGAAGATTTGACACTTTCCAAACACATCACTCTGGACAGGTTTTACAGCTCTCTTTGGAGAGTTAACAGACAGGTATCGCGTTTGCAACCAAAAATCTTCATGTAGTTGGAAGAGTGGGATGCTAAGACATAAAGCTTATACAGAGACGTTCTCAGCATTTAGAAAAACATGCTGAAAACCACTAAAACTGGCAGGAAGACAAGTTTCTATGAAACAACTCGTGCTGACAGGCATCTTTCAGCTCAGGCTGCCTAACCTGGGAATCATGTCGTGATAACACGATAACCCAGACAGCGGGAGAAATAAACTGTTTGTGTGTGAGCCTCCAAGCATCAAAGGCCTCCTGGCCTTTGATGCTTGGAGGCTTAAGTGCTTAAGTGCACTTAAGTGCACGGAACAAATCTCATGGTAAAAATTAGTCATAATTAGTAGTGTAAGCATGCACAGTGTGAACCTGGGAACCACTGCTTTCTGTCAAAATATAGCAGTCAGATACATCCTTGTGTTAGAGCTCTGAAGGTGCATGCAGCCCTTCTTACACTGATCTATAGCTGCCCCATGAGTGCATCTGTTTACATTCACTTCCTTATCACACTGATCAAGTCACCAGGAAAATGTGGCAAAATTAAATTTCTTTTATTATTCCCTGTCAGAGAGAATGAGCCTCTTGTACTGCACTAAAACATGTAACAAAGCGTTCCGGTCACTGATCGGCTCTCTGAGAAACTGAGGTTAAAGCATCTTGATTAAGGGCACCTTGACTTTCCAGCAGAGAGCATTAATCACTTTCTTTCCTCAGATTTTCAGTCCCGCTGCTCAGAGCCTCGGGGCTGCTACCAGCACCCCTCCTGCGAATTGAAGAAGATACCCAGTGCTGCTTCAGCTTGTAGTTACCTGCTCCACAGAGTCCCGACGGCCTTCGCCCCGTGTGCATCCAGTCCCTCTTCATCCTCTGCACCAGACGCAGCGCCGTCATGGAGACCTCGCGGGTCTTATCGCCAAATTCCAGCATTTGGGCAAAACGGGGAATATAAAGGCACGGGTCTGGTGGCAAAAGGAAAGGTTTTTTTTTCCCCCAAGTTAATCACAAGGACAGCCTTAAAAATGTACAACAATGCCTCTGTACTCCCCCCACTGTACTTTTCTTTGGTACAGCCGAGTTCTCAAAGTCAACATAATAATGCAACACTGTGGACGCTATACATCCACAGTTCATAGTATAGCATCAAGGAACCATTCAGGTTTTCTATGCCCTCATCTCCATTCATAATATGCCAAAGTAAAAACATAGATAAACAATTAAAATGACAAAGTTCTTGTTTCTACTATAATTTCTGATTTTTACAGTGAAACAAAAAACGATATTCTGTTAGTGAACAAAACGTTTCCTTTTTGTGATTCATTTTGTTTATACACCACATTCATTCATTATTTATAATCTCTGACTCTGTTCCACAGTGTGTCTCTCGTCCTGTCTCCCTCCCCCCTCAGACGGTCATGGCAGATGGCCGCCCCTCCCTGCGCCTGGTTTTCCTGGAGGCTTATTCCTGTTAGAAGGGAGTTTTTCCTTCTCACTGTCGCCAAGTGCTTGTTCATAAGGTGTCATCTGATTGGTGGGATTTTCTCTATATTATGCAGGGAGGTTACCTTACAACACAGCTAACAGTAAAACTTTACATTCAGACATTTATTTTAAATTCATTTCAAGCTTCTGTGTGCACCACTTTAAAAATATATAACCGTTTGAAAAAGATTCTTTTTGATACGGCCTTTATAAAGCCCCTTGAGGTGATTTTTGCTGTGATTTGAAGCTATATTAATAAAACTAAAATTGAACTGAAGTGAATATTTTAGATGAGCCTAATCTGAAGCTGTAGGCCAATCAAAGAGAAGACTTTTTCTCACACTGGGTGGAACGCACAAAAGACTTCAGGGTTGTTTGACTGTTTGACGTCAAGGAGCTAATTTTGAAGGTTGTGAACTAAATGTGCTCATGCCTGATGATCATGCGCAGCTCTGTGAGGAGATGCCACCATCCTGTTTCATGCTTCATCGTCATCTATGATGCCCTTCACCTTTGCCTCCTAACCGGACATCATTGTTGTTGTTGATACCTCAGCTGCTATTTTTCAAAGGTGATTTGATGATACTGCCCATCACCTTTCTGAGGAATGAGCAGCTCCTGTATGTAATCTAAAGCAACTGCAGCACGCTACACAGTTTATGAGTGTAAGTATCCTATTTAACATTTGTTTCGTGTTTGACTGATTGGAGAAGATAAACTGCGGGAAAGTCAAGGCCACTGTGCTCAAGTTTAATTCAGCTTCTCTCCAACCATGGAGCCAGAGGCCTCTCCTGATGGCACTTTAGCCAGAGCTCTGTCCAATAAACTGCTGCTCGCGTGCCCATGGATTTTTGTTTACAAGCCCTGGTTTGTGTGAACAGTAAACAGACCAAAATGCCAGAGCGAGTACACTTTTCCTCTCTTAGGCCAAAAGAAAAAAAAAGAAAAGGGAAAAAAAAAATGACCAAAATCCAGCCTGAAACACATCCAGATCTCAACTTACTACCACCTGTGAGCTTCCCACTAAAACCAGTTTCTGACTGCTGGCTGCTAATTAGCTCCACTGGAGGACTGGAGGATTAGCATTTAGCTTGAGTGCACCTCGAAGCAGCCTGTTTCTCATTCAGCGACTCCATCCACATTTTCTCAGCTGGCGAAAGGATTTGGATGGGCAATCATCCAATCGCAAGCTCACTCCTTAAACTTTCTGCTCGCTTCTTCTGTCTCTGAGAGACTTGTACAGTTTTGTATGTCATAAACTTTATGCGAAATACTTTTTAAAAACATCACGACCACCTGCTTTTACCATGAAACTGCCTGGCAGGTGGCCCGTTTGCCTTTAGTCGCTTTTTATTGTGAAAAATGATTTTACCATGCTCTGAAATCCAGTTTAAAACTCAAATGAGGAGGAATCCGGTTCCCACTGTAGCCTGAAGACTAAAAGTCGAGTTTTGTGCCCCGACTGTGTCAAATACCTTTTGAAGTCAGAGGCTCTGTTTAAAGAGCAGCCCAGTGGAAAGCTGGTAGAGCCAGCTGGTAATAAGATCCAGGCTGATCCCTTCCCCCCTCTGCACCGTGTAATGATACGTGTGCAGAGCTGGCCATCACTGCTCCAACTTTTTACTCGGTGTCTGTAAACTCAAAACCAGGCTGTTAAAATAGGTTGTTTAAGAAAGAAAAAAAAACAGCCCAAATCCTCTTTCACCGTTGAATATAATCAATCTGTGATGCTCAAACAGCCCAGGAGTCTTTCTGTGATGGAGTGCTGTAGTTTACCTTTTTCGTGTAGCCACTTTACCTCAACCTGCCTCGCCTCTATTCCCCCAAATTACTTCGACCACCCCCAGAGAAGGGCCGCGAACTTGCTCCTTTCAATCAAATGTGGGAGCAGGGCTTCATGAATAGCATTAAAGTGTTATCATTCAGTCATGGGGAAGCTGCACCCTTCCCTCAACCCCCAAAACTGCAATGGCTCTCTATTCTAGTTTGTGTTACTCTGGATACAGGACTCCGTCTCTCTAATAAATCCTTCTGTGTGTGATTGATGAACGGCAGTACAAGACGGCAGCACTACAGTGCGACCTAAAGCCTAATAAAATTTCATAAATCATTTTCTGGTCTTCAACTCCACTGAAGCTAAATCGCCGTACATGATATCGTGCTGTTGGTTTGATCACTTACTTCACAAATGACCAGAATTAGACGTCAAGCAGCTTTTAGGAATTTACAATGTAGCAAACAAACAGAAAGTTTTGCTAATACTGTTACATTTATACTAGTTTGTTAGACACTTTATATTGATATACTGCAAGGCACTGTTAATTTTGATTTTGTTGCAGGCATAATTTAGGCATCTAATTTTTTTGTTTTAGTTGACTATAGTAGACTAAAACTAAAGTTGAGTCAGTTAAATAATATAAAGTGTTAAAGTTTTTTCCTTGAAATCAAATGTGAAACGTGTGCATCGTTCTTTTCCTCTGAAACGCTGACATTTTGCTTCATTTTCATGAGAAACGGGGAGGATGGAAGCTAATTGTACCGTTTCCCGGGGGCCAGATCAAATGTGCGTGACTAACCTTACTGCACAAGGTTATTACTTCTGATTGGAACACTTCCAAACCCATCCCGCCTACCTACACAACTTCATTAGTTCTAATTAGATCTCATCTACAATATTTTCATCTCGTTTCCTTTTGTTGACGAATGTTTAAATCCATTTCATCATCGTTGTTGCCTTCGTGCATTAGTTTTTAATTACTTACTGCTTGATTTTGTCAGAAAAGGATAACTGAATAAACACTGATGCAGGGTAAGTAATGGTTTTATTTATCACTGTACTTACAATGTTATTAATGTAACTAAACAGAATTAATTAAGCAATTACTAAAAAAAGAAATACAGATAATACAGTCACTGTTATCACTGTCAGTTTGACAGGCATAAAAATAGTATTTTTGCACCAACAAGGTGTTTCCCAAAGAGCTGTTAGCCAAAAACGTGCCATATCTGGCATATGTAGAATAGTTTGAAGTGTATCCTTAAAAATTTGGAAGAAATTGAACAACGAGGACAAAAGTGTTTGTAAAATGAACAATAGGTGAATGATGGGGGTATCAATAGCATTGATAGCAAGGCTGTATTGGTATCAGATCATTACCAGCGAGGTAGGATCGATACCTTGTTTCTATCCTCTGAGTTCAGTGTGTAGCCCACTGAATTGTGTAAAATAAATATTTTTTAGAAATGAAAATTTAACTAAATGTACTACTGTACTACATTCTGACACTCTACGGATTCAGCGGTCATTAAAATGTGTTCAGAATTTGCCAATTGATGATGATTCATCTTATTAATCATGACACGCCGCTCTCCCCTACATAAACTGCCTTTATGAGTTAAAAGTATCAGCAATACTGGCCCTGCATTTACTCTGTATAGGATAAACACCAAAATCTGCAGTACTGCACAACACTCAAGCAAGTTAATCTAAAATGTGACCACTGTCCTATGAGGAGCAATTCTTGTTAACTGTGCAGAGGAACAAACAACTTGTCAGCCTACAGGTTTAATGCATGATCTTCAGACAAAAAATGACCACAGAGAGAAAACAACCAAAGAAATATAAAATGAAATCAACACTGGCAAATGGGACGCACAAAAAATTTTTTAAACTATAAATATATACAAAATGTCTAATAAAAGATGTTTTAAAAATGACCAAAGACTTATACAAATGGGATGCAAAACTGACAAAAAAAAGCGCACAAAGACAAAAGTCCCAGGACTGCCACAGAGTGACTCCAATGGCATCAAACAAATTTTAAGTCACTTATTAACCACACGGGAACACAAAGACACATCTGTAGGGGTCGTCCTAAACAGAAGTGTGTGTCTGCATAGGTGGGGGGTTGGGGGGGGGGGGGGGGGGGGGGTTACTTATGTTGTCCCCCTGGTGTGTATTGTCTTTCACTCCAGCCCTGCTCCTCCTCTGAGGAGGAGAGATCAGAGCGTCTGTCCTGTGACGCACTCTGCGGAGCTAGTGAGGGAGGGGCCTCTTTGGCCTCACGTCAGCGCGGTGCGTGATTGTTATTGGTCCTCGGCGGGCCCTGGGCGTTCATGGAGAGTCGGCCAAAAATAAGGAGGAGGGGGAGGCGGGGAGGAGTAAAAAAAAAAAAAAAATGAGAGGGGGGGGGCGAAAAAACCGAGCGGAGCTTAAAAACTCCCGACAAATGATTATTTACCTCGGCAGCAGCGGAACATCGTAGCTGGCTTCGTGTCGGTCTACAGCCGATTCGGAGAAAAAGGGGGAAAACAAATCGGGAGAGAAATGTGCGTGAGGATTAACGCAGAGGCGGGGTGGGAATAAAATAGGCTGGACTTGACTACCAGCTGCGACTATCCGGATTACCCACTCGCTGGAAAAGGGAGAAAACAAGCGAAGCTTCGCGGACATTTGTGCGCTCGGAGAGGATGAGCTGACCGCCGAGGAACGGGGAAAAAAAACAAGTGTTTGAGGTCGAAAGTTGCGAGTGGATGTGGAAACGGACAGCAGTGGGCCTGGGGGGATATTTAGATGCTGTCGCGTAAACTTCGCTGTCGGTGCCGTTTGAAACCGGCGTTGTAGGAACCGGACCGCACAGGAAAGAGAAAAAAAGAAAAATACTCAATCCACCGCAGCGACAAGCTTCATGTCGAGCCCGACAGCAGTTTATTGCACCGGGTATTAAAGAGACAGCGAGAGAGAGAGGGAGGAGGAAAAAACCCAGAAGATCGGCTGCTCGTGCAGATGCCAACGGCAGACTGCAGGTTGCTCCATCATGGCCGGATCATGAGGTGTTTGACTTATTTGCTGCTACTTCCAGAAACACTGAAAAAGTCCAAGAAGGTAACCAAGCTGCCGGGCCGGCTGCCGCTATGTTATGAGATCCTGACTCTGTCCCTGTCGAGCAAGAAAAAGCAGCAGGAGAAGAAGATGGCTGCGGAGTTGTACCCCGCTAACAACACCAACAACACCAACCTGGCCAACGGCACTACGGTGGCTGACGCGGAGAAGACCAAGGAGCTGCAGGTGTGCCAGGCCAGCGGGAGCAGCGCCGGCGGCGGAGGGAGCGCGGCGACCACCCCGACCACCCAGCAAAACATCAACAACAACAACGTAGACCCACCCAGCTGGCAGTGCAGCCACCCCACGCTCCGAGAGAGGTAACTCCAGAAACACAGAGGACAATTATCCGCCTGATCTGTGCGCAAAAAGCCCGATCGCAGTGCGAAAGAGTCGCTGTCAGAGTAATGACAGCCGCTTTGACTCGGTGTATTAACACGGAAGCTGGCAGCAGCAAAGTGCACGAAAATCTCTGCTGTGAGAATCGCTCATGCTCGCTTTACTTTTACTTTGGAGCACACTTTGACAAGTTTCTAGAAAACTGATTTACTGTTGGAGCGTCTATCTAAACCAACATGAGCTTTTGTTTGTTTTACTTATTTGCTCCTACCGTTCTTTAATCTCTTTAATTTATTCTGGCAGTAAACAAATCCCACTTGAGTTTGAACTGTTGATCTGCCAAAACAAGACATTTTAAAAATGTCAGCAAGCACTCTGGGGAACTTTCCATAGATCCCAATGAGCTGACATTTTCGAGGCTGAGGGATAAAGTGAGAAAACAACAAGAGGGTAGTCCTCTTTTTTCCCTGCATCCTCCCTAAATCTATAAAACTAACCAGTGTCTCTAGGCAAAAGCAGTGTGGGAGGACTTGATGTTATACAATAGTTGAGGCTTACTTGTGAAACCTGCTCTGTTTTTAGGAACGCCTTGATGTTTAACAATGAGCTGATGGCTGATGTCCACTTCATTGTCGGGCCCTTGGGGGCCTCGCAGAAGCTTCCCGCACACAAGGTAAGGAGCGCATCTCGGAAAAATCGCTGCAAACCAGAGAAAGACGGGAAGCTTATGCACTAACTTAACTAATGTTGATATTTGAGCTTTAAATTTAAATACGAGCTCCGAGGACAATGCAAGGTAATATATCGGCTCTAGTGTTGAACTTGTGAAAGACGAGCTCCTCTGGTTTCTCTGACGCATCCGTCTCCTCCCCTCCCAGTACGTGCTGGCCGTGGGAAGCTCCGTCTTCTGTGCCATGTTTTACAGCGATCTGGCGGAGGAGGAGTCTGAGATCCATATTCCAGATGTGGAACCTGCTGCTTTTCTAATTCTGCTGAAGTAAGCCACTCACCATCCCTTCGCACAGCCAACCAGAAGCTGAGATGACAAGCACAGTCAGTGTCACTTCAAAGCCTATTATTACTCATCCAAAGCTAAGCAGAGGCGAATGCCAAAATGCTGGGAGCACCAGAGAGCCGTGGCAGCGGCGCGGTGCTCTGTAATTGCTGGTTTTCTCAGTGCTCTTTGTTCGACTGGCAACATTCCCCCCCCTTCTTTTCCTCATCCTGACAGTTTGCCTTTATGCACACTAGTAGTTATAAATAACATGCCTTTGTTGCTCATTCAGTAGCGCTGGCTAAAAGCGTAGCACAGATTGTTGCTCTGCAGACTTTCTGGAAAACGGTAGGATTATGTATAATGGTGTTATATAATCTTCTTTGGGAAGGAAAAGAATTCCCTTTTTTGTTTGCCGAGTCTCTTGATACAGTAGGAAGAAGAAGAAACGTGGAGCCAGAGTCACTTAAATGTGTTCATCGCTGTATCTTCTTAGTCAGCATATCATCTGTCAGCCAGTCTGATTTCTGTACATTTAAGGCTCTTTTCTTTCTCCCAGGTACTTGTACAGCGATGAGATCGACCTGGAGGCAGACACGGTGCTGGCCACCCTGTATGCTGCCAAAAAGTACATCGTCCCTGCACTGGCCAAGGCCTGCGTCACCTTCCTGGAGACCAGCCTGGAGGCCAAGAATGCCTGTGTGCTGCTCTCTCAGAGCCGCCTGTTTGAGGAGCCCGAGCTGACGCAGCGCTGCTGGGAAGTAATCGACGCGCAGGCCGAGCTCGCGCTGTGCTCGGAGGGCTTCTGTGAGATCGACCTGCAGACGCTGGACATCATCTTGCGGCGGGAGACCCTCAACACCAAAGAAGTGGTGGTGTTTGAGGCGGTCATGAACTGGGCCACGGCAGAATGCAAGAGACAGGGTTTGGGGCCAACCACTCGCAACAAAAGAGAGGTACTGGGTAAGGCGCTGTTCTTGGTGCGCATCCCCACCATGAGCCTGGACGAATTTGCAAACGGTGCTGCGCAGTCGGACATCCTGACACTGGAGGAGACGCACAATGTCTTCCTGTGGTACACTGCGGCTAAAAAGCCCCAACTAGACTTCCCTCTGAATCCCAGGAAGGGCTTGGCTCCTCAGAGGTGCCACCGCTTCCAGTCCTCGGCCTACCGGAGCAACCAGTGGCGCTACCGCGGCCGGTGCGACAGCATCCAGTTTGCTGTGGACAAGCGGATCTTTATTGCCGGTTTGGGCCTGTACGGGTCGAGCGGCGGCAAAGCCGAGTACAGCGTCAAAATCGAGCTTAAGAGACAGGGGGTGATCCTGGCGCAGAACCTGACAAAGTTTGTGTCGGACGGCTCGAGCAGCACGTTCCCGGTGTGGTTCGAGCATCCCGTTCAGGTGGAGCAGGACGCGTTCTACACAGTGAGCGCCGTCCTGGACGGGAATGAGCTGAGCTACTTCGGCCAGGAGGGCATGACGGAGGTGCAGTGCGGGAAGGTCACGTTTCAGTTCCAGTGCTCCTCCGACAGCACCAACGGGACTGGAGTACAGGGAGGACAGATCCCCGAGCTTGTGTTCTATGCATAAGCTGCTCTGGACTGCTGATGGGAAATTGGGTCTATCGCTGCCTCCCAACCTTCAAAGTAATGTAG
Organism: Rhamphochromis sp. 'chilingali'; assembly: GCF_963969265.1. Classification (NCBI taxonomy): domain Eukaryota; kingdom Metazoa; phylum Chordata; class Actinopteri; order Cichliformes; family Cichlidae; genus Rhamphochromis; species Rhamphochromis sp. 'chilingali'. The sequence goes on from NC_137949.1 coordinate 6,959,845, forward strand.
CATTAAAAGACACTTGAGTAATGTCACACTAAATGGCCTGGTTAGTTCTATAAGAGACTATTTTAAAAGCGACGGAGCTGTTTTATCTTATTTAATTTAATGTTATTTTTTTATTTAAATGCTGATTTAACGTTATTTGCTCAGAAGCTTGTGTTTTTCAAGGGCTGCGGCTGCTGTAGGAACAACATTAATACAGTGACCTGTGGTTATGTAATCAAGCTGAGCTCCAGAACTGGAACAAGTAGGGTCTGCTTCAAATTGTGTAATTGCAAGTCTATATACAATGTTGTTACTATAGTCCAGGCAGCAATATCACCTGAGGAGCAAACTTTATGTAGTGTTCGATTCTAATGCAGAAAAAAAAAAAAAAAAAGTAGAAATCGTGTCAAGAACAGAGTCGTTTTGCACTTCAGAGGACGGCCTCAGAAACGTTGTGTCTTTTTGTAAAATACAATTTATCTGTTAACAGCTTGATGCTGTTGATGAGCAGATGTGTTCTGTACAAGAATGCTTATACACCTGCCGAAATATAAAGGTTATAATGTGAGAAAGCCGCACATGTGACATCTTATGGGATCTGGGTGAGGGAGTGGGGGATTTGAGGGGCAGCAGCGCCCTCTGGTAACTAAAGTGGGAACTACACATTAGGTTTCTACCTCACTTGCATGGAGTCTGGCAGGCACAGATTTGAGGACTGATAAGGGTTCTGCCTCTTTTTCCAAGTGAGGATTTGGATTCATTTCCTACTAAATAAACTGCACAGTGCATTTAACAGACAGCACAGTTACATTAACGCTGGCAAAACACTATAATGGAAATGCAACGCTATGAACGAGGAAAGCAAAGCCTAAACCAGTGATTTTCTTTGACAGTTTCCCAAAATATTTCGTACATTATAGTTAATATTAATGCACTTCTGCTTTGGCAGGACGGCTCGTCGTGTTCAATTTAAGGACATCAGAGCTCATAATCTTCCAGGTAGCTGCAGACCAGACCAGCCTTACAAAAATCAAAGGTGGTCACATTTGAGTTTTTGTAAATGTAGAAAAGTCAAACTCTTGAGTTTAACAGGCTAATAATATGCCGTACTTCACAAAAAGTACAGGCTGCTCTCAGAAACAATAACAAGGACCATTTTTATTTATTAGATAATTAGATAAAGTGTGGAAAACAGAAAAATTAGAATAAAACATTTTGGTGTGACCGCCCTCCACCTCGTCACAGTTTTTCCCCAGTTCTGGAAGTTTCAATCTCTGGAGGAGCTTTCAACAGTGTGAAGAAATAACTCACTCTTATGGCCACTTGACAAATAATATTTTTACAGAAAGGTGTAATATACACTCGCCACTTTATCTTCTAGTTCTGGGCTGGACCCTCTCCATGCATGTCTGCAAAGATTCAACAAAGTTGGTGCAAACATTCCTCACAGAGCTTGGTCCATATTGAGCAGTTGTTGTCATGCAGTTGCTGTCAGCTCCACACCCATGAGGATAACCTCTCATTACATTACACCACTGCCAGCCTGATCCGCTGATACAAATCAGTCCCCGCTTTCATGTTCTTTATACCAAATTCCGACTCTACCATCCAAATGTCGCAGCACAAATCAAACCTGAGCAGACTGGGCCGTTTTCCTGACCTTCTATGGTCTAATTTTGTTGAGCCTGTGTGAATTACAGCCTCAGTTTCCAGTTCTTAACCCACAGATGTGACACCTGGTGTGGTCTGCTGCTGTGAAGTCCATATGCTACAAGGTTTGACATGTTGTACTCCAGAGATGCTCTTCCCTGGCTGTAATGAGTGGTTATTTGAGTTTCTGTTGCCCTTCTATCAGCGTGAAGAAGTCTAGCTGTCCTTTTTGACATCAACGAGGCATTTTTGCCCAGAGATCTGCTGCTATCTAGACATTTTCCTACGTTTGGACCATTCTGTGAATCTGAGCTGCCTAACATAAATGCAGCGAGTTGCTGTTATATGATTGGCTATGATTGCCATGCGCTACAGAGAAGTTCAACAGGTATACTGCATGAAGGGATAAATGAGTGTATACAGCTTTTCATTTGAGGGGATTTAAACTTCTTTAATAATTTACCAGCAGACATCCTCCAGCTTCTTTTCCCTGTTATTAAATCTATAGTGAACATTTCTGGTTTTTACAATATGTGAAAGGTATGACACACCTGATTCAGCATTTTTATAACACGACTCACAGTAAACAGAGTAAAGTGGAGCTCAAATACCTATAGCAGGAGCGTTGATGCAAAGTTCTCTGGCCAGAACGAGAAACGTTCTTCCCAACACGTAGACGTTCACCTGTGGATGAGACAACCCAGGATGAGTAAACGATGTTATTCAGCAGACGTAAAGTACCTCGCACTGCCAGGAAAAGTGTATCTATTGAGTCCAGGAGCCATTAAATCCATTCAAAGCCACTTAAAGAATTATAGTAGAGTGCGATTAAGCACACTATCAGGATATGAAATAAGGCCGTTGCATCACCGGCGGGACAAGTGTTCTGGTTACATAGTTGACCTGAAGGTTGCAGAACATCACGCTTCAATATGTCTGTGATTTGGAACTGTAGACTCATCTCTAATGAAAACACCTGCAGCTGCACTCGCTGTGCCCGCATGTTTTGGTTTCTCTGCTCGGTCCGGACAGTCCTGACTTTTCCTCACTCTGAACAGCCCAGAAAATAGTGGCGCTTTAGCTTGTTGTGATGAACTCATCGAATTTTAAAAGCAACTTAAATATCTTCGTCACTGATGATTAAGAAAGCCCCTTAGAGACTTCTAGATTTACAAATAAAGCACAACAACTGAATAATCTGACTGGTTCATGTTAAAGTGAAGGCAACTGCTGGTAGCAGACTTGTTTTAGCTTCTCAAATGTGACGATTTGCTGTTCATCTTTGTTTTAAATGACAGTAAATTGACCATCTTTGGCATCTGAACTGATTGGCAGCCAAAATAAATCATGTGAAGATAAAAATTTTACCTTTTTTTGCATCAAAACTGACACGAATCCATAAATAATTTGTATAAACCCTAATCTAGTGAATTTTGTAATTTTATTCTGGCCAACTTTTATTTTTTAAGGCTGCATCACTTGTGTCACTTTGAAAAGTTGTTTTTGCATGTTTCTCTGCAGCACTGTGTGAAAGCAGACCTGCGTAGATGAGCACAAGCATACGATGCAGAACTTAGAGTGTGCGTATAAGTACTTTAACATGATTGCAGCAGTGGAGGACAACACAACACAAAGTCCGACCAGTCATTTCCCGTCCCCAAACAATTCTCACGAGACAACAGTTGCCTCACAATGCTGTGTATTGTAAGGTAGAAACCCGATAACACAGCAAAAACACCAACAAACAACCTCTGTGAGCAAGCAGTTGGTGACAGTGGGAAGGAAAAACTCCCTTTCAATAGGAAGAAACATCCTGCAGAACCAGGCTCAGGCTGGAGTGTCTGCTGCAACCAGTTGTGGGTGAGGGGAGGAAAACTCCAGGGATTTGTGTCTCCTCCTGGGATCTTTACACATTAACCCTAACAAGTGAAAGTCATAAAATATGAAGTATATCTTACTTGTTAAAACCATACAACTAGTTTTGTGTCAATTGCGTTCTACGTTATTGAATAAGTAAACTTGCCGGTCACTGGACTGCAAAAATCAGTGCTTGATGCTTGATAAACTGGGGCTGATGCATTTTCCTATTCAAACTTTCTGGAAGAGGATCTGATAAGAAATCCCTTGTGCGGTTAAAACTAGGCTGAGCAGCAAACTAGAAACCAGGTTTGTCAAAGGAAGAGAGGTAACAGGAGGTGAATGGTGCTGTGTGTCATCAGGGTTATCTCACAGGAACCTCCCATCACAGATGTTTCATTGTGTTTGACCCCACAACATCTCCAGAAGGCTCAGCAGTTAAAAAAAAGGGGGTTGGGGGTGCCCCCACCCACCCCCTACTTTATCTGAAAGGATCTGATGATGGATACTGTTGCATAACAAAGCCACGAGGCTGCACATCTATCATCTCTTAACGAATTAACAGCACTGCAGCCTGGAATTAAATTCTGCTCTGGCTGAAATTTGAAGGAGGCGGCAGTGAAAGCTGCAGGATCAGGTCGTGAACTCGGGTCACTTCTCTGTCATTCCTTCAGACCAACTCTCCCGAGAACACGGGGAGGGGGGAGTAAAACGAGGAGGTTTTAGGAACAGACAGACGGACTCTTGCTCAAGGCCTCCCCTGGTGTCGAGCAGGGGCAGATGCTGCTTTGCTATTCTGGGAAGTTGATTCTAGCGAGGAATTTCTACATGAAAGCAGAAATAGAGGAGCAGGAGGAAGTGGAACAAGTGCAGTCACCACTGTGTGACTGATAAAACGCCATCTTCGCCATCATTAATACTACGATATACAGAGTCACACCGACTCCTCAGAGTAATCTGCACAAGAATATGAAACAGTAAGGAGCCAACCTCATTTCAATGATGACATAAACAGCACAAAAACACAGTGTGCTTGATCTGCCCAGCACCAAACACCAATCAGAGTTAGAGAAGAGCTGGTGAAGCTTTAGCACCTTAAGAACAGGCGTTTTTCTCCGGAGCTGGAAAACATTAAAACCGGAGCTAACAGAGTGTCAATATAAGGATGTATCTTCATCAAATATTGTTTTTCTACTGGATACAGAAAAACTACAAATAACCAGCTGTTTGCAAGCTCAATACATCATTGCTATTTCTTGTTGTGATTGACAAAAGCTCACAAGTTTATATTTTATATCTGGGTCCTGTTTTTGTGCATGTAATAACACCGTGCCGAACAGGTCATTTTTAGAAGCAAAAATGGAAACTCGTGACCCAAACTGCCCGCTGTACACATCTATCACAGTTTTCAGACCCCCGTCCCCTGATTGGAGCTGTGCACCGTGTTCCTGTGCAGAGAGATTTATTACCGGAGGCACTCTCAATTTCAGCTGGACTCATAAAGTAGTTTGTTTTTGCCTAATTATACTTGCTTGCTGGATTTGCCACTTTATTAAAACTTTTAATTAATCAGAAGTCTCGAGGTGGCTGAAAAGCACACAATTATTTTTACAATGTGTACACGCTGCACTGTAAGACAGGAACCGAGAGTCACACTGTTTCTATAATCTGTTGAAGAATGAAAAAGAACGAAGAGATTGCAAACATTTCACGCAATTTTGGAAACTTTGTTCTGTATGATGCACAAGATGCAGATATATCCTAAAAATAAGTGTTAGAACTGTCAATCGTCTATTACGCAGAACATCGTGATGTAAACAGTCATCACAGACAAGTGACATTCACTCATGTGGTCTGAACGTTACATTCGAGTCACGCCTGAGACTTTAAAGTTCAGCAGTGGCTGAACCTGAGAACCTGAGGAGTAAACAATCTCCTCTCCATCGAAGCGTTAAATCAAACTTTCCACGGTCAAAGTTCAACCCCCAGCACCCCACAATCAAAACTACTGCGTGGTTACCTGATACGTCACAGTTCAACAGGTGGACACAGTGATTGGGGCTTTAGAGGGGAACAGCTTTCAATTAAAGAGCTCCTGATGTGGTTCGTATGACTGAAGGCAGCTCCTCTGACAAGCCTGAGGATAAACAGCTCTTTGATAAAGTTGAAAGCTACAAAGGCAAACAGCTGCTGTCAGCAGGTCTGCATGTCTTTATACCACAAACAATGGAACTGGGCAAATGGCAAGTTTGCTTAATGATCCCAAACCGATTGTTAACCAGGATCCCAGACTGAAATCTTAGCACAAAGTTTAGCAGCTGAAACCAATCAAACATAACATTTTGAGCACTCACAGGTAAAGTGAATAACACGGATTATCTCTTCATTATGCCACCTGTTAGTCAGTGGGATATATTAGGGGGGGAGTTAGTCCTCAGAAGCAGGAAAAATAGGGAAGCGTAAGGATTTAAGCGAGTTTGACGAGGACCAAATTGTGATGGCCAGGCGGCTGGGTCAGAGCATCTCAAAAACTGCAGCTGGGGGTTCCCAGTCTGCAGAGGTCAGTATCTATCAATAAGCGATCCAAGGAAGGAACAGTGGTGACCCTGGACATGTGAGGCTCGCACCTTCAGGGGTCCAGTGGAGTCCATGTCTTGATGGTTCAGGACTGTTTTGGCAGCAAAATGTGGGCCAACATAATATTACGCAAGTGTACAGAATGTTCTGCCTGATTGGTCTATAAGACAATAAATATATGACAACCCACAGCATCCTAAAAAGCACTCAAAGGATCATCTTTGTCTGCGTCCCTGTAGCCCTGAGGGCCAAAAGCCAGACTAGCAACTCAAATGCATTTGTTCATGAAGAACAACACTCACTGGGATCAGGAATGATTCAATTTCATGTTACCACCAACTGGCAAACATCTGGTGTGGTGACACTCCCCCAAAGACTGACGAAGCATCCAAATAGTGCGGAGGTCACCACCCAAAGCACCTGTTGCACAAAACTCTGCATGTGTGCAAAGATATAGCTCTCACATGAAAGAAACATCTGAACCACTCAATTAATGACCAACATGCTAAACTGCCATAACGTCAGCTGGATGCAAAGGCAGCTGGTATCGATCCGACCCTCAGCAATGGAGTCTCTCCGTTTAAGCAGCTTTGAGAAAACAGCCTAAGACAGACAAAGCTGACCATTCACCCAAACAATGCTAGGAAGACCAAGTGGTCTGGGTGTGGATCCATAAAAAGTGATTGGTAGAGTAGAACACACCCCACCGCCCCAGCAGCAGCAGCTACAGCCACATTTCTCAGCATTAATAACCCCACAACCCCACCCACCTAAAATCCAATACAAATCCATTCCCAACCCCCAAATGCCAGGGTGGTGCTGGTGGTGGGGGAGGGGTGGACGGCTCCTCCAGGACAGCTGGGTGTATAAAAATAAAAGCCCCCGACCAGCTGTGACTGTGAGAAATGTCCCATCCTCACCAACACCACACCCCTGACTCACTGTGAATTAAATACGCAGACAAATGGAGGGCTTACTAAATTTATACACATGCAGACGAGAAAGATTTACTCACACGAGGGAAAGCGTGAGTGCAGGAGCAGCTAGGGAGACCTGCACTATGGGAGGAGTGGTAGAAGGTAGTGTGTTTAATTGGTTTGCTTGAACAGGGTTGGGCCTTAAGACGCATCAAAGTGAGAAAGACATTTTTATCCAAGTTATTTCATTCTAACAGTTTTTAATAGGGATTTACAGCAGATTTCATGAAAGAATACAAGAAATATGGTCTAATATAAACAGTCTAATCAACTCAGAGTTTAAATCGAACTGATGTGGACATTTTTACCCTATTTTGTTCTAAAGACCAAAGAATTCACTGATAATATGAAAAAAAACCAAAACAAATCAATCAATCATCCAATATAGACGTAGTAAAACTTACCTGCAGAATATCACTGAGGTCCAAGAGCATGTCTGAGAAAAACCAGGTCAAGGACACTAAATGTTCAGGTCATGATTTGTATTTTTCCAAACAGTCAAACAGAAGAAGAGCCAGGCTGTCATCGTTTTTAGGTGATCTTGAACAACAGTTCTCCAGGTTCTCTGAAGGTCTTTACTTTTGACGTCGGCTGTTTTTCCCACTCATTTTCACTCAAGTCCTTGTACATTACATTTCAAAATGTTTGTTAAGCAACTTAAAAGATTGACCTCTGAGTCATTCAAGCATAAAACAAACAAACAAACAAACAAACAAACAAACAAAAAGTTATGTACTCAGTGGATGAGCCAGAGTTTTATCTACATATAACAGCATATTTAGCAAAGAGCTGAGGTTAAATGACACTTTGTTACTGTTTCTTTGGTAAACACCAACATGTTAGTATTTTCTGCAGTCCTAAAAATCTCTTTAGGGCAGATAAACAGTATTTGAAATCATGTCATATCCTGACAGATGCATTTGGCCTTTCAGTTGATTCATCTACCGTTTGCTGAAGCCTCATCAGAAAGGGTCTCAGTAAAAGGATGGCTGTCAAAGTAATTCGTAAAGAAAGAAATGAAGCAATCAAAATTACACAAGAACTGGAATGAAAATCTGTGGCAAAAATGTCCAATTTGTGATGAACAAAAATGAGATGTTTTGCTTCAAATTAACTTCAATATACATGAAGGAAAGAGACAGGACAGCCATCAGCAGGCTACAGCCATCTGTAAAACACGGTAGAAGCTCTGTCATGGTTTGGGTCTATATTTCAGTCTGGTGCTGGAGCTCATGACAAAACTTCTGTAATTATTAATGCAGAAGAGATCCATCAGATACCATCTAATAGCATCTGAATGACAACTTTGTTTTTCAGGATGACAATGATCCCAAACCAGTGCTAATGCACTGAAAGCCAACCTGGATAGAACAAAATAACACAGCAAAACTCACCAGAGCCCAGAGCCCAACATCACTGTGGCAGTGTGGAATCATTTTAACAGAACAAATAAAAAGGTAGCCAGCACCCTCTAGGAAGCCCGAAGAACCATTTTCATGATTTTCAAGCTTGTCTGAATTACAGAAACTCTATTTTTGTCTTATAAATGTGTATTTTTGAGCTTTTTAACTACACCTAGTCCCCATCCTCCTGAAATGTAAAGAAATGATGGGTGGTTCAAGAGTTTTGCACAGTACTATGAATATAAAGACAGTTTTATAGATCCCCCCCCTACCCACCCACGAAACTAAGCGCAGGTAGATTTCCTGATTGTATGACTTTGCACATGCTCAGAGGGCACCAGCATAACCTTAACGACCAAATTAAAATTCAGTGAACACAAATCAAATGACACCTGTCACTTTTAACCAGGCGACTCTTCAACAACAATAATAAGGGATTGCATTTATATAGCGCTTTTCGAGACCCTTAAAGCACTTTTACAATTTCACTATTCATTCATTCACACACTGGTGGAGGCAGCTACAGTTGTAGCCACAGCTGCCCTGGGGCAGACTGACAGAGGCGAGGCTGCCATATCGCGCCATCGGCCCCTCTGGCCATCACCAGTAGGCGGTAGGTGAAGTGTCAACGACCGAGACTGTCCAAGCCGGGGCTCGACCTGCCAACCTTCTGATTACAAGACGAACTGCCAACTCTTGAGCCACGATCGCCCAATAGGCCTGACAAAAAGACACAACATGCCTGACCAGGGTCTGGATAGCTTGTCCTCCCAGTGCCCGACCAGCTTGAACACACTGGTCTCTATGGCGACAGGTGCACCTGTCTCCAGGCTGCCTATGTGGATTAGCGGGGCTCCTCTGAAAAAGACCGCACAATGGAATTAGCAGCAGTGCAGATGAAATGCAAAAAGATAATCCCGGCACATCCCGTCTGGAAAGTGCAGATGATTCCATTAATCAGGAAAATAAAGAGCAGCAGGTCCTTCAACACATCTGGACCGTGGGGTGAGGGGGCTACTTAGATCTTATACAACAGCAGGAGATATTTAATCCTCTGATCTCCCCCCTCCTCCCCCGTTACACATCTTAGTGGCTCTTATAATATTTCACATCAGTCACAAGTCCGTACTTATATTAAACAGCATTTGATTGCAGCAGCCATTCCTGTTAATGCTGGTCAATAATTCTTCTTAATGCATTTTGCCTCTAAATTTGCAGCCCTCAGACCTGATGTTTAACTATGAAATTGAGAAGTTGAGATACCTTGGGTTGGGGTGGGGGACATAAACCCTGGCCGATCAATTCAGTGTTATTTTTAAACTCAACAACGACACCAAAGCTTAAAGACAGGTCCATAAAGAAAAGATTTTCCCACTTTGCCCTGACCTCAATCAATCAGCACCTTTGGGATGAACTGGAGCACAAGCTGTGAGTCAGACCTCATCAGCCAACATCACTGTTGGACCCCATTATTGCCCCTGTGGCTGAATGGGAGCAAATCTCAGCTACAAAAACCTGCTGAAAGCCTGAAACACCAAGAGAGTGGAGGAGCAACAGATTAATGCGCGTGGTTTGGACATGAGATGCCCTGCAAAACCAAAAGAACTGAGTAGACTGCTGTGCAAAATAAAACAGGTAAAGGCTGTTGTTGTTGTTTCACACCAGACGCTTTATGGAAATGACCGCCCGTTTGTGTGTCTCTAACTGTAATTATCTGGCAAAAAAATGATCACACCAGGTACCATTTCCAAAAATAACAGTCCGAGCAGTTTTGAGGACAGACCGCCTTAAAAGAGGTAAAAAGACCCAAAATTTCTGGAGCGAGATCAGAGAGGCGGTGTGATGCAGCCAGGAGGCGGCTGTGGCTGCAGAGTAATTGCCCTACTTTCTGAGTGTGGCCACTCTCAGAAGGACACACTCAGAGGTCCATCAACATGTAAGAAGAGACTGTATTCAGCTGCAGTGAAAGAAGTTAATGATGGTAAAAGGCTTAAATAAATTCTGTATAATTTTATCATTTAAAACCTTGTTTTTGTTTTATTTCAGTAAAAACCTGGTCCTTAGTGCAAGACTCCAGTTCATCCACCATCAGAAGCAAGCCATTTTAATGCCAACCGTATGTAAGGCCATCCTCCCTTAAAGTAGCTTTCTTCTACTCGCAGATCGCTCTGTTAGGCACGTCCCTTCTCAGTGACATCATACAGAACCAAGAGACAAGGCTAAAGATCCAAGGTCAAGATGGATTGGACACATGCAGAGGAGGGACAGTGGATATAACTGGACAAAAGATGTCAAAGATGGATCTTACAGGCAGGAGGAAAAGTAGAAGACAGAGAAGGGTCATGGATATACTGAGAGCACAACAGGATGCTAAGCATAGGATGAGATGGAGGCAGATGATTCACCACAGTGAAGAAGAAGCATAACATAAACAAGAAGTTTATGGGAAACTACAGAATTATGAGACAGCAGGAAAACTGAAAATAGAAAGAATGTATTGAAGGAAGATCAGAAAGACAAATAGAAAATTCACAACACATGAACGATCGGTGAGCGTCTGAAAATGGATGAATGATCCCAACAGTGTGGCCGCTCCTCGTAAATTAAACCCCAGGTTTGACGGATGTTTCCCTTTTTTACCCCACTCTCCTTCTCCTTCCGTCTTTGTCCTCATCCTCCCCTGCGACAACATTACAGAATCACCCAGCTGTGGAAAAGGAAGCGAGCGGAGCTATTTTTACCCCAGTGACACTCTTCAAAACATGCACAAACAGACAGGCCTGCGCCAACACGCGCGCACACACACAAACACAAAAGCCCAGCAAACAATGCAGCAGGAATGCATTACACCCTGCTCGCCTCTTTTCATTAGGCAAACCTATCGCGGCCGTTCTGTGCAGCAGTTACATAACGCAATCACCCTCGGAGGTGAAGTGAGTCAGGAGTGAACCCACACTGAGAGCAGAAAATAAATAAATAAAGAGCTTCTGTGCTTATGAAAAAAGGATGAACCAAAAAGTCCCATTATCCCGATGATGACACATCACTCTCGACTTCAATAAGCTGCCGTTAGCGCTGTATGAAACATTTAGAAAGGCGGTGACAGGCGGCCCGGCCTCCGCAGGCTCACATCAAAAGCAACCTGCTGGCTTTATTGTGCCACCCTCCATCGGTATAAAAGGCGGGTTTGCAAATTTAACTTGCAACTTTGTCTCAGCTAATACTGAACATCTGCTCAACCGCTGCAGGAGGAGCGCAATAGAAAGGAAAGGGTTCCCTGGTGCATGCAGGAAAAGCAGCTCGGTTATGGAGGAAACTTCTTTGATCAGGCTTCCCCTCAGAGAGCATTCTTCATTACATTCATTTAAACCAACACACACAGGCAGATGGCTAACTTGCCAGCTTGACACACTTCAAATTTATCATTCTAGTTCAACTCAGCCTGATGTAGTTCCCATTAATCTCTCAATTTTGGCTCTCGGAGTCATGCTAATTTGCATTCCTTGACCCTACACATCAGACAGACACACTTACAGTCTAGAAAGTCAGCTAGCAAACAAAACTACAAAGCTGATGTTTAAGGCAGATGGTGTATTGAGTGGTGAGACCGAGAACTATTTTCTGTTGCGAAAGAGGGACACATATCTGTTTGCCATGAGACAATCGCTTAAAAGATGCCAGATATATGGCACCGCGGACACGTAACACAAGCAGTAAGAGGCATGCAGAACAATATGTTTTGTGTGTTTCTTCTAAGAAGGGACAGAGCTGTGAAGGCAAGCTTCATCCATAAAACAGGATGAAGCACAGCATCGCCATGGTAGGCCATTCAGAGGGTGACTTTCATATAAACACGGGCAAAGACCTTCAATTTGCTGATACTTAATCATTATTTTGCTCTTATATCCAGATGTATTTTCTTTGCAAATGCTCCATAAAAACATTTAGACAAGTGAAATAATGCAGTCGAGCAGGATATGTAAAAGGAACCTATGCTGGACATTTTATCTTATTATTCTGAGCAGAAAGGATACGCGGCGTTCCCTCGGTTCGGCAGACCATGTAGATGCAGGCGGCGATGACGTGGGAGGCTTTGCGGCCACGGGTCAGGTGTTTGATGAGTGCCATCTTGTAGAAGTTCAAAGCTGTGTCCATATGGTGCTGGTTCATCTGTAGCTGGTTCCCCACGATGTTGATGTGCTGTTTCGCTGGGGACACAAACAGACAGACATCAGCTCACAGAAACAAAGAAAAGTACAAGAGTTCTGCAACCTGCAGACTTTTAGGATCGATACAGAAAAGAAGAAAAACAAGTTTCAGGGGAGAGCTCAGCGTGTGACTGCAAGGTTTGTCTCCTGCCTGCATGAGTGCGCCCAGAAGCTGTCATGGAAAATAATTCTTGCATATTGGAAGCTTTGACCTGATGATGACGACATGTGATTCAATAAATTTACAGGGAGAATTTCATGGAAGTCCAAGTGATTTTTTCCAAAGAAATCTGACATATATCATCTATGACTATCCAAGAAGATTTAGTTGAAATGTAAGTGAGAGATGGACACGTGGAGAGTTAGTTTCTTTTCTGTGGATGTGTTTAAGAAGCAAACCATCACATCCAAAGAAAAACATGCCCTCCATACTCGCCTCATTTTAGGTTTATTATGACAGCAAAAATCGCTTCGGCGTCTTCTGGAAAAAAAATTCAGAAAGCTGTTACAATTAAGGGCATCATCCAAAAACAGTAACACACTCCAGCATCCATTCAACCAAAAACAATAAAGTATACCAATCAGACCCAGTTTAAAGTTTAAAGCCGGATATAACTCCCAGATCTAAAAAGTAAAGACAACAATGGTGCCCAAACCTTCCATTCTTTTATAGGAGACTATGGGCAAAAAGTCCATCGGCTCCATTCCTGATGATTTTAAAGGCTCACTCACTCATTTAATCATATTTAACAGAACATTATGTTCATTTTTTTACATTTTGGTCATTCTAAAGTGGCGTACACACAGAAAGCTATTCATCTGTCATGCATCATTCTGTGGCTGATGCTCATACCAAGCTCCTATTGCCTCAGTACCTCTCTAATGAATATACCATGCTGGAATATGTCAATCAGTGATACACTGAGCCCATAAACCCTTCAGTCACTTGCCTCAACAACTAGAAAAGTTTAATTCAGAATTTACCCACTGTGCATCACCAGGAGTTATTTTGCCCACAGTTGCTTAAGCTCAGCAACTGTCATCAACTTTCTCTAGCAACTCAACATGGGCCTGAATTCCATGGTCATTTGGGCTTTTCGTGATTTCTCTGGACTTTTATTTTACCAGGATGGAATAATTGCACGGCATACATCTTTGATGCCTTTAAATATATACTGTACATACATTCACTTAAATATTTTAAGCGGTGTTCAAGGTTCTACGGTTTCTTATCTTAATGAGGCTCAGTGTTAACTTTGTGTTAACTTTTGATCATAATTGTGATTGTAATTGACAACAACTGGTAGTTTATCTTCACCAGAATGAATCAGATTTGTTTGACAGCATTCACTGGACCAATGCAGGGAACAATGAGAAAGTCCAAGGAACTCAATCAAGATCTAAGAAAGCGAACTGTAGATTTACACAAAGATCTCTCGAGCCATTTCTAAACAACTTCAGATTCCTAGATCAGTTTAAACAACTGTATATAAGTGCAAGTTACTCAGATGTGTCACCACTTTGCCAACGTCTGGATGAACCCAAACTGCCAGCCTCAGATTAGAGGAAGTTGTTTATAATGTTCAGGGAGAAACCCAGAAATTCCATGGACTGAAAGTGCCGGCCAAGAAAGAAGCTCCAAAATCAACTCTTTCAAACTCGACCTAAATTTGCAGCTGTCCATATGGACGACCTTTGCGACAAGCATTTTAAGGACATCCAGGATATAAAAAAAAATTTTTTTGAAAAACATGGCAAGAGAAAAAATGCTCAGCTCAAGGCTCCATAACAGGACTTTGCAAATCAATGGGTGACGTCACAGACGCTAGATCCATCCACTATACCGTATATGATAAATCCAAGCAGAACCCTATATGGCAATAATAATCCTTTAGGGAACAGCCTCCCCCAGTAGTACAAGGTGTTGTTTGTTCCGTCTTCCTCACATCAGCCCCAAGCGCTCGGGGCAGATGGCTGACCTGAGCCTGGCTCTGATGAAGGTTTCTTCCTGTTTTAATCCTACTGTCGCCAAGTTCTTGCTCAAAGGGGATCATCTGATTCTCTCTATTATTGTAGCGTTTTTTAAGTTTAAAGCATCTTGAGATGACTGTTATGATTTGGTGCTATATAAATAAAATTGAATTGAATTGAATTACCTCCTATAGGAAAACTAAACAACCCATCAGACAGTAAAACAACAGTCCATGTTCAGAGCAATAAAAAAAGCATTCTGTTAGCAGTTTGCTACATCAGTATGGTGGTAATTACACAAGCATCACTTTATGCCCAGCATCATCTACAAGCATGTCGGGGCACACACACCTGTAGAGAGGCAGACGGATTTCATTATACACACGTGTGCAAATGTAAATGGGCACACAAAGACCTGCATAACCACATCTTTACACGCAAATAACAGAAAAAACACGTTTTCCACAGCTCACTGCACGGACCAGTACAGGTGTAGCCACAGGTGGAGGCTCCAGAGAGACTTTATAATTACAGTGCTGCAATGCATTTCTGTGAGTTCGTGACCTTAGATAAACTCCACATGTCAAACATTCTCATGCACGCAACCAGATGTGTGTAACCTACTAAACTGAGTTGGGTGTCTGGGAATGTGAGAGCCTCGGCTCATCGTGTCTCATCGTACTGCTCCAGCCTATGTCAACACGAGCTCGTCAGACATACGCATACCCCATCGCCGTCAGCCTAAACCACGTCTGGATGAGTGTTTGTGGTCTTGATCTCTTGCGTCACCAGCTCTAATAAAACTGTACGTGCTAGTTTGGCAGCAGAGAATTTTATGCACAAAATTGATTGTTGTGGCCTTAGTAAATCCGGTAGAATGAATAATCCTGGGTTATACGTCTTCTCCTATTATTTGACTAATCCTCCTACAATTCATATGCAATAAATGCAGTATGTTTGTCTCTATGTGAGCTCCTGGATTAAGACGCTCACATGTAACTGCAACAGCTCTGCTTAGAGGCCTGACAGAGACGTTTGTTTCATTTCATTACAGTGTTATAGAACTGTGGCGGGAAAAAGGGTCAAATTTTGATCACCAAGTTTCTTATTTTACATAATTAAATGATGTTTAAATGTTTACTTTACGACATGGAGAGAACTGTAACGTTACTGTCAGGACAAAGTTTTCTACAAGATAAATGCGACAGCCGGGGTGGGAGGAAGTCTTTTACTACATCGCCAAAGCACCATCCTATTGTTAAGATGCCAATTGTTGTCCACAGAATAGATAATCGGGTGTAGGTAGCTGCTCTCTAAAGCTGTGTTTGCACAGATGTGGAGAGCCCTGTTTATTCACAGATAGAGGGCAAGTATGAGGAGAAAGGTTAGACCAACCGCTGAGCGCTGAGTCACAGTTAACTGTGTTCACATACAGGAACGGATGATTAACGCCACAGTAAGTAATTAGTGGACATAAGTGGACAGACAGCCAAAACAGGTAAAACAGCTTCTCCGACTATGATGGTTCATTTTACATCTAATTAAAGGTAACAGTAGAGTTATAGGATAGTTAGCCTAAGTTATTTAACAGTGAAAAAAGTACTCAAAAATATACAGTGATTAGTGCAATTACACATCAATTTGTTGGAAGACAAATTCACACATTCTCATGAACTTCGAAATAATCGAGTGAGCACCAGTTTGTGAAAGTCACCATGTTGCCCCGACATACATAAAACATGTTACATATGTGGTTAGAAACAAATCACAGTCACAAATCGCTCTTTCAAACTGTGACCATTTAACATTTGCCGTTTTCTCTCCTCTCTCAGTTGCACCTCTTCCTCCTGACCTAAAGCCTCACCTCCTGAACTTGTCAGGGCTCTAACACAAGTTCAAGTGGCAGGTTGCCCTGCAGTGGAATGAACCTGCCCCCCGACCATACACACACACACACACACACACACACACACACACACACACACACACACACACACACACACACACACACACACACACACAGGGATACAAGTCAGAGAACGGTTGCATTACAGAAAAAAAAAAAAAAACACTGAAATGTACACTACAATGGGAAAGTGCAAGAGGAAAAAAAGAGACCTCTGCTCATGCTGGGCTATAGAGGACAGCATGAGAACAGGAAACAAAAACTCTGCACAGAAAGCAGATAAATGTCCACAGTACAACATTATGTTTACACCTGAAAACATGCATAAACATGTTTATTTATTCCTGATATTGTCGCAATCACTTATCATCAGCAGATCAGACATGCAATCCTCCAGTCTCTGGACACCTGAAAAGCAACAACAGCAGCTTGTTATTAGCTAACATTAGGCCCGAGTGTCCTCAAAATCCCACAATCCCTGTGATAAACAGTTTGGAACCAAAATATTTTTAAAATGGGGGCTGCCCCCCAATACAAGGTTTTAAAAAAAGGGAAGAATAAGGCACTGAAGTTGTTGCATCCTTTGCGAAAATGTTCACTGCCATCCTCTCCAACCAAGTTTGCGTCACAGATAAGTAGGACAGAGTCTCAGGATGCAGCTTTAATTAGAGCTCTTCCTCACAGGTTAAAGTTAGATTACTGGCCTTTACCTCACTCTTCAGCTCAAACCCCCAAACACTCCGTAATCGGAGGCTCTAAATAAAAAAAATAAACACCACCTTATAACATTCACACCGACACAAACTGGGACACCCTGAAGGAGAGTGGCATTTACACATACATCTGATGGAACCATCCAGGGAGCTATAAATGCACTCCAGTCTGTTTTTCTTTTTAAAGAGGTAAGATAAGGACAGCAAAGACGAACATGTACACCGCTCAACAAAGTGAAGGAGATATAGGCCAGTTAAATCTTTCAGTGTCTCACTGACAGCCGTATTAAACCAAACACGGTGTTTGCAGTAAAGGAAGAAGAAGGCAGAAAATGTGACTGGACGTGCGATGCTGAAGTACAGACAGTCTGAATGAATGAAGAGTTCATTAATGGCAGATTGACTTTTTTAGAACTGGCCTGCATCGTTGTTACAATGGTTCCAAAGAGGGTGCTGCACCAAAAACCTTCTTGTGATTGCTTTTTGTTGCTAGCAGATTAGCGCTGCCACATGTAGTTTGCATGGAAGGCACCACTCAGTAACTACAAGCTAACTAGTGGAAAAAAGTGACGAGGTGTGACTCAAACTGGAAATAAAGAATATTCACATAAAAGCCAACTTGGTGTGCTGAAGCCAAAACATGAAAACAAACCCAAACACACTTGCAACACAGTAAAAGAGTATTTACATAGAAAAACACACATTTGGAACACTATCACTATCAGCCTCCGCAGTGTGGGAACATCTTGACAGTGAACAAAACAAAAGGCAGCCAACATCCAAAGAAGAGCTCTGAATTCCTTCAAGAAGCCTGACAGCTGAAGACTACTCAGAAAAATATCAAGCTGCTGTAGAGAGCTCAGAATGTGCTGAAGAATAAAGGTGATCATCCCAACTAATGTCCACACTATGTCTTTGTCCCGTCTTCCTTCCCTAACAGTCACAGCAGATGGCCCCGCCCCTCCCAGAGCCTAGTTCTGCCGGAGGTTTCTTCCTGTTAAAAGGGTGTTCTTCCTTCCCACTGTCATCAAGTGCTGCTAACAGGGGGTCATCTGATTGTTGGGGTTTTCAGTTTCTCTATATTATGGCAGGGTCTTCACCTTATAATATAAAGGACTCTAAATAACTTAAAATCAAACATATATAGATAATTGACCAATATCATATTTCTTAAACCATTAATCATTAGTATTATCTTATAAACCCTATAACTATTGAGCTTTCCTATATAATGTATTTCCATGCTTTTCTAAATGTTTCAACAAATCACTGTACCCATTTCTCATTTTCTTGGTAAAACAAAAAGAAATGAAGGATGGCTCAAGACTTAGTACAGCATTGTATTGCTACATCATAACTTCATATTGAGCTCAAGCGTGTTTTCACACTAAAATTTTCGCCTGAAGCGGTCTTTAAATCTACATTCCAGTCATCACGCCTACACTGCGGCACACCGTGGACCAATACACGAGGGGCTGGTGATACATTATTGCCCAACACAAATACAGGAGGAGGTGGGGTCTCCGCTGCCAGACATGATTCAGTCGGTGGGGAGACAGCGAAGGCGCAGACGGCCACTGGGGAGCCTTTCCAGAAGAAAGTAGGAGGAAGAGAAAGAAAGAAGAAGAGTTGTTTCTCTCTCAGAGACGCCTGCACACTCAAACAGCCACAGACGCCCATAAATCTGCCCACACGTGTATACACCATCACCAGCTCACTGCTACTGGCAAACACAAGCCACCAACACAACACAGCATCCCACACACAAAACCAGTGCTCAGCTACTAGGAAATATTTAAGAAGATCAATGTTACTCTCAACCCTGCATAGTAGAACTGAAGCATGCACAAGCATGGTTAGCGTAGCATACAGACTAAAGACAAAAACTTGATCTACTGGCATTACTAATAACCAATACACGAGGACAACACCGTCCCTCACTTGTTTCTTTTTAAGTCATTTTCCATTATTTCAGCATATAAACCTGTGAAAAAAAGTTGGAAGCACAGTCGCTGTATAAAAAGATGGACAGCATGACAGCGCCGCAAAAAAGAAGCCAGAACGTCTCGACCATCCCCTGGTGGTCAGCTGCAGTACAGGTCATAAATCCTGTTGCCCTCCAAATGCTAATTTTTGCTGCTCCCTTATAGGCCAGCAACTGCATTTGTGTGCGTATGCATTTCCCTTTGGACAGCCTACCACTGCAAACATGCTCGTATGCATTCCTCCAATACCTCAAATGTATGTTATGGATGTGGAGGATGCTGTGCATCAGTCAAACCTGATTGGTTGACAAGGGAACTGAAATAGGTAAGCGTGCGAGAGGGGAGTTCTCCGGGACTAAGAGAACCCCCCACCCCTCCCCCAAAAAAGACTAAAAAATACACAATGAAAAACAGCTCTTCAGCTCTTTGTATACTTCTCTGGTCCACACACCAACAACCGCACAAGCAAGAAAGCCCACTGAGTAGTTGTACCACATATTCATTGACAACAGATGCTGTGTGTTCCCCTGAATAACCCAGAGGAGGTGGCTGAGGAGAGGGAGGTCTGGGCCATGGTGTTTTTATGTTTGTCTCATATCAATATAATGATTAATATTAGCATTAGAACTGAATTGTGAATAGGAAAATAAATCAATAGTTTTCATTAACAAGGTTAATTTAAAATACAACACCAGTATTTAAAGAGCCTCGAGTATCTTAAGAATAAACATCACATTCATTTACTACATGGTGTGAAATATGGAGGTCTGAGAGGCTGACTAAACACTGTTTAGCATCCTGTGGAATAATTTAACCCACTGTTGGAGATTTCAACAGGAGTTTGGTTTGACTCTCCCAAAATTGATCCTGGCATGTATGATTTGTTTTACTTTAAATACATAAATAATATAAATAGTTGCAGTAAAATTGAAAACTTCACTGGGAACTAAGGACATCAAATGTCATACATTAAAAATCATCCCCTTCATGACTCAAATTAAACTTGGACTCATTATTTTACTTAAAATAACTGATATTACGGCTATTATGGCTTGCTCTATCAACAAAGTTTATACGTGGAGGTGAGTGAAACTCTAGGATATCTTTTCATTCATTTTCAACATTCAACCATTCACACAGAAAGTCATGCAAGTACTTTTTCCTACATTTAACTGCTTTTAATCCAACAATCTCATACGCAAGCAACGTGGCATCTTTGGCTATCTGCCTGTTCATGAATGAATGTGCACGACTTCCATGCAAAGGGTTTATTATTATATAAACATCATTAGTTAAAGCCTTGATTATACTTCACTGTGGACACACACACACACACACACACACACACAGCTGGAAATCTGATGACCAAGTAGTCATTCCTGCTATACTTCCAAGTCCACTTGAAGTCTTCCACCATGTGTAGTTGGTGCACTGTGGACCACATGGTCTGCACGGTCACCAACATGAGGACAGGCACTATTTTGACATGCACTCTCGCACTCACTGTGATGATCAAATGAACGTGATTCATACCGAGCGGACCTCAGTGGACTCGCACAGTGAGGTCACTCAGTAATCAAGGCTTTATGTATGAAAACTAATCTTGACCTCAGCTGGGGACCGGGCAGCTCCTCCTGCTTCCTCTCCACCACATGATGATGTTCAGTGTAAAAACATGGACGAGGCTGCCCTCCGTAGCGTCAGGGTATTTAATGTAAACCCAAGTTGTTTGACAACAGAGCGAGGTGTTTTTATACTCTTATGTTGTTCCCAGTTATATCCACACTGTATCTCCTTGCTGATGAGCATGTATAAGCTGCAAGCTTATCCTTTCCTAAAAGTTCAAACCATCCTTCAGACTCCATGTGACAGCAGAATAAAGCCCCCCACACATACACAAACAGCATGGTAGAAATATCCTACATACAAGCCTCCATCCTCACCCAGTTACAAAACACACACGCAGCATTTAACAGCAGTATTCCTCAATCCACACCCTCCTATCGCTCCCTGCTAATCCCCTGCATCCATGCGCACACTGCCGTTACTCAGCGCCTGCTGCAGTCTGACAGCCCTGTGACTCCGTGGCTCTGTCGCATTAAACATCATCAGCTGAGCAGACGGTCGTCGCTGCGGTAACCAGCTGCTGGCAGTCGACGTCTGGGCTCTCTGTCCGGCTGCCAGCAGCCAAGCGGTTGCTCGTTTGTGTCTGCAAGTTGTTGATGCGTTTTTAGACTAAAGTCCCGTGTCAGCAAGAGCTCCAAGGACACCCACCAAGACCCCTCGAGGTTCCCACAGGGGCCCCCAGCACTTCAATTTAGAGCATGACAGGTTGATAATATCAGCTGACAGCAGCTTATCCTACACACAAAGAAAATCCAAAAGAGGAAAAAGAAAAAAAAAAATCCATTCTGGGAGGACACTGGAGTCAAAGTGAATACTGATTTTCCCATTTGGAACAACTCTCACACCACCTCGGATGAAGAGAGCATGCTCAAATGTACTAGAAACACTCTGCTTTCAGAAAGGTGAGCTTTTACGTCACTTGGTTAAGTGACAGAAAATGTGCAGCTCCTCAAAGCTTTACAGCACATGATGGTGACTTTAAATTCACTGTTAAGACTGTTTTGGCTCACCATTGCTGCTCTCTCAGTGGTGTTTTCACCACAACACTCAGCTGTTTTCACAGAAAACACTAAAACAAAAATCTTGCTGGGTACTACCAAAAAAGGCATAACACCAAAACAGTAAGCACACACAAAAACTAGAAGTTGGGGTGCTTTCACAGCTGTGGCGTTTAGTCTTTTTAATCCCAGCTGTGGTTCTTTCTTCCACCCCGACACATCTGGCCAATAAGGGGACTGAACATCCTCACGTGGTTTGTAGTGATGCCGTTTGGTTTAATTGGATTTTTCTCTGTGTGAAAACAAACCAAGCTACAAAACAAAAGCTACAAGTTTACAAACTCACCAACTGATTCGGACCAGAATAAACGAACTACAAGTGAAAAAACGCCTTTAAAATACTAGCAAATTTAGCAGCTGAAGAGTCAGGCTTCCCCTCACCCACAGCTGATGGCAGCCCCTCCCTGAGCCTGCTTCTGCTTGAAGTTTCTTGCTGTTAAAACTTTATTTGCCTCAATACATTTTTATGTAAAATGACCTTTTAAAACACTTCTAACCCAACATTAGCTGGGATAGCTCCAGCCCCCTCCCACAACCTCATATTGGATAGATGAGGATTTTCAACTAAATAAAAGCAGCTTCCGTACAGAAATAACCGTCACTTACACCAAGCCTGACAACACACAATCACATGAGCATGCATGTGCTGGTCTAAATGACAAGCTGAGGTTGAGTCACACGATGTGGTACGACATATCATAGATGGATACAAGTGATTGATAAAAACCCACACTGGAGTCTGCAAACAGAGCCTCACAGTTTTCCCTTAAAAGGCAAAAACTCCATAAGAGACTTGTTCTAAATGACAGTTTATTATTATTCACAACTTTTACAAACTTAAAGCTTTATCACGTAAAAAGCTTGACCACACACACTGCTTATTGGGACTATCTTTTGGGGTTTACAGTGTTCTTGTGAACTCTCCTGGTACATAACCCTGCTGAGTGCTGGGTGTAATGAACAAACACTATAATAGTTTCATACTGTTATAGATCGAAAGCAAGCTGCTGCTGTGGCTCAAAGCTGCACTTCCGAGAGGAGGGCTTTGAGCAAACAGCATAAAATGATTCAAAGTAAACCTCCTCTGAAAATATAAAGACTTTAATCACTCGAGTGAAGTCAAAGACACCAACGTGTTGCAACGGAGCTGCTTTCAGAGGAGAAGTTTACACTCGACATGAAATAAGATTAAATGAATTATTGATGCCCGTGCAAAAGACCTAAAGTCGTCTCCTCCTTCATTTATTGCCCAAGCTGCATTTTGCATGAACACACAAAAACGCAACCTCGGATCACGTGTTGAAGGGTGATCCCGACACTAAAGAAGCAAATGAAGAAAACAAAGTTTGCAGTATGCAGCAATACCACGTGCAATGTAAATACAAACAGAATGCATTGACTTGCAAATCTCAAACCTATATTTCATAAACAATAGAGCATACAGATGTTTCAACAACTATTTAAAGCGCCTCCGTACTATCACAGATGCAGGCTTTTGAACTGAGGGCTGATTTCAATTCAGCTTCCATTTTCCTCAGTCGTGAACTTTGGCCCAGAGAAGGCAGCGTGTGCACATGTGGCCTCTTCGCTGCATGACAGAACTTCAATCTGCATTTATGGTTGGCACGGGGATTTGTGTTTGAGTTCTTGAGACAATCCGCTCATTTGCATGAGAGAATTATGCGTGTTATTAAAGCAGTCCCACAAGCACACAACATCCAATCCATCTAATACACAGATTTCTCCAGCATCTCTCAGTCTTTGCATGATATTATGAGACATGACAATTTTACACTAAGGAACATTATTTTGAAATTGCTCTACTATTTGTAAATGTGTGAATGTGGAGGTCCTCTGTCTCTGTAAGATGCTATTTTTATGTCCAGTCATGTTACTGATTTGCTGCCAGCGCACAATGCTCCAGCTCTTTCTTTGGAGTGCCTACGTTTTCAGCTTTTTGTTGTTAAGTAGTAAAGTCTCAGTTTTCTGTGTTCTATTGTAAAATTAAATGTGTGTTTATGAGATCTGCAAACAAACCATTATGTTTTTATTTATATTTCACACAGCATCGCAACTGCTTTTGACTTGAGGTTACACCATGCACCTTAAACTCCCGTAGGCTTTTAAGGTGGAGTGTGGTGCCATCTAATGGCCACTCACCTCTCTGCAGCGTCTGAGCTCGGGATGCCTTGCCCATCCCTGAGAAGTGCCCGTCACCAAAGGATGGATGTCTGGCTCCATCTGAAGGACAGAAGATGCACAGAAACAGATTTTCAGCAAAACACTCAAAAAGTGTTTCTCTCTTCTTTTTTCTTTATTTAGTTATTTAGAAACAAGAACTTTGCCGTTATTCCTGGAAATAGATGGCCAAATTTCCTGTCTTAGCATTATCATCTTCATTGTTTGATATTTAAAAATGTATACAATGTCCCACCAAGCACAGAGTTTACTCAGACATTTCATTAACTAACATGAAAAAATAAAGCAGAAAGCTTCCATGTTTCACAGTCACACACAAAGGCAGAAAACCACAATCATCTATAATCAAAACAGCTTTTGCAGTCCATTTTTAGCTCGCTGCTGCAGCTTTAAAACAAAAAGTAAATCCTACAGTTTCATTTCTTTACACTTAAGAAGCCATCGCCAGATCCTCCTATAACCAGGGCCATCACAGGTGACCCTCTGCACCCGCCCGCCGCCTGTTTGACCCGCTGCCCTCTGGTCAGCGCCTCAGGTCAATCAGGTCCCACACCTCGACACTCACAAACAGCTTGTCCCCCCAACCAAAAGTAAACACTCCGTTATAGCTTATTTTACTCCAGTGTAACCATATTTTACAAATTAAACATCACATTGTATTAAATAAGACACAAACCCAGCAATTAAGACCATAAGCTCATTGGGAAAGTTTACTGAGGACATACAGAGTGAGAGTGAACAGTAAGGCTCTTTCTCACACT
Organism: Rhamphochromis sp. 'chilingali'; assembly: GCF_963969265.1. Lineage (NCBI taxonomy): Eukaryota > Metazoa > Chordata > Actinopteri > Cichliformes > Cichlidae > Rhamphochromis > Rhamphochromis sp. 'chilingali'. The sequence goes on from NC_137949.1 coordinate 6,984,715, forward strand.
TTCATTTGACCAAATCTCTTGTGGAAACCACAGAGATCGCCATCTACTGGCCATGAAAAAGAATGTAGGTTCTGATGCCACTTTTCAGACCTTGGTAGCAAAGTCCATCTTTTTTTATGCAGTCTATGCTTCTTTGATGTCAGCAGTTGAATTTGTCCAGTTTTCTTGTAGTCAGACTGTGTAAACAGTAAAATCATTAGACACAAACCCAAAGCCATCAGTATTTTATTTATACCAGCAGTGGAGCATTTTGATCCACATGATCACCTTCAGCCACAAGCAGCATTTAGAACAGAGATTTCATTTGGCACTAATTGCACACTCTTTGTTACTCTTTAGTCCAAAGTGACAATGCTGCAGATTAGAGCTTTTAGAGTGCATTTTGGTCTGACATTGTTCCATTATAAATGTTATCATGTTTCTTTTTAGCCAAATCAGGCAATTCTGCCTCCTGGTAGCTAGCAGGAGGCAGAATTGCAAATATACAGGACAGCGACGAGCACCTGGGTATCCCACAGGCCCATGGCAACCATAATAACGATGCACAAAAGTCAGCCACAGCCAGTTTCTATGCAACTTTCCTATGCTCATTCGGGGGGTTTCCCCCCATGCTTCCCCATTTAGAAAAAATGTTTTTTGTTTCTAAAGCTAAAACTCTTTTATGAGAACTGAGTGTAATTCGTCTAAACAACTCTTATAGTGGTGTCAACTATGCATCTTGGGACGAGAACCAGCACACCAAAGCTTCCAGTCCAGCCCTCTATACAACTTTGCAAAATAGATGCAGTTAAGTCTCAAATTTCTCTCCATCACTGCAGCTGTCACATTTTACAGTTGTTTTTTTTAACCAACGAAGCCAATACATACCTGAAGTAATTACATTTTTATTGTTAATATTCCATGAAATAACAGAAAAGTTCCAGTTTTTCACTCATTTATAAGAGAATTGTTTATTTACTTTTTATTGACAACAGGTGCACAGTAAAGTTCGGGTGAAAGGTGAGTGCTGACTAGGCTGCGCCCTGCTTTAGCTTTGTTAAATCGAGTAACTGAACTGAACATCGTGAGCATGTGTGTGCTGTTGGTGCCTTGGAGCTCTAAATCACTGTCTGGTTGAACCGATCACAACTTTCAGACATGTGTACAGCATGTGAGGAGGTGTCTAATCTTTGCGCCCAATCTGTAAGCAAATGATGACTCTGGGCACTTTTTCTTTTTGAGCTTGCATTTACTTTACATGGCTGTGTCTTTTGTCCCACCTCCTTCCCCTCAACCCCAACAGTCTTGGCAGATGGCTGCCCCTCCCTGAGCCTGGCTCTATCACACATTTCTTCCAGTTAAAAGAGAGTTTTTGCTTCCCACTGCAGCCAAGTGTTTGCTCATACAGGGTCATCTGATTGTTGGGGGTTTCTCTTGATTATTGTAGCCTCTTTACCTTACAATATAAAAGCACCTTGAGGCCCTTTAAGAGCGCAGTTCTTCTTTCTGATTGGCTGACGCTGGTAAACAAAGCTTATAGTAGTGAGAAGGCTGAGCTTTCAGCTCTCGGGAATTATTTGCACACATTTTGACTTATGTACAGTGGATATATAATTCGAGTACACATGTACACAATAGAAAACCCTATTTTCATGCAAACTGTCCAGTCAGTGAGTCCACTAGTCTGTCCTTCATGTATTGGTTCAGCTCAAACCCACACAGGAAAGAAATCCACAGTAGATCTAGAGAAACAGCAGAGCAACAGGCAGCAAATGTCCTGTCTTTCTCACCTTCTGCAGAGACAAACTGTCCAACAGCCAGCGACCCTCCACCTCCCGTCTCCACAAACTCCACTTCAGACACAATGATGTTGTCCTCCAGCACAGAGCCGCAGCCCATGCATACCGCATCGCCGCGTGCATGGTCGACATCAATGTCCGAACTGCCACAGTTCTTACACACCTTGGAGCTCATGGTGTCGTTCCTCAAGTCTCAAAGCCTGATGGGAAAAGATAAGGCCAGTAAATACAGGAAGTAGCTTAAGTACATAACTGGCTCCCTACATAGAAAGAGGAAAGGAGCCACCTTGTGTCTCTGTAGTCGGTATGCGTTTCATTGTGGTCCACTGACATCTTTTGTTTTTTGTACCTTTGATTATACATGTGTGCAGTTATGCTGCCTCTCTTTTTGGGCAGTTTGCAAAATTTTATAATCACTTTGGGTCTTTGGATTTACATTCTGTTAAGAAATGTTACCAGTTATGTCACAGGGACCATGTGATTAGCACTGTCTACTGTAGTGTAATAGGGATCTGGACGAGCATGTAACAAACTAGCTGTGTTTAGGCACTTCCAGGATGAGGTTTGCTTTCTTAAAATCACCACGTATAATAACTGACGAGTCCAAGTTTGTCTGCTTTGCACACAGTATCGGATCATCAAGTGTATGCATGTTTTGATGCTAAAACTTATATTATATTACACTTTCAAATTCCCGGAGCTCCTCCCTGTTCAGTAATCCAAGCATGAGGTCAGCAGGGCGCAACACAACACAGGTGGTCTCTAACTTGTGGCCCCCTGGGAGGGTAATCCCTCGAATACCGGAGGCTATTGCATGTAAAAGAGAATTGTACCCCGCCGTATCAGTACTTTTACTCGGATTACAGAGGTCTATAGGGTAGTGCTTCTCCCACTGGCAGTCCATCTTGTTGGTTTCATGATGCAGCCTCCTGCAGCGGTTGTGAACAACTTGCTCGCGGCTCTCCTCCCATTAGCCGGCCAGCTACGTGGCACTGGTCAGCAGCCGCCGGCTAACTCGGGTTTTTCTAACTTTTCTTGCCTAAAAGCGAGACCTATTCAATGCACAAGCTGACTCACTAGTCCCTGAATTGTCTCGCCTCTTTGTGTCCTTTTGATTAGATTAATTGATACTGTTGTTAGCCGAATGAGCAGCACACTGTTCACATGGGGCTGTTAACAACAAGGAACGAGAAGCTAGCCCAGCGCTGCTACCGGCAAACTCGCTGCAACGATCACTCATGCTAATACCAACACGAAGTCATGCGTATCCGAAATAAAGAAGCGTCACGAAAGGCTACACAAACACACACATATAATGTGTGCTGACAGCATTCATACCTCTAGTCTGGTGAAGTCAGCGGCAGCATGCAGCCACGAGTCAGCCTCCTCGGCTCTAGTGTTTTCGACAGACGCTGATTTGAAAGTATTTCTCATTGACTGTGGTGCTTCACTGTTTGTAACTGTAGTCTCTGGAGAGCAAACAGAAGCGTGACAACAAACAGATATTTCAGAAATGCTGTTAATGCTGGAACAATCCTTAACACAACACACCCGACGTGAAAACATGTGCGTTTGATGCCCAGGGAACTCGGGCGAGACCAACTCTGCCGTGAGGGGTGTTACTATGTCAACATTATGGTAAATGGTAAATGGCCTGTATTTATATAGCGCTTAACATTATATTTATTTCAAATCATGGTCGCGCAGAGGATTAAGTTTTAGAACCTTTTTGATATTCATTTTGAGTGAACTATATGTTGTGTGACGAAAGATTATCAGTAATTGAAATATATTTCATACAAAAAGTTTATACCATAGATATGATCACCGAGGTTATTTGTATTATGGTACGTCCCCTGTCGCCGGTTTCCAAACTAACAGGAAATATAATAAAATAAAAGTGTCCCATATCCGTTTCGTTTTTCCTTCATGTGTTTTTTTTTTCACATCAAACTTTTCTGTTGCATTTGGGCGTACTTAAAAATCTTAAACCCACAATTAGGCTAAACAATAGCAACAGCCTATGTGTATTTAAAAAAAGAGCAATAAGCTAAATTTATTGTTATATAGGGTGGATAGAATATTTTCATTATCCAATGAGCAATCGAAAAGTTTAAATTAGTGTAAATTAAAGTTTATAGACTAGACTGGAACCAGAACGAGAGAATTTTTAACAATACAAATATTAAGATTTGGTAATAGATGTGAACGTAAATCTCAATATGAAAATGTGAAAATGAATAAATATATAAATATGACAAAATGTGGTCATTAAAAAAATATAAGAAACATTTCATTAGGTGTTAGGGGTTCGTATTTTCTTTAACCCACGTAATTAAACATTTTAGTTACATAAAACATGTGAATTTTTATTTTATGTACTGTATACTGTAATAAATAAGTATTTAGTCCAACAAGTATAACATCCAGAAAGCTACACAACATGAGGTGGTTCATGTCTAACCTCAGTTTCTGACAGTATTCATCCTTGCTGAGGCTCCACTGGACCACAGCTGTGCACATACAGATGTACTGTATCTGTAAACTTCAATAATGTGGTCAGGATATTCTCTGAATGTTCCAAGAACCAGTAAACACAAAATATAAAAAGTTTGAATTGTCCCTCATCTTCCAAGGTGGAGTGGCACATTCCCTCTTGACATCTGATTTCCCTGCAACCATGACCGTTTCCTTTTGGCTGGTTAAACCCTTAACATTGCTACATGGATATGAATGCACAATGTAAGGAACATACAAGCAGGACTAAGTAGATACAATTTTCATATGAAAAACATTGGGCCTCACTCAGTATGTGTATGGAAACATTCTTATCTCGTGTAAAAAACAAAACAAAAAAACAAATGCACACACAAAAATACAGAAAACCTGTACAAATTTAGTTTTTGTGTTTGTTAGTGGATCTGAATCATCCATATACTGCCATGCCTCTACTTCTCTTTGATTTGGTTCACATTGTTGAAATGTTTCTGTTCATAGTTTTTGAACAGAACTTCTACGTGCATACATTGATGTGAAAAAGTGTTTCAGATCATTAAACAAATTTAAATATTAGACAAAGATAAAAAAAAAAAAAAAAGTAAACACAAAATGCAGTTTCTCAATCAAAGTGTTTATTATTTATGTTAAGGTGCGTGGTGAGAATGGGGCCCAAATGCAGGACTTTCCAATCCTGCAGGATTGTGCTGGTGGTCCAGGTGTGACAGGAAAACAACTCCAACACTCGACATTTACAAACACTTCGCTCCTGTGACACACAAGACAAGGTACAGAGATCAGAGCGGTGAACTCAGAGAAACACACGTACAGACTATTTCCACTCAGAGCTGGGACTTCACTTACTTGGTAACTCAACAATCCAGCGTTGACTGAAGCTCAGTCAAACAGTTAAGTAGTGGCCAATCTAGACGGCAGACAGGTGTGGCGGCTTCAACACGGGAAACACCTTCCGGCCTGATGGCGCCCATAAACTGGCACGCTAGAATACACACACACACACTTAAAGGAAGAAGCAGGGGACTGGGAGGGGAGCCAAAACAAAACATAAACAAACATACATACAGGCAGGTCGAACATAGGAGACTCCCAGACCATCACAATTTAGCAGGGAAAACTCAAACCTACATCATATTTAGAGAAAATAAAGTAAAATGAATATTTTAGAGAGAGGGACTGAGAGAGACACAGAGAGAGAGAAATAAAACCCTTTTGCAGCACTTATGTCACAGTAAGGCAGATATAAAAGGTACAAGACCAGTTCTAGGTTTGCAGCTAAGAAGGTCACACTTAACCCTCCACAGTTCAAGATAGTTTTAGTTAACCAAACTTTGTTCCAAATTACAAACCTAGATTATTCTTTAAGATTTACTTCTTAATTTAGGAATCAGATTTAATCTAAAACCTTCAGTTTCAGATTCTACTTATTTAAGAGAATCAAAGAGTCTAAGACCGATCTGTTCTGTGCAGGGCTGATAAAGCCAACGTAGTGCTATGAGCTCATTTAACTTTAATCCCTCTGAGCAGTTTGTGTCTTTCCTTGCATGAGAAAAAAAACTCTTATCAAAACTCAATTTGGTGCATTGAGCCTTTAACACAGAGTTCCTATAGAAATTTAGTTTGACTCAAAACAAGAAAATAACATCAGCATATAAAATCACTCAATAGTCAGGGAGGATAAATCACAGGTTCTGACTCCAGCTTATTGGTCAGAAGAACAATCTGTCACCTATAAAATTCCATTTCTCCTCGTTATAGTTGTTTCTACTTTCAGATCAAAAATGCAGATGAAGAGAAAAGATGGGTTTTAGCTGTTAAAATGAAGTCGATTTGATTTAGTTATTAAATATAAATCAAACCAAAAGCAATAATGTATTCAATACAGTTAATATCTGAATGGGCCCTGGGGCACTTTGTAGTGGAAAAGTTGGGGCCTGAGGTCAAAAGAAGGTTAAGAACCCCTGCTTTAAACCACTGCATCTGACGCGTTGCATTGCACTGGACGCAGCTGCTCAGCCATGGAAACTCGGTCCTTGAAGCACTCTGTTCTTGATCTGTTATTTGCCTCAGCTTATGCTATAACCTCGTCGTGTGATTTTATAAGACCTACCGCTTCTTGGCTGTTGCTGTCATTCCCATTTGCTTCTACCACTCACAGTTGAGTTTGGAATATTTAGTAGGTAAGACATTTCATGACTGGACTTGTTGCACAGATGGTCAACCTATCATGGTACCAAGCTGGAATTCACTGAGCTCCCATTCTTTCACAAATGTTTGTAGAAGTCTGCATGCCTAGGTGCTTGGTTTTATACACCTGTGGCCATGGAAGTGATTGGAACACCTGAATTCAATGTTTCAGATGGGTGAGCGAATACTTCTGGCAATGCAGCATTAACGGAGGAAAAATAATAATCCCAGTATCTACCTCCAGGGATTAAGCAGGTAAACCAAACGTATGAATTTTACGAAGATTGGAAACTATTTTGAATGTTGGGTCAATGTAGAATGATGGCCTTGAAATCTTCTACCAGGTCAGCATTTCTTCGCCTCATACAGGAATCCCATTTTCAAATAACAACAGCACAGCAGATTTAAAAACACTGGACTTTATTAAAAGAAAAATCCATCGAAGGGATGCAGTTTAGCATTTTGAGCAAAATAAAAGATTTGATAGGGAAAAAGTGGCCATAAAGTGCAGATACAAACACTGGCTGACTTGGTGATTTTAAATGTAGTGCGAACTTAAAATAAAATCATTACATTTTAAAAGAAAGAGCTGCACACTGAGCCAACGATACAAAAGTCTGTAGATGTGCATCTGTTTTCAACTGATTAAACTTGAACCAATTAGTTTCAGTTCAGAGTGTTACTGAGATTTAAAAAAAATAAAATAAAATTAACACAGGAGTAAAAATAATATCCCATTAGTGTGCAACATGCGGTACTGGGGGGGGGGAAATGCATGACTAAAGATCATTTTTGTTGTAGACTGTGCAGTCATTAACACCCGTTTTCATCACCAGCAACTGTTGAATGGGAAAACTTTACACCCTGTCAATGTACAACAATACTTCAAAGCAGGAACACACAAATGTCTCAAACAAACACTTCACTATCGTCTCTTCGAAGAACATGAAACCAAATAACAGCAACATTAATTCTCAGGTGAGTATAAAAATAACCTTTGTCACAAAGGGGTGTGTGTTGGGGTGGAGAACATTTTTTTTCACTGCGATTTTCACAAGCGGTAAAGTGGGGGGGGGGGGAGTCAGACATTTCACCAAATGTTAGCCCGTTCTGTGCTCTATTAAACCATTAATTTCTTTCCTCAAGCTTGGGGAAAAAGGAAGACACGCAGATGCCTGTAAAACTGCACCAAACTGTACTACAACATTAACAGCTGACGAGCTGCTGTGCGTTTAACGGACACGTTAACTCAGATGTAGAATGAAGTACACAGTTTATTTAAAAAAAGAGAACCTAAAAGTTAATTTTACTGACTATTTCCAGGGTTTTCCTCCTGACAGGAAGTTCATTTATTTGCCATCCAGTATATACGCCGCCTACAGTATGACGACCTGTTATTATTATATGCTCAAAGTTTGACAGTAAGTATCTGCCGCTGTGCTGAAGACCATGACATACACCTGAAAATGTGACTTTGTGTCACAATGCTCACGCTTATTACTTAATAAATGTTTTTAAGACAATGATTTTTATACAGCTTCATCCAAAGTTCCCCAAACTACCCCCATTTTAAACTGTTTTAACAGTAAAAACTGGGCTTCTATGAACACTAAAGCCACATACTAAACAGCCTTTAGTTTCACCTTCTTTCAGTTTCTTCTTCTTTAAAAATAGAGTACTTTAGCATATAAATTTGTCTGCAAAGCAAATGAAAATTATAGTTTTCTTGTGCTCAACACTTTAACCATCATGTCTTTGATTAGAATAACTAAGTAACAACCTGCTAACTGAAAGACCCGTCAATTCAACATGGCTGATGGATAGCTGAGATCTGACATCCTGTTTGTTGGTCTGCACAATAATGACAAAAATAAAGATTAAAAAAATGTTTGGGGGCTTTAGAGTAATGGCAAAAAGGAATATACAAGTATTACAAAAACTAGAGTCATATGTTCAGCTTTAAAAATTATGCAAATACATACACAGCTTGTGCTAAAGTAGGAGTATTCAGCAATATATTTTGTACAAAACTTTAATGCATGAAACTATATTTAAAGCATTTATGTATTTGTGTGTATACTTCACTAGAATCAGTGAAAAGTTGAAGTTTTTAGACAAAAAGGCCTAAAGATGTACGACTGTGAATATTTGAAGCAGCTAATAACTGAAAAAGAAGATTTCACCTAAACTTTCAACATTTAAACGGAACTGTCACTGAAGGAAAAATCCACCATGTAATGTTACTTTCATATAAATTGGATGCAAGTCTGTGATGTTATTGGCATTTCAGGAACAACTGTGTTTGTTCACACCTTTTCTTATTATGAGATTACCAGAAATGCAGCACAGCTGAATCCTGAAGTGCCGGTAGCATCACAGAAAGCTGCTTTTCTGTCTGCGATAAAGGATTTCAGGGTGGATTTGTCCTTCAAACTACTTGTGATGACGCTCTGTGTGGAAGATCTGGCTACTGCGGACAGTTCAATGACCAAGTCCCTGCTTGGCTCTGTTAAGGTGACCTAGTAAACCTGCAAGGACACACTTCATCACTTCTCCTGTAGCAGCATAACAAAGTTATAATGTCACCATAATTCAACCATGGAAGGCGGTTTATAAAAAAGGTGCGATGCCTCATTTTGTGACATGTTTAATGTTTTAAAAAATTAAATTAAAATCTAATGAATTCTATAAATAATTTTAAATTGGCAAAAAAGAACAAACCTTCTTCTTCTTGTTATATTTTTTGAGTCGAAACATTAATGCTGCATGCCCTGATTTATGGATTAAAACAAAAGAGGATTAAATGAAGTCAACGTCAAATAAATTCTTTTAAAAAAAAATTAAAGTTTAAAAATAGGTCCAAGCAGCGTACTTGTGGTAAACATTATGTACAAAGTACTGGTTATAGAGGTAATAAAAGTCATTTTTCATACAAACATTTGCAAAAATTACCATGAATGGAACTGGTATCAAGAACCAATGAGGAATCGGACAGATAAGCAGAAGAGGAAGTGGCGTTAATAATATCCAAAGGGTACCAAACCCGACCGAGATGGGTACAAAACACTTGGGTGTGTGCTGCCTGGAGCTTCGCTTCTGGTCCTCACTGGTCTCGAGCTTCGTACAGCAGTTTGGCTGCCTGTTGGAAAGAACAGGCAGAGAAAAAGTTAGAGTTTCATAGTTTTGGAAATAAAAACGCTCTTGATTTCTTATTGCTTTGTCTCAACAAGCACGCTACAGACCACATTCAGCTACAGTGCTGTGTGAGACTGATGGCTTTTTTAGCCAAAAAATAAAATAAAATGTAAAAACATGTAAAATAAATAAAAGTGCAAGCTCTGGCCTGATGGGGGCGCCACTGGACAGGTTATGATACTACATCCACCTTTCCAGACTTTGCTCCACAGCACTATAATCAGCCTGAGCTGTCCTTTGTTCTGCCTTTTGATCTGTTATTTAGCACGCCACCATGTTTTTATCAAATGTTTGCAATAAGGCTGACTGACCATATTAATGAGAAGCATTTCAATGACACCATGAAACAGAAAAACATCAAGAAAACATGAAGAGGTGCTTATTCAGAGCCATATTATTCTCTGCAACCCAAAAATGTAGAAAAATGTGTAACTAATTAAACTCATAGCTGAATATTAGATGCAGAAACTTCTCTGCATGACTGACAAACCAAAACATTCAGCTTACAGTAATACATTCAAAACTTCACTTCTGATAAGCTTACATTTGAGGCGATTATCTGTGGGACTACAACTTGATGCATGAATCAAAACTCTGTTTTGATTGTTTTACTTATTATTTAGATGGTAAATGGCCTGTATTTGTATAGCGCTTTACTAGTCCTTAAGGACCCCAAAGCGCTTTAGACATTCAGTCATCCACCCATTCACACACTGGTGATGGCAAGGACCAGTGTGTGAATAAAGGACATAAAGCAGTGTCTGTTGTAGGGAGGGACTCTTTTGTGTCCCTGACCTGATTTTATGCTAGCACAATTCTTTATTTCCAGCATAATAAATCATTTTCACTCCTCTCCAACCATTTTTAGGCACTTTAAGTGGGCTGGGCAACTGTTACCTATCTGCACTGCATGGACCGTCTTAGGTGTGCTGCTTATTTTTTTACCTTGTGCATTGCAGACAACCATAATGAAGCCACCTTCTTATCATCTGCTGCCTCCATGCGGAGCTGCTGGACATCCTGAGAGCCCATCGGCTTGTAATGGAGTAGCATTCCACTGGCTCTCGACCCTCCTACACACACACACACACACACACACACACACACACACACACACACACACACACACACACACACACACACACACACACACACACACACACACACACACACACACACACACACACACACACACACACACACACACACACACACACACACACACACTTTAAAAAATGACTGAAAGACATCCTCTGTCTGTTAAGTAAACTGTATTCTTTGAGTCAAACAACAAAAAAAGCAACTTTAAAAGAGGTCATTTTAGTTTTTTTCATGCAAACATCAAGTTGTACACATAGTCTGACACACAAATTAAGTCACTACATATCCCTTTTCCCCATGAAATCACAGTTCTACTGAGCCTTGGACCCTTTCAAATGAGATTTAACATATGTCAGAAACTAGAAGAGTGTAAACTCAGGACAGAAACAGACGACGGTTTTAAAACAATATAAGGCAAACACTAATGGAAATGCACGTGACGACACTGATGATGAAATGATTTCATGCTCCAGTCAGGAAACATGCAACAGTCGAGGTTCAGTGTCCCAAAAGCATCGAACTCATCTCTCTAATGGAAATCATGTTTATGAGCATTGTAGCATTCATCAACTCATTCAGCTGAGGGGATTTTTCTATTAATGAGTGAAAACTCAAATTCTCTGGGTGCTTTCATAGTATGTTTTGGGCTGCTGTGCACCTGTTCTGTTAAGAGCTGTTAGGACACCAAGTCAAGCTATACACTTCCTATACCTCACAGGCCTTTATCAATGCATTTTTACAGTCTTTCTAATTGGCTTGCACCTTCTGCTGAAACTTTGCCCACATGATTTGTCCTTGTAATACACTTGAATCCTGACATGCCCATTGACCATTTGATGGAGCATTATGCAAAAGTTTCTTTACCATGGAAACGATCCTGTGATCATTCGCCGCTCACCAGTGTGTGGATTTGTTTTGCAGCATGAAATCAACTTGGAAGCTTTTCCTGCCCAGTTTGTAAAGAAATGATAAAGAAATAGCCCACATGTATCCCTGAAAGACCTTCAGAGTGAACCGTCTGATTATTTTGGCGACTGATGAATGACTACTCATCAACTGAATTTCTGCCAAATGAATCGGTTAATCAGGCTGCTTAGGATATTAATCATGATCAGAGTAACAAACTGAAATGTTTGGCATTTCAGTTTCCTCTGAGATGCTTCGGGGACCCAGTGATAAAAAAAAGGAACCGCAGATGTATCAGACGCTCCATTTTCAGGCAGCTTCCTTGAAAAGAAAGAAAGCTGATGTGGGAAACATGCAGAAATGCAGCGACATCGATGAGGAACTGTTGACAGACGGACACTGTAAAGCAAATGAAAGCTAACCTTCAGAGATAAAGTGACTGTCCAGTAGACTGGTGTAAGTGTGAATGTCATTCTCTGAGCCCGGAGGAAGAAGCACCGGGCGGCCAAAGCAGCAGAGAAAAGAACGTTTGTTAGTTTAGAAAAAACAGAAATTTATCAGTTAGTGACAACATCTCGAGGAGGAAACGGGAGAAAGAAACAGAGAGAAAGGTGCTCAAAAAATTAAACACACACACGCATATATATGCTTACTTGTAACACAATTTTATTTCACACACTCACCTCCTGGACTTGTCCCATCTGTCAAAATCTGCATGCTGGAGATCCGAGACAGCTCAACCTCAAAGTGGCTTTCACCATCGAGGAACAGATATCTGACGTTCAGGTCAGAGACAGACAGCTTACCAAAAACTGGTGCAAATAAAACTGTTTGTTTTTTTTAATATTAATTATAAGTATTCTCGTTATTTTATGAGCTAATGTAAGATCTGAATCTATGCTATCCACTCTTCTTTATAACAAAAACATTCAAATGCATTCCCCTTTCCCCCCCTCGAGGACAACTGTTAAAACTGAAGTACTTATTTGTTGTGTACAGATTAGAGATGGACCGATCCGATATTACGTATCGGTATCGGTCCGATACTGACCTAAATTACTGGATCAGATATCGGAGAAAAATAAAAAATGTAATCCGATCCATTAAATATCACGAAAGCACCTCACAAAACTTGCAACACGCCGTAACTCGCCTCAGAACGTTAGCACGTCGGAGCAGTATGCATCACGTGATAGAGCGGCTGTGGCATGCGGGACCTGTCGGTGGTCTGGATAGCATGTGGAGCTTCGCTAGCAACCTGGCATTTCATCTCCGACAAAGTTATCCCCGAGAGAAGTAAAGCAAGTGTGTAAGTCCATCTCTGAATGTTTGTAAAGCATTCCCACGTTAAGCTTAACGAGCGACTGCCTCTCGCTCTCCGGCTGCTACTTCAATCGTGAAACTGCTTAATGATCAGCTGATCGGCTTTTCTGTCGCGAGTCCGTCTGTCTTGTTTGTTTTTGGCCCACTTTGCACCAGAAAGAGCAAACCAGCGGCTGAACAACAGCAGCAAGTTTAAGCTTGATAAGCTGTTGTTAGAATTTATTTAATATTACTTTCTACACCAGGATCTTTTTCTACGTAGCTGACGCTGGTAACTGTGCAGGGGCGGATCTAGCAAAGTTTAGCCAGGGGGGCCGATAGGGCATTAACTGGGAAAAGGGGGCACAAAGACATACTTTTCTTTCTTATTCTCATTTAAAATGTTGAGCTTTTAATAAATAATTATTTGACACCCAAAGTTTTAATTTGATGTAAAATGAATAGAAGTCAATTACTGTATATAGTGACTATTAAGTCTAATATATATACCCTAGTAAGCTATAGTACTTTTTACTTTGGGAAGGTACCATCTGTGCAGTCTGCAATTTTGTTGAAGAAAGATGTTGAATCTATTTAATATTTCTTGAAAAATAATTGATTTCTGTGCATTTTTTTCACACTGCATCAAATTAAGGTTGATTACGTCGATTAAGCATCATGAGGTGGAGCGTGAGGGGTGGTTCCCTATTTTTTATTTATTTATTTTTGTTGTTGCTGGGAGTTGGAACCCTATTAGTTAGGTTGCTTAATATTTACGCTAAGTACTCTTTAAAATACCAGAATAGGGAGGATGGTGTAGGTCTAAGTTTATTAGATTGATCAGTATTGCTGAACTATGAAATATTTTTTTTGTATACAGGTATAACAGAATAGCTTTAGTGTAGTTGTTGTTTTAAACTTGAGTATGAACTTGCAGACTTGCAAAATGCAGCAAGATATTTTAAAAAACAGTTTTGTTGATTAAAAAACACTATATCGGATTCATATCGGTATCGGCAGATATCCAAATTTATGATATCGGTATCGGTATCGGACATAAAAAAGTGGTATCGTGCCATCTCTAGTACAGATGTTATTTATGTTTCCTAAGACTGCAGCGGACATATTTGATCCTGTTCAGCTGGCAGCCTAATTTGCAGACGGAGACATTTCATAGAAGGGAAAAAAACAACATGGCCAGATGTGACAGGTAGCTTTTTGTAATTCAGGTAAAGTAAATATTTGGTATGTCAAGTATGTGCGGACTTAAAGAAGAGCTAACCTGTGATTGTTGGAGAGGCGACACGTCATGGTTTCAGACTTCTCCGACGTTCCCAAAGTGACAACAAAGGTGCCTCCTGTTACGGCGGACATAAACACATTTCAGACACTAACAAAGGCATCACGAGAGTGGAGAGTGAAAACCTGAGGACTGTTTCCAAGTCAGTGGCTCATTTGTCAAACAGGAGGAGAAAACAAAGTATGGCAGTGTTTGCTGCTCGAGCTCTTCATCTTTATTTCTTTCTTTCCTTCATACTGAGCCTTTGATACAAACACACACAAACTCCAAACGTGCAGCCGGCTGTTCCTCTACACTCCAGGCTGCTGATGGATTCTTGATAAGGAGCCACACTGTTGCTGTGTATTTATAGCTGCACACTGTCCCACAATCAACAGGATTACCAGGAAGGGACTGATAAGATTAATTCAGAAATTACTTTGATCATATTCCGGCTTTCTGCATGGAGTCAATGTGTCGAAGCATGATTACAGGAAAACAAAACCCAGGCAGACGCTCTGGATCTAAGCCTTTTTTAAAAGTATGAGAGTCCTCACCTCCCAGAAGCACTTTGAGCTGCTTGTCGTAAAACTCCATCTCTTTCTGGGAGACCAGGCTGCACTCGGCGCACTGCCGCACCGGATCAACAAAACACATGCGTTGCAGCGGCACTTTCTTACTGCAGCATTTATCACAGAAACACCGGCCGCACCGCCGGCAGTGGTGCTGTGGGAGACAACACAAGACAGTCTGATTGCCTGGCCGATTGTCAGGGTTAGGATGTCTGTGTTAGGCACTTCAGACGTTCTCAGGAAATCTCAAAACAATCTGGCTGAGATACAGCACCGTTTCCAACCAATCAGAACTCCTATTACACCCCCAACTGTGTGCCTGACTCACTCTCAGTCACAGTATGTCCTACAGCTTACAGTAGAGTATACAATTTAAACAAAACAAGTAGATATGATTTCATTTCTGATGAGGACACAGCACTTCTACTTTTTTATATGGAAACAAAAGACATTATCTGCAAATTACTAAACATGATAATAGGGACAACTTCTTTTATGTAACGTTAAACAACTATGGAGGATATCCTTATACTCTAAAGTTTTTAGCATAAAATGTGTTTAATGGTTTCAAATAACAGTTTCTAAACAATATAGAAGAGTCCACTTTCCTTGTTTTATTCCAGTTTGACTGCAGTCGAACACATTCGCTCCTGTATTAATTTGTACGGTAACAGATCCCACTACTAATTAATAAAGTTTATTATAACATGTATAATGGATATTGTGCAGACTTTGGAGGTACAAAGTTGTTACGTCTATTTTTTTCTATTATCAGAGCAATTTCCAGTAAATTTCCACATCACTGATTTTGGTGAGTCATGAGTTACATTAGTTCCCAAATTTTTTGGCTTGCCTACATCGAATGTTGAGACCTCTGAGGCCTGGATAACAAATAAATAGAAGCCCTTGATTTCCTGGGGGATCCACCTCTGTGCTGGTGGGTTTCTGTTGCACTCTGATTGAGTAAGTGTGTCAGTTTTGGACAGAATGTGTTTTTTAATCAGAGACTTTGAGCTGATGAAGAAACACTTCTCAACAAGAGTACAAGAGACTGAGGCAAAGCAAAACCACATCTGCTTCACTGCACTTTTAAAGAATCGGGAAGCTTAAAAATATCAAAACTGTGCTAAAACCTCAAGATAACCAAGACGTGAGGGATGCCGAGTACAGGACGTGTGTAATTCAACACCTAGAAACTGACTTCAGTCAGCAGTCTAGAGCTGGCTCTGATAATGGCAAAAGAGGCAAATATTGAAGACACTTGTAAGGGTGATTATTTTAACTCGACAGATGTAAAATGAAATGGTGGCAGGAGGCTTACAGCGTTATGTCGGTGGACACTGGCAGGAAATATCAACACACGGCTCTGACTAAATGATCCAAGAAGGAGTAACTCATCCAAGCATTCGCAACACAAACGAAAGCCTCACATTTTTTAACAAAACATTTATACTAAACGCTGGTTTGTCCACCATATGTTTGTCCAGTCTGACAGGAAGTCGAGATTTTCTGCAGAGTTCGCATTGTCAGAAACAAAACAGACCTTTCTTTTGATGAAGTCGAACTTGGTGTCGCACTGCATACATCTGGGGCACTGAAAGACGGGAAGAGTGGAAAAAACAGGACGTTACACAACATGCTGAGCTGGACAGCTTTCAGTTAAAGTACTGCTTTAAAGTTTTGCACAAGTATCAGCAGCTAGCCAAGCCACAATAGATCTGCAGCTGTATGTGTAAATAATAACGGTATAAAAATAGTATGTGTCAATGGCTCTTGTGTCTTATGGTCATTACTGACAAGTGGTAACTGTTCATTAAACCATCAAACTTATGATTTATCACTGGCAGATCAGAAGATATGGGTTTGTAATTAGTGCCAGGCTTGTTTTTAATTCCTGCTCCTCTTATTAAAGAACTGAAGGCTGAGGTCAGCAAATAGTAAATGATTAACTTTGCCAGTCTGGTCAAAGTGTCCCTGTGTGCAGCCAGAGTTTACATTTTCACAGCCAGACAGTCTTTGTGTGTCCTGCTGTAGTTTTACAGTGCAGTAAAACTACAGCCTTCGAGGCACGAAGGGCTAGCTCCTACTGCTGGTTAGCTAACCTACGTGCTGGTAGTCAAACACGCACACAACCAGAGGGGTCTCGTCACTGTGACGCGGACAAACGCTACAATTAAGTTTGCCGCTAGTTGTAGCTGTTAACTAGCTAACAAGCTCCGTTTGCTGCCAGGCTGGCCGTGACAGCCTGCAACGCCCAGTCCAGCGGCCAACTGCGATGTCCGGAGCGCCGTCAAGCTCGCCGCAGTCAGCAGGATGTAAGCCGGATGTAGAGCCGTTTCACTACAAAAAATAAAAGCCTATCACAGCGCACGACCGAAAGACTAGAGTTTGAATTTAGAGTCGAGCTGTAGTTTTTAGGTGTGATAGTATAACCCACCCAGTCACGACTTTTAAACCAAACAATTAACCAATGGCTGAGCAAAGAAACATTTAGAAATATTACAGCAACAGATAAGAAGATGTGTTGTTTTTAATAATTTAATAGACATATTTAGACCTACTATTTAGTAGGGGTGCAACGATATTCGTATCGATATTGAACCGTTCGATACAGTGCTTTCGGTTCGGTACGCATATGTATCGAACAATACAACATTTGTAATTTATTTTATCAATTTTCCTTCTGACGATGCTGTCTGTGTGGAGCGCTCAGTGAATCTGTGTTCGACTACTCCGCCTAGGCTGCACTGTCGAGCGCAGATCCAGAGCGCTCCACACAGACAGCATAGTCAGGAGGAAGAGCACAGGGCAAGCTAGCGAGACAGAAGTTAAGCTCTCCTTGCAACAGGCAAATTGACCCTCATTCAGATCTGGCGTTTGGAATTATTTTGGTTTTCATGTGACGTATGACCCTGAAGGTAAGCGAGTCATGGACTAAAGTAAAACAGTATGTTGGATGTGCCATGCAATGCTCAATTACATTGGTGTGAACTAGTGTGTTAGCGCAGTTAGCTCGTTAACGTGTTGGCCGTCTAGCCCCATGCACGGAGCGATCGGCGGTAGCTCGTTAACGGAGATTTGCCGTGTTGTGGCGCTAACGTCATTTCAACGAGATTAACCTGAAAGCACTAGTGGGAACACAACGAATATGACTGCACATTTACACCGACATCATCCTAGTGCAAAGACAAAAACAACAAGCATGCTACTAACTTTAGCCGAGTCATTTAGACAGCTGTTAGCACATGATTCTCCTTATGCTGCTGAGAATATAACCCAGAAGAAGCGGATAGTATAGCTTTTATTTTGGAAAGAGACATTTCTCTGTAATAAACTCTCTTTTCCAAAGATGAGTGATTCCTCAATCAGATACAGGGCTTGCAAAATCGCTAGCCCGACGTCCCGGAGCTAGCGATTTTTTCAGTCGGGCTACCAAAATCTATCTCTGCCCTGCCCGTCGGGCTATTGTAGGAAAAATATATGTCAATGCTTTTGCATTCTTTCAGAAATGTAGCTGGGTAATTATGTCATTGGCATCGGTGAGCCACTGTCAATATGTGACATATTGAAGTCGCGTTTGAATTTGCGCTTGTTTTTTTGCTTTCACTTTGCAATCGTGCGAACTGTGTATAGAGAGCGACAGCACTGATCTGTGAGTGATGATAATTTGTGCACCAATTCCTCTGACATCGTCTTATTAATCGTTAGCTTACTATGCAAACATGACAAGTGAAATCTCCCGCAGCAAGCTTAAACATGTGAGAGGTTGATCGCGCAGAGAATCGCTGAGCTTATGTGAGTGCGTGTGTAAAAGCATTTCAGTTCTGCTGAGCCAAATAAGACAGGTCAGGGTGAAGAAGTGACAGCCAAATAAAAGCTTACCACAAAACGGAGAAGTTATGACAAATCAGACTATAAGGCAAAAAGAAAGTGCAGCTTTATGGTTTCATGGACAAAATAATTTCTGTGGCTGCAATATGACGAGCTAAATAACCAGGGCTGCACATAAGTGGTCCGCAGGTGCGCATTCGCTGTCAAAATAAAAAACACGCACAAGGGTTAGGGTTAAATTTAAAAACTGTACTTTTGAGTTAAAATATATATTTATAATTTTAATAAATGACAAATTAAAAATGCATGAACATTTTTTTTGTATCGAAAAAATATCGAACCGTGACACCAAAGTATCGAACCGAACCGAACCGTGAATTTTGTGTATCGTTGCACCCCTAATATTTAGACCTACTGTTCTAAAAACTGACTTATTAAAGTTAACAACATTAAAGGATCGGATAGATGCATCTTAGATTATTATCATCAACTGTGCATTTATTATTTTTAAATATTTCTATTTTGAATCTGTCATTATACTGTTACTGTATTTTTCAAGATGGATAGGATCATCATATAGTGACCATCTGTACTGGATGTACTCAGAATAAATACGCAAATTAATCTGAAAAGCACTGATTGTATGAAATAACAATAAAAAACAAATTAAAAAGAAATATTTACTACGCCCACACGCTTTGATAAATATATCTGGTCCTTGAACTATCGTTCAAATAAAAGCAGCTATTTAAACACCATGTGATTATCACTGATAAGTTGAAACAGGGTCTTACATTTTAAAGGCCCAAACAATCACTATTCTAATGTAAAATGTAAACATTTGTTAATTTTGAATGTTTCCTTGTATTTTCCTTTTGAAAATAGTCCAGTGACTTTTGCTGTCAGGATTATAAAAACAAAAAACAGCGCACAAATTTTTTTTTCTCAAGTTGTACTACAATGAATAAAATACAACATCATCAAAACTACAGCTAAAGCTACCACTAGACTCTTACTTTACAATTTTATTCCCACTAGTTTAACAGAGAGGTGATTTTATTTTGGAAACTACAACCGGAAAGCCTTAGTTAAGCTTCTCGTGTTTGCACGGCTGTGATCGCTTGTCGCTGTCAAACCAAATCCGACGCTTGTCTCACCTCTTTGTCCGGGACCCACTGCGGCTCGTCCAGCGAGAAAGGACTGCTAAAGGCGCCGTTTTCCGGAACCATGCGAAGGCCGCTGGGACTACGGATGAGTTTCTTCCCGTCAGGAACTGAAGACATTTTCCTTCAGCGTGTGTTTCTCCTCTGTGTTCAGCGGAGTCTCCTTCGACCACAAAACTCTCATCTGGACACACCTTTCAGGATGATTGACAGGCTGTTTAGCGAATCAGAGCACAGATATGAGATCACGTGTTTCTCGGCAAAGTTGAGTGTTTTGGTTTCTGCAGCCCCTCCCATTAAAAATAAAGTAAACACATTAGCTGGTCATGGAAGAAGAAGTAAACATGCGGGGTTGTTAAAACTAGCACTAAATTTAGTACATGAAAGGTAGATAATGATTTGTAAAAAAAATTATAGATATGTATAGTATACTTTGGACAACCATAATTTGAGCGGACATAAAAGACGATCTGGCAGATCTAAAAAGTAAAAAACACCAACAGGTTTCTGCATAACTTGGTGAGCTGTGCTGAACAACAGTACCCGTTCCCTCATCAGTTTCTGTTCTGTTACACATTATTACTCTCTAACGATACTGTAATTAAGATGATTACCAGCTTAGCAGAAGACTACAGGTAAGCTTTGGTTACAGGAGCATTTACTTTATACAGAAGACACAGAGCACAGTAGTTTTTCAAATTAAACAACGACCTGGGCAGAGTTTACAGAGCTATTATGTGTGCTTAAAATAATTTCATGCTCCATTTAAAAACATGTGTTTTTAAGTCTTGTGATTTAGAAAAGGGACTACACTTTGGATGCACTTTGTTGTGGACTGGTGCAGGAAGATGGGGCTACATCCATTATATCACCGACATTATTTAGCTCACGCTGTGTCAATGTACAAGCGATGTGCACACTTTCCTCCCTCAGTTTATGTTTAAGTAGTCTTAAAATATATTAGTCCTTACTTGTGTTTTCACAGCAGTCCTTTCTCTAGCAGTTGTCCGTTTTTCTCCCCAAACTCCCTGTTCTTGATCACAGTTTTCAGTTACTTCACTCTGGGCAAAGTCATCTACCTAAAACAAGCCGCCATGACTCTTCTACTGATTGGCTGCCCCTTGCAAATAGAAGGTTTGAACAGCAGGTGGGTGGGGCTCCTGTGCTCACAGCGAGATATCGCTCTTATACTACACCAAGCGAAGAGGGGGGGCTGGCCTCATTATATGAACCTTTTGCTTGATGTTTAATATTAGCATCCACTATTATAACTGTATGTTACCAAATAAGGTTTCAGTTTCCTATACTGACATTTTAATATGAACTCAAAGAAATGATCAAATGATGATATAAAATTTTAAGTTGCTTGAATTTAAAGTAATTTTGAAAATAAAACCACATCTTGCACAAAGCTTAATGCCCGACTTTTAACGAAAGTGACTTGATTGCACAACAAATTCCAGTGGGTTGATCTTTACTGTTTTAATTGAGCATAGCCAAAGTATAATAAAAAAATCAGGTCGCATTTATTTTTAAATTGCTGAATTTAAAATATTAAAATAAGTCAAATAATTTCAATAACTCCACATTCTGAGATTTTCACAATTATTGTATTTAGTTCAAGTTATTCTTGAACCTCTGTATTCAACATCTTTGCATTGTATCTGTGTACACTCCATTCAAAACGTTTTTCTTTGTGTTGCATATTTCATCAAAACCACTGAAGATTCATTTGGGAAATTGGAACAAATAATTAAAAAAAAAAGGCAAATACAGTATAATGGTTTGAGACACCTTCATGTGAATGAATTCGTCAGGTGTCGATTTTTATTGAAGTTAAAGGTCTGATCTGTGAGATGTAAAGAGGGCTTCCCCCCCAACAAATTAGAGAAATGAAAACAGAACCATATTGCACAACCCTGCCAAAAAAAAAAAAAAGTAAGATTCAGGAAACACAACAGAGACAACGCACAATGCAGCAAATGCATGAGTCACACATCAGTACAATAATCAATGCAGCTTAAGGTGGGAGATCATCATTATTACTTTACGTCAGTCTGATGCTTCCAGTGCAAATCCTTCTCAACTAGATGTTCATGCCAAAGATTTACAAATGTGCTAGGGTTGTTTGGAGATGGACGGTTAAACCCGATTATGGTTGATCTGTGGAGACTTCTCTATCATTAGTGCATTTATTAAACAGACCACTGTGGTCATTCCTAGGCTGATATGGAGGCTTTATTCTATTTTTTTGTGCTGTTTCATCTGTTTGAGCTTTTCTCATCAATCCTTTGTGTGCGCATCTTTGTATATATGTTACTGTAACGCCTTCGTCTAGATCACATTGTACTGAATTTGTCCAATGTGAAGTTCATTGTGTTTAATTTAATCTTAAATGTTAATGTTAAAAGCTGGCTCAGGATCTCTCACCAAATTTCTAATCTTCTAATCTAGTCTGTATAATCTTTGCTCGAATCTAATTTAAAGACTTTAAATTCAAAGACATGCACACAAAGGTCGTGCAGTTGGTAAGGCTGTTTAGGTGCGTTTAGACAAAATTCTAACATTTCAGAACAGGCTTCTGTGTTCCTGTGAAAATATACATCTATAATGTATCTATATGCCTGAGGCAGTATAAACAAAAGGACTCAGCTGCAGACTACCATTGCATGTGCACTCTAATAATTTTTGATTTTCATTATTTCTATAACTTCAATCTATATAGAAAATATATTTTGTAGCAGCGTACTTCTCCATAAATGGACATCATGTGCATTCATGTGTGTCTGAAATGAAAAGAAATGTAAATACACAGCCCAGCTCAAACAGAAGAAACTCTCCACACAAAATATCCCATCTCTGGGATTTCTTAAACAAGGCACCTCATCATCATTTAACCTGTTGTATGTTCTTTCAGTTCAAGCTTGCCACCAGTAAAGGACATTAAATATGTTAAATATTATGTAGCTTCCTTTTAAAGAAGTGAGCATGTACACATTGTTACCTTCATTTAACATAAAGTTATCAAAAGGGCAGTAAAAGGAAAAGTTTAATCTCGAGATGAACTCTTAGAACAATCACAAATCAACTCGTACATTTAGAAACAGAAATTGTTTAAATGTTTTTTAATGATAAGTCCTTTAGTATTCATACCAGGATTATGTTGGATATCTCTATATTTAACTGGAAATTTAAACCACTTCAAAAAATGTACATTAAAAATCGTTAAAAACTTTTCCACTTTTTGGTTCAACTTCACTCACATGGCAAAGTTTTGTCTCGTCATTGAAAGTCCTGCAAACATTTCTCGTCATTACTTAAAAAGTCTGGAGTGACATTAAGTTTGTAGTCAGTGTGGAAGTACAGCCTCAGTCCTGAGAGTGTGCGGGCCAGCCTTCGTGTGCTAGTCAATTCACGGATCCTGCTCTCAAGGCTTATTACAGAACGATATAAAAAGAAACAGCGCAAAGACAGAAACAAATAAAAACATAATTTACAAACCCCAAATCATGTAAACATGGAACTTCATACATCAAAAGCTAAATATTCAATCAATCAACACAGGACGGATCATTTTTAGGAAGAGGCAGCTGAAAGATCCCTGGACAGGTTTCCATGTTTTTGTGAACTACAGCTGCTGAGATTCATACACATCAGGAGATTTTCTCAACTAATCTACACCCTGTGCACAACTTCATTTGGAAATCTGCAGAACAAAGAGTGAAGAGTCTTAGGAAGTAGAACTGTTCTTATTGGCAGAGTTAGAATTCAGCACACAACCAAATATAAAGAAAATGGTGTCAAATCATCAACACTGGCCAAAAACTGTGATTCATGAGCTAAATCGTAGCTCTTTGTCGTTTTAATGATCGGTACCAGTGAAGACAAACATGGTTTCTTTAGTCATGTTTCAGCAGAGCAGCAAATTAATGAAGCATCTGAAAGCTTTTAGCAAAATAAAGTGAAATTCAGTGCAGCTTTATCTAAAAGATGAACATAGCGATAGTGATTTAAACGACTGGTTTGCTGACTATGGCTGTGAAGCCTCGGGTTCAGCATTCTGTCCTTCACAATCTTCTATTTTCCTTTTTCAAAACATACTTGGATGAAAAACGGCACACCTGGAAAATGATCAGATAAAGCTAGAGAGCTGGCTAGTGGTCACTTCAAAAGAGATGCTAGCAAAAACAGGCTCAAACAAAACAACTTTAAATAAGATTCAATTGTATCCACTTTTAAATCTTTTTGGGGTTTTTTTTTTTGCTATGCATAGGTTTAAAGCTTAGAGTGAACAGGTAACTTTTATATATATAGAAAACATGCACTCTTTGAAGCTGCATGCAGATAGAGATGATCTATAAAGACCAAAACACGCTTGTCTCTGCTGTGAAGCTGGGCTTTTCATAAAATGGGCGGTTATGGAGATTTACTTGATTTGGATGATGAATTGTGGGTTTTTGGTCCCTCACTGACCCTTTCCAGGTCCAGAGGTTGCAGTTTACTCCTACCATAGCAGCAAATTTAGCAGTAGCGATATTTAAATCACTGTTATAGTTATTGTTAGGGTATAGCTAAAGAATGACTGAGCTCCTCTCTGTCATTTAAGACTGCCTACTGGCTTCATCCACTGCAGTTTTTAGCCTCACATTAGAAGTGATTTTAAAATTAAAACTCCACTCTGCGCCTGCTTTTACCACCACTAGTATAGGAAAAACCAAAAAAAATTAAACTGTAATCTGAGAGAGTAGCCACTCACAACAGCACACACTTACATACAGTACATGCACATAGAATTAGACTGGAACAAGGAAACATACAGCAGCCCACCCCCTCCTGATATGTACTGATATAATTACATACCACAAATTACCATCTGAGATCATAAACCTTCAAGAGTGCAATGAAAGACTAAAATCTGTATAGTTAGCACATGATGGGATGATGCTGAAGTAGAATACGGGAGATGTCAAGCTTTCACAAACAGCTATTTACATCGAGGATGGTCAGAAGTTCAGTTCAGTTCTCTGTGACCTTTCACCTCCTCAGAGTGAAAAACCTTCAACGCGCCAGGTTAGTGTGGCTGGCACTCAGGTCACGGCTTTTTCTCAGACAATTATTTCGTTCCTAGAGGAAATTAAACAAGCAGAAATCAGATGGAGAACACAGGAAAGTGAATGTTTTCCATTATAGGTAGAGCAAAAAATTGGGTCCCGTACATTTTTGTTTTTTTTTTGATATAATCAAAAACTTTCAGAAATACATAAAGCTTTCAACAGATCATAAAACAACAAGAGTTATTATCTGAAATTATAATAGGGCAAGGCTGTCCTTTCTTATGATACTAAGTAATTAAAAACACATTCCTTCTTACAATTGCAGTCTAAAGGAAATTATGGATACAATGTACCACTTTTTCACTGTTAAAATAAAGAATTGAAGTTGTAAAAACAATGTGTAAAAAAATAACAAACTTACTAAAAATTTGATTGAACATCAAACACTGTTAGTGAAACAGACAATGATGTTAGCCATGTCAGATTTATCACTATTTACAGTGAATGATAAGAGCCTTGGGGAGGGTTTGATAATAACAGTTTATAAAGACATGACAAATCAGAATATGAAATAAAAGACTTGAGTCAAAAAGTATCTGCCAATGGTTCTGATCATTTAAGAGACTGGTTTTTCCTACAACATAATAACATAAATCTGTGGTCACATCTTTGGATATTTGTTCATTTACTGTCATCTGTGGGCTTATTTTGTCTTGAAATAGTAATGCACAATTTCCAAATGAGGGAAGATTGATGAAATTTTAAAAAGTCAAATATGTATTAAAATTACTCCCTGGAAGACCGAACCCAGATTAACTGTTTTCTAAAGAAAAAGCCTCCTTGAGATATTTCTTATCATTTCTAAGAATTTGTTTAGGGATCCAGCTGCAGTCCTTTGATTGCGGTTTTGCCCCTGGCCTGCAGCAGGACTAAAAACCCTCTGCAGATACTTTTGCACTCGTGTCTTGTTGCTTACTTGGTAGTGGTCATTCGCAGCCTTGTCCGCCACGTTAAGTATCCCCATAGAGCTGGCTCGCTTCATGCTGCACCCACATGCAGGGAGGTGGGGTTAAGGGTCAGAAGTGAGGGGGAGGGGGTGGAGATTCAGTTGTGAGGATTTGAGCTCAGTGTATGTGTTGGTTAATGACATTTGTAGTATTTTCACACTCTGATTAGTTTCACAGAAACGTTCATGTCACATGTATCGTGTTTTCTCTTCCCGTTCATGAATGTTAGAAGGCTGAGTGTAAAATCTGTTACCACTTTCTCCAAAGTTCACCTGAGTAATGTTACAGCTAATTTGCTGTTCATTTGTTACAGTAATAGTAATTAGTAACATTCTTAAATGTTATTGCATGCTTTATCGAAATATAACTTATTTATTAACTTTAATTTATGCTTCAACCTCAACTTAAAAATACATTATGAAGTTTGATGGCTGGATAAACTCTGCTGTCAGAGAAGTCTTTAAATCTGGCAACTGAAACTTAAATTCAATATTTCTTTATATGTGATCTACACCGTACAAATTCTTTAGACAGCCTTCCCCTATAAGAAACTGGTAACATATTTTAAGGATATAGTCTAACAGTCTTTTAATTGATGAGTGGTGTAGACTGAAATTTACACTCAATAAAGTCCGTGCACACACACACACACACACACACACACACACACAAACAACCTGGTTTCAGTACAGTGACACTGCAGAAAAGAATCCATCCTGATGAGAAATGTAATAAGATCAGCACATGGTTGATCATAAAACAGTGAGATACTGGATCCATAAACTAGTTAATGGGAATTTATGGGAAATGGAAGGCGGGAAATAAAAAATGTAGTCAGCGCAGAAGCTTTTAAATAAGTAAAATTGCCAGAACACTAAAACAAGCTCAGACAAAGTGTGTGTAAAGTGTGGGTTGTTGTGTGTGCGTACGTGTGCCAGTGGGTGCTGAATGTATTTTGCCTATTATTTCTATGCAATATCCTTAACTCACCAGTATGAGCTCCTTCACTTTGTTGCCAGTCATACCAATTTCTCCCACCCCTTGTTTCCGGTCTTTATTTAAGCTGCCATTGTCAAAACTTCGTTTAGGTCAAAATACACAAAATGTGTTACTCTCAAGATCTTCTACACCTCTACAGTAGGACTGGCAGAGAGAAAACTTCACTTTTATGAGAAATATACTGGGAATGAACAGAATACTGGTCAAAGCATCTATGAAGCACTTGAGTTCTGATAACCTTCATTTTGTCTGAATACACTGATGATGTGCATTTAATGCTAATACATCTGTTTTCTGACTGTATGCTAGTGCTGGTTGTGAGCACAGCTGTACCTGCTTTGCCTGACTGACTGGAGCTCGCTGTGTTGCAGGGTGACGGTGCTGCAGAAACGCTCGGCTGTAAGTCTGTCTGAATTTGCAACACTTCTATGACAGATGTGTAACAGCTGGAATTGTGAGAACCAAAGCACAGCCATAACTACTGCTGCAGTGTAACATGTGTCATCTCAAGTCAGCAGTCATTGTATGTTTCAACAGATAGCTATACATCTAGTCTAGTCTAGCTTTCCTGCACTAGTATGGACAGAGCCTGAGGAGCAGCTGACCTTCATAAAGATATGACCAGCTGCAGGCATAACACATTATACTGTTTCTCAAGGTTTCCCTATGCAAGGTAGCAAGTCATAGCACAACAGAAAATACCCCACTGTGAACCTGCAGATACTCTCTCGATGAATATCATGAAATTGCAACATCCTCAGTTTTGTCTTTTGCTCCATTTTTTTGTACAAACTAAAAACTTGCAATTGTTTTTAAATAATTTAGTTAAACACTGTACAGCAGTTAGCATGGACATTTCTGCAGTGATTTACTGAGAACCTATCAGTCATAGTGATGATGGACATGACGGTTGTCATGTCCATCATCCTCATGAGCCACAGAGAAGAGCAGCACCAAAAGAAAAAAAAGGAAAAAAAGAGCACACAGATGAAGCATGCAAGTAGGCATTCGAATGGAAGGAAAAAACATTTATTCATAAATAAAATAAAATCAACATGGTACTCTACACAGGAAGAGCCATGCAGACAGGTTGCTTTTCAAAATAAAATTCAAAGAAAGTGAAGAAAATAAAATTCCAAAGCTACATGAAACTCAAACGTATTTCAGTTGAGAAAAAAAAGAAAACAATCCAGAGCCACAAAATGCAATAAATAGGTGTAACTATTAGTGGTTAAAACAAACAAACAAACAAACAAATCCCACCAGCATAACAAGCATAAAGGCAGTTCAAAAGCAGACATTAGTAGTTTCATTGCAAATGCTCTTTCACATGTCCTGTCATAGCATGTGAATGCCAGTATTATTTTCCCATTTCATCAGTTAGTTCCCTTTGGTTCTCTCGTTTAACAAAGTTCAGGTTTGGTCAGGACAACAGAGGTGTTCTAAAAGCATCATTCAGAGATTCAAATTCAGAAAGAAAAAGTGCAACTTTTATACTCTGTTATACATTCGACATTTAAATGTCTGAAGTTATTCATGTCATCACCTTGTTGTTCTGAATGCAGTAATAAAATATACGTAAACCCATTCTGACCTTCACCTCCAGTCGCTTTCAAATTCCACATAATTTTGAAGTTTCCTGTCACGTGAAGTAAACAGACCGTAAACTCCACTTTTCAGTGGGGGAGTAAATAAGCGGTGGTGGTTTTTGCAAGCTAGTGTTGAACTAAGTTGATGTTTGAAAGTAAAATCACTTCCTGACAGTGGAAGTCGTTCAGATGAAGAACTGTTTATGTGAAGGTTTAACAGAATACATTTTAACCCCAGCAGCAAGTACACATGTGAATAACTGTGGTCCACAGCCAGACTTTAGACTCCACTGTGCCAGACAACAGTCAGGTGTGTGTATTCCAACTCCTTCCGCCAAAAATGGAAGCCGTTGTTTACACCTGTGCAAGTACGCAAATATTCAGTTGTCATGAAGCCTGCGTGAGATGTCAGGCACAAATCACCAATGTAAATGTTTGGCTGGATTGTATTTGGACATGTGGCGAGTATAAAAACATGTATGTTGTTGTAACTATTTGTTGTAAATATTAGACCATTTTATGACATAAATTTTTTTCTTAACATATTAATACTTTTCCTGTATCTCTTAACGCAGAACATTAAAACTTTTTTTTTTATAAAAATACATTTTTCACAAGATATATTTTTTCCTCTTAATATTAAATTTTTTTTTAAATACATACCTTTTCCGTAATTTGGATTTCTCCCCATGAAATAACACTTGTGTTTTAAAATTTTAAAAATATAAATCATACACTTACTATAATTCTGCATTTTCTTAAAATACTGTCTCTTTTTTATGTAATATTTCCTTACATAAAGGAAACAAAGCGCCTACTGTTGCCAATGACCAAACCATGAACTGTAAAGAAAAGGTTGAATGCATCGCAGTGCAAACAAATGCAATGGGAAAAAAAGCTGATGCGTATGTGCCAGAAAAAGCTCCTCCATCGCTCCATGTGCAAACACAGCTTTCCACCACTTCACCACCAGCAAAGTACAGTGAATCCCTTCTTTGTTTTTGGTTAGTACACCAACTGTCGTGCTGCATGATGGAGGGCCGGCTTGATCCTCCAGGCCTCCAGTGCAAAGGGTGAGTCAACCTGTAGCGGGGTGGGGCAGGTGTCTGGGTGGAGTTGATAGTTACCCGGGGTTTTTGGGCTCGCTGTCTCGGGACGAGCCGCCGCCTTTCAGCTTGCGAACGAGTTTCTCGCTGCTGCGGCGGATTGACGCTCGTAGTTTACTGAAGGATCCGCTCCTCTTCAGAGAGCCGGAGCCATCCTGGTGGGACACGTCACAGAGTCACTCATACACACCACTATCCAACATATTTAGAAGAGTGCAGACACAGAATGTAGATTAGCATCAAACCAGCGTACACTCTCATTACTGCTTCAAACACATTTTCTGCTACTGTGCTTTAATCGAGAGAAGTCTGTGCATCTTACTACTGACATGACTTAATAATTAAAACTGTCCAAATCTAGGCTACACATACTCACACCCTATCTGCACACTGGTATATGCTAATATATTCACACAAACACTCAGTAGATCACTGTGTGATTTAAAGGAGTCCAATAGAACAGCTCTGCTACATTTAGTTTTACACACCTTGTAATCATTAGTCTGTTTGTATTACAATTAGCATCTTGAGCTGCTGTACTGGACTGCATTTGCTTGTCTCGTGCAAAATTTCATGTGCTTACATGATGCAGTAAAGCAGCACACTCATTACAAACCAGCAGAGATGCTTAATGCGTCATGTGTGGCTTGTACTTCAAAAATAATGCTCCGTGCACTAAACAAGACTGTATTTATTTTGTTACACTGCATCTCATTCTGAGAGACTTCTACCCCTAAACTGTGGCACCATCAGCTGGTGTATTCTGTTATACATTATTCTCATCTTTTCAAATGTGAAAGGCTACACAGAGTGGCTCTGGAGAAGTCACACTGCATAATTTAGTGGCACCATTTTTAAGGTGTCAGCTATATGCCTATAGATGGCCCCAAAATCAAAAATGACATTACATGAAGAGATCTTTAGTGTGAGAAATATAACACCTCTGACATTTCATCTTCATTTAGTCCAGGGGTGGGCAAGTCCAGGCCTCGAGGGCCAGTGGCCTGCAGGTTTTAGATCTCACCTTGGGTCAACACACCTGAATCACATGATTAGTTTGTTACCAGGCCTCTGGAGAACTTCAGGACATGTTGAGGAGCTAATTTAGCCATTTAAATCAGCTGTTGGATCAAGGACACATCTAAAACCTGCAGGGACACCGGCCCTCGAGGCCTGGACTTGCCCACCCCTGATTTAGTCTCAGCACAGCTTTGATCTCTGACTGTTAAACTCGATGCACTTTATTGGACCTGCTAGTTTCTCACCTGCACCACTTCCTTTCAACATGTGTTGTTGAATAATAATAATAATAATAATGAATCAGAAGTTTGACTGAGGAATAGGGCAGCGTCTTGTGTGGGAGAGAGCGACTCAAAAGGCTATACATAGATTTAAAAAAAAAAAAAAAAACAACATAATTTCATATTTTTTCCAACTTGGATGCCTTAAATGTTTCCATTAACCATTGTCATCATATCCAGCAACATGGTAGGATCAGAGTGGTGAAGCCAAAATAGGTCAGTTACTTCCTAGTCCTGGCAGAACTCCATTTATTTTTGTAAAAATGTAGAAATAAATTACAATAATAATTG
The DNA here is from genome assembly GCF_963969265.1 of Rhamphochromis sp. 'chilingali'. Lineage (NCBI taxonomy): Eukaryota > Metazoa > Chordata > Actinopteri > Cichliformes > Cichlidae > Rhamphochromis > Rhamphochromis sp. 'chilingali'. The sequence continues at coordinate 7,015,890 of NC_137949.1, forward strand.
AAAAACTGATCCAAAATATGAATTAACTAGTTCCAATGATTTTTAATGTTTGCTTAAACTTTTGATCGGTTGTTTTTTTTTTATTAAAGAAAAGTATGTCAAAGTTTAAAAGCTGTTACTGCCATGAGTTGTCAAAGTAGTCATGGAGAACCAATTCATACTCCAAATAAACTGAATTTTTCACATCAACGTGACTTTTACCTTTAAAAACTAGAGCACACCTAAAATATGGGGGAAAAAAGTTGATCTGTAACTAGCTAGAGAGACAGTTAAGCATCACCCAAACATACCTCAGAAATCAAATGAAGAATATAATATGCTATTGATTTCTGACATAAACCTACCCTCTGAGCTTCTGGGAGATTAAATTTAAATATGCATTTTTTCAGAATTGAGTTTTCAAATCTGCAGAACATCCATTATCTGATTTAAACAGTGACATAAAAGATTCAATTTACTGGACTGCGGATATGGTGATTGTTCTTCCTTCCACTGCTGCTGTATCTGAGCAGGACAGGTTTAGAGCTCACTCAGTTATGATGACACACACACGGAAAAGAGAAGGAACACACAAAGAGGCGACAGGCACAGGTTCAGGTGAGCAAAGAGTTTAAGTTTTATTAGAAGTTAAGAAAGATGCACAAACAGGACAGCACACGCAGAAGATTAGTAGCAGGAGGTGAGATCAGACTGAAAAGGAGACTAATTAAATTCCTAAACTTTCAGCAAATGCAACAATAATGCTTTTATACAGCAAATTCTCTGTAACCCCCCCCCCCCCCCCCCTCACACCAAACCCTGACAACTATATACACAGATATACAGAAGGTAAACAGAGAGAACACACAAGGTTTAGGCTCTGTATCGGCCAAAAGCTTCACTTTTTTCAAGACCCAACCTGACAAGTGGAAAACTTGAACTGTTGCAGCGTTTCTCCCCGAGACTTAACCATGTAAGCCCACTGCACATTAACTCCAATCACCTTTATGTGTCCTCTTATTGACATCACAACATGTTTTTGTCTGATATCAGTGCAAATGATGAGACAGCAGAGTGACACAGCAAAGACTAAACTCTAAACAGGAGCACAAACCTACAGAGCCACAATCAGCGGTGCTCCTGATCATGCTGACGAGTAAAGTCGATGTTTTTTACAGTGTGTTACGTGACTACCACATGAGACGTTTTCAGTTATCACTACGGATTCTAAAAGCTAATGTTGAATTAAATTGCACGGATGATAAAAGAGAGATGAGAAGCTTCTAACCTCTACAGAGGGAGAGAGAGAGAGGAGGAAGGAGGCTTTAACATGGACCTCAAGCCTTCTCAGACCTTTTTTGTTGTTGTTTTTGGCTCATCTGACCACGACATCAACAAAATGTCATCACTTTTGCTCCTGTGAATGCCTTTGCCAGTATTGTAGTGCTGAAATGTTTTAATTTTTTTAGCCTAATGAAGTTTGAGGTTTAAATCAATCATTTGCACCTGGGTTGAACACAGGATGTCATGTTCACACAGCAGGAAGTTGTTGTTTTTCCTGTGTTTTTTAAACCACAATCTGTCATTTTTAGACCTCAAACACAGTTTACAATTTGTTGCACAGCGGCACTGCTACTGCTTTTTCCCCTGTTTTGCTGTTTAGTTTGGTTCACTGTTTAAGATAAAGATCCACTGGATACAAACACGCACATTCTTGTTGCATTTTGCAGTCATTCTGCGTGACCCTGGCCTTTAAAATCGATGGACCTGTTCAGCAACACTTCATTGATCTCTTTTTAATCACAAAGAAAAGTTCTGACCAAAATTTTGCTCCACTTTAAAACTAAATATAGCACATATTTGGTCATCTCTTTTGGTCATCCACTTTTTGCTTTGATTTTAATGACATGAAATTTTAATGATGAAACTTTAATTGATCTTGTGGTCAGATTTATACCAAATAAGAAAGTTCATAATTTTAGTTAAAGAAGAGTTCAGTTCAGGAACTTTGTGTCAAACACCCCTCAAAGTTCCTCCAAAAACAAGTCTACAAGCAAAACGAAAGCATATTTTAAAGATAGGAGAGTGACAGAAAGAGAGGAAGCAGAGGAGCAGAGTTAAAGGACAAGGAGAAATATCAAGGTATGAAGCACAAGTTTACTGTTGCCATAAAGAAAAATCACCCCAGTCCTCTCCCACCCGCAGCAGATACACATTCTAGCGCAGTGCTTTAGCACAAGTAGAAAGCAGAGGGTTGGATTCGGACACACAAGCTGTCTCCGTATTTCTGCCAGAACCATTTTCACACAGTTCCTGTTCCCAAAAACAACTGAGATTGGGGTGTAAAAGCAACATTATCGCTGTGGTTGAACCCGGTGTGAAGAATCCCGCCACAGAAAAGAGCTGAAGGAAAACTGCAAAGCTGAAGGGGCTGAGGCGAGGTGAGGCGAGGCATCCGTCATGCAGAAGACAATTTTTAGAACCACTACAAGGCATCTGGAGTTACGCCTGCCGGTCAGACAGAGCAGATTGAAGAGAGAAAGACGCAAATGCAAACAGTAAAAGAGAGGGGAAAAGACAGTAAGATGAGATATGGATACAGAGGAGCAATTAAAGAAGGGTGAAGAAAGGAGGGAAGCATACAGGACAAAGACTGAGAGGTTAACAGACAAACCAGACACAGCGTCTCTCCACCCGCCAGTGCAACACATGGAAGACAGAGATCAATAAATGATTATACAACAAAACCCAACACTGTACTGGACAGCCAACACAGTATGGGTGGGCTTTAAGTTACAGTCATTACAGTGACATAATTTGATCAGAAGCAATTATTTTAATATTCTGATTTGGGAAAAGAGCTCAAAAAACCTGTTAAAAACATCTTCAGGAGATCTGTGTCTCACATGAGCGTGATTGGTAACCACTAGTGTTTGCGTCACTAACCTCTGTGTTATAGAGATTCTCATAAAAGCAGCAATAAAAAAAATTTTATGTGCAGTTTTATTTTCACAACAATCCAACTTTACATGGGGAAATCCTGGGAAACCCTGGATGTTGTCTATTGCTCTAAGTAGCTATTTTCAAATGAAATCTGTTCTTTCCAAATCACAGGACTCACAGCAGGAGATAAAAATTAAGAGATAAATAATAATACTTCTGTATTTTCACAAATATGAGGTAGGATAAGATCATTTTAACAGAATAATGGTTGTGCAGTCGGGGGACTGAACTACAATAACACTTCTGTTCCAGCCTCCTCTAGTTTGTGGGAGAACAAAACCATCCAGACCGCATTATATTCCTTCTCCAAGACCATCAGCCATTTTCCACAGCTTGTTCCAGATGGCCTCGGGTCTCGTCCACTCTCAGGCCCAAACCTCTAAAACTCAACAAACTAAACTAAATTAAGGCAGCAGACAGATAATGTCAGGGTGGACTCTTAAATGCCTGAATGCTCTGTGTGGTTATTAGGATGATTTATAATTTTACCATGAAATTACCTGTTTGTAAATGTAACTCACAACTGTGTAACCATTTGGTAGCGCCCCTGGCCTTTTCTTTTGGCAGCTATTTTGAAGAATTATGTAAATTAACTTTAATGTCAGCAGTCACATGGCATAAAAAAAAAAAACTACATTTATAAAACAGGAATATTCACACGTCTGGTTTCAGGAGGTGAGCTGCAGAGGCCACACCACCAGGTTCAATTATATTTTTAATTTAAAAAAAAAAAAAATCGAATTATATGCGCTAAAGGCAGGCTGAAACATCGAGCTTGTGCGAGAATCTGAAGAAAAGAAAAAAAAGAAAGCAGAGAGGCCAAGCTTCAAACTTTCTAAGGTTTGTGTTTTGTGTGAATTTACACGAAGAAACAAACAAACAAAAACACGGTTGTGGAATCATATCTCATGTATTCCAGAAGTATTATGAATGGACACCTAAACCTATCACAGCTGTGAGAGTGCAGGACAACTGGCAGGCTCTGCCACTAGGTGGAGCACTTACACAGCTCAATCAGGTGGAGAGAGACGCTGTGTCTGAGTCTGGAACATAGCTCATCAATACATATCAGTAAAGTTAAACCTTGTTAGGTGACCACAAAATAAACAGAGGGGTGCAGGTAAAGAGACATGTGAGAGTAGCCAGAAAGATCAACTTTTTTGTAACAGAACTAAATGTTTAGTTTTGTGTTTTTTTATCTTCATCCCAGAAAATGAACTAAAATAGCTGGGAGCAGCAACACAAGTCAACTTAATGATAATCAGAATTGATCATTTATTCGGTCTGAACTCTCCCATCTTCTCTGGCAGCTAACAAGGAACAAATGGAAAAGAACAAAAGGCTGGGAAAGTCACACTTTACATTCTCTGGCAGCAGATCACCACACGTATGCAACGATCAGAAACATAAACAAGTACACACATGCAGATCACCAACATCAACAAAGAAGGAGTACAGTACAGAGCCCATGTTGAGTCAGAACAGACTGATGAGTCACAGACTCATTTGTATTAAGTGAGAAGAGAGAGGTTTTCACAGCTGCCTGTGGAGAGAGCTGAAGTGGGAGTGATGATTTGTTTGACAGGATGAAAAACAAAATGTACTCTGACAACTGCAGGGAAGCAGTGGAGGATAAACATCCCCAGACATATCTGTTTTTATCCATCTAATATTAGAAATATGAGCCAATTGCAACTGATAGTATACAAGTGCAATACAAAATTACAGAATTTTAAAGATTGATATTTTCAGTATGCTGCAGAATGATGTTGCTATTGTAGAGATTTGAAAAGAAGATAAGTGCATGCTAATAATACACAAATAGTGTATGAAAATAACTGGATACACCCAGTATTTCCAAAATAATACTTCTACTGGAATCTTGCATAGTGCTTTTGCAAATTCTAGTTCTTTATATATTTAAGTTCCATTTACTTTTGTAAATCCTCTCTAACTCGTAGGCTGTGGAATTGTGCTGGTGTAGAAGCTGTGAAAGCTCCCTCTTGGGATCAATAAAGTGTGTCTTCAAATCCAATTAAAGGCCGATAGTTGATTGATTGATTGATCGTTGTATTTATACTGACTTCATTTACTGTTTGATCAAAGAAGATTTAAGGACAAAACAAAAGCTCCTTGTCAGATTTTCCTTCCAGCTAAAGTTCTTTCCAGATGAGTCCGGCTCCTTTCCTGATATAAATAGGTCCAGAGATCTGCAGGCGATCGTCTGCTGTGTGCTAATAATCCATTGACAGGCTACAGTTTATAGGCACAGCTATGTGTCACACCATACCGCCTGCAAGGACTACAACTAGAGGTGCAATAGGAGATGCTGATTGGTTGTTCTGGGCTCTATGACTACTGTTGCTATGCGAGCAGGCCAGCTCTAAGCAACAGCAGGAGCAGCATTTTAGAAATAAGGTGGTGAGCAGCCTACAGCGACCCTATAACTACATATTCTGCCATTGCAGTGAGGACAGGCTGAGAAAATTCTGCATATTCTGAAATGTACCAGCTGATTGAGAACAGTCGGTCTGCAGCTGAGGCAGCGAGGTGGCATCAATGTGTGTGACCAGAGGGGTTTTTAAAGCTTTTTAGACATTAGTTGGAAAAGCTGTACAATAAAAGAGAGTTTAGTGAAAAATACTATACTATACTAAACTATACAAAGAGCTACGACTCAACGACTGCCAACGACTTAAGCTCCAGCCAAGTGAATGCTCCAGCAGAGCATTTTTTCACTTGATCTCATTAATCAAAGTCAGGGTAACAGCGACGCACAAGCAGGAAGAAGAAGCGGGAGAGCAGAGTAACTGCGACTGTCAGTCAGGATTATCAGTGTAGCATTGTACAGTTTGATCCTTTTGAGCTAGTCGGACAAGATTTAAGTCCTCATTCAAACATTTTAGTCATAGATGAAGAAACAACCTCACTGTATCTTTCATGACCGAAGCCACTAATTGAAGAGATAATCCCCTCACTGGCCTCCAGTGGCCCCTCATTCTCACTATAACTTTATAGGGAACCATCAGTTGGCTTGATTGACAGCAAATAAAATAATCCAATCCAAGCCAGCTCAATGTGACCAAACTTTAGCATTTACATTAACAACTGTGTTTATTATAGTTTCTGTGCTGAGGAAACTTTAACAAGTAAAATGACTTTGTGGATGACGTCAGTCCAGAAAGATAGAGTTATTTCAAGTCGACATGTCTGTGTCCCTGGTTTGAGAACTCTCAGTAATGTGCCGAGGGCTGTGTACTGTACTTACCCCGTTCCATTCCACGCTCATACTCACTTCCTCGCCGCCGTCTGGCCCGCTCTCATACTTCACCGTGTCAGAATTCAGGCTCTCGCGGCTTCGCTGCTTCTCTCGGGCCTCCGGCTCGCTCAGCACCTCAGCCACGCGCTGCTTGTGCACATTGTCCAGACCCTGATGTGTGCACACAACAATAAATAAATGCCAGTTCAACAAATCCAATTAAGCATAAGCTAAACCCATGTACTAGTCGGACCTCCAGCACAGCCTCACCTACACAGATACACTGTACAGCTGTCAGCAACAAGTGCTAATTCATCCAATCCAATTAATACTAAATCTATAGACTTCTACTGCCTGCTGCTCTAAACCCAGCACCTGGGATTTGCTGATTAGCAGTCAGAATAAACCTGGCAGAGGACAGAAAATGAAAAAAAAAAATCCAACTAATTATTGGTAAATTAGCTTGCTGACCACTAGAAATTCAGTTAAACCATTTTTGAAAAAGCACACTTTCAATATGGAGCTAGAGGAAAGCACCTACCTAAGAAGTCACTGCCCATTCTAAAATTTAAAAATATCATTTTTGACTATCTTTACTGCTGTTTTGATATTTACAGAAATCTTAAAGACTTTTTTAAACGTTCAGTTTGGTGGAAAAAACAATTTTGCAACCATGTGATTAAAAGAACATACATGTAAGCATCTAATATAGTGAAACCTGAACAGCAAACCCATGGTGCCAGTGCAGCTAAATTAGCTTTTCTGTTAGCTGGTGACTTCCAGTGCTACCTTGCGTAATTAAAGCTGGCCAACAATACGGTTACACCACAGTACAAAGTACTTTCTGTGACTCTGCCTGAGCGTTTAATTATTCAAGGAGGGAAAAACAAACACGGGACGTTACACTGCCAAACAATCATGCTGGCAGAGTCTGGTCGCTTATTTTATTTCTACTAAAACCTTCTCCACTTGTATTATCTAAATGCTGATTAAAGGTTACATTCATATCGGGATCGAATCTTTCCTCAAGCAAAAAATGACAACGCTCCAAATATATCAAAGGAAGTTTGTGGTGTTAAAACGAGGCCCCAAAGCAGATCCGACTAGTTATAATGGAATTATTGTAATAATTACCAAAATGTTATTTTAGTTTCTACAGCTGTAATTTCAGCAAGACAATGGGGAATTTTATCTTAATAACATGTGTGTCTGTTACTGAATAACTCAATGTTTACATGTTGATGGAAAACCTAATTCAGGATAAAAGCTGCAGGACTTAGACTCCATTAAGTCTCATAAGTAACACCATCAGGGGCAGCTAAAAACAACACCAAAGAAACCAAACTACGCTCCAGGATTCTGAGTGCATTGCATTTTTCCAATTTCACAGCAGCTCATACATTTTCTGCCTTTTAATGTGACACAAATGCTCAACGGACCCGTTTCATCTGAGCACCGATAACAAGTCATCTGCTTCTATATCTACAGTCCTGTGTTGTTAGTCACATTATCCAGAGGCCACACCTGCTTTCTGGAACGCATCGCAGCTTCCTCCAGGGTCCCAGCTGCCTCTAGCTTGCCCTGCCGCCTGTAGAGGGCACCAAGGTTTTTCAGGGTGGTGGTAACCGTGGGGCTGAAACGACAACCGGTGGAAATTTAATGTCACAGAAAATCGTTTTGGCGAAAGACAATAAAACAACAAGAACAACACGACTGTCTTATAGATGGTTGGCCACAGCTGGTTTAATTGCTTACTACATTTTGTTATGTGTAAACATTTATATATATCATGTATCAGTTTGCTTCCTGTGCTGAGAGTATCACCCATATTTACTCCGTGGAAAAACACTGACCTGTCGACTTTACAGGCTTTGTACCAGCCTCCATACTCTCCAAATGGTGAACCGTCTTTCTGCTTCCCCTGTGAAACACCAATTTGGTTTAGATTTAAGAAATCTGCATATATGATATAATAAATCAGACATTTAAGGATGGAAACCAACCCGCTTACATTGTATGTAGTCAGTTTACATGGAGAAGTGTTAGCAGTGGGATTATAATTGGATCAGTACTTCTTCCCCAGAACATCTAAACCTATTAAACCATGAAATGAACTCTTAGATGGGAGAGTGAAGGACTCGGACCATCATCATCAGTTTTTACTGAGACTTAATATCCTAATCCAATCTTTGTAAAGTCAGTCTTTCTTATTTCCATGTTAAATAAGGTAAAAGAATTCAGAGAAGTTTAATGCAGAAGTTTTTTTTTTTTAAACTTGGTGTGTTTTGATCCTGTGCAATTATAAGGTTTTGTCTTTAACACTGAAACCCAAAATTAAGAAAGCACAACAGAAATTACAATTATACTTGTATATATGTTTCAGGCTCTCACCTTGCTTTGCTCCTCTCTCTCCTCAGCATGCATCCAGATTGGTTTGTTCTCATCTGCAAAGAAACATACACACAATCAGTCCTGACAAACTCAGATAAGCAGCTAGAGACACCTTTGAAAAGTCACTCTGACTCTGAAGTGCTGTTTTCTGTTTCTTTTCGGCTCCATCCTTCACTAAAATAACAGCAGCCTGAACATATTAACCTTTACTTCAAAGGAGAGACTTATAAAGTTGTTCATGCATGCAAGTTACTCTAAGTTTAAGCTACTATCTGCAATGTCTGAAATATAAAAAGTGTGTGAGCACTTTGTACCATCAACAGAGCCAAACTCCCGTTCATGAGCGCGGGTTAGGATTTCTTTATACAGGGTCTCTGCCTGCTTGAACTTGCCCTGCTTCAGGTAACAGGATGCCTGAAAAACACAAACAATAAGAACAACATGACACTGCGAATGAGCAAAGTCAGAGCTCGCTCTTCAGCAGTTAGCAGTAAGGTCCAGCAATGGGATGTCAGCAACACACAAGAAGCTTCACAGGACTGGGAGAAGCTGAATTAGTTTTTTCTTCTTCCTTTTTTTTTTTTTTTAAATAAAATAATTTAAAAAGAGTTGTCATTTTCATGCCACTTGTCATCTGCAGATATTGATTTTTATTCCGCAAATTGACAAATACTTCCATCCTTCTCACCAAGTTGTTCTTGGTCTTGGCCACGTTGGGGTCATCTGGGCCCAGTTTGGTCTGGTAGATCTCCAGGGCTCTCATGTAGTAGTACTCCACCTCCTCATACTTGCCCTGGTTCTGACACAGCAGGGCCAGGTTGTTTAGCTGCTTGGCCACATCTGGGTGGTCCTTGCCCAACACCTGGGAGAAAAGAGGAAGAGATATGAACTTTAAACAACCCATTTCTGCCATGTGCTATTTGGTCAGTAACACTTAGCCAACATGAGAAATGCTGGTCAGACGGATTTAGCGCCTTCTACTGAGTTTCACTAGTGTAAACATTCAAATGTGCAACCTAGTTTAAATCCTCAGGTCCAATGTTGTAAATTTGGATTTCCAGGAAGACCGGAAGGGTGTTTGTCAATACGTTGGAAATGTTTGTTTCATCTCCTGCCAAGCTGCTTTGACTTGCTGCACTCTGTTTGTAGTGCGGCTGATTACACTACACGTATGTTTGGAGCAGTGTGCACAGAAGATGTCACATGTGTAAATTTGGTCTAGAGTACTGGGGATCAAGCCTGTAGCCTTTGCTACATACAGTACATGCCTCCGTAGGAATTTTGGCCTTTTGTGGATTAATAGGCTACTAACCTGCTTTAATAAATAAAAAAATAAATAAAGCTGTAAAACAAAACAAAAACAACACCCAGACCCCCCCCCCCCAAAAAAAAAACCCACTTCTGGATTAAGAAACAGCCTTTAAGCACTGCAACCTCTTCCTGTGAGCTAAGAAGAGTAAAGGTCATTAGAGTAGAGTGCAGCAAGACTAAAAGACATGTATTGGGGCTAGATGCTAAATGACCCCCCCCCCCTCTCTCTCTCTCTCTCACACACACACACACACACACACACACACACACACTAATATTTTTTCTTATTATATGATTCTAACTGCCAAGTAAAGATGTAGCAATCATAGGTGGATGAAAGGAAAGAAAACAGAGAAGAAAATGAAAAGGATGTGCACGGGTGGAATCAGTGAACACACATGGGTGGCTGGTGTTGTTGGGAAAGGGATCTGATCAGTTAAAAAGAAACCACCCTGAGTGTCACGTTTATGGTTGTAAATGAAAACAAGTGAACAATTAGTTTGTTTTGATTTCTAGTTTCAGTTTACTGCTCGGTAAGTTTGTGTGAGGTCTTAGAACTGCAGGATGATCCCCCCCTCCCTCCCTCCCTCCCCCCCGCTGGAGACCGACAGCGTCTTTGATCCACAGGATGGTGCAGAGCTGTGTGAGCGGAGATACCTACAGTATTCACTCAGGCCTGGCCTCAATCGCCTCCTCCTGCACCACATAACACATCTGAACGCTTTCCTGTAAACAGCATTAGCTAGAAAACAGATTGCCATCAGCACCACAAAACTGCTGAGGATCTGATCATGCCTACTGATGCCTTCAACCACCAAATGTTCTGCAAAAATTCTGTGGCTTATTGAAAGCTTTCAGGCAAAGTAAACACACTACATACATGTTCTGGTCGCCCTTTTCTAATTAAAAATTAGTTACTTAAACCTTGGAATTTGAACCTTAAAATTCTGGTTTGGTACTGAAAATGTCAGATATGAGGAAAAGAGGAAAGGCTGCAAGTTCTTGCAGGTAGCAGATCTGCTAAGTTATCTATAATTGCAGATATTCGAGTACTGGAGTAACTATAGCATAGACTAAATGTTTGAAAAAACACAATCAAGCAAAAAAGATTTCATCACCGTCTTTGTGTTTTGAAACCAGATGTGATGTATGCATGACTGAGAAACCAACACACTGCGTGCTCATGTGGTAGCAACTAGGTGATTACAAGGCAGACCCAGCCTAAAGCATATCCTCCTTTATACTTGTTGTTTTACCATAATGGGGACCAATTTTCAAAATGAATATAATGGTATATACACTAAAATTGAAACTAGTGATCAGCTTATAAACTTGTCAGGTAAAGTGTTTCCTTACTCACTTATGAAGGAGGCCAAGGACACTTTTCTCATAGACTAGAATTTTTTATGCAACCAGAGGATTCATACTGCTGACCATTACAAAGACAACATATTTAAGACACTTGTATACTGGCTTCACTTTACATAGCAGACCCTACATCCATTGTTTAAATGCAGTCTGTCATCTGCAAGTTTCTATTATCTTGAATCTTTTACAAGAATAACGCTGCTGGCATTCCACATTTTTGCTGTTGCCATGAACTCAAATAATTCTAAAGGCTAAAAGCAAGAAGTATTAACACTTTCTCAATACTTCACAAGGGAAACTTTAAGATGAGTCATATTTCCTTTTTCTCAACAACTTTCTTCAACAGATACAGACTGCAATTTACTTTGCCCTGACAGATTAGTGAGGGCAAAGTGAAAAGGATATGACACACACACACACACACGCTGAATTTTCCAGAGTTTCTACAAAAAGGCGGAATGACGAGAGGGGGGAAAAAAACATCCTTCTGATTCAGCAGTTCTGCTGCAGTCACTTTGCAATGCCCTGGATGTGCAAAACCACTCCGGCTTAAGCAAGTGCATTATCATCTCAGTTTAAGAAGCATGAAGAAAAAAAAAAAAAAAAAAAAAATTAAATGCCTCGGCTTAACCAAAGCTGACGTTGCATTCTCAAGGAGACGAAGGAGAAGTGGGTTTGTTCAAAGGCAAGAGCTGAGCATAAACAACAGAAAGTGTCTCCTGCGGCTCGTTTGTAAGTATCAAATTAATACAGGCAAAACAGTAGCGTTCGCTCAGGATAAAGAGCCTGCCCTGTGACGAAGGCTGAATACTGATAAAAAAAAGAAAAAAGAAAAAAAGAGGAGAAATTACATAAAGGAGGTTGACTACAGTTTATTTCTTATGCAAGCAGTGAGGAAAAAACAAAACAAAAAAAAACAGACTTTATGAGTTTTATGTAGTTTTTGTAGATGTGTGAATGGGTGAATGACTGAATGTAGTGTGAAGCGCTTTGGGGTCCTTAGGGACTAGAAAAGCGCTATACAAATGCAGGCCATTTACCATGTACTTTCTAATATATATATATATATATATATATATATATATATATATATATATATATATATATATATATATATATATATATATATATATATATATATATATATATATATATATATATATATATATATATATATATAATAAAACACTTTTTGGAAAGAACAAAGACTCACTGCTGCTTTTCTTTTTTTAATTCCAGATTTTGGCCAACTGCTGTTTTACTCTGAGGCCTCAGTCGTTGGTGATACCCCAACCTGAAATCTATTATATCACAACATATCAATTTTGTTTTTTTTTAATCCTTCTTAACAAGTATAGTTGACTTTTTTTTGGGGGGGGCTGCCAACTCAAACAGCCGTAGCCGATCACTGTGTGCAAGGCCCGACTTCTGCCAGCTACAGCTGAACTACAAATTAGCTGTCCAAGAAGTTTATGTTCAGTTTTATATGAGTATAATCAAGTATTTATTGCACTCATCAAGCAAGTTATCTGTGTATGTTAAACACGGTTAAATGCAGCTTGCTAACCAAGCTTGCTAGTGTTAGCTAATAACATAAATGGTAAATGGCCTGTATTTGTATAGCGCTTTACTTAGTCCCTAAGGACCCCAAAGCGCTTTACACTACATTCAGTCATTCACCCATTCACACACACATTCACACACTTAGCACTTCACCATCTCATAAACATGGTCACCACCCCCAAATAAAACACAGTGGTATCTAAAAACTAATGATGAGGCCTCAAAATGTGTCACATAGTGTCCATAGTTTGTTAAATCCAACAATAAACACAAGTGACTGCCACTAGACATGAAAAGCTAATACTGTTGTTAATTATGTGCAAAACTTAAAATTTAGATATTCTAAACAAGTTAATCTGTTGCAGTTATAGTAAATATCTGCTGTGTTGAAATGAAAAGCTGAAGGGACAAGTGGTCAGTTGCTGAGTGCTGTCTGAATATTTTAATTCCTACTATTCATTCTGCTGCCTCCAAATGAAATATTCTGAGTGAAGTCTGAAGTGTTTCAGTACAGGGGCACAAAGTCTGTCTATAAGTGAAAGTACTCGCTAGTGCATCGACTCATCACAGTGTTTGATGACCTCGTACCCACCTTTTCTCTGATCTCCAGCGCTCTCTTGCACAGAGGCTCTGCTTCCTTGTACTTCCCTCTCTTCCCATACAGGACAGCCAGGTTATTGAGAGTTGCAGCAACCTGATAGGGACACAAACACATTTATTATCCCACAATGCTCTATTCTTCTTGGCCTCATAGACATGTTCACTCATTTGCACAATGTGTGGAACCGCAAGAGTCTACAACAGCAGAGTGGTGTCATTGGTCTGATGAGTGAGAAATTGACAAGGAATAAGAGGATGTGGGGAAACAGGAAGTGATTATGCCGGGCTGTAATTTGATCCAAATCAGCTGAGTGATGAATCTCCAACATGTGCACACAGGACGAGTGAGGGGAGACTGCAGAGGGGACCTGAGGTGAGCACTGATCTCTGATTCACACCAAGTTCTGGCAGCCATGTGAGCAGAGTGGGAGGAAACGAGAGGAAGGGCAGAGGGTTGAAGTGATGGGAGGAACGGGAGCTTATTCAGGAAGATGGGAGGAAGAGAGGGACAAAACTCCTACAGTTTGAGAACACTTTTTTTTCTGCTCTTTAAGACTTAATTTGTCCTCATGTCACAATCTCAAAAATGGTGAAAATATAAAAAAGAACATTTAGAGAACTTTTTTTTTTTAAAGCAAAGGAGCTACAGATTATATAGTCTGATCACAAACCTGTCGATGATTAACCTAAAGCCTTCAAATCTTACAGACAAATTCACAGTTTCACATCCATGTTTTTTAAATCTTGTGTTTGTATTAAGAGTCATAAAGTCAGACACATACTTACATAATTATTTTAATTATAATTAGATTCAGAAAGCATTACGACACACAGACTTGACGACTAAATTTAGCATTATATCCACAGAAAGCAGAACACTACTGCGATTCAGATCATAGTGCTCATGTCTCCTGAACATCCCTGTCAGACTCAGCCAGATCCATGTAGAGCCAAAGTAGCAGCGTCAACGGGAATCTCAGGGACTGGACACTTCAGTTGGTGGGGTTTTGACCTCAAAATCAAGGTGTTTGTGTCTCTTTACAGTCGAAACCACAACTCCGCCTTTTTCAATTACCTCAGCAGATTGTCGCCTTTCTTTTTAGTGGCAAACCAAGAGCCAGTTTTCATAGTCCAAGTCCACTTTGACCTATGTATGTGTGTCGGTACATGATTTACCCAGAAGTTCACGACTGATTAGGAAAGAGAACATGACCTCAACATATTGTTTGCCCGTCAGGCTAAAGTTAGAAGTGGCTTACAATACCGCACATTGAAAACAGAAAGAAGAGAAAAGAAATTCTATAAAAATGATATGATTAAGAGGAAGAAAAATCACTATACTTAATCACATATCAGGTAATGTGTCAGATTTCGTCTGGGTGATGGATCACTGGGGTGAAAAAAATAAATTAAAAAAAATCACTTTCTTCTTTGGAAAAAAGGGGAAGACGTGGAGAGGGCTAACCTCTGTTTCACACAGTGAAGAGAGACGAAGGTCCGAACAGTGGAGACACAGGCCTGCTGGGGTTAACCTGCTGCATGCGTACAGTCACGTTGACAGAGAGAGGTTAAAGAATCTGAGAACAGGCCGGGGTAAATTATTAATGACACCCACGCTGCTTGTCACAGCCTTGGACAAACACATGCTACGGTATCATTTTAAATGTATGAGGTAGGTTGCTATGCTTTTTGTGAGATATTTGTGTGATATGAAGTAAACAGATGTGCTCTACAATAAATAATATAAAGACTGTAATAAAGTGCACTGGGCCAACCATATTTTCTATGAACCAGAAAAACGGTCTGAAGCTCCACAGTATAGTAGTTAACATATTCACCTAACGCAAAAAAAATCTTGGTTTAAGACTGTGAGGATACACAGCTTCTTGGGTTTCATCAGGAAGGGCCTCCAGGATTTATGGCTGCATGTGCTGAAGGGAAACTCATCAACTGGCCCAGATCACATTAAAGTACTGCAATAGAATAAACTCTATAGTGCTGTTTATATATTTTCCCCCAAATGCAAGTAAAATGTCTGCAAAGTTACAAAACCTGAAATCCATAGGGAGTTTTTCTCTCCAACAGAAAGTAATGCTCCTGAACTGCCCACAGTCCTGTGACTCATCTGTCACAATGTAACATTTGCATAATTGTTCCAAGCACCTAGTCTGGCACATACTCAAAATTTTCAGAAGATATTTTTATAGCTAGAGCTAAAGCAGCTTCTCTGAGCTAAGCTAAGTGCAAAGACGAGAGTATTCCTGAATTCTGAAGAACCAAAGACCTAGCAAATTTGTCTTGTTGTTGACAGCAACCACTTACTTGGTGGAGAACTTGATGGTCCTAAGCAGTTTCAGAAATGATAATGCCATTGCATGAAAGCACTGAGCTCTTTCTACAGCAGAGAATGCTACCCTGTGTGGTTTTCCAACCTGTTGGTCCAATTACCTTTCACTCATGGTGCTAAGCTCTCAAAGAAGGGAAATCAATACATCCAACTATACCTACAATACTGTTGATGTGGCCTGAATGTCTTAACAAATGACTATATTTGTCTTCATGTTTCACCACCGCTGACTGTAAGAACAACCTCCATTTGGAAATAATTCATGCTGTGAAACAGTGCAACACATCTATCCCCATTAATATCAACGGGATTACACCGAAACAACAAAGAACATCATTCACCTGTCTAAAGCAAGAAATACAGAGCACAACAGAAGACCTACATGCAATGTATCAACAAATACACTCACAGCTGGATGGTCCCTGCCAAGTGTCTTCTCCCTGATGGCCAGAGCGTCATTCAGCAGGTTGGCGGCCTCCTTATATTTGTTCTGATCCCTGAGAGACCAAAGCAGACAGAGTTAGACTGAAATACAGACACAGAGATGGGCAGAACAACAGACAAGCACACATGAACACAAACATAAACTATGCTGACAAGTTCAACTAATGGGCCACCATCTTCAGTGGTTCCCACAGCCAGTGCACAAGAGTACTGACAACAAGTCACCCCAGACTCTCATTGTTTTAGGTAACTAAATCAAAAGCCCAAGCTGATTGTTCAGTGGCTTAGATTTATGTAAATGGAAAAACATGGCAACAATCCTGTGCGACATTTGTCCAGGTTTTAGGCGTCATTCCTTTGCTCCTGTCTAGTTGGGCTGGAAAATTAACTTCCGTTACTGTCCTATAAATCTTTGTCAGGCTACGTTTGGCTTGTTCTGACAAAAGCATCCAGCTCTGATTAAGAAGCCAGTCACACAACACTTAAAGAATCCCTGCCAAAGGTTTCAAGAGACATGTCACAGTGTTGTGAGGGTGACAAAGTGTGCTGTTATTATCTCAATGTTAAAATCTTAGCTTTTTATGATATCTTCCAAACACAAGAATTCATTAAAAGCTGTTTAAGTCTAAGAGGATTTTGGAGTTTATGAAACAATGCAGACTACAAACAAAACTTTTTTTGAGCATGAAATTCATTCATTATATAGACCACCTCGCTTCAGTTAGCAACATGATCTCTTTAAAAACAGGACATCACCGGCTTTCATTAGAAAAAGATAAATACATAAAAATGCATGTGCATATTATTAGATGTTGCAGGAGTTTACCTGTAAACAAGGGCTAAGATATTAAGCATTGTGGCCACATCTGGGTGGTCGTGTCCTGAAGTCTTTTCCAGGTCTTCCAGAGCCTGTTTGCAGAGAGGCACAGCCACCTCATACCTGCCCTGAGACGCATACTGGATCACCAGGTTGTGGAGGGTCCTCAGTCGAGCAGGAATCTCGTATCCTCCCTGCTGAGCAGCAGCTGCTGCAGCGCTGCTGTGGGCTGGCTGGACTACAGACAAAAAATACGAAAGTAAATGAATTATTAATTAGGAAAAACCCATCACTGCACTGTATAGAAAATGATTGTTAAGTACAACCTGGTATTTTGTATCTGACCTATTTAGAGTAATGTGATATACTGTACACGGGGCTGTGAAAAGGTATGGAAAAAAAAGTTGAAAACATTTTCCTCTTTCCTGATTTCTTATTATTTTACATATTTGTCACACTTTCATGTTTCAGATCAAACAACAACAAAAAAATTGTCCCATCCTGTTAAATCATGAATGAATTATTTTTAACCCTGTTTTTCAGAAAGCTGAATCGAATTTCAGCAACCACACCGAGCCCTGATTACTGCCACACCTGTAATCACTTAACAGAACCTGTGTGACAAAGTTATCTCAAAAAGCAACACGTCACACCACAATCTAAAGAAATACCTGAGAAACAAAGTCACTGACATCTATCAGTTTGAAAAGTATTACAAAGCCCATATTCATCAATAAAACAAAAAAAGTCTGAGCAAAAAAGCCATCCATGGGAGAGTTCTGACTCCTGACCAAAAAAAACACCACAAAGACTCGTCTCACATTAGCCAAAAAAAATATCCTGATGATCCCCAAGACTTGGGGAAAATATCCTGTGGGCTGACGAGACAAAAGGTGAACTTTTTGGAAGGTGCGAGTCCTGTTACATCTGGCATAAAACTAACATCAGTTTGCACCCAAGCTTAAGTGTTCTTTGGTTATGCAGCAGGACAATGATCCAAAACACACTAGCAAGTCCACCTCTAAAGGGCTATATATATTGATATTTATTATTCAAGTTGTGCTGATTCAGTAAAAGGATGTTACAATCCCTGATAATGAATTGCTTCAAATGAAAAGAAACTCTATTCCAACCAGCTGAGCAGCAAAAGGCTTTGTGAGCTGTTTTGTAAAAATAAACAGTGTCGATCAGACCTCACCAGCCGCTAATAGACACTTCGGCTAGTCACAGAGAGACAGATAACCATTCTCGCATTCACGACCAATTTAGAGTCACCAATTAAACTAACCCCACTCACCCCATGTCTGTAGACTGTGGGAGGAAGCCGAAGTTCCCGGAGAGAACCCACACAGACACGTGGAGATCATGCAAATTCCACACAGAAGGCCAGATGGCAATTGTGTAATTTTGTGAAACTGCTTTTTCCAGTTCACAACATTACACAATTAGGCAAATTTGATATCCCATCACATGGAATAAAATAAATATTAATCATTCATAAATAGCAATACTGTAAACTGCAGTTCATTCATTTCATTAATATGGCTCAGATGGCTGAATCTTTATAACCTGAATGAGTCTGTGACTATGGATGACAGAAGAACAAAGGTTTATTAATAACAGGAGTTTAATAGAAGTTTTCTATAGGAGATGACGTGTGAAAAGAAAGCTGATAGGCTGGTTATGTGACAGTTTTCCTCTAAAATGAAAGAAGTATTTGAAACCAGTGGGTGTCTAAGATGATATAAAAGGGTCAATGCTGACTAGAGCAAACACAAACTGGCTGCCTTTTAACATATGTGCAACACAAACAAGCTTATTCACCCATAAACAATGTCCTCTTTTTCCCCATTACGCACAGCTCAAGTACCAGCTCCTGAGTGCTACATTTAACTGGGCCAGAAGGACATGACTGGAATGTCTCTTGTGATAAATAGTCTGTTTGTCTGTCTTTCTGTCTCTATATGCGAGTGTCTAAGAATGCATGAATGTGTGAGAGGTCAGGAAACCACTTGATGGGGTTTCTTATTAAAGGCAAGCAGTTCTGTATTTACTCTGAAGGAAAGCCAGTAAGGTTTTGAGTAGGAGCCGCCCACTGCAGTAATAACAATGACCACAGAGAAATGTCCGGGCACGAAGTGATTCCAGGTGTTCTGAAGTGCTGGCAAACCACAGCCTGCCTTTGCTGCTGTTCACAGGAAAGTAACGCAGTGACAGCAGAACAGAAACGGACAAAAACAGCAGGTATGTAGTCAACTCACACATCTTCACTATGAGTCAACTGATGTCTACAAATAAACGCATCAAATCCTCAAAACTTAGAAACTGGAACCAGCCAACGTCTGAATAATGACCGAAAACACAACTTCATCATCAAAACACGACAAACCCTTGCTGGAAGAAGGAAGCAGAAGCGAGACTCCATCAATGTAAATGATTCTCAGCTACAAGTGAAGCGTGAGCAGTGAATTGTGTTACATGTGGACGTGTTACTGTTGACCCAGTTTGTTGGTATTCTTTACCGATTCTGACTTTGATTTTAAGATTTATTATTCACATGATTTTTGTGCACTTCTGTAAATATGTGGATGATGCTTAGCGCTTTGATTGACAAGGCAGTCATTTTCCATGCTTGTTAAGAGTACTCCCACCCGATTTACATAACCCCTAGCACTGTGTTGGAGAGTACTTGTTACCAAAGGGGGGAAAAAAAAGTCACTGTGTCGCACTATGAAAAGTGCAGGATGCTCTATTTTTGGAGCCGGACCTCTGCTTTGCATGATTCTAGTTAAAATCTGCCCCAAACATTCACAAATATGCTGGAATATGTTTCAGGCTGTGACACTCATTTAGTGTCAACGCTAAGTGAGTTAAATGTAAATATTAGCACAGAAAAACATTGCATAAGACCCTGAGTGGTTTAAAAAAAAGCAGGAATGTCATCACCATTGTCTTCTTCCTGCTGACAGCAATTTACCAAAACCCCACAAGCTTTTCAGGCAGTCTGAATCAGCTTGGAAAGGAAAGACATCTAATCTACTCCAGCACTAACCCAGTATCCACTGAGCTCATGCAGAGCCTCAGGCAGCTCAGTTTCATACAGAGAGAGGATTAATGCCAGTGCAAAAGGCATTCGATGAAGCACTGCGTCTCTGCGAGTTCAGTTCTGTCTCAGTCCTTTACCAGCTCACACCTGAAAGACTCTGGTTACTTCTTAAGAGTATTGTCTAGTCTTCATTTGATTCGATACAGTATGGGAGGTCATTTCTTTTCTGTAGCAGTTAAAGCTGCTGCTTCTCTAAGCTCCAGTCTTCTGCACATCTGGCACTTCATTTTCTCTTCATTTTAAATGTATATACATTGTCATCAAATGTAGCTACCTGACAGTATTTACTGTAAGCACTGATGTGGGCAGAAGCAGGAATTTGTGTATGTGTGGGTGTGTATACACAACATTTATGTGTTGACATGTGAATGGGTGCAGGTGTACTGCAATAACTGCATGCTCCTTGACCAACTCAATATAGACCCTTTACAGTGTCATTTGTATCTCACCATCTCCAAAGAGAAACACATTATTTAATAATTATGGAGTATTGATCTCAACATACATTTTTATTAAGCTTTATGATGCATAAAGTCTGTCTGGTATTACCCTTGTCCTTGTTCTCCAACCAATTTCTCGCTCACAGCTACATGCCATTAAACTCTCCTGTCTCATCATAATTCATTTAGTGGTGCTCACAGCAAGTGCTCTATCACCACCCTCCCAAGGGCAATACGCAAAACCACAATAATGAAGTGAGCGATCCATGTAAAGGAAATGCTTTTACTGTAAAAGATTTCATTAAATTAAATAGAATATGAATGCAGCGTAAATATCTGTAGTCTAGCTTAAGCGGTGGATTACAGCAGTTACACAGCACAAGAGGCAAACCGTTTACAGCCCAGTCTGTCAGCAAATTAGACTGGCTGATAAACTGATACCACACAGGATGAGGCAAATGGGGCAATAAAGGGGAAAAAAATGGAAAATAAAACCTTTGGGAGCAAAAAACAAATGTTTTTCATTAATCTTAAAACTGTCCCTGAAGTGGGGTCTCTTTAACCAGTGTTTTGGAAACTGTGCATTCATCAAATGCATTTTTTGGAGATCATCTCATTAATATTAATAAAAAAAATTTGAGTCAGTACAGCAATTTAGGCAATATGACATGTAGGGATAGGAGTGGAGAACCAGTTCCTGTCAGTCTAATTTCTTGGAATTGTCACTCTCGTTTATCGGTTCCATTTGCACCCACACTAGCTGATTTCAGTTCATGTGCAGGAGGAGGAAAATACTGGCTCTGAATCCAGGACAGAAACAGCTGCATAATGCTGCTAACATAACTTCGGCTCTTTGCAAGCATCTGCAGAGGCAGCATGCTAACACTAAGCTTGCCAAGAAGCCAGAGTGATGCTGAAGCTGAGTGAATGCCGACCTCAGCCCAGGTAACAAAGTGATGAGCAATCAGGCTGTATCCTCCAATTCCACCTGTTCATGTTTCTACAGTAGAATCACAGTGGCGATAATTTTAAAGTCGTTTTGAAGTCATCTTTACTTTGTGTTGTTGGCTTTGTCTTCTACTGAGAGAGGCTTTGTGTAATGCTAAGTATTCTGTGTGTCATTATTAGGATAGAGATTTGTGTTGGTGTGTTGGCTACAGGTTTATATTTTTAAAGGGTAATTACTAAAAGATCCCTTTCAGGTCATTTTACAGAAGAACATGAAAGTGACATAATGAGTAGTACAACAAATTTCTTTCTCCCAGGAGTAATTAAGTAATGTAGTGCATCACTTTTAAGAAAAGTGTTCTTTGTGAAAATTACTTCTTTGAGTAACGAGAACATCCACAAACGTCAGAGTCACTAAATTCTTATCAATTCCCATTCCTATTTTTTTTTAACTACCTCTTGACATTTATTTAGTCCAAATAATTAATCTGGAAAATAACTATCCATCCATCTTCTGCTTATCCAGTTCAGGGTTGCTGAAGCCTATCACTAGCCCCGGACAGAGAGCAGAGCTAACACAGACAATGACTTTCACCTCACATTCACACTTATGACCCATTTAGAATTACCAGTTAAAATTGCCAACACAATCATCCCAGTAACTACTTATCTTTGGACTGTGGGCGGAAGCCGGAGTACCTAGAGACATCCTACACAGACACAGGGACAACATGCAAACTCCACATGAAAGGCTCTGGCCAGATAATGGATTCAAACCACTGCTGTCTTATTGCTCTGAGGCAACATTGCTAAGCACTGCGCCACCAAACTCCCCTGGAAATTGACTATAATAATGTAATATAAGATACATAACATGTTACCAAATAATGGATGAGAAGTTCTTATGGGTTCCTCTTTTTACCATGATATAACAAACATTTACATTTTAAGTCCTTTCTTGATATCCAGAGCCACAACTTCACTGGCTCAACTAGGTCCTGACTAATGGGGCTTTACAGCCATAAAGCTTTGTGGTCTTACATCATGAGCTACTGAAAAGACCAGCCCATCTAACAGTGAGCAAAAGGCTGGTAACAAACAATGGCAGCAATAAAAAACTGGCGCATACATGTTTGAAAGAGAGTGGTACTTGGACACACAAACATGCTCACCACCAGAACTTGTCATCATGTATTACACAATTTATCTGACTCTGGAAACATCCACTGATTCAGCTTCAGTAAATTACAAGACAGCTGCTGATGCAAAGCTCTGTTCCCATGGCGATCTTAATTTTACAGCGGTAAAACTGTAGAGTCTATCAGGGATTAAAAAACTAAAACTACATGTCACAGCATTCAGATGCCACTTTTTAATATGGTGGAAACAGTAGTTTACTTACAGCTCTCACAGCTCTCTCTTTCTATAGTTGCAAAAGTATTTAGGAGTTAATAAAGAGTGTGCCACTGAAATCTACATCCCAAGCCCAAAAACTATATTTCATATTTGGGTCCAAGGACAAGAAATTGAGTGAAAGTCTCTCAAAGCAGAAAGAGGATGAAGAAGTACAGCACTTACTGCCTGGGGCTTGATCATCCTGATCATCTGGGAAGAGATCATCCAAAGTCTCTTTGGTAGAGTCTGAATCCTTTTCTTCCTGAAAGGGGAGAGAGGAAGAGAGCAAGCAGGATGATCAGTGAAGGGAGAGAGGACCAAAAGCAAAAAGGAGGAGATATTGCTCATGAAATAGCTGAATGTTTCTAAATGACGAGAGAAACACTGCCAATCTATTAGCAGATAGAGTCATTTTGTAGTTTGGGTCTAGATCACACATACTTAAAACATGTGAGATGGTGTATACTGACATCTTTTGATTGTATCTGCTTTTGATAAGGTGCTTGGGGGGAAAACCCCCCAAAATATTGGTTCCAATGATAAGATGGTCACGCATATTTTAGATAAAAGCATCGCAACACATTCTTAAGCCCTGAGCACTCACAGAGGGGGACAAGTCCTCGTCGTACTTCTTCAGCTGGTTCATAAACTCCAAGTGCTTCTTTTCCTCCTCCAGCTGAGCCACGCTCTGCTCGCTCTTCTGCAGTTTCTGCTGTGTCCCGGCCAGCTCGTCCCTTAGCCACTGGTTCTCCTGGCAGAGTCGCCGTACCTGTACCCTCAGCTTCTGCTTCTCAGACTCAACTGAGCTCAGGTGGTTTGAAAGCGCCATCATCACCTGCAAAGAGGTGGCGGTTATGTTGCAATGTCTGCAATCATACAGACCCTTTTGTATTTACAGTTGGGTTTATCCTCTCATAACAACATTTACACTAATATATGTAGTAGAAGGTTGTCTACTAAAACAATTCCACCAAAGCCATGTGGATGGTAGATAGTAAAGCTATCTAGGGGTAAGTGTGCACTTGCCATCACAACTACATGTGTGTCCACTAATGTTAGAGTGAGGCACTTTGGGTAAAAGCATACAGTCTAAGGTGAAAGGCTCGGAGGGCTGTAATTAGATGAGGGGTGTTTGAGCAGGAAAATTACACTTTACCACAACTCCAAGCAAAAATGCTGGAGGTAGAAAATTCAGTCTGTGGGGTGTGTGCACGGTGTATTGTATATTTATTAGACAAAGCTTGCTGGGAGATGGCGATGAAAGGCTAAAGCATCAACAATGAATCAGCGCTGACTCATTCACTGCTTGTGAAATGAAATGTGAAGTGAAATGACGAGAGCAAATATTCTGCATAATTTCAAGGCTTTAAAGCTTCTATATGTTCTTTTCCCCAATCGACCAAACAAAAAGTAGAATTACAAGCTAGAGAGAAACACTCCCGTGTCAAGAGAATTCTAATGATCTAATCCACTATGGACTTGAATATATTTTTACCTTTTACTGTGTCTATTGCAAGGAAAGATGGTGTTCAGTAAAGGCAAGATTCTTGCTGTTTTCACTGAACTTGTGATATTAATTATCCAGGTGAAAACCACCTGCTGTCCTTTCTACACAGTAGAAAGTAGAAAGAAGAGAACCTACTATCCTTAAACTTAAAAAGGGAAGATTTAAATGTGTAACCACTCACAAACAGCTTGCCTTCTTATTATGTTTTGTTAAAAGACATGTAGATTAAATTGCTTGTTGCCCGAATCTCCTGCCCAGACCAACCTAAATGAATAACAGAACAGTCTAACATCCATAGTGATATTAACCAATCACTGAAGCTCTACACACATACTTGAGCCTCGCTGAGCCCAAGTTCCAGCATCTCCAGGGACTTGCGGATCATGTGCGATTTTTCCTCCACGAGAACGCCCTCCTCATCCTGCTTCAGGCAGCGCAACGTGCCCAGAAGGCCCTCCAGGATGGAGTGGTGCTCTTGCTTCAGGGCCTCCAATCCTTGAATCACCTGCTTGGTCCGGGAAATGATCTCATCCTGGGACAGCTTCTCCCCAGGATCCTCCTCCTCCTTCACACACACCATGGTGGACATGTCCTCACGCATCCTGCAGAGAAAGCGAATAAATTAACATAACAGGAAAAAAGGTTGCATTAAAATATTTTGTCTTGGAAGTCCTCATAACACAAGATTCCTTACAGGCTCTAATGAGGGAGGGAAAAGAATTTTCTACGGACACTAAAAACAGCGTGTTGTCATGTAAAGATGGTATCCACTTGTCTTATGACTGTCACAGATGTTTAACATGGTAAAAAACTAACAGCAGACCATGAAAACAGGATTCAGCAGAAATGTGACATAGAGGTTAAAGGACAAACAGGTAACCTTTTTCTTCAAAGTCACAATCCTCTGACCTTTTCTTGTCTCATGGCCAAATAAACAGCCTTTCATGACGATGACTCATCTCATAAAATCAATTATGCTGCAAGTGAGAAACGGCTCTGGTTTATGAAAAGGTCAGACAATGTGTTTCTGACTGGACGGCTACTGGGACAGGGGTGTAGGAAGCTCACTTTGAGGGAATTGGTAGGAAAAGTCTGTGCTTCTTCAGCTCTACACACAAAGGTGCCTTGAAAAGAGGCCCTGACTGAAGCACCTGTTTTGAAAAGCTCGTGAGAGCAGCATCAGCAGAGGTTTGTAGTAGAAGACGGAGCATGATTGAAGATTACCACTTGTAAAGTGTTCTAAAAACAAAACAAAAAACAAACAAACTTAAGAATCACCATTTAAGATTGTTTAATAAAAAGCGGGTCTTAGGTTCAGCTGTCATTAAAAGTTTAAACCAAACCAAAGAAGTTAAATGTTGTGCCTGTTTGACAGTAAAACCCGGATCTGAGGTTTGTGGTCTGTGAGTGGTTTACAGATAACAGATTAGAGGGGACAGACAGGAAAACTCAGAGGAACTTGTAGACATTTTCTGCTGCACAACAAACTCACTTTGACCACTTTAAACAAATGTTGGCCGTCACATTTTCTTTTATGATAGTCATCTATTAACTGCACTCGTATCTAGTCAGCTGACAATCTACTATGATCCAAGTTCAGAAAAATCTACTATAAAATGTAAACAACTATTATTCCCAGAAGCTGCAAAATACAGTCATACAGACCCCAGACTCATTCATGAGTCGCCCATAACAATAGTGCTGCTATTGCCTCTCTCAACACACTATGCACTCCTTCCTGACTTTATCTGCTATATATTCATCTCACACACACACACACACACACACACACACACACACACACACACACATAAGAGGATTATGACTGAGCGCTTTGGCAGCAGTTGTAGCGAGCTGCCTAATAAATCTCTGCAAGCACACACGACTGAAACGGCACGGTCTCAGCTGAATAATTACAGAAACACTGAATAAAGTTACATTTTAAAGTATGTTCCATTGAAAAATACAGAAAGAAAACCCGTGGGTGTGAATGAGCCAACATTGGTCTTATCTTTGACGGTGCAGTGACACAGTGAGTTGAACCGACCGAGCCTACCTCAGTAGAAAAGCCGCTATGATGTCAAAGGGAGACTGCAGACTTGCCCTGAGCAGATTTCACATTTTACTTAAAGAAGAGGAAACAACGAGGTAAAAAAAATACGTTGAGACGAGACAGACCGAGGAAGGGCAGCAGCTCTGATCGCTCCATGTGACTCAGCAACCGGCCCTGCAGCCTATCAGCTGAGCAGGAAGCAGGAAGCTGCTTGCAGAAGGAGGTGGAAAAGAGCAGCTCCAGGCAAAAAGAACGGTGAAGTATGGGTTGCATTTGAAATGATCTTGGCAAATACAGGAAAAGCTTTCAAATGCGTTATTAGCAAGATCCATAAAAAGCCAGACTTTCAGGGATTTTTCTTGTACTGAAAACTGTATTACTATTAGTTACAAAAAAAACCTGTATTTCAGAGAAAATGAAACAGAAAAAGCTCTTTCAACTGAATTAAATCTTTTTAAAGAAGGAAAAAAGTAAGAAATGTACAGAAAGGATTTACTGAAATTTCGACTACTGTTTTAGGCACAAGAAGAACTCTGAATATTCAAACTTGAGCTTTGGGAAGTTAAATGGGCATTTCTCATTTTTTATTCTCTTAACCCTTTATCGAAAACCGGGCCACTGCTTATATGTCAGTCATTTTATCAGAAAAAAAAATTCCCAGATCCTTCAATCCATTCATTTTCTGCAACTTCTGAGTCACAGAGGCGGCACTCTAAACCAAGAGTGCCCTGACCTCCCACCCTGCATACAGAGGAGTCTGGATAGACATAATCTCTCCACCACTTCCTCCCAGTTTGACACAGCACAAAAGCCTCACCTAAAAGCCATTTAGGTGTTCCAATTAGATGTGCAAACCACCTTAACTGGTTCCTTTCAGAGAAGACAAGCAGCTCTATTCTGAACCACTCCCAAACGACCGAGATCCTCACCAGATCTATAAAAGTGAGCTTGAATGACCTTAAGAATTAACTCGTTTTGCACCATTTTTAATCCACAAATTCCTCCTTTCAGCTGTTTGGAAAGTGAGCCATGGCCTCAGATTTCATCCCAGCCAATTCACCCTCAGCTGCAAAACACCCTGATGCTCAATGAGGTCAATGGGATCACATCATCTGGAAAAAGCACAGACATGACCCGGAGACCACCAAAATCAGTGACAAAAGCCCAGCCCTGGGCAAAGTCTGAAACCCACTTCGACACTAGCTAATAACCTGCAATGTAAACCAAGGTCTCACTATGGTTGCGCCAAAGCAACCTGCAACAACAGACCAATAATTCCCAAACTACTTCCCAGCTTTCTCCAACTCCACAAAATACATTTAAGGTAAAATATTTACATGGCTTTTTCCCCTAGTCAAATATACAGTGGGGCAAAAAAGTATTTAGTCAGCCACCGATTGTGCAAGTTCCCCCACCTAAAATGATGACAGAGGTCAGTAATTTGCACCAGAGGTACACTTCAACTGTGAGAGACAGAATGTGAAAAAAAAAATCCATGAATTCACATGGTAGGATTTGTAAAGAATTCATTCGTAAATCAGGGTGGAAAATAAGTATTTGGTCAATAACAAAAATACAACTCAATACTTTGTAACATAACCTTTGTTGGCAATAACAGAGGTCAAACGTTTACTATAGGTCTTTACCAGGTTTGCACACACAGTAGCTGGTATTTTGGCCCATTCCTCCATGCAGATCTTCTCGAGAGCAGTGATGTTTTGGGGCTGTCGCCGAGCAACACGGACTTTCAACTCCCGCCACAGATTTTCTATGGGGTTGAGGTCTGGAGACTGGCTAGGCCACTCCAGGACTTTCAAATGCTTCTTACTCCTTTGTTGCCCGGGCGGTGTGTTTTGGATCATTGTCATGTTGGAAGACCCAGCCTCGTTTCATCTTCAAAGTTCTCACTGATGGAAGGAGGTTTTGGCTCAAAATCTCACGATACATGGCCCCATTCATTCTGGCCTTAACACGGATCAGTCGTCCTGTCCCCTTGGCAGAAAAACAGCCCCATAGCATGATGTTTCCACCCCCATGCTTCACAGTAGGTATGGTGTTCTTGGGATGCAACTCAGTATTCTTCTTCCTCCAAACACGACAAGTTGAGTTTATACCAAAAAGTTCTACTTTGGTTTCATCTGACCACATGACATTCTCCCAATCCTCTGCTGTATCATCCATGTGCTCTCTGGCAAACTTCAGACGGGCCTGGACATGCACTGGCTTCAGCAGCGGAACACGTCTGGCACTGCGGGATTTGATTCCCTGCCGTTGTAGTGTTACTGATGGTGACCTTTGTTACTTTGGTCTAGGGCTGCCACAAACGATTATTTTGATAGTCGACTAGTCACCGATTATTTTTGCGATTAGTCGACTAATCAGATCATCATCCATTGGACGTACAGCGTACAGCTTATTGCACCAGCAGCATCTGGTCTTATATAACTATCATTAGCTTACAGCTTGAAGTGTTTGTGCTAACTAAAAATAAAGACAAGATGGTAGTTTATTAATTTTTAATGAAATTTGCAGATTGTTTCGGTGAAGTTTAATAAACTCCTTGCTTTCTAAAATATAACAGGACACCGGAGTATATTCTCCAGCGTCTCACACTTCTGATAATCAGCTGTCTGCTTGACAGTTTTAGCTGTGCAAAAACTATAACTTTAATCTCAGCCAAACCGATTTACTCAGGAACAAATAAAATACTAAAGAAAGCCAAACAATAACATTTTTAAGTTATCTAAGTGACATATATATATATAAAAAAAACACCCAGCACGCCCCTGCGGGCGGTTTATCCTTCAAGCTCGGGTCCTCTACCAGAGGCCTGGGAGCTTGAGGGTCCTGCGCAGTATCTTAGCTGTTCCCAGGACTGCGCTCTTCTGGACAGAGATCTCCGATGTTGTTCCTGGGATCTGCTGGAGCCACTCACCTAGCTTGGGAGTCACCGCACCTAGTGCTCCGATTACCACGGGGACCACTGTTACCTTCACCCTCCACATCCTCTCGAGCTCTTCTCTGAGCCCTTGGTATTTCTCCAGCTTCTCGTGTTCCTTCTTCCTGATATTGCTGTCATTCGGAACCGCTACATCGATCACTACGGCCGTCTTCTTCTGTTTGTCTACCACCACTATGTCCGGTTGGTTAGCCACCACCATTTTGTCCGTCTGTATCTGGAAGTCCCACAGGATCTTAGCTCGGTCATTCTCCACCACCCTTGGGGGCATCTCCCATTTTGACCTCGGGACTTCCAGGTTATACTCGGCACAGATGTTCCTGTACACTATGCCGGCCACTTGGTTATGGCGTTCCATGTATGCCTTGCCTGCTAGCATCTTGCACCCTGCTGTTATGTGCTGGATTGTCTCTGGGGCATCTTTACACAGCCTGCACCTGGGGTCTTGCCTGGTGTGATAGACCCCAGCCTCTATGGATCTTGTGCTCAGAGCTTGTTCTTGTGCTGCCATGATTAGTGCCTCTGTGCTGTCTTTCAGTCCAGCTTTGTCCAGCCACTGGTAGGATTTCTGGATATCAGCCACCTCCTCTATCTGCCGGTGGTACATACCGTGCAGGGGCCTGTCCTTCCATGATGGTTCCTCGTCTCCCTCCTCTTTCTTGGGTTTCTGCTGCCTGAGGTATTCACTGAGCACTCGGTCAGTTGGGGCCATCTTCCTAATGTATTCTTGGATGTTCGTTGTCTCATCCTGGACTGTGGTGCTGACACTCACCAGTCCCCGGCCCCCTTCCTTCCGCTTAGCGTACAGCCTCAGGGTGCTGGATTTGGGGTGAAACCCTCCATGCATGGTAAGGAGCTTTCTTGTCTTTATGTCAGTGGCTTCTATCTCCTCCTTTGGCCAGCCTATTACCCCAGCAGGGTACCTGATCACGGGCAGGGCGTACGTGTTGATGGCCCGGATCTTGTTCTTACCATTCAGCTGACTCCTCAGGACTTGCCTGACCCTCTGCAGGTACTTGGTGGTTGCAGCTTTTCTAGTGGCCTCTTCATGGTTCCCATTCGCCTGTGGGATCCCCAAGTACTTGTAACTGTCCTCTATGTCTGCAATGTTGCCTTCTGGTAGTTCAATCCCCTCAGTTCTGACTACCTTCCCTCTCTTTGTTACCATCCGACTACACTTCTCCAGTCCGAACGACATTCCAATGTCATTGCTGTATAGCCTGGTAGTGTGGATCAGTGAATCGATGTCTCGTTCACTCTTGGCATACAGTTTGATGTCATCCATGTACAGGAGGTGGCTGACAACTGCTCCGTTCTGTAGTCGGTATCCGTAGCCAGTCTTGTTAATGATCTCACTGAGGGGGTTCAGGCCTATGCAGAACAGCAGTGGGGACAGAGCATCTCCTTGGTAGATCCCGCACTTGATGGTGACTTGTGCTATGGGCTTGGAGTTGGCCTCTAGTGTTGTACGCCACATCCCCATTGAGTTCCTGATGAAGGCTCTTAGGGTCCCATTGATCTTGTACAATTCTAGGCATTCCAGTATCCAGCTGTGGGGCATTGAGTCATAGGCCTTCTTGTAATCAATCCAGGCAGTGCACAGGTTGGTCAGTCTGGTCTTGCAGTCTCGGCTGATTGTTCTGTCTACCAGTAGCAGGATATATATATATATATATATATATATATATATATATATATATCCTGACTAGCGAAAGACGGCGTGGGTTTGAAAACGATTTGCCGGGAGTCCAGTGTTCTCACGGCTCTAGTTAGCCTTGCCCCCGCCTAGCTAACGAGCTAGTGGGTAACAGACGTCTCCGAAAACGTCGAAGCGCTTTTGAAAATACGTGGTGTCTTGATAAACTGAGCAGATATTTGAGGTTTACACAGCTACATTCTCGCCTGAAAATATGTTAAACGTTTATTTTGTGACCCAGAAAGAATAATAAGAGTAAAGTTAAAACTAACTAGCTGCCGCCATTGTTGACAACTGCGCTGGGCTGCGCTATGAATTCTGGGACACAGCTTCTTCTTCTTCGGGGTTTAACGGCAGCTGGCATCCTTGTACATGCAGTGCTGCCATCTTCTGTTTCAGTCCGTTATTACACTCTTAAATCCTACTATTATTATTCCTGCGTCCTTTGTGATCTTACAAAGCTTCAAACGATGCGTCGACTATTAAATTAGTCGTCGACGATTTTAATAGTCGACATAATCGTGACTAGTCGACTAATCGTGGCAGCCCTACTTTGGTCCCAGCTCTCTGCAGGTCATTCACCAGGTCCCCCCGTGTGGTTCTGGGATCTTTGCTCACCGTTCTCATGATCATTTTGACCCCACAGGATGAGATCTTGCGTGGAGCCCCAGATCGAGGGAGATTATCAGTGGTCTTGTATGCCTTCCATTTTCTGATGATTGCTCCCACAGTTGATTTTTTCACACCAAGCTGCTTGCCTATTGTAGATTCACTCTTCCCAGTCTGGTGCAGGTCTACAATACTTTTCCTGGTGTCCTTCGAAAGCTCTTTGGTCTTGGCCATGGCAGAGTTTGGAGTCTGACTGTTTGAAGCTGTGGACAGGTGTCTTTTATACAGATGATGAGTTCAAACAGGTGCCATTCATACAGGTAACGAGTGGGGGACAGAAAAGCTTCTTACAGAAGACGTTACAGGTCTGTGAGAGCCAGAGATTTTCCTTGTTTGAGGTGACCAAATACTTATTTGCCACCCTGATTTACGAATAAATTCTTTACAAATCCTACCATGTGAATTCATGGATTTTTTTTTCACATTCTGTCTCTCACAGTTGAAGTGTACCTCTGGTGCAAATTACTGACCTCTGTCATCATTTTAAGTGGGGGAACTTGCACAATCGGTGGCTGACTAAATACTTTTTTGCCCCACTGTATTTAGGTGCCATCATATTTGAAAAATCTAAGAAACTAATCTTCACATTTAATCTTTGCATAAATAGCAGAAACCCAAACCACAAAGAACTACAGAGGCGACCGTTACCACTACAGGCCATGTAATACAGAAGTGAGAGTGACAGCATAAGCATTGTTTTCCTGTTCAGATCCAACAGTCTTTTATCTCTGGGATTAGATCAGTCTCCACACATAAAGCACCACAGGAGGAAGGCAGGGAAAACTATTTTCAAAGTCAACTTTTGAAATGTAAATAGCTTGCTTGAAGCGCAGCACCCGGAGACGCTGCAGTTCTTTATGTAAGCATGCTAAGGCGGTTATCTGAGGTGATGGGGATGCTGAAGACAAACGTGGTGGCAGTGGATAGAGGGGGAAAAAAATGAGGAAGGAGTTATGGTTGGGACCGATGGAGAAGTGAAATAGAAAGTAAGTGTAGGTTTTTATGTATGAGGATGGAGCCGGCGGCAGAAAAGCAGCACTCGAAGAACAGTCTTAGTCAGCAAAGTGTGGGCACAGCTGCTTTATTTAATAAAAAAAGAAGAACAAAGAGCCTCTAAAAGTTTCTTTTACTGAACTATTTTACTGAAGCTTTGTTTGTTTGACTGCTCAACCCACAATTTAAATAATACAGCATTTCTTCTACTTGTTCCCTGTAAATAAAGGAGAGAAAAAACAAAACAACATTTACTGTTTAGAACCTCGTACCAGTCTGTCTGGTACAAATAGCTCAAAGAACTGGATAGGGTAGTTAATAACAGCAGCTCAATACTTTTCCCTGGCTGAAGACAAAGGAAAGCACAACACACCACAAATCTGTCCCACCCAGTCTGAATACATTTACTAGCTCTGAGTATAAGCACTCATTTACAGCCGAATGCCAAGTAGTCTCGTCTTTATTCCCGTCTTACTTCTATCTATCTTTTCGCTGTTAAGCTTTTTTATTTCCCCACCAGCTCTAATTGTTTGGAGAACAGGTAGTGCTTATCTGCCTGCTGTGGACAAAAAACAAAACACCCACGATAATCACTGTAAAGTCAGGATTCAACTTTTGACAAAGCAAAAACAATAAGCTAATGGGCACCCTTCATCCAAATCGATGACTCTTTTCACATTAAAATAGACGCATCAATTAAAGCTTCTGTAACAATAGTCTGTTGTATATATTGTGCTGTATCCCTGTGTTTTATGTGGCCTCAATTCTACAAAACATCACTAGCTATTAGCTAAGTGTGAATCTTAGCTCATTTGGTTAGTTTCAGAGACCAAAAAAGGGTTTAAGAAATCGGAAAGTCACAACATGACATTGTACCGGTGAGAAACAGGAAATGACCTGTGTGACTGGTGTTAACAATGAACAAATTTAGTCCTGGGTGCAGATTAGGACAACAAAGAGAGTGTGGTGTTCTAAATGAACCCAACAGAAAACCTTGCTGTCTAAAAAAACAAAACAAATCATCGTGTGAATTCACTTGCTGCAGTCTTAACGTGTTAAACTGTGTCATCACCATTTCTTACTTCTGATAAGAACTCCAGTGACAAGAGCGCCAAATTACTTTTGCATGTGCAAGCTCTGAGCAAGAGATAAAATGTATCATTCAAATAAGTGAAGCAGTTTAAGATGCTGTGATCCAAAGAGCCGGCAGTGGTACCGCTTCTTACTCCAGCAACCCAAAGGATTAATGATTCAGAAAGACACTCGCTGATTTTATTATATGACTTTCTGCAGACTCTCCGTGGATTAAAGTTTTAAATTCTAAGTCTGTAATATTTGAGGTCAGCTGAGTTTAGAATGGGAAACTTCCTCCCAGGCTTCTCAATAAACCTGTCAGTGTTGATATGTGAACATCTCCTTGACATAAATCTTAAAAGATTAGGAAGTTTAAAATTAGGAATTTTAGGACCACTTAGAGAAAAATCAAAGACTATCCAATTCAGTGAGATTGCTGCTAATAAAATGCTAAAACCTTCTTAATAATTATCTGGCCGTCATGATGTTATTTACCATAGCCCATAAGCTAACTTCATATCAAAGGCCTGTGAGGAATATCACTCACTTTTCACTACAGTATATTAGGTGAATTAGTGCTCTTGGTTTTCTGTTCTTTTCTTGCAGCAAAAGGTTGCAACCTTAACATGGTGCTACCCAGTGTTATCCTACTAGAGTCACTAATGTTTCACAAAAACAGACAGCCCCTGGTCTTAAAATAGATGAAAAAAAGGAAGTGCCAGTTTCATAGAGGTTGGTTTAAGGAAATGACAGTCACTTTTACTAACAAATAAAGATCTTTAGATCCACTGAAACCCTACTTGATTAAGACAGACAGAGAGAGAGAGAGAGAGAGAGAGAGAGAGAGAGAGAGAGAGATGTGTGGGCACCATTCATAAAATTGATGTTGTGCAAAGAAAGGAAAAAAAGCTTGAAAAAAATATCCATTATGGTTTGCATTTATGTAAAATATTGGCCATAGATCATTATTGATGCCAAAAAACAAAAAAGAAAGAAAAACAAGTATTGCTTGTGTAGTAATTCAGCTATTAATGCACAATTTACACCACAGTAAGCAACAGTAGATGTGAATGCAGGTGTGTAAGATTTTAGTGAGGTCATGTTATTTGTATGCTCATTCACATCTCGTTTTGTGCTAATAACCAGTCAATTCTTCTATTAGTTCATCAACAGAAAACCACCTGATTTCTGGCTGGGGGGATTTTAAGACCTCACCATTAACCAGCTCTGGGAACCTGGAAATAATAACAAAGTTGTACTCATTGCTGTGCTCATCTGCAGAAGTGAAGTAAAACCTGCAGCCATTAAAATCAAATCTGCTGCAGCCACACAAAACTGTCATTGCTACCCAGCAGCACTCAACCCACTCATCTGGGCCGACAACAAGCTGCCTCAGGTGTAGCAAAGGGGGTGTTTAGCCCTTAGGGAGGGGCCCTGCAGGTTGTCATGAGTGCACCTTTGGGTGTATTAAACGTTAAACATGGCAGGGCAGAGAAGAATGCTTGTGTATTTCCGTGCAGACTGAAAATGTGTAACTACATACCCCCAAACTGCCCCAAATCTCAAAATATCCATAGATGCTTCTCAGTCTTTTTGGTTTCCCAGCTGTGGGTACCACAGTGAGATCCACTGTCCCCCTAAAGCTGTCTGCGCAACACAGGCAGCTTTCACAGCTCTGACTCCCCTCTGAATATCAATGAAAGGATACAGCTAACTATCACATGACAAATTGTCATCATCAAGATTTAATCCCACCGCAGTAGCCGACAGAAGCTCGTTTCCACAGGCTGACAGGCGTGTTTTAGTCGGGTCCGTGTCGCTGTAAGTTTGTGCTGCTTTGTCCGAGCTATATAGCGTACAAATGATTAAACCTGAAGAACCAGTTAAACCATACTTTCTTGTAACACAGACCAAACCTCGGGGCCAACTCCGACCTAGCCCTCTAAATGAGTTAATGTGCTTGCGATGTCTAATTCCTGCAACTAACGTAAACACCGACCACAGAACAAGCAGACAATTCCATACAAAATGGTTACAAAGACTACATAACGTTAGTAGTATACATACCTATGTTTTGGTAAATGACACTTTAAGAAACGCGTGATAAGAGAAGCAAGTGGCTTATTAGCTATTAACAGCATTCCAAGTAATACACGGAGCCATTCTTACCGTTCTCTGGGACATCCGTTGCCAATGTAGCTCGACTTCAATGTTCCTCTTCCCCTTTTAAATCACGTCTTTTCTAAATGGGATTTTTTCTTTTGGCCGACAGCCCGTGTAGAGTGTAAAAGAAGCGTAAGAAATATACTAAGTTAAAAAAAACAATTTTCACACTGTCTTTGTCTGCTAGGATGTGTTTTGCCTTCTGACGCCGGGCTTCACTGCATCAACCTCGTTAATGTTGACCAGCTAGCTACATAGCTAATCACCTAGCTATCTGTCAAAACAGCGATTTCAGTCAGCCGTTCAAGAGAAGCGAGTATTTTCCGCTGCTTCCATGACAGGAACTGCTCTGTCAAACTAGCCTGACAAGGGCTTCATGGGGCGGAATAAAAAGTTCATTAGTCCCCCATGGAGATGACAGCTCCTCAGTGCTGTAGCTGGCTGAATGACTAACCGCACAGTACGCGAAAATGGCGTTACCCGGCACCCCCCTGCTCCTCTGGCAGCACTGATGTCATCCAGGCCAGATTAAAGGGAAAGCTGTGGTGCGAGTTCAGGCTCCATATTTATTACCGGAAAAACAAGAAGCACAAAGTGCATGGTGCACAATACTCCAATATATCTACTTAAATAAAAGTAGCCTATGCCTATAATGGTAAAATTGTTAAATTGGAGGTTCATTAGATATTTTATGGTAGAGGTTAGAGGTAGGCGGATCGATCCAAATATTTGAATTGTGTCGAATAATTATTTTATTTATTTGGAAATAAAAAGAAAAACATCAAACATGTACTATGAAATGTTTGTCCCTTTTTGTGTTAACTGTCACTAGTTTTTTGTAGCCTACAATACAGTTAACCCAAAGTGCTTTAGAGACAGACACATTTACATTCCAGGTCTCAAAAATATTTAGACCAAATGATTCATCTGGAAAATAACTGTCCATCCATCTTCTGTTAAGGGGTTGCAGGAGGCTGGAGCCTTTCCCAGCTAACATAGGGCTAAAGGCGGGGTACACCCTGGACAGGTCGTGGTCTGTCCCAGGTCTTATAAAGAGAGAGAGACAGATAACCATTTACACTCACATTCTTTAATTTCTTGTATTTATCGTAGGTGGTCAGCACCGATCTCACTGAGAGGATATCACAGGTTGTCTTTGTTTTGACACAAACTGGGTGTAACAGTTGAATCTGCTTTATAATGTATCTATAACCCCTGCACCAAGAAAAAAAACAAAAACCCTCTTGACCAAAGAGACCATGACATAACAATCCATACTTTAAACTATTAAAACATGATGAAAACTATTAATTAAAAAGAAATACCTCACATGTTTTGCTTTGCTTTATTTTTTCCAGAATAATTTACAGTCATTTGCAGAGTCTGAATAAACATGAAGCAGTAACAGAAGTGACAAAAATATAGCCAAGGCATTTGATATTTTGACAGGAGGGTGGGGGTGTGTGTATTTTCTTTGCTATCAGCTGGTAGGAGTGCCGTTTTTCTTGCTGCTCTGTCTTTCCGTAACTGTCCTCCACATACTGTTTAGGGTGACTCGAGCCAAGAGCAAGGTGATGGTAAAGTTACGTCTGTACCATTCCCTGGATACACAAAAAACAGAATGTTTCACTTTGCACAGTGTAATAAATATGCTGATATAAAGATTCAAACGGGCAAATGCACAATAACACCCGAAGGAAGAAAAGGGGAACATTTGTGCTTTGATGGAGTTTAAATTGAAACGACAATAAATATAACAATCAAAAGTCAGAGATTAAATCCCACACATGCTGCTGAGGTGATGTGTGTGGGCGGAAAGCTTTGCCAACATGAAGACAAGTCAGCCACTTTGCATTGCTAATTCACACAAAACTTCTTCATAGCCTGTGAGGTTTGTTGTTCTTTGCCGATCAGTTAATGCAGTGCAGTTAAAGCTCACAGCTGCTGCAGAGGGACATTGAACAACCCAACCACCCACCCACCCACCCACTCACTTACTCACCCACCCAGTAGCATCATGGGAGACAAAACAACTCACTTGTTGTAATTTGCATGTCGTACTCTGTTTTTGTCCAGGAAGCTTTTGTAAAACGTGGCCATCTCTTCGCTGTTCAGGGACCGCCGTCGTCCTGAGGGAAGACACAGCAGACTGCGTTATATTCTCATTAGGATACATCTCCCCTGCAATTCACCAGCTGTTAGAAAAACAAACTGCTGTTTACTGTGCCTCCTGAGGGGTAGGTTACGAAGCAAGTTCGACAAAGCCAGGGTTTCTTTGTGTTGGCTGACTTGACCAAAAAAACCTCAGTCAGCGATAGTAGGCATCACACCAGTGGTTATTAACTCTCTCTGGTAACCCCGGTTTTCTGTGCTCACATAAAAAGGGCTGTCTGATGTGTTTTTTGACACTTCAGACGGCACCGGATGGGTCAACTGAGCACCACTTACTCCAATCAGAGACATTATCACATGAATGGGGGATAGAGGTCTATTAACAATGTTAAATAAATGCAGTAAAATGCAACCCTGGTGCTGCAAGTATGAGTAATGCTGCAGAAAATTGTTAATTTAGTGTTTTGATCATCACAAGAGCTGAAAGCTTAGCTTCAATGTTTATCTCTGATGTCACAGCCACACATCGGTGCTCTCGCTGTGTTCAGCTCTGACAATTCACCCACAGCCTAACGAAGGAGACGTGGGATTACTTTAGTTTACTAATGATAAACTGCAACTCTAGCATTGATTTTTTTAAGGCTTGGTAGCCAATGAAAAAAAAAAAAAAAAACACCAACAAAAAACTAAACATTTTCTGCATCGTCATCCAAATATGAATATTTGGAAAGTCCAGTGATAATATGATGTAGTTTGAATTATCTGTAACCTCACAGCTGAGCTTCATTCTGCAGTCTTAAGCTCTACAGACTGCAAATATTTGTATTCATTTAGCAGAGACTCAATATTG
Organism: Rhamphochromis sp. 'chilingali'; assembly: GCF_963969265.1. Lineage (NCBI taxonomy): Eukaryota > Metazoa > Chordata > Actinopteri > Cichliformes > Cichlidae > Rhamphochromis > Rhamphochromis sp. 'chilingali'. The sequence continues at coordinate 7,054,937 of NC_137949.1, forward strand.
TGTTTGTAAGACACTGTAACTAAAAGAATTTGTGAAAACTTTAAATCGAAACTCTAAAAATAAACTGGTACAAACCAGGGATGTGGTCAGCATAAGTTACCATGGTGATCTAGCCAGGTATAAAGGCGGCCCCTTCACTTACATCAAGGTCGACTTACATCACTCACCCAGTAATCTTGTTTCATAGTACACCCATCTGAGCTGGTTAAATACTGTCTAAGTGCAAACCCAACCAACAATGTGAAATATTCAGAAAAGGCTGCATGTCCTCACCGTCCTGATCACGCAGAGTCAAGCCTTTTGCCTTCAGCTGTGAAATGATAAAAGCTTCTTTTTCCTGCAGACAGTGTAAAACAAACAAACAACAAACAAACCTTTTAAGATTTAACTGTAACTTTAAATTAGGTCAGTCTTAAAGTTAATTAAAAGGTCGTTAAATCAGATTTGGACTGGGGTCCACATAAAACCTACAGTCAATTATTCCTCACTGTAACCTCTTACATAGCTGGGCCCTAACAGAACACATTTGTTATGCAATGCTGCCCTCTACTGGTGAAATGATTTTACACACATACGAGCTCAGCACACAGAGATTAATTACATCCACTGCTATTACAGTCTCCATTAATAATGATGGAAATTACAGCATGATTCTAATGCAAGTAGGAAGTTGGCAGGGAAGATAATGCGGTTAGTGGACTTCATCGTGTTTAATTTAATTTCCATTTTATTTTTAAGAAAAGTGAACTAACAAGCCGACAGGGATCGCTCACCTGGTTTGGTTTTGTAACAGCTACAGATGAATTTTCTTCTAATATCAATTTGATTCATTGGATTTAAGCGGCAGTACGGCATGGCTGCATATGAAATAAATAGCAGCAGTAGCAGGACAATATGAATCATCATGGGGCGATCGTGGCTCAAGAGTTGGCAGTTCGTCTTGTAATCGGAAGGTTGCCGGTTCGAGCAGTCCGACAGTCTCGGCCGTTGTGTCCTTGGGCAAGACACTTGACCCGTTGCCTACTGGTGATGGTCAGAGGGCCTGCCAGCGCCAGTGTTCGGCAGCCTCGCCTCTGTCAGTGCGCCCTAGGGCAGCTGTGGCAACAATGTAGCTTGCCATCACCAGTGTGTGAATGTGTGTGTGAATGGGTGAATGACTGAATGTAGTGTAAAGCGCTTTGGGGTCCTTAGGAACTAAGTAAAGTGCTATACAAATACAGGCCAACAATTACCATCATAAATATATATTAACTGTAATAAATTGGAAGACATCATCTTTATGCTCTCAGGACAATATCACAAACAATTTAGGAATTTAATTTAGGAGTAACTTTCAGTTTCTCTGCAAAGACTAAAGACTCCACTTCCTCTGTGATTAAAGGTTTTCTTGGAGCACATCAACTTCCCACTCTTATTCATACTCTGAAATCACCTGCCCCACAATGAACCAACAACCGCTTCTATGCCTGCTTTACACCACCCACCACCTTTCAGCTTATTTTCAGAAGGGCAGAACAGCCAGCACAGTCTTAACTGATGATCTAACTAGCCTTAAATGAATTTTATTCTCTTCCAAACTACATGTCATGTGCTCAGATGACTTAAAAGAACCAATTTTATCACAACTTTCTAGTTTTCTATGAAAATATTGACATCTCAGGAGGGATGTCGACTCACTTGAGTGTTTTGTTTTTGGGATTTGGGAATATTCTGTCTCCCTTCATTAAAATGAAGCTACCATAAAACGCGAGAAAACGTATAAATAAAGCAGGGGATCGAACAATTAATTCCCCCATGGTATCTTTGTTAGTTTCCATCTCAACAGTTAAAAGCAGCACTATGCGTGCTTCTCTCTCTACACTGTGCTCCCTATTTTTAGACAATACCCCCCTTACCCTCCATAGGGACTGGCTTTTCACCCCACCTACAAATGAGACTTCCAAAAACTAGACAAACTAGTTTTCAGAGGCCAGTCCCTGACCCCAGAGAAACACTTTTTAAAAAGTATTTCAGTAACCTTGCTGAAGGTGATGTTCTGCTTGGCCCAGAAATTGTGGTTCCAGTCCTCTGTGTCCTGCCTCAGGTTTCTCAGCCGTTTCTCCAGCTCTGTTTCATTCTCCGGGATGTGGTAAATAATTGGCCGTATGTTGGAGAGCGAGTTTGGTGGACCGACCCAGTCATGTGTGGAGCTGGGTTCTGGTCTATATGTAGATCTCTATGTAAAAAAAGAAGACACTACAGTAACGATGGGTTCAGACAACACAGTATCAGCACAAAAATAACTTAACGGGAAAGATACAGGGTGCTAACACAAAAGTTGAGCGTAGAATTGCAGGTGACAACAGTCAGAAGGCTGAAGATGTCCCAAATTTCACCTATGCAAACCCCATATGACAACGATGAGCTCATCAGACACAAATACCATGTAGTTTGAACTCCACATGCAAAGTTAGCATCACCAACACAGCCACATCTGTACTAATGAAAAATGCAGATATCATCTGGAACTCAGGTTTAAAGACAGTCTGCTAAAGACTGACACTCCACACAGCAGATGCACATCACGTGGCTTTAAATGGGCAGTGACCTCCACCAGACAGCTTATCATTACCGAGCAGACTTCAAGATGGAAAGAGCAGCGAGGAATAAAAAACGCTCCAGGGCCAAGAGACGAAAAGAGAGGTAAAACAATCCAAATGCAAAACACTGGGTCAGCAAATTCAGTCTGATTACTGACAGGCATATCAATGCACGCTTATATGTAAAGTAGATGTATTTACATTTTTAAAGAAATACTGTATTATTAAACAGTCATTAAACATCTGCAGTTACAAACTCCAACAAATGCATGTGATTTTGAAAGGGTAAAAAAAAGTGAAATCTAAGAAGATGTATTGCTGGACACTTTAGGTCTTAAAATATAACTTTAAACCATAATATTTTAAATTGTTCTCAATTATTTTCCTACAAATACTTATACTACAACTGTATCATTAAAACAGACGTTGTAACACCGATTTAACCCTAATAAAGTCTAAAGCACTGCAATATATTTTTGTCAATAACACTTTATTTCCTGCAACGTTTAAAATTTATTTTTAAAAAACAGCTTATTTCGTACACACGTCTTTAATGTGGGCATAAAAAAATGGCGCCACACGTGATCGTCAACAACAACAACCCAGCCGTCTATAGCTAACAAATGGCAGCCCTTTAAACGGTGTATAAATGTAATAAATTGTCATTATACAAACATTTACTGGCTTGTCCTTCTGGGTTGCCTGTTTGGAGCTGCAGAGCCGACTGCTACCTGCAGATAAGCGGAGACTGGAAGGACAGAAGCTCCTCCATGTCGACCGTCTCGCAGCTGCAGCTGTCCTGGCGGCCATTTTTGCAAGCCGACTCTAAAAAAGCGACTTAAATAAAACAAATCACGCCAAAAACCACTAAACAGCACAAGACTGAGCTCGAGGACACAACCAAACTTTCACTGAGCTCGTGCCCTTCTCTGTACAACTGCCTGCCATTTGGTCACGTGAGCCCAACAAGGAGCATGGATGCGCTCGGCAATCTCACCGGTAAATCCCGGATTCACTTAAAAAACGACAACAGAAAAAAGGTTTCTTGTCAGTTTAGGATATTCTTTAAATGTAAGACTACAGAAAGAGCCAAAACAGAAAGTAATGTGGGGAATAAATATATGTCTATGTTATCTATTTGTTTATTTATTTAAGCTTAAGTCACATTTTTTCCTTATTAAAAAATAAACGAATTGAAAAAAACGGCTGTAGGGGTAAAAGAAAAAAAAAAGAGGTCAACCAGATTAGATGTTAGGAATATACATATGTAGTCACTATGAAGCAAAAATCCCCACTATATTTATTTTTCCTTTGCTGCAGCCCTTCCTATGTATTGTATTATTATCATCATTATTATTATTATTATTATTATTATTATTTTGTATACTACTTCTAATACTATATTTCTAATACTATATTTATATACTATATTTCTTCTAATAACTATATTTCAGTGGTAAATGTTGCATTTTGTACAGCAGAGTCAGGTTGAGAGGGGAGCTGAGCTAAGGATAACAGGCTGAGGAGGAGGTTTGTCTGGATCCTGCTTGGAGCAGACGAAGTTGAGCAGGGCTCAACGTAGCTTGATAAATATCATTATTGTCGAATTAAACTTGAAAACCACATGGATTATCTGTGTAGGTTTCGCTATTAGTACTTTTACTCTCACAAAGTATCTAAATGCCTATTTCGTTCTGTTATTGAATTGTTGGAGATGCTAGATTGTTAGTTAGTTTTTTTTTTTTTTACTACACAATAAATAATGCTCGTCAAACTTTTTTGTTAACTAAGTTAAATAGACTAAAGTAAAAGTTAAACAGTAGCAAAGTCAGGGTTTATCTTAGCACCGTTAAACGACGCGGAGTCATGACCAAATGAAGCGCGCCTATTGTTGGTCGACCAAAATTTGCACAAGGTTAAAAATAGTAAAGCTGTTTATCCGAATATTAACAGGATTATGCGATTTATTTTACATCCGCATATACGTGTCGTGCGGTAACTAAACATCGACTTGTATTTCTTATTTGTTAACATCAATAAAACAGTGATGTAATGGCGTCTCTTCAATATTAGCGAGGAAACACAAACTCCGTGTTAGTTCATATCCTCACGAACTGTAAAGTAAGTACTCGAAGGTAGCTAGGTAGGCTAATGTTTAGCTTTAGTCACAGGAGGTGCGCACTTTTCCGCAACAGTTCCGATGGCTGTACGCTGGCTATGCAGGTAAGAGCGAAACTGTTAAAGAGAGGTGGCGGTGTTGATGTATTTACGCTGAAAAGCCAGAGTTATTTGGCTGAGGTGGGGCTGTGTCAGGTGATCATCAGTAGCTAGCTTAACACACTAACAATGGCATTCACAGGGGAGTGTCTGCTGTAAACCGGTTTTTGTAATGGCTGTTTCCATTTAAGCGTTTCATGAGTCCTTGGTAGCATATTTATTTTTAAATTAAGTTGTTTTAAAGGGCAGCGGAGGAAGGAATCTGGTGGTAGAGGCTGTGGGAGGGGCGACAGCAGCCCGACCGCAGTCAGTCAGTCACAGTCAGTCGCTGGATACTGAAGCTGACCGCAGGAGCATCGAGATCTCCCGGATTTCGGCTTTATCCCTTTGGATGCATCTTTCCTGCACGAGCCGCCCAGCATTTGGCTGATGGAAACAGACATCCGTGAAAATGTGCGCGAATGTGTTCGGGGTTTTGAAAAGGTGAGAGGAATGCTGCTCTGTGTGTGTGTGTGTGTGTGTGTGTGTGTGTGTGTGTGTGTGTGTGTGTGTGTGTGTGTGTGTGTATATATCTATCTGTCTGTGTATGTGTGCGTGTGTGCACGAGAGAGAAAGGATGCAGCTGACAGCATCTGGAGATGCTTTGAGCCGTTTTGTCGAGATCTGGAGGTGTGGTATCTGTGCTTCTTGTAGCGCAGCTCCGGCAACATACATGGGCTCTCAGAGGTAGATGCGTTCGCACGCAGGCGGCAGGACGGGATTTTCTGCGGTGACATAATGCGCAAAGCCGTGCAGAAGGACCGGCAAGCATGCAGGCAGCCGGGGATGGAGCTCGAAGCCTTTATCTGGGAGATAAGCAGGAGGTGTTGCATGCGTGTCACCTGCAGCTCGGTCACCCTTCATGCAGCGAGACTCATGGGAATGGAGGACTGATTCCCTCCCACGAGGGAGGCAAACCTGCCCTTAGCTTTGAAACCACCACATCAGCCTTGTCTGTCTTGGCTCAGACAAGGCAGGCTGTGGATTTTGCTGAGATTATCCTAATAAATACTCAGATTTGTAAGCTCTGGCCCGACATGTGCTCATCCACTCTTGTGGAAATGCCCATCCCCTCGCCCTGTTATGTAAAAGTACTTTAGGCAACATTGATACATAATCCTATCTATTGCTAATAAGCCTAATTGATGCTTTGGATAACAAAACATCATACTGGCGGCTACTGTATTTACATGTAATAATCATGCTGGCAGAGCTTTCCTTTCATGTCTGTGTGCTCTGGTGTTTAGCATAACACCGAGACCTGGCTTGGACAGTCTCGGTTGTTGTGTCATTGGGCAAGACACTTGACCCATTGCCTACTGGTGGTGGTCAGAGGGCCCGGTGGCGCCAGTGTCCGGCAGCTTCGCCTCTGTCAGTGCGCCCCAGGTGAATGGGTGGATGACTGGATGTGTAAAGCGCTTTGGGGTCCTTAGGGACTAGTAAATACAAATACAGGCCATTTACCATAACATCATAGCAGGGGGGTTAAATGGGGGATCGTCTATAGCAGAAAGCAATTTTTGAACAGTTCAGTTTGTCCTTAAAAAAAAGAAAAAAAACCCCAAAGAAAACTGAGAGACACAAATGCCTATAAGGTGAAACAAAACTGCTACAAAGAGATGACATTTGGTACAGAGTGGCTAGAAAGACTCCAAGATTTCACAAATAAATGCAAAACATCTGCAGAGATATGAAGATGCTATAAAGAGACACAGATCCAAAATCCTGAACAGGGCTGAAATCAAACAGTTCATGCCTGTGATGGATTTGTACATAGCCGCTGTCAAGGCTTTGCTTTTGTGTACTCCATTACTTGCAGGACCCCCGGGAACTGATCGATGACGTGCAGATGATCTGAAATGACGACAACTACTGAGATGCACAGAATGACTTTTAAGGGCCACAAAATGACAGTAGAGCAACTCAAAATTATTGCAAGAGAAAGCAAGAGTATAAAAATACACAACTACCAGAAAAAGAAAGGAAAAGGAACCACAGAACACGCTAAATGAGCAAAAGAACAAGCAAAACTGTGTGGATGTGCACACAGGTGTTGCAGATTGACTCAGAAGGTCTAAAATATACACATTCATGGGATAAAAAGTACAAAATGACCTTAAAGACGTGCACACGTGCACAACTGCAACAAGACAGTAAAATGATTACAGAAAGAAGAGGCAGCAAAGAGGGCTGAAACACGTCATCATCTGTTGCTCTTTCTGTCTTTAATGTGGCTGCTTTTTTCACGTAATTTCACCTTTTCAATTTTGTGTTGTCATCAGATACGCAACCAAACCACAAATGATCTATTTAGAGGGACGAAAAGCCGCAGATCTTCACATTGGAGTTTGGCAAAGCTTCTTTTTTTTTTTTAAACGCAAAAGATGATTTAATCTTTTCAGCCCTCACGAGAGCCGTGTTATTAATCCTAAACTAAAAGGCAGATGCTTCTATCTTAATGGCATTTTTCTAAATGTCTAACTGGGAATATATTCCAGAGCTCAAGGCACCTGTGACACATTTAATGAGGCCGTCTGACCGAATCTTCCTGTGTGGAGATTCATTCTGGAGGCGCTATGAACCGTTTCAAATTTTTTGGGTGTTGGTCAGCTGCGTTTATTTTCTGCTCGGTATTAAAAAGCTCGATGGGCAGTCGCACTGCAAAGGAATCTGGATCCCGTCTTTTAACGCGGATTAGAGCTTTATCACGATCACGTCAGGCAATATATCTCATAGAAACGCGCTGCAGTGCTCCCAGTGGTTGTCATGTGGGTGTTTGTCTTGTCGAGACTAAATGTAGGTTAACCTCATTTGTTTTCTTGCAGTTGTAAGGGCAGAATTTTGTGTGAGTATATTATGTGGGAAGTTGTTCTTGTCTATAGCTGCGCTGTCATTGGCCTGAACAGGGATTGTGCTTCTTAACATAAAGAAGTCTTTGATTAAATATAGGGGATTTTGGATGATGTCATCAGTTTGGGGGTTTTTTTATTGTCATGTCCTGGCAAAATAAGGTTACTACTGAACGTTAAAGATGTATAGACACAGTCTTTGAGCTCTTTAACACGATGTCTTTGCTCGTTCAGGAGAGCAACCTTGATGTTCATTTGATTTATATTTGGCCAGCCTCCCTTTCTGGATCATCCTCTCAGGCCCTTCTGGTCTGTTTATGTTGGCTGATGTTTTTAGATTGCTCTCTCGTTCTGACCGCTTGTGTTGTTTGCTCTGAGTTTTCCTCCAGTGAGGAAACAGGAACTTCTAAAATGACCTGACTTTCATGTGAAGGATCATTGCTGGTGCTGAGAGCTGGGGCTCTGGTTACAGTAGAAGAGGCCATATTCTCCAATCCTGAGGGGTCTGAGGGATGAAATGACCAACACTGTGGTCAGGCCCTCGTGCAGTCGTCTGCAGGTTTAGAGCAGAGTTTCTTGGACAAACCGAAACTCGTCACTTCGCTCATCACTTGCCATACTTCGACGCCTCTGTCCACTTTTTAAAAAAAATGAAAGTGGAGTTGAAGCATTGCTGTTTAGAGAAACTGTAGGAACTCCAGCGTGCATCGTAGAGGCACAAATGCAAGGGGACATGATAAAATTTCCACAGAGCAGTGTAAAAATGGCCAGCGGTCTGAACATGTGGATGAATATGATCAGAAAAATGTAAATTGTAAGCTTTATTCATTTGTTTTCTATTTTTATGGGCCTATTTCTGGAACCTTTTGGTTATAAGTTGCCTTCTACTGAGACCCTTTCTGTTGAGGCTTCAGTGGATGACTCAGTTGAATGGCCAGATGTCAGGTCCTGTTTCAGGTCTTTGCTTGATTTTTTTTTTTTCCTGTTTCTTGAGGATTTGAGTTTCAGATGCTGCTGATAATTTTTTAGGCCTGCGACTTCATCGTTGTCCTCCAGTTGTCTCCATTTTGGCTTATAGCCCTTTAAAAATCACCATGTCAGTGCAAAAATACTATTTTATGTTTGTCAAACTGTGTTGTCTGTAACATTTTTATAGACTCAAGAAAAAAACAGGACCGATGTGTTTTTGTGACAGGCTGCTAAAAACAAAGTGTTTAAAGATACTATTTAAAATGGGCTCTTTGCCACGATTTCTATTATGTGTAGGCACATCACTGGTTCATTCTTTGGGTTAGATGCCTTTTGTATGCTTGAGTGATTCATAGATCAGTATTAAGGAGCTTAAACATTCCTCTGAAAATGGTCAGGTACAAGTACTCCACTGAAAATGAGTAAACAAAAAGCCAATTTCCAAAGAAAAACTTTGAAAGACCATCAGAAAGCCTGAAGAACTGTTACTCAAGAACGCTTTTTTAAAATGACAAGAAAGTCTGGCACCTTGGAAGCAAAATATAAAAAAATGAGGGGTGTGCAAAGACGTTTGCACAGTAATGTATCTAAAAAACCAATCGCCACACAGTACTATTTTTTTTAAAACTCATTTAGTTTAATGAATCCTTTCAAATGTGTTTTTATTGCATCGTGTCAGACGACATCGGCTGTGAAAAATCTTCAGAGAGTTACAGTTTGACTGAAACGCTGCAAGAAATTAGGAACAAATGGAGTGTTTTTTGCAAACTGGTCCTGCAGGCTCAGTTTTCACAGTGAAGTTTTACAAAAATGAGGCAGCACATTGTCAGGATTGCTGATGCTAAACATAGTGTCATCCCGTTTAATGACTTTTGCCACCAGGCGGAATTTTCTGACATATAAACAGAAATGTGTCTGCAAATTTGCCAAGCAACAATAAATCCTTTTTTGTTTTTGTGAGCCAGTGGGAGTTAGTCTCCAGTGATTCATAACAGCCTTCCTGGCTGTGTCAGAAGGTCAATCCTACTGCAGGCGTGTGCTTGTTTCCATAGAGCAAAACTCAAATGCTACATTATTTACATGCTAATTAGTGTGACAACAGGACCAGTGGCATTTGTGCTACGTTGTTCTAAATTCTTCTTGATTTCTTCAAGATTTCAGCCTCTGGATGTGGTTACAGAGTTTGTGTTGGCTTGTTGATACGGTCTGCTGAGGCTCTGTTTGTTCCAGTTGCTCATTGTTCTGACTTCCCTTTCCTGCTTCATTTTTTTCAGCCTGTTTGGGAAGCCCTTTGATGGCGGGAAGAGGATGGACCATGGTGGTCCACAGCAGCAGCAACAACATCCAATGGAGCAGCAGCAGCCGGCATATCATCCGCAGCACCCTGCCATGATGCGGCTGTACGAGATACAGAAGGAGGTGGCGTCTCTGGGGCCGCAGGTGTGCACCTTCAGCGGCCTTCAGAACGATCGGGACTACAAGCGTCTGGAGCGAGAGCTGACCCGCCTGCTGCTGGATGTGGACCAGGTGGACACAGAGGGCAAGCCGGAGCTGCAGGGAGCGCGAAAAAGAGCGGCTCAGGAGGTGGAGGGACTCCTGCGTTATCTAGAAGAGAACGCCACCCATCCTTCCCGGCTGGCCATCGAACAGCTAAGCTACGAGGCGCGGCAGCTGGTGGACGAGCGCGTCGTGGCTCCGCAGCGAGCAGGCGGGGTGACAGAGATCAACGACGAGTTGGTGGACGCTCTGCAGCAGCTCGTGCTGAGGCTCACTCAGGTCAAGACCGAAGGGAGGGTGCCGCTCCGCAAAGCACGCTACCGGGCGCTAACGCGCCTCTGCGCTGTACAGGATGTGATCGAAGGGCGCACGCAGCAGCAGACCCTCTCCCTGCCGCTGTCGGGAGACACCCACGAGGCCGTGAACTGCATCAACCAGGTGATGGTAAAGGTGAGCGTGGCCCGCAGCCAGCTGGTGGCGCTGCTGATGGGTCTGAGCGGGAGGGACAGCTGTGCCCACCTGTCACGCATCCTGACAGAGATGCAGGTGGAGCTGGACGCTCTGGATGTTTCGGGGAACGCGGTGATCAGAAATTACAGGAAACAGGTGGTGGAGGAGATAAACGGGCTGCTGAAACATCTGGACCTGGAGGGGGAAGGAGACGACACACGCAGGTAGGCGTCACTCATAAAGGATGAAGCTGCAGATGAGTGCTGCACCGAATTGATTATTTTTAATTGATCGTTCATTGATGAATTGATGACAAACTGAACAAATATTGCTCCAATAAAGTCACATTTTACCCATCCAAGATCCATGGGTGGGTACGTGTTCAGGAAATTATATGTAAAAGACTTTTGAACATGAGCTACATGGTTTTCATTCAGTTAGTTTTTTTGTTTTCATAAATACAGTGGGGCAAAAAAGTATTTAGTCAGCCACCGATTGTGCAAGTTCCCCCACTTAAAATGATGACAGAGGTCAGTAATTTGCACCAGAGGTACACTTCAACTGTGAGAGACAGAATGTGGAAAAAAAATCCATGAATCCACATGGTAGGATTTGTAAAGAATTTATTCGTAAATCAGGGTGGAAAATAAGTATTTGGTCAATAACAAAAATACAACTCAATACTTTGTAACATAACCTTTGTTGGCAATAACAGAGGTCAAACGTTTACTATAGGTCTTTACCAGGTTTGCACACACAGTAGCTGGTATTTTGGCCCATTCCTCCATGCAGATCTTCTCGAGAGCAGTGATGTTTTGGGGCTGTCGCCGAGCAACACGGACTTTCAACTCCCGCCACAGATTTTCTATGGGGTTGAGGTCTGGAGACTGGCTAGGCCACTCCAGGACTTTCAAATGCTTCTTACTCCTTTGTTGCCCGGGCGGTGTGTTTTGGATCATTGTCATGTTGGAAGACCCAGCCTCGTTTCATCTTCAAAGTTCTCACTGATGGAAGGAGGTTTTGGCTCAAAATCTCACGATACATGGCCCCATTCATTCTGTCCTTAACACGGATCAGTCGTCCTGTCCCCTTGGCAGAAAAACAGCCCCATAGCATGATGTTTCCACCCCCATGCTTCACAGTAGGTATGGTGTTCTTGGGATGCAACTCAGTATTCTTCTTCCTCCAAACACGACGAGTTGAGTTTATACCAAAAAGTTCTACTTTGGTTTCATCTGACCACATGACATTCTCCCAATCCTCTGCTGTATCATCCATGTGCTCTCTGGCAAACTTCAGACGGGCCTGGACATGCACTGGCTTCAGCAGCGGAACACGTCTGGCACTGCGGGATTTGATTCCCTGCCGTTGTAGTGTGTTACTGATGGTGACCTTTGTTACTTTGGTCCCAGCTCTCTGCAGGTCATTCACCAGGTCCCCCCGTGTGGTTCTGGGATCTTTGCTCACCGTTCTCATGATCATTTTGACCCCACGGGATGAGATCTTGCGTGGAGCCCCAGATCGAGGGAGATTATCAGTGGTCTTGTATGTCTTCCATTTTCTGATGATTGCTCCCACAGTTGATTTTTTTCACACCAAGCTGCTTGCCTATTGTAGATTCACTCTTCCCAGTCTGGTGCAGGTCTACAATACTTTTCCTAGTGTCCTTCGAAAGCTCTTTGGTCTTGGCCATGGCAGAGTTTGGAGTCTGACTGTTTGAGGCTGTGGACAGGTGTCTTTTATACAGATGATGAGTTCAAACAGGTGCCATTCATACAGGTAACGAGTGGGGGACAGAAAAGCTTCTTACAGAAGACGTTACAGGTCTGTGAGAGCCAGAGATTTTCCTTGTTTGAGGTGACCAAATACTTATTTTCCACCCTGATTTACGAATAAATTCTTTACAAATCCTACCATGTGAATTCATGGATTTTTTTTTTCACATTCTGTCTCTCACAGTTGAAGTGTACCTCTGGTGCAAATTACTGACCTCTGTCATCATTTTAAGTGGGGGAACTTGCACAATCGGTGGCTGACTAAATACTTTTTTGCCCCACTGTAGATCTTGTACTTTAACACTGGTTTTCAGTGTTTGTTTACCAAAGAAGAAGCTAATTTTGTGGTTGTAGCTTCTAAAACGATGCCTACTCACAGTTACAATATCAAGATTGATTGACTCTCCGGCAAGTCATTCATTCTGCAGATTTGATCATGAGAAGCACTGACTCTGCCCCCACCCTCACAGGTATGACTTGGCGCAGAACAACTCCATCCGAGAGATCGAGGACGTGCGAGCTCACATCTCGCACCTGCGAGAGGGTGTCCTACGACACTGTGTGATGGGTGACCTCAGCTTCAGACCCAAAGCTGAGCTGCAGGGTCTTCTCACCCAACTGGACCAGGTGGACACGGCGAAGAACCCGTGCATAAGAGAAGCCCGTCGCCGTGCTGTGGTGGAAGTCCAGGCGGTCATCACGTTCCTGGACCTACGCGAGGCTCTAGCACGCCGCCAGCCAGGCCCCAATGAGCACCCATCACATCGAGCTGTGTGGCAAGTCCTGGGGAGCCTGTCAGAGCTCCAGGCTCAGGTCCTGGGCTTCGACGGCAAGCGGGTCGACAAGAGCTACATGATCTTGGAGGAGCTGCTTACCAAACAGCTGCTGGCGCTGGACGCCGTTGACCCGCAAGGCGACGAGACAACCAAGGTGGCACGCAAGCAGGCGGTGAAGTTTGCCCAGAACATTCTCAACTACCTGGACATGAAGACAGATGAGTGGGAGTATTAATTAATTCCAAAACACGATGGGATGCTGCAGGAACAAAAGGAGCTGATAATGTGTGTAAAATAAAAAAAATAAGGAAATAAACTGGTACATTATCATTCCACGGGCTGTAAATATGAATTCAGATCCCTAGAATGCACTGCAGCAGCGCTTTTTCTTTCATCACTTCGTGGTTGTCATGGCCGACCCTGCAGATAAACACAGAACTACTTTTGTCAAACACTTTGAAAATTCTCTTTGTGCTATTTGGAGATATCTTTTAAAATCTCCCATGTATGTGTGTACCTGTGTGTGCGTGTGAGTGTATGCGCGCAAATTGTTATTTGTTGTCTTTGCATTTGGCGTGTGGCTGTCGAAGCCAAAGCACTAAATAATGCCTGTAAAAGTGGTCACATCCTCTAGACTGCACTTGATGTTGATAAATTATCCCAGTGTGATGGATTGCTTAGCAGTGGTTTCCCTGATTAATCAGAGTGTCAGTTGCTAATGGAGACAGCCGATGCACGTGTTGAATACCGTGACCTAATTAGGAAAAGTTGTCTATGGCTACCCTAAGAGCTGGGCTTGGTCCAGAGAGTGATACCTGCTGATATAGGGTGAGAAAAGACACCCCACCCCCCCTTCCTTTTTAAAAAAAAAAAAAAAAAAAAAATTAAGGTAGTTGAATTTGGTCGATTCCTTTTTTTTTTTTTGTTTGTTTCACTCAAATTGTAATCACGAAAAGTGAACAGCAGTGTCTATTTAATCTGAGGTGATGTGCTTTTGAAGGTGAAACGTGACAAATGTTCACAAGCCAGAGAGTGTGCGTTTAAACAGATGTAATTAGAGAGGGAACGGTGAGAGTTTACACCGTCCATGTTAAGTGACTCTCCACCCCTGTGTGACCTTGTTGATCCCTCAGCATGTGTTTCAAGTCTCTGGCAGCTCCCCGAAAACACAAAATCGGACAGCAAACAAAACGTCAGTGTTGATGCGGTATCCCCTCGGCTGTGAATGAAGAGATGAAAGTTACTCCTCCACCTCCTCGCCGCTTGCGTAGCTGTTCATCTGTAACGGGTTTCGCGTTTGCTCTGATTCCTGTATGATCGTTTCAGGCTATTAATGAATCAGGGCTAAATCCAGAGATAGAGGGGCAGAGGAGAAATTTTGTCACCGCTGCTGCTGTTTGAGTTGTTTTCTGTTTGTTTGTTTCTACCTACTGCTCTCTCCGGATGGAGGAGAGACTGTGAGAGGTCCCTGGGGAGAGGAGGAAGAAAGGGAGGAGGGCGAGCAAAGATATCCACTGGATTAACACATCAAGGCTGAAGCGCACAGGGCCGACAGTCGGGTACTGTTAGGTAGAGGATTGACGGTGATGGCAGTCGACAGAGCCTTCTAGAAACTTCTCTAAGCTGCTTCTGCTGCAGACAGCAGGAGGGAGGGAAAGGACTAGTAGAGAAGTCTGTGTGCCTTGATTTTGACCCTTCCTTATGACCCGGTTTATGTAAAAGCAGCCTTGTAGTGCAGCAGCTGATTAAAGAGCTAAAGAGCAAGCTCTTTTTATTTTCTTTCTTTTTTTAAATATAAAAGTGCACAATGAGGAAACTAAAGCGCCGAATGTGTTTATGGAGAACACCTTGGTCATTATAACCATCAGAAATATGCACTAGTTGTCAGAAACGCTTTTTAAGCATTCAGCATGTATTCCTGAAAATGCTCCGGCCAGTCATTTGTAGTAACACAGCGATGACGCTCCTTTTTTACCAGGCAAAGCGACATGAGTCATGGTTTCACGCTGCAAAACAGCCACGCTTCTGGAGCAGCTCTCGTGCTCTGACAGCACGTAGGCGACATTAGCAGGAAAATCAACAGAGAAAAACCGAACGACCGGTCTCACCTTCCTGCTTAACCCCCTTCATCAGCTGACGAGGAGACGATGGTGGAGGTGTTCCTGAGCGGGAGGAAAAGGCAGCTAATGAAAGAATCGCTCCTCAGCTCGTAGCAAGCGTTTTTAGGCATACGTCGTGATCTTTGACAGCAGAAATCCACAACTTGCTTGCTGCTACTTCGCTATTTCTCTTCACAGTGTGTGCGTGTGTGTGCGCATCAGTCAGTGTAAAATTCTGATAATTTAGGTGGTCCTCTGCCTTACGGTGACACCTGAGGTGGAAGACGCATCTGCCAGCTCATTAAAAATACCTCAGCAGAGAGCAGAGAAAGAGGAAGTCTTTTTGAAGTTTATCCGATTGGTGGTTGAATAAGACTAAAGCCGTCTCCAGAATTTCTTGGCTCACAAGACTTCTCGTCAACTGAGAGTCTCTGATCTCTGTGTGATTGTGTTTGAACACACACACACTAAGAGGTCAGATGTTTCCCCTGCAACAAGTTGCTCACAGTGATTAAAGTCTTTAGGGCGTTGTTGTTCATCCCAGCTGCAGGAAATGTGGTCCAGCATGTTTCGGGGAAGCTTCACCAGCCCTTCTAACTCTTTGAAGCTACTACTGGAAGCAGTTTTCTGGCACAAAGCCTGCAGCTCGGCCTCCTGGGTAGTGAGCTGACTCATGCGGGGGGAAATTAGCTTAAACAGTGTTCATTAAACGTAGCCAGTCTGCCTGGCTGTTGTTGCAACAGATGCTTTCTCACGGCGAACCTTATGCTCTCTCAGACCAAACCGACCCAGACACACCTTATGCTCACGGTTTTTTTTTTGTACGCAGTAACACACAGATGTATGTCTGTTCCTCGCAGGACACTGCATCAGTGTATTATACACGTTTCTTTGAATAGTTTATCCAAAGTTTTACGCTGTTAACAGAAGTATTTAAATCATTCCTGTCTCATTGTCTCAGAGTGTTTGGAAGCCATACACGTTTATATAGTGGTCCTGAAGTCCAGGATTTTGTTGCAATGGATGTTGTTCCCCGGCTCCAAATATCGCTCTCACACTTCTAAAACTGCTTTTTTTTTTGTATATGTACAATGGCTCTACTAGATTTAGGTATTACAAATTGATCATTGTGAAATTAGTTGTCGCATTAAAGTCGAGGTGCCTGCGCCTCAGCGTTTTTGTTTACACGAACAAAAGGAGAAAATCCATTTTATAGGTTTAAAAGATTGATGAGGAACCAAATATGTACAAGGGTTCACGTGTTTTAGGCTATCGTGATGTTGCATGAGTGTGAATGTTTTGTTGAGGTTACATGGCAGGGCTTTGAAGGATAAAGCTGGAGAGATTTTTATTTACATTTTTTCTTGATTGTCAACAAAACCAATAATGTTGTGCATCTTGGTGGCCCTCAGCTCCGCTTTAGTTGGTTCATAATCGGATACATTTAACGAGGCTCATTAAATGTATCTAATTTCCTCAAAAACACATGGGCATTGTAGTTTTTTACCAAACAATTAGAAGGTTCATGTGTGGGGACTAGTTTATGCAGTGGATGTTGTGGCTGTTTGTATGTTTTTTTTTTCCATCTAAGAGTGCATGTGGGAAAATACAAAATACACAGTGTCTTTGTCTGAGATCATAAAAATTACACATTTACTGGGATAGTTTATATTTTTTTTTCATATGATTTGTTGACAAAAACACAGAATATGAAGGAATTCTTACTTTAAAACAGAGACATATTCTTGCTAATATCAAAACCAGCACCATAAAGCCTGTTTTGCTTTTGTGCAAATACATTGCTACGTTTCATGAATTGCTTGTTGGATTGTTAAAAAGTGAAATGGGTCATGCTTTAGTTATAATTAGAATGTATTTACAAGCAGAGGCAGAGTGTAGTTTGCTATTAACATGGTATTTATATGCAAAAGCATTTAAATATACATAGAAGTTGTTGACCAATGCTTAAAAATACATTACATGCTGCTGCTAAAAGCTAAATAGTGCTACGCCGATTATTTGTGCGTCATTCCTTTTGTCATGTTTAACTGGGAATCTTTCACATTTCAGTAGTATATGTTCCGACACGCTACTCGGCTTGTAGGATGTCACTTCCTGAGAGCCATGTTGCCATGGTAACCCAACCTCATCTGAGTTAAGCCGAGCACAAATAAATTTATCCTTGGCAAACTGAAAACTTTTTAAATTTAAACACTTAAATTGAAGCATTTTTGATATCAGATCTCAGTGCGTTGCATAATAGGACATTTATGCCCGGTGTGGAGTCCTGCGACACATCCTCTAATGTTCCCTCAGAAACATGCAACTAGTGTATTTCAGTACATTCGTTGGTTTCGGCACGCTAAAAAACGACTTCAGTATGTAAATTTGGATGCGATTCTAATCGTGCTTTTTGTAAGTTGTTTTTCGTTCCCAAGTTCAAAACAGAAAGTGACTTTTGACTTGTAATTTGGATGACCAGCTAGCTACAGACTTTTCTGTGTAAACCTTTACAAGAAGTTAAAGGTATAATGTCGAACGTCACTATGAGCTCATTTTATATTTTGAAAATTGAAGTTTTGTACTGGATCACTGCAATGATGCTACAGAAATAATGAAATGTTACAAATTCCACATCACGTCTGTTGCACATGTAATTCTAAGAAAAATACCGGATCAAAATCAGGGAGGGAAGTGTGTATTAAGATATTTTAATTAAAACTAGTTCCTTTTTCCATTACATAAATGTGGCTTAAAAGCAAAGCCTAATTTCAACATGTAAACTGTGAATGCAAAAGGTGAACTTTTGCATTAAAGCTTCCTGGTCAGACAGATCATATGTCAAAATCTTGTTTCCAGTCTTTTCTTTTTTACGTGACTTGTAAAATCTAAATTACAAAGTATTATTTTTTGCAATTAATATATAAACAGCACTTTTTTTAATGTTATTATTTGGGATCTTTAGTTGAATATAGAAAATATGAATGAGACATGGACTGCTTGAATTAAATGAATTTGAACCAGGGCTCTGTTATGTTTCACCCCAACACACTGCTGGACTGCTAAAAGCAGCTCAGGGTCATCCAGAGCATCTGAACTTGGAGTCCATTAGACAGGAGTTTAAAAGATTCAGCTCCAGTGGGTATTCAGAGGCAGTCCCTTTACAGGACAGTGCATTTACACCAAACAGCAAACGGGCTGACTTACTCGCAGATGCAAGTTTGCAAGGTTTGAATTTCCTAAGGTGAATGTAGTCATGTTCTGTATTTCATAGTACTAAAGTTTGTTTTACTAAGGACATATCAAGTGGAAATGGGTAATGTTTAATAAGATGGGATCGGAAACATAAAAAAGCATCAGCCAAAAATGTTTTCATTATGTTACAGCTTTTAAGGTCAGCAGAAATTTACACCAGCAAGTTTGAGACTTAAGGCAACTACATTTCACTGAAACCTGTAACCAAACATACTGATTTATTTATTTTTTGATCAATACAAGTCAGCTACAAGTCAATAATCGATCATTTTAACTTGATGCCACAAAAGGACACCAGCTAAAATCAGCGTTTACACTTTCAGATTAAAGAAACGAGAAGGGATGGGTAACCTTTAATCCACTAATGTGATGGTGTTCTGTCATTCTGACGTTATATTAATGTGCTCCCAGTGGCAGAGACACCTTCCTCCCCAGTGTGTAGAGATACTGCTGCGGTGGTGGGAGTGCATCTCCTTCTGCAGGGCCGTTTGAGTGGCCCATTCCTGCCATCCTCCTTTGCCTCTTTAAACCTTGTGCTTGCATTCCTCCCGGTCCTGCCTGTGCTTTTTCATGTTGACCAAAAGCCTGTGCAAGTCATCAGTGTGTTGATGCCTCTGTTTTGTTTAGTTTCCCCCCTAATTTCAGTGGTTGTAATCATGTGAGTGCCCATCTGTAGATTACACTGAGATTAAAGGGGAGGATGTGCTTGTCTGAAATGGGCTTTCGTGACTTTTAAAGGTGCTGATGGAGGTTATACCTTTGGACTGAACCTGTAAATTATTAGGCTCTAATTTAAAATACTTACAGAGCCCACTCTTCAGATAAAAGTCAGGTAAATGTGTATTAAATAACCAAAAAAAGTAGTCCTCCATCAAGGCTCATGTCCCATCCACATCAAAATTTAATAGGTTCTTCCTTTACACATTCCTCTCCATCTCCTGACCTTCGCCTTCTACTCTACTAAAAGCATCACTGAAAAAAAACAGAAACAATTTTAGCTGTTGAGCAGATTGACATTTTGATGGTAAACATGAAGCTTCACAAGCAGCAGTACATAGCAGGCTGATGAATCTTCGGCTGATCGTTTAAGTGAAATGTGAAAACGACAGAATCCCACCGAAAGTAAAAACAAGGTTCCTTCCTGAGCTTTTGCAAAACTTATATTTAAGGACAGTTATTATTAAAAGTTCATCAGTCATGTGTGTTCATTACTGCTTTGCCTTTCTTATGACAGGAATGTGTTTAAGTGGTGAAAATGGGACTGCGTTTTGTTCATTTTTTCCAAATGTGTGTCTCATGAAGTCGCCTTTAACTGCATTGATTGTGACAGGCTTCTGATGTCTCTCCTCCAAAATGCGCTTGTACAAAAAGCACACTGACTGGAAAAAAACAACAAAAACCCCATTGTGTGAATGCTCCATGGATGGTTGTGTTCCAAGTTTGTATTCCCACTGCAAAAATAAAGACAGTGTGTCTTGTTTAGTGTTCTGTTCGTGTTTTTTCCCCCCTCCTAGCATCTGGCAGCTTCCTTTAAGGCGATTGCAAACTTTTAAAATGCTTACTCAGGGTTATTTTAAGAATACATACAGTATTGCCAAGGGAGACTGGATAAAAAGACACCTCACGCAATGAAAACTCACTCCCTGCTGTCAATGTGCATTAAATTTTTAGCTTCCGTACAGAGCCGGTTGTTAGATTCGGTGCCTTCTCATGAGGGAACAGGACAGGACACGTGGCAGATGCAGGGATGTTATTGCAGTGTGTGCAAAAATGAACTCTGATTCTCAAAGTTTACAGTTTAAACTTCATTATCCTTCTATAGTTTAAAAAAGCGAGAAAATACACAGTGAGCAAGTGATGTGCTTGTTGGATAGCCAGACTGCTTGTAGCTGATAGGAATGCACCAGCGACTCAAATGACCACTTGTTACAAACTGGGTATGAAGAAGAGCATCAAAAAACACAAAAAAACTGGAAGCAGATGGGCTACAGCAGCAGAAGACCACACCGGGTGTCACTCCTGTCAGCTAAGCACAAAAGAGGCTCCAGTCCAATGTTATAATAATCTAGTGGCTGGTGAGTCTTATAGTAATGCTGCAGGGATTTAAAAAATAAGCTTCAAATTCTCTGCTTGTAAATTGCATTGCACTTTTAAGTAGATATTACCCCAAAGAACAAATATGGAAATTTGCAGCTGAAAATGCACATACCAGTCTAGTTATACATATTAGGTTCTCAACTGATCCTTCAATTCAAACTATCATTAAATCAGTCTTTCAGAGAAAGACTGGAGCCACATTAGTCACATGTTTTTGGTCACCAGGTAAGATAAATTATAAGAGTTAGTTATTTACTGTTGCTCTCTTTTTGGTCTCCATCAGCTCCTGGAGAAATATCTATCCTTTTAGCAGCTACGTTCTCCACTATCATTAGCAGATTTCTAGCTTTTTGCTCTTGGGTGTTTTTAAATTTTTGCGAGTTAGCCAAAAGATGTTTAACAATTAGCTGGTTACACATTATAAAGCTCTGTAACACTGCAAGGTTAACATAATACTTATCACCATGAGTGACACCTTATGCAGGTCACAGGGCGGCCCTTAGCAGCTGGAATCACAGTGAGATGGACCAAGGCAACAAAAAGTATTTATTTAGTATACAGCTTCTTACAAACAATCCACTTCCCAGCTAATGACAACTGGCAGCCTTAAATACCTTCAGCTGTCACAGACTAAACCATTATTCCATTCACAGGTAAGTTCTTAAATCCATACCTTCCGCCATAGTATACAACACATCAACTTGAATAAATAAATATATAAATATATTTCACATTAATAAATATTTTACACTTTAATCTTATACCAAACCCATTATTATAAAAACCCCAAAACCCAAGCACAAAATATTCCCCACACTCCCTTAAACCATGGTCTCTCCCGGAAGCTTTAAATGGTGTCTGGACCGCTGGGGAAGCATTTGCCCAAACACCTTGAAGAGGACACAGGAAAGAAAGGTGAATGCTCACATCTTACAATCCCTTCTTTGCACCCCTTTAATTCTAGACCTGCACACACACATTTGCATTAGTTGTCCTTACTGGTAAACCTTATAAATATTCCCCAATAAATATTCAATAAATAATTAAACTTCTGTGCAAATCCATGCTTAAAGTGTGATGCTAAATAAAGTGCTTGATAAGGTGCTTTTAATAAAGTGGAAAGGTGCTCTTAAAGTGCTATACAGATTATAATATAAAACGTAGTAAGGGAGTCCTCTTCCTTACAGTCAGGTTATTTTCATACATTTGATACATTATTATAATAAAAACTACGGATAAAGGGGACTTTAAGACACTCAAACACTATTCAGTGTTCAGGCTTATTATTATTGTGCTGTTTTCAGCAGTTCACAGAAGGTCATTACACTTTCCCTCATTTTCTTTTCCATTTACTCTCACAGTAGGAGGAGGATGCTGAGATTAAATAATGAAGAAATAATGAGGTCAACTCATGCACAAAAAGTCACTATAATCAAAAAAGCTTTTTGAAACGCAGTTCAAGGAGAGGTCTTTTGGTACAGTTGAACATGACTTATTGTAATATAGAAGTGAACGAATCTAATCTATTTATTAAACTCCTATGATCCATCATGGCAGATCCGAATCCCAGCGGTGATAGGAATTAGGACAGAGTCTAGATGTTGGTGGGGGCCTGGATGGGTCTGAGTGACCATGGTGAGGTGGGTTACATGAAAAGTCTGAAAGACATAATGACAGAAGAGCACTAAGAATTAAACTGGATGCTGAAGTTGGGCAAGAATAGAGTAGTGTTGTCAATATTTAGTCTGTCAGCGTGGGAAAGTGGAAGTCATGTATAGACCAGAGTAGCAGATGTACACCCAGGAAGCAGGCAGACAAATTCCAACCTTCCTTACTGGACTTGTGCATAAGCTTTGTTATATGGAAGCAAGTTTACTATTTACAAACTCTTCTTTCAGACAGAAGATGAACAGATGGTCTGCACCCAAAGCCCAGTATAACATAAGTAAGCATAATTTTGAACTGTGACTCATGCAAAGCAACCCTAGCAGAGTTAAAGAACAAAATTATGGACCTAAAAATAAGCGGCCTTATTGAACCAACATAGTGGCCGCTTTAGAGATTTCTAGCAGTTTTCAAGTGATGATGAAATTGGGGCGATGACAAGACCACAAGCACGTTTTCTAGTCTCCCCAGAGGCAGCCTGGCGGACAAAAAGACTCCCCATGTGGGGGATCAGTTGACCTTTCACACTGAGTCACTCCCAGCTCAAGCTCACGTCCGCCCTCAATCAGCAGCCAATAGAGACTGAGTGACTCTGAGGTTGGCTGCATTTACATTGGATTTAGCAGTTGTTTTCACTCACAAGAAGATTCATCCCTAACCCTAAACTGCCCGCTGAAGGGATATATACAGCTGTAGATTGGTTTCAGTCTCCTTTAATTTTGTTAAAGTCAGATTTGCATAGCTAAAACTGATGGACATGACCAAAATGTGAGCAAATGGACTCAGCAGTTTGTTTGTTTTTTGACACAACTACAGTTAACACCAAAAATATGATGTGAACTTACTAAACATAGCTTTGAAAATATGTGGCTATTTCTTAAATGTTTATAACTGCAGTTTTTAGTTTGCCCTTATTAATATATTTAAGAATTCAGTGGCATCAGGCAGTTCTGAATCAAACTTGATAAACTACAACTATAATTTTTAAAGCACAAAGCCTTTGAGTCACTGACAGTTACTGTTGTGCATTTTGGAGTATGTTAAATGCAATTATAGGACAAATGTAACAGCTAGCTGCATGGCTAATTGTACTAAGAGACCATTTGAGGAATTTGTTCTCAGTTTTGGTTAGTATTTGGTATATTAAAACTATACAGTCTACAGATGCAGCTCAGCTAACCTAGTTTGCTTTTTCACCTTACAACTTAGTACTCCACCATTTGTGTAATTACCATCACAACCATTAACTATCACAACTATGGATAGTTTTCGTTTCACAAAAATGATACTGGGGGAATTTAATTATATTTCCATTTGAATATTAGAGTTGGGGGTGTGAGTTTTAACTAGGGTTGCCAACCGTCCCTTAAAATACGGAATCGTCCCGTATTTCGAAACAAAAGTACACGTCCCGTATTGAGCTAATAAGGGACGCACACTGTCCCGTAATATAGTGAGAATCAAAAGTAGTCTATAAATGTTAATGGAATTAACGCTTTGTTTGAAAACATAATTCCCAGCCCCTCTCCTGCATTGTGACCAATGAGCTGACAGCACACTTATGACAATTCGAGTATGACAATTCAGATTATCTCATTGGTCGAGGAAAGGTCGCTTACAGAGAAAATACCGGAAGACAACAGATGACCACAACAAGAAGCATGGCCAACAGGGAAACAAACGCCGACACTGCGGTGCAAGTCTCGGATGACAGTACACCTAAAGCTGGGCAAACACTGTGCGATTTTCAAACTGCACGATTGACTCGCAGGGGTTAGAAGTTGGTAGGTCACGATGCAGGTCTCACACTATACCACCCGATGCTCTGATGCGACCTGAGTGCTCACACTGTGCCTCCATAACACGAAGGTTATAACAGAAAATCTGTCGCTCGCTCTCTCTGTCTTTCACTCACACAGACACACCACCACCATCAACTTTGCTAAATTGCTAATGAAAAACAGTGATCAGGCAGCTGTGATTAAGCAGCATGTAGATCCAACTATTTTCACGGTTGTTGTGGTCGTGATCATTTTGTGATGCCACATGGAAAAGGCTCGGATGAGCTTTCTAAAGTTCTACAAGTTGTGCCTCCATCGCTTGTGTCCAGATCACACGCTGCACAGCTGTGCTGCTCCGTCTTTTTCACCGACGTTTACGTGTTTGCGCGTGCGCAGTGTGAGCAGCTGCGGTGACACCCTCACGAGCGATTGATGATCGGGAGCTGGTCGTGAGGTGTTAATCGCTTCTCGTTACCCCACGTATACTACACGACGCACGATGAAGGCCAAAATCGGGCTGATCACCAAATCCGTCGCACGACTCAGAAATCGTCTCAAAATGGGCCAAAAATCGCACAGTGTGAGCCCAGCATTAGAGCAGCAATGTTTGTTCGCTCAGAGAAAGAAAAATAGGCTGCAAAAGCACAGGGAGGAATGGGAAAAGGAAAACACCTGGCTGGAAAAAGTTAATATGGGCATGTGCAGTGAATATCAGCGCTATGTGGCCAGAAGTGTGATAATATAACTTATTTTGTGTAATAAACATCTGTAAGGATAGATGATTACAACAAATAGATGACTAATACATAAAAGTAATACATAGATGAATAATGATGATGAGTTATGATGCGTAATCATGGGAACAAGCGGGTTTACAAACAGGAGCAGCTGATTAGCTTTAGAAAAGCTGAAATAATACCTCAACTGAAGCCAATTGTACTAAATGCACTATATGTGCACAGTTACAAGAATATTTTTCGTTCTATTGCTTTCTATTAATTTATATAATTTTAAGTTAAGCAGGACAGAGTTCTTTTAAAGGAAGATTTACTTATATTCTCAAAAGTTAAGCATGACAGGCTTCTGTTTAAGAAGGAGACCTGTTTTATTGTGTTAATGTTGTCATTTTGAGCTAAAAATAAATGGCTAAATGATCATTTGTTTCCCATGTGTTCATATCACAAAGAATATGCATCTGCTTAAATCAACTTCAAGTCAAATGGTTAAAAAAATAATTTCACACACAAAAAAGAGCTACCACACTGGGAAGCATAGCTGGACTGGCCATCGGGCATACCGGGCATTTGCCCGGTGGGCCGCTGGCGATTTTTTGTTTTTATGGGCCGATGGATTTTTTTTTTTTTTTTTTTTTTTTTTTTTAGGAAGGGTATATATAATGAAAGGTGTTGGATTGGCCAATTGGTCATGATCGACTCTGGGCTGGACCAATTACAGCCGAATAGGCTGGATGCACCCTCCCCCTTGTTTAGCAATCACGTGATTTTCGCGCATTGCATGCCGGGAACTCGTGGCAAAACAATCCAAGTACCGCATCAAATGCAAACATTTGCAGCACCGCAAAACGTTCATTCTCCGGTTCCAATACCTTCTTTTTTTTCTTTGCCGCACAAAAAAGGAATGTACAAAACAAAAGGAGAACAATGCCGGTCCGTACAAAGACAGACTCGACGAAAAGACAAAGAAAAGATACGAGGAAAAAATCAAAGGAGTGAAAGAGTGGACAAAAGACGTCAGCGTGCTGCCCAACTTTCACCACGCTCAGATTTATAATTATACGCTTCTTGGAGTGAGTGCATACACTCATGAAGTTTAGTAACTTCAGGTCACTGCAACAAGCCCAGGTACAGTTTACCGACGGATGGGTGCAGGACCTTGAAACGCACCGTGTAGAACGAAAGACTATTGTACATATCATAAGTTTACCAGTCTCACAAATCGTCTTCATAAATACACATTCATTAACAGTTTATTAATAGGACCTTTGAGCTCAACGGTAATTAATTAGTAGTGGAAATAATTTCTGGTAGTGTAACAGTGTTTATGTGGTATTATTCCACTTGCCACAAATATCAGTGTAATGGGGAAACAGCGCCCCCTCTCGGTGTGGCTGGCTGCAGTAATCGCTGCCAGTCTGCCGTAGCCATACGAGAGGTGAGTTGTATTGTTCCGCACACAATATAGCTAAGTAGTACAGACACATAAAACATGTTTGATTAGCTGAAGAGCACTGAGTGTAATAAGTGCTTAGTGGACACATGTCCAACACCAGTTTTATGTACTTTTCATTTGTTTATTAATGTGTGAAACTGTATGCTAAAGCGGAATGCTAATGAGATGTTCTGCCGTAGTGTGCTGTGCGGAGTGGTGTGTGGCGAGCCTGTGCACTGATAATACACCGTTGTTTCCATTCAGGTACATCATTTGTTGTTGCTGTTATTTTATTGTATATTAGAAATTGTAATATTGCTGCAGTAATCGCTGCCAGTCTGCCGTAGCCATACGAGAGTGTGCTGTGCGGAGTGGTGTATGGCGAGCCTGTGCACTGATAATACACCGTTGTTTCCATTCAGGAAATAAAGTGGCAACGATCGATCAGAGACTCCTTGTCTTTTTAAAAACACTACACAACGCAGAGTCGAGGAGTCTGTTTGGGCCGAACTGTTGCAGCGGGATGAAGCAGAAACCGGTTACAGTAGCATTACAGAAATGTAGCAGTGACAATAATATTGTATGTTGTAATCGCAATGGACAATTAGTGATACAAAACAACTGTTTTATCTTGTGAATAAAAGTATATGGTTTTGTCAGTGTACCATGGTTATAACAGAAGCGAAACGCAATATTGTGTCAGGACAATTCACTATTTATGCACAATAAACAAAGGAGCATAGCGCGACAATTTCTGTTCAGCGCCAGACTTGCTTGTAATCTATATCACCAATTATGTTAAGAAAAATGACGCATTAACTACTACAAAACTCTGACCTTTGTGGGAATGCTTGGATCAGACTAACATGTGAGCTGGAGTGTTCTGAGATGTTATATTTGGTATATCCAGACCAGAGATGGGCAGTAACGCGTTATTTGTAACGCGTTACTGTAATCCGATTACTTTTTTCAAGTAACGAGTAAAGTAAGGGATTACTATTGCAAAAACGGTAATTAGATTACCTTTACTTTCCCGTAGGAACGCTGCGTTACTGCGTTACTAAAACCGTGAATCTTTTGCGAGAATGTCTCACGGCAGTGACGTAAGTGACAACAGCTGTGTGCAGATCAACAGTGGATCACATATCGAGTGCAGAGAGAGTATGAGCGTGCAGCGTTTAAAGTGTGGAAGTACTGACCTTACTTTGAGTTTGATTCCATAAAAAGTGACAAAAACATTAGTGTCCGCTGTGCGTGGGAAGAAAACTTCTTTTTACAGCGAAAAAAACCCTAAACTTCCAAGCAAGCACCGAGTAGCTACGATGTAATGGGAAACTCACAGAACTGCCATATCCTTCCACTGACCGCAGCACACCTGCACCAGGGTAAACCTCCGCCTACCTAACTCCTGCTTTACAGGTGAAAATAGAGCAACAGGACCGCTGAGTCTTTGACTTTATTTATTTTCTGCTGTGTTTTACTTGCATCTATTTGAAAGACTGAGTGTAAACACACAAAATATTTTATTTTATGTGCTGGAATGTGCAGAAAATAGGTTTAAATGTTAAACTAATTTCTTCCAGTCAGAGAATGTTGCATATAAAGATTAAAACTAATAAAACAAGTTAAAAAGAGACTTTTCCATTTGATTACATTTTGTATGATGGATTATGTAGAAAAAGTAGAACTGGGCTGAAAGCTCTATCGCTTTATCACCTCTTCAGGTTGTAAATCGTGTTTTTAAAAAGTAACTAAGTAACTAAGTAATTAATAACTTTTGAAAATAAGTAATCAGTAAGTAACGGGATTACTTTTTGGGGGAGGTAATCAGCAATTAGTTACTGATTACTTTTTTCAAGTAACTTGACCAACACTGATCCAGACCATCCGTCGGCTCTTACTTCGGAAACATGGCTTAAAAATTTTCACTTCAACGACGTAATCCGATAAAAAAAAAACGATCTCTTTACCCATCGGCTCCCCGTGGCTGTCATGCGACCGGCTATTGCAGTTAATAATACAACAGCTTCTTGCCATTTTTTGGGTTTCTTTTTATCGCTGTGTAACTGAGTTCAATTGAAAGCCTGCGTGCTAGTACCTCTTGCCACAAGTTCCCAGAATCCTTTGCGGTTTTATCCCTGAATGACGTCACATTTCAATCTTTATCCTGGTGGGCCGGTCTCTAGTCAAAATGCCCGGGCCGATTTTTTGTCCCAGTCCAGCCTTGCTGGGAAGGGTGAAGACAACTGGGTTGCCCGGCCCTGGCCACGAGGTGTCCCTTATTTATTTTTCAGGGAGTTGGCAACCCTAGTTTTAACTAACAGGTGTGCTAACACAGGCAGCTGTAGCTAATCGCTATCTGTTAGCACCATTTTTCGCTAACTGGAATCACCAAACTAGACCTTCTCATAGTTTTCATGCTTGTTTTGCCTCTTTTTCTTTTTTTGTGCAGCTAGCTGACAGTCATTATAGCTTGCTGTGTGGTACAACTTATTCAAATAAGCGGTGGTTTAAATGTTAGTTTGTTACTTAACAGAAATTAGCACATATATGTGTCTATGCTTTCATCCATATAGCTTTTATTTAGCCAATAAGTGAGCACAGCAACTTCATGTCCAAATAAGGAAACTACAGATTGCAAAAACTAACATGGTGATCATCACCATCCTGAAGATAAGATTAATTTTCAAGTTAGTTCGCTAGAACTCTCAATATAATGAAATGGCAGCGCAAGTGGCCACTCTCTCTGCTTAGATTCAGCCACATGATGCAAAACTGATCGCACAGCGCTTACATTGAAAATGGATAATGACCCAAAGCATACTGCAAAACTACCAGAGAGTTTCTCACAGCAAAGAAATGGGAATCTACAATGAACGAGTCACCTGATCTCAGTCACTGAAGACAAAACTGAATGCAGAGAGACCCATAAATAAGCAGCAGCTGAAGGTGGCTGCACGAAAGGTCTGGTGGGCATCTTTTCCAGCCTAAACTGTCATATACAACAAACACTACAACCTACAAGGTTCATCCTAAAGGTTAGCCCATATACAGCTCTCAAGATTCACCCATGTCAACATGAATGTGTTGTATTAAGAACAAAAACCTATAATTTACTCAAATCCAAGGCCTGATCTCACCCTGAAGTTTATTTTGGGCAGAGCAGCTTGTCAGTGTGTCACGGTGTAATACATCTTCCTCTGGGGAAACCTGCAATTTTCCTGCAAACAAAAAGATAATAATAGAGCTTATTTTGTTGCACGAGGCAGTGCTGCTTAAGTCAGGGTCAGGACTCCTCAATAGGTCCAAAAGCACAAATACTTAGGTTATCTTATGTTTAAGAAGAAAACCAAGGGGGGGGGGGGATGACTGTTTCAATGAACAGATCACAGTTCATGTCCATACTGTGGGAATAATCTGTGATGAGGGGTCAATTGTTATTGCTTCAATAATTGTGTGCAAATTTTATGCAGTTATTTGTGGTGCTGGGTAGCAAAGGCTGTGACCACTGCGGACACGAGTACATGCAGAGCATTGTTAGACAGCTAGGCTATGGCTTTCTGAAAGGAACAGAGCATATGTAGAAACATAATTTCCATTACATGTACAGATTATGTCACAATGGGCCCACACAATAAGACGTCCTACACAGGGATTTACAAATACAGAGGATAAAAACAGAGCTTGTTTGGTTTTTGGAAGCAAAATCCAAAATCATATTATCACGCTTGCTAAAAATTGTTGATTTCCCTGATCTGTGCACAGTTAGATGTATTTAAAAACATTTAAACAACAAAGATTTTAAATCATGCTCATAAAGAGAAGCATAAATCAGCTGTCAAGCAGTCGTGTATGAAGGACAATTCAAACTCATATTGATTCATGACACTATAATGACACTAGGTGTTTGTGTGTTCAAAAGCTTGACAAAGGGATATTTTATATTAAAAAAAACAACATATATCTTCACTGTCACTCATCATAATGACCAGTACAGTCAAATGAACAGAGCAATCGCAACAGAAACGTATTCAGCTCTGTGGGGTTTTTTAAACAATAATTGTTCATATTATTGTGGTCAGTTTGTTGGATTTTGTCTCACTTTGTCGCCAATTTGAACGTCTTAATGGTTCATTTGTATCTCTTTGTGGTTACTTTCTCATTTGCAATTGTTTTATTTGTGATTTTTGTTTTTGTTTTTTACATCTCGGTGTAATTTTCAGGTCTTTGGGTGTCTGTGTGTGTCACTTTTTGGTCATTTCATGTCCCTTTGTGTCAATCTGGTGCGTCTTTCTCGGAGTTTTGTGGCTTGTGCCGATCCCACTTTCTGACCACTAGAGGACGCCACACACTCGGCTGTGAAGGCAGCGTTATGGCCTGAGTTGGGCGAGGCTGCAGTCACACACAGTGCTGATGACAGTAGGCAGTGAGATGCTGTGGCTCTGTCAGGCTGTGCTGATTGCATAATCTCTAGCACGGGGGTGATAAACACTCAAAATGCTTCACTGCATCAGCAGCTTGAATCACCACAGCAACACTCCCAAGGCTGTAATGATCCTTAAAGGCCACTCAGGCTTTATAAACAGCAGTTCAGTGCTGTATTAATTATTTCAGGGTGATTTAAACAGCATCGTTTAACATCTATGAAATACGCCGAGATGACTGAGCCCTTGTTTAAGAGTAAAAGGTGTAATTATGTCTACGCCTTAAAATTTTTTATACAAGTGAGACCTTTGTGTAGTAACTAAATAGCACTGTAGGGAGTTTGTGTTGAAAAAAGCTGAATGTCACAGGCTACAATTTCAGTTATCAGTAACTGCAGAGCAGCAGGGCTGAAATAACAGTTCAGTTTAGTTAATTATACAGTAGTGTGGCTCACTGCAGTAATACATGTGTGCTGATTTCTATATCTTTGGTCACTCGTGGCTGGTGGAAATAAACAAATCCAATGTTAATATGAAAACGCAGTATACACATTTAATCATCTAAGCACGTGGCAGCAGCATTTAGTCATGTAGACATGGTCAAGACGACCTGCTGAAGTTCAAACTGAGCATTAGATGGGAGAAGAAAGATGATTTAAGTGACTTTTAAGGTGGCATTGGTTGTTGGAGCCAGACAGGCTGGTCTGAGTGTTTTGGAAGCTGCAGGTCTTTGGGGACTTTTCCTCACAATCATCTGTAGAGTTTGCAGAGGATGGGCTGAAATGCCTTGTTGATGCCAGAGCTCAGAGGAGAATTGCTTGAAGACTGCTTCAACCTGGTAGGAGGCATCAGTAACTCAAATAACCACTCAAATAACCTGGTTATGCAGAAGAGCATCTCTGAAGTTGGAACACATAAAACCATGTTGTTTCCAGCATCACTCACAACAAATACCTTAAACTTAGTTTGAAGTTTGAAATACTTTTCCTTTTGTCCACGCGTATACGGTGTTTCAGGTCACTGAAAGCAGACCTTGGACAAAGAAAATTAAGATCTTACACTTTTGTCTCCTGCATTGGTGTTTGTAGACCTCTGATTGGCCAGCATTTCTTTATTAGGGTGGTATTGCCACTTGCTTCACTGACATGACTTGATGGTGTTTGATGTGAATTTAGATGTTTTTGAACACAAAAGCAGATTTGAAAAACACACCTCTGTATACGTGGATTCAGTTTTAGCTTTACAGCTATGCTGATATCAGCCTAGTTCCCCCATAACAAAAAATGCAACTGAGAGCATCCAGAGGAGGAAGCATAAATAAAAGTAGAGATAAGGGCAGGTCCGTGTGTTTTCTGTAGAGTGAAGAGTAGATCAAGAAAACATAAAGTCCAAAACAGATGAAACCAAAAACAGGGTGAGTCAGAAAAAGCCTACACACAAGAAGCCTGAGAAATGTAAGCCATCCAGAAGATGGTGAAGAGCCTGATGATGAACACTAGATTCCTATTAATAAACTGAGCGGCTGCGTGCTTTTTTCCATATTAAAACAGTCCAACTTTGAACAAGGAGGGAGGCGGGGAGCTGCAGAGAGCTGCAGAGAGCGCCTGTGGGGGTAAAATGGAGATGAAAACAGAGACACAGCAATGAAGGAGGACAGCATGGAGAGTTATGTCATGCAGTATGCAGCAGGGTTCCTGGTGCCGTCAGCTGTGCAGCGGCGCAGAAACAGAGTAGGAGTGTTATGTAATACTCCCAGAGCCTCTTTATGGGCAAAAGAAGCCCAGATTAATTAGCGTAAAATATGATAACACTCGGTGGAGAGGGTTAAAATAAAATGGTTTGTAATCTGTTGGCCCTGTGTGGCAGATGCACGAATTACCAGCAGCTGGAGACAGAATAAAATTACCGCTAAATATTTAGTCTAACACTGGTGACTACACAGTGATCCTAAAGGTTTTTGAAGATCTGCAGGGTTTAACGATAAGGCATGATAATCCATCTACAAAACATAGAGAAAACCTGCATTTGTTTTGTTATTTTGGTGCACGCAGCTGAAGCATCTCAGTTAAAAGCACAGCGCTGTGAGAAATTAATTGCTGGAGTTTTCAGTGTAATCACCTGATGTGATAAAGCTCGGGTTAATGTCACCCTTTTTCCAACACTTTGATAACAGCAAATACCTGACCACAGGATGACCAATAAGGTTTATTCTGCATTTAGTGCCAATTACAAAACGTTCTGTGGCAATACAATGAAGTGTGCTGGTAATCTTTATACCTGCTGAACATCAGTATGGTAACATTTATTCTTCAGTTCTTCAGTGGTGTAATAAAAAAATGACTGAAATCTAACTGTTTGCATATCCTTACAGTTTATATACTAAATTCTGCTCTCCTAACCACAGCAGGGCAGAACATGCTGTTCAGTGTTGTGGATTGAGAGCACACTGTATGTTTGAACCTGCAAAAATAGCTGCACACAGTGTCCATCATTGAAAAAAAAGGCCTCATGTTTTCCGTTGTTATCACTTCATGGTATTCTTATCAGGCATCTCAGTTTTCACTTGGACTTACCTGCTTTGTCTAACGACACAAGTTACCACTCAAAAAAAGCAACTCAAAGCTTCAAAGCGCTTGTTAATATTTTTATTTTAAGTGTGTGACAAGGAAGGATGAAGCATCTGTTGATGACTGAAAAAACACTGAAGGAACAAGTCTGTTTTAGTCATCAAAGATGATTAAATGTTTGCAACATTAACAAATCCAGCTGGCATGAAGAAACGGCACCTCATTATTGCAAATTAATTAAATCATTAAAAACACAATCTAATCTAGCATGAAAATAAATAACTATTATAAACCACCATTCTCTTAATAGGTACGTTACTCACTTTAACTATGTTAAATGTCAACTTTTCTCCCCACACCAACTAAGTTATTTAGATCATTAACCCACTGAAGGCTAAGATGTCATCTGTGACAACCCCAAACCTAACCTAACTCTAACCTGGGTATTCATAATACGTCATTTTTAATAATTCATAGGACGAATAGTTAAAAGTGACCGTGTTTGCACTCGGGGGTGTCCTGTCAACAGTGGGACATACTGCAGCCTTCACTGCAATATCACACGTGACCACTGGGATAAACTGTTACCAAAGTGAAGTGGCATTAAATGATCTTCAAATATGTGGCTATGGTCTGCAGAGCCTCTGACGGTGTCGGAGGAGAAATGGAAAAAACATTACAGC
The DNA here is from genome assembly GCF_963969265.1 of Rhamphochromis sp. 'chilingali'. Classification (NCBI taxonomy): domain Eukaryota; kingdom Metazoa; phylum Chordata; class Actinopteri; order Cichliformes; family Cichlidae; genus Rhamphochromis; species Rhamphochromis sp. 'chilingali'. The sequence goes on from NC_137949.1 coordinate 7,088,828, forward strand.
TTCGTCTCCTCAACAGACTGGAAATACTGGCTCAAGTCCGAAGCCCATCTGCCTCCTGCAGGGCTGGTTATGTGTTTCTGTTGGAAACCTCATCAGATAAACACTCAGCTCCGGTTCAGGACAACAGCTGGGACTCTTTTTTTTTCTTCCTCTGATTCGTCCCTTGGTTAGCATAATTTATGTTCGGTCACGGTTTGGTTCTTTATATGTAAAAGCTCAATGATTACATCTCTGTGGCTGTAATGCTGGCACCTGACAGGACAGTGATGCGAAAAGGGCCACATTTGGCTAGTTGCCACAGCAACAGCAGGAATTACTCACTCACTCCAGCGCAGCTGCCCCGTATTTGGCTCGCGGTTATTATTGTGTGTCTCCACTCCCACGTAATACATCTGCAAGCCAATCTGAGCCAGATCTGCAATTCAAGGAAGAGGCACTGGCGGTGTCCGAAATTGCAGCGCGATGGGGATTTGCAGGAAGGCCGAGAATCAGTGTCATAAATGTCCGTTTTAGAGACCATTGCGGGTATTGAGCTGTGCCATTACCAAGATAAAAACAGACGTGGCTATTTACCCCAAGCCCCATTAAGAATACACAACCTTTCTCTTCTGCAGAGCATTGATTGCACTAAAAAAATCTGTCCTTGTGTGCAAAAAGGCCCTTTCACAGCATTTTCCATGTTTTTTCACATGCACAGATAAAAATAGCATAAGTGGGTTTGAGAGATGCCATGTTTTATGCAGATGCATGAGCTAATGTAAAGTGCTGTTTGATGTGATGGAGAGCCGGGAAAGCAGTCCCCACCTAGAGATCTTCAAGGTACTGTTAACGGCATGAAGCAGGCACGCCTCGGTCCAAGCTGCAGGGGGCAGCCGATCATTGTGCTTCACGAATTTGCGTGTCATCCTTGCGCAGGGGCCATGCTAATCTTCTCTGTATCGTATCCAATTTAGCGTACGCGCTTGCCGAAGCAAGCATTTGTGCCACATCCCCTCACCTTTAACAGGACTTCTGCATTTGCCATTCTAGCACACACTGTTCCCTTACATCCAGCACTGACATTAATGCTTTATCGTTTCATAAGATGCTGCAGGGGAGACTTGCCTTTTGCAGCTGGAGCTGTTTGTTCTGTATTTAAATACTGTCAGTGAGCTGAGAATGGAAAAGGAGGAAGTAAAACTAAAATACACCATCATCGTTTTGGCTAATGATTGCTGGGAATATGTATCAGGTGACCTACAATATCAATAAAACCGATTTTATAACACTGTAGAAAAAACAGGACAAAGCTTCTACACAGCTTCTGTCATCAGGTGTGGGATTGTCTTGTGACTGAAATGTGATATTAAAGCTCTTCCAGCGAACGTTTTTGTGGGTACACAAACTCACACACTGTGAGACGAGGCTGAAATAAACGGCTTTAAAGGGAGGTCTCGTTAAAATAAGGCTGATGTTTTTCCTCTGAGGAGAAAAAAGAATCAATAAAGGGAAGAGTGGTAGGCGGGGCAGCAACGACTAAATGGGTATGGCACGTGACTGGATTAAGCGTACATGTGTATTGAGGTCAAACAGCGCATAAATAGGGTGTGCCTGAGGAAGCAAAGGCAAAGGAGAAGGAAAGATTTTTTGCTAAGAGGGAAATGCATATCTTAAACAATTTCTAATTAGAGATTTATGGGAGAATGTCATTTTCCCAGAAATCAATGTTCTTCTTTGCAAAGCCAAACCTGGCCAAGTAATCAAAGAAAATGCTAACTAGATGGCAGCAAAGTAGCAAGACATGACGTCATGGAGGACTTGCTGTACAGCCAAACTGCACTACTGCCCCATTCATTATATTCAATTCCATCCAATTTTATTTATATAGCACTAAATTACAGCAGCAGTCGCCTTGAGGCGCTTTATATTATACACTACAATATTGCAGAGAAAACCCCAACAATAAAACAACCCGCTATAAGCAAGCACTTGGTGACAGTGGGAAGGAAAAACTCCAGGAAGAAACATTCAGCAGAACCAGGCTCAAGGAGGGGGAGTATTTGCTGGGGGGTGAGGGGAGAGGGGGATGCATCACACTGACAGTCAATAGGAAAAAAAAAAATCAGCATTAAAGCAACAAATACATTCATGCAAAAGAAGCCAACAGGAACCTGACAAATATGTACCAAGAAACTATCAAAAAGGATTGTAAATAAGACATTAATTTGTGATCAGCTTTCATGTCTATGGTCTGTATGAGGCTGACTGTGTGTGTGTGTGTGTGTGTGTGTGGGGGGGGGGGGGGGGGGGGGGGTTACATTAAGAAGCATTAAGCACACAATAGGGATTGTTGTGAGGCTGAGAATCCAGTTAATCCCACAAACTACAGAACACTATCATGTTTACTGACCACTAAACAAAAGTCCTCAAGTCAAGGACATAAAGTTTCATTTAGCCCTCTGTTGTCTTTGTTCACACTGCACAATGCAAACTAATGATGGCCTTTATGCATCTCCTCTTTTTGTTGTTGCTGTCTCAAAATCAAGCTTGATGTGTGTTTTTCTTACAGAACACTTTATATGACATGCACATTGTCCCCAACAGGGCCACGTAGCCAGGAGGAGATGAATCTGCAGGTAGTAGCATGAATAAAAGGACGAAACCTATACATATTAGATCAGTAAATTATAATTCACATGCAGCAAGTGCTGACTAATCAGGTTGTTGTGTAGTACTAATGAATCAGCTTTACCTGGTCAGACTTCTGGATTTAATGGCACATTTACTGGTAATCATCTTTAAAGGACACTCCCACTAAAAGCTCCATCTATTAACTGCATCAGTATTGATTCATAATTGAACCTTGTGGAGCTGAGGTGGGTATAAACATCTAGATGTAATGTTTCATGGTTTTACTGCTTAGCTTCTGCAGTACTGCCTTTTTGCCACTCTCCACTCTGTGATGCTAGGTCTGTAAAAAACTTGTCATTCTGTGTGTGACAAAGTACCACTGTCCACCTATGCAATCACAAAACAAGATCTTTGGTGATGGTGTTATTTTTAGCCATGGTAGCCCAACTTTATTTCAGACTAAAATGTATCAACAAGTTCATCATAGACAGTGTTGTTTTATAGACAGTCTCAAACACGGGTGTAGCTTCAGAGAAAACTGTGGCCAGTGCGGACATGCCTGATACCCGCATCAGGCAGTAGGAAAACAGCCTTCAGATGTGACGCTGTAAACAGTTTCCTGCTGAGTTTATGGGCTTATTGATTCAATTTTGATTAATTTTACATAAAAAATCAGGACTATTTTGAAAATTTTGGATTATCTGTGGTATGAAATCAAAGGTATACTGGCTAATGACTTGTCAATTGCAAGTTGTAAGCCAGTGAGTGCTCAGTTTCAGTCAGGCCTGTCCCTCCTTGTCGTATCTGGATTTTTTTTCTGTTATTGTACTTTTCTATTTATTGCAATTAAGATGGCGGCAGCATTAATATTTATCTTGAGGGGTAACAGTTCAGTAGCCAAAGAGTGATGTCATGGTAGCTATATCCACTTTTACACTTTTGTGGTTTGTAATTTGTATTCAGTGCTAACTGTTAGGACATGAACAGAACTGGTGGCAGAAGAGGATGACAGCCATAGGGTGAAATATTGGTAGATAATCTGCTGTAGTGACCCCTAAAGGGACGAGCTAAAAGAAGAAGAAGACAATGAATAGCAACCATTATCATGCTAACAAGCTAACTTAAATAGTTAGCTTATCTAAACATTAGCTCTGTGTTACCAGGTGCTTGTAAAAGTACAACTGAAGTGTTGAGGGAAACTTCCAAGGTGTTTGGTGTATTCTCTGGGCAGATGAAAGATTACAATGTGACTTAGTGCTGGAATTCATCGCTAACCTCTTCAAAGGAGGTTAGCAATGAAAAAGCGGGAAAGTCAGGGAGACGAGGAAAGCAGACAGGAGTACTGGAAGCTAGGCATACAGGAAGGAGAGAGGTGGCAAATGTGAGGCCTGAACAGAGAGATGGAGCTGCACATCCTTTGCAGCTAGCGTGTATTGACAAGATGGAAGGAGGTCTTTAAGGAGCTGCTGAATGAAGAAAATAAGGGACAGATGAAGGAAACTTTTTTGTAACTACTCTCACTGCTTTTGCACATTAGTTTACTGTTTGGGTTAGAAACACCCAGAGCACCTGCTATTAAGAACTGATCTGAAGACATTTGGTTTATTTGTTTAATAACTAGGGATAATTGTTCAACACACATATTCCTTTTTACAGTTTCCCCTTTAAACCCCCCCCGATTTAATCAAAAGATATCAATCATTGCCTGCAGCTGTTTCTCAGCTCTTTTACGGTTCACAGTGTAGCAGTGTTTCCACAAGAAATCTGTAAGTCAATGATGCATACTGTTTTTTTTCCCTACCAGTGGGAATCTTCTGTAGGAATAAAATGTCTCCTTAATGCACAAGTTTCTATTGTTAGCCGGCTGTCAGCTGTCTCTGCATTCATTTCCCCAGTAGAGCACTCATCCCTATGTTTCCATTTTCTGAGAGAAGCACAGTGGTTTGCAGCATCCCATGACACAGTGACTCATAGACAGCACGTACTCATAGACACGGAAAATATAGATCTGACAGTAAGTCTGAAACGGGTTGGATCCTGGAATACTGTAGTTCAGATTCACAGTTCACTGCAAAGGAATGAAGTTGGATGTTTTTACCGCTATTTTTAAACTCCAACAGTTGGAGTAGGGATTTTCTTTTATTCTCTGAAACAGGGCTGACTGGTTTTCTATCAAACATAATTCCCTTATAAGCCTTATAAATACAATCATGGTGCCCTACCTGGGAACTAAAGCAGAAAGGTAGATTACTCTGCACATCGCTGTCTCATGTTCTCTATAGATATACTCCACAAGAGTGCTTATCTAGCAGCCTGATCTTTGAACCTGTCTGTTCCTCCATAATGGTTTGTTGTAACTAGAAGAAACACAACTGGGACCGCTCTCTCAGGAATCTTGAGTCAGGTAGCTAACCCAGCTAATTAGCATCAAGCACCTCTCTGATCTTCAGCACATTTCGTTTCAAATGTGCAGAAATCCGTCCTTTGATTTCTGATACAATCTAGATGATTTGTATTATCTACAAAGTCATGTTTTTTACAAAAAATTGTAATAAAAAATAAGTAAAATTATCTAAACTATACAGTAATTTTTATAAATATCCATCCATCAATTTGCTACTATTTATCCTTATTTATAAAAATAGTCCCCAATTTTTTAGAGGCTCAAAATTAATTGTACACAAGACTAATAAGCAGTTTGGTGAAATGAAACTGGGATAAACTTGAACCAGTAAAGAGAAGGAGAGAAACAGCGAAACAGCTCACGATCCCAAACATACCACATCATCCGTCAGTGGAGGCGATGTTATGGCATGGGCTTGTATGGCTGCCAGTGGAACAGAGTCTCTGGTGTTTATTGATGATCTGACCCGCTGATACAGCAGAACTGTGAGTGGACTGGGCCGCACTGTCTGCTCACATTCAGCCAAATGAAACTGACCAGACAGTCTTTTACAGTGCAAATGGATAACGACCCAAAGCATACTGCAAACCAACCCAACAGTTTCTGAAGGCAAAATAGGATTCCAGCTGATCTCAACCCAACACGACATGCTTTTCTGCTAGTACATACAAAACGAATGAATGCAGACAGAGCCAACTTAATGTTTGTTTTTGGGGTGCAGTTAGCCCAGCTGTTATATTTTTGATATTACAGTGTAAGTACACAGGCAATTAAAAATTTAATTTATATGTTATATTACCAGAACCACAATATTGTGTAACCCTTACACATTATACACTCAGCTTTATAAAGCATTTTATCATCTTTAGACGAATTCTCTATTTTACTATATACAATCTTGATTGACTTGGTGTCTGGCAGCACCACATGACTAGCACAAATGGCAGCAAGGACATGGAAACATTTAACATGTAAAAGAGACCAAACAAGAAATTTTCAAGGTTCATGACATTTTAAAGCTGCCAGTATCCTGTTAATAGAGCTGCTTTACATCAAGGTTGAATGTCCAGTTATTACGAGCACTCTACAAGCCTTTCACCCTTTAAAACTGTGATCCTGTTTCCTTATCACAAGGTTGAGCTCAGTCAGACTAACCTGCGACTGTCAGCGAGAGAAGTCCAGCAGTGCAGACTGGAACTGGGCCAACATGCAGGGCACTCTGTCCCTTTTCCCCGTTTATCACCCGTTTATCACCCTTAACTTCTTCAATGACAAAGCCTTTACAAGGGTGATGTCAGCAGCGGCCAATCAAGCGATGCTGTTAAAACCTTTACATGTTCGTGATAAAATGCAAGTTAGTTCATTTGGTAATGCTGTAAAACTGCCAGCAGCTTAAGTTCATTTTTCTTTTAATTCGACTTTTGTTAATTTATTTTATTTTAGTGATATTTGCATTATTGTTTTAACGTACAATTTACAATCACCTTGCCAGGCTCGACTCCTCACAGTCACCTCTGCAGAGGTAATTAAAGATAAGAGGCTGCGTTCATGCACCATATCTGCTCTTGTATGAACTCTGTTTCCAGGCACAGGGCAAGCCTCATATTTACACTCGGCATAGATAAGATACTGACTGACGCAGTACTTTTCCAACGGCTCCTACCTGATTATAAAAAAAATTGTCATCCTGCTGCAATACAGATCCTTCTCCACAAAGAAATGTTTGAAGGTGGCGCATGTGTCTAAAGAAAGCAGTGCTGCTTGACCTTAGTCAAGGACGCAGAGGTCCAAGTAGCAAACTATACACTGTGTTTGGTGTAGGAATCATGTGGGTTTCTTTTTTTTAACAGAAAATAACATAAATACTCATCATATTTATGTTATTTTGATTATTTCATTGTGCAATATCTTGCGTTTTAAAGGACCTATATAACTGAGTTCACAAGCGTGCTATTAAAATGAATGAGACATTTTTAATCTCCTGCCATGTGAACCCTCTCAGAGCTCCATGCAGAGTTTCTGCAGGACACAGGAGCCCCTCTCAGGGCCACAGACACTGTAACAAAGACTCAGCTGATGATGGCTCGGTGACGTCAGCACGAGCCAGAACAAAGCCTCGCCTCCGACCTAACACACTGCCTACAAGGCACGCCGAGTCATCTGCAGGTGTGGATTCTCCCTGTGAGCACTTTTAGATTTCAGGACAGGAAATGTTCCAGAGGTCGCACAACTGCTGATTATCCGGAGAGACAACAACAAATTCAGGCAGAGAATTAGAGTTTAAATATGTCACACCGCATGTATTCTAGGTTACTGTTTTCCCAGGCCCATAATGGGCCCAGTGTGTCCACTGATGAGTGCCCAGTTTCTCCGTTGGATCATTGCCAACAGTTCTGTAATTAAATGGAGACGAGTAAAGTTGCAGGCAAATGCTGATTAACCCTCCATTGTTGTCACACTTTGAGGGCGACCCCAAACCTTTAACGGTTGGCTGCGGTCCAGACTGCTGCGGTAATGCTGGTGGAGGGTCACAGCAAGATGGGTGGTGTTGAATTTTAATGAGCGTGGTTCCCAGGGAAGGGGGGGGAAAGCTGTCCCAGCGGAAGGTCGAAAAGCAGCGACGCTATCCTCTAAATCCCATTTTATCTCTATCTCTGGAACTAGTATTCCCTGCTAGATGTCATGTGAGGAGTCACATGACATCTAGATAGCATATGATAGGATACAGTGATAATTAAAGTGAGTTTTAAAAAAGTCAAAACGAGAGAGGTTCTACTGCTTTTCTCTGTTTCAGTCTTTTAAATAAAAGCACCCAGTGCTTTAAATAAATACAGGTAAAATTTGTGAAGGCTCAACTTTTTCTACTCCTGGTCCAACTGCCTTCAGATCACTAACAATCTCCTGTGTAGTTTGGGACTTTGATATTCTGTCTTCATGACACCATAAAAATTAAGAGATTTCTTCATTTCTTTGTAAGAGCAAACTTGCAAAATCAGCGGGGCATCAAATAATTTTTATAGTTTTGGTACTTTTCTGCAATGCCTCCGGCTGAAGAAGCATCGTAGATAAAGTGAGCCGGGCCTTGGGGTTTATGTTCAGTGTGAGCTCCACATGGTAGCCGGTCAGCTGACAGAGAGAGTAGATCGGCTGCAGGTTCATGTTGCAGAGAGGCCAAATAAAACATGTAGTACAAGCAAACACATCGCTGGTTTCACAATTCAGTATCTGCAGCTTTCAATGCTGACTCTACCTCTACTAGACAACCTCCAAAAAGCTCCAGGAGACGGTTTTGAAAACAAAAGACAAACACCATTTGCATCCCTACAGTTAGTGTTGTGGCTCCACTTTATGGAAAAATCAATAAATCATTCATTATATGCACATGGTGCAGCTGTGATATTCTGCCTTTTTTTGCATTTCTATAACAACGCTGTGTTATAAATAAGTTACCAGATTATGCAACTGAATAATTTCATGCCAATTTATTGCCGTGTTTATAAATAAACAGCGACTAAAACTGATCAATTGTTATGTAGGAAATGACTGGAACAAGCTCTGCATCAATATTTCATACAGTAATTAGATCACAGAGGAGGCCGGGATGGAAACATTTGTCCCTCGCTGACCGTCACTGTGTGAGAAAATGGGTCACAGACCTTTATCACTGCTGCATGACACAATCAAGGGCTCAGTGTGCTGTTTTTTTTATAATGCACCACAATAAATAGGAAGTATTACCCCGAGTGACCGGATGAAAAACAAACGAGAAAGAGAGCAAAAATACGAGCTGCACAAGATATATAATGAGATATGGCCGGGACAATGCTGATTTAATCGGAATCTGCACCAGGGGACAATTTGGGCGAGTCAACACAAGCAGCAGGATTCGTCCTCTGAAGATCATGAATGATTTTTTTCAGTAGCTAAATCACCAAATGTTAAAATGCTTCTTGCCATTTCTTTAAGTAGTCTTCAGGAATAGTTCTCCAGGCTTCTTCAGGCAGTCAAAGCTCTTCTTTGCTGGCTGTCTTTTGTTCTGTTCTCTGTGAGGATAATCACACTGCTTCAAATATTGTTCAGGTTCAGGCTCTGGGGAGGCCGATCTTCAGCCCCTGCTGTGCTTTACAGACGGCTGTGGACACTCACTGTTGTATCTCCGCGGTCAGGTGAGACCGAGACGACAGGTCACGACAACTCGAACAGAAACTCTCACATTTTTCTAATTTGGATTTATCACTAAAACCTGTTTCCACTGATTTCATGAGTTAATAATTAAATAAATATAAGTAGTAGGTCCAAAACAGGTTTCTATGCAGCTACACAAATTATGTTTTTTTAAAAATATACAAAAAATCTAAAATTTTAAATATTGTAACTTTAAAATCTTGCTTTATAAACACATTTGAGTACATTTTTCTCCATTAATGCAAACTCCTCTACAGTAGATTCCACTTGATCCTGTGTTTTTGTGTGTATAAAAGCTCACAAGTCTGCAGATCATGTTCTAGTGCATCTTTGTGCAGTCCCTCCTGGCAGGACTGCAGCTCTGCTGACCTCTGACCTTTAGCACATGAATTATCTGCTACTAATTTCATTACTGGAAACCGATCCATTATCTTTTCATCTTTCTGAAATAAATCTTGAAACACATCTACCGTAGAAACGGCTCAGACATCGACAAATGCAGTTCTTGATCAGATTAAATCCATTTGTGCTGCTGTTTTGACAGCAGCCTTTGTGTAAGAGGTTTATTTGCACCAATGAGCGACAGCACAGCTTTACTCTTTTCAGCCTCTAATCTAATCATCGCTACTTTTGTCCACTCCCTCTCGTTCTGTTTTAGTCCCACCAGGATTAAAGGGTTAAAAGAAAAGAACAGAGGCTTCTTCAGAGCAAATACACTCAAATACAAGCAGTTTAGTGTTGACATACAAGTAAAACATCATAACAAATATATCAGACTGTATTTGTATATAGAAATACAGTCTGATGTTGAAGTTCTGTAGGTGGTGAAGAAGTACTTCACCACCTACATGGGGATGGAGTGAAGTTTCAGAAAAAAAGCATCAGTTCTTTATTTTTGATTTATTCTGTCAGTTATACAGCAGCTTTCTAAAAATCAAGTCTATACTTACGTTTAATTTTTACATTAATCTTACACAAAAAACAGCTTTAAATTTTACCTAATGAGAATCATGAAATGAGACGAGCAATTAAGTCATTGCTCGTCTCATTTGTCCTTTAATTTAACAAAAACCTGTTTAAAGTAAACAAAATCTCAGTTATTTTAGTCTTGAAAATGCAAACCCTGACTTGGCTTCCTTGGCCATCGTTATCCTGCCTAATCAGAGGCCTGAAACGCCCTCTCGTCTCACTCTGATCGTGATGCGTGACGCCTCGTCTCGTGCAGCTTCCCCCGCTCTCTGGCAGCAAGGATTCGGGCCTGGATATTTGCCGGCTCAGGAGGGCAGAAGACAAGCTGATTATCGGGCGGATTTCCAGCAGCTCAGAGCTGCTATTCCCGGTCTCAGCTGAGAATTAGACCCTCTGGAGCAGCTGCTGCTGCTGGTCTGCAGCTGGGTCGATCGGCTGAATATTGAGGCATCATTTCAGCTTCGATTACATGAGCCAGTGCTCTGAAAGCTGAGTAAAAACCCCCAATTTTTTCCCCATTTGAGAACAAAATTAAGCACATACCCAAAATAATTAATAAGTATTTTATAAAATGTTTTAGCTTTAAACGGGAAAAACATTTTCACAATATTATGGATGTAAAGAAGAAGGCTAATGTCGTGGTTTTCAACTGGTCCTATTTCCATAAGAACAGCTCTGAAAAGAAAAGTTTAGCACAGTTCATTCATTAATATGATGGTTTAAATGTATAGAAATCATAAAAGTATGCTGACTTTGGTAAACAGAGGCTTCACCCTTGCTGCTACAAACACATACATCATCTTTTGAGACAAATTTTCAACTCTGAAAGCCAAAAAAATCTCAAGAGTTTGGAATACAGTGATGTGCAAGCAAGCCTCAAGTATACATTAGTATCAAGAAACATACAAATACGATATCAGAATTTCACCGACCAACACTAGGACGTTTAATCAAGTCAATCTTTGCCAGACAATTCACCTGAAAACGCACAAGAACGAGTCATGTCCAGTTCAGTGAGTCCAGCTGTCCTTGGAGAAACACGCCTAAGAACCCGAACTTATAAAAGAAAATAAAGTGGCGACTTAGAAAGATTCACCCCTGTGCACCTGAGAATGAAACTCTCTTTTTGGCATCTTAGATACCAACTGTTTGCAAGGACTTGGGAACAAATGTTAGATCTTGAATTTGCATCTAAAGACAGAAAACTGAGAAATAGTAAGTTAAAAAAAAGACAACACTGCACCATCAGCACCAAGCAGCTTCCCTTCTCAGACTCCATCACATTTTACAGAATGAATCAGCTTCTAACACCCACCTTTTCAGCAGGCAGCATTACTCACTTCCTCTACCTTCACACTCCCATCTGATGTGGCATGTAAACCTTATATCACCAAGCGCAATGCCAGGCGTCAGATGCAGCGGTATAAAGCAGGCAACCTGTACGGGAAATCTTAATACTCGACCTTAAAAAGACTTTTGATAATTCGATGCTCCGGCCTTGTGGGAAGAGTTTGAAGAAAGCCCTTTCCTGTGCCAGCATGATTGTGTCCTCGTGTACAAAGCAAGGTCCATAAAAGCGTGGGTGGATGAGTTTGGTGTGGAAGAACTTGACTGGCCCACAAAGAGCCCCGACCTCAACCTCATTGAACACCTCTGGGATGAACTAGAATGGAGATTGTGAGCCAGGCCCTGTTATCCAATATCAGTGTCTGACCTGATTCTGGATGAATGGTAAACTCCCCACAGACGTACTCCAAAATCTTGTAGAAAGCCTTCCCAGAAGAGTGGAAGCTATTTTAACTGCAAATGGGAAAGGAACCTGTATAAATGCCAATGAATTTAGAACAGGATGTCATAAAAGGTGTAATGTGCAGGGGGCCACATGCTGTTGTCTATATAGTGGTACCTTAACTTATCAAACTATAACATCCAGTGCTTTTAATAAAGCACAAGTTTATAGGCCAAGTTTATACTGTTAACTTTCTGTCACACCAACTTTTTGAATCACTGATTACAAAATGAAGTGGCTTTCGATTTCAAGAATGATCATCAAGATCTACACCACCAATTCTGGCACATAGAAAACATAAACGACTGAAGTTTTTACTAAACCGTTTTCAGAAAAGGATTAGGTAATTTGAATTTGATGGCAGCAATGTCCCAAAAAAGTTGGATAGGGACATGTTTACCACTGTGTAAAGTCCCCAGAAATGTTTTCCACATTTTAATGAGCTGAGTCATTTCCTGATCATCTTCACATATGGCTTATTCTTTGCATGACGAAGCTTTAACCTGCACTTGTGGATAGCACAGTGAACCGTGACAGAATCATGACTGCTTTTACTTCAGTGCCGCCGGGCCTGCAGGGCATTCACTGGTTTTTGGCCCCAAGCCTTGCACACAGAGATTTCCCCAGAGTCTCTGAATCCGTAAATATTGTGTACTGTACTGCAGATAATGACATATTGAAACTGTTTAAGATTTTATGCTGACAAACTTCATTCTGCTGTGGTTCCACAAAATGTAGATGCACTTTTTGGAATATTGGTGAACCTCTGCCTCCAAGGTGCTCTTTTCATACTAATCATATTACTGACCTGTTTCTCTAACCGTTTCCTTTTAGTATCCCTTAGTTGTCCAGGTTTTTGTTGCCCCATCCCAATTTAAAGATGAGTTGCTGTCTAATTCAAAATGAGCTAGTATTTTTCAGGAAAAGGTAAAATGTTTAGTTCACATTTTAGCATTCTAACGTTTTTGTAAGTGGGGCTGTACCTTCTGCACAGAGCATTTGTTTGGAGACACTATTCGGCTAATGCTTTGCAAAAAAAACAAAAAGCCCTTTATGAGATGATAAATGAGAACACCCAGAGCTCAAATTAAATACAGCAGTAATGATTTCTTGCTACACCGGATCTCTCCTTTCAAACAGGGGAGGGGGAAACCTCAATGGATGCATTTGACGGAGCAATCACTCAGGGTGTTTATGACAGGTGGAGGTGTCTGTGTGGAGGAAGGACTGCAGACAGATTTTTTTCCTTGTATAGGAGACTTAACAAACAGATGGAATCTGCAGTTTAACAGGAACATACACGGTTTATGTTTGAAATGTAACAAATGTGTGGTTTCATGCTGTTAAATCAAACTTCAAAGCTTCTCTGCTTCAAAACAGAAATATGACACAAATATTGTCCCACAATCATTGTATTTATTGAAAATAATAAAGCTCCTTCTTCCCCAACAAATAAAAGCAGAGGTTATCTGTAACTCTTATGAAAGGGAGAGCCAAATAATCAGCTATAATCTCAGAGTTATAAATCTTAATCTTCTCAAATGAAATTGCTCTTCAATTCATTTTCAGTCCTGCTTGATGAAAGCATCGAACCGGTGCCAACTGACAAAGCACAAAATTATGTAACGCGCAAAACTGTAAATCCTCCCGGCGCTGCAGTACCAGGCAGGGACGGGAGGAGCCTGGTGCTCCTGCTGGATTACCCGAGCCTTAGGAATGACACCAGAGTGAGGTGGATTATAAACTCTGTTCCAGAGAAATCCCTCTCACTCCAAGCTTTAGGTTCTTGGTTTGGTAGCAAAAGTAAGGTACCCCGTGTGGCCGGGCATTTCTCTGGGCAGCGTGGTGGTCTTCAGTGAGATGGAGGCGTGGTTCGGAGGAGCAGCGGGAGTCGCCTCCTCTGTGGTTTCGGGATCAGGGCCGAAATCTGGCAGCGGTAGAGAGACAGTTCGGACATCGTACTCTCTCAGCAGCACCTCCGTGGTGCTGATGTCTTCGAAGCCCTGATCCTGCAACGCCTCGCATGTTTTCTGAACTTGCTCTATGCATGGAGAGAAGGAGCACAGCCGACCACCTGCAGGAGACGCAGAACAGAAAACAAACCACAAGTAAACACGAAGCTCCCAAAAAAGTATCAAGACCATGTGTGACCACAATCGTTTAAGCGCCCTTTGTTGTCAACTTATCCCAGTATTGGTCAGCTCATGTTATTTAGAGAGGTAATGCAACATAATCGCTGCTTTGAAAATAATCATGACATCACTTCCTGTCTAGCTTCTAAAACACTACTTTCAGTAACCAACTGCAGTCTCCTGTGCAGCTGAACAAGTGCGTCTGCTACCGTATCTTGTTTTTCCCGATATATATAAAACTCAAAGCTCTCTTCTACGGTCCTGTCAGAATTCCTGCTCTTGAAAGATATCCAGTGTTCATGACCATTAAATTGAGCCCGAAAACCTTATTTTGTCAATGTCACGGCCAAACAAGGTTTGTATTTGTCTTTAAAAAGACAAAAACCAATATTTCAAAGCAGGGTGTGAGTTCTAGTTTTTGGCACGTGTAATCAGCTGTAACGTTATCATCAGGACAGCGGAAAGCATTCTTGTTACCGTCACCAGATTCAGGTTTGCGTCTCAAAAAGTGTTGCAGTAACAGGAATGAGCTGTCGTCGCCTCAGTGTCCTGGTACAAAGTCTGTTTTTTATCCATATTTTCAATAGTCTGAAGTAAGATCTTTGACCTGTTACTGTGCAAACTGAACAACAATTACCGTCAGACTGCCAGGTTGTATTGACTCCCAACCCTTCTGTTTAATGTCAGTACGAGACATCTCTGCACATCTTAATCTGTTTAATCTGAGTTTATCTGCTAATCATTACACAGTATCATCTTTAGAGTTATTTTCATCACTCTTTCTCAAAGCATCCAAGTATAGAAAGTGTTCCACGTTTATAGTCTGAAAACAATTCTCCTCAAAAACATCCCTGAATGAAGATTCATAACATAAACCAGATTTGTAGACCTGATATGGACCGAGAAGACATTGAAGTATCACCCCTGGGATCCCTACGATACTACACCTTCTATTAATAATTTGTTTCTTTCCAAACACCCTGTAGCACTTTCCAGGCATATTTCCTTCCTAACAAAGCAGTCCTGTGACCTGCTGAGTCCAGACTGCAGCTTGCGGCTCATCAGGGGATAAGCCGGTGCTTTAATGAACACAGATCACCTACTGGCCACGGCCTTTCGTCTCCAAATGAATCCTTGCTGTGATCGCAGCGTGAGGCTGGAGCGACCAGCCAAGAAAACTCTCACTGGCTGTCCTGAAGCCCAAAGAATGTGACTCTGAGCGATGCAGCTGCATTGGTCAGGGGTTAGGGTTAACAAATTTAAACATCTTAGAGTGAAAATCTTAAGTGCCTTAATAGGGGTTTAATATGGAGAATATAAACTTTTCTAAAACCAACACCAACTAATGTTTCAAAATATGAATATGGTGACACCAAGACAAGCAAGTGAAACACACTCAGTCTAAATCTGTGGATGTCTGTTTGGATGTCTCTGATTGAGCTGCTTATGTAATCAGAAGGCTGCCGTGTGGCTCTCTGTCATCTGTAACCTGTCGTTGTTCAGTCACATTCTACTCATAGACCTGCTCTTGCACCACATTATACAGCATTTATTGTAGCACAGAAAGAACAGGCAGGTCCACCACCACATACACTACTAGCAGAGTACCTGCTCTGGTTACAAACCTAAAGTCTGACCTGATGGTTGCACTGAATGCAGATGTCACAACAAAAAAAAGAGCAAAAGAATAAGATGTTTACATTTTCGTCTTTGATTACTGGCTTGTTGTTTCATGCTACAGATACAGGAGTGACCCTACGCTGTGTCCCTAAATATAACTTGTAGCCCAGAAGATTACAGCCGTCCTCTGCAGCTCTTACTTGCCACTGTTGCCGGTTTTTAAAAATCACTTAACACCCAGAAGTGGAAAAAATACTGCATTTTGACTCATGTGGCACGGCTGACAATAAAAGGATCACATCTGCAGTCCATTGTGTCTGTAAACACTGAAGGAGACGGCGGGATTATTGAGATACTGGTCGTTCCTTTGGCCAACAGAACCAGCGGTCTCCCTCGAGACAGCATTAAACACATTCAACAGCGGTCTCCTGGAAACCACGGTGAATACACAGGGAGGGGCTGGGTTGATGATTATACAAGGGTGTTTCAAATGGTTATTAGGGGCCCCGAATATCAGCCGCACAAATGGCTTTAATATATGCACGAAACTCTGATTCCTAGTTGTAAAGTTTAAGGTTCTTGAGTGTCTGAGACCATGGGACATGTTTGCTTTATACTTGCATAATACCACCCATAAGTCTGCGAGGGGGAGCTCTGATAGGATTCAGGATCCTTCTCAGGGAACAGCCGAACACAGGGCCGGGCTGCTTGCCAAAACATTAGGAGAATTACAACTTTGAGAGAGAAAGAGAAATATTTCCCTGCCCCTTGTCTCACACTCTGTTGACTAAAGAAAACGCGCTCTCAGCTATTTTATTCCTCCAGTCTCTGCAGTTCTCAGGCAGGTTCTGAAGATGGAGAATTTCTTTTCAACAGAATAAGATGTATGAGTTTTTAATCATGACAGAAGCTGTAGATGATAATCCCACCAGAACCCTGGTGTTTTAATTGATTATGATATGGCCTCAGCAGAAAGCACGTCTCTTTCACTTCATGTGGGAGCCTGAGAGTGTGTAAACCCCACTCCTGGGGACTGCATCCCTATCACCAAGCACACAACACCCCATTCTACTTCTATCTTTGTTAGTTTGTTTACTATTACATCTTTTTGTGTTTAGCTGGAACATATTGGGGCATTGATGTTCTGGGGAAAACCCAGTTTGAACAGTGGGCAGTAAACCAAACCTTTCCTCGTGGAGCCTCATCAAGCAGCTCTCGGCCTGCAGCATAACCCTGTATGGTCATGGGACTGCTTCTGCAACAAGGCTGCACTCTATTTATCTCTATCTTTGTGTGTGTGTGCGCGCGCATGCACGTATATGCATGCAAGGGCCAACAGCTCATGGATGGAATATGTAGCTGTGGCACCATAAAAGGGAGTCAAAGAGGTGGTGGGAGAGTTTCAGGGCAGCATCCTCGTCCCCTCTGCATTCCTGCTCATACTCGGCTTACTTTGTAAAATCATTCATGAACTCTGGCTTTAAGATTCATAAAATACTAATCTTCTGCATATTAACTCTGACTTGGATTGAGATGTTAAATTAAATGTGACTGTGAAAGAAAACTTCAGTGCTTGTCGTGGCAGAATAAATATTGACACCAACTCCAGTTTGTGTTTTCAATGCACAGATGAAATTTAAACCCAGGATGTAGCAGCTAAGCTAAGCAAGTGTTCACCTACACAAGTGTATTCCAGTATTTTCGCCAAGGTGACTTTCTCAGGGCAACTATGTAGAGCTCAGCAGATTCTCATTACAGAGGACAGAGCCATGGTTTTTGGCTTAAAGTGTTTTACAGTAAACAAAATATGAACTCTCATGTCCACAAAAGCAGATCTTTGTTTATATAATTTCTGTGGCAGTATTTGTGCACATTAACAATAAAGCAAAGAATATACTTTCTCACTGTGTTACTCATCTAGTGTTGGGCTGTGCTAATGGATTATTTTGAGAGTGGCCGGTGACCACGATGGAAAGTTTTTCCTGTTCGGACCAGGGCCGACCCATCAGATGTAACGGATTCTGTGTTGACCTGCCGCATCCTGACGTGAACCTCTACAAATGTAACCATCAGGTCGTGATGCTGATCACAACAGCTGTGACTCTGCATGGAAGCAAAAGGCCATGCAAACCAAAATAACCACGACAGACTGAACTAAACAAGCATCTTTCTTCTTCTTCTGAAATAAAAGGTAATCTATTGTGGGGTTTAACTGCATCTTCACCTGGAGGGCGGTAGAGTTCTACAGTAACAGTATAGCCTACTGTCATTTCCTCATTTTCAGAGCCAATTCATGCATGAACCCCACTGATTCTGAAACAGATAAATAGGACACATGGTAGGAATGTGGCCAATGTGTTCTCAGATTAATGTGAAACTTCTCAAATAACCCCCACCCCTTTAAAAATAAATAAATTAAATAGTCATTGGGCTAAAGGTGCAGATCTTGTGAGCTCTACACAGCTCATGCAGTCTGAATTTATCGCTAACCACTGGTCCCCCCAGTGAACTGCCAACATGCCCGGGCATGCTGCAGATCCTGGTTGTCAACGACGCCTACGTGCTTTGTAGCTCACTAGCAGAGTTTGGATTGTGCTCCTGTTACTATGAAATACCACAAGGGCAAGGTTAATGAGAGCCGAAGAGCAGGATCGATGGTTGTTCTGGGAGTGCAGAGTGTGGCGACACGGCCGGGGGGAGATAAACTCATAGACTGGTATTTTAAAATGTGCCCGTTCACAGTCATGTTCCTGAAACACCAGGACGAGTCACGCCAAAGTCATCATCAGGTGGTGCTGATTATTTGTCTGACAACACACACTAAGTACACGTACACACAAAGCAAAGTACTTAACTATCAGGATCCAGATTCTCTTTCCTAATTTCTGCATATAGTTAGATCGCAGTCAGACTTAGTGGAAAAATATTTCTTACACATTTATGTGAAGAACAGGTAAACATGAGCTGCAGCACAGCTCGCAGTTTGGAGGAATCTGTATCTCCAGCTGGAATTGATCCCAAAACCTTTTACTTTTCCACCTGTAATCTTTCTGTGTGCTATCTGGGAAGACCTCTGTCTCCTGCTGATGCCCGGTTACAGAAACACAACAGGTCAAAAATAGAGCATGAGCCTACAGTCAGCCATGATGCAAACCATCATTGCTCGACCTTGCAATTTGTAGACTGAGCTAGCTGAAACACCCTGACTTGATAGTCATCTTGCTACACGCTCATTAGAGCTCTCCCCCTCCCTCACATGCACACTCACTCTTACCGTGCTTCTTCATAGCAACTTTGGCGTGTCCCACTGCATCCCAGGGTCTGGGGATGTCAAGGAAGACTGCATCTGCCACCCCTGTCACTCCAAAGCCATCCTTGCACACATCCTGGTTCCTGACGGTGACCAGATGATCCACGCGATGCTCCTTAAACTCCTCGGCCACCTTCTCTGCGCGCTGCTGGTGGAACTCCACTGTGTGGAGGTGACCTGTTGGGGCAATGGTGCGCAGGATGGCGTGGGAGAGGGAACCACTACCTGTACCTAGAAAACCACAGACAACAAGGGTCACGTAGTGAAACACAGAACATCTGAGAAGAACGCTTTAGTCTACACGAAACGGCCATTTCAAAATAAAAGTCAGCAAGCACAAACTAAATAACCAAGAAAGATTCAGACTTAAGGTATTATCAAACCTCATCTCTGTGTGTGGACAAAGCACTGCTAAAGAACTGGTCTTGGACAACACTTCACATTATGTTGCATGTATAGCAATCTCACTGACTTCCCTTAAATGACCAGTCTAGATACAGATACAAATTTTCGGGTTAAGTATTCTACGGAACAACGCAATCTCACAAAACCTCAAAATGAGGTGCTGTTGTATTTTAGAATAGACAGTAAACGCTGTCCTCAGTCAGTAGAGCCAGATCACAGATCCGACTACAACACACACCCACATTTTCACACTGCTCTGCTGTCTACTCTGGACGATAAGTGGACGCTACATTTCCGAGCAGGCCTTTTTCACCCTGAAGCAGCCCCGTGCTGTGCCCTAAACAAAGCCCACTAATTTACAGCTTGTGAACAAATGACACAAGTGATTGTGATTTTACAGGGAAAGTTGGGGGGGGTGGAAGGGAGGACACCACTCTTCATGTGACTTGTTCGGGCAAGGAGTGTCGGGAACACAGCCAGAGGCCAGCAGATCCCCTCCTCCTTCTTCTCTCAACATTACATCACCACGGCCTTTGTTATTGTGGTGACAAAGAAGGCAGTGTTTAATACACGGCAGCGCTTTGACTTGCTCAAAGCTCAAACTGCTGGATTGGATGGTCTGTGCCTGCAAACACAGAACATTGAAAAACTGGAATGGCTGCAGCAGGAAACACTGGACCACATTAGAAGCTGGGGATACTTTAATAACGAGCCCTGTACAGGGCTGACAGAGCACGTCGTTTAGAAATGTTTTCGACTTACATTGCCTCATTTACAGAAAATGAAAACTTAGTCATTGTTTCTGTAGAAAGACTGAACTGGAAATTCTGAGTCACTGCACTAAATTAAGGTTAGACTTTGGTCAAAGGGGGGGGAAAAAAAAAGCACACACTGATATAATGACTACAGTATCAAGAACATTACTGATGGAAACCTTGCAGATGCTAAAACAATGAGAAATCTAGGTGGTGATATGATGCACCGCACTGTAACACTGCAGAGAATTTTGGTAAGACACTTGTTTATAAACCAGAGTTTACAGTGGAGGCTCAGACAGTACCTAAATGCTACTTGCATACTCAGACCATCAGCCAATGACTAAAAGTCTCTGGACCTCAGGCGTCATGCCAGGATAGTGACATGCTCAGTTTCCATTATAGTTACCCTGATTAAAAGGGAAGAATGATAGCAAAGTCTGGCATACACACATACTAACGGGAACTTTCGAAATTTTAAATTAAACCCAGAAAATGAGTTTTTAATTACAAACTGGCATTACCGTTCATCATCAGTGCAGCGTCTGAGTGCAAAGTCTGGAAAATCTGGAAAAGGACCACAATTGATAACAAGTGTCTCTCTAAATGGAGACAAATTAAAACACTGAGAATGAGAGAGTGCTGGTACTGCAGAGATGAGGACTGCTCCACTTAACATCCGAGTGCACTTATTTCTCACTTTAGGACTTAATACGATAGGGACTATGGAATACTGGTTTCAGTATGAGCCAAAAACTGAAAAAGGGAAACTCGATTATGATGTGATACCACACTAAAACAGGACAAACATCTAAAAACAGGACATATAGAAGCAGCTGGTTTTACACAGAACAACAGAAAAAAATAGGCATCATTGAAATGATGATGATCAAATTTTAGCAACAACAAGACGAAAAAAAAGGTGTAAGCAGTGCGACGCATTTACAGGAGACATGCTGTGAAAACTGTGAGATACCCTTCCAATGTGAGGCTTTCACGCCCATTCTGAGTAATGACGTTACAACAAAGAGTCATGTTCTGACTAAGTGTTGGGACACGAACAGTTGACCTTTACTATAAGTCGAGAAAGTGCATTTCAATGATTTTAAAAAGCCTCTATCAACATTTCTAATTTGCACACAGTGTTACACTGATTTTAGTGGTTACAATGTTTATTGTTGCATTTCAGGTTTATCATGCTAAACCTGCTCTTTAGTACTAAGGGTGTAGTGTTTGAAACTGACATTCCTCCCAAAAACCCCAAAAGGAAATTCATCAGACTTCCTTTTCTGAATGTTTTTTCAAAGTTTTAGACAAGTTGAGTTATTTCCCTGCGGTTCATGAGCAGCACTGCTAACGAGACAAAAAGGATCATGGGTATTCTATGATGTATTAAAAATAAATCAAACTAAAAACACTAGATACTTATAGCAATTAATATTAAATTAGTATTCACAACCTTTGCTCAGTGCAGCAGCAATAACAACCACAAGTCTTTTTGAGTATGACGCAAAACTTTTGGCAAACTTTCTTTTTAGGTTTCCTCCATTCTTCTTAAACATCATCAGGTTGGAAGGGGGCTGTTGGTGCACAGCCATTTTCAGAACTCCCCAGAGATGTTCAATCAGGTTCAAGCCTCGCTACCGGCAGCGTCACTCAAGGACGTTCAAAGAGTGGTCCCAAAGCCACTCCTTTCTAATCTTGGCTGATTGCTTAGGGTCATTTTCCTGTTGGAAGATAAACCTTCAGCCCAGTTCAGAGTCCAGCGCACTCTGGGGCAGCTCATCTGGAGCAAAGATGTCTCTGTACAAAACAGCATGATGGTTCCACCACCGTGCTTCACTACAGGGATGATATTGGCCAGGTGATGAGCATGACACTTTTTTTCCTTTGCATTCAGACCAAAGAGTTTTATTTTTGTTTTAGACAGACCAGAGATTTTTTTTTATTTTTCATGGTCTCAGAGTCCTGCAGGTGCCTTTGGCAAACTCTTTGTGGGCTGTCATGTGCCTTTTACTGAGGAGTTGCTTTCATCTAACCCTTCTACCATACAGGCCTGATTGGTTATCCTTCTGCTCTCCACAGAGTAACACTGGAGCTCTGTCAATGTAGCCATTGGGTTCTTGGTCTTCTCACTTACTAAGGCTGCTCTACCACGATTGCTCAGATTGGCCAGGTGGCCAGCTGTAGGAGGGGTCCTAATGGTTCGAAACGTCTTCCATTTACTAATGATGGAGGCCAATGTGCTGCCTTTCTTTTTCCTTAGATCTGTCCCTTGATACAATCCTGTCTCTGAGGTTTACAGAGAATTCCTTGGATTTCATGGCTTGGTTTGTGCTTAAATTTTATTTATACAATACCAACTCACAACAACAGATGCCTCAAGGCAATTTATATGGTAAGGTAAAAACCCTACAATAATACAGACAAAACAAAAAACCCTCCAATGCAGATTTATCGATTTTTGTTTTTCATTTTTAATAAATGTCACTTTGTCAATATGGGGTATTTGTTTGAGGAGGAGTTTTGAAGGTAAAATGAAATTAATCTATTTGGATTAAGGCTGACAAATTGTGGGACAAGTAAAACGCTGTAAATACTTTCCAGATGCTCTGTACTACATCAAACATGTAGCTCTTGTCCTCGTTAGGACATGGGAGACTGTCACATGGTGCGTGTCGCTTTTAAATTTTCGGAATCTTAAACCTTAGTGTTTTAGATTCAGACATGTTTTACAACGCAACATGTAAGAATCAACCACATCCATCTTTTCTCCACTGGGGAAAACAAACAAAAAATACCTACATGACTGTACATGCTACCAACTGAGAGCTTTGCTTCAATGCATGAGTTTAAGAAATGAATCATATCAATGTTTCTAATCTCCTCCCACAACAAGGCGTCAAGTCAGCTGGTAGCCACTGTACAAGAGGAAGTAGTGATAAAGCCAGAGTGGGGGAGGGGGCTGAGAATGGGAATACAACTGACCTGAACTGAAGGTCATTCGTGCTTACTGTTCCTCATCTTGTTCCTACATCGAGTACAACATGGTTACTGGCCAGATGAAATGCAAAACCCTGACAGAGGTCACATAATTTAACTTCCCAGCAATTTAGAAAGTGAAAGCAACAGCAAAATGTCATCTGATCATTAACTTGTGATGTGTGAATGACCCTCAATTCCAAATGTTTTAGTTAAGCTGCTTGAGAGCCAGCTGTAAGAGGATGTTGTGGCTAATGTTGAGAGTGATCATTACAAAGGAGTAAAGTTTAAAAATGGCCAGCTTCCATTGGTCCCTTTGAGTCGTCTTATACAAGATATAAGCGCACAAATGTAGCTTAAAACTGAATCAGACTTTCAAGTAGCTAAAGAGAACCCAGTTATACAACGGAAAGGTATTTATTGTACTTTCAGATTTAATTATTGAGGTAAATGATCTGATAATACACATCTGTAACGAAGATAATATAAACATCAACGATTAGCAGTAAACTGAAAGGTAAAATCAGAGCTGGATATTTTCAGTGAAAGGGATAAGTGAATGCCCTGTTGTAAAGAAAATGTATCTTTTAAAGACTTATCCTCAAAAAATATTTTTGATGACGCATTTCTGAGGTCCTCTGGAAAAATGCTGTTTATGCAGCCTGGAAAAATCATCTAGAAATACTTTCCACTCCACAGTCAGACACACTGTTACCAACCAACAAAAGCACTGTATAAGCAAGGTGTCAGATCCACTCTGGGATTTCTTAAACGTTAACTTCTAAACAACAAATGTTGTTCTGCTAAAGAATGGGCAAAGATGAATAAATATTGTGCTTTGCAAAGGCCAAGTTGAGTCTTGGGATTAATCCAACAGAAATGGTTTGGAAGGACATGAAGGGAGCAACCACCAGCATCCCAGTTTAGTGTATTCTGGGCGCTACAACTGAGCATCGGGCTAAAATTTCAGGCTAACGTCAAGGTGCAGAGCTAACTGGCACTTATTGCTAACATTTAGGGCCAGAAAGTGGCATGTAAGTGCAATCCCCAAACAGCCCTCATAGGTGTGGTTAGATTTATGGGTGATTTACAGAGGTTTTGCGGTTTTCTAAAGACATGGGCAGTCGATTAATTTCAATATCAAGAGCAAAAAATAAGACATGCTTTTTTTGGCGTCACTGCAATTAACTGAAAATAAATTGCATGTTGCAAACATTTATTTGAAGCGCTTGACTTAAATATTCTGAAACCTATATTTAGGAAATTTAACAAAAAGAATGCATATGCAACAGGGTTTCCACGTCTTACACACGATCATGTCACTGTGCTCTCTTTATAAATACTAAAAAAAGGAGTAAAGGCTTCGGCTCACACTTGCCCAAGCGCTAAATGTTATCCTGACTTGATGTTCCACCTTCTGACATGTACGGTGTTACCCTTAGCAAATATTTGACAACTTCATTTGCTCTGGACCTGATTGATGACGCCTGATAAAGCTGTGAAGAAAATGAAGCCAGCAGGAAATCATTACCTACAAACCTTGGAGACCAACTTGCCTTCAAGGTGACTCCTCTACAGGAATAAATGCTCCTTCAGCAGGTTTAGCATGTCAGCACAAGAACAGCAAAATTATCACATCCAATCTCTGCTTGTTTACACAGCTCACTGGCAAAAAGTCTCCACAGCACATACTCGCTGTTGTTGTTGACTGTAAGGCTGAAATTTGTGAGTCACCACTGAAATGCTGATTTGTACCTCATTGACAAAAATGATGCTCAAGCGCCCCAAATAAAAAACTATAATCATTCAGGAGTTTACTTAACCATGTGTTTTATCTGCTATTCTAACTTTATTTGTTTAATAATTAAAGGGAAGACTTTTGTTGTATTCTATCTTGGCATGATGAAGCACTGCACCACACGCACACATCTTCTCCTACCCTCCTTTCTGCTTTCAGACTAAGATAAAGTGCAATCCATAGCCAAACACAATAACACACTCTGGGTGATTGCAATTAGACAAATGGAAATGATGGCCAAGCAGTGATTGGAGGAATCCCCGAGGACAAAAAAAATGGGAATGACACTAAAACTGCAGGTTACATAATGTCTGAATGTTCAGAGACACATCTGTAACAATCCCATAATGTTCAATACGAACAGCTGAGTTTCATTACGTGACAACATCTGGCTAGAACTCCAAGGTGTAAACAGGGTGATTCAAATGAGGCGATACTTAAAAGCTGCAACAGAAAAGATTTGAGGGCAAACTAAATTAAAAAATGCAGGACGTAACAAATCAAACTTTGCCACTTTAAGAGTAAAAAAACATTTGTTATAAATCCTCAGGTGAGACATTCTAAAAAGAGGATTTACAGCTTACCTGAACAATGTAACATTTTAATATTTAAGAGTTTCTTGGAGCTTAATTTAACATTTTCTAATGACTTCCACAACAAGCAAAGCTGCACAGGTCACTTACTTTAAAAAAATAAAAATTCAGCTGATGAATGTTGGATCTTACTAATGGATGACATCTCTACATCCATTTCATGAATGTCTGACAGAAGACACATGCGTTACCCCACTCCAGCTACAGGTTGGATAATAAGCATGTGCTTGACAAGTCAACCTTGTAAACATGTAAAACCTGTCTGTACAGCAAATTACTGCGAGGATTCAGTCGTCTGTTTGCTAAATACTAGGAAGAAAATATTAGTACCCAAGTCATCTGATTGCCTAACATGAGGTGTGGTAAGATTAGATGCTACTACACTAACAGGAGAGACATGCAGAGCTCAAAGAGGGACTACTAAAGTTCTCAATAAATCTGTTTACAAATAAACAAAACAAACAAACAAAAAAAAGAATCAATGCTAAATCTGTCAGCAAAACTAGGGAATCATGTTACTAAAAAACCCACACAGAACAAGTGGCGCTTCAAAGAACAGCTGATTAGTCCCTTGTGAATGCAGAATAATATTTTGGAGTGACATGCACATCCCAAATCATAGGTTAAGGGTTGAACATAGGTTGACTTGCTAACAAAATCATGACAGAAAACAGCTGAATATTTGATGACAGAGACTGGTGTAGCATCAGCAGCATCCACCTTTAAGACTTGACTTTATGCTCAAGCAGGAGCACTGATACCTTTTTAGTCAGCAGTGACCCTATAAAAAGCCACACAGACCCTAAAGAGGGATGATGGTCATAATCTACCCAATATAACTGAGCTGACAGCTGCAGTGAACAGACCTGTGAGTGAGCTTCAGCTTGATAATCGCTTGCTAATTCAAATAGACCAGTTTGTCCCAGCATCAATAAAACACCCAGTATACATAAAGTTTGTTTTAAAACAGATTAAAATAGCAATCCAATAACATAGTGCACTGAAACCTTTCACATCAATTGAGATCACATTTCTTTATGATTTTCTATGTATTTGGAATATATTGTTAAAGCAAACACACACACTGATAACCCTTCCTTTCTAGAACGGTTTCCATCCACGAGACATCACCATGATGCCACCCTCACCTGACTCGCACACGATGGAGCCTGGCTTCAGCTCCAGCATCATGGTAATGAAGGCGATGTCTGTGGTGTAGAGGATTTGTGTGCGGTGCGGCAGGGCAACTGTCCACAGCTCTGGCGTTGGGTGGAGCACATGGAACCATCCTTTGCTGCAGGTCACCTTTGACCCGTAACGCTGACCAATCAGGTCTGTGGAGTGGCGAATGACTCCATAGCGTGTCTGCGTTTGGGCACCCTGCTGCACCTTGACAGGCATCACATTGTTGTGGCTCAGGTAAATGATGGCAACATCCCCATCTTGAATGAAGTCCGAGTACTCCACAAAACTCATCGTGAGCACGGCCACTCTGGAAAAAGAAGACGGGCCTACTTAAAGGGCATTTTTTCTTTTTACTATTTTAATTACACTGATGTAGTTGGTTGATCACTAATTTGACATATTTCACTCAACTTACAACTTTAAAATCAGGATAAGCCAGGGGTGGGCAATTCCAGGCCACGAGGGCCGGTGTTCTGCAGGTTTTAGATCTCACCTTGGGTCAACACACCTGAATCACATGATTAGTTTGTTACCGGACCTCTGGAGAACTTCAGGACATGTTAGGGAGCTAATTTAGCCATTTAAATCTGCTGTGTTGGTTCAAGGAAACATCTAAAACCTGCAGGGACACCGGCCCTCGAGGCCTGGAGTTGCCCACCACTGGGACAAGCCATCACTGTGAAGGGATTTTTTTTTTTTTTATAACAATTTCTTTTTACCTACAATCTACAGTTCAATTTAGTTTGCAAGCATCTCATGAGGGGAAAGGATGTATAAACTAATATGTTTTACCAAATCTTAATATCTTCCCATTTTGACATTGTAGATTCTGGTTGATCGTTTTGCAAACAATATCTTTTTAACTTTGTTTTCAATTGTATTTTCATTTTTGCACATTACAAACAAGCGGAAAAGGTAGTCTGCTGCTGATGCAGGCTCCTTGTTGCTTTGGTAACAACTGTGCCACTGTCACACGTTAATTGACGGAGCTGCTCGTGAATTGTCACGCGCACTGAACGTTGCTTATTAAATCCAGTATCGTTCAACCTCAGGACCAACGACTGTTTTAGTTCATCTGAACGGCGGATCTACTTTAACCAGCTTCTCCTTCAAGTGAAAAAAGGACAAATTTATATCGGAGAAACATGGAGAAGATGTCAGTGAGGTGACTTTACAGTTATATTTCTATTTGTTTGTTAGTTTTAAAGACAACTTTTTTTTTCTCTGGTATTGAAGTCAAGCAAACTGTGATGGCTTTGCCTATTAGGGGCAGTAGATCGTGTTATATTACCTCTTCGCTTAAATTTAATTTCTGTTTATAGTAAAATAAAGAAAAACAAGTCAATAGAGAATACGTTTTGTGTAAATGATGCTAACGTTAGTTACCTGAGCAAACTAACGTTCATGTTTGGGTCGCATTTACTGTAAATGTTTTTGCGTGTTTGACTGGTTTTGTGTTTAAAGTGGCAAAAATTGTAACTCCACAAAACCGGCAAAAGGCCACAGTGCAAAACGTCTGAAAACATAAGTCAACTTACGAAGTTTTCGTTTCAACGTTTACATGCTAACGTTAGCGATGCTAGCACCTGTTAGAACACCGGCTAACGGCTATTAGCGGGGGAAAAAAAGCAGCCGTTGGAAGCTCTCCACCTACCTCCTTCAGAAGTAGTGTTCTTTGACTGCTGGACAAAACAAGCAAAAAATAGACTTAAGAGGACCAATTCTGTTCTTAATGCGGCTCTATGTTCAGCAGTGACATCCATTCATTCCTCACTCACACATGTGGCTTTGTTTTCAGAGGAAGTTGAATCGATGAAACCGGAAGATAACCCGGTGTACAAAGCAGCAACAATCAGTAAAAACCTCTTTTGCCGAAAACCTGCAGATTCATATGTTTATTTTGTGCAGTTGGTTTGCGAATTTGCAAATTTCGCCTTTGGCAAATTTTTTTTTTTACCATCTGTACGATTATTTCCTGAACATTAAATAGGATAATTGTAAAAAAATAATAATAATACAACAACAACAACAACAACAAAAACAGTTATCACCAGTAAGTTAAACTAGTGGATGTAAGATTGTAGTTTTACCGTAGTAGGAGAAAAAAGAAATATATGCTACTATGTATTCGTTTGCACTTTAAGTTGCATTCTGTTTTTTAAAGGTGCTGATAATTTGTCTAAAACTAGAAACCAGAAAGCTGAACGTGTAATAAGTAATTTAATGCACTGCTGCAAAAATGCAATAAAGACCACAAAAAACAGAAATGGGAGTGAAATACCAGCGAACAAAAGGAATCCTCGCTGGAGCGCGTCCAATTGAATGAATGGACTACAAATACTGACCAATGGGAGCGGAGGATCGTCTGCTATAAATCACCATCTCAAGTCTTTAGTCCGGTTGGAGAGCTGCTGGGACGCTGCTGGTGGCTTGTGAGCTCCTCGGTCAGGAAAAATAGGGATCTTTGTATCAAGCCCTGGTGGCAGTAGTAATAGTAATAATCCGCAAATTCTACAACAGGTAAGATTTTCGCTCAGTTTAATTTAGAATTAGGTCGCACCGGCAAAATCTCTTTAGCTTTTACGATGAAATTAAAGGCGCTTTTTACTACAGGAACTAATGTTAACATTTGAGTAGTTTTTTAAGGTGATTAAAAAAAAAAGAAAAAGAAATACGATCAATTATGCTTAACAAAACTGATGTGGTGCATGTGTTGTCACCTGCTAAATGCGCTGCACAGCGGGATGAATCGTTTATCTGCTAACCCCCCCCCCCCCCCCCCCCCCGAAACTAACACCCATTTGTATGTGCATGTCAGCTGTAGACTCAGTCCTGACTCTATCGGTATTTTGCGGTTTGTTTGGGGGTTTTTTCACCGTCTCTCCCTTCCGTCCTCCGACCAGGGATCAGCCATGCCTTTCGGTAACACGCACAACCAGACGAAGATGAAATACTCCTCCGAGCAGGAGTACCCGGACCTCAGCAAACACAACAATCATATGGCCAAGGTTCTGACTCCTGCTATGTATGAGCGGCTGAGGAGCAAACAAACACCCAGTGGATTTACTCTGGATGATGTCATTCAGACTGGGGTTGATAACCCAGGTATTTATTTAAAAAAAAATAAAAAAATAAAAAAATAAAAAATCCCAAGCAGCTTTTCAGCCAAACTACCATCTGTTCGGTCTGATCCACTGCCTGTAATGGTCTCAGCGGTGCTTTGTGTCCCTGTTTGTGTGAGGGGGAGGCTTTTTGCACTGTGACCTTGTTAAGGGGATAAAGTCAACCAATTTTTACAAACATATGGAGTACTGATTCTATTCGAACCTGCCACTCTCCTCTAAATGGGTTTCCATTTTCAGGCCAGTATTGCACAACTTAAAAGCAAAGTGTAAAGATTACCAGAGTTACATAATGTATGCAGCTGATAGTCCCTGCTGCTTTCAGTTTATTATGTGCGATATTCTCTACTGTATTGAAGACTACAACACAAATGAAGTTGATGTTATAACCCTTCAGGTTGGGATGACCTGGTAGCTGTAAACTGTATGGCAGGTAACTCTCCTCACCCTGTAGACTGTTTCTGTTTAGCTCTGACAAAATGGTCAAGCTGACCCTGAAGAGGCTGTCAGCTGAGGATGAGTACCCAGATCTCAGTCAGCACAACAACTACATGGCCAAGGTTTTAACCCAGGACATGTACAAGAAACTGAGAGAGAGGGCTACACCCAGCGGCTTCACCATAGATGGTGTCATTCAGACAGGGGTTGACAATCCTGGTACAGTAACAGTCCCAGTCTGAGCCCTGACGACACAGAGCACATTTAATTTGTGAGGATGTTTGTTTGTATATTGCTGTCCGCGGTCTCTTGTGACCCTGTTGGCTTCACGTGCAGGCCACCCCTTCATTATGACTGTGGGCTGTGTTGCTGGGGATGAGGAGACATATGAAGTCTTCAAAGACCTGTTGGACCCTGTGATCGAGGACCGACATGGAGGATACAAACCCACAGACAAGCACAAGACTGACCTCAACTCAGGCAACCTGAAGGTACCGCAGCTCTGCCATCGCTTAACAAAGCCGAATTTAACTCTGGAATCTCAGCCAAGCCTAATGTGACTCTGCTCTCTAAGGGTGGTGATGATCTCGATCCCAACTACGTGCTCAGCTCCAGGGTCCGAACAGGCCGCAGCATCCGCGGCTTCAGTCTGCCACCACACTGCAGCAGAGGAGAGAGACGCGCTGTGGAAAAGCTTTCCATTGAAGGTAAGGAGGCCTCTGTACTGAAAGAAGATGGTTAGTGACAGTGATTGTACTCTGCTGCAAATCACTAAGCTGATCTACACAGATGGAGACGGCCTGCCGCCAGATGATTGTTATATAAAAGCAACACAACTCTATGCCCTGAAACCAGTGATTCACGTTGCTCATGCTTGTGGACTCGTTTGTGAGGCAGTAGATGCCCCCTAGTGTTTGTTAAAATGCAGCACAGAAACAAAGGTGGATTAGACTCTTATGACCAATTTATTCTGATGCTAAAAACACTAGTAAATCTTTTTATCTTAATTTGATTTTCCAAAGCTCAGTGTGGAATTGGATCAGTTCAGCATTTTTTTCCCCCCAAACTGTTCATCACAGACCGGAACTGCAGCCTAAGAGTAATTTGTCCACAAATGTCATAGTGGATTTTTCATGTCTCAGATCTGTCATAAATCACGGCTCTTGTCCCTGCAGCTCTGGCCTCTCTGTCTGGAGATCTGAAGGGGAAATATTATGCCCTGAAGAACATGACTGACGCAGAGCAGCAGCAGCTCATTGATGACCACTTCCTGTTTGACAAGCCAGTGTCTCCTCTGCTGCTGGCCTCAGGGATGGCCCGCGACTGGCCCGATGCCAGAGGCATCTGGTAATGTCTAGTCTTTAATGCAGTTTGTCTGCCAGGAATATGTAAATCTCTCCACTGGTATTTTGACTTAAAATTGTATTTCCTGTCTACAGGCACAATGATAACAAGACCTTCCTGGTGTGGGTGAATGAAGAGGACCACTTGCGTGTGATCTCGATGCAGAAAGGAGGCAACATGAAGGAAGTGTTTACCCGCTTCTGTACCGGGCTCACAAAGGTTGCTAGAAAAGCCTTAAGTTTCTAATCACTGATCTTTAGCAGAGTTTCTGTTCACATTAGCAAGACTCTAAGAGCATATTCTTATCTGTGCAGATTGAGAGCCTGTTCAAGGAGAGGAGCCATGAATTCATGTGGAATGAGCACCTGGGTTACGTCCTCACCTGCCCGTCTAACCTGGGCACTGGCCTGCGTGCAGGTGTACATGTGAAGCTGCCAAACTTGAGCAAAAATACCAAGTTTGAGGAAGTTCTCAAGAAGCTGAGGCTCCAGAAACGTGGAACTGGTGAGCTTTATTATTTTAGTTCCTACTGCTGGAACTGGTTTGAGTGTTCTCCAAATTTAAAACTACATTGAGCACATTTTCATATTTCACGACTAGTTGCATTTTCCTGAGCAGTACATGACAAAGCCTTGTTTAGAAATGCTCCAAATGTCAGTTTCTGTGAGGTGTGTTGAGTTGCATTTAAAAACCCTTTTGCTTTACCATCAGGTGGAGTGGACACTGCTGCTGTGGGTGGTGTCTTTGACATTTCCAATGCGGACAGGCTGGGCTTCTCTGAGGTGGAGCTGGTGCAGATGGTGGTTGACGGAGTCAAACTGCTGGTGGACATGGAAAAGAGGCTAGAGAAAGGACAGTCCATCGATGACCTGATGCCCGCCCAGAAGTAAATCCCTCCCAAACTCCCATTCTCCTCCATTCCTCACCCACAGTCTACTCTGGTTGACTCCATCCTTGAATGCACTCTATTACAGCTGGGATTTGTATTTAAGTTGAAACTGTTCCTGTAAGTTCTGACATCAAATAAACTGTTCTGTTCAAAGCAAAGCCTGCTTGTAATTCATTGCAGTGAAACTGATGAAATATTTGGAATATTTAATACTAGTCCTGGTAGCTGTGGAAAGGCCTGTAGCTAATTTAAGGCAAATGCAGATAAATGCCACATTTTAAGGGGAGCTGCTGATCTCTTTACATCAGTCTGAACTACGACGAGAGCCACCACCACATTCATTTTAAATGCTGCACAAGATGAGGGGAAAAAAAAAAAATAAAAATCAATGCAGTGGAAGATTAGGTGCCCGACGCTTCCAAGTGACTCTGGTTGCACTTACTCCCTACAAAATGAACTTAAGACATTAAACAAGCTGCAAATTTCCTTAAATGCATTTCCTAATAACTCCAGCACCCATTATGCATCAGCCAGTGTCCTTAAATACAGCTAAGTTTCCACTGACTCTCCTCAGCTAGTATTAGACTGGAATCATGAGACTTTGCTCTTTGTTTTGGGAAACACTGATGCAAATGTCTCAGACATGTAATTTAGCCCTATCTTGGTGCAGATAGCACCGTTGAATTCAGTGAAGTTGGTGATAGAAGCAACTTGCAGGTAATTTTTTTTTTTTTCCCCCTCAAACCTTTGAGGCAAAGTTGGGAAACTTTGTTTAAGAGACCTGAATGAATAAACAAGCAGATGTCCCAACATGCACTGACATCAAATGTAATTTAGATGAAGCTGGAAACAAAAGCCCAACACTGATCAGACTCGAGGTTTAGGTTGACAGACACTTTAATTGAGACATGAGTGACCCTTAACCATGTGGGCATTTACATGGACTCCCCATCTCTACTTTTTAACAAAATACAAAAGGAGAAGAAAAAACAAAATGAGTATTGCAGAGAAGCCATCTTCAAAGTAAGATACATTATTTACACTGAAAACAGAACGCTACGTCATTTTCCTTTTTCCAGGAGAGAGAAAAATAAAGGTGAAATAAATAAGACCAGAAATGCTTTTTTGTCCACATTCACAGCATGACAAATCATATTCAACTCATTAATGTCGACCCTGTGCGGTCAGAACAGACTGAGATATTAGTAGGTAATTCGGTGATTATTGCCAAAAGCCTTAATCTATACATTATAATATTCAATACATACTCTGTGTTTTGTTTAGAAAAAGGAGACATTTGGAAACTGCTACTTGGATGATTGTACAGCTTAAATACTTCTAGATATATATATATGTATACTTTAAACCCTTTTGTTCATAGCTTTAACTCATTGGCAACTTTGGAAGCAATGTTTTTGAAAGCGATGGATGAGCCGGATATCCTTTTGAACCTGACGCCATTGAGGGAGAGACGGGGAAGCTTGCAAACCTCCATCTCCCACTGCACCAGGTTTTCAGCTCGCCCGTCTCCATGGACGCAAAGAAGCAGGAAACTCTCTTGCTGTTCGTAGTCGCAGTTGTTGGCGTCAAGCACCTTGCGAATCTCCCGCATGATATCACAGGGCTCCATGGAGCTGGTGGTCCTCATACTCCAAGTGAATCTGAGGGAGCGGGGTTTACTGTCTTTATTTTCCCCTTTTTGATCCCCAGGTACATGGCGACTGTTGGGAGAAAGAGACACGGAGGAGAGGTTTTAGCCTCACACAGTATTCCTCCTGCATTTTACAAAGCAGGATCTGTGAATATATTTGAAAGAAAAACATTTTATTTTGAAAAAAATATGTTTTAAACAGGCAGAAGCAGCAGGAATTAGTTTGAATTAAATCATGTTTTACACAGCTCTGATGCATTTCCACATGAGATTTTCTAGCCCCAGTTTGTTTATTTTCATATGAGGGAAACAAGCAACATGAAAAAAAAAAAATCATTTAAGTCTCAGCATGAAGCTGAAAAGCAGTGAAACTGACAAAATGCAGTAAAAACTTAAGATTGCACTTTATTTAAAGAAGCAAACCTCAAAGGTTTAGATTTCTTTCTACACAACTTTTATCATCATTCTTTACTCACCATTTGTTTGCATTTTGAACTCAAATATTTCACGTTTACTACATTTTGTCAGTTGTTTGATAGTGAGCAGCAAGTCTGAAAAACCCAGAAGACCGCTGCACTTTCTGCAAGCAACTTAAATCTGAGCCCACGTTTGACTCATTTCTTCAGGACCTACATCTCGTTGTTTTTATTATATTAGACACTTAGATTAGTCACACTTTTGTCCGCTTTACATTACTTCTAAATCTGGGATCCCATCTTTTTGCAGTTTTATATCCAGTGTGTTGACTTAATATTGAGTCAAGATGAGGCGCGCAAACTGTGACTGAATGTCATTTATTTAGTTTTATAATCATATAAAAGATAACCAGTCTGGCATATTGGACAAATTAAGCCCCTACGATATTTATACACTACAGCAGTCAAATATTTTTGAGAGTATTAATTAAAAGACTCTAGTGGAACAGATTAAGCAATAAAGGACAGTAATCACTGGATGAAGCTGTGATTAAAAGACCATCACCATCATCCACCATAGTCTTGTAAATTATCTGTAATTCAAAGATATTAGGGTTAGTAATGTAAGTACTGGGTAACAATGAAAAGCAAAATTATCCTGTACGCATTAGAAATGGTTCTGTTCTAGTCCTCGTCTATATTTTGACCTGTTTTTGCTCCTCCCATCACTTCATTTTGAATTTAATTTTCATTTCTTATGTTCATTAGTTTCAAATTCATTTACATTGTAACCAATATGATCATTCAGAGGATTAAAACGTTTCTGGGTTTTTCCACATATAAATTTTTATTCTCTGGAAATTAACTTGTATGTAAACTGGAGCTAGACACATGGCGGCAGTCTTTGAGCTTCAGGAGTGACAAAATAAACAAGCATGCCATGCTAACAAAAGTAGCTCACAAATACAGTGCCATGCAAAAAACAAAAAACAAAAAAAACATTATGTCAAAAAACACTCAAAGACGAGGCTTTAAAGATGCAACAGTACATTCAAACGTCCCTGAAGGGAGTAAGCACAAAGTGGTTCCTATGCAGGGGGAAGGGGATTGAGCAAATTGGATGATGGTGCAGACGGAGACAAACTGAAGCCTACGTTCGGAAGGGAAGACACACTGAACGTGGAGGAGGTAACCTCACCTTGAGCCCTCAAGTCTCCCGTTTCTCTCAAACTCGGTGGAGACTCTGGGGCGTACAAGAAGATCAGACGGGGAGGAGGAGTCAGGGCGGGGGGGAAAAAAGAAGAAACAAAAAAAAGATGTGGGTCTTGCATGACAATCATTTTTTTATCATTTCCAGTGAAAAAATCATATTTAAAAATGAGAGAACGTGACGAATACTTGAACGACGACGAGAGCCACCACCAAAAAACAGAAAAAGAAATGGAAGCTTTGACTTCCATTGAAATCAACAAAGAGTCGTGAGAGAGAGAGAGGAGAATAAATAAAGAAATCAAACAAAGAAGTGATGACTGTTCATGTCCCAGACTGAAGCCAACAGGAGCACACACAAAGAAAAGCTTGACAGCGGTGTGTCGACGCAAAACAGCAGCAAAATAAGAGGAGATGCAGCCTGCAGGCCACATTCAGGTGAGGTAGGAAGTGAAGGCAGTGATGCAGCGCTACTTGACTGGACTTTATCGCCTCTCAAAAAGAAAAAAAAAAAGATTTTAATCTACATCTGAACAGCACACAGCTAAAATAATAAAAAAGCAGATCCTTCCACTGGCCTATAGGATGACAGGAGATAATAGGGGGGTAAAAAAATAAAATAAAAAAGTAAAAAATTACAAGAAAGCTGATTATTGCTCTGCAAACACGTCCTTTGACGATGTATCGTACAGTAAATGTATATAAAATCCCAGTTTAAGCCTTTTAAATACACTGTTAGTGAACACGTGACCCATCTATTCTTTCTATTTAACAATTCGACACGTGACATTTTAAAGACGTCTACTTGCATTTGGACTAATTATCAGAATTATTTGATCACTTTAAATATTACATTTAAAACAGCTTCTGAAATGCTTACCTTTCCTAATATTAACAGTAATTATTATTATTTTTTTAAAAGGCAACTGATGATTAAATCCTGATTTGAGCCGTGTGTGTGACGCACATGAAAACAGACACCGTTTAGAGAAAAGCTCCCTCCAACATGAAGCTCAGGCTCTAAAAACCAAACCAAATGTTCACAGTTTGTCCCTGTGACCGAAGCTGCAGCACGTTCAGCCGCGCTGCAGAAGCGCGCTCGCTCTGATCGACAGAACAAAAAGCTCACCAACTATTTTTAAGTCACAAACGTGAGCCGTAGACAGGACTTTGTGTATATGTGCGGTTCTGTAATGGCTCTCCTACCAGCTAGAAGACAAGCTGACAAACTGGGCAGTGAGACGACATGCGGGACATTTTAAGGAAAGCACGATGAAATCTTCTGCATTAGTCAGAAGTAATTTGCCTTCCTTGTTTGTCCTCATACAAGTATTTCTATGGCAGGCATAATGAAGAAAATTCTTTACATAATGTGTTTCATGTGCAGTTTTTCCCCTCCATAAAGCAAAAATGACCTCTTTGGCTTACCGCTGGATTCATTCTGAATCCTTTACTGTTCCTGTGCATCTTATACACAGGAAAAATTAATTTCCTAGCCTCACTAGACTCAAGACAAAGACTCAAACAAAGACTCGAGATAAAGCAGGGGATTCCTTCCTACTAACCAGGTTGATTTCACAGGAAAATTTACTGGATTGCAATAAAAATTTAGACCTCCTGCAAGATCTTTCGCTCAAAGTCTTGACTGCCAGAAAAGACTTTTTGGGAGGATGCTGAACGACTACAAACAAGAAAAAAAAAAAAAGTCTGTACTGTAAGACAAGATTAGATTAAAAGCGAATAGTCAGTAATCTCCCCGTTTCTCGGACAGGATGGGTGTACTGTGTCAGGCTCCCAGCATGCATTGCAGCCTGCAGAACAGAAAACAGGACGGGGTTGTGGAGGAGGGACAGAGTCCAAACTCCTGACAGCTTGAGGGACTCGACAACAAGAAGACGAGCGAACAGACAGGACTGACAGCAGGTCCTGGGTCGGCCAGAGAGGCTGTGAGAAATCACAAGACCGAGGGGGGAGGGTGAGGCAAGGCGGGGTGAGGCAATGTAGGAAGGGAAGTCTGAAACTCAGACTTTAATCTCAGGAGAAATTGAGGGATGGAAACAGCCCCTTACTCTAGATCTTCATCTTCCTACAACTCTCTATATCTTCCGCTCCTGAATCTGAAAGAAAAAACGTGAATCTGAGGATGTGCCGGAAATCTCAGTGGACTCATGACAAGAAAAGAAAGAGAAGGAAAGAATATTTAAATGAATGGCATGAGGACAGGCTGAAAAGAAAAAAAAGAAAAGAAAGAAAAACATGGAAGATAATGAGAAGGAAGGAAAGAAGGAAAGGCTGAAAGAGACTGGAGGGCAGAAGACTTACTAAGGGTCTTTCCTCCCTGGGTAGAAGGGTTGGCAGGCCCTGTTTTGGCCGACTGCCGTTTGGCCGGGTCAATACTGACCCTAGGCAGAGAGGAAGAGCAGCAAGAGGTCAAGGTTAAAGGACACAAGAAGGTAAGGAAGACAAAAAACACACCGGGAGGAGAATGTGAGTGAACCTAAAATGTCCCGAGGACGAGGAAAATAAAGAAAACTCGTTAAGATCAGAGATGAGTTTTTAGCAGAAATGTACGGCGGCCCAAACCGGACAAAATGAAGTTAATGCCTATAAGACGAGTCAAAAATGGAACCAAGTAAATAAATAATATTGTTGGTTAAAATGGAGATTTTTTAAAAAAAGTGTAGCTAAGACTTTTCATCTTCAGAGGAAATTGAACATAAGACAGTTTAATAACTCCACTTTTCAGTTTGTTATTTTTATGTCTGTTCTTTGTAGCATGAAAAAAAATAATCATGCAATTGTTCCACATTTTCTGATTAATCCTTATTTAGATAATTAATATAATTGGACTCATTTTTAAGCTAGTGAACTTACTATTTTTGCTCTTTGTTGTGAACTTTTGCAATTGATATTTTCAGTTATTTTTACTTAACAGCAAGATCTTAAAATTGATGTCGCAGACCAAGATTGAAATAGTGACTGCACCAGGGTTCACAGGACAATAAAGATAACTTTAAACTAAAAAGAAATTAAGCTCAACTCTTATTTGAATACTCCATTATATTCATTTAACCAACTACACAATTTATTACTGTATTCGGTTTTATTTTCGACTCATCTTATAGTCTTTTGCTCTATTTTGTCACAGTGAGTGCGCCACAGAAATGAGGACAAACACAAAAACCCTAGTGAGACGCCATGAGTGGGAATGCAGGATGGTGATGACACCTGAGCAGAACCGACAGGAGGCTCTGGATGACGATGATGCTGCCAAAGGAAGATGACAGTTTACAAATCAGCCACCAGAGGGAGCCATGGGCCTCAAGACAGCTCCCTGAGAAGGCTGCAAAGCTCCTCTGATCTTTTGATATGTACATCAATGACTGGTTCAGTTTGGCCACAGCTACCATGCTGTTTCACAAGATCCGTTTGAGGAATTCAGTGTTTAATAGCCTCCTCTCTTAAATCCCAACCCCTATTGGAATGGCTGATCCGACTACTTGGAACGTCCGCAGGAAACCATCAGCATGTCCAAACAAAATAAGGCCTCCTTTTATAAAGTGGGACATTAAGAAAAGTTAAGAAAATGTCTGAAGAGACCCATTTACACTATCGTGTCACCACACACCCATTTTAAAACAAAAAACACCTTGTCGTAGTGAAAAAGTCTTACACATTGTTTAGTATGGGCCCAAATGCTGGAAGACACTAAACGGAAAGCAACGAGGGGAGAATATTTCCAGCACCTGCGTCTAAAACAACTTTCTGAAGACACAAAAATACTTTGAGAATTAGTATTTTTGTGTCTTCAAACATTCTCTGCAGCTTTTGCTTGCCTGACAGATAACCGTGAGACAAATGAAGTGCACTGAAAGCAAAACATGTTACAGAAGAAGTTTTCATTTTCTTCAGTAAAAACAACCTTGCTGATTTAAAAAGAATCACAAAATTAGAAAATATTTAACAGAGCATTTTAAATAAGGTCATTTCCATGTTAAGTTTAGGAACTGTGGAGTTTTTATGTTGATTT
The DNA here is from genome assembly GCF_963969265.1 of Rhamphochromis sp. 'chilingali'. NCBI lineage: Eukaryota > Metazoa > Chordata > Actinopteri > Cichliformes > Cichlidae > Rhamphochromis > Rhamphochromis sp. 'chilingali'. The sequence goes on from NC_137949.1 coordinate 7,128,664, forward strand.
CTAAGTTAAAATCCTAATCTGTGATTTGTATTAGTACTAGTGCTGTCAGTGTTAACCTCGTTAGAATGACGTTAACGTCATGCTGACAGCACTAATTAGTACATTACAAAAAATTTAATAAAAATAGCCAAAAATGGTCAGTAAATAAATGCTGTATTATATACCTGTGTGATCCCCCTTTTTTTTTGTTCTTCTGACTTAAACTGAAAGTAAAAAACTAAAGCCCAGAAAACCTTCAAAGCGAAAATAAAGGGCAACGAGACAAAAGCTGAGCGACGTGCCTTTTAGAAGACCCTTTCTCTGAACATGATGTTTGTACCCACCAAGGGAATGAACCAAGTCTACAAAAAACATCAGTGTATACAAAGTTGCATTTATAAATGTACTAAACGGCTTAGAAACAGATAAAAATATAATCCTTGGTGGTTTCTTACTGACACAACTGGGTCAAAGAAAGTAAGAAAATATATATTTTGGTGAATAATGCAGCAGCAGAATAACCTACGATGAGTTCAGTCATTAAAATCAAGAATCAATGGCAGCTGTAAGAAGCAACCTCATGCATGCAATGACGACTGATTAGTAGCAAGCTGCTTTGTTTTTGCTGTATGGGTAATTGACTGATTGTTCAAGGAGTCCGGTCTGCTTTCCCAATCAGCCTTTATCCACCCAGACCAACCGTGGCCACCCCGAGCACATTTACACACAGAGACCAGGTAAAACCCAATCAAAGCAAAAGGAAGTTTCAATTTTTATTTAAATTGCAATGCATTCATCTTAAAGGAATAGTTTGCCATTGTGATAAATTTCAATTAAGTCACTTTTTTAAATAAAAAAAGATGAAATGATTGACAGCTCCCTTATGTACAATAGATATATACGTGTATTAAAAATAAAAAACCAACACATCTCAGACAACGCTGTCAACAAAAGCTAACTGATACAACCTACCACCAATACTCAGTTGCTAGTTTTTTACTACACCTGGCTACGAAGTCTAATCGTCCCACAGTAAATCCTCCTGTCCTCGTGAAAGCTTAAAATTCAGAGCTTCTGATTCTTCTGTATATTCGTTCTGCAGGATGTTGATACAGCTTAAAAAGGTCCACAACATAGCTCCTCCAGAACAAACACCTCCATAAAACTGTTTATACACAAAACAGCACAGATAGCGTTGGGCGATCCAGTATCCAGGGCAGGACGGGGAGTTTAATTTCCACTTGAAAGATTAAGAGAAAGAAAGTGGGCTACACCTGCATCACAGCCTCCTTCGCATACAAAAGGTGACAGATTTAGTCTAATCATCTGACTGCACTTAATGACCATAAATGGGCGGATATCAGCCGAACAGCTAAAACAGTACTGAGACCTAATGTCTGCCCAGGTCTTTTTTGCTTCCCCTGCTTTAAGCCAACAGTTCTGCTGACTCATGTAAGCTGTTTGTATGTGTGTAAAATGAGTTTGGTTGTTTCCACATACGCACACTTATCTTAAACTCAAATTTAAAAGACAAAAAAAACCCAAGAAGAGTCAAACCAGAGACAGAAACCCTCTCAATCTGAACAGGAACTTGTGCTCATGCACACAAATGACAAAACAAGCCCACGTCCTAAGTGTCATTTACAATAGTGAAACATAATGAGACAACAGTGAGTCTGGTTACATTTAAAATGAATCTAGTAATCAGGAAGTGAAATATCACCGCCATCACTGACCTATGAGATCGTCATCCATCTCCACCATCTAAAAGTATAACCTTCATGAAGGGAGGACTGCACGCACAAGTCCTCTAATACATAACACATAAAACCAAACTATTCCTTTAAGGACAATCTTACCTAGACATTAAATTATGTTACTGTGGGTTACTTAGAGTCACGTCAGTAGACCTAATATGTGAGAACAGAAATCTGTCACGTTAATCTGATTGTAAGCAGTGTGTGTAAATGCACCCAGAGAGCGTTACTGTTCTGCTAAGCAATGTGTTAGTTCAGTGCCAGCAGCCCCACACGTCTAAAGAGTTTCAGAGGAAGTTGTTCTGTGAGACTGTTGTCATTGTTTTGGTACAGAGTGAAAGGCAGTACAAGAGTCCTACCTTTTGGTAAACCTGAATGACATGTTTCTACAACAGAATCAGACAAAGAAACAGTGAAAATGGTGAAAGAGAAGTGAAGGAAAGGGGAGGGGGAGATCGAATGAGTGAACAAAAATGGGGTGATTGGAATCATTAACAGTGAAAGGTAAAGATTCATTTGTAATTTTTTTTTAAAAATTCAGTATTAAATGATTTCAATTCCTCATTTTAGGTCAGTCATTGCAGGTGGGATGTCACTGGCTTGGCTGCTGCTTTCAGTACCTGAACTCGAGACTCTCACTGTGACAATATTAACCACAATAAGAAGTGCACAAGAATCTGATGTCGAGATTTCAGGGAGGCCTGAAAATGCAATTTAAAGAAAAGCTATACAAGACTAACCTCGATTCAAAATGTATGCTTTCACTTTGTTTTGTTTTTAATGGACTATATCAAACTACAAGTATAATAGTAACACATACAGCCCTAAAGCACGCATAGTGCAGGAAATGATTACCGTATAAAAACATTACCACCCAAGATCTTTAAAGAATCATGGAAGTGAAATGATCTAAAATGGTCTGCTGTGTGTAATGAATAAAATGTTTGAATATCCAATCAGTTTCTTTACGGTGTTTGTAGGTTTTCTGGCAGCAACCAGGCAGCGACACACAACAAATGTAGACTTGAGCATAAATCACATTGTACAGGACAGTGAAGTGTTCCTCCAGCATGTAATTATTTATCTTAACTCTACATGGCACTGTGCTGATTGGCTTCAAATCTGAACAGAGTCACAGTAGATTATAAGGCACAGAGCAGAGCAGCGCTGGAGTCTTTCCTCTTTATATTCAAGCTTTAATGTTTTTAATCACTTAAAAAAAAAAAAAAATTGCTTTAGAACAAATTAAACCTTTAAACTGACTGAACAGAAAGGAGCTAAACATCAACCCGTCACACTTCTCTACAAAATGTGCGCAGACGCTTTTCCTCGCCTACCTGCGGGTGAGTTTAGAGGTGAGTTTGGAGAAAAGGTTGCTGGTTCCACGGCTCCGGGTCTGAGACAGAGGCGTGGCATCGTGGGAGAGAGTAGGGGAGGCCGGCGGCCCGTTGTACGTGGCCGTGCGGCGGTCTCTCAGCTGGCCACCGTGGAAGGTGCTGCGGCTGGCTGTGCCTCGGGGGAAGCGGAGACGGTCGGGCGTAGTGGTGTTGGCGACGCTGTGGGTGGACGCCACCGGGTTCCTCTGACTGCCGGGAGACACGGCAACGTTGCTGAAGTGGACGGAGGGGGAAGTTACAATTAAAGCAGGTTTTACACTCCGTTTTTCCAGAGCAGACGTGTACTTCAACACACTGAACATTTCCACGTATTTGTGCAGGTAGAGTGTGATGGAGCCAGATTATACACAGTCACAGAAGCTGTGACTGTGCAACATACTCGAGTACACTTCTGCAATGGAAAAATGTTTGTGCAGAGTCACTGCACGTGCCTCTGCATTCCTAAAATGTGTGGTCTGGTTATTCTACGTGGACTTCTAAAACTGCCATGGGTTTCAAATACTGCAGGTTAGACATCAGCAGGGTAGGAAATTAAAATCACAACAGGACAAAGCCGCACATCAGCTGGTGGATTTAGACGCAACAGCCAGTCTGTGAATAACTAATTTGCAATACATTTTTTTAAATTACAGCGAATGTTTTAGTCTTGCGACCACTGGCCTCACACAGCTGACCAACCACAAGCAGAAGCTGCATGTAGCACAGAGTAAGATCATCATTCCCTATAAACTGCTGAGCAGTTGTAGCCATAACTAACAGATTAGAACAGAGATGTCAAACGTCCGTTACCTTAGGGGACACATACAGCCCACTTTGATCTTAAGTGGGCCGGACCAATGAAACTCCCCTTTCTGTCAGTCTAAAGAAGTGCACATTTAATCTCTGAGGTATCTCAAGAAGAAGAAGTGCAATTTCAACAGCACATCTCAGTTTTACTAAGTGATAAAGAAATGTTGCTCTATTTAATGAAAGAAATATTAGTTTATCTATTACTTTGGTGTATTATGGATGGTTGTGGGAGGTTTTCATCAGTAAGACAAGCTGTGAAAGTTATGAAAATACAGTTAAAAGTCTAAAACGTATGTCCTCCTTCACATTTACCAAAGACCGCCAGTGGGCCAGATTGGCATCTTTGCTGGGCCATTTCTAGCCCCTGGGCCTTATGTTTGAGACCCCTTGATTAGAGCATAAGTGTTTATTTAAACTGAATCCATAAAGCAGTGTCTGGTAGTACCAACAAGAGGCAGATTTATGATAGAGAGATTATCAGTAAACAAATACAGCTGGAAGATTAATTTTATGCATTTCATACCCACAGATGTGCAAGTATTTTGTGCAAACTGAGCTCCAGCACAGATCTGGTCTAAGAACCCAGCTTTAGTGCCTCCCTTTGGATTAAACGACTAATGCGCCACAAGGACTTCTGTCCTCATGTGTCTGTGAGTCATTTGAAGATTCTTCAAAGCAGAAAAATAACAGGAGAAATCTTTATAAGATCATTACATTGTTTGAGACCAAACTGAAGAGTTGGGACTTTCTGGGAGCAGAAACAAAATTAGGTTAACCTATTAAAATGGTGGCAGGGCAAGAAAAATAGTATAAGTGAGGTCACATGACCAAAACATCTTTATGATAATATTTAAGGCCAGTGTGTGAGATTTATTTCATTAAATTCGGAGCAATTTTAGAACAGGAAACGTATATAAAGCAGCTGGAACCAAAATTCACCAGCAATGAGCTGTTAATTTCACACCCCAGATGTCAAGCTGTTGATATGTACAATGAAACAGTGAGTTGTGAGCCTGATCACTTAAGAGTCTAAACAGAAACAGACGAGGGTCTGAGGAAGCTGGGACAGCAGGGGAGCCGTGAGCAGTGGGGGCTTTTCCATCATTTCGGAGACCAACAGGTGCAGGACCCAGACAGAGAAAATCAGGGGTCAAAGTTCACAGCAGAGGATGGAGGAGAGATCAGGAGCAGAGCTGTGTGAGTGCGTTACTGCAATGTCGCAAGGAGGGGGGGGGGGCCCAAGCGGTCCTCTGGTTTATGGCTGGCAGAGGGATGATGGAAACATGGAAAAATATTATCACACACTGAGTTTAACCTATCGCTCGATTTCAGTGTGTAGATGCATATTTTTCTCCACTTCTCCTCTGGTTTGATCAGCGTCTGAAATAAACACTCAGAAATTTATCTGTCTAACTGACCTGCTTGGTCTCCCTGCTTCATTTATCATCTGGATTTTGGACAGTTTTGTGGAAATTAAATCTGGGAAAAAAATGTCTTTATTTAGCCACCTCCTGAAAAAGAAAGTGGCTAGTCCTAGTCTATGTGTCTGACTTTATAGCAGTGCAGTTACATGTCAGATTGACTACAAGCACCTTGACTAAGCCTCATTTTTAAGTCTGTTTATGTTGTGGAAAACTAATGATTCTTTTGATTCAGTAACACTAGCATACAGATAATACGTACTGAGGTGTTTTGCAGATCCGAGTATACAAATGCTTCTTCCTATCAACACCACCTCAGCAGTGTTACCAAACATCAGGTAAACCAAACAGTAGCACTAAAGCTCGTGTTTATATCTAAAAAGGTCTTCATTCTGACCATGAATCAGCACGTTAGACCGGCTAGACTTTGGTAGAGTAACAATAAAAAGAAGGAGGACATATTTTATTGAGGTATACCAGTCATTAGAGCAATTCATTTTACCTGCTCCTGCTGATAAGCATACATTTCAGACTCTGGCACCAAAAACCACTTTGCTTACTGTTTGTTGCAGGAAATGGTGTCCATGGTTTAGTTGTAGGGTTACAGAGTGTGAAGCTGGCTGGATGTGTGGGTTAGCAAGGGGCCAAACAGGGGCTGAGACATGAGAGGAGACAGACAGGGGGGTTTGGAGACCCTGTCGTCTTACTTGGGCGAGCAGTAGTCCAGAGCGTAGTAGGAGTGGGGCAGTGTGGCCCAGCCTGCCTGGCAAGCGTACAAAGGGCCGACAGTTTGATACCTCAGCCGCACCGAACTGGACGAGGCACCGAATGCAGCGGCTGCAAAGGCAGACGGGGGGCTAGTGGCACAAGCCATCTCAGTCATGCTGGTCATGCCGTAACAGGGGGGGGGGGACAAAAAACAAAAACCCCACCCCGAATCACAAACACACAGGCAGAAATGGAAGATAAGTTGATGAGAAAAGGGGAAGTAAACAGAAAGAAAGGAGTAGAAAAATCAGGGACTGAGACAAAGGAAATCTTTTCTAGGGATCCCATGTAGGTCCTTTTTTCCTCTATTAACAAGAAAAAGGGGTTTAAATAACTTCGACGAGTGTGAGTTTGAAATACCATACAAATATACATTTTCACACAGGTTGAGTAGAAGAGTCTCTAAAACAGTATTTATCTAAATCTAAAGAACTACATACAGACTTCAGGACCCACAACAATGATCTCACTAACAACAGTTTACTGACAAGTGGGAAAACTCAAATTCTGCTCCCTGTACTGATTAAGATTTACAATCATCCTCCTCTCACCTGTTCTCTTTCCCGTTAGGAATGACGGAGAGGCGGTCTGTGTTGTTTCTGTCACTGCAGACATACGTGTTCCTCCTGGTCATACCCGCAGATGCAGTGTTATTCTGCAAACAGACAAATGCATTGCTTCAGTGGATGACCTTTTTTTTAAATGAAAGGCTCAAAGAAACATGTGTTACAGCAATTAAAGCACAGTGCACTTAAATTCAGTCTATCATGCTGCCAATCTCACCAAATTCGAATGAGTTTTGTTTAAACTTGGAAACAATGCGGCAGACTTTAGAAGTAAAACTTGTTTCCTTTGTACTGTACTGATATGTCCCTCGTGTCTTTGATCTCTTAAACATTTGCATTACTCGATTGTATATTAGTAGTACTCGTCTGTCACATTTTGTATCGCCACAGAGGCTCACTGTGGTCGATGTGGACAGGTGGATTAATCTGAAGTGACTCACACAGAGACTGCCACGTCATGGTTTGGTGGCTTTAAAGTGATAGAGTGCAGCTTAAAAACATTTCCTAATCTCCAGACCATGAGACTGAATCACATTGTTAAACAATACTCGGGCATTGTTCGTTGTGTAAATCTGGACAACTACATCGACACACAAAACCAGAGCTCAGGAGTCGATTGCTCACTTCTTTGATCTTTTGTTTTTTTTCCTTACAAGGTGGGATCACATGTGATGTCACCTGTTAGAGGAAGCTTTACCCATTTATGCATCATTTTCTCACAGATGCATCTGAACACAATAAAGTCTTTACACCATTATTTCCCCTTAAATGCAGTGGACTTCCCCAACGCCAGGAAGTACACACTGATGTGTAAAATTGGAATTTCCTTTTAAGTAACCATGACAGCCACTGTCACTAAACACTCTCATTTAGCTTAACTCCCCCTCCCCAAAACTCTCATACAAAAACAGAGCAAACAATCAAGTTTAACTTTTAAGCCAACTGCTGAAACACTCACGCTCGGGGCCGTGGTGGCTCCTTTCCTGCGGTCAGGAATGTCAGCCTTGTTGGGGTTGTTGGCGTTGCCCAGCAGAGGGCTGGAGGGTGGTGCCCCGCGGGTTCCTGGGATGCTCGGTTTACGGAGCTGGACTCCACCTTCCTCTTTCACGCTGTTCTCAGCAGTAGTTGTCTGACTCCTCTTCGGATGAGCCATCCCTGGAGGGAGGTTCTGACCAACTATAGAAAGAGAAAGTATAATTATCAGAGTAACGTTTGCGGGATGACTCAAGAATACGTCTACCTCTGTCAGCAAATACAATTTTTAAAGAAGTTCTATCTAACCTACATTTTGAAAAAAAAAAAAAAAAATGACCCAGACTTAGTCAAACATAATTATAGTTACAATTTACAATATAATCATCATCACATTAATGTTTGTTTTTCTTTTAATCCATGGTGGCCTTGAATCAGGTTTCACCATTTACTAAATGAATAAAGTCGTCTTCTTAAATTCCCAAAATATCAGAAACACAAGGCTGAAAATGCCACAGCAGTTTTTGAAATCACAGTTAACAATGTTTGAATGTTGGGTTTCTGCTGGAGTATAAAAAGGTTCTCAGCGTTGCCACTTAAGCTGCAGATCTCACAGACAGGAAGCATCGCAAACTGAGGTTACTGACAAAGCATTATATCACAGTGGACAACACAGAGCTGTGCAAACAAAGGAAAGGCTAAAGTGCCTCTACCATGTGACAGGTTTCGATTTGGCTTCTTTTATCAGCTGAAAACAAGCAACTGACAGAAAAGTACTTTTATTATTAGAGGTGACGTACAGCAGAGTTTCAAGTCTGTTCCTTTTCACGTGACATTGAAAAGGAAAGCTAGGACCACGACACTGTGTTTCACACAATGAAGAAAACAACACACCTTGCTCGCTGTAACGTCTCTGTTTGTGGTTGGAGGAGACGCTCCTCTGGACTTTGAGGTGGGAGGGCGACTGGCCGTTGAGCTCACTGCTTGGCCTCGGTTTGGCCAGAGACAAGTTGCTGCTGGAGGCCGAGTCGCCGGGCTCCAGCTGAGAGACAAAGGACACATACAGAACATACAAAAACCCTCAGTTTCTACAGTTTTACTACAGTGAATGTGATTTATGAGTCAAGACAGACCAAAAATCTAGGGCACATGATACGCGATCAAAAGAATTTTTGTGTACAAAGGATCATTTTAAAACTATTATTTCTGATGAGTGAGAAAGCTGTCATTTGTGAGCTTAGAGTTTCAGATGGCGACTTCAGACCCACTTTGTTTCAATTCCTGCACCTTTATTTATATCAGAACCAAGCCCTCATGGACAGTAAGGGGACTTACATGACTGCTTAATTAGCCGTCTGAAAAAAATGCCCCAAATGCCAAATCTTTGACAACGAACTATTTCACATGATCAAATTTAAAACCATTAGGCTTAACAAACGGAAAAAAGCCCCCAAATGCTTCAAATCAATTATTTTAATGCACTTTAATATGTGGCGAGAGTCTGCAAACAAGGTAGAAGTCTATAAATAGCCGAGTCACACACTGGTTTACGAACCACTGATAGCTGAACGACTGAAGAACTAAGACGTTTGTTATGTTTGTACCTCAGAGGCCTTCCTGCCCAAGAGCAGGTAGGTGGCTGTGATCTCATCATACTTCATCTTGGCCAGAGACTCCTGGATTTCCTCCAAGTTGTAGCCCATCCCGACCATCACGTCTGCACAAGCAAAAATGATCAAAGGCTCAATTTAATAACCACTTTTCACGACACCACTGAAACTAAAAGGGACACTGTAGATAACTGCGATCATTGACAGTTCATTGGGGTCTACATTCACCACAAAGTAAGTGAGAGAGTGCTTAATTTTAGACCCTTTCACAGTGATCTCTGGCGATTACAGCACAAAACCAAAACATGACTATTTCTTTTAAAAAAAACTTGTTTTAAAGTTATGTGGTTATCAACTTTATGTCAAATCTATGTTATTAAACTGACTTCTCTTAATGTGATTTTGCACATTCAAGAATTGTGTGTGTTTATTCTGGTGACTGAGCCGTGCAGGTTTATGATCCCGTGATATGCGGTGGCGCTACAGCGGATATCACGGGATCGACTACATTACACTAGAAGTTTGTAATGTAGTCAAGCTAGACACGCAACGTCAGAAGCTTCAGGCAGTGAAGTTCAGCTAATCAACTTCCTGCCTTTCTGGTTCACCTTTGAAGCAAAGCAATGCTGACTGGAAAGGGTTTGGAGTGTGAGGACAACATTTTTTTCCTGAAAGTCTAATCCGAAAGTTAAACTCAGACTACTTTTAAATTCCAAATCACAGCTGTAGTTGGGTTCAGAGCAGTCAGGTATGTAATCTGCTGTGTTTCATCTGAACAAATAGACACCTAACAAGTTTTTAATGAATGTCCACACATCAAAGCTGCGTGAAAAACGAGAAAAAGAGTCCCAACAAAGGAGAGATCATCGTCCATCTGTGATTTGTGGGTATAGTTTGATCTAGTCTTAAGCCAAACTTGAATCTGTTTCTAACCCTTACCTACCCTTTCAATGTTGGTCAAGCAGCGAAGACACAAGAGAATTGTCTCCACTCGCAATGTATGAAACTCAAATTTGTCCCCAGGAGACAGATTTACAGAGAAAGACATGCACAGCTTTGACATTAAGCTTCCTCATTGTCCAGGTCACATGTGTGGCAGCACACCAGGTAAAGCTGTACAGATCCAACATGATTTGTAAATATATTTGTGCTGTGTGTGTACACGCATGTTTTGTTCATTTTAAAAAAAAGGTACATGAATCTCTGCACACTTACACCGTGTAAGGAGTAAAAAGCAAATACCTGCAATGTAATTCATTAAATTGTAGTAGGAACACTTGGTTTTTCACTGTAGCACTCATTTGTAAAGAAAAGAAAAAAAAATGCAGCAATGTCGTCTGAAGTAATGGAAATATGACTTTGTTACGCCACCATGCATCACATGAAAGCTTTTTACACGCTGTGCAGTCTATAAATCTTTGAAAACGCTCTTCTATCTGAGACACGTTGGAGAGCTTTTTTATGCAGATTCCATCTTCAGAGATGGAGCGTCTGGTCTCCAAGGAAAGGTGTAGAAATGAGTCACCGGCTTCGCAGTGACCTGTGATGGGCTCTGACTTCCTGCCAGTAACCGTTCTGTCAGTGCAGGCTGTTTGTGTCCGACAGGAGATCGTTTTTTAAAATCACACTCTTTTTAGTGCAGATGATGTGCTGCCGTAGCCAAAAATGTATTTCTCAACCACAAACTCAGCTGCCAGACTTGACAACAAGAGAGAGGTGTGACCGCTTCATCATCATTTCAGACTCTTTACCCGGCATCCTCAGGGGTTTATGAATTGATTTTAAAATGTTACCTATTACTACTAAATATTTTCATGGCTTCTCTTTCTACTACACTTCTAAAGGCTTAAAATGTATAATTTTCAGCACCACTCGAGGGTTTCTTTGTGCTTTAATGATTTTAGTTTTTGAAACAAAAAGCTCAGCACAATAATTTTAAAATATCTTCAGTCCTTTGTTAATTGCTAAGTATCTACTTCACCTGGGCACGAACACTTTGAGTCTAACACCAGGTTTCACGCGTGGGAAGAGAGAAAGCGAGCAAAAAACGAGCTGCGCCTCTGTAACCAGGCAGAACCACTGATCTGCCATCTTTTCCCGTCCTTTGTTGGATCAAGCTCATCTTTCTCACTTTCACACTCCTGCGTCCCAACACTTGTGTTTCCCTCTCTGATTCTCGGCTCATTAGATGGTTTATGGCTGCAATCTTTGACAAAATGCTCATAGCTGAAAGAAGAAAGGACATTTTAACACTTATCTGGTAACACTCTACCTAAGAAGAAAAAAGGATTACTTTCTAGGCTTGAATTATGTAACATTACTGGCTTTATTCATCTGTTAACGCTACTTTTTTAGTCATTCTGACATAGGCTACACAGGTTAGGTCAGTTATGTAAAAGTTCTGTGTGGCTATATTCAGATACACCAGGACCTTTAAAGGAATAAGAGCGCCTTGGTTGCCTCCTGATATTTAGCTATGAGCTGATCACGCTGTCAGTGATAGATTGTGCTTTTCCTTTTTTCCCCTAAATAATTCCCACTGAGCTCATTGCTTTTCACAGTTAATCAACACTGTATACTACAAGCACAGAAAATTAATCTAGAGAGGCATGTAATTCTTATGTGCTCAGGTTTAAAGCCACATATGCATTCATTCATCTATGCAGCTGGCATGAATCAAAACTAAAAATATCAAGACTCATGTCACTGTGGAAGAATTATGGAGAATGTCCTCCAGGTCTACTACTTCCTTACACGCATCACATAAAATCAGACATTTAAAAACTAAATGGTGAAAAATGTTTATCCAAGAGTCCACCCATCCCCTACCCCAATAAATAAATATATCAGTTATGAATTCAATAATGTAACAGGCATTTGAGGATTTGGGGCCTTCGAGGTTGAGGATTTCCTTTAAATTGATCAGCTAATAGTTTCACCTTTAAGCTGGCCTGTTCACAGTGTTTCCTGGTGTTAAGAAAATAAATGCTCTCTCTATTGGCCCTTGTGCTGCTGAAGCCTTTAGATAAATTAGATGTCATCCACACTGAAAATTCGAAGCCTTTTCCTGTGTAAGACAGCATCTGCTCCACAATGCATTGTTTTCATTCAGTAATAATTTTAGGTAAACTTTTGCAGGCATTGTTTAGAATCCAGAGACTAGTCGGCAACTTCAAGACCTCATTCTCCCCCCTCCTCCATCTTTCTTTTTTCCGTTTTCCTGGGTGATTGGGAGTTCGCACCGACACATGTGCACCAACGGCCGACCCCAGCTGCAGTTATGTAAGAGCTTTCATCCAGGGCATGATGGGGAGGCTTCTCTGGTTCTCTTCTCTGCGTGCAGCAGCGCTGCTCGAATTTATTTATTCATCGTCACGTTTCATCTTTTTTCCTTTTCAAGCTCTTCAGCACTGAAATAATGAGACTGCCTCTGCACTGTGGAGCCGTAACCCCACTAACGTTTGACATCTCACGTCTTCTCACTACTGACGAAAATTACCGACTGAGCTTTTACAGTAATAATGGAGAAGGAGGGGGTGTGTACTTTTTTCTTTTGATTATAGAACAGTGTATATGACAGGCCTGAAAGTCAGAAAACTGACTTAAAAAGAACTTCAATGATGAAGCAATCCATCCTTCAAAAGGGGAAAACAAACAAGCAAAAAAGCAGTTACGATATTAATAGTAACATCAGCCTTACCTATTCTCTTCTGATCTGTGATGTCCAGCTCTGGTTCAGTGTAAGGTTTGAGCTCGTCATCATCAAATCCTGCATTGATCCATCGATCCTTCATAATTTGCTGTAAAAATAAAGACAGACAATTAGAACAGATGTGGCTACACATACGTAAGAGAAACAAACAAAAACAAACGCCGACGGCACACATGCATACCACCGAATAAAAAGTGGCATTTTCTTTTTTCCCAGCACAGAAGTTTACAGGGTTTTGTAGGCAAAACAGGCAAACCTGAATAAACTGTGAGAAACTAATAGTTTGAAACGTTTAAGAGTGCTCAATCCTCCAGGTAAGGAAATCCCAAAAAAGGTGATCTATTCATCTGGACACCTGGACCTTTTCAATGGGAGAAACTGGCGAACAATGGGCTGTGAGGCCACAGTCCATTGTTATTCAGTGGGCTGGTTTCAGTCATTATGCAAATGTACTGTTTCTAAGGTTGTAGAAACCTGCAGTCAGCTGAGACTGAGGAAGTCACTCCCACTGAAATTGCTAAGTAGTTCTATGATACTAGAACTATAACCTTTGTCTCAGCTTTTAAAGAAAAAAAAAAAAAGTGAATCAAATCAACATAAATTGGGGGCACCACAGCTCATGAGGTTAAACCTTTAGTAGCTCTTAAGGTGCATCTTCAAATATTATCTGGTGTTATCAGAAAAGGCTTAGTCCAAAATAACTGGTGTGGACAGATGTTACAGTTTAACAATATTGAAATGAAATTTTAGTTCAAGTCTAAACTTGACAGATTTATATTTCTAACAATGCATTTAACATCCACTGTAATAACAGATCAAACAGTAAGTCGAGTGCATGAGGCATTCCACTCAGGTTTAATTACAATTCAGTCCTTTCCCAGAAACACTACACATTGAACTGTGCTCCATCACATTTGCTTGCACCCTTATTTTATTTCGCTAATCAATCATCAGCTGATCAATTGGTCCCTGGGGTTTTACTGAGGACAGAGCCAAACTAATTATCACGCTCTGCTGTGGCTGCCATAATCCAGGTCAATCGTGTGGCATCAAACGCCAACAGATGTGACCCCGACATTCGAGCCAGCACTATTTATTTTAACTCACGTACTGTCTGCTCTAAAGAATTCAGCAAAATGCAATAAAGCCATTTCCTTGAAATGAAAGGCGAAAATCAGCTTTGAGATTAAATAGCAAGTTCAGAGCTTACATGCCAAAAATAACTGAAAAGAACGATTTTTCTTTGTGTGAATGATTTACTGCGGAGTGTGAACAGCTAAAAGATGATCATTCACACATTGATCTGTGGAACAATTCTCTCTGTCCTCTCTTCCTCTTACATTTAACACTTGGATTATTCCAACCACCGCAGATGTTCTGACGGAAATAAAAAGTCCAGGTATTTCTGCCATTTTCTGTCAATCAACTTTGGAAAACTGATTTATTTTTGTCCAGTAATATTTAACTTAGTATGTGGACTCTGAGGACCTTTAATGCTTTTGGTTAAGAGGTCAAAATTTCATTTGGCTCATCAGAGAACATGCTGAAGTCTGATCGTACAACACCGCTGTTCGTTATCCTCCTACTTCTGCTGGAACTTTGAAATGTACTACAGACACATTTCTACTTATACATGAATGTTTTTTTTTTAACATGTTTGCATTTACAGTTTTGTAGCTTTTGCTGCTCATCTATTATTTAATACTGTGACAAAAAGCACAAATGTTTCCTTAACAATAACTGGAGGATTTCTTGGACCCCAAATATTTGATCAAACAACATTATATGCTGCTCAAAAGGCAATGCACAATTACAAAAACAATGTAATGAAACTCATTTACAGTCAAACGGGCAATTTCATATTATATTTTGCTAACAGAAGAGTTTTGAACTCCTATTATGTTCACTTTAGAATCATGTGCTGATTAAAAGCCAAAGATATTTCACATGTCATCTATTAACCAGCTAATCCTCACATCCATGATGCTCGATGGATTTTAGGTGTGAGCACATTTCTGGACACCAGATTTACTGATAACAGATGGATTGTTTTCAGCAATGTTCCTGTTAAGTTAAAGCAAAATGAAATGTACTCGTGAGGACTGTGTGCTGTTTCTACTCAAAGCGAACTGAAGTGTTCGCTAGCACACTGCACGTTTTGATCTTGCTTAAACCGGGAGATAAATAAAATGCATTAAAAACGCAGCTGTACTTTGTGCTCATAATGACGCAGACTTAAATAAGTAGGTTATATGCACCCTCTTGAAAACTGATGTATACTCGAGGCACAAATGAAGGCAGAGAAGTGATCACAGAAGCCAATTTTGGCACAAACACAAAAACGTCGATGCATTATTCATGGTTACAACATCATAAGAGGAGGAGTAGAGTGTGGGCCGGGCACACACGCACAAAACAGGACGCCGTCGGCGTCAGAGGAGATGATGCAGTGGGGAGATGCAGGGACTGAGAGGAGGGGTTTGAGGATGGATGGCATTCTCCAATGGTGCAGACGTGCTCTGGGAGTGCGTTAAGAACTAAGAGGTATATTTACATTTTCTGCGTCCTCCCTCACCTCGAGAGTACCCCGCTTGGCCGGGTTGAGCACCAGGAAGCGTTTGAGGAGGTTCTCGCAGTCTGTGGACATGTAGAAAGGGATGCGGTACTTCCCTCTGAGCACACGCTCCCGCAGCTCCTGCAGAGAAGGATGAACGGACTGATCTCAGATCATTGCTAGAAGAAATGTAGGGGCTGGTTTGTAGACTGTAACATCGTGCATAAGCTTTACTTTAATCATTTAAGAGAACCTGGAACAGCTTCCACAGGATTTGCACCATATAAACCCATGGTACATGTGACACTAGACAGTACCAACAGTTATATATAACAGCATTTAAATGACAACTACGATTGTTTTTATTATCGCTTTCTCAGTTGCTCTAATTGGACTGCTAAATGTAAAAACATCTTGTATTGTGTAACCTAGGATCCAATATAATAAGGTAGTCACTTTTATTTATAGAAAATATGGAGAAAGAGCATCATCTCTCTCCTTCTGCTATGAGAAAGAAGCTGCAGCATCATGTCATCCACACGCTACCTTAAGATTCTGTCCGTCAAATGGCAGCGAGCCGCTGACCAGCGTGTACAGTATCACCCCCAGACTCCAAACGTCCACCTCTGGCCCGTCGTACTTCTTTCCCTGGAAAAGCTCCGGTGCTGCGTACGGCGGAGAGCCGCAAAACGTATCCAGCTTGTTGCCCAGAGTGAACTCATTGCTGAAGCCGAAATCTGCGATCTTGATATTCATGTCTGCGTCGAGGAGCAGGTTCTCAGCCTTTGAACAGACAAACCAGTAACTTTTAGGCAATCTGCTGAGCACTGAACACTGGTCAGTGTTGGAGAGGCAGCCACATGAAGGCCAAAATGTTTAAATAATTATTTCTTCTGTATTGCTGTCATTCAGCAGCATGAAGTTTGTTTTTGATGATATTATTGATAGACTTTATTAGTGATTATTTTTTAGACAAAGCCAAACACGATAAGCACTTTTTCTGCAGTCGCTTGATTAATCATTTTGTCCATAAAGTGTCAAGAAAAGTGCCAAAAATCAAAAACCTGTTTATTTATTTATGAGTCCAAAAATCCAGGATTATAAGGCTTTAAAAAACACATAATTTCTCCTTTGTGAATGAATGAAGATTTCAACCCAGCCATCTGCTCTTTGCTGACATGTAGCTGTAGGCGAAAGACTAATTAGAAAGCTGAGATGAGTACACAGAGGACTCATCCTTCCAGCTGAAACACTGAACTGACATCCTGAGAGGCTTGCAGCTGCATGCAAACAGCACTCATCACAACATGTCTGACCGTCAAAATCTCAGCAGGTGTTGCTGCTGAAGCCACAAAAAGCCCAGAATTCCTCAGAGGCACAAAATGGCCTACAAGCCCGAGGGACAGTGTTTGGTTAAAATGTGGCTTGTATACCTGTTCTACATCGAGTGTGACATTTGGACGCGCGCTGAGCAGCTCCGTGCTGCTCTGTCATCTCCCTACTCATTGATCATTGATGAAGCTTCGCAGAGGAAACACTTTGGATGTGCAGCTGCTGGCAGAGCAGATACACGGGCCTCTCTTCTCTTAGCTACTCCCACTGATGCCGAGATAAAAATACAGAGGCATCAATATTTATAGTTGGAGAACTAAAATGGAGAGCATCACGGCTGTGAAACAGAAGAGGCGGGAGAACATGTAGACAATTTATAGGGCCACCTACTTTTTCTTTTTTTTTAACACTCCTCCCACCTCTATGGTGCAAAGATTTGTTTCATGGTGGCCATAGTGGCCAAGGACACTGTCGGAAAAGGGAAAAGATGAGCCTCACTAGCTGTGTGTGTGTTGGATTCATCTGTGGGAACATGGGAGTTAAGACGGGAATCATAAAACAGGGACTGATGTGACCTTTAATTCATGATGGACAGCAAACTCTTTAAAATCTACTGACCCTAATATAATATGTACAGTATATCAGCTTCTTAAATGTGAAGATTCTGAGGACAGAAAGAGGAGTTCAGATGGGGATCAAGTTCCTCAAATACTTCAAGTTGAAGTAGAAATACATACAATACAAATACCAGCTGGATACAAAAATAACAGTGATCCCTTTTAATCTGAATTAATGACTTTCAACTGAATGATGCATGATGCACACCACAGTGTGACCTATAAAGGCTTTTGGATAAATACTGAAAATTCAAGTTCGATCTTTTTTTTTTGCTGTGTTTGCATTTTTAACCACTCACCTTGAGGTCTCTGTGAACAATGTGCTTCTGGTGGCAGTACTGCACCGCCGATACAATCTGTGCCGAAAAAAACACAAGTACAGCTTAGTTAAATGTTCTCAGACTGTGATAAAGGATGTGGTGTAGGAGGAGATGTGGTTGAAACTAACAGGAAAGATACAACTCAGCTAAGGTGGGGCTGACGACACCAGAGCGGTGAGAAAACAGGTTTGTGCAGTAGCTCTGTCGTACATTCGTCTGACTCGTGAGGCACGTACGAGTATTGCTAGTATCAGGGCACAAGGAGTTCCTTTGAGTGACACATTTTAGAGCTTTTAAAATGATCATTTTTGAGTCTTCAGTTCCCTTCATTTTTAAGGCTTCAAGATTTGCACAGAATTTTATTTGTGTTGTCTTGAGAAACCAACACTACAAAACGCAAAATGTTAGTATATCCACCAACTCAGATGCACAGAGTTTATAACTTAAACACTGGCAAAAAACACCACCAAACTGAGTTTTTTTGCATGTTTTCAAACTGCATCAAGGTTGTGTCACTTTTATGAGCATTATCAAAACAGTTCATAAAGTAGAATGGTAACAGGATGGGGGGTTACATAAACTTCTTCAACTGAAATTGCAGCTAGATCTGATTATCAAGGGATTGTTTCTCATTACACAATTTAAGATAGTTTTAATCTAAAATCTGATCACACCAGAGGCTGTTTCATTTATGATGCCAGATCACTGTCGTTCACTACTAATTAAACCAATACCAACACGGGCAAAAAGATACAGAGAGTCTGAGTGTTGAACATGAATACATAACAGCCAGGTGTTTTGGACCAGCTTCTTAGCACTTCACACAACAGTCGATGGCTTGTTTGTGACAGTCATGAAGAGGTAAGTGATGGGGAAGCAAGTCGGTTTAGACATTTCATCAGTCTCAACACAACAGAGACGCTTCTGTCCTCCGAGGACACACAGAGGACAGCGTCCTGTCTGAAGCACAGCCAGGAGCAGAGGTGTGAAACCAGAACACTGCAGGGGGAGAAAGCTGGGTACCTGTCTAAATTTAGCTCTGGCCTCTTTTTCCTTCATTCTTCCGTGTGCAACCAGGTAGTCAAACACCTCTCCTGCAAAAGAGCAGAAAGAGAGAAATTGAGGAAAACACTAAAAGTAGAGAATAAGCAGTGAGGAAAACGGATACGAAAAAAGTAGACAAACACAAAGTGAATCGCAGCTTCTAAAAATCTGCAGATAAAAATAACTTATACGCAGCTGGCCTGCACCATCGCCCATGTGCATGGTTCGAGGGCGTTTCTTGACCATATTGAGTTGACCTCGGCAACGCTTCCTCCACACTGAGCCTCTCCTGGAGGCACAAAGCTGCCGCCGAGCTGAGCTCCACAGCAGCAGACCCTTCCCTCGGCCCACACGCACAACCAAAACGTGACTACACTCCCTCGTGTGTTAATTGAACTCGAGTTGCTGGTGCGTGCATGTGCACGCCCATACTCTGGTGATAGGAAAAAGAGAAAAAAACAAAAAAAACAAAACAGAAAAAACCTCCCCCACTTCTCTTGAATCCTCAAAACCCTTCCGCGCTCTCGGCGCTGACCTGCAGAGGCAGCCAGAGTGTGCGATTCTGTACTTATAAGCATCAATTCATCAGCGGTCTCTGACTCAACCGCTAAAGACAGAATGAGCGTGCTGAAACTCTGCATGTCAGAGGTAAATAGCATGTCGTATGTTGTACATAAAGATGAGCTTTAATAAAAACTGCATGCAGAACAAAACTATAATTTTGTTGTCTTAAATTAATTTGAGGCACAAGACTGTAAGGCTTCTTAAATTCTGCCATCACTTTTCTGCACTATCAAATAATCCTGGGGCAACTTATCAAGTCGGACTCAGCCACAGTTAGAAAAGACGAATAGAATAAACTTGTCACTTTGTCATTCAGCACATACAGTTTTACAAATTTACTAATAAATCTAAAAATAAAAAAAAAGGATCTAAGATATACACATGTAAGAATCTAAGAGAAATGAGCTGTATACATTATGGAAAAAATGTACAAAATATCAGGACATAATGATATTGCACAGCAATAACAGCATTCCAGGTATGAAATTGCACTGCCCTAAATACAGTCTCATGTGCATATATACTGGAGTGGGCAGTTTGGTTAGTTATTACACGCCACCTCTTTGCACCGAGTTTTCTGCTCTTAAACATCACACAGCAACTTACTGCCAATGGTAACACTAATATTCTGACACTAAGCAGGTATTCTATCATGACAACATTAGTTAAGCTGCACTTTTTTTTTTCAAGCAACCTGACAGGGTCACCTTAAGATCCTGCATGACTTCTGAGAAAAATCAATGACGAACTGAAACAAGTATTCGATTTACGTCACTAAGAGCTAATGCAATTGGCCAGTGATCAGAGTTCCCATCTCAGTGATAATGTGATTTGGTACCCAACAAGCATGTCTTCACAATTTGTCGTCTCTGCTCAGCTCAGCAGTCCAATAATGAACAGCTCAAGCAATCGATGGAAAGATGTGGCATGACATGACATGAAATGAGAATTCAGAAAAAGAAAATTTCCCCCAGCTGAAGACTTCCAAGAGAAAACTCTTTGGGGGTCTTACAGCTACATATATCTCAAGTTGGAGGGTAGGCATAGTTTATTGTAGCTGTTGCGTGCTCCCCTTCACTCCTCTTCATTTACTGCAGCACAAAACCCACCTCACCTCTTTCACAAGCTGCCTCAAGCAGACTGGGAGAGAAACCCTCAGCTATCCTGTGACCACGGCACCCACAGGCAAATGTATTTGGATGTCAGTGTTCGCAAAAGTATGTATTGAAGGATTGTTTCAAGGCTCTGAGTGACAGTTTGCACGCCCTAAAAGGTAGTATGACTGAGACTTTGATAAGGTAAGGCATGAGGAACTGTAACAGCTGACCGTGTGAACAAGACCATAATCCCAAATTCACCTACAGAAACATTTTAATCTCCTTCATTCTTGATAAATCTTGTTCACTAAGGTTTTTTCTCTTGTCTTAGCTGAAGCTAATCTAAGAGCAAGTTAGTTTTAGCTTTTAAAGGATGCTTTTCCAACAAAGTCATTTATCCAGTGAACAACTGAAACTAATGTTTACTTTAGTGGAAGACAAAATGTTCAAATCGCAAACATGCAACACTGTAGGAACTTTCAGACATGCAGTGTCCCACAGAGCTGATGGTAGCTGACCAACATGTTTTTCCTGCTCTGACTCGTCTCCTGTGTGTTGAGTGGATTTGTTCATTTTCCGCATGGATTAATACTTATGTCACTATGTTTCAACGTTTGGGGAGTAGCTTTAAACTTTACATTCCTTTTCATATATACTGCATGTGGGATACAAATGTCTCAGAATGTGGCAATAGTTTCATGAGAGCTTTCATATAAGCATTTTGTAATTTTGGTAATAAGTATAAAAGAATGTGTTTGAACTCTACGTCTAATTAACTTATGTTTAACTTAAATTTGGTAGTTTATAAATTATAGTAAATTTTCTGAGAATAAAAATATGTCAATGCCTATCATACAGCGCTGCACAAAAGTCTTGAGTCACCGCTCATTTCTATACATTGCGGTAGGAAAATAGGTTCATTGCGTTAATAAAACATGCAAACATATAAAACAGAGTTTGTACAATTCCAATGTGCTCGAAAGCGAATATTTGGTGTGAACACCTTTAATCTTCAGTACAGCTTGAACTCTCTAAGGCAGCTTTCTTATCAAGTAGTGTTCAGGCTTCTTGAAGGACATTCAAAGCTCTACTTTAGATGTTGGCTGCCTTTTTGTTGTGCCACAATTCTTCAAAAATGTTGCTTTTCTGGCTCTGGGGAGGCCAATCCATGACTGATTGTGTCCCACTGTGTGTTTTTCTATCCAGATGTGCTTTTACTGCACTGGCACAGTTCTTATGATCACTGTCATCCTAAAAAATGAAGCCATTGCCAATCAGATGCTTTCCAGATGGCACTATGTGGTGGATTAAAATCTGACAGTATTCTTTTGAATTCATAATTACATCAATTTTACAAGATCCTTAACACCACTGGCTGAAATGCAGCCCCAAATCATGACACAGCCTCCGCCGTGTTTTATACATGACAAAAAAGGCACAATGCACACCATGCCGAGATATGCCACATTTGTCTGATAGCTCTATTTTATGCTGATCCAACTGTGTTATGATTGTCATTTTTCATAGATTCAGCAAAAGAGTGTTTTGGTGACAGGCTGCTAGTAACAAAGTGCCTGAAAATAAAAGACCAATAGAAAGCTTAGAGAACTATTCCTGAAGACAACCTTTAAAACAAATTACAAAAAAAGTCCTTGGAAGCAAAATATATAGACATGAATGAGGGTTCAAGACTTTTTCCACATTACTGTATACTTCGTGCAGAAGTCAGGTTAAAGCTCAGGCTATGGTATAAAACTGTTGTTGAGCTCTTTGTACAAGTAATCTTGTTCCTTTTTTCCCCTTTCAGCTACAAGTGCAGTTTGCAGATGATATGCTGCTCCAAAGATATATTAATTATTAACATGCACATTTATCACATTGGGCATTAATAAATTATTCTCGGGAGCAGCACAGAGAGCAGATTTCTACCAACTATGTGGTCTTGAGTGCAGCAGCTGTTAGTGGAGTTGTTTTTCACATTATTTATTTTCATGGGGGTCTAGGAAATTCTTAAAGTTCTTGGCATTATAAAACCATAACATTTGTTTAAAACCAAAATTTATTATGCAATTATATTTACTAAATGGCTGCCTGGGGGTGTAATAGTACATGGTTCATATTTACTTACATTTTGAGGATGCGTTCAAATCTGACCAGTTCGAAGTATAAAATAAATTACAACAACCATAACAAACTCTTAATCAACTTCAAAGAATCCATTAAAACCAGAACTGCAATGTCAGCTTTAACACAGCACAAAGTCACAGGACCTCGCACTTTCTTCGCTATCACAGAGAAACTTTATTGGAATTGCCGGTGGACAAAGTGAGTGGGGGCTCGTTGCTCGTGTTCAGAGTGAGCACCACATGGCGACCAGTCGACTGAGCCGTAGAGTGTGAGCACAGAACTTGCAAGTTCTGGCATTTCCATTTCACCATGTTGTGAGTTAAAGTGTCGTGCAAAATAAAAACCACACAGCATCTGCCAGCTGTCAAGACAGAACCTCGACTTCAGGCAAATATCATCCAGGAGTTCGAGCACGGCAACATAAAGGGACTTCTGCAGCCAAACTCTTGAACCAAATGTTGCACTTACAGCTACTGTTACAATCCTAATGGTTGTAATTCACAAGTTTGACATGTTGGAGATACTTTGCTAACCACTGCATCTATGTCTCACCTCCACTGGCGTACTCCATTACCAGGTAGAGCGTCCTCTCGGTCTCAATAACTTCAAAAAGCTTGACTGCAGGAGGGAGAGAAAGAGAGAGAGAGAGAGGAATTATAAATTCAATTATGTCAAAAGACGAGAGAGATCCAGACAGAGGCAGTAATGAATTCATGCTCATGAACACGGAAAAATTGTTTCCAAACACACACCCCGAGTGAGTCGAAGAAAAAGTGAAGTCACGTGGAACTGTGCGTGTCGTGACCATGTAAGCACATCATAGTTGAGCTGAGCAGCACTCGGTATTTACTGTACAGTCCAAATTCTTTTTTCTTTCTTTTTCCCCCTCCCTTCCTTCTTTTACTGCAGTAGCTCACCGATATAAAGGACTGTGACGAGCAGCTGAGAGCTGCACTGCTAAATATAGACAAGGTGGGATGAAAAACAAAGGGAATGCAGGAGGGGAGAGAGAGTTTATGGGCTGGTGATAGCATTTACTATCACTCTGATAATTACTATTATACTTTTGTAGAGGAACTCAAGCAGAGAGGACATGGGGAAAAAACAAAACAAAAAACCAAACAAACAGGAAATTCACATTTCAAGAACAAAATGCACTGTGGCAGACTTCTCTAATCTGTTTCATGACAAATAAATTTGTCAGATTTTACTAGTATATACTTATATGGTCATAGTACATATAAGTGCACTTTCATGCCTAGAAACATTACCAGAGTTGAGGGGAATACAAAGAAAGGAGAGGAAAGGAAAAAAAAAAAAAAAAAAAAAAAAAAAAGGAAATCCAAAAACTTAAATTTCCCCCCATTAAAAATCATCTGCTACACTGGCAACATCTGTATTTCCTCTAAAACGTACATATAAATAAAGTCATCATCAATAGGACTTTTGGTAAGCTTTATAATACCTGAGGATAAAATATTTTTCTTACATTTTTTTGGAATAATAATTCATGAAGATAAAATATAATATTAATTATTCATTTCAGCACAAAAGCTTTCCTGTGGCTACACATTCCATAGTCAGGCGCTCCACAGCTAAGGTTTGTTTGTAATGTAGGTTCCTTGTTGTTGCTGTGGTTTGGCGTTTGTTGGCATTTTTGGCTCTCGCAGACGACTCAGTGTTTCCAGCGTTCGTTATGGCTCCGAGCAGCATGCGCTCTCTTGTTTACCGATCATACTCCGATTCCAAAACAAAGCGGGACGAACGGTCCTCCAGTTTCAGCCTCAATTACCGGCAGTTAACAGCAGATGAAGGTAGTAAAGTCTGAATGTCATCTGGGACAGCTTCCTGTTTTATAGTTTCTCTTTCACAAGCATTTTATAAAATGCCAAGAATGCAGGCTTCGACCTTGTTACTGAAAATGTTCCTGGTACTTTAGATGGCTTGTTACATGTATGCTACAAATCCATCTGCTCAAATCTCCTGACTTCTTTTATGTTTCAGTTCATGTAGAAGTAAAAAGTTTAACGAGTCATATCTAGTTAGATAGATACTTTATTGATCCTACAAGGGAAATTAAAGCAATGACAAAATGCATAGCAGGAACTTGTTGTTTCATGTCCACCAACAGAAAGGTCCAAAGGTTGAACCTGCATGTCAGTCGTCCTCGTCATTATAAAGCTCATATACTTAAAATTCTTATTTCTAAACAAGATGCACTTACCTATATTGGGATGATTCAAGATCTTCATTATTCTAACTTCTCTGAAGAGCTGAAAATTAGAAAAATTCAGAGTTTAGACTTCAGCATATAGTCTGAGCAACAAAGCACATTATTCAACCTCAGAAGATAAAAACCACAATAATAAAAGCTGCTGTATGTCTTTGAGCACTGAGCACTTTCATGAGGGAGTCAGCATGAAGTCAGACTATCCCAGTGGACTGTGTGAGTTAACCTGTCCCTTTTCTTCATGACAAAACAACTTCAAAGCAAAGAAAACAGAGGCTTCATGTCAAAGTGTTTCAGTGCAAATGCTTTTTTTAAGAAATATTTTATTTTTAGATTTTTAGATAGCAGACATGCCATGTCATTACACAGGCGCAGGAGATAAACACATTCTGAATAAACTTTGAAAAACATTTGCAATGTTTTTCCTCGGCTGATTGCTTTGGGGAGGCAGGAGGTTTTACATGAACCAATCAAAAGCTTCCATGCAACCTGTCCAACTGCAGTCACAGACTGCCTGTCTTATTTCAGAGAGCGTAGCACTTGTTTGGGAGCTTTTGCTACACTTGCAGTAGGCTAAGGAGTTCTCAACAACACAAGTAAGCCATCTTGTCTTCTACCTGTCTTTACTCAACGTTATGCTGTGTGCAATGCTCCACCCCCCCGACACACACACACACACACACACACACACACGACAACAGCATTAGAGTTAAATCATGACGACAAACTAGTGCAACTACATGATTATTTGGGCATAGGTTTAAGAGATGTGGCTCACTGGTTTTGTTCATATAGTGAGGGGTGAAAAACTCCGAAAGCCCCCCCAAACTGTGCATTAATACATTTTTAAGAACACATTCTCAAAATGTGTGACCATTCTTAATATATTAAGACTTTTTAAAACTATTATTAACACTGCTTTCCTGAGTGCTAACATGGCATTTCAAGCTCTGGTCTCTACTAAACATCCTCAGCATATTTGTCAAAGAAATGTGGTCATTATGTCGCTGCTGCTGACACAGTGACAGGATTACAGGAAATTCTGCAACATAGTGGTGGTTTCAGAGCCACTGACGGGCAAAGGTAATCTAAACTAAGTTCAACATGTGGTGTCAGATCTCCATCCCTCAGAAAAGGAAGACACTTGGCTGACATGCTTCCTCATTATGCTTCAGAGTGATCAGACAAGGAGATCTTTAGTGGCCAAAAATCCTTTTTAGTGTTTCGCTTTAGGAGGCATAAAGAGCACCACATGGGATTTATTATTGAGCTGCTGAAAACTACACCTCACTTTCTTCTCTTCCATAAAAATATAAAACAAGGTATCAATCTTTCATGAGGCAGGAGAAGTCCCAATGTGCTGGTTCGCTTGCTGACAAACAGATCTTGGACAGCCCGAAAACACAAAGTCTTCAATCAAATGAAGAAGTACATGTTTCAGGAAAGATTTATCCACTGCGTTTAGATTTTTTGGCTAAAAAGTGGAAACCTATAAAACATTCATTACATAAAACTGTCATCTTTTCCATAAATGAAGAAATGTTTCAGCAGCACCATAAAGGATCCTTTATAGCATCACTTTTGCTGAAAATTCAGAGAGGCAATGAAACATGAAATATGAACCAGGAAGTCCAGTTTGAAAACTGTAAGGTGGCAAAACATGGTGCACTGTATCAATGACACCTATTGCATAGTTACCCATAGCAGCAGAAATTGTGACTGTAAAAATACATCATTCAGTCATTACAGTTTCTGCCACAGATGATCACTTCTGCATCACAAGTCTAATATTTATCCAGTTGTTGAATAATTGACTATTATTAATCCTCTTAGTTCACAGAAAATATAAACGCTCCAAGTACGGCTTTGTTAGAACTTCCCCTACAAGATTTCTTGGTTTTCCTTTCATACCTTGGATAATAAGATCTGAAATATTAATAAAGGTTTCTCACAGGTGACTACAGAGTAGGTTCACTAATTATTTACATCTAAAAGGATTCGCTCTTTTTTGTCAGATTTCAGAAAGAATACATTCTATTATCAACTCTGCATCCCCTATACTTAAAAACAAAAACAAACAAACAAAAACAAACGATTAACAGTAATTTTAAATGTTCAGATCATGTAGAGAATTCCAGCTGTGGGCAGTTGTTGACTTGGATAATAAGTTTCATGTAATTCCTTGCTCAGAGACTGAAGGGAATATTATGAACTCCAGTTAGTGAGGCCTTAAGGAGTTTTTTTATTTTTTGAGAAGCCCCCCAAAAATAAAAAAATTAAAAGACAGAAAAACGAACTGATGCAGGAGTTGTCTGGCCTCTGACAAAGATGACGAGAGGAAGAGGAGCACTGGAGTGAGCTTGAGGTCTCCTCACTGTCATTACACCCTGATCTGCCCGTCATTATACTCAAAATACTCTCCTGAGCTCTCTGAAAGTACAGGGGAATAAATCTAAGCTGGTTTTCTGTGTGACAGTGGAAACCTCTTCACTGCAGCTCAGAGAGGAACTCTTTCCTTCTTACTGAAGAGAAGCTGCTGCAGCTTTGAACAACCTCATCAGCGACAGAGAAGCATCTCAATTTATCTTTTCTGTGTAACTTTGTGAAGACTTCGGTACAAACTGTGCTGTCCTATATAGCATATACAAGCCTTCTGAAACTTGGGTGGGTTCTAAACACAACACGCCAACAAGTACATGGGAATACTTTGTCAGGTATGTTACGCAGTAAACAGAATTAGTGGAAAAACTCTGGAGAGACGGGGCTGATTCACCACATAATACAGCTATTAGGTCGAGGACTCAAACCTGCTGGTGATCCAGTCATGCCGCTGCAATAATGCACAGCTGTCCTGATTACGCAATCCATCTTATGAGCTATACAAGGAACCTTTAGGCCACATGACACACAATTCGAGGGTGAAGTCACACCTAAAACTAGTTTTTGTCAGACTACATTTTTAGTTGCTGCATTTTTCTGTTTAGATTGAAACAGCCTCAATTAAAACAGATCTGAGGCCTGTAAACAAAATCTCACGGGTGCTACATTAGATCATTTACTGGATGTTTTCTTTATAAACTCTCATCCCACCAGGTTAGACGCTTTGAGCTGAGTCATATCAAATCAGATTACAGCCCCTGCAACTTCAGCTAAGAACGATGGATGTCTGTGCACTTTTTGAGGTAATCGACCCCGGCTGTTTACTTCAGCTAAGAGAAAATATATCCCGACGGCAGTTTTACTTTACTGTGTTTTGTTAAGTTCACCTCCTCAGTGGGCTTATTTTGTCCCTTCAAAGCTCCACGGTTATTGTTTTCATCCGGGCAAACAAATCAACCTGAAGGAATAACACTATGGTTCAAATTAATGGCTACTATCACACCATGTTTATGAGATTCAGAGAAGTCACCAGTGGTAAAAACAAACTTGAACGCTGGCTTCTCCAATTCTCTTTCCTTAGTCTCCATATAAAAGAAGGACGTAACAAACCAGTGGCTTATGTTGCGGTGGCTAAGTGCCATTTTTTAAAGATTTAAAGTCAGCATTTTGGTCGTCACCATATTGGTTCCTGGAGCCACGTGTGACCATATTTGGACATGAGTGTATAGTGTTAGGTTATTATTAAAATGAGCTGTATCTGTAGATGAAGTTTGGATCTACAAAAAAATGGTTGATAAGTCTAGCTTCGCCCTTAAAACTATGTTTTAACATGGGAGTCTTTTGGTTCAATTTTGGAGCTACTTTTGAAAAACTTTGTTTTACTTTTTGTTTCCATTTTAAATGGTAAATGACCCCAAAGTGCTTTACACTACATTCAGTCATCCACACATTCACACACTGGTGATGGCAAGCTACATTGTAGCCACAGCTGCCCTGGGGCGCACTGACAGAGGCGAGGCTGTCGGACACTGGCGCCACCGGGCCCTCTGACCACCACCAGTAGGCAACGGGTGAAGTGTCCTGCCCAAGGACAAGACCGGAACCGGAAACCTTCCGATTACAAGACAAACTGCCAACTCTTGAGCCACGATTGCCCCATTTTAACAGCTCCCAACATCTAAAACTATGTAAACACTTAAGTGACTAAGATAGTTTTCTTGAGGATTGAAAACCTACAAATAAAACAATACTGGGGAAAAAAAAAAAACTTTCTCCCCAGTAACTTTTTGAAGGCACTTCTTTCTCTTAAAAAAATGACATTTCTTACTTTTTTGATATTATGAGGTTTTGTTGTCAATGTCTTATGTGAACCAGTTTGATTCATACATTTGGCTCAAATTCTTTTACATCCAACTGATTCTTCTTCAGTGCCAGTAACTAAGTCTTACTGACAGCTCAGGAAAAATTTCATGGAAAAAACGTCATGTTAAAAGCTTTTAATAACAATCCTCCAACCACTAAAGGCAAAAACAAACCTGACACTGGACGTTGTCACAGACTAAGCTTCTTACCAACACTGTTTACATTTAATCAAGACTTCCAAGCATCATACTCCCACCCTGACCCCTGACAAGGATAACAAGACCACCACAGCAGGTTGAATCAGGACAGAAAGACAAGAACAGAGCGGGAAGCTGGAAGCAGTTTGCCAGGAGCCGGTGACAGATGTGAATGTCGACTCATCTCCGCCAAACTATTAAGAACAGAGGCTGAAAATAAACATTTAGGCTTCAGAGACGATACACCCCCTCCACCCCCACCGCTATCAGCCTCTCGCCAAGTCTTTCAGTTACATAAGAGGTCAGGACACAGCGGTGCTGGCTCTGATGCAGGTTGGCTGTTTCACCAGCACCAGCTCAAAGGTAAGACTTGTGCAAAGAAAAATAGAAGAGATCCAGACATTCAAAACCCATCTGAACCGAAAAACGTCATCACATTGACAAACTTGGAGCTGTGCGATGACAGTCGGCTGTTAAAATACTCAAGAGATTCAGCTGGCATTTTTGGATATTTTTCTCATGATCAACAAAGCCAATGAAAAGACCCACCCCCTTTAATCTTCATCCAGGCTGTCTGTGGCTCTGTGCCCATTGGTTACTACTGCAGAAGTAAACACTTAAAAAACACATAACTTTACTCTAATAAGCAAGTCCACAAAAACCATAACAAATTACATTAAATAACACTCATTTTCACAACTAAAATGCATCTCTTTAGCAGTGGATTCGTCTTTGTGGCATTTTGTAATGTCATTGATAACATGCTCTCACATTCAGGAACTTTATTTTTCAGTCCGTGTATTTGATTAAGTTATCGGATGTTAGCAGTTCTTGAAAGAAACTCACTTATGACTCATCTACTGAAAAGAAGGAGCTGCGAAATAAAACTGCTGCGACTACAGCACAGGTGATGAGGATGTAACAGTACTTTTAGATGGATAGTCTTCAGGTTCCTGTCAGATGGACCGAGTCAGTTGTGAGATTAATGATGATGCTCCATTTAAATCATCCTCTGGATTTTTAAAGAAATACCACTGTGAACTTTTACAGATACCTCCAACAGAGGTGCATTTTAAATGCAAATTTCTGGAGCAAAGTGCAACAAATCAGCTACAAAGTTGACACCATATTCTACTCTTTGTGATGTCCTTCTGTGCAAATGCAGGCACAGTGCAGGGCAGGGGTGGGCAACTCCAGGCCTCAAGGGCCGGTGTCCTGCAGGTTTTAGATGTGTCCTTCATCCAACACAGCTGATTTAAAAGGCTAAATTACCTCCTCAACATGTCTTGAAGTTCTCCAGAGGCCTGGTAATGAACTAATCATTTGATTCAGGTGTGGTGATCCAGGGTGAGATCTAAAACCTGCAGGACACCGGCTCTTGAGGTCTGGAGTTCGACACCCATGGTGTAGGCAATAATCCAAACAAGTCAGGGTCATGTGCCTTTTCCACCCTTTTCCCAGCGTTGTTCCTTAAAACATCGGTATGATTTTTTTGTGTGATATAAAAGTGTTATAGTGAATATCATTACCATAACAATGGCATGTAATTACACTCCCTACAGTACATGACCAGACAAGCCCAGGCATGTCTGACAGGAAGATCTGGGCATCAGCCTAGGATGACTTTTAGCTCCTAAAAATGAACTACTTCAGCAACCTCCAACAGAGCACAGTACTTGTAATTAAAGTTAACAAATTAGTTGTGTAGTACGACTATACAACAGAGGATATTCTGGCTCTTATGAAAGCCAGATATATTTATTAAAAAACAAAACAAACAAAAAAAACAATAACACCTTGATGACACACACACTGGCCAGTGACATAAACATGTACTGCGTTTCTTAGTGCTCACCTAGATCCCTGCTCGCTTGCTGCCAAAGAAACAGCCATCTGTTTCTGTAGGTGGTGTTAAGTCTAATGATCCACTAGGTTTTACTGTTTTTGAAGGATTGGTTAAAACAAACAAACAAACAAAAAAAATACAATAATTACCTTTTCAAAGCCCTCATCTTATGCAGTTGTGAGCTGGTTTACAAGTGTGGTTACAACACAGTGGCTTAGTTTAGCTTAAGGACCAAAAGGAGAAAACAGCTACCCTTGCAACTACCAGGCCTGCTATGGCTCAATTAAATATATTCTAATTGTCTAATACATTAAAAGAAAAAAAAAGGTCCTGTTAGCATGGAGCTGGCAGGAACCAGCATCTCCCCCATCCTCATTCTTTATGCTAAGTTATTGTATAAATGGCTGAGCTTCAAGTTTGCCAAAAGAGTTAGGGTTAGGCCAAAAATGACTCCTTTAACAGGAGTGGTCCTCCTTATTATGAATCTTGCTGGATTCATTTCTCACGCAATTACTGCTCCAATTATCTAGGCCAAGTCAGGATTTCCTTTAACTCTAAAACTCAAAATCAACAACAACAAAAAAAAAGTGGGAAAAAAGAGATAGTTAGCCTATAAATGGCATCAGGTGACAGGAATGAGAACATTTAATGTGTCAGTCATGAAAAGACTTTAAAAAGCCTTTAAATGTGGCTTCTTTTCCCAGCTCGTTCCAATTGCTTAAAATAAACAGTAAAAAAATAAATAAATCTAAATCTCTTGTGGAACAGTAGGAAAAATAACTTGACAAGCACCTAAAAGAGTTTTTATTCTTGAGTGTGACAAAGCAGTAACCTAAAAACAACAAGGATTGCCAACAAAAGCCTCACGCTTTGTGTTTCTGTGAACAGCGCTGTCATGACTCAGTGTTTTTCTGTCAACGTAGTGTCACAGCCAACGCCAAAGGGCCCGGGCCTCTGAGATACAAAGGCCGCAATCAATGGAGCTTTGGAAAAACTGATGGAAAACCACTGGCCGACTGCTGAGAGGGATGAGGGAGAGAGGAGCCGAGCAGCAGGGTCCAGCTCAACATCAACACCCGACATCATAAGCGTCACCACCAGCTGCAGCCGCATTGCTCCGCTTCATCCCCTCTTATCTGTCTAACGATGGGGGAGAAAAAAGAAAAAAGGGCCTCGGGAGCTGCAGCAGAGTCGATATCGTTCCGACTTCCCCGAAACCACTTCCAGGCCCAGAGACAGAACCAAAACTCACGGCGGCACAGATCAAAACGACCACGCACACACATTTCTACTGCTAACGATTAGAAACAAAAAAGGAAAAGGACAAACACTGCAACGGGCAGCTCACTCTCAACTCGCTGACTTCAAACTGTAAAGTTAGACTGCCATTCACTAAACTGCAAAAAAAAAAAAAAAAAAAAAAAAAAAAAGGCATTCACCCTCAGTCTGTGAAATTTGCATTTTAAAAGAAAGCCCACTTCCTGATTTGGTTGATTTAACAAGGAAAACCAAACCATGGCTCCCAAGTTCCATGACAACCATGCAACATGAACTGGGAAAAGGTAGCGGGAGGAAAAAACAAACAAACAAACAAACAAAAAAGACCAAACTATTTTTGTTTCCAACACATCAGGAAAACCACCATCTAAAAACCTTCAAATGGGACAAATCTACAGCTATATCTTATAAGCCTGTTAAAACAGTTCCACTAAGAATTCTTCAAGCAAATTCAAAATCAAAGAAAACAAGCCTCAAACCATACAATCCCTTTTTAAAGGCCTCAGTCTGAAACATGTATCAGGCAACTTGGAACAAAGTGATCTTTACTGCAGCAAAAGCCTTATACCTAATCATAAAAAGAAGCTCCTAATTCACCCCAGGAAGCTCTATGGAGAACATAGCTCAGTCTCAGAATGCCCTGCTTCCCATTTACACAATTAATACGCAATCTGTTGTGCTTCATGAATTAGTAAATGAGTTCTGCCACATTATAACAGGAGAGAGAGAGAGAGAGAGAGAGAAAGGGAAGGAGGGGTAAATTACCTTCTGAAGGCTGTTTGGGTTCAGCTGTGTCTTGTCTATTATTTTAATTGCCACCTGTAGAGAGGGAAAAAATAGAAAGTTAGCTAAGTGGCAAATAATAGCAGAGGAGAAGTGTGGCACAGAGGAAGAGGAACATGGCACCGAAAACAAAAACCAAAAACGAGAAAGAAAAGAGCTGAGAAAAGGAACGTGATGCTGATGTTTTTCCAAACTGCCGTTTTAAGACTTGAAAACTAAACAGGGAGGGTTATAAAATAGTTTCAACATCCTCTTTGAGTTAAAAATATGTCTAAATGCACCTGCCAAATTATTATCTACAGAACAGAGAGGACAAAGGCAGCAGAGACGCTTCCTTTCCTTAAATGTCACAGGCTGCATTAAGAAGACGCTTGCCCTTTCTCCTCATCAATTATGAACAAATCAAATGTTCAGCTGCTACACACTGCACTGAAAACAACCATTACTGCCTACAAGATTTACAGCGATGAATGGGTTGGTGTACAAAGCTGGCAGCACTGTTTTTATGTTCCAATAACATACACATTTATGAAAAATGCATTTCAAGGCTCTAAATTGTAAAAACTAAAGCTAAAAGCAGTATTATAAATCAGGATCAATCTAACTGAAAAACAGGCAAGCAAAATTACAAATCTGACCAGACATTCAATGTTAGTGCTTGACAGTTTGTGAGACACTGCCACACACAAACACACACACAGGTCACCATCAAAGAGGAACTGAGATACAAATTAGGTGTGAGCTCAGCAAAGACATCCAGCTCCTTAACCGCAGCTATTTCGCAGCGTGAGGGAGAAGCAAACAGTGATAAAAACTTTTTTATCTGTAAAGCTTTGTACTGTTTTGGATCCTTTCTTAAAGAGAGAGAACAAAAATAGTCAGCATCACTGTACATCTTACCTCTCTGCCGGTGAGCATGTGTCGGGCCAGTTTGACCTTGGCAAAGTTGCCCTTGCCAATGGTTTTAAGCAGCCGGTAGTTGCCTACGTGGGGCTGCTGCGGCTCCTCGGAGCTGCGGGCCGGACGCACGCCCGTCCGGCCTGAGCGTGTGCTGATCTCCTGACGGCCATTGCTGTGAGAGGTGTGCTGTGGAAAAGGCACAATGTTAGACAAGCACTGGCTGTTGAATGGCTCTTATGTGTTGCAACATCTACTTGTAATCAATGGTGACTCATGTTGACCTGCTGTGGCACCTCGGCTCAGCAGGAAAAAAACACTACTGATATTTATAGTTCTGATGCACACAAAGAAAGTAAGCTTTTCTTCCAGCGGCCACAGATGGCTGATAAACTCTGTGCTTATCCCAGCAGTTTCAGAGTTTCATCAACCAAACATCCAAAAGTACAGATATTCCCATGAATATTATTATTATTATTATTATTATTATATTAGCTGAACAAGATCCAGCTAAATAATGTTAGTCAAATATTGTCCCACTAAATACTGTTTATATTGAAGTGACATTAGAACCCATTAATCGCATTTTTCAAAAAAGAAATCAATTTCAACCGTCACTGAAATGTGTAATATTATGGACCATGCACAAAGCCAAATGTGGATAATGCCAGCACCACTAACGGTCTCTCCTTACAGGTTTAAGTCCACATAAGTGCACTGAACAGGTTTATGCATCACCATGTTTGAGTGCTTGCATGCTACGTTTATTCGAAAAGCCTATTTTCATTTTCTGGTTGCAGCAAACCTGCCTTCCCCCACATTTTTCCACTGGTGCATAGCAAACACCACTACTTGCTTTCCTTTTAGATGCTTCTTTAAACCAACTTAATTATTGCATTTTCTCCAAAACTATGAAATATGAACATCATGATCAGTTTTAAATAATGTCAATATGGATAGAATATGTTGAAATCATAATTAGATTCATGTAAAGTTTGTAAATTGTGAGCATGACAAGGCTGTTAGTTATAATTTGGTATTAAGAGATGAACATAACAGTCACTTGGCTTCTTGTTTATGTGGCCAAGAATTTCAGGGCCACTTAATCAAGTCCTTGGACACAGATTTATTTGTTATTGTTTTGGGGAGGGTGGGCAAGGGGTAGAAGCTGCTAAACTACCCATTAATTCACTGTTAGAGATATTGTTCCAATGCAGTGCTTTGTCACATGCTTACAGAATGTCCTTATCAATCAACTAAAACTGAAAAAAGTAGCATATCCTTTGATGGGCATACAACAGTTCCATTAACATAAGGGTCCTTCTCACAGTGCTACCACAGCACCAGTGGTAGAAACTATAGAGAGGAATCTGAAAACCAACAATGTCTCCTTGCAACTTCTTTTTAAAACAGTTTAAACAATATGCACACCAATATTTGGCGTTTTCTGCTAACTAGCTGAAGCTAACCCTTGATACCCTGAAAAGTGTTCCTTTTTCTTGCCAATGTTTTCACCTGGTCAAAGTTTCATGTCAGGACTTTGAGGCTAGCAAAAGAGAGATGTCATGGAAAACACAGCACATGTGGGTGGGGGGAGGCAACAATGGTGGTTTCTACCGCTCAGTCTGCTGGCGATTACATACAACAATCACACAAAGCTCTGCATATGCTCTGAGCGCAATTGATCAACTAGTCATTTAATTCCAGTCGACTTCTTTCTTCATACATTTTCATTCTAATAAATGTTTTGGGTTAACAAGGTGCCATCTCAAACCTGCGAACTGCCACTTTAAAAACAGAAGTGAGGTGATGGAGAAACGTGCCTCTACACACATTTCCTGATTCTGTATGAGCACGCTGAGCTGTCGAGTACAAAGTGGAGAGGGGTTCAGTGTTAGATTTAAAAAAAAAAGTGGTGATAAAACACAATAATGACATTAATTGCAGAGATGGGACCTTCTCCTTGGTTAGAGGCTACACCAGATTACACATGCGGCAGCATCATGATGTGTGCCCTGTAAGCATTAGGATTACAGGGCAAATTGTAAGTGTTCCACAAACAATTTATAGTCTTAATGAAAAAGAAAATTTAAATTATTTTATTCACATTGCTCATTTTAAAGCAGAGCCGCTGTATGTATCACAAACAGACAATGTTATGACAGCAATTTAAAAAAAATTCTACAATACTTTTTAAACAAAATAATCTCATCAGTCTTGCAGGAATAAGTAATCACAGGCCACTTTATAAGGTACACTTGTGAAATATAAAATAATCTAGCCAAATCGAAATTCTGCTTTTATGAAGCGGTGACTTCCTGTTTTTGTTGAGATTGGCAGATTAAACTTTGTTTTAATTATTCAGGTTGTAGTAGCATGTAGTGGCTAACTGGACTACACTGCACCAAGCTTTTAAGATTTTGCAACAGTAAAACTTTGGATAACCACATTTCTGCTCGGGATACTTCTGGAACGCAGCAAACAAACAGAAAACCTAACACACTCTCCCCCGCATCGTTATCATGTAATCAAAGAGAAACTGCACAGCCTTGTGATTTTGAGGTGGTGTACTCTGACAGCACAGCTGATAGATGGATCAATTCTTGGGTGCTGTGCCCAAAAACTGGAACAACAATCTGGCAGATACTAAGTGTGGCCTCAGTATCGACCACCTTACCAAAGCCTCATTAAGGGTAGTGATGCACTCTGCCCCACCCGGTTCTCCCCATCCCCTACAGTCCCTAACCTGGCTGACCCCATTCACTAAGCAGACAAAAGAAAGAGACACTGATAAAGTGGGAAATTAAACAGACGTGTAGTTGCTGCAAAATTAAACATTTAAGAAACTGTGCACAGATTGCACCTCATATCAAGGCAAGGTCAGTTAAAACTTAATTAACACTGCAGAGTATTAAAAAGTATCAGAGCAGTTACAACACAGCAACTCTCAGTAAGAAACCCATAATTTGGTTATACATGTACAATGACAATAAAGTGCTATTCTATTCTAGTCTATAAGGTCACTTTAACAGCACAGACATACTTTTAAGTCACTACAGGAATATTTTAGGACTTCTACAGCGATAGCAGAGGAGATAAAAATACCATCAACTAGGATAAGGTCACTGTTGGATACCAGAGACAGACTGGGAACAAATGCAGTGGAAACACTCAGATGAAGTTTTCATTATCTTTGAACCACACAGAAAACATCCACCTGTGTTACCATCGTGTTATTTTTCCAGCTAACAACTTGTAAGAATTAAAACAAGAACAACAACAACAAAAAGTCCCTTTTTATTGGTTACTCACAAAGCTGCGGTGTCTCCTGGCTGCCTGGGAGCCAGTCATGTTTCGACAGGAAAGCACTGCGCCCCGCTGACGATGCCCACAGAGATTCCCACAACACCAGATTTTTCCCAACTCAGAGCCCCGATAACCGCAGAGACACAGAGAGGGAGACGGCAGGAGGGGGAAGCCACTGATCCCAGTCAAGCCTGCGACAGCCAGACACACCCGAACCGGAAACCAGACGATAGGCTTTCATAATAAAGGCTTCCTGTCGGCTCCGTTCTCATTGTTGCCAAAACGGAGGAAAACGCCAGTATCGAATTTCGTACAAACCTTTAACGCTTCCAGAGCTGCCCCTAACACTTTATTTGGTACTGCTTAATCTTTTGCCAATCAACGTCAGCGCCTATGAAGATATTAGAAAAAATGCCAATCACAGTACCACATAGTACAAATGATATGAGGTGTTTATTTCTGTCCACATATATAAATATTAAAAAAAATAAGGTCTTAGACCCCCCCCTCCAAAAAAACAAAAACAAATTATCAGCACTTTACAACAAAAATGTTTTAAAATGCTGATTAATTCCCTTTTAATCCCTGTGACGTGAAATGAGCCCTTGTATTTACTGTTGCCTCTACTGATTTAGTATTTCAGTGCCTGCTGGTCAGTAATAGATCACCAGAATTCTCTGGCGTCTTATCACCCACATGCTTCTCTCGTGCAGTATAACCCTTATCACCATCCCGCTCTATACTGCAACTCAGATGAGTCATAAGAATCTGGTGGTAGTTCTTGCATATTTGTACCCATGGAATATGGGGGGTAAATGTGTGACAGAGAAAAAGCGTAGGGGAGATAAGTTGCAAAAGACCTCCAGGATACACACAGTCTTCCATAAAAAAAATCAAATAAAATGAATAAATACAAATAAAAACTTTGCAGCTAAAATATTCAGGACATTAAATTCTGTAGTAAAGATTTGATTTTCAGTGGAACAAGGGTTGAGGTCTATTAAAGAGTGCCTAAAAATTTCCACTATAGTCACTTCCACTTTAAAAAGGAGAGAACTATAGGTATACTTTAAAAAAACAACAACAAACAAAACAAAACAAAAAACAAAAACAAAACAAAACAAAACAAAACAAAAAAAACCCAAAAAAAACCAAAAAAAAAAAAAACCAGCCCTTTGGTGATTTCTGTTTATTTAAATGTACTATATAAATAAATTTGAAATTAAGAAAAATAGCGGAGAGTCAAATTGACCAATCCTGCATATACATTATGCTCATTTTGCAGCTTTTATGATTAAGTACGCTTAAGTTCTCCATTTTAGTTCAATTCTAATTTTGAAAATCCCGACCGGAAGCTCAAATGGCTACATTGTCACTACCTTCACACCGGAGGTTCTGTTAGTCACGAGGGGCGGACTCACGAGGCCCTTATTTGGAAGCTGAACGGGTGAAACCTCTGAGCGACAGCTGGGGGAGCCAATAGACAGGCTGAAGACAAACTACTGTTGCCTGCCAGAACCAGCAAGCAAAGTACTGTGGTTTTGTTCACCGTTGGGCCTGAATATTCTTAGTACAGTCTAATTACCTACAGTCATATCGATACTTCTCACACACCAACAAAAAATACACACCAAGGCGCAAATAAAGCCCATTACTAACACTCATTAACAGAGGCGTGTTTGACGTAGAAGATATGCTTGTTTACGATTTACCAACCAAGTGTGAAACAACCATCTATCATCCGGTCTAACAAGGCAGCAAAAAGCTATTGAGGATCTACGTTTTTTTGGCAATCCCGTGATATTTTTACATGTACTTAAAGAAAACAACCCAAGAAAAAACAGCCCCCTTCTACTTACACTTTCCGTCACCTTCTCGTTGACTGTAGGTAAAGGAGTTTTTGTTGACATCTTTTATTCCTTCTTCCTCAGCCAGTCGCCGTTTTAAGTCCAAAATACACAGTCTTCAGCCCGACAGCCGAAGAATGAAATTATTGCTTTGCTTTTCGGCTTCCTCCGGAGAAACAGTCTCAGCATGGATCGTGACAATTTTCAAACGAGACCGGACGTGTTAGAGTCGAGCACCTGAACAGCTATGGGCAGGAAAAACCCTCACTAAAGAGCATAACAATCCCTCTTACAGCATTTACACGGCGTGTACAAACCGTGCATGGCCTGTGCTAAACTCGGCAGGGAAACGAAATCAGTGTCCGTCTGTCCGTTTAGGTTTGAGTCACTGGAGCTAACTATAATAACGTTAAGGCGCTGTCGGTCGCCACTTCCAAAAATCGCCACAGGCTTTTCTTCCACAAAACCACTCTGTCTAGAACCGTGCCATGGCGTCGAGTGTCACCTCTGGATAATTCTCGGAGTGATTCAAAAGATTCAGGTAGCTGAAATACTCGTCGTCGGCTCGGTTTCTTCCATCTCCGGCGGCCCAAAGTGAAGCGGGTCTGTCTGTTTTAGGTGGGACCAAAATGGCTACTCAGCGGCTGGGCTGGATTATGCTGCCTTCACGGACACCAACTGAGCTCCGACATTAGAAATTATTCTAAAATGTCGGTCAACCGACCTAATAATGGCATTTCTTTGTTCGACTGGGTGATTCAAGAAAGATCAAAGAAAATATTTTTTCTCTTAGGAATAAGATTGAAGCTTTTGTGTGCAATATACTACTTAACAAGCTTAATAAAAAGTAAGAGATTGTCATAGGATTTAGCCTGCAGTTAAATTGCTTTTATTAATAAATATTTTGTTGATTATTTTCAGTCTCTCTGCAAAGTTATTATTATTTGACCAACATCAAAATGTATTAATTATCCTTATAAAACACAGTGTGTTTTCTAGTACTACAACTCAACTGTAGCAATCAGAAATTGCGTTACAAATACTAGTTGTTGTTTTTTAAACCCCACATTATCTGAATTAAATTAAAACCATAACAGTGTGGGATAAAGTTATATAACAGCTACATTTATAAATGTTTCTGACGTGTTTGTGTGTGTGGTAGTTTAAAAACATTAGAATCAGTTTACATTCTACAAATAGACACATTACATATGGTAGGTGTTACTGCTTAGTTATATTTTTGTAGGTCGGACTGGATGTTTCAAAACTAAACTGCGGAGGGATTTAGGGTTAAATGCCTTAGAGTTGTTTTTCTAAGCCTTGCTTATTTTCATGTTTGATTCCATACACTAAGACGACGCCAAGTTCCCCGTTTTGGGTTTAATGTCGAATTCAGAGATTTGTTTGTGATGGAATGTGAGTATCTTATTTCCCAAAGCACCTGAAGGCAGCACGACTGTGTCCAGTTGAACGGGTGGAGGAAGTGAGGAAACCGACTGACCTCAGTCCCACAGGACCACAAGTACAGAGAGGCCTGTCATCAGTCGGGAGGAAATGGGAATTTAGTGAGCTTCAAAGGAAAACAGTTGTGCGCCTTTGTCAAATATTAGCGAGACAGAAAAGAATATCAACACCATCCTTTTATTCTTCGAATTCAATTCGAATAAATGAGAGCTTTAAAGGTCGCTAGTATCTTTTTTTTTTTTTTTTTTTTTTTTTTTTACACAAAGTCTTATAGGTTTCATACAGGATACAACATTTACAGGTCGTAGATATACCTTTTGGATTTCTAGGCTGTGAATTTCTACACCACAGTTTAAGTTTGAGCTAATAAGTTCACCGTTTCCACTGCTGGAAAAGTGCAATATAATAAGTTTGTCCGTGACATGCAGCTCTAAATCAGTAAAACTGAATAAACAGTAGAGCTGCCAAGTGTAATGAAGGAGTTTTCGTTTTACAAAGCATCCGTCTGCAGGTTTTTCAGCCTAGCAACAGTTGTTCTTACCAGTGTTTTAAGTAAACCAGTCGCAAATATAACACCATCACCAATGTCACCTTATTCAAAGTTCTATTTCAATGTGAGATGAGGAAGAGTGGTATAAAACAAAGCTCAGTATAACTGGATTAAAAACCACATTAGTTACATTCTGGCTTTTTATCTCAAAAATAGACTAAGTTTTATGTGAAACTGCCATTTGGGTTCCTTACTTTGCAAATTAATTCTCAGTCAGTTTCCAGGTCTTTCTGTAACATGAGGCGAACGTGTATGTTTAGTTTAGTACGACCAGTGGCGTTACAGATAGTTGATCTAGTGTTGTTTGAACTTTGGTTTCCTATTACAAAACATGGACACATGCATATTTTCCCTCCCTCACAGAGCTGCAGTGCAGATTTTTAAAAACACACCATCATGCTCTGAAGATGAATCTGATCACCTTTTTTTTTTTTTTAATGATTTAACAATTATGTTATTTTATTTATGATATAGAAAACATCTGGCTTCACAGCACAACATTTAAGGGAAGAGGTTTCCCCTCAGATTCTCTGTTAATCACCTACCAGAGAAAAACTGTCCAATCTCACAGATGAAACAGTCAAATGTGCTGGATAGCAAAACATTCATTCTTTATTGACTGGAAAAATACAAGGACCAAAAGAAAAAAAAAAAAAAAAAAAAGTGCAGTCAAAACAAAATTCCCAAATCACCCGTGATTAAAACCCCCAAAAGAGACTTCATTTCATCAACTGAATACACTTCAAAATGACAGCGTTAATGTGCAGCAGATAAAGCGCTATGTTAAATCATGCCACTAAGCGGAGAAGGGATCGCAGAGAGGGCTGGTGGTGGGACAGGTAGTAAAGGAGGGAAAAGGCCAGCCATTTAGCTAGTGCAGGGCATCGTGAGTCAAAGCCGCAAGTCAGGAAAAGCATCATCACTCGAGTCTCTCAGATCGCATCGATGTCAATGTCGTCCTCTTCTTTCTCTGGCGTGTCTGGTTTCACAGTCTCCACTTTGAGCTCGCGGGCAGAGGACGAGTACACCACCTGAGGACAGGAAAACATGCAGCTGCTCAATAAACACCCCCGACTGCATCAGCATCAGTCCTCTCACAACAGAAACAAATCTGTCGCATTTTAAAAATTAGTGCAACTCTAACCTTCATGCTTACTGTCATTTTTAAAAATTGACTTTCAAGCTGCTAACGAGCGAGGTGTCAGTAGACCGGAGTCACCCGGTGGTCAGCCGGTGAAACGGAATATTGGAATTTTATGCAGGTTTCATACTCAGTCTCCAAGTATAGTCTACAGGTATTAAAGTGATTTGATTTTCATACTAAATTGCAGTTTTTATATTCGTACGGAGCAAAACAAAAAACAAACAAAAAGCCACTAAAAGTCGGCATCCATTTTAAACTGAGTGACACAATAGTCACAGGACTGGCCTCTTTGTGCTTCCTCCTTTCGGGGTGCAGCTTCCTTGTTAGAAATGTTATTCCTAATTCTTCCAGGAACTAGTGGGTGGAGCTGACCCAGTTAATGATGCAGCACACCTGAGCAGGCTGACAGACTGGTGTGAGTGCATGCATGCATATATGGATATAAGTATACAAGTAAATGCACTCACTTATATACACACCTATATCCATAATGCACACTCTGACTACATGTGGCAGCTGGAAGCAGTTGTGACAATGACGCGATTAATTTTTGCTTTAATCTGGACGTTCTCAGTAACTCCTGAACTACAGCTGTTTTTTTTTTGTTTTTTTTAACTGTACTTCACAGCACACAGCCAAGTGACCACTTCAGATAACTCTACCTCAACATTCTCATCATCTTCCTCCTCCTCTTCTTCGCTACCCTCGCTCTCCTCCTCTGCCTCCTTCAGCCATTTGACAAAAGGAGCGGCCTTGGCATGGATCTCTTTGGCAAGTTCCTTGGAGACGTACTTCTTAGAAACCTGATGAAGAAGAAAATGGATTTAATGCAATGACTGATTTCAGTGTAAAAGACCTCAAATAAACAAGCCCTTGGGGTTATTTGAACTGTAGTCTTCATGCTGCTGTTGCAGTATTTAGCATCTAACAGTTAATGTGTATCCAAAGTAAATAA
The DNA here is from genome assembly GCF_963969265.1 of Rhamphochromis sp. 'chilingali'. Taxonomy (NCBI): domain Eukaryota; kingdom Metazoa; phylum Chordata; class Actinopteri; order Cichliformes; family Cichlidae; genus Rhamphochromis; species Rhamphochromis sp. 'chilingali'. The sequence continues at coordinate 7,172,029 of NC_137949.1, forward strand.
AATACCGTAACAAAAGTCACAGTTAAGGGAAATCTAGCTCAAATTTTCAGGACGTAAAGACTTAGCAAAACTCAAGTAATTCTGTATTTATTAATAGCACTTTTTATCTTTATACCCATTCCTCCACTTCTTTGTTTAATATATTTAATTCACACATTTTGAATTGATTACAATTCAATTTGCTCTCAGCTGTGTCTATTCATTCCTAAACCAGCTTGATTGCATTTAAAATATGCCACACACAAAACTTACAACTATTAGGGGCCTCAATAGTGCACCCGAATCTCAGCCCACACACAAAGCCCCTTTAAAAAGACCAGGTCTTACATTTCTTTGTTAGTGGCCTTTTTAGGCTTTCTTTGGTGTAACACTGTCTGAAAGGATGTGTTGAGCCCAACACTCTGCTTTTGTTATGCAGTGCAGGTTAGGTGTGTCACTCTCACTCCCCACTTGTGGTGGGAGATGGGGAGTCAATGTATGGTCAGACTGGTGTAACAAAACAGACTAGTTTGGGCTAACACACACACACACACACACACACACACACACACACACGGGAAGTGTGAATTCATTCTTTGTCAAAGGCGGCCCTAGTCCACTGCACTTCCTGCTGTTTGATGTATTAATGTCCTAAAAGCTCTTGACCTCAACTTTTTGGCAGCATTATACTTTCAGCTTAATATAGTCGTACTCCTGCAGCTAAGGACCTGGAACCAGACACATATTAGAGCTCATGTTGTTTCATTTGCAGAATGAATCTGTTCAAACAGATTCCAACCACCTCTTCCTCACGCTACTCCAATCATCAATATTACCAGAGAGGTTTGATATGACGACTGACACCTCTGCATACTGCAGTCTGTTAGGTGTTTTTAGTGGCTCAGTGCTACAGTTTCTGAGGTTGGAGGTTTATCCAAGTGTCCCCTGAAGCATTTCAGTCTTTCAGAGTCAGGGTATAAGACAAGCTCTAATTTCACCAATTTAACAAATACCAGCTTTCAGTAGAATACAGTTTAGATTTTTATTGTTTGTTACTCTAATGAAGGCTCTGTGCTGCAAAGAATAAGCCTAAATCTAATTTAATTTGCCATTTCCCTTTTAAAGATCTATCAGTGAGTGCTCATAACCGATTCATGGGGTAACGATTAACTACCATCTGCTCCCAGATCACCTTTAGGCTTTTAATTTCTGGGCAAAATGGGATCAAGTTCAGCAGGCATTTCTTTTTGTGATTCAGAACACAGAGTTTAACTTGACATTAGTAGTTAAGTCCCTCACCTTCTCTGCCCAGGCGAAAATCACGTCCTCCTCCAGCAGGTCAGCGTCGTACAGGTCTTTGAGGATGATGGGAACACGTGGCAGGAGCTGGACCTGATGCAGCTTCACGACACACTCAAAACCTCCTAGCAGATACTTCTGGGCTTTCTTGTTGTTGTGGCAGAACTAAGGAAAAGGTTAGGAAAGCCATGAGACATGTGAAACACACCCTAATGTGAGGAAGAGGACAAGACAGCACCATAAGGACACGCAGCACAGACTTGAAAATGACTTACACGCAGGAAGTGACGTTTGTACTTCTTGATCTGGTCACGGATGTTTTCGTTGAACAGCAGTTCGCTCAGGATGAGCGGGCCCATGGCCTTCACATCCAGGCGCTCTGCCTCCGCCAAGATCTCTTTATCAGCTGCGTCAATCGTTCCGCTTTCCTTTTTGTTCTGCACATTTAAAGAACAAATGGTTACAGGGGAGGAACTAAAGTATCTCCAATTCTTGTGTGTGCAAATAAAATCTATGCGTAAAGGCCAAGCACCGAACACCGGTTCTTCATTTTTAAAGTGTACTTTTGATGTTTCACAAACTCCTGCCGAGAAAAATTCAGGACAATCGGGGGACCCTTACTTTCACAAAGCTGTAGAAGAGGTTGACCCTATCCTCCAGGGGTTTCTCCAGGTCCTCGCTGAGCGTCAGGTTCTTGGCGTGATCGCTGATCTCCTCCATCCTCCGCCTCTGTGCCTCCTCTGTAGTCTCCTCTGCCCAGTCTTCATCATCGTCATCTCGATCCTAAACAGGAAACCACAGAGGATTCAGGCAAAGCGAGATGGTGCAGAAACACTCGGGCTTGCTTGGATTTTGCATCTTAGTGGGTCATATTATGGTGAAATGCAAAAGAGGGCTGTGCAGCCAATAATAGTAATAATAATAATAGAAAAAGAAAATTAAATTCAACCAGAACCCCCCCCCCCCCCCAAAAAAAAAATTGCATTAAAAAAAAAAAAGAAAAAAAAAAAGAAATTGCTGATGTAAACTCAGTCTAAAGAGAAACTCTTTCATTTGAACTGGAGGAAGTGGTTCCGGTTGAGAGCTTCGAGGACACGTATACTGCAAACGTGGAAGTTGCTAGACTCCCTTTTTATGCAAACGCAAACTCTTTTTGGAGGTCTTTGGGTGACGGCCCCACCCTTTCAGTGAAAAATCCATTACAAAGAATGTTTCACAACACATGTGTCAGTGCGGACCTTAATCATTATTACCATTCCTGTGAAGGGGGAAATGTGGGATACATATCATGAATTGTGAATACTAAGGAGTTTGAACAGTTCTACAACACTGATGCTTCACTAGGAAATCTGCACCACAAATCACTACCAAGCATCAAACCTGAGCAAACTGTCAACTCTGAGCTTCTTATTTTGACGGGGTTGGTTGCTGAGAACTTTTCAGAGTAAGGGTCATCGGGGAAAGTTACAATTTACACCAAAATAAAAACAGCATACGAGCACGAGAAGACCCCTGAATCTCTACTCAAAAGCCACTAGACTGTGTGGCATTAGTGTCTAAAATAAAAGCTGGCACTTTGCTGACTACTACTGACTTCAATGGTGTCTGAGAAAACCGTGTGTGAAGTGAAGAGAAACGTTTTGTGCTAGTGTCCCGTGGCTGTAGAAGCCCAGCGGGTGTCTGGGAGCACAGCAGACGCACCACAGCCTCGGGAGCATCAAAGTTGTCATGGTTTCCAGCCTCGCCACTGCCAGAGCCGTTCTCCTTGTCCTTCTTGCGGTTCTTCTTCTCCTTCTCTTTCTTCACAGATGCAGATCCACTATCATTGCTCTCTGTGTTAGGAAAGACAAAAGTCTTCATTAGCAAGTCTGTCTTGGGGTTTTGGCTGCAGTTCCCTTTTCTGGATTCACCAGAGAGAGAAAAAAAAAAAAAAAAAAAAAAAAAGTCTCACCAGGTGGGTTTTTGAGGATGAATGTGCAGAGTTTGTGTCTGGTGTCTAGCATGCCGCGGTATCCACAGGCCTTACAGGAAGTACCAATAGTTTGTTTCTTGGGATTGACATGCTGCAAGGACAAAAAAATAAATTATTTTGTACCTAAAAAACTGCCACACAATCTAGTACTCTTCTTTACACAGGCAACTTTTCTTATACTGAATCTAAAGTGGGAAGTATCTTTATTTAGTAATTTAATATTTATTTATTAACCACGTGATTTTCATAGTCACAAGGTGCTGTAAACACAAAGGAAATAAATGAAAAAAATTTCGGGTCATAATAGCCAATAAAAGGGGACACATTATCATCATTAAGTCATATAGTTGTATTAAATTATTACTTTGTTCTTTCCCTTTCTGTCGCCCACCCACAAAAAAAACAAATAAATACTCTGCACCTGCCCCGGAGATGCTGTGAAATATTTACCAGATCAGTTTCAGGGTTGTCACACTCGGCACACAGCACAAATTTTCTGATGAACCCATCAAGCATGTCCTGCAACTTGTTCGCCTCGTGGGATCCGTTGACGATGTAACGATCGTTTTTGGTATCAAACTGGGTCTGAGCGCCGAGTTCACAACCAAAAAACTTGGTCGGGTCTGCGGAGGAGAGGAAAAGCAGCACATGAGGCCACCATGACCCAGCAAAAAAAAAAAAAAAAAAAAAAAAAAAAAAAAACAAAACGAGGAGACTTTGCCCTGGTAATTATTGATTTTGAAGAACGTTACTGTTTTTTTAATCTTTAAAGGAAGATGTTAAACATTAGGTGTTTGTTTGCTTTGAAACTGGTAATGAACATGACAGACATTTAAGCTTGATCATCAAATACTCCAACTACAAAATTGTGTAAACGAAAAATGTCAAGAGTACACAAACTTGTCGACCAAGCCAAACAGCCTTTTCCCCCCCTAACGTGCCGGCACATCTTACAGTCTCAATCGAACGGGGTCATTTCATTTGAGTAATTGCCACATCATCATGTTTAAAGAATTCTATAAACAAAACATCTCTCCTTCACCTGGGGTGAATATTACAACGATGAATTCAAAAGAGAAAAATGAGAGAATATAAAAAAGTGACAGTCAAAACGTCAAAAATGTCATTGTGAAAATAAACAGACTTTAACAAGCTCTAGTTCAATTCCAGCTAAACACTAAGATTTACATGTTGTTACTCACATGTTGGAGGCCTGTTCAGAGCCTTTGCAACATCAACCATGTTGACAATGACCGTCTTGATTCCATTCCCTTTGCCTTCAACCTGGATTGAAAGGAAAAACCCACATGTTATATTCACACCCAAACATTTCTTCCTACAGGACTCAGGAAACTTTAGACCAATTCCAACCACTATTCTGATGCTGTTTTTCTCTCCCCAATGGACAAATCTAAAAAAAACAATAATGAGTGGTTACCTTGGCAATCAGACGGGGCATCTTGTAGCGATAGAACTGGTCTGACACGCTGCGGTTGACGTTGACAGACATTTTGGCTGGATGTTAGCACTATCAGTAAGATAAAAGGATCTTGGTTGGGGATTTTTCGGGATCTTCTGTCTGGAAAAGAGGGGATGACATAAACGACTGCAAGCGTGCTCGGTCTCTGACATGAAAAACGCTGTGCCGCTGTGGCTGCAAGCTCCTTGCTTGAAGTCTAGATTTCCACCACACAGGTTCCAACGGCTGCGCAACAGCTCTGAAAGACGAGAGGGACAAACATCAATATTTAATAAGGAAACCCCACAGTTCATGTGGGTGTTGCAATCCTACATTGGGTGCAAATACAGGGTTTTGCCCCCCCAGATTTGTAGACATGCACTCATGTTACACTTCTAGTCTGTCTTTACAGAACTTGGTTAACCATCTAGTCTCTGGAGGAGTTTGTTTATATTCTAGTTCTACAAAGTAACAACTTGATGACTGCTGCAATTGCATAAAGACAGCAGTGCAAATATTACATTTCAGATGACTTATCATGTAAAATAAACATCTTTTCACCACTGTCAGTTTATATACCATCCAATTGAGAAAAGGTACCATGATGACAACAATAAGATGCAGCCTAGTTCATTTTGTGAACCCAGTGGTTTGTAGCCTTGGTAGCATCTAATCCACAAGAAAACAGTTAAAGATTCCTGTGGTGCAGGCCTGCTCTTGAGTGACTGCCACTATTAAGAAAGACCAGACTCCATTACGACACAGATCCAAGCCAGAGGGAGAGGCAATCGAGGACCCAGTGGCTCCCAGAGACGACTTATTCAAATCATTTTCTCAATTTAACAGGAATTCCCACAAAAATGGGTCAAGACTGAAAATATCCCAGCAAATCCAAATCATAATCATGTGATCCAACAGTGAGCAAGCATGACGTGGGCCCAAAGAAAAATAAAAGCTCTGCCACAAATCTGGATGTTTCTCCCACCTTTTGTTGCCATATAATGCACAAAAAAAGAGCTTTGTGGACACCCTTTGTCTTACATGAGGGCCCCTGGCTTTAGTCATATAAGGCCTGCACTTTTTTACTAGGTCACAAACAGGGAGGCCTAGCAGCTGCCAAACAACTCCCCCCGCTGATGGTTTTAATATCAACAACAAAGTCTGCAGCAGTTATTGTCTCACACACGCAAGTGCGAGTCTCAATGAAATGCCTCCCAACTTGTTTGCGACTGACACAGTGGTGTCCGATTTTAAGATCTTTGAGAAGGGCAGAGGTCGAGCCTATTTCAGGAGGCTGCTAGCTAACTAGCTTAGCAGCTTGGTGCAGAGTGCGTCATACAGTCACTGCACACGAGTGACGGACTGGAAGACGCCATTTTGATACAGTGGCACAGAAATCGTGTCATATTGCTCAATAACGCTGACTAAAGCGTTAGCTTTGACAAACACATAACACGACACCAAATATCGCGCAAGAAAGTTGAAATAAATCGTAGATTGCGTCCAAAAACTTACCGTTTTCGCAAAACAAAGACATAAACACAACGCTGATCTTCCAAGAGCCGCAGTGAACGGTGGTCGATGCCTGGTGCTGGTTGATGTTATTGACTGCAACAGGGTTTCTTAATGATTTTGATGCTCTCAAAGAGGCACGATTAAAGACCATAAATATCCAAAGTGCGGCTGCTCTTCCTCAAAGGCAGAAGGAGGTTATCTGGAACGTCCTCGGGCTTTGGGGACCTGTGGGTGGGGGGTGGGGGGGGAGAGATAGTTTCGTTATTCACACAAACTGCGAAGTAAACTGTTTATGTCGAGCGAGACAGCCATCTGTGTTCACTGGGTGGGTATTTGAATAGTCACGTACAGCATAACTGCCACGAGGATTAAACGCTCCATTACCCCCGTTAGCGATTTACCCCCGTTAGCGATAGTGCCACACCGTGAAAAGATAACGTCAGCCAGCTAACTGGCTATGGTTAACATTGCACGTGTTACGCAGTAAAATTCCCCATAAATTATCTTATAGATATAACAATGAAAGCGGGACAATTAGAGTTAATCCACTAATTTGTACCTTCAAATTGACCTTCATTGTTAGCATTATCCGATGCGAAAACAGTAGCTTGAGGGCCAGTAAATAGTCAGATCCCATGCGTTAAAATGAAACGAGTGGACGTCACACAGCTAACGCAGTTATTAGCCAAGTCCAATCAACGCGGTTGACGGAAGATAACGTGATTAAAATTGTCCTCGGTGGTAGCTAGCAGCTATTTCTTTGTAAAATTACAGTCATCGCTGTGAAATCGTCGTTAGGATGAGACCATGTAAATGTGATGAAATAATTTCGGACCTACCTCTCGAATGTTCTGCGAAATGCTGCTACACTCGTCGCTTTTACCAACGAACGTCAAGCTAACAGCTGCAATAAGTTTAGCAATATCCGTGTTTCAGCATTAATTTTAAATTAAAAGTCTGCTGAAGTCGCACTCCATGTGTATGCGAAACATGAACTTAGAAAATTTAGGGGAAAACCCCATCCTTTAGGTTTTAAACAAACGAATTAGAAATAGAGGCATAAAATCGTTTTAGCCACCTGATTTTTCTTTCAATGCCAGACTGCAACTGTTACCCCCTCAATACTTCTCTCAATTCCTCCATACTTTAGCTGTTTTATTTTGAAAGGAAAAGGAAACAATAAGCTTCTATTGACACATCCTCGTTCCCCATTGGCTGACGTCGTGACGCTGTACGTGCGTAGGCGCTTCCTCAACTTGACTGCCTGCAAGCCGAAACATTGAAGATGGTGAGTATGAAATGGCGAAAAGGCCACGGGTTCTCACGTTTTCATTCGGTGTATCGAGCGCTCGACTTTTTATGAAACTAGCTGTCGACGTAAAGGGACCGTGATCATGGCTTCAGTTTCAGGCTGTGTTGCATTAAAGCTCAGTTCCGAGATGGATCAACGGATCACATGACAGTTGAGCAATTTAGTCTCCAAAATTCACCGGAACAAACTGCAAACACCCATAAAGTCACACATTTCCATTGCACAGCGGGCTCCCAGTGTGTCTTGCTTGTTCGTGAATCATTTTGTTATGTGTTTGATGGATATAACGACTTCTTTTACTTTTCCCTTTTTGTCAATGAGTTAGCTTCCGGAGCTAATAGAGCTAACACTTCATCTTACGATTTTACGAAGCACTTTCCTGGTCTGCTTTAATGTTTATCATCCAGCTAGCAGCCCGCACATGAGCAGTCATTTTTTAAAATTTATTTATTTAATAACCCAGCTAAACAAGACTGTTGCTACTTTGGAACTACAACTCATAGGACTACATTCATTTTGTTATGTTTTATAATTTCCAGGTTCTGTAGTTCGACATATTTATAAACACAAATACTTCGACACTAGACGATTCATCAGAGCTTAATTGCAGCCATCTATTTAATTTGCTTCACCGCATTATTTTTCATTTGCTCACTGTCAGGCGACTACAATATGTTTTGCTTAATGATTATCACTAACCATCGACCATTAACAACTGTTTCAACCACATTGTTGTTTTAACCTTTTTTTTTTTTTTGGTTTGTTTGAATGATTAATATCTGTCTACTTAATCCATTCACTTTTTAATTTCTAATTTCAGTTTCCCCTTCTTGTCCCCACTGTTTCTTGTCTTTATTTTCATTTTTAAAATTTTGTTTTTGTATTTCTTTACCCCAATCTCTGATCACGCCTCATGTTGATCTCTCCACGCACATCATGCCTTCCTCTCTATCTCACCCCACCACCGCACTCTGCCTTTTTTGCCTGTCTCCAAACAACCAGGCTGGTCACCGGGTAAGTGTTCCCGCTCTGTCCTGGATCCCTGTTTTCTGATCGCTCCTCTGCCTGGCTCACTAACATGGGACTGGGATTGCACGGCCCCAGAGGTCTGCTGTTTCTGCATCTCTTGCACAAGTAGCTGCTGCTCCTATAGCAACTGCAGTGCACTGAACTGTTGCCTAAGCAATATTAATAAGACACTAATCAGTTACAAGAAATCCACTAAACGTAACACAGCAGGAAGCTAAAGATGTTTCAAAGTCTAAACTACTAAATTATATTATCTTTTCTTTTTGGGGGGGGGGGATTCATCTGTTTTTAGAGAGGGTAAACTGGTCTTTACTAGGACAGAAGATAACATGATTGCACAAATTCAGATCAAGTGTAATATTGTAATATAAAATTTTGAACATGGTCTAACATACTTTTGTGCATCAGTCCTGGTTTGTCTTAATGTTCACCAGTTGAATTCAGACTTTTCTTTTTTTTCTACCCAAGTCATCACATACGATCACAGCCATTGCTCAGAATTTCTGTGCTGGCTAGTAGTTAAAAATATTTGTAGGTTTAATGTTTAATATAAACTCCCGGTTTTAATGGTGTTTGTTTCTCATAGACTCTTGGTGCAGTGTAAAAACATAACTACCTCTTTTATCTGCCATTGAGCGTCTGAAATCCAGCTGTGCCAATTCAAACCATATTTTTCTGCCGTGGGCTGTCTTCCAGTTGTGTCGAAAGTTACTTTCACAATCATCATCATCATCGTCGTTTATTTGTATAGCACTTTAAGAACACACCAGGCAGACCAAAGTGCTGAACAACACAGATCAAAACAACTACCAAATTAAAAATACCTTAAAATCATTACATACAATAAAATAAATAAGAAGGTGTCAGTTTCCTACAGAGTTAAAAGCCAGGGAATAAAAATAGGTTTTCAATCTGGACAATGCCCAGTTTGGACTCAGACACTCAATTTAGTCAGATCTTTACTCACAACTGTTGCTTTTTTTCCCCAGATTTGAGCTTTTTGAGTGAAACCTGTTTATCCACTGTACTAAATTAATCTGTGCAATAATATTAAACTGTTCTGAAAAAAGTACAGGAGAATTTAACAATAACTAACAGAGGAGTGTAGCGGTTATGGTGGAATCTGTTTGCATTATTCTCTCCTGCAGAATTGACCAGTGGCGTCCCGCAGGGCTCTGTCCTCGGCCCACTTCCCCTTTCTGTATTCTTATGCTGCAGCATGCAGGCTGTAGCAGGGATGGGGCATAAATTTCTTTTCAAGGGACCACATGAGAAATTGGGATTGTTGTGCCACACCAATAAGCTGAACTCGGCTCTGCTCAATATGAATTTTATCTCTTTATAAGCTTATTGGTGCGCCCCTTCTCAGCTGTCCCATTTTCTAATCTGGCCCACTGGGAAAATGAAATGCTCAGCTATGGCAGAGAGCTCATCGGTGGGTAACTAACCTGTCTGTGTGTGTCTGTGCGATGATATCAGTTGGTCCTGGTGTTAGGTGACCTGCACATCCCTCACCGATGCAACACGTTGCCAGCCAAGTTCAAAAAACTGTTAGTGCCGGGGAAGATCCAGCACATTCTCTGCACAGGGAACCTCTGCACCAAGGAGAGCTATGACTACCTGAAAACCCTCGCTGGGGACGTCCACATCGTCAGAGGAGACTTTGATGAGGTTTGCGTCTGTGTGTGAACAATAAAATAAACCACGTAGAACATACTAATCACCATAAAACAATTTTATTTCAAAGAATGTTCAAAAACAGGGTTCAAATTATGTCTACAAATTGTGTTTCTGCATATTAATAGCACTGATGAAGAACATCATTTGCTGTTCCTAAAGACTGATTGCTCTGTAATTAAATTGTAATTGCTGTTCTCTCAAACTGAGATTTATCCATGTAGATCATGATTTTCAAAAATGATCCCATTGAGGACACGACATCTTTTAAATATAGCTCATTCTGCCATTTGCTGTCTGTTTTAAATGTGTGTATAATTAGTACTTTATTCCATAATTGGACTTGTCAGATAAAAGCAGTGTATAAAACTTACTTTACTCCATGTTTTTCCCATCTCTCATTTGTCCTCCTGATATTTTCTCAGAACCTGAACTACCCAGAGCAGAAGGTGGTCACAGTGGGCCAGTTTAAGATTGGACTCATCCACGGCCATCAAGTGATCCCCTGGGGCGACATGGCCAGCCTGGCACTCCTCCAGAGACAACTTGACGTTGACATCCTTATCTCTGGGCACACACACAAGTTTGAGGCATTTGAGAATGAAAATAAGTTTTACATAAACCCTGGTTCTGCAACTGGAGCCTACAGTGCCCTGGAAAGGTGGGAGCCAATATAAACCATGAATTGAGCTCTATTTAGGAGGCGAGTTAGCCATGTTTTCATGATTTTGACATTGGAAGGTTGGTGGTTTGAACCCTGGCTGCTTCAGCGAAAGTATCAGTATCTAGGTGCAAGATACTGAACCCAGAGTTTCTCTTATTGAAATGTGAATATTAGATAGAAAGCAGTTACATTTCTACTTGAGTGCTCAAGTAGAGTAAAAGAGCACTGTATAAGATACACTTATAGACATTAAATTCTCATAGCCCTGCATAGAACAAGTACACAACAATATACTACTCGACATGTACTGTGGAAAAAACACAGGTGATCTTATACTGCAGTAAAAAAAGTGTTGAGAGTCACTGGGCAACCCGTCACTGTCCCTGCAACAACCAAGTAAAAAAAAGTAAAACATGCTCTGCACTTGTACAGTGTTTTACTGCTCTTAGCTGTGCACTCAGACACTTTCAGCGACAAGCCTCATACTTCCAAGCACGTTGTAACTTTCACGCACACACTCACACTCCAGTGGATTCATCAGGCTTCAGTATCTTTCCCGAAGACACTTTAGCATGTGAACCAGACTGGAGGCTCTACATATTGAACCAAGCTGACAGAATTTCAGTATATTAAGATGCCCTGTTTTCCTTGTCATTGCAAAAAGACATTTTGACAGTTAGTTTGGTTGGTGTGTTTGAGATTATTTTCACAGTGAAATATCATATTTTAGTTATGCATTTTCCTTAATATGCTACAATTTTTACAAACACCTAAAAATAATGAAAAATGCTCTTTCTGATGTGCAAAGTAGTAGAATATTTGGAACAATTTCATATTTTGATAACTGATTCTAATTGGAGAACTGATCATCAGCAACTAAGAAAACTGATTGCTTCAAGCCAAATTATGGCATCTTTTAACATGAACTAGTTTTCCCACATTATAACAAAAACAGATTTTTGCTCATGTCGCATAATAGATCTCCATGCAGATAGTTCTGGATTGATGTTTGAGGTCTTTAGATATTTGTCTCTGAATTTTCTCATCCACACAGACGTAATGGCAGCAACTGAAATTCTGTAAATCCCGCTCAAAGCATTTACGTTTAACACAGATCTTCTAGGAAAGAAACACTGTTGTGGATGTTTTTAATACTGAGGTGTTTGCAGTTAAAGGTTTTTTCATTAAACTGGGTGTAATTAAAGAAATGCATCTGTTTTTTTTCTCTCTCACAGCAACATCATCCCCTCTTTTGTATTAATGGACATCCAGGCATCTACAGTGGTCACGTACGTTTATCAGCTGATCGGCGATGACGTCAAGGTGGAGCGAATTGAGTACAAGAAATCTTAAAGGAGAGCACAAAGAGATGGAGAAAAATTTGCATTAACAAGCCTCAGATTATATTTCATTCCTGTCCACCAGGGGGCGGCAGCTCCCTCAGAGTCACCACAGTGTTAATGCTATGACTTCTGTAAGTTAACTCTAAAAGACCTGTGTATTATATTGTTTATATGTCATCAGCATTTGCTTATACCTGAGCTGTCTTTTGGTAACTGTAGAGAATGCAATAATATTGGGTGCCATTTTTTTTTCCTTTGGGTTTTTTTGTTGTTGTTTTAATAAACACCCTCCTCACATCCTGTACATGTAACAGGCCATTGCTTCCTGTAGTTAGCCTCCTTTTATTCATTTCTTTCCCACAATAAAGATGTAATTTCACTCCATCTGTTGCTGTGTGTTAAATTATATTGACAGCAGTAATAGCTATGCGTAAATAGTGTTTTGATATTTCGTTTGGGAAATTCAAATTTATTTATACTTTTACTCTTCTGTCTTGAAAAATTTGAGGATAACGCAACGTGCTTATTTGAAAAAGAAATCCCCCTAAGTATCAATGCACATAATACTGGAGCTTTGTGATACCACACAGACAGAAAAAGCCTCCCTGTTCCTGATTTCAGGCTACTGAAATGTTTAAACCTCTGTCTGGCTTGGTGTACATCGCTCTTTTATACTCAAAGCTGTTTGCTTCTCTGAAAATTGCAAAGCATTGATTTTTTGCCATGAGGGAATTATGATCATCTTTGCATATATTATAGTATTGTCTAAATAAAAATAGTTATGCCCCCATTAAATAACACACCTGGTACAAATCATGATTACAAAAAGGTGGAAATGATTATTAAAATGTCTTTGAACCACATAATAACATTATTGGCGGGGCCATGGCAAACATAAGCAGGATACATTAGGTTTCAGGTTACCTTAAATAATAGTTTAAAAAAGGCCCCTAACTCAAGTGATGAACCAGTGTTGTCTCTGCACATAACAGACAACTTGGCAAATCTATGAAAAATGCCCAAGAAAGCAGTCTGACAGACATGAAATAGTATTTTTGCACGAAAGAATGTGATTCGTAAAAAGCTATCAGCTAAAAACTTGGCATATCTCAGCACAGTGTGCAGTGTGGCCTTCACAAATTTGGGGAAACTGGACCAGTAGAGGACAAAAGAAGAAGTGGCAGGTCTAAAAAAATCTATTTACAGCATACATTTTTTGGATATGACTCATCTTTTAGAAATTTAAAAAAAAAAAAAATCCAGCAAAGACCTGACACGGGGCTAGAGACTCTTCAGTTGATGAATAAGTGGACTGAAAATCAGTGGCAACAGGTCTTAAGGTGTGGTGAGTCGAAATCTGAAATTTTTGGTTCTAATCAGCCGCTTGTGAAAATTAACAGAAATGTGAAAGCAGAAAAGTATCATCAGACTTTAATCCACCATTTAAAACAATCTAGAAAGCATCTGATTGGCAGCACTTTCATTTTTCAGCAGGACAATAATCCTAAACGCTGCCAATTCAGTAAAAGCATACCCGGACAGAAAACCCCCATCAGTCATTGACTGGCCTTTCCCAAACCCCAGACCAGAACATTACTGAAGCAGTGTGAGATCATCTTGGCAGAGAACAGAAGAAACAACAGCCAACATCCAAAGACGAGAGTTGAATGTCCTTGAAGAAGCCCGGAGAACTATTCCTGAACACCAAAGAAATGACAGGAAAGCTGCCTTTTCTTGCAAAATATATTAAGAAATGATGGGGTGGCTAAAGACTTTTGCACAGGACTGTAAAACAGATGAGTAGAAATTAATAGCAGTGACTATTAAAGTGAAAATACAAGTTCCTAAACAGATAAAACAAAAGAGACAGTCACACACAACTATAAACATATACATTTAAGAATTGCACATGCAGAACATAGATGTCAATGACTTTATTCTAAGTGAAAATAAAAAAAATAATACAGTTATCAGACCTCAGCATATCATCAATGCCTCTTTCAGAGAGTTTTCATCCATACTAGTTCACGTGAAGAATTTGAAGATTTTAAACTTTCCTGAATTCCAGAGGTACTTATGCAACTAATGCATCCCAAAACATCTGTTTCATATCAACAATGGGAAACCTGTGTTAGCAGCAAAAAAGGGGCGAAAAAGGCTTTACTTTTTCCGTTAACACTAAGAAAAAAACATCCAAGTCGGCTTCATTTAGCCAAGGAAATGAAAAATGAAAGCAAACTCTTCTTTAAAGCAGCCAAAGAAACAGTATCTGCTCGTGATGAGCCTGTGGCCAGCACCAAGCGCTAAGCACGCCAGCACAGGCACGCACTTCCCATTATTCCTCTCTTTAACGGTAGCGATCACGTGACTTCATGGAAATCAAGTCTTCCAAAGGATTTCCCCCAGTCACAGAGGGCGCTACATTAACTTCATCTTTACGTCTTACAAAAACTGATCTTGCAGATGCATAAAACATCGTTTAAAGCTTAAATAGGCTTTAAAAAAAAGAAAAACAGTTACACATTCTGATAAGGAGGAATTCTAACTTAACACAAAACTAAGACACAGCTGTACATTTAGAAGCTCACATACAGAGTATTTATTTCAACAAATACAAATAATGCATGATCCAGATAACTGTAAACAATTTCTAGATGCAAGTGAAAATCTCAATTCAAAATTCCTGAAGCTTTCCTTTAAACACCAGTAGTGTCTGATCAGTATATACAGTATATATACTGGAAACTGCATTTTGTGGCATTTAAGTAGCAGAAAGCGTCACTATATTATTATAAAAGAATCACAAATCAGATAAGCTGTCACCGTCCCATCCTCCCACAGAGAGGGAGCTCAGACATTCACTCAGAGAATCATTTGGTCCTCCCTGCTCTTCTTCCTCATCCGACAGTCTGATCCTGGCTCCTGGCGAAAAATGAAATGTTTAACTCTACAGAGGAAAGTGAATATTTATAAGATAGTTGATAATATTCTTGGTAACTGGCATACTCTCACTGGCTGCCTTATTATGTTGATTCTCTGTGGCAAAGATTCAACAAAGTGCAGGAAACATTGCTCAGAAGCTTTGGTTCATGTTGCTAAACATCCATGATGTAAATCTCCCATCTCACTACAAAAATTGCTCTACTTGACTGAGATCTGGTGACTGTGGAGGCCGTTTGAGTAGAGTGAACTCATCTTCATGTTCAAGAAACCAGTTTGACATGATTTATAACATGATACCCTATCATGGAGATGTAGCGCTCATAAAGGGTCAGACATGCGCAACACCCAGGTAGGCTGTGGCATTTACACAATGCTTGGCTAGTACTAAAGACCAAAAGTGTGCCAAGAAAAACATGAAAAAATGATATCCTCGCACTAGCATCTACCTGTACTGTTGATCCAAGGCAGAATGGAGCCATGCTTTCATGTTGAATACTCCAAAATCTGTCAGTCTTCTATTGTCCAATTTTGGTGAGCCATCAGTTTCCCGTTCTTAGCTACAGGAGTGTCACCCAGTCTGCTGCTGTAGCCCATGTGCCTCAAAGTTTGATGTGTTGTATATTTAGAGATGCTCTTCTGCATATCTGGATTGAAATAAGCTGATTTGTGAGTTACTGTTGCCTTCCTATCAGCTTAAATCGGTCTGGCCATTCTCCTCTGACATTAACAAGGCATTTTCATTTTGCCTCTCACTGAAGACTTTCGTTTTCAAACGTTCTCTGTAAAGCCTAGAGATGCCTGTGTGGGAAAATCCCAGTAGATCAGCCATTTCTGAAATACCAGCCTATCTGTCACCAACAACTATGCCATGTTCAAAGTTACAAAAGTATCCTTCCTTCCTCATTCTGAGCCTCAGTGTGAACTTCAGCAGGTTATTTAACCATGTGCCTTAATGCAGTGACTTGGCACCGTTTGCGTGTTTATGCGTGCATATTCCCATGTATTTGTGTTTATGAGCAGTTGAACAGGTGTAATTAAACTAAAATATAACATTTTTGAAGAAAGTTCCAAATAATTCCAAATGTTTTGCTGACTTGCTCCTCGGACTTTTCCTTCTCTGTGTTTGTGACCATGTGCACTTCTTAGCCTTTCTATGTGTTGATGCAGATGCATTAAAGGACCTGCAATTTCAAATATGTTACATTAAAAGTTTTGACTTCTCTTTCTTTTTAAAAAACATTTTCAATGTTCTCATTTTGAATAAAGTCTTCTTAAGTTCTCTGTATTGTAAGATCTTAACCTTACAATATGAAGCACTTTGATGCAACTGCTGTTGTGATTTTGCACCATATAAATAAAACTGAATTGAATTGAGAATTCTTTATCATTAAATAATATTATTTATGTTTTTTTAAATTAATAGTTTTTTCTTTTTTTGTTTTCCCTTTCTCAGTGTTTTTCTCTCTTTGCTTTCCTTAGTCGGTACTTTCCAACCCAAGGGGAATTTTCTTTTTTTTCTTCTCCACACTGTTGCCAGTTGTTTGCTTGGGATTCTCGAGTTCCTATCTATAATGTATTGGGAACTTTACAGTATAAATTACCATGAAATGATGGTTCTTATATTTTACATTTTAAAAAAATATAAAGATGAGCTAAATATTGTGGCAAAAAGTTTTCATTTTAACTCTTTGCAAGTCTGAAAAGTAAACATGGAAATGAGCTGCTCGTTAAGTGCTTTCAAAATCTCCATACGTGACAACTATAATTATCTACATGTGCAGACTAGTTCAGATGCGTAAGGCGTAAGGGTGTTAGAAGGACATATTAAAAAGGGAAATAAGGTGGGATAAAATAAAGCGATGATCCTTAGGATATTTAAAATATTGTAACTTCAGCTATCACTTGATAGCTCACGTCTCACCTGGCTTCTCTGTTCTTTGGGACGGTTTTCTAGAATGTTTTGCACTGGTCTTGCTCTTGTTTTTTGACCCTGAAGAAACTTCCGATTGTGTTTTTGATAGATGATCCTCTCTGTCATTCTCAGGTGAGGCCACAGAAGCCTCAAAAAGTATGTCTCTTTTGTGGTTGTAGTCTATGACTTGGCACAAAGACAAAACAAATATACAAAACAAACCACAGTGTGAAAGCCGTTACTCAGCCGTTGCTCAATGACTCACTGTAAAGGACTGTAACAGGATAAGTCAGATGCTTATCAGTGAAAGTGGTTTACAAACAGTTTAGAAAAACAGAGAGATAGCACACAACAACAAGTTACATCTGAATTGTATTTATTTTATTTTGTTTTGGTTCTTCTCACCTGCTCGTATACACCTGTACTGCACGTTCATGTAGTGCTGGGTGACGAGGCGCCGGACATGCTCAGTGCTATAGGAAGCTGCAATGCTGTACAGATACTTCCTCTGAGCTGGTGTTAGTGCTGCATGCTAAGAGGCAGGCAGAGATCACTTTTCACTGGGATCCACACCGAACATATGAATCCACACGTGCAAACACATTTAGGTGTGGATGTTACAGAAGTTACAGAAGAAACAGAAATGTATGCTTTTGCCAGTGCTTCTAAAGTCCTCTGACTATGATGAGGGCACATTATTTGCTGATGATAGTGGACAAAAATGGTCTATAGCCCATACGATCAACAGTTTACCTTCAGAAATGAGGCTGTAGTCACACTTGTGGGGATTTGTATAGCTGTTAGGCGTTGATCAGCTGGTCTGCTGATTTTCAAACCGCTGTTGACGTTTCCAGCACTATTTTGAAATTCTGTTAGTAAATAGAAAACAGACATTTGGAAAAACTTGCATTTGAGGCTAATTGACATTTTTACTTAGAGGCAGGATGTGAGGAACTATGGAGCTTCAGGTGAAACAGAGAGACTGAATAAATCAAGCAGGAAATAATGCACAGGTACTGACCCGCCCCTCTGTGACTGTGACAAAAGGCAACGTTACCACAAAGAGATGCAAAATAGCTACAAAGATACTCAAAGCGACTCCACATTGACCAATAGGAGATGCAAAATAATCGTGTCTGTAATTTCAAAAATGAAAATTTAAAACGGAAGACAAAAAGATGACAATTTTTATGCCATATTGACTTATTTAACTAATGTAACACTGGTTAACTAATGGATGTTGGGTTCGGTTCTTCAGATGATTTCCTGTTGGATTTTGTGCCATGAAGGACTCTCAAATAAAAGATTTTAAAAGCTTAAAATCCACTCAAAGACTTCTGGAGTTTTCTGGAATTCTTGCACACAAATTTGACCCATTTTGATGTTTGACAGCTGTAAAAATGACATAAATCTTCTTTTTTTAACCTGAAATTTGATGACTTTTCCTTAAGTGACCCAAAATACATTTACTATAAGATTATAAAGTGGTTTATAGTAAAGAGAAACCTCATTAATTCTTATTAATTAAGCATTCTTCATCCATGTATTAATGTCAGGTATTTATACATTCTAAATAGATCTGTAGTTCAAAATTTGATATGAACATTAATTAAGGGAAATTTTTGCAGTAGGTCAAATTGACCAGGGTCATATTAGGTCATCTGGAATATAGTCTATATAGTCTGCAAGAACCCAGAGATTTGCACATGGGCTCAGTTACACTGTCAAACCAAAAGGACTTCTAATTAAAAATCAGCACAAGTGAGCTTTCTTCCTGTTACCTATCAGGCCTGACCCCGGTCAGATTCAGGTGTGGGATTTCACCTGGTTTCCACTTGTCCTCAATAACAAAAACCTTCCTCTCAAGTTTCAGTGCAGACAAGATGTAAGATGTTTGGTTTATTTAACCATGGAAGTAGCACATGCATATCTGAAATCTAACCCAAGGAAAAAGACTGAAATAGACACGATACAATGGATTCAATATGCAGAAGGGTTCAGTAGAGTGGCGTCACCGTGTGAGTTTCTTCATAAATCTGCTCATTTTTTTTTTTACTTTACTGCTCACGTGTTCATTTTTAATGATATGCAAAAATTTACACATACCCATTTTCACTGATGCATCAAAATAAACCTGCAACAGAAATGTATGAGTTATATTAACATAAAAATAAAATAAATGCAATAAAGATGGCATGTTCACTTTGGCATGGATTAAATTTCAAACATTACTTTACCTTGGCATAGCCTCATTATGATTGATCCCATGCAACACCTGGTTTTCTGCAGATTTCACTTGCTTTTTCAGTATGAAACGGCACACAAAGCCAAATAGTCCGTGCACAAGCAGCAGCAGCCAGTTTACCTTACCTTTAACACATATCGTCCACGCTGAGGCCAGTCTAGATAATTAAAGAAAAGAGGCGGTCTGATCTAAGGACTTTGAACAGTGGGCGTGTCCTTTCAAAGATGTTGCAATTATAAACTGAAAGAAAGATATGTTTAAATTAATATTGGTAACGTTAACTTAAAGATGTCCTGTAATGCTCAACATGGACAAAGAGTACACTGAGATCCTTGTGGTTATTATATTGTTTTACGCATGCACTACTCTAGTGGCTACTGGAGGCTTGCTCTAAAAGCAAATCAGTCCCTGTGAATCACTCCCATGGTACTCTCATGGCCTCCCCCCTTTGTATGTCTATGTTTAATGATTTCTTTGTTTGTTCATTTGTCCTGTTTTTGCAGTTTTCTTTCCTGGAAAGATCCAACATTTTTAAACAATCATAATTCTTTTGAAAAATAAAATCTTCTGCATACATTTGAAGCTATCAGACTCTGAGAGGGCCATAAATAAGGTGAGCTCTTGTCCCCACAGCGAAGCTTTGTACAGTATTTTCGGTACTTTCATGTAACTATTGGAGCTCTTTTATCTCTTGACGACTCAGCTCCTAGTTAGATATTTGTGTAAACAAATTTCAAGTTGTAAAAATACACCTCATACTCCAGAGAGTCAGTGGGTGTTAAATTGTATTTTCAGTCCATGCAATAATCTTTTACCCAAACAATCAGATTGATTCTATTAAAGCATGCATCAAATAAAAATGCAGACTACTTGTGACTGTTTTACCATTTACCTTTCAAGTTTGCCGGCAGTGAGGGGATTATCCAGATCGTCTGCTTGCTGTTGTGCACGCCCATGTAGGGATAATCCCCGCCATGTTCATAACAGCTTTCTCTCCATAAAATATTTGTAATGGAAATTTCCTCAAGGTTTGCAGAATTAGACACGCCGACTGTAATTAGTTGAGGTAAACGGTTTGCAGCAAGCAGCATCAACAACTGCAGGAAAATTTAAAAATTTGAATGCAGGCAGTTTCATTGGCTCACAGAGGCAACTGTAAAGTGTGATGGCGTAACAGAAAGACTGAGCACCATCAATTGGGTGACTGAAAAATAAATAAAGGGAGCTAATATTTTACAAGATTATTTGCACATTATAGAGTAAGCTAAAGAAAATTCAGCCTCGTGTCCAATGTAGATACAGAGTAAACACATTAAATATCCTCCTGGACAAGGAGGGCTGCCATAAAGAAAGTAAATAATGTATGGTATGTATAAAGTAAATAAAATACCTTTTAAAATACCTATATTCATGCAAGACTGATATGATTAACTATAACTACTGCTTCTCTATAAATTGAATTCCTTTATTGATTCATAATTAAGCCCTTTCAAAGCAATTTTTAGCGAATATTAAAAATAACACTGATCATCTCGTTAACAGGCATTGTTCTTTTGGAAACCATTCCTGTGGATGTTTCTTTGACTCACAACAACTAGTTAAAACTGTTGTATTTGTTGTACTGTTGGGAGACGGTTTTCCTGGGGAAATTCCACTCCCAAGTCCACTCCTAGTCTCTCTCTCACACACCTCTCATCCAGTTGCTGACTTTCAATTCATCATCAAAATGAGATACAGCACTGAGGAGTTGTACTTTGTTGCAAACAATGACAGTGACAACAGTAATTTTTTAATATAGCGCATTTCATTACACTTAACATAAAACCTAAAAACCTATGTAGGTCTACTATGCCTCAAGGCAATGGAATCAACAAAAGGCACACAGTGATTAAATATCAGCCTGTGAGAATAAAGAGGTTCTGAGTTTGCTTTTGAATGTAGACACGGCTCTGTTTGACCTCACGTCAGCAGACAGCTTGTTCCAAAGGACAGGAGCACAGTAACTG
This sequence comes from Rhamphochromis sp. 'chilingali', assembly GCF_963969265.1. NCBI lineage: Eukaryota > Metazoa > Chordata > Actinopteri > Cichliformes > Cichlidae > Rhamphochromis > Rhamphochromis sp. 'chilingali'. The sequence continues at coordinate 7,193,384 of NC_137949.1, forward strand.
AAAGCACCAATGCACTAATTCTGGTTTAAAAGAGCTGCATTTGTATTAAAGATAGGTAAAGAGTAACAAAGAACACATCCTCAAGGATCCACTGTTCAAATTTTGATTTCTGCAGATCTACAACTACTGAAATACAAACACATCTATCCTCATTGTGATAAAAATCAGTTAAGAACCTGATCTGTTAAACCAACTAAATCATGAAACCTTTGAATGCTGAGAAAATAAAGATCTGAGACAGGGCTACAGTTACCACTTAACAATTGATTTAAGTTTTTATTTTATTTTGAAATTGAACAGTGACATGTCTTCGTTGCACTTTCGTGTATCTCGTTGACATTACATGTACATTATCTTCTACCTGTATGTTACATGTACATGTATGTATATTTCATCTAAGTGTACATTATGTCTATGTTATGTCTACATTACAGGTGCACTTACCTTGTTGACGTTACATGTAAATTCCGTGTACGTACGTATGTACGTACGTACGTATGTATGTATGTATGTATTTCGTGTACGTTGTTCGGCTTAAAAGTGAGGAAGTGTCCCGGGATGACCCGGTGTGGGAAGAAGCTATTGGTGCACCGTTTTCATGCTGATGTTAATGCCAGACGCACTAAGCAATTTATCTGTAGCTTTGTGTGGACTGCCATTTGCTGTGGTTCCCAAAAACTTCCACGTTTGCAATAATATCACCCACAGAAATTTCACAAACTCACTTGTTGTAATGGTGACACATTATAGAACGCACTCAAATTCACTGAGCTCTATAGTCGTTCACAAATATTTGTAAAAGCAGATTGCAAGCCAGGTGATTTTATACAGTTTTAGGGCCAAAAACACCTGAATTCAAAGAGGTGTGACCCAGTACTTTTGTACATATAGTGTACCTGTTGCCATATTTTGTCAGCTACTTTACAGATTAAAAATGTCTGTTATGTTCAACATAAATCAGTACTGCAGTTTTACTTTACTTTGCATGCCTACACATACACACATTTCTTTTTTTTCTTTTCACTCTGACTCATTACATTGGCATTGATAGTTATTTATAGACAAAGTCCTAAGGGCAGAGCCAAAGAATGTCTCCAACTCACTTTCCTGCTGTTGCTTTTTTAAGGTTACTACATAATTGTAGGTTGCATATGTAATAAGTACACACAGTATGTATGTAAAGCACAGTTCAGCGTCTCAGCTGACATTTCTTGATTCTTAATGAACAGATATCATGTAGTTTTCATGTGTGCAAGTTAAAGTGGGACTCGTTTTACACTGTAGTACAACGACTCATTCAGCAATGTGTAACCACAGTGTTCACACTTTAACCCCCCAAAGCGATATATTATTTAAATGTTAGGATGTTTTCACAAATTTCACAAAAGTTAGGACAACAGGCTTTCTTCGGCGAGTTGTAGGTATTATTGTTGTTATTATTATTACACATTGCATCATTGCTGTTAGGATGATGTCAAATGATGCAGAAACGAAAGCATTTTGTACAGTCGCAGTGATGCTACGGGAAAATCCCTTCGACTGCTTTATAAGCTCCACACCACACAGCGCTGCCAGGAGTGCATTACTGAAACGTGACACTGCATGTGTTCAAGCATCGTCTTTGCTAAAAGAGCGAGCAGTTAAAGTCGATATGAAGAAGATTTTCAGCAGAAAGAAGAAGATTCGGATGAGTGAGGGCAAGAAACCCTTAATAGAAAATAACAACAACATACAAGACGGTAAGAGCGCTTTACTATTATTACTGTGGGAATCCTTCATCTGTATAGTTTATATGTAGCAAGGAATAATAACTGGAATCATCCACGGACTGGCTATTTTATATTTGTTTGAAATAATTGCTATTTATTGATTGATTGTTACTGATAGGCCATTAACTCAGAAATAAAAACTAGTTTAACACACGAGCAGCACAAGCTGTTGCTGAAGCGGCAACAAAGTAACGTTGCAATATTTGCATATCAGCGCAGCTTAGCCTCAGGTATGCAGGGTATTCCCAAACAAACCAGAACAAATATGTCCCAACATGCATTCCCAAGTTAATATCGATAAGTGTCGAGGCTTCCAAGTGCACACTTAAATTTCATCATAAGTGCTGGTTTTACTTCCTCCTATCCGAAAACAAAGCGAATTTTATGTTTGGATATGATTAAGTGAAAAAACATGCACTGTAGCCAGAAACTAGCCACAAGCTACAAGTGGAATGTCAAGATTAAAGGAAGTAGACAATAAGACTCATAACCAATGGCATCAGGTGACTATCACCAATGTTAACACTCTCGAGGCAGGCGTTGCCGATTTGCGACAGTTAAAAACTAACAACCTGATTACCCCACATAAATATTTTATGAGTTTTTTTTTTTACTCAGAAGTACCACTGCAGGACTTGGTTGTGCATCAGCAACAAAAAACTTAATTTGAGCCTGAGAGGGTTAAAACTGACACCTATTAGTCCTTCTCAAAGGGACCAACTCAGTGGTAGACACTGTTGTCTTGATGGAAAAGAAAATCACCTGAGCTCAAATGGAAAGAGCATCAGGAGTAAGGATGAGCTTGATAAATTGCTTAGTCTCTGGCACTTCATTCATTCACAATTACATCACCCAGGCTTTTAGAAGCTGGCAAACTCTGACAGGCTCATTGTCACATATCTTGGCCGAGTCACAGCAAGAATTTTACCTTACCTCGTCTGACACGGCGCCCCTTTTTATCAGAAAAAAAATAAAATAAAATATAACCCCTTCATTTGGCTTGGATCAAGTCAAAACATGAAACAAATGTAGAGTTCACATGTTTGTTTGTTCTTTCTGGCTCTTTCATAGGACATGACTGTGCAGGTCATGAGTATGAGAACCCTTTGGCCCAGAACTCCTTTAACTCTGCAGAGGAGCAATCCATGCAGAGACAACAAAGCAGCTCACTTATGGATCTCATTCAGTGTCTTGGGGTGTCCTCTGAAAGCCTTTACAACCTCATAGAGGCTAATTTGGGACAACAGAGTGTCATTGCTTGGTCCAACCCTCAGACATTCAATATCCTGAACAAAATGCTCCAGGAGATCAAATCTGTCAAGCAATGCCTGCAACTGATGGACTGGGTCCAACATAAATATCTGAGGTATTTATGTGCCAGCTTACCTTTTTTTGTTTAACTAGCCACATCAGCTCAGTGCTGTTGTGTGCATTTGTACCTTTAAATATAGATTTGGTGAAGATCAAACCAATGACGCACTTGGATGTTAAGCTGGTTGTTGGGCGTGTCTTCCAGCCCAGATGCCAGAATATGCAAATGAGCATTTTGAATGGTCAGTAAGACCTAAGTAACTATATAACAACCAATCTAGTCACCATTCACATACATCTATGAAAACTAGCGTTCAAATTTATAGTTAAGCACAAAAGGTAAGAAAAAATATGAACTATGATCATCACGTCTAGAGCTCTCGGATTAATTCAGTGTGTTATTTCTGTTTTATGTGTTTAAAATTTAAGCATAAATACAGAGATTTGCTATAAAATCCTGGCATATAGCAAACTGGTTCAGTCTGCTTTTATTCATTGTTATTCACAATATCTTCAACCTGTTATTTCAAAAACAGGGAATTAAAATGTTAAAGCAGGTTTCATCATATCAATAGGGAATTAGGATTGAAAGCATTTGTCTCTTGTCTGAATGTTAGCTGTTAACACATGCTGGTGCTCACTTCTGATGTGGGTATTTTCTGGTACTTTCCAAGCAGGGAGGTGCTTTTTAGTTCAGACCAAAAGCTGTTCTGTGAATGGAAAGACAAGGCAAAGGAGAAGCTGCTTCAAAGTGTGCAGGTAAGAATACCAATATAACTTATCATACATTTTATGAGCCAGACAATCTTTGGTGACACACACACACACACACACACACACACACACACACACACACACACACACACACACACACACACACACACACACACACACACACACACACACACACACACACACTGATATCATTCAAGGTTGTTTTCTACACAGCCTCTGTGTAGTTAGGTGTGTCTTTACAAATACTATTTGTTTTTTTTGTTTTTTTTAAAAATACCCAAATATCAGGTATATTCAATATAAGCATCAGCATTAAGCATAATTAACCATCAGCAAAATCACAAATAAATTATGATTTTGTGTTTTTCCAAGTCTTGTTCAAAAACATGTATAATCATGTGTTGGTGACACATTTCTAATGCTTCACATTCCTGACACTATTATGCCAAGGTCAAAGCTAGATCATGTCTACAGACACAAAATCAAAACCTTTTCACTACACAAATCACATTTCTCATTTAACATATTGACCCAACTTGTATTTTGAGTTATGTTTGATTAAAAATAATGATGATTAGCAAACGCACACAAACTCTGTTTCCGGATGTTTAGCCTTTTCTCAGATGTAGTGAGAGGTAAGCCAGTGGGACTTCAGTCTCTATCTGTCCCACCTCTCTCAACACTTCTCACGCAGAGGTTGTTATTGTGTGCCAGTGTAAACCACAGCTGTGGGACCAAGTTATTTCCTGGAAGTGTAACACTTTCCCCACAATCCCTTTGGTGGCAGTGTTGCTCTTTGGTTTGAAAGGTGTGATCAACCTCAGGCCTTAACCAGATCAAAGAACAGATGCATAGAAGTAGTTGAGAAAAAAAAAAGCCACAATCTCAGCCCCTGTTCACAAGTAGACTGGCTCATGATCGCCATATAAATGAACTGGAAATGAAAATGTTTCTAAACGCAGTATTTGCATTACTTCATTGAGTCTTCTTTGAATATGAGTTAGTAAGCAAAGTGGTTTATACATTTTAAGTATCTGTAGGAGTCATGCAGGTACTAAAAGTGCTCAAAGTTGACTTGACTTTCTGAAACTTCAGCCCAATCAGATGTCACAAGAAGAAAAGGAACAGAAACACTGTTACAATCATCTGTAAGAAAAACAGGCCAGACAGTAATCTGATATCAACAGCCTGCTGGGAGAAAGTGTCACTCAGTAAGTCTGTCAGATTCCTCAATGACACATTTAAATGAAAGCAACAACGTCCATCCTCTCAGCAGTACAAATGTACAAAATAGAAACCAAACTACTCTGAACCAAAATGGCCACTAGAGTTAACCTCAACTGACATGAGCAAAATTGGCCTCAGGGCTCACTTCATTAAAAATATGCAAAGTTACATTTCTAATTTGGGACATGGTGTTTCCCTGGTAGACTCTCAGATTGTATGCCTGATAGAAAGTAAGCTTACAGTCTACTTCTGTGTCGTTTTTGTCCACAGAAAGAGATCAGAGAGTCCCTGGACAAAATCCTGCAGAATGAGACCGGCATAGCTCCAAACTGCATAGAAGAAGATTATGTTAAACTTTATGTGGACACTATCCAGGTAGGAAAAATGCTCTTCAGCAGGAGCGTCAGATGAGTTTTATATCATAGGTCACATACAGGGCACTTTTTGTCAGTCTAATGAAGTTTATGCATTTAGTCCATGAGTTAGCTGAAAATACAATGTTAACAGTATGTCTCAGTTTTTCTGCATGACAGAGAAATGCTGTTGTAGTAAATGACAGGAATGCTAAAAGTTTTCTGTGAAATTATAGAAAATGTTCTGGTAGATCATTGCAAAGAAAGTTTATTTGAAATTTCTGTTGTAAATAGTGAAAAACTGTTAGTGACCTATCATATCATTTGTCCCTCTTGAAGTGTATTAATGCCGTACCCAGAGAAGCACAAAAACTCCTTCCAGAACTGCACGATGAAGTGCAAGAAATTTGTTTCCAAGAGTTTCGAACATTTGTCAAGAGGTGAGTCTTTATCTTTTCTTCAGAAATAGGTGATTCATCACGTCTGAGATTTTGAGATTTGATGAAACTCATGTTTTTTTTTTCACTGTGTATTCTCTTTGGTTTGTAGGTACAGTGAAGAGCAGTATGTCGATCTTAAAAAATGGGCACAAACTGACAACCCAGAAACAATACACTTCCTCAAAACACTGAAAACATGTAAGGAACTCAGGTGAGTGGTTTCTGTGTTTCTGTGGCAAATGTTAATTCAGTTTCTTTGAGCCCTATAATTGAATCAAAATACTTATTCACCACTGGATATCTACTTGAAGGCTTAACATGCTGTAGAACATGATGATCAAAGCTGATGCCTGTTTTATAAATATTTTATGCTGTTTCTTTCAGGAAGTATGCTCAGACGATTGGTACGGGAGTCACACCTTCTCTTGTCAAAGAAACTGTGGAAACACTGGAGAACCTGGAGCAGTCTACTTTAACATTCCTGATGGAAATTATAACTGTTATTGCAGAGGTATCTATCCATCCTAACCACAGATTAAAAAATATATATATATAGGTAAATATATTTTCTTCTATTAATACGACATTTTCTGTCCGGCAGAACCACTTTAAAGATTTCTTCAGATCGGGCAGCAACTTGAACCACTTTGTTTACCGTGTTTACAGTCACTTCCCCACACTGCCCTATGTTATGGATGAGAAAAATGTAAGAAAATTCCCAGATGTCAAATATACACAAATTTACCTGTAGTTGTTTTTTTAAACCGATTCAGTCAAACTGCATTCATGTTGTCTTTATGTGTCTCAGGAGGTGGTGGATGAGGCCTATAAGATCATCGCCCGCACTTATGTCGAACATCTTATAACAAACAAGCAGAGAACCCTGAAGGGCCGATGGGCTCCTAATATTGGTGAACAAATACATGAAGATGCAAACCATCTTCACAAGAGCATTTCACTCTTGGTGAGATCAACAAGTTGCAAACAGTCTGCTTATTGTTATGTGAATGACGTTTTACCAAAAGAGCAACTGGAAAAAAATCTTAACCTTGACATGCATTCCTGTCATACTTTTTTGTGATTTATCAGGCTCCCGGTGTCCACGAGTGGCGCAAGATGATGCTGGGCATCCAAGAGGTGTTGGACTGCACATCCATTGATGCACTGAAGATAATAATGGCACGTCTACAGCAGGACTATTTCAGAAAGAGGTAAAATGATCTCTTACCTGTATCAATACAAACATGTTTACACACCTTCTCAGTAAAGGCCTCAGCCTCTCGCTGATAGGAAAGAGGGTGCTGCATCGATAGCCTCCTTCTGACTGCTCTGACCAGCAGATTTCTGTAGTTTCCTTCAGAGACACAGACTTATTTTCAAACTGTAGTGCAATTTGACACATGCTGGAAATGTAAGTCAAAGTACGCTTCTTCCATGTTATGAGCAAACTATGGGCAACCACAGCAATCTGCTTGCAACCAAAGCAATTGCAAGGACAGGAAGCAACATCCCTGACCAACTGGTTGTGAAACCCATTTTCACCAAGAGACCATGGGATCACTAAGAGCCCTAAGGATTTTTCTTGATATGACTATTTCACTGCTGTAAAACAAATGTAAATATAACTATAGATCATAATTAGGAGCTTCCATAGATAACCTATTTGATCGAGCAGTCAACAGTCTCATTGCTACACTCCCCTTGAAAATGCACACAAATTTGTGCTTCATTCAGTCGTTTTTAGTAACGTCTTACCAGCTTGCACGTGTAAAACACACTTCCCCAGCAGAGCAGCTATATTCTCAATTCGTCAAACATCCCTCATGTCTATTTTCTGGATGCAAACACTTGGCACAAAACAGTTGTGCGCAGTTTAGCTCATCCTTCCAGATGACAGTGTGCAAAGAGGTCATCAAGGAAAACATCTTTTCTAGATGCCTTATTTTATACTTTTAATCTTGTAAATATTGTTCTTCGCTGTATAAAAGAAAAGAAAAACTCTTTTAAATGAATAGACCTGTCTAACAGAATAATTTATGTGTCACTAACTCTGTGGGGTTTCTTCTTTGACTACAGTGAGGACTTCAAGTTCCTGAACAAGTTGCTGAAGTGGAAGGGTCTTTCTAATGGCGATGTCAACGAGGTGCTGGACGCTCTTCCCGGCAGTGAATCCAGACCTATTTGCAGGTCCTGTTTCTCCTGCCTTACCTGCTGGTGACGGCTTAGTTGGGCAACACGGGATGAAGCGCAACAAAAAGATCAATGCTGATTGTTACATGTTTGTTTATGAAACATAAAAAAGACAGCAGGTGGAGTTTGGCTGCGGGAGCATTATAAGCTGTGCAATTTCAAATGGCACAAAAAAGTTTTGGTGAAAGAGCTTTTTAGTGACATTTAGTAGCAGCAAAATGTGTGTTTTTTACTCTTACTCTGTATTACAGTAAACAACAGTAATGGTTGTTTATGTACTTGAATTTGCTTTGTTTACTGAAGTTAGTGAAAGAAATGTTTAGATCATGTTTTTAAAAAATATTTTAATATTTATTACATTTTATTTATGAAGGTACAAACATACATTTCTACAGAGTGAGGCGATTTAAAAGCCCACCTATTATTCCGTTATCTACACTGAGACTGCTCCTGCCTTGTTAATAAACATGCAAAACCTCATTGTCTGATAATGAAGCACAAGCTCCTGGGATTATTTCTACTGCCTAGCAAGCTGTAATATTACAAATTCCATTAAAAATTCTCAAAAAAGGCGACAAATGCTCACACACAGGTCCCGTTTAATGACCCGAAGTAGCAGATGAGTCAGATGAGCATGAGCTGCCTGTGTAAGTCATCACTGCCCCCTGATGGGGACTCACTTCCCCAGCCTGAACTGCAATTTTTGCCACTTCAGCTTTGGCCTCATTTTTCTGCTGTTGACAACTACTTACAACACACACACACACACTTCCTAAACTGCTAATTTTGAACAAGAAAAACAAGGAATAATTAAAAATAGATATGATGAGTGTAAAAATATAACACAGGCTGAATGCAACACAGTTGCTACAGTCCAGGCTGTGAAGTAAAGTTACCACAAAGCTGTAAGAGTGTGCATGTGCAGGTTAATGGAACAGTGAAGGCATAACTGCAGCTGTGTTATTCCCTTAAATGAAAGTGTTGCTTAGATGTAATCTTTGGGCATCTAGAAAAATTGTAGCTTTCTTTCAGTTGTAACCTTTGACCCTGGCTTCTCTGACAGACAGGATGGAAAAACAATATGCCAGGAAATACCTGAGTCTGTTGCTAGAAAGCCATGATCCATAGAGTAAGCAGTCAGCAGACTAGTTGATAGGTTCCTGTAGCGTCTCAAATGTGGCTTATACTGTTTCCAGGACATGGGAATGTATGGTTTTGATGCAGTTTCTTTGTTCTATTTCTGTTGAAGAAACCTGACTTTTGTTGTCCTTAGTAATTCTGAATTTTCTTTGAACTGTGTACTGTTCTTCAGATTATGTGCCTTCTACACAAAATCTCAACGTTCTGAAATTGCTTTAATCTTTACCTGCTACTTTGCGTGAACCTCCTCCATCAGCTCTGGTTTATGGTTTTACGTTTTAAGCCTCTCTGTTCAATGACTTTTCTTCGTGAAAGAAATGATTCTGTACATTCCCACGATCGTTCTGTTGCTAAAGACTGACTGTGATGAATAAACTTCAATTTAAAAACAAATGGCAGTATAGTCTTTGCGCCACCAGCAAACACCACTAGATGGAGACCAACATCACCATAGTAAAATGAGACTTGCTTCGCAGAGCTGGTCCCATGTTGTAGTTTTCATAGGGAGAAAAATCTGACGAATCTTTAGACAAAACAAACAGTAAGTTTATTATGTTTTGTAACACTATGGATATTTAAAGCCATGTGTATACTGTCCATGCATGCATACAGGTCCAGATTCAGAGATGATGACAGACAGGAACATGGACAGGTGATGAAGGATATCGGGCTATATTTGTCATGGTCCTGGGTCGTTGACCCAGCGTTTTGTGTTTATTCTGATTTGTATTAGTTTAGGGGTTAACCTGAAGTTTGGTGTATTGTCAGCCCTACCTGTGTCTGTCCTTGGTGCTCTGTTCATGTCCCCGTGTTGTGTTGTACATCAGTCTGTTTCCTGTTTTATTTTGAAGGCTCGTGTTCTGGATTTCCTGTTCTGTTCTGAAGGTCTGTGTCTGTTGTTATTGTGTTCAGCTTGTCTCCTCCGGTCCCCATGTGTATTAGGTTCAGCTGTTCTTCCCTCCTGTGTGTGATTACCTGATTACCTTGTGTGTGTGTATTTAGTGGGTGTCGGTCTGTGTTCGTTGTCGGCTCGTCTGCATTCATCCGTGTGTATCTGCGTTAATCTGCATTCCTCTGTGTTTCTTGGTATCCTGTTCCTTAGTCTGCGTCTCTCTGCTCCGCTCTCCGTTCTGTAGATTTCAGGTTTGCTCTTTAGTTCTCCCAGTTTAGGTTTGTCATTACTCATGCTTCATTGCCTGTTTTTGCCACTGCCACCGTGTAAATAAACTTCACTCGTATCATCAGTTTGCTGCATTTTGGGTCCTCCTTTTCCTCCACTCCACACGGCTCACTCCGCCAGCCGTGACAATATTATTAATCAAACCCTAAATTTCAAGCAAACTTATTTCACTTTGTCATTATTGGATAGTGTGTGTAGAATTCATCCATTTTGGAATAAGGCTGTAGTGTGACGAAATCATAAGGCTGTGAATACTTTCCAGATGTGCTGCAGTGTAACAGTGCCAGAACTCACAGGCAGAGAGGGGCAGATTAGCAAGAAGAAAAGAGAAGACCACAAAAAAAGGAGGGAAAGATTAAGAAATAAGTAAAGCATAACAGGTCATCTTCTTACTGAGTGTCAACCATCATACCTGATCATCTACATCACCTGCAAAGGCGAGATCTGAAGCTTCTATTTCGGCATCTTACAGCACGAACTGCTGTGGACCAAGGCTGTTGTCCCAGGCCGTAACAGGCTTCAGAGTATATTGACCCATGCAGGTTCCTGCTTTATTTTCATGGGGGAAAAAAAAAAATCCCCCCTCGCTCTTCTATTTTTTCAAAAATCTTGCCCTTTTAACAGAAAAAGTTAAAAGGTCAAAAGATATTGATAAAAACAACAAACTGTCAGACTGTGGAGGTCAGAGTGTCATAGCAGGAAAGCACCATGGAGTTTCTTATCAGCCTGGTTATTCCCAGTCCAATTCATCACTAGATCCTTTAATGAGTTCGCTTTCCTTTACTCCCTCTGCCTCTCATTGGGAAATTTTTTACTGTGACCTCCTCCCCCCTGACTAGGCGACATCCCACGTCCTGCAGTTATGACACACTTTCAGGACAAAAGCCGCATTTTGAAAATAGTTTCCTTCAAGACATGCTCCCCCAGCTCATTAGCTACAAGTATATAAACAATGACTAAATAAACTGGGATTCATTGAGCGTGCCAATGATTTCCCAGAATTGTTCAAAGCTGCTGGAGACACGGAAGAGCAATTCCTCTCTGGGTGGATGAGTATTGTTAATACTCCCTTGATGAACGGCTCATTAAATATAATCTTTAAAGCCATGTAACCTTGGACTTCACAGGATTTCTTAAAAGACTTCCTCAAAGATCCATGGGTTTCATGCAAGATAATTTCTTAGAAATATCAGATGATTCCTTATATGATTCAATAAATAAACCTCTAAGAAGGAGAGTTGTAGATTTACACAAGCTGGGAAGATCTTTTAGAACCATTTCTGAACTATTAATGGCTAACTTCCCTCCATGCTACCTTGATCATAGCCTCTCCTCCTCCATGGTTTTGGTGGAGATAGCTGCTGTAGGGTTTGTCCATAATGCTGCATTACCTATCAAGCTATAGTGTTCACTTGTAACCTGCAGTTATCATTCTTATGATTTTTATAATTAACACATGTTGATACTTATTATAGACATTAACTGTAACTCCATTCCCTGTCTGTTGCCAGTACTATTGCTGTTTTTTCCACATACTATAAACCCTACAGTCAGTTTACATGTGGATCATCTACTAAACAGAGTAAACAGTAAAAACAAATTGAGCTGGTTTTTGCACATTTATTAAAAAAACTCAACTTACATCTATTTATGTACATGAGACATGTATAATTCTCTGTAATACAATATAGCATAAAATACAACTTATGAAAAAACTAGACTTTAATATCATTGTAGTTTTTAAACAAAACGACATATAATAGAACGGCACTGACCTGTTTGTAAGTGTGTAAAAACAGACTCTTGCATACTTATTCACAGTTTCTATGAAATGCACAAAAATTGCCAGCATGAATGTAAAATCTAGCTTATGTATACAATAACATACAGTAACTACAGCAAGCATTCACCATCACAGAGTCCGCGTATAATCGGGATTTCAGTCTAAGTAGCATCTGAAGGTTTTTCCCTGGCATTCACTCTGTATGTCTTTACAGAGATAGACTGTAACACAATATAATACACGATAATATTGCTGCTGTGCAACCAAACTCTCAGTCAGTGATACTCTAAGAAGCAAATGTGCGGCTCATCTCACTTAAACTTTGGAGAAAAACTTCCGGGTTCCAGGATCAGCACGGCTCTCTTTCAGTGTGTCTGACAGAGTGGTTTTGACGATTTTCCTGTCGGCTTTGGAGATGTTTGTCTTGAGTTTGAGCAGAGCCGAAACATGTTTTTCACTGTTGGTGACAGAAAGAAGAAAGGGTTTTAAAAAAGTGACGTAAAGTCAGAGACTGTGAAAAAAGGATTGTCATGTGAAAGCTGCCACATTTGATATAGAAAAAAAATATATAAAGAAATTGAGCTTTTTTTTTTAGCTAAATATAATCTGCAATGTTTTATTTCACTTTCAACATAAGAATAACAGCAGAAGTTCTAACTTCACTGATCCCGTCTAAACTTGTGTTTCATTGCCATGTTATGTCTTTTTCTGTCTGCCCCTGACACACATCCTTCCTGCAAACACTGAAAGCTGTCAGTAACACATCACCATCATCTAAACTGCTGAGAAGAGGGGAGATGGAAAATGTGACTCAGTCCACCTCTGTTGGAAATGTGACAATAGGTGGAACTCCTACTGCTGAAATGGATCCGTGCCTGAAATGCATGTGATTCTCCATGTGATGGCAAAACCCATGGTCACACTCTACAGTTGGTAACTCTCGTGTATTTTTATTTCTTCATTTGAACACAATAACACACTTTAGTTTCCAATAAGTTTATTGATTGGTTTAAGCACATTCGTTCAATTTGTAAGCGCACATTTAGTTTACTTATTGTGACATGGGACCCTGTAACACACACACACAGTCTCGAAAGTGAAAGGAACAGTTCTTTGTTTATGCACACACTCCTCACTCTGTGTCACACACACACGTCTCATGTCAGCTCTCACTGCCAAACAGAACACACAGTTATTGAAACAGTCAGGCACACCTGTTCTTCCTGCCTGCGCACCGCCCTGCGAGCTCACTGTGTCACTCCTCCGCTGCAGCAGGCCAGAAACCACACCTCCCCCACACACCCCCACCGCCCGACTGAGGCCAGCCGAACGTACACCCCCGCGAGCAGGAGAGGAAATCGGCCACAACCACCAAAAGTTAGGTGTGAACAGCAGCGGCTCCCCACAGAGAGCCTGTTTTAGCTGCACAAACGCCACCTGGCACTGGACCAGATCGGGGGCACCTTTCCTGGTGAGATCGGTCAAGCGGCTGGCCAGGTCCGCGAACCTAGGCACAAACCGGCAGTAGTAGCCTGCCAGCCCCAGGAGACGTCCCACCTCCTTTTTGGTCTTCTGGCGCAGACAGGATGCAATCGCTGCTGTTTCCTCCACCTGCGGACGCACCTGCCCGTGACAGACTCCCCAACCTGTGCAGTTTTGCTCTCAGGTCCAGCACGTACTGAATCTCATTTTTCACGGGGCTCGACCCTTTCTCCCAGTTTTCTTTAATCAGGTCGAGCACCTTCTATGGCTGTCTGCTCTACAGCAACTCAAAGGAGAAAATCCTGTGGAGGTCTGGGGTACCTCCCTCACTGCAAACAGAGGGTCTAACCAGCGATCCCAATTGCGTTCATCCTCATGTATGAACTTATGAATCATGGACTTTAAAGTCTTGTTCAGCCGCTCCACCAGCCTGTCAGTCTGAAGGAGGTAGACACTGGTCTGAACAGATTTAATGCCCAGTAATTTTTATAGCTCCTTTAGTGTGCGAGACATGAACGCCGTGCCCTGGGTGGTCAGTATTTCTTTTGGAATACCGACCTGGGAGATGACCTTAAACAGGGCTTGCGCACACTTTTCTGCCTCCTCCCCCCAGAGTCAGTGTTAGATGACCCCACGTCTCATCCCCGCATACTGCCCCAGCAAGCTATGTAACCCTGGCCAATTAGTTGGTGTCCAAAATTAGGGGATGCAACAGGCGCTGACCAACTGCTGCCTTTACCCCTTGCGTTTTGCCCTTGTATTGTAGCAGAAGCGGCACCACAGGATACTTGTGTCCCCATACACACATTTCACCTCCACCCATTCTGCTTCCAACGCCCCAGGCTGAACCAAGCTTTGGTGGACCAGGATCTGCGTCCAGCCCGAGTCCACCTTCTTGACACCTTACCGGAATGTGCTACGTACCTCCGGGACCAGGGGCGGGTGCTGTAGCCCCGGCGACGCTGGACGCGGAACACCCGTCCCAACTCATTGGACATTCCCGCAGTAGGTGCCCCGGCCACACACACTTCCAGGACTCTGTGCGGCTCCCCGTGGCTCAGAAGCGCGGCCCCGTGGCCGTCGGGCAATTCTGGGCCACCGGCCTAAAGCAGCGCTGTGAAGGGGTTTGTGGGACCCCACACGCCGGCGCCTAAACTCAGCGTTTGATGAGCTCCGCCGTGTAGCCTCCGGTCTGGTGGCAGGTGATGGAAGCGGACCCAGTGGGCAGTGGCCTCGGCCAGCCCCTCAAAAAACACTGCTCGAGGACCACGAAGTTCAGCACACACGCCTCCTCCAGTGATGGCCCTGAACGTAGCCCCGGACTAGGGCTGGGTATCGTCACTGATTTCTAGAATCGATTCAATTCCGATTCACAAGGTCCCGAATCGATTCGATTCGATTCAATTCAATTCGATTTGAATCTGGGAAATTTTGACAGTCAGAAATATTATAATTCAGATCAGTACATTTACATATTTTTGTATCTATAAAAAGGAAGCTGACACACGCAAGACTTTATCAAAGGTGTGGGCGTCACAGCAGATGCCTTTGTGTCAAAGTAGCTGAAGATAAAACACAGAAAAACATGAAGGCGAGTTTCCTGGCCTGGGATTTTATAAAAATATTCTGCAGTACATCAAAAACGAAAGAAAACCATTAATCAACACATGAACATTACCTCTGGAGTTACAGCGGTTTTATTAGAGACACGACTAAGCGTTTTGCATTTTGCATCATTTTAAAAAGTTTACATTTGTTCAGTATTGAACGGCAGAAATGAGGTTTTCTTTCCGGAAGAATGTAAAAGGGAAAAAAAACGTCGGCCGACAGCGCTGTAAACAACGGTAGAGTTGTGCGTAACAAGCAAGCGAATAATGAAGAAAACAGATTTTTAGACGGGAAACTGTTGTTGAAGAGAGGGGGGGGGGAGGGGGGGAGAGCTGTGCATCGTGGTGGAAGCAAAACAGTAAAAGTCAGAGTGAATTCATGACGATGTTTATGTGAAGCGTAGTTTGGATCTTCTTTTGCTGCTGGTTCAGTCAATATTGTTTGGAGAGACATCAAACTAACAGCTTTAGAATCAGCGCATGAAGGGCGTGAACACAAAGCGCCGACCCGCCGAAACATCAGAATCAGCGAGCTGTCAGCTTTCAGCCCCGACTGTGAGAAGGGCGACATCTAACTGATTCTGATCTGCGGGTTGCGCTGTGTGTTTAAGTCTTTGTGCAGAATCCGTGTTCCTGCTCTCATTTACTGTCTTAGCTGTTTGGTGGTTCTTGAAATTTTGTGAGATTTCACCAGAGATTCTGGCATTTCGGGCAAAATAAATTTATATTAAAAAATTGATTCAGGATTTTAATGAATCGATTTTACGTTATCCAAGCCAGAATCGATTTTAATCGATAAATCGATTATAAAAACCCACCCCTACCCCAGACCTTTGCTAAACTGAAGACCAGAACAAGACAGTTTGGTTTCTGGTGCCACATTTGGAAAAAACTCTCCTTTTAACTCTAATTAACAAGAATTATTGACTTCATCTACTCACAGCTGCTGCTGCTTCTCTCATGCCAGCATGTTTTATTTAGTTCTCTGTTTCAGTGCACTATCAGTGAAACTGGTAATGTAAAATAGAAAGGCAGCACATCTACTTTCAGCTCATGTTAGTTCCCATGAATGTAGCTCATCCTGCTCACAAGATATATCTGATACCAATTAAGATGTTTCGCTCAGTCAGCTTCCTGTTTACCTGAGGTCGGGATAAGCAGATCCCAGTGAAACGATTTGCATCTGTATGGCAGGAATATCTTGGAGTTTTAGCACTTCTGCAATCTTGGTCAGGATTTCCTTTAACCAGTCTTGTTTGGATCCCTGTGAAGACAAATCAGCGACGTCAGTTTAGTCTGCAAGTTTCCCCAAACTGTAATCAGCATAGCTGCTGTTTTTGGAAATAATGATGTTTTTTCTTCTGGAGTAATTGCACTGGAATTTTAAGCTAGCTGGGCAGTAAATGTGAATTTTAAATTCTTTCAGTTACACAGGCTGAAAATTTGCTCCAGTCCTGTACTGCAATGGCAAAGGATTCATTTTAGCTTATTATAATCCCTGTATCATAATAGTGACCCCCTCCCACTCCTTGTCCTCTCATCATTCCAGATCCAATATCTATTGAGAAATGTCTTTTTTCTATTTCTTACTGATTTTTCTTTTTATTCACTTGATTTTAAAAGTATAACCAAAGTAAGAGGGTAAATTTCAAAACTTAAATACAGCCCGTCAACGGTTCTTTTAGTGTAGTTAGTTGAATTTGTGACTAAGGTTGTTCGCCTCATTCCGCTTCCTTGGTACCACCAACACCCAGGTCCTCAAGTGGGAGCCCACCATCACCTCCGTCATAAGGCCCAGCAGAGGATGTACTTGCTGAGGCAGCTGAAGAAATTCAACCTGCCAACAACACTGCAATCATTGAGTCCATCCTCATCTCCTCCATTACCGTGTGGTATGATGGAGCCACCATCAGGGACAAACAGACTGCAGCGTGTTGTGTGCTCTGCTGAGATGGTGATTGGCTGCAGACTCCCATCTCTGCAGCACCTGTACACCTCCAGGACACTGGGGCGTGCAACTCGGATCACAGCTGACCCTTCTCATCCTGGACACAGCTTGTTCGACCTGCTCCCCTCAGGCAGAAGAACAGTTTCTTCCCCTCTGCTGTTGGACTCATGAACAATAACCATATGACTGTTCCCACCACAAACACATGACACTATACTGTGTTCTGTGCATCTGTTCCATTTTTGCACTGATCATCACCTGCATACATGTATATATCAATCTGCTTAGCACTTTTAATTTAAATTTTTATGTTTATTTAAGCGTTTGTCTCACAGTATGTTTTGCAATAAGTACCACAGCAATTTCCTAATGTTGTAAACCTGCTCAACATTTGACAATAAAACCCTTTCTGATTCTGATTCACCCTGTCAAACAATGTTTTGCTGATCAGTGTTTGTGCTTGATTGATTTAATTTGTGTCTCAGTTAAAGTGTGCATTAAAGATCAAGTCTCACCATTTTGGCAAACAGCTCGTGCAGTTTCTCTCCATTTTCTTGCACAGTCTCGTAAGCCTTCTGCTGCTGATTGCTGTCCTTCAGTTTGACCTCTCCTTTCAGGAGACTCTGGACATATTCCACTGTCATTTCCTGGTAAAGCCGACCAATCAGCTCCTGAATTTAAACCAAGTATTTAAGTAGTCAGAGCGCATCATAATCCTTTTACTAAAAAGGTGGCAATGAAGGCAATAATGGCCATTCAGTCCATTATAAAGTTTCCTCCTTTTACCTGGTAAGAGGACTGACTGGAACCCTGAAGTTCTTGAAGCTGGTCTTCAGTGCTGTTCAGCAGCTTCTCAAACGTGTTCTTCTTCAGCCAGTCACTGGTTCCCACCTTCTGGTAGTGTGGCTGTGTGAGGAACAAATAACACATTGTTTTAAAATCTTTGATTAAAACATGTTAGGATTTAATCCTGAGGATTATTGATATCTGCAGTTGTAAAGAACTTACTTTGAGGATCTTGTGCACAGGGGTTAATAAATAAGTGTGGGCAGACTGTTTCATCTCAGTCAGGACCTGCAAACAGTTTTCCCGCACATTCTCTGGGAACAGATCGTGCTTCTCAAAGAAATCCCTTTAGACAGACCACACAGGACACATTAGCTCACAGTGAAGTATTCTCCTTTTATGATGAAGTTAAAATCTGAATTTCCATCTAACTGGATCAGAAACAAACCTGAACTGTTCGACACAGCTGAGGTTTGCCTTTATGAAAGCTTTGCTGTGCCGTTTGTTCTGCCTTATGATGTCTTCATGAAACTCTTTATACCTGCAGAAGATTAAGAACAGCTTTCACTTTTATTATCTTGTTATTACCAAACGTAAAACTAAAATGTATTTTCAAATTTAAATATTTAAAAGACAGCCTTGTGAAGCCTTGTTACCTCTGCATGAAGTCTGTCAGGTTGGATGTTATTTCCTGGGCCTTGTGTCGGTCTCTTACAGTTATATGTGCTGATGTCACCATGCCGTTGATAAACTGAAGACAAATGGATTGACAAATCAGTGGCAGTTTTAAGTTCTCAAAGCACTTTACACAGCAATGCACTTCCATCATTTTCAGATCCAGTTAAACACCAGGAACCAAACCCAGTGCTTTACAATGTTAGTGACAAACCCAAGTGATTAAACTACGGAACCATGGGAGGGTTTGAAACTGTGACTCTGATCCGACAGTAAATACGTTTCTATAAATGACCCAAACAAAAATAATTGTCTTCCTTGTTTGTAAATCTTTTTCTCAAAGTTTCTCAAAGTCTTTTTCAGTTTGGTTAATATGTGCAGCAGGCTGGAAAATATTTGTCGGCACTTCTTAAGTGTTCTACAGTGAATAACAGAGGAAATGTGATGTCAAAACAATGTTACGTCAATATTTAACCACAACATAGCAATTTATTCAAAGCCTCTCATCATGGTCAACAATTAGAAGTCAACAAATGCAGGACTCACTATAAGGATCCTTGAAGTTGGCCACCACAAGTGACACCTTTCACATTGTATTAATACATTTTCATAAAAGCATCGATTTCAGCCTTTTTAATAACAAGTTTATGCAGCAACTGTACCTGGATGACATCATAGGCCACAGGACTGGCGTAGCAACCATCATCTCTTGTCGGCTCCTTTCCTTGATCCCACTCTTTCTTTGCTTCATCCAATACTCGGCCAATATAAATCATCAGGTCGCTCTAAACACACAACAACACACAGCTGCCAGTTTTAAACCGCTTTCATGTGTAAAGATTTAATTACTGACAGTAATAATTACATCTACAATATTATGTTCAAAAAAATTAAATCAACAACTCTTTGATGCTTGTCTTGCACATCTCACTTTAAGCCCTGCAATGACCATACTGATTAACTGGATACACGCCTCAGATACACTGTGTTACCTGTTGTTTGCTGAGGTACTGCTCCTCCAGAGCTTTCAGTAACTCGTCAGGAAGCAGGTTTCCCAGCGCTTCAGTATTGATATTACTGGCCAGCTCAGCTTTTTCAAGGATTCTGGTACACAGAGCAGATAACACATGAGTTTCTATAAACAACCCAAGTTGTGTTTAGTCTACAAAAATGGCATTTTATTTAGCACATTAAGAAAACAAGAAACTGGCTGTTACATTTGTATTATTATTCACTATCTGTAATTGCTCAGGTATTTATTCTTCTAAAAACAATGAAGGACCTCACACTGACAGACATCCTCATGTTTAGTCACAGAAAGATGCTGCTTCAAACAATAATTGAACTGGTGGCTTACTCTGGATAAAACTCCTTCACCCATCGCAGGAGGAAGCTGCAGTCCTTGTCATCCAGAACAAAGTCTGCAATCTGTTTGAGTCTTGCGCTGAAAGTTTGATGGTACTGTCTTGCATAAAAGTTACAGATGTCCATCTCTGGTGGGTAGCAGTTGTTCACAATCTCCACCACCCACTGCAGGTCCTCCTTCAGCTGTTTGCCCATGGACTGGATGTCTGCCTGGATCGAGGACTGGTTCACCTGATCACCAATGAGGCTCGATGGGTTCTCCAAACGACTATACACTAATTCATGAAGCACTTTGTCATGGTGCTCCTTCCACTTCTTGGGCCTCCAGGCTGGTGGCGTCCGGCATATTTGTCCCCACAGCTGGTCCTGCTCTTCCTCAAGGTTGATGGCTTTCACTGCTGATATCAAAGCAAACACCTCTTCCTCACAGCTGAGAGAAAGACTCTGCTGCACGGTCTGCTCTAAACGCTTTTCAAGGGCTTCATAGTCTGCAGCAAGCTTTTTTACTGCTTCCTCGTGAGCTTTGAGTGCATCAGCCTCTGTTATCTCTCCAAACAGATGTTTCTCCCTGTCTATCAACAGTTGAGCGGCTTCGAA
The DNA here is from genome assembly GCF_963969265.1 of Rhamphochromis sp. 'chilingali'. Classification (NCBI taxonomy): domain Eukaryota; kingdom Metazoa; phylum Chordata; class Actinopteri; order Cichliformes; family Cichlidae; genus Rhamphochromis; species Rhamphochromis sp. 'chilingali'. The sequence goes on from NC_137949.1 coordinate 7,213,972, forward strand.
CAGGTTTTGTCCTTCAAGGCATTCCTCAAAAGTAGGAGTCACTGGTGGAGAAAAACAAAGATAAATAATCTTCAAACAGTTCATATTTCTCCTAAAATAAGGTATTTAACATTTCTGGAACAAATGGAGAACCTTATTTCTGTAACAGAGGTGTTTTTCACACATCAGCACTATTTTCCACAAAATTTTGTGGAACAACCGTAACATCAATTTCCTTTCTTTTTTTAATATGTCACACAAAACATAATTTAGTTGAGATACAGAGGGTTAACAGGAAATAGCTAATAACAGCTGGATGTATGTCACCTACCAACTGGCCGCTCTTCTTCAGTAGGTGATTGGTGTCCATCAGTAGTGGAAGGACCGTTGTTGCTGGGTTGACCTGTGGGGCTTCGCCAGAACTTTTTAAACCATTTTCCTCCAGCTCTTAAAGTTTGTTCAGGGGAACTGTTGGACGTGCCTGTTGTGGATGAACCTGACAGTGTCCGCATTCTTCTCCAGGTTGTAAAACGTGACCAACAGGCCAAGAAAGGTGCTGAGAAATCTGCAATTTAAAAAAAAACTGTTTTAATATACATTTTTTTAATATGATTGGCATAAACGAAACATTTTAGCCTTGTGTATAGCATGACCGTGAAATTAAAAATAGATTAAACCATAAATCTGCAATATGTACATTGTCATAATACATAATAATCAATAAATAAATACATTGAATTGCTTTGAATTCCAATAAGATTACATAAAGAACAAGTGAAACTGTCATGTTTCATGCAGGAAGGAAGATGAAAAAACACTTTTTACAGAACAACACATTTAAAAATGAGACATAAACAACATCAGCCCTAACACAACAAAGAAAACTACTGACATCATCCAATCGAATTACAACAATACACCAAAGTAAGTCTGTAAAAAGTATTTTTGTGGCCAAACAAACTATCCACATGATATATATCTATAAAGAACATAAAACATCTTTCAGATTCTACGTCACAGTCACTGCTTTGAAAGTAACTGCAGCTGCTGTGAGCTTTTATGCCTAACGAGACAAGCTCCTCCTGCTCAGACGATGTAGGGAAATTTCAGAGAGACCCACAGAGCCACGCATGCAATCCCTCCCCTTCCAAAGCACACAGACACACACAGACACACACGCACGCACGCACTTAACCAGATTATTTGCAGGTCAGAAAGTCTCGGTGCGTAGTATGCTTTGGATGGCACTGACAAATAAAGAGTTTTGCTTTTGTTTGGTGACTCAGTGAAACATCGAGCTGACTGTTATGACAGACAAACATAAAAGCAAATGAAATAAAATGTTTGAAAACAAATCTGAACAAGTACTAAAATGATTTTTCTTTCTGCCAAATGATGTATCCTTGCAATTTTCTGTTGTTACAGCAGCATTCAGGACCAGAATAACACACTAATGCAGTCACAAAAGTAAATGATGCTTTAACTTGGTTTGGGTATCAGTTAATTATTAAAGGTTCATTTGTACATGTGAACAGACTCTTTAGATCTGTTATTTTGTTTTAATACAGAAAAAGTCCAGTATGACTTACTTACTTATTTTGGTTTCATATTGTTCTTTCTGGTGTTTACATTGCATCTTTTAAACAACTGACATCCACTTTGACCTTTCTGCTGCTGTGTGGATACACACTGCAGGTATATCTTTTACTAAGTCAAACAAACATTTATCCAGGCCTGAGTTACAGAGGGCTGCAGTCTACACAGAGACACCCAGATCTCTCTCTCCCTAGCTCTTCCAGTATAGGGCACTGAGCTGTTCCTGGGTCATCCAGGAGAATCTCTCCAGTGTAGGGGTGTGCCTGAGAGCCTTATCCCAGCTGGATATGCTTGAAAGCTCTCACCTAGGAGGCTCCCTAGTCACATATCCACACCAGTGGCTGCTTTCCATGTGGAGGAGCAGCAGTTCTGAGATTCTCACCCCATCTCTAAGTGAAAGTCCCCCTACCCTCTTAGAAAGGTTATTTCCAGCATTTGTATCCACAGTCTCATGTTTTTGGTCCCTACCAAGAGCTCTTGGCCATTAGTGAGTGTAGGAACATAGACCAGCTAAATGTCACCATTTAATTTAAGACAAAAAATACAAAAAAAACCCCACCCACATTATCTGTAAAAAAGGTGCTTGCTCAGGTAGTCCAGCAGGTCGTTTACCAGTTGGAAGGTCTGCGGATTGATCCCTGGCTCCTCCAAACTGTGTGTGGAAGTATCCTTGGGCAAGATACTGAACCCTGAGTTAATCCTGATGCATTCATCAAAGTGTTAGTGTGTTCATGACTGAGACTTTGGCATCAAACACCATTTCTGCAATTTGTATGAGTCCTACAGTCCTGTCAAAAGGACACAGTGGACTTCTATGTTGATGCCACATTAGTGGCGGTTGGGCAAACAGAGTACACAGACTTTCTGTTCAAATTAAAAGGAACAACAGCTTGGTCAGCCAGAAAGGATTTTACTCAACATTGTGGAAGAGGTGCCAGGAGATGAGTTGGAGCAAGGCAGGATCAGAGCGCTCTGAAGGCTTTAAGTATTATGATGTCTAGATGGAGAAATGACAACAACACATACACGCACAAACCCCTGCGTAGGCTCCTCTAAACCCTTTAGCTCCTTGCTCTGTTGCGCTATATAAACACCAGTCCATTTAAGATGCCTTTCTTTCTTGATCCTGATCTGGGAGATGTAATTATTGGACTAACAAAAAGAAAACGACAAGCACACACTCGTACACTTTGGGAGGAAATCCACGCAGGTGCAGGAAGAACATGCAAACGCTCCACATGAAGGCCCCGCTTGTTGCTGTAGAGCGCTAACCACTAAAGTGAGGCACAAAAGGTCAAAACCAGTTTTGTTTTCTTGCTCTGGTGTTTTTTCAGATCTAAGGCAATTGTTCTTCCCCTTCAAGACCCTCTATGATTTCATACAAAATTGCAACAGCAATTGAGAAACATTCAAAGTGTCTCTTTTGCAATTTAAATGACTTCAACTGATTTTTATAGTAACATTTTTGTCAGTTAAAAGTGTCAGCCACATTCGACCTGTGTGGTTTTTACTGCCTATAACTTAAATTTCCTGCTGTGATGCAGTAACAGTTTTTCTTACCCTTCACTCTGCAGGATCTGCAGGATCTGCGGGGGAAGCAGCGGGGAAATGTCGAACACATTTTCCTTAATGCAGCAACTAACAGTCGTGTCTCAGCAGCAGTGATGGGAATAACGGCGTTACTTTTTTCACTAATGAGTAATCTGGGTTACCGTCACTAACAAGAAAATGCAGTGCGGTTGCGTTACTATCTTTCAACAAGCAGACGGTCAAAGCTGTCTTCAGCTTACCGCATCTTATATCAGTTCCATGTAAGTAGCTGTCTACGTAAGTAATCTGGGCACAACAGCTTTAAGCAGCTAGGCGCGCTCCCGCAGACGGTTATCACTTTCTGGCAGACATCACTTTTTGGCACAACACCTGGAGTTAATGGGGCAAAACAATCACATGAGTGCTGCTGTTTGACTGAGGAAGAATAAAGTAGTCGTAGTCGTGTTAAGCCAATCACATGACCACTTCAAGACAAAGCAACAAGGTAATATTTACCAGTTTTTAAATTGTGTTAATAGGCCACGTAAAACCAGAGTCATGATAAACAATATACACGCGTGTTTTTTCCTGAATACTTTCATCACTTTTAGCAAGCTAGCAAGCACTCTCTGCTTATGAGCAAAAAATTTAAAAACAAACAAACCAAAAAACAGCCGGTTCCTGTTGGTGGAAAAATGCACCATGTCGACCAATCAAAAAATGATATGGCAATATGACATTTGGTTGTTTAGGGAAGTTTTAGGAGTGACGGCGAGAGAGAGAGAGAGAGAGAGAGAGAGTGTGAGTGAGTGAGAGAGAGAGCGAGAGAGAGAGAGACAGCAGAAAAAAGAGAGAGAGCGAGTTTTAAGATGTGAGAGATTTGTGACGTTTAGCGTGTTTGGAGTGTGTAGTTCATGTTGTCTTGTGTAGTTAGTGTGCAGTGTTGTGGATAGTTTTGTGTTGTGTGTCAGAACAATGAGGCGACTGCTGTCTCCAGGTAGAAACAGGAGTGATACACCTGCTCCTGTCAGACCTGCAGGTATCAGGCTGTGATGTTCTTCTTTACAGTGGACAGAAATTATTGTTTGGAGTGGCACAAATAATTTGTGTGGCATCTTATTGAATGCAGCTGATTGTTATATAAATAGTTTGAAGTGGTTAATTTAAAAGGGGTAAAAGGTAAATGGCTGCAAACAGCTTTGGTGTTTGCAAAAAGTGTGCATAGGATTTTAAAATTGACCATTTATATTGCATTTAAAGTTATGAAATATGATTCATTAACCATGTTTGTGGTTGTTACATTAAAAATATAACTTTCTACTCAGATTTTATGGTTTTTGTTTCATTTTAGATCAATTGTGTTAATACAGTATGTCAAAATGAAAACATAACTGTAAATTCAGACATGTGAGGTTGTGCTGAAAAGGATGATACCAAACAAGGCAAAGTAAACAGTATTTAAAGGTGAAATGTAGAGGAAATATCAAAAGTAGTTAAAAATTGCCAATTACACCCTGGACCCCAGAGGGTTAAACATTTTTTTTAAACTAACGCAATAGTTACTTTTCAAGTAATTAATTACTTTTAGAATATTCTAACTCGGTTACCAACTCAGTTACTTTTTTTGAAGTACCTAGTAACTATAACTAGAAAAATTTGCATTTCCTGCGAAAATGCAGTGTGGATGCTTTAAAGCTGAAGCTGTCTGCAAAAACTAGCTGAAAAAGCTGAAAAGTTGCAGAAATTGTAAAAACTTTGCAGAAGCAAAGGAACTTTGCTAAAATGAAATAACTTAGCAGAACTGCAATATCTTAGAGGAAACATAATACTTGGCAGAAATACAATAGCATACCAGAACTTAGCAGAAATATTGTAACTTACCAGAAACATGATAACTTCTCAAAAATACAAGAATTTAGGAGAAATAGTATAAGATAACAGAAAGAATGTATTTAGCCAAAAATACTTAAGCATTACAGAAACACTATGATTTAGAAAAATAGTACAACATAGCAGAAATACTGTGATTTACCAGAGACACTGTGATGAACTATGAATATTGTAATTTTAAATCAATACTATGTTTCAGCACAAATACTATAATTTGACAGAAATACTATAATTTGGCAGAAATACCATGTTTCAACACAAATACTCTGGTTTAGCACAAATATTATAACATAGCAGAAATACAATTATATAGCAGAAATGCTATATTTAGAAAGAAAAATATAATATAGTAGAAATAGTATGATTTAGCAGAAATACTACAATATAGCATAATAACAATGATTTAGAACAAATACTATGATTGAACAGAATAGTAATAACTTAAGTGAAAATACTGGAAAATGTAAGATGACAAGCTGAAAAAAAAAAACGGAACATGGTTAAGTTCCCTCAAAACTAATTGTTATTCACCTGTGAAAAAAAAAAAAAAGAAATAAAAATAAATTTAAAAAACAAGAAGGAACAGCCAACAGATACACACAAAATCAAATATGTATACACAAATGCACAGAGAGAGAGACACACGGAGTATGGGCAGAAATCTGTGCCATCAGAAACTGAATTTGAATAAGTTAAATTTGAATTTGAATTGCTCAGACTGAATCTGAATTGTAACTTGAATAAATGCTTTTGAAAACCGAATTTGAATTAGTCTCATTTGAAATTGAATTTATGGTTTGAAAATGATCATCACTAAATTGAAATTGAATTTTATATTTTGAAAATGAATTGATTTGCTTTGAAACTGCATTTTATCCTTTAAAAATTCAGCTCTCGAATAATTTCAGTTTCACTTCTCACCATTCAGTTTCAGTTCTACAATTCAATTTCAGTTCCAAAATTCAGTTTTTTGGAACTTACATCCGGTTCCGGTTCAAGCGCAGATTAATAGAACTACGTTTTACTAGCGGACCGAAAGTGTTACTGACGGGAATCTACAGCATCTTTAGCTGAATTAAGACTTCAGAAGTCATTCGTCATGTCGAATGACCAGCGGATAAACTCTCAGGTTGGTAATAAATGTATTACATGTATAAGAACAAGCATCATGTTAACAAATGATAGCCGTACAGTAACTGTTATGCTTATTGTAGCTGTTAGCTAAAAACGCTAATTTAGCGTAGTTTGCCCTGAATTCAGCTTTGACAACAAATATGATCGACTGTTTCTAGTAGAATTCCAAAGTTGTCATCTTGGACCCTCTCAGAGTACCCCCTCTGTATGCTTGCAGAGACCCCTACAGTAGGGAAACATGCAAAACGGTGTCCAAACCTTTGTATTTTAGCTTTATTTATGTCTTACACAGCATCCCAACTCTTTAGCTGACTTAATAACTTTAGCTAAAGTGAATAGTTAGTCTAATTCATTAGTGCAGCATTACTGGGTCACCTCTGTTTGAAGTGATATACAACTATCACTGAAACAGCAAACTTTGTAAATAAGCAAACAACACTTCTCATTCTCTAAGCGTTTGGCCACAGCTGTAGATTACACTATCAGTGCTTATTCACTCTTAACAATAATTACATTTCTAAATTTACTTTGTGCATTTACAGGTAAACAATATCTAAGATTTTATCTAAATGACTGCTTTGTCTTTGAAAAGGGTGAAGAGCCTGAGGCCGGTGACAGTCCAGTTCTACTCTAAGTACATCCTTACTGTGGCTCACAGGACAAGGCCACATTCCTGTCCTGCCAGAAGAGAAGAGAAGCTTCAGAGTCTTCATGCAGTTCAACCACACCTGTCATATTCCATATGACAGGGGTCTCAAACTCCAGTCCTCAAGGGCCAGTGTCATGCAACTTTTCCATGCCCTCGAGGACTGGAGTTTGAGACCCCTGCCGTATGGTGTTTATGCTGTTTTCTACCCCACAGTTACAGCATGTCTGACTGCCTGTTCAGCATATGCAAAAATATATGAGTTTAAGCATGTGATGACTAAGGCCTTCCATTATGGTGTTTGTCATCACATGTCACAGACATCTGGATGATCATTTGGAATAAACAGAAAACTAAAAACTTGTTACTTCATCTTATCTTTATTATTGTTCTTATTTTTCATTGTTAGGCATTGGGTTTATTTGTAGTAGTCCTTTCCAACTTCTTTCCCTCTTCCATGTTACTGTGGCAGCTTGTCAGCATCTATTTGGGGTTGGGAGTGGAACAGAAAGTAAGGAAATCCAAAGTGCCATTAAAACCAGGAGAGGTTCTTATATTTCAGAAGAAGGGATTAATTCAAAAGACCTCAATGCCATATTTTATTTAGGAACCCTAGAGAGCACTTTGCAAAATAACACATTCTTGTAATTTCACCCTCAGATGAGCCAAGCTACGACTGTCAGGGAAGGTGATGTAGGTACAGAGCATATGAGAGTGGTTAAGTTAATGTCTCTTGTCTAGATGAAGGCACAAGAGGGATGGATGGCAAGGCGTAGAGATTCAGTATCTTCAGTCTTCAGTGGACACTCCATTTCTGGCACAAAACACCTGTAACAGATGGTCGATTTAGGAGGTGACCCGACAACTTCAGCCTGTCGAACATATTAATGGAGCAGTATGTTTAAAAATAAAAAATCTAATTAAGTAGAATTATTATGGTAGTTAAACACAGTGATAGTTGTATATCACATTATATCACTTCAAACAGAGGTGACCCAGTAATGCTGCACTAATGAATTAGACTAACTATTCACTTTAGCTAAAGTTATTAAGTTAGCTAAAGAGTTGGGATGCTGTGTAAGACATAAATAAAGCTAAAATACAAAGGTTTGGGCACCGTTTTGCATGTTTCCCTACTGTAGGGGTCTCTGCAAGCATACAGAGGGGCACTCTGAGAGGGTACAAGATGACAACTTTGGAATTCTACTAGAAACAGTCGATCATATTTGTTGTCAAAGCTGAATTCAGGGCAAACTACGCTAAATTAGCGTTTTTAGCTAACAGCTACAATAAGCATAACAGTTACTGTACGGCTATCATTTGTTAACATGATGCTTGTTCTTATACATGTAATACATTTATTACCAACCTGAGAGTTTATCCGCTGGTCATTCGACATGACGAATGACTTCTGAAGTCTTAATTCAGCTAAAGATGCTGTAGATTCCCGTCAGTAACACTTTCGGTCCGCTAGTAAAACGTAGTTCTATTAATCTGCGCTTGAACCGGAACCGGATGTAAGTTCCAAAAAACTGAATTTTGGAACTGAAATTGAATTGTAGAACTGAAACTGAATGGTGAGAAGTGAAACTGAAATTATCCGAGAGCTGAATTTTTAAAGGATAAAATGCAGTTTCAAAGCAAATCAATTCATTTTCAAACCATAAATTCAATTTCAAATGAGACTAATTCAAATTCGGTTTTCAAAAGCATTTATTCAAGTTACAATTCAGATTCAGTCTGAGCAATTCAAATTCAAATTTAACTTATTCAAATTCAGTTTCTGATGGCACAGATTTCTGCCCATAACGGAGGGTCTATGCCAGTCAACCAGTCTGAATATATTATATTTTTTCCAACAATGAGATGCTGCCCTAAACAGGGTCTCTCTCTCTCTCTCTCTCTCTCTCTCATGCACACACACAGGGAGAGAGAAGCACGTTTTCAGTCAAGCAGCCTGGGAGCTGCTAAATTTGAATCCACAGAGGCTGTGTACTTTTTCCCGCCAAAACAGGTGCACACACGCAGCACAGAGACAGGATTTTTGCAGTCTATTTCTCATAATGACGACTCCCCTCAAACAAATGACCATAATTTCCTAACCGTAGGGGCTAGAACGGTCATTCTTACACCGTTTTGTTCAGAAGAGATGGGGGAATCTTAAAGTGTTGACAATTTATCATTAAAATATGAATTATTAAAGATATTTGACTTCTAATGCACCATAACTGAGTGTTGACGCGACGAATCCTACTTCCGGGTCTAAAGTAGTCTGCGTTTAATATGGCTTTTGTGTTGTTAACATGTTTAATGTTATGTATTTTCTTCTATTTAATCTCAAAAAGCTCCTAAAACAGTCAGTGATCACTGTTGACCTCCCTCGGCTTTTATTACCGCTAATCATTTATTTAAGCTCAGTTTTTAAAACCTTAGGATGTAACTACAGCCCAGCCCATGCAGCAGTATATGAATGACTAACCTCGTATTGTGGATGGATTATCTCAGTTGTTCTCCTGGCTGAAGTTTGGTCCTTTTACAGCATCCTGCCATGCGATTACATTTGTTTCTGACCACCGAGAACACTCACGTTAACTTTTATCGAGTGGGAAAAAAAGTTAGCTTGTTTATATTATGCTAACATAGCTATGTCGCTAGCGGTCACGTAGCACATTATATACCAGCTAGCCCAACTTCAGTAACCCTACAAACGTCACTGCTGTTTAGTTTTCTGTCTTCATTTATGCTGGAAGTGATAAGAAAGCTGTACGTTTTAATTTGTTTCCAAAACCCCGCAGTCAAGACATGCTATATTGTATTTAGATAGAAGCTAGCGAGCTAACTCCCTGCTAACTTCTAACTCCGTTAAATGTCATAAATTCCGTTTTCATGGATGCCTGGATGTTAAACTCAATTGTTACACCTGGTAGAGCAGAACGCTGATCATTTTATTAAAGATGAAAGACTTTAGACAGTTTTTCAACTCTCAGTAATGCCACAGTGATCGTTTGATATGTGGACCTGCAGCGGAGTTTAGACCCAGACACGGCTAGTGACGTCAGACTGAACAACCGGATAGTGTGGATGCTTAAAGCATCCACACAATTACTTTTTCAAAGTAACTTGTCCAACACTGCTTATTATAGACATTAACTGTAACTCCATTCCCTGTCTGTTGCCAGTACTATTGCTGTTTTTTCCACATACTATAAACCCTACAGTCAGTTTACATGTGGATCATCTACTAAACAGAGTAAACAGTAAAAACAAATTGAGCTGGTTTTTGCACATTTATTAAAAAAAACCTCAACTTACATCTATTTATGTACATGAGACATGTATAATTCTCTGTAATACAATATAGCATAAAATACAACTTATGAAAAAACTAGACTTTAATATCATTGTAGTTTTTAAACAAAACGACATATAATAGAACGGCACTGACCTGTTTGTAAGTGTGTAAAAACAGACTCTTGCATACTTATTCACAGTTTCTATGAAATGCACAAAAATTGCCAGCATGAATGTAAAATCTAGCTTATGTATACAATAACATACAGTAACTACAGCAAGCATTCACCATCACCGAGTCTGCGTATAATAGGGATTTCAGTCTAAGTAGCATCTGAAGGTTTTTCCCTGGCATTCACTCTGTATGTCTTTACAGAGATAGACTGTAACACAATATAATACACGATAATATTGCTGCTCTGCAACCAAACTCTCAGTCAGTGATACTCTAAGAAGCAAATGTGCGGCTCACCTCACTTTAATTTTGGAGAAAAACTTCCGGGTTCCAGGATCAGCACGGCTCTCTTTCAGTGTGTCTGACAGAGTGGTTTTGACGATTTTCCTGTCGGCTCTGGAGAGGTTTGTCTTGAGTTTGAGCAGAGCCGAAACATGTTTTTCACTGTTGGTGACAGAAAGAAGAAAGGGTTTTAAAAAAGTGACGTAAAGTCAGAGACTGTGAAAAAAGGATTGTCATGTGAAAGCTGCCACATTTGATATAGAAAAGAAAAAATATAAAGAAATTGAGCTTTTTTTTAGCTAAATAGAATCTGCAATGTTTTATTTCACTTTCAACATAAGAATAACAGCAGAAGTTCTAACTTCACTGATCCCGTCTAAACTTGTGTTTCATTGACATGTTATGTCTTTTTCTGTGTGTAGCCAGTTTTCTGCCCCTTGACACACATCCTTCCTACAAACACTAACAGCTGTCATTAGCACATCACCAAACCTCTTTGAATTGCTGAGAAGAGGGGAGATGGAAAAGGTCTCAGTCCACCTCTGTTGGAAATCTGACAATAGGTGGAGCTCTTACTGAAATGGATCCGTGCTTCAAATGCATGTGACTCTCCGAATATGAACTATTTTTACCAAATAACTCTTCCATAAAACTCTTATTCAGCATAAACATATATGAGTGCTATCAAGAGCAGTGTTTATGTCTCCTGGTTCCCTTCTTCCTTTTTCTTTAAGGTTAGAAATAAAACCAAAACTAGACAGTTTGGTTTTCTGGTGGAAGAAATCTTTCATTTAACTCTAATTAACAGCATTATTGACTTCATCTACTCACAGCTGCTGCTGCTTCTCTCATGCCAGCATGTTTTATTTAGTTCTCTGTTTCAGTGCACTATCAGTGAAACTGGTAATGTAAAATAGAAAGGCAGCACATCTACTTTCAGCTCATGTTAGTTCCCATGAATGTAGCTCATCCTGCTCACAAGATATATCTGATACCAATTAAGATGTTTCGCTCAGTCAGCTTCCTGTTTACCTGAGGTCGGGATAAGCAGATCCCAGTGAAACGATTTGCATCTGTATGGCAGGAATATCTTGGAGTTTTAGCACTTCTGCAATCTTGGTCAGGATTTCCTTTAACCAGTCTTGTTTGGATCCCTGTGAAGACAAATCAGTGACGTCAGTTTAGTCTGCAAGTTTCCCCAAACTGTAATCAGCATAGCTGCTGTTTTTGGAAATAATGATGTTTTTCCTTCAGGAGCTATTGCACTGGAACTTCCAGCTAGCTGGGCAGTAAATGTGAATCTAAATTATTTCAGTTAAACAAACTGGAATTTTGCTCCAATTCTTACCAAAAATCTTGTACTGCAAGTGGCAAAGGATCTTGTTCCATTTAATAATATTATAATCCCTGTCTCATAATTGTAACTCCTTGTCCTCTCACCATTCCAGATCCAATATCTATTGACAAATGTCTTTTTTCTATTTCTTACTGATTTTTCTATTTCTTCACTTCATTTTGAAAGTAAAACGAAAGTAAGAGGATAAATTTCAAAACTTTAATATAGCCCGTCAATGGTTCTTTTATTATTGTTAGCTGAATTTGTGACTAAGGTTGTTTCACCCTGTCAAACAATGTTATGCTGATCAGTGTTTGTGCTTGATTGATTTTAATTGTGTCTCAGCTAAAGTGTGGAGTGAAGGTGAGTTTCACCATTCTGGCAAACAGCTCGTGCAGTCTCTCTGCATTTTCTTTCACAGTCATGTAAGCCTTCAGCTGACGATCCTTGTCCGTCAGTTTGACCTCTCCTTTCAGGAGCCTCCGGACATATTCTACTGTCATTTCCTGCTGAAGCCGACCAATCAGCTCCTGAATGTAAGTAACAAAAAAACATTTTTTGTCCATTGATTTAAAAGTTGGTAATAATGGCTTCATAGCAAAGTTTCACGCGGTCATGTTTCTACCTGATGACAGGATTGAGTCGAACCCTGAAGTTCTTGAAGCACGTCTTCAGTGCTGTTCAGCAGCTTCTCAAACGTGTTCTTCTTCAGCCAGTCACTGGTTCCCACCTTCTGGTAGTGTGGCTGTGTGGGGAACAAATGTAAGGCATTCTGTTGATCTGTGGAGATGAAGAGGATAGCTGAAATGAGGAAAAACTTCCTAAATCTGTTTTAAAGATGTAGGGAAATTTCAGAGAGACCCACAGAGCCACACATGCCATCCCTCCCCTTCTAAAGCACACAGTCACGCACACATGTGCGCGCACACACACAGAAAGCTGTGCTGTTTTTAGCGCTAGGACATCAGCATTCTTGGCTTCTGGGTCAACTTCTCTAAACAGACTTTGTAGACTGAAATATTGTGCGGTCTTTCATACTTTCAATGATCCTTTTACTTTTATTTTCATGGTCAGGTCAGTTGTGCAACAACACTAAAAGCTCACTAGAATGTTATGTTTTTGAAAATTTAGTTTTTATTTTGTTACCAACCAAAACTGATGGCCATAAAAAGTGTAAAACGGTGATGTTGTGTTCAGGTTTAGTCATTTACTGAATTTGGAGCCATCAGAGCTTTAGCGGCAATTATCATCAATAAACACGTGTGATGAGCATTAAGTAGACCGTGTCGTGGCAGATTTCTTTTCTGATGTATTAATCACATACTGTAACCATTTCACATTAGTAATAGTAATTTCACTTCCTCACTTTAGTATAGTATGCATGCATGTAGAATATCATCACAGGTAGGCCCCAAGTTTTATTGCACCTTCACGGTGGACCCATTGTAGACTTGAATATCTGCAGACATCCTGGAGGTGACGGTGGTCATAACTTTTCTTAGAGTGGGCGGGGGTCAAGGATGAGCTGGACTGAAGGCATGGGGATATGTGATGTGCTGTGGAATGCTCTTTGTTTGAGAGCTCACTGTTATTGTTAAAATTTCCACAACAACCTTTCTTTTTCTTTCTTTGCTTGTCTGTAAAAAGTATTTTTGTGGCCAAACAAACTATCCACATGATATATATCTATAAAGAACATAAAACATCTTTCAGATTCTACGTCACAGTCACTACTTTGAAAGTAACTGCAGCTGCTGTGAGCTTTTATGCCTAACGAGACAAGCTCCTCCTGCTCAGACGATGTAGGGAAATTTCAGAGAGACCCACAGAGCCACGCATGCAATCCCTCCCCTTCCAAAGCACACAGACACACACAGACACACACGCACGCACTTAACCAGATTGTTTGCAGGTCAGAAAGTCTCGGTGCGTAGTATGCTTTGGATTGCACTGACAAATTAAGACTGTTGCTTTTGTTTGGCGACTCAGTGAAACATTGAGTTGACTGTTGTGACAGACCAAAAGAAAAAAAAAAGTTGATGAAAACATATCGGGGATTTTGCAAAAGCTGAACAAGTAACAAAATATTTTTTCTTTCTGCCAGATGATATAACCTTGCAATATAATATCTTGTTGTTACAGCAGCATTCAGGACCAGAATAACACGCTAACGGAGTCAGGGCCACAAAAGTAAGTGATCCTTTAACTTGGTTTGCTATCAGTTAATTATTAAAGGTTTATTCATACATGTGAACAGACTCTTTAGATCACTTTGTTTTAATACAGAAAAAAATCAACTATGACTATTACTTTATTGACATTCAACAGAAACCTTTGCCATCATGTACTTTGGTTTCATATTGTGCTTTCTGGTGCTTATGTTGCATCCTTTAAATGACTGACCTCCTTTCTGCTGTGTGGATACTCACTGCAGGTATATCTTTTACTAAGTCAAACTAACATTTATCCAGGCCTGGGTTACAGAGGGCTGCAGTCTACACAGAGACTCGAAACGTGCCCTAAGCAATTCCAAGAAGAAATCGAGGAAAAGAGGCTGTAGGGCCGGTATCCAGGTACACATCAGACGAGCCTACAGATCGGAGATTTCCCGACTCGTCTGGAGGCGTCCCCGGTTTCTGCTGCCAGTTACCCTTCCGGATTTGATTGGAAACACGTACTTGCAGCCACTACAGCGTGGATCCTGCCCATCTGATGCTCTGGATTTTGCCGATTATCTCCCCACCGCTGGGCCCTCACAGCCTGCATCGCACAACCGGTGGTTGGTCCCGCCGGTTCCGTGGCGCTGCTGGAGACCTCGCGTGCGGACACAGTGTTTGCTGTCAGTTCCATGCCGACAGAGCTGATGGGAAACCTGTGCTGCCAGCTTTTAATCGGATTGCGCTCTTGAACGCCCGCTCCATCGCAAACAAATCCTTCTCTCTGAATGAGCTCTTCACAGGGAAAAACCTGGACTTTCTGTTCCTCACTGAAACATGGCAGAGGGATGGCGAGTTTATTCACCTAAACGAACAGTGTCATGCAGACTGCTCTTACTTGGGCGCCCCCCGTTTAGGTCGCTGTGGTGGAGGACTTGCTGTTGTCTTTAAGGACAGTTTCACCTGCAGAGGTATGCAAACTGAAAACAATTCTTCTTTTGAGTCGCAAACAATTAAGGTGGGCTCTACGAACATCTTTTATTGTGTTTTAGTCTATTGCTCTCCTGGCCCTGCTACTGAGTTCTTAAAGGATTTTATGGACTTCTTATCTTCTATTATCAAGCTGGAGAAAGTTTTAATTCTTGGGGATTTTAACATTCATATTGATGATGCCTCACCTAACTCTGCAGCTGAACTTTTATCTATATCTGAGTCTTTTAACTTTGTCCAACATGTCTCCGGTCCAACCCATGTAAAAGGCCATACCTTGGACCTTGTTTTTTCCTTGGGCCTCAACATTGGCAATGTGTTTGCTGAGGATGTACATTTGAGTGATCATAACTGTATCTTTGTTGAACTCAATTTTAGCTCTAAACAAACGCCTGTGAAGTTAAAAACTCATAGACGCATAATAACTGAGACTACTGCTGAGAGGTTCTCCATTATGTTTGACAGGTCTCTACTTTTTACCGGAAACTATGTAAATGTTCTTATTCAGTCTTTTAATAGGGAATGCACATCCATTTTGGATCAAGTGGCACCTATTAAAACAAGCTCGGCTTTACAAAAGAAGGCATGCCCTTGGATAAATGAGTCTATCTTAAACTTAAGGAGAATATGCCGCAAAATAGAACGACTAGGGAAGAAAACCAAACTTGACTACACAGGCTCCATCTTCGAGATCTCATGCTCTCCTTAAGTGACACGGTGAAAACTGTTAGATCAGAATACTTTTCTAGACTCATAACAAAAATAAAGAGAAATCCCAAGTTTCTTTTTGACAAAATTAGTGCAATTGTCTCCCCAGATGTGATACCTTTAGATGTACTCTCTAAAGTAGATAGTAATAAACTCCTCCGATTTTTTGTTGATAAGATTAATGACATCAATGCTAAAATCTCCCCAAGGCTTTCCTGTTCTCCGAGTCAGGCACTCCCTTTGTACTCCTGGTCGACTTTTACAACTGTAACATATGATGAAATAGCAGCCCTGGTGGACAAAATGAAGCCATCCTCAAGCCCCTCAGCCATTATCCCCACTAAGCTTTTTATTAATGCCTTTGACACCATTGGTCCTTGGGTTGTGAACCTTTTTAATGTTTCCCATTAGACTGGGGTGTTCCCCAGCTTTTTTAAACATGCCATTGTGGAACCAAGGCTCAAAAAACCCAACCTGGATCCAACACTATTTCAAAATGTAAGACCTATGTCCAAACTCCCATTTATGTCAAAACTCCTTGAGAAGGCAGTAGCTGTCCACCTTACGGCATACTTGGAGAAATATAACATCCATGACCGTTTTCAATCTGGGTTCCGTAAGTTGCACTCCACCGAGTCAGCACTACTGAAAGTTACTAATGATATTATGATGTCAGCAGACTCCGGAGAATACACAGTCCTAGTCTTGTTAGACCTTACCTCAGCCTTTGATACAGTCAACCATACCATCCTGATAAACAGACTGAGAGACCTGGTTGGGATGTCTGGCTCTGTTCTAGACTGGTTTTCATCTTATATATCTGAAATGAGTTTTAGTGTGTCTGCAAACCAGATCATGTCGGAATCTACAGAGTTGTTGTGGAGTTCCTCAGGGCTCTGTGCTGGGACCTATTCTGTTTTTAATATACATTCTTCCTTTAAGTCAGATAATACAGCAGTTTCCTGAAGTATCTTATCATCTTTTTGCTGACGATATTCAGCTATATTATTCTTTTAAGCCTGCTGAAGCTCATAAGCTCTCCAATCTGATTGACTGTTTAACCACCATTAAACAATGGTTGAACAATAATTGCTTACAGCTAAACCCGGTCAAAACAGAAACTTTGATTATTGCACCAGGCAGTGAAATACCTGATATTAAACGGCGACTGGGTGACTTTGGTTCCTCACAGAAACATAACCTTAGAAACCTGGTTGTATTTTTGATGAAGCTTTTTCTTTGGAGGGACATTTAAATCAGATAGTAGGAACCTGCTTTTTTCACTTGAGGAACATTTCTAAACATCCATCGTGTCAACAAGTGAACTCGAGATGATAATACATGCTTTTATCTCTACAAGACTTGACTACTGTAACAGCCTGTTTACTTGTCTAAACATGAAAGGGCTAGCCCGCCTACAGGTTGTTCAAAACTGCATCGAGGCTACTGACCCGCTCGAACAAGGGTGCTCATATGACCCCTTTTTTAAAGTCGCTGCACTGGCTACCAATCAGATTCAGGTTCCATTTTAAAATTCTAGTTTTAACTTTCAGAGCATTACAGAAAGTTAATGCCCCCCACATACCTCCACTCGTAACCTGAGGTCATCAAACCAAAACCTTTTAGTGGTCCCCCACACTCATTTTAAAAACCGAGGGGAGCGATCTTTCCAAACTGTTGCACCCAGACTGTGGAATGCACTTCCCCTACTACTACGGGGCTTGGACTCAGTGGAGACCTTCAAAAAGCAGCTAAAGACATTTTTATTTCAAAAACCTTTTAATTAGACCAGGGTTTTTGTGATGTATTTTATGACTGTATTATGTTTTTACCTTGTAAAGCACTTTGTGACATATGTCTGTGACAGGTGCTATATAAATAAACTTTACTTACTTATGTACTTACTTATTTTTGGAACCATTTCTGAACTATTAATGGTTAACTTGCCTCTGTGCTACCTTGATTTTAGCTTCTAGTCTTCTCCTCCATGGAGGGCAATGCTCCTTGTGGCTGTTCATCTTGTAGCCAAGCATCTATCATGTTCACTTGTAACCTGCAGTTATCATTCTTATGATTTTTATATTTAACATATGTTGATACTTATTATAGACATTAACTGTAACTCCATTCCCTGTCTGTTGCCAGTACTATTGCTGTTTTTTCCACATACTATAAACCAGGGGTCGGCAACCCTAGGCACGCGTGCCAACTGTGGGTTAACTGATGGCATGACCATAGCTGGACTGGCCATGCTAATTAATTTTCTTTCTTTTTTTTTTGTAACGGTATAAACAATGAAAGGTGGTGGATTGGCCAGATGCTGGCCGGTGTGTAAAAATAACTAAAGTTATTTAGTGGTGGCTATGGCGGAGCTTGCACAGATTCAGTAACATTAGCAAGTGGTGGAGGCCGGCAGGTGGATCAGGGAGAGGGGAGGCAGGAGGAGCAGAGACCCGAGGCAGCCGCTGGTCCGAGTGTCAGGTGAACTGAACTTCAGGTAAGAAGTTATGACCTGCAGTCTATCTGGGCCAGATATAAACCAAGTTTAGGTTGAGTTTATTTTCGTTGTGCTAACTTTTTACAGTCAGTTACAATAACTCGTACAGCTACTAGCTAGCATGATGGAGTTTCTATACAGCTGGGTGGGTGCTATGATGTTACTGATAGTGAACTTTATTTTATTCATAAGGTTAGTTAGTAGAGTTGCCAACCGTCCCGTAAAAAGACGGAATCGTCCCGCATTCAGAGAAATTATTACGCGTTTTATGTTGAGCTGAGAAGGGACGCAGTTTGTCCCGGACTTCAGCTAGGATGGAAAAAGACACAAAGGTGGATTAATTCTGTCGTTACGCTGTCAGCTGCCTCTTCTTCTCCTCTCATTCTCTCCCTTCTCTCTCCTGTTGCTACTTTAATCATGAAACTGATCAATGATCAGTGTTGGGAAGGTTACTTTTAAAATGTATTCCATTACAGATTACAGAATACATGCCCCAAAATGTATTCTGTAACGTATTCCGTTACGTTACTCAATGAGAGTAACGTATTCTGAATACTTTGGATTACTTAATATATTATCATGCTTTTTACAACTACATGAATGTACTATTGCTGTGTGATTTATTACTGTTACTGAAGGTCCGCGACTCCGAACTGTAGTAAAGGGACCTCTGACTAATACGGCGGGGTCCCTGTTGGCTCGTAGCCGAAAAATAGCTTTACTTTGTTGTGTGGGTCAACTTTTCTTGTGAGAGACAGAGAGAGGCATTGAAAGACTGCTCCAACGGAACTTATTGTTTTCAGAGGAAAACAGGAACACGGTGTACAGTCGAGTCTTAATAGCTTACTTACAACTGGGCTCGTCAGGCTCTCTTCTTGGCTGAAGTGGTTATTATTATATTTACATGCTTCCAGCTCCCGTTTTTCCTCGATGACAACTCGTACCTTTCCACTCCCCTTTTTCTCCCTCCTCGCGCTCACAGACACATAACGTGTATGGCAGTCCATTCTCCCTGCAACACGGACTACACTGCCCATGATGCTACATTCTTTAGAGCTATGCTTGTAGCATTCTGCCTGTTAGCTTAGCACAACAACAACAACAACGAAAAGGCGCTCTCACACCCAGGAAACACACAGTCGCAGAGAGAGAGAGAGAGAGCGTGTCGCCCTGTAACCATGGCAACCGTAACGCTGCCGCCTGGAACAACAGAACGTAGCTGTCAAACAAAACCCAAACAGTCCTGACCCGCGACTATATGAAACAGGAAAGTACCGCAGTGTAATCCATTTATCTCAACAAAGTAACTGTATTCTGAATACCACCTTTTTAAACGGTAACTGTAACGGAATACAGTTACTCATAATTTGTATTTTAAATACGTAACGGCGGTACATGTATTCCGTTACTCCCCAACACTGTCAATGATCTCTTTTGTTTGTTTATCGCCCACTTTGCGCCAGAACGGGGAAGCCAGCGGATGTCGCGCTAAACAACAGCAGCACGTTTAAGCTTGATCAGATGTTGTTAGAATTTATTTAATATTAATTTCTAGTATCAGCTGATGTTTGCTGGAGCCACAGCTGTAAAGCTGCTGGTCATGATGTTGGTTTGGATATGTGGTGAGAGGGAAACATGAAGATGAAACCAGGAGATGTCCTTACTGAATCATCAGAGCTGAACAGGTGATGGAGAAACAGGTTTACCTTTTAGGTGACATGAATGAGTTGAAGGGAAGTTATGAACTGTTTCTGAGAGACAAATAACACCAGGATCTGTTTCTTTGTAGCTGATGCTGGTAACTGTGCAGGGGTGGATCTAGCAAAGTTCTGCCAAGGGGCCAGGGAAAGGGGGGCACAAAGAAATACTTCCTTATTCTCATTTAAAATGTCTGGCTGTTATTAAATAATTATCTGAAGCTTACAACCAAAGTTTTTATCTGATATAAAATGTATAGAAATCATACATATACCAACTAGACTGTACATCAATGTCACAACAGCATTTGTTTTCATTCAAAGGCTTTATGGCTTTAATACCTGGTTGGCCGTCTCTAGTCAAAATGCCCGGGCTGTTTTTTTGTCCCAGTCCAGCCCTGGGCACGACACGCAGTGAATTAATCTGAGAAGGTGCATCAAAAAATAAATGGCCGCGCCAGCGGTGCACATCACAAATCAGCTTGCATAGACACATTAGTTGTGCTGCTTCTTTATGACGGTATCTTAGCTAACAAACCCAAATACCAGATTCAACTTGTAATTGGCTAAAAATAACTTAGCCTACTGGTCAGAGGGACGTTGTTAGCTTTCCACATTCTGTTACGTTTCGGTGTTGTCAGTGTTTTGTTTTTTGCGTGACTGTCATGTATTTCCTGCTTTACTTTGAAAGTCTGTGTCATCTTAGTGTGTTCAGTTTACGCTTCCTTGTCTCGTCTGGTCTAATTTGCCCCAGCTGTGTTTCCCTCCTGTGGTCCATTCCCTGATTGCTCCTTCTATGTATTTAAGCCTTGTGTTTCAGTATGTCATGTGCGCGATCTGCCCCCGTGTTGTAAATAAAAAGTTTGTTGTAAATAGCTGTAAATGGGTTTTGTCAATACTTTCGTTTTGAGACACTTCCGTTTTGGGGATTTTGGTGGAGAGCCTTAGTGGTTTTTTTTCGTGTGTTTTTTCCTTATTTTTATTTTCCTGCGTTGCACGCCGGTTGCCTAGGCCGGGGTGTAACATATGGGGGCTCGTCCGGGATTGCCTTCGCTGGGGGGTCCGGGGACCGCCCCAGCCTTTGTCGTCTGCTGGAGGGTCCGTGGGACTGCTCCAGCCTTCATCCGCCTTCGCTGGGGGGTCCGAGGGACCGCTCCAGCCTTCGTCGTCTGCTGGAGGGTCAGTGGGACCGCTCCAGCCTTCATCAGCTTCGCCTGCCTTCGTTTCAGCCATCCGCCTTCGCTGGAGGGTCCGAGGGACCGCTCCAGCCTTCATCCGCCTCTGCTGGAGGGTCCGGGGGACCGCACCAGCCTTCGTCGTCTGCTGGAGGGTCCGTGGGACCGCTCCAGCCTCCATCAGCTTCGTCTGCCTTCATCCGCCTTCGCTGGGGGGAGGGTCCGTGGGACCGCCCCAGCCTTTGTCGTCGCTGGAGGGTCCGTGGGACCGCTCCAGCCTTCATCCGCCTTCGCTGGAGGGTCCGAGGGACCGCTCCAGCCTTCGTCGTCTGCTGGAGGGTCAGTGGGACCGCTCCAGCCTTCATCAGCTTCGTCTGCCTTCGCTTCAGCCGTCCGTCTCCGCTGGAGGGTCCGAGGGACCGCTCCAGCCTTCATCCGCCTTCGCTGGAGGGTCCGGGGGACCGCTTCAGCCTTCGTCATCTGCTGGAGGGTCCGTGAGACCGCTCCAGCCTTCATCGGCTTTGTCTGTCTGGATCAAACTTTTCACTTGGGGTTACATGTTTGATTTTTGGGTGGGGGGAAATGTTACGTTTCGGTGTTGTCAGTGTTTTGTTTTTTGCGTGACTGTCATGTATTTCCTGCTTTACTTTGAAAGTCTGTGTCATCTTAGTGTGTTCAGTTTACGCTTCCTTGTCTCGTCAGGTCTAATTTGCCCCAGCTGTGTTTCCCTCCTGTGGTCCATTCCCTGATTGCTCCTTCTATGTATTTAAGCCTTGTGTTTCAGTATGTCATGTGCGTGATCTGCCCCCGTGTTGTAAATAAAAAGTTTGTTGTAAATAGCTGTAAATGGGTTTTGTCAATACTTTCGTTTTGAGACACTTCCGTTTTGGGGATTTTGGTGGAGAGCCTTAGTGTTTTTTTTTCGTGTGTTTTTTCCTTATTTTTATTTTCCTGCGTTGCACGCCGGTTGCCTAGGCCAGGGTGTAACAATTCTGACACTTCAAAAGCTTCAGCACAGCATCAGCACCACGGAGATACACAGATACATCCGTAGACTCGAGACGCAATGCATTTTTGGGACTTTCAGGTGTATGGACCAATGTTTTATTTTCTGATCAAACCACAAATCTTTAATGTGCAGCTGGATTTGTCTCGCTTTAACTGGCTGAGTTAATGCCAGTTAATGCAACATCGAAGCAGCTGGAATCCATAGCTGTGCGTGTTCATGGAGCTTGCATTTTCACCTGCTGGACATCACTATCTGACAAGTTTAACTGTCTTCAGAACATTGCAGAGGCCTATTGACAGTATTTGGCTCTACATGTCTGTGTGAGCAGATTTTCTCTCACATGAGTCCTCAGGTAGCCGTCTGAATGCTGGACACTCGGAGACCTGTGTCTCTGAGTGGGAGACCAAAGATCACATTAACATGTGTATCTCTGTATTAACAGACATGCCATATTGGCTTAGTTTATTTTTCTTATCATTGTTGTGAGGAGACCATAAATAGCATTTGTATTTTCCGTTGTACAGTTCATTTGCTGTTATGGATAAAAAGTGTCTTTTTTTGTTTCAAAGTAGCTGATAACTATTCGCTGATAGCTGCCAACATCTGCAAACAAATATAACTCTATAAAATGGTTCTATATATTGTGTAACTGTTCATATAGAGCATTATTAAATTTATTGCTAATGCAATCATATGGCACACTGACTTCTGAGGAAATTTTAAATGGCAATCGCCATCAGAAAGGTTACCTACCCCTGCTATAAACCCTACAGTCAGTTTACATGTGGATCATCTACTAAACACAGAGTAAATCGTAAAAACAAATTGAGCTGGTTTTTGCACATTTATTAAAAAACTGAACTTACGTCTTTTTATGTACATGAGACATTTATAATTCTCTGTAATACTATTTATGGCATGAAAATATTAGACTTTAACACCATTGTAGTTTTTAAACAAAACGACATATAATAGAATGACACTGACCTGTCTGTAAGTGTGTAAAAACACACACTTGCATACTTATTTACAAAAATACATTTTACATGAAATGCACAAAAATTACCAGCATGAATGTGACATCTAGCTTATGTATACAGTAACATACAGTGACTACAGCAAACATTCACCATCACAGAGTCTGCGTATAATCGGGATTTCAGTCTAAGTAGCATCTGAACCAATGTTTTTCCCTGGCATTCACTCTGCATGTCTTTACAGAGATAGACTGTAACACAATATAATACACAATAATATTGCTGCTCTGCAACCACACTCTCAGTCAGTGATACTCTAAGAAGCAAATGTGCGGCTCATCTGACTTCAACTTTGGAGAAAAACTTCCGGGTTCCAGGATCAGCACGGCTCTCTTTCAGTGTGTCTGACAGAGTGGTTTTGACGATTTTCCTGTCGGCTTTGGAGATGTTTGTCTTGAGTTTGAGCAGAGCCGAAACATGTTTTTCACTGTTGGTGACAGAAAGAAGAAAGAGTTTAAAAAGAGATTATTTTCTCTATGTAAAGTCAGAGACTGTGAAAAAAGGATTGTCATGTGAAAGCTGCCACATTTGACATAGAAAAGAAAAAATATAAAGAAATTTGAGCATTTTTTTTAGCTAAATATAATCTGCAATCTTTTATTTCACTTTCAACATACGAATAACAGAAAAAGTTATAACTTCACTGATCCCGTCTAAACTTGTGTTTCACTGACATGTTATGTCTTTTTGTGTAACCAGTTTTCTGCTCCTGACACACATCCTTCCTGCAAACACTAACAGCTGTCATTAACACTTTACTACACCTCTTTAAACTGCTGAGAAGAGGGGAGGTGGAAAATGTCTCAGCCCACCTCTGTTGGAAATGTGACAATAGGTGGAGCTACTTTTAGCTCATGTTAGTTCCCGTGAATGTAGCTCATCCTGCTCACAAGATCCGAAACCAATTAAGATGTTTCGCTCAGTCTGCTTCCTGTTTTCCCTCAGCTCTCTCTGAAAAGTACGATTGTTTATCCTGACCTAATGTCTCACAAACCTCTTATCATGATATAGTTCTGTCCTTATTGTTTATGTTACAGTTGATACAACAGGTCCCAAAAAACGAGAGCACATTACATTTGTGTGAGTTATACTCTGTATGTTTCTGTATTAAAGTAAATAATGTCTGAGTCAATTCAAAAGTTACCTGAGGTCGGGATAAGCAGATCCCAGTGAAACGATTTGCATCTGTATGGCAGGAATATCTTGGAGTTTTAGCACTTCTGCAATCTTGGTCAGGATTTCCTTTAACCAGTCTTGTTTGGATCCCTGTGAAGACAAATCAGTGACGTCAGTTTAGTCTGCAAGTTTCCCCAAACTGTAATCAGCATAGCTGCTGTTTTTGGAAATAATGATGCTTTTTCTTCTGGAGTAATTGCACTGGAACTTCCAGCTGGTGTGTTAAATGTGAAAATGAAATTATCTGAAGTGCCTCAATGCTGTGCTTTATATTAACTAAAGTGTCATATAATCATATAGTGTAGTAATGAATGGACGTGGCCCAGATATTAAAGGCCTTAGACTGCATGTCTTTTAGTGATAGAAATGTAAGAGACTCCTGCCCACGCTTGTCTGCAGAAGTTGATAACAGGGAACATCTGCCAGTGGAAATTTACTAGAAGGGACTATGGAAAAGTCGCAGCCTCGCCAGAGCTGAGAAAAGATGTCTTGCAGCTAACAGACAACAACCTATAGGTATGCTATGCAATGTGACTACTGAATGCTTGTGTAATACTGTTGTTTAGACTAGAGCGGGACACCCTGTGATAAAACTGGTAAGTGCACATCATTATTTCAAGATTCGCGGCAGAGTGTCATGCAGGACGCATCTCCTTTCCAGAAGTAATAAAAGTGTTAAAATGGTCTACTGAGCAGTGTGTTGTCTTCCATCAGATGCTTATGATGAATCAAAAAACTTGGTGAAGTGTTGATATTTAACACTGGTAAATATATGTGAATTTTAAATTCTTTCAGTTACACAGATGTTGTTGATGTTAGCTGAATTTGTGACTAAGGTTGTTTCACCCTGTCAAACAATGTTATGCTGATCAGTGTTTGTGCTTGATTGATTTTATTTGTGTCTCAGTTAAAGTGTGCATTAAAGATCAAGTCTCACCATTCTGGCAAACAGCTCGTGCAGTCTCTCTGCATTTTCTTGCACAGTCTCGTAAGCCTTCAGCTGATGATCCTTGTCCTTCAGTTTGACCTCTCCTTTCAGGAGCCTCTGGACATATTCTACTGTCATTTCCTGCTGAAGCCGACCAATCAGCTCCTGAATGTAAGTAACAAAATCATATTTTAGTCCATTGATTTAAAAGTTGGTAATAATGGCTTCATAGCAAAGTTTCACGCTGTCATGTTTCTACCTGATGACAGGATTGAGTCGAACCCTGAAGTTCCTGAAGCTGGTCTTCAGTGCTGTTCAGCAGCTTCTCAAACGTGTTCTTCTTCAGCCAGTCACTGGTTCCCACCTTCTTGTAGTGTGGCTGTGTGAGGAACAAATAACACATTGTTTTAAAATCTTTGATTAAAACATATTAGGATTTAATTCTGAGGATTATTGATATCTGCAGTTGTAAAGAACTTACTTTGAGGATCTTGTGCACAGGAGTTAATAAATAAGTGTGGGCAGACTGTTTCATCTCAGTCAGGACCTGCAAACAGTTTTCCCGCACATTCTCTGGGAACAGATCGTGCTTCTCAAAGAAGTCCCTTTAGACAGACCACACAGGACACATTAGCTCACAGTGAAGTATTCTCCTTTTATGATGAAGTTAAAATCTGAATTTCCATCTAACTGGATCAGAAACATACCTGAACTTTTCGACACAGCTGAGGTTTGCCTTTATGAAAGCTTTGCTGTGCGGTTTGTTCTGCTTAATGATGTCTTCATGAAACTCTTTATACCTGCAGAAGATTAAAAACAGTTTTCACTTCTATTATCTTGTTATTACCAAACATTAAACTAAAATGTATTTTCAAATGACAATATTTAAAAGACAGCCTTGTGAAGCCTTGTTACCTCTGCATGAAGTCTGTCAGGTTGGATGTTATTTCCTGGGCCTTGTGTCGGTCTCTTACAGTTATATGTGCTGATGTCACCATGCCGTTGATCAACTGAAGACAAATGTATTGACAAATCAGTGGCAGTTTCAAGTACTCAAAGCACTTTACACAGCAATGCACTTCCATCATTTTCAGATCCAGTTAAGCACCAGGAACCAAACCCAGTGCTTTACAATGTTAGTGACAAACCCAAGTGATTAAACTACAGAACCATGGGAGGGTTTGAAACTGTGACGCTGATCTGACAGTAAACGAGTTTCTATAAATGACCCAAACAAAAATGACGGTCCTTTCTTTGTTTGTTAATCTTTTTCTCAAAGTTTCTAGAAGTCTTTTTCAGTTTGGTTAATATGTGCAGCAGGCTGGAAAATATTTGTCTGCACATTTTGTTCTTCTATGATCAAAACAATGTTCTGTCAATATTTCACCACAATAATTTTATTGCACAGTTCTGACATAGCAATGTATACAAAGCCTCTAATCATGGTTAGTAATGGTCAACAATTAGAAGTCAACGAACCCATGATAAGGACCCTTAAAGCAGGCCAACACAAGTGACGCCTTTCACTTTATATTAACACCTTTTTATAAAAGCATCAATTTCAGCCTCTTTTATATCAAGTTGTAGCAACTCTACGGCAACTGTACCTGGATGACATCATAGGCCACAGGACTGGAGTAGCAACCATCATATCTTGTCGGCTCCTTTCCTTGATCCCACTCTTTCTTTGCTTCATCCAATACTCGGCCAATATAAATCATCAGGTCGCTCTAAACACACAACAACACACAGCTGTCACTTTTAAACCGCTTTCATGTGTAAAGATTTAATTACTGACAGTAATAATTACATCTACAATATTATGTTAAAAAAAATTAAACCAACAACTCTTTGATGCTTGTCTTGCACATCTCACTTTAAGCCCTGCAATGACCATACTGATTAACTGGATACACGCCTCAGATACACTGTGTTACCTGTTGTTTGCTGAGGTACTGCTCCTCCAGAGGTTTCAGTAACTCGTCAGGAAGCAGGTTTCCCAGCGCTTCAGTATTGATATTACTGGCCAGCTCAGGTTTTTCAAGGATTCTGGTACACAGAGCAGATAACACATGAGTTTCTATAAACACCCCAAGTTGTGTTTAGTCTACAAAAATGTCATTTTATTTAGCACATTAAGAAAACAAGAAATTAGCCGTTACATTTGTATTATTATTCACTATCTGTAATTGCTCAGGTATTTATTCTTCTAAAACCAATGAAGGACCTCACACTGACAGACATCCTCATGTTTAGGCACAGAAAGATGCTGCTTCAAACAATAATTGAACTGGTGGCTTACCCTGGATAAAACTCCTTCACCCATCGCAGGAGGAAGCTGCAGTCCTTGTCATCCAGAACAAAGTCTGCAATCTTTTTGAGTCTTGCGCTGAAAGTTTGATGGTACTGTCTTGCATAAAAGTTACAGATGTCCATCTCTGGTGGGTAGCAGTTCTTCACAACATCCACCACCCACTCCATGTCTTCCTTCAGCTGCTTGCCCATGGACTGGATGTCTGCCTGGATCGAGGACTGGTTCACCTGATCACCAGTGGGGCTCGATGGGTTCTCCAAACGACTATACACTAATTCATGGAGCACTTTGTCATGGTGCTCCTTCCACTTCTTGGGCCTCCAGGCTGGTGGTGTCTGGCATCTTTGTCTCCCCAGGTCCTGCTCTTCCTCAAGCTTGATGGCTTTCACTGCTGATATCAAAGCAAACACCTCTTCCTCACAGCTGAGAGAAAGACTCTGCTGCACGGTCTGCTCTAAACGCTTTTCAAGGGCTTCATAGTCTGCAGCAAGCTTTTTTACTGCTTCCTCGTGAGCTTTGAGTGCATCAGCCTCTGTTATCTCTCCAAACAGATGTTTCTCCCTCTTGATCAGTTGTTGAGTGGCTTCAAACAGGTATTGTCCTTCAAGGCATTCCTCAAAAGTAGGAGTCACTGGTGGACAAAAACAAAGATAAATAATCTTTAAACAGTTCATATTTCTCCTAAAATAAGGTATTTAACATTTCTGGAAGAAATGGAGAACCTTATTTCTGTAATAGAGGTGTTTTTTACACATCAGCACTATTTCGTGGAACAACCGTAACATCAATTTCCTTTCTTTTTTTAATATGTCACACAAAACACAATTTAGTTGAGATACAGAGGGTTAACAGGAAATAGCTAATAACAGCTGGATGTATGTCACCTACCAACTGGCCGCTCTTCTTCAGTAGGTGATTGGTGTCCATCAGTAGTGGAAGGACCGTTGTCGCTGGGTTGACCTGTGGGGCTTCGCCAGAACTTTTTAAACCATTTTCCTCCAGCTCTTAAAGTTTGTTCAGGAGAACTGTTGGACGTGCCTGTTGTGGATGAATCCGACTGTGTCCGCATTCTTCTCCAGGTTGTAAAACGTGACCAACAGGCCAAGAAAGGTGCTGAGAAATCTGCAATTTTAAAAAAAACCTGCTTTAATATACATTTTTTTAATATGATTGGCATAAACTAAACATTTTAGCCTTGTTTATAGCATGACCGTGAAATTAAAAATAGATTAAATCCATTCTAATTACAACAATATGCCAAAGTAAGTCTGTAAAAAGTATTTTTGTTGCCAAACAAACTATCCACATTATATATATCAAAAAAATTCATTAAGATTCTACTCACATAAGCTTCACAGTCACTGCTTTGAAAGTAACTGCAGCTGCTGTGAGCTTTTATGCCTAACGAGACAAGCTCCTCCCGCTCAGACGATGTAGGGAAATTTCAGAGAGACCCACAGAGCCACACATGCAATCCCTCCCCTTCCAAAGCGCACACACACACACACACACACACACACACACACACACACACACACACACACACACACACACAAGCGCGCGCACACACACACACACGTGCGTGCGCACACACACACACACAGAAAGCTGTGCTGTTTTTAGCACTAGCACAGAAGCATTTGTCTTATGTGGCTTCTGGACCAACTTCTCTTAACAGGTACTTTGTCGACTGTTAGGAAATGTTGTACAGTCTTTCATACTTTCTTTATGACTTTCATGATCCTGTACTTTTATTTTTATGCCATTAGCAAGTCAATTGCACAACAACACTAAAAGCTCACTAGAATGTTATGTTTTTAGCCATTTAGTGTTTATTTTGTAACCAACTAAAATTGATGGCCAGAAAAAGTGTAAAAAGGTGATGATCCTTATTAAACATTGACCAGCCTTAAGTACACCGTCAGTGTTTTTTTGTCTGCTTTTTAAAGAAAAGATATTATAATCAGTATGACTCACTTATTTGTTAGACTCCTAAATAAGCTAAAGGTGGAAGTTTGTGATTTTGTGAAAGTAAAAAAAACAGAACCATGACAACTAATAATGCCAAACCTCAACCCAGACCACCACACTCAACCAGATTTTTTTGCAGGTCAGAAAGTCTCGGTGCGTAGTATGCTTTGGATGGCACTGACAAATAAAGACTTTTGCTTTTGTTTGGTGACTCAGTGAAACATCGAGCTGACTGTTATGACAGACAAACATAAAAGCAAATGAAATAAAATGTTTGAAAACAAATCTGAACAAGTACTAAAATGATTTTTCTTTCTGCCAAATGATGTATCCTTGCAATTTTCTGTTGTTACAGCAGCATTCAGGACCAGAATAACACACTAATGCAGTCACAAAAGTAAATGATGCTTTAACTTGGTTTGGGTATCAGTTAATTATTAAAGGTTCATTTGTACATGTGAACAGACTCTTTAGATCTGTTATTTTGTTTTAATACAGAAAAAGTCCAGTATGACTTACTTACTTATTTTGGTTTCATATTGTTCTTTCTGGTGTTTACATTGCATCTTTTAAACGACTGACATCCACTTTGACCTTTCTGCTGCTGTGTGGATACACACTGCAGGTATATCTTTTACTAAGTCAAACAAACATTTATCCAGGCCTGAGTTACAGAGGGCTGCAGTCTACACAGAGACACCCAGATCTCTCTCTCCCTAGCTCTTCCAGTATAGGGCACTGAGCTGTTCCTGGGTCATCCAGGAGAATCTCTCCAGTGTAGGGGTGTGCCTGAGAGCCTTATCCCAGCTGGATATGCTTGAAAGCTCTCACCTAGGAGGCTCCCTAGTCACATATCCACACCAGTGGCTGCTTTCCATGTGGAGGAGCAGCAGTTGTGAGTCCCTCCGAATGATTGAGATTCTCACCCCATCTCTAAGTGAAAGTCCCCCTACCCTCTTAGAAAGGTTATTTCCAGCATTTGTATCCACAGTCTCATGTTTTTGGTCACTACCAAGAGCTCTTGGCCATTAGTGAGAGTAGGAACATAGACCAGCTAAATGTCACCATTTAATTTAAGACAAATAGCATCAAACACCATTTCTACAATTTGTATGAGTCTTACAGTCCTTTCAAAAGGACACAGTGGCCTCTTTGTTGATGCCACATTAGTGGCGGTTGGGCAAACAGAGTACACAGACTTTCTGTTCAAATTAAAAGGAACAACAGCTTGGTCAGGCAGAAAGGATTTTACTCAACATTGTGGAAGAGGTGCCAGGAGATGAGTTGGAGCAAGGCAGGATCAGACAGGAAGGTGAAAGCTGAGAGGAAGAGATAAAAGCTTTGAGGATGCCCAACAGGGAGAATGTGTTTGTAGCCACCACCTATAATAATATGTATTGTTTAATGCAGCGCCCTGAAGGCTTTAAGTATTATGATGTCTAGATGGAGAAATGACAACAACACATACACGCACAAACCCCTGCGTAGGCTCCTCTAAACCCTTTAGCTCTTTGCTCTGTTGCGCTATATAAACACCAGTCCATTTAAGATGCCTTTCTTTCTTTATCCTGATCTGGGAGATGTAATTATTGGACTAACAAAAAGAGAATGACAAGCACACACTCGTACACTTTGGGAGGAAATCCACGCAGGTGCAGGAAGAACATGCAAACGCTCCACATGAAGGCCCCGCTTGTTGCTGTAGAGCGCTAACCACTAAAGTGAGGCACAAAAGGTCAAAACCAGTTTTGTTTTCTTGCTCTGGTGTTTTTTCAGATCTAAGGCAATTGTTCTTCCCCTTCAAGACCCTCTATGATTTCATACAAAATTGCAACAGCAATTGAGAAACATTCAAAGTGTCTCTTTTGCAATTTAAATGACTTCAACTGATTTTTATAGTAACATTTTTGTCAGTTAAAAGTGTCAGCCACATTCGACCTGTGTGGTTTTTACTGCCTATAACTTAAATCTGCTGCTGTGATACAGTAACAGTCTTACCGTTCACTCTGTAGGATCTGCAGGATCTGCGGGGGAAGCAGCGGGGAAATGTCGAACACATTTTTCCTTAATGCAGCAACTAACAGTCGAGTCTCAGCAGCAGATCAACTCAACTGAGTCGAGGACGAGATGCAAATAAGTACGCAAATACCATTTGATGTGAGGATGTTGGCAAAGTCACACAGTGAGAAACACTTCTCCGTTTACTGTTTTTGCACCTATATGGGCTTCCTCTGAGTTTGCACCTATGATATGAGAGTGAAACTGTAAAACCTCATAGTGGGTGAGATGTGTTTAAGAGGCAAAATCTCACATTCACTCAGGAGCTTAATAACTTAATTCCACATATATATATTTTGCACACATAATACTTGCTTTTGTACAACTACTGTTCATAAAACATCTAGGCAAAAGGAGGAACATAAAGAATATTTTCACTTCCTTAAGAAAAACAGAAGTGTCAGGCCTGAACAGATTTAACACTATTTTCTACTATTTGCCACAAAAATGTGAGGTATCCTCCAAACAGCGCTTAGCTTACATGCATGTGACCTAAACGTACTGGTATTGTTAACAAAAGAAGTAGCAATACATTTATTTCAGGGCTATGAAAGACATTTAAGCTCTGTTAAAAACTGCAACTAAATCACTGATTGTAATGTCTGAGTACTCTGAGGCCCAGGAACAAAACCAAAACTCCAAATGGGCACCCTGGACTGCTTTGAAAAATGTGAAGGAAGTCATACATTTAAGTATATCTTTACAGGTTTTTCAGCTTGTCTTAATCATAAAAAGAAGGAAAAGTTGTATGGCCCTATGGCCATTCATACATAAAATAAAGAGAGGATGAATAGTTGCTACTACCAATAGTACCTACAAGAAACTGTTTGCCATTTTTCTTTTCTTTTCACAGGTTTCTGTGATTCTTTCATTTGAAAGTTTAGAAAACACTCATAGCTGGATGTAAAGTTTAGATTCCCTTAAAACCCAAAATCTTAACTGATTATTATATTTCAGTTCTAGTTTTTTGTTTTTGGGGGAGTCACATAGAGGAATTGTATCTTTTTACACAAAACATGTTGATGTTGATATCTCTCTGTGTCTCACGCACATATAGACTGTACTACCCCTTATCAGTAAGCTTCCTATTTCAAACTCTACTTGAGCTTTTAAAAAGATTACACACCTAATTTGTGTTTCTCTGGTTTCAAAAACAGGCTTTCAACCTATTTGGGGATAATAAATTAGTAGAAATTAGTAGAAATTTATCCTACCGTTTAACTCTGAGTTCGAACTGACAGTGGAAAGTGGAGTTTGACAAACGTGATGGAAATATAAATGTTTAAATTGCCAACAAAGTTAGGCCACTGGAGAAAATGAAATTTTGAAGAAATCTGCTGGTCTTTTGATCTGAGATTGTTTCCTGAAATAAAATATAGAGAATCCATTTCAGACTTTAACCAAACCAAATGTAAAATAAAGAAATTGTTGCTCTAGTATATTCATGTTTCAAGTATTACCCCCCCCCCCCCCCCTTTTTTTTTTTAAATATAATTGTAGGGGCCTTTAACTTGAATACATGAAGATCATAAATTGGGATGCTGTAAAACAAGCTTTTTGTCTCTCCTGTTTCCAGAAGAGGAGGCGTTTTCATGTTTTTTGCTCATAATATCTTAATTTTAAATTCTTTCCCACAATGTCACAAGACATTGGTGCAACTTGACATGTAACCACAGGGTTAATACAAAATAGTCTTTGCAAAACATATGAGGCTAAATGAAAAAGTGAAAGTATCAGAACTGTTGCCTTCTAAGTTCTGTGATGGAGGAAAGCAGCTGGTGAAACAGGAACTGGCAGACACCGCAATTACCAAAGCCAGAGCGAGTGGAACTATGGTTCTGCTATAAGACAAGGGAGACTTTACAGGAAATAGCCCCGTTATTATTCATCTGCTGCTGCATTTTCCAGATGTCTGCAGTTATTAATGCTGGGATGTTGCGAGAGGAGGTCAAAGGTGTTCTTGTCCAAGCATAACCAGGAAAAACACAGAAACCATGATACGCATACCCATAATTTCCACTCATTTTGCATTCTGAAGAAGAAAACACAATCTGAGAACATATTTACACTTTTTTTAATGTAGCACAAAAGCCTTGACTTCATATCAAAAACTAAGATTTGCTCTTTATGTGTTATCTTATGGATGCAAAAGGTCTCAAAGGAAATAAAGAACTTGACAATGAAGGTCAACAGAAGTAATTGCTTATTTAAAAATATGCATTTTTACGCAGTCATTTGGCCTGCAAGTCAACATATGAATCCTGCAGAGTTACCTGGTTTTCTGCACTCATACTTTATAAAATATATTCACCTCAGACAATCTATTGTATTTATAATGGGCCAGCAATGATATTCATTTCTTTTCTGTCCTTATTAAACAAAGCAACCACTGAACTATCACACTGCTTTTGTTGAGACTAAAGGTCTGCTACTTGGTCTTCCTCTGACTCTGTTATTCATAATCTGTGTGGTGATGTTTACATGTTAGCCTGTAATGGCCTTTTGTTGCCACACATAGTGTCATGTGTGTTCAGCCAGCTCAATATTTCCAGTAATATTGTGAAATATTAAAGCGCTCGCTTCCTAAATGTGCCACAAGCAGATGATTAAAGCCTGAACAGAGTGGACATTATCTTTAAGGATTCCTTTGATATTACAGCTGCTACTCTTTTAAACTCACTTAAGATTGTGCTTCGTCTGAAACACTCTGTGGGCTAATCACGAAATATGAACTCTTTGAAATAATTTTACTTTATGCAAATAAACTATCCCTATGAGAAATTCTATTTTAGGATCTCTAACCCACCCTTACATTTTTACAACTTAGCAGTTGTACTGATAAGTCTATTAACTTACACAGTTTTTAGACTTTCACCACCTTTGCTCGCTGGCTTATAATGATCTGCAGTACCATGATATTGACCAAAATCCACACACTATCCATCCATTCTCTTCCACTTATCAAAGGAGCTTGCAAAGAAAAGCGTCTGGACTTCTTTAAGTTACTTGAAGACGTTTCACCTCTCATCCGAGAAGCTTCTTCAGTTCTAAGGTCAAATGGTGGAGAGTCCCAGATATAAACCTAGTGGGAGTAACCCCCCACAGAGGGACAAAAGGACCCCCTGATCATCCTCTAATCGCCTGAGCCAAGGTGTGAAACTGGGTGTGGGTCCCAATCAGCCAGAGTTTCGGGTGTGTTCATTGTGAAACCTGGCCCCACCTTATCATGCGAATTCCTGAGGTCAGATGGCCCAGGATGTGAGTGGGCGTTAAGGCGTCTGGGAAGGGATCTCAAAACTGGATTATAGATGGCAGAGAGTTGGTGTCGTAAACCACCGCCTCTGTTCAAAGATGGTCGCTCACAGTGAACATAGATGGCTTCTTTCACTCCTCTTTCAAACCATCTGTCCTCTCTGTCCAAAATGTGAACATTGGCATCCTCGAAAGTTGTGATAGAAGCTGTGATAAAAGCTGTGATAAAATGTTCACATTTTGGACAGAGAGGACAGATGGTTTGAAAGAGGAGTGAAAGAAGCCATCTGTATGTTCACTGTGAGCGACCATCTTTGAACAGAGGCGGGGGTTTACGACACCAACTCTCTGCCATCTATAATCCAGTTTTGAGATCCCTTCCCAGACGCCTTAACGCCCACTCACATCCTGGGCCATCTGACCTCAGGAATTCGCATGATAAGGTGGGGCCAGGTTTCACAATGAACACACCCGAAACTCTGGCTGATTGGGACCCACACCCAGTTTCACACCTTGGCTCAGGCGATTAGAGGATGATCAGGGGGTCCTTTTGTCCCTCTGTGGGGGGTTACTCCCACTAGGTTTATATCTGGGACTCTCCACCATTTGACCTTAGAACTGAAGAAGCTTCTCGGATGAGAGGTGAAACGTCTTCAAGTAACTTAAAGAAGTCCAGACGCTTTTCTTTGCAAGCTCCTTTGACTACGATGACCTGGATGACTGAGAACCTTCACAGACATCTTCCACTTATCCTTATCTGAGGGAGCATGTCCCAGCTATGGATATGCATATGGTGAGAGGCAAGGTAAAACCTTAACAGATCACCACTTCGTCTTTCGAAGAGCTAACACACAAAAGTTAATCACCAACTAACTAACCATGCTAAATGCATGTGTTTGTATTGCGAGGGGAAGTTGCAGTACTCAGAATGTGCAAACTCCACACAAAAAGGCCCTTCCTGCTTCCTGCTGTCAGGTAACCATTAACCACCATGCCATTGTGCTACAGTCAAAAAAAAGAAGCATGATTTTATTTACTTTATATGCACAGTCTGTGTAAAAAATGTAATATCTGTTGTTCAAAAGAGCAAACCCAGTCAACATGAAAACTCCAAGTAAATCTGCTATCACTGTAAACATCAAACTACTTATCAGGCTGAACCTGTACAACAGAGTGACCACGGATACTCCAAATTTCTCTCGGGTTTTCTTTCCGTTCAAAACTAACACAATGCCACAAACTGTCATTTATTGGAAATCATCATATCCGTTTTCTTGTGAAGCAGACTTGACCTTGGAACAATCATATGAGTGTTTAAAAATAGTTCTGCATGTGCTTAGCCAAGACTTCATTTTTAGAAAGTGCAAAAATATAGGAGCTCTAACACAACCTTGAGCAGCACCAGTACTCATTGCTTTCAGCTGGGTCACAGTGTTATTGACTTTAAATAAGAATGATACAGTTTAATGATTAGGAGGGTACATCCAATTATTTTAGCTTGTGGAAAAAAGAAAAGAGTAGATAGCATTAAATGCAGCGCTAAAATCTATAAAAAGCAGCTGAACATAAGCTGTGATCTTCAAGATGTTTTAAAACAAAGTGCATAATGCTATGTTTTGTGTGCTATGTGTATGTGCATAATGCTATGTGTGCTTCTCTCAGGACTTCAGACATTCTGTAAGCCTGTTTTAGTGATGCTCGAGTCACATTTAAAGGATGACAGGGCTCTTGACATTGTGGAGAAAACACTGGCACAAAAATACCCCTGACTGTTATGGTCTTTTTATATGTGAGCAGCAGCTAGCAATGGTTTGTGGTTAGTGATCAGAGGTATATCTAGAAGACTGGCATGGACAGCAAAGAGAGAAACTATGAAAGGAGACCAAGAGGCAGAAATACAATCACCAACTGCAACAGAAACAGAGCAGTCTCTAACAGGGGCAGGAGGGCGAGGAGGGGGTGTTGTTCTGTTTTGTCAAATAGCTAGATGATGAGTTAAAGACTTGCTTAACCTCTGCGGGGATTATTGTTTTATAAATCAAATGTTGTTTTTGTGCCATTGCCACGTTCAAATTATTTTAAAGCCATTGCTTTGGATTATGGTTGAATATCCTTTGATGAGGAACACATAACTAAATGATGTGGCATAGTGGTGATGTAAAGGAAACATACTTGAATGGGTTCTTTATTAGGAAGATACACTGTGGTTTGCTAGCTGATGCACACTTGTCAATGGTCAACATGACTGGCAAGGGACTCATAACAGCATGTAAATTACCAATTACATTTTCCATCCACCTGTTAGTGCTGTCTTTGTGTCGCGGTCTTGCAATGGTCAGTAGTTTTGATAGGTTGGACTATCAACATCCAGTCTCCACCAGATTGTTATCTGTAATAATCAGGTTTCGTCATGGCTCTAGTTCACAAAGCGTTCTCTTGGTTTCCAGTCTTTACTACATGACTTCTGAGTGCACACCCCTTTAATACCCACTGACCTGTGAAGTTGATCTATTTCATCTGGAAGATTCTGGCCAAATACTTACCAGTCATTTGAATCACCTTACCACAGAAACCAGACATATCATCATATCATCATCAGCTTTTTAGCACCGTTAGGCAATCTTTGACATATAACTTGGCCTGGACTAATTCTCCTCTCTCCCAAAGTTGCCCTCTCGGACTGTCTGACCAGTTTTTTCAAGCCTTCTCAGTTTCTCAATTCCAGAAATAAAAACTTTGAACTATAAACTGTTAAGTCTTGGGTCCTGCTGAGGAGTCTTCAAGCCAGTGCTGTTGTAACACTGTATGAAAGATGAATGTCTTTCTTATCTGCAAAAGTTCAGCTCTAGTTTGAGGACGTGCCTCTATTTCAGTATTTCAGTGCCTTTATTAAGCCAGTTCACTGCTTCACAATGCCACTCTGACAGCGGAACAATGATCTGAGTGCGTGTATTTTATAGTTGGTGAAATGAGTGTGTGTTAGTGCTAATATGGTACAATATGGCTAAGAGCCTACATTAGAGCAAATAAGAGCGTAAAACCTACATTGATAGAATGACAGAGGAAGCAGATGCCACAAAGCAGGCAGTGCTTTTCAAAGTAGGGTGTTAATAGCACCTAACTTTGAACTTAGGGCCTGTTTATGCTAATCAAACTATTCTAATTTTTCTAAAATTACAAAAAACCTCCAGCAATTTCACTTCTAAAATTCAGATTTCTCAGATTTGGAAATTGCAGGTTTCTAACATTTATGTGACCTAAATTTGTAGGATACATTCCATAGCTGTTTGATTAATGTGCAGCTTATCAAACAGGTTTAGGGCGGTTGTGCAGAATGTAGTTGACTCATATGATGTAGAAATTTTGTTAACGTTTGTGCTACATTTGCATTTAAACCTCTGTAGTGGAGGGAGTGTGTCTTTCTGAATCACAGAAGCTCGTCAGAATAAAAAAGTCCATATCGACAGATGGGTTCCGACTAGAGCTGGGCGATAGAACGATAACGATATGTATTGCGAAATAACTTTTTCTCAATAGAAAAATTAAACTATCCGATTGTTCAGTCTGACGTCACTAGCCGTGTCTGGGCCTAAACTCTGCTGCAGGTCCACATATCAAATGATCACTGTGGCATTACTGAGAGTTAAAACACTGTCTTAAGTCTTTCATCTTTAATAAAATTATCAGCGTTATCTACCAGGTGTAACAACTGAGTTTAACATCCAGGCATCCATGAAAACGGAATTTATGACATTTAACGGAGTTAGAAGTTAGCAGGAAGTTAGCTCGCTAGCTTCCATCTAAATACAATATAGCATGTCCTGACTGCGGGGTTTTGGAAACAAATTAAAATGTACAGCTTTCTTATCACTTCCAACATAAATGAAGACAGAAAACTAAACAGCAGTGACGTTTGTAGGGTTACTGAAGTTTGGCTAGCTGGTCATGATGTGCTACGTGACCGCTAGCGACACAGCTATGTTAGCATAATATAAACAAGCTAACTTTTTTTCCACTCGATAAAAGTTAACGTGAGTGTTCTCAGTGGTCAGGAACAAATGTAATCGCATGGCAGGATGCTGTAAAAGGACCAAACTTCAGCCAGGAGAACAACTGAGATAATCCATCCACAATACGAGGTTAGTCATTCATATACTGCTGCATGGGCTGGGCTGTAGTTACATCCTAAGGTTTTAAAAACTGAGCTTAAATAAATGATTAGCGGTAATAAAAGCCGAGGGAGGTCAACAGTGATCACTGACTTTTTTTAAGGAACTTTTTGAGATTAAATAAAAGAAAATACAAAGCATTAAACATGTTAACAACACAAAAGCCATATAAAATGCACACTACTTTAGGCCCGGAAGTAGGATTCGTCACGTCATCACTTAATAATCGGATTGCGATAGGCCTCGCCGCTCTTGTCCTCTTACAAAAAAAAGAAAAAGAAAAAAAAGAACAGCCAATCCAAATTAAGTAGCGCAGAGCCGAACCAATCACAGCCGCAGCGTCACGTCACGTGACTTGTTACGTACAGCACAAGTGCCAAGCCGCACATGTGTATTTGTTTGGGAAGCAGCCAGCCGCCGTGCCGCCCGGGTAATGGAGGAAATGAGTGTGCCGACTAGAGAAAAATCAACCGAGAGAGTGACCAAAGGTTACCGAAGAGAAAACAGATGATGGTTCCAATGCTGGAGAGATTGTTGAACAGAAGAGCCATAGAAGTTCTGTAGCGTGAAGGTATTTCGGCTATTTAAAGTCTAACAAAAAACAG
Organism: Rhamphochromis sp. 'chilingali'; assembly: GCF_963969265.1. Classification (NCBI taxonomy): domain Eukaryota; kingdom Metazoa; phylum Chordata; class Actinopteri; order Cichliformes; family Cichlidae; genus Rhamphochromis; species Rhamphochromis sp. 'chilingali'. The sequence continues at coordinate 7,253,573 of NC_137949.1, forward strand.
AGTAGCGCGCACTGTAAATTGTGCCGAAAGCAAGTCTGGAAATACAATAAAGCGGTGCATACTCAGTCTCTGACTGGAAGCGCTAATTCGTCATTCGGCTTTTGTCAGACTAAAGTAACTGTTAAAACTGTTTGAAAAGCTAAGCTATACAACAAGGAGAGATTGAGAATTTCATTTTAGTTCTCAGTTTATTTGATATTGACAAAAGTTAGTCAATTTTGTCTGTTCTTCTGTAAAACAAACTAAGATTTATTTTTAGAATTAATATTTTGTTTCTAAGTGGAATTGACAATTTAGTCTGTTTTGTTTGTTCTATTTTGAAACTTAAACGCTTTAGCGGCTACCTTTGTGTAGTTTGCAATATTTGCCTTATATTTTATTTTGCAATATTTGATTTATTATGGGAAATAAATATTTAAATCAAAACAAGCTGCTGATTATTTCACATTTTACTTGTGAGCAACAGCACATTTAAATCTTACAAATATAGTTATTTGGCTTATATCGTGATATAAATGAAAAAAACATATCGTGATATGAAAAAATCTTATATCGCCCAGCTCTAGTTCCGACCCAGTGCTTTGAGTTGAATATATTTTGATGGTTTAGGATTTATGTTTAAGTTCATTTAGCTGTCTTAAGCTCATTCTGTTTGGCATAGGTTGCCCTGTTGTAGTTCATTGTTTATAAGATTCCCCTTGTGTCTCCCTCACCCTTCATGTGTTCCAGTAATGTCTTTGTCTCCTGTCCTCTCCTCTTGTTTACATGTGACACATTCCTTCTGTCATGTGTGTTTCTCCCACCATCATGTTCTGTTAGTGCTTTGTTGTGTCCATGTCTCATGTCCGGTCCCCTTTTCCCCTCTGTATGTTTTTAAGTGTACGTGTTCTTTGTCTGTCCGTCATTTCCAGTCCACGTCTATCTAGGTTTCCTGTTTTATTTTGACAGTCACGAGTTTTCCACGTTCAGTATGTTTAGCTTTGCTTTCCAGGTCTCTCTAATTATCCGGGTTTAGTTTTATTATGCTTAGTTTTCCCAGTTCAGGTGATCTTCTGTTTAGTTTATTATTTATGTTTCTCCTAGTTTGTTGTTTCTGCCTTAATAAATGGCGCCCTTTTAGTTACTTCCCGTTTTCATCTTCTGTGGTCTGCATTCGGGTCCTCACTTAAAAGAATCCAAACGATCTGTCTACGCATATCGTGAGAATGTCTGTGCATATACACACAGAGACGCAACAAAATCAAGTCAAGACCATGTATTTAGGGATCTTATCTTGCAGTCGTTGTCTTTCGATTCTCTCTGCGTTTGCTTCACAGCAGGAAGTTAGGAGGGAGGCTTTTGATCTTGTTACACTGATGATCAAACATTAAAGGATGTGAATAACATCCGGATGGCATCTGAAAACTCCCTGTGGATGTAATAAATGTTGTGATTTGTCTGATATCTGTCCATTATATCTTATTTATTATAGGTTACTTAAAAATGACTGCAAACATAGTAACTGAACCAAATGGCCTCCATGATTAAACAACTTATCCACACAGATAAGTTCATCTCATTGGCAGCTGTCAGCTGATGGCTCAGTCAGTAGCTTTTTGCACATCCAGCTTTTAAATTTGGTTTAAACAACTTATTTAAGCTGCTGTAGTTTGGTTTAACATTTGGCGAATAATATACGTATTATAGGTTTGTTTTTTTCTTTGCATGTTTTTGTTTATTCCTGTAAGTCTTTGCAAAACTAGACAACTAAACTATTTTTTCCCCCTTTTCATGGTCACTGATTAGAACTTCCTGTGTTTTGTTGTTTAGTCTGTAGTTTATCATTTTCTTTGCTAGATCCTTTTACTAGATCCTACAAGCTCATTATATGAAAGTCTGGAGACTTGTAAATTCGCATATATTTATTCTCTGTCTCACTTTCAGTTTTTAAATGTGTCAAAGCAAAATAAACGAAGTCTTAAGACAAAGCAGAGACAGCAAAAGATTTACTTTAAAACCTTGCTCAGAGTTATTAACTCAATTTAACATGCCTCCACACGTGAAGTTTCACAATGTTTCTCTCTGCTACTCTACTTGATCCAACTATTGAAATTCGTTCCTTCCCAGAAAATGATTTCACAATTCCCCCACGATGCTCGGAGCAAAAAAGCGTAATTCACTGCATATGCAGAACATTTAATAAGCTTAGTAAGAAAGCAGCCCATGTATTAACTCCTGATTTGCCAGATTGTTAGAGGTTAAAACATTTTTCACTAAGTTTAATTTGGGTAATAGAAATCTGTGTTTGGATTAACGTCCTGAGATTTATCAGTCAGAGAGACTTTATTTATCCTCAAGGGGCAATTAAGATAGATGATACCTTGCCAACCGTACATACAATACACAAACATCACATTGGGGAGACAAGTCAGGCACCGGCCAGTCGATCGCACAAGCAACGACCCGAACTGAAACAATGGAAAATGCACAAAATGAGGAAAGACGAGGAGAAAAAAGAACTCCCCCCAGACTGAGCTCCAACAGGGAGATCAGTTTGAGAACATGAACATGAACCATCACATCTCACAACATAGAAGACTAAGCTTCGAAGGCGTTTGGGGGGGGGGGGGGGGGGGGGGGGGGGTGTAGGTCTGTGTCAGTGTACATGCGTATGTGTGTGTGTTCCATGTTCAGATGAGAGAAAGTGTCCCTTCACTCGGTTAGGCAAAAGTCAACAATCTTCGGTTGACGTGGGTGGCCTTGAATGAGGGGGAAGACTCACAACACAGTTTTGTTTTCTAAGGGAGAATTTTGTTATTCCCATCAGCTTTTGCCTTGAGCATCCAGCTGGCACCAGGGGGGCCGCATGAGATGAAGATGGCAGTTGTTTTGGTTAGTGCGAACAAACTGCTTCCAGTTTTACAGTTGGTCTAATATTAATCACTGGTCACCAGGTCTCTTAATTCCTGTTGTTCTTCAAGATCTTATCCATATTGCGTTCAATAAACACAGTCTTGAGTACTCACAGCCCTCCCAATGTATATCATGTCGGCCAGCCTTGTGGGATTTTGAACAGCTGTAGCTGCTTCTTGTTCTTCGATAAGCCGGTTCCGAGCCAGCTCCAATCAGCCAGAACTCTGTTATCGTAGTTCCAAATCGGCAGATCTCGTTCAGTGTCCTCCATCGAGAGTGTCGCCAGACACACGACGCAACCGACCATCGAGTATCTGGCAGCCCACGTCTCTGCAGGACAAACGGGCTCTCCCAAGCCCAGGAGGGTGTCAGTTTCATCATGGGACCAGTTGATCAAATCCATAATTCTTCTTTAAGTCTGGGAGACTCTCTTAGGGTTAGAGAATAAGCGAGCCTATACAAAAGACATGAGAAGCCAAGCAGGAAAGATAAGGGAGAGGGAGAAAGTGCAACTGCCTCCGTCAAGAGCCAATGTTTTATCTTCTATCTCTTGAAATGGGCATCAGGTCTTGTTGATCACAGAATGATATGGTGGCTGTGAGATAGTTTACTTAGAGCTGTGGTAGTGGAACAAACGTTGATGTGGAGGAAGGCCAGACATTAAAGGAAGAAGGCGAAAGTTCATGGGGAGGACATACCAGCTTTTGAGGAACCTGTGCAAAGGCAAAATGACGCCATCCAAAGTCCATTATGGATACAAAGTATTGTGTAAGCTATAACGCTGAAGTTGTGGGATTTGGTTGCTGAACTGCCATTCAGGAAGTGAACCATCTTTCCATGGTGGCCTTGTTGCATTCTGTTTAAGAAAGTTGTCACTATTCGCTGTATCAGATCGTTTAGATCAATTTATACTTTGATGGACTGCCTAATTTTGAAGACTCTCCCTCAACTTACTGAACTAACTTTAACTAGGAACCAGTAAATTCAGATCTTCCTTTAAGATCCAGTTTGCATGTTTTCTGTTTGATGTATTCAGAGGACCAGAAATTTGGCAGTTGTGGTCAACGGTGCCCTGCTTTCATGTTTCATCCTAAAAAAAAATTCTGTATGGTTGAAATTGAATTGATAAAGACAAGAGACATAGAGTTTAGTGCACATTTAGCATATATGTTATTAATTACATAAACTGACAGGATAAAAGAAAAACAGTATAGAGAAATCAAACTCATAACTGGTGTCTGTTTGTGTTTGAAAGGTCTTGATGCATGCTCAATCATCCAGGTAAGAAAATCCCAAAAAGTTGTTTCTGTTCATCTGGACGTTGAGTTTTCAGTGGAAGAGATGTTTCGTCACTCATCCAAGTGACCTCTTTAATGTGGGCTGACTGCAGGTTTCCCCAACCTTATAAACAGTACATTTGCACAATGACTGAAACTATCACCACCGACGAACAATGGGCTGTGAGGTCAGTTCCTTGATCAAGAAACTCACCTCACAGCCCATTGTTCAAGTCATTGTGCAGGTTACAGCTAATAAGGTTGGGGAAACCTGCAGTCAGCCCACATTAAAGAAGGCCCTGTGATGAAACGTCTCTTCCACTGAAAACGCAACGTCCAGATGAACAGAATCAACTTTTTATGGCTTAATTTGAAAGGTTCGTTTTTACTGAAAAAATGAATTTGAGTTTAAGCAATAGAACCGCAATAGCAACAAAAAAGATATCACTTAACCTCCTTTGTAGCCTTAATAATATGGATGCTGCAATTTCCACCATTTTTAAAAAGAAAGAAAGTTCATGTGCTCTGTTAGCACATCCCCCACAAATGTGGCATCATTAGAAAGCCCATGATGCCTCCTTGATCGTGCAGCAGGATTCATATAGATAAATTAAGAAATGGCCCAGAGTCAAATCCCAGACAGAAAGCAAAAGATAATTTCTGGGTCTTAGGAGGTTAAGCCTTTTATTAAGGAGTGGGACAATAAATGACTCGTGACTTGACCCTGGTTTCACATTCCTAGCCATGTAACTGGGAAGGAAAAGAACTTGTCATTGGCATATTTGCATGATAGCTTAGTTTTAGCACCACTTAAAGAAGAAGAAAAAATGCCTGCAAACGCAAACTACATTAGTCATTACATTTCTTTATTTCTCTGTGCACAGCATTCCTAAGGCCCCACTTGTGCATTTCTCTGAGTATGAGCTCTGGACTTTTCTGGGCCAGTGCGCTAACCTGATCATTTTCTTTTTCAGCACTTCTGTTGATTTGGATCATTGTCCTGCTGCATGACTTCATTTCAGCCAAGCTTTAGCTGTCAAACAGACAGCCCAAGTTCTCAGCCCACCCCCACTGTGCTTGACAATTTATATCTTTTCTTTTCTTCTTTTTCATGTGACTCATTATATTGGCTGCTAATCACATTTTGAATGAAAAAAGTGTTGATTTAAGTATTTTGAAGAAACATCCTGGGAACCCTCAGAGAAATTGTACAAACAGCTCCAATGTGATTACTTTTTTAAAAGTGAGAGGCAAAAATATGGAAGTACAAGGAAAAAATCTTTGCATTAAAGGACTCAGTCAAGTGAAAGTTTCTGTTCAAGGCGAGTGATTTTACATGTATGTACTCTGTAGCCTTTTGAGCAGTGTACATTGGGAAATGAGGGCATGATATTAATATTAACATCCTATTGCTTCCATAAATAAGCAATAATGAGACAGCATTGGATGATTTATTGTGCTTTGACAAAAAAAGACTGACCTGCCTGTAATAGAAGCAAATTGTCCATGAATGTATTTATAGGTTTGTTTGTTTTTTTGTTTACAGTACGATCATTAAGTGGTCGATGCTGGAAGTCATAGATTACAATAGTTGCCAAGTAGTGATCGGTGTGGGAGAGGGATAACATTGTACACTCCTCAATTCATTACGTTTTGCTAGCAAACAGGAAGAAGGTGAAGTGGTTTCCTGAAAGTACAAACATACATGGAAACTTTGTGCAATACTAACAAACTTGAAAGTCAATATTTGGTATGACCACCTTTATTCTTCAACACAGCCTGAACTCTCTTAGGCAGCTTGTTTGTCGTTTCTCTAAGCAATCTTCAGAAATAGTTGTCCAGGTTTCTTGAATGACATTCAAAGTTCTTCTTTGGATGTTGGCTCTCATGAAGCTTCAGCAAACAGTAGATGGATCAACTAAAGTGTCAGATTAATCGCTCAGGTCCTGTGTCAGGTCTTTGCTGGATTTTCTCTTATTTCTTAGGGACATGACTTTCAGATAACAATTATTTGTTGTAGATTGTTTTTTTTTAAGCCTGTTTTGTCCTCCGCTTGCCCAGTTTCCTCAATTTTTTTTAAGGACATGAGAAACCATTTTTGTTGGTGCAAAATGTGTAAACTTCTGCATTTTGTGTTCAGCTACACAAATTGGCACATATCATGTTTATATGACAGGCCGGTAGTAACAATGTTCCTAAATATACAATTAACACAGGTTCATCATGCTTGAATGATTCATAGGTCAGTATTAAAAATACATTCATCTGAAAATAGTCAGATACAATGACGGGACTGAAAATGAGTGAAAAAGCAGACAATATCCACAGAAAAACTTTTAAAGGCCCACAGAAGGGGGTAAAAGTGATGTGCAAGACCACTTTCAGAAATTAAAAGACTCGCTGGAAACAAAATATAAAGTAACAAGAAGCAATGCAGCTGGATTAGCAGGGGTGTGACTTGCGAGTACTTGGGAGACTCGGTCAGAAGCCTTGCAGCGGTGTTCTGTAAAACAAACAGGAGGACGAGGAGGCCTTGCATATACAAGTGAAGAAAGGATTACAATAGTCCAAACGAGATCAAACAAATGCATCTATGACAATTTCCAGTTCTAAGCGTGAGACACTGTGACTCAGCTTAGAAATGTTTCTCAAGTGATAAAAACAGGAGTTAACCAGAGATTCAACATGAGCATCCAAAGTCAGGGCTGAGTCAAAAGTTACGCCAAGATTCCTGACAGAAGGTTTGGCAAATGTAGCAAGAGGACTTAAATTTTCCATAACCCTAGATACAAATGTTTCAGGAGCACAGACAAGGACTTCAGTTTTCTCCTCATAGAGTTGAAGAAAGTTATCAGCCATCCAACCTCTAACGGAGTCTATGCATCTATGCAAAATCTGTAGCTTGCATAAGTTTCATGAAACTTTGAGGGAATAAGAATGCATTTTTTACATATTCATTTTGTTTTCTTTGAAAAAGATGTAGTGCGGTAAAAAACGTGCAGGATTTAGTTATTTGCTTTGTTAGAACCGATTTTATTATACTTCTTATATTTCTTCTTTAGTCACCCTTCTTGCTCACTATGTGTTAACAGACCTCTCTGCACTGAATCATACTTCTTCTTAATCTCTGGCTCTCTTCCACAGCATGTCTTTTGTCCTGTCCTCCTCCTGTCACCCCAACTGGTTGCGGCAGATGTCCGCCCCTCCCTGAGCCTGGCTCTGCTGGAGGTTTCTTCCTGTTAAAAGGGAGTTTTTCCTTTCCACTGTCAGCAAAGTGCTTGCTCATACGGGGTCATATGATTGTTGGGTTTTTTTCTGTATGTATTATTGAAGGGTCTACCTTACAATATAAAGCACCTTGAGGCGACTGTTGTGATTTGGCGCTGTATAAATAAAATTGAATTGAATGCTTGACATAATATTGAGTATTGATTGATTGGTAAGTTAATTTATTTCTTATGCATGTGTAGTGTTCATTTCATTTTTTTGTAAAATTTGTTGAAAACAAATTCAGGTTCTTTGGTGAACATTAAGCAAAAAAACTGCACGTGCCAGTTACTGGAAAACACAAATCTCACATGGCCAGCAAATATTTATCTTTAAGTCTTAAATACATATACTTTTTATATACTTATATACATTCGCACTGCGGCAAACACGTCTTTTGTTAGCTTCATATTATCCTGAAGAATGTTTTACACACATGCACATAAATTAAACACAATTTAGTTTCGATCTCCTAGTTTACACTGTCATTATATATAACACATCAAGTATGAACAGTATAAACACAGTACACTGCTCACATGACCAGCAAGAAGCAAAGTACTAACATAACACCTGTGAGCTTTAATTTAACCCTATCAGTAGAAATAGATTTTTAACTCAGTGAACAGTGAACTAACAAATATCTCTCAAATCATGTTTGCTTTACTGACGAGAAATTAGTTCAGTCTGAGTGATACATTCATTTTGGTCCGAGTTATTTGTATCTTATCACATAAATAAACAAGAAACAAACAAACAAGCACCCCCCCCCAAACAAAAACAAACAAACAAACAAACAAAAAAACATGTGACATAACAAATATCAGTAGTGCAAAGTATATAAGGCTTTGGACAGGTCACCAATACCAATCCACAGGTGACACACTTCATTACACTCTGTGGTGTTACACCTGCAGTGTTTTCCTAGTTGTCTGGCATCAGAAAGCTGAAGCAGGAGTAAGGGAAGTTGGACAGGCAGTTTGTGTTGACCGTAACCTGCATATTACTAAATAACACTTGGTTTCTGTCACTACTGGCAATGTTCCCTTCCCTCTTCAGTGCTGTGAGTCGCCGGAGGATCAGCTGGTGTTCGTGGCCCCTAATGAGGCCCCTGAAGTACAGAACAGCAACCAGGTGCTTCTTACTGCAAGTGGAGAACAACATCAAAATGCTTATTAATTCCATATTTATTAATACTATTTATATTTATTTTAATTCATTAGTTAACCAATTTATATTAATTCCATTGAAAGTCCAGTTTACCTGAACCCCCCCCCCCCCCCCCCCCCCCCCCCCCCACCAAATACAAACACCAAGTATTTTTTGTAGGCTGTTGAGTAGTTGAGTGTATTAACTGTGACTTTCTGAGACATGGGGGTCATCTAAATACTTAAGTCCATGAGAAACAATGTAACTTTTTGACTCTGGAAAATATAACACATTTATTAAATTCTTTAGAATTTGAAGAATTCAAAGCTCCAACAGCGCTGGCTTTTGCTTTTTCTACATGCTTTAAAACTATCTGGCTAATACTGCAGTGAGAGTCTTAACTTCTTCCCCCATAAAGATGACATCAGACAACCTCCCTCATACTATTAACAACAAGTTCCGGTACATGGTATGAATCTTATATAGCGCTTTTCTACTCTCCCGGAGTACTCAAAGCGCTCTATACAACATCATTCACACCCACTCGTACAAGCACTTCTATACACAAGTGCAAACTAACCTGCATTCACACATGAACTCATCGGAGGTCAATTTGGGGTTAGTATCTTGCCCAAGGATACTTGACATGCAGACTGGGGAAGCCAAGGATCAAACCACCGACCTTCCAATCAGTAGCTGATCTGCTCTACCGCCTGAGCCACAGCCACCCCTAGTTCTGTTCTGTATGTCACTAACAATGTGAGAATAGTTTCCAGGATTTTACGAAGATAGCTACTTGCTTAGCAAACCTCCCAAGGTCTAGTTTACTGTTGTGAAGTTCTGGGTAATGCAAAGTTTTTTACTGATTTTTAACTTTTGTTGTACCCTTGACCCAATTTTAACAAAAATTAAATCAGCTCGAGCTGCCATTGGTATCTATCATCACACAGAATTCACACAGAATTCACACATCACACAGATATCTTGAAAAATGTGGACCCTAGACTGCAAACCAACAGAGAGTCAAACTGTCCATAGCTACACACTCCCTCCCTTTTCGGGGTAGAAGTAAAGCCTTGCCAATCCACAGATGCCAACACCATATGATACATAAATCCATCAAAAAAATATTTAAACTTGGGAATAATCACTTCAACAGTGTTGTCCTTTCCAAACTGCAGATGTATGAGTTGTTTATAATTGTGCAATAGTTTGTTATTTTTATTGGATATTTTCAGGATCACATCACGTAGACCTTTGCGCTGTAACAGTGAGGTTCTGACAAAAAAGGGGCAAAAATAAAATAAAATCATACTGCATGTCATAGCAAAAAAGGCACTCCAATATGGATATTAATGGAAAAATAACCACGGTATCTTTACAACTAGATTTTTTGGTAGTACAGTTAAACCTGTTATAATGATCTCTTCACTCACGTACAGTTTTTGAACATACAGTTTAAATTCCTGTACTTACTCAAACCGTATCTGCTGTGGTCCTATGACTTACAAACTTCACAGCACAAACCAACATTCTAGTTTCAGGGATCATCTCTTTAAGTTTCGACCTTTTTTTGAAACTTCAGTTTTTTTCCCACACTTTACATCAGTTCAGTTTTAACTGGCAAGAGAAACATCTGCTTTTCTTGCTAAATGTATTTATTTTCTCATTTGGGAAATAAAAAAAGATGCACATGTTTTCATTTAGCAGAACCGAAAGAAAGAGAAAAAGGGGAAAGAATGTGGAAATGCCCCATGCACATATTGCATGAAGTCTAAAGTTAACCACAGCATTGCAGGATCATTTAAGGCCCTCCTCTCACATTTCTACTGCTGGGGGAAACTTTGTGAGATATTACGTAAATCCCAACTCAGCGTGCCTCAGCTATACAGGGTCAACAGGCTGCACTCTGTGCTTCCAGCTTGCTTTTTTGTTACAGAGGCTGCAATTAGCTCTCATTAACAAAAACATCCGTCTCCTGCGCACAAGTTTATGTGGTTTTCAGCTTTCTGTTATGTTGTGAGAGGAATACGCAATTTTCTTTTAGAAACTAAAACGGTTGCAGTTTGCAGCCTGTGTGAGAGGCAGACAGACAGATGTTGATCTATCTTGTTAGATAGTTCTTCTTGCCATGTTTTGTGAAGTTTTACCTAAGATAAGCTGTGTATTGCACAATAACAGGGCACAGGCATCAAATGATAGGAATGCTGGAACATCTGGATTTTGCCTGCAGTGAGCAGTTAAGAGGTTTATTTACAGCAGCAATCTGGTGGGAACTGAGGAAACAAAACTCTAAAATGCCTTTAAACAGAGAGTGAAGCAGACCTAAGAACCATCAGATCATTTACAGCAGAGCATTTTTAATCGTGAATGACCGTAACTCCTTGTGCATTCCAGAAGACTCAACTTCAGGGGTATTATCACCACAGGCATCCACAAATGGGTCACTCAGATTATGATTCCTGAACAGTTGACAGCTGGGCAGTAGAACAAAAAAACTCCACAGGCTCTTCTCATTAGTCACCAAACATTTTAAGCTTTCACTGTGAAGGATAAAACCATTTCCTAGAACCCTGAAAGGTAAAAGCTGAGTTTTGTGGCCATGGCCAAAATACACCAAAGTAAAACTTTCACAGCATCTCAAAATGTCCTTTTTAAAGTCCTCTCAGATCATGTTTTCTCACAGGTGGAGAAAATCTGAGATAATCTCCAAGAGCATATCTCTAGCTGAACAAGATCATAATTAATTTTGGACATTTATATAATGTACAACACTATTTAGCCACCCTTAATCTCTTTATATATCGCTTCAACAGAGCTAGACTTTCTTGTAACTTTTTAAAAGTGTCTTGAGCAAAAGTCCTCCAGGGTGTTTCTTTCTTTCTTCGGGTTTTTTTCCACTTGTTTTCAGTCGAGTTCATGACCATTTTCTGAAAAACCATTTTATTTGTTTTGCTGCTTTCACTGACCTATGCATCAGCTGACTATAAAAAATGCTCCTTACTCAAGGAATGGAGGTGCATTGTGTCTACACATAACACATAACTTCGCAAAGAACCTATTTTAAATATAATGTTCAGGCACTTTGTTACAACAAACCATGACCAGTCTGCCTGTTTTGCAACATCCAAAGAAGAGCTTTGAATGTCATTCAGGAACTGTTCACTGAAATGTCCACTGGACTTATCCCCCATCCACTGGACAGCAGTAAGATGAGCTAATCTGTTTTTCTGTCCCCAATGAGCTCATGCTTTTGTTTTCACGTGTATAACACTGATTCAGGAACACACTTTCAGGCATCATTTCATCACTTGCTGATATCTGTCAAAAGACTGGAACAACTACTGTCTTTTCTACCGTTCATGTTTGCTGAGTGGAGTGTGTTGTCTCATCATAAAAAAGCTGTCAGATCTAAATTTAGTGCAAACAATATCCAAATTTCTGCAAAGAAAAAGAAACTGAGTAATCACCACGACTTGTGGATTTCATCTTTGTTACCAACATGTCCTTTTGTTTATTTTGATCACCTCACATGTCTGCAGTTTGTCCCACTCATGTTCATAACTCATAAAGTGAGAGCAAAGGTCATTATCATGTGATGGCTGTTAAAAATACCATTCACCGTTTTATCGGCTTCCTTTCAAGAAAATCACATCTCAGATGTCGTGCTTGGACGAGATATATCCCTGATGCTAAATGTCAGAGGGGTTTATATGAATCTCACAGACAGCTAATTAAACATTGCTCTTCTGCTTTGGGTCAGTCATTGAAATTCGCTTCACTTCCTCATTCTCCTGATGATAGTCAAAGTCCACTTAGGTTTACTTGACAGCTGATAATGGGGGATTCCTATTCAGCTACAATCTGCCCACTTCTGTTTTACACCAATATAAAATAAAGAATTCCTTTATGTGCTTCAACAACCACAAAGGGGAAGGTCTGACACTTTTGTTGTGTCTTCATTTTGGATTTTTTTTTCTTTCTGCTTTTCTTCGCATGTCACAACCACAAATTTCTGACGCAGACATGCTGTTGTTTTATAGTTTACTCCATACATGTTTCACTTTTATAAAACAATTTCAATAGAAACCTGGTAGATGGGAAACCCCTAAAGCCTACATACTGCGTGATCTTAGCTTGTCCTGAACTACAGTGCAAAATTTTTATTATTTTTTTTACCAAAAATAAATAAATACATAAATAAATATGACATCCCAGAGTGGCTTACACTTTGTCCTGTGATGTGTTCATGGACAGATGTAAATAAAGTTGTAGTGCGGCTAACATCTAGCTAGCTCTAAGGAGTTTTATACAGTTTAGTGAAGGCTAAACAGGCTCTGTGGTGTTCATGGTCAATGTTAGGTTACATCCCAGGTGTCTTCGAGGGCCAGTGTCCTGAAACGTTTCTATGTGTCCCTGCTGCAACACATGTGAATGAAATTAGTAGGTCATTAGTAAGACTATAGAACTCGACTGCATGCTGAGGTGCTGACGTGCAGTTTATCCATTTGACTCATGCTACAGCAGCTCATGAATGAATGAACATGGTGCAACAAAAAGTACTTTTAGAAGTACATTTTTCCAAACACTTTACTTCACTTTTATTTACTTGAGTAGGATTGGGGGTTGCCACCACCATCAAAGAAGCAGCACAGGTCAGCTGATCACAGCCTGTACACAAAGAAAAATGTACCGGCACTCACAAAATAAGCTATTATGTAACTTATTACTGAGCAATTCTTTTGCCCTTGCAAAGCACTCAATTTTAGGATTTCCTCTTCCACCAAATCCTACTTTAACGCCTCTCTAACAGCTAAATATTAATCCAAGACAAACAGCGATGTCCTTTTGTTTCTGTTGATTTGTACAATATTAACAAAGCTCAGTAAAGGAAAATTTTAATAACGCTCAACTGCAACAAGCACTGGAGCCAAATTTTGGTAAATGTCAGAGCAGAAAACACTGCTCTCTATATTCAGATATAACCGTTGGCATAAAACAGGGTTATTTTGTAGAAACCTGGCCTAAATTGTACACACCAAATCTGTAAAAGGCTAGAAACCAGTCCAGCCTAAGCGTTCCTTATCTGTCACCTAGTGGATTATGGGAAAACCCTAATCTGCCTGCATCCTAAAGACTAAGAGAGGGTAGAACGGGATTTTTCCTGGTTTATTTTTAGTGAATCGTCATGTTGCATTTGGCAGAAGTGCTTACCTGAAGTCTGGGTAATTCTCTATTACAGGCTGCAGATGGTTCTTGATGTCTGATGTGTTTTTCTGTCCAATGATGTTGCTCAAGTCGTCTCCTACATGGTAGAGCCACTCATTATTCGACTTCTGTAAAAGACAAAAAATATCAAAACATTAAAACTGATGGAGTTGCTGCTGACCTTGAACATCCTTTGAATTTTGAATAAAACACATGACTACACAAATAAAGGGGCTGCACAGCAGAGGATTTCCTGTTATGCTGCTCATTGAGAGGAATGTGACCAGCCATCAAAGGCAAATACGCCACTTAAACATACACTTATACTGCTTTTAACATGAACGAAGGATCTGTGGACCAAAGATCAGGTCAGTATTTTGTATTTTGAAGCAAAAGAGGATGCATATTATGTGAAATGAAAATAAAGGACCATTTAGACATCATTCTTTGTTTTTACATTCATCAGGTCCCAAATAGCAAAGAGAAATTACAAATGCATGCCATGAAAGAGTTCAGGTCTTAGGAGGTTAAAAGTGTTTAGATTACTTGGCTAAAAATAATTAGAAACGTTCCACCTGTTCATTAAACCTGTTTAAAATTCAAAGTAGTTTGAAGGTTTACTGAATCATGACATGTACTTAAAAATACCTACAGCAATTAATTTGTATTTTACTTTTTATTTGCTTTTAGTGTTGATAGGGAAGTGATGACTTAATTACCATGTCCTCAAATAGATCACTGAGTTTATTCCACTGATGACGGATCTTGGTCGCGGCCTTCTCGTGTTTCCGATTTTTGCACGAGTAGTTACTCTTCATCAGCTGACCGATGTATTCTATCACCACATGGTAGTGCAGTTTGCTTGCAAACGCCTGTCTCCAGGGTAACAGAGTCACAAACACACATACACACACACAGAAAGAGGGAGTTAGGTGGCGGCATAACAGGATGGACGCAAAAAACGGGAAATGTTAGTTTGGAGGTGATAATGCATCGTGACCACCAGGGTTCAATTCATCTGAACTGACACCTTTTAATCTACCTATTCATTCTTTCCTGTTAGGATTCATGACACTCACAGTTTTTTTTTCTGCTCTTGCAGCATCCGGAGAAAAACAATGGGACAGCAAAATGTATTAACTGGAACTTCCGAGACAATCGATCTAAAATAAACAGGACTTCCCGATTTCATAGTAAGCATTAAAAAAACGTCTAAGTACAATAGATATTAGATGATATTCTGCATCTTTTGTTCCTATTTAAATCACTTAACACCCTACAAATAAAACCATAATTACCATAAAAACTTCTGTTGAAGGTAATTCCCTTCATGGTAACTGTCTAATCAGACTGGGACAAATGCCAGAAAATCCTTAGCCTTAGCAAGGGACTTGACTTTGGCAGGCAACCTGTCTTTATTCCAAGCGGCGGCCTTTCCTGTACTGTAAGTAAAAACATTTGGCTGTTAAGTTTTATAAAGTAGTTGGTCAACTCTGGACTGCCCCTGTTGACTTTTTTCCAGGCCATCTCCTCCTTCTCACCTTGGCTTGTGGTGGCATCATGAGACTGCAGTGCTGGGAAAGCAGCTTTGTCCGGCTGTAGAGTTGATCAAAGTCTTCATCGTTGGTGAGCCATTTCCTTGTCATCATTCTCCTTAAGTAAGACTGGAAAAACAACAAATAACACAGCCATTAATCACACAATGCCTTTGAGGGTTTACTCACGACAGATTATAAAAAGTCACATTTCAAGTTAACACCTGATTATTCTACTAAATAGGCTAAAAGTAAAAAAACAAACAAACCTCAAACCTCATATTAAAAGGAATATATTGAATGAGAAGCAGTTAATGGAACTACCTCCTCTCAAAGCCTACTTATATGCGTATTTATCTTCATCACAAAATCTAAAGTAATGTGCAATCTAAGGAGCTTGGAAAGAAAAGCGTCTGGACTTCTTTAAGTTGCTTGAAGATGTTTCACCTCTCATCCGAGAAGCTTCTTCTGTTCTAGGGTCAAATGGTGGAGAGTCCCAGATTTAAGCCCTGTGGGAGTGTCCCCCCAAGAGGATGATGGACCCCGTAATGATCCACTAACTAATAACACGAGCCAAGGTGTGGCTCATGTGTAGGTCACAATCAGCCAAGGTTTCGGGTGAGCTCATTGTGAAACCTAACCCCAGCATACCATGTGATTTTCTGAGGGCAGATGGAATCCTCAAAGGACAACGGCCACTCTTTCAAGGATGCCAATGCTCATATTTTGGAAAAAGAGGACAGATGGTTTGAAAGACGAGTAAAAGAGGCCATTTATGTCCACTGTGAGCGACCATCTGGGACTCTCCACCATTTGACCCTAGAACTGAAGAAGCTTCTCGGACGAGAGGTGAAACGTCTTCAAGCAACTTAAACGAGTCCAGATGCTTTTCTTTCCAAGCTCCTTAGACTACGATGACCTGGATGACTGAGAACCTTCACAGACAAAGTAATGTGCAAAAGTCCAAAATTTTGTTTTGAAGGAGCCAGACTAGTATTAAGTATTATTTCTCCACGCTTTCAGAAAGTCTTTTTCTTTGGCCATTATCTGTGTTTTCCCTCATTTTCAGTCCAGTCCTCGAGCCTCTTAACACTGACCTATGAATCATTCAAGCATAAAAAAGAAACCTAACTCAAGGAATGAACCATAGTTGTGGCTACACGTAACAAACAACTTAGAAATGAACACAAAAAGGCAACTGTCTGCACTTTAGTTTTAGTTAAAAAATACCAAAGATAAGTCAACATCTTAAAGAGCATTCACGTATTGTTCAAGAAGTCTGTAAAACTATTCCTGAAGACTTTTTAAAGGCTAACAGTGAGAGTGAGAGTTCAGGCTGTGTTGAAAATAACAGCAATCATACCAGATATTGACTTCCAAGCTGATTAGAATGGTACAACTGTAGAACTGAACAGCATGTAAGCCAAACATCTGGATTTAGCTTATATCATACTTCCTTGTATCTTTGAATGTTTCAAGAAAGTTACTTCTCACTTTAAAGACATAACATCTGGAGAAAGATTTTAGGAAAGTACTCTTACGCTTACTTAGGGGGTCATTCTGCATGAGTTTGTGTCTTTGAATATACTAAAACTTTCCACAATACCAAACGTTTTTGGTCTAAACACTCATAGCATCTAGTATAGTTGTGAATAATAAGTATGCAGTTGGTTAGATTTGGTAGGAGATGTTTGATTCATGCATGGTGTCAGCAAACGCAGCATGAACATTCACCCCTTTCTTAGGGGTTAGTCAGAGGCCGGTTATAAGAAGCAGCTGTGGCCTCCTCCTGGTCCCTGGCAATGTGCACTCATTCCTGTTATTCACAGGCTGTCTTTAAGTATTATAGATTGGATTCATTTCCCCTGGCAATTGTTTAAGCTGTGTGACTGTTAAAGGGTGGTTCTTTCTGTTGTTCCAGGACTACACACTGCTGCTGTCTTCCTTTAGCCTTGTTGTTGCTTTGTTGCTGTCGTGTTGGCTGGTATTGAACCTTGTTCTTTTAACTAATGTTTGTTAATAAAGTGTCTTAATTAATGGTTCGGTATTGCCAGCCCTGCTGCTTAAGTTGCTGTTTTCTTTTCTGCAGGTGTATATTTGTAGTTTTGTCTAAACTTTGTTCTATGAAATTGATTTGCCACGCCTCTGCTCGTTAGTAATGAGCCTGTGTGCCCACAACGTTTGCACTGGTTACTGTAATCTCTCCTGGGGTGTAACTCCCTCCCCAGGTGGTGCTGTCTGCACCATTTAGTTACCGGATTTCCTCCTTCTTGCAGCCACAGATACACTTTGCTAAATAACTAGCATTTAGCAAAGTGTGAACTAGCTGATAAGTTACCATCTTCATCCTTTTGTCCAAATATTGGTGCAACTTGGCGTGTTGTCTGCTGCTCTGTTTGGCCCTTTTTTTTTTCTTCTTCTGTGAATTTTCCCTAAGTGCTCTTGGCTATTACTGCAAGAAAGGAGGAATCCCCTTTTTGTGAGCTATTCTACTAAGTCCTGATGTACTTAATAGAGGAGATTCTGGGCTTTTTGTTGATATCTCATGTGTTTGGGTGGCCTGTTTTACTGTAGCTCCAAAGAGGAAGGAAATAACAAAAAAAAGTTAAATGGGAAGATTCCTTTTCCTCAGTTTTATATCCTGTACAACATATGATTCACTAGATTGCCGTACCTTGACATCTTCTTTAAACTGATCCTCCAGGTCTCGCATAAGCTTGTCAATCAAACTATCTACCGCTTTTTGAAAGCCGTTCACCCCATCTTTACAGGTTTCTTTGTACTCCTCCATGTGTTTCCTGCAGGAGAAAACAACAACAAATAAAAAAACTTGATCATCATGAGGTTGGATGGTGACAATATTGCCACATTTTCAATCAGAACTGCACTGGTGAGTCTGGTGAAGCACATCTCATTTGCTTACATTAATTTTAAGTAATTACTTGAGTATGTTGCATGTTAATTTCTGTCTTATACTACCTACAAGTTACACGTGTTTTCAAAATTACAGTTTTTTAATCAATTTTTCCAGACTTTTTGTTTTTTAATGAAGCACTTTGGGGCAAACCGTGAGATATATTTCTCTTCACACTTCACATCTCAATTCATTT
This sequence comes from Rhamphochromis sp. 'chilingali', assembly GCF_963969265.1. Taxonomy (NCBI): domain Eukaryota; kingdom Metazoa; phylum Chordata; class Actinopteri; order Cichliformes; family Cichlidae; genus Rhamphochromis; species Rhamphochromis sp. 'chilingali'. Next base: position 7,272,011 of record NC_137949.1, read on the forward strand.
AAATAACTCGCATGTTTTTACAGGGTAGGGTTGGTGTAATTTTATTTATATTTTGTTTTTTATTTTTCCCATTCCCTGTTTAATACTCTGCAAGAGTTGGTGTGTCCTGAGAGGGTTATCTACAGAGTTGCTACCCCCTCAGCTTCCTAACAGATGTACCTGTAAGTGTGAACATCCCAGGTGACGTCATTCTTTGGATTTACAAGATTTCCAGAAAACTATGACCTCAATTTCGACCTCAGTGAGATTTAAACTCATCTGATGGATCTAAGGCATCAGCACGGTGACGACAATCATGGTTACAATGATGATAATGATGTGAAAGCCCAGGGAGCCATTGTGTGATCAGGCTTTGGTTCTACCATCTGTGTTATTTAGGGGGTTTTTTTTGCCATTCATCCTAACCACCTCTTTTTACAGACTCTATATATCACCAGGATCTGAATTCTCAGACTGAATTCTCTGCAGAATGAGGACACCTCTGCCAATATGACGTATGCTTTTATTTCAGTAACATGTTGAATGTGGTCCTATCAGGTCTTTTTATCACTGCTATTCACTGTTGTTTTAGCCTGTTTAGGCATTTTGATTAAGCCATCTCCTAAACTTCCTGCAGAAAACTCAATACAGTGGAGCTGAATTATTATTTTTGTTTGTTTTTTTAATTAACTTTATCAAAGGCAGACACGGTGTGTCTTTTCCCTTAATGTGTCTCCAGTTCCCTGCATATTTCTAGACTTCCTTGTGTTTTCCCTGGCACTACAGGCAGGAAAAGTGTGTGTACTGAATCAAGCTTTCAAACAGGAATACTGGAGGGCTTTCCTAGTTTAAACATAACAAAAGGTCTGATGAGATTTCCCAGACAGACTTTAGCACTACATCTATTTCTCTTCCCAGTCCTTCCATGTACATATATGGAAAGAAACAGGCGGTGACAGGAGAAACATGAACACAGCAGGATCAGTAACAAAAGAGATAGCAGTAATTAAATCAAGCAAAGCCCAGCTAACCAAAATGATAGCAAAAACTTAAACTAAGCATGAAAATACTCCCTGAACAGATAGCAAATCTGTCCAGGGTATACCCCACATCGTGCCCTATGGAAGCTAGGATAGGCTCTAGGTTTAACCTGCAGCTACGCCTGCAGCTATAAATATAAAGTGTTAGAACCTTGATTAAATATCCCTGCAGAAACTGAGCTAACCAGCACAGCGAGTGACAGAAGCAGCTGGTGTGCCCGCAGTACTTTCTCTTTCTCCCGATTATACCACAGCAGCGTTTCACATTCAGAGCCCTGCTTCTCTGAAATCACGTGGATCTCTTTTTGCTCTGGCATATAAAAGCCTCTGCTGTCCCATCCAAAGAACTCCCACACTTGTGAGACTCAGCAGTCGTGGCACACAACAGAATTACTGTCCCGGCAGATATATGTCAGAGCTGAATATCTGCGAGATGACTCATCCAAGCACAAGACAACCATGAACTTCCGCTCAAGTCTGCACATTCGATTTTTTTGATTCATTTCAAAAAACTTGAATAAAGAGAATGACAGAATAGATTCTCTGTTATAAACATTAAACTGCTTTGTTACAATGAACAATACACATATTGTTTTCAGAGGATGGGTAATACATATTCAGAACCTACTGGCAGTCATGTTCGTCACACTTTTGGTTTTCTTGAGATAAATTGTAATGCTTTTTCTGACTTTAGGTAATATACCTTTCATTCGCTTTGATTTTGCATGCTTTTTTTTTTAATCAAAAAATCGGGACTAAATAGCACCCTGGTGCATTTTTTTTAATTAAAATTGCTCATAAATCCATCCTGTCTCTAAATCCACACGAGATGAATGAGCTGACAGATTTATTGGGGGGAAAAATGTGGCGTGAACCCTCTAGATAACCGTGTCACGACATGCTAAATCTGGCAGGGCATTCGTGAATGTTTTCAGGAAGTCACGTGACTTACTTTAAAGAAGTAAAGCTGTTAATGTATGTAATGCGATACTCTGTCCACAAAGGCTGGTGAGAGGTGCAATGCTGGCTGAACGCTTTTTCAAACCTGCAGAGGAAAGAAGAAGCTTCAGTCAAAAGATGAGGCGGACAGAGTTAAACAAGCCAGATAAATAACAGGGGTTTAAAAATAATAACATTTTGTGACATTTTGTTGTAAAGCAAAGTTACAGACTTTATAGGAAACAAACCCTCCAAGGGGGATGGAAAGATAACAGGAAAAAGTGATGTTTAAAATAATGAATGCATAAGAAGTGTTGTTAAAATGTGCAAAAGTGCAAAGAAAGGTTATTTATTAATCATAAATACACTAGGGGGATTTGCAGAAAGGCTGAAAAGTCATAGCTGCACGATGCAGAAAGTTTTCCATCAGCTTCGCAGCTCCAAGTAAATAAAAGGTCTTTTCTGTTTCAGCATGACAGCGCTTGTGTTTTGTGTGGGAGTCTTGTTATTTCCTTTTCACTGATTAATTCTGGTGTATAATCCTTTATTTTGATTATGTTTTGTTTCTTTTCTGTTATATTTTGGGTAGAATGTCTGCAGGGGAAGATGGAGGAGGGAGATTGCTTATACACACTGTGTGGGATGGGGACAAACACATGATCCTCAGAGGATTGTCTGACCAATCGAGGGGAATATTCTTGTATTGCTTAACATAACATAACATAACATAACATAACATAACATAACATAACATAACATAACATAACATAACATAACATAACATAACATAACATAACATAACATTACTGTCTGATCACTGCAAAAAGGTCAGCGTCCTGATTTTTCATTTGTTTGCTTTTTTAGGTGGATGCTTTCCTCTTCCTCATCTCAGTTCTTTATCACAAGTTATTTTAATCCAGTTGTTTTTGCTGTTCTCTTGTTGTGGCCATAATACCTTTGATCCCACCCTCGCCATGTGTACAGTGGGGGAAATAAATGGTTGATCCCTCGCTGAATTTGGAACTTTGTTCACTTCCAAAGAAAGGAAGAGTTTTGAATTTTCATGGTACTTTTCATTTTAATGAGAAGAGTCAGAAAAGCGACCAAAGTGATTGAAAATGCCACCACTGATCAAAGACATGGATTTAAACAACATCTGCACTACATGTCATGGTAATCAGACAGAAAACCATCTATATACTTGTGACTCACTTTAATGCCTGTGCTCAGTCACAAGAAATAATCCTCAGATTACAACACACCATCATAAGAAATTGTAATCTGGAGTTTATTTCGAAGCCACTAAGATAAGAGTAAAATCAGCTTGCTTCCAGGAGGGTGGAGTGAAATTTTTCCACTGAGATTCCTGTGGTAACGTGGCCTGTTAAATGTCTATGACAGATGGATAGATAGATGTGCTGTCTCTGTGTTGCCATACCCATTTGGGAACTGTTTCAACTCCTTGAGGCAGGAAGAAACCACTTTCTTTTCCAGCTGAGCATCAAGTTTGATGGAGTTTAAAACAAACGATTTCACGCTCTGTTGAGGAAAAAAACAGAGCTGGTACACAGTGTAAGGAAACAGAAGTTATGTGCTGCCACCCTATGGTGAAAACACTACATTGCAACTTGGAGGATTAAAAAAGAAGATCTGTTGGCAGAGAAATCTTCACTAATTTAAATAAATAAATGTGAGATTTTATCTGTATCTGATGGGTTTGATGTGTTTAGCATGTACCCATTATGTGCATTATGTGATATTTCAATAAGTACCGTTAGGATGTCAATGGGAAATGAAGAAATGGGGAAGTTGTCCTCCTTTTTAGGAGCTTTGCCATCCTTCCACACCTCTTCATTTTCAAGTTCAATGACTCTGCCCTGTATCATTCTCAGTTCCTCCTGCAGGAAGAGCCAAGCAGAGTGGAAGTCAGCATTAAAGTGCAAGCAAAACAGCTGTTTCAGCAACTCGTGGCAACATCTCTTCTGAGAACTATATCAGAAATGAAACCATTAGTCAAACATTTGCTGGGTGTAACCACTCAAAACTGATGCTTTGAGTATTTTCTTTTCTTCTATGCAAGTACAGTGAATATCTTTGTGTTTTTCACTAGTAAAAAAACAACAACTGTTAAATACAATAAGCAAGGAATATGTTTTTTCAGTAACATAAAAATCAATCAAGAAAATAACAAGCACTGGTAAAAAACCGTACACTGATAATGTGCTCAGTTATCTGTGATCTTGTTTTATTACCATGTCAATGGGTTTGACGCACTTTGAGAAAATAAATCAAAGGCTTTCGTTGTACTATTTTGTATACTCATGTTTTGGTTATGTGACTAAGTTGTGATCGAGGCAACTTGGTTAATGATTTTAAACAATCTGTTGAAGAAACTGCCTGATTCCTACCAAGGTTTTATTGTTTTATGTGTCTTTAACTGGAAGTTTAACAGTACTGTGCATCAGACTGTGAACTGAAAACTTGCAACTACATCACAGATGATTGACATCTTCACTGTGTAGATGGGTTAATTATCAGAGGATATGCTTTCTCCAATACTCCTGAAACAGAGCTGCAGACTGAGGTCTTTATTCTCTGGGAGGTTGTTACCATGAGTGTTAGTGACCTCTGTCACATTAAAAAGTCACCTGACCTGATGTTATTCTGAAGGCAAGATTGTAGCTGGTTCAACATCAGTGTGCTCAAACTGTAAATGTGTTTTATGGCATGAATGTTAAAGCAATAAAACCAAACAAACCTCTGGCCTGTAGTGACTGACATCATGTAACCAAGTTAATCACTAAACTTCTAATCTGATTGAATGTTGGAGGTTTACTGCAACTTATCCCACCATTACTGAGAGGCTATCTGGCATGTAGACAGATTGATAGTACTCTGTTACATTTCTTCAAAACAATCTCTCTTTAAATATTTAGACTTTTAATGCATATTCCCCCAAATTATTCAATTTTAGAAGAAAACAACAGCAGAAAATACCTAGCGACAGACACCTTTTGTTCCTTCACATATGCAAGCCATTTAGCAAAAACTGCATTTCTATAAATAACCACTTGATGGCCACTTAGCTCCTGTGACATCACACACTGGTTTGTGAGTGTGATGGATTTTATGTGGGGGTTTTTTCAGTGTACTATCTTGCTGAATGTATATGCTAGCACTAATTAGGTATCTATATCTACATAATTGATAATTTGGTATCTGAGTCTGTGTGTACGGGCTCACTATGCTAACCCAGCTAGCTAGCATTTGTTTTCAGCCTAACCTCTCTTTCCATGGTTTCCATTCATCCACCAATCCATCCATCTATCCACACTTCCACCCTAACCCTTCAGAAGTTCTACCCAGGTCATAAAAGCCAAGACAGCTAAAGCAAACACAAATGGTAATCCACAAACCAATGAATCAATTATACATAATTGATTCATGTCAAGTCAGCTCAGTTTAGGTCATGAAAGTCACAAAACCAGTTAGCAGATCTTTTAACGTGACATTATTCTTAAAGTGAGGCATAATAAAGACATATAGTAATGAAGTGTGTGCTTCATAATATCTCAATGGTCTTTTAATTCAACTCATTCTCATAATTACACAAAGAATAACAATATGAAAGACTAAAATTTCATCTATGGATGAAATTCCAACAAGAAACACATTTAAAAGTCTGTGTGTTGTGAGTTCAGTGTGAGCGCCTCACCTGCATTCTCCTGCAGTACTTCTCTTTCACTTGTTTCAGGAAGTTCTCCTCAAGCTGCAGATCAGTGCTTTCATCTTGGATGTCTGGCTGCAGAGACAGACTTCCCATGATCCTCTCACTGTTGGAGTGAAACAAGATGCAGTTCACAACATTTTGTGGTACTAAGATCGGCCAAAATACATTTTCCTACCTGTGATGTTGAAAATAAAACGTTTAAAAAAATCTAACATAAAATCCAATTAAATACATTCAGTAGTCCTTTGCACACTGCAATGCAATATTGAATGAGTGTATTTGCTTTATGAAAACCATGTTACATTATGGTCTGTGTGCGATATACTTTATGAAGAGGATCCTATTTTACATAATCTGTGAAAAATGTGGTCGTGACCTGATTTTATTTTTCCCATTTTGGCCTCGAGAGTGTTGTGCTTCTTTTTTATCAGATCAGCTGTTTATTTTTGGTCTCCCAAATGTTGTTCTGAGCACAGGTTTATTTTATGTTTCCCATGCCCTGATTCAACAAATAATGTCAGCACTGCCTACCTCACTCACGCTCGCAGTCCTGCTTTTGTGTTGGGTATTATTAAAACGGCTGTCTGCACCATGTGTGAACACATTTTTATGTGGACAGTGAAGATGTGGTTTTAGGTGCCTTCCCCCTGTAAATCTGAGATGATAAAAAAGCTGCAGGAGGACATGCAGACATACTTTTCCCTTTTATAATGTTTGCATAACACATCACGCCTTCAAAGAATCCGACTGAGGAGTTTATTGCATATCATCTGTCTCTGTTTGCTGTATGCAATCATTACAAAGGCTATCTGAATTCAATTTAAATCACAAAATACATTTTCTGTATTCTATGTATATTCCAAAAAACACCTGAATTCACTTATTCTCTTCACCATACTAACGTAATGATGGGAGATTCATAAAAAACTATAAAGAATAGCCTAAATCACAGCAGCAGAGGCAGAGTTACTGAAATATGGAGACTTGTAGAGCTGAGCTTTTCTGACCTTCACTGCCCAACAAACACCCACAGCTTTCAGATGCAACACCACAAGTTTTTCACAGTTTTCTAGGTTTCAAACCTGAGGAAACACAATGCTGGTGATTTTTTTTTTACTGGCTGCAATCATCAAATAAAAAAGCATTTTAATATGTAACATATTTTTAAAAAAAGCTCTTTTCATTTGTGGTAGGATGGGTTGTGCACTTACTGGATATGTCACGGTCCTGGGTCGATGCCCCAGTGTTTTGTGTATTTTGAATTGTCATGTCATGCCATGAACTCCCAGTTTAGGTCAGTCGTCCTAGTTTGAGTTTTAATTTTATTTGTAGTGCTCGTGTATTGTGTTTTTCAGTTTGTTTTGCAAATAAAAACTGCTGCCTTTAAGTTAAAAATACCACCTGAGAGTCCTGCGTTTGGGTCCAATCACTGCCTGCCACACAGAGAACCATGACAGGAAATGTGCCCATCATCTGACCACTTTTAATGCTTGTCCTTTTTCGACAACAGATCTAGAGCTTTATTGAAACAATGACTTTAAGGTTTTTTTTTAAATTTAATAATAAAAAGAAAACATAGTTTTAAATAAATCTATATAGCATTATTATCACTTTGGCCTATCAATTGGCCTTAAAGGAGAGGTCAGAGGTCAAATGTGACATGATATTTAAAATCTTTATACATTATTTTCAATATGTTGACAATACATATACATGTGAGATATACATGAGAAATTTTAAGGCTCTTTGTCAATTTTCCACCAATAAATCATTAACTTGACTTTGAAAGTGGATGTATGCCAAATTTTAATGGATCGCTAACATGATCACAGTAAGTAAGTAAGTACAGTAAGAATGACACACAAATGCTACCAAAATAAAATCTTCTTGGCAGAGTACGGTCTGTCAACAGTGCAATGTGTGACTGGCTAAAATGATGCATAACGATTGTTTATAGGGTACTCAATTTTGTAGCTGCTTTCAACAAACTATGTTTGCAAGGCTAATGACAAATGTCATGTTGGACAAAGACGACTGAACGCTTTTGAAGCTGTACAGCATCAGAGTTAGAAATTACATTACAAAACTACATTACAATAAGTAACTGCATGTCAGTTTTTGTGATCACACCACAATAAATAGAAAATACTGTTTAACATCATTCTAAAAAGTGAAATATAATGCACAAGAGTTCATTTCAATTTTGTCTCCATCTATTTATGTACTGTTTTGGCTGAATAGGAAATTCCTTTGAGAGGTGTCCTTGAGGAAAAACAACAGCCCTATTTGAACAATCTACCCACTCACCTCTTGTACTTGTTGATGATCCAGTCCAGCAGACCATAGAAATCCTTCAGCTCCGTCACCTGCTGCTCCAGCTTCTTCAGGTGCTGTGCAACGACTCTGTTATAACCTCTCACATAAGTGCTGAAGACTTTAAAACTGGGTGGGTAGGACCACCGCAGTTCCTGCTTCACATTCTCTAAGTCCTCCACAATGACTTTACCCAACAGACCCAAGTGAACAGCTAACCAGGCGGAGTTCTGCTCTACTCTGTCCAAGTGAACACTCTGCACCTTCACCTGCACACCCGCACTAACCGATTCCCTCCAAGCGTCCATCCAGCTGTCTTTCAGGCCTCCTGGTTCTCTTAATCTCTTCTCTTCCTCCTGGATGACGCGGGCCATTTGGAGCAGCAGCTTCTTGTTTTTGTCGGAGAGAGGGTCGCACACTATGTCGCTGACCTTTTTCCTCATTGTTCCATAGAGAAGGTTGAGGTCTTTTTCCCTTGTGGCCAGCTCCATAGCTGAGCCATCGGAGCACGACTCTGGCTGCTGGTGAAACTCCTGCCGCAGGGCGAGCAGGTTCAGGTGAGCCTCCTCCAGCTCCCCCGTCTCTATCAGTTTGTTGATCTCCATCACTGTGAGCAAGCAGAAGTAATCGTATCACCAAGGGCTTAACAGAGCTCCTGTAATCAGTTATGTCTCATTATGAAACCACAATGGTAGAAATCAGAGTGTAGTGCTGCTCCAGTCAACATAAACGCAGCAAAAAAAGCCAGACTTCAGTAGACTTATTGCAGCTCATTCAGAAACAGTAAATCCAGAACAATTCATCACATCAGGTGTCACATCGTTACACTGGCTTGATGCTGCTTGATGTCAAAGAATTTAATTTTAGATTTACGGTATAATCCTTGTAAAATAGGATTACTGCTCATTTTTACTGGATATCATAGTTAAACAGCAAAAGTTAATAAAGTAAAAGTTCAGAAACATCAAAGATCTTTAATTTTACCCTGTAATGAAACCTACCTGCAGCTTTTGTGGAGATGGTGAGTTGGAATTGGTCTCCTGCTATAGGCTAGCAAAGAAGGCTGTTGCAAATTGCAATTTCAGCTGCTGGTACAGTATCCTGGCACACTTGCATACCAATGAAATTAAATAATGTTGAAATATCTGAATTAATTTTAAATGTCTAAAGTCTTTTTTCTTAAAGTGGAGGCAATGTGTTTTAGAATAAGTAATAATTTTTATTTTAAATTTAGATAATTAATATAAGTGTTTTGTTTATATACTGAAGTAATTTTTAGGTAGTAGTCAGTTATGCTATCTGTAGTAAGCTATGTTTACTAACTAAATATGCCATTACCATAGCTATGCTGTGCTTTGGAGGTAATCCTTGATTCTACACGTTTGATGTGAAAAATTATGACTTTGAAGGTTCTTCGTGAGATTAATGGGTTTTAAGGTTACTGAGAAATTATAAAGAAATGTCTGTGAAGGTTCTCAGTCATCCAGGTCATTGTAGTCTAAGGAGCTTGGAAAGAAAAGCGTCTGGACTTTTTTAAGTTGCTTGAAGACGTTCCACCTCTCATCTGATAAGCTTCTTCAGTTTAAGGGTCAAATGGTGGAGAGTCCCAGATTTAAGCCCTATGGGAGTGTCCCCAAAGAGGGACATGGACCCCTATTGATCCTCTACTTTCACACCTTGGCTTGTGTGATTAAGTAGAGGATCAATAGGGGGTCCATGTCCCTTTCGCTTCATTTTGCCACTCTCTTTTATATTTCTCTTTTTTTCTTTGTCTCTTGTGCCCCTTGCTTCATTTTTCTCTCTTTCCGTTACTTCTTTTCTCTTTGTTTCTTTAAATTACGTCTCTATCTCTCTGTTACCCTATCACCTTGCCTTTTGTGGATGTGCTTAAGGCTCTTCGCCCTTATGTTGCTTTAATTTGTGTTATTTCGCTGCTCTGTTTTGATTTTTATATGACTCTGCTCTTGTTGTAGAAGCCTGATAGACTTTGTTTCAACACATTCTGCTTTCTCCAGACAATCTTTTGTGAGTGATTTTATTTTTTAATTGGATCTAAAAAGCTGAATCTTCAAGTGACACGCAGGACAAGGTTCATCATTTTGGTTTCTGGCAGCAGACACATCTCTGTATTTGTCCTGCTAGACCTCAGTGAAGGGTTCAATACTCTCGACCATAACATTTTACTACAGAATGCCATAGGTATTAAAGATACTGCACTGCAGTCGACTGAATCATGTCTAATAGACTCCAGTTTGTTTATGCAGTCTTCTTCACAAAGGCTAATTATGGAGTTCCACAGGGTTCTGTGCTGGGACTCAATCTGTTATACATCATTCCCAGGCAGTATTGTTATAATATCATTTTCACTCCTATGCAGATGATACCTAACTGTATCTATCCATGAAATCAGATAACACATACCAGATAGTTAAACTGCAGGAGGTTATTAAAGTCATAAAGGCAGGTAAAAGAGACGATCCTGGTTTTCAGGGAAGCAAGGAAGTTGATGTTGCTGGTGTTACAGCATTATAATAGTTAACGAGCTTGTCAATCATTTTCATAGAGTCCCTAAATAAGAAAGAGATTATAATTCTCTTAAATCCATCAACTTATTCTTAAGAGTAGAAGATGCCACCATCACTGTTTTTTAACAGCTAAACCAGTGTCCCATTTATGAGACTGGATTTGAAACTGTGTCTACAGATAAACTGACCCTCTGTTATTTACATGACAAAGGAAGCTCTTATCATTGGCTCTGTCTGTTGCGAAAACAAACAGTAAAGAGACAGATCCAGACTACAGCGTGGCATGTATACACAGAAAACATGTTAGGGGACATTCGAGACACGGTGCTATTCTGCCTTTTCACTTGTAGGTGGAAAAATTGTTACAGTCAAAAATGTGCTATATGAAGTCACAGTCAATTTAAACCAACGTGAACATGTAGTGGAGACTGTACCTGACAGTGGTGTGAGGGGGATACTTGGCAGTACGTAGCAATCTTCGATCTCTTCTCTAAGAACCTCCTCCTCCTCTTTCTCCTCCATGTCTTCCTCCACTGAGGCCTCAGAGATGGAGTTAGTGGAGACTTTATCAGTATCCTTCTTAGTAACCATTTTCAGACTCCGACGAATGGATGCTCCTCTTTTCATAAAAGAATTACTGAATTTGGAAGTACCAGGATCTAAAAAAGAAAAGTTTGATGATTTCAGGGTGTTTTGTTATCCTCCCTTTTCTACAGGCATAGTTTTAAACTCAGCAGCAAAAAGCCGTAAGTTTATATGCTCCACTATAATGGCAATTTGTAAATGTGCAGATTTTAGGCACTTTGATTTGCTCTTTCACATAGACATATATTATTACCTTTGTACGGACTATAAGACTCATTTTTGGGAAACAGAGCAGTGTGTTTACACCTTACAGTAAAGACTCATATTTACATGTCTAAAGTATAAGGCGCTTACCAGTTCAACTTAGAAGGGTCTGGGTGAAAACCTAGGGGAACTTTGAGCAACAGATAAATTCTAAAGATAACTATTGCTTCACTCACCTCACATGACATCAAGTTGCTGTTTTCCATTGAGGAAAACTTGTATATCTGGTATTCTACTTGGCATAGCTGTCCTTCAATCAAGTATTCTTTGTTTGTACTTTTCTGTTTTATTCCTTGTTCTTCGTATTAGTATTTTTGCACCAACAAGGTGATTACCAAAGATGTACTAGCTGAAACCATGACATATGTTGTGCAGTGTGTCCTTTAAAAAAAACTGGAAGAAACTGGACCGATTTTACTGTTTTTTTGCTTGTTTGCAAGGAAGTAATCTTGAATACGAAAGTCGATGAGGGAGGTTTTTAAACACTTGACACTTTTTATACTAGTCGTCTGTGCATTTATGATGTATGTTTAGATGTGAAAACATGCTGGTCAACCAGCAAATAAAATTCTGAATCCAAAGTGTTAGACATGAATTTAATAATGCAGTTAATACCAAATGCTTTATTCACATCATTTTGTGGGCTCGTCACTAAGATCAAGTAGTATTTGTACTTGTTTTGTATTTTATTTTATTTATTTATTTTGCTTTAACAGAAATCAGTTTGCCAGGAAAATGAGGGGCCAGAATAATCAGTCATATATCTTAATGTTACACTTGTAAAAAGAAATAGCAGCTTTACCTGAATACATTACTTCCAACTATAGAACGCTGATCTTTCTAGAGTAGATTATTAGTAGTAAATTTGTAAATACTAAAAAAATATAGGTAGCAGTTTAATATTTTAATATTGCCAGTATGTAGCAACATTGATCTAGTATTAAAGTTAACATTTTACCTGTCTTTGATCGTGTCAGTGGTTTGGATATGCGAAAAGAAGCATCTGCCTCATCATCATCTTTTTTCTGGTTGTTCTTCAGAGGGGTGGCCGGAGAGCCGGCGCTCAGACCTGACAGAGAGGCAAGAAGAGCACATCAGTAGCAGCAGAAGTTTCTCATAAACTGACTCTGGAGTCCTTAGTTTAATAAAACAAAGAAATTTCTCTTTGTGGTGTCACAGGGATATAAACTAAAGGTTATATCCATTTATGTGGGTGTTTGTATGTGCATGGCTTTGGCAATGCTATTATGCAATCTGAAGAATGCAAAAAACTGTAAGCTGTGTTAGAAATAAAAGTTCAGAGTGCTAGTGCCTAAAAAGCTGCCTCCTAATGAGTTTCATCATTAGGAGACAGCCTGACCTGATTTCTGATGAGATAATGATTTACAAATAATCACATAACTTGTGCCAAATGTTTTGGGATGGTTGTTCTGTTGCATGACCCGACTTCAGCCAAGTTTTAACTGTCGGGCAGATGGGCTCAGATTACACAGAAGTTCAATGACTGCAAGGTGCCCGGATCATGTGGCTGCAAAACAAGCCCAAATCATAACCCCTCATTCACAAGTGAGAGTTGGTATGAGGTGATTGCACTGACTTGCTGTGTGTGGTTTTTTCCAAATGTGGTCTTGTGCATTGTGACAAAACATCTTTTTTGCAGTTTCTCTGAGAATTGCACGGTCAGACCTTGGGGTGAATTTGCACACACACCTGGACGCTCCAGGACTACACGCCCCCCTGCGAAAACTCTCTTATCTACACAAATAATCTCTTTGAATGTTTAATCAGTTAATTAATGTTCATTCTTCTCCTTCTAAAATGAAGCTTGGACAAACTGCACATCAGCAGCAGCTTTAAAACAAGCTTTTAGTTCACTTTAAAAATAGATGAAAAGGAGGCTTGATGCTCCTCTGAACTCCTGACCTTTGCTAACAGTGAAACATGACAACATGGATCTAAATGAGGCCCGATTCTGCCTCGTCAACAGAAAATTTCTAAGAGGGTGCCATGAAAAGAGAGGCAACTCCTTTCCTGTGAAGCAATGAATTGCTTTTGTCAAATTTCCCAAATTATCTACATTCAAACAGCTTTCCTACTAATTAGTTGATTTGATGGCCAGGACAGGACTTTATTTCTAAAGTCTCACATGTACAAACGGTCAGAAATCACCACAGTGAAGTAAAATTAGACGTTTATTCACAGGGAAAATCACAAGCAAATTCCACGTGTTGCAGGATGAAATTATTATTAAAATGTCAGACCTGAGGGGAAGGATAACTGTAACCATGGCTCAAATTGAGGTAACTTGGAGCTGTGGACAGACCTGTACAGACCTGTAGAGTGGTTTCTTCCACCCTCTTGCACAGACTGAAAAGTTCAGCAGTAACAAATGGGAGTGGGCAATAGCTAAATATGTTTTATCCACAAATCCAGAAAATAACTGAAAACGTGGGATTTTGCTCATTTTATTAAGAATTTATATTTGTATTATTATTATTGTCAGGAAAGGGAGCAGTGTGTTGACATCTTACAGCAAAGCCTCATGTTTCTAAAGTGTGACCTGTTTAAAGTGTCCTCAGGCTAAAGTCAGGAGAACTTTGAGCAAAGCATGAACTCCAAAGGTAATTATTGCCTCACTCACAACACATGACATCAGCATGCTGTTTTCCATTTCTGAAAGCTGGTGTTGTTTGTATTCTACTGAGCATAGCTGCGCTTTAATCAATTATTCTTTGATTGTACTCTTCTGGAGGTACACTATAGTGTAGTATATTCATCGTTGAATCATGATGTTTTTGGTTTATATGCTAAATGACATTTCATACACATCTAATCAGATAAAAGTAATTTATCTACCTGATACTGAGCCAGACTTTCTTAAAGTGCATCCAGGAAGTATTCACAGTGCTTCACTTGTTCCACATCTTGCCATGTTACAGCCTGATTACAATGGACTCATTCATTTTTCAACTCAAAATTCTACACACAATGCCGCCAATGCAGTGAATGAACATCTAGAAAGAAAACACTATCAGTCATGTACTATGTATGTTGACAAAGAACAGAAAAAAGGCCACCAACATCCAGAGAAGAGCTCTGAATATCAAGAAACCTGGAGAACTCTTCCTGAAGGCTACTTAAAGAAATTACAAAACAAACTTTGGCTAAGAGTTCAGGCCAAGCTGGAGAGTAAAAGGTGGCCATGCCATAACAAATACTGATTTTCATGCTCATTAGAATTGATATAAAATATAAATACAAATACTAGCCTCACATACCACATTTTCATATTTTTTGCACAAATTCCAATAAATCTCTGGAGCAATTTTCCACTTTCCTTGGAAAATATAGACTTTTGCACAGTAATGCATGGTCCTGCAGTCCTTCTTTGAGCAAGGAAACATTTTGTTTGACATTTGCTAAGATACTTTGATCAAACGGATATATTTGCGTTTTGGCCCTTTCTGCCCTTTTCCCAGACAACTGCTCCTTTCACCTTTGCATACTCTCTTTAAAATAGCACCCACATCTGAGGGGAATGACTTCACACGATCTTTCTCCTGGGCGCTCATGGGAAAAAATGTAAACAAGCATTAATTAATAAGAGCTAGGACACAACATTATTTATGTTTTGTGAGAGGACCTTTTTAAGAGAGATAGCGAGGTGTAAATTATCTGTAAGATCCTCTTGGCTCTTCTTTTGACCTTGAGATTCCACCTGTCTGCAAAACCTGCTTCACAGCAGATTTTATTACAGCCATGAGGGTACTCACTGGGTGACGGAGGTGGTGGTGAAGCCGCAGAATCTGACTCATTTGTAGGTGTATCTGATTTGGACGTGACCTTTGATCCCTTGACAGATGACAGAGGACTCTTCTGTGTTGCATGCTGGATGCTCTTTCTAAACGATCGCAGCCTGCCCAACTTTGTGCCGCCATCGGTCGACAACTTCTCATCGCTCTTGATGGACCCGTTGCTCTTGAAGGACGCTCTGTCCTCGCTGGGGCTCTCGGTAGACTTTTCCATCATTTGCGACATCTCATTTCATTTACTACCCAACTGCGAGTGAAAATGTAAAAGAAAAGTTGTAAGGACAAAATGTCTCTCTGTGCCGTGCCTTTGCTCTACAAGTGAGCATGTGTGTGAGTGTTTAATCATTGTGACTGCTGAGAAAATAAATGGGTGGAGGAATTTTGTTGACTAATAACACATGAGCCAGCAGTTTTCATAAGCACCCAAAAGACACTGCAGATTAAAATTAAAACTGCTGTATCTGCAGGTACAGGCTGAACTAAAGAAATTCCCCTGTCTCTCTCTGGCTGTTTTTAAAAAACAACAACAACAACAACAACAAAAAACTAAAACCAAGGAGAGGAGTTCAATATTAAAGAAGTCAGTCAATGAACAAAAAATGGTCAGTGACTGTTTTGACAGATGCTACATGTTTGATGTAGCTCTGGACCAATGTACAAAAAATGACATCCAAAAATGTCATTTGGATATTTGCAGAGTCATGAGATAAAGAAAAAAAACCTAAAAACAATCACTTTTTATTCAAGACATTATAATAATAATAATTCTAACTATGTGTTACATGATCATGACTTGACATGTCTTCATAATTTACTAGAAATGACTGCAGCGACTAAAATTCTATAACTTCTGATGTGGATTAAGAAGCAGAGGTCAAACCTCCAACAACTCTTTTACTATATGTGCATATAGATGCCAAAAATATGCTACTTGCTGAATGCATTCACAGTATATATATATAGTGATTTTATTTTATTACATTATATTATTTTATATAATAAAGGTTTGCTACTAACAATGACCGGATGAGGGGGAAAGAAAAGTCAACTTACCTCTGGCCGATTCCTCGGTTAATAAAACTTCCGCTGTTTTTGTGCTTCACTCTTTATAGCTTATTCGGTGCTTTCGCTTTCTTAAATTTGCATTGCTGGCATGAAGGCAGACAGGAAATCTTTACCGTCAGCTGTGTCTCTGTAGGAGAAAGTTTTTTAAAAAGCCGGCGGTAAAAGCACAAGGTGAAGCAGGCGAACTAGCTTCTCTGGGCACAAGGACAAGCCAGAGATCACCTTCCAGTGAGCAGGTTTACGGACTGAAAAAACACACACAGAGAGACCTCTTGTTAATGATTAAACGGACATTTAGTCAGCGGGAGTGTCGGTCGCAGCACAAGCTGAAACCACTGACCGACATTTTTTTTTTACTTTTCCCAACACCCTGATCAGTTTACAGGAAGATTTCCCCCGAACACACACAAAAATCCTACAGCCGCGTTGCCCCCATCAGCTCATGTTTCAAGGTTAAGAGTTTAAACCTTGCAGTGGTGCAACAAGCGCTCATTCTGTACGTAAGAGCGCAGCAACGAAAAAGACTCAGAATTTAAATTGTAGGGGAGACCGGGGATAGTTGTAACGTGGGTCAGTTGTAACACTTCCAATTTCTCCAATCAGGGCTAAGTTTCAAATGATGTGACTCATCCTGTGCATGCCCAACTCAGTTCTGCTATCACATGTGAAAAATCAGCACATTTTGTCAAACACAGACAATTTAACACGAAAAAAAGTAATTTGTATGCCAAAAAGTAAGTTTTTCTACTTTATTTCAATTTCTAATAGCATTATCTGCTTTGCAGTTAAACTCATCAAACTTAAATTATGTTATTTGTATGTCTATGGGGATATATTCTGTGTAGGTCTTTAGAGCTAGTGTTTTAGCCGTTGGCTGTAATGTTAGCTAGTTCATGGCTATAGGAGTCTGGGTCAGTTGTAACAGCAACAGTCTGGGTTAGTTGTAACAATAATGCAGATGTTACAACTTACCACACTATTACTTTAACTTATATTAAACAAGTTGGGGCAACGACATCAGCAGAGAGAGGTTCACTGGTCGCTTTTGTATATGTGGTTAATGCCATTGGCAACACAATTACTTCACTGTTTGTGTTCCCACACATACATTATGCAGACCACTGTGTCAGAGATGGACCAGTAGGAAGTACTGGTAGTGGAAATAAATCAGGATGGGTGCAAGAAACAGATTTCCTCATCTTTCTGAAGCACTTTGCAAACCACACCAAGGTAAGCCATGATAAAAAGTAAAATGGAATTGCGATGCTGGTGAACAACTACATTTTTTCAGCTTCATTGTTATGTTTAACATTGGTGCAAGAGTTGTAGGTTATAATGCTCACTGAGCCAATGAGGCCAAACTCAAGGAAGACCAACCAAAATTAATGAAATATTCAGTTGCAGAAAATTCCATATTTTGTCTTTTTTGGGGGGGTTGGAATATGTTCAAAAGCTAGATTTCTGCATTCTGTCACACACACACAGAGCTACATAAATGGCTCTAAGTGCATTCATGTGTTGAATAAACAGAGATTACATGTTAATATTTTGTCAGTACCCTTATTTCATTGTGTTACATTTCACCCCAGGATATGTTACAACTAACCCAGACTATGGGGTTAATTGTAACATTTCACTCTTTGTGTTTGAGACCATACCATGCAATGGGTAATTGTGCTGCAGAGAAAATAGCTGCACTATTTAATAGCCGACACATGTAAATACTTTGCATTACATTTTGAATCCACTACCTTAAACGAGCTCCAATTTACAGACAGAAATGTCAAAAATGTTACAACTATCCCCGGTCTCCCCTACTGGGACCACTTATCCACGGAGCTTTACTTACTCAGGACCCAAACTGACGCATCATTAAATATTTCTCTTGCATAACCTTTGGCTATGTTCAGGGGCGAATCTAGATACGAAGCTTTAGAGGGCCTCAGCCCCCAGCCACAATGCCAGGGTTAGTGCTCTAAAATTAATATTAATGGAATATACTTCTTTCAAATGTAGTCAGCTCTTTCCACATTTGCAATTTCAGTAGAATGTCAACTTCAAAAACAGCTTAAATAGCTGATGACATATTGCAGTGTCTAAAAATAATTCATAATAAATAATCACAGATTTAAATATAATAAACAGCTTTAAGGTGGAAACTTTAGTCTCAATCATTTTGACCAGAGTTTTCCAAAGTAAAGAACAACTTGTGAGGAGAGCACAGCTTTTTTTCAATCTCTTAAACACATGGAGGTCAACCAAATCATTAGTATTTAGTATTTAGTATTTATTTATTTATTGTCATTGTCAAGAACAATGAAATTGCGTTTGGGGCTTCCATACAACCCAAAAAAAAGAAGAAAATAATAAATACCCCTTAAAACCCAAGTGTACATATTTAACCCAGTGTGACTCCAATGCAATAAGACAATCCTTAGCAATAATGTTCGTAGAAATTCAGACAAAGACCTGAGAAACATGACAAAATACAACAATGCAACCCATTCAATATTATTGTACTGTGAGATATGATATCAGATATGATAGTTATCTATTTAAGAAAGGGGGGGGGGCAGGAGGGGGAAGAGAATAAAGATATGATGCACCAATGCAGACCAGTTCATTGCTATTAAGAAGTTGGATATGGTTATTGTCCGTGAGAGGGGGGCAGAGAGTTCAGGAGCCTCACAGCCTGTGGATACAGGCTGTTGGCCAGTCTGGATGTTCTGGCCTGTATAGACCTGTACCTTCTCCCTGAGGGCAGCAGATGGAAAAGGTGGCGCGCAGGGTGATGTTGGTCCCGCAGGATACTGTGCACCCTCCTCAGACAGCGAGTGGGGAAGATATTACTGATCTCTGGCAGACTTGTTCCAATAATTCTGCCAGCTTCTTTCACCACCCGCTGGAGTGCTTGCTGATCGGCCTTGGTGCAGCTGGGGAACCACACTAGAAATCCATACGTCAGAACGCTGCTGATGGCACAGTTGTAGAAGTTCAACATCAGAGATCTGGGAATGTGTGCGCTCCGCAGTCTCCTCAGGTAGTAGAGGCGCTGTTGGGCCTTCCGTACAACTGAGGTGATATGGTTGCCCCAGGACAGGTCCTCGGTCACAGTTACCCCCAAGAATTTAAAACTGCTCACCCTCTCCACCGCCTCACTGCCAATGAAGAGAGGCAGATGGTTGTTATGACCCCTCTTCCGGAAATCTACAATGATCTCCTTGGTCTTTTTGGTGTTTAAGACCAAGTTATTGTCGTGGCACCATGACTCTAGTTGTTGCACCTCTGTCCTATAGTTTGTCTCATCATTGTTGGATATAAGTCCGAGCACTGTAGTGTCATCTGCAAACTTAACAATGAGATTGGACGCGCAGGAGGAAATACAGTCATGGGTGAAGAGAGTGTATAGCAGAGGGCTCAGAACACACCCCTGAGGGGCACCGGTGTTGACCACAAGGGTGGAAGAGGTGTTCTTACCCACTCTGACACTCTGTCTACGGTTAGTGAGGAAGTCCACAATCCAGTTGCACAGAGAGGAGTTAAGTCCCAGTTGGTGGAGTTTGGGACGGAGTTTGTATGGCCGGATGGTATTAAAAGCCGAGCTGTAGTCTACAAAGAGGAGCCGTGCATAGGTGTTCCTGTGTTCCAAGTGCTTCAGTAATGTGTGCAGCACTGTGGCGATCGCATCCTCGGTTGACCGGTTCTCCCTGTATGCAAACTGGTGCGAGTCCAGGGATGGTGGAAAAGCAGCTCTGATGTGTTTAATGACCAGTCTCTCCAGGCATTTGGCGGGAATGGGGGTGAGTGCCACAGGTCTGAAATCGTTCAGACATGTGACATTTGACTGTTTTGGGATGGGAACGATGGTTGCTGCTTTGAAACAGGATGGTACCAGTGAACAGGACAACGAGGTGTTATATATAGAGGTGAAGACGTCCGCCAGGTCCGCAGCACAGTCTTTTAGCACCCGGCCCAGCACTCCATCCGGCCCGGCCGCCTTCCTGGTGTTAATGCTCCGGAACACACGCCTCAGCTCATGAGTGCTCAGGACCGGAGCAGGGTCGGTTGAGGGGAGAGGGGACAGGACAATGGTACTTTAAGCACTTAAAGTACCATTATTCAATAAACAAAGTGGAAAATCTCACTGCCAAGAAGCAAAATGGTAAGAGAGTTTTTTTAAATTCATACAAACCCTCCCTTCATTCTGCAGATTCAGCACAGAGCATCATCATCTATCCTAAATCCAAGAGTGGGGGGCAGATTTGTAGTCTGTGACGCCAATGCAGTTTCAGCTATCTTGTTTAGGCCATGATTTGAATCCCATCAAACACTACTATTCATATTAGCTAGTACGTTCTTAAGAAAAACCACAGATATTTTTAAGTGTGCTGCTGGAAAGCACACAGTATCCATGAAATGCATGTCAACTTATTTGGTAAAACATTTCCGGCTAACCTCACCGTCTGCCCATTTACTCACCTGATTCTTCCTGCTCTTCTACAATCGCTCTGCCCTCTCTCTCCATCCTCCGCACGCCCTCGTTCCACTGATAATAGCACAAACACTGCATTCAACTACAAAAAGCACAATACTATAATCTGATGATCATTATTGTAATAGCAGTTGGGGATCCATTTTTGATATCAGTATAAAACAGCTTAGTTATGTAAAATTATCATTAACTGTGGCCAAAACAGAAGCTACAGCTGTACATGTCTCACCTGTTTCTTTCTCTCCCTCTGTGTCCTCCTCTCTCAGACCTTGTGCGGTCACCCAAAAGTTAAAAGTAACAGTGAAACAGAATTTACAAACTAATAAAAGGCACAAATTGATCCATACCAATTTCTAGCAGTATTCAAACTGAATACAGGCTGCTGCTGGATGTCGACAGGTAGCATCCTTTTAACTTACTGTCACCTGGAACTGGAGCTGTGCTGTTAATAAACACTGAAACCCAATTTAAACAGAATAGGAATAGAAATCTTTAACAAACTGAATCAATAAAGTAGCTCTTTTTCTGGCAACTGGCGATATGCCAGCCAACTATTACTATAGTTACTTTTAGGGGTGCTGTGATTAAATTTAAGGATGTTTTTTTTTAATGGGACCACTAAAAAGGGTCTGAGCTCACCTATGGCTGTGTTGCATTGGCTGCTTAAGAATGATATACAACAAGAGGTATCATAACAGATAGAAAAACTCCTGCAACAGATGAGTTGTACTTTTTCCCTCTGTATTACCTTCTTAAAGATGTAAAGAAGGAAAAGTGCCTGTACAATATTTAACATTAGGAGAAGTTAGAGAAAATATCTGACTCAGGCTGGTTACCACTTATATACTGGGGAGGCAGGTAAATGTAAACAAGTTGTAATAAAACCAAATCCGACATGATATCAGGACATTTATGTCCACTAGAGGGGGCTGTGTGCTGTATTTGTTTCAGCCCAAACACTGCCGGTGCAGTGGTTGAGTGTTTGTCCATACCTATTTGAGTAAAAAAAAAAGTTGAATATTTGAGCTTTATATTTTTTTTTCCAAGGGCTGTTTTAATGCACATCATTACAGATATTCGATTCAGGAAAAGAAGACATTTGAAATCGAAATAAGTGACTAAGTGTGAGTGGAGTAGGGTTAAAAAAACAGTGAATCAATTGCTTAGTGGATATAGTGGCCTTTTATTGGTATTACCATATATGCATTTCAGTAAAGCAATGTTTAAATCTTCTTAGCTACAATCACAAAAACTGGGAAAAAAACCAGGTTAAGCCACTTATACTAAATACAAAAGAAATAAATAATAACAATAATACACATTAAAATATTTTTACCTGAGAAATTAATTGACTTTGACGGCTATATGTCTGGTTTCCTTGAGATTGACATGTCACTGAAATATGTGAAATATGTCATTTTTCTTTTTCTGATGTCAAACAATAGTGTGTAAAACATCAGAGCACAAAGGAAATATTTTTAAACAGTGTGTTTTGTTACTTTACTGTCAACACAATATTACCATTTATCTTCTGGTACATATACAAGAATAAAGAATTATTCAGTACTAACTTGCACAAACCAAGAAACATAAGTTGCAGAAATTCTGACTTCTTTCAGTGGTTGTGTATTTATTATTTTTTTTAAAAAGCATTACCTTATGTTGTAGTATTTTATTCTATTCTATTCTGTTCTATTCTTACAAAACTACTGGATAATATCAAAATGAAAACTTCACTATTTACCCAAAGGTTACATGTGAAACAATGTTCCAGCGCTTCAGAGTATTATTTATCCATTTTGTTACAACACATGGTTTCTATGATTTCAGCAGTATCTAACACAGTAATAGGAAAATAGGAAACACTGAGCTGGCCCTGCACTTCCAGTAGATTTATTATTATCCAGGGTCATAAATATTGCTGTGGTGCAAAGCACGTGTGTCTGAGTCCACCATGGCATAAAAACAACAGTACTTGTTGTTGTATTATGATGAACGAATGTTTTAAATTTAAGCTAACTCAGTTTGTGTTTAGTCAATTAATTTGTATTTTTTATCCAAAGAAAGAACTTGCAAATATCGCTAAATGTTGCATAAGACTGTAAATGTCTTCTTTTGTGCTTAAATGCAAATTAAAGTGTAACACCATGCTTATGCTCTGTTTGACTCTTTGTAAAATTACAAAATGATTTGATTGAAAATAAATTACATATGAAGATGGTTAAGTTCAATCAAATTTACACTGTTTGTTTAAATGCAGGCTACCTGTACTATACAGTTGATTATAAAGTATTTTCATGATTAGGTGAGGTCAGTTCCATGATTTTTCCATGACAGTTTAAGCAGACAAAAGATCTGGAGTTTATATTATTTCACTGGAATGTAGTCATGAGGTCTAAAGAGATGTTAATGCCAGTGAAAGAGGGTGTGATTAGACCCAAAAATCAAAATAAACCCATCTGAGACAGGAAAAACTTGATTAGAAACGGCCGAATCAACAATCTGATTTATTCATAAGAAGAATGAATGCTCCAACCAGCTCAGCAACACTGAAAGGTCCAAAAGACCAAAGAAGAACACTAAAGTGGATGATAACAGTAAATATACCCTGTAAATATACAGGGTTTAAAACAAGGTGCAAACATGAGGTTAAACTGAAGAACAAG
Organism: Rhamphochromis sp. 'chilingali'; assembly: GCF_963969265.1. Classification (NCBI taxonomy): domain Eukaryota; kingdom Metazoa; phylum Chordata; class Actinopteri; order Cichliformes; family Cichlidae; genus Rhamphochromis; species Rhamphochromis sp. 'chilingali'. Next base: position 7,295,421 of record NC_137949.1, read on the forward strand.
AAGGTCAGATTAGATTTGCCAGAAAACATCTAAAAGACCTCGCACAGGTTTTGAAAAGCCATCTTTGAAAAGTTGAAACCAAGATTAACTTGTAACTTAAGAAACATGGGAAGAGAAAGTCAAGAGAAGAAGAGAAACAGCTTGTGATCCATTTCACTACCACATTATCTGTGAAACATGGTGGAGACAATGGGCCTCATGTACTAATACATAAACAAGTCCACACGAAAAATTACTGTTAGATTTGTGAAACGTTGCGTGCCAGACTATTCTGATGTCACCAATGCGCATATGCTAGTAAATCAAAAGCATTTGGAACCAACATGCACATTTCCCCATTTCTCTATGTACAAAACTATGTTTACCTCCAAGTGAAGCAGAGCACGTGGTGACGATGTTTTAAGAGAGAAGCCTGCAGCTCTAAGACAAGAATTTAGGAGAAAGTTTGACTGTAGAAAATGGAATAAGTGTCTGAGGTCCAAGGAGGAAGTGTTTCCACATAAGTGATGGTCATCCAAAAATGAAAAATGACTAAATGAAAAAAAAAAAACTTAGGCTGATACTTGCTGTGTCAAACACTAACAGACAACAAGAAAAATGACATGGAGAATTGTCCATGGCATTCACTTGAACATCTTTACAGACAGACTGAAAACACTAGAATTCACGCCATCTAATCTATCACACAATATAATTCAATTCAATTCAATTGTATTTATATAGCGCCAAATCACAACAAAAGTCGCCTCAAGGCGCTTCATAGATAATACACTCTGCTACCCAACTCTCAGTCAGTGATATTCTGAAAAGCAAATGAACAGCTCATCACTTCAACTTTGGAGAAAAACTAAATATTTTTACCCTGCGCAAAAATCAAATGCAAAATTACCGTCACATTTGTGAAACGTGCATGCCAGCCTTTTTTGTTGTCACCACGGTGCATATATTAGTCAATCAAAAGCATTCGGAACTAACATTCATATTTCCTCTGCCCCATTTATCTCTGTATGAAACTATGTTTACCTCCAAGTGAAGCAGACCACATGGTGACGATGTTTTAAGAGAGAGTCACAATACAACACAAAATGCAAAAATGCAGAGAGGAAAGACTATCTTCTGCAATCTGGTCACATGAGGACACACACAGTGGGATGTTTGTTATTAGCATAGTACATGTAACATTACAATCAGGCTTGTCCATGACAGCCACTTTGTACATCTTTACAGACAGACTGAAAGCACTAGAATTCAACTCATCTTATCCACAGCATGATGAGATACATAAAGGATATGAACGGCTCATCACTTCAACTTTGGAGAAAAACGTCTGGGTTTCAGCATTAGTATGGCTTTCTTTCAGTATGTCCAGCACTGTGGTTTTGATAGTTTTCTTGTCGGCTTTGGAGAGGTTTGCTTTGAGTTTGAGCAGAGCCGAGACATGTTTTTCACTGTTGGGGACACAAAGAAGAAAGGGTTAAAAAAAGTGTATCATGTATTTCATGATTATGTTTATGATGCTTGCCTGGGGACTCTGTTGTCCTACTGGGAGACTTCAATGCTCATGTGGGCAATGAAAATGAGACCTGGAGGGGCGTGATTGGGAGGAATGGCGGTACCTTTGGATTGGCATACTGGGATGGTGGTTCCCATCTTCAAGAAAGGGGACCGGAGGGTGTGTTCCAACTACAGGGGGATCACACTCCTCAGCCTCCCTGGATGGTAGGGTGCTGGAAAGGAGAGTCCGTCCATTCGTCAAACATCAGATACAGGAGGAACAATGCGGTTTCCGTCCTGATCGTGGAATACAGGACCAGCTCTTTATCCTCTTAATGATACTTAAGGGTGAATGGGAGTTTGCACAACCAGTCTACATGTATTTTGTGGACTTGGAGAAAGCATTCGACCGTGTCCCTCAGAGTGTCCTGTGGGAGGTACTCCAGGAGTATAGGGTGTTTGGCCCATTGCTACGGGCCATTCGATCCTTATACAACCGTGGCAAGAGCTTGGTCCGCAATGCCGGCAATAAATCGGACTAGTTGTCGGTGGGTGATGGGCTCTGCCAGGGCTGCCCTTTGTCAATGATTCTGTTCATAATTTTTATGGACAGAATTTCTAAGCATAGCCAAGTGGCGGAAGGATTTCACCTGGGTTGTCTCAAAATCTCATCTCTGCTTTTCGCAGATGATGTGGTTCTGTTGGCTTTATCAGGTAATGCCCTCTCACTGGAACAGTTCGCAGCCGAGTGCAAAGCAGTGGGAATGAGAATCAGCACTTCCAAATCTGAGGTCAGCCGGAAAAGGGGGGAGTGTCCACTCCACGTCCGGTACAAGTTCCTGCCCCAAGTAGAAGAGTTTAAGTATCTCGAGGTCTTGAGATACTGGGAATGGAGAAGGGAGTGGGAGATCAACAGATGGATTAGTTCTGCGGCTGCATTGATGCAGACACTGCACTGGTCTGTCGCGGTGCAGAGAGCTGAGTGTAAAAGGGAAGCTCTCAATTTAACGGTTGATCTACAACCCCACCTTCACCTATGGTCCCGAGTTGTGGGTAGTGACTGAAAGAACGAGACCACGGATACAAGTGGAGGACATGAACTTCCTCCGAAGGGTGGCTGGCCTCTCCCTTACAGATAGGGTGAGAGGTTCGGCCGCTGCTCCTCCATATTGAAAGGAGCCAGTTGAGGCGGTTCTGGGCATCTCCTGGGTGAGGTGTTCCAGACACGTCTTTTTCTGTGTGTAACCAGTTTCCTGCCTCTGACACACATTCTTCCTAATAGCTGTCAGTAACACATCACCACACCTATTTAAACTTCTGAAAAAAGTGAAGGTGGAAAATGTGTCAGTTTCTGTTTTAAATACAACAGTAATTGGAACTCGTATTGGTGACACTGATATGTGCCTAGATGTACATGAATTCCAGGTTTCCACTAGTTTTACCAAATAACTCCCCATGAAATCATACACTTCTGTGGTGCTGATGCTTTCAGACACACAGACAGTCTATATGTGAGTGCTATCAACAGCAGTGTTTATGTCCCCTGATTCCCTTTTTCCTTTTCCTTTAAGGTTAGAAATAAGAGGTCTATACAGTTGGGTTTCCGGTGCCACATTTGGAAGAAAATCTTTCTTTTCACTCTAATTAACAGCATTGACTTCATCTGCACACAATGCTCTCTCATGCCAGCATATTTTAATTTCAATGAATGCTAAGAAGAAACATCTGAAACCAACTGAGATGTTTGGCTCAGTCTACTTGCTGTTCCTCCTCACCTATCGATAAAAAGTGCAGTTGTTTTTGTATAAAGTAAATAATGTCTGAGTCAATTCAAAAGTTACCTGAGGTCGGGATAAGCAGATCCCAGTGAAACGATTTGCATCTGTATGGCAGGAATATCTTGGAGTTTTAGCACTTCTGCAATCTTGGTCAGGATTTCCTTTAACCAGTCTTGTTTGGATCCCTGTGAAGACAAATCAGTGACGTCAGTTTAGTCTGCAAGTTTCCCCAAACTGTAATCAACATAACTGGAGTTATTACACTGGGGTTTCCCAAGATCGATGATGTATTTGATACGTTCTTTCAGTTTCATGAATAATGTCTTTATTTATGCACCATGTAGTCATCAACCAATGGTCAGATCTTTGAAACATTTGTAACTACAGTCCAGTTGTCCTTAAATGGTTTTTTTCCCTTCATTTCTACCATGTTTTAGTCCATGTAAAATGTTTGTATAAAATATTAATTTATTAGCTACAGATAAAAATCTGTAATTTAAAAATCTTTATGACAAGGGCACTCATCATCTAACTTATATATTGACTGTTGGTCCGTCATTTTCTATGAGTCAATACCTTTGTTCTTAACCCTCTCAGGCTCAAATTAAACTTTTTGTTGCTAATGCACAACCAAGTCCTGCAGTGGTACTTCTGAGTAAAAAAAAACTCATAAAATATGTATGTAGGGTTAATCAGGTTGTTAGTTTTTAACTGTTGCAAATCAGCAACGCCTGCCTCGAGAGGGTTAAGGAATGAGTCAGGTTTTCCATTCCATTTCTTCTATATCCTTGGAGGCTGACATTTTAGCCAACTCCTCTGACTTCCTTTTTGAACTTTATAGAACTTTTAGTCAAAACTTCCAAACCAAATGAATGTGAAATGCAGCTGATTCTTATTCTTATGTTTTCCAGAGCTCAGCAGAAATCTGATCACTTTTGGGTTTTATTCATGTCTCAGCTAAAGTGTGCAGTGAAGGTGAGTCTCACCATTCTGGCAAACAGCTCGTGCAGTCTCTCTGCATTTTCTTGCACAGTCTCGTAAGCCTTCAGCTGACGATCCTTGTCCTTCAGTTTGACCTCTCCTTTCAGGAGCCTCTGGACATATTCCACTGTCACTTCCTGGTGAAGCTGACCAATCAGCTCCTGAATTTAGCCCAAGTATATAAGTAGTCAGAGCACATCATAATCCTTTTACTTAAACATTAGCAATGAAGGCAATAATGGCCATTCAATCCAAAACAAAGTTTCCTCCTTTTACCTGGTAAGAGGACTGACTGGAACCCTGAAGTTCTTGAAGCTGGTCTTCAGTGCTGTTCAGCAGCTTCTCAAACGTGTTCTTCTTCAGCCAGTCACTGGTTCCCACCTTCTGGTAGTGTGGCTGTGTGAGGAACAAATAACACATTGTTTTAAAATCTTTGATTAAAACATGTTAGGATTTAATCCTGAGGATTATTGATATCTGCAGTTGTAAAGAACTTACTTTGAGGACCTTGCGCACAGGGGTTAATAAATAAGTGTGGGCAGACTGTTTCATCTCAGTCAGGACCTGCAAACAGTTTTCCCGCACATTCTCTGGGAACAGATCGTGCTTCTCAAAGAAGTCCCTTTAGACAGACCACACAGGACACATTAGCTCACAGTGAAGTATTCTCCTTTTATGATGAAGTTAAAATCTGAATTTCCATCTAACTGGATCAGAAACATACCTGAACTGTTCGACACAGCTGAGGTTTGCCTTTATGAAAGCTTTGCTGTGCGGTTTGTTCTGCCTTATGATGTCTTCATGAAACTCTTTATACCTGCAGAAGATTAAGAACAGCTTTCACTTTTATTATCTTGTTATTACCAAACATAAAACTAAAATGTATTTTCAAATTTAAATATTTAAAAGACAGCCTTGTGAAGCCTTGTTACCTCTGCATGAAGTCTGTCAGGTTGGATGTTATTTCCTGGGCCTTGTGTCGGTCTCTTACAGTTATATGTGCTGATGTCACGATGCCGTTGATCAACTGAAGACAAATGTATTGACAAATCAGTGGCAGTTTCAAGTACTCAAAGCACTTTACACAGCAATGCACTTCCATCATTTTCAGATCCAGTTAAACACCAGGAACCAAACCCAGTGCTTTACAATGTTAGTGACAAACCCAAGTGATTAAACTACGGAACCATGGGAGGGTTTGAAACTGTGACTCTGATCTGACAGTAAATACGTTTCTATAAATGACCCAAACAAAAATAATTGTCTTCCTTGTTTGTTAATCTTTTTCTCAAAGTTTTTCAAAGTCTTTTTCAGTTTGGTTAATATGTGCAGCAGGCTGGAAAATATTTGTCTGCACTTCTTTGGAAAGTTCTAAAGTGGATAACAGAGTAAATGTCATTTTGCACATTTTGTTCTCCTATAATCAAAACAATGCTATGTCATTACTTCACCACAACAATTTTATTGCACAGTTCTGATATAGCAATGTATTCTCACAATGGTCAATGTGGCGGTGGTGAGGTCCCTGGCTCAACTGCAGGGGAGGAGTGGAGCAGTGAGCTCAAGGGTGATGGAGGGACCCCTCTTGAGGTGTCAGGGATTTAACTAATGAGGTTTCTCTCTTTGTAAATAATGAAGCCAGAGACCTAAGATGAGAAGTGTGTGAGCTGGAGACCAGCAGGAAAACAGGTGGAGTGGGTGCCGTACCTGTCAACAAGCAAATGATTTGCAATAAACACTCCTCAACATGATGCAGTGTGTCAGGTGAGTCACTACAGTCAACAATTACAAGTCAACAAACGCATGACTCACTATAAGAATCCTTGAAGTTGACCACCACAAGTGACACCTTTCACTTTATATTAACACCTTTTTATAAAAGCATCAATTCAAGCCTCTTTTATATCAAGTTGTAGCAACTCTACGGCAACTGTACCTGGATGACATCATAGGCCACAGGACTGGCGTTGCAACCATCATCTCTTGTCGGCTCCTTTCCTTGATCCCACTCTTTCTTTGCTTCATCCAATACTCGGCCAATATAAATCATCAGGTCGCTCTAAACACACAACAACACACAGCTGCCAGTTTTAAACCGCTTTCATGTGTAAAGATTTAATTACTGACAGTAATAATTACATCTACAATATTATGTCTAAAAAATATCCGTTAAAACCAGCAACTCTTTGATGCTGCATTTACACATCTCACTTTAAGCCCTGCAATGACCATACTGATTAACTGGATACACGCCTCAGATACACTGTGTTACCTGTTGTTTGCTGAGGTACTGCTCCTCCAGAGCTTTCAGTAACTCGTCAGGAAGCAGGTTTCCCAGCGCTTCAGTATTGATATTACTGGCCAGCTCAGGTTTTTCAAGGATTCTGGTACACAGAGCAGATAACACATGAGTTTCTATAAACACCCCAAGTTGTGTTTAGTCTATAAAAATGGCATTTTATTTTGCACATTAAGAAAACAAGAAATTAGCCGTTACATTTGTATTATTATTCACTATCTGTAATTGCTCAGGTATTTATTCTTCTAAAAACAATGAAGGACCTCACACTGACAGACATCATCATGTTTAGTCACAGAAAGATGCTGCTTCAAACAATAATTGAACTGGTGGCTTACCCTGGATAAAACTCCTTCACCCATCGCAGGAGGAAGCTGCAGTCCTTGTCATCCAGAACAAAGTCTGCAATCTTTTTGAGTCTTGCGCTGAAAGTTTGATGGTACTGTCTTGCATAAAAGTTACAGATGTCCATCTCTGGTGGGTAGCAGTTCTTCACAACCTCCACCACCCGCTGCAGGTCCTCCTTCAGCTGCCTGCCCATGGACTGGATCTCTGCCTCTATAGATGACTGGTTCACGGGATCACCAATGGGGCTTGATGGATTATCCATACGCCCATTTACTAATTTTTGAAGCACTTCATCATGGTGTTTCTTCCACTTCTTGGGCCTCCAGGCTGGTGGAGTCTGGCATCTTTGTTTCCACAGCTGGTCCTGCTCTTCCTCAAGGTTGATGGCTTTCACCGCAGATGTCAAAGCAGACACCTCTACCTCAGTGCTGAGAGAAAGACTCTTCTGCAGAATCTGCCATACACGCTCTTCAAGGGCTTTATGGTCTGCAGCAAGCTTTTCTACTGCTTCCTTGTTGGCCTCAGCCTCAGCTGTCTCCCAAAACAGATGTTTCTCCCTGTCTATCAGTTGCTGAGTGGCCTCACAAAAGGCTTGCATTTCAAGATATTCCTCAAACGTAGATTTCACTGGTGGACAATAACAAAGACAAATCTTTGAATTTCTTTTAGATTAGTACTATTTTATAGTTCAATCACCCAGGCTCTCTGGGGTTCTCTTGGTATTTATCACTAAACATCTAAACAAATCTTCCTAAACAGTGAAATGAATGCTGCACATGTACTATATACACATAATTAAATATCATGAAAATAATTGTAATTAAACTTATGCCATGGATATTAACATGGGATTCAACAAATAAAAAAATATTTGTACTTCCCACCTTCCACCGAGGAGCGCCTATCCTCGTGTCCTTTCCGTCTAAAAGAAAACTCTCTCTTAACAGTATTATTGGGATCTGAAAGAAAAAAGCACACAGTTTAATGAAGTTTGAATAACAGACTGCAGACATGAGTTCTGGTCTTTTGTTTTCTTCACTTTCCACAGACAAGCATCAGCAGTGCTTTTTGTTGTGAACTCAGTGTCAAAAAAAATGTTGTCTTTTTGCCCATTATTGTCATGTGTAGCTGTGGCAGGCATGAAGGAGGTGGACCCAAGTGCAGAACTCAAACATGAAGGATGAACTAAAGGTGGCAGTTTTATTGCTGGGGAAATTGTTAAAAGCGTAAACTCACAAGAAACACCAAAATTTAGAAAAATGGAAAATAGTAACAAAAACACTGGGAAAAGAAAACTTACACCAAGAAACTACAAATGAGGAGCTACATTGAAACTAGAAACACATGGAGATTTACACACATGAGGAGGTACGATGTGACAAAGGGCAAAGAAAAGCACAGGGCTTAGATATTCAGAGGAGTAATAAGTGAAACAGGAGCGAGCTCTGCCGCAAGCTTTTCTACTGCTTCCTTGTTAGCCTCAGCTGTCTCCCAAAACAGATGTTTCTCCCTGTCTATCAGTTGCTGAGTGGCTTCACAAAAGGCTTGCATTTCAAGGTATTCCTAAAATGTAGGTTTCACTGGTGGACAAAAACAAAGAAAAATTGTTTTTAATTATCAGCACTATTTAATAGATGAATCGCCCAGGCTCTGTTAAACTGCTTTGATACTTTCTCAAGTTTTCACCCCTAAAGATGAAACAGGTCAGAAGAAGCGTTTATAGCCATTATTTTTTTGTTTTTGTTCCACAATTTTACTGTGGAAAACACTTTTAATTATAACATGTTTCCTACTGCAACTTTGGACCTCTGACCTTTATAACGATTTGAATACATGTCCAATGTTCCTGAATAAGTTTTGTTGGGAAACAAAATAAACAGATCAAAAAATGTTTGATATTTATTACTTAACATTTAAACAAATCTTACTAATGAGTGAAATGAATGCTGCACATGTACAATATGCACATAATAATTAATAATAAGAAAATAAGAAAAATAATTATAATGAAACTTTCAACTATATTAAAATGGAGTTCAACAAATAAAAAATAAAAAATATTTGTACTTCCCACCTTTTTCCTCCTTCGAGTCTTTAGAAGGGAGTGTATCCACTTCCCTTTTCCATCTCCATAGAAAAGATTTGCTCATTCTCTTTAATCTTTTATCAAACATACGGGGTTCTAAAAAAGAAAAGCAAACATTTTAATGTAGTTTGAATAACAGACTGCAGGTTTTCTCCCCTTCCCACAGACAAACATCAGCAGTGCTTTTTGTTATGAACTCAGTGCCCAAAAAATTATTGTTGTTTTTTTGTCCACTATAATGACCACCGCAGAGAACATTTTATTAAACATTTTACCGAGAAAAAATCCTGTGCAGATTTTAGCCACTTTGGTTTGTTCTTTCATGACTGCATGATTGTAAATATGAAATCTGATAAAAGGGCTTTTTAACAGTCATTTGGAGTTTTTATAGTAAGGTCAGGGGTAACAATCCATGCATTAATGAGGTACATTTAGTTGTTAATATACTGGTTGTCCAGCCATCAAAAAACTCTAAGTCCAAAGTGTCACATATAAATGAATATTGGCATTTACGTGGTTTCATTTTTACAGTGCATGGTTAAGTTAGCAATTACATCCTGGAAATATTCTAGATTTGCAAAAATGTACCACTTTACATACATTAAATATTTTTTTAACACATAGATTATTGACCAGGTTAAAAATATTATTTGAAGGCATCAAATCAGGATTCAGGAAACTGTGATGAATATAATCACTAATAAATGTTAATGTTACACTACTAAATACAAATAGCAGCTTTACTTAGTCTAAGGAGCTTGGAAAGACAAGCATCTGGACTTCTTTAAGTTGCTTGAAGACGTTTCACCTCTCATTGGCAGTGTTGGGTAAGTTACTTTAAAATAGTAACTTAGTTACATTACTAGTTACTTCTCTCAAAAGTAACTCAGTTACTTCAAGTTACTCGTTACTTTCAAAGTAACTAGTTACTAGGGAACGTAACTTTGGTTTTACTCAGAATTCTCTTGTTAATGTGTTGCTTCCATAACTTTGCCAGTCTTCTAGCTTGCTTACTTGCCACAGTGCACTGTGCCACCGACCAATAGAAAGGAAAAGATAATGTGCATATTTCCACGAGAGAAATCCCACGCCTGGACCGTCATTGACCGCCGCCATGATTCTAGCCTACGTCACAGCGTCATGTGCGCCTTTTACATCCAACACAAAAACTGCAGTCGTGGTGCTTTGATTGTACTCAGAACTCAGAAATTCTGCCTTCTGAATAGGAAGATGTAGGTAACACCAGACTGCAGATGAGCTGCATACAGGGCTGGACTGGGACAAAAAAAAAAATCAGCCCGGGCATTTTGACTAGAGACCAGCCCACTATTATAGGAAAAATCATAAAGCCTTTGAATGAAAACAAACACTGTTGTGACAGTGATGTACACTGTTCTGATGGTATATATGCATCAATATATAAATCGTTTGTTGTAAGATTCAGATAATTATTTTTTAAAAGCGAGACATTTTAAATGAGAATAAGAAAGAAAAGTATTTCTTTGTGCCCCCCTCTCCCTGTTAATGTCCTACCTGCCCCCTGGCAACACTTTGCTAGATCCGCCCCTGCACAGTTACCAGCTGTCAGCTACATAAAAAAGGATCCTGGTGTTATTTGTCTCTCAGAAACAGTTCATAACTTCAACTCATTCATGTCACCTAAAAGGTAAACCTGTTTCTCCATCACAGCTCTGATGATCCAGTAAGGACATCTCCTGGTTTCATCTTCATGTTTCCCTCTCACCACATAACCAAACCATATCATGACCAGCAGCTTTTTTGCAGCTGTGGCTCCAGCAAACATCAGCTGATACTAGAAATTAATATTAAATAAATTCTAACAACAGCTGATCAAACGTGCTGCTGTTGTTTAGCGCGACATCCGCTGGTTTCCTCTTTCTGGCGCAAAGTGGACGATAAACAAACAAGAGAGCCGATCAGCTGATCATTGATCAGTTTCATGATTGAAGTAGAAACAGGAGAGGGAGGGGAGAGAATGAGAGAAGAAGAGGCAGCTGTGCAGCGTAAACACAGAATAACTCCAGCTTTGTGTCTTTTTCATTGTAGCTGAATTACGGGACAAACTGTTCCTTTTCACCTCAATAAGAAATGCGTAATATTTCCTCTGAATACCAGACAGGACGGTTGGCAACTCTAATAACTTATGAACAAAATAAAGTTCAACATCATTAACTTCATAGCACCACCCAGCTGTATAGAAACTCCGTCATGCTAGCTAGCACGCAGTACGAAAAAGTCAGAATAACAAAAATAAACTCCACCTAAACTTGGTTCATATCTGACCCAGAGAGACTGCAGGTCATAACTTCTTACCTGAAGTTCAGTTCACACTTGGACCGGCGGCCGCCTCGGGTCTCTTTTCCTTCTGCGTCCCTTTTCCTTCATCCACCTGCTGGCCTCCACCACTTGCTAATGTTACTGAATCTGTGGAAGCTCCGCGATAGCCACCACACGAAGTAACGAGTAACGACCCTATCTAAATCCCAGTAACGAGTAACGCGTTCCTGATTTTGGCATAATAACTAGTTACCGTGCTCGTTACCACAATAATAACGTAGTTACTGTAATGCGTTACTTAATAACGCGTTAGTCCCAACACTGCTCATTGGAGAAGCTTCTCCAGTTCTGGGGTCAAATGGTGAAGAGTCCCAGATTTAAGCCCTGTGGGAGTGTGGTGGTCCCCCCCGCCCCTCAATGAGCCTCTAACTAATCACATGAGCCAAGGTGTGAAGACGGGTGTGGGTCAGCCAAGGTTTCGGGTGAGCTCATTGTGAAACCTGGCCCCACCCTATCATGTGATTTCCTGAGGTCAGATGGCCCAGGATGTGAGTGGGCGTTAAGGCATCTGGGAAGGGATCTCAGAACTGGATTATAGATGGCAGACAGTTGGTGTCGTAAGCCATGAGGCAGTGTAGTTCACAGTCAGCCAAGGAAATCATGTCCAGAACAGAAGCCACAGTGAACATAGATGGCTTCTTTCACTCTTCTTTCAAACCATCAGTCTTCTCTGTTCAAAATGTGAACATTGGCATCCTCAAAAGAGTGACCTTTGTCCTTTAGATGCAGATGGACAGCCGAGTCTTGTCCCGTTGAGGTGGCTCTTCTATGTTGTGCCATGCGTTTATGAAGTGGCTGTTTGGTCTCTCCAGTGTAGCGGTCTGGGTATTCCTCGCTACACTCTACAGCATACACTACATTGTTAAGCTTGTGTTTAGGAGTTTTGTCTTTGGGATGAACCAGTTTTTGTCTGAGTGTGTTGCTGGGCCTGAAGTACACTGGGATGTCGTGCTTGGAGAAGACTCTCTGGAGTTCCGATACACCGGCTACAACAATGTTGTTTCGTTTGTCTTTCAGAGCCTCCCTAGTTGGTGTCTGATCTTCTTTTCTGTGCATCTTTGCTGACCTGTGAACCGCATGTTTTAAAAGCTTCCTTTACATGTACACTTTCCCCCTGAGATCCATTTCCAGACACCTTAACGCCCACTCACATCCTGTGTCATCTCTGTCATCGACCTCAGGAAATCACATGATAGAGTGATTTCCTTGGCTGACTTTGAACTACATCCGTTTTCACACCTTGGCTCGTGTGATTAGTTAGAGGATCATTAGGGGGTCCATTGTCCCTCTTGGGAGGACACTCCCACAGGGCTTAAATCTGGGACTCTCCACCATTTGACCCCAGAACTGAAGAAGCTTCTCGGATGAGAAGTGAAACGTCTTCAACTTAAAGAAGTCCAGACACTTTTCTTTCCAAGCTCCTTAGACTACAATGACCTGGATAACTGAGAACCTTCACAGACGGCAGCTTTACTTGCTCAACATTTGATTTTACTCCTGGTTGACTTATCTGCAGCCTTTAATAGTATTAATACTTCTCTTATTAACAGACTACACAACTGAGTTGGCATTACTGGTACTGCTCTCAAATGGTTTTCTTCATACTTGTCCAACAGATACTTCAGAATTTGTATGAATCAGCGTATGTCCTCATCTGCACCCCAAGTCTCAGTCCCTGCACCAGTTTCCTTTATTGTCATGGTCTCCGTGCCTGCCCGGTCGGCCCCACAAGGCTACAATTGCTGTTTCTGTTCTCTCCCTCTCTGCCTGGGCGGAGCTCACTGTGGGCTCCTGCCCTTGGCCCACACACACACCTGACAACACTCACCCATCATCACCGGGAGCACTATTTGAGGCTGGAACACAGATCCTCTCGTCGCTGGATGATTGTACCCCTAACGTTAGTGTTCTCACAGCTCTTGTGCTTCATATTCGTGATTTGTGATTAGTTGGTGACCTGCCTTCTCGTCTGCCTCAGATCTCCCCCCCCCGGGACCTGCGACCTCCCTGCTGCGGGAACGTGTGTGAGTGTGAGCGAAGAAGACATGAGCGAGTTACCCTGTGATTCCCCCGGAGTTTTGGATCCCTTCACTGTACATATATTGCACTGGCACTGTAAATAAACTACACCTTGGAGATACCTTACCGCTCTGCGTTTGAATCCCTGTACCAGATCGTGACAGAATCATCCAGCCACGGAAATGGATTCAGCAGATCCAGCGGTCTCGACTCCCACCCTCACCACTTTGGCCGCGATGCTGGCACGCCACGAGCAGATGTTCATTCACCTTCGAGCAGAGCTCGCGAACCTCACACAGGCTGTGGCCCGGCTAACACTGCTACCGGCCGCTCCACTGGTCGCCGCTCCTCCGTCGGAGGCGCCAGCTCCAGCAGTAAGTGTCGCGCCACCCACTCCCTCACCTGTTCATGTTGACAGATTCCTCCCCACTCCCAGGGCTTTCACGGGAGAGATTGATAAATGTGCTGGTTTCCTCACTCAGTGTGCCCTTCAGTTTCGCCAGCAACCGCAAGCCTTTTCTACTGATGGTGCGAAAATCGCTTATATCGTCCAGTTACTCCAGGACCGTGCTCTAACCTGGGCTCAAGCTGCGCTTCAGGCGGAGCCGGACATCACCTTTTCTGACTTTCTTACTAAGTTTAAAGGTGTGTTTGACAGGAAAGCCACAACTGCCACCGCCAGCCAGCGCTTGCTTGCGCTTAAACAAGGTAAACGCAGCATGGCTGATTTTTCTATTGACTTTTCTACCTTGGCTGAACAGGCGAAATGGGGGGAAGAGGCCCTTAAAAGTGCATTGCTCACTAATATTAATGAGGAAATAAAGAATGAACTAATGCTCCGTGAACTGCCTTCCTCCCTGGATGCGCTTCTGGTTTTGTGTATGCGGGTGGACGATCAGGTGCGCGCACATCGGAGCGCACGCGCGCGTTCGGGGCATGCCCCGCTGGACTTTTGTGGGACCCCTACTGCAGCCCATGGGTCGTGTGACGCCGACACCGGGGATGGGGAAGAGCCCATGCAGCTTGGGCGCTCACGGCTGTCGCCCGCGGAGCGCCAGCGCCGTCTTGCCTCCGGTGAGTGCGTTTATTGCAGCCGTAAAGGCCACTCTGTCTCCTCCTGCCCAACGCTGGCAAAAGGGCGCGCTCACCAGTGATCGTGAGGGTGCTGGTGGGCGATCTGTCGAGTGAAAGCCCTCTCCCCAGACTTCTTTTGCCGGCTACTCTGCGTGTTCGGACTGTTTCTCATTCTCTCTCCGTTCTCATTGACTCTGGGGCTGAGCAGAACTTTATTGACACCTCACTCGCCGCCAAACTGAACATCGCCTTGGAGCCTCTGTCACGCCCCCTCCGCGTTCACGCACTGTCGGGCCAGCGCCTGCCTGACATCACTCATGTTTCTGAATTCCTTTCATTATCTCTCTCTGGCAATCACGCAGAAAGGATTTGTTTTTTTTTTGTTTAAGGCTCCTCTCACTCCGCTGGTTCTGGGTCACCCCTGGCTTGTCCTCCACAACCCGCATATCGACTGGGAGAAGGGTGCCGTACTAGGTTGGAGTGTGGCCTGCCATATGAACTGCCTCCGGGCTGCGGCTTCCCCCGTTTCGCTCCCACCCACGGCCTCGCCGTCGGACGCCCCGGACCTCTCGATGGTTCCGCGGGTTTATCATGATCTGCGGGATGTTTTTTGTAAGGATCGGGCGCGGTCCCTTCCCCCGCACCGCCCGTACGATTGTGCCGTCGATCTTCTTCCTGGAGCTCCGCTGCCGTCTAGCCGCCTGTACAGCCTCTCCCGGCCTGAGAGGGATGCTATGGAGCGTTACATCTCGGAGTCGCTGGCGGCAGGGTTGATTCGCCCCTCCTCTTCCCCTGTCGCGGCTGGGTTTTTTTTCGTGGATAAGAAGGATGGTTCGCTGCGGCCGTGTATTGACTTTCGGGGCCTTAATCAGATCACTGTTAAGAACAAATACCCTTTGCCGTTGCTTTCCTCCGCCTTTGAACTGCTTCAAGGCATGACCGTCTTTACCAAGCTGGATCTGCGCAACGCTTACCACCTGGTGCGCATCAGAGAGGGGGATGAGTGGAAGACTGCGTTCAATACGCATCGGGGCCACTTTGAGTATCTCGTGATGCCGTTTGGGCTGACTAACGCCCCCGCAGTGTTTCAGGTGATGGTTAATGATGTCCTTCGTGATTTTGTTAACCGTTGTGTATTTGTGTACTTGGATGACATCTTGATCTTTTCTAAGACACTCGAGGAGCACAAGGTCCATGTCCGGCAGGTCCTGCTACGCCTTCTGGAGAACCGGCTCTTTGTGAAGGGGGAGAAGTGCGATTTCCACGTGGCGTCAGTGAGTTTTCTGGGCCACATTATCGAGAAGGGGGACTTGCGGACTGATCCGGAGAAAGTGCGGGCTGTGGTGGAATGGCCTACTCCTCCTGATCGCCGCCAAGTGCAACGTTTTTTGGGATTCGCCAACTTTTACAGACGGTTCATTCGCGATTTCAGCAGAATCGCTCTCCCTCTCACTAAACTCACCTCTCCCAAAGTTCCCTTCCAGTGGGATTCTGCCGCTCAGCGAGCCTTCGCCCTGCTCAAGGACAGGTTCACCACTGCTCCCATACTCCGGCAACCGGACCTTACACGGCAGTTCGTTGTGGAGGTGGACGCGTCGGACTCCGGGGTTGGGGCAGTTCTGTCTCAACAGCTGGACGGTAAGCTGCACCCGTGTGCCTTTTATTCTCGCCGTCTCTCCCCAGCAGAGTGTAACTATGACATCGGAGACCGGGAGCTTCTGGCCGTCAAGCTGGCCCTGGAGGAGTGGAGACATTGGTTGGAGGGAGCGGCACAACCATTCATCGTCTGGACGGATCACAAGAATCTGGAGTACCTGCGCTCGGCTAGACGTCTCAATTCCCGGCAAGCCAGGTGGGCGCTGTTTTTTGCTCGTTTTGACTTCACTATCACCTACAGGCCAGGAACACGGAACGTAAAGCCAGACGCCCTGTCCAGGCAATTCTCCATCACTGGGGAGGACTCGGACCCTGAGCCTGTCCTCCCGGCCGCCTGCGTAATTGGAGCCATCTCCTGGGAGATCGAGGGGCTCATCCAAGAGGCGCAGGAGACCGAACCGGATCCTGGTACTGGTCCACCTGGTCGCCTCTTCGTTCCTTCAGCCGTCCGCTCTCAGGTTCTCCAGTGGGCTCACACCGCCCGCTTTTCATGCCATCCTGGGGTCCTCCGCACCTGCTCGTTCCTCCGACGTTACTTCTGGTGGCCTGCTATGGCTAGGGATGCCAAGGAGTACGTAGCGGCCTGTTCGACCTGCGCCCGGAATAAGCTTTCGAACCGCCCTCCACCGGGTCTTCTGCAGCCTCTCCCTACACCAGCCCGACCGTGGTCCCATGTTTCTTTGGACTTTGTCACGGGGCTGCCGCCCTCCGCTGGTAACACCGCCATACTTACCGTTATCGATCGTTTCTCCAAAGCTGCACACTTCGTCGCCCTCCCGAAGCTCCCCTCTGCCTTGGAGACGGCCCGGCTCCTCACCTCCCATGTGTTCCGTCTTCACGGGATCCCCGAGGACATCGTCTCGGATAGAGGGCCGCAATTCACGTCCCGTGTTTGGAGGGAGTTCTGCTCCGCACTGGGGGCCAAGGTCAGTCTGTCTTCCGGTTTCCATCCACAGAGTAACGGGCAATCAGAGCGGGCCAACCAGGAGCTGGAAGCTGCCCTCCGCTGTGTCGCTTCGCACAACCAATCGACCTGGAGTGAACAGCTTCCATGGATCGAATACGCCCACAACAGCCACACGTCCTCCGCCACGGGCAAGTCTCCCTTCGAAGCGTCCCTGGGCTATCAACCGCCTTTGCTCCCAGCCATCGAAGGTGAGCACTCCGTTCCTTCTGTACAGGCTCACCTCCGCGGGTGCCGTCGTGCCTGGCGGGCGACTCGGGCTGCCCTACTCCGTACTAAGGAGCGGAACAAGACCCTCGCTGACCGTCGCCGGACACCGGCCCCCGTGTACACCATCGGTCAACAGGTATGGCTGGCTACCCGTTTTGTGCCGCTACGGACTGAGTCAAAGAAGCTGTCTCCTCAGTTTATTGGCCCTTTTCCCGTGGAAGCCGTTGTGAACCCTGTGTCTGTCCGCCTCAAGCTGCCGCGCAACATGCGCATTCACAATGTCTTCCATGTGTCTCAGGTCAAGCCGGTGCTCTCCAGCCCGTTGTGCCCTCCCTCCAGGGCCCCGCCGCCCCCCCGGCTCGTGGATGGTCAGCTGGTCTACAATATCACCCGCATCATGGACTCCCGGCGCCGGGGTCGGGGTTTTCAGTACCTGGTTGACTGGGAGGGCTACGGGATAGAGGAACGCTCCTGGGTGCCTCGAGCTGCTGTCCTGGATGGGGCCATGCTCCGGGACTTCCACCGCAGGCATCCAGGTAAGCCTGGTGGGTCACCGGGAGGCTCCCGTTGAGGGGGGGGTACTGTCATGGTCTCCGTGCCTGCCCGGTCGGCCCCACAAGGCTACAATTGCTGTTTCTGTTCTCTCCCTCTCTGCCTGGGCGGAGCTCACTGTGGGCTCCTGCCCTTGGCCCACACACACACCTGACAACACTCACCCATCATCACCGGGAGCACTATTTGAGGCTGGAACACAGATCCTCTCGTCGCTGGATGATTGTACCCCTAACGTTAGTGTTCTCACAGCTCTTGTGCTTCATATTCGTGATTTGTGATTAGTTGGTGACCTGCCTTCTCGTCTGCCTCAGATCTCCCCCCCCGGGACCTGCGACCTCCCTGCTGCGGGAACGTGTGTGAGTGTGAGCGAAGAAGACGTGGGCGAGTTACCCTGTGATTCCCCCGGAGTTTTGGATCCCTTCACTGTACATATATTGCACTGGCACTGTAAATAAACTACACCTTGGAGATACCTTACCGCTCTGCGTTTGAATCCCTGTACCAGATCGTGACAGTTATATATGTCACCCCTGAGCGATCGATGTAATCTTTTTAATAGATTTTCATACCATTGCTATGCAGATGACACAGTTTACTTTTATGTCAAGCCCAACAACCTTAACAGCCTTTCCTGCCGCAGTGACTGCTTCTCTGCCATTACTAATTGGATGTAGTCAAATTTACTTCATCGCAATTTCAGTAAACCTGAGGTTTTAGTACTTGGCCCAGGCAGTTTCTCTAAGGAGATAAGTCAGTACATCGGCCCCTTCACAAATGACTTCTAAAACTAAAAACCTTGGTATCATTTTTGACCAACACCTGAATTTTGAAACTCATATCTCAAAGCTCACCCAAACTTGTTTCCTTGACCTCAGGAATATTGCGAAATTCTGTTACTAGCATAATCCTCTGCATGGACAGGACACTGCTTATACAGCAGAGCTTCTGAAACCTGATCACTGCAGCCAACCTTTCCGATCCTCTAACCAGGATCTTCTAATTGTCCCTCACTTTAATTATTAAACCAGAGGTGATTGTACTTTTGAGATTGTTGCAAACAAACTGTGGAACAGCCTTCCTCACTCAATCAGGTCTACTGACTCTGTTATTTGATTTAAAAGGTTTATTCCGGAGCCCGAAGCAGCTCTTGACAAAACAACCTGGCTAGCATGTACAGAGGCCTGACCACAACATTTTTGGAATGAGTAAAAGGAACTAGGTCTTGTCACTCAACATCACCTGTGGACCTGCATTTGTTGTACCTGGATGGCAACAAATGCCAACAAATGCAAGTCCAAAGTGTCACATATAAATTAATACAGGCATTTAATAACAAAGAGCTCATTCCTGAGCCTTGAGCAGCTCTTGAAGCAGGAGTGGTGACTTTTCCAGCAGCAGATTAGTGCCCATTGAGTGCCCCTACATCAATTGCTACTCTTGTGGAGGGGTTTGTGTGTTCCAGAGATCACAGGGGCTATAACGTTGGGGGGCTTTTGTCCCCTGGTAGAGTCTCATATGGCAAATTGGCCTTGGGTGAGGCACCAGACAAAGAGAAATTCAAAAACCCATATAAGAAGAAGATCCAGGGAATAGCATGGATTCCCAGCATAGGGTTACCGGGGCTCCGCTCTGGAGCCAGGGTGTTCCAAATGACAGTTAAAAGTACCAGGCCTTCCTGGAGTTCATGAATAGGGTGCATGAGGGTGCTCCAGCTGTGTTCTCTTACTGGGAGACTTCAACGCTCACGTGGGCAATGACAGTGACACCTGGAAAGGCGTGATTGGGAGGAACAGCCTGCCAGATCTGAACCAGAGCCGTGTTCTGTTACTGGACTTCTGTGCCAAACCACAAAACACAAACCACAACAAACACCATGTTTGAACATAAGGATGTCCATAAGTGCACGTGGCACCAGGACACCCAAGGCACAGGCTGATTTTGTAATTGTATCATTAGATCTGCAGCCATACGTTGTGGACACTCAGGTGAGTGTCCAGTTGAGCTGTCCACTGATACCATCCTGGCTGTGAGATGGATTAGGAGGCGGGCAAGGATAGTGAGGGAGAGCTGGGAATGCCTGGAAGAGGCCCCCATCTGCAAGATCTTCAACTCCCACCTCAGACAGCGCTTCGACAGCATTCCAAGGAGCCAGCAGGGGCTGGGTCCTGCAGGGTGTGCTCCAACTGTAGGGGGATCATACTCCTCAGCCTTCCTGGGAAAGTATATGCCAGGGTGCTGAGTGAGGGGAGTGGGAGATCGGCAGACGGATTGGTGCTGTGGCTGCAATGATGCAAATGCTGTACCAGTCCGTTGTGGTGAAGAGAAAACTGAGCGTAAAAAGCGAAGCTTTCAATTTATCTTCTGGACATGTCGGATTGGGAGGAGGCCCCTCTATCTCTCGGCTGGCCTGGGAACGCCTTGATGCTGGTCTATAAAGCTCTGAATGGTTTAGGACCAAAATACATCAGTGACCTCCTGACCCAGTATGAACCTTCCAGATCCCTCAGGTCATCTGGATCCGGTCTTTTATCAGTTCCCAGAGTCAGAACCAGACACGGAGAAGCTGCATTCAGCTTTTATGCTCCATATATCTGGAACAAACTCCCAGAAAGCCTCAGATCAGCTGAAACACTCAGTTTATTTAAATCCAGGTTGAAGACTCACCTATTCTCAGCTGCATTTGAATAAAGCACCAGATCCACATTTTTAAGCTTAAATTTCAAAACTTACATTTAACTACTGATTTTATCTACTGTTCTGATTTTATCTATTGTTTTTTTATTTATTTATTATTTTTAATAAATTTTAGATCATGCTTTTTATTTGTTTTTGTTTTTTAATGTCTCTGTAAAGCACTTTGAATCACCTTGTTGTTGAATTGTGCTATATAAATAAACTTGCCTTGCCTTATGTGGGTGTTTGTGTGTCCATGGCTTTGACATTGCTTTGTATTATACAAACTGAAGAATGCAAAGTTTAAGTCATGTTGGATACAGAACAGGCTGGTGCAGCACAGCGCCAGCACCTAAAAGTGAAACTGATCGGCAGAATCTTGAAAAACAGTCTGACCTCATTTCTGACCACATGATGATTTAGAGTTAATGACTTGTGGTAAATTACCTTAATTACCTAATGTGTACACCTGAAATGTATAACCTTTGATAGAGGTTGAAAAGCTTAGCATTGGAAACATTAAACACTGGGTAAAATTTTGCTGTAGTGTGTTTACGTTCGACTATGATGTGTCTTAAATGGAGTTGTTTTGATTTGGTGCTTTTCCTGCATGACATTATCAGTCCTCCATCACTGTGGAGGAATTTTGCCCCAGTTTTCTTTACAATGATGCTCTCTACAGGTCCTGCCACAGGATTCAAGCTCTGGACTTTTTCTGGGATGATTCAAGTCATTGATTGTCGCCTTTCTGTTGTGGATTTGCTGCAGTGCATGAGATCATTGTCCTATTGCATGACAAACTTTGGGCCAAAAGATGGTTTCACATTTGACTATAGAATAATTAATTTCTGGGATAAAGAGCAATGTGTTTACATCTTCCATTTTTTTGTATTTAAAGTCTGAGGTGAGTTTTTTTGTATGTTTACCAGCACCAGAGGAAAGCTTGTCTGCTTATGTATGACCCAGGCATTCCTTCATTTAGCAAACGGACATGTTCCAACAAGTTTATCAGTCTTTTTGTGTTTTGTTTGATTTTTCTACCTCGGCCAAGGAGATTATGTCTTTGATAGTGTTTGTGTGCATGTATGCATGTAATTCTGTCTGAAAACATAGTAGCTTCAAAAGTTTGGGATGAATTCTGAAACTGTAGAGCGAGGTCATGTTAACTATTCATTAAAATTTACCTTACATCCACTGAGATCTTCAATATTAACTTAATGTGTGTTTATTTGTCAGAAATTGACATAAAAGCTTAGAAACTATGATTTTTAGTCTTGTGTGCATTGTTTCTCACTGCCAGTGTTTGTACTGACAACACAAAGGTACATAGGCGATGATATATATTGGCAAGGTAAATATGACATCTCAGTTTGCATACAAATATCATGTTTTTCAAGTTAACCCTAAAATGCATTATATCTTTAAAGAAAGTTTCATCAATAGAAAGAGAATGAGCTGCTAGTTAATTAGAAATACGGGTTGGTTTAAAAAAAAAAAAATTTCCAAATTCAAATTGATTTTAATTTAAATAATCTGATATTAATACATTAAATCCTGGAACTGTTTTTTAAATATTGATTTCAACAACCACAAAACAGATAAAACTCCAAACAGTTAAAGAGCAGGTAAACAGATTCAGCAACGAGATGTAAAACAAAGAGTGGATCTTTCTCAGTGTACTTTGAGACCAATTTCCCACCAGAAATCTTTATTTTCTGCCTCATTGGCTTGCTTATTATGCACCGGTCTAAAGCGGTGTACAGTGTAGTCCAACGCTTTTCTTTTTTTCCCCACTGAATTTTTAATTGTAGAGAAAAAGTTAGTTCACTTTGTGTATGTCATGGCAACAGGATGAATACAAAGTAACTACTTTAGGATCTGTTCATAATTTGGAAAGGTTTTGACAGTACATAACCAAGACAAATGATCATAAACTTGCATTTGCAGAAATCACTGACAATACCCAGTCTTATTTAGAAATATACTATTATATAATTAGCTCACGTTAATCATGTCCAGTTATTACAGATAAATATTACCCATTACCTGCTCCTACATAATGTTTGTGTCAAAGTAAATCTGTCATTGCTATCTTCATCTGATTTTTACTGCACTACAAATTTCCTGTAGGACATTTAAAAAGAACAAAAGAAAACTAAATAAATATGTACAAATTACAACTATTTACTTTTACTGTTCCCTTAAAAGTAAACAGAGTGAGCTGCCATGGTGGAGCTTTGTCAGTGCATGTCTCCTATAATCAAACATCACCGTTAATGTCTTGGACAGGGGGGACACATTTCTGCACCTACAGTTTCTAAATGTAATGGTGCCTGCCTTCAGTCAGCTTGATAGATTTCTTTTTTTTGCTCTTTCTGCACTTTTCCCACACAACTTCTCCTTCCACCTGCACATACTGTGTGTACAATAGCACCCACTTCTCAGAGGAATGACTTCACACAGGCTTTCATGCTGGTCCTCTAGGGAAATATATGCAACCCTCACTCTCAAAAAGCTGGGAAACACTCATAATGTCAATGAAGATTTTAGGCATTGAACATAGAAGACACATCAAATGTAAGCACTGATGGCTAGCTTGCCACCAGTGCTTACATTTGAAAGCAGATTTTATGAAGACCTCAACGGTACTCACTGGGTGACGGAGGTTGTGTTGGAAGCCGGAGGCTCCTTCTAAACTTCCCCATCATGCCCACATTTATGCCACCATCAGTCGACGTCTTCTCATCGCTCTTGATGGATTTGTTGCTCTTGGTGGACACCGTGTCATTGCTGGGGTTCTCAGTGGACTTGTCCATCATTTGTGACATGTTATTCCATTATCTACCCAAATGTGAGAACGAATACAAAAGAAATGTTTAAAGACAAAGTTTGTTAAATTTTAAGTAACACGTCTGTTTGGAAGAAGTAAAAAGTAATAAATACTCAAATAAAGTAATGAAGTATTTGTATTTTGTTACTTCCCATCTCTGGATTTAAATAATAATTAAGTGAATTAGATCCTACATAATAAAACCTGTATAAGTAATGTATAAATAATCAATTCATTGTGGCTTTCACCAGGATCATCCTAAAGCTATATTACAGGTAACATTTTATATCGGATAGATTAGAAAAGATAGTGTAGAAAAACAGAGAACAACGTGTTTTTTTTTAAATTGGGGAACATTTCCTCTCATCTCTCAGGTCCTGGACTTTAAATATACTGTTTATCTGCTGTTGATCGTTTTTAGGCCTCGCAAAACTTCAATTTGTCTGGTTTACTAAATAATTCAAGGACATGCTGCACACCGTGCTGAGATAAGAAATTAGATGTCGCTGAACACAAATGTGTGTGTGTGTTTGTGTGTGTGTGTGTGGAGAGAGAGACAGCAGAGTGATTTCTCTCGCAGTTTTATTTTCAAGATTGATATTCAGTCCGTGTATGCAAACCGTACCTAGTTACAGTAAAGAGAAAAGATGTACTCACCTCCGGTTTCGCACAGGTGATAGAACTTCCACAGTTTCTTCCCGCTTCACCTGCTTTCGGTTTAGTTGAGGGTTGGCAAGAGGGTGTGACCGGGGCGCGCGATGGGGGCGCATTTACAATGGGCAACGTTACTTTCTCTGAGAAAGCCATATAAGTGTCAGGGCTCTGTGTGCGGGCAGGCGGAGAGGAGGATCCAAATGCAGGACTCAGACAC
The DNA here is from genome assembly GCF_963969265.1 of Rhamphochromis sp. 'chilingali'. Taxonomy (NCBI): domain Eukaryota; kingdom Metazoa; phylum Chordata; class Actinopteri; order Cichliformes; family Cichlidae; genus Rhamphochromis; species Rhamphochromis sp. 'chilingali'. The sequence continues at coordinate 7,319,617 of NC_137949.1, forward strand.
TAACTTGAAACTCAAAAACCTCAGCTTTATTGCTGGTACGAAAACAAAACATGAAGTGAACATGGAATATGGAGAACCGAAACACACAGGCATAATCTGATGGTACGACGCGACATGGTGAAAAGGAACGCGATTTGTCCCGTACTTCAGCTAGACGGTAAAAAAAAGAAAACATAGACACAAAGCTGGATTTATTCTGCGTCTTTACTCTGTCAGCTGTCTCTTCTTGTCCCATTCTCTCCGCCTCCCTCTCCTGTTGCTACTTCAATCATGAAACTGATCAATGATCAGCTGATCGGCTTTTCTTTCGCAAGTCCAGTCTATCGTTTGTTTATCGCCCACTTTGCGCCAGAAAGAGGAAACCATCGGATGTCGACGTTTAAGCTTGATCAGCTGTTGTTAGAATTTATTTAATATTAATTTCTAGTATCAGCTGATGTTTGCTGGAGCCACAGCTGTAAAAGCTGCTGGTCATGATGTCGGTTTGTATATCTGGTGAGAGGGAAACATGAAGATGAAACCAGGAGATGTCCTTACTGAATCATCAGAGCTGAACAGGTGATGGAGAAACAGGTTTACCTTTTAGGTGACGTGAATGAGTTGAAGGGAAGTTATGAACTGTTTCTGAGAGACAAATAACACCAGGAGCCTTTTCTATGTAGCTGACAGCTGGTAACTGTGCAGGGGCGGGTCTAGCAAAGTTCTGCCAAGGGGCCAGGTAGGGCATTAACAGGGAGAGGGGGGCAAAAAGAAATACTTTTCTTTCTTATTCTCATTTAAAATGTCTGGCTTTTAATAAATAATTATCTGAATCCTACAACCAAAATGTTTATCTGATGTAAAATGTATAGAAATCATACATATATAACAACAAGACTGTACATCACTCTCACAACAGCGTTCGTTTTCATTCAAAGACTTTATGGCTCTTCCTATGATACCTGGTGGGCCGGTCACTAGTCAAAATGCCCGGGCTGATTTTTCTTGTCCCAGTCCAGCCCTGGACAAATGTATACTTTAGAGGTGAAGAAGCAAGCTCTCATGTTGTTGTTTCGGTTTCTATGTTAGGTAAATAAACAAAAGTTGTAATAAAACCAAATCCGACGTGACATCAGGACATGTATGTCCACTAGAGGGGGTTGTGTGCTGTAGTTGTGTGTGCAGGGGTTTAGTCTTTGTCCATACCTTTTTGGGGGGGGAAAGTTGAATTGTCTTTTTTAAATAAGATGATAGAAATATTTGAGATTTGTTTCCAAGTGCTGTTTTATGCACATCGTTACAGATATTTGCTTCAATAAAAGAAAACATTTCCAGTCCAAATAAATGAACAAATGTGAGTGGGTTAGGCTGATAGTGCTTAGTGGATATAGTGGCTTTTTATTGGTATTATAAAATATGCATTTCAGTTACACAATGTTTACATTTTCTTACACTCAAAAAAATGAATGAGGTGGATTGTTCAGTGTATATTAATTATTTATTTTCATTTTACTTAAAATATATGTTTTTGTTAAGTTAACATATGTTTTTCTAATCAAGTCTACGTAATTGTGTCTATTATTCAACGTACATAATACTAATGTGTTACTTGATCGCATAACATTTAAGTTAAGTCAATTAGGATCGATATACCTTGTATATCCACAAGGTGGCAGTAATGCAAAAACAGTTGTAATGAAACAGCGCAGAACAAGAAGGTTTCACGGCTTGTGCCTGCTCATGCACAAGACTTCAAATTTAACTGAAAAAGGCTGTTTTGGCGCCAAGCTGCTGTTTCTTTGAGAGGTAAGACCACTTTTTTCTTTGACTATGTTGTGTAGTATCTATATGTCCAGCATGGTTATATTTTGCGTTTGTCTTACAAGACATGTTATATCGTTTGCGTGTGCTTGTTTTACATTAGTTTTACTGGGTCCTGGACATGCTTATTTTGTGGACTGTGTAAGAAACATTTTTATTGTTTTTTGTTTTATTAAGGGATTAGCTACAGGGGTTCATGGGGTTATTCTTTCAAGGGGTTATTTTTCCATTTGCTTTCTTGGGATTCCTTTTCTGTAATCCGAGAGTCGGAAATATCGAATAGGATAGCAAGGATAGCATAAAGTGACATTTAAAATCCAAAAAGTCAAGGGCGAAAGCCACTGTGACACCATTGTTCTGCTCTATCAGTAATCTGTATTATGTAAAAATGGTCTGTAAATACAGCATGTTTCCTAGCGGAGTTATACATATCAATGTAGTTATAAATTACAGTTTGTGAAAGTACACACTTACTTTTTTTAATAAAATTATTCAAGACATATGAGTGGACAGACAATGGAGGTCGACAGACCTGGTGATAATTGCTTCTATAGAAAGTTAGCACATGGCAGTGTCAATCTCTTGCTTTTCTTCTGAGTAGTATTTTATTTAGTTGTAATTCAAACAATAATTTGCTTCTTGAAATTAAGGAATTAATTTTTTTTTTTCTTTATAAATCTCAGATCCTGCCTTTACCTGCTCCCTCCTATACTGATGTGGTGTATGTGGTACTGCTGAGCTTGTATGTGGTATGTGAACTGTTATACTTTTAAAAACAAAACTGTTTTATAAGTTAAGTTTTCTTTTGTGACCCATCCCATGCCCCTGTTATTTCTTCTCCACATCTGAACCATGGTAAAGGTTGCAGTTCAAGGGCCTGAGGCATGAAATTCTTTTCAGATCAGCTGTGATCAATATTTTTTGGAACTTGATAAATAACAATAAAAGCTGTAATGGCTCCATTAGCATTTTGTGTAAATGTTTGTGTTAAAATTATAGCTTTAATGAGGTCTTTCTACATTAGTTTTAGTTTGTATATGTGTACATATAGTATGTATATTTACAGTACAGTATGTTGTGTTTGTTGACATATTTTCAGGTGGAAGCAGAATATGTGAGGATTACTACTGCTGCACATGTTCCAAGGCTTTTTACACAACTTGACCAATACACTGACCAGCTCATAAAAGTCTTCAAGAAAAAAGGAGGCGTTGCAGGGAAGAAAATTAGACAAACTTTGGCCCCAGCCACACAGGTGCGTTATTCTGTTGGTAGCAAAATATTATGGCTAATAAGATCATTTTCAAATTTAAACAGCTAGTGTATGGTAGCTGCACAGTGCACTTACATTTATATTAAGCAAGACAAAGTTTGGTACTCAAAACGTTGGAAAATTTAAATTACCTAAACATATGTAAAATCTGATCCCTTGATTTAGGTTAAACCAGAAGTGAATGTTTTTATGTTATGTTTTGAATGCAAAAAAGATGATGTATTAGTTTGTCTTTACCTCCATTATGGACATATATAATGTGGTGGAAACCCTGCCCAACAGGTTAACTATTCATGTCCATGTGATGATTAGTTGGTCTTGTGTACATGTCTATCTGTGCAGTGGATATGTCATTCATTTTGCGTATAATGTGAGTTTCTGTCATCCTAAAGTATATCTGTTTTCTCTTCCTGTATCTCTGCCACTCTCTACAGAAGGAAACCATTGAAAAGGGGAGGGAGTGTGTCCTCAGGGCACTACCTTTTTACCTGAATGAAGACCCAAGCATCCTCTTCAAAGAATAATTGGTTGGTAATTTTAGTTTAGTTTTTTATCTGTATTAAACCAAATTTTGAATAACTAATGTTGTTGCATGTTGTAATGTTGTTGTTGTTGTAATTTGCATGGAACCTGTTTAAATGTTTTGGGAAATCTTCTTGTATACCCAAACTATTTATATTTATCGTTGAATCTGTAGTCTAAAATAGTGGCGCACTGGGGTGCATGTTCCTAATATTGTGTTTACGTCATTAAAGGGTAGCTTTGGCCCTTTTTCTTTCTTTTTTTAAAACTGGATGCCATTTTTCTATGTTTTTGTGTCTAAGCTACAGCTGTTCAGAGGGAGCTGGAACAAATTACCCTTGCTATCTTTACCATCGAAAGAGCTGATGCCAGCACTCCTCCAGCCGATGTGGGTATAACCATCTAGTGTGTCCTGCATGACCTGGAAGACCTGGCCTCTGCATGTGCACTCTTAATGGGTGGGATATATGCACTGAATCTCAGTTAACCTCAAGACTGAAAGCTAAGAGACAATCAAAAGTATTGAGATTTAAAGGATTTAATTGAGAGATGATACTGCACCAGAAATGTTGAAGGGTGGTGTGTATATTAGCGTTCAAGGCATATTGTTATGAGGTAGAAATATGTTCATATTCAGTTTGTGTTACATTGTGTGCATTGTAAAGGTAATTGCAATACATACTAAAATTAAGGGTAAGTTAGGAGGTTGATCTGATATCCTCGTGTTGGTGTTGTTCCCAGATCATCATACTAAATGTTGTTCCAGGATCAACATTGCAAGTGACCAATCAGAATGTTGTGACGTCATACTTTTGCGACTTCGGGAAAAACCGGCGTAAAACAAAAAACTGTACTTAAGCTGCGTGAAACCGCCTCTGTCCGCCGATCAACTGACCCTAACCGTAACCCTTTAATAAACAGTAAGCAGAATTGATATTGTCCTTGCAACATTGGAATTTCATAAATGCACGAATGGCTTGGAATAGAATAACGTCACAACAATGTGATTGGTCACTTGCAATGTTGAACCTGGAACAACATTTTCATGATGGTCTGGGAACAACACCAACACGAGGATATCAGATCATCCAAGTTGGGAATGCAGGATGAATGTATATTTTGTGGACTTTTAAAGACGAACAATTGTTTCCATGTTAAAATGTTTACATCTGAAGTTTTTTGCCCAAACACTGGTAAAATAAATGTTGACAGTGGCGAGTGTTAAATGGTTACTGCTGTGCTGTTGCAAAAAAACTGAACGCTGACAAGCTGTTTTATTGTTAGACCATAATGTTGGCATGTTTTGTTAAAGTTTTATTTGGGATGGTGATGTAATTTTCTTTGATTGCTAATATCAGTGGACTATTTATTATTATTATTATTATTATTATTATTATTGTTGTTGTTGTTGTTACATTTTTTTTTTTTTAAATTGTGGCTGTTGAGGTGGACACTTCACTTTGCATTGTTAAAGGAAAGCACTTCATTGGCATTGTGTTACTGGACTGACCCTAAGCAATCATTGCAAATAGCAACTTTGCTATCCATTTTAGACACTAAAAGAAAAAAACACTCACAGACCTTACTAGCATCACATGTGCATAACTCAAGTGTCATCTTATCAATGTGTTATGTGATCTTCAATGCGTTTTTTTTCTCTTCTATTTCTGGTAGATACAGACATTTAATTTAAAGTCTTGATGTTGCATCTGTCTACATACTGTTAATTACTAACCCTAATGAGCTGTTGTGTTTTATTTTGGACTGGGTTTACACAAATGCTCACTGAATGTGTTGGCAATAAAATAAATTTAAAAAAATAAGTTGGATGTACTTAATTCATTTGTGTGGAACCTGTTGACAAAATAGATTTATGTAAAACTAATTAATAAAGCACAAGGTGGCTGAAAATATAATATTTGAATTAATCTAACTTAAATTTAACATTTTACTGCCACAAATAAGAAATGTGTTGAAGTAACTAATCTAAACTATCTAACCTGAAAATATATCATCTATGTTCATACAACATAACTTGATTTAGTTAGTCTTAAATATGTCTTGTTAATCTTAAGTAGTTTTTTTAAATTAGATGAACTAAAGATTTTTGCTTTAAACTAACATAATTCAATTTCGTGGAACCTGTTGACAAAATAATTTTAATTAAAGTCAACGTTTCATTTTTTTGAGTGTAGCTACAATCACAAAAAGTGAAAAAAAAAAAAATCCAAACATTTGAATCAACTTATACAAAACACATAATGATAATAATAATAATACACATAAAAATAAATTTACCTGAGAAATTAATTGACTTTCACAGTTATGTCTGTTTTCCTGTACAAAATGACAAACATGTAATGTTTGTCATTTTGATGTGAAATATGTCATTTTTCTTTGTCTGATGTCAAACGCAACAAACATGAGGACAAAGGTAATATTTTTAAACAGTGTGTTTTGCTACTTCACTGTAAACACAATATTGCCATTTATCTTCTGGTACATATGCAAGAATAAAGAATTATTCTATACTAACTTGCACAAACCAAGAAACAAACATGAATCACTGCAGAAATTCTGACTTCTTCCAGTGGATGTGTACATTTTTTAAAAGCAGTACCATAAAGTATTCTGTTTTATTCTTACAAAACTATTGGATAATATCAACATGAAAACCTCACTATTTACCTAAAGGTTACATGTGAAACAATATTCCAGCGCTTCCGAGTATTATTTATCCATGTTGTTACAAGACTTGGTTTCTATTCAGCAGTATACAACAAGGTTTACAACAAGGTGCAAACATGAGGTTACACTGAAGAACAAGAAGGTCAGATTAGATTTGCCAGAAAACATCTAAAAGACCTCGCACAGGTTTCGAAAAGCCATCTTTGAAAAGATGAAACCAAGATTAACTTGTATCAGAAACATGGGAAAGTCAGAAGAAGGAGAGAAAAAACTTTTCACTACTGCATCATCTGTGAAACATGGTGCAGACAATGAGCCTCATTTACTAATACATGGACTTATACACTAATACACAAGTAGTCCACACAGAAAAATTACTGTTAAATTTGCGAAACGTTGCGTGCCAGCCTATTTTGTTATCACCACAGTTCGTATGTTAGTAAATCAAAAGCATTCGGAACCAACATGCACATTTCCCCATTTCTCTGTGTACAAAACTATGTTTACCTCCAAGTGAAGCAGAGCACGTGGTGACGATGTTTTAAGAGAGAAGCCTGCAGCTCTAAGACAAGAATTTAGGAGAAAGTTTGACTGTAGAAAATGGAATAAGTGTCTGAGGTCCAAGGAGGAAGTGTTTCCACATAAGTGATGGTCATCCAAAAATGAAAAATGACTAAATGAAAAAAAAAAAAACCCTGATACTCGCTGTGTCAAACACTAACAGACAACGAGACAGAAACATGGGAAATTACCCATAACATTCACTTTGAACATCTTTACAGACAGACTGAAAACACTTCAACTCATCTTATCTACCAAACAATATAAGACAGATGCTCTGCAACCCAACTCTCAGTCAGTGATATTCTGAAAAGCAAATCAACTGCCCGTCACTTCAACTTTGGAGAAAAACGCCCGGGTTTCAGCATTAGTATGGCTTTCTTTCAGTATGTCCAGCACTGTGGTTTTGATGGTTTTCTTGTCGACTTTGGAGAGGTTTGCTTTGAGTTTAAGCAGAGCTGAAAGATGTTTTTCACTGTTGGTGACAGAAAGAAGAAAATGTTCAAAAAAAAGATGTCATGCCAAGTATTTTATGATTATGTTTATATGCTGTTTGTCATTACAGAATGAGATACTGAGAAACAAAACTGTCAGGTGAAGAAAGTCATATATGACAGTAAGATGCAAACAAATGATGATGATGATGATGATGATGATGATGATGTTTCAGCCTACCTTAGATTACATGAATGTGCAAAATCACCCCATTAATGCCACATGATATTAACAATGTTAATAAGTTAAAAAAAAAGATTCTGCAACATTTTTTTAACTTTCAACACAAGGCTTACAAGTTCAATCATTTCTTTAAACTTGTAGTCCAAGACTGCAGGTCTTAAATCAAACAGCTGATTTGCTGATCTGTATTATTGAACCTGTTATCTTTTTCTGTGTGTAACCGGTTTCCTGCCCCTGACACACATCCTTCCTGCAAACATTAACAGCTGTCACATCACCACACCAACTATTGGAAAATGTGTCAATTTCTGTGTTAAATGCAACAATAGATGGAACTCCTATTGGTGACACTGATATGTGCCTAAATTTACATTAATCTCCAAGTTTCCACTAGTTTTATCAAATAACTCCCCATGAAATCACACACTTCTGTGGTGCTGATGCTTTCAGACACACAGACAGTCTATATGTGAGTGCTATCAACAGCAGTGTTTATGTCCCCTGATTCTCTTTCTCCTTTACCTTTAAGGTTAGAAATAAGACAAGAACGAGACAGTTTGTTTTCCGGTGCCACATTTGGAAGAAATCTCTCCTTTCACTCTAATTAACAGCATTATTGACTTCATCTACACACAGCTGCTGCTGCTTCTCTCAGGCCTGCATGTTTTATTTAGCTTTCAGTTTCTCATATTAGTTTCCATGAATGTCGCTCATCCTGCTGACAAGAAACATCTGAAACCAACTGAGATGTTTGGCTCAGTCTACTTGCTGTTCCTCCTCAGCTATCGCCAAAAAGTGCAGTTGTTTTTGTATTAAAGTAAATAATGTCTGAGTCAATTCAAAAGTTACCTGAGGTCGGGATAAGCAGATCCCAGTGAAACGATTTGCATCTGTATGGCAGGAATATCTTGGAGTTTTAGCACTTCTGCAATCTTGGTCAGGATTTCCTTTAACCAGTCTTGTTTGGATCCCTGTGAAGACAAATCAGTGATGTCAGTTTAGTCTGCAAGTTTCCCCAAACTGTAATCAACAAAGCAATAATGATGTTTTTCATTCTGGAGCTACTGCACTGGAGTTTGACAAGATCAATGATGTATTTGATACGTTCTTTCAGTTTCGTGAATATTGTCTTTATTTATGCACCACATAGTCATCAACTAATGTTCAGATATTTGATACATTTGTAACTACAGTCCAGTTGTCCTTAAGTGGAGGGTTTTTCTTCATTTCCACCATGTTTTGCTCCATGTAAAATCTGTATAAAATATTAATTTATATGCTACAGATACAAATGTGTAATGTAAAAATCTTTTTTAACAATATACAGCAAGTGGGAAAAAAGTGGGGAAAAAAGTGGTCCATCATTTTCTATGGGTCACACTTTTGTTTTTCAGGAATGAGTCCATTGGTTTTCCATTGAGTGTATTTCATCTATATCCAGGCTTGGAGGATCAGATTTTAGTCAGCTGCTCTTTTTTTTTTGTTTCAATTTTATAGAACTTTTAATCAAAACTTCCAAACCAAATAAATGTGAAATTGAGCTGATTCTTATTCTTATTTTTTTCCAACAGCTCAGCAGAAATCTGATCACTTTTGGGTTTTATTCATGTCTCAGCTAAAGTGTGCAGTGAAGGTGAGTCTCACCATTCTGGCAAACAGCTCGTGCAGTTTCTCTCCATTTTCTTGCACAGTCTCGTAAGCCTTCTGCTGCTGATTGCTGTCCTTCAGTTTGACCTCTCCTTTCAGGAGCCTCTGGACATATTCTACTGTCACTTCCTGCTGAAGCCGACCAATCAGCTCCTGAATTTAGCCCAAGTATATAAGTAATCAGAGCGCATCATAATCCTTTTACTAAAAAGTTGACAATGAAGGCAATCATGGCCATTCAATCCAAAACAAAGTTTCCTCCTTTTACCTGGTAAGAGGACTGACTCGAACCCTGAAGTTCTTGAAGCTGGTCTTCAGTGCTGTTCAGCAGCTTCTCAAACGTGTTCTTCTTCAGCCAGTCACTGGTTCCCAGTTTCTGGTAGTGTGGCTGTGTGAGGAACAAATAACCAAGTTTTTTAAACCTTTGATTAAGACATGTTAGGATTTAATCCTGAGGATTATTGATATCTGCAGTTGTAAAGAACTTACTTTGAGGACCTTGCGCACAGAGGTTAATAAATAAGTGTGGGCAGACTGTTTCATCTCAGTCAGGATCGGCAAACATTTTTTCTGCACATCCTCTGGGAACAGATTGTGCTTCTCAAAGAAGTCCCTTTAGACAGACCACACAGGACACATTAGCTCACAGTGAAGTATTCTCCTTTTATGATGAAGTTAAAATCTGAATTTCCATCTAACTGGATCAGAAACAAACCTGAACTGTTCGACACAGCTGAGGTTTGCCTTTATGAAAGCTTTGCTGTGCGGTTTGTTCTGCCTTATGATGTCTTCATGAAACTCTTTATACCTGCAGAAGATTAAGAACAGCTTTCACTTTTATTATCTTGTTATTACCAAACATAAAACTAAAATGTATTTTCAAATTTAAATATTTAAAAGACAGCCTTGTGAAGCCTTGTTACCTCTGCATGAAGTCTGTCAGGTTGGATGTTATTTCCTGGGCCTTGTGTCCGTCTACAATTTTGTGCGCTGATGTCACGATGCCGTAGATAAACTGAAGACAAATGTATTGACAAATCAGTGGCAGTTTTAAGTAAAGCACTTTACACAGCAATGCACTTCCATCATTTTCAGATCCAGTTAAACACCAGGAACCAAACCCAGTGCTTTACAATGTTAGTGACAAACCCAAGTGATTAAACTACAGAACCATGGGAGGGTTTGAAACTGTGACTCTGATCTGACAGTAAATGAGTTTCTACAAACGACCCAAACAATAATGACGGTCCTTTGTTTGTTTGTTAATCTTTTTATCAAAGTTTCTCAAAGTCTTTTTCAGTTTGGTTAATATGTGCAGCAGGCTGGAAAATATTTGTCGGCACTTCTTTGGAAAGTTTTAAAGTGAATAATAGAGTAAATGTCAGTCTGCACATTTTGTTCTCCTACGATCAAAACAATGTTCTGTCAATATTTCACCACAACAATTTTTTATTGCACAGTTCTGATATAGCAATGTTTTCAAAGCCTCTCATTATGGTCAACAATTAGAAATATCATGTTCCAGAGTCTGGTGACTCAGTGTTTATGTTTAGGGTTATGAATATGCTTTGTTTCAGTTAAGTTCTGGTTATATCTTTTGGAGTTTTCTAGTTCTTTGGTTTTGCCTCCATGTCTCCCATGTGTTACACGTCCCTTGTCTAGTTTCCTGTCTAGCGTCTCCCCTGTCAGCTGTGTCTTCTTGTCAAGTCCGTGTCTCTGTGTCTGTGTCCTGTTTCCTGTTTTACTTTGACAGTCTTGCTTCCTTTGTTAATGTTTTTAATTTTGCTTCCTGTACATTTCGTTATGTCAGATTAGTCCCAGCTGTTGTCCTCCTGTTTCTCTTTCCCTCGTTTACTACCTGGTGTATTTAATCCCCGTGTTTTCCTCTGTCCGTAGTCGTGTCATTAACTACCCTCTCTGTGTTATCTTGTGTTATGCTTTGATTAAATCTTAGTTCTCCATTTCTGGCATAGTTTCTAGTTTTTTTAGTTTTCCAGTCTGAGTTTCATGTGCTTAGTTTTTAACTGCACAATAAGCCGGCCTCCTTTAGTTAAATCTTTCGTTTCGTGAGTCTTGTATTTGGGACCTTCATCCTGCCTGCCACACAGCAAACCATCACAAGAAGTAAACAAAATGAAAAACTCACTATAAGGACCCTTAAAGTTAGCCAACACAAGTGATTCCTTTCATTTTGTGTTGATACATCTTTATTCAAGCTTTATAAAAGTATTGATTTCAGCCTCTTTTATATCAAGTTGTTGCAGCAACTCTACCTGGATGACATCATAGGCCACAGGACTGACGTAGCAACCATCATCTCTTGTCGGCTCCTTTCCTTGATCCCACTCTTTCTTTGCTTCATCCAATACTCGGTCAATAAAAATCATCAGGTCGCTCTAAACACACAACAACACACCGTTGTCACTATTATATCTACAATATTCTATGAGCTATAATAAAACAAACTATAACTTTTTTTGAACAGCATTCTAAAAATGTGCAAAGCAAATTAAACGTATGACAACAAATCCTTTGTTACCTGTTGTTTGCTGAGGTACTGCTCCTCCAGAGGTTTCAGTAACTCGTCAGGAAGCAGGTTTCCCAGCGCTTCAGTATTGATATTACTGGCCACCTCAGGTTTTTCAAGGATTCTGTTACACAGAGCAGATACAGCCCAAGTTGTATTTAGTCTACACGTCATTTGTTATTTCAGTTTAATTCACTTTAGTTCTACTTATATAGCGCCAAATCACTACATCAGTTGCCTCAAAGCACTTTGTATTGTAAGATAAGACACTACAATAACACAGAGAAAACTGCAACAATGAAACGACCCTGTATGATTAAACAGTAGGAAGGAAAAACTCCCTATTTACAGGAAGACAAGGCTCTGGGAGGGGCGGCCATCTGCTATGACCACTTGAGGGTGCGGAGAGAAAGACAGGATCAGATGTTGTGGAAGAGAGGTGGAGATTAATAATAACTCATGATTAAATGCAGAGTGGTTTAAAAACACACAGAAAGTGAAAAGAGGTGAGTGCAAAAGAAACTCATGGGGAAGGCCCAGCAGCCTAGACCTACTGCAGCATAACTAAGGGATGATTCAAGGTCATCTGATCTAGCCGTTTATGCTTTGTCAAAAGTGAAAGATTTAAGCCTCATCTTAAAAGTAGGGTGGCTGTCTTCTGATTCCCAACTGGGAGCTGGTTCTTCCATAGAAGAAGAGCCTGAAAGCTGAAGGCTCTCCCTTCCATTCTACTAAGTGCTCTATTGCTGTGATATGGTACTAAGACGTCTTTAAGAGTAGATGAGATCTGATTATTGAAGACCTTTAATGTGAGAAGATTTTAAATTTGATTCTGGATTCAACAGTTAGCCGATGAAGAGAAGCCAGTATGGAAGAAATATGATCTCTCTTTCTAGTCCCTGTAGGTACTCCTCCGGAAGCTTTTTTGGATCAACTAGAAAGTTTTCGGGGAGTTTTTAGGACAACATGACCACAATGAATTGGAATAGTCCATACTAGAAGTAATAAATGCAGGAATTAGTTTTTCAGCATCAGTCCAAGACAGAATGTTTCTGATCTATGTGTATTAAAGGGCATATCTTGGTCAAAAATGACTCCTAGGTTCATCACAGTGTTACTGAAGGCCAATTGATCCAAAGTCAAAATCTGGTTAAATGCCATATTTCTAAGCTTTTCAGGGCCGGGTACAATAACCTCAGTTTTATCTCATTTTAGAAGCAGGAAATTAGAGGTCATCCATGTTTTTATGTCTTTAAGGCATTTCTCTTTAACTAATTGGTGTGTGTCTGTGTAGCAATGACAATGCTATGCCTTAAAATGAAATTAGTCCCAGCTAAGAACCCTGTTGAACTCCATAATTAACCTTAATGTGTGAAGAAAACTCTACATTAACATGAACAAGTCTGTTAGATAAATATTATTTAAACCACTGCAGCATAGTATCTCTAATACAAACAGCATGCTCTAATTGCTGTGATTAAATATTATGGTCAATAGTATCAAAATTTAATATAGCGCATTAAGCCACCAGAAATGAATCAGAATCAGAATACTTAGGAAATTATGTAAAATGGTTGCTTAATGTACTGAAATCAGCATGGTGGCACAGTGATTAGCACTGCTGCCTCACAGCAAGAAGATCCTGAGTTCATTTCTACCTGGCCAGGGCCTTTCTGTGTGGAGTTTGCATGTTCTCCCCATGTTTACCTGGGTTCTCTCCGGATACTTCAGCTTCCTCCCGCAGTCCAAAGACATGCAGTTAGTGGGGTTAGATTAATTGGTGATTCAAAATTGCCCATAGGCGTAATTGTGAGTGCGAATGGTTGTCTGTCTCTATGTGTTAGCCCTGTGATAGACTGGCGACCTGTCCAGGATGTACCCTGCCTCCCTATGGTAGCTGGGATAGGCTCCACCCCCCACTCCCCGGCGATGCTGACAAAGATAAGTGGAAGAGAATGGAATGGATGGATGAAAGCCACCAAAAATTTGCAGCTAAAAGACAGGCGTATAAATAAATATAAATAAATCCCAGCATAAAAATAATATGCTACATCAAACAAAAACTAATTGCTTACTCTGGATAAGATTCCTTCACCCATTGCAGGAGGAAACTGCAGTCATCCACAGAACCCACAGAACCCACAATCTTTCTGAGCCTGGCCTTGACAGTTTGATGGTACTGTCTTGCATAAAAGTTACAGATGTCCATCTCTGGTGGGTAGCAGTTCTTCACAACCTCCACCACCCGCTGCAGGTCCTCCTTCAGCTGCCTGCCCATGGAGTGGATGTCTGCCTCTATAGATGACTGGTTCACCTGATCACCAATGGGGCTTGATGGATTATCCATACGCCCATTTACTAATTTTTGAAGCACTTCATCATGGTGTTTCTTCCACTCGCTGGGCCTCCAGGTTGGTGGAGTTTGAGAATTTTGTCTCCACAGCTGGTCCTGCTCTTCCTCAAGGTTGATGGCTTTCACCGCAGATGTCAAAGCAGACACCTCTTCCTCAGTGCTGAGAGAAAGACTCTTCTGCAGAATCTGCCATACATGCTCTTCAAGGGCTTTATGGTCTGCAGCAAGCTTTTCTACTGCTTCCTTGTTGGCCTCCGCTGTCTCCCAAAACAGATGTTTCTCCCTGTCTATCAGTTCCTGAGTGGCTTCACAAAAGGCTTGCCTTTCAAGGTATTCCTCAAAAGTAGGAGTCACTGGTGGACAATAACAAAGACAATTTTTTTTAAATTATCAGCACTATTTTATAGATGAATCATCCAGGCTCTGTTAAACTGCTTTGATACTTTCTCAAGTTTTCAGTCCTAAATATGAAACAGGTCAGAAGAAGAGTTTATAGCAATTATTATTTTATCGTTCCACAATTTTACTGTGGAAAACACTTTTATTTATAACATGTTTCTGACTGGATTTTTGGACCTCTGACCTTTATAACTATTTAAATAATATCCATTTTGATGTATGTCCAATGTTCCCAAATTAATTTTATTTTCACTTTTTTGGGAAAAAAAACTGATCAAAACAATTTTTCTCTTGATATCTATGATAGTAAACATTGAAACAAATCTTTCTAAACAGTGAAATGAATGGTGCACATGTACTATATACCCATAATTAAATATAATAAAAATAATTATAATTAAACTCATATCAAGTATATTTAAATGGGGTTGAACAAATAAAAAATATTTATACTTCCCACCTTTTTCATCCATCGAGGGGGGTTTATCCTCGTCCCTTTTCTGTTTAAAAGAAAACTTTCTCTTAGAAGTATTGTTGGGATCTGAAACAAAGTACACAGTTTAATGAAGTCTGATTAACAGACTGCAGAGATGATTTCAATCTTTTGTGATTTGTATGCAATAAAGATTGGCGATGGATACTCTAATAAGATTGTCTTTTATATGTTATTTTTCTGCCCAGTGAGGTTGAAATTTGGCTTCGGCTTGATGTTTAAAGGTGCACAGTGACAGGAAATAAAAACGCACATCAAATGCATTGCACCTAGCAAGTCTGTTTTGAAAATGTAAGGAGTAGAAAGGAGATATATTTACACTAAAAGCATTAAAAAGTAAAAGCAAAAGTTAAAAGGAATACTTAAAGCACTGCAAATTAAAAATAAATACACTAAAAAGTATTTGTACTTCCCACCTTTTTCTGCCAAGTCTTCAGAGGGGAGTGTATCCACTTCCTTTTTCCGTCTCCAAGGAAAGGATTCTCTCAGTCTATTAAATGTATTATCAAACCTCGGCATGCTGGGATCTAAAAAAGCAAAGCACACAGTTTAATGCAGTTTTAATGACAGACTGCAGACACGATTTCTGATCTTTTGTTTTCTCCACTTTGCACAGACAAGCATCAGCAGTGCTGTTTTCTTGTCCACTATAATGACCACTGCAGAGAACATTTTAGTTTGTTCTTTTATGACTGTATAATCTTAATGGGCCATCTACTTCATTGTTTTAATGGACTTCCCTACCACTGCTATGCTGATGACAAACAGTTTTACTTTTACATCAGACCCAACAACGTTAACAATCAATGATTCTCTGTCATTACTACTTGGATGGATTCAAATTTACTTGTGGCAGGGCGTGGTCTGTGGCGCCGCTGCAGGGAGGCTGACACGCTGGAGCTGCATCAGCAATTACGCCTCACCTGCTTAAGAGGGATGAACTCAGTCCTGATGTGGTGGTTGTTGGTGTGTGTGGCTGGCAGCTGAAAAGCTGCAGCCGTGTGTGAAGTTACAACAACCGTAATTAAGAAAAGGGTTAAAGGCGTGCAATATGTGGTCGGGTCTGCCATGCATCTGTTACATTACATCATCGCAATTTCAGTAAAACTGAGGTTCTAGTACTTGGCCCAGCCAGTTTCTCTAAGGAGATAAGTCAGTACATCGGCCCCTTCTAAAACTAAAAACCTTGGTATAATTTTTGACCAACACCTGAATTTTGAAATTCACATCTCAAAGCTCACCCAAACTTGTTTCCTTGACCTCAGGAATATTGCAAAATTCCATTACTAACAGATAATCCTCTGCATGGACAGGACACTGCTTATACAGCAGAGCTTCTGAAACCTGATCACTGCACGTGACCTTTCTGATCCCCTAACCAGGGCCTTCTTACTGTCCCTCGCTCGATTAAAAAACCAGAGGTGATTTTGAGGTTGTTGCACCCAAACTGTGGAACAGCCTTCCTCCCTCAATCAGGTCTGCTAACTCTGTTATTTGATTTAAAAGGTTCATTCCTGAGCCTGGAGCAGCTCTTGACAAAACAACCTGGCTAGCATGTACAGAGACCTGACCACAACATCTTTGGAATGAATAAACACAATCAGGCCTTGTCACTCAAAATCAACTGTGGTCTTCAAAAATGCACTCGTACCTGCAGTTTGCACCCAGACGTAACAATCTGATGGAAAGCCTTGAACCAGAGGTGGAGGCTTTTCCAGCAGCAGATTAGTGCCCATGGTTTAGCATGAGAAACTTAATGTCCACATACTTTGTTCATACATTTTCAAACTTTAGGCAACAAAGACTATGTTAAGGTAAATATTAAAAAATGTTAGTAGAAGTTTAATAATTAAATATTGCCAGTTTATAGGATCATTGATCTAGTATTAAAGTTAATACCTGTCTTTGATGGTGTCGCTGGTTTGGATTTGAGAGAAGAAACATCTGACTCTTCTTCCTCTTTTTTCTCTTCATTCTCCAGACAGGTGGCTGAAGAGCCGTCGCCAAGACCTGACAGAGAGTAAAGCAGAGCACTGCTGGTAACAGCACAATTTTCTCATAACAGGTTGATTTGGCAAAGATTTGATGCCAGATGACCTTCCTGATGCAACTCTCTCCAGTTTTCTAGGGCTGGGACCTGCAGTACACTGGCTTGTGTACACACATTGTGTGATGAACTTCTCAGAAACTGTTTGCTTGATGCTCATTTGTGTCTGTAGCACTAACTAGATCCTGAAGTACCACAACTATTACTCATGAACATCTGCACCAAAAATGCTGTTTTGGATTGTTTGGGGTCACTTTACCCACTAAGTGTGATTTGTATGCAATAAAGATTGGCGATGGACACTCTAATAAGATTGTCTTTTATATGTTATTGTTCTGCCCAATGAGGTTGAAATTTGGCTTCGGCTTGATGTTTAAAGGTGCACAGTGACAGGAAATAAAAACGCACATCAAATGCATTGCACCTAGCAAGTCTGTTTTGAAAATGTAAGGAGTAGAAAGGAGATATATTTACACTAAAAGCATTAAAAAGTAAAAACAAAAAGTTAAAAGGAATACTTAAAGCACTGCAAATTAAAAATAAATACACTAAAATGTATTTGTACTTCCCACCTTTTTCTTCCTTCAAGTCTTCAGAGGGGAGTGTATCCACTTCCTGTTTCCGTCTCCAACGAAAGGATTCTCTCAGTCTATTAAATGTATTATCAAACCTCGGCATGCTGGGATCTAAAAAAGCAAAGCACACAGTTTAATGTAGTTTTAATGACAGACTGCAGACACGATTTCTGATCTTTTGTTTTCTCCACTTTGCACAGACAAGCATCAGCAGTGCTGTTTTCTTGTCCACTATAATGACCACTGCAGAGAACATTTTAGTTTGTTCTTTTATGACTGTATAATCTTAATGGGCCATCTACTTCATTGTTTTAATGGACTTCCCTACCACTGCTATGCTGATGACAAACAGTTTTACTTTAACATCAGACCCAACAACGTTAACAATCAATGATTCTCTGTCATTACTACTTGGATGGATTCAAATTTACTTGTGGCAGGGCGTGGTCTGTGGCGCCGCTGCAGGGAGGCTGACACGCTGGAGCTGCATCAGCAATTACGCCTCACCTGCTTAAGAGGGATGAACTCAGTCCTGATGTGGTGGTTGTTGGTGTGTGTGGCTGGCAGCTGAAAAGCTGCAGCCGTGTGTGAAGTTACAACAACCGTAATTAAGAAAAAAGTGTTAAAGGTGTGCAATATGTGGTCGGGTCTGCCATGCATCTGTTACATTACTTCATCGCAATTTCAGTAAAGCTGAGGTTCTAGTACTTGGCCCAGCCAGTTTCTCTAAGGAGATAAGTCAGTACATCGGCCCCTTCTAAAACTAAAAACCTTGGTATAATTTTTGACCAACACCTGAATTTTGAAATTCACGTCTCAAAGCTCACCCAAACTTGTTTCCTTGACCTCAGGAATATTGCAAAATTCCATTACTAACAGATAATCCTCTGCATGGACAGGCCACTGCTTATACAGAGCTTCTGAAACCTGATCACTGCACGTGACCTTTCTGATCCCCTAACCAGGGCCTTCTTACTGTCCCTCGCTCGATTATAAAACCAGAGGTGATCGTGCTTTTGAGGTTGTTGCACCCAAACTGTGGAACAGCCTTCCTCCCTCAATCAGGTTATTTGATTTAAAAGGCTCATTTCTGAGCCTGGAGCAGCTCTTGACAAAACAACCTGGCTAGCATGTACAGAGGCCTGACCACAACATCTTTGGAATGAATAGAAGCAATCAGGCCTTGTCACTCAAAATCAACTGTGTGTCATGGTCCTGGGCCATGTTGGCCCAGTATTCTTAGTTTCTTGTATTTCTGTATTTCATTTCTTATTTAGGCCATGTTTCCTGAGTTGTCCTGTTATGTTGTTCCCTAAGTGTTTTCCCTTCGTGACTCTTACCCCCTGTGTGCCCCTCTGTGTATTTTTGAGCCCTCGTCTCTCTTTGTGTTTATTCCATGTTTCCCCTGACCCAGCGTTTCTAGTTCCTTGTGATGTTTGTAATATGGTACTTGTGTGATTTATTCTATGGCTTCTAGTTTTGATCCCTTGCCCTTCATGTCTCTCTGTGTCCCCTCTGTTCTGTGTAATTGTGTGTCTTTGCATGTTTGAGTTTCTTGTTTTCTGTCCCTCTGCATTGTGCATTATGTTCTCATGGTTGGTCTTTTGTTACTCCCTCTAGTCTAGTTTCTTGTGTTCCAAGTTGAGTATTTCCCTCCGCGTATTTTGGTTCTTAGAGTCCTCTGCCTTATGGTTTATGTCTCTGTGTTCCTTAGTTGCTTTCTCCACTGTGTCAAGTTTGCGTCTCTGTAAGATACTTCCTGTTTTACTTTGGTGGTCCATGTCTTATGTGAATGTGTCCTGCTCTGCTTGTCTCGTCCAGCCTGATTACTTCCAGCTGTGCTCTCCTTCTGTGTCTCATTCCCTCGTTATCCCTCTGTGTATTTAAGCCCTGTGTTTCTCTGAGTCGGTGTCGTGTCGTCCCTCATGCTGTGTGTGATTCTCCCCGTGTCGTCTGGTATGTGTTACAATTAGCTCTTCCCAGTTTAGTTTTACATTGCTTTGGTATCACTGTTATCGTTTGTCACCTGTCAGCAATAAAGCTGCATTTTGAGTTCAGTCCTGTTTTCCCGTGAGTTGGCGTTTGGGTCCTATTTTCCTGCCTGCCACACACCGTTACATGACACTGTGGTCTTCAAAAATGCACTCGTACCTGCAGTTTGCACACAGATGCAACAATCTGATGGAAAGCCTTGAACCAGAGGTGGAGGCTTTTCCAGCAGCAGATTAGTGCCCATGGTTTAGCATGAGAAACTTAATGTCCACATACTTTATTCATACATTTTCAAAATTTAGTCAATATCGACTATGTTAAGGTAAATATTAAAAAAATGTTAGAAGTTTAATAATTAAATATTGCCAGTTTATAGAATCATTGATCTAGTATTAAAGTTAATACCTGTCTTTGATGGTGTCGGTGGTTTGGATTTGAGAGAAGAAACATCTGACTCTTCTTCCTCCTTTTTCTCTTCATTCTCCAGACAGGTGGCTGAAGAGCCGTCGCCAAGACCTGACAGAGAGTAAAGCAGAGCACTGCTGGTAACAGCACAATTTTCTTATAACAGGTTGATTTGGCAAAGATTTGATGCCAGATGACCTTTCTGATGCAACTCTCTCCAGTTTTCTAGGGCTGGGACCTGCAGTACACTGGCTTGTGTACACACATTGTGTGATGAACTTCTCAGAAACTGTTTGCTTGATGCTCATTTGTGTCTGTAGCACTAACTAGATCCTGAAGTACCACAACTATTACTCATGAACATCTGCACCAAAAATGCTGTTTTGGATTGTTTGGGGTCACTTTACCCACTAAGTGTGATTTGTATGCAATAAAGATTGGCGATGGACACTCTAATAAGATTGTCTTTTATATGTTATTGTTCTGCCCAATGAGGTTGAAATTTGGCATCGGCTTGATGTTTAAAGGTGCACAGTAACAGGAAATAAAAACGCACATCAAATGCATTGCACCTAGCAAGTCTGTTTTGAAAATGTAAGGAGTAGAAAGGAGATATATTTACACTAAATGCATTAAAAAGTAAAAACAAAAAGTTTAAGGGAATACTTAAAGCACTGCAAATTAAAAATAAATACACTAAAATGTATTTGTACTTCCCACCTTTTTCTTCCTTCAAGTCTTCAGAGGGGAGTGTATCCACTTCCTTTTTCCGTCTCCAACGAATGGATTCTCTCAGTCTATTAAATGTATTATCAAACCTCGGCATGCTGGGATCTAAAAAAGCAAAGCACACAGTTTAATGTAGTTTTAATGACAGACTGCAGACACGATTTCTGATCTTTTGTTTTCTCCACTTTGCACAGACAAGCATCAGCAGTGCTTTTTGTTTTGAACTCAGTTCCCAAAAAATTGTTGTTGTTTTCTTGTCCACTATAATGACCACTGCAGAGAACATTTTAATAAACATTTAACAAAAAATGTTTTGCAGATTTTAGCTATTTTGGTTTGTTCTTTTATGACTGTATAATCTTAATGGGCCATCTACTTCATTGTTTTAATAGACTTTCCTACCACTGCTATGCTGATGACAAACAGTTTTACTTTTATGTCAGACCAAACAACATTAACGATCAATGATTCTCTGTCATTACTACTTGGATGTATTCAAATTTACTTTATTGTAATTTCAGTAAAACTGAGGTTGTAGTATTTGGCCCAGGCAGTTTCTCTAAGGAGATAAGCCAGTACATTGGCCCCTTCACTAATAACTTCTAAAACTAAAATCTAATTTTAAAACCAGAGGTGATTGTGCTTTTGTCGTTGTTGGGCCCAAACTGTGGAACAGCCTTCCTCACTCAATCAGTTTGCTGGCTCTGTTATTTGATTTAAAAGGCTCATTTCTGAGCCTGGAGCAGCTCTTGACAAAACAACCTGGCTAGCATGTACAGAGGCCTGACCACAACATCTTTGGAATGAATAGAAGCAATCAGGTCTTGTCACTCAACACCAGCTCCGGACCTCAATAATGAAGTTGAACCTGGATGGCAACAAATGCAGTTTGTAGCCAGACGTAACGATCTGATGGAAAGCCTTGAACCAGAGGTGGAGGCTTTTCCAGCAGCAGGTTAGTGCCCATGGTTTGATTTGGCATTGCAATGTTAATGTTCACATAATTTGTTCATAAGTTTTCAAACTCTAGTCAACAAAGACTATGTTAAGGTAAATATTAAAGAAAATGTTAGTAGAAGTTTAATATTTAAATATTGCCAGTATATAGGATCATTGATCTAGTATTAAAGTTAATACCTGTCTTTGATGGTGTCGCTGGTTTGGATTTGAGAGAAGAAACATCTGACTCTTCTTCCTCTTTTTTCTCTTCATTCTCCAGACAGGTGGCTGAAGAGCCGTCGCCAAGACCTGACAGAGAGTAAAGCAGAGCACTGCTGGTAACAGCACAATTTTCTCATAACAGGTTGATTTGGCAAAGATTTGATGCCAGATGACCTTCCTGATGCAACTCTCTCCAGTTATCTAGGGCTGGGACCTGCAGTACACTGGCTTGTGTTCACACATTGTGTGATGAACTTCTCAGAAACTGTTTGCTTGATGCTCATTTGTGTCTGTAGCACTAACTAGATCCTGAAGTACCACAACTATTACTCATGAACATCTGCACCAAAAATGCTGTTTTGGATTGTTTGGGGTCACTTTACCCACTAAGTGTGATTTGTATGCAATAAAGATTGGCGATGGACACTCTAATAAGATTGTCTTTCATATGTTATTGTTCTGCCCAATGAGGTTGCATCAGTTTGATGTTTAAAGGTGCACAGTGACAGGAAATAAAAGAGACATACTAAAAAAAAACCTCAAATACATTACATCTAGCAAGTCTGATTTGAAAACATAAGGAGTAGAACGGAGATATATTTGCATTAAAAAGGAAAAGGAAAAAGGAATACTTAAATAAAGCACTGAAAATTAAAAACAGGTACAGTAAAAATTATTTGTACTTCCCACCTTTTTCTTCCTTCAAGTCTTCAGAAGGGACTTCCTTTTTCCGTCTCCAAGGAAAGGACTCTCTCAGTCTATATAATGCATTATCAAACCCCGGCACACTGGGATCTAAAAAAGAAAAGCACACAGTTTAATGTAGTTTGAATAACAGACTGCAGGCCTGATTTCTGGTCCTTTGTTTTCTCCTGCCAGTGTTTGTGTTTTTGGTTTAAGTTTCACTCTTTGAATTGTGGTTTTCTGTTGTATTATATTTACTGTTCCTGGTTTCTCTTCTGGTTCCGCGCCTCATCTTGCCTCGCCTCATGTTTCTATGTCTCATTGTCTTGTCTGTGTCATCATGAACGTCTCTTGCTTCCTGTTTTATTGTGATAGTCCCTTGTCATGTGTTCAGTGTATTGAGTTTTGTTTCCCTGTGTCTCGTTATGTCAGATTCGTCCCAGCTGTGTTCCCACCAGTTCCCCATCCTCTTGTTGTCCTACTTGTGTATTTAAGCCCTGCATCTTCCTTGTTCATTGCTGGTTTGGTTGTCAATCTTCCCCTGTGTGTCATCCTCCATGTTGCCTCTGCGTTTCTTCCTCGATGTTTCATATCTCAGGCTCCTAGTTCCCAGTTT
Organism: Rhamphochromis sp. 'chilingali'; assembly: GCF_963969265.1. Taxonomy (NCBI): domain Eukaryota; kingdom Metazoa; phylum Chordata; class Actinopteri; order Cichliformes; family Cichlidae; genus Rhamphochromis; species Rhamphochromis sp. 'chilingali'. Next base: position 7,342,767 of record NC_137949.1, read on the forward strand.
CAGGTTTTTGTTACGTTTCTTTTGTTCCTCGTGTTCTTTTGTTAGTTTCTCCATGTTCAGGTTTTGTAAGTTTATTCCTGCCATACTCTGCTTTTGTTTGCATTGAGTCTCACTGTAAATAAAAAATCACACCCAACTACTCTGTCGTCTGCATCTGCACTCGGGTCCTTCTGTCGTCACTCCATACGTCTGCCTCTGTAGCTGTGACACTCCCTTTTCCACAGGCAAGCATCAGCAATGCTTTTTGTTGTGAAGTCAGTGCCCCCCCAAAAAATGTTGTTTTTGTTGTCCACTTTAATGACCAGGGCACTGCAGCAAACCTTTTAGGGAACATTTTATAGAGATAAAATCATTTGCAAGTGTGCAGATTTTAGCCACTTTGGTTTATTCTTTCATGACTGTATAATTTTTATTATGAAAGTTGATAATGGGGGTTTTTAACAGAAGACATTGAGAGTTTTATAGTAAGGACACGGGTAACAATCCGTGCATTAATGATGTACATTTAGTTGTTAATATATGCTGGTCAGCCAGACATCAAAAAAGTGTAAGTTGAAAGTGTCCTATATAAACGAATGCAGGCATTTATTAATATAGCTAATTTCACATGTGCTTTTATTCTAAGGAAACCCATTTTTCCTTGGTACTATGCCTCGATATTTATATGTGGGTTTACTTTCTGCACTGCATGGTTAAGATAGCATTAAATCCTGGAAATATTCTACATGTGCAAAAAATTTGCCATTTTACTGAGGCAAAGTTATTCTGTTATCATACATTAAATATGCTTTTAACTTAACTGATTCTTGCCCAGGTTAAAAATGTTGTTTGAAGGCATCAGATCAGGATTCAGTTATGAACATTTTTCCTTATTTTATTTTTCAGCTTCCCAGGGAAAAGGAGGGGGCAAAACAATCACTCATAAATGTTAATGTTTCACTACTAAATACAAATAGCAGCTTTACTTGGTCAACATTCAATTTTACTTCTGGTTGAGTTTTCAGCAGCCGTTAATAGTATTAATGCTACAGACTAGACAGCTGAGTTGGCATTACTGGTACTGCTCTTAAATGGTTTTCTTCATACTTATCCAACAGATAATAGCCAGATGCAACAATCTGATGGAAAGCCTTGAACCAGAGGTGGAGGCTTTTCCAGCAGCAGATCAGTGCCCATGGTTTGATTTGGCATTGCAAAGTTAATGTTCACATACTTTTTTCACAAGTTTATAAACTTTAGTCAACACAGACTATGTTAAGGTAAATACTAAAAAATGTTAGTAGAAGTTTAATAATTAAATATTGCCAGTTTATAGGATCATTGATCTAGTATTAAAGTTAATACCTGTCTTTGATGGTGTCGCTGGTTTGGATTTGAGAGAAGAAACATCTGACTCTTCATCCTCCTTTTTCTCTTCATTCTCCAGACAGGTGGCTGAAGAGCCGTCGCCAAGACCTGACAGAGAGTAAAGCAGAGCACTGCTGGTAACAGCACAATTTTCTTATAACAGGTTGATTTGGCAAAGATTTGATGCCAGATGACCTTCCTGATGCAACTCTCTCCAGTTATCTAGGGCTGGGACCTGCAGTACACTGGCTTGTGTTCACACATTGTGTGATGAACTTCTCAGAAACTGTTTGCTTGATGCTCATTTGTGTCTGTAGCACTAACTAGATCCTGAAGTACCACAACTATTACTCATGAACATCTGCACCAAAAATGCTGTTTTGGATTGTTTGGGGTCACTTTACCCACTAAGTGTGATTTGTATGCAATAAAGATTGGCGATGGACACTCTAATAAGATTGTCTTTCATATGTTATTGTTCTGCCCAATGAGGTTGCATCAGTTTGATGTTTAAAGGTGCACAGTGACAGGAAATAAAAGAGACATACTAAAAAAAAACCTCAAATACATTACATCTAGCAAGTCTGATTTGAAAACATAAGGAGTAGAACGGAGATATATTTGCATTAAAAAGGAAAAGGAAAAAGGAATACTTAAATAAAGCACTGAAAATTAAAAACAGGTACAGTAAAAATTATTTGTACTTCCCACCTTTTTCTTCCTTCAAGTCTTCAGAAGGGACTTCCTTTTTCCGTCTCCAAGGAAAGGACTCTCTCAGTCTATATAATGCATTATCAAACCCTGGCACACTGGGATCTAAAAAAGAAAAGCACACAGTTTAATGTAGTTTGAATAACAGACTGCAGGCCTGATTTCTGGTCCTTTGTTTTCTCCTGCCAGTGTTTGTGTTTTTGATTTAAGTTTCACTCTTTGAATTGTGGTTTTCTGTTGTATTATATTTACTGTTCCTGGTTTCTCTTCTGGTTCCGCGCCTCATCTTGCCTCGCCTCATGTTTCTATGTCTCATTGTCTTGTCTGTGTCATCATGAACGTCTCTTGCTTCCTGTTTTATTGTGATAGTCCCTTGTCATGTGTTCAGTGTATTGAGTTTTGTTTCCCTGTGTCTCGTTATGTCAGATTCGTCCCAGCTGTGTTCCCACCAGTTCCCCATCCTCTTGTTGTCCTACTTGTGTATTTAAGCCCTGCATCTTCCTTGTTCATTGCTGGTTTGGTTGTCAATCTTCCCCTGTGTGTCATCCTCCATGTTGCCTCTGCGTTTCTTCCTCGATGTTTCATATCTCAGGCTCCTAGTTCCCAGTTTCAGGTTTTTGTTACGTTTCTTTTGTTCCTCGTGTTCTTTTGTTAGTTTCTCCATGTTCAGGTTTTGTAAGTTTATTCCTGCCATACTCTGCTTTTGTTTGCATTGAGTCTCACTGTAAATAAAAAATCACACCCAACTACTCTGTCGTCTGCATCTGCACTCGGGTCCTTCTGTCGTCACTCCATACGTCTGCCTCTGTAGCTGTGACACTCCCTTTTCCACAGGCAAGCATCAGCAATGCTTTTTGTTGTGAAGTCAGTGCCCCCCCAAAAAATGTTGTTTTTGTTGTCCACTTTAATGACCAGGGCACTGCAGCAAACCTTTTAGGGAACATTTTATAGAGATAAAATCATTTGCAAGTGTGCAGATTTTAGCCACTTTGGTTTATTCTTTCATGACTGTATAATTTTTATTATGAAAGTTGATAATGGGGGTTTTTAACAGAAGACATTGAGAGTTTTATAGTAAGGACACGGGTAACAATCCGTGCATTAATGATGTACATTTAGTTGTTAATATATGCTGGTCAGCCAGCCATCAAAAAAGTGTAAGTTGAAAGTGTCCTATATAAACGAATGCAGGCATTTATTAATATAGCTAATTTCACATGTGCTTTTATTCTAAGGAAACCCATTTTTCCTTGGTACTATGCCTCGATATTTATATGTGGGTTTACTTTCTGCACTGCATGGTTAAGATAGCATTAAATCCTGGAAATATTCTACATGTGCAAAAAATTTGCCATTTTACTGAGGCAAAGTTATTCTGTTATCATACATTAAATATGCTTTTAACTTAACTGATTCTTGCCCAGGTTAAAAATGTTGTTTGAAGGCATCAGATCAGGATTCAGTTATGAACATTTTTCCTTATTTTATTTTTCAGCTTCCCAGGGAAAAGGAGGGGGCAAAACAATCACTCATAAATGTTAATGTTTCACTACTAAATACAAATAGCAGCTTTACTTGGTCAACATTCAATTTTACTTCTGGTTGAGTTTTCAGCAGCCGTTAATAGTATTAATGCTACAGACTAGACAGCTGAGTTGGCATTACTGGTACTGCTCTTAAATGGTTTTCTTCATACTTATCCAACAGATAATAGCCAGATGCAACAATCTGATGGAAAGCCTTGAACCAGAGGTGGAGGCTTTTCCAGCAGCAGATCAGTGCCCATGGTTTGATTTGGCATTGCAAAGTTAATGTTCACATACTTTTTTCACAAGTTTATAAACTTTAGGCAACAAAGACTATGTTAAGGTAAATACTAAAAAATGTTAGTAGAAGTTTAATAATTAAATATTGCCAGTTTATAGGATCATTGATCTAGTATTAAAGTTAATACCTGTCTTTGATGGTGTCGCTGGTTTGGATTTGAGAGAAGAAACATCTGACTCTTCATCCTCTTTTTTCTCTTCATTCTCCAGACAGGTGGCTGAAGAGCCGTCGCCAAGACCTGACAGAGAGTAAAGCAGAGCACTGCTGGTAACAGCACAATTTTCTCATAACAGGTTGATTTGGCAAAGATTTGATGCCAGATGGCCTTCCTGATGCAACTCTCTCCAGTTATCTAGGGCTTGTGCACTGGCTTGTGTTCACACATTGTGCGATGAACTTCTCAGAAACTGTTTGCTTGATGCTCATTTGTGTCTGTAGCACTAACTAGATCCTGAAGTACCACAACTATTACTCATGAACATCTGCACCAAAAATGCTGTTTTGGATTGTTTGGGGTCACTTTACCCACTAAGTGTGATTTGTATGCAATAAAGATTGGCGATGGACACTCTAATAAGATTGTCTTTTATGTGTTATTGTTCTGCCCAATCCCACATATCAAGTCTGGCCTGGATCTGGTATCAAACCGGCACTGCTGACTTCTGGCATGATAAGACATATGTCATCCAGATATGGGCCAGGCCTGGCATAGATGGCACTGTTTATGTGATGGAATGCCACATCTGGCTTGATTGTGGTTTGGTTTATGTGGCCCAGGCCCACAGAAAACAGATCTGGCCCGGATCTGGCATCAAGCTGGCACTTCTGACTGACTGGAGTCATGGCAGGGTGTATGTCAACCAGATGTGGGCAAGGTCTGGCAATGATGGTACTATTTATGTTCCTATTTTCCCATTTTAGTTAGAAGACCCAAATGCCATGTTGCAATACTATACTGCTATGGTAACCAACGTTTCAAATGCAGGTGTGACAGGTTTGTGAGGGTACATTTTATCCAAAACCTAGTGACGGTTTACTCATCTTTGACAGTGGGTGGCTGTAGCTCAGGAGGTAGAGCAGGTCACCTACTGAACGCAAGCTTAGTGGTTCGATCCCTGGCTCCTCCAGTCTGCATGTCAAGAGTGTGAATGTGTATGAATGTAAATAGGAAGCACTCAGTTTAGAGGAAGTGTTTGATAAATGTGGCATGTTGTATAGAGCACTTTAAGTAATCTGGGAGACTAGAAAAGCGCTGTATAAGAGTCAGTCCATTCACTGTCTGAACAGAGTTTTGTCATGCTTCTTTTGCACTATTATGTTCTGGCACCTGTTGTTATTACATGGCTTGATTAAGGTACACATTAGGCTGACATCCAGGGCCAGAGCTGAAACTGTTCTGGGCCAGCAGTGTGTCTGCAACTGGCCTTGTGCTGACCCATGTGTGGGCCACATCTGGCAAACCAAATCTGGGCCACCAAAGGGTCGTCATTCTTTGCGGTATGTGAGCCATGTGTAAGCACATTCTGTGGGCCAGATCTAAGCCATACCAATTTTGCTATGTGGGATGAGGTTGCAATTTGGCATCAGCTTGATGTTTAAAGGTGCACAGTGACAGGAAATAAAAATAAAAAGAAATAAATAAAAAGAAATTCAAATACAAGTCTGATTTGAAAACGTAAGGAGTAGAAAGGAGATATATTTGCATTAAAAAGTAAAAGTTAAAAGGAATACTTAAATAAAGCATTGAAAATTAAAAACAGGTACAGTAAAAAGTATTTGTACTTCCCACCTTTTTCTTCCTTCAAGTCTTCAGAGGGGAGTGTATCCACTTCCTTTTTTCGTCTCCAACGAAAAGATTCTCTCAGTCTGTTTAATGTATTTTCAAACTTCGGCATACTGGGATCTAAAAAAGAAAAGCAAAAAGTTTAATATAGTTTGAATAACCAACTACAGGCCTGATTTCTGGTCTTTTGTTTTCTCCACTTTCCACAGACAAGAGAACATTTTACAGAGACAAAAAATCCTTTGCAAGTGTGCAGATTTTAGCTACTTTGGTTTGTTCTTTCATGACTGCATGATCTTAAACATGAAAGCTGATAATAGCGATTTTTAAACAGATGACATTTGGAGTTTTTATAGTAAGGGTAACAATCCATGCATGAATGATCTATACCCTGGTGGAGGGGTTTGTGTATTCCAGAGATCCCAGGGGCTATGATGTTGGGGGGCTTTTGTCCCCTGGTAGGGGTGAGGCACCAGATAAAGAGCAATTCAAAAACCCATATGAGAAGACCCAGGGAACAGTTTACCCTTACCAGGATAGGGTTACCGGGGCTCCGCCCTGGAGCAAGGATGTTCCCTGTGCCTTCGGGTCAGGAAACATGTCCTGACTGTCGTCAGCCTCTATGTGCTGAATGACAGTTCAGAGTACCAGGCCTTCCTGGAGTTCATGAAGAGAAAACTGAGCGTAAAAGCGAAACTTTCGATTTACCAGTCGATCTTCGTCCCCACCCTCACTTATGGTCAATAGTCTTGGGTAGTCACCAAAAGAACAAGGTTGCAGATACAAATGAGCTCTCTCCAAAGGATGGCTGGCCTCTCCCTTAGATATAACGTAAGGCATTCAACCATCCAGGAGGCGCTTAGAGTAGAGCCACTGCTCCTCCACATCAAAAGAAGCCAGTTGATGTGGTTTGGGCATCTGACAAGGATGCCTCCTGGGCACCTCCTGGGTGAGGTGTTCCGGGCATGTCGGACCAGGAGGAGGCTCCTCCATCTCTTGGCTGGCCTGGGAATGCCTTGGTGTTCCCCCAGACAAGCAAGAGGAGGTGGCTTGAGAGAGGGATGTCTGGGCTTCTCTGCTAAGGATGCTGCCCCCGCAACCTGGCCCCGAATAAGCAAAAAAGGATGGGTGCATGGATGGATGGATGGATTTGTATGTGAAAGTAAATCTCTACATATCCAGTATGCAGGATCATTGATCTAGTATTAAAATTAAGAAGTTTCACCTGTGTTTGATGGTGTTAGTGGTCTGGATTTGTGAGAAGAAACATCTGACTCATCATCCTCTTTTTCCTGGTTGCTCTTCGGAGAGGTGGATGCAGAGCCAGGACTCAGACCTGACAGAGAGGGGAGAAGAGGACATTTGTAAAAGCTGCTTTCTCTTTTAAACTGACTCTTTAGTCCCTAGTTTCAAAAACACATTCGTCTTTGTGGTGTCACAGCAGTTAATGTCCTGCCACAGGATTCAATTCAGGTTGAGCTCTGAACCTTTTCTGGGACGAGCCAAAACATTGATTCTTTGCTTTTTTTTTTCACCATTCTGTTGTAGATTTGCTGCGGTGCACGAGATCATTGTCCTTTTGCATGGCGTACTTTGGGGACTGTAAAACACTTTGGTATACAAAGTAGTTCATGTATCCTGTAGCAGGCAAACCAAAGCCCTTGCCTCAAAGGATAACCTGAAGAAGAGGACAGACCAGTAAAGTGGCTTCTTCCACCCTCTTGCACAGGCTGAAAAAAATCTAGTATTTTGCTGTTAATGTGGGGAAAAATAAATATATCTTTATGAAATATAATAGACATTAAACTTCTGGGGAAAAGAGCAATATTTTTACATCTTCCATTTCTTTGTATTTAAAGTTTGAGGTGAGTTTTTATATCTTTACCAGCACTAGTTAATGTTAACACAAGGAAAACCCAGAGGAAAACTTGTCTGCTTATGTATGACCCAGACGCTCCTTCATTTAGCAAACAGACATGTTCCAACAAGTTTAACGGTCTTCTTGTGTTTCGTTTTATTTTTCTAAGGAAATTATGTCTTTCATAGTGCATGTGTGCACATCATTCTGTCTGCAAACACAGTAGCTTGAAAAGTTTGGAATGAATTCTGAAACTGTAGACTGAGGTCATCTTAACTACTCATTAAAATTTGCTTTACATCCACTGAGATCTTCAATACCAACTTAAAATGTGTTTATTTGTCAGAAATTGACAAAAAGCTTAAAACTATGATTTTTAGTGTGTGCATTGTTTCTCACTGCCAGTGTTTGTACTGACAACGTAAAGGTACATAGGCGATGATATATATGGTCAAGTAAATATGACATTAGTTTGTATACAAATATCATGTTTTACAAGTTAACCCTAAAATGCATTATATCTTTAAAGAAAGTTAGTTAGAAATATGGGTGGGTAAAAAAAGATATCCAAACTCAAAGCAATTTGAATTTAAATAATCCGATACTGATTGATTATTGAATCCTTAAATCAATTTTTAAATATAAATGTATTTTGCCACGTATGTCAGAGTCTCAACTAAAAGCTCTCAAAACCATTTCAACAACCACAAAACAGATAAAACTCCACAAAACAGATAAAACTCCACAAAACAGATAAAACTCCACAAAACAGATAAGATTCCACAAAACAGATAAGATTCCACAAAAGAGGGAACACAAAGCGTGGATCCTTCTCAGAGTACTTCAATACCAGTTTTCTGCCTTATTCGCTTTCTTATTATACACCAGTCTACAGCTGTGTACGGTGTATGGTGATGTCTGACGCTTTTTTCACCAAAAATGACCTCAACACTGGGCCCTCTGACCACCACCAGTAGGCAACGGGTGAAGTGTCTTGCCCAAGGACACAACGGCTGAGACTGTCGGAGCCGGGGCTCGAACCAGCAACCTTCCGATGCCAACTCTTGAGCCACGATCGCCCCTACAAGGTTTAGAGGGTTCTTTTGACAGTACATATCCAAGTCAGATGATCATATTTCTAATATTTCTGAATCAAATTGAATCAAACTTGAATCATTTGTAGAAATCAGTGACAATACAGAGTCTTATTTAGAAATATACTGTTGTATAATATTGTATAATTAGCTAAAGTTAATCATGTCCAGTTATTACAGATAAATATCTACACAGCAAAATCTCCTGTGTTAAATTAACACTGGAGAGTGTCTATATGGGCCCACACCTCTGAGTGTTAAATACAACACTGTTGAGTGTTAAATTAACACTTTTGATAGTGTTATATGTTTAAAAGTAACCTAGTCAGTTTTGAAGATTAACAAAGACTAACACTGAGCAGTGCTGATTTTCTAACACTGGAAAATAACTCAAAATGTTAGAAATATTCCAGTGTTAGAAAATCAGCACTGCTCAGTGTTAGTCTTTGTTAATCTTCAAAACTGACTAGGTTACTTTTAAACATATAACACTATCAAAAGTGTTAATTTAACACTCAACAGTGTTATGTTTAACACTCAGAGGTGTGGACCCACATAGACACTCTCTAGTGTTAATTTAACACTGGAGATTTTGCTGTGTATTACCCATTACCTGCTCCTACATAATGTTTGTGTCAAAGTAAATCTGTCATCTTTATCTGATTTTTACTGCACTACAAATTTCCTGTAGGACATTTAAAAAGAACAAAAGAAAACTACATGAATATATACATTACAATTACAATACTGTAAAGTAAACAGAGTGAGCTGCCGTGGTGGAGCTTTGTGAATGCATGTCTCCTAAAATCAAACATCACCGTTAATGTCTTGGACAGGGGGACACATTTCTGCACCTACATTTTCTAAATGTAATGGTGCCTGCCTTCAGTCAGCTTGATAGATTTATTTATTTTGCTTTACTGCACATACTGTGTGTACAATAGCACCCACATCTCAGAGGAATGACTCACGTGGGTCCTCTAGGGAAATATTTGCAACCCGCACTGTCAGAAAGCTGGGAAACACTCATACTGTAAGTTAAGATTTTAGGCATAGAACATAGGAGACATATCAAATGTGAGCAACATGTCCTAAAGTTGGGAAAGGCAGCAAAGTAAGTGGTGCTAACAAGAAACAGCTGGAGGAAAATTTTGCAACTGGTTAGTTTAATGCCCACAGTTCAGTAACATGATTGAGTATGAAAAGAGCATCTTAGGGAGACGGAGGTGCACCAATCTGCAAAAAATGGACACTCAGTCCTCTGGCCTAAACAAGAGAGACACCATCTAGCTTGCCATCTGTGTTTACATTTGACAGGAGATTTTATGAAAACCCCAACGGTACTCACTGGGTGACGGAGGTTGTGGTGAAGCCGCAGAATCCAACTTCTTTGCAGGTTCATCTGATTCTGGTGATAACTTGGATTCCTTGTCACCAGGAGATGGAGGATTCTTCCGTGTTGGAAGCCGGAGGCTCCTTCTAAACTTCCCCATCATGCCCACATTTATGCCACCATCAGTCGACGTCTTCTCATCGCTCTTGATGGATCCGTTGCTCTTGGTGGACACCGTGTCATTGCTGGGGTTCTCAGTGGACTTGTCCATCATTTGTGACATGTTATTCCATTATCTACCCAAATGTGAAAATGTAATAAATATTCAAGTAAAGTAATGAAGCATTTCTATTTTGTTACTTCTTATCTGGATTTTAATGATAGTTATAGTAATTTGTGAGAAAGTGCCTCAATGAACAAAATCTTACATAATAAAACCTGTATAAGTGCTGTATAAAGAACCAGTTTATTGACTAAGCAATTCATTGTGGCTTTCACCAGGATCATCATAAAACTATATTAGAGATAACATTTTATATCAGATAGATTGAGGTAGAAAAACAGAGCAACACGTTGTTTGTAATTTGGGACCATTTAATCTCATCTCTCAGGTCCTGGACTTTCAAATACTTTTTATCTGCTGTTGATCGTTTTTAGCCTCGCAAAACTTCAATTTGTCCAGATTACTAAATATTTCAAGGACATGCTGCACACCGTGCTGAGATAAGAAATTAGATGTCGCTGAACACAAATGTGTGTGTGTCTGTGTGTGTGTGTGGAGAGAGAGACAGCAGAGTGATTTCTCTCGCAGTTTTATTTTCAAGATTGATATTCAGTCCGTGTATGCAAACCGTACCTAGTTACAGTAAAGAGAAAAAGATGTACTTACCTCCGGTTTCGCACAGGTGATAGAACTTCCACAGTTTCTTCCCGCTTCACCTGCTTTCGATTACTAGTTCAGGTTTGGCAAGGTCAGAGGGTGTGACAGAGCGCGCACGCGGGGCGGGGTAGGAGGGCATTTATAATGGGCAACGTCCCTTTTTTTATGAAAGCGATACGTCACTAACCGTTTAAAGAGCAGGCGCACAAACGAGGGGCAAAAGCAAGCGTGTCACGTTCACAGAAACGGGACAGTTTCCAGTCATCCAGTCTGAGCTGTGAGTCAGAGCACCTTACAGGCGTGTTTTGGTCAAATGTATACTTTACAGGTGAGACAATGAAGTCGCAGCATTATGTCTGCTGCATAACCTTTGACAGTGTTGCAGCGGGTACTGAAGAAAGAAATACAACAATAGGTGTCAAAAATGATAAAATCTCTCGAAACCAGTGTGTTGTACTTCTGAGACTTTTTTTTTCCTTCGCTGTTGTTTTTTAGAGGTCTAAAGAAGGGAAACTGTGCAATATATCACAACAGGAGAAATTAGAGAAAATACCTGTAACCTCTCACGCTGATATAGATGCGGATAATTGTGCTCAAGTAATGAAATCAAATGCAACGTGATCACAGTCCACTAGAGGGCAATGTGGGTGCTATATTTGTTTCGGGGAAAAAACTGTTGATTGAGTCTTGTGTCTACATTTTTATGGTATATGAAAAATGGAGCAAAACTTAATTTTTAAGAAAGTGTTGTTTACAGAACTGAGAAAAATCTCATGAATATCTTTTTGAGTATTATTTACAACATGGTTTCTATGTTTGGCAGGTAAATGAACACAAGTTGCATTAAAACCAAATCCAACGTGACATTAGGACATTTATGTCCACTAGAGGGTGGTCCACTGGTGTGTGCTGTAGTTATGCGTGCAGGGGTTTAGTCTTTGTCCATACCTTTTTGAAAAAAAAGTAGAATTGGGTTTTTAAATAAGATGATAGAAATATGTGAGATTTGTTTCCAAGTGCTGTTTTTATGCGCATCATCATCATAATAATAATAATAATAATGATGATGATGATGATACTACACATAAGATTATACATTTATCTGAAAAATGAATTGACTTTGATGGTTATCTGTCTGGTTACCTTTACAAAATAACACACATGAGCAGATTAACATAATATATATGTTTGATGTGAAATATGTCACGTTTCTGTGTCTGATGTCAAACACAACAAATATGACAGGACAAAGGATAATATTTTAAAGAGTGTACTTTATTACTTCACTGTAAACACGATATTTCCATTTATTATTTATTCTTGTATAAATACAAAAATAAAGACTTATTCTATACTAACTTGCATAAACCAAGAAACAAACATAAATTAGTGCAGAAATTCTGACTTTTTTCAGTGGTTGTGTACATTTTTTAAAAGCAGTACCTTATATTATAGTATAGTATTATTTACAACACTGAGAAAAACTAATAGATAATATCAAAATGAAAACTCCGCTATAAGGTTACATGTGAAACAATGTTCCAGTGCATCAGAGTATTATTTATCCATGTTGTTACAAGACGTCGGTTCTATTATTTCAGCAGTATCTAATACAGTAATAGAAGACTAGGAAACACTTCCAGCAGAGTTATTATTATCCAGGGTCATCAATGCTGTTTAGGTGTAAAGCCTGTGTGTCTGAGTCCACCATGACATAAAACTCTCATCTTGTGTCTTGTAAATACACAGAGTTTACAACAAGGTGCAAACATGAGGTTACACTGAAGAACAAGAAGGTCAGATTAGACTTTGCAAGAAAACATCTAACAGACGCACAGTTCTCGAAAAATTATATTTCAAAAGATGAAACCAAGATTAACTTGTATCAGAACCATGGGAAGAGAAAATCAGGAGAAGAGAGCATGTGACCGATTTCACGACCACATTATCTGTGAAACATGGGGAGACAATGAGCCTCATTTACTAATATTTGCCTGGAAATATTTTTACCCTGTGCAGAAATCAAACGCAAAATCCCATTTGTGAAACGTGCATGCCAGCCTATTTTATTGTCACCACGGTGCATATGTTAGTAAATCAGAAGCATCCGGAACAAACATGCACATTTCCTCGTCCCCATTTCTCTGTGTACAAAACTATGTTTACGTCCAAGTGAAGCAGAGCACGTGGTGACGATGTTTTAAGAGAGAAGCCTGCACCTCTAAGACAAGAAATAAGGAGAAAGTTTAACTGTACAAAATGGAATAACAAATAACACATAAGTGATGATCTTTCAAAAATGATAAATAAGTAAATAAAAAGCAACACTTAGGCTGATTATCATTTCCCCTGAGACACAACAAAAAGTCTGAAAACTGGCTGCCAGTGTAACCTGACCACTGGTGTTGATTTAGATGTGACTGCTGATAGTAGCAGCAGGGGGGATTCGGAGGTGTACATGGATACATATTCAGCCAAATGCTGCAAAACTGACAGACTTTTTGATGTGATGTGAATACATTTCTCAAGTGTGTTATCATGTTTCATTATCATCTGTCACTGTCCTGTCCTCTAGCTTTTGTTTCCTGTGACCCTCATGTTTAATATAGATTTAGTATAGGGTCTCTGCTTCTGTTTCCTCTGTTCCCAGGTCTGTCTCGTTTCCATGTCTTAGTGTGTAGTCTGGATCATTGTGAACTGTCTCATGTTTTCTGTTTTACTTTGGCAAGTCTTGTGTCCTGTTTTCAGTGTTTTGCTTTCACGTTCTGTGAATATTTAGTGTGTTAACCTCTTTTCCTCGTCTGCATATCATCCCCTGTTCATCTTTTCCTGCATTCCTCTACCTGTGTTGCCAGTTTTCAGGTTTCCTCATTCTTTGTTTCAGGTTTCATGTTAGCTTCTCCCAGTGTAGGTTTTGTTAGTACCCTCGCTAGTGACTGTTCCCCTCACTAGTTGCTTTTCAAGTGCTAATAAAGGCTCGTCTTCAATTTAAACATTCTCCTGCATCTATTTTGTCTGCGTTTGGGTCCACATCTCTTGTCTCCACACGGTTTGCCTCACAAATCGTGACATCGTCTGTTAGAGACAAATCTAACATATTAAAAGATACAGAGTCATTCAATTCTAAAGTACTGTAGCATCATGCAAAGGGCACATTTCACAATACAACACAAAATGCAAAAATGCAGAGAGGAAAGACTATCTCCTGCAATCTGGTCACATGTGGTCACACACAGTGTGATGTTTGTTATTGTACCTGTAACATTAGAATCAGGCTTGCCCATGGCAGCCACTTTGTACATCCTTACTGACAGACTGAAAGCACTGGAATTCAACTCATCTTATCCACTGCATGATGTAATACATGTTGGAAATGAAGGGCTCATCATTACAACATTGGAGAAAAACCTCCGGGTTTCACCACCAGTATAGCTTTCTTTTAGTGTGTCCAGCACAGTGGATGTGATGGTATTCATGTCGGCTTGGGAGAGGTTTGTTTTGAGTTTGAGCAGAGCCGAAACATGTTCTTCACTGTTGGTGACAGAAAGAAGAAAAGGTTATTAAAAAAAAGAAAAAAGATGTGACCTAATGATTATGTTTATATGCTGTTTATCATTACAAAACTAGAGACTCTGAAGTAAGACTATCAGTGGAAGTACATCAAATAATAAGTCTGAGCACTTTGTCAGTTCACTGGTGTGTTGACTTGCTTACTGTTTATGAAAATGTATGAATTCCATGAGATGCAAGCAAATAACTGTTGTTTTCTGCCAAGCTTAGTTTATATGATTATATATGCACCATGAATGATATTAACAAGGATTGATGATTGATAAATGATATTAACAATGTGAATAAGAAAAATGTCAATACAAAGGTTACAAGTTTAATTCATTTCTTTAAACTTGTAGTCCAAGACTGCAGGTCTCAAATCAAACAGCTGATTTCCTGATCTGCATTATTGAACCTGTTATGTCTTTTTCAGTTTTCTGCCCCTGACACACATCCTTCCTGCAAACACTAACAGCTGTCAGTAACGCGTCACCACACCAATTTAAAGTACTGAAAAAGTGGAGGTGGAAAATGTGTCCATTTCCAATTCAGTTCAATTACATTTTATTTATACAGCACCAAATCACAACAACAAGGCTCTATGCTGTTGTAATTAAACATTTCTGTTTTAAATACATGGTAGGTGAAACTACTATTGGTGACACTGATATGTGCCTAAATTTACATGAATCTCCCAGTTTACACAATCACAGTCAGCTGATGCAGACTGTGTGGAGTGAGAACCAAAATGCAGACACGCACAAACAAACTTGATTCTAACAGAGAACATAGCGTTTATTATGGCTGAACGAGCAGTACAAAAATAAAAGTGTAAAAACTATTTGAAGCTAAACAAAAGCCTAAATTGGATAAAACTAGAAAGAAAACATAAAATATCCTAAACGTGAAAAAAAAAACCTTAAATGTGACAACTTGGTACGAATACATGAAAACATGAAACCCTGGAAACCTGGCATGGCATGACATGGCCAGATCACAGACGATTGGATGAGGAATGAATGAAAACACACAGATTAATGCACACAGGAGGTGATCAGGGGAAGTGCAAACACTTGGGAAACAGCTGATTAGAATGAACAAAATGACACCACAGGGGAAGTAAAACTAAACACAATGAACATGGCACACCAGACCTCTACAAAATAAAACAGGAAACATAACGCAGACGTGGCACACGCTTGACAACATGAAACACGCAGACATGAAAACACATGACAGACTAAGACACGCGGACTCAACGTGAAGAACTGATGAGGAACATTATAAATACACACATAGGAAAAAACTGGAGATGAGGCAGCCATAACCAAGCACAGAACATGATGGCCGCAGAAAAACACATGACGGATGGAAAGGGTAATGAGGGAAAACATGTAAACAAGAGGAGAAGACAGGAGACAAAGACATTACTGAAACACATGATGGGCACGGGAGACATAAACACAAGAAGCGAAGACACAAGGGGAATCTAACAGAAAATAAACTAGAACTGGGCAACCTAAAATAGATGAGCTAAAGATAACTACATGAACTTAAACATAAACCATAAACATCAAAATATATTAAAATTCAAAATGCTGGGCCAAATGACCCAGGATTGTGACATACACTAGTTTTACCAAATAACTCCCCATAAAATCACACACTTCTGTGGTGCTGATACTTTCAGACACACAGTCAGTCTTTATGTGAGTGCTATCAAGAGAAGTGATTATGTCCCCTGATTCCCTTTCTCCTTTTCCTTTAAGGTTAGAAATAAGACAAGAACGAGACAGTTTGGTTTCTGGTGCCACATTTGGAAGAAATCTCTCCTTTCACTCTAATTAACAGCATTATTGACTTCATCTACACACAGCTGCTGCTGCTTCTCTCAGGCCTGCATGTTTTATTTAGCTTTCAGTTTCTCATATTAGTTTCCATGAATGTAGCTCATCCTGCTGACAAGAAACATCTGAAACCAATTAAGATGTTTGGCTCAGTCTGCTTCTTGTTTTCCCTCAGCTCTCTCTGAAAAGCACGATTGTTTATCCTGACCTAATGTCTCACAAACCTCTTATCATGATATAGTTCTGTCCTTATTGTTTATGTTACAGTTGATGCAACAGGCCCAAAAAAGGAGAGCACATTATGTTTTGCGTGAGTTATACTCTGTATGTTTCTGTATTAAAGTAAATAATGTCTGAGTCAATTCAAAAGTTACCTGAG
This sequence comes from Rhamphochromis sp. 'chilingali', assembly GCF_963969265.1. NCBI lineage: Eukaryota > Metazoa > Chordata > Actinopteri > Cichliformes > Cichlidae > Rhamphochromis > Rhamphochromis sp. 'chilingali'. The sequence goes on from NC_137949.1 coordinate 7,359,378, forward strand.
GTCGGGATAAGCAGATCCCAGTGAAACGATTTGCATCTGTATGGCAGGAATACCTTGGAGTTTTAGCACTTCTGCAATCTTGGTCAGGATTTCCTTTAACCAGTCTTGTTTGGATCCCTGTGAAGACAAATCAGTGACGTCAGTTTAGTCTGCAAGTTTCCCAAAACTCTAATGTGTGTAAGATATTAATTTCTGAGTTACACATTTTTAAATTTATACATTTATCTTCCCAAGATTTATAAATGTATCTTTTTTTGACAGGGGTTTATATGCAGAAAGTGGAAAAAAGTGGGAGTGAGGGGAACAGAATAATAAATAAGGACAGCACATTGTTGAACATTGTTTCTGCAGTCTAAAGTGATTACCAGACTTCTATAGAAATCATGCCTTTGACTCATAATGTGACTTACATATAGACCATTTGGTCCATCACTTTCTATAGGTCACACTTTTGTTCCTAAGGAATGAGTCCATTGGTTTTCCATTGAGTGTATTATGTCCAGCCTTGGAGGGTCACATTTTAGCCAACTCCTCTGAACAGCCTTTTCAATTTTACAAATCTTTTTAATCAAATTATTTTTAATCAAAACTTCCCAACCAAATAAATGTGAAATGCAGCTGATTCTTATACTTATTCTTATTTTTTCCACAGCTTAGCAGAAATCTGATCACTTTTGGGTTTTATTCATGTCTCAGCTAAAGTGTGCAGTGAAGGTGAGTCTCACCATTCTGGCAAACAGCTCGTGCAGTCTCTCTGCATTTTCTTTCACAGTCTCGTAAGCCTTCTCCTGCTTTTTGGTGTTCTTTAATTTGACTTTTCCTTTCAGGAGCCTCTGGACATATTCCACTGTCACTTCCTGCTGAAGCTGACCAATCAGCTCCTGAATTTAGCCCAAGTATATAAGTAGTCAGAGCACATCATAATCCTTTTACTTAAACATTAGCAATGAAGGCAATAATGGCCATTCAATCCGAAACAAAGTTTCCTCCTTTTACCTGGTAAGAGGACTGACTCGAACCCTGAAGTTCTTGAAGCTGGTCTTCAGTGCTGTTCAGCAGCTTCTCAAACGTGTTCTTCTTCAGCCAGTCACTGGTTCCCAGTTTCTGGTAGTGTGGCTGTGTGAGGAACAAATAACCAAGTTTTTTAAACCTTTGATTAAGACATGTTAGGATTTAATCCTGAGGATTATTGATATCTGCAGTTGTAAAGAACTTACTTTGAGGACCTTGCGCACAGAGGTTAATAAATAAGTGTGGGCAGACTGTTTCATCTCAGTCAGGATCGGCAAACATTTTTTCTGCACATCCTCTGGGAACAGATCGTGCTTCTCAAAGAAATCCCTTTAGACAGACCACACAGGACACATTAGCTCACAGTGAAGTATTCGCCTTTTATGATGAAGTTAAAATCTGAATTTCCATCTAACTGGATCAGAAACAAACCTGAACTGTTCGACACAGCTGAGGTTTGCCTTTATGAAAGCTTTGCTGTGCGGTTTGTTCTGCCTTATGATGTCTTCATGAAACTCTTTATACCTGCAGAAGATTAAGAACAGCTTTCACTTTTATTATCTTGTTATTACCAAACGTAAAACTAAAATGTATTTTCAAATTTAAATATTTAAAAGACAGCCTTGTGAAGCCTTGTTACCTCTGCATGAAGTCTGTCAGGTTGGATGTTATTTCCTGGGCCTTGTGTCGGTCTCTTACAGTTATATGTGCTGATGTCACGATGCCGTTGATAAACTGAAGACAAATGTATTGACAAATCAGTGTCAGTTTCAAGCTCCCACTGTCATGACCCTGTGCCTTCTCGGCTGACTCTGTATGGCTACAAGTGTTTTTGTTGTGCTGCATCTCTCTCTCTCCCCTGCACTGCGCTCTACCGGGGCGGAGTCATGACAGCTCCAGCCCCTGGCTCGGACACCTGCAAGCAATCATCACTCACTTCTTAAGGCGGCTGCTGAGAGTGCTTCCTTGCTGGATTATTGTGTAACACTCGTCAGTGTCATCACCTATCTGAGCCTTTTTCTGAGTTTCTGTCGTGCCACTACTTACCTGCCTTTCCTCTCTGTGCCAGGATTCTCGCCAGCCTGAGGACCGCCGTTGGTGAGCTAAAGCCGGAGTCCGAGCTACCTGAGCTTCAGTGGATTTTGTACATAGCCCTCTTCTTCCCGTGCCTGTGCTTCCCGGAGACCCTCTTCCTGTGCCCCCTCACCTGTATATATTCGCACCTGGTGTCTGTGTGTGTAAATAAAACGTGAACTTTAGTGACGGTCTGACTCCGAGTCCCTCCTGAGCCTGACAGAATAATCCAGCCATCGCTATGGACTCAGCAGACCCAGCCGCGGCAGCGACAGCCCCCATGTCTCTGGAGGAGCTTCTGCACCGACACGAACAAATGCTAGTACGGCTCAGCGGAGACGTGGCGTCTCTAACTCAGGCCTTCGCCCAACGGATTCCACTGGCCGACGATCAGCCTCCTGCGGCTCCTCCCCAGGTAACACACGCTCCTGCCGTCACTGCAGCAGCCACAGCTACTCAGGCGGCTAGCGCGGTGGCTTCAGTTGCCTCCGCGGTTTCACTGGATAAGCTTTTACCCTCACCTGAGGCTTTTTCTGGGGAGATGGGAAAATGTGCGGGATTTTTGTTGCAGTGTTCCATGCAGTTTCAATTACTGCCTCATGTTTTTGTTTCTGACGGGGTTAAGATCGCTTACGTCACCCAGCTCCTACGTGATCGAGCCCTGGCCTGGGCGCAGGCCCAGCTACAGGCTTGCCCCGGAATGTCTTATGATGACTTCCTGTCTCGCTTCAAGTCGGTGTTTGATAAAGGCTCTAGTACGGAGGCTGCTGGCTATCGTTTGATTAATCTGAAGCAAGGTAGGCGAAGCATGGCTGACTTTTCTGTTGATTTCTGGACTCTAGCTGCACAGACCAAATGGGGACCTGAGGCCCTGAAGACCACTCTGTTAAATAATATCCGCGAAGAGCTCAAGGATGAGATAATGATGCGGGAGCTTCCTGCTTCTCTAAATGCTTTGATGTCCCTGTGTATTCAGGTGGATGATCGCCTGCGGGCGCGCCAGAGCTCACGAAGAGCTCTGGCACGAAGCCCCTGGCTTCTCGGGAGCCCCAACCCGACGCACGGGAGGCTAGAGCTTTTGGAACTGAGGAGGAGGTACCCATGCAGCTGGGACGTTCTCGACTCACCCCTGCGGAGCGACAACGCCGGTTTTCCGCGGGTGAGTGTTTGTATTGCGGCCGCAAGGGGCATTACATCTCTGCCTGCCCGGCGCTGGCAAAAGGAGGCGCCCGCCAGTAATTGAGAGGGTACTGGTGGGCGACCTGTCCAGCAACAAGCCTCTTCCCCGTCTCTTGCTGCCTGCAAAACTCACCCTCCGGTCGTTGTCCCATTCCCTCTCTGTGTTAATTGACTCTGGTGCAGAACAGAATTTCATTGATGCGTCGCTAGTCTCCAAGCTCAACATTGGCACACAGCCACTGCCTCATCCTCTCCGCGTGTCCGCCCTGTCCGGTCACCGGTTGCCTGACATAACACACGTCACCCTACCCGTCACACTCACTCTCTCCGGTAACCACGTTGAGAACGTTTGTTTCTGTGTGTTTAAGGCTCCAGTAACCCCGCTTGTACTAGGTTATCCATGGCTTTCACAACACAACCCACACATCGACTGGAGGAAAGAGCAAGTTATGGGGTGGGGTGTGGACTGCCACATGACCTGCCTTCGGGCCGCCACACCATCTGCTCCCTCTTCCCCCCCCCCCGGGAAGCCTTCAAAGTCACCGGAGCTGTCTTCGGTTCCCTCCGTCTATCATGACCTCGCAGCAGTTTTTAGTAAGGATGAGGCGGGCTCGCTTCCACCACACCGGCCCTATGACTGTGCCATTGATCTTCTCCCTGGGGCGCCTCTCCCCTCTGGCCGCCTCTACAGCCTCACACAGCCCGAAAGGGAAACCATGGAGAGATACGTCAACGACTCTCTGGCTGCTGGGTTAATTCGCCCGTCATCCTCCCCCGTGGGGGCAGGATTCTTCTTTGTTGCAAAAAAAGACAAGACGCTCCGGCCATGTATTGATTACCGCGGCCTCAACAAGATCACTGTAAAGAACAAGTACCCTCTTCCCCTCCTTAATTCTGCTTTCGAACTACTCCAGGGGGCCACGGTGTTCAGCAAACTAGACCTACGAAACGCTTACCACCTGGTGAGAATCCGGGAAGGAGATGAGTGGAAGACCGCTTTCAACACGCATATTGGACACTATGAGTATCTTGTCATGCCCTTTGGCTTAACCAATGCGCCCGCGGTCTTCCAGGCCCTTGTTAACGATGTTCTGAGGGATTTTATTAATCGATGTGCTTTTGTGTACCTTGATGATATTCTCATTTTCTCTAAGTCCCAGGCGGAGCACGAGAGTCACGTGAGGCAGGTCCTGCAGCGCCTCCTGGAGAACCGGTTGTTCGTGAAAGCGGAGAAATGTGAATTTCACGTTGACACGGTGGCCTTCCTTGGCTATATCATCTCTCAGGGGGATCTCAAACCGGACCCCGAGAAGGTCCGGGCCGTGGTGGACTGGCCTCAACCGCCGAACCGCCAGCAACTCCGACGGTTCCTAGGATTCGCCAACTTCCACCGACGCTTCATAAAGGACTACAGTAAGATCGCCTCACCTCTCACTGCGCTTACCTCTCCCAAAGTTCCTTTTCAGTGGGACCTCTCTGCTCAGGAGGCCTTTTCCCTACTAAAGGAGAAGTTCACTACCGCCCCCATCCTCCGTCAGCCCAACCTCAGGCAACCGTTCGTGGTGGAGGTGGATGCTTCGGACTCTGGAGTGGGAGCAGTTCTGTCTCAACGATTTGAAGGTACGCTCCATCCCTGTGCATTCTTTTCTCGTCGTCTCTCACCCGCAGAACAGAACTACGGCATCGGTGATCGGGAGCTGCTAGCGGTCAAACTGGCCCTGGAGGAGTGGAGGCACTGGCTTGAGGGCGCGGAACACCCGTTCATCGTGTGGACCGACCATAAGAACCTTGAGTACATCCGGTCCGCCAAACGCCTAAATTCACGACAAGCCAGGTGGGCCCTCTTCTTCACAAGATTCAATTTCACCATCACTTACAGACCAGGGTCGCGCAACGTGAAGCCCGATGCACTCTCCCGTCAGTTTTCCAGTACGGAAGGAGACTCCGATCCAGAACCGATTCTTCCAGCTACCTGTGTTGTTGGAGCTGTCACATGGGAGATCGAAGCTCTCATGCGCGAGGCCCAGGATACTGACCCCGACCCGGGGACGGGCCCCCCTGGTCGGTTGTTTGTCCCTGCTGCTGTCCGACCTCAGGTACTCCACTGGGGCCACACTGCCCGGTTCACCTGTCATCCAGGAGCCCGCCGCACCATCACCTTCCTCCAGCGGTTTTTCTGGTGGCCCACCTTGGACAAGGACGCCAGGGAGTACGTTATGGCGTGCGCCACGTGTGCCCGGAACAAACGTCCCAACCGACCACCCGCCGGGCTTCTTCAACCACTCCCCACGCCAGGACGGCCATGGTCTCACATAGCGCTGGACTTCGTTACGGGGCTCCCACCGTCATCCGATAACACCACCATCCTCACTATTGTTGACCGTTTTTCTAAGTCGGCTCATTTCATCGCCCTCCCCAAGCTCCCTACAGCCCTGGAGACCGCCCAGCTGCTCACCACCCACGTCTTCCGGCTTCATGGCATTCCGATGGACATCGTTTCCGACCGGGGACCCCAATTTACCTCTCGGGTTTGGAAGGAGTTCTGCATGCAGATCGGCGCCGCGGTCAGTCTCTCTTCGGGCTTCCACCCTCAGAGCAATGGACAGGCCGAGCGTACCAACCAAGAGCTCGAAGCGGCACTCCGCTGTGTCGTCTCTCTCAACCAGGCCACTTGGAGCGAGCAGCTCCCCTGGATTGAGTACGCCCACAACTGCCTGACCTCTTCAGCCACTGGACTGTCGCCGTTCGAAGCCTCATTGGGCTACCAACCACCCCTGTTCCCGGCCGTGGAGGGTGAGCATGCCGTCCCATCAGTACAACATCATTTCCGCAGGTGCCGCCGGGCCTGGCGGTCCACCCGAGCCGCTCTGCTGCGGACGGCGGAGCACAATAAAGAGATCGCTGACCGCCACCGGATCCCTGCGCCTGCCTATACAGTTGGGCAACAGGTATGGCTCTCCTCACGCTTTGTTCCCCTTCGTGCAGAGTCGAAGAAACTTTCCCCGGCTTTCATCGGTCCGTTCGAGATTGAGGCCCTGGTCAATCCGGTATCCGTCCGTCTGAAGCTGCCTCGCAATATGCGTATCCATAATGTTTTCCATGTCTCCCAGGTCAAGCCCGTGCTCTCCAGCCCGTTGTGCCCTCCTTCCGGGCCCCCTCCGCCCGCCCGGCTCGTGGATGGGCAGGAAGTGTTTAACATCACCCGCATTATGGACTCTCGGCGGCGGGGGCGGGGCGTCCAGTACCTGGTGGACTGGGAGGGCTACGGGCCAGAGGAACGTTCCTGGGTGCCCCGGTCGGCGGTTCTGGCTCCTGGTCTGCTCCGCGAGTTTCACCGGCGGCATCCGGGTAAGCCGGGTGGGTCGCCGAGGGGCTCCCGTTGAGGGGGGGGTACTGTCATGACCCTGTGCCTTCTCGGCTGACTCTGTATGGCTACAAGTGTTTTTGTTGTGCTGCATCTCTCTCTCTCCCCTGCACTGCGCTCTACCGGGGCGGAGTCATGACGGCTCCAGCCCCTGGCTCGGACACCTGCAAGCAATCATCACTCACTTCTTAAGGCGGCTGCTGAGAGTGCTTCCTCGCTGGATTATTGTGTAACACTCGTCAGTGTCATCACCTATCTGAGCCTTTTTCTGAGTTTCTGTCGTGCCACTACTTACCTGCCTTTCCTCTCTGTGCCAGGATTCTCGCCAGCCTGAGGACCGCCGTTGGTGAGCTAAAGCCGGAGTCCGAGCTACCTGAGCTTCAGTGGATTTTGTACATAGCCCTCTTCTTCCCGTGCCTGTGCTTCCCGGAGACCCTCTTCCTGTGCCCCCTCACCTGTATATATTCGCACCTGGTGTCTGTGTGTGTAAATAAAACGTGAACTTTAGTGACGGTCTGACTCCGAGTCCCTCCTGAGCCTGACACCCAAAGCATAATTTTCAGATCCAGTTAAGCACCAGGAACCAAACCCAGTGCTTTACAATGTTAGTGACAAACCCAAGTGATTAAACTACAGAATCATGGGAGGGTTTGAAACTGTGACTCTGATCTGACAGTAAATGAGTTTCTATAAATGACTGTCTTTTCCTTGTTTGTTAGTCTTTTTCTCAAAGTTTCTCAAAGTCTTTTTCAGTTTGGTTAATATGTGCATCAGGCTGAAAATATTTGTCAGCACTACTTTGGAAAGTTCTAAAGTGGATAACAGAGTAAATGTCATTTTGCACATTTTGTTCTCCTATGATCAAAACAAGGTTCTGTCAATATTTCACCACAACATTTTTTTATTGCACAGTTCTGACATAGCAAAGTTTTCAAAGCTTCTCATCATGGTCAACAATTAGAAGTCAACCAATCCAAAACCAGAGATGGCTAGTAACGCGTTACAAGTAACGTGTTACTGTAATCCGATTACTTTTTTCAAGTAACAAGTAAAGTAAGGGTTTACTATTGCAAAAAAGGTAATTTGATTACTGTTACTTTCCCATAAGCACGCTGCGTTACTGCGTTACTTAAACCATGATTTTTTTGCGAGAGTGTCTCATGACAATGATGTAAGCGAGTGCGACGTTCGTGGCAACAGCTGCGTGCAGATCAACAATGGATAATATAAGGAGGGTGGGAGAGAGTATGAGCGTGCAGCGTTTAAAGCGTGGAAGTACTGACCTTACTTTGAGTTTGATTCCGTAAAAAGTGACAAAAACATTAGTGTCCACTGTTCACTGCGTGGGAAGAAAACTTCTTTTTACAGCGAAAAAAAACCCTAAACATACGAGCAAGCACCGACAGTACGCTGCCATGGGAATGTGGAACTCCCAAATCCTTCCACTGACCGCTACGACACACCTGCACCAGGGCAAACCTCCACCTGCCCCACTCCTGCTATACAGGTGAAAATAGAGCAACAGGACCGCTGAGTCTTTGATTATTTTTTTTTTCTGCTGTGTTTTATGTGCATTTATTTGAAAGACTGAGTGTAAACACAAAAACCTATTTTATTTTATGTGCTGGAATGTGCAGAAAATAGGTTTAAATGTTAAACTAATTTCTTCCAGTCAGAGAATGTTGCATATAAATTAATTGTTTGCTTGATGCATAAAGTTAAAAGATTAATACTGATAAAACTAATTTCAAAAAGACACTTTTCCATTTGATTACATTTTGTACAGTATGATGGATTATGCAGAAAAAATAGAATTGGGCTGAAAGATCTATCGCTTTATCACCTATTCAGGTTGTAAATCATTTTTTTAAAGTAACTAAGTAACTGATTACTTTTGAAAATAAGTAATCAGTAAAGTAACGGGATTACTTTTGGGGGGAAGTAATTACTAATTAGTTACTGATTACTTTTGTCAAGTAACTTGACCAACACTGTCCAAGACTCACTGTAAGGACCCTTAAAGCAGGCCAACACTTTATATTAATACATTTTTATAAAAGCATAAATTTCAGCCTCTTTTATATCAAGTTGTTGCAGCAAATCTACCTGGATGACATCATAGGCCACAGGACTGACGTAGCAACCATCATCTCTTGTCGGCTCCTTTCCTTGATCCCACTCTTTCTTTGCTTCATCCATCACTCGGTCAATATAAATCATCAGGTCGCTCTAAACACACAACAACACACAGCTGTCACTTTTAAACCGCTTTCATGTGTAAAGATTTAATTACTGACAGTAATAATTACATCTAGAGTTGGCACGATACCACTTTTTTATGTCCGATGTCATAAATTTGGATCTGATAAAGTGTATTTTATCATTGATAAAACTGTCTTTTTAATATCTTATACGTTCATACTCAAGTTTTACAAAACAAAACACTAAAGTTATTCTATCATACTTGTATGCAAAAAATACACTGCACCCAAAATATTTTGCAGTTCAGCAATACTAATCTTTTTATTTAAACTTTTAGCAGAACTTTAAATCTAAGTATTTAAATTAATATTCAAAAAGTAATTTAAAATGTAATTTTATGCACATTTCAAAAACTCTTTGGTTCTGAAATAAAAGTAGTGCAACATCAGCACAAAATAATGTTTATATTCAACAACAAAAAAAAACAGGTTGTATAATGGACCCTTTTATGCTTAAAGCTGAACATAAATAGACATCCAGAGTGGAAAGCAGTGCAAACAGATGCAAACACGGCTTCATCACACACATCTTTTATCAAGATGGATGTCAGTGTAAGCTGTTTGTGTCACATTTAACCTGAGACTGAATTTTGTGTAATTTCTATACAAAACTTAAAACACATATGAAAAAAAGTGTTTTCTTAATTTTTTTTTGAACCACGAAACTGTTTCGCTTGCAACACTGCTGTTTGATGAAATGCTGGTTTGGAAGCACATAGTGAGGCTCCCGATGTTTTCAGTGTGAAGTAACTCCAGACCACTGACAGGTCTCGCACATAACTTCCGTTCTAACCAGTGACGCATACTGCTCCAACGTGCTAAAGTACTAAGCTGGGTTACGCCATGTCCCAAGTTTTGTGAGGTGCTTTTGTGATAGTTAATAGATCGGATTACACTTTTTATTTCTCAATATCCGATCCAGTAATTTAGGTCAGGATCGGACCGATACTGATACTGTATATCGGATCGGTCCATTCCTAATTACATCTACAATATTATGTATAAGAAAAATATCCGTTAAAACCAACAACTCTTTGATGCTGCATTTACACATCTCACTTTAAGCCCTGCAATGACCATACTGATTAACTGGATACACGCCTCAGATACACTGTGTTACCTGTTGTTTGCTGAGGTACTGCTCCTCCAGAGGTTTCAGTAACTCGTCAGGAAGCAGGTTTCCCAGCGCTTCAGTATTGATATTACTGGCCAGCTCAGGTTTTTCAAGGATTCTGGTACACAGAGCAGATAACACATGAGTTTCTATAAACAACCCAAGTTGTGTTTAGTCTATAAAAATGGCATTTTATTTAGCACATTAAGAAAACAAGAAATTAGCCGTTACATTTGTATTATTATTCACTATCTGTAATTGCTCAGGTATTTATTCTTCTAAAAACAATGAAGGACCTCACACTGACAGACATCCTCATGTTTAGTCACAGAAAGATGCTGCTTCAAACAATAATTGAACTGGTGGCTTACCCTGGATAAAACTCCTTCACCCATCGCAGGAGGAAGCTGCAGTCCTTGTCATCCAGAACAAAGTCTGCAATCTTTTTGAGTCTTGCACTGAAATTTTGATGGTACTGTCTTGCATAAAAGTTACAGATGTCCATCTCTGGTGGGTAGCAGTTCTTCACAACCTCCACCACCTGCTGCAGGTCCTCCTTCAGCTGCCTGCCCATGGAGTGGATGTCTGCCTCTATAGATGACTGGTTCACCTGATCACCAATGGGGCTTGATGGATTATCCATACGCCCATTTACTAATTTTTGAAGCACTTCATCATGGTGTTTCTTCCACTCGCTGGGCCTCCAGGTTGGTGGAGTTTGAGAATTTTGTCTCGACAGCTGGTCCTGCTCTTCCTCAAGGTTGATGGCTTTCACCGCAGATGTCAAAGCAGACACCTCTTCCTCAGTGCTGAGAGAAAGACTCTTCTGCAGAATCTGCCATACACGCTCTTCAAGGGCTTTATGGTCTGCAGCAAGCTTTTCTACTGCTTCCTTGTTGGCCTCAGCCTCCACTGTCTCCCAAAACAGATGTTTCTCCCTGTCTATCAGTTGCTGAGTGGCCTCACAAAAGGCTTGCATTTCAAGGTATTCCTCAAAAGTAGGTTTCACTGGTGGACAATAACAAAGACAAATCTTTGAATTTCTTTTAGATTACCAGTACTATTTTATAGATGAATCACCCAGGCTCTCTGGGGTTCTCTTGGTATTTAACACTAAACATCTAAATAAATCTTCCTAAACAGTGAAATGAATGCTGCACATGTACTATATACACATAATTAAATATCATGAAAATAATTGTAATTAAACTTATGCCATGGATATTAACATGGGATTCAACAAATAAAAAAATATTTGTACTTCCCACCTTTTTCCTCGATCGAGGTGGCTTTATCCTCGTCCTTTTTCCGTCTAAAGTAAAAAGATTCTCTCACTCTCTTAACAGTATTATCAAAAGGGGACGTAGTGGGATCTGAAACAGAAAAGCACACAGTTTAATGTAGTTTCAATAACAGACTGCAGGCATCATTTCTGTTTTTGATGGTGTCCAAAGTGTCACACATAATTGAATACAAGCATTTAATAATATGGCCAATTTCACATGTGCTTTTATTGTAAAGAAACCATTTTTCCTGTGTCAGTGCTGTTACAGTCCCGGGTGTTACCCTGTGTTTTGTGTTTAATTTCTATTTCTTGATTATTGGTTATTCATGGTTTTGTTCTCTTGATGTTATTTGTTGTTCTGGCTTCTAGTTTAAGTCAGTGCCTGCCACACAGCACGTCATGACAACTGAATTGCTACTGTGACTGAATATTTATATTTATTTACTCTATAGAGGACATGGTTAAGATATCAATTACATCCTGGAAATATTCTATAACTGCAAAATTTTGCCATTTTGCATACTTTAAATATGCTCTTAATGCCTGGATTATTGCCCAGGTTAAAAAATGTTATTTGACGGCATCAGATCAGGATTCAGGAAACAGACACGAGCAGATACTTCAGAATTCATATGAATCAGCATATGTCCTCATCTGCACCTCTCATATGAGAAGACTCAAGCACCCAAGCCTCAGTCCTTGGACCAGTTTTCTTTAGGCCATCTAACTAATTGTTTTAATGGACTTTCTTACCACTGCTATGTAGATTACACAGTTTTACTTTTATGTCAAGCCCAACAACCTTAACAGCCTTTCCTGCCGCAGTGACAGCTTCTCTGCCATTACTAATTGGATGCAGTCAAATTTACTTCATCTCAATTGCAGTAAAACTGAGGTTCTAGTACTTGGCCCAGGCAGTTTCTGTAAGGAGATGAGTCAGTACATCGGCCCCTTCACTAATGACTTCTAAAACTAAAAACCTTGCTATAATTTTTGACCAACACCTGAATTTTGAAACTCATATCTCAAAGCTCACCCAAACTTGGTTCCTTCACCTCAATATATTGCAAAATTCTGTTACTAACACAACGACAGGGCGTTATACAGCAAAGCTTCTGAAACCTGATCCCTGCAGCCGACCTTTCCGCCCCGTTTAAGAGGATCTTGTAACTCTGACTTTAAAACCAAATATAATTGTGCTTTTGAGGTTGTTGCGCCCAAACTGTAGAATAATCTTCTTCACTCAATCAGGTCTGCTGACTGTATTTGTTTTTTTAATGACTCCTGAAAACTCAATTTTATAGATTAGGGTTACCTTAATCTTTTTCCTTTTAAATCCGGCCATAGTATATGGCCAAACATAATCAATGATCCTACAAACTGGCAATGTAGAGATTGCACTACATCTTCACTGTCCACTTGTCTAAGCAAGGGCTCCCTGGAGCATTTGCAGACTGTCCAAAATGCTGCAGCAAGGCTTCTGACCAAAACATCTAAATACTCTCATGTGACACCGTTGCTAATGCAGCTCAATTGGCTCCCTGTTGAATTCAGAGTCCATTTTAAATTTCTGGTCCTGCCCTTTAAAGTTCTTCATCGGCAAGCACCAGCCTACATCACTGAACTTTTACAGCCCTATGCCCTTAGGAGGTCCCTGAGATCATATGATCAGGGCCTACTTGTTATTCAGCATACAAGGCTGAAAACCAAGGGAGACAGAGTTTTTGCGACATTTTTGAGTTTAAGATCTGTGGACTCAGTGGTCTCTTTTAAAAAACAACTAAAAACACATCTTTTTAGAACTGCATTTTGTTAACTTTTGTCTTTTTCTGTTTTATACTTTGTCATCTCTTTGTGAAGCACTTTGTGATCTTTTTATCTAGAAAGGTGCTATATAAATAAAAATGTATTTATTTATTATTAATAGTGCAGCACACAATGACAAAACGACGTGGCTAGCATGCATACAGTCCTAAACTCACCATCTCTGGAATAAATATAAGGAATCAGGCCTTGTCACTCAACATCAGATCTGGGCCTCAGTAATGCACTTGTTCAAATGCAACACATGCAGTTTGGAGCCAGATGCAACAATCTGATGGAAACCCTACAACATGAGGTGGAGGCTTTTCCTTTTTTTGGCAAATTAGTGCCAATGGTTTCATTTGGCACGAGAAATGATCTAGTATTAAAGTTTAGAAGTTTCACCTGTGTTTGATCGTGTCAGTGGTCTGGATTTGTGAGGAGAGACATCTGACTCATCATCCTCTTTTTCCTGGTTGCTCTTCGGAGAGGTGGATGCAGAGCCAGCATTCAGACCTGACAGAGAGGGAAGAAGAGCACATTAGTAAAACAGCTAAACTGACTCTTTAGTTTCAAAAACACATTTGTCTTTGTGGTGTCACAGCGATTCAAAACCAACTATCTGAAGTTTATTTTGGAAACAGAACAGGCTGGTGCAGCACAGCGCCAGCATCTAAAAGTGAAACTGATCGGCAGAATCTTGAAAAACAGTCTGACCTCATTTCTAATCAGATGATGATTTAGAGTCAGTCACATGACTTGTGGTAAATTACCTAATATGTACAACTGAAATGTATAACTGTATCTTTGATAGAGGCTGAAAAGCTTAGCATCGGAAATTAAACACTGGGTAAAATGTTGCTGTAGTGTGTTTATGTTCCAGTATGATTTATCTTAAATGGAGTTGTTTTGATTTGGTGCTTTTCCTGTATGACATTATCAGTCCCCCATCACTGTGGAGGAATTTTGCCCCAGTCTTCTTTACAATGATGCTCTCTACAGGTCCTGCCACAGGATTCAATTCAGGTTGACTTTATCTGGGACAATTCAAGTCATTGATTTTTGCTTTCTTTCACTATTCTGTTGTAGATTTGCTGCAGTGCATGAGATCATTGTCCTGTTGCATAGCAGAGAGATCGTCTCACATACAGAGGAGTTCATGTGTCCTGTGGCTGGCAAACAAGCGCAAGCCCTCACCTCAAAGAACAGCAGAGGACAGACCATTAAAGTGGCTCCTTCCACCCTCTTGCACAGGCTGAAAAGTCTTATTGTAACACAAATTTTGATATGCTCTACTGCAAAAAGAATTGGACAATGTTTTATGGTTTATGCTGTGTTTTTATTCTACAGGCTACACAAAAATCAGGGAAAACCCAGAGGAAGCTTCTCTGCTTTCCTTCATTTAGCAAACAAACATAACAGACATATTCTGACAAGTTTTATAAGTCTTTTTGTGCTTTGTTTGATGTTTTTACCTCTGCTGAGGATATTATTAGGATTTTATGTGTGTCTGAAACTTTGTAGGTCTAGTGTGCATTTTTTTTTCTTACTGCCAGTGTTTGTACTGACAATATAGAGTTATACAGGTATAAAGAGCATCTTAGGGAGACAGGGGTGCACAAATCTGCAAAAACATGGAACAATTTCACTACAATGTTCCTCAATGTGAAGTTGTAAAGACTTTGAATATCTCATCATCTACACTACATCATCAAAAGCTTTAAAGAATCTGGAAAAATCTTTTACCGTGAGGCACCAGGCCAAAACTAATAGATCCCTGTGATTATCGGGCCATTGGGGAGCACTGCATTATAAACAGGTGTGATTCTGTCACAGTCACACTGTACGACATCAGGAACACTTCCTGAAATCACTGTTTGTGAACACAGTTCACCGTGACGTCCTGAAATGCAAGTTAAAGCTCTGTGGCACAAAGAAGAAGCCAAATGTGAACATGATCGTCATTTAAAATAAACTGGGACACGATGTAAAACTGTTGGTTGGTCAGATGAAACATGGACGCTCAGACCTCTAGACTAAACAAGAGAAAGACCATCTAGCTTGCCATCAGTGCTTATATTTGACAGCAGATTTTATGAAGACCCCAACGGTACTCACTGGGTGACGGAGGTTGTGGTGAAGCCGCAGAGTCTGAGTTCTTTGCGGGTGCATGTAATTTGAATTTCTTGCCACCAAGTGACGGATTCTTCCTTGTTCCACGCCGGAAGCTTGTAAGCTTCGCAATCATGCCGTTCTTCTTGCTGGGGTTCTCAGTGGACTTGTCCATCATGTGTGACATTTTATTTCATTATCTACCCAACTGTGAGAAAGAATACAAAATAAATGTTTAAAGACAAATTATGTTAAACTTAAAGTAACCAGTCTGTTTTGAAAATGTAAGGAGGAGAACAGGAGCACAAATGTTCATGTTAAAATGTAGGCACTAAAAGTAAAAAGTAATAAATACTCAAATAAAGTAATGAAGTATTTGTATTTCATTACCTCCTATCCCTCGATTTTAATAATAATTATAGTAATTTGTGAGAAAGTGTCTTGATGAATAAAATCCTGTACATTCACACCTACTTTATCCCCAACAGCACATTTATAGCACTTTATATAGAACAAGTTTATTCACAAACCAATTCACTGTGGCTTTCATCAGGATCATCATAAAACTATATTAGAGCTAACATTTTATATAGATAGATTACAGTAGAAAAACACAGAACAATCTGTTGTTCATCTCTTCGGTCCTTGACTTTGAAATACTGATCGTTTTCAAGGTCTGGGAAAACTTCCATTTGTCCAGATTTCTAAATATTTCAAAGACATGCTGCAAACCATGATAAAATATACCCTGTTTTCAGCTAATAGCTCTTTGGGAATTACCTTGTTGGTACAAAACTGCTAGTTTATCGGTCGTGTAGTAATACTAAATATATATATATATATTTTTTTTTTAAGTCTAAATCCGTGGAAACAAACTACAAAAATAATTTAATAGCTAAAGAGTTTAATCCGTGTATAGCTAGTTAAGAGAGTAAAGAGGAAAAAAAAGGTGTGCTTACCTCCGGACACAGGTAATAGAAAATCCCGCAGTTTCTTCTCGCCTCACCTACTTTCGTTTTCTAGTTCAGGTCTGGCCAGTGGGGGGAGGGAGCGAGGGATTAATGAGCAGGCGCAAAAGACAGCCTGTCACTTTCCCATAAACGGCACGACTTCCAGCCATCCTATCGAAACTGGTATGGGAATTCGGGCTCTTTTTGGAGAACCGGATCTTTTAGCTCGACTCACTAAAAAAGAGCCGGTTCTCCGACTCCCAACCGAATCTTCAGGTTGTTTTGCTGCTTTAATTAATTTATAATATTAACAACAATATAAAATTATGCACAAACAGAATTACTAATGTAAAAAAAAAACGTGGTTTTATTTATATATGCTTATATATACGTATTTAAGGGGGTCCCTAGAGACAAAACACATACAAACTCCAAAACACATTTCTAGCATTAACTGAACTTCCAAAACAGAGCTACCTTGATCACTTAAATTACACAATTGAAAGAAAGCATATATGTATATGTATATATGTATATATATATATATATATATATATATATATATATATATATATATATATATATATATATATATATATATATATATATATATATACATATATATATATTTACAAGTAATTTTTTTTTTTTTAAATCTTCACTTACCTGTTACTATCACACACCAAATCCGGTCATTGGTACTTCCTGTTTAGCCACTAGGTAACAAAAGCTAAAAAAAAAAAAAAAAAAAAAAAAAAAAAAAAAAACCAACTCATTTCATTTCAACATTTTAACTATTTAAATTTTCAGCTTTTTCCTTTTAAACAAATTTAAAGTGAAACATCACAAAACACTGCAAACCAGAACACAATAAATTATAAATTAAAATATGCAAAAAAAAGAAAAAAAAGAAAGAAGAAGATGCACATTCTCTGTCATATAGGCCTGGGATGATTTTTTGGGAGTGTTTTCCTGCTTGGAATTACATACATAGGATTCCCTGCATGAATAAACTTTCTGAATCCTTTATCATCCGCAAATGAAAATAGTTGTGGGTGATTACTTTACGTTTCTAATGTGACGATGTTGTCTCTTGTTGTTGTCCCTGGCTCTTTCTGGCTTTTTCCCTCCAGCTCTGTTCCTGTACTACTGCCAGTGTAACTATCGCCCCTCCCCCCTCTGCTCAGTGCAAGCACAAGGCTCACGAGCGGAGTGAAGTGGAAAAAAGTGCGACAGAGAGGGTGAGAGAAAGAAAAAAACCTGCGACTCCCAACAAGGAATCGGATCGCGTCGTTCACTCCAAAGATCCGTTTCGGTAGCGACCTACACATTATTGCTGGGATCGGAACCAGAGCTCCCTGCAGGCTTGTTTCGTTTTCGCCGCATCGTTTCATGGTCAAATGTATACTTTACGGCTGATGAAGCAATCTCTCATATTGTACAGACAAGGACATCAATGAAGTAGAGCCTTACAGCATTCAGAACTCTTTACCATTTATCATCAAGCACGTAGGGAAATGCGTGCCGTGTGCTGCGACCACTTTGTATACTGAGCTTTATTTACTTAGAAGACTAACATGGCGCAGCATTATTTCTGCTGCGTAACCCTTGTCAGTGTTGCAGTGGGTGCTGAAGAATGAAATACAACAATAGATGTAAAAAATAGTAGAATCTCTTGAAACCAGTGTGTTGTATTTCTGAGACTTTTTCTTCTTTGCTGTTTTCTTACAGATGTAAAGAAGGGAAAATGTGCAATATATCACAACAGGTGAAAATAGAGTAAATACCTGGTCACCGCTGATATACATGCAGATAAATGTGCTCAAGTAATAATGAAATGAAATCCAGCGTGATCTCAGGCCACTAGAGGGCAATGCGTGCTATATTTGTTTCAGGCCAAAAACTATTCATTGAGTCTTCGTGCCTACATTTTTATGGTATATGAGAATGGAGCAAAAGTTCTGTGTTGTTTGCAAAACTGAGAAAAACTCATAAATATCTTCAAATGCAAAGCACCATTATCAGATGAAATGTCACTATTTAATCAAGGATTCCATGTGAAACAATGTTCTAATATTTCAGTATTATTTAACACTTGGTTTCTGTTTTTTCAGCATTATACATACATACTAATACAGTGATATTATAATAGGAAAGGCTGAGGTAGACATGTAATTATCCAGGGTCATTAATGCCCCTGTATATGTAATTATTTTCATAACACACTTTCAATCCTGTACTGGTAGTTTAAATGTTACCTTTCTCCATAGTGAGCATTACCAGTTACTTCCTTAATTTTGTTGATGGTGCTGCGCTGTTTGCAGATTTCCATGGACCTGCTTATCTCAGGAGCAGCTCTGAAACACAAAGGCTGCTATTGAGCACAGGCATCAGATTAGTGTTGCATAATAAACAGAAAGCTGTGGCGTGACGGATGTGTGTTTGCGAGTCCAGCTGTCCACGAGCGTTACAGGTTAAATTCTAATGAAGAGCTCTAAAAGTCTCATCTTACACTGAGGAAATCTGATAATTTGGTCGTATTTGTTGTATCGTGGCGAACAAATGTTAAAAATTCTCTACTTTGACTACTCTAGTATCATTTCATTTAAATGTAAGCCTGACCCAGTTTGTGTTTAGTCAATTAATTTGCATGTTGTTACCACAGAAACAACTTGCAAATGATAGGTAGATGTCTCTAAATGTGGCATAAGGCTCCAAAAGTCTCCTCTAGTGCCTAAATATAGATTATAAATGTGTTATGTGCTATTATATATAGACAATGCTTATTCTCTGTTTGACTCTGTGTGAACCTGCATTTTACAATGATTTAATGAAGTAAAATAAAATAAATTACGTGTCATTATGATGTATGACGATAGTTTTGTTCAATCCAATTCAAAAAGTTTTTTTCAGTTTAGAATAACTGCATTATTCAGTAGGTCCATAATTTATTCATTCTTATTTGTTCTTGTCATTTTGCTTCTGTATTCTGTATACCACCAGTGGATTTTAAATAAAACAATCAAGAAGCAAGGGGTTTTAGGAAAAGTATCGCATTGACTGTTAAGAATTACACCCATTTTTATACACAGTCCCCAATTTTCAGAGGCTTAAAAGTAATGGGATAGTTGCACTTCCACAGCAAGGTAAGGTCTGTTCCCAAAGTACTCCATGACAAATTAAGCAGATAAAACATTTGCTTAATTTATGAGAAACTAAACAGATTCTACTGCATGTTATGTGCATGTGGGAGCACAGATTGGGATGTTTGTTATTAGCCTAGTATTACCATTGAACATTTCGCACATATAAAAGAAAACAGGAACCCGTGTCGAATGACTTCACACTGATAATCAGGTTATCTGTCTCTGCCTAAGGTTAAGCCTGAAACTAAGAATTCATTTGCATCTGTGGACAGCAGCAAACAGCACAGTGTTTGTTTTTATTATAGAGTAAAACTGCAGGATACATGTTTAGTTGTAAATTTATTTCAGTGTCAAAAAAATAAAACAGAGGGAACAAACGCCTGAGACATTTAAGTCACTCAGAATCAAGCAGACCCTCGATTACTCATGGATGTGCAAACATTAACAGTGTCATAAATCATTCATCTCTCTGCTTTCACCAGCAGCAGTGTATGTGATGTCTGAGGTACAGAGACCTGCACCAATGCCTCGCAGCTGTTCCGACTTTAAGCACAGCAGTGCTGCTGCTGCTCAATTAGGAGCTATACATTATGTGCCGCTCAGGACACGACTACTGCAACGACTACTTTGTTGCATTAAATATTAACTCTCACAAATGTATGAATGTGTTTTTTTTTATTATTATTCTATTACAAATGAAATTGTAAATATTCATTCACAGCTTTAGTGTATTTTTTTAACAGATTCTAGGTTTGAGTAAATGATTTGTGCGAGCTGATAGCGTTTGTGTGATATTAGGTGTCTGAATGTCTATCATAGTTAAACCACATGACTCATATAACCTGTTAATGCAGTATTTCAGGATCTGAGTACTTCCTCCAAAACTGTGGCGCTAAAGAGATTATGGGAAAGCTGAGGGAGTGCTGTTACTGTGTCTTCTTTTCTGTTCTTTTCTCTCCTCCTTTGTTTTTACATTTTTAATGAGAAGAAAAGGATATTCTGCAGAATAAACAGCTGTCAAGCCTAACATCTGGTAAATTACACAATGGGTTACCCAAGATGCAGTTTAAGTGTAGACTCAGCTTTAATTCTGGGGTCAAGGAAAATAAATTGCATTGAAAAAACAAACAAAAGATCAGGTTTAATGGGCAACTCGACAAAATGCTTTTTCATTAACAGATTTGTGTGTTCTTTCATTATTCTTCCTAAATGACACAGATTAAAGGTTTGGAGTTGATTCCAAGTGTAGTATTTGCAGCTGGAAGCAGCTGAAATATACAGATTGTTATGGTGTTGTGCTCTTTTTGAGCTTCTTTGTGTTTCTTTGGACTAACCTTTTGCTTGCATCTCCTCACTGTCCTTGTCTTTTCCTACCTCTGGTTTCTCTTTGTGGTTTGTCAGTTCTAGTGACTTTCTTTTGATTGTAGTAACTGCATTTCCTTTTTCATGCTTTGCTGTTTTATTTCGTGTCATTGTCCTGCGGATTATTTCCACTTGAGTCTCATTTTATCATGGCTCAGTGATGTGATCAAAAAGTTAAAACAGGACTTGCAGAACTCTCATTAAGCAGCATTTTACTTTTGCATCTGCAGTTTGCTGGATCCCCCCCAGTGTGTCCAAACAGGGGTCCTTAAACTGGATGTGCACAGTGGCATTTTGGTGTGCACCATGAATGTTCTCCCTCAGTTGCTCCAGGAAACTACACTGGAAATATGTTGCAACACTCTGAGGGATGATCTCACTGTGCACAATGCTGTAAATATTGAAAAAAAAAATGATGAGCATGCTACTGAGCTCACTACAACCCTGGTGCACTTCCTTCAGGAATGAAAAGTACTAATGCTTAGATGTAAATCTGTTAAAAACTGTACAGGTGTAGCTGAAAAACCAGTTCTCATCACACAAAAGTCATTTCAAAGTTTCAAAATTAGTAAATATTTACTTACTGGGCATGTTTGGAGCTGTGGTGTAATTACAGTGGTGAGCAAGGACTTAAACAGCAGCCATACAGGAATGAACTTAGAAATGACTAAGAGGAAGGAGGTTCAGCTAAAATCAAGGGAAGGTCTTTCATAATAGACTTTTTGTCTTTGTCAGATCGCCTGTGTGCATTTTGCCCTCGATCCTAGTCTGCTTTTTGTATATTTATTTGTTCCTTCGTTGAATTTAGCTCATCAGTTTTGTGAACAGAGCTCCTCTTCTTGTTTCTGCGTTTGGGTCCTTTTGAGTCACACTTAACAAATGTTGACATTATTGCAAATAAAATCATATTTAATCATCATCAGCTGTCTGAATTTTGGAAGATTGTTTTATGATATTTTACTGCAGCTGTTTCAGTGCTTCACCGGTCTGACATCAGGTGACTGATTCAGACACCTTAAAGTCTCCCACTTATTTGCCTTTAAAGAAAAAAAAACTCCTAGTTTGTGTTACAGTCCATCTGTAGCTAAGTCACTGTCACATCCATTTAACTGCTTTTGACTTACTCTGGCCAGAAATTAAAGCTCTTCTTTCACATCGACAGTAAACATAAGTGACCTAGCCATCAGAAATCATGCATCACCTGATCCAGTGTTTACAGAGGGAGTAGCATGTTTCAACAAAATCCTTCATGATCGTCATATCTGTTTGTCTTTCCCCATCATTCTGTTACAGGATGATTTAAGTTTCCTCAACATTTTCCTCTCTTAATACCCTGCAAATAATAACTTCAGGTCTTGATCTGGCAACAAAAGTTGTCGGTGAATTCCAGCAGATGCCTGTCACAACGGTTTTTCAACAATGCCCTGCAGACATTTTTACGTCCACTCCAGGCAGACGTCTTTAGAAGCACAGAAGCAGATTCCCGTCTATATTTTGTTGATCAGTCTTTTGGTGTGTGCTATCTACCCTTTTTTTTCTTTGCTGGTATGACACTTACCAACATTCTCCTTGTCAGTGGGGTGACAAACCCGATGTGGCCTTTGCTTTCTCCCTCAGGTTTACATTCACCAGATGTAGTGGCCGATGGTCTGTTGTCACTTCTTTTTCTTGCTTCAGGATGTTGGTCTCAGGTGTTCAGGACTGTTTTTGGTGCATAATGACGGCCTGGTGTGAATCTGATGCAATAAAAACAGACACCATCACATGAATATCTAATTTACAGATTTGGTTGTCAGTTTATTAGGTTGTCACAAAGCCAGTGACAAAAAGTAGAGACAAGACAAATTAGTATACAAATGATCATTTTAATTACCATAATTTAGGTAATAAATAACAATATAAACAAAAGGTGTGAGGACTAAAAGTAGAAGGGCCGTCAATGGTTGATGGATGAATGGGATGAGCAAATGCCCCGAAAAAAGCTAAAATCAGGAGGTGAGAAAGAGAGGGAGTGAGAGAATGTTAATAGCAGGCTTATTTAAGCTCTGTGTGGAGGCTCACGCAGGTGTGCCCAAAACAGCCTCTGCCTGCAAACTCTGCAAAACCTGCAGTGAGAGCAGAAACCTGAGGGGTCATAAAAACCCTCCCCTAGTTGATGGTGTATGAATATTATTTAGCTAAATGTTTCTGCTATTCTTTTTATTCAAAAAATGAGATCTAAACAACAGCCAGGTACCGTCCTGAGCATCCTACATTTTGATATTTCCTGCTCTTTTTTGTTACGTTTGAAAGTGAAAATCAAATGAACTCAGTTTAAATTCTAAATGCTAAATTTTGCAGCCCCCCTTGCCCTGTCCTGGTCCAATTTAGGAAACACTGGGCTAAGTTCCAGTAAATAAGGCTAGGATTTGCTCTGCTGTGTGCTCCTTTACAGTTCGTTGGCTGTTGCAATCTCTGTGTTACAGCGCTAGTTTCACACACCCGCGCAGAAACATATACCACCCACATCACTGTGTGGTGTCACCTTGTACCCATGGGCAGCCCTGGAGTGAAGAGGAATCTTAATGCTGCTACCGCTCATTGAAATGCACCAACACTTATGGCTCGCACAGCCTGAACACTGCAAGTGCTGGAATACCACAGAGTCATGCTTTTTGAACAAAATATCACATTAGACTGAGAATCTGACTAATGGAAATCAGATACATTCATGCTGTTCAGTCAGACTTGCAGTTTATGGGTGACCCAGACAGCTTTGAGGTTTTCTTCCCATCAATCGCAGACAGAAAATCACCTGACAGAGCTGTACATCCATTACTGCTGAGTCCTCATCACTGCATGAACTCTGCTCTTTGGAGACAGCAGAAGCAGAATAATCAACCAAGCAAAGCTGCACTGTGTCGTTGATGTGTCCATTCTTTAAAACAATTGAGGATTGTCTTCTTACCAACATGCTTATAGTTTAATATAAAAAATTATTTTCTCTTTTCTACATTTGCATCCTTTTATTGCTCTCATCCTTTTACCGACTCCAGTTTCAGTAAAATACTCTCAGCACAGTTCAGCTGGATCAGCTAATTGAGAGCGAGCGAGCTGTCCTAGATTCTTTTTCATATTTAAATTCAGATGGCATATTCTTTGACACATTTTTAAGTAGTTTTATTGTTTTTCCCCAGGATGAGATGATGAAGAAAATGGCCCACAAGGCTTCTTGTGCAATTTACCCCGAGTGCATTTAAGTTCTCTTCGAGCTGTCAGTCTATCAGTGTTACTGCTGCAGAGCTGTTTCACTCTTTTATCAGTCACTGAGGCAGACTGGTTGTTATGCATCTCAGCCATGATCAGTCATAATGTCTTTTAAATTTTTCATTGTCTTTAAAGAATGATGGAGTTTTATTTTAACCACATTAATGCTCTCAGGGTTGAACCACGCATTGAAAAGTTGCTCAGCCTTGCTTCTGCGACTCCCTCCTCTCTGGCATTAATGAAAGGTCACTCTCGCCTCCACCTGGTTGAGACTCCAGCGGCTCAGCTTCATGCGGGGGAAACATGGTCCTGTGGTGGTCCTACGCACAGACTATGGAGAGCTTCTGCAGATTGTCTTTACATCTTGTAGCCATTTATTGTCACTAGGAGGAAACAAATTGGCTGTGGGCTCCTTTTGTTCATCTTGTTGATCCTTGACAGCAATGGACAAGAGCAAAGTTATAACATACAAAGGGCTGAAGTGAAGCAGAGTGATAAAAAAGCAAATTAAAGCATCCATTCCAACCACTGTCTGTGGATGCTGTATGTATCTCATGCTTTTTTATCATTGTGGTAAACTCAGCTGGTACTCCTGTTCCTGTTCTGGTTATTTTCAGCCAATCAGCGACCTACCACAGCAACATCCACATCACGCTTGGTGGTGTTAGATTTATGGAGGATCGCACATGTCTGCATAGGTTTAGAACCCCTCTCCGTAAACTCTGCGTCTGCAAATACCTACGCAGAGCCTAAAGACACAAATGCATCACCATAACTAATCATTACAGGTTCTGGGAGACAGCATCTCCCCACTTTACAATCAACTTTAAGATTTTACTCACCACTTTAAAAATTGTCGTGGTCTGGCACCAAGCTCAGGTGCCGCCCTCCTGGCTGTTCCCAAGTCAAGGATTAGATCTAAAGGAGGCCCTCACCTTTGGAAAAATCTACCTGAGGAGATCGAGCTTTCCACTTTTGCGATGGCATGTGAGTATTTTAGGTAGTTACTGATGTGTGTGTACTCTCTGGTTTTCATCTGTTACTTTGTTTATTTTATGTAATACCAAAAATGTAAAATATTTTTTAAGGGTGTTTCATTTTTAATTTTCATTGTGTGTCCATGTGTGTGTTTCTCATGTGACTCTTATGGCTCTTTGTTTACGCTTTTTCTATGAGTATTCCACTTTTGCCCATCTGTCAGTGCACTTTGTAAACCCTTTTTTTATTATTAGTATGATGATGATTCATGTTATTATCTAGATACAGTACCGTACCGCTGTAGTTGAACACATAGCTAGAACAACTTAATGAAGCTAGCTCTAGCTAGCATTGCTCCAGTGCATTATTAGGCTAAAACTTGCTGCTGTCAAGGTCTGCAGGGAGACATGCTTGGTATAATTGTGAATACAGTCATGGCTATGCTTTAGCTGTAAACACTATATCTGAGGCATGGTTTATTATTAGCTTTTCGCAGGGGTTTGTGTGTGTGCAGTGACATGGTTGTGCTGGTTTTATTAATTCATGAATTACTGTGGTGTATTAGTAACAATCCTTTGTATTGTGACACAGTGGAAAATGCACAAACACATGCAATGCAGATATAACCACAGATGCAGCAATCATTTTATTATTAGATCTATCTACTTGCAGCTTCAACCAGCACAGACAAAGACAGCAGCTGGAGGAGCTGCAGCTGTGCATATGAAGAGTAGCTGTATGTTTACAGATACTGAAATAAGCAATAAATGTATCAAGTAATTTGTGTGAGATATCTGAACATAACCCAAAACCAATGCTGTATCATAACTGATAGCGACAATATTGGCAGTTCAGTTCATGGTAATGTGCTTTTCAGAGGGAAATTTAGAGTTTCCAATTAACCTATCCCCACTAACTGCATGTCTTTGGACTGTGGGAAGAAGCCGGAGCACCCGGAGAGAACCCACGCAAACACGGGGAGAACAGGCAAACTCCACACAGAAAGTTGCCGACATGATGGAGGAATTGAAATCAGGACCTTCTTGCTGTGAGGCAACAGTGTTAACCACCGTGATGCCCTTCCTTTTTTAACCTTCAAGTTTATTCCTTTTCTGTTTTGTATCCACATTCATTGAATTCTGCCAGAATTAACCTTTAACATATAAGTGTTTCCTGTGGTTGTAACATAACTACTAAAATCCTAAAAGTTGGTGTATTCGGTTGTCTTCAATGTTCAAAATGTGAGATGCTGTAGTGGGGATTCTACTTTTTTAAGACAAAAGCTAAGTTTTAAAAACAGCACTGGAGTTGGAATTTTGACATTGAAAGCATTTGGGAGCCACTATGTCAAACAGGAGAGAAAAAAAGTAAATTCAATAATGAAAGAAGTAAAAGGCGACAGGCAGATGGCAAAAGAGTGTCAGCTACACAAGGCAGTAAAAACAGTGATTTTTTTTTTGTCTTATTTTATCTTCGTGTTAGGATTTCTGCTCTGTGACTCATTCGGTGTTCAGTTCTCGCAGCACAGGGAAAAGCAGAGAAAAATGAGGGGGGGAAGCAGGTGAGGTAAGTTTTTTTATATTTGTGCTGTCAGAGATGGTTTTATGAAAGTAGGTTTGGGGGAAAATAAGAAAAGACGGAGACAAAAGATAAAGACAGATACACACAGAAGATGAGCTTCAGAGAAAGGGAAACTGACAGCGGGAAGAGGGCATGTGAGAGAAAAGTGAAGGCTTGAGATGAAGAGGGTAAGAGAGGAGAGTCGGGTAGAGAGGAAGGAAGAGAAAGTAGGAGATGGCTATGATGAACAGTACTGGATTAGCAGAAATGGGTTATAGAGAATGGGATAGTACAAATTTGTTTTTCACGTGTGTCCAGGTCCCTAAATATTTAATATGAACTAAAGTCAAACTAAACGGTGTCTGAAATTCTGCAGGTACTTTGTATATCATATCAGTGTAAAGCTATTCAAAGGATCACTGGAAAAGTACTGAAACAGATGAAATTAAATTCAAATTAAGTCAGAAACAAAAGGGCTTAGAAGTTGGTAATGCTGTGGTCCTTATTTGCTCCTATTGTGAATTTACTATGTAAACATTGCTCACACTACCTTCACAAATTGAGGATTAGCTGTGGTTTGAACCATACACTCATTAGCTAAAGACTTTTCAATCACAATCTGATCTTGAGAGTTCAAAATGAGACTGCAGAAACCTACAGGTGATGTCACTAGCTGCGTCCATCTTTTATGCTTCCTTCTCTCACCCCAACCAGTCACAGCAGATGGCCCCGCCCCTCCCTGAGTCTGGTTCTGCCGGAGCTTCCTTCCTTTTAAAGGGGAGTTTTTCCTTCCCACTGTCGCCAAAGTGTTTGCTCATAGGGGGTCATATGATTGTTGGGTTTTTTTTCTCTGTATGTATCATTGTAGGGTCTACCCTACATTATAAAGCACCTTGAGGCGACTGTTTTTTGTGATTTGGCGCTGTATAAATACAATTGAATTGAATTGAATTGAATTGAATTGAATTGAATATATGCTACAGGGTCATTAAACTAATTAAAGCCTATTTCAGATCTAAGTTTAAATGCAGCACCAATGAAAACCGTGGTTGGTTTACCACTGGGTTTGTTTGACAGTGCTGGAGATGAATTTGCATTCATTGCCATATTCTACATCTAGTTTGTTTACAACTGCTGGCAGAGTTGCACTGTAAAAAGAATAACCCTATTCAAATTAAAAAAAATGATGTCCAATTGTCACATCCAAAATATTTGACTTCATAGAATCCAAATTGAGTCACTTGATATGACCTGATACTTTTATGTTGATATAAACAATATTACTAGACTTGACTGAAACTTTAAATTTTGCATTGATCCAAATTGATTTTTTTACATAGAACCATATTTTAATTATTGAACCAAGCTAATATATTGAAATTTAACCAACCTAATGTATTCACATCGAACCAAATTAACATGAACTAATATGTTTGTGTTGAAGCCAGGTAATTGATTTACATATATTCAAACTATATTTTTTACATTTCATTTTATTTCAGTTCAAAAATGCTCTGCATTTCCTATAAAAAACAAGACAGTTGGCCAACCAATTATTACAAAATTATTTATTGTTCCAAACCATTTTAACTATAATCAATAGAGAGGATTAGTAATATACAGATTTAGTGCTACGGCAGAAATGATTAGAGAAATGTTTGTTTTATAAAACCTGCAATCTTTTGAAAACCAGTATAAAACCTGCAATCTTTTGAAAACCAGTATAAAACCTGCAACCTGTCTAAAACTGGAATAAAACTATTATAAAAACTCTTTTTAAACCAATTTGCAAGTACTCAAAAATGTTTATATGTGCACTGTGCCTCTACAATGTAAAAAAAAATAAAAAAAATCTACACATGTATCAATGAAATCAACTTAAATCTCCCTTTCAAATGGGTGTTCTTATAAATTTTGAATGTAGAATACCACTGCAGGCCAACCAAGCAAAATAACCAAGCACACATGCACATGCATGTGCACATGCACACATGCATGCAAACACACTACTGTGCAGTGTTAAGTTCACAATTAAGTTTGCGAATCTTAGAGGTCATCTTGTTAAAGTCAAGCTCCATCATAATCTTTTGAAGAGCCTCAAAGGTGAACCTGAATCCTCGTGGATATTCCATATTAAGAGCATAACAGAGTCCAAAGATCATTGCCACTCCAGCTGCCACAGAAGGCAACTCAATCAGGACTTCCACACCATCAATGATTATCCCGATGTCTCGAGGCTGATGTAGGAGGCTTGAGTTGTCCCTGAAGACGAAGAGTGCCATGGTGGCACTCTGCAGCTCTTCCTCAGCTTCATCTTTCTGGGATATCTTGAGGTAAAATATGGAACAAAATGTACAAGTGAAGAACTGAAGTCTGGCACACCTGATAAATCTTTGACCATAATAAACTACTATTTTGATAGTTGTTTGGTCACAGACTATTAGAACAATTATTTGACTAATCAGATTGTGAATTGCATAATCATTAAATTAAATCAATGGTGGAACATTTTCATAAATGTTCCACAAAGCCCAAGAAAAAAAGAAAACAATACAGAACCCTAAGATATTAACTTGATGAGTTGATTAATCGTTGCTGTCCTACATTAATCACTGCATTTAATAGCAGAGTTGTCAAATTTACATCAAGAGACTGCGTCTCATGTAGAGACAGAACAGATATGGACATACCATGTATTCTTTTATCAAGTCCTCAACACGTTCTCCAAGGTAGATAATGAGAGATTTAAGTATACACTCCCTCCTAATGTCAGTATCAGCATCCTGCAGGAACAGTTAAAATTGTTACTATGCAATATGGAGAGTATGCTGCGTGAGAGGAATTTTTTTTCACCTCTCTATCCTCATGAGGTGACTAATGCCCCTTTTCCACCGACAAATCGGCACGGTGCGCTTGAGAGCAGTTCAGTTTAGCGCGGATGAACTCGTTTGTTGCAGTGGAAACATAAAGCGGACGTAACTGGGAACAGGGACGAACCCATCTGACTATGGAAAGTCGCGCGCAAAAGTCTTTGTCCGCAACGTCACAGCCCGAAGAACAACAACAATCGCGATATATGTGTGTTTTTGTACTTTGCTCTGTCTGTGGTTCATTTTGATTGGTTTGATTTTTGGTTCTTGTGGAGGAAGTCGCCATGGTCCAAAGTCAATGGAGTATGGTTGCTGGGAGTTTTTTTTAAAGCCTTTTGTGGGAGCGCTTCTATATCACATCACGTGGGCACCACACATAGCCGGGCCAATCAGGTGTAAAGGCGGTGGAAAAGTGTCTGCAGGGGGCTAAAGTGAACTGAGCCACACCGTGTTCTGTCGGTGGAAAAGCGGCATATGCTTTCTTGTCCCTAAATAAAAGTTTATACGTATATATGTATGTATGTGTATCTGGCGAGTGAGAGTGAAAATGTGTCTCCGAAATAAATTTTGTTATAGTTGTGCTCTGTACTTTTATAATGACAATAAATCTCTTCATTCATTCAAGGACAAAGCCCACACTTCCTTTCAACATTTTAAAAGGTCACAGCCATAATCACTGACGTTACCAAAATAAAACTGTAACAGGATACAAATTCTCATTAGATACAGGGGTTAAAATGCTAACTGTCATGTTAATAGTTAATTATATACACCCTACCTGATCAAGAAACTCTAGGATTATGGCAGTTCTTGCTTTGGTTGTCCCTCCTTTCTTTCTGATTATTTTAAGTAGCTGTGGGGAGTGCTTGTCCAGCTGGGCCATGAATCTGGTTAGCAGGGGAACTGCAGTAACCCGCAGAAACTCTGCATTAATCTGTACATGAGTAGACAGTGTACAATACATTTTTTTAAAGACCAACTTCCAACAAGAAAAAGTCAAAACATATATGTCCCATTTCCAAACTATGATAAAAGGCATTAGTACAAAAAAGTTAAAGTTATACCTCTTCCATCTGAAATAGACCTGGCCATCTTTCCAAGAGGTTCTTGATGTCGGGCTTCTTATCCACAACCTCTTTCCTCCTGAATTCGAAGGTCCTGGCCATCTTCTCTCGTACAGTTTTCTCATTGTTTCTCTTCTTTAATTCGGTCAGGAGAGATATTCGCTCTAGTTCTAGGCTTTCTGGATTCTCACTGCTGGTCTGAGGATAGTAATTGGCCTCACCTCTTCTTGCCTTTTTGTTGTTCTTGGCTGGCTTGGGAACAGGATCTTCTCGTGACTTTGATTTGAGGGTATTTACTAAGAGCTCAGATGCAAGTCCATGTGACTTAAGCTGAGTGCGGTAATTGCTCATCTTAGTCTTTAGTCTGAGTTTCCATCCGTAGCTCTCATTGAAGGGGTCTGGTTGCCTCAAGCAGGGATGTTTCCTTGTCAGAGCTTCCGCAACGTCACTCAGGTCTGCATCACTGGGGTACGCCTTGTAGGAGAAAATCTTCTCTGCCAGTCTTTCCAGAATGTCGGACAACATTTTCGATGTAGGTGTGAGCCTGGTTTGGTCCTTTGTGTATTCCGCATTCCCTTTCTCAAGTTGACCTTCTGTTTCAAAAGAGAATTGTGGGATGTTGAACTCCTTTGGCCAGGGCTCTGTGCGGAGTTTCTCAGAGGAGCTGCTGCTTAGTATGACTGTGTCATCAGTGTGTGTTGAGATGGAGCTTGTATCTAGGTCACTTTCTACAAATTCTAAAAGTAATGTTTCAGTAGCAGACGGTATGACCTTGATGGTGGTAAGATCCTTGATCATGGAGGTTGAGTTCAAGTTCACAAATGTTCCACCAAAGTCTACATCTTTATATTGCAGCCTGATACCTCCAGCAACTTTGCATGACTCTTTAACTTGTTCAATGAGCTCTTCAACTGTGTCTGGCACCCTTGATAGATCCATCCTCTCAGAGCTATTGTCACTCAACAAAATGAGGAGTCGTATGGGATTTGCCATATTTGTGGATCAAGTTGCCTCTCAGCGCTAGAGCACACAAAACTTACAACATAAAATAACACAAAGGAAAGAGACACAACACAGTATCAGCTCCCACTGCAGGTTTTTGAACATATGTTATAAGGGTACTGTCACAGAAGACTGCAAATTTGGATTGCATGTTTAGTGTGTACAACCACACCTTATCCTATACAAAGGACATTTTCCAAAGCCAAAAGTGGTCCAGTTATGTCATTGACTTTTCTAGCCTGTATTGCACAGAAGATAAAGTGTGCTCTAAGTCCAACCTTGACTTTTTTGTGGACCAGGGCCCTGTTTCAGAAAGCCGGTTTAGTGCAAACTCTGAGTAAGTATACCCTGAGTTAACGAAAACTCTGGGTTTTTGGTTTCACAAAGCGAGTTTAGATTAATCCTGAGTGAGTGACTATGACGACACACTCCGTGAAGCTAACCTGCCCCCTAACATTTTATTTCAACTGTTACAGTTGCACTGAAAACGTCTCCTGCACTCGTCTGTGGTGTTCCCCGGTCATAGACCCACAAGATTTATCAAAGAGGGATTCCACAAAATTGCAGGTAGTAGGATGAACAAAACTTAATTCATGATGTGGTGATACTTGAACTACTACTTAAATTTTACATTTAATCAGGGCTTTATGTATCCTCGTGCGCGCGCTTAACTTGGGGTTAAAGTAACTCCGCGTTGATTGAACTAATTGTTATCAGCCTTTCTGAAACCGAATATTCCGAGTTGGACAGTTCGGGGTTACTCAACCCTGAGAATCGTTTTTCACTCTGAGTTTTCTAAACCAGCTTCCTGAAATAGGGCCCAGCTCTTCCATGGAGACCAGAGGAGGCAAGAGAAGACCAGGTTAGGAATAAATGTTACAAGTCACAACTGTCATTCTTACCTGTGCGTGTTGAAGGGTTGATGTAGACTGTGCACAAACTACTTATGTTGCGCAGGAATTTAATGTCAAAACACGTCCTGGATGTCTATAGAAACGGAGCAAGGGAGGGAGGAGGCATTAGTTCCCATTTACAATCTCCTTGTGTTGGCATAAAGATGATCAGGTTAAAATTGTAAGTGCTATGTCAATGCAGACCTTAAACTTGAATATATCTCTTTAAGGTAATCAAACGCATTCCTCCTACAGTATAATCCACCAATGGATATGGATCTGTCAGTTCATCTGGACCCAAAAGCAAAATGTCCTTGTTGGGGCTCACTTGAAGTTCAAAGGCCCTGAAATGCTCCCAATGCCACGCCCTCAGCTTGCGAACAATGAAAAACAGCTTGTCCTTCAGAACCAACATGTGGATGATTTCAGTGAATTTAGGGATCCCAGCCAAAGATCCATATGCAAGGATCATTTCAGTTCTGTAGTTGAATCCATTGTAAGTGATATTCTTTGCCAGACACACATGGTCCACTGTTGGGTGTTTCAACCGTATTGCTTGTGCAATCTCCTCTTTCAACACATCAATAGAAAGAGTTGAAACATTTGATACTTCCAGGAGAGGTTTGTTAGGGTACATCAATATCTGCTGTGCCATGTGAAATTGGTGTCGTTCTGCCAAAGATAACAGCACATTCTTGAAAGATTTTGTGTATCGAACAACTCTTTTAAAAAAACTGTGCTTGGCTTCGAATCTCAAAGTCCACAGACAGCGTAATGGTCCAAACTGACAAATAAGCTGAGGATAATGCTCCAAGAAATGGTGCTTAGGCAGCAAGTTGTAGTCTGGGAAAACCTCTTTGAGTCGCACTCTGTGCTCGGAGATCTTGAAATTCAAATATGCAATTGACTCCTCTGTATGAACAGGTGAGACAATTATATCCACAATATCCTTTAGATCTGTCAATATTTTCCATGCAGGTTCATCAGCAGGCACCTTCTGGCCAACAAGGAGGGGGAAAAACCTTAACAGACTCCAATTTTCGTGTGAATTGCCACCTATTGTCTTTCGAGATACAAAGTTCAATGGCACTGGATGGGGACGATTTACTTTGTCAGTCCACTTAAAGGGGAAATTCAGTATACAGTCATTTAAATATGCATGTGTAAAATATTTCTTAGACGTGAAGATGGAAAGACATAGAGCTATCTCTGCAGGAACAATCCCTTCAAATAGATCATGGACCAGATCTGGGGGGAAACCAGTAGTTACTTTGAAATGACTTAGTTTCTCAGCAAGGACACATCTCTTCTTTACACCACAGAAATTGTCCAGAGATTTTTCCTCTATGATTTTAAGATGATCAGAATGAATCTCTTCTGTTCTTGAAATAAAAATGCCACTATCTAATGCCTTGGTTTGAATTTCTGATCTTGAAGCTGTACAAAATCGGCACAGATGACCACTTGAAAAATTTTCAACAAATCCAGCGATGCCGTGGGCTCCAAGGTTATCAGCTATTATGCACTGTACTGTTCCCTTAACAAATTTCCCTAACTTTGGCAAAAACACACCGTGGTTTTCCAAGGAAATTAAATCACTAATGAGAGGCTCAAGCACTGCTTCATAGCCATACACCTTCAAATCATCACTTCTGACCAGCAGAGCCAAGTGTATCGATGACAGTGAAGATTGACAACCAAGGGACAGATTAGCTAAGGTCCAATAGAGGGCACAGATTTTATGTTTTCTTCGTGATGTCCCAATTGGATTACATATTTCAAAATCATCGATGTAGAGATTTATTGAAATTGCACAGTCTTGAGACAGAAGTTTGTTGTTTCGGAAAAATTCCCCATCAAAGGGACAACTATAAACTGCTTTATCACTCAGATGAGACTCATATCTCTCCTTCAAATTGGCAGTCTTTAACAAAATAGTATCTGAACTTAGAAGCTGCTGCAATGTTTTCAGCACAGATACATATTGTAGTGATTTTTGTTTTCTTTTATCAAGAATATATTCCACTGGTGACACTACACCAAATTCTCTTTTATAATATGATTTGCGCTTCCAAGAAGTAGACAATGGACCTTGTTTCACTATTGCTTTTTGAATTGGGTTTGAAGAACAAAGTGCAGTGGCTAGCTCTTCAACCACAGATGCTTCCACATGACAGTTATTATCTCTCAAAAACTGACTAATTGTGTTTTGACTAACTCGCACAGAGACAGTTCCTATAAGATGTAGCTCCTCAAGCAATTCATTCACAGCTGTACTGGAAACTAAGTATGTGTGTTCCAATTTAAGTAAAAGTGAAGCTAATTTCAGTTCAACTTCCTTTTCAAAATCTCTTGAGTCTGTGATGGTTGGCTCATCCAATTCAGAGTTCAACGAGTCTGTAGGATAGCAGCTGATAGATGATGTGACAAATATTCCACTTTTTAAGTCTTTAACAGTGCATGAATTATGTTTTCTCCATTTATGGGTCTTGAAACTGCCATATATATTGCTTTTGTATGAGCAACCATTAAACATACAAGAGACAAGTTCATTTCTTTTTAAATGTTGATTGATATGTTGAAAAAAATCATACTCTGTGGAAAGCTGATTGTGGTCACAAATGTAGCACTTGAATGAAGAGGCTTTTTGTGTGGACTCCTGAGAAAGATGGTTCCTAGCTAGATGTTTTTGTAGACCGTTCCATGTACTGGATGAACAGGGGCAATTTTCATGGATGCATGGGTAAGGACGGTGCCTGCCATGAAACCGATGATCAAGTCGATAATGTTGTAGTAGCTCAGATTTTCCTGAAAATGACAGGCTGCAGTCCTTGCATTTCCACATCCAATAACTGAGGAAACAAAGGGAATATATTAAATTCCCAAACAGGTAATGTTTGTATTGGTTCGATATATAGAATTCCAAAAATGAATTTGTCCATCTGCTGCAATGACAATTTATTTGACCACCCCTTTCCATCAGTATGAGAATGAGAAAATAATGGAGGGCTTTTCCTTTTTGTGTTGAGAGTAATTCCCCCCCCCCCCCCCCCCCCCCCAAGATTACATCCCTAGTCAAACTCTGTTTGAAGAAATGCCTCAGAAGGGGGCGGTGCCTGATGGATCAGCATTCATGTGGGTGGCAGGCTGAGCTGTGATTGACACGTCGCACTACTTAAACAGCAATTCACCCTCAAAACAGCTTTTTTCTGCTTATAAACTGTATTAGTGAGTCTTTACCTATGCAACCTTTCAGTTATTGGGCATTTCTTTTACAATTTCATGTAAACTTGTTAAATTCTACACTTTTTGGTCTAAAAATGTCTTAGTGCTGCCCTCTTAGGGTTGAAAGGTGGCTATTGCATTTGAATTTTGTGATTGGCTGAAAGCAGTTCATGCCTACGTCAGCGGTACATGCCAGTCACCAGCATCGTCTCTAAGACACATTCGCAACCTTGGGGTCCCAACCCCAATTGGGGTCGCGAGATAATTCTTGGGGTCGCCAAATCATTTTGGAAAAATATAAATGAATGTAGCTTCCGAATGAATGACAAGTGGTTGGTCTCAAACAGGTATTTTATTACTCAAAGCCAGTTACTGGGGGGGGGTTTAGCTCTGAATAAACAGATGAACAGAAGCGCTTTTGGACCATTGTGGAGAAATATGCATCTGGTATGAACAGCGGAGCAGCTGACAGTGTATGATTTTCCTAAGCACACCACTTCGAAGTGTTCCTGTGGCCAATGTAAACCATGTGTAAGAGTTAGACCAAAAAGGGTAGAATTTAACAAGTTTACACAGAAATGTCAAAAACTGCCCAAAACTGGAAGATTGCATTGTAAAAACCCATTATAACAGTTTCTAAGCAAAACAAGTTGTTAGGCTTCAGTTACTCTTTAAGTAGTTACACTCCAAAATAACAGGACACAACCAAAATGAAATGTTCCCTTAGCCCTCCATAGAAAATGTTGCTGCATTTATAACTGGACAGAGGAAATTAGTGGACAAGTATCTCTTACTAACTCACACAATGGATGTAACTAATGCAATAGCAATATTACTTACTACTACAAAAGTGATTTTCAGAGTGCTTTTCAATTACAAAGACTAGAAAAGGGGAAATGGGGCACATCTCCCTACACAACCAGCACTGAGCACACACCTGGGTGAAGCCGAGAGAGCAATTATTGCACACAATAGTGCCAACACATCAGCAAGGTGAATGAGAGGATAATGAGGGAGGGTCTAGATTATTATGACATGTTTAAAAAGGATGTGCAGTGTAAATGCAAAATGATACCTGTTCAGATTAAATGAAAATGTATGCTTCAGCCATGGAATGGATGGAGCGATCTGTGGTTCTGAAAGCATACAGAAAAAAAAGAATAATGTTACTTCTCTATAAAACACATAACATAGAAAAACCAAGAAATACGTAACATGACATACACATCCTTATAAAAAGCTAGTACTATAATTTGATTTAGGTTTACCAAACAGTCTACAGACCAGCCATTAGCGACTAAGTTTGGCATAGGGTCAGTTTTTTGCTGTTAAAATCAAAATTTCTTCAGAAAATCCACATTTTTCAGAGCCGCGCCTGAAAGTCAATTGAAGGAATTAGTCTTATGTCATTGATCTTACATGCTGGCTTGTTATTTCTGTCTCTAAATCATGCACATTAATAATTATCTTTTGCGCTCGGTGTACACACACATAACACACAGATATTTATATGAAGAGAGACAGAGACAAACGTGAGCGCACAAACACAAGCTTGTGTCTAGAAACCGCGAGCTCACCAGAAAAATTCAAACGAAGCGGAGCACGGAGTTATACTATGAATGTTATGAACTATGAACTTAAGCTAGCTAGCTGTATCCACCACCGATGCATCGTGGTAACGCTAGCCAGTTAGTATACTGGTAAAAAACGGCTTTTTGCCTAACTTGCATTCCCGACTGTGATGGTCGGTTGCTGGTAACCAGTTCTAACGTCGCGCCGGATAGCTAGCTAGCTTGTAGCTAGCAGCTACAATCATGCAAAAATTGGGGGTGGCTGTCGACCCAGCTTAAATGGGGTTATTTTCTGCAATTTTGGCAATACAAATTATAAAAGCTTTTGTAACACACTTGGCTTTACTTACGTTTATTTTCAGATGAAATTAATCAAAGATGTGACACGATGTTTCCAGCAGCCATGCAGAATAAAAATTGGT
Source organism: Rhamphochromis sp. 'chilingali' (assembly GCF_963969265.1). Taxonomy (NCBI): domain Eukaryota; kingdom Metazoa; phylum Chordata; class Actinopteri; order Cichliformes; family Cichlidae; genus Rhamphochromis; species Rhamphochromis sp. 'chilingali'. The sequence continues at coordinate 7,396,870 of NC_137949.1, forward strand.
CCCGGTCTATTTCTGGTGGGCGTGTTCAAGTGCAAATCACTTTGACTCAAATTAAAGATATTATCTGTTCAACATGAAAAGGAATATATGTTTTGAGAGAAATCAAAAACTTTGCGTTGTGTCCTTTGTACAGATATTTAGTTTCATCCAAATCAAAAGTGGTATTTTAAAATGCAAAAAGAAAGGGTTTCACAATCAAATCAATGATTTTATTCTGTTTTGAATGGCACTTATTAGATTGAATGAATGACTGCATGTTAGACTTTTTACAGTGTGTTCGTTGTTAGTGCATCAAATTTAACATCTATCGTCAGCATTTTGGCTAAGCATAAACTACAGCTGTCAATGATGTGGAGAAAGCCAGCATTAGCTGTCAGAGTGGGTATCACAGGAAGACTATGAACGCTATGAATACAACTTCATACTGCTGATCAGGTTTGTTTCATCATAAATAAACAGAATGAAAAACATCTTTTTTTAAATTACTGAATAGACATCTGATCTTCTTAATGGTAATCCAAGCTTTTGTAATCCTTTCATGATGAGTTAACTCAGTGGTGCACGTTGCTAATTGTTATTTGCAGCCTTCTCCAAGGTGTTGGCATTTTGCATTGTTCTCCTGAGAATGTCTCCAGAGTCCTAATCAGCATCCATAAAAAGTTTGATTCAATTAAGCATTATATCAGATGGAAAACGAATGTAACTCTCACAGAGGCTGATTATTGCTGGCAGCACACACATATTGAGAATTAATGGAAAAATACATAATGGATGATTATGACTGCCCAGTGAAGCCTGAAGGGAGAGAGGAAGAAAATGGGGGAAGCCTCGCACTTAGTTACTGTCTGTACAAAAATACAGCATGAAACCTGCTTTCCTGTTATACCACAATATTAAAGTGTGGCTGTAAACAAAGATTTTGACATTAAGGACAAGAATCCTGAAGACAAGAGGTTTAACCCTTAAAAGCAGACATTTATGACATTTATTGCTAGTAAATGTCATGAAAAACTGCCAGCTCATTTTAAGCTTCTCTCATCACTATCACTGTAAAATTCACAGTGATAGTGACACTAATGGAAAAGTGACATAGCTATTAAAATATTAAGTACATTTTATTGAAATATGTATATACCGCCAGTCAATGAGAAAACAATGTTTTCTTTACTCAGCCAACATCGTTTTAAAGCTCTTGTGTTCTCAATCATGTATGTGCCAGACAAATTTTCATGCATCCAGCTTGCATTTTGCAAAAAGTCAAAAATATCTTTTAAATCTCTTAAAACTTTGTTGAGTTTTAAGACCAAACTGACTAAAACATTTTTTAAAAATTCAATATCCAGGGACACACATTACACATAAATATTTGTGTTCTTTGTGGGTTTCTTATAACTGAGAAATTAATAATTATATATCTGCGCTGATCAACTAGCACCGGTGTTCACGGAGATCTTCAACCTCTCCCTGGCCCAAGCTGTGGTTCCCACGTGCTTCAAACAGTCCATTATTGTCCCTGTTCCAAAGAAACAACAGCCCGCTTGCCACAATGACTACCGTCCAGTAGCACTGACTTCAATTGTGATGAAGTGTTTTGAAAGACTGATGAGAGATCACATCACTTCTTCACTTCCTGCCACCATCGACTCACTTCAGTTTGCTTACCGGACTAATCGTTCCACAGACGATGCCATATCTCACCTGCTCCACACATCCCTGAGTCACCTGGACACTGGCAGAGGGAATTATGTTAGGATGCTGTTCGTGGACTACAGTTCAGCATTCAACACAATAATTCCCTCTAAGCTTTTCACCAAGTTGACGGATCTAGGACTCAGCTCATCACTGTGTCAGTGGATCCTCAACTTCCTCACAGACAGACCCCAATCAGTGAGGGTGGGAAAACAAGTCTCCCCCTCCATCTCACTCAGCACTGGAGTGCCTCAGGGCTGTGTTTTAAGCCCCCTGCTGTACTCACTGTACACTTATGACTGTGTTGCCACATCCGACACCACCTCCATTGTCAAGTTTGCTGACGACACTGCTGTTGTGGGCCTGATCTCCGACAACATCGAGACGGCCTACCTGGAGGAGATTAGGAACCTGGAGACCTGGTGCCAGGAGAATAACCTCCTCCTAAACATCAGCAAGACTAAGGAGCTGATTGTGGACTTCACTACAAAGCAGGCGAGGAATTACAAACCCCTCATCATCAGTGGCACGCCAGTGGAGAGAGTGGACAGTTTCCGATACCTGGGTGTCCACATCACTCAGGACCTGTCATGGTCCTGCCACATCAACACCCTGGTTAAGAAAGCCCGTCAGCGTCTCTTCTTCCTCAGAAGACTTAGAGACTTCCATCTGCTACTGAAGGTGCTCAAGAACTTCTACTCCTGCACCATCGAGAGCGTCCTGACGGCAAACATCTGCACCTGGTTTGGGAACAGCACCAAGCAGGACAGACGAGATCTGCAAAGGGTGGTGCGCTCGGCAGAACGCATCATTCAATCAGAGCTCCCTGACCTGCTGTCCATCTACACCAAGCGGTGCAAGTCCAAAGCTAGGAAGATTATGATGGACCTCTCCCATCCCAACAATGGACTCTTCTCACTGTTGAGGTCTGGGAAGCGCTTCCGCTCCCTTAAGGCCAAAACAGAGAGAATGAGGAGGAGCTTCTTCCCCCAGGCTATTCGGGCCCTGAACCAGGTGTAGGACTGGACTCTCCCAAACACGTCACTATAAGACTGGACTCTCACACACGTCACCACACGCACCACCACACATTTCCTATAATCCTATAATTCCTATAATTTATAATCCTTATCTTTATAATCTCTTCTGCTATTTGCACATTCTTTACTGTAAATTCCTAAATTAATTTGTAAATTTTTGTAGTACACTGTAAATTGTAAATATTGTAAAACTTTTCTTCTGTCATTTAATGGTCGGGCATTGTACAGCTACAAGCATTTCACCCCCCATGTCATACTGTGTATGGTTGTGTGTGTGTGACAAATAAAATTTGAATTTGAATTTGAATTTGATATCTATATCTATAGATATATAGATATCTATAGATATAGATATCAAATTCAAATTCTATAGATATATATATATATCTATAGATATATAGATATATATATATATTTATTTATTTTGATGTGCTGATTCACATCTGAAAGTACTGGAAATCACCAACACTGGCTGCAGCGACGTGACGTAAAAGACTAATATGTGGCTTTTCAAACAGCTTGGAAAAGATTGCACACTCGGCTGTTTAATTCTGTTCTTACATACATTTGCATTATTTTTTACTTCACCTGGCAGGATTTGCATTAAAAAATTGCGTAGCTCAAAGTCCAGGTCTTAACGGCTAGTTCGAGTGGGATTTGGGAGGTTTATAGCTCACAAACGAAAGAAAAAAGTAAAAAGAGTAGTTTGTGGTGATAAACAGTCCCTCTATTGTTCATTTGTCATCAAAAAAGCATTATGGCAAAACTGTTGTTGGCATGGTCATACCAAAAACATACAACAAAGAGCAACCTCAAAATAATCCACAGCTGTGGGCCTTCTTCACAAAGTAAGGTCACAGTTGGCTACTAATGCCCCAATCACAAAGCTATCAACCTCTATCTTCATCTCCACCACTGTGCACTCCCCAAACACACACTCCACAACAGTGTCTGTCTTTTCAAGGCACTAAATGAATGTGAACATGAGCTCCTGTCATGAGTTGCTCCATGTTGCAACATAAAGTCTTGTCAGTAAAAACAGATTTAGATGGAAGTGCAAAGCAAAGAACATGCATTATGTAACACATTAGCAAGTTGTCAGTCACACACACACACACACACACGTGTGTGTGTGCGTGCGTGCGTGCGTGCGTGCGTGCGTGCGTGTGTGTGTGTGTGTGTGTGTGTGATTGTGCTTCACCTCAGGAAGGCAAAAAAAGACTTTAGAAGTTAAAAAGTGGAGATAAGCTGTTACCTGCAATGTCTTGCTATGAAGTGCATGGATGTAAGAAAGATGTACAGTATGTGGGTATCCACTGAGCACTTTATTAGGTACAGTAGTATTTGTAGTATTTGTGCAATTAAAGCCCATCATGAAGCACCAGTGCAAAGCAGAAACACCTGCAAAAGCTTCACTTAATGTTTACATCAAACATTAGAATGGTGAAAATGTGATCTCAACACCTTTGGCTCGGATTGTAGGACCTCCTGGGATTTTCATTACCAGAGCTCCAGAGCATGCGTGTGTGAATGAGAGAGGTCAAAGTAGAATGGTCAGAAAAGAGCTGACAGAAAAGCTAAGGCACCTGTAACCTCTTTTTTGTTTGTTTGTTTGTTTTGTTTTCTACCTGCACTGAACAGAATGCAGAGTTCAACCACTCTGAACTTTGCTCCTGTCTGATACTGCAGACGTTAGGTCACAGTCTGCTATCAGCAGAGTGAATCCACTGACCCAGCCTGTTTGTGTTTACCAGGCTGCTGCTGCCACTGCTGGTTAATGTTTTAGGGGACTGCAAAAATGATGTGATTTAATCATGAGAAGATTGTAGTATACATGTGTGGCGGGGCGTGGCCTGCTGTGCCGTGCAGGTGCGTCCGCCTCCTCTGCATGGCACCGCAGGCCACGCCCTGCCACAACATGGTATTAAGACACTAATTTGCTGTTCCTAATAAAGCGCTCTGTGACCATTAAAGGATATCAATTACTACTCATGAGTAAAGAAGGTCATGTACGTCCATAGTGAATGACCATTACTGAACCAAGGACACCAGCTGTCAGCTATCCATTGGGGTCTTAAGATCCCTTCCCATGTGATTCAGTTCCCACTAACACCTTGACCCATGTGACCTTCATATGGGTAGGACAGTGTTTCATAAAGGACTCACACCTTGGCCCCTGTGATGGTAATGAGCTACACATTGGCTCATGTGACCATTAATGACTCACATGATTAGCTCTCAGGACCACATCTCAGGGGACCACCCCATTAGGGTATAAATACCTGGGACTCTTGGTTAAGAGGTGAACCCCCAAAAAAATCCATCTGCCTTCATTTCAAACACTGAAGACTAACATGATCTGGATGAGCAGCAGCTAAATGACTAAAATGAAAGTTTATTTGTGTTTAGGCACAACCCAATGTTTGACTGACTCAGGAAGACTGAAATTTGGCTGCTTTATGTACTAGATACTAGTTCTATCAATCAACTTGCATTTTACAGAAGGTAAGCCATAGTTACAATTATGATTGCTCACATTAATGGCAATTGTTTTGCATAAGAACAAATGTTTCAACAAATCGTATGAACCAGAACTGGCAGTGAGTTAAGTTCTTCCACATCCTTTCTTTAGTCCCAAACTGATTACTTTCCAAATATATAAAATTGTTTGTTTTTTGTTTTTTTCTTTATTCAAAACTTCATGCAGATGAGACGGTGAGACTCACACCAATTTGCACAGTGTATACGTCTACAACTTTGATAATGAATATCCAACTTTGACCTTGCTTTCCTGCCCTCTCTAATAGGTGAAATCCTCAAGGGACCCTGGCTTGTAAACCTGAAGTCACCTAATGCTCATTCACCGAGTTATAATTTTTCTCTGTGAAGAATTAATACTTTCAGGTAGTGTGTATATAGTGTATATACATATATAATAGATAATAGATTTTTTCAATGATAGTGGCGTTTGACATCACAGGTCTCATTTCAAAGACCAGTTCCCCGTTTAGAGGTTGAACCGCCTCGCTGCTGCATGGTGCAAACATCAAACACACGTTCAGTCTCAGATGTATTTTTATCCCGTCCACACACCACCACCACCACCACCCTCCCACCCCACGCACTCTCCTTGTCTACAATGAATAGACCCTTTAAAGGGATTTTGTCTGACCACTTCCTTTATTCTCCCCGCTGAAGGCTAATTGAGGTTGTGCAAATTAACAAGGGGAGCTGTCAGACGGCGGGAGGCAGGGGAAAGGGTGAGGGGAAGGCGGGCTGTGATTGGTGGTGGGGGGCTTGGATGGCGGCAAAAATAAGCACTTCCTCCTCGGTGGTTCCCAAAATAACCAGCGCCCCCACAGCTTGAACGCCACACTCCTGAGGACTGGGTATCCCAGCTGTGAGATGGGCTGTCAGAGTCACACACGCACACATCGCCCTCCTTCTTTGTTGCATAGAGACAGCAGTATCAAAAATAAGCAGTATTACTTCATCGCAGCTCTTTCCAACACTGTTCTCTGTATTTATCAATGAAACATATCAATTTAAATCTAGTGTAGGCCTCTACAAGTGACATTTCAAGTGTGGCGATCCTTACGTTATGTCCCCAGCCTGATTGGGACCTAGATATGACAGACTTTGCGCCTCCCCATTATTCCCACATAAGAAAGGACAAGCAGCACACACCAATTCAAGAAATGGAACTGCTAACAAAAGCTTCTAATCATAGTTTCTCTAACAAAAAAAGAAGGGGACCAAATAATTCTCTACCCCTAACCAAGAAAACATGATGAATAGATGTTCAACCAAAATCGTCACGGTTTCTATGTCTTGAGTTTTGTGGGTTTTGTCAAGGCTTTGTGTTCTGGTTCTTTATTAGTGACGGGCTTCTGTTTGTTATGTTCTTCATGTATTTTTATGTCTATGTGTTATTTGTGCCTGGAGTTCACATGTTAGAGTCTTTGTCTCAGTGCAAGCTATCTCCTCATTTATTTTCTGTGGCATTCCTTTTATTGAATTTAACTTCCTTTGTCTCATACCCCCTAATTTCTGCCCACCTGTTTTCTCCTAGCCTCATTACCTTGTGTATATACTGTCTGCGTCTCCCCTTGCCCTTTGTCGTGTCCTCTCTTAAGTTTGTGTGTTTCCAGTTTGTTTACTCCTGCTCTACTCCGCGTATGATTTAGTTTGTTTCCTGTGAATTACTGGCAATAAAGCTGAGTTTTGAGTTTATTCCTTTTCTCCTGAGTCCTGCATCTTGGTCCTAATTCTGCTAGCCACAAAGTTTAAGCTTCACAAAAAAGCTCTTCTCGCTCCTACTAATCTGCACTAAAGTGCTCAATATTTTCAGCATATTCTCACTCTGTGCAAAAAGACTATTAAAATGTAGCTCAGAGTTAACATTGAACTCACAGGTTCAAACTCTGGGTCTGAAATGCACTAATCAAACGAAACTCAAAATAGTAACTAAAATAACTGCTGGCTCTTTTCTGGGTGCTGACCATCCAAAGACCTCCGATAGAATACCAATCATAAATGTCTTTGTTTGCTTATTATGTATATTAACTTTTAATATGTTTTTCTATTGCAAGTTTGGTCTTTAAAGTCTTATTTTAATTTAGTAACAAATTGTACTTCACCTGAAGGCGCCCTTTATGAAGGACTTTTCAGAACTGGAATAAGTGGTTACTGATTACAGCATCTCATAATATTAGCAACAGTGAAAAGTGAAATTTAACAACTTTTTTAACAAAGTTTTAGTTAACTCAACACACGTGCACTTCACCGAATTACATTCCTGACACAGTGTCCCTTCTGTATTATTTTGCTTAGATGAAAATGGCAACTCAATTGCAGATATCATGCAGAAGGTGCACCAGAAAATGAAGGTTTTAAATCACCCTAATTTCTATGTCTGCATAAGAGCGTATTTATCTTTGAGTTTGCAGCTATAAACGATTTTATTGTCAAATTCAGGTCAATCATACACCTGTTTTTTTTTACAGGATCTCAGGTAATCATCCCTTCTAGGATTTGTGCGCACAGATTTTCAAACCTGCCTTAGGTTGAACTTTAACATTATGCACTCCATACTGTATATAAATGCCACTTGTTTTGCACATATTCAACTCTGTATATTTTATATATTTTATTATTATTATTATTATTTTATTTTATTTTTTTACTATTTAATTTGTAAAAATGTGTATACACACACACACACACACACACACACACACACACACACACACGTAGGAAAATATTTAGTATACACATCCAGAAATGCATACACTATTATATATTGTACATATATTTATTAGTTTCAGGTTGGCCATTCTTGTATTTTGCTCGTTTGTGTTGTTGTGTTTGCACATCTCTGTTGCTTGTGGGGCTCGCACACAAGAATTTCACTCGCATGTGCTGTGCCAGTGTGCCTGCACATGTGATGTGACAATAAAAAGTGATTTGATTTGATTTGATTTGATTTGATTTGATTTGATTTGGTAGGTTGATGGGAAATGAGACACTGCTGTCAGATAGAGATCTGGATGAATTAGCTGAATAAGACCTGAAACATTCGCTTGAATCAAAATGGAAATGAACATGAGTTCAAATGAGAAAAGATGATAGCCGAGCCTGCCGCGGGCTGAAAGGAACAAGAAACTGCAGTGGTGTCGTAGACTGGGGGTGAGGTGGGGGGGGGACAGAGGAAGATACATTTACTTCTTTCAGATGGGGTCAAGATGGCCTTGAGCAGAGTGCCCTGTCACAGTTTTTTTTATAAGTTTTTCTGCCATCAAATTCAAAAAGGTAATATTTTTCTTAAAACTGGTACATTTTAGGACATGAAGGTTTTTTTTTAAGACTTTTTATTAAGAATTTCTTTGTTATTTAGAGGCAACTGCTCATAATGGTCAAAGAACTTCATCATGCAGCGAAGCCTGGTGTTAAACAGAATACAAACATTGTCTGCTGTATCTGTAATCTGTGCTTCTCTTTTTAGGTCCTTAAACTTTGTGCTTCTTCCTTTTTGTGATTAATTTTGGTTCCCTTTCCAGTACAGTCTAACTGTTCAACTGAACAGCATTCAACCTACGCTTTGCACCACTACCATCAGGTGACCTGCTGCTGGTTTTTTGGAAGGCTACACAAGTGTGTCTCTGCAGCCTCTGCGTTGGTTGAAGGCTACACAAATGCAAATTCTGTTGAACCTAACCCTAACCCTACTGAGTAGGATGCCACTGGTGAGAAAGCAGACAGGTAAGTAAGCAAAAAGTAAAGTAAATCACAAAAAAAGTAGAAAATTTGAGAAGCATGAACATTGTTACCATTATAACTTATTTAACAAGTAGCAGGAAGTGGGTGGAAGAGTCTAGCTTTAAAAACTGCGGGTAGGTGATTAGATGAGGACAACCAAGTGTGCCAGACAGGAATCTGTAGGCGATAAGCCCCTCCTCACAAACACACTGAGAGAGAAAAGGTGGAAAGTGAGAAAGAGAGCAAGCACCAAGCCAGCAGTGGAGGAAAGTGTTGATGGAGAAGTTTAGAGAAAGTCATCACTCAGCAAATGATTGGATACCAAGAGAGGAACTGTGGTTTTGCATTAGGAAGTCAGGAGTGGCAGAGAAGTATGTGAGCGCGGTGCAGGACATGTATGTAGATAGAAAGATAGTAAGTGTGCATGAGAAGTGACAGACAGGTTTCACTACAGCTCTAAACCCCTTCTTGTTTGCAATTATAATGGACAGACAGGTGATGTTGGGCAGGAATTTCTATTTACTATTATGTTTGCAGACAGCATTGTGATCTGTAGTGAGAGTAGATAGAATAGAATAGAATAGAATAGAATAGCCCATTTTGTCATTGTACATGTACAATGAAATTGAGGGTGCTCCACGCCAACAGTGCAGTGCAAAATATATATAGTAAAACAGCAGGAATAAATAACAAACTGGGGAAATATACACAACAGGAGAAAGGCACACAATAGAAAAGACAGATATTGGACAGCAAAGCACCTGGAAGTAGTGCAAAAGACTTGGTCTGAGTATAGAGTCTGTGTGTGAGTGGCCTGAGTGATCAGGGCTACTTAGACCATGGCTCAGATTGGTAAGGTGATTGGACATGGGTGGGGTATGGGGGTTCCAAATGGCCTGGGGGAAGAGGCTGTTTGTGAGTCTGGGGGTGTGGGACCTTAGTGATCTGTGGTGGGGGGTCGGACCGATTGGTTAGGAAGTCATTGATCCAAGAACAGGTGGCACGGGAGGATCTGAAAGGGTTCTAGGTTGGTGGAGCAGGCGAAATTAGAGATGTAGAGGTGTGCACTGGAGAGAAGATGAATGACAGTCACTAGAAGGAAGACAGAATGCAAATGTGTGAATGACGGGGAGACAGGTGTAGCAGTGAAGCTGCATGGAGCAGAGATAATGAAGATAGATTAGTTTAGACATCTGGGATCAACCATCCAAATCCTGGGTGGAGCTGACGTGATGGTGGGTACATCCATGTGATCTTATGATTATAAAATTATAAGACTAAACTGGTGACACTAAACCAACACAGCACATGTCCAGAAAACAACAAAACTTTATTTGTTAAAAAATTTCAACTGCTATACATTCCAGTACTGATCGAGAGAGAGCGAGAGAGAGAGAGAGAGAGAGAGAGAGAGAGAGAGAGAGAGAGAGAGAGAAATTTGGCTCTTAAATCCACAGTGAGGTTTTACAATTGTTAAAATATAAGCATACAAATATCAATAGCACTGAGGCACAGTACACAAAAATCAGTAACAAATCACACCATTACCCTCTTACAATATTTACAATAATTAAAAACTTTTTAAATAGGCTTTTAAATGTTTTTTTTAAATTAGGAATAGTTAGTTCTCTAATTGCATGAGGCAATTTATTCCACTTACAAGATGCTCTTAGTATAACAGTTTTTCTAAAAGTTGTTTTTAACCTGAGGAGTTACAGATTTTTCGATTTGTTGCAAATCATGTAGCATGATTATGTATTTCATCTGAGCAGAGAACAAATATGGGGTGTTTAACAGTATTGCTTTCTTTATAAATAAAACTAAGCCGTAGTGTAATTTAGCCAATTGTACAGGAAGCCAAAAAAAGTTTATTATGCATTTAATCGATACTGGTATAGTATGATCATCTTAACACTAATCTGGCCGCCTTATTTGGTCTGTTAAGGTCTGTCTTATTAACTGCTGACCAAATGATTGAATGATACGCCAAATGAGTTAATAATAATAATAATAATAATAATAGTGCATTAATGACATCCTTCATGATTAAAGAAGTGATATAGAAAGAGCATTTCCTAGCCATAGCTATTCCCTGTCCCATTTTCTTAATAAATGAGTCAGTGTGCTGAGACCATGAAAAGTGGTGATTTATGGTAACACTGAGTAGTTTAATCTGGGTGACCTGTTCTAATACTGATCTGGCTACAGAAAGATTCAGTTGTGGACTGTTGACTAAACGTAGTCTACTTCCAGTTAACATAGATTCAATTTAGATACATTTTTGTTATTTTTACTTATCCAGTCAAAAACGTTCAGCAAATCTTGTTGTTATACGCTGGTCAATTCGGAGTTGGACCCCTTAGAACAGGGAGTAGACTAATGGGTCTGCAATTGACACTATTAAAAACATCTTAGTTTTTGGAATAGGAATTATTTTCAATTCTTTTCTCTGCAATGGAAATAAGCTGCATGCCAAACATCTATTAAATACGTAGCATATCGGAAGGGACACAAACTTGGCTCCAAGCAGTTTGAGCAGTTTACCTTCTGTATTATCAGAACCTGAGGGTGTATCATCAGGAAGTGACATCAATAAACGCTCCACTGTCTCAACCTTCACTGCCTCAAACTTAAATTGGCATTGCTTATTATTCATGATAGCATCCTGTATGAGTGTGATAGGGTGGGATCTCTTCTGCTCATATTAGATTTTAAATAATTGGCTATATCTTTAGCTTTACTTATAAATATTCCATCTGTGTTGATGTGTGACACCAGCAGAGCGAGATCTCATCCCATCATATCATTTATGATTTTCCACAGCTTCTTGCTGTCCTTATTGGCTTCCTTGAGTTTCAAAGAAATATGGAATATAATCCTGATTTTAGTATGGTAATGTGCACACAATGATTGCTAATAGGTGGAAGTTTAAATTGTTTATCATCTCAGATTAGTGCATTAGCATGCTAAATTACACCAATACAAAGTACAGCCGGGACTGATGGAAATGTCATTAGTTTAGCCTGTTGTTAAAAAATGCTAATTTAAATTTGTGACCTGATTATTTAACTAGGTGAAGCAGCAGAGAATCATCAATGTTATAACAGGCCTTCTCTCTCTTATCCTCTGTTCAGCTCTGCCAGTCGGTATCAACAGGGGAACGTAATATAAGCCCAGCAGAGAGGGTTATGAAAGGTTGCAGATTAAAATGCTATGACACTGGGAGTTGGATAGACTTTAAATAATGCATGCAGTGTCATCAGCACTGTCTCATGTGGATGGGCCAAAAATGCAGAGACTGTTGAGGATCAGAGGCCCCGAGGCTCTGTGTGACCTGCTGGATCTCCAGGGCTTCAAATGGGTCAACGAGCAAAATGAGGAACAGCCCGACTTCAATAAGGTGGTATTTACTTTTCAGCAAAAAATGACACGTAGCATCAGGGGGGTGGCTTTGTAAATGTCTGTTTCTCACTGCATGCTTCCACTTTGTAGGAATGTTGACTTTACAGGTAATATTAAAAAGAGATGGGATGTAACAGCATTTTAATTTTGAATGAAACTTGGCAAGAATACAGAACTTTCAGAATTTACAGAAAACATGAGACAAGTACCAATAAGGGTTTATGCTGTCATGTCTTTTTTTAAATGAAATTAACATGAAACATCTTTCCTCGTATGTCACTGGAGTTGATGAAAGCACCTAACTCTGTATGAAAAAAATGTTTTCACCTTGTACATTTTTTCACAGCTCAGCATAGAAGGCCAGAGAGCCACTGGAATATGTTTCATGTAGGGGGTGGTGTAGGGGTTTGGAGTTGCACTTTGACTATCCACATGAAAATAGATCTTTATAAACAATATATGCTGAAACACATTGTGTATTAGCATTTAGCTTGTTTTCTCATATACCCTTAAAATTAGGTGAAATATTTTATTGAAAATATATTTTTTATCATTCACAACTGTAGATGCATCTGCCACTTGCTGATTCTAATTAGGGATGGGTATTGTTTAGGTTTTATCTGATACCGGTGCCAAACCGGTACTTCTGAAATCACTCTTGGCTGGAAGCAGTGCTTAAACAACGGAAAAAACACAAACTTTGTCCAAAAACCTCTCATGTTTAGCTGTTTTCCACTTTTTCTTTGGTCATTTTAGCCTTTTTGGCCAGGGTGAAAGGAGTATCTGCCATCAAACAAGAAGACAGCTGCATGTAACTACGACGGTGTTTGCTAGTTCACCTTACATGCATTAATTTACTAACGTGGTTAGCCTACTCAACGTAAATTAGACACGAACAGCTACTCACACAGAGAAGAACGGCTGCTGCTGCCATCATCATCCGTCATCATTTCTGCTACACTGGCAGGGCTAGGGGCCAGGACTCTCCTCTTCGGGTTCCTGGGGGATGTTGCTAACTCCGGGTCCGATAACAGGCACCACACCCGCAGTAGATGCGCTCGGTGTGAGGTCTCGCAGCAAGCTATCAAATACGGCGCATTTCTTGGCTTTTAAAAAAAACGCTATGCGTCGCCAGGTGTTTCATCAGATTCGAGGGGTTACCTCCTTTGCACAGTATCACCTTAAAGCACTTGTTGCAGGCTGCTGAGTTTGCATCTTTTGCTATAGCTCCGCTCTAAAAGAACGTACGTACCCGGGGCCGCCTACTATCCTTGGAAAGGTAAAATGATTGGCTAGAATCCAAAGTGTATGACATCTCAGGGGGAAAAAAGCACCGAAATAAAGCACCGAAATGTGCGCTGCTTTTCGGTCTGGTTACTACTGTTTACTGTATGTCAGAACCGATATCGGTACCCATCCCTAATTCTAATTGGCCACTTTTATCCGCTAGTTTTGTTGAATTCATGAAGAAATGCAACATTTGGACATAAAAAGTGATGTGGTGGTGGTTAGCACTGTCACCTCAAGACCTGGAGTTATCTCTTTACTTTTTACGTGGTTTTGTGTTTAAGGATACACTTTAATGAAGCTGTTAGTTGAGAACCTCTGAGGTGTTTTCAGGCATAAAAGCCAAACAAAGCCCTCCAAGACATCTACAGGAAGCGGTGCCTGAGGAAAGCGGGGAGGATCATCAAGGACTCCAGTCACCCCAGCCATAAACTGTTCAGACTGCTTCCATCAGGAAGGAGGTTCTGCAGCATCCCGTACCAGCAGACTGAGAGACAGCTTCTTCCATCAGGCCATCAGACTGCTGAACACGTCATAGACACCTCAGCTTCACTACTGGAACTTTAACATTATGCACTCCATACTGTATATAAATGCCACTGTTTTGCACATGTCTCAACTCTGTATATTTTTATATATTTTATTTATTGTTTACTCTATTTAATTTGTAAAATATGTGTACACACACACACACACACACACGTAGAAAAATATTTAGTATACACATCCAGAAATGCATATACTATTATATATTGTACATATATTTATTAGTTTCAGATGTAGCCATTCTTGTATTTTGCTTGTTTACATTATTGTATTTTGCACAACTCTGTTGCTTGTGAAGCTCGCACACAAGAATTTCACTCACATGTGCTGTACCAATGTACCTGCACATGTGATGTGACAATAAAAGTGATTTGATTTGATTTGATGTTGGGAGAATCTGGTCACTACTGAAAATACTCTGTTCGGGTTAGATGAAGGTGCTGCAAGAGTAGCTTGAGCGTTAGTCTCTAAGAGATCTTCAGGTTAAGAAATGGGTCAGCCTCACACAGACGTGTTGTCAGCAGGAATTTGTTTTGTTTTGTTGGCTTGCTGTGACTCCCCAAAGAGAAGATAATGCAGTCGCTTTCTTGATTGCACTTTCCCATTTATGTGTATTCTGTACAGGTGAAATTGCCATGTGAGATAATGCTGCTTTATTAGATGGTATGCAGCAGACACAGGCAGAGGGAATGAGAGTGAAATGCGATTAGAAAACATTTCGTGAGCTGAATTTTACTCCTGATCACAGGCATGTGCCAACATCATCCAGTGAGCCAACAGGACAGCGTCCAAATGAAGACTTGAATTTTAATTTACTTATTCACAGTGAACAACAGGACCACTGAACAAAATGATGTTAAACTGAAACCAAGCAACTCTATCAAATATGTCATTTTTAATTCTGCTTCCTCTTCGCACCAATTTCACCATTGTGTAACAGTAAGTTGCCTGTTTGTCTGAATTGTGAAACTGCTGGAATGTGTTGACATGATGATATTGTGTCTGTTGGATGAGCACCTAGTGCGCATAAGAATCCTGTAGTTTTTCACCTGTGGACACAGAGCTGGGCTCTGGTATTGCTTCAAGTCAAGTGTGACTGCATATCCTCTTAAGTTCTGGAATAGACACATGCTGCCCCCTTATTACATGATATGGTGCACATCTGGGAGGGAGGAATCAGTTGCTTGTATTTGCATATAGCACAAAGTAATTGCAACATGCAAAGCAGTGGCACTTGGGTTCTCTGTTAATATGTGCAATATTGATACAGCTCCCAAAAGGTTAATTCTGTTCATCTGGATATAGCGTGTTCAGTGGGAGAAACACTTCGGCACTCATCCAAGTGACTTCTTCAGTCTCATCTGACTGCAGGTTTGCCCAACCTTATAATGTGCAAATGGACTGTTTATAAGGTTGTACATTACATTTGCATTTGCACAGTACATTTGCACAATTGTGCAAATGTAACCTGCAGTCAGCTGAGACTGAAGAAGTCACTTGGATGAAGTGAAACATTTCTCCCACTGAAAATGTCACGTCCAGATGAACAGAATGAACCGTTTTGGGATTTACTTACCTGGATGATTGAGCATGCATCAAGACACTGATACAGCAAAGTGACAAACACCTTATTATGAATATATATGGCATATAAGGCAATGTTACAACGAGACAGCGCTATCTTGGGCATGATTGCTGCTTTATTCACAGGAAAGTCGTTAATATGGATGCATTTAGTATTAGTTTAACTCATTCAAGTCAAGTCAGTCTTTTTAACTTTGATGTCGGTTTCACAACCAGCAAAACTTTAATTTTGAGCTTTATCCAGTGTTAATATAAAAACAAATCCCATTTGAGGCTTAATACCATGTAAAATATTAAATGTTACCACAGACATGTTGCATTCATGTGTCTGATAGATGCAAAGTGGATCCCTTCCTTCTCCCAGCTCTGCACATCAGATTTTTGAGCTTCTAATGTCTCAACAGCACAGGGATGTTTACCTCATGAAGCCTTTATAAAACCATCTGGCATACAGTAGGCGGAGGCACATTTGCTCCTCCAGCGGCTCGCATCAGCCTCCTCTCCCCGTCCCTGCCCCCTTCAAGCTCCACCTGCAGAGCCGCCCCATCTAAAATTGATTACGGTGACATTTACTATTCATAGAAAAGGTTACTAGAGTAACCCTGTGCTGTGCTGCATGTTTGAGTGGAACATTATTCCCAAACAAATGAAGAAGCGCTCTTCACTGAACAACTGTGTACCAGGGCTGAATGGCAAACTGGTTGTGTAATTATGAATAATATGAATATCTGCAACATGTGTTTGGCTGGGTTCATGATTTTTTACTCTACTCTGATTATATTTCGAAAAGGATCGAGATGGAGAAAAAAAGCGCCACACAGTGCTTAAATAATTACAGTTAGATCCATGATCTGGTATTTTGACTAAGCTCTTTTTACATAAAACACCCTTCCTGACCTGGTTTTCAGATATTTTTTTTTCTGAGACCAGTTTTGTTATTGATCAAAAAGCAGGAAATGGTAAACGGCAGCGATTAGCTGGTGGGCATTCATTAAAACTGTAAAACTCTGGGAAACATTGCCAGCATAATAATGCTGTCTGATGTGCCCCAGTATTACATTCAATGGATTCTGCTGGCAATTCTAATCAAGCGCCACAGTGTTTTGTTCACCTTAAAAGTCCCTACCTGTTCCCACTGAGATTATTTATAAATCTTTTAAGGGTGGAAAAGTACTAAAAGGTAGCTGGACATTGATTCAAATGGTCTTTCGTCTTTGAACCTCTAAATGGATGAGCAGGTGCATGATTTTGACTGACAGCAGAGCTGGCAGGAACACTGAGGTCGTCTTCTTTAATTCATTCTTTTGACATAATGACTGAAACACTTAACATTCATTAAACCAACGCCTTTTTATTAAACGCTCTCCTCTCAGCACTTATTATCTGCCTGTTTCATCTGTTGTTGTTAACTTTGTATGATAGAAATGACATTCATATGTTACTGACTCGCTTAGATTCTGGAGGTGATTATTAAGGAGTTGATTGGACTTTCTTTCTTTATTCTTTATTCTTTTTTTTTTGCAAATTTGCCACACAGATTGTCAAACTGATTGTTAATATTAGACAAAGATAATCCAAGTAATTATAAAATGCAGATTTTAAATGATTTCATTTATTATGGAAAATGGGTTATCCATACCTGGCCCTACAGTCGTGGTCAAAAGTTTACATACACTTGTAAAGAATATAATAAAGAAGAATATAATAATAAAGTGATGTGATCACTTTTTTCTGTTAACCCATAATAAAGTCATAAAAGAACCAAACTTCATGAATGTTTTTTGTGACAAAGAAGTATCTGTTCCAATCACTCTATCAGAGGAAAATCAGAGTTTTAGAAATAACGGGACACTCGGTAGAGTCATTATATTATATTCTTTACAAGTGTATGTAAACTTTTGACCACAACTGTATGTGAAAAACATAACTGGCTTAAACCTAATAACTGGAATCAAGTCTTTGTAATAATTGGCAGTAAGTCTGTTTTGTTTTTTTTAAGCCAGAACTTTTAAAAAGTGGAAATTTTGTCTCATAACATTTCTCAAAGGTCTTGGGGTTTATCAAGATATTTATTAATATCTATTTTGTCGGCAGTGGTTTTTGCCTTGGGAATTTTCCCATCGACACCATTTTTGCCATCATTCTCTTTCTTATTGTTAATCATGAACTCTGACTTTAACTGAGTCAAGTGAGGCCTGAAATTATTTGGATGTTGTTCTGGCATCTTTTGTGACCTCCTGAATGAGTAGTGATGCACTTGGAGTAATTTTTTGTAAGGCCAACCATTCCTGGGAAGGTTCACCACTGTTACAAATATCCAATAACAATCATAATAACAAAATAAAAAATGAGATGTGAACAAATAATTGTACTATACGTACATCTTCCACTTTAAGTCACCTAAAAATATGTTTTTTTATTGCAAGTTTAACAATTAAGTGTTTACATCAATTTTCTGCTAAACATTTCCAGTCGCACTGCCGTGCTGGGCAGCCACGATGAGTTTAGTACGGAGGTGTTTTTGTACTGTGTGGGCGTCCAACTAGAAGGATGAGAGGGCTCACAGGAGACGAAGCTCCTCGCTGGCTGCCGTCCATACAGTAAGAGCTCTTCATACAATCAAACACGCTGCATCTCGCTGCTCTTTAATTTAGTCAGTGCACATCCAAGTGTTACATCAAATTCAGGCCGCGTTTCATCAGATCAGCTTTTAAAGACAGCTCTTGTCTCTTAATGATTTTTTGGCACATTATCAAATTCAGTTCTAAATAATGAGACCAAACCTTTGTTTTGAAAAGGTTCGCTTCATTCAAAGCAGCACATAAACTCTTGCAGTAAAGGCAGCAGTGTTTATAAAACAGGTGCTTTCATTGGCTTACAGTTAACAAAGTTGGGCAGATAACTACTTTTGGAAGATGTTACTTTAGAAAAGTGATGTATTAAACACCACATTGTTGTTTTACAAGGACTGCATTGCATTTCTTAATTAATCTCTGGAGAGTGTCATTTGTTACACTACTTGGGTTGCTACTACTTAGTGTTTAAGTATTAATGCAAAGCTCTAAACCGGCGTTTCAGCACTTCACAGTGATTGCCACACTGATTCTACTGTAGAAACACGTGAAGCTACAGATGGAGGTTAGAAACCATCACTGCTTTTGTTCCCTGCTTCTGGTTTGAGTTGTCATACACTTACCGTGAACATCATTCTGGCCATGCTGTTATTGCAAAGACTCTGTGGTGTTTCCAGCAGTGAATAATCACTCTGGGTGCAGACTGCCCCTTATCATCAGGTTATAGCACTTTTGTGGAATAAGAAAAAGAACCATGTCTATCTCCACTCCTCATTGGCTGTAGATCGCGCTGCCATTTTTCATCCTTTCTGTGCACAAACTTAAGTTGGCCGTTTAAAAGTAAAGTGCTCAGGAATTTATTTTTTTTTAAAGGCACATTAGATTTTTATATAGCTAGGTGAAGTAACAAAGTACAGTCGACCCCCGCCTATTTGCAGTTCAGCATTCATGGATTAACATATTCACTGATTTTTCTGTGGAACACAACTTCAAATTATTCACAGAAAATTCACCTGTTTGCAGAGGAAATCTAGAATATTTCCTCATTATTTTCATTTATTTTCATTATTTTTACATGAATTTTTATAAGAAAAAAATGATTTGCTAAATCAAATATTAATATTAGTATAAACACAACAAAATAATAATAAAATGTTTGTTTGTTTTTCTTAAAAGACAATCACCAATGATGCTAAAATTACAAAAGCAAAGCTCCTCAGAAAGAAAATGATGCTTGGGAAGCTGAACTACGTATAGGCAGAATTCTTAATAGACACGCTGCTGACAGGCTGGCGTTTGCAAAGTGTTTTAGGATAATAGTTTAAGGTATATTTAAACTATTAACATAGGCAGTTATAAGAATTTTTTAAGGGTTTCTCATGTATTCATGTATTTCAGCTTTTTAAAGGCATTTGTGGTCCCTCACCCCCACGAATACTGAGAGTCAGCTGTAATTGTTTGCCTAGGAGTACCCGGAGAGAAACCACACAAACACAGGGAGAACATGCAATCTCCACACAGAAAGGCTGATGGTGGATGATGGCCTCAGGACCTTCTTGCTGTGATGCAACCGTGCTGAACACCGCGACCACCGAGCTGCCAATCCATGCTGAAAATAGGAAAGTTATGATTACAAGGCTTTACACAGAATTTTCTTTACATTTTTTCCTTGACAGGTTAAACCACAATAAATAGCAATAGCATACACACACCACGTGCATGCTACTCCTGTGGTTTGAAATCTCGCGTGATCTTGTAACATCTCAAGTCCAAGCAACTAGCCCCTCTTGCTGGGTTCATGTCATCACAACAAGAACAAATAGGTTCTTGAATTTCATGCAGATCCTACATGATTTAATTACATTCACCATAGAAACATACAATAATTTTATTCAGATTATAAATTGTAAATGTAACAGCCACCCAATTTCTTTTTTTGTGCTTACAAAACTCAGCTTGAGCAATTTATGTCTAATACACACAAAAAATAAAGTTTAGTAGCAAGAAGCTGTCTGTGTTCAGTTTTTATGTTGTTTGAGTTTCATTATAGTTTTTTTATAGTATACTTCTTATCCACTAACAGCAGTGTATCTTTCTGATGGATGTACTGCAAAGCGAGATTAATGGCCTAATAAGCTGTACTGAGGCTGCAATTAGATATAGTCATGACAATGGCTCTGAATTACCTGGATAAATCACTGTAACTTGTGCTGATTGCGTAACCCGGTTGAGAGTTAAGTTAATAATAAAGTAAAAATACAGAAAAACATATGATTTTAGCATGAAGGAATTTTCTACATTATTTTTTACAGACATTTATCTTTACGTTTTAACGTAATGTGTTGAATTTTACTATTTACCAGTTATATCCTTTGTTAAGGATCCTTTTTAATGCTTTGGAAAGGCCATGTTTTCATTCATTCTTTTATTTACAGCATGTTTTAAATACAATATAGAAAGCTATACCTTAGTAATATCACATTGGAAGCCCAGTTGTAAAGCATTATTACTGTATCTACATGTAATTGGTTGGTGATGCAGAAAATCTACAGATGTTTTTGTACTAACCCTAATCTGCTGCTACGTCACTTCAACACTGTTAGAATTGCAGCTATTAGCACACAGAATGTCTATCAATCAATAAAATGAATTTCACTTTCATCTGCTGACAAACTAAAACAATTTTCTTGTCTCCTCTTTTAGTCGATGGGATAGTAGCATTTAATGTTTAAATGCATCCAATTTGAATTTTCAGAGCTCTAATGTGCATCTGTCATGTTGGATAAACAGCAGAATGCCCTCAGTGTTAAACTAATTAACTCAAATTAAAATGTTTACTTCACCGCTCTGTGAACTAAATCCCAAGACTAATCATGTTCTGCAGCATTAATCTCTTTTCTTATTTGCAACAGTGCAGCATTTACTGTTGCCTTTTTTATGTTCTTTACAGATTTTTATATCTATTGTTTGATCGCCATCAGGTCAAGCAAGCTAATGCAAAGAAAGCCTGCATGTGTTAAACTTCCTTCTTCTTTTGTGCCAGCTGGTTTTTTTTATATGAATCTACTTTTAAAGACCCGAACAAAAGTTAATATTGTTTTGTTTTAGATAACCTAGCAGATAATCCGACCACCGTTTGATTTTTTTAATGCATTTGCTTTTGGCTCGATTAAACAGACTACATGTGATAATCCATCAGCATTAGGGGTGATGGTAGGTGACTGACTTTTTGCTAAAACACAAAAACATGAACTCTCTTGTTCCTCTTTTTTTTCCTCATTCATGAACACCTCAAAGCCAGGATCCTTCTCCTCGGAGTCTTTATGTTATCCCTGTGCTTGACTGGATTTTGTCTGGGAGCTATGGTTTCCTCCACCGTGCTAGATTAGCTAGTTAGGTTAATCAAAACTATTCTGGCTCAGCAGACTCTCATAAAAAAAAGATAAATAAATTAAATTAAATGTAAAAATTGAATTATAAAAAACAGTTTTCATTTAATTACCTTTACAGTGACTAATATCCTGCTCTGAGGGCTGTGGGGAGTCATGTGGTTCTTTTTGGGAACCTATTATAGCTTTCTATCACAGTAGTCTGTAATTAGTTAGTTTTTCACTTTTGCTCGGAGGAAAATGTCTCATCTTTAACAGATCCTTTCCCTCCTGTATTTTTTGGTATTGTGTTGTCAAAAACACTTTATCTTATCATGTCACCTGGTTCTCTCATCATCTATTTGGATGTGTGCTGGGTTTTTATCTGACTCTTTTATTTGACTCTAACAGTCAAACTAAGGAACCTAACGTATGGCCATTTAGTAACGTTTGCTGTTTTTAAAATGTGTTTGATAAATGGAATTGACCAGATTAAAGTTCAGCTTTTTGTCTGTGATACTTCTGGCTTGGCAGCCATAAATAAAGACTTTGTTATCTCATCGTATTGAGCTGTGAGAGGACAGCGCTGGGCTGAAGCAAGAGGGCGGGTGTGCGTTACCTCGGCCTATCACGGAAACATTTAAAAGATCCGTTTGAAGCCAGCAGGAGTGGGAGATGAAAGTCCTGGCACAGCACACTTTGACATCATCAAAACACAACTCCCTCACAACACTCAGCTGCTCTAATGGCTGTGTTAAAAGGTACTTTTAAATACACAGATTTACAAGTGGCTGCTGGCATGATTTATGCACTCTTTGTTACAAAATGAACATGAATGAATGCAACATAATAAAAGAGGAGCACAGCCAGAGGACGTACAGCAAAGTAACCCTTATTTATGTTGAGTGAAAGTTAGCATCTGGGCAAAAAGATAAATATTTTATGTATTTAATTATTTATAAATGTTTTTTATCTGAAGTAAAATTGAAATATGTGAAATGTGGCAAAATATAGGAGAAGGAAGCCAAAAGGGAAAGCGAGCAAATGGTAAGTGGGGTGGACAGGATAAGGGAATAACAGAAGTGGGGAAATATAACAAGAAGTAGAAATGAGGAGGGAAGGAAATAAAAGCAAAAGTTGGGAGAAAATGTGGAAGGAAGTCAGAAAGGATCAAATTACAGAAGAACAGGCAACAGATCAGAGAAAATGAACATCAAACTGCCAGAGAGGTCGATGTATATTAACAAAATCAACAAAACTGTGGACCCTAGCGTTTACATAAACATCCATCATTACGTTTATTCCTAAATCCTGTGAAGATTTCCAACAAAACACAATAGCTCTGTCTCCTCACCTGTCAGCGGTTGATCGCTGTGAAGGTTTAAGGCGCTGCAGACATTTTGTTCCCATCTATCATGTGATTCATGAGGCATGAGATGCACGCCGCAGCATGACAATGCGCTCAAACATCTATACTGACTTACAGATGAGGACGGTATTTTTAGCCCACATGATTCATCACCCTCAAAAAACATTAGGAATAATTCTGAGGGAAATGTAACTTAAATATATAAAATCAAAGGGTTTTTTTGTTCAAGTACAACGCTTATATAACAATCTGGTCAAATTTCATTTGACCAGATTCCATCAAATGTAACATTTTAGATTGTATTTATGTAACAAAATAAAATTAGGTAAAGTCAATATTTGGGGCAGTTTTTTTGTTTTTTGAGTGAATGAAAAGAATTTTTTAAGTAATTACAGAGTGCTGTTAAATAGAATAAGGACTTTTTAACACAGCTTTTCCAAACATCCTAGCTTTATTTTTTATATATATATATATATATATTACTTTGCACACAGAATTTATTCAGAGAAGCCAAAAACTACCAGGGTCAAAACTATGAGCCTCTCCAGTACTAGTCGATTATTAGGGGTGCAACGATACACAAAATTCACGGTTCGGTTCGGTTCGATACTTTGGTGTCACGGTTCGATATTTTTTCGATACAAAAAAATGTTCATGCCTTTTTAATTTGTCATTTATTAAAATTATAAATATATATTTTAACTCAAAAGTACAGTTTTTAAATTTAACCCTAACCCTTGTGCGCGTTTTTTATTTTGACAGCGAATGCGCACCTGCGGACCACTTATGTGCACCCCTGGTTATTTAGCTCGTCATATTGCAGCCACAGAAATTCTTTTGTCCATGAAACCATAAAGCTGCACTTTCTTTTTGCCTTATAGTCTCATTTGTCATAACTTCTCCGTTTTGTGGTAAGCTTTTCTTTGGCTGTCACTTCTTCACCCCGACCTGTCTTATTTGGCTCAGCAGAACTAAAATATATATACTGCTACTTTTACACACGGACTCACATAAGCTCAGCGATTCTCTGCGCGATCAACCTCTCACATGTTTAAGCTTGCTGCGGGAGATTTCACTTGTCATGTTTGCATAGTAAGCTAACGATTAATAAGACGATGTCAGAGGAATTGGTGCACAAATTATCATCACTCACAGATCAGTGCTGTCGCTCTCTATACACAGTTCGCACGATTGCAAAGTGAAAGCAAAAAAACAAGCGCAAATTCAAACGCGATTTCAATATGTCACATATTGACAGTGGCTCACCGATGCCAATGACATAATTACCCAGCTACATTTCTGAAAGAATGCAAAAGCATTGACATATATTTTTCCTACAATAGCCCGACGGGCAGGGCAGAGAGTTTTTTGTAGCACGACTGAAAAAATCGCTAGCTCCGGGACGTCGGGCTAGCGATTTTGCAAGCCCTGTATCTGATTGAGGAATCACTCATCTTTGGAAAAGAGAGTTTATTACAGAGAAATGTCTCTTTCCAAAATAAAAGCTATACTATCCGCTTCTTCTGGGCTATATTCTCAGCAGCATAAGGAGAATCACGTGCTAACAGCTGTCTAAATGACTCGGCTAAAGTTAGTAGCATGCTTGTTGTTTTTGTCTTTGCACTAGGATGATGTCGGCGTAAATGTGCAGTCATATTCGTTGTGTTCCCACTAGTGCTTTCAGGTTAATCTCGTTGAAATGACCTTAACGCCACAACACGGCAAATCTCCGTTAACGAGCTACCGCCGATCGCCCCGTGCATGGGGCTAGACGGCCAACACGTTAACGAGCTAACTGCGCTAACACACTAGTTCACACCCATGTAATTGAGCATTGCATGGCACATCCAACATACTGTTTTACTTTAGTCCATGACTCGCTTACCTTCAGGGTCATACGTCACATGAAAACCAAAATAATTCCAACCGCCAGATCTGAATGAGGGTGGGGGAGGTCCATCTTGCAAGGAGAGCTTAACTTCTGTCTCGCTAGCTTGCCCTGCGCTCTTCCTTCTGACTATGCTGTCTGTGTTGAGCGCTCAGTGGATCTGCGCTCGACAGTGCAGCCTAGGCGGAGTAGTCGAACACAGATTCACTGAGCGCTCAACACAGACAGCATCGTCAGAAGGAAAGTTGATAAAATAAATTACAAATTTTGTATTGTTCGATACATATGCGTACCGAACCGAAAGCACTGTATCGAACGGTTCAATATCGATACGAATATCGTTGCACCCCTATCGATTATGTGTCCTTTTGCTGGCTAACAGCCTGAAGCTTGTTATCTACAGAGTGTATAGCTTTACCTTGACTTTACAAGATTTGACCATTACATGGTTAAAGTAGGTGGCTGTAGCTCAGGTAGTAGAGCGGGTCACCTACTAACTGGAAAGTTCTTGGTTTGATCCCAGTCTGCTCCAGTCTGCAATTATCCTTGGGCAAGATACTAACCCCAGGTTGCTCTCCGATGCATCCATGTTAGTTAGGAAGCACTGAAAGTCTAGAAAAGTGCTTGTGTGATTGGGTGAATGAACAAGTTGTATAAAGCGCTTTGAGTACTCAGAGTAGAAAAGCGCTGTATAAGAACCAGTTCATTCACCATAAGAACCAGTCCATTTAAAGTGCATCATTGGAAAGCAATGGTTTGTGTTATATTTTTCATGGGGCCAATACTACTGAGCCTAGTCATTTTAGTTTTTTCTGAAATAATTCTGTTATTGTGTGCAAATAGAAATAATTTAGGCTTTCTGAAGAAAACTAGTCCTTTGTTAAAAATCTCTTGTTCTGTTAAAAAAGAGTTATGTTCAACCATAAGAATAGGAATCAGTCTGGCAAGAAATGCTGGGGCCACAGAGCCAGTCTAAAGAGACACGATGACACCGAGACTACATCCACAGAAGGAAAGGTGTACTGTACTGCAGGTGTACTGAGTACATGTGCTGTTTTAACCCTGTAAAGCCTCAACCATGAAACAAATGCCAGAAAATCCACTTTTTTAATTTATTGCTCTAACAAATTTTTGCAAATATGAGTTTTCATTTGTTCATAAAACATTATTGTGCTGTTTATCACACTGAAGGTTTAGACGTCGCAAAAAGTCAGATATGATACACTTGGGATTAGAGGGCTAAAAGGACCTTGAGTCTGTTTTAAAATGTCCCAAACTGTAGCACAGTGTATTTGAAATTCATCACAAAGGCAGACACATTTGTATCAAGTGGCATGTAAATGTTGCATCAGCAAATCTTGTTTGTGCCGATTTGTAATAAAAAAGAAAGCGAGTGTTAAAAGCTTCCACCTTTGTGTGAATTATATGTAAAATATGGCACAATCTGTGAGTGCAAGCCATCCTTAAGAGCAGACGAAAGTGCAAGTTTTCCCTCCTCTGAAAAGCAGCTTGTGACATTTGAGAGATAATTGACGCTGCATTTTTTTTCCAGCCCTCACAGCCTCTTTCCCTGTAGCCCTTCATTTTCCCAGGAGTGACCCGGCGCGCTCCCGTGAAGTGCTCTTCACGAGGTTGTCATCCAAAAGGTCAGGTCTGGAGAGAGAAGGGGCCGTAGAAGAAATAAGATGGAGATCCCGTCATCCATCTCGCTGTCTGGATCAAGACACCAGCCTGACCTTTAACATTATATCAGCTTCAACAAGCTGTCAAAGTGCATGTGGGAGTGCTGCTCGTGTTGCCTGTTCGCCTGAGTGTGTATACAAGACAAAAAGAAAGAGAAACAGATACTCAGAAAGCTTTTTAATGACAGCGCTTCTGATGTTCAACAACGCGTGATTAGAACTTGGCTGTCATGTGAATTTTCATAAAAGTAAATATATGCAAATCTTATCCTCCGGCTGAATCGAGTTGTTGGACAACAGCATGAAATTATTAGAGTTCACAACAAAGCTAATAAATGGATAAACATGAGGGTTGTTTCAGGAAAGGCATCTGTGAAATGTGTGGATCCATCTACTATGGCAACCCCTTGAGAAAAAAGGGAGCGGCTGAAAACACCTTTAAGTTACTGTACAATAAATGGCAATCACAGCTTTTAGGAGCCACAGGTGACATCTTCAAATTGCTTTATGAGTCTGATCACGAGCCCAAAATCTCCAGTCAGCACTCATATAAAACCAGTAAATCCTCACAAACTGAGAATCTGGACAGACTAAGATTGTGATGGCCGTAACTCAGGATGCTGAGCAGGCAGAAAGCATTTCAGCGTGGAAAAAAGTGCTTGTGTGAATGGGTGAATGAGCATGTTGTATAAAGTGCTTTGAGTGCTTGAGTAGAAAAGCACTATATAAGAACCAGTGCATTTACTATATTTAAATAAATTATCGGGTTATTAACTTTTCCTCTGATTATTTTCTTTGATTCTTAAATTAACCAAAAAGTGTTGATAATGTCTCCATCACACACACAAAAATAACATTGCTATTGCAAATGTGCAAAAGAGCCCTGTTGAGGCTGTTGTCAGCATATACCATGTGTTTTCCTGTGTATGTTGCATATGTATTACTTGCACTTGAAACACATCTATCACATCTTTCTAGCCTCCACACAAACTGCAGCTCTTCTTTTTATTTTTACAGGTCCTAGAGAACAGAATTCACATCAGATGCATAGATGACAATAGCTTGAACCGGACCATTTCCTGTGTGGCCTTCTCCCTAACTATCCCTCCACCCTCCTCCATCCAATAAGGACTCATGTTCTGAGATCTTGTCATCTACCTCTTTTAAAATCACTGAGCAAAGAATCTTTTCGCCATCTAGATCTATAATCTGTTATAGCCTTTTATCTTATATCTTATGTCGGCACTCTGGTGTACCTTCGGTTTTAAATGTGCTATATAAATAAAGTTGTATTGTATTGTATTGTATAAGCAGCCGCACTGGATAGGCTATTGATGTTTGTTCTACCGCTGGTTTGCAGATAATATAGAACAGTTACTAAAAGACAAATGTGGGTCAAATGTGCAGTAATGTGGAAGCAGGCAGGCGTAGGTGCTTTAAATGTAACAGTGCTGGAACCTTCTGCAGGAAAACAAGGGGCAAAAAGACAATACATACACACACACTAACAGCAGGCCATGTAAGAGGAGGACAGAGTGGGGACACGGCACCTCCACACTTTTATGACCTGTGGGTCCAGGGGACACGAACACCACATGTGTGAAATGAAAGTGTGGGAGTGGGTTATAGTGTGAAGCCACTGAAAATGTGTTATTTTATACGTCCTTCACACAAAATCGGTGAAAGCTGAGGAGTCTGTGGTTAAAACGATGATAAATCGCATCTTTTTACTTTTGATAAACATGAGAAACAGCACACAGGGGTTCATTTAACACGTCTCATCTGTTTACTCTGTGAAACTGACAGCGAAAAGGTTTCACTGCGGGAATTTGTTTCAAAAAATTTAAAAAGGACAGAGCTATCATTTATGTCCTTGTCTAATCCTCAATGGCTCACACGCAAAAAACTACACATGTATCTAACACATTTCTAATTACATATTTTATGCCCTTTATGATGGCATAAGATAATAGTTTTTGTGTTCTGTCACACTGTCAGAGCAAGGTGCTGACTGCTGTTGGGTCACATTGCTGTAAAGGTGTAAGCAGTAAAACAAACTTCCCTATCATTAAAACGTATAAACAACCTTTCTTTACAATCCTGTGAGATGCACTGAAAAAGTTTAATGTCTAAAGGTGAGCCGTGCTATTTGTTAGCTGTTGACTTTTATCAGAATTTTTTGGACTGGATGTAGTCCCATAAGTAATACATGAAAACAGCATCCTGTTCTGGATGTGAAATGCAGCAGCGGGTAAGGTAGTTGTTGAGTCTACATTCTTTGAATAACTATGAGGCAAGAAACATAAATCAGATCCTAAAATGAGAACGGGGTATTCATGGAACAGCCTCCAGCTCCAAGGAAGAATAAACACACCTGAGCTTCTTTCACTGTAAAAAAGAGAATAAACACTGCAGAGCTACACAAAAACTTTCTATGACTTAATAAAGTCAATGTGCAGTTTTATAGCTACTGTTTTTTCCAAGTCACTCTCAAGATTGAGATTTTTAGAGCTGCAATAAAATTCATTTAATATTTGGAATAATGCATTTTCTTAATCAGCAAAAAGCAACAAAATGTCCACAGCAGAGCCCACAGTGGTGTCTCAAAGTGGCATTCTGGCTACTAATGCAGCTGTTCTTACTAAATTTGCGCTATTCACCTCTGCTTTCTATTTCTTTGGAAAATAAGGAGCTGGATAAATTCTGACTGACCGAATCCCAATCACCATACCCATCTGCACATACAGGTGCCAAAAAAATATTCTTCCTTCTTGTGAATTTTTTATATACGACCTAAACCTTCATCTGAATTTAACACGTTCATATTTACTGCTAATCCTTGACATTCACGTACTTTTGCACCTTAGTGAAATATCGTCATGATGTTGGGTTTCTGTTGATTTCCTGTTTTAATTTAATCATTTTTAGTCACATTGTGGTTTGGCACCTCTCCTTCTTGTTTATCTTAGTTTTGCCTCCTTTATTATTGTGTTCAGATGAACTGGGGCATAAGTACAATGTACCTGCAAAGCCTTGATGGTGTTGTTCTTCGCAGAGTTTGACACTCTGGTTTCTTGAGAAACAGAAATGTGAGGCTTTCACCTACCAGTTTATTGCTTCACAGTTTTGAACAACACTGAAATTGCTGACAGGCATCGAACGCTCTGTGTCAAAAAAGCACAGTCAAAGGAAGCCTTTGTAAATCCAACACTGCAAAGGTCTTTTTGATCTTGCTTTGGGTTTTGCCACGTCTTGCAAAAGGGAAGCAGAGGCCCACAAAGAAATACACAAGAGAGAAATGTGTGCAACATCAAGCAAGAGGGCAACTGGATTTACCACAGTTTTCCCTCTCCACGGTATGTGTCATGACGAAGGCATTAAATCAGGGTTTACATAAACTTAAACCTATCTTTAGAGGGGATTTTTCATGTCTTCTACCTACCATTTAAATGGTTTTTGTTGTGCTGCAGGTAGCACTTTTGGATCCTAAATTGTCTTGAGGCACTAGAGACTTTTTCAGCAGTAATGTAGAACACAAAAGAACATTTCTGGAGACTACCTCCGGGTAAGTATTGACTGAGGAAGTCCCCAGGGAACTGCACACCTTGTTGCTTTGATGTTGTTGCATGCCTAGTACCGTTTTGGATAGAATGACTAGCTAGTATGCTCATATTTTACTTTGATTTATGGTCATGGTCATTTCTTTCAGAAATACATCTCAAACTGACAATAAAAAAGAGAGACACTGTATCCCACAAAAGTATCACAAACTATGCAGAATCCGGTTATCCTTCTTGATCCAGTGTGTCAGTTCCTGCATGATCCAGAGAGAATTTTTAGCCTTGCTCAAGACACACAGTCTTGGGACTGCTCTTGTTTGCTGGTTGTTCCGTTTTTTATGAGTATGACCAAAAATGTATTCTTGTAACAATGTATCCAGTGTAAGTCTGCACTATTAATAGTGTACTTCCTAGGGCTGCTCAACCAACAAAAAACTTCAATTCTATAAAACAACTGTATCCCCTTAAGTGGGATTTAGTTGAACTTTAAGTATTGCCAGTTCTAAATAAAAACAGCGAGCATAAAGTGGAAATAGGAAGAGGTAATGGGTATACAGTCATCTGATAGGGAGTTGGGCCCAGACTCACAGGTGTTTTTGACTGTAAACCATGTTACAAGAGCATCTGCCAGCTTGCAGTCTCCACTAATGTAGTGGGGAAAATCCAGACAGCAAGAGTCCAAGGAGCAGCAATTCGCTCGTTTTGGGAGACCTGCATCATATCCACACAGAGAGATGGAGAGTTGAATCTGACAACCAATTATATCTGTTGAAACCTTTTGTGCTTTTTCCTCCTTCTACTTTCCTCTTTCCATCAATTTAACTTTGAGCTGAGAGACTTTGTGCAGGGATGCAAAAGGTCATCTAGATCTATCAAAAACATCTTACATTTCAAAAATGCATAAATATTTTTGAGAAAGTAACGTAAACTTCACTTTCCCCATAAGCAGTAAAACCACTGGGACCACAAATTAAAGAACATTTCAAAAGGTTTATTACTTGTGCAATAATTTAGGCTTCCAGTATTTTTAAAAAATATGCCTGTGACAAGCAACACACATCTAAAATACACTGGTTCTTTTTACTTCTGTAGTCTGTAACAAAATGGACTGCCTTTGATTTCTTGGGACCATATTGCTCCAATATCTTAAATAAAACAACAGTTACATTCCCTTTAAAACTAAGAAGACAGTGATTACATACTTTAATATTTTAATGAATATTGTAACATCTAATAAAGCAATGGATCTGTTGTGAAATTCTCAAATACTCAAAGCTAATATTACAAAGTTAATAGTGAGACCAAGATCACCCAAACTACAGCAGTCGGCACCGAACAAACAGTGATGTAATCTGCACCTAAATGTAAATACAGTAGCTACCTTTATTAGTAGTAGTATGGCACACATGAGCTAAATACTTAATACAGCATTTAGAAACATCTGTCCAGATCACATGTGCAGATGATTCCGTGGGCATCTGGATGGTGAGGGCTTGGAGCCAGAGAGAGGAAATTTGTTAACTTAATTCAAAATCTATATTTACAAAGCTGGAAATGTCAAAACAGTCATTTTAGACCTGGGAATTCTCAAATTAAAACCTATTGCCAAAACTTTTTTTTCTTGAAAAATGCTTCAACATGCCATCTTTGTCCCCATAAATCTTAGTTTACACATGTCAAAACAAGCTCCATCATTACAGATGTAATGGAAAGATACAGATTTGGGGAAAAACAAAAAAACAAAAAAGCGCCTTCGGCGTCTTTATTCTTAAGGTGCTGAAGTAACTGGCTCCAAGCCCGTGAGCTGGGGTTTGGGAATCTGTTTTCTACCCTTCCTACTCTGTCTCTCTGATCTTTCTATCCGCACATTGCACTCCTCTATCTGACTCGTTTTCATTCATTCCAAGTCTGGATACACTCATAGTAACAGTTTATATCACAGGAAGCGAGTTTGTTCAGTTGGAGTCCTGCATTTCCACTCCTGAAGCTTCTTCAGCTCCACCTTCACTGGACTGCTCCTCATCTGGAAAAAAAAACACATAGAGGATTTTTCATCAGTTTTTCTAACAGGCTACTTTCATTTCTGTGTTTCTGTGCATTTGAAGCTAAAGGTTTAAGATAGAATTAGATGAGAGGATTACTATCGCTATGGTGCGCTCGCCAGCAGCCTGGAACACATGTAGTCTTGTCATCGCCATGAGGTTTAATGCTGCTCTTCTGCTTTCATTTTACAACATCAAGTGCTACTGACAAGAGGTAACCAACCAGAGGTAGGTCCATACTCAGTGGCATAAACTGAGGTAAAAAACTATCCCTTCAAATGACTCGCTGTAAGTGGAAAAAATGTGCTGTTATCCTGAATTGTATGACTTCGTGCTTTGTCCAGGAGCCAGCTGATAAGACAGAGTCGATAACGGCATTCGTTTTTCACCTCACTGATGCATATAATCACGATATTATGGTGGCGCATATCACTGCATGTCTGCTCTTGAGTGTTTCCTCATTTTTGTTCTGCTCATGAAGTAGGAATGACTGCAAAGTGTACACTTAGCATAAAGAACCAATGACAGGAAGCCATTACAGGAAGTAACCTTTTATAGTGATGCTATAAGCAACTGATGTTCATTTCTTAAGGCAAGTCAGGGGAAACTATGCAAATAACTCACATGTCTCAGCTGCTTGTAGGGCTATATGCCCTTCAGTGCTATATATAAGTTGAAGAATCTTTAACTTATATATATTTGGTGTATTTGTACTTTTGGCACCTCAGTAAGGTGTAAAAATACTGCTGTCACACTATGATTGACCTGAGTAGGATATTAAATGACAACTTTCATTTTGACTTGGAGTCATTTCAATTTGTTATAGTGGTACTTTTCTTTAAGTGAAGTTTCAGTATATGTACACTTTTGCCAACAGCCAAATACCTTCTGGTCTTCTAATTACGTGCATGTGACTTTTATTTACACAACTTCTTATCAGACCACTTCGAATCTAACTGTGCCAAAAAGCCAAGGCAATGTTAGTTTCTCTTTCCTTTTCACCTTCAGTTTGCTCATCCGTACGCTTTCTCTCAGTCTGGGCGTCTGCAGAGCTCGGATCATCCGGGGGCCAGCGGAGTTCTCCACTCTCCACCTCACTTCCGTCTGTTGGCTCCACGACTATAGAGGGAAGCCTCTTGGACAACTTTGGATACCTTTCATGGGTATCTGGGAAGATCTGTTTAAAGTTTATGTAAGGTTAAAACGAGGGCTTCATATTTGTGGGGATGAAAAGGTCACTGTGGGTACCACATGTGAAAGAACAATAATGCGGTAAAAATTGGATTAAAAAAACAGAAACTGTCTGCATCAGATGGAAGATTTGAGACAGACTTCGTGTAAAGTCTTTGCATGACACTCAGTTGAAGTTTCATAGGTACATGCTTGGATTTAACATAAAAAACATGATGAATGGTAAATGGTAGATGAAGGTCAGTCTGCTCTGACTGGTCGTCTGGCTTAGAGAAAACAAGGAATTGGTTACCTGGTAACGCCAATGCACGAATAGAAAAGCAACCCTGTAACATTGTAACACTGGTTCTTCTAAAGAGCCAGCAGGTCTTTGAGGTTTTCTTCCACTTGCAATGCAAAACTGCCAAAACTGCAGTTTCTCAAATGCCACTGAACAGCTGTTAGTCTATTCAAGTGTTGGCCTTCAGTCATTCAGATACAGGCTATTTTTTACATAAATGTGTCATGGCTGTATTTTACTTGATCTACTCTTGATACTTTAATCCTATACTTAGAGAGTTCTTAGGAAATGCATCAGACAAAATTATTAAGCTATAACTTATAAACTGTTTAGTTTATTTTTAACCACAACTAGCACAGCAGGTATCTTCTGCCAAAAAAATTGTTGTTTCTTTTTTTATTTCAAAAGGCTTCAAAGACAGTCAGTCTTCTAGCGATCTGGGCAATTTATAGAAATTCAGAAAGAATGCAACATGTGCAGTTGCAATCCTGTTTGCACCTAACCACCTAACCTCAAACTTAACAGCGTTCATTCAGGCTTGTGTTGTGCGGAAAGTGAAGGATTAATGTTTGCAGGTCCAGAATGGAAAGCTGACCAGGGTGCTCATCCACACGTGAACTCGACACATTCATCATCAGATTAACGGAGATGTCTGAAACGGGTTTACAGCTAATCTCCCCCCTTTCTGACAATTAAATGCATTTAAATGATATTAAGGCCTAAAGTGATGAATAATTAGGGGTATGGATGTTGTTTTTTCTTGTTCAGTTGAGTTTTGCTAAAAGACAGTCTAAAGAGTTGATAATTTTAAACATGCTTTATTTATCCATTGTCAGCATGCCGTTTAATATTGCTCTAGCTAGCTAACACAGCTAGTTAGCTAGTGCTGGCCTTAAATGACAACTTCTCAGGTCTAACCTCTCCTATGACTTAACTTAAAAATAAAAAGATCAAAAAGAAAAACATCTACATACAAAAACAACGTGGTTCCAAAATGGTCAACAAACCAAAAGGTGACGTCTTGATGACAGCGTCTGAACTTGAAACAAAAAAGGTGGCGCCTCTTTTTTTTTTTTAATTTTATTTCCAGTGGAATAAATTAGCCATTCTCTAGGTATTTGAAAGGGTGTAATGTTCATATTTAGTGTGTAACTTCTTCGTGGGACTTCATGTATTACTTTTCAGATATTTCAATGTGGATCAAACAAACATTGTTATTAGCTATGCTGCTAATATGGCTAGTAATTTAAATAACACAGGGAGGAGCTAATAACATGTATTCACTGACTCAGCCATAAATCTAACCACAAGTAATAGTTAATGAAACACATTATGACAAAATATGTTATTTAAACTGTTGATATTATACAGTCAATAATTTAGCTGTCCATTTGTTGGATACGCCATTTACCATTTGTTCAAAGCAGCACTGAGTCCAGCTAATGACCTTTGTCATATCAACCAGCATTTTATGGTTGCTCATCACTTCTGTGACTCACCGCTGTATGCTTTCTGCTTTCTGCTTTCTGCTCAAATGAAACGAGACTGGTTTGAAATTGTCTAATTGCACATATTCGCACACACAAAGCAAAGGATACTGTGGCCTGATCTCCTCCTGCTCCTCCCCCGCTGAAGTCCTCTGTCCCCGGCTCCAGAGAGTTCATCACCTCAGTCATCCTGGAGAAAATCACAAGTCAATAAACTGTCTTCACTTTGTTTCTCTGCTCTTTCCTTCCTTTTTTTGTCTTAAGCTGGGTTATGTGACACACTGTCTGTTCAAGGTTCTCTGATTTTACTTGCACCCTCTGCGTTAAAACGGCATTTTTCACGATAGTTACTTATGTCGAATTTTAGCTTAGGAGATTATTTATAGGACTAATAGGACTAACAGTGTTTCTGGTAATACAGAAGTTTGTTCTAGGTTGATTCACCCCTATTTCTGGCACTAACTGGCTAACAGTAATGGGCAATTAGTGTTAATGGTCACAAACACTAAAAAAAAGTCAGGCAGTGGTGATTAACAAATGCTCAACAATGAAGGCTGACAGCAACGGCTGACTAGCAACTCGATGTGTAACATGTATAACACTATCCAATACAGTCTGATGTACTTTCCGTACTTCTGGTAAACTAGGACCAACATGTTTTATTTCTAAAACAACGGCTATGGAGGTTTCATGTAGCGTTTTCAGTGGCATTTCGTCACGCATGCAAATGACTTCCTCAGTTTCAACTGACTGCAGCTTTCTCCAGCTTTATAAACAGTACATTTGAATAATGACCAAAACTAGCATCATTCCCTAACCACAATTCACTGATTAACACTTCAAGTTCACCAGGAACTTGACTTAGTATATATGAAGGAGGATAAGAAAATAAAAGGTTAGCTTTCTTAGACTGTGAAGTTCCCATCACTATTGCAGGATATTTGAAAGTTGATGTGTGCCGTGAACGAATGTAACTGTATTAGGAGTTAGGGTTTGACTCTCGTAATCCACCGAAGAGCAAACTGGGTTTCATCAGGACACAACAAAACAGAGCAAACACCATCGCCACACAAACGGAAGCCAAGGAAGCGAAAGAGCATCATATCAAAAAGGCCCTTTGTAAATGTGGGTATCCCAGCTGGGTAGTCGTCAAAGCTGGCAAGGCACCTAAAGAATGTTCCAGGCAAGCCAGAAGAGAACAAGGACAACTGTTGCCACCTAAACAAAAGCCTTTAGTGACCACTTATGAGTCAGGCATATTAGAAAAGCTGAGATGCACTTTTTTCAATACAACGCATCTCTGTGGCTTTCTAACCCTAAAACAGAAACACCAAAAATATGTGCACCCCAAGGATTGGGTTCCCGGGGTACAAACAGTAATATAATGTATGCTGTCAAGTGCTAGGGGGATTGGAGGATTAAACAAACTCTGGCTAAGCAGATGGCACAACACAGAAGAGATACCTTGTCAGGCAACGACTCTATTTATACCTAAAGACCAGTTCCCAGTTCGAGCAGGAGGTCAAGGGATCCATTCATGTGAAAAGGGAAAGATCGTCTCTGAACAGAGCCGGGAACCTAAGGATACATCTTTTACCGTCTTACAGTGCTGTGACTGCAGCCATTCCCTGACTCTCTTTTAATGGCACTAATGGCCATTAATCTATAGTCATGACAATTTTTATATAACTGATCAAGTCACTGACGTCACAGCCCATCATGCTAGTTTTGGTCATTATGCAAATTTACTGCTGATAAGGTGGGTAAAGGTGCAGTCAGCTAAGTATGAAGAAGTCACTTGGATGAGTGAGGAAATGTTTCTCGACTAGATGAACAAAGTTACATTTCTGGGTCAGTTAATAATTGTTTCCCCTCCCAGATATTCTACAATCAGCTCTTAGTGGTATTATTGCAAAGTGCAGGTGTTTAGGAACCTCAGCGACTCATGTCAGACCATGTAAAGTCACAGAGGTGCTTAATATGTAACAGTTGCCAACACTCTGTCATCTCAACACTCGAAGGCTGACAGCACTTCAGAGTATTCCAAACCTCCTCTGACATTAACATCAGCACAAAAACTGTGTGCTGGGAGCTTCATGACATGGGTTTCCATCACTGTGCAGCTCTTGTAAGTTTAATATGTAGGTGGCCAAGTACTTTTATCTATATAGTGTGTCTAATTAAATTTGATTAACACTAGGACACCAGGTGTAGGAGTAACTTGTAATATAAGTATGATGATAAAATTGTAATATGCTCCCCATAATAACATGGTACAGCTATTCTGCTTCAATTAATAGAACACAAGATAAACATCTATTATTTAAAAACAATAAATAATGTGTTTAAGTGAAGGAAAAGGTAGCTCTGAAAAGCAGGTGTTTAATATTTATCCAGTGTACTTTACCAGTTCATTAAACTAGCTCTCTCCCCTAACCCTGAGGTGAGTTTCTTTTTCTTCACTGTCATGGAGTCAAGGAGTAATAACTCTGATAAGCCAGGTTTGTTTAGAGTATACCTGTTTTTATACTTGCAATATTGCAAGTATTAGTAACTCTACTGCAAGAAACTACCCAATATATTCCATTATAAATATTTTGGCCTACCAATACTTCACAACTGTTGGGCCAAAAACACTACGAGTGAAAGTTCTGCTACAGTGGCATAGTTTGAATGTAAGCCTTATGATTCAGCGGTGTAAACTATTTCAAGATAGCACAGTTAGTTCCTTATTTTGTAAGAGGGGTGTAAAAGAAGTATTTTCTTCCCCTGCAAGGGTTCAACAAAAAAATGACTTCCCATCTCGTCGTCTTCTCAATAAAACGTTAGGATGTTAGGAGGTTAACGACGGCTTCAGCAGAACCTTTTGGAGGTATGGTCCAAAAACAGGAGAAATGAAGACTGATGTTTAGTATTCACCACACACCGCTTCAACACTACTACTTATAACTGCGTCAACCAGCTACCAACATGTTTTCATGTGTTCAGTTCTTTCTTACCAGAATATGATGCTCTCTTTGTTTTAATGGCCCCATTTAGAACAGAACAGATGGCAAAGCAGGTTAGGCTACCTTGAAAAGTCAATAACATAAGAGTGCGCAGTGTCACCTGGTTACTGAGTCAGATCCACCCCTCGCTCAATACTTCTAGTTTCAAAACACCAGGATGGCAAAGGCCACAGCAAAATTGGTGCTTTGAGTGCAGTGAGCATGAACCAAACCAGAAAAGCTGTAGCCAGACGAGCAATGAGCTAAAACTTACAATCAAGCTCCGAAAGCTGGAATTTGATACTTATACATATGTTATATCTGGTTTAACCGCTGTTATGAGCAGCAGACCACAATGCAAAATTATACCACCCTTCACCTCTGCCGCATCTATGATTTTGTTAAGTTGAAACACCTGATTACAGACTATAATGCAAGCCTGATTCTGTTTTTATGGAGATATTAAGACATCACTCCTTATCCATTTAATAACATCCAAGTACAGCGTTCTGGTTGGTGGTGAAGGGCAGACTTTACGTGTGATAAGTTATCAGAAACACCACTTTCCATACAATCAGACCGGCAGTTCCTGTTGCCATGGGGACGAGCGATTGAGATTTTATTCCTCTGATTGTCTGAGTAGTGCACTTTGCACACAAGGCTGAGGGCTGATTTGGGGGTATTCATGTGTGCCGATATGCAGCAATTACCACCATCAGGACGGGGTTGTGCAGTTTGTGAGACTTCTCTGTTAAACCTGGAATTGCTGCTGCCCTTCATCATCGTTTCCGTGAAGAGACAATGCAGCCTTTATTCCTCCTCTGAGGCTCCTATTGTTCCTCTGGAGGGAATCTGTGCGGTCACTCCAGTCAGTCTTATGTTAAAAAACCAAAAAAAAAAGCTGTGTTGCTCTCTAGGTATCAACTGGAGAGGCCTGTGGAGCTCTGCGCATGATTTCAGTCTGATCTTGTTTCGAGAAGTGCACTCACTCTGCAGGGATGTGAAGCGTAACAGACACAAGAATTTAAATGTTGCTGCCAGGCGTGACGCTTCAGTCATGCCTGTTTTTTTGGTAGCGGAATAATTATTTCTTATTTGAGTCATTAGGTCTGAACAGGATTATCCATGTGTTAATGTCTTTGTTCACAGGAAGCTACCTCACTTCTGCCTCAGCAGAGACATGAACTGTTAAGATGCTTTTCAATTTATGCAACAAAAGAAAAAAACAAGTATTAAGAAACAATTAGGGCTAAAATTAAAGTTTATTTCTAAATATTTGATGTGATTTACATTATTTAAATACAAGAAAGTTTTAATCTATAAAATTAAGCAGTATTAATATGTTCTGATTTTACTGCCTCTGTTGGAGATGGAGCTGCAGTGATATGTTGCCTTACTAATAAACAGAAATATAAGAAAAACTTTTGATTATGCAAAAAAGTCACTATTATCACGAGTCAAGCAAAAAATCTATTTAGTGCATTTCCTCATCATAGATGACAGTAAATCTAAATGTTTCTGGATAGCTGGTTAGACTGTTTAAATGAAAGAATTAAGGTATTTTTTTACTATTACGTCATTACTGGAAATAATAATTGTCTTGAGTGGGGTGCAAGTTTAATTCTTGCCACAAAAATCATAAAGGTCTAAGATTTATCCAGATCATTTACTTAAAGGAATTAGTCCAGAATTTCCTAGGTGTAGAAAAATCTTTTACCAGCTCTTTATCTTCTGTAGGATATTAAAGGTTGATGGGAATTTGCCTAACCAGTCTACATGCACATTGTGGACTTGGAGAGCGAATTCTCCTGGGGATCCTGTGGGGCTACTTTGGAAGGATGGGGTATCTGACCCATTGTTACAGCCCATTAGGTTGCTGTACAACCACAGTGAGAGTTTGGTCCATATTGGCAACAACAGTTCAGGATCATTCTTGTTTGTGTTGGACTCCTCCAGAGCTGCCCTTTGTCACTGATTCTGTTCATAATATTTATAGACAAAGTTTCTAGGCCATGTAAGAGAGGGTCTCCCCTTTGGTGGTTGCAGGATCTCTTTTCTACTTTTTGCAGATGATGTGACTCTGCTGCCTTTATACAGAAAAAACAGTTTCTGTTTTTTCTGTATAAATTCTGTATAAACTATTTTCTGTATGGTCAATTATTATAAAAGGGCTGACAAATGTCATTTCAAATTGCAACAAACACCAGTGTGTTTGTTGCAGCAAACACACTGGTGTAGTTTGCTGCAACAAGAATAAGAATTAGCACTTCAGAGTCTGAAGCCATGAATTTTAGTAGGAAAAGGGTGGACCATCCACTCTGGGTCAAGAATAAGTTGCTACCCCAGGTGGGTCTTGTTCATGAGTGTCATTGTGCCATGTCTCAATCAATGTAGGCGATGGACCGCTTCGTTGTGGTGAAGTGAGAGCTTAGCGTGAAAAGAAAGTTCGATTTACCAGTCGATCTACGTTCCTACTCTCAACTACGGTCAAGAGCTCTGGGTCGTGACTCAAAGAATGAAACTGTAGATACAAGTGCATACAAGTGGAACAGTTTCCTCCGAAAGCTGGCTAGGCTATCCTTTAGCGATAGGGTGAGGAGTTCATTCTGAAGGGACTCAAGAGTAGAGATGCTACTGTTCCACATCAAAAGGAGCCAGTTGAGGTGGGTTAGCACATCTGACTAGGATGCCTCTTGGATGCCTCCTACACAAGGTGTTCCAGCATGACCTCTCCAGGAAGAGGCTCCAGGGCAGACCTAGGGACACACTGAAGATTTTATACCCCTTGGTTGGCTTGGGAACATCTCAGTGACTTCCTCTGCATGAGCTGGAGGAGGTGACTGGTGAGAGGGAGGTCAGGGTTTCTCTCCTTAGACTCCTGCCCCCTCATCCCAGACTCAGATGAGCAGCAGAAAATAGATGAATGGATGGATTTAGAAAAATCTGGATTTGCAAAGTCACTACCAGCTATTGCAATTCTGTCAAGTAAAAATGGCACCATTCTGCAGGCGGCATCAACAGTATCATTACTACATGATGGTTGTGTACTTCCACCAAAAAGTCAAGATGCAGTTTTCATCTGTCTCTGTTCAGAATTGACCTTTGACCTTTTGGATGTAAAATGTCACTTTGTTTTACACTCTCAGTCAGTCAGTGTGAAATTTCGTTGCTGTTACTTATATGAAAAATATATTTTGTAAGGTTAAAAAAAACCTCTGACCACCAAATTTTCATCAGGTAAGTGCACATAGGGGTGGTCGCAAATAAAGATTCCTTTATGGCTTTCAAGACAAAAAATGGGAAAAGATGGATGGATACAGGTATGGATGGATGACAACCCCATTACATAATGACTATTGCCACAATTGTTACCAGTGCACATGAATACAACCGTAAAAGAAATGTAAAGCAACAGACTGCATTAAAAAAAGGATAATTTTGTAATTTTCCCCAAGTCTCGCGTTTGTT
This sequence comes from Rhamphochromis sp. 'chilingali', assembly GCF_963969265.1. Taxonomy (NCBI): domain Eukaryota; kingdom Metazoa; phylum Chordata; class Actinopteri; order Cichliformes; family Cichlidae; genus Rhamphochromis; species Rhamphochromis sp. 'chilingali'. Next base: position 7,438,571 of record NC_137949.1, read on the forward strand.
CTCAGTTTCAGGATTTTTTACTATTCTCTACTAATAATGGCTCAATCTCCTACCGGCTGGCTCTACCTCACCGTCACCACATTGGGTAGGATGCTGCATTTCATGTAGCAGTTATGTAGATTTCGTCACTTGGAAGGCTCAGTGAGCCTCTACTCCAGAAAGAAATCCTCTTCATTAGCGTTAAAATAACAGAATAAGGTTTGGAGCCTGATGTTCCCACCTCCTAGTATATTTTAAATGCCTGATTTCAATGTGGACTAGACCCAACATCTTAAGAAAGACAAGAGCCACTGTCTCCTGTTTTATCATTTCCATTTACGTTTTGGGTGAAACGGATACGTCTGATGTCAGGGATAAAAATTCCTCTCGCTCATGTCCATCAGTAGATTCATCGTGGTGAAGACTGTCCAAACTGTCTTTTCCCAGAGGCTGTTCAGCAGCAGTCACTTGAACTCCACAATTTCATTTTTGCAGATATAAAGGTGTATTAAGGTGGAATGGCTTCTCCGCGCTCTCCTCTCTCATCGCGCCAGCTTCACTTCAAACACCTTTTCCATTTCTGCTATTAAATCAGAGCCAGAAGCAGCAGCACCTCCTCAAATGCAGGTTTGCTGCAGAAATCCAGCAAGTTTTCACAACCCAAGGAAAGAGGAAAAATCCAACCCGCGGTCAAAAATAGTGATGCTCTCTCTCTCTCTCTCTCTCTCTCTCTCTCTCTCTCATACAGCTTACTAAAAACACTCCACTGCTCAGTTTCAGTTGGAAATCAATGTGATTTCTCCAGTGTTTGCTGCCCTAATTCACATTTCCTGTTCTAGTTTTTAAGGCGCACTCAGCTGATGCTTTAATTATTGTTATTAATATTATTATTATTATTATTATTATTTAAATAAAACTGGTATTTAAAATATACACATTGTGCTGTATTGGAGCAGAGGTTCATCTGCATGATATACAACAGGTAGGTAGTAGATTTACACGATTAAAACAGCTCGTCCTACACGGAAACGGGCTGATTTGCGCTTTTCTGCCCGCAACCCCAAACTCCAGTTCAGAAAGTCTCTGCAAAACAGGTTTTGTGATTTTCCTAAACCTCCGAGGTGCACTTTAGATTAGTTACATAAACAGTAATTTAGTTACTTTTAGGAAAAGTGAATTAAGCTACTTCTAGTAAGGAAATAAAGAATGAATGGGGCTTAACGCGTCCAAGTTGGCTAAAATGCGGATGAAAGCTTCGTACCTGTCTGCAGGCTGATCCAGTGTCTCAGAGCAGGAGGCTCTCCGTCCTCAGCTGCCTCATCACACTGATATTGCTCCTGATGCTGCTGCTGATGATGATGATGGTGATGGTGATGATGATGATGACGATGATGATGCTGACTGTTGTGGGCGACAGGCGGAGGGGCACGCAAGGCTCTGTGGTAAAGTTACCACTCGCAGTCAAGTGTTCAGAGCCTGCGCATTGAAGCGGAGCTAGTGCTGCCTTCAAAGCCTGTCGGGAAAAGGCGGGCTATCGAGAGAATCTCGTTCAAGACTGTATGTCAAAAAGTACGTGGGCACCTCTGCTTTACATTTTATGTTTCTATTTTTTGGTTATTACATTCCTGAAAATAACTGAATAGCAATAAATAACTACTGTATCTAAGTAATAATAATAATAATAATGATAATAATAACTTTTAAAATACCCAAAATTAGTATTATTCCACAGAATGTGTAGCTTTTTGTTTTTGTTTTGTTTTTTGGTGGGGATGGGGGGGGGGGGTAATCAAAATTAGGGATGCCAAACATAAGGCCCACGGGCCAGAATCAGCCAGGGAAAGACTCCAATCCAAGCAACTGGAAAGCTTTTGGAAAATGTCAAAGAGATTGAACTTAACTGTATTATAGTTTAACAGCTTTTCCTATTGATGCAGATGTCCCCCATCGCCATGCATTGCCGTAGTAGTTAAATATTAGATAAAATAGCAGAAAGGGTTTTTACCCTTTTTTACTCTCTGCTATATTTATTATGTTTGAGACACCCAGGATATAAAATAAGTTTGGCATTCCTGATGTAGATGGTTTAATGTTTCTGAGACTTAAATAGTCACTGCAAATAGGTTCAGTGTCTAGATGAAAGATAGACACCAGTAAGTTCTTTTAAAAGAACATGGTTTTAAAATAAATTTGGAAACAACTTTATGATGTACATATTATTGATACACATGTCCACATACGTGTAGTTGATGTTTCTTAGATGACAAAGAAAAACGACTTGCAAGACACATTCGTTTCAAATTTCCTACAAGAGTCTGTTGGATATTTCCATTTGACAAACTATGTTTTAATTAGAGTTGATGAATATTTTGATGCTGTGAGACACATTTATGGCCAATGTGTGATTAGGGTCTAATTTTATACACATGCAGTTTCTCTGTGAAACACAGGACGCGAGAAACCTGCACCAGCAATAATTTTAACATCGTTTCCGGAAGAAAGAAGGAAGTGACGGGACGCTCTTGAAGGCAGCACATAACAATTCGGTGAGCGTAGACAACGAGTGAGTGCTTGATAGTTGGCACGCTATGGTGTAATTGTAAGGTATACTGATACGTTTTACATTTTCAAAGTTGGAGTGGAAGAAGCTTTTTTTTCTTGTTCTGTATATTTCATGATATTTAAATGAGGTTTGTGAAGGAATTTCAATTGCTGTAAAAAAGGCCATAACAAGGAAATCTGTAGTTAAGCTAACACAGAAGTTTCACACTGTGCACAGGGACTTATTCACACAGTAAACTGTGAATTATCTGTATATAACATGAAGCATATTCGTGATGATATGTTACCATAGTTATGAACTTTGTCTCCATCTAGTGTGCAAACATATTGACTACAGATTGAAAACTGTGCTTTTTATTAATTTCACTATAGACACACAAACACACACACAAACATAGTTTTGGATATAATAGCATTTATTGTCTATAACTTTGCAAACAAGTTAAGTTAAAGCCTATCAGAATACAAACACGAGCAGTTATCCAATAAAATTTCAAAGGTCATTAAAAGCTATTTATATAGCCGGTTCAATAGCCCCACTTTGTACAGAGATATGGAAAGAAAACAGAGTCCAGACAGATTTCTAGTGTGGCAAATTAGGTTCAAAGTAGCAAAGTATTAATAAAAAATATAGTTTTAGCAGTACATTTGCTCTGTTTGATCATATGCTTTTCATTTCAGCTTTGCATTGCTATTGTCTCTTTACATTTTAGCTACAGCGACAACAGTATCTTGGTGCAATACGTACATATTCTTTGTTCTATCTTAACTGCATTATGCTATTGTAGTTTGTATATACTGTAAGCGTTATAGTGAAATTACTGTAAACACAATTTGGAATGTCAGTAAAATAAATTGATTTTTGCATCAGTCTCAAACAGTCAGAAATTTTAGTTGACGGCACTGGTGATTATCATTTTGTAAAGTACACACACAAGTAAATTAGTCAATAGTGAAAAACTGCAAAATGAGTTTTAGAGATTTTGGTAAGCAAAAGTCAAACATTCTGCATCTTGAGCAAGGATATTTGCTAAGGCCTTGCTACAATTTGAAGTAAGGACACAGTTATACACATTGTTAGTATCTTCAACAGACTGTCAGCGTGAATTACAGGAATGCATATTTCTTTTGTAGGTCAGCATCATAGCACAGCACATCACCATCATGTTGTAATGCCTGAACACTGACAGATTGTTCTCTGTGATCGGTAAGTTAAACATGCTAACTTCCTTTCCCAGTTTCCAGCATGTTTTCATTCACTTGTCTCCTCTGACATTCAGGTCTAGGCAAAGAGAAATAGTATCTTTACACATGAATTATTTCCAGTTGCCTCACTTCTCAGCATCGTCAAAGAACCTCATTTTCTCAGAGTGCACAGAGTCTCTCAGTCGCTGTATAGATGACGCTGTCTCACCAGAGATGGGCTCAGAAGAGTCAAATACATGAGTAATTTGTTTGGTTATAACAATTGTCTCTCTGCTTTCACTTCTTTCAGTTGAGGTTTTCGTCACTAAGTGCCTCTCAAACACCGCTCTGTTGCCACTGTCTGAGCCTTCCACAGTCCATGATGTAGTTTCATTAGCTTCTGATTTTAAGGGAAGGCCTTCAGCTAATTCAGCTTCAATATCAGTTAGTAACTGGGCATGCTGTGCTTCTGGGGTTGCTTGTATATTTGTTGTAATGACGTGTAGTTTTCCCGATTCCAATCTGCACGTGTCTTCTGATGACGATGATATTCCAGAGGACAGAATAGTGATTTTCTCCGGTAAGTTAGGCTGAACTGAGATCAGTTCAGTCCTCGTGGCCGAAGTAAAGATGTTACTGTGTGTCTCTTCAAGCTCAGTAGCAACATTTGGATCAGAATATTTGACAGTTACCTTTGTTGGGGAAGATATGGATGGGCCAACATGCTCACTTGTGACTGCAGAACTTATATCAGCGAAGGCATCCGATGATTGGACAGAAAAGGTGGGGCTAATTTCCTCGTCCCCCATTCCCCCTACTGGACTCTTTTCATCCTTTTGTTCACATTTCTCAGGAGCACTGGGGGCTTCTGAAGGGGAAGACAGGCCAAACTTAGGAAATTTAAACCAACCTGTCCTCTCGGGACTCTTGGAAATATCTTGTATGGTACTTGCTCCTTTTTCCTTTGCTTCTAATTGCTTTCCAGCATGTTCGCCTATTTCTTGAACTTCTTTTGAGACTACAAGATTTTCTTCAACTTGGTCTGCTTTTGGAACATCAAATTCAACATCAATAGTCTTTAGGATCTCACCAAATGATGTCAGAATCATTTTTGGTGATTTACTTTCTCCTTTTGTTTCAACTTCCATTTCCAGTTGAGCTTCTTTATCTTCTATTTCAGCAGGAAGCTGTTCCTCTTCAGGTTTAGACTTTGAGAAGCTAAGCCTGGGCATTTTAAAAGATGGTAGTTTGAATTTACTTGGTGATGGAAGACCCACAACATCAGTCTCAGTCTTGGGTGTTTCGGATTCTGATATTATACCTTTGGAATAATCCATTTTAATATTAACAATCGAATCTTTGTCGGTGACAGAAATATCCTCCTTAGGTTTAGATCCATGAATGTCAATTACTTTTCCTGTTTTGGGTGCTTCCATGGTAACGTCAAAGGAAGCACTGCTAAATTTTGGCATTTTCAGTGGTGAAATTTTTTCTTTTAAAGGGGATCCTTCAGCATCTTTTGATTTTGCTTTTGTCTCAGAAGACTTGATTCCCAAACTAGATGAAGATTGTTTGACTTCTTCTGAGATTTTGACCTCTGCTTTTATTTCTGGCCGTTTGCTGTCAACATTGTTTATTGATGATTTTAAATCCACTTCAGGTCCTTTTGGTTTTGTTTGTACAATGCCTAAATTTGGGAACTTAAATGGGCTTCCTTGCCCAGCTTCTTTCTCAGGAGCTTTAATTTCCATTTCAGGTTGTTTAACTTTTATTTCTCCCTCTGAAACAGAAACATCAGCTTGTGGAAGCTCATCACTTAACTCCGATTCTTTAATACTTGACTTTGAAAAAGAAAATCTCGGAAGTGAAAATTTAGGTTTTTTCAAGTTTGTTTCAGTTTCTTCAGCAGGTGGTTCTTCCATTGAAGGTCCTTTGATTTCAGCTTCTGCTAGACAGACTTCTGTTTTGCTTGATATAATCTCAGCTTTGGGTGTTTCAATTTTGACATCAATAGCTGGGGCCTTATCGGCTGTCCTTGAAAAGGAAAATTTTGGAAATGTCCAACTTGGTCGTTTTGACTTGACTTCGGCCTCAATTGTAGGTGTTTCCGGTAATGAAGTAGAACCCTCAGTTTCTTTGCCTTCAATATGGAGTAGTTTGATGTCAGCTGTTACCTCTGGTAAGGAAATATCAACATCTTTCTTTGATAAACTTAAATCTGTTTCAGGACTTTTAACTTTGGTCATTGAGATGGCCAGATTTGGCATTTTAAACTTGCTTCCAGATATCTCACCTCCTTTAGCTTTCACATCTACAGCTAAACCTTCAGAGTCAATGCCGGGTGCTGCATCAATTTTAATTCCTTTATTCACATCACTTACTTCCATACTGAACTCATTGTCAGGTTGTTTGACTATATCACCTTGCAGAAAAATAACATCAGTTTTTGGGAGACTGATATCGACTTCAGGGTCTTTTACACTTTGCTTGGAAAATGAAAATTTTGGCAATGAAAATCTTGGCTTTTTCAATTTAGCCTCAAGGTTTGTATCGGTTCCCCCCTCTATGATAATATGTGAGGATTCTTTAAGGTCGGTATCTGGAAGATGTACATCTGTTTTGACTTCTGGTAGTATGACATCAACTCCGGGAACATCAATGCTGATGTCTTCCTCAGGGGCCTTACCAGCTTTGTCAGCTTTGGCTTTTGGAACTGTAACATCTACATCTTTCTTCGATAAGCTTAAATCAATGTCAGGCCCTTTTGTTTGAGGGAAAGACAATCCAAGACTTGGCAGTTTGAACTTACTTCCTTTTACTTCATGTTCATATCCACTGGTTTTCAAGGAGATTGAAGGTTCTTTTAATTCAGTGCTGGGTACTGCAACGCCAACTTCAAGAACCTCTTCAGGAATCTCAATATCAGCACCATCTATTTTCATACCTTTGTCCATATCCGGTGCCTCTGCTGTTGAACTTGTGACACCAACTCCAAATTTTGGAATTTGGAATGTTGGCATCTTAAACTTTGATGGTGATCCTTTCTTTCCCTTTGTTTCAATCTTTATCTCAGGAGGTTCAATTCCAACTTCAACAGAAGGTTTTTCAATTTCAACATCAGGGAGCTTGACTTCAGCTTTGGCTTCTGGAAGTGTAACATCTACATCTTTCTTTGATAAACTTAAATCAATGTCAGGCCCTTTTGTTTGAGGGACAGACAATCCAAGACTTGGCAGTTTGAACTTACTTCCTTTTCCTTCATGTTCAGCTCCTGCAGTTTTCAGGGTGAGTGAAGGTTCTTTGAATTCAGTGCTGGGTGCTGCAATGTTGACTTCAAGAACCTCCTCAGGGATACTAATATCACCACCATCTACTTTAACATCTGTGTCCAAATCAGGTACTTTTGCTGTGGCACTTGGGATACCAATGCCAAATTTGGGTAATTTGAATGTAGGCATCTTAAATTTTGATGGTGATCCTTTTTTATCTTTTGTCTCAACTTTGAACTCAGGAGCTTCAATTTCCACTTCAACAGAAGGTTTCTCTACTTCAACATCAGGGAGTTTGATTTCAGCTTTAGCTTCTGGAAGTGTAACATCTACGTCTGTCTTCGATAAGCTTAAATCAATGTCAGGCCCTTTGGTTTGAGGGACAGACAATCCAAGACTTGGCAGTTTGAACTTACTTCCTTTTCCTTCATGTTCAGATCCACTGGTCTTCAAGGAGATTGAAGGTTCTTTTAATTCAGTGCTGGGTGCTGCAATGTTAACTTCAAGAACCTCTTCAGGAATCTCAATATCAACACCATCTATTTTCATACCATTCCTCATATCCGGTGCCTCTGCTGTTGAACTTGTGACACCAACTCCAAATTTTGGCAGTTGGAATGTTGGCATCTTAAACTTTGATGGTGATCCTTTCTTTCCCTTTGTTTCAATCTTTATCTCAGGAGGTTCAATTCCAACTTCAACAGAAGGTTTTTCAATTTCAACATCAGGGAGTTTGACTTCAGCTTTGGCTTCTGGAAGTGTAACATCTACATCTTTCTTTGATAAACTTAAATCGATATCTGGTCCTTTGGCTTGAGGGACAGACAATCCAAGACTTGGCAGTTTGAACTTACTTCCTTTGCCTTCATGTTCAGCTCCTGCAGTTTTCAGGGTGAGTGAAGGTTCTTTGAATTCAGTGCTGGGTGCTGCTATGTTAACTTCAAGAACCTCTTCAGGGATACTAATATCACCACCATCTACTTTAACATCCGTGTCCAAATCAGGTACTTTTGCTGTACCACTTGGGATACCAATGCCAAATCTGGGTAATTTGAATGTAGGCATCTTAAATTTTGATGGTGATCCTTTTTTATCTTTTGTCTCAACTTTGAACTCAGGAGCTTCAATTTCCACTTCAACAGAAGGTTTCTCTACTTCAACATCAGGGAGTTTGACTTCAGCTTTGGCTTCTGGAAGTGTAACATGCACATCTTTCTTCGATAAGCTTAAATCAATGTCAGGCCCTTTGGTTTTTAGGACAGACAATCCAAGACTTGGCAGTGTGAACTTACTTCCTTTTCCTTCATGTTCAGATCCACTGGTTTTCAAGGAGATTGAAGGTTCTTTTAATTCAGTGCTGGGTGCTGCAACGCCAACTTCAAGAACCTCTTCAGGAATCTTAATATCAGCACCATCTATTTTTATGCCTTTGTCCATATCCGGTACCTCTGCTGTTGCATTTGTGACACCCACTCCAAATTTTGGAATTTGGAATGTTGGCATCTTAAACTTTGATGGTGATCCTTTCTTTCCCTTTGTTTCTGTCTTTATCTCAGGAGCTTCAATTTCCACTTCAACACAAGGTTTTTCAATTTCAACATCACGGAGTTTGACTTCAGCTTTGGCTTCTGGAAGTGTAACATCAACATCTTTCTTCGATAAACTTAAATCGATATCTGGTCCTTTGGCTTGAGGGACAGACAATCCAAGACTTGGCAGTTTGAACTTACTTCCTTTTCCTTCATGTTCAGCTCCTGCAGTTTTCAGGGTGAGTGAAGGTTCTTTGAATTCAGTGCTGGGTGCTGCTATGTTGACTTCAAGAACCTCTTCAGGGATACTAATATCACCACCATCTACTTTAACATCTGTGTCCAAATCAGGTACTTTTGCTGTACCACTTGGGATACCAATGCCAAATCTGGGTAATTTGAATGTAGGCATCTTAAATTTTGATGGTGATCCTTTTTTATCTTTTGTCTCAACTTTGAACTCAGGAGCTTCAATTTCAACAGAAGGTTTCTCTACTTCAACATCAGGGAGTTTGACTTCAGCTTTAGCTTCTGGAAGTGCAGCATCTACATCTTTCTTCGTTAAGCTTAAATCAATGTCAGGCCCTTTGGTTTTTGCGACAGACAATCCAAGACTTGGCAGTTTGAACTTACTTCCTTTTCCTTCATGTTCAGATCCACTGGTTTTCAAGGAGATTGAAGGTTCTTTTAATTCAGTGCTGGGTGCTGCAACGCCAACTTCAAGAACCTCTTCAGGAATCTCAATATCAGCACCATCTATTTTTATGCCTTTGTCCATATCCGGTACCTCTGCTGTTGCACTTGTGACACCCACTCCAAATTTTGGAATTTGGAATGTTGGCATCTTAAACTTTGATGGTGATCCTTTCTTTCCCTTTGTTTCAATCTTTATCTCAGGAGCTTCAATTTCCACTTCAACAGAAGGTTTTTCAATTTCAACATCACGGAGTTTGACTTCAGCTTTGGCTTCTGGAAGTGTAACATCAACATCTTTCTTTGATAAACTTAAATTGATATCTGGTCCTTTGGCTTGAGGGACAGACAATCCAAGACTTGGCAGTTTGAACTTACTTCCTTTTCCTTCATGTTCAGCTCCTGTAGTTTTCAGGGTGAGTGAAGGTTCTTTGAATTCAGTGCTGGGTGCTGCTATGTTAACTTTAAGAACCTCTTCAGGGATACTCATATCACCACCATCTACTTTAACATCCGTGTCCAAATCAGGTACTTTTGCTGTGGCACTTGGGATACCAATGCCAAATCTAGGTAATTTGAATGTAGGCATCTTAAACTTTGATGGTGATCCTTTTTTATCTTTTGTCTCAACTTTGAACTCAGGAGCTTCAATTTCCACTTCAACAGAAGGTTTCTCTACTTCAACATCAGGGAGTTTGACTTCAGCTTTAGCTTCTGGAAGTGCAGCATCTACATCTTTCTTCGTTAAGCTTAAATCAATGTCAGGCCCTTTGGTTTTTGCGACAGACAATCCAAGACTTGGCAGTGTGAACTTACTTCCTTTTCCTTCATGTTCAGATCCACTGGTTTTCAAGGAGATTGAAGGTTCTTTTAATTCAGTGCTGGGTGCTGCAACGCCAACTTCAAGAACCTCTTCAGGAATCTTAATATCAGCACCATCTATTTTTATGCCTTTGTCCATATCCGGTACCTCTGCTGTTGCACTTGTGACACCCACTCCAAATTTTGGAATTTGGAATGTTGGCATCTTAAACTTTGATGGTGATCCTTTCTTTCCCTTTGTTTCAATCTTTATCTCAGGAGCTTCAATTTCCACTTCAACAGAAGGTTTCTCTACTTCAACATCAGGGAGTTTGACTTCAGCTTTAGCTTCTGGAAGTGCAGCATCTACATCTTTCTTTGATAAGCTTAAATCAATGTCAGGCCCTTTGGTTTGAGGGACAGACAATCCAAGACTTGGCAGTTTGAACTTACTTCCTTTTCCTTCATGTTCAGATCCACTGGTTTTCAAGGAGATTGAAGGTTCTTTTAATTCAGTGCTGGGTGCTGCAATGTTAACTTCAAGAACCTCTTCAGGAATCTCAATATCAGCACCATCTATTTTTATGCCTTTCTCCATATCCGGTACCTCTGCTGTTGCACTTGTGACACCCACTCCAAATTTTGGCAATTGGAATGTTGGCATCTTAAACTTTGATGGTGATCCTTTCTTTCCCTTTGTTTCAATCTTTATCTCAGGAGCTTCAATTTCCACTTCAACAGAAGGTTTTTCAACTTCAACATCAGGGAGCTTGACTTCAGCTTTGGCTTCTGGAAGTGTAATATCTACATCTTTCTTTGATAAACTTAAATCGATATCTGGTCCTTTGGCTTGAGGGACAGACAATCCAAGACCTGGCAGTTTGAACTTACTTCCTTTTCCTTCATGTTCAGCTCCTGTAGTTTTCAGGGTGAGTGAAGGTTCTTTGAATTCAGTGCTGGGTGCTGCTATGTTAACTTCAAGAACCTCTTTAGGTATACTAATATCAGCTCCTTCTACTTTAACATCTGTGTCCAAATCAGGTACTTTTGCTGTACCACTTGGGATACCAATGCCAAATCTGGGTAATTTGAATGTAGGCATCTTAAATTTTGATGGTGATCCTTTTTTATCTTTTGTCTCAACTTTGAACTCAGGAGCTTCAATTTCCACTTCAACAGAAGGTTTCTCTACTTCAACATCAGGGAGTTTGATTTCAGCTTTAGCTTCTGGAAGTGTAACATGCACGTCTTTCTTCGATAAGCTTAAATCAATGTCAGGCCCTTTGGTTTTTGGGACAGACAATCCAAGACTTGGCAGTGTGAACTTACTTCCTTTTCCTTCATGTTCATATCCACTGGTTTTCAAGGAGATTGAAGGTTCTTTTAATTCAGTGCTGGGTGCTGCAACGCCAACTTCAAGAACCTCTTCAGGAATCTTAATATCAGCACCATCTATTTTTATGCCTTTGTCCATATCCGGTACCTCTGCTGTTGCACTTGTGACACCCACTCCAAATTTTGGAATTTGGAATGTTGGCATCTTAAACTTTGATGGTGATCCTTTCTTTCCCTTTGTTTCAATCTTTATCTCAGGAGCTTCAATTTCCACTTCAACAGAAGGTTTCTCTACTTCAACATCAGGGAGTTTGACTTCAGCTTTATCTTCTTGAAGTGTAACTTTTACGTCTTTCTTCGATAAGCTTAAATCAATGTCAGACCCTTTTGTTTTTGGGACAGACAATCCAAGACTTGGCAGTTTGAACTTACTTCCTTTTCCTTCATGTTCAGCTCCTGCAGTTTTCAGGGTGAGTGAAGGTTCTTTGAATTCAGTGCTGGGTGCTGCTATGTTAACTTCAAGAACCTCTTCAGGAATCTCAATATCAGCACCATCTATTTTTATGCCTTTCTCCATATCCGGTACCTCTGCTGTTGTACTTGTGATACCCACTCCAAATTTTGGCAGTTGGAATGTTGGCATCTTAAACTTTGATGGTGATCCTTTCTTTCCCTTTGTTTCAATCTTTATCTCAGGAGCTTCAATTTCCACTTCAACAGAAGATTTTTCAATTTCAACATCACGGAGTTTGACTTCAGCGTTGGCTTCTGGAAGTGTAACTTCTACGTCTTTCTCTGATAAACTTAAATCAATGTCAGGTCCCTTGGCTTGAGGGACAGACAATCCAAGACTTGGCAGTTTGAACTTACTTCCTTTGCCTTCATGTTCAGCTCCTGCAGTTTTCAGGGTGAGTGAAGGTTCTTTGAATTCAGTGCTGGGTGCTGCAATGTTGACTTCAAGAACCTCCTCAGGGATACTAATATCACCACCATCTACTTTAACATCTGTGTCCAAATCAGGTACTTTTGCTGTGGCACTTGGGATACCAATGCCAAATCTGGGTAATTTGAATGTAGGCATCTTAAATTTTGATGGTGATCCTTTTTTATCTTTTGTCTCAACTTTGAACTCAGGAGCTTCAATTTCCACTTCAACAGAAGGTTTCTCTACTTCAACATCACGGAGTTTGACTTCAGCGTTGGCTTCTGGAAGTGTAACTTCTACGTCTTTCTCTGATAAACTTAAATCAATGTCAGGTCCCTTGGCTTGAGGGACAGACAATCCAAGACTTGGCAGTTTGAACTTACTTCCTTTGCCTTCACGTTCAGCTCCTGTAGTTTTCAGGGTGAGTGAAGGTTCTTTGAATTCAGTGCTGGGTGCTGCTATGTTAACTTCAAGAACCTCTTCAGGGATACTAATATCACCACCATCTATTTTTATGCCTTTGTCCATATCCGGTACCTCTGCTGTTGCACTTGTGTCACGGGCACCAAATTTGGGTAATTTGAATGTTGGCATCTTAAACTTTGATGGTGATCCTTTTTTGTCTTTTGTCTCAACTTTGAACTCAGGAGCTTCAGTTTCCACTTCCATATCAGGGAGTGTGACTTTAGCTTTAGCTTCTGGAAGTGTAACATCTACATCTTTCTTTGATAAGCTTAAATCAGTGTCAGGTCCTTTTCTTTTTGGGACAGACAATCCAAGACTTGGCAGCTTGAACTTACTTCCTTTTCCATCATATTCAGATTCACTGGTTTCCAAGGAGATTGGAAGTTCTTTCAATTCAGTGCTGGGTGCTGCAATGTTAACTTCAAGAACCTCTTCAGGAATCTCAATATCAGCACCTTCTATTTTGATACCTTTCTCCATATCCGGTACCTCTGCTGTTGCACTTGTGATACCAATGCCAAATTTGGGTAATTGGAATGGAGGCATCTTAAACTTTGATGGTGATCCTTTCTTGTCTTTTGTCTCAACTTTGAACTCAGGAGCTTCAATTTCAGTTTCAACAGAAGGTTTCTCTACTTCAACATCATGGAGCTTGACTTCAGCTGTAGCTTCTGGAAGTGTAATATGTACGTCTTGCTTTGATGAGCTTAAATCAATGTCAGGCGCTTTGTCTTGATGGACAGAAAATCCAAGACTTGGCAGTTTGAACTTACTTCCTTTTACTTCATGTTCATATCCACTGGTTTTCAAGGAGATTGAAGGCTCTTTCAATTCAGTGCTGGGTGCTGCTATGTTAACTTCAAGAACCTCTTCGGGGATACTAATATCAGCACCATCTATTTTGATACATTTGTCCATATCCGGTACTTTTGCTGTTGCACTTGTGATACCAATGCCAAGTTTTGGTAAGTGGAATGTTGGCATCTTAACCTTTGATAGTGATTCTTTTTTTTCCTTAGTCTCAATTTTCATTTCAACCTCAGCAGAATTTTTTTCAACTTCAACATCAGGGAGTTTGACTTCAGCTTCTGGAAGAGTAATATCTATGCTTTTCTTTGAAGAATTTAAATCAAAGTCCGGTCCTTTTGTTTGAGGGACAGAAAATCCAAGACTTGGCAATTTGAACTTACTTCCTTTGCCTTCATGTTCTTTTAATTCAATGCTGGGTGCTGCTATGTTCACTTCAAGAACCTGTTCAGGGATACCAATATCAGCACCTTCTGTTTTGATACCTGTGTCCAAATCAGGTATTTCTGTTGTGGCACTTGGGATACCAACTCCAAATTTTGGTAGTTTGAATGTGGGCATCTTAAATTTTGAAAGTGAGTTCTCATTGTCCTTTGTCAGATCTTCAATATCAGGATCTTCGGTTTCCATTTGAGCAGAGGGTTTTTTACGTTCAGCATCAGTTTTGGCTTCTTCAAGTGTTTCATCTACATCTCTCTTCAATAAGTTAAAATCAACTTCTGGTCCTTTTACTTTTGGCATTGTTATTCCAAATTTTGGCAATTTGAACTTGCTTTCATGTACTTCAGTTTCATCTCCAGTCTTTTCCTGGGGAAAGAAAGCTTCTGCACTCCCAAGACTTACATTGATTTTAGTTTTAATTCCAGTCTGTGGTTTGACATCAACTGTTTTCACATCAATAGATGATCCCACAATATCAGTATTTGGTGTTGGAATGTTAACATTGACACCTTCAGTTGATTTCAGCTGTGTTTCACAAATTTCAATGTCTTTTAATTTATCATGTACTTCATGACTGGTGTTGGCCACAGGAGATCCAAATTTAGGTAGCTTGAACGTTGGCATCTTAAATTTTGATGGTGATTCGTCTACATACTTTTCTACAACTTTCATTTCAGGAGCTCTAATTTCGGCATCAGAGGGTTTCACCTTCCGTTTTGTTTCTGACAGTTTCATATCTTCATTTTTCTCTGATGCACTGAAGTCAAATTCAGACCCTTTTATTTTCGGCATTGCAATTCCTAACTTTGGCATCTTGAACTTGCCTCCTTGCCTATCAAAATCACCTTCTGCCCGAGGATGTTTTATTTCCTGGTCATATTTTTCTGCCTCCATTATTCGTTCTGCAATACAAACATCTACACTTCCAAGTGTAACGTCGGTCTCAGGCGGTGGTGTCACAGCTACACCTTTCTTTGATAGACTTGAATCCGTTTTTATTCCTTTCGCCCTTGGCATGGAGATACCAACATTTGGCACTTTAAACTTGCTACCCTTTCCCTCTCTTTCAAGAGTTTTTGTCTCAGCTTCATCAGTGTTTATAGGCTTATCTCCATCGGGCACATTTACACTGATGTATGTAGTAATAGCTCCAAATTGAGGCAATTTAACTGCATGCTCTTCAGTTTCTGCACTTTTTGCCAGGGAAATATCCACGTTTGTTTTTGACTCAAGATTTACATCAAAACCTGTAAGCCTAATGCCATTGTCCTTTTTGGCTGGTGAACCATCTACTGAGTCAATGTATTCAATGCTATCGAGTTCAGGAATCACAACCTCACATACAACTCCTTCACTCTGCCCCTTTTCTTTTTTAATTTCATCTTTTGATGTCGTTACTTCTCGGAGGAATTCAGCTTTTTCTCCTTTTGTTGTGTCCCCTTTTTGCTGAAAGATATTTTGTTTTGGCAAGACAATTCCAATATTAGGGATTCTTATGTCTGGCATTGCTATCCCAAAGCTAGGCACTGTCATCTTTGCCTTCTTTGATTTCTTATCTGATTCATATTCAGAGTTGATACCCTCTGTTCCTCGTGTTTCATCAGCCACATGTGCCTGAAGACTAGATACTTTCTCTAAACTTTCCTTTCCTGGTATTATAATATCTTCTCTTTTATAGGTCCCAGTTTTAATCTCTTTGCTGCTTTGTTTTTTCTTAGTTTCATGTTCCTTATAAGTTTTTACTGTTGTTTCAGTTAAAAGATCCTCTGAGGTTAATTGCCCGGTTGTGATCTGTGACAGCTTAACTGTAGTCTTGGAAATTTCTAGAGAAGAAGTTGTGTCAAACTTTGTAAGACTTGCTCCATGCTTTGTTTTGGTGTCTACCACTTTTGTAGGCGTTTTCACTGATATTCTTTGAGCATTTGCATCTATCACAGTAATTTCTTCTGGAATAGGCATGCCAGATGTATCAACTTTAGGCAGCTTATAGCCAGGCAATTTAGAAACTGCCTCTTTCACACTGTCAACATCAATTGACAGTTGCACAGTTTCCGCTTGAAATTCTCCATTCTGTCCTGTATAATTTACCTTAGGTTCTTTAATTCTTTTTGCTCTCGTCTTCACAGACTTATCCTCCATACCTGGTATCTCAATCTCTTCCCGTTTGGGAAGTTGGGTTCTGAAATCACTGCTTTTTGCCAGTCTCTTATAAGGATCATCTGTGATTTCCTCAGCACCAACGTCACCCAAACTGAGTTTCGTCAGTTTGACAGTTTCCCCTGTTCTTCTGTCTTCGTGTTTTTCTTGGATTTCTTTGCCTTTCTGCCTTTTTGCTTCACTTTTCTGTGGATTTTTTTGTGAAACTGCAACATCAGATAAATCATGTTCCACCTTAGCATAAAGACGAGGATCTTCTGTGTGTGACTCAAAGTTTGGGATTAAGTCAGATTTTTCATTTTCAGGATGATCAGCTAAGTCAAAACTTGCCCCTAGTGTTTTTAGCCTTTTTGGTGACGATTTTGCTTTTGCTTCTTTCTTGTGTGATTTATCCTTCCCCAGAATTTTCATTTTTAATTCAGACCTTTCTTTCTTCTTTTTTTTCCCCTCAGGGGACTTGATAAGAGAGGGGCTTTCTTGATCTGCTAGAGCCACAGTTAAATCTGCTGTTTTCAAAGTGCTATCTATACTGATAAGTTCCACCTTATGTTGAATAGGTTGAGCTTCACGGACCGTTAGATTGGTTTCTTCAAGTTGCACATCTTTCATTACTTTCAGATCTTTTTTCACATAGGCTTCAGGCATTTCTCCTGAGGGGCTTTCAAGGCACTCAGGTGAAAGCATATCAGATTCTTGTGTGTGGTGAGTGTCACCACTGATCTGTCCAGTTTGCACATCTGTGTCCTGCTCCTCAGATGAACTTATCCGGCCTCTCTTTGTCAGACCAGGTAGTTTTATTTTATGCTTTTTCTTGTATTTGAGAGCATCCTGAGTTTTTATTGGTGACTCTGTGTCGCTTGTTGTTGGGCTGAGTTCAAGCTTTCTTTGTTCCTCAGCCTCTGAGGAACTGTGAGACCTTGTAAAACGTGATTTTCGCCCTTTTCCAAAGGATGAAAACTTGGGCCACGAAATGCGAGCTTCTCCGCGTCTTTTAGTTTTTCCTTGTTCTCTCATCTGTGGAGTGTGGAGGTCTTCTTCCTGTTAAGAAGCATAAAAATTAAAGGTAAGTCGTTACTAACAAATAAAAATAACTAACAAAGAGTTTGAGCAGACAACTTTGAGAATAGTTACAGGTATAACGTCAGATTCGATGGCTGGTTCGGTCTCTGTGATCTCTGGCTTGCGCTTCAAGCAAAGCTTCAGTTTATATGCCTGAGCATGCTCCAGAATCTGAATGGCATCCTCATATGACATGTTGTCAAAATACACAGTGGCACTCAAAATCTGATCACCTGTGTAGACAAGACAAAATATTTCAAAAGGACTTTGATGAGCAGACTTTTAAGTCCCATTTTTAGTTGATAAAAATTGAAGTGTTCAATAAAAAAATCAAATAAAGAATAACATTAACATTTGCTTGTGTTCAACGTACAGTGCTAAAAAAATTATAGTAACACTTTGAAAACACATAAGATCTCAATGGGAGGAAAAAAATCATGCTGGATATCGACGCTGATAAGAACTGGGTAATGTGTTAGGAATGAATGGCCTCATCATTTGATTGAAATAAAAATTATCAACTTACAAGGGGCTGAATTCAAAAAGCAGACTAGTCCATTTTGCCAAAATTTCATTGCAGCAGCTCAAAATGACAGCCAGTTGTAGTTGGGTGTCATTTTGTGCTTGAATTCATGCATGACAAATTCAGGCAATGCTTCCAGTGAGACAACAGATGGTGTCCTGGGGGATCTCCTTCCAAATCTGGACCAAGGCATTACCAGGTTCCTACAACGGGGTAGCATTGTATGGACCGAAACATAACATCCCAGAGGTGTTCTGTTGAATTTAGGTCAGATGAGTGTAGGAACCAGTCAATGGTATCAATTCATTCATCCTCCAGGTACCATTGCCTACAAGGAGGAACCCAGGATCTCGGTTGCCTCAACCTGTAAAACATTCCTGTTTTGTCGCACCATTGCCCTTCTAGTGTACCTGTTGTTGATTTCATTAGCACCAAAGCAGCTGAAACTGATTAGCAAGCCCCTCTGCTACATATCTGACCACGTCAGTATCCCAGCAGTTTGACTGACTTGATGTTTTACTCTTATTAAAAGTGTTCCTTTAATTTTTTGAGCAGTGTAATTGTCAATTGAATATTGCAAATTAAAAATTCTACAATAGCATAACATAAAATCAAGTAGAATACAGAATGTAATAATACATAGTAATGTAATGTAATAATATAGAGACTTTAAACCTATAATAATTTTAATGAGACAAATTTTTAGCCGCAGGTTTACCTTCTTTCAGTTTTAGATTTTTGGAGGCTGGTGACTCTGGCACTACTTCCTTAATGAAAATCCCTTCTTTTCCCCCTCCACCATAAATGAGACCCTCTGCACATCCATCTTTGGCCGTTTTCACTATCACCTCAGATTCAGGGCTCTCAGCTTCCTGCCAGTGCAAAAAAAGGACAGTCATTTTACCTTTAGCACTGATTTTTTTTTTCTGCAGTTGCATAGCTTGAAAGGATTTACAAATGCAGTACACAGAGGAAAAGCTAGAAATGTCTCACCTTGAGTTTACTCATCTTTGGAGTAGAGCGCTTTTCAAACATGGACCCAAGCCCAGACTTTTTAGCTTTCTTTCCAGTCCCACTTTTGTGGCGTGGGTCATGCTCTGCTTCACACTAAAAGGAGTTTAAGAGGAGCAAAGGGGTTTAAAAAGTAATCTTATAATACTCAGATCAGGAGGGTACATTCATTTATACAGGGGAGTAGCCAAGTTATTGCAATATTATACAATGCAGAGCTCATCTTGGACCACACATTAGCACACAAATCTGTAAAGAGAAATAAGTAATAGAAAGTAAGTAATAGAACAACTAATAAAAACACAATGTTATCTTTCACAGTTTCTACATTTTCATGTGGATGCTGTCCAGAAACAGTCTTCTTCAGTTTCACCTTTTTTTTTTGTCATTTCAGGACATGCAGCCGTGTGAGTATAACTGAGTCGAATACACAAACTTCTTTCTTTCAGTCACAAGTTTGTTTTTCTAACTTCATTTATTTTTTGGCCTGAAAAATAGACCGTTGACTTACACGCAGACTATTCAATAACTGTGAGTTTACATGCAGTGAAGTAGCAGCGTTATAATTTCCCAGCTGAGGTGAAGAATTAAAAGAAAGCCAGTTATTTCTGCCAGAGAAGCCTGATTTTTTTGGACATGGTTGTATTGTAAACAATGTTCTGTTCTATTGTCTTAACTGGATTTTCAAGACTAAACAAGCTAAAAGTTTGGGGGGGGGGGGGGCTGAGCTTGGTTCATGCCAAGTGCTTACTCATATGGGATCGAGTGATGTTGTAGGACCTTAAAACATGAAGCGCACACGTAACTTAAAATATGTGTGGTGTTTCTCTGTACCTCTTTATCACTGTCACTGTATTTTTCAGTCTCAGGATACTCCTCAACTGGAGATGACCCTTGTGGGCGTGGTCTCTCACTCTCTGCGAACTGAGATGGCTCATCACACATCTGCATGGACATAAGGTCAGTAAACATGAAAACAAACCTGTTTTCATCATCACCCCTAAGAAATTTCATATCATTTCATTTGGATATTATCAAGCCTAGAAAGCATCTATTTTCTTGAGCTGCATATAAAATGTTTTCTTATTAAAACTCATGCAGCTGCACCTGCAGCATAAACAACAAAAAAAAAAGATATGGAGGAAAATTGGATCCCAGATAGTGCGATAGCACCTTGTTTAGCCAAAAGCATCACTGACTGGGTGTTTAGCTATTTGGCATTTAAAAACTGTCACATTATTGGTGTGTTTCCTGAGATGGCAGCGTTGGCTAGTCTGTCAGGCCAACACTTTGAGCAAAATACTGTGTGCATGTGTACTTTGTGTGTGTGTGTGTGTGTGTGTGTGTGTGTGTGTGTGTGTGTGTGTGTGTGTGTGTGTGTGTGTGTGTGTGTGTGTGTGTGTGTGTGTGAGAATGAAGTGTAGATTCTCATTTTCATCATCCATCATCCAAACCAGAATTAACCAAAAGTTGTTGTTTTTCAGCTGCTAGCCCATGATCGGTGACAGCCTTGTTTATATTAGACTGATGTGATCATTTTTCAGTGCAGCACAAATATTAGTCAGCCAATCTGTATAAATACTATACACTGATTTGTACAAATTTCTTCTCTGATAAAAAGTGTAAGTTGTAATGGGTTGTTGTTATTTGCCTATCTGTGCAAAGTCTCCATTAGCACTAAGTCTTGTCTCTATTTGCTTTGCTGTAAAGTTAAAATAACTGTTGTTCAGTATTTATTAGCTCAGACTCCAACATCAACATCATAATCTATCAATCAAACATGGTGGATCCAGTTTTAAGGCACAGGAATATGTGACCGCCTTCAAACAGAAACTGAACTGTTGATCACTTTGGTGATCTAGACGCGTTACTTCATACAGTCTGTTGTCACTGTATAATACAAAATCCTAAAAACATATGACAACGTTGAGAACGTACAGTAGATTTCCTTCTATGGAATGAAACATTTCAGCTGTTTGTTGGTGAAAATGTGCTAAATATGGAAAAGGGGGATTAAAATGAAAAGAAAAATATAAAAACAGGACAAAAACAGTAAGGACATAATACACACATCTGTAAATGTAAAATTTTATAGTCTGAAGTATATGAACTATTGATTTAACAGCTTTAATGTTATTATTCCACAGTGTTGATGACCCAGTAGGACCACCTACTCCCTTGTCACTCATTCACAGTGACACATTTACTTACACAATATAATGCCCTCATGTTATGTTATGTTATGTTATGTTATGTTATGTTATGTTATGTTGTGACAGTTTTTCCCTCCGGTTTCAAAAATTTGAAGGAATACTGACACATGGAAAGATGTCGGTATTCATGTTGAAAAAATCAACATCATTATATAAAGCTGCACTAAAGTGGACAATATCACCAGCTGCAGATGGCTCAAATTAATAATGAATGAAATGAAGTCACAGCACAAAACTTACAGTAACTAACAAAGAAATGAAATGAAGAAAAAACAAGCATGTCACTTTGTGTCACAGTAAATTCACTTACTGAGTCCTCTGTGGCAGGCTCTGGGCCTTGCAACCGTCGCCCAGGTCCTGTTCAGAAAAAAAAAAACCCACAACAACATAGTATCTGATATGACATCTGTGTATTGCAATACTTTAAACGTAAACTGTTGACCTCTAATGCTTCATTTTCTGCATGCACAAGTTTATTGCGTAAATATTTTGCATATTAACCCCTAAATAAATAGAAAATCGCATTAAGTGATTTTAGTCCTGTCACACAGCAGCTAAACAAAGTCTGTCCTGTTACTACAAAACCTCAAATATGTCATGCAAAAAGGCACCTGGCAAAAAAATCACACTCCTCCGTTTACAAAAACAGCAAATAAAATGCACTGAACACGATTCATAATATTGAAATTTATTTAATTGTAGCAGATTATACAGTAATGTGCAAAAGTCTTGAGCCACCTTTCATTTCTTTACATTTTGATAGGAACATGTGAAATAGCTGCAGAGATCCATTGAAACTTGTATAAACATATATTGGAAATACAGTATAAAAGGAAAAAACAGATGTGTGTACAATCCTAATGCATATGAATATTTGGGATGACCACCTTTACTCTTAAACATAGCTTGAAATATCCTCTGACAGGTGTCAGAAAAACATGATGTGTTTTTGTAACAAAGTGCCTAAAGAACTGATTCTTTGCTAAGTATCAAGACACTGGTTCATCTCTTGAGTTGGGTCCCTTTTCATAATTGAATAAGTCATAGGTCAGTGTTAAGTGGCTTTAAAAGACATGTTAAAAGACAATTAAAAGACACGCCCCTGAAAATGTTCAGATATAAAAACATAAAAATGAAAAATATAAAAAAATAGGGATGATTCAAGAGGGATCACTGTCCTTTGTCCTCTGTCCTCTATTCGTATGAAAACGACACCATGTAAAAGTAGCTCACACTTGTGTTTTATAATCCTTTTGTTGTATGAATAAAAAAAAATACAGAAATGATTTGCACAAAGACAAAGCATAAGACTTCCACCCAGTCTGACCCCTGGCAGTTGTTTTGAGGCTCGGAGACTCTGGAGCCGATGATTAGACTATTTAGAGTTCTTCCTGGCAATAATTCCCTCCAGGGAGCTGCTGCCTCTGTTAAGTGATCCACTGTATTGACCCACAGATTGGACTTTGCAACCTCTCAGCTTAGCCCATCAAGGCTGCCAAAAAGGGAAAGTCTGACTCCAAATTAATCAAGTTACCAGATTATAATTATTACCTGCTCTATTCAAGTTAATTCCTTTTTAAATAAACCATTCGTTAACGTTATTTTGAGAGTTCCTTTGTTTCAGGGATGTTGTACATTTAAAACAAGGCTTGTCGAGTGGAGAATTACACAGGCATACAGTATGATTTCTGTAGTTTTATAGTATTGTTGACTAAAAAATATAAGTACTGATAAAAAAAAAGTACTGTCAGTAGAACTTAAAGTTGAATAAATTAATGCTACATGGACAAACAAATCATTTTCATTGCAGGAATAACGCTGGTCTAGGTGCTTTAGGTGTTTTATTTGGGCATAGCTGATATGTTGCAGGACAAAACCTCAAAAAACACTAAACTGTGGCTAAATTTGGAGCTCAAAAAACCATAATGAAAGTGTCAACTTCATTAGTGCAAACACCGCATCGTAATTTACAAGCAAAAGTCTTATTTGAAGCAAAAACAAATTATTGTAGTAAGTTTTCTTTTAAAGCCATCAATGAAAAACAGAATGACTTAAAATAACAGAAATATGTGCAACATTTGGCCTGTGTATATGGTAGATCCATATAGTTTCTCAACTCACCATCACACTGACACCCCACCCGCTGCATTACAGTAATGTATGTCATGTGAAGAGCTCTCACAGCCTGTGTAAGTGCATTAGAAGAAAGTTCGGGCAAGAGAGTGATGGTTTAAAAACCTCTTACTGCATCAGGATGTGTTGCTGCCTCAAGGTTAAGCCTTCAAGACAGTTTAAGAGCAATGAAAAGACAATCCAGCTCAGCTTTTTTTCACGTCTGATAAAGTCATTGTGGATTCATGTGATTAGAAATAGCATAAGAGGACATTTATCAACATATATCTATTCATCTCAAAAGATTTTCTCTGTGAACTCAGTGAGTGAGCACAACACAGTCTAGACATGTTAAAAAACATAAAAATGTGAGAGTCCTTACAGCCGCCTACACCATTACCTGAAATAGCGAGTGAAAGAGAAGAATCCTTCTCATGCACTCATCAACATCCTTCTCTTTCAGACCAGGTCTGACTGGCAAAAATAGTAAAGATTTTCCCATGATGTTACAGCAAGCAGCTGACCTACCTTAAGCTGCTGTTTGCTGAACTCCTGAACGTAAACTGTGTCAGTAAGAAAAGCTCCAAACTGCTCTTAACCATTCCTGGTGTGAGTGTGGCTGCTGAAGTGGATAAAATGATTTCTTCAGCCTAAGACGGACAAAGGAGGCGGGACACTTTAAGGTCGCAGTCACACCTTTCCTCAAGTTGTGTCACTCTATATTGTTTTCCAAGAACCCCCAAGACAACTTTGGTTCAGAGATTTAACTCTTTGCATGTTACTCAGAGAAAAAAGGAGATTTTGAGAATATGTAATGCACTAACTCTATGTAGACCATTTGTACTTTAATAAACTTAATTTACGTTTCATTGCTAATCATCGAAGAGCTACGAAATAGATCCTGAAGATTAAGATTTGTTTATTGACACTGCATGATGTATACAAAAAAATCACAATTCTGTAAATATGTAAGAGCACATTACGCAGGTAGAAATTGTAAATAAATTAATAACAGTGATAAGTATTAAACTGCAAGGTGTAAGTTCAGTTTGGTCAGAGCTGTGGGTTAAAAAAAAACTGACAAATCAGAAGAATTAGTTAAAGTAGTTAAAAGAGTTACTAAGTAGATTCTTGATAAGTTCTTATTGAGTCTTTTCTGTAAACAAACCTAAGCACAAACACATTAAAGATCCATTAATCACTGAAGCCTCTGTAAACAGATTTTTGGGTAAAGACATAAAAGAGCTCCCATTGCTGTGGCACAGCTAATTTTAAGTTTTGCAGTACCTGAAGTTTCCATCTAGTGCCATCCATCATCGGGCAACCAGTTTAGGTCTGATACTTTCTGAACAGCTAATAGAAGGACTGCCTTTTAACCTTGACTGCAGTTTGATTGTAGTGCTAATCAACAGATGATAGCACACAAACATGTAAAACTGGGATGGTAAACAGAGGATGCTTGCTTAGCATCATCATCTAATTGTCTTTGTGAGCATCATGTGTTACACTAGAAGTAAGCTTTATACACATCCTTAACTTACATCCTTAATATACAGCCTTTAGGTGCCAGCATGGCTAGACCCTGGTGCTGTTATTATACAGAAACACAGTGATGGTGTTGTGGAGTATTTGATCTGGATTTTCATCCACAGTTAAAACTGTAACTCACTGTGGATGGTGTGCGATGTGTTTGTGCATTGTACACTACGGGGGGACTGAAATAACAGATTGATACATTCCTTATGTTATTCACCACTTAAGGTGGATGTTCTTTATTCCCGCCTCTGCTACGGGCACTGCACTCTTAGAAACTCCTTTCCCACATATTCACCGAACATTTGCAACTAAACATGTCAAAATAAAATCAGAGAGCACAGTTTTTATTTTTTGTTTGACTTATCAGAAGTTAGAGGAAAGCAAAGCCTAATGTTTCAATCTGACTTTCTATTATATTTTTCAGATTCAAAGCACCCTCCATAGATGAGTAAGCCGTTTGTGGTGCAGAACCTGCATGATTTGGTGCTGGATTTGGGTGTGGCTGATCTCTGCGGGCTCAGGCCGGCGTGTCTGCTTTCAAGCAACACTGATGTGTGAGCACTTAAACTAAATAATGCAATGCAATGGCATATAAACCTACATATTCTTGTTTATGTGGGTAAAGATTCAAATAAGATCGTAAACAAAAATCTAAACTGTAGAATTGCATTGCAAATCCTAACTGTATCGTGTTGTATTGTCCTCAGCTCATCTCTTACATAACCACCCTCTGCTCTACTTTGTGTTTCCTGTTTTAAAAGCTCCCTGAAGTCTTCACTAAACTAATATAAAGTAATACAGCTCATTATTTGTGCTCCTGGATTTGGATTCCTCTCCGTTTTTGTTTGTTTTTTTCCTGTGCAACAGTCAGACACAAGCTCCTTTTAGTTGGAAGCAGTTTGCTGGGATCCAAAATATAATAGGATTTTAGTCAAGGGAGGGAAAAAAAGCTGAATTAGATTTTCTGCATGGATTATATTAACATGAGACTCCAAAGCGCATGCTTTCAATCTATTAATCTGCTTCAAACTTACAGCGAGTTTCGTCACAGCTCTGGAATTTGCATCCTAATCTGCCCGTGTTCCCACGACATGCTGTTAAACAAAAATAAACATGGGAACAGTCCACACATATTAAAAATGAATTTGTCCAACTCAGGCGTGATACTCCATAATGGATCAGGATTGTTCGTTTTGGCTTCCAGTGTCTTGTTGATCAGCCACTTATCCGGATAACTTCCTCCCTGTCTCTCTTTTTTTATTTCTCTCTCTCTTTGACCTTGAGCGTTGCCTGAAGCTTCTCAAAGCAAAACAAACCTCGCATCATTTTGAGGGAGATTTAATTCAGAGTAGAGATGGAAGTAAATGAGGAGAACTGTGGGAAATAGAAAGGGGGAGCAGTAATGTGATGTTTCATGCTCCTTTTTACAGCAAGCATCAGCTGAGCCCTTAACTCATCATTTTTCAAGACAGTAAGGAATGTCTTCACCGTGTAATCGTGGATGTCCACTAATGAAAAACACAGATTTCCTGTTTATTATGAACACATTTTTCATAATTAGGCCGATAGAAACTTCAGATAAGCGTGCTTATCGTTTTCTCCTGACCCTGAATATCTGATCAGCCTTTTATGTTGCTGAAACTCATTACACTGTTTGACTTTTTGCAGCCTTGGTAAGAACACCTTCCCTAATTATGCTTGTAAGGCACATTTTAAGAAGAAAGTCCGTGCACCAGAAAACATCCACTCAACTCAAAACACAGAATGACTCATACATGTTGCAAATGTGTAACAGGGTTATTTCCTACAAAATGTTAATTTAAAAATATTTCACATGTGCACATAAACTATATATGGTCCAAGCCCACTAACCCTGACCCAAACAAATTTATATCTGGTTCATTTAAACTCCAAATGGTAACAAAGTTAGTAGGAAAAAGGATGCAAGATTAAATTATACAGAGCTGTTGGATTCATTTTTCATCACAGATATTCCTGGGAATTTTGGGCATGTTTTTTGTAGACATTTCAGTGTTTGTTCGTTTTTTTATTTCAGTCTAAGTTGTCATGTTTCTATTTTTAACCCTGATTTGCTGAACTGCCACGGTAAAAATATCAGGTCTGTTTGCCTTTCA
The DNA here is from genome assembly GCF_963969265.1 of Rhamphochromis sp. 'chilingali'. Lineage (NCBI taxonomy): Eukaryota > Metazoa > Chordata > Actinopteri > Cichliformes > Cichlidae > Rhamphochromis > Rhamphochromis sp. 'chilingali'. Next base: position 7,465,308 of record NC_137949.1, read on the forward strand.
GGCTGCGCTTCAAACAGAGCAGGAGAGAAACGCAGAGCTGCCTGACATCCTCTCGATGATGACATCTTCAAACACTCCCCTGCGCTCTGCAGACACACCCAGCAACACAGCTCAGCATCAGCACCAACCGCCTTACACTCGCTCACTGCCTCTCTCCATCACACGCACGCACGCAAACAAAATCTCTCCCACTGCACTACTGAACCCTGCTGCTCAATCGGCGAATTGCTCTGGGGAGAACGGGCTAAGTCATACGGAGAAAAAACAAGGGGGGGAGGAGAGCAGAGAGCGTAAAGATAACGATACCCACTCGTCCCAGAGGAGGCAGCGTGCCAGTTGGGAAAGGCCAGGTGGAAACAGTCGCACATGATGGCAGCGGGGGTGGCGGAGAGATCGGCGGAGACGAGGTCCAAGACTGGGCAGGAAGCGGGAACGGACGGAGGGATGGCGGCAGCAGTGAAGGATTAGGCAGGTGTTGCTGCTGCTTCTTCACCCCCCGTCTTGTCCTCGTGTAGGTCAGCCAGTCGCAGCGCAGTGAGGGATGAGTTGCAGAAATAACCAGAGACAGAAGAGAGTGAGAGAGCTTCTCCTGCAGTCTCCACAGAGTGAAGGAAACTACTTCGTCTGCCCCGTAAACATGGACCTCCAGCGCAGCACACTAACTTAATTATGGGAGGAGCTGCCCCCCTCCCTCAACAAACACACATCCACGCGCATCCCTCGGTTCTCCTTCTCCTTCTACTCCTCCTCTTCCTCTTTCTCTTTTTCCGCTGTCCTCTGGTCAGTGTGTCATTGATTGGCCTAATCTGACAAGGACCATCACGATGTTAGTTTCTGGTTCCAGCAATAACAGGGGGGGTCATACAGTTGCCAGGGAGCCATAACTGAATTAAAACCCCTTTTTGTGGACAGGAAACTGTAGAGTTTAAAGCAGAACATAGTAGCATGTAGCCAAAGTCTGTCATGTTGGTCTGCCAGGCTGATAAACTGTGGATGAGAGGTCGGAACAAGCTGTAAATAGATCACAGGAGACATTTACAGGACTGATTATTCAAGTGATAAATTCAATTAAGAATTGAATATGAGACAAATTCAATCACTAGCTGTGCAGCTGCTATTTTTTTCTTGTGATTTCTTAGTATAATATTGTGCAAAAGCACTGAGTCAAACCTCATTTCTTTATATTTTGCTTATAAGGAGACAGACTTTATTTCTTATTTTTTAAAAGTGGTCTTGAGAAATCGTTCAACCACTAGGGGTCAGGCTGAGTGGAAGTCCCAGCTGTCTGCTCAGAACATCCAAACACAAATAAATACGGAGGCTTGGTTTGTGTAGTGTGACTTTAATTGATTCAAACAACAAAGCGATTATAAAAAACGTCTAAATTTATTTCTTATATTTTCCACTGGTCTTGAGTAATAGTTCTCTGATCTTTTTCAAGGTTTTATAAATACTTTCCACTCATTTTTCACTCATCAGTTTTTGTAACTGACTATTTTCAGATTAATGTTTTGGGGATTTTTTTTATTAAGCCACTTAGCACTGACCCATGAGTCATTCGAGCATAAAAACTGGCACCTAATGGCACTCCTTGTTGTTCGGCTCACTCCTTTAGCCAGACAACTTAGCAAAGAAACAATTTTAAATTGTATCTTTAAACACTTTGTTACTTGCAGCCTGTCATAAAAACACAATTTGTTCCCATTTCTTTAGTAGAATCTGTGAAGGATATCAAAGGTAACACAGTTTTCCCAAAAAGCTATTAGCTGGAAACTTGGCATTATGTGCAGTGTGTCCTGAGGAATCTAGAAAAACAGAGGACACCTAGAAAAACAATATAAGGAAAGAAATCCAGGAAAGCACTGACACAGGACCTGTAGTTGATCGAGCCACTGTTTACTAAAGCCTCATCAGAAATGGCCTCAGTTGAAGTGTAGCTTCAAATGAGGCCAGTCTTAAAGGAAGGGAAACACTGAGAAAAGGCTAAGGTATGCAAAATTATACAAGAACTGTAAATCACTGAAAACCAGTGACAACGGGTCTTATGGAGTGATAAATCCAAACTTGAAATTTTGGTGTTTGGGATCTTGTCAAAATTTATGAAATCATGAATGCAAAAAAGTATCATGCTGAAAAGAAAATGAGAAGAAATGACAAGAAAGCTGCCTAAAAATAAAGCTGCTCATACCTAATATTCACTTTCATGATCGTTAGAATTTCACAAACTCTGTTTTTGCCTTTCATACTGTATTTGCATGTATATTTTCACGTTTCAATAAACTGCTGCATCTGTTTCCCATTTTTCTAGAAAATAAATAAGGATTGGCTCAAGACCTTTTCTGTATTTTATTTTTGTACAACATCGAGTCCCTAGTCAACTTATAATAATAACTAAGCACACATTCCAGAAATGATAGGAATGAGATGTGGCTGTAAGAATCTGGAATTGAAATGCATGGAAACAAAAGCAGAGTGAAAGGAGAAAATCCTTTTTAAAACCTTATCTTGAGCCAAACTGGCAAACCTTTGAACCAGTTCTTATCAGACTGGTGATGCTATACATGCAGCGCTTATGTCCTGGTGACTACTGGAATTGCACCTAATGAGGTTCATGCTTCAAAATAACTACCAATGTAAAACTTGTTCTTGGAGGACTTTGAGCATCCTCTGATTGATGTTTCTAAAATGTTTTAAGATTGAAAAATGTGAGCTCTGGAAATATAAAGCCCCCCTTTATCATTTGTCATGTTATTAATTATAAGGATGACAGTGCAAAAGCATGAGAATTACATAAATTAGGAAGGAAACTTGTTGGGTTTATCTAGGCACAAACCCCACTGGAACACGAGACACTCAATAACTGCACGGGCTGACTTCCCTCGCGAGCCACAAAGACAAAGAGCTTTGTGGCTCGTGAGGGAAGTCAGCCCAGGCCTTCACCTGTACTTAGCCAACTTCGACTGATTCCTACGCTACAGCCCTTTTTATTGTCAGCAAGCAATCATTCATCAATATGCAATTACAAATACATGTGACATTCTTAAGCAGGCATATCTGAACAACATCAGTGTCTATATTCTGTGTGCGGGGGTGTGTGTGCAGGTGCATGTGTGTGTGTGTATTTCCAGCTATACCATACATAGACATACAACCTTTCAATGAACTTAAACTGTGTGTATGAGGTATGCAGAAAACCAGAAGTAAGCGTCTCGCTAAATGATAAGAACAGGAACTTGCAATAGGTCATGTCTCAGTCGAACATTTAATGTTGTGAAACTGCGCTTTTAGAACAGAGCAGTGTATTTCCTAAAGCTATAATGGAAATTATAACGTCGAGGCTGCTTCCTCTCACCTCATGGTACACAAGTGCACACAGAATCTTATCAGACCTAATAAGGATATGATTTTTTATCAGCATACAGATGATTATATATTTCTAAGCATCAATGATTCTATGTTTCTAAGCATCAATGATTATATGTTTCTTTTTTCTTTTTTTTATAACTTTTTATTTATCATTTTACAGTATGGGAATACAAAACTTAAGGTCAGCATGGGAGACATTCACAGTTCCAGTAATAGCATCTACTTACATCATGGTAATATTCATTTATTCAGTACAAAGGGGAGTACACAACCCATTTTTCCCAGAGCTTCTTAAATTTCTCGAGCTCGAGTCTAAGGACAAAGGTAAGCCTTTCCATTCCAAAAATTTCTTCCACTATCCCACGCCATTGGGCCTGAGTTGGAGGGTCTGCCTTTAGCCACCTACGGGTTATGGCCTTCATGCAGCCAGCCAAAAGTATTTTCAATAAATAAATATCTTTATGTGGGAGTGCCGTAGGCAATTTGCCAAGATACAACGTATCAAATGAATAGTCTATTTTAATCCCAATTATTTTGTTTATCTCAAGGGCCACCTCCCCCCAATATGGCTGAATCCTTGGGCAGGCCCAGAAGACATGAAAATGGTTTGTATACTACCATATATTTTCGAGACCATCATTTTAGAGTCATTTCTCTTGTATGCCTCTTGAAAGATATGAATTAGGTTGTATTCGTTTTCATCTCTGATTAGCAACGTCTTGTTGTAATAGTCTCTGACCTGCAAGTATCTAAAGAAGTCGTGCTTTGCCAATCCGTATGTATCTGAGATGGTTTTATAGCTTTGGAATCCCCCATTTGTTGCTAGTGAACAAAAAGAAGTAATTCCTCTCAGAGTCCACTGTTTAAAGGTCCCATCCAGCCTGGCAGGTACAAACTCCGGGTCATAAGCTATCCAATTCAAGGTCTTAGCCTGCTTTTCTATTTGTAGTTTCCCCACAACCCTGAACCATAGTTTCAGGGTGAACCGGGTCAAATGGTTCAAATCTTTGTAAAATTTTTCAGCTTGGTTCTTATTTCCTAAAAGAGACTGTAATGGGAAGTCTAATTGTGTAATTTCCATATTTTTCCATTTAGCTTCATAGTTTGGGGAACACCAGTTTACCAGGGGCTTCAGTTGTGCGGCGTAGTAGTAATCTTGTAAGCACGGCAAAGCTCTCCCTCCCTTCTCTTTTTTCAATTGCAGCGTTTTATACTAGACCCTCATGATTATATGTTTCTAAGCATCAATGACAATATAAAAACATCTCACTCTTACAAAACTAACTGTAGTTTGAATTTTAAGTTGCTTACTTTGTCCACAGTTGCTATTAAACAACTTTGTGATGTTATGCTATCATGGCATTTTTATCGCTGGTATAATTCATTTTTTGAGGTGAAAAATGTTGGATTGGTGGCTCATAGCAGGTTGTAATAAATCACCTTAGGCTGAAGGAAAGTTTGGCATTATCACTTTTTCATACCATCTTATGTCATTAAATTTGGAAAACAATCACCAGATTAATAACTATTGAAGATGTTATTTAATGTCACTTATCCACTGTATAGAACAAATCAGATAGCAGAAACACTTCCTGGTTTTTTGCTAGTGTTGCATTGTTTTGGGGAGGGGTTGTAGCATAGGACAGATGTTCAGTTAACCATTAGAGCACAAAGTCGCACCCTGATATAGACTGAAACAGGAGTCCCTTTTGTGACTGAGATTGAGATATTACATCAGTAGAAGACACAGGTTAAGAGCTTTTTAAAACGAGGCAATTAAGACATGGCTGCTGTCTAGAAACCCTTACCCTTAGGAGAAGGAGGTTGTTGCTAATGTGGTCATATATTTTCCCAGGTAGTGCGTCAGAGGTTGACATCCCTCAATTTGCACACATCCCCTGTGTCAGCATCAGGTTTTTACGAGGACTCTTTGGACGTTTCACCTGCCTGCTGGCCAGTATCATACAAATATGACCAAAGGACTTCTGCGTTTACCCCTTGCTTGGGTGCTTTTGTGCTTGATCGTCAACACTAAGTGACATTTGGACCTGAGAGTGAAGGTAGTGGTGCATTAGCCTTGTTGGAACAAGCAGTCAGATCAATATTACAGAAATGCAAGGCAGCACTATTGTGTGACTGGCAGTGCAGGTATCAGGTTTCTTAGGTTGTCCGGGTCCTGTGTCAGATATGTGATTTTTCATGTGCATTGCCAAAGAACTCAGCTTTACATATGTGCAAAATAGCTGAAAAGGAATAGTTTGAAAAAACAAGTAGAAAACGAAGACTGCAGTAATTTTTCCAGATCATGCTTCCAGTGTCTACAGGTCTGGATAGGCATGTCTCCTCCAGCAAAGGAACAAAGATATCAGGTATCAGGACAAATATTTTTAGGTGCAGACTTAATCTTTGCTCACTTTGAAAGCATTTACTTCACATGGCAATGAATCGATTGAGCAACAATAATTGCCATTAATTTATCCCACTTAGCACTGGTCACTAAAACTAATTTAATAGGGAAGTATCTGATACAGTTCCCCTTTCCTGATTGTAGCTTAGGTTTCTTTTTATTTCATCATTTTATCTTTTTTTTTATTCTTTAAATCTGAATCTACAGTCGAGTCAGGGCAAGTTCAGACAGAGGAATAATCTTTCTGCATCTCTTTTCTGTGTTCTTGGCTATGAGCAGCCAAAATGACACAGCATTTAGCTTTGGCTCAGGTTCAAAAAAACATTTCCAAACCTAAATCAATTTCTGGTTGCAGAGAAGATGAAAAAAAAACTTCACCACAAGCTAAACAGCTGCAGTCTTCTTTGTCATTTCCAAGAAAATGAGCCCCCACATTCAGGATTATTGTCTATTTTCTAGATATGTATTAGTATACATCTCAAGTATGCTACATGAGACATAAAGATGAGAGTCAGACCATGTCATTTTTTACATAACACATCAGGTAATCACCTTTACAATTCATCCCAATTCTTATTTTAAGCATAACATTATAATGTACAAGGGGACTCATTGATTCCTGGTCCAGCTGATTTTTTGTGTTGCATTTTTTTCAGCTGACTCCCAATATAAGGGGATCAGACCATTGTCTGGTCTGATGAATCACGGTGTTGACTTGGTCTCTGAATTCCCCAAATCTCAGTCCAAGCAAGCATCTGTGGGACGTGCTGGACAAACAAGTCTGATCCACGGAGGCTCATCTCACAACTTACAGGACTTAAAGGATCTGTTGCTAGCATCTTGGTGTTGATACCACAGCACATCTTCAGGGGTCAACAGGACAGCCAGGTTTTAGCAGCAAAAGACGGAACGATAAATTAGTCAACAACAGAGATGGGCAGTAACGCGTAATCTGATTACTTTTTTCGAGTAACGAGTAAAGTAAGGGATTACTATTGCAAAAACGGTAATTAGATTACCGTTACTTTCCCGTAGGAACGCTGCGTTACCATGTTACTAAAACCGTGATTTTTTGTGAGAATGTCTCACGACAGTGACGTAAGCGAGTGCGACGTTAGTGACAACAGCTGTGTGCAGATCAACAATGGATCATATATCGATTGTGGGAGAGAGTATGAGCGTGCAGCGTTTAAAGCGTGGAAGTACTGACCTTACTTTGAGTTTGATTCCATAAAAAGTGACAAAAACATTAGCGTCCATCGTGTGTGGGAAGAAAACTTCTTTTTACAGCGAAAAAAACCCTAAACTTCCAAACAAGCACCGAGTGCGCAAGGACGTAATGGGAAACTCACAGAGAAACTCGCGGATTCTTCAACTGACCGCGGCACACCTGCACCAGGGTAAACCTCCGCCTACCCCACTCCTGCTTTACAGGTGAAAATAGAGCAACAGGACCGCTGAGTCTTTGACTTTATTTATTTTCTGCTGTGTTTTACTTGCATCTATTTGAAAGAGTGAGTGTAAAGACAAAAAATATTTTATTTTATGTGCTGGAATGTGCAGAAAATAGGTTTAAATGTTAAACTAATTTATTCAACTCAGAGAATGTTGCATATAATTAAATTTTTGCTTGATGCATAAAGTTAAAAGATTAAAACTAATAAAACAAGTTTTAAAAAGAGACTTTTCCATTTGATTACATTTTGTATGATGGATTATGTAGAAAAAGTAGAATTGGGCTGAAAGATCTATCGCTTTATCACCTGCTCAGGTTGTAAATCGTGTTTTTAAAAGTAACTAAGTAACTAAGTAATTAATTACTTTTGAAAATAAGTAATCAGTAAAGTAACGGGATTACTTTTGGGGGAAGTAATCAGTAATTAGTTACTGATTACTTTTTTCAAGTAATCAGTAATTAGTTACTGATTACTTTTTTCAAGTAACTTGACCAACACTGGTCATAAATTAATCAACCATAACGCCCGACCACTAAAACTATTTTTCCCGTTCAAGACTGCAAGTAAATGTCATGACTATCATTATTATTATTATTAAAATAAGTGCATTACAACAATGGTTATACTTTAGCACTGAATATATTTTAGTCCTTATGCATACTGCTGGACTAATAATCACAGAAGCATAAACATGGTTTTGCTAATTATCAGTGCTGCTAATTTGGGGCAGCTGTGGCTTTATTGGATTATAGTCTAATAAATTTGTTACGCACTGTACAGTTTAACTGTCTGTTCAGGCAAACTGCAGGAACCCCTACCTGATGAACCACTCAGATTGTAGTATTCAACTTTATTGGAAATCTCTTCAGCATTCACACTCAGTATTGATTTTATGTAAACAGCCTGAAGCTGTAGGTCAGCAAAAATACATTTAAAAAAGCAAAACAAATTACATTTACTGGGACATCTCTAAACTACCAGTCCTTGTTCACAAATGACAAAAATGAAATATAAATCTGCAGTTTGATGGTTTATTTTGTAGTCATCCGTACATAAACACCTGCTTATCCTTTAGAAGGTCGTGGTTAAAGCTGGAACTTACATTTTAACAAGAGATGCATTCTGACATGATGTCACTCAAACGTAGAGAGACACATTTACACCTATAAGCAGTCTAGGTGCTACTGGTCAATCACATAATGTAAATACTGTATTTTATATATTACAAAAAAAAATACTTAAGTTGTAAAAAAAAAAAAAAAAGACATGATGAGTGTTTATAAGACGTTTTACTGAAGTAGTGTTACTGAATGTTAAAGTGTTTAGGAACCACAGCAACTGAGCCACAAAGTGACAGACCACGTAAAGTTACAGAGCATGATCACCGAGTGCTGAGGCGCATAGTGGGCAGAGTCACCAATGCTCTTCTGACACCATAGCTCCAAACTCTGACGATGTTAATGTCAGAGTTTGGAGCTATGGTGTCAGAAGAGCACAAAAACTCTGCACCAGGAGCTTCATAGTGTGGGTTTCCATGGCCAATCAGATCCCACAGGTGTAATGTGCAGGTGATGTAAGGAAGAGGACTCCCTTACCTACTATTATTTGTATTATAACTTATACAGCACTTTAGGAGCACCTTTGCACTTTATTAAAAGCACTTTAACTAGCACTTATTTAGCATTGCACTTTAAGCATAGATTTGCACATCAATAATATTTGCACACTAGAGGTTTAATTGTTTATTGCATATTTATTGAGTATTTTAATAATTAGGAAGTAGCCTTTAGTTCCAGTTCCTGCACAGGTGCTCCTCATCAAGAAATGTGGTGGTCATCTGAGAGGAGGAAAGAATTGTTAACTGAACTGAGCCTTGAAGGAAACTGTTTCCAGGGCCTACTCCGTGGATCGGCTTCCTCCGAGGCGTGGACGTCTATCAGCAGAGAATGTACCTTCACCTATCAGCAGAGAATGTCCCTTAGTCTGTAACACAGTCAAATATATTCTCAAGTAATATTCAAGCATGCCATTCAGCGTGTTAGTACGAGCAGCTCGGGAGCAGCTTGGGAGAACAAGAAAACAGAGACTGCTTTAGATTGTCTTCCCAAAGTGACTCAACTTTATTCACAAGTACAACAGTTTATATAGAGGGTAAAATTCATGAGACAGCAGATTATCAGTTTAAACCAGTACAGACCAAGATAAGGCAGCGTCTTCCTGCCCTTGGGTGAAGAAGCATCCTTTGTGTAGTTTATTAGTTCAGCTACAATTGTGATTATCTCAGCGACATATTTTCAAGGCACAAAACGAAGAGTTCTTTCATTAGTGAAATCTGAAACAAACCATTTGGCCTTCAACAGGCGTCTAAAAGATTAAGAAACTAATGTAGCTGAGGGAGTGATCTCTGTGGTATTTCAACCTTGTACCAGCCTGTGATTCTCACACATCAATTCTTGGGTCAAAGAGAAAAATAACTAAAACAAAGGGGCCTTATTGAATGACAGAGTTTTCCTGCATAATGTCACTATAAAACAATATCCAGTAAATGCTACCATGGTACTAAAATACCTAACAAGCCTCCACATTGGTGACCCCTGACTCGAGCATGCAACGGGCCGTAGATAACGCACACTCCGCTATGGATGCATCAGCGGCCGCCGGACCTCCGCCTCCTGTTGCAGCTACGTTCGCTGTGGCGCTGAAACTGCCGGACTTTTGGCTCCATGACCCCCCGTCATGGTTCGTACACGTGGAGGCTCAGTTCGCCCTTCGCGGCATCTCGGCTGACGACACGAAGTATCACCATGTGGTGGCCTCGCTCGACCCGCTGGCCACCCGTGGCGCGATGGCGCTCCTCCGGGACCCACCCACCCAAGGGAAATACGCCGCCCTCAAAGAGCTGCTTCTTCGGCGCTATGCCCTCTCTGACGCCGAACGAGCCGAAAAGCTCCTCAACCTGTCAGGCTTGGGTGGCGGTACCGCGCTCGAGCTCATGGAGAACATGCTATCGTTGCTCGGGCCGGATGACGGTGGTTTCCTCTTCGTGCACCTCTTCCTTCGCCAACTACCGGCCGCCGTGAGAGCTGTCCTCGCGAACTCTCCGCTTCTGCCTGCGAAGGATTATCGCTCCCTGGCTGAAGAAGCGGATCGCATTCTCCTGGCTAGCCGCACTTTCGACGTTCACGCCCTGGCTACGGACACGCCGGCGGCACCTTCCACGCCTCCACCTGCCTCCCCCGGAGCATCCGCCCCCTTGCTGACGGCAGGGATTGCTACACGCCGGCACCGCGGAAAGAGCATCTGTTTCTACCATCAGCGTTTTGGCGACAGAGCGCGTTGCTGCCTGCCGCCTTGCGCTTTCACGGCCCAGGGAAACGGACCCGCCAGCGCGCCGTAGCAGCCGCGACCGCTGGCAATACAGAAAGGCTGCTCTTCATAGAGGACTCGCGCTCCGGGAGACGTTTTCTCGTGGACTCCGGCTCCCAGAAGAGCCTCCTTCCCCCTACCGCTGCCGATGGACTAGCAGCGAACTGTGGGCCGCAGCTCATTGCAGCTAACGGCTCTCCCATCAAAACGTTTGGGGAAAGGTTGGTGACTGTTTGTTTTCATGGCCGGGATTTCCAGTGGAACTTTGTTGTTGCTGCTAGCTCTGTACCTATTTTGGGTGCTGATTTCCTGTGTGCTCATGGACTACTTGTCGATGTCGCTAACAGACGTTTAATCGATGCTCTCTCGTTTTCTTCGCTACCCTGTTTTACTCGGCCCGCCGAGCTCCTGATTCGGGCTAATGTAGTGACCTCCGGGGATGCTTTTCAGCGTTTGCTTTTAGAGTTTCCATCGCTGTCTGTCCCTAATTTCTCTAGCACGGTAACGAAGCATGGGGTTGAGCATTATATTCCCACGGTCGGGCCCCCGGTGTTTGCGCGCGCGCGCGCCGCCTCGACCCCGCGAAACTGTCCGTCGCTCGGGAAGAGTTTGCAGCCATGGAGCGCCTTGGCATTGTACAGCGTTCGAACAGTGCATGGGCCTCTCCGCTTCACATGGTGCCCAAATCGGACGGTCGGTGGCGGCCATGCGGAGATTTCCGCCGTTTAAATAATGCCACGGAGAATGACCGTTACCCCATCCCCCACATTCAGGATTTTTCTGCCAATCTCGCCGGAACGTCGATTTTTTCTAAAATTGACTTGGTGCGGGGGTATCACCAGGTTCCCGTGCGCCCCGAAGACGTTCCTAAAACTGCTGTCATTACCCCCTTCGGCTTGTTCGAGTTTTTGCGCATGCCGTTTGGCCTGAAAGGTGCCGCCCAGACCTTTCAGCGGCTGATGGACTCCGTTTTGCGTGGGCTGCCGTTCGTTTTTGTTTATCTGGACGATATATTGGTGGCCAGCTGCTCAGCGAGCCAGCACGAGTCCCATCTGCGCCAGGTTTTCCAGCGTTTGGAAGCGCACGGCCTGATCATCAACCCTTCCAAGTGCCAGTTTGGGTTGCCTGTTCTGGATTTCCTCGGGCACCGCATTTCCGCTGAAGGTGTGGTTCCGTTGCCCGACAGAGTCCAGGCCGTTTCGGCTTTCCCGCGTCCCACGTCGGTTAAAGCGTTGCAGGAGTTCTTGGGGATGATAAATTTTTACAACCGCTTTCTCCCCAGAGCTGCCCACCTGCTACAGCCACTCTATGCTGCCTTAAAAGGTAAAACAGCCAAAGATCCGGTTGACTGGCTGCCTGAACGCGTCCGTGCGTTTTCCGCAGCCAAGTCTGCGCTGGCTGACGCCGCCCTGCTGGCCCACCCGCTTCCGTCGGCGGAGATCGCGTTGACCACCGACGCCTCGGACGTGGCAGTGGGCGGAGTGTTGGAACAGCGGGTTTCAGGTCTCTGGCAACCGCTCGCCTTTTTCAGTCGTACGCTCCGGGATGCTGAACGCAAGTACAGTGTTTTTGACAGGGAGTTGCTGGCCCTGCACCTCGCGACACGACATTTTCGTTTTTTCCTCGAGGGTCGCAACTTTGCTGCGTACGTTGACCACAAACCTTTGACGTTTGCGATGTCCAAGGTCTCTGACCCATGGAGCGCACGCCAGCAGCGCCAGTTGGCGGCCATTTCAGAGTTTACCACAGACATTCAGCATGTGGCTGGTAAGTCCAATCACGTCGCTGACTGTCTCTCACGTGTGTTGGTTTCTCCGGTGTATGTCGGCATCGACTACGCTGCCATGGCCGCCGAGCAACGTGCTGACCCGGACGTCCTTGCCCTTCAGTCAACAAAAACGGGCCTCGTGCTGGAGGACACCCCTGTGTGGGACGGCGGTCCGCACCTTCTTTGCGACGTTTCCACCGGCCGCCCCCGCCCGGTGGTTCCCCTTTCGTGGCGTCGTCGTGTTTTTGACTCGGTGCATGCCCTCTCTCATCCCGGCGTCCGGGCCTCGGTCAAGCTGGTCAGCGCCAGGTTTGTTTGGCCGGGCCTTCGCAAGACGGTGAAAGAATGGGCGGCAGTTTGTATCCCATGCCAACGCTTGAAAATCCACCGGCACACACAGGCACCCCTCGAACCTTTCCGTGTCCCGGGTAGGCGTTTCGATCACGTTCATGTGGACCTGGTTGGTCCCTTGCCGCAGTCACAGGGTTTCACGCACCTTTTGACTGTGGTGGACCGCACAACCAGGTGGCCGGAGGCGGTACCCCTGGCGTCCACGACAGCGGCGACGGTGGCCAGGGCATTTTTGTCAACGTGGGTTTCACGTTTCGGCCCCCCTGCTGACATTACCTCGGACAGGGGCCCCAGTTTGTTTCCGAGCTTTGGTCTGCTATGGCTGACGGCCTGGGAGTCAAGGTCCACCGCACCACAGCATACCACCCGCAAGCTAATGGGATGTGCGAACGGTTTCACCGGTCACTTAAGGCCGCGCTCCGTGCTTCCTTGACAAGTGGCGACTGGGTCGACCGTCTTCCGTGGGTTTTGCTGGGTTTGCGTAGCGCGGTTAAAGAAGACCTCGGGGTTTCCCCGGCTGAACTGGTCCTCGGCCAGCCTCTCCGGGTCCCCGGGGAATTCTTACCTGAGAGCCCTCCCCCATGTTTCGACACCTCTTTGTTGCCTTTTCGCCCCCCAAGAAACTCATTTCCTGTTCCTGGTCCTGTGCACCACTGCCTGCCTGACACCTTTGTTCCGAGTTCATTGGACTCTGCTCGTTTCGTTTTCGTCAGGCACGATGCCCATAGGACTCCGCTGCGTCCACCATATGACGGGCCATACAGGGTTCTTAAACCAGGCAACAAACATTTCGTTTTGGACTTTGGCGGTCGGCAGGAAGTTGTCTCTGTTGACAGACTTAAGCCTGCACATGTTATGCAAGAGGATCAGGTGGTCCCGGCCCAGGCCCCTCGCCGCGGCCGCCCACCTGCCACCGGGCTGATGGATTCTGTTTTTTCCCCCAGGAGCGACCCAAAATCAACGGAGTCCGAGTCGTCTTCAGCTTTTTCTGACCGCCAGTGCCAGCCTCGCTCCCGGGCTGGGTTGCCCTCTGTCAGTTTCCCACCCTCCCAGTTCAGCCGCTCCGGCCGTTTGCTTAAGCCCCGGGTCCTGGACTAGTTCTGCTGGGTGTTCGGGGGGGGGGGGGGCATGTGTGGTGGACCACTAGAGGGCTCCACTCACACCCAGTGTAGAGGAAGTGTGTTCCTGTGTTTTGTGGCGCGATATGCGCAGTTGATGTTGGAGACGAATAAAGAAGGAGTGAGAACTGAGAGCTGTGTCGTTGATGCTTACCTCCACACTGGGAGCAAATAAGGTTTACCATTAGGGAGAAAGTGTGCAAAGTCGAGAGGTAAAGGTGGTGCAAAGAAGTGGCCGTTGAAATGTGATTACTCACCTGTTGTTTCTGTGCCCTCTCCAGGGTGTTTGGGCAAATGCTTCCCCCCAGGGATCCAGACACCATTTAAAGGTTCCAGGAGAACCACGGGTTAAGGGAGTGTGGGGGAATCTCTGTGCATGGGGTTGTTGGTGTTTTTAAAATAATTGTTAAGGTGTAAGTTTAAATGTAAAATATTTAATCATATGAAAATGGTCAAGTGCATGTATATATTTATTTAATAAAATGGTGTGATGTAGAATGTTGGTGGAAGGTTAGAATTTGGTGAACTCACCTGACAGTAAAATAATGGGTTAGTCCTTAACAGCTGAGAGTATTTAAGGCTGCCAATTGTCATTAGAAGGAGTGATTGTTTGTGCTGTGAGAAGGCTTGACGTGTGAGTCATTGTCATAGCTGTAGAGTTATATGGGCAAATAAATGCCTCACTGTAAATCCTGCCGTAAAAAGCCGCCCTTGTTACAGTGGCCCAAAATTTGTTTGTATAGTATAAGCTTAATATGCTGATGACTGTGGCTGCTTTAAAGTGCAAGTTAAAAGAGTATTTCCAAGTAAACTCAAGCGATAATGTTGAAAATGTACCAACTTTAGAATCTTAAACATTTAAAACAAATAAAAATAGCACATTCTGTTGGGCTCATGACACATTCAAGATGCCAAATTCTTGTTTTGAAGCCGTGCTTATGGATTTGATGCAGTTAATGAGCAATTTTGTGAAAAGCTGAGTGCATTTCAGTTCCCAGAGAAGAACATGTTGCTAGTGTGAAATGCAGACCTGATGATACCAGAGAAAGCCAGCATCACATGTAGTAGTTTGTTTGTTTGTTTGCTTTTAGTTTGTTGATTGACTAATAGTTTTCCAGATGTTTTCATCCCGTTGTCCTTTATTTGCACCTGTACCTTTGAAATGCATTGTTCAAGAAACGTTCCTCCACTTTCTTTTTTAAATGTGGTTTAAATCCATTTACACACATACATAAGGTTTCAAATGTGACATGAATGAAGCGACTCACTGAACGATCACAGAAAATCAAAAACAGGAAAGCATTAAAACCTAATCAGGTGACCAGTCTGAGATGAAACAAGTGTATCCGTATGTGACAGCGGAAATCTTGTGACCCGCTTGGTAATGCCTCACTTTTGACTTCTTTCCAGATGAAGACCGATGTGAATGTGTCCACAAACCTCATGTCCCTGAAGGATAAACTCCGCTTTGTTTGCTTATTCGCCAAGGTCCTCTGGACAGTGCGCTGATTCAAGCATAGGCCCAAGATGCAACATGACCTTTCCTGTTTAAGTAGAAATTCATTTGAAAGGGTATCGTCCCAATAAATAGACCCCCATTCATTTTTCACGGGGAAACAAATTAGCTGCTGGTATGTTGTTTTTCTAGACTACCAGTACATACTGACTGTAAGACAGAGCACAGATTGTGGTGATTTGTAACAGGGCATTTTTGGAAAGCTTTTGACCTCAGACCATGTGGACCAGCTAATTGAAAAGCGGGAAATAAGGAGAAGTTAGTGACCCGGTCAGTCACTAAGACTCCTGCCAGAAAGTATTTACATTTCGACAAACAAAAATCAAGAAATACAGCTTTATTGTTGGATTTTCAGTTTATGATGTTTTACATTTACCCAACTATTTACGTTAATTGTAGGTGATTATACTTATACTTGTTTTACATTTAACCCTGGAGAACCCATGGGGTCGGATCTGACCCCATGGGTTCTCCAGGGTTAAAATGGAAATATTTGCTTTTTGTCTCTACTAACTGTATTGGTTGTAGTAACTGGATATTGTGTACATTTATATTTTTTAAGAGTTGTGTCATTAAGTATAATTATGTTTGACTTTTTTTTTTAAATGTATGACTTACACTCACAATGAAGTAAATTAAACTTGACATACTGTTACCACGATCTAGGTAAAAGATCTCATTAGTTTTGTGTTAATAGCACGGACAGAAGTCCTTTTGAGGTTAGTTAATATAAACCAACATAAACTACTTTAAGCCCTGATCAATACTGTTGCTACAACATGAAAGCCCTGAGGTTCAAACATGATTACAAGACTACAAACTCACAAGTCAGCTGTTTTATTTCATTTTTAATTATAAAATAATAAAATAAAAATCAAATTATCAAGCAAATTTGGGGTAATTTTGTTTGAAGATGTATTTTCAAGGGTTAATTAAATAGTTTCCAGTTAATGTTCTTTCAGTCAGCGACTCGCTTATTTGATTATTTGCTCTAAATTGACTTGTTTTCCGCTTAACTTGTGATATTTTAATTTTAATTAAACCAACAGCTGTAGGATTTCTCAAATTTACAACATAAGAATCCATAAGAATCAAGTTACATGGTTTTCACATGATGACAGTAATAATGATGAAGATGGAAGGTCTTGACTGGAAACCAACCAAAGTCTATGAACAAGAGTGATACTGTGCTGCATGCATGCCTGCTACTCGCTACTCAGTTCAATTTAATTAGCTGCAAATGAATTATAAATGTGGGTAATTAAAGGCAGACTAGAAGCTATTACCATGTCTGCCAGTGGTCGCATGTAGATGAGACACATTCAAATAACAGATGTTTGGGGGTTTTTACCAGCATGTGTCACCGACCAACATAAAGTAGGCACGTGAGAGATGGTGACAAAAGTGACTGCAGGTTGAGTATTTTTCAGACTATACTCGTTAAAATGAAGTCATTACACCCTTTAGGGGGCGGTTAAAGAGTTATTTGGACCATTTTCTGTGCACCTGTCTAGCTTTCTTTGTCAATAAAACCTGAATGCAGTCAACAATAACGGCATAAAATGCTTAACCTTTTCAAATCGCCTGCAGAGGTAATGGCAAGTAAAAAGATGTCAGTCACTGTTTTCCTTTTAGAAAAGTTAAGATGCTGCTCTCAGAATGCAAATCTGTATAAAATGGTCGTGGCCAGCTCACCTTTGATACAGATAAAAATGTTGACTTGGCTAAAAGTCTATTATAGAACTTTAAATCATTGATTATTATACTAAATTAGGACAATATATAATATTTTGAGATACTAGAAATCCTATTTGCTAATTAATTACAAACCATATTATAAATAACAATACTTAAAGGAAACCATCTGACTTTTTTTCACCGCCATACCAATCCATATCATGCATGACACAGCAGGAGTTTGACCATGTTTCTTTCCACAGTTAAGATTTTATGTGTTTGGAGAATGAAGTCATGTCGTGTGCATTAAGAAATAATTCATTTCCTGCTCAGTGGAATACATTGCACTGATTAGACTGAGCAGTAGAGATGTGTAATGTGCAGCTGTATCCCTTTAAGTATTGAGCCAAATCAAGGTCTTATTGAAAAAAGGTAGTCGTTAGTTCAACAGTACCGACTCTCTGAAACTGCTTAGAGATAATTATTAATGGGTTTAACAATGTAACACACATCTCTGATTTTGTAAGCACAATGGTGCTTGTAGCTAAATGTTAATAGTTGCTAACAATTGCTGTAGTAATATTGTACTAATATTTTCTTTGACTAACAAACCTACTTTACATCCTTAGAGCTGAATAAAAGAGCTTTTTGATACAGTTTTAGCAGGCTGGTCTTTAGCCTGTGTAACTACTTTACTTACTTGGGTCTGTCCCTTCTGCTGAATACTAAGGCTGAATCAAAACAAGTATTGCTCAAGCAGAGCACACGAATCACTTATTTACTCTGATCCCCCACATTCCTACCCAAAATAAAAATATGTTTAAGAATATGCAGTGTTATGTGTAAGCATGCATATTGTGTGTCTTTGAATATGTGTATGGATGTTTAAGTCACTTTGCAAACAAAAGAACTATCCATTTTCCATTATCCATTCTTAAGAGTTAGCTGTTTTGCTTTCAGTTACGTGATTTACGAATGTTTATTAGTCAAAACAAAGTGTTTTCACTGCTTCCTGGCATTTTATGCTTTAAACAATAAATTTATCAAGAAAATATTAACAGATCCCCCCCCCCCCACCAAAATGAGCTCCTCCAAGAACACGGAAGCTTAAAGAATTATCATTATGACCAAGCCCCTGCATGGGATGTACATTTAACAGATATAGGAAGTTGCTAGAGGCCAGTATAAAGGACAGCACAGAGACTCTGATCATGAAAGCACAAGAACAGGCCGTAAGCCCCAGATCCATAGAGACAGGAGTCTACCACAGCCAACAGGACCCAAGTTGGTGCCCCAGAGACTATGCAGTACAAAGTAGTAGGATGTAAGATACAAGCTAGGACTGTACACACTAAAAGAACCAACCAAGTGGCTGAGGTAGTGCACAGGTGCATCTGTGGTAGAAATAGACTAGAAGGTCCCAAGTACCAATGGGAGACACAATGAGAGAGTTCCAGACAAACAAGCAGCTGCTGGCCAACAAACCAGACATAGTGGTGGTTGACAAGGAAGACCCCAGGGAATACCAACATTAGTTAGAAGGAGCACAAGAAAATAGAAAAGCAGAGGTGGGCGGTCCCAGTGATCCCAGTAGTCACAGCAGCAGGAGGAAGTGTAACCCCAAAACTGGAAGAGTGGTCTGCTGATGGAAGAGTAAGGGGAATAACCATGTGCGGTGGTGTAGCAAGGAGAAGGCAAAAGAACGTGACGGTGCACAAGAGTGCAGAGGACTGATGCAGCATACGTGCTAGTTATTTCACTTATTCCCAGAGGGAACGTGTGGTTGATGAGAATTTTGGGGCCAAATTATATGCAAGGCACACGTGTTTTTGTTTCACAGCTTATGTCATTTAGAACTGATAGCCTACATTTCTTCTGTAAAGAGTTAAATTTCATTTTTATGTTTACTATATTGTCTGAACCTGAGCCTGGTTCTGCTGGAGGCTTTTTCCTGTTAAAGGGGAGTTTTTCCTTCCCACTGTCACCAAAGTGCTTGCTCATAGGGGGTCATATAATTGTTGAGTTTTTCTATGTACGTATTATTGTAGGGTCTATCTTACAATATAAAGCACTTTGACTGTTGTTGTGATTGGGTGCTGTATAAATAAAATGATTTGAAATTGTCCTGATCCATGTGACTCCTGGAGAAAAATAAAGCTTTTTTCACATATTAGATACAAAGTATAATTCACAAAGTAGAATAGAGAACTTTTTTCTTTTGAAGTTATCATCTGGTGTATGAGCTTTGATGTAAAAATAGCAGTCAGTTAGCTTCATAATAATATTCTGCTAGAGTGAGCATGTGCAGTCAGTGAAAACATATAGGACTAATACGTCTGTAAAATTACAATATGAGGAATGTACCGCTAGACACCGCATTCTTTCTGAAAAAATATCTGAATGTCACTGAATAATAATTATTTATTAGCTTACTGTTTTGCTGTGTTGATAGTATAAACTAATTAACATACAAGCATTAACAGCTTTTTGGACAACTTACAGCCTTTTGCTGGTTGAGTCATTTTCCATTATGCATTTTAAGCGCGGAGAATAAAAGAGAAGACTGTAGATGCAGTCCCACTGTGCACCTCATACCTCACATAAATTGTTGATTTATTTTTTATTTATTTATTTATTTTTTTTTGCATTAAAGAAAATAAAATAGATTATGAAGTGCTACTGGCTCTATCTGCCCATCGCTCTTTGGTCCATCCCATTGTTTTGTAGCAGAACAGGCGGTTTATTGTGCAAATGTGTGTAAGTGTGTGTGCGTTTGTGCTGAGTCAGCCTGGTACACCGAGGCTTTCTGAGCCAAAGCCTGGCTTTACTGCACCGTAGCAGACTGATGCCTGCCTGCAGAGAAACAGTAAACCCAGACTGACACACCACAGCACTCTGCTGGGCCATAGATACACAGTTATACTTTCACAAAATCTTTGGTTTGGTGGACAGACCGACAGATAGATAGATAGATGGATGGATGGATGTGCAGTTCTGGTGTGTTAAAATGGTAGTATTGGCTGTGGCTGTGTGCAGTGGTGCACGTGTTGCTCCTCCTTGTGTGTGGCCACTCCCTGAATTCCTGCACCAGAGGCCTCTCACTCACAACATCTACTCTACTGCTTTCTCTCCTGGGTTGAGATCAAACCCATAATTTTGCTGAGAGAGGGAAGAATGTAGCAGAATATCCATACTGTGCTGCATTTTAATCTGACACATCGTGGGTTTTATCCGTTTGTATGCCGTGATGTTTTGTCCTTCGATCCCATCCAGGGCTAGAGGCTAAAATTAAGCTTGAGTCTGTTGCCATATATAGAACATATGTTGCTTTTCTTTTTTTCCATGTGTTGTCTTCTGTCGTTATAGTTCAACTAATATGGAAACAGATGAATACCGAACGTAATAAATCAACAAGCCATTAAAGGGGCACTTCATGGAGTGATGCGTAATTATATTTGATCCCAAGCAAAAAGATGCTTCTCTGACAGGGAACAAAGGAGGCTGAGAACTCGCTTTATAGTAAAGTACTCATATTCAGGTTTAATGGAATGACAGGCTGTGTAATTGTTTCTCATTTGTGAGACTTTTCGGTTCCAGTCATTTTAGCTTTTCTTCTCTTGAAAATATCTAATAAAAATAATGCAACTAATTTTTCATTGAAAATTGAAATTGAAAAAGTTTTGATGTTTGAAGTCTTCTCAAGGATCTGTACAATGTAAGGTGAAGACCCTGCTATAGATTATAGAGAAGCCCATTGATTCACTATTTGATAGCACTTTGCGACAGTGGGAAGGAAGATCTCCTTTTTAACAGGAGCTCTTCCTCCACGCAACCTAGTTGAGGGTGAGGGAGGGGAAAGAGAAGGCAGAGGAGAAGAGCAGTGCTTTTGATGATATTTTTCTGGTATAATATTGCTGCTTTTACATAAATAAAAGGCTTTCAAGGTTTTCCTTTTTTTTACACCAGTATTGATCTGTAATGTTGCATATGCTTTATAGAGATCTACACTGCATTTGCAGAGGTAAAGGTGAAACATGAGATTAAACCTCTGTCCAGAATTTCCATGACTAAGAGAGTTGCCAGTGAATTGAGTGAGATTCACAGGAAGTTTAGTCCCCTGCTGTGAGAAACACTGATACTTACTGTACTGGCTTCATTGCCGGGTCAGGTTTTCTGAAAATGACACCAAGTTTTAGTGATGAAGCTGCAGAAACACCTGATTACAACACCAACAAACACTGCAGGACCGATCTTTTTGAATGTGCATTGTCTTTCTCATCATAAACAAACACCTGCTTTTCTATCAAATGACCACCAGAGGGAAGTGTTGGCTTCCATTTAACTCTCTAGACACATTTGGGAAAAATATATATACATATATACATATACATATATATATATATATATATATACACACATATATATACATACACATACATATATATATATATATATATATATATATATACACACACACACACACACACACATATACACATATATATATATATATATATATATATATATATATACACATATACACATATACATATATGGGCTGAGGGAAATTTTGCCCTCAGCCCTGCTTTCCAGGCTGCAATGCCCTTTTGCATGATGTATCATTGACATGCTTTAGCTTATACATGTATACTATAACTGAGGTTAAGCAGTTAAAGGTTAGAAGGATTTTGGCTGAGCTCAAAAGGGACTGTTGCCTTGGAGGCAACACACAAGACAAGATACTCCTGCAGGTCCACAGACCACATGCAGTCAGTTGCGTATTGAGTAATGTCCTGTTGTGTGTACGTGGTTGGTGTGCAGAGGTCGGCAGGAATGTCTGTATAGTAAATACTTCATGTTCAGTTTTTGTAATAGAGATGTGACGTTTGTGTCTTTGTGCCAAAGACACAGTCAGGTCTGCATGATGTTTTGCAATGAAAGATTAAAAGACTCACACAAAGCGGTTCGAGTATTTTCTCTTTATTGTTGGATAAAATCTATAAAATATTCCAAAAACAAATACAATACATTATGAACGATCATCTTTTCACTGAACAAAGTCTTCCTTCAGTTACATTGGAGGGGGGGGGGGGGTTGTTTTTCATGTTCAGCATTGACAACATACACTTTGTGCTTTGCAAAACCTACTGACACTCTGTGCTTTCACACAATTATAAATAACACTGCAACCTCCTGCTTATTATATTCGATCCTGTCAGACAGATTATGTAAAATTATTTTATAAAAAACAGAAAAGTGGTTTTATTTCACCGGCTGAAGAACAGCCAATTCACACTGTGTCTGTGCAGAGGCATCAGGAGCAAAAACAAGTTGTTGTTGGAGCAGCAGTGCGCTGCTCGTACATCTCATGTGATTGGTCTGTAGTCTTAGTCTGGGCAAAACAAGCTCCAAACCCCTCCTACTGAACATGTGACGCAATCTGCTTCCTCCCACCCTCCTCCACGTCCTCATCCTCCTCCTCTTATTTTCCCCCTTCTGGCTCTGGCTGCCACCTCCTCCCTCAGCTAGTTCACTGTCAGCCCGTCAGGATACATTAAGCTCATATGCCTGTAGTGTTCAGCGAGCACAGAAAAAGGCCAAGTAAAGGGAAGAAACCATGACAGCCGTGGCTTCTGAGTGCTTTAGGTAACACCTTTCTGCAGTCCTTTGGTTTACAAAAAACAGAACAAAAAACAAAAAATATCAATGAAGCTCGAGCTCACACAGACACAACACCTCAGCGCAGTTGAAAATTAGAATCAGTAGTAAGGCACGTTGTCAACATGAAATGAGATGGAGATGAGGACGGATCACTTTGGTCTGACAGGAGAGCATTAGATTCTCAGCACAATTAAAATGATAAACCACACCGTTTCGATCAGCGACAAACACACGACAGCTCTCTGGGTGAAAACAGGAGTGTTCCAGGTAAACCGGCAGACAGACAGACATCAGGAGGTAGAACAGGAGTAAACCACAAACAGCGAAGGTCAGGCGTCAGATTCCCTGTGACCTTTCACTCACTGGATTTCTTCTACTAGACAGGAAATTGGTTTCAGGTAGAAACGCGTATAAAACTGCTCAACTCCCACATTGCGTGTAAAAATTGAAATAAACAAAAAACCCATCAAAATACAAAGGCTTCTGTTTTCAGGTTAAACTCTGAGACACGGCAAAGGTGCCCTGACCATTGACTTGATGTGATTGGCTCCTCAGTCAGAACCAGACTGGGATTACATTACCATTTAAAAATACATATTGTATGCTGAGTTAATGACATGTTGGATTTACTATACTAAGAAAAAAAAAAGCTGCCAAGAAGGAAAAACTCTTATTTGTCATACAGGTGCTGACTGTTTGTCCCATTTTGTGTCACAAAGTGCATCAACACTGACAGTCCGAGATTAGAAAGAACCTTAATTTATAAGTTACACTCACACCTAACCTATAGACTCTATGTAGAAAGAACAGTAATATGGTTTGCTGTTCAGTTGTCATTCACAAATAAAAAATACAATTAGATAAAAAGGCAACAAGAAAAACAATTTACCCTTTCTATACTGGAGCATTGAGATGTCCTCTCTACACCCCCCACCCCACGCACGCACACACACACACACACACACTTTCTATACAACTTCAATATAGTGCTCACAAGCGGCTGCATTCTCCTTTCTACTAAGGAAATAAATATACAGATAGATAAATAGTCCATGCTCTGACTGCTGTACGGCCACAAAGACTTTCATCTTTCCTCAACAGGAGTTGCTCGGTCCTACAACTGAAAAAAAGAAACTCGGGCCTGGGCTCTCCTGGCTGGCAGAAGCACGCCCTCTTAAGTAATTGAAGGGATTTCAATTAATAATCAACCCAGACCTGATCTAACAGTCAGAGTGCCGCACGAAGCACGGCAGCTCAGGTTTCTTCTGACGACTGCTGCAGTTACAGAAGCAGGAGAGCAAAGTGACAAATACTTGGAAACGTGAGGATCCACGTCCAGGAAAATTCACCTTAAACACTGCCGTATGCCATCAGTTTTTCATGTCCAGTACCACCCATTGCAACACTTCTCTTGCAAGTTTTGCAATATACTTTTGGTGTGCCAACTTTGTCTAAACATGTCTGATCTACTCTTAGTAGAGATTATTCACCTCCTACTCATAATACAACCAGCTGGAAAGCTAAAGCGCTGCCCGGTTTGATTCCAGGTCTTCCTGTCCCTTCTAAAATGCCTTTCTGATTGTAGCATTGTTATATACCAAGTTTCAGCTAAAAATAAAATTCTTTGATTAATATTGATTGGTTACACAAATAAAAGGTACATCTTTTTTTGCATTTTTGTTTTGTTTGCCAGTAAAATGTCATAAATTAGCTCTTCAATTGCTACTTTTCTGACAGCCCAAAACCCCAGCATAAAAATACTAAAAAAAATTTAAATAAAATACAAAGACAGAAATAATTTCTTTCCATTTTTGCTCAACTGACAAATTGTGTCAAGTTTTCGATCTTCACTTTTCCTGTCAATAGCAGTTTTGGACTGATAACTATTAAAAACAGTGCAAAAGAGTTGTACCATGGATGTCTAACTTTATAAGACGCTCTGAATGTTATTCTTCATCTGTTACAATAAATATTTCATATCTCTTGAGGCACAAGCATAGGTGCATAACTAGGTCCTCATAAGAGGCATGTGCATATTAGAATTAGTGTTTCATTCCACCTTAAACTGGCTCAACCTTGAGAAAAAATTTCAGCCAAACTATCAGATAGACCGTTAAAAGAAAAAGAAAAAAAAAAGACAGAGTTCATCAGAAAGAGTTTGTCAGCCCTAATTCAGCCGGAGCAGCTCCTAAAAAAAAGACAGGAAATGTTCAGAAGTTCATCTCGGTGATCAGGACTTTACCAGGATCTCCATGATGTGGTCCAGGTCATTCAGGTCCACGAGACAAGACTGGAGGCTCCCGGTTGAGGAATGGCTGGAAGAACGTAATTTCACGTCCTCGTCCGGCCATAGCGACACGCTGACTGGCCACAGAGACCCTGTCGCCCAGGCCGACGGCAGATCTGAAGTCTCATACATCGATGTGTCAATGTCCTCAAAGATATCATCCAGGGCGAGGTCGCTGAGGTAGCCCATGGCATTTACTGCATCGCTGAAAGTACTGATGGCTGCAGCGGGCAGAGATTTCTGCTGGTCGGGGAAGTCAATTGCCTCCTGAGAGGGGAATTCGGGAGACAGTGGGGGAGACAGAGACAGGCTTTCCCCATCTCCTTCGGCACACCCAGGGCACGTAACAGGCACGTCCTCTCTGAAATCGTCCCTGAGTAGACAGGAGTCATCTGCATGAACGCCGCTGATGCTGAGACGTGAATCTGAGGTGCAGGTTCCCACGCCGTCACTCCGTATTTCCTCCTGAATCTGCCTGAGAGTATTGATGAGCAGCACGGAGCGGCGCAGGCTGAGCTCCATCCCCGCCTGATAACGCTGGAGCTTCTCCAAGCAGAGGCCGAGCACCCGCTGACGCTGCTGCAGGTGGCTCATGACCGATTTGGACGGGTCAATGAGAAGCCCGGCCTCGTCTTCCTGGCCATCCTTTCCACTCTGCTCCTTTTCCTCCGTAATAGTGGCTTCCGCGACCACCTCAGCCTCCAGCTCCTCCAAGCAGCTCCACTTCCGCTTCACACCTCGACCCAACATTGGCCTGCATCAGGGGATAAAGAGCCCATTTGTTAGGTTGCAATAAGGTACAACGTGTAATGAAGAGTTACATTTACATGGCAAAACACAACAAATAGTTCTGCAAAACTAAATTAGGTAGAGAGGCTAGTTTCCCAGGGCTTGAACTGACTGTTGGTCTTAAACATTTGTCTTTTTTAAAGTCACCAATCGGAGCATTTCCTCCTGTTGAAGTGAAAGAAAATGAGACACAAACCTTTGACAGCAGTTGCTGAGATGGTGTGTCTATTCTTTCTTTATTTTATTTTTTTAGGGCTTGGATCTCTGATCTGGCGGCATGGCAATAAACCTTGCATTCAATTTATGTAAGAGCACAAAGCAAGCGAGCATGCTTAGTTTCAGAGACACTGTCAGGCACAGAGCCTTTTCAAATCAGGAGAAAACACATAAAGCATAAAGCTGCAGATACTGAATATATTATGCACCTTTACATAGTCGATTTTTTTTTCTCCCCTGAGTTAAGACATTTGAAAGAGCGCATTTTACCAACTATGACTCACTGTTAGACACCCCAGCAGGCTTGACAGACTTTACTCATCCATACAGGGATGGGTAGCGCCATGGATCACTTTCTCTCTGATCCTTTTACAAAAGTAAAGAGGACACACGAAGCCCCATTTGGTGAGTTTGACCCTCGTCGGAGAGATTAAAGCTGCTTGGTCTAATTTAATATGTCGGTAGAAGCCTCAACAAAGTAAAATACGCGGATAATAAACATGTTAGCAAAAATCAGTCTTTTTAAATCGCTAACTACGATCATATGGTCACTCTACACTACTTATTTAGCTCAGGACCCCCGAGAACACCCCTTAACCCCGTGACGGTTCCCGTACTTCAGCGGGAACGTTAAGATCCAATTTGAACCAAGTTTAAAGGGCAAACTTGAGTTCAATTTAAGAGAATGACATGAAGACGACAGAAAAACCAACCTCACGTGCCCTTGGGAAGTGTCATGGGAGGTATGAATCCGTCGAGTCTTCGGCTGGTTTCGTTTCAGTGTCCCGTTCCTGAGCTGTAGACGGCCGAAGTGTGAGGAATGTACTGTCCGCTCGCAGCAGCTGGGGGAAGGCGGCGGAGCTGCGGAGGAGGGGGGAGGGGCACGGGAGCTCACCGGCGCACGGGATTGGTCCGTTCACCCGACGATCAAACCTCCGCCTCCGCCACTCACGGGGCAGCGAGTGTGAGGTCGTTTGTTCCGACAGCGATCTGGCGCTGCGTTTAAGAACACCTCGTAACAGTTGGAAATCATGTCGAAGCACACGAAATACACGTGAGCGGCGATAATGGCCTTTATGATCGGTGGAAAAAGAATTTATCAGGACATGGGCTTGTTTTGTCCAGTAAGCGGTAAATAATAAAAGCTGAGCATGTTTTTAAATATGAAATCACTGATAGAGCGTAACCACTGCTGTTATTGACCATGGTGGACTTAAGTATTAACCCTTTAAACTTGTTTGTCTTTTTCCGTTTGACGTATTTTTGGAACTTTAATTATTTTTTTTCACGCATTAACTATCTGCATAAATTTTCTGTTTAAGTACAGTTATATATATTGTCCAGTTTAAGTAGTGTTACTTTAGCTCGATTTTTCTTGCACTGACTTTATAGTTGTTGACATAAAGCAAGAAGTGACTTGTTGAGAAGTGTGTGACAAAGTGACCCTACTTCTCAGTTGATTTATTACCCCAGTAATCACTCAGAATGGGTTTACTGCTAGTCTTCAGTCCTCTTGAGTACAGCACAATGCATATAGCCCATGGCATTTAGTCAGGATATGGCAATGGCAAAGCTTATCTGTGGTACTGTGTTGTTTTTAATTAATTTTAATTCTAACTTTTATTTTACTTATTTGTTTATTTAGGTCACCTGAAAGGATTCTGTTCAGCATTTGGTTGCACTAACAGAAAATCCAAGAAGTCACCTTTTTTCTGTACCATCCATTATTTTTTCATATTGTCAAAACTACTTTTACTCCACGTGTCTAGTTACTTGCATTACCCAGGTTTTAGGTCCTGGTTTTAAGGCATACATTAATGTAATAGCAACTATTAAGTGAAAGTTTGATTCAAGGCTAAATTTAACTAACATACATGTGGTCTGTTTTTGTTTCTGCAACACGTGACCTACTTAATATTCAGTTTCAGATCCACCAGTCTCTCCTCTGGGCCGATTCTGGTTCCCAAAAACCAAGATGGTGACAAGCAAAATTCTACAGTAGAGCTTTGGAACAGCACTGTGTCTCTATAAAAGAAAAAAAGTGTCAATAATACTCAGACTAGATTATTGGCAAATCAGCAATATACCTGTTGCCTCTACTCAAAGTAACTTATGAGTACTTTCAGCATTAGTGTTGTGGCGTCCTACCGCATAATGTGAAGTAAGAGGACATTAAAGGTGCCAAACATTATGCTATTTTATGGACAATTCTTTCTCTTTTAGATGCCATAAATGTTCAGACATTGATTCATAAAGTTCTCCCATGAATTTACATCTAACAAAGAAGTGAACATTTCTTTTAACAACATTTAATCAACACAGTTTTACCAAACAGACACCAGTGCATCCGTGCTGGAAATATCTAGAAGCCCCAGGTTGCTTTATTGCGTACCTGAACGCAGCATTTTAAAGGGACAAGATGACTCAGAACGGAACGGGAAGGACGTGACCAGAGAGACAGGAAAGGCAAATACCAAATAAGGAAGGTCTTATTCCACCTTATATCTCTTCCTTCTAAATCAGTCACGCTTGTTTCCTCATCTTGTTTCTTTCTTTCATTCTCATCAGCCCCATAGTTTTGTCTTTTTTTTTTAATTGAAATCGTACATTTGCGCGCTTAAAAGATATATTAGTAAAGAAGAAAAAGCAGCTATATAAAACAGAACCAAGATTTCATAGTATTTCATCTTTTACTCGAACACCGATGTACACTTTACTCTTTTAAGCTGAATGTGTAATCAACGGTTATCTAGATTAAGAGAGGAACCTGAAAGCAGCGTGGGAGGGGTGGACTAAAGCTCACTACTGCACACGTTTTTTAAAGGAAGTGTTGCCCTGTGACAGCAGAAGGCACATGTACTTTAAGCATGGTGCTGTGTATTTATAATAAAGGTCAGAGTAGCATCTTTCAGACCTGCTCTCTTAACATCACATGATGTTAACTTTATGAGAGCATTTCTGAAACAGCTCAGATTTTCTGCTTCACATTTATTTATTTTTTCCCCTCTTTTGCTGCTTTTTAAGACACTCGAGCCTCTTTCACCGATGACTGGATTTTTTCCCCTTAGGCTGCCTTTTTGCTGACTCACTGAGAGGCCATTAATCTTTAACTATAAGCTAACCAATTCCAGGCGACAGTCCAGCTTGCAAAGTAAGCTATAATTTTATGAAGAAATTGCTTTTGTCAGGATCAGACAAAACTTCCTTCAGATTTGTGAATATGCAGTTTTCTGAATATGAAAAAGCTCACGTTTTGAAAAGGACAAAATGTGGCTCGACTCTGAACAGGTTTGCTCCAAGTTGCGTTTCGAACACACAATGGTGCTGTTATGTTGAAACCACTGCAACTCTCTCCACATATCTAACGCAGGATCTCACGGTCCAATATCGTCATGTGACAGCACGCGAGAACAAAGGTCTCTCTGCGGCCAGACTGCAGCTGCAAAACATCTAATTCTATTTTAGTGTCATTAAAAAAAATCCTGTATTTGAGGGAACATATACAGACTCAACTGAAAACTCCTTCAAGGCGTCTTTTAGCAGGTCACACGTGGAAGAGCACTGAATGAATCATGCATGATTTGAGCATGATTTTGAGCACCTGTGGCGTGTGTTTTTGCACACACCACAGGTGCACCTCTAGATTTCGAAATGACCAAGAAGTGTGTATAGAGAAGTGTCATTAGGAAAGCTCTATATCAGTACAACTCCATTTAAATTTAAGCATTGATTTATAGCGTGTTTCCACTTTACTTGTTAACAGGTAAATACGGATAGATTAACTAAACAGCTGTTAACTGCAACACAGGTCAACAGCACCTCAAAGTGTGGTCTTCAGAATTCTTGCGAAACAATGATGAATCAGCACCTGTCTCAGTTCAGCAAAAACTAAACCTTTACAGGTAGTTCTTGCAGGATAGTTTCATTAGACTGTTAGTTTTAACCAGCTGTTCCTAATAAACTGAAAACTTTTACAGTTTCTGTATGTGCCAGCGCTGATATAGTGAAAACCAACTTCTGATTGGCTGCCCCTTCAATTCTCACCCCAAGAATACACGGATATAAAATACTCAAGAAATGCTTACCATTCCACCAGACACGCCCCAGAGCTTTTTGTTTGTTTGTTTTAAGCTGTAACCATGTGGACCTGCACAGAACAGATGAGAAGGGCAGGGATAGTATAGAGAATCCAGCCAGCCTTCAAAATAAAAGACCCCATAGAACTTAAATGCTCAGCTTCTGAAAAGCTACCCTTGTGATTTGGAGATATGCCAAGACCAGCAGCTTCGTTAGCTACAACTCTTCAGCTCCTTAATAATTTAAATATCTCATCAGCCAATCACGTTGCAACAGTTTAGGCATGTAGACGTTGTCAAGACGAGCTGCTGAACTTCAACTGAACATCCGGATGGAGATAAAAGGTGATTTAAATTACTATGAACATGTATTTATGGTTTAAATGACCCTGAATCCTCCAATAGTTATGCTGCAATATGCATAGACTGCTGGGGGATTCCCATGATGCATTGAGTATTTCTTCTTCAGTCACCTTTATCACTCACTATGTGTTAGTAGACCTCTGCATTGAATCATACTTATTATTAAACTCTGGCTCTCTTCCACAGCATGTCTTTTAGCCTGTCTTCCTTTTCTCTCCCCTGTCACATGCCCCGTCCCTCCCTGAGCCTGGTCCTGTCAGGCGGTTTCTTCCTGTAAAAGGGAGTTTTTCCTTCCCACTGTTGCCAAAGTGCTTGTTCATAGGAGGTCATATGATTGTTGGGTTTATCGCTGTATGTATTATTGTAGGGTCTACCTTAAAATATAAAGCGCCTTGAGGCAACTGTTGTTGTGATTTGGCGCTGTATAAATAAAATAGAATTGAACTGCTTTGAATGTATTTACAGAGAATAGTCCAATAAGGAAAAAATATCCAGCGAGCATTAGTTCTCTGGGTGGAAATGGATTGGAAAAAGGCTGGTGGTTTAGCCCAGTTTGGGCATTTTAATACCAACTTGGCGTAGTCTAAACACCACAGCTTACCTGAGTGTGGTTGCTGTCCATGGCCGTCTCTTAACGACCACATCTAGTTTCTTCCAACTGGATAACTCACCGTGTCATGGAGCGGAGGTGAGTGGGGCCTCAGTGCTTACACAGTTTTAAGCCGAAGATATTAAAAAGATGTCCACTCTCAGTAACATCACGCAGAGCCAAGACTGGGGAAAAAAATGAGTATGATGCTGTCTGGAGCCTAGGCTTTTCACTCACAGGAATTACTTATTTACATATGCTTTCATTATTCAAAACTTAATATGCATCCTTTACAGTGGCGCTCATATAACAGAAACAGAGAAGCACAAGTCTTCTTTCAGATCCATTTAAAAACCATGACAAATAGTTAACCCTTTAAGACCTACCATAGAACCAAGTCCGCCAGAGCTTATTTTATATTTTTACTTGCTGTAGTGCCATTTTTGGAAGCATTTCAAGTTGCTATACATCAATACAACCATTATAGCCCAAATTTTAATAATGTGTATGCATTAAGTCCACAGTAACTACATAAATTGCAAAAAAGTGCAATAAACTACAAAAAAATTGAAAATCGTTTGTTTTTTTACATATACTTCTACTTGGAGAAATTTAAGAGGTTTATCCCTCAAAACTTTAAATACAAAAAAGTTGCAAAAAATGTAGGAAGTGTTACAAACAGCTGATCAGATCGGCAAAGCGTGTTTCTGGAATATTGTGTTTTTGTTCCTGCAAGCGCTTTTTATGCAATTTTTGCAAAGCTATATGTGGAAGGAAATCGTGACCTAGGACAAGCTGATGGCATAAGATGTAAGTACAACTCCTCCGGTTTCATATGCAAAACAAATTATTGCGCTAGCTTATGCGGTTCCGGTTCTACGGGGATTTAAAAATAGTTACGCAAAACGGAGCGTGCCCGCTCCGACCGGCTTTAAAGAGTTAAACAGTAACATGTCCTGTTGTAAAATAAGGGAAACAAGCACACACAATCAATAGTTGCACCTTTTATTATAAAAAATATTTACAAAGATGCTACAATGTTTTTGTCTTAATATAAAAAAATGCATACATTTTACAACGATAATTAGTCTTTGAAGTTCTAGCTCCCATTCAGACCAGAGTGACATCCTTCAGGAGTGTTGTGGTAAGGTATTAAGCGTGTCGTAATACTGTATTTTAGTCAATACATTTTATTTGCCTGAGTTAATCTCTTCATCACGATAAGGAACAATTTTGAAGAATGCATTTGATTTTCCACATATTTAGGAGAAAGGCAACTGTTTGCATAAAGGAATTAAAGGACATTTGATTTGTATACAGTCATTTTGAAACACATATGACAGAGCTGCATAGTAATTTGAATAGTAACCCGGTTGTTGTTATTACTAATAGTCCTTAAAAAGAAAACTTAGGAATAAATAGGTACTGCATTGGAAACGAAGGGCACAATTTGGATAAATACAATTTCATCGGGCCTCATGGTTGAATTGATAGGTCAACATGGCATGTCTGTACCTTGATAAAATAAATACAATAAATAAAACAACAATAAATTAGATGGGTTAAACACACAGAATTCTTCACTTGGAATAACAAATGAGAGAAAGAAATATGGCTTCTCGATGCAGTTATCACCCCGGGGTTTCTCCAAAATGCGTGAGGAAAAAGCTGCTTATTACTGATATTGGATCCATAATGACAGCAGAGCAGGAAAATTACTTCATTTGTCTCCTGGCTACTGTAAACTTACCAGAAATGACAACTCTTGCTCCTTGTTTGTTGACTGGCAGCAATTTTCCTGCTCTGCGTAAAGCTTTTAAGAAAATGAAAGAACAGCGCCTATAAAGTGAGACGATGCCAGTCCTGACACCTGTTACAGTCGACTATACCAAACCATGGGAAGACACCGTCTTGAGACTGGCTATTAAAATCTTAAAAACCGCTTGGGAGGGAAAAATAATAATATCAAATGATGCCTGCAAAATCCCCCAGCTGTATAATGCAAAAAATATATTTCTATATACACATACGTACATATACATAAATTCCATTCATAATTGCTCAAATCTCTAGGAAAATATGCATTGATTTATAGATTTGGATTTACAATTTGTTCTGGTTTTTGATGCATGTAGTGTGAGGAATTGTTTCTCAGTCCATGTAACAATAAATAGAACTGATGAAATGGCAGAGAATACGGCCAGAAGGAGCTAGCATGACAGAGTGAATGACGGACATAAACACCTAAATAAGAATGCATCATGGTAGTTATAAGGTAATTATCTTTGCCTTCTCACAGATATTGTTGAGTTTTGGATTTCAGAACCAAAGTGGGAAACTAACTGCTTTGCCAACTCACCAGCATAGCTTTTAAATCCCCAGATTTGTTAATTTTACCATCACAATTGTAACTGCCAATTACATTTTATTTTTTATACAAAAAGTCACAACAGCAGATGTTAACCTGCCCAAGTGGCTGTTACAGGAGACTAACTACATCTCTAATACCCCCATCCTCAAATCTACTTGGCTTGCTGTTAATTTCCCATCTTGATCCAAAACATCCAACAATCTCTATGTGTAACAATACCACATACAGAACACACACGTGTACTGTGCATAGTCTGGAAAGAGTCTGTGGCATCAGTACAGACCAGAGGAATGTTCAGAGTTTCAGGATCCCACTATGATCTCCATGATGTGGTCCAGTTCGTTCAGGTCTGACCTGCAGCTTGAGCTGGAGCTCAGGGCCGTGGGCCCATGAGAGGACAGGCTATCGAGCAGATCGTAAGGCCCCATTTTCGGGGCGCTCTGCATGCCTGTCAGCACCGTATCGAGGTCATAGTAAGACGGGTCCACGTCTGAAAACAGTTCCTCGAGCGCAGGGTCAGGGGGCGGCGCTGGGTGCTTGATCTCAAAAGTCCCAAAAACCTGCTCCCCTGTCCTGGAGTCTGCACTTAGGTGGTCCCCGTCTCCCTCCTCTCCCTCTGATACGCACTCCTCGCTGTCCTCCTCCTCTTCTTCCTCCTCGCACTCACCGTCTTCCTCTTCCTCCTCCCAGCAGGGCCCCATGCCAAAGGGACCTGCGAGGTAAGAAGCCGAGGACAGCTGAGGGGAGACGGGTGACAAAGTAGACATGGTGACATCCGTCTCCACATCTCCCTCCATGACCACCTCTTCAGAGTGGTAGCCTTCCTCCACACCGACCACTGCGTAAGGCTTTGGGCTCTGCCCTGCCTGGGCTGCTGGATCAGTCTGTCGGCACAGCACTTCAGTGGCCACCAGGCGGTCGGTGGGACACTGGGCGGCTGCGAGGGCCTGCGTCATTATCTGCCAGGTGCCATCCTGGGTCATTTCCTCCTGGATCTGCCGCACTGTGTTAGCAATTAGAACTGAACGGCAAAGGTTTGGCTCTACCAGCATGTGACAAAGTTGCAGCTTGATGAGCGACATGTCAAGCAGCGACTGCCGCTGCAGACTGTACGACGAAGACAGCATCCGAGCTGCCGCCGAAGGAGCTGCGGGGCCCTGGTCGCCACTGGAGACGGCCTCCTCCCCAGAGTCTGAGAACTTGCGCTTGGTGCCCTTCGGGAACATGTTGTCTCTCTTTTGTGAAGGCGAGGAGACAAAAAAGAAAAAAATCAGTGAGAAACACAATGGCACCACTTGCTTAAATATTAAGAAATGTGCCACACAGACAAACACAAAATGTGTACTGCTGTCAATGTCACTAGCTAAAATAGTTAAAAAGATTAAGTGCCATGTAATTAATTATGTAAATGTGTGATGTCATGAGGCTATGTGGTGTAACATTTGTGTGGACATGAGGGAGCTAGGGCTACAATCTGCTGAACTGCAGCTGTGACTTTACAAATAAACTACAGGCTTACTCTACAGTAAACAAATAATTGTTGTAGTTTTTTTCTTAAAGTTTGCTATACCTTTCCTGTTGAGAGGCACAGGCAATAGCAATGCAGCTTGGTCCCGGCTGCAACGCTTCAAGTACTTTTGTACGAGCGACAAGCAGCTTTTGTTCAGCACCATTTCTGCCCATTTTAGGCCAGTCTGAGGCAAGACTCCTGCTGGGCGGAACAACCACACTTTTAACAGACCACTGAGCCACCGAAAATAGCATGGTTACCGACTAAATGCGGACACTGCATCAAAGTAAGCACAGACTACAGAGACCTCTGTCAGAAAACAAAAACAGCACTCAAGTTAATTAGTGCATTTATTTTCTTTCCCCCACTGCCACCTGTGATCAAGAAAATCAAAAAGATATCCTAATCAATAAGGGTGCTTTCAAGGGGGTAAAAGTGACAAGGATATGGAAAGTAACAGCATTTACAATTCACAGTACAATGTACCACCATGAGCCACTAATATTTACAAGGGATATCAGGTTTCCAGGTCTACGCACGCGACGCTTCAAAAACTAGCAGAACAAGATTTTCACTTTCTCTTCACTGAGGAGGGGAAGAAAAGCACAGTCAACTTCCTCATTAAATACCACTTCAACACACACATGTCTTACAGGAACAAAACAATACTCCCGCTAATGTTAAAGGCCCCTCTGACTCCCAAAAATAAATGGGATGCAAGTGAATAGGAGACTGAGCTCCAAACAGCAGCCTGTGGCATTTAATTTTCCATCAGACAGAAAAACAGTATGCGCAGTGTCCGGCTGTCTCCTCTGTGTTAAACCTGTGGGCAGGGCATTTGGGTCAATGATTCCAGTTGCTTCAAATTTCTATTTGTGATATACATTTTTTTTTTAAAAGGGAAAAAAAGAAAACACAAAATTTTAAAAATCAGTACAATGAAAAACAACACTGATTCATGTTTAGCGTTAGGATTCACAGGGCACAATTCACAGAGAGGGTTGGATCACTTTACAGAAATTTCCTGTTTTTCAGGAACTAGGAATCAAAAAGAAACTACCATGCCCAAGACACTGCTGTTACTGTCATAAATCATCTCTACACCAAATTATCATTTTTATTTTAGGATGCCAGGCCAAACTAAGGCCCATAATCTGTGCAAATTACATATTTTAACATTGACACAGTGTGTAGTCAGGGGTGTTGTGCAATAGCATACTGACAAAAACTAGTAAAACAACAACCTTGTGAGTTCACATTTAATAGAAAAGTATACATCTAAATTGCTGATCAATCAGATCACCACATTTTCAAAAAGTTACAATCCATGCCAAAAGGAAAAAATAAAGAGAAGTGGCTCGTAAGTACAATTAAAGGCTTGGGAGCCTGGAGGTCTTTGAGTCCTCGTAATCATAGAATAACATTTCCTGACAGTGGACAGAATAAAGGGGGGAAAAGGTAATTTATGAAGATACCCGGAGATCTAAAATGAAAAGGGTGAGAAAACGATTACGGACGTATGTTGTCTTCTTATGTGGTGCAATAATACTGGCCCCTGTTAAATAAGAGACACTAGAGAGAACTACCTCCTTAAAGAAAAAAAAATAAAAGGAAAAAAAAAGACATTAAATAGAAACAGGAAGAACTACAACCTGAGAGACGGATCACTGCACACAGAAGAGAAAACAGTTTTGGACATGACAACTTTTTTTTTTTTTAACATTTATACTGATAATTGTTTTCGAACACCCTATAGTTTAGCATTTTTAAAGCTTAAGGATTCTACTCTGAAATTAGAATTACATTCCTGAAAACAATAAGAAAAACAGCCATTCATATATAGGTCATATATAAAATAAGACTGAAAGCGAGTTATGTCCTAACCAGTCTGATCAGTCATCTGTAGCAGGCAACATACACAGTGCGTTGTGTTTTTCCACTGTGGGACATGTAAACAACTACAATCTCATACAATCAATTCCCTAAATGTTCTTACATTTTAACCACTTAAAACACTTTCAATCAAGATAATATTGACAGATAACCTAACATGAGCACTAAATAACAACCAAACTCCTGATAATAACATCTCGATCTGCAAGTGAACATTTTTTAAAAAGATTTACTTACTTTACCAATAAGAATGTATTGATTTTAAAACCCAAAGTGATCTGCTACAGACGCTTAATTTTAATGACTGATATCGAGCTCATACTCAGTTAAATAGTATTTATTTACACCTGCACATTAATGTTGATGTATTAAACTTAGTCGCACATTTTTTAACACGATTTCACAAAAATGCTGACATATGTGGTGTTCAAAAACTTCTCACATATCAGGAAATAAGTGCGGGGGGGGGAGACAATCACCTCGTGTAAATCAGTACTTTATTCTGATGCTGACATTACAGTTGTATTTACGTCAGACAGACAGTGTCACTAAACTGGATTTAAAACAGTTTAAATACATTCACTAAACTAAGTGTTTTCTACTTTGCTAGGAAGCAGAAGCCAAACAAAATTCAGCCCCGTTTTACGTCAATGGTTCTTAGCATGGCCCATCCCCCACCACTTTCACAGCCTGCCGTACTAAATGAATAAACACATTTTTAAAAAGCACTGCTTACATTTTTCCCACTTCCCCCTCAAATACATAGTGCTACCACTGCCAGTCGCCAAATTAAAACCGCTAGAATAGCTGTAAAAAGCGACGGAGAGCTTCTGGCCGTGACTACCGCATGCTTTTGTCTTTTCAGCATCAGAGCTACCGAGCGACAATGAGGCCATTTTGCGCTAGTAGCTAACAGTTAGCCGGCCGGCTATGCTACAGACGGAATTTACACTTCTGGGTTGCCGCTAGCTAGCATAAAATGTTCCGTGAAAAAAAAATGCCTCCAAGGAGGCACAAAACCCTCGGCATTCGTTTGGAAACTTCCTCTTACATAAAACGAATGCTAGCGAACGTAAAGCTAATTAGCTAAAAGCGCCCACCCACCCACAGTCCGCGGTCCTTCCTCCTTTCTAGCCAAAAACAAGAGTTTTCGCCACGGCGGGGCTGTTAAGTTCCCCAAAAACAACACACGGTCACCCGGGTGGCTGGTTAAAAACACTATCGTCGGGTGCTTCAGTAGCCGTACTCACCTCGTGTTTGTGTTAATTTAATTCCCGTCTCGGTCATAGGATCGACAGCAGAGAAAGCGGAGATCAGGTTCAGATGAGATCATTCATGCCACGGCTTCAAAAACTGAACTACCTCTGTCCTGCTGCTGCTGCGGAGCGGACGACAGGAGGGGAAGGAAGGGAGGGGGAGGGGAGCCGACAAAAGCCAGCCATATGCCTGGGATTCCTCTCTAATGATTTCTCCCTGCTTTTCTCTCCTACTAATGCTTCAACAAACAAGCCAAAGCCCGATGCTGGCTTCAAGAACAAGATGTAGAAGATCTGATGATGTTCTGGTTACTCTTTGTGTATTGACGCTGCGTTTACCGCTGGCCTTTTTAACAAGAAAAACAATCTGTGGTGAGGGGAATTATACCCAGTCATGGAAAGTGACTAAGAAACACGAATTTACTCCGATACATAACTAGTATGTATGAGGTTATCGCGACATTTAGGTGTTATGCCTTTTGTTTATAGCGAATTATTTTACTTCTGATTTCACTGTCTTTAACTGACAGTTGCAACTACCAGTTTACTGAAACATATAAAAGGCTGGCTGGCGACAAACCTTTTGGCTTTTATTGTGCAGGAAGTTAGAAATCACATATGATCTTAAGTTGTTTAACTGAATTAGTTTAATACTTTAAGAGGTAAAATGACAAAATACTTATTCAAACAAACATAAATTAGAACGAAATCCCTACAAGAGAATGCAATATTGTTTAGCAAAACATCATTTTTCTGTGTTTGTACTTTGTTAATTATCTTATAACCTTTTTACTCACTGTATGAATTATGAGCACTTACACTGTGGATTCAACCTCCAGTAATACTACAGTTCTACACTGACACAAATATCAAAACGCAACCCAGTTTATTAATAAATAATAAAAATAGAAAATGCTTAATAGAAAATTGTAACAAGAAACCGATTATTCTATTTATATAATATTAAAAAATAGTCTTTAACCACTCCTAATTTCTTTATATTTTGTTAGGGAAATGGGAAATAGGTGACATGAGTTATTGAAAATTGTGCAAATACAAATATAGCTCATACAACAAAAACTGAATGTGCACAATCCTAATAAACTTAGAAGTCAATATTTGGTAAGACCGCTTTTATTCTTCAGCACAGCCTAAAATCTCTTAGGCAAACTTTCTTGTGATTTCATTAAGTAGGAATAGGAATAATCAGGAATAGTTCTCCAGGCTTCTTCAAGGACACTCAAAGCTCTTCTTTGGCTGCCTATCGTTCTGTTTCCTGTAAAGATGATCCCACACTGCTTCAACAATGTTGAGGTCCAGGCTCTGGGAAGGCCAATCCAGCACTGATAGTGTTCCACAGTGCGTTGCCACCGATTTTCAATTATTCTGTAAATTGTCATACCCTCATAGCCCTTTCTTCCTGTTTCCTTCCTTAAGAATGGCTTCATGATTGTCACCCTACACTCAGAAAAATTATGGTTCTTAAATGGTTCTTCAGATGTCTTCATGGTTCTTTAAAGAACCATCATACGTCAAAGAACCTTTTTATTTTGTGGATGGTTCTTCAGCTATTACAAATGGTTCTTTAAAGAACAAAAGGTTCTTCATCCTTAGCAATCTAAGTTTGATGGTGTAAATGGCATAAATATTTATTCACTATAATGAGGCTGTGAATTATACTGTGTGTTTTCTTTGTGTGCATGTGTGTGCGAAGGGGGAGGGCGGGATACCTGGCAATAGGAAGCTGAATATTCAAATAAAAGTTAGAAATATTTGCAAACAGTAGACACAATACACACATTCAAATACTGTACTTTAGTTTTAAATTTTAATAAAGCATTACTATTTTCTACTCCAAGGCATTGCTTTTGAGATTATTATATATTTTTGAAAATATAGCATAATGATAATACTAGTTATTGTAAACTTTACAAACCACCCAGCAGTATGTAAAGTCAAATTATAAAATACAAGTAAATAACAATTGCAGAACAGAATGTCAGTGTAATGAACACACACTTCGTTTTGACAAAGCGCACAGCTTAGGTAAATGATCTGAGTAGTTGTTCATCACTGAGCAATTTGTTAATATGTGTTTCGAGCCAAATAAATGACAGGGAGAGAGAGAGTGACGTCAGAACACGTCATACTATAACCTCCCGGGAGCGGACGGAGGGGTCCGTCGTTGGGATGCGCATGCGCAGACAGAGTGTGCGAGCGGCGGGCCTTGACCTTTCGGGAAAAAAAACCTCACGGACGGTGACAGCGAAACGGATAACAGTCTTCAGTACCTGCTGGACTTTGAAGCTGTGGATTCTGGGACTGTTGGAAAAGGTAAAACATTTTCATTAAAACCTTATTACTGTTTTGTTTTTGTTACTCGTCATTGTAGCTTGCTGTTAATGTTGTGCTAACAGTAGCGATTAGCTAGATACGTTAGCCGTTGATGTCAGCGCAATTTAGTATCCAACTGTTATAATTAAGTGAAGCTGCTCCCAGCTAATTTGAACCTTTGGCTTCTAAAATATGTGGTTCAATTGCGTGCTGCGTATATAACCTAATGTCAGCTAGACCGAAATTAAAATTTAATATATTGTTAAAGTCACTAAAATGGCGCCTGAAGCCTGTTGTGGCGTGAGCTCTGTGTCTGCTCTAGAAACTCTGAAATTCTGTAGATCTGAGCCGTACATTAAATACTCACATGAACCTGTACTTTGAATTCTGTATGAGCTGTATAAAATGCAGCTATGCATAAGAGTTTTGAATGAATAATTCGATTAGATAACTCTTTATTGTCTAATCAAATTATATAGAAATGAATATAAATGTGACATGAGAAGGTGTCTTTGACTGTTCCTGCATAACTTAGTTTCGGACTAGTTGACAAGTTATGCTCCGGTCATTTGATGTTTCCAAGATAGATGTTCTTTTGTAATATAGTTAATTTTTTTTTTTTTATATTTCATTTATCCACCATCATAAATCATACATACAAGCTAAGAAGAGGTCGTTATACTAACAAGAGGTATCAACGCTGGGCCAAAGTTCAGCACATGGGTAAAGTTTGTAATCCAGCCAGGGTGTAAATATCACTCAGCAGCCAGAGCTGAAGCAGGTAGCATCAACACATAAATCTACTCTACCCGGCTTAAATCACAAGAGCACCTCTGACCAAAAAGCTGTAGATTTTTCTTGTTTGCACAAATTAATCCAGATTCACATTAATTGTGTTCACAGCTCCAACAAAATGAGGAAGAGGAGGGGGAGAAACACAATTAGGTTGAATTACAATTGGATGGAAGGCGAGGACAAGGAGAAGGAAGCTTAGGATGAGGAGGAAGAGAAGCAGCAGGAGCATCTTTAGGGCTCCCTATGATGAGGTTTGTTTCATTAATATGGTCCTCTCACAAAGAAAGATGACTTGTTTTAGTTCACCTACTTCCTGTATTAAATAGTGATGTGCAAAATGTTGTGAAAAACCATGGAGCAGGTACGTATAGTGCATCTGCAGGTAAATGAACATCAAATCTCTAAGACAGACTGAAATCTGTATATTTATCACCCTTATGATAAAACCCACGTCAGCCATTGGTTTATGGACTTTGTATTTTGAAGCCTCAACATTTGCTTTATTGCTGTTGCTATGTTGGGACCATATTAGGATGAGGGATCAGAATCTGGAGTCATGCACACTATTGTTTCATTTAGTGTGTATCCATAAGATTCGTACAGCAGATCCAAGTTGTGCCTTGAAAACAGGAAAGTCGTCTGCATAGAGGAGAACTGTAATAGCAGGCTTTTACAAAGTGAGGCTTTGTGCTCACATTTGCTGCAAACACTCATTTTACCCTGTTTTGATGCAGATTTCACTTGAAATCAGGCAAGAACTGGACTTATTTTTTATGTGTTCTTGTGAATTAATTGTGTATCGCATATGTTTGATTTGACTTTCTGCAAGACAACAGTCGTCCACTGGCCAAAAAAGTTTTCCAAATACCTCCACGTGATCTAGCCTGGATTTAGAAAAGAATAGCACAAAAAATCTGCACCTCCTGCTTCAGATGAAATTTGTGTTTGTGTGTTCAGAGGCAGCGGTGAGAGGGGAGACCTCGGCTCATCCAGCTGGAGAGCCTGACCAGGACGAGTCGAACATTAACTCAGCTCTTCCAGGGCACCCTGCAGACTCGGCTGTTGGCAACAACGAGGGATGACGTGAACGCCAAACAGGAGTCCATCACAGGTCAACTGCAGGTATGCGAGTCAGACCTTCTGAGGAGGGTTTCACTTCTCTCTCTTCTTTATAATTGACTCTTTTCTCTCTCTTTCAGCTCCTTGTCTCAGAGTGGGAGGGGTTTGAAGCACAAAGGGAGGAACTTGTCGTTTGGTTGGCTGATATGGATGTCTGCCTGAGTGAGGTTGACCAGCTGACAGGAAACACCAGTGAAAAACTGAAACAACTGCAGGTGTGGGCTTGTTTTGATATGACATATATTTGATATGATACATACGTCAGAGACATTATCCTAAACTGAACTAACAAAGGACC
Organism: Rhamphochromis sp. 'chilingali'; assembly: GCF_963969265.1. NCBI lineage: Eukaryota > Metazoa > Chordata > Actinopteri > Cichliformes > Cichlidae > Rhamphochromis > Rhamphochromis sp. 'chilingali'. The sequence goes on from NC_137949.1 coordinate 7,507,891, forward strand.
ATGAGTACAACATGAAACGTACATTACATAGCGTAAGGCTGAAGTTCATTGATCATTTTAATCATAAACTTGTTGAAATATTTTTACTGAACATGCAAACATCTGCTGATGAAAATGTGTTGATTTATTGGTCTGTTATGAAGCTATTGCTATTTCTAATGTGTTTTATCACTTTCTGATGTTTTATTAATTAAACAATACATGTATTATTTGTTGTGTTATCTGTAGCTATAGTATTTATATATATTTATTTATAGTATAGCAAATATATTTAATTATTACTGTTTAAAACACTAACTGACCCAAGACTTTGTGGACTGGTGCCAGCTGAACTACCTCCAGATCAACGCCAGTAAAACCAAGGAACTGGTGGTAGACTTCCGCAGGCACAAGCATTCTCCACTGCAACCACTGAACATCCAAGGTATGGACATTGAGGCTGTGGACAGCTACAGGTACCTTGGTGTTCATCTGAACAATAGACTGGACTGGACTCATAACTCAGACGCCCTCTACAGGAAAGGGCAGAGCAGGCTGTACCTGCTGCGGAGACTCAGGTCGTTTGGAGTGGAGGGCCCACTCCTGAAGAAATTCTATGACTCTGTGGTGGCTTCTGCTATCTTTTATGGCGTGGTCTGCTGGGGCGGCAGCATCTCTGCTGGGGACAGGAAGAGACTGAACAGGGTGATCCGAAGGGCCAGCTCTGTTCTAGGATGCCCTCTGGACCCAGTGGAGGTGGTGAGTGACAGGAGAACGGCGGCTAAGCTGTCATCCCTGATGGACAACATCTCCCACCCCATGCAGCAGACTGTGACAGCACTGAGCAGCTCCTTCAGTGGGAGACTGCGGCACCCACGGTGTGGGACGGAGAGATTTCGCAGGTCTTTCCTCCCCACTGCTGTCAGACTCCATAATAAAGACTTTAACTGATCAAGCACACACATCCATACATATGCAATAATACTAAGTGCAATAATCCTTTCTGTCATCGTTGTATTTTTACTCAGTTGTATATAGTATTTGTATTCTATTCTTATCTTATTGTATATTTATTTTATTTTATTCTACTGTATATAGTATTCTATTCTGTACAGTTGTGTACTGTATTTATTCTTATTGTATTCTAATTTTTGCCTCATAACTTTTGCACTGTCCACTTCCTGCTGTGACAAAACAAATTTCCCACGTGTGGGACTAATAAAGGCTATCTTATCTTAATATGTGACATGTATTAGTAGTGATGTTGTGCTGAGGGTTAAAATGCCTTTTTGTCTTTTGGTAACTACAAAATGACAATAAACCATTAATATATGTCTATGCTGTGCTAGTATTTATTTTGCCCTACTCAAATTCAATTTATGATGCATTTTATTTTGAAAGATTTAAAATGGTTTTTTAAAGAACCACTCAAAAAGGTTCTTTAAAATGGTTCTTTTAAAGAACCATTTGAAGGACCTTTTTAAAAATGGTTCTTTAAAGAACCATTTTTAAAAAGGTTCTTTGAAAAACCATTAAAGGTGCCCCAAAGAACCATTTCTTGATGGTTCTTTGGGGCACCTTTAAAGGTTCTTCAATGAACCACTGAAAGAAATGGTTCTTCAAAGAACCATTGTTTGAAAGGTTCTTTGTGGCACCAAAAAGGTTCTTCTATGGCATCAGTCTAAAGAACCACTTTTGGTTCCAGTTGGCACCTTTATTTTTCTGAGTGTACCATTGAGACCGTTTCTGATGAGGCTTTGGCAAACTTTAGATGGATCAAGTAAAGTGCCAGATATGTTTCTCAGGTCCTTTGTCATGTCTTTGCTGATTTTTTTCCCATTTCTTTCAATCTGACACTTCTTTTTTTGTTTTCATATTCCACTTGTCTAGTTTCCTCAAATATTTTAATGTCACTTCTTTGATATGCCACCTTTTTAGCTAAAACTGCTTTTTTAATGCCTGTGATACTGTATGATACTATGGCATTTTACACTTAAAGCTGCAATGTAAAATTGGTTATGTGTATAGAAAACAGTGGCTGAGCCCATCAGTTAGATGGGTTTATATGTTTGAATTGTCGGTTTTCTTGTCAAATAATAAGTCAGGTGTTAAGCACCTTAACAAGGAATAAAACATTCTTCTGAAAGTAGTCAGGAACAAGGAGCGGACTGAAAATGAAAGAAGAATTTGCTTCAGAAAGTCAGAAGAACTATTGCTCAAGACCAGTTTATGAAAATAACAAGAATGTCTGGCTTCTTGGAAGTGAAATGAGGGGTGACTCAATACTGTTGCACAGTACTGTATTTATTTATTTATTTTTAAATGAAATAATTCTTCTTTTTTAATTTGATGCCACTGAAAACTAAAGGCACCTGGTGGAACATCTCTCTATACTAATTAGGTTTGTTGGCAGCGGGTCAGTAACATGACTGGGTTTAAAAACACTGCCACACATGCAGACTGAGCCTCTGGTAGTTGTGGTCAGAACTAACACACCACATTTTGGGTAATAGTGCGTGGATCTTACCCAGTGAGGTGTAAACATGGTTTATACATGTTATGTCTGTTGAGACCGCAATAATAAAATCATTTTGCTCAACCCCGAACAGTTACTCTGCTTTATTTTGAATGGCACTGGTCCATTATGAGTCAAATTTGAATAAAGCCTTTGAATAAAGTTCAAATGGTGTCAACTGATTTAGATAGTAAAATAACAGAAACCATAGTTTTACACTTAATACATGGCAAAAAAGGTATATACTTGTTGAGTCACTGCATGCTCTGTTTTCAACAAGTCAAACAAACAAAATCCATCTAAGCTTTTTCCTTTTGGTGGTGAGGGGCACAAAAGGACTTGCTTTTGCTTATGCTCGTATTTTCTTAAAATGGTAAAGAAATCATTCTGGTGGGGTAACAAGAAGTCAGCTGGTTTCAGTAGCTGATCGAACCGCTTTTAATCCTTTGTAGTTGGGTCTAATTTAACTCAGTGCAACATTTTTTCTTATTTTCACCTTTTCTGTCTTGTTTATGCGGACAGACACTTAAAAGAAATGTCTTTGGTAATATATTGTATTGATAACCTTTGGAAATATTTCCATTCACGGGAAATTGTAATGCAATGACAGACAGATGCAAAGAACACTAAGTTTTATACTTTCCCTGTGTACTAAAGAAATCAGAGATCTGATTACAAACTGCGACAGACTGGCGACCTGTCCAGGGTGTACCCCGCCTCTCGCCCTATGACAGCTGGGATAGGCTCCAGCACCCCCTGCGACCCTGAAAAGGATAAGCGGAAGCGAATGGATGGATGATTACAAATCCATAATAAGTCCAGAAAAAGACAATAAAGTCAAGTTCAAATATGATCACATGTGATTTTCCATCTCACTAGAGATCACTTTGATAAGAACGCTGCATGAACAGTATTTTAGAATTGTGTATTTTGCTCATTGATGGTTGTTTTTTAAGCTTCTAAACTGCAGGTTTAATAAGTAGTTAAACTGCACTTTGTTTATATCTTCCCAAATCAGTAGCAGCCACATTTGGAGGCTTTTCATTAGTGTTTTTTAAGACCCTTTAATTCTGATTGGTGTAATTACCAGTAATTATCATCGCTAATGATGCTTATTACCTCTGCCTCTGGATGTTTTCATTTGCAGCAATGGTAATTAGCTTACAGTGGGGCAAAAAAGTATTTAGTCAGCCACCGATTGTGCAAGTTCCCCCACTTAAAATGATGACAGAGGTCAGTAATTTGCACCAGAGGTACACTTCAACTGTGAGAGACAGAATGTGAAAAAAAAATCCATGAATCCACATGGTAGGATTTGTAAAGAATTTATTGGTAAATCAGGGTGGAAAATAAGTATTTGGTCACCTCAAACAAGGAAAATCTCTGGCTCTCACAGACCTGTAACGTCTTCTGTAAGAAGCTTTTCTGTCCCCCACTCGTTACCTGTATGAATGGCACCTGTTTGAACTCATCATCTGTATAAAAGACACCTGTCCACAGCCTCAAACAGTCAGACTCCAAACTCTGCCATGGCCAAGACCAAAGAGCTTTCGAAGGACACCAGGAAAAGTATTGTAGACCTGCACCAGACTGGGAAGAGTGAATCTACAATAGGCAAGCAGCTTGGTGTGAAAAAAATCAACTGTGGGAGCAATCATCAGAAAATGGAAGACATACAAGACCACTGATAATCTCCCTCGATCTGGGGCTCCACGCAAGATCTCATCCCGTGGGGTCAAAATGATCATGAGAACGGTGAGCAAAGATCCCAGAACCACACGGGGGGACCTGGTGAATGACCTGCAGAGAGCTGGGACCAAAGTAACAAAGGTCACCATCAGTAACACACTACAACGGCAGGGAATCAAATCCCGCAGTGCCAGACGTGTCCCGCTGCTGAAGCCAGTGCATGTCCAGGCCCGTCTGAAGTTTGCCAGAGAGCACATGGATGATACAGCAGAGGATTGGGAGAATGTCATGTGGTCAGATGAAACCAAAGTAGAACTTTTTGGTATAAACTCAACTCGTCGTGTTTGGAGGAAGAAGAATACTGAGTTGCATCCCAAGAACACCATACCTACTGTGAAGCATGGGGGTGGAAACATCATGCTATGGGGCTGTTTTTCTGCCAAGGGGACAGGATGACTGATCCGTGTTAAGGACAGAATGAATGGGGCCATGTATCGTGAGATTTTGAGCCAAAACCTCCTTCCATCAGTGAGAACTTTGAAGATGAAACGAGGCTGGGTCTTCCAACATGACAATGATCCAAAACACACCGCCCGGGCAACAAAGGAGTAAGAAGCATTTGAAAGTCCTGGAGTGGCCTAGCCAGTCTCCAGACCTCAACCCCATAGAAAATCTGTGGCGGGAGTTGAAAGTCCGTGTTGCTCGGCGACAGCCCCAAAACATCACTGCTCTCGAGAAGATCTGCATGGAGGAATGGGCCAAAATACCAGCTACTGTGTGTGCAAACCTGGTAAAGACCTATAGTAAACGTTTGACCTCTGTTATTGCCAACAAAGGTTATGTTACAAAGTATTGAGTTGTATTTTTGTTATTGACCAAATACTTATTTTCCACCCTGATTTACGAATAAATTCTTTACAAATCCTACCATGTGGATTCATGGATTTTTTTTCACATTCTGTCTCTCACAGTTGAAGTGTACCTCTGGTGCAAATTACTGACCTCTGTCATCATTTTAGGTGGGGGAACTTGCACAATCGGTGGCTGACTAAATACTTTTTTGCCCCACTGTATCTACATCCCTGTTACCAGTACCTAGACAGACTTTTAAATCCTCGAGCCTCCAACATCTAGCTACTGATCTGTAACCTTTTTGGAACAATTATTAGACTTGACACAAAAAACAGAAGGTGGGGCTACTTTTTGGATAAGACAGATAATAAGAGTTAATTTAACTTATTAGAGGATATAACTTATTATTAAGTTACATACCAAACGCCAACTTTAGCAAGGTACACCTTGCTAGTCCCAGGTTAGCCCCCTTTTGCTATAAAAACTGTTTTAATTCTTCGTGGCACTAATCCAAAATGGTGCTGGAAAATTTCCTCTGAGATATTGGTGCATATTGAAGTGACAGTATCACACAGTTGCTGTTCATTTATCGGCTGCGTGTCACCACAACCACCTCTCAAAGGTGCCCTATTATCACAATTTTTGGAAGAATATTATTAACCAAAATGGATAGTTTATCTAGATTTATATATCCAGCTTACTCTTTATCAATATCAAATAAAGTTATTAAAACAATTAATAGCTTGAATTTTAATTTTATTTGGAGGAATAAGTGCCATTATATATCTAAAGATGATTTGGTTAAACCATACACTGAAGGTGGTGGAAACACAATTGACTTTGATATAATGAATGGTGTTTTGAAACTTATATGGTTAAAATCCTTCCTAAATAATCCACACTCCATTTGGTTTTTTATACCAAGTAAGGTCTTTAACACACTGGGGGGTATCGATTTTCTCCTAAAGTGTGACTTTGAAATTACTAAGCTACCTGTTAAACTCTCTGAATTCCATAAACAGGTCCTTCTTTATTGGAAAATGTTATTTAAACATGATTTCACTCCACATAATAGCCCAATTTGGAACAATTGATATATACTGACAAATAGAAAATTTATTTTTATTCAAGATTGGTTATCAAAAGGTGTTTGGGCAATTGCCCATTTTGTAGATGAGGAAGGACATGTTCTAGGACATCAAGATTTTTGCCAAAAATTTAATATCCAATGTTCTAAAAGTAAATTTAATCGGGTTATAAAATCCATTCCATTGTCACTTAAAAACATAGTTGTAAATTATATAATATATTCTGACATCTCCCCCAAGTTAAGGCAATTATATATAGATGGTTTTCAGTTTTGTGATGTTAAATGCAATAATAAGTTTCTAAGATCTTCATTAAGGAGTCTTTATTCTCCAAATTTACTTAGATGTAATTACATATTAAAAGATTTCCAAAGGGAAGAAATTGAAAGAATAAGAACTGATTACATCACCTTCCCTATTCCTCCTAAAGGGAAAGAAGTCCAATTTAAAATTTTGAATAAAATTTACCTGACAAATAGACTCCTTGGTGATAGATTCAAAATAGAAACTGGTAATTGTGTATTTTGTAAAACAGAAGAGGAGGATTTGGACCATCTATTCTTTTTATGCAATTTTATAAAAATATTTTGGTTGGATTTTCATACCTGGCTTTATTCCAGTGGGATTCAAATTACCCCATTTACCTTAAATATGATAATGTTTAGAGTGTTTTTGAAAGAAAAGAAAGCTAATTATGGTGTTAATGTGTTATTAATCTTGTGCAAACAATTTATACATAAATGTCGTTTTTTAAGACCAAACCAACACTAGCTTACTGGAAAAACAACTTAAACCTGTTGGTTAAATCTTTGACTTTAGGTAAAAAGAAAAAGGCTGCTTTTTTGTTTCCTTTGTGGAAGATTTTGACTTAGTGAGTTAATAATCTGTTTAATTATGTGACCCTATCTTTATATTTTCTGTTTCCTATATATTAAAGTTGCTAATATGTAAGGAATGTCTATTCTCTGAATGTGTAGTATATGGTGCATTTTGTTTGTATGTTAATTTTACTAATATTTAAAAAAAAAAAAAGGTGCCCTATCGGATTTGTTCACTGTGGAAGCCGTTTGAGTACAGTGAACTCACTTTCACGTACAAAAAAAAAACTGTTTGAGATGAGTTTTGCAGCATGGTTCATGATCCTGGTGGATGCTGCCGCCAGAAGCGGTCATAGAGTGAGGAACATGGTCAACAATACTCAGGTAGGCTGTGACTTTTACATTATGCTCAGCTGATATTAAGGGGCCCAAAGTGTGCCAATAAGTTATGCACCATGCCATTAGACCTCCAAGATGGATCCATGTATTCATGTTGTTTCTGAAAGTTGCAGCAGAAATCGAGACTCATCGGACCAGGCAGGATTTTTCCAATCTTTAATTGTGCATTGTTGATGCGCCTGTGTGAACTGTAGCCTGAGTTTGCTGTTCTTGCTGCTATGAAATTTATGAAATATTCAGTCTGTGTCTACATGCCTAAATGCATTGAGTTGCTCTGTGATTAGATAGCCATGTTACTGAGCAGCTGAATGGTAAATGGCCTGTATTTATATAGCGCTTTTCTAGTCCCTAAGGACCCCAAAGCGCTTTACACATCCAGTCATCCACCCATTCACACACACATTCACACACTGGTGATGGCAAGCTACATTGTAGCCACAGCCACCCTGGGGCGCACTGACAGAGGCGAGGCTGTCGGACACTGGCGCCACCGGGCCCTCTGACCACCACCAGTGGTCAACGGGTGAAGTGTCTGGTGAGTGGACACCAGCCATTTTTTTTTAACTCACAGCAAAGGGAACATACCTAAATAAAAGCTCATGCTATACTCACTCAAACTCTAGGTGAGAATCTGCTGACATGGACTTAATCCCTCACGGTCTTCCACTCATTTTTATAATCACTGTCTAATATCACAGGTTTTTACTTCAAGATATGTAAAATGTTTAGGCCATGCCATCAGAAGTTTCACTAAGAGTTGTTTTCATAATTAATCAGTTATTTTGTCCAAAAATTGCCCCATAGCTGTGAAAAGTCTCCATTTTCATAAACCTGAGGGTGAGGCCTTAATTTGTCTTCCCCTTGCAAACAGCCAAGAACAGACAAAAGAAGTACATCCTTAAAATTAAAAACAAAAACAATGGAACATTTACAAATTTTGTGTGGTTGGTTTAAAAAAAAATGCTTGTAAAAGTAATTTGTATGAGTAGTTCATGTGAGCCTGGCAGAATGAAGCGTTTCTTTAGGAAAAAACAAACATTTGAAATGGAAAATAAAAACAAGTCTTTTCAAAGTTCATCTATCTGTGTATGTATTTACTTAGTTATTTGCTTACTTACTTATTTTTATTTTTGTAGTTCCAGAAGTCTGCATTCCTAACGCGGAACTATTCTTCAGACTTCCGGCAAAGGGGGGACATTTTTTACCTCCTTCCACAACGTTCCGTTTCCAGCATTTTCTGTGCTCGGCGAGTAAACGCAGGAGCACCGCTTGAGAGCCCGCAGCAGCCAGAGGCTTCTAGAAACAGCGTGCGCATCGGTGGATAGTCACCGGCAGACACCTGCTTTCTGCTTTTAACATTACACAGTTAAACGTTTCTTGTTATTTATTCAACAAAATGGCGAAGTGGGGAGAAGGAGACCCTCGTTGGATTGTAGAGGAGAGAGCTGATGCGACTAATGTCAACAATTGGCATTGGTAAGATCTAATGAAAGGACATTGGTTTTTAGCTGTTAGCCTAATGCTAACACGACACACCGAGCTCCTGTTAGTATCAAACTGTAGTTTATATGTTTAGATTTGGATCAAGTAAGGTTAGGTCATTATTTTGTCTGTAGCCGGCCTCAAGTATTGAGGTATATAAAAGTTTGAAACAATTAGGCGAGCTAACATTGCAGGCGTTCTTAAGTTAGCTTCGCCTGTAGCTAGCCGCTGAAGCTTCAAATGCATGTGTAACGGCTTTTAACATCAGTAGCGTTAAAATGCAGCATGACTAATTGTATCTACTGCAGTATTCTGGTGTAGTAGCAAGCTTTATAGTCTCTCGCATTTGGTAAGTTTACGGTTACCAATGTTTCATCGGTTGCACCAGAACACGTGTGGTAGCCCCAATTACAACGTGACTGCATTTTTTATAACTGCCCTACGCAAAATAATACGAATGAATTCATAGTTTGTAAATATGGCATTTGTTCGTCTTCTGTAATGATCCCGGAGCATTTGGTTACTGGCTTTTCTCTGTAGCAGCCATACTAAAGGGGCGCTGTCACCAGTCAACTAGAATGTGGTTCTCAGATTTGTCACTTAAGCCGGTCTGTGCCCACCTTCCAGCTGTGGTGACCTCCTAAAATACATTTGTATCTAGCAGAGGATTAGAAAGCTGATGTCAGAGGCCATCTGACTGGGTGATCCAATTGTGACGTCCTGAGTAGTTACCAGTAATGTACACTTTACAACTGTACACAACAACTGTACACAGTTGTTGTTGTTGGGTGTTTTTTGTTTGATCTCCTCCTTTTGTGTTATGAAGATAAAGAACCCTTCCCACTATATATTGTTTTTAACACATTTAACTAGTGCATAATGAGTGGCCATATAGGGTGAATCTGATTCAGTCATGTGAGGAGAGGTTCCAGTAGGAAAGGCATCTGGTGTAAAGCCTCTGCCAAATTAAACATGTGGAGCTTCCCGCTGTGGCAACTCCTTGTGAATAAGAGAGCAGATCCAAGTACCATGATCTTCCTCTTGCTAGTTTACAATTGATGTGACTGAGCAGGTAAATCTTGGCCAGTCTAGCCTCACATTTGCCAAACGACCAGTGTCAAACAGACATATGTTTGATGACATGTCAGTGCATCTCATGTTTGGGATTCAGAAAACAAATTTCCCAGTTGAGTATGACTGCAAACACTTTGAAAATACATTGAGAAGAAGGCTTGTAAAGTGCACAATCCTTAGTTAAGGTGTTGGGGTTTTTTGTTCCCTGTTCGGATGTGCTCACTTATCTTTGTGGTCTCTGCTGGACTTTGCAGGACGGAAAGAGATGCAACAAACTGGTCATCAGATAAGTTAAAATCTCTGCTTCTTGGATTGAGCGTGGAGAATGAGGAGGGAACGTGTGAAGTGACAGAAGTCAGCAAGGTGGAAGGAGAGGCCTCGATTAATAACCGCAAAGGGAAACTTATTTTCTTTTATGAGTGGAACGTGAAAGCTACTTGGACTGGTAAGTAGAAAACTAGCATTATTGTTTGTTTCATTTAAGGCAGTAGTTTGGTTTTAATTGTATCTCTGAAACTGGTCGTTTGGCTGCTAACAGTGGCAGTTACCGTCATTGCTTCCAGACTATAATTTAGCAGGCACTGAGACTTAATCAGCATTGTGCCAGCTTGTTTGCAAACATCTTGAATGCAGGGCACGATCTCTTATATGGTGAAGTTTTACAGCTCAGCCTTTAACAGGTAGATTTTTATATCTAATAGGGGGAAAAAGCTTCAGTGGCTTATAGAGAAGAGTGACTGAGCTAATATGTTGCATTTTTATTATCGTTACTAAAATAGGAGGCAGGTTTGAAGAGGCTTTGAATCTTTGCTGACATGTTTATTCTTTTTTGTTTGAACAGGAAAGTCAAAAGCAGGAGTCGAGTATAAAGGAACAATTGAAGTTCCAAACCTGTCTGATGAAAATGACATGGAGGATCTTGATGTAAGTTTCACCAAAGCACATGTGCACACTGATTCAGGCTGGCTGGAAGGTGGAGGAAGAGTTTACCGAGTTTACTTTCCTGTGTCGTGTCCAGATTTCTGTATCGTTGAACAAAGATGAACCCGACACGCTGCTGATGAACCTGATGAAAACGAAAGGAGTGGATAAATTCCGCGACGCATTGCAGAGCTACGTTGGGTTCTTAAAAACAGGTGAGCTAACGAACAGCAAATTTCTCCCAGAGCCTAATTGCTGAACACATTGAGATTATGCATGATTGTAAATCGTTAAACTCTTTTTGGGTAGAATTTGCGTTAAGAGTTTGCCAGATTCAGTTTAGGTCAAAGAAAAGGGTCAAATGCTTACCGTATTTTCCGGACTACAAAGCGCACCTGAATATTAGCCGCACAAGCTAAAATCAGGGGAAAATCCTGTTTTGTACATACATTAGCCGCACCTGACTTAAAGCCGCAGGTGTTTCAATGTTGACTTATCATATGTAAGAGAATATGCACAAAGGGAATTGTCAGGAAAGAGATGGCTGTTTGGAGACACACCCCTTTTATTAATATTTTGAAAAACAAGTTAGGGGTACATATTTGCATAACTTTTTAGGGTATATGTACAAGTAGCGGTAATTACAAGTACAAAACATGTACTGTGCTTCATAAATGAGTAACAAATGTAGTACATAACAATAACCTACAGCACACCAGAAAAATAGATTCAGCCTACCTTTTAGGCTCAGGTGCAGTGACACGGCTTTAACAAGAAGAAAAGTCAGTCATTCACCACCATCTTTCTCTTCTTCCTGCGCACTGAAACCACCAAAGTCCTCTTCTCCAGTGTCGGATACGAACAGGCTCAGGATGGCTGCGTCATCCACTCTCAGCTTCTCTCCTTCGTTGTCACTTTCAAAACCAAAGAAATCCTCGTTGTCAGTGTCAGAGTCGAACCCCCTCTGAAGGGCCGTGGCGGTGTCCTCCTCTCCATCATGCAGCAGTCCAGCCCTTCGAAATCCGTTGGTGATCATGGATGTTTTCACACTTTTCCACACTGTCAGAATCCACCGGTGGAGCATAACTTGCTTTTCGCAAGTTTATCGCCGCTCATCATCCACGCCTCCAGCTGAACGCGTAGCGCTACTTTGAAGTTTGTTTTTCGCGCTACTTCGTATGGCACTACGTTGCCTGGCGGATGGACATGTGACCAACATACCACTCTTGAACCCCGATACTGTGTGTCTGATCACATGCCCTTCCGCCAGGCAACGTAGTGCCGTACAAGAGCGGAACAAACAAAACAAATCGTCTTACGATATCACAAAAATCATGGACAATCCATAGAAAAGCCGCACCTGACTAAAAGCCGCAGGGTTCAAAGCTTGTGCAAAAAGTAGCGGCTTATAGCCCGAAAATTGCGGTATATTTATACAAATTCTTCTTTCTTTTTTTTAATTGCAGAATTCACACAGGGGATGATCCTACCCACAGCCAATGGTGTGGCCAAACCACAGTCCACATCACAGTCCAAAGCTAAGCTGGATAAAACTGAGGTTGGTGCACATCAATCACATAGTAAAGATTTTGGACTTTGACACTCACTTTGTCCCCATTTTATTTACTCTGATACCCGAAGCAGTGTTAAGCCTGCTTTCTGTGGTTAAATTCCCACCATTCAGTTGTTGTTCATGTCAGATTACGTGGAAGGTTTAAAGCAGTTTCTAGTTACGTCAAAAATTATGACGTTTCTGCAGAAGTCTAAACCAGGCTTTAGTTATGGCACATAAACTGATCCGTGCTCACCAGACTTCTATGCTTGTGTGGAACAGATTTCCTCCTCTGCCAGCACAGCCACTCCCGTCAACACCGGCGTCAAGATCCCCACCTGTAAATTTACATTGAAAGAAACGTTTCTCACCTCACCAGCTGAACTCTACAGGGTCTTTCTGAACAGAGAGGTGAGCCTCAGCTGTGTGTTTGATTGGAAACCCAGGCTGTGGTTGTGTCTTGTTAAGTCTTTCAGTAAAAATGGACTTTGCTTCTTTTGATTTTGGGGCTTCTTGTCAATAAACAGATGGTTCAGGCGTTCACGCGTGGTTCAGCCACAGTGGATGGAGAGAAGGGCGGAAAGTTTCGTCTGCTAGATGGAAATATTCTGGGCGAGTTCACAGAGCTGGTGAGTCTGATCTATGACATTTAAAAATAAGCATTTGTGTATATGAATCATTTACTTGACTGTACTGCACCACATTAACGTCACTTTACCTGAGTAAATTCTAACACAAGTCCTCTTGCTTTCAGGTTCCAGATGAGAAAATAGTTATGAAGTGGCGGTATAACACCTGGCCCTGTGGTAGGTTTCTATTTTTCAGTATGTGGGAACAGTGCTTACTATCATACAACAAACTGGACCATTTAAATTCAAATTTGAAAAAAAAAATGTACTAGTATAGATGAATTCAAACACATAAACTGTGAAATAATAATTGCACAGCAGTGGTTTGTGTTATGGCTCAATAAAAAGGTCAGCTTTTCATTCACCTACTATAATTTTATCCTCATCTGTAGCTCACTTCAGGGTCAAAAATTATCTCCTCGGATCTCTCTTCCTTTTATGCTATCGTGCTTTTATAGTTAAAAGTATGGATTTATTTTTTTTTTGCCACAGAGCACTACGCCACGATCACAATGACGTTCTTGGACCGGAGCAGCGAGACAGAGCTGAAGGTGGAGTATCGAGGCGTCCCAAACAGCCAGGAGGAGCAGACGAAAGAGGGCTGGAAGAGATACTACTTCGAATCTATTAAACAGACATTTGGCTACGGAGCACGGCTCTTCTGAAAACTGTGTACTGTAGTGCTGTTTTGTTTTGGTTTTCTTTCCTGTTTTGGATTTTTAATCTTTTGTCCTTCGATCTCTGGCACATCCGACTGTAAACTCAGAGCACGACTTAACAGAAGAGACAGCATAAGTGAGGCCAATCCATCACCTCTCTGTGTGTAAATGTTTTCTTTTCTGAGCATATTTAAAATCAATCTTTGTTTTTGTTCCCCCTCCTTCAGTATTTGGATCAGTTGTTCAAAGGAGAATGAATGGACCGTGCCTTTGGGACTCGGGATAAATAATGGATTGAATAAAACAAAGGGATCTATCGCACCACTACTTCAAATTGGCCTCTACGTCTATAAATATGTAATTATTGCAGGAGATAAACAGAAATGTTTTCTTTTATTTGAAAAACAATGTTTAAAAAATGAATGTTTATTTTTTACTTGTATTGCTCATTTTGAGTCATTGTAGTGAAGATGCATGTTTTCATTCCAAACTGCCCCCCATGTGGAAGAATGACGTCCGATCACCTGCAGCGGAGCAGGACTGTACTCCAGCTTGTTCCTCTGAGACTAGATTGGATGCTCATTACAAGTGTAGCGTCTGTCAGCGTGGATCAGCAGGAGGAACGTTAGCGAACCTCATCAGTGCTGGGACATGGAAACAGTCTCACCTCCTCATGCAGGTCACTGCGTAGCAACTGAAGAGAGATGTTTTTGCTTTATTTGGTTTCAAAATGTTAAAAAAAAAAAAAATCCAGTAAAAATAACCTTTCAGAACAGAGTGCATCTATTTATTCCTCATTTCACGCCATCACAGTGTAAAAAGGTTAGTTTACTGGAATAAACCAATCCCTATATGCTTGCGACTTGTTTTTATTCAACTTCTTTACATTCGAACTATCTGGAGATTCCAATTATTTATTTACATAAGTTATTTATTTTCATATATGCAAAAATCTTTAAAACTTTTAATTTACAAGTGCTCTAAAAATAGACACCACAAAGGCCACTATTTCTTAAAATAAGCACTTAGTTTGGTTTTAAAGATTGCTGCACATCCTACCGGAAAACAAAAACAAGCAAAAAATAAAGTAATACACTGAAAGCATCTAATTTGTATCAAAGAATATACATCTTCAAAATACAGTAAAAAAAAAAAAAAGAGCTGCACACTGTCTAAAAGTGTTCCAGAATAATCTCAAAACTCAATATTGTAATCTAAATAGCATCATTATTCAAGCATGTACTGCTCTACAAACACAATTTCCTAATCAGCAAGAAGAAGGAAAAAAAAATCTACAACTCAGTGCAAACTTCCACAAAAGATTCAAGTGATCCTAAAATATATCTGCTCCAAACAAAGATCCCTTATCCTCCCAAGAAAAGGAACTCTTTATTTACCCAAAAGCTGGACTTGAGCTAACGAAACAACTTGTACGTAGACGTCAGCTGAAGTATTGCGATTACTTAGCCTCACTTATTTGTGACCAAAATCCAGGACAGCAGAGACAAAAGACAAATGTAAGGAGACATAATGAAATGAGGCGCTGCTGTGACTTCACAGCGGCTTCCGCTGGTTGCACAGTCATAAGCAGATGTAGAGCTCCGACTCCTGGAAGGAGGAGAGGAAATGATTGACTAACTGAAACAAGAAGGGGTATTAACATGTCCGCAAAGTTCATAAGCTCTTAGTAACCAAGGTAACTGATAAGAATTTGTTCTCCGTCTTCACCCTTTCACCCACGGATCACCACAACCGTTCTCTAGACAAGACAAACACTGCTGAGGTAAGAAGTACTCTACACTTTTTCAGAGTAAAATTATCACTATGGCCTCAAGGGGGCGCTGCTGCAGCTTTTAGCATGCAACACAAAAGTGTCCACTACTGCTTGAGTGCCAGAAACACAAGTACACACATTCTGAGAGCTGATTGGTTCGGTTCGCATGTTAGTTGGAGTAAGATTTTGTTTTTAGTTACTACGTACGCTGGCACTCGAGTCGTTGTCAAGTGAGTCGAGGCTACCTTGCGGAGCCATTTCCTCCACTTCAGGTGGTTTTTTAACAGAAACTTCATGCTGTTTGTTCCTTGAAACAAAGAAAAGGTCAATTATCATAAGAATTTAATAATGTTGAGGGCATTTGGAGGCTTTTTAAGAAGGAATTAGTTACATTGACATTAAAGGTACACTCTCTACCTGTATAAAGGCCACATACTCATGCTTCTGTTGTCCTTCTGGCTTGTAGGCGTGGTTTGTGCTACCAAGTCTTTGAGAAAATGGAAGAGCTTTTCTGACTCTATGCATTGCTTCCTATAAAAGCACAAAATGTAATACATTATATGCCAACTTTTCATATACATGCATGTGAACGACATGCTAAAGAGAAAAAAAAGCAAACAAACTGACAGTATATTGATTTCATTTGCTTTTTTTGTTAAATATTCAATTTATTTTATTGGGGATAACTAATGTTAAGAGCCTAGGAACTGTTTTAAAAACAACAGCATACAGTATTCTTGATTCTTGAGCCACCGCTGATTCTTTATATAAAAAAAAACAGACTTTTCTTATAATTTCTTATAAAATGGTCCAGAACAATAACTCCCCAAGCTTTCTGAAGGTCTTTCAAAGTTTTTCTTCAAACATTGGCCTCTTTTTCACTAACTTTCAGTCCAGTCCTTGTACCTGAATATTTTTATAGGAATGGTTTTTGTTTATGCTACTTAACATTGACCTATGAACCTTAAAAGGCCACGTAACTAAAGTAAGACGACCCATTTTGGTCTCATCCTTAACAAATAGGGTGGGGGTGGGGGGGTGGGGGGTGGGGGTCATTAAAGACCTGGCACAGGACCTAAAAGCTGCATTTGAACCTTCAATTGATCCATCTCTGTTTCGCTCAAGCCTCATCAGAAATGATCTCAGTGGAATGGTGGCTGTCAAGAAGCCATTAGTAAGGAAGGGAAACAGAGGAAAAAGGCTGAGGTATACCAAAATATACAAAAACACGACTGAAAATCAGAGGCAACAATGGCAAAATGACACAACATTTGAAATTTTTGGTTCAAATTGTTGTGAAGCAGTATGGAAGAGTTCAGGAGAAAGGCACAACATGTCTGTTTGCAGCCATCTGTAAAACATGGTAGAGGTTCTGCCAAGTTTGAAAAGCAATGCCAGCATCACTGGCTGCAGGATCATGTGATCCCCAGCATCACTGGCTACCAACACATGACGCTACCATCAGATTTTGATCCACCATGCAAAAACAAAGTATCTAATTGGCAGAATTTCATTTGTCAGCATGACCATACACACTTCCAATGCAGTAAAAGCATACATGGACAGAAAAAACACACAGTGGGACAATATCAGTCATGGATTGGCCTCCCAAGACTCTGGACCTCAAAATCAGTGAAGCAATCTTGGATTGTCATCACAGAGATCACAACAAAAGGCAGCCAACATCGAAAGAAGAGCTTTGAATGTCCTTCAAAAATCCTGGAGAACTATTCCCACTTAATGAAATGACAAGACGGAGATTTCAGGCTGTGTTGAAGAATGAAGGTCCTCGTACCAAATATCGATTTTCATGGTTGTTAAAAATGTACAAACTCTATGTTTTATAAGTATGTCGGTGCATGTTTCAATAAATCGCTGCATCTATTTTCCATTTTCCTAGCAAAGTATAAAGAAGTAAGAGGTGGATCAAGATTGTTGCACAGTACTGTAACCTGTTCAGTCATTTTTTTAGTTGAAATTTGTGAGGAACCTCGTGCGTAGTAAGTCTGAGTGAATGCTGTCATATTCAGTTAGATATGAACAAGATTATAATTGCACGTATGTCTTCTTCATCTTCACAAAAGACAGTTTGCACGCCTGCAGCAGTCGAAGGTGCGCATAGATCTCGTGAAAATATCTGCCTCACTTACACTCATAATATTTCTCTTCCAGTGTGAAACCCTAAAGCACTGCTTTCAGAGATGAGGACAGAAAGTGAAACAGGTCATGTGAACCAGACTCACTGACAATAGGAGCTGGCTTTAGTTTATTGCTTCCAGCTGTTTTTGGAAGTCTTTCATCTAAATGTTCTTCTGTGAGCATAGAGTGTTGCATGCATTTACGCACAGGGCACAACACTGCTGATTTCATTAATTACGTCTACATATACCATCATTTTAGCATCTTGGTTGGATTAGTCTTGATTAATTCATAATCTCATATACTTGAGCTCAAATAACAAAGTCTTACTTACATGTGAGCCACAGACACAACAGCGCTGAGCTTGGACTCTGTAATCACGCAGGTTTTGGTCAGCAGAGACTTCAGGAATATCTCCAAGGCCCGAGCTTATTGATGCAGTATGGGATTTCACAGCTCTACAACACTTTCAGCATGTATTTACATACTTGCTTTGACATAATACAGTTACCATTTAACACTAGCTAACATCAAATATCCACACCATCACAGCAGAAAACAGTTCCTATCACCTGGAGGGATGTATCTTAGTGCAATAAACTGAACAATTTATTGTTGAGCCATTGTGTGTATTCGCTTTAATCAGCCTAAATTAATGTTTAATTCAGTCTAACCAATATCCAATACCTAAAACAACGAGATTCATTAGGACAGTTTATTTATTTTGCTAAGCGATTGGCACTTGAACGCAACTGACTTTAACTCCCAGCAAGTGCCTCAGGAGAAGCTGGAAGAAGATGCTGCTTCGGCAACTCATAAAGGATACATATGATTACAGGAACTGCCATCGCCATCCGGCCCACCTCAGCGTCCTTCTGCATGATTTTTTTGATGCGCCTCTGGCAACAATATCAAAGAGTTTACAGCTGTTCAAGCAAATGGAAGTTACGGTGCATTGAGGAGCACTGAGTAAACTGCATGTAACTGATGAAATAACTGTTAATAGCAGCTGAAGGTGGGTTTTTTTTAATGGTTCATATGTGAAAAACAATGTGTGACATGTATGTACCAACTATTTATACTACAAAATAGGCCTACATACATTTCATTAAAAAGGAAAACAAGTTTCCCAACCACAACATAAAAAATGGAAGGAACAGAAAGCACAACGTCCTGCAAACTCGTATTCATTGAAAAAACATCGAAACACCTTATATAATGGTACCGTTTTTTGTTGTTGTTTTTTAACGAGTAAGTAATTTAGCCTAGTAGAGCTAAAGCATTTTTATTAACATATCTCCTAGTTTGCTAGGCTAGCTCGCTAATAAACATGATTTCCAGCAGTCTTTGAATGCAACAGTTGTCACACGACTACAGTTACCCGTTAGCTCGTTTGGCAGCTTTAATTTTCCACATTATTCCACATTTACTCACAGCAGGGAAGCGTACGTTATATCTTCTCTTCTGTCCGGACATTTTCGTCGCTTTAATCCGCGCCGCTCGAACACAGTTTTCATATTTTTACCGCAAATCGCTGCTTCGTCCATATGTTTACCTTCAGCAGGAAGAACCCCGCAAAAAATGCCCCAGAAAAGAAAAAACACACACCTGAGGTCAACCTGTCCTGACCCCGACAATGACGTCATCACACTGGCGCGTTAACAACTCGTGCTAAAAATGGTTTTAAAAAAATTCAAAACGTTAACTATTTAGGACTTTAGATACCATTGATGTCAGTTCAAATGTATTTATATAGTACCAGTTCACAACAACATTCTCAGCAAGACGCTTTACGTTGTCAGGTAAAGACCTTACAATATTAGAAACAAAGTCCAATAATCAGATGGCCCCCTATGAGCAAGCTCTTGGCGACAGTGGGAAGGAAAAACTCATTTTTAAAAGCACAAAACCTCCAGCAGAACCAGGTTCAGGGGTTGGGGTGATTGGAAAGCGATAAGAGCAGCGTGAGACAGGACAAAACACACACATGGGAGAAAAAGCCCGAGTTTAATCATCGCTAATGATCAAATTCAATCGAGTTGGATAAACACTTGGAGAGGGAAGAAAGACAAATAAAGTAGAAACACTCAATCCATGGGATATGGGAAGGCCTCAGCAGCCTAGGCCTATTCCAGTATAATCAAGAGATGGTTCAGGGTCACCTTATCCAACACTAATTATAATCTTTATCAAAAACCAAAATTTTAAGCCTAACCTTAAAAGTAGAGAGGGTGTCCAAAAAGTCCAAACTGGAAGCTGGTTCAACAGAAGAGGGCCTGAAAGCTGCCTCTGTCAGGATAATGGGACAAATGTATAATGGGACAAATGACACCTAAAGGACATATCCTGTCAGCAATAACTCCAACATTCCTCACAATGTTACTGTTACTTAACATAGCCATTATTTGATTTATATTGGAATTCATCTATTTATTCATTAATATTACCTACAGCTAACATGACAAATTAAAAAATAAAAGCATGTCCTATAGGCTGCTTTTCAGATTTTGCAGCATTTAGGCCATATATAGGGCCCTCCCCTGCACCACTATGTGCAATTAAAAAAATGAGTGGATGTATGAATTTTGCATTTACTATATTACTGCATGAAAACATCCACATTAATCATGTTAAGTACACAAATAAAGAAATACATATTATTAAATAAGAAGATTTCAAGTTTTTCTGTTGTGGCCACAGGATATTTTTAACACTGAAAGTCCTCTTACATAAGTTCACATTTTAAAGCTGGCCATTTTGCTTTTTTAATACTTCACACAGTTTTTGTTTGCATTCACGCACCATCTGCTGGACTGAAGACCACCCGGAAAACACGGATGTTTTCATTTGCTTGCGGTGACATATTGATCTTCAGCAGAGTATCACTCTGTCTGGACCACTCTGGCTTCAATAATGACTGCAAAGGTTAATCAGATAAGGTTAATCAGTACTCACTGAAAAAGATTATGTAAGACTAATAAAGCATCGACACCAGCAGGATAACTGTTATCTTTACTTTATGCATGCATGTTCTTTTTTTAAACATATTTGTGCCGACTGGTGGTAATTGGTGCATTTTTCATTAACACTTCTAGTCTCAACTAGTTTAGATTTTAACCATTTATAACCTGGGACATTTTTTTTCATGTAGCACCTTTATGGAAAAGGAGAAAAATATAACCAGCCATTATTTCAATTCAAATATATCAACGGGATTTTGGAATAAAAGCATCTTTCTGCTTCTAAGCATTTTATTTGTAGTACTTTTCTTACATACAATTTTAGATCATAAGAATATAAAGGTTAAGTAAGGGATGTCAAACTCATTTTAGATCATGGGCCACACACAGTACAGTCAGCCCACTTTGAGTTTGAACGAGTGAAACTCACCTTTCTGTCAGTGTAAAGAAGTTTAAATACACATTTAATCCCTGACATAGATTATATAAGAAAAAGTGCAATTTCAGCTGTAAATCTAAGTGCTATCGAAATGACAAAGAAATGCTGCTGAAGTAAATGAAAGAAATTACACAACTCTTTTGCAAAATTACAGAAACTTCATGGTAGCTCATTGCCCAGAAAGATTTTTTTAATGTAAACTCATTGTAAATAAGAAAAAAGAAAAGAAAAAAGAATTGTAGGTATTGAAAAAACAGGACTGTTGTTTATTTATTACTTTGGTATATTATGAATTGCCATGTGTGAGATCTTTATCAGAGAAAAGTTGTAAAAGGTATGAAAATACAGTTAAAAGTCCAAAGTTTATGCCCTCCTTTACAGTTTTTGACTCTATCCAATGGGCCAGATTCCTGAGCCAATTCTGGCCCCTGGGCCTTATGTTTCACACCCCTGGTTTAGGCCGTCTGCAGTCAAACAAATAAATCCAATTTTCTGCTGATGTGACTGCCTCGCCATTAATGAGTGAACTAAAAAAAACTTAAAATAATATTCACTGCATCTTGATGCATTCTCAATCATCCAGGTAAGTAAATCTCCAAAAGCTGATTCTGTTCATCTGGACGTAGCGTGCAGATAACGCTACGTCCAGATGAACAGAATCAACTTTTGGAGAATATTCACTGCATTCTTATAAAATAACATTGCCCCTCAGCCCATAAAATGCCCTACAACCTGGCATGTTGCAGACCTGGGATTGATTTTCTGCTGAGACGTGCAGATAAATATCTCAACCCTAATTCAGGAAGTGTGGCCTAACAACATTAAAATCAGTTACACTGCCTGATAAAGGTGCATGGCATTGAATATTTATGTGTGGTGGTTGTGGGGAGAGCAAACAAAACAGCCTCCAGTGTGTTTGAGGGGGAGTTTTGAACTTAAGAATCTTGCAGGTGGGGATCTGAGTTTTTGTTTCCCCTCAAGGAATCAACTCGAGTCTTTCCACAGAGAGGAATTTACAGCCACTGTAACTGTAACACTGACTATACAAGAGAGGGAAAAGAAGAGAAATAAACCCAGCCCTGCCAGGACCATGACAAATAGTAATATCTGGCATATTTAGCCAGCTTAGAGTGCTGAGTTCATTATACATTCATAGCACATCATAACAGAATGGAAAAAGTAGTGTTATGTAACGCCACCTGGTGGACAGCTTTTGTGTAGAATAAAGACTCGACAGAGGGATTGGAATCCCACAACTCTGAGTTTTGTTCACTTGAAAAGTTGTAGTACTCGAGACACAAACGAGAGAAATAAAAAAAAAAAGCCTTCTGTGTTGGTTTGCAGGTCCCTGACACGTGGAGCTCAGTCAGTGCATCTTGGAGCATCAGGCCAGTCTACCCGGCCCATTCAGAGGTGGCTATCTTAGTCCTTTCACATTTCTCAGATTGCACATACTGGATTCCTCTCCTTGACTCCTATCCTTAACCCCCTTTGTACTTCCCACCAGTGATGCAGGCAGAGGAGAGAGGGGTGGAGTCAGCAGGCCTTTGACAAAATAAGAGCACCTCTCTTCAACGCTTCATTTTAAAGCAATTTCAGGTAAATATGATCTTTGGCTCAACTGCATTATAACTTATTGTCGTTGTTTTTTATTTTATTAGCCCAACTACATCTGCATTTTATGATGTAGCAATGTTAATAGGGTGTTATATTTTCTGGGCAACTTTCAATTCAATTCACAGCACAGTGCAATTAGAAAAGACATGACACTTTTTATTAATGCACACAGAAACAGTGAAGGGCAGACAGATTGGTCATGCTACATAATTGAAACAACATCTGTGTGCTAGACTTCGTTCATACACTGAAGGTGAAAACGCTTCTGAAGAGAGTGCATTCATACGTCCTGTGTTACAGCTCCTCCTGCATCGTCTTTTTCCTCTTTCCAGGTGATGAGTATGCAAAAATCAGGAAATGTGAACGCAAGGCCTTAACTTTTGCTCACTTTCAATCCACCAAGATCCGTGTTAGCAGTTCAGTTGGTTTCTAACTTATTAATTTAGTTTTAGCAGATGGCCTACAGCAGCAGAAGACCACACCGGAAACCACTCCTGTCACACAAGAACAAGTTTTGACTTCTGCTGCAATATTCACATGGTAGGCTCAGAAATTAGGCATTTACAGCATTTCATCCTGCAGCAGTGGTTCTGACTGATGGTGATATGGTGGTGTGTGCATTTTTGAGCTCCTTAATACCAACTGGACATTGCTTAAGTGCCACAGCCCAAGTTTTGCTGCTGAGCATTTCCGTCCCTTTATGACCACAGTGTCTCATCTTCTGATGCCTGCTTCCAGCATGTTAATATGCCATATCACAAAGCTCAGATGATTTCAAAGGGGTTTCTTGATCATGACAATGAGTTTACTGTAATCAAATGGCCTCCACAGTCACCTGATCAATAGAAAACAATCACCCAAACTTTATTTATGAAGCACATTTCATACAAGTTGGAACATGGACAGGAAGTTTAATGCCCACCGAGCTACAGAAATGATCCAATAATTAAAAATTTATGAGTTGTTGTAAAATGATTGGCAAAAAATAAAGACACCAAATCACTCAAAATAAAGAGATTGAACAAAACCTGCTATACAGTTTATGTCAGAACAGTAAAGTACGGGAATGCCGGTGAGAGAAAGAAAGAAATTATAGTTTTCCTAAAGATATAATACCTACTTTCATTTTACCTTCATGTTCTTTTTGATAAATATTTGAACAAGGGTGTCAAGTATAGATTGTTTTCACTGAAAAAAAACCCAACTAAATCCATCACTGCTATTTTGTGACATAGTTGCCCTTGATGGTTTGATTTAATAGATCAAACCAACAACATTTCACATTTATTCCATATTATATCGTTTTTAAAGTGACATAAATTAATGATAAAAAAAAATGCTGCATTACCAGTACGTAGCCGCTGGGGGCACCAGAGTCACTGTTTACAGCGTAGCTCCACGAGCTCCTGGCTGGTAGCGTGGAGTTGGAACCAGAGAGGAGGTCGCTGTAGTAGTTTTGTTCTAAAGAAAAAGTTACAGAAACTCGTTGTAGACAGAATTGAGTGTGAGTGGTTTACATGGTGACAAACTACAAACTCAGAGGTAATTATTTGTTCATACGAAACAGTCAATTAGAGTGAAAAACAACAACGTTTAGTTCGGGCTCGCTGACTTCTGCATGGTCGCTAGCTAGCTAGGACTTAGCTCCAAGAGCTACTTGGCTAGCTGGCTAGCGAGGTCCAGCCCAGAAGTTGTTTACTTCAACTTGTGGATGTGGTCACCCCTTGAGCTTTTCACGACTTTTCTTGGGGATAAGAGAGCAAGGACTAACAATTCACACTGGATTTAACACTGTGCGCTGTTAGGAAACTAGCAGGATGTCCACAGAGGTTGAGTGTGCTCAGGTTGACTCGGGTTTGACAGCGGCCAGCCCGAGCGGAGTGGTGGAGAAGAACCAAAACACGTCCCAGGGTGCTCACTTGGACAAAGGACAAGATCAGGGGCAGAAAGTCTTAGAAAAACAACTAGCGGACAGCCACGACTCCGGGGCTCCCAAGAGCCCAGCGGATATAGAAAAGGAAAGCAAAGAAAACGACCAAAGTAGTAACGCTGACTCGGCTGTTGAGACGGTGAAGAAGAAAGTTGTTGAAGCGCCTCCGCCGAAAGTCAACCCGTGGACTAAAAGGACCACGGGCAGAGTGCCGGTCAGCAGCACCAACTCTAGCTCTCAAGACAAAGGTGAGACGGATTTGAAAAAAATCATGTATTAAGACAGATTCAACATTGCAATATGGTAACAGCTGGCCACACAGCTCCCTCTGCAGCCGCAGCTATTAAACACGTTTTTTGCTTTGCAGCATTTTAGCAGCTTCACTGCAGAGAAATCAACATTAATCTTTGCTGCACATCCCTGACATATCTCATTTAGGCTCGTTTAGAGTTGAATGGAGTGCATAACTTAAATGTCAGAGCGGTCGAGAGATGTTGATGGGAGCATACTGCCCCATCCCCCTCTGTGCTCGGATTGCTCCGTAGCACCACGTGTTGATTGCTGACAACTGCTACTTCTTTTAGCCACCACCAGCTAACTCTCGTGCTGCTTTCTCCCTCTTGATCGAGGGTCAGAGCTGGTGTCTGTGAAGTGAAAGCACACGAAAACCTGAATGTGGGACGTAATCATTCTTAATGTCGCGCATACATGCTTGACACTGTAAAAACAAACAAATAAGTAAGTAAGCGCCAAGACAGCCTGGCTAACTGTTCCTGCTGCTGTACAGCACGTTTTGCATGTCCAATGGCCTGGCTGTCTGCAGTTCCTCCCACCGGCCAGCCAGCTCCTCAGTGTCACTAGTAAAAGTATCAGAATAAAGTGGCTGAACAGGTGATAAGATAAAACGGGACAGGGTTGTAATCTAATGATTGTATTTATTTTTGAAAGAATCGAACAATTATGAGTGATACCAGTATCACTGGTATTGTTTTAGTAAAAAAGAAATTGACTTAATAAGTCACTTGAGCCAAGTCTGGAAAACATTGATAAGCTTCAAGTATTTTTGATATTAAAAAATAATAGATAAAAAAAGTGAGGTTTGCAAATGGAGCTACATTTAATTTCTCAATTGATTAAAAAAATCTAAACATTCCTTCATTCCTATTCATTTCAAAGTGACACAAATGGGTCATTTTTTGTGTCATGAATGCTTTTGCCTGATTGCTGATCATTTCTTAAAATCTGTTTCGTATTTATTATTTAATTTACTCATGTAATGTGGCAACCATAACAAGTACACATAACTGTACACAGTACAGGGCACACAAAAACAATGAGAAGAAAGAAAACCCATACTCAGGCAAAATACAGAATCAAATAACACCCTAAAAATGCACAGAAGAGTTTAAGCTTTATAAGAGAGTGATCTTTTTGTGCATTTAAAGCTACAGCTAAAAGACATTTAGTCGACGAATAACAATATTGAAGTAGCAGGCCAGTGATGGTACACATAAGGTTTAACTGATTCCTCTTAGTGTTAGTAATAAATTAACCTGAACACATCAACTTTGATGCTGAAAGCTTGTATTAAAAATGGGTGTGGGTGGGGGTAGTAAAGCTTAAGATATTTGGAGGTTTAGAAGGTAGGAAAAGTTTAGTTGAAAGAAGCCATCAAGGCGTTGTGGGATATGTAGGATGTAGGGTTCATGGCCGGCAATGAGGAGTAAAATTAAACACAAGTCTGTCTGTAATCTGTTTTCTAGCTCTGCTTCTGTTAATCAGATATCACAACTGAATGCATTACCTTTCTATCTATAACATACAATCAGTTGATCATTTCAGTATCAACAGTTCATTTGATTGACTCATGAGGCTGCTGATTGGTCACTGAGTGATTGCATTTATTTTATCGTACTCGTGACAGTCGACTCTGAAATACAGCTTTCTTGAGTTCAGACCGTTCAGCTAAATTTGAGTTGTGAATGTGTGTCAGAGCGCAGAGCAACCAGGAGGGAGCTATATTTTAAGCGCACGACTCTTGCAAGACCACAGGCATCGTTTTACAGCGTCACTGTACAACCAGTCTCGTGGGTGGATGTCTGAAGGCTCATTCAGGCATACACCCATTCATATGGAAGCCTCGTCCCTGTTTCTCTTATCAATCTGACCATCCACTGTCGAGCTGATAGGAGCTGTCAGGCTGCAGTGGGCCACTCCCAGGACACAGCAGCCTGCAGAGACGCAGCCACATACCGCTGGTGCTGCCTGTGCACAAAACACCCTCAACAAGTCGTGTCACTTAGTCCGTTGGGGGGAGCACATTTATTCTTTCTGTACTGACAGAAATATCCGATGGTGTTCAAACACAGCAGAGCAGCGCATGCAAGAGTAGATAACTTGACTTTTTAACTGCAGTGTTGAGCAACCTTTCTCAATCGGAAACTTCCTCAAAGCTCTTCTTAAATTCAGAGAGTTGAAAAGGACTGAACCCCTTTGGATCTAGTCCTGTCCTGTCTCTCAAACATAATGACCTCACTCTCGGTTATTGATTGTGTATCCGCAGATCAGCAAAATGCTCCGAAAGTCGTCCGCGCCACCAAGCCCAGAACGAGAAAAATCAGCAAGGTAATCCTTTTTTTTACGTTTCTATCCTTTTCTTTAATGTCCATAGTTGCTCACATCTTACTAATTATTTCCACAGCAAAGTAACCACAAAGTGTTGTTGAATGTCTCGGCTAATATAAAGAGTGATGTTTTTGCTTGTAGTCTTTTCTTCCTGGCAAATAAACCACTATAAAATGATCACATGTTCACATTGCGTTGCCTGTGGATTTTCGTAGGTACTGACATTTAGAATGGGAAATAACCATCTGCTGATAGCCTGACTGTTAGCCGGTTTAAGCTGCTGACCTGTGGTTTTTGTTTGCTTTTCCAACCAGTTTTTCCACTGCAGTTACTTGAAGTTCACATTTAGAAGGGATTTAGATTATATGAAGATAATATCATATATAAAATGGTCATGTTTATTGACCAAAAAAATACATATTATGATTGTTAAGCAGGGGAAGCGTTTAGTAGTGCATCCGCCCAGTGGATCTTTAATTCCACTGAGGATTGATACACTGTGTTTTTAATACCCAGTTTATGTGCTTAAAGTGTGACATACTATCTTATCTAGTCATGCTTTTGCCACATATTGTGGGCTTTTATGTAACCTGGGGAATTATAATGCAACCTGCAGACCTTTCCTCATCAGGGTCATAGTCACAGTTCTACAGGACCCCATATTATCATTACTACACAGTTACTGAATGTTGTCTGGTAGTCATGCACATAATAAGCAAACTGATGTTAAATACATCAAATCACCAAGCCTGGTCCCTTCATATGTGTTTAGAAAAATGTAACAAGTAGTTTCATAACTTTAAATAGTATTTCTCGCACGCTCGGTTTCTGTGTTCACCACTCTTTACATATGAATAGAGTTCTGTGTTTTGTTTTTGCTCTGCTTATGATCTGTTACCTCTAATGACTGCTACTCCTTTTGTCGTATCGTGTCTGAAAAACAATAATTTGGGATGAACTGGAACAGAAGCTTTTTCGGTCAGTACTCATGCATTAGAGCAGGGGTTGTTTAAAAGCCTGAATCCCTTTAGGATAAAGTTAGTTGACTTTCTGTTTGATGCGCTTCATATCGTAGAATGGATATGGTTAGAGAAATCAGCATTTGAGTTTGTGTTTATTTTTTCTGCCCACCATACTCATCACTTCTGGAGTGTGTACCCTTTGTCTGCCTAACCTTGATCCCATATCAGTTTCCCCAAATTTATGGAATTTTCAGCAGTGGAAATTGACTCACTGTGTTTATCACGGTTGTTTGCAGTTTTCCCCGCACACACAGAGCACTGACCTCCTTTTTCTCTATGTTGGGCACTTCAGTGCTACCTGCTCACCCAAAAAGCAAATGAAAAGATTCCTGATCATTATATCATCCTTTGAAACCTGACAGTCTTTCTTCCTCTTTCACAGTCAAGTGACTTCAGTGACATCACTAACTGGCCTACGCCTGGAGAACTGGCCAAAGAGGTATGATATGTGTGAATGCAACTTCTTTTACAAGCAATGAGAGCTTGTTTTCTGGTGCTTCTACTAGCTGCGTCAAAGATGGATTTATTTTTCTAATTTCTGCTCACTAGGTGGAGCGCTAGAAGCATTCTGAAGTGTTCAGGGTGTAGCTTTGCAGAGGGTTGGTGCAGGTTTTTAAAAAGGGGCTGTCTTATAAAATGTAAAAAGGTATTCTGGTTTTGATCTCACATGGTCAGATGTGTGATGGGGGGGATTATTCAGAACCCGATAAAGCTGAAACAGGTCTTCAGTTGACTGTGAAAATTTTTAAACTCACCTCAGGTTCTTCTAACAACTACTTCAGGTTTTGTAAGGTACAGGCGACAGCGGTGAAAATATAACTAACTAAAGGGACTCTAGATTTTTCCTTTTCCTCAATCTCTGCTGATTCTCCAGCACTTAATCTTCAGTATAGTTCAAGATCTGATGAATTCAGAAAAGTTAAAAATATCAGGAAACATTTAAAAATCTTCAAATGTAAAGTTTGATTAACTGGAGAAGCACCTGATGTGTTTTTCATCACGAAGAATATTTAAGTTATTAAAAATGTTGTCATTGTCACAGTGTTGGAAATGAGGTGCTTGTTTCTGCCAGTGTAGTTTTTTTAAGCCCCAAGATTAAACTTGATCTGCATCTAAAAGAATGCATTGTATATTTTCTTACTTGTGCAAAGAATTCAAGTCCACAGAGCAGGAAACATATTAGTAAAAGCCCGCAAAATTGAAATTGTTCTATAAAGGTGTGACTAACAGCTGGTATTTTCCCCCCTTTAAAATTTTAGCAACAACAAAATGTCCTCAACAACAATGGAAAGAAGCCTCCGTCTTTGCGCAGAGATAAGGAGAAGAAAAGAGAGCGACCGGAGAGAAAATCTGAGAGCAGCCATGATGGAGGTGAGAGCAAAGAGAACCAGGAGGCTCAGGTGGAGCCGATGGGAGAGCTGACCAAAGATGAAGAGTCAAAAGCAGGACAGGACGCCAAGAGTGCCAACCTGAGGAAGAGAGGAGGTATGGGAGAGCAAGTCGTTGATGAGATGAAGCTTTGTCTCTCTCTCTTTCTCTCTCTCTTAAATGGTTTGGATAAGGCTAATGACAGCGGCTACAATCCTGATTGATTCTGATTCACACACATTTCATCACCGTCTTGTGAAGTTATTCATCTCCAGAATGTGGTTTTTTTTCATACAGATGTTTCTTGAGTTCCAAATTTGGAGATGCATATTTTTCACTCGACTGTGATGATTTGTATTTTTTAGCATGTCTGTAACTGTATTAACTCTGTAATTGCTGGCTGGTGAAGACTGGTGCATGCTCTGCTGTGATTATCTTACGTGTTTCTCTTCCAATGATCCACTCCTACATTGTAAACATCACAGGCACCAATCTTTGTGGAAGCCATTCAGAGATAAGCACCTTCATTAACTCCTCGATGTCTAAACTAGAAGCGAAAAGTTTTGTTTCTAAATAAAAGAAAAGACATTTTTAAACTATGTTTTGACCTAATATAGCGTTTAAATCAGCTGCCAAACTTTAATAATTTAAAATTTGAAGTGTAGTGTAGGAGTGAACATTAAACAAAATGCCTGAATCACATTGTTAATAAGAACTTTACAAGACTATGTAGAAGTAATTGACACAAATGTTCTATAGAGATGCAAAAAGCTGCTAAATGAAGCAACAAAATCTCTGACCTAGAGACAAACCAGTGACTGTGTGGCAACCACCAGTTGCAAGGGAAACAGTTTCCCCCCATCCAGTTGACTAGAGCTTGCTGGAGATTGATGGCAGTTGCCATTGTTGTGAAATCGATTTGCTAAAGCACCAGTCACACAGGCCTAGAGACCAAATACCTACTCCATGAACAGCTATAGTTGAAATTTCTCTAAAATCCTAACCTTTTCTTGCATGCACATAATCTGCAAGAGTTGTTCATCATATTGGATGATTGATAACCACCGGTCACAAGGGAATAATGTGGATTCTCCGATCCAATGGTGAGTGGTCCTTGGAGTTTCCTGGCAGTCACTAGGTGAAATCGGTTAACACCCTAATAACACCCAAAACCTAACTCTGATTACTTTGATCAGTAGTCCATAGTTTGCATGCTGGTCTGTAAAAACTCGCCAACCCATCAGTAGTAAAATTTGAAAAAGTGCAACGCAAATCAGAAACAGAAAACCTCGTAGAAGCTGTGCCTTTTGAACCCTGTTGGTTGAAGCACTGAGGCGCAACTTAAACTCTGAAGGCAAACGCTCTCTGTTCCCGGTTTGTGTTGCACTTTTGTGTTCCACAGTTAGAAAGTAATTGGCAGGTGGGGATCATACTTTCTGCGTCTGCGCGTCCGCTACAGTTTCCTTGAGTCCCAGTAACCTAAATGTCATTATCAGGCAGTCAGTGTGACGGTCTGTGTGGATGGGCTATGCCTGCCTGGTTTTTTGGGGGGGGTTTTGCAACCACACGTACTTGGAGAATTGACATTACAGCCACAACGTCACAACTGGACACCGACTAGTCTCTAGGCCTGTGTGACTGAGGCATTAGATACTGAAGCTACAGCGTCTCACATCCAAAATGGCAAACAAGTTAATGTCACATGGTTTGCAGTTATGTGGCTACAAAACCTGAATACAGAGCATTAGTACAAAAACCCTAGAAGCTATGGGTACATGAGAATAAAGACTTTTAAGTCCTTTATTTGCTAAACAAACCTGGAATATGATTAAGTAGTCATTCATTGCTATGATGAAAGGTTTACGCTGCAGTTTTAGTCACCATGCAGCTTTATTTCTGGATTTGATCTTTTTTATTCCCCCCCTTTTGGACCAAAACTCTACAAGCTTTGTTTTCGGTGTGCAATCATCGTTAGGTAACAAACGTAAGTGGGTTTCTCTGCCGCTGGAGGAAGTGTCCCGGGATGATGATGCCAAGACGCCCGGCAGGGGCCCAGCACGCTCAGACACAGAGCCCATCGATGACTCGTCTGACCTCACGTCGCCTAATCAAACGCTCCATAATAACAGGGCGCATGATAGCACCAGGAGTAAGTGGCCTCGAGCTCACTGTTTACTGTTCACGTCTTCAGTCTTTTTCTTTCTTCCTCACTTCGCTGGGCTGGCTTTGCTTTTTATTTCTCTGGTATCTTTTTAACATTTGCTCAGCAAGCTGCCATCTGTCTTTAGTGTCCACATGGCTTTTTTCCTACTGCATGGCTCAATGAAAGCATGACTTTTTTTTTTTTAATTTGGCGAATATCTTGCATCAGATGGATGATTTAAAGCTTCTTTGACATTTATTCTCATACAAATTGCCAACAAAACCAAATGTTTGTAATTTTTTCTGCAAATAAAAACAAATATTAAAAGGTTTCAGATCTCTGCAACGAGAACAGGCTGCTGCTGCTTGTCATAAAGCTGTTGAGCTAACTGGATGTTGGTGGACATTTTTATGTTTTTATCATCTGTGCTGACAGTAGTCCTTCTAGTTTAGATGATCTGGCTGTTATTAGGGTTTATTTACAACTTGTTTTTATATTGAAGCTTTAGACAGTTACAAAATATTGATTACAATCCTTTAAATTTACTTAAAGACGAGTACTATTTAAATAAAAAAGCAGTTTACTTACATTGAGTTTCTTGTTCAACTCAACTTCTTAGTAGTTTTAAATCTAAAAGTTTAATAATGCCCTTCAGCGGTACATGGAAGAAGTTGTAGGCTTTGATCATGAGTGTATGTTTTCCTGTTCATAGGTTGGCGAAGAGAGCCGCGGGACTATGGCGACGATGCTGCAAGCATTCGGAGCGACGGTGGGAGTGTTCGTGGAGGAATACGAGGAAGAGGGAAGGGACGTGGACGCGGAAGAGGTCGTGGGCGAGGTGCAGACTAGTGTTTTTCATTCATTGCCACACATAAATTGGAAGCAGAATCATCAGCAATGCAATTTCTGTCAAAGACAAGAAAATCCAGCTTTTTGAAGTGTTCTCTCTCCTTCATATGCCATTATTTGTTCCTTCTGTTCTTTTGTTTTTAGGACGATATGAATACCCGCTCAACTTTGGAGACTCTCAGTCATCTGATGGTTCTGCTCAGGCCCCTGCAGAGTTTGGCACCAACATGGTTTACTACTACAATGATGGCAACAAATTCCAGATGTACACGGTGGATGAAAAGCTTCTTAAGGAATACATCAAACGGCAAATGTAAGAATTTAATACCTGGAAAAAATATTGTCCTATCTTATGGAGGCTCTTATTACTTTTTACTATTAATAGCTCGATGTTCCAGCTTCATGAAGCATACTTCAAATTTAAAAAAAAAATTGGTTATTTTAAGCAATGACATATTTTTTTCTGGATTAAGTAGAAGGTTGTAAAAATCAGGTCATTTTGTAGTTTGCATTTCTCAAACAAATACCAGAGCAGGTCCAAATATGCAGCGCAATCCATTCGCCAATTTTAGCACCCCAACCTGAGACATGTTAGTTGAACTAATAGTATTGCTTCAAGATGGGAATGCAACATGGAGTGTGGCAAAAGATGTTTGCCGCCTCTAAAATTTGGAACAGCTACAAACAAAATGGGTAGGTTACATGAGGAACACGCATGGATAGATCATAGTGAAATCCAAAGCATCAGGACGGAAAACGCAGAAAATTGCACAACAACAAAAAAAATGGACAGAAATACGAGGCAGTGTTTGTGGCAGAACTGAAAGGAATGTGCTGAACGAAACGGAAAAGCCAAAAAGAAAACCAGTGCAAACACCTAAACGGAAGAAAACAATATGACAGGAGGTTTAACGAGAATGAACTGTGGACGATGGGACGAAAGTGATGATCTGCTGCTGAGATGATGCTAAACTTCTGTCTGCTGCTGTTCCAGTGAAACGCATCCAGATGATTGAAGAAAATATTCCATACAGATACATTTTCCTTTTCAGTTTGTCTCTCTTTTTATGAATAATCACATTTTCATAGTCAGTAATGACATTTAGGCACCGTTAAAGCTAAATTTCCTGTTCTTCCTTCCCTTGTGTAACATAGTAAGTGAAGTGTTTTCGGATTTTTGTTGTTCTCTTATTTCCTCAAAACATTTCCTCGAGTATCCTTTTAAAAGTCACTCAGTTTAAGACCATAAATTCATTAAGGTCTGTCTTTATTTCTGTAGTGCATTTTTCATACCAGTGTGATCAAAAATAACGTCTGAAAGAGATGAGATAGAAACGTCTATAGAAGAGGGGTGAGGATGTCTCAGTACATGTATGATAGGCAGTGATCTGGGTTCAGGGTGGCCTGCAGGGGGCAGTGTCCACTGCTTGTCTGCCTGACACTTTTGGGCCTCATTGCTGTTCAGACTGGAGGGTGAGGTGAAATGCTAAATATAGTCTGAGTGATTTGAAGGGGACAGGAGATGAATTATACCCAGGAGTGACTGGGGAAAAAACTGTTAGAGGGTGAGAAGGGGAGGAAGAAGGGGTGAGGGAGGATAGAGAGGCCACTCTTGTCTTCTCCTTTCTCATCTCACTCAGCGTTATTCAGGCTGCTCACTCAGCCGACGTTACTCTGGCTGCTTGCCGCCCGCAGGGTGGGCACTAAAGTGTGCCATGGTGATTTCAAATAGTGTGACAGGCAGTCAGCAGGGAGCTCTTCCAGTCTAGATATGGTGCTAAAGTCAGACTATGTCTTTTTTTTGGTAAGGATTATAAAAGAAAATATGATTTCTTAATATATATTTTTTATACTTCTTTGTATTGGTGACTTACAGGTTTCTACCTCAATACTAGACTGAAATGTTTCTGTAACACAGAGTATTGTAAATTATTTGGGAATAGTTCCTGATTCCTGAAATCAATGGAGCCTCAGGGACACAGGCACAAATTTGCCAGCTTCACTATAATACTTCAAAATGGGTAATCTGCTCCTTTACGGATCTCCTTTATGGACTGTTAAACAACTTTGTTTTGTTTGTGCTGGTGATTAAATGTATTATGTTGTCCTTCCTTTTCAGTGAGTACTACTTTAGCCTCCACAATCTGGAGCGAGACTTCTTCCTGAGGAGAAAAATGGACACGCAGGGTTTCCTCCCCATCTCCCTCATCGCCAGCTTCCACAGAGTGCAGGCCCTCACCACTGACGTCAGCCTCATCATTGAGGTAGCATCACATCACCAGTGTAAATGCTGCGTGTGCTCAGGCTGTAAAGCTTGTTTCTTGTCACATCAGTGTTTTTTTTGTCGGTTAGTTTTTAACTTCTAATCGTGCTAAGTTTGACATTTGTAGAGATGGTAGCAGTGAAGGACTTTGAGAAGTCATGGAGTGCTACTTTTCATGACAAATGAAATGTTTTAAAAATAAGTGTGTGTGTAATTATTTATTTTTTATCAATGCTAAACTAAAAGTTCTTATATTCTTAACTACATGCCTTGACTTTAATGCTTGGCTCTGGTATCTATCTCGCATTTTGAAGGCTCTGAAGAGCAGCACAGAGGTGGAGCTGGTTGATGAAAGGATCCGCTGTAAAACAGACCCTGAGCGTTGGCCGATTCCCACCCCTACCACCGTTGGTTCCCCTCGCACCGACTTCTCCCAGCTCATTAACTGTCCTGAGTTTGTTCCTCGACAGACCCTCAATGCCACAAACTCCGGTCAGTATCCTAATGATATCCTCTCAGCAAATCTCATGATGTAGATGCATAGTGTGTATCCAAAACCCCATATATATAGAATGTTAGCACTTTGGGGTGTCGTGTCCCTTTGCTATACAAAAATTAAGTTCTATTTAAAGAGCACCGCTAAGCGGCCCCTTTGACACTGGGTGAACTATGAACACACAGTTTATTTTGACTCGGTTTTCACCAACCTACTGCCCCAAATATTCAGTTGAGCAGCAAATGTGGATTAAACGCAGCTGGAAGGCACCACAAACATGACATTGCTGGAACATTTTACTAAATGAGCCTACATATTTGGGAGCAATGGCTGCAGAAGCACAAAATCACAGTGGATAGAGAGACAGTAGACAGACTGGCTTTGAAATCATGAGATTTATTGACGCTGTAAAAAAGCATCATCTTTATGCTTGAATGATTAATTCAGTCTAATTATTTTTATTTTTATTTTTCCATGCTAAATTAAACATCCATATTTATGATTTCTTTTTTTAAAATTTAATAATTAAGATGACGCTGTCTGGAAGTCATAAAAACAGGTTTTGATGGACACTTTGTAAACAAGCTGACAAAGCTGCCATTAGTCATCAAAAACAGTTCAGTTTCTCTAATATCAGGTATTGTTGAGTTGTTGGTATTGAGATTAAACGCACAGTTTTATGTTGCTTTGAGCTTTTTGTTTTTTTACTCTGTACAAGGTTGACTGAGTGTCTGTGTTACGTGTCAGGGTTTTCAGCTTCATCACCTGTGAAGGCAGCGGCGACTCCTGATCCCGTGCAGCCTCAGGACTCCCCTGACCCTGGCTCCTCCAGCCAGGAATCTCTACCGGCCACAGATGACTCCAAAGATGCCCTCGCTCCCAAGCCCGACCCTGACGCCTGGATCCAGGTTGAGAAACGTCATAGGCAGCCCTCTGCAAAAGCAAAGGTAGTGAGTGCAAAAAGGTGAAACGGGCCACTCCCCTCATGCCTAGGGTTGCTTTAATTTTGAGTATGTTATTATGGTAACTGGTAGAAATTATGGCCATAACAATCAGAACTAGAAGGGCACACGCATGCTTCACTCCTTCACCAGGTTTCATTAAATTAAAAGTTTTCAAACATATTTTCCATCTTTCATCCCTTCCATTGTCTCTCATTTGTTACTACGTCATAATGCTTGTCTTCTCCTTTCCTCTGTGTTTACTGTCAACACCTTTCGCCCATCTCCTCCATCTTTTTCCTGGCAGTATGTCAGTGATGAAGTGTGCATTGCCGGCTCTTCTCTCTCCACATCGCTCCAGCCTCACTGCCTTTCCTCTGCAGTTGAGTATTTCCTCCAGCACTCACTCATCCAAGCTTGTCCTCTGCCATTTCTTCCATGTGCTTCTTTTTTTTACTTAAATATTGCATGTCTGTTTCTTTACTTCACAAATGAACTCGATAGGGGATTAGTTATACCGTGTTACAGCTAAGTCCTTCACAAAGTTATAATTCTGATTTTATGCTTTAGAGAGACGGTGGCGATGAACCTTGTGGTTGTTTTTGGAGTGTGCAGTGGGTGATGCTGATGAACTGAATTGGATTATTCACAGATGTATTTCTGTTATTTAATATAACATTAATAATAGAAATGCGTGTAAGAAACATTGTATTAATGATGGATCAGTATAACTCTGGACTGTTTGTTTGCCTAATATAATTGGATGGCTTAATCACATTTATTATGTGTTTACACCTCGTTTCCAGCAGGTCTTGTCTGTTCCTTTGTTAATGGCTGTGTATTCCCTGTGTTGTCTAGGGGGATAGTAAAACGCCTCCTCCCAGCCAGCAGCCTCCTCCACAGGCAGAGCCCGACCAGGAGGAGCTGGACTTCATGTTCGATGAGGAAATGGAGCAGATGGCGGCCAGGAAGAACAAGTTCACAGACTGTTTAGATGAGGACGACTCGGACTATGAGCTGGATGACCAGGATGTGAACAAGATCCTCATCGTCACCCAGACTCCACCCTACATCCGTAAGCATCCCGGTGGGGATCGGACAGGTAACCATGAGTCCCGAGCTAAAATTACCGCCGACCTGGCCAAAGCCATCAACGACGGGCTGTACTACTACGAACAGGACCTGTGGAAGGGGGAGGAGCCAATCGAGTGCATCAAGGTAAGACGAACGTGAAAATCATACTGTACGCGTTACGTTAATGGTGGATTTTAAAGTCTTAAAGGCTAGACTGTAATACACTCGTATAGCATCAGTGAACGCTGTATATTTTATCTATTTTAAAAGTTTATAGATGACTGAAATACCACACCAAATACTCAAACTCCCTTTTTTTAAAAAAAATCAAAATAAAGTCATTATCTTCTAGAAGATGATGTATGGATCAAATATAGGGAAAATTATTTTTACCTGCTGGACATACAGACGACCTGCATTTTTAGATCAGTACGCAGCATTTTCTGCTTGGAACTGACAGCTAATAAAAAAGTCTTACAGTCATCATGTAGCGTGTTGGAGCAGGTCTGCCAGAGAGCGGTTAAAAAAAAAAACTGCACTGACACTAGAAAAGAAACACCCAGTACAGACATGCACGTACAGCACACAGCGTAGCAAATCATGCCTGAACAAACCAGCCTTTGCATCTCGCTGCTATTCACAGAATATTGCTCAAGTTTCGTATGTGTTTGCATATGTCAGTTCTAACGTAACATCCATGGAAACATTGACTCTAACTTGATTTTAGACGTTGAAACTGCTTTGCAGTTATTAGGCAATACTCTGGATCATGCTAAGTTAGCTGTCTCATTATCATTCCAGGATTTGTGCTAAGCTTGTTTTGGTGTTGCATGGATGAATTCTTCTGAATTTCTCTGGTGTAGTGGGCTTTATATGGTGATCACATTTAAACTTTATAGTCTGAAATTATTTAGACTTAACACTCGAGTCCAAAAGGTCTAATTGGACTTTGTAATGAGGTTGTTACCAAAACTGAGAATTAATTAAATAAGAACTTTAATTGTAATATTTACAAATTTTAAAGGGTAAGAAAACCTGGTGTGCATCAAGCCATCACCATCCCATCCAGTTATTCAGTCACCATCGCTGTCACAATGTTTGATGGCTTGGAATTCGACATATTTATGCATTATTGAAGGCTATCTAAGTGCGCCCACCCGGCTCTGTGGAATAGGAGGGTCTTTGAGAAGTTAATACAGATCAGGCTATACTACGTATTAGGGCTGGGCCATATTATACCGTTCACGGTAATACCGGTATAATGTTAGGCAACGATAGGAAAATGAAATATCGCGATAGAATGGGAGTAAAACGCGCATGCGCAGTGCCTTTGTTTTCATACGCACATGGCCGATTGTTGAGTGAAACAGATGAACCAGAATTTGTTTGTAAAAATGGTGCAACTTCAGTGATGTGGAACTGGTTTGGTGTTTGTCCGTCAGATACACGACAAAGCACATTTCTTTTGCAGAACATGCAAGCGGCCGTTGTTATTGTCATATTTGTCGGACTAAGATGCTCTTAAATCTGGGAGTAATCTGGGTCCTAAACTCCGTATGCTTCAGGTCAAACAACACTGCAGCATCACTTAGAGTTAAAAACTGTCTAAATTCTTTCATAAGGCTGGGCTGAAAAATGAGTCTGTGTATGTTTGTATTGTAACCAAAGCACTCTGCTATGGTTGCATTAGGGCTCATATCTCATAACCATTACTGTCTGCACCACCTCTTCAGTGATGATCATTGTGAAGTTGCATTGTCTTACATTTCTTTCTTATACAGCAGGAAACACAATTGCACATACTAGAGTGGATATATAGACGGTATATGATTGAATGATGCTGCGGAGCATTGGGGTAGCCCTTGGTTGCTTTCAACTGTAGGTTTCCTTTAAAGCGTAAGCACTACTGGCACTCATGCCACTTTGACATGAAGACATTGTGACAGAGCTGTTAAACCTCACACCGTGCAGAGGAGGGACAAAAATAAATGCACCATTTACTGTCCACTATACAAGCCTCCAGACTACAGTTGCTTCCAGAGCTCAGCGACCTCCTTTTGAAAGCTGCCTCTTCTGTGGATACAGTGCATGTACAAACTCTGACTATAGGTCACACAGCATTATGCAAGCCTTACATTAGAACAGAACTATAGCACAGCACCAGTGTATATTCAGGTTTTACAACACTACAGCATCGTATAATGTTGATGGCCAAACGTCAGTAGCAGGTCACCATAAATCACATCATCAGTTTAAAACACTTTGGTCCCATTCATCAGCATAGATGATGTAACCTTCAGTTACATGGAAGTGGATCAATAGGTGAAAAGAGACTTTTATGGATTCAGAACAGAACAGAAATGTCTGCTTGTTTTTTACCAGCATATGAAGGGTGTTCTCGTAGTGGAAGAAAAAACAGAAGCAGACTTAAATCATTTGAAGATGTTTAACGTGGAAACACATTAAAAAATCTTAATTAATAGCTTAGAAGTGCGATTGTTTTCTTAAATCCATATAAAATGCATGCTGGCCAAAGTAATTTAGTTTGTAATTTGCAAGAAGTAGGCTTGTTAATATTATTTTGGTGAACTGATACATTTCTTGATAGCATGTTTTGCCTATTAAGAGACACGGCCACTTTCCTAGAGCGTAAGGGGGGTTTGAAAGGCTTATTTTATCAGGTCAGCTGTTCCAAATAAATTTGAGATGCATGTTAGAAAGTGGGTCTATGATTTGCGTGCATGCGTATGTAAAATTTGAATTAAATGAGCATTAAATTATCATTGACTTTTCTGTAATCACTTACAAGAAAAACTGATGTCAACATGTCTATTAGTGGAGAAAAGTCTCTGTAGTATTAGTAACAGGACAAAAAGAGCACGATGAGGAGTTGATGCACAGGCTGTGGAGAAGTGTTGGGTCAGAAGGTCTACAAAGGGGAACTGAAAGGAGAAAGTAGGAGTCATTAGTTGACCTTTAATACCAAACAGTTAGAGCAGCAGGTTAAACATCAAGAACTCTCACACACTGCCACCTCATCACTGGCAGCGTCAGAGCCGTCCACAACTCACAAAGACAAAAACATATCTGTTACACTCAGCAAGAATCATTTAATCCTGCATCTGTCAACAAACTGGGGCTGTAAAATCAGAGCAGAAATGAAAGCTTGCTGGTATAACGGTGACCAAAATGACAAATGAAGCCAACCACAAAAGCAGAATCAACTATAAGAATCTTTATTCAAGCTGCTCTGTGAAGACGTTTTCAACGGGGTCAGCTCATTCATGGGCTCAAGGGTTGGTCAATAAATAAAGCATGTGGGAAATGTTTTGCCTGAGCACACATGCACCAAGGCCACCTGCATATTTTTCTTCCCCCTCTGTCTGGTGCTGACGTGTAAAGTACAAAGTCTGCGACACATGTGCTGTGTGTCACACAGGCCTGCATGGCTGCAGCTGCTGGCGTGTGAGTGTTTTTTACCACCATAGTGAAGTGTTATCAGTTTAAACAGCCTGTAACGGCCAAATGTAGTATCTGAGGGGAAGTGCAGAAATCCTTTTATTGATTAATTTGACTTAAAATTGAGATTTGTCACTAGGAAATCAACTAAATAAGAAGATTGTTTTCAGGGCTGCAGTGAATTGCTTCGTGTTGGATCAGTAATTATATTACTTTGTTTAAGAGCTTAAAAAATATCAGCCTCCAGCTCATCTCTTTTTGTTACCTTATCAACAGGATCATTTGTTTTATCTGTGTTCGGTTCAAAGTGCAGCATTTATTGTTGTTTTTCTGCTTGGATAAAAGATGATCTCAAGGCCGTGTTAAAGGAGTGCAAATGGTGATGATCAGTGGTCATCTAACTCTTCTTTTTTTCCTTTTCCCCCCCCTTTTGTCACATTTCTGCTCCCCAGCAGGAAGTGGAGAACTTCAAGAAGCTGAACGTCATCAGTAAAGATGAGTTCGACACTCTCACCCCCAAAGCGCCCGTTGACCCAAACCAGGAAGTCCCATCTCTTCCCATGCCAGGTGGGGTTTGTAGAGTTGTGGTGAAGCAGGTTTCATATGAGCGAGCATCCTGTGTGCTACCTTCTGCAGTTTAAACCACACCCCTCTCACACTGCGGTGCTAGTGTAGGATGTGATTTTGTTTGTATTATGGGCTTTTTTTGTGCATTGTAGACATAAAGATGGTAGATATTCAGATAATTACCTGACAGTAAATATAAATTAATAACTTTTTGGGGCAATGATGGGCTTCTCAGCAGACAGTGGAGCAGAGTTGGCTCGTTCTGTGCCCACAACGGTCCCACAGTCGCCCAGAGCTCACCAACCCCGGACCCCCAGAACCCCTCGCACCCCCGGACGCCAGGACCCCAGCAAGACACCACGTTTCTACCCTGTGATGAAGGAGACCGGCACCATCGATGGACAGGTAAGCTCTCGGTGTCCTTACATACAAGGAGTAGCAAAGCTCCTCTTTATCTGCCAGACTACAGATCAACAGATGGATTGATGTCTGTCAGCAGGCCTGCTGGTGAAACTTTTCCTTTCCCTTGTTTGTTTGTTTGTTTGTTTGTTTGTTTGTTTGTTTGTCCTAACTCTTTTTTTCACATGTGCATAACAGTAAGAGTGTGGCCACTCCTACAAATACAAACAGTGGCTGCCGGTTTTCTATTTGTGGTATCACATTGGTTTAAAAGATCAAATATGTAAATACTGAATAAATATATCATTCCTCACTCCTTAAACTAAAATAAAACCATGAAACATACAAAGTAAACTAAAAATGTCAGGCAGCACAGCCGCCCTGTGCCTCATTTAACCAGTGTCCTGTCCTGGTGTTTGTTCCAGACGCCCAGGAAGAAGAAGACGAGCCACAGTTCGAACCCTCCCCAGGAGGCTCACATAGGCTGGGTGATGGACTCTCGCGAACACCGACCGCGCTCTGCGTCCATCAGGTCTGACTTTTTCATTTGAGTGTAATTTGGTTTTTTGCACATTTGGCCGACGGACCAGTTAGCATCCCAATACAAGGATTGCTGCTCCTCCTACGGTCAGAGTTGAGTCAAACGTGGGGTGGCTGTGGCTCAGGTGGTAGAGCAGATCAGCTACTGATCGGAAGGTCGGTGGTTCGATCCTTGGCTTCCCCAGTCTGCATGCCAAATATCCTTGGGCAAGATACTAACCCCAGGGTGCCCTCCGATGCGTTCTTCGGAGTATGAATGTAGTTTAGTTTGCACTTGTGTTTAGAAGTGCTTGTATGAGTGGGTGTGAATAGGTGAATGTGGCATGTTGTATAGAGCGCTTTGAGTACTCCGGGAGAGTAGAAAAGCGCTATATAAGAATCAGTCAATTTACCATTTACAATCGCCACCTGATGGGTCTCCAGGTCAAAGTCACGTTTGTTGACTAAATAGAGAAGTGTTTCATGAGCCGGATGAGCTGCCATGTCAGTGACATTTTCTTTTTTATGGCTGCATTGATGGTGTCTCACAGGTGACGAGCAAAAAGTAGAACCCACAAGGAGCGCTTCCTCATTTCGCCCTGCCAGTCATTCTCCATTATATGTCAAGCAGTTGTTCTGCTTGACGTATAATCCTTTTTATGAAAAGAAGTTGGTGCTAATGTGATTTACACAAAGTTTTTTTTAAAAATCAACTTTTGGTGGGGAACGTTCGAGCCTAATTCCACACTTTGTTTTGGGGGTTTTGTTGTCATTGGCTCATTATCACTTCAAACAGAAATGAGACAAAAATCCTGCTTTTTGTTTTGTTAGTCTAGATTTGTTTTTGTAAGGTTTATCTAATAAACTGGCAACTAAATGTTTCCCCGTTGCCTCTCAAACATCTTTTTTTTTTCCTCCATCCTTGCACAGCAGCTCCAATGCCTCTCCATCAGAAGGAGCCCCGCTATCAGGAAGTTACGGCTGTACCCCTCAGTCATTGCCCAAATTTTGGCATCCATCCCATGAGCTGCTGAGGGACAATGGCTTCACTCAACAGGGATACCACAAGTACCGCCGACGGTGCCTTAATGGTACAGAGACCTCTAAAAACCTCCACAAATACTGCTTCTAAGTACTCCTCAGCTCTAGTACACCATCACGTACTCCAAGCTTTGAGAAAGAAGTACCGAAAACAAGATGAAATGGTCACCTTCTCTGTTTCCTGTTCTTGAATTTTTCCCTTCAGAGCGAAAACGGTTGGGGATCGGGCAATCTCAGGAGATGAACACTCTGTTCAGGTTCTGGTCCTTCTTCCTCAGGGACAACTTCAACAGGAAGATGTATGAGGAGTTCAAACAGTATGCTGTAGAAGATGCCAAAGACAACTACAGGTGAGGCGGACATTTAAATCCTGAGCTCTGCGTCTGTGCCCTAGGGATAAGAAGTAAATGTCATTCATTAATGAAGCAAACAGCAAACACAGACTGCTTTGTTTGTGTCACTTATCCACAATTACAACCACACCCTAAAAAACGCCCTGAAGTGTTTTTTGTGTTTGTGTCTCACATAGTGGTGATAGTGACTCTGGAATAACAAGCCACTTCCACAGATTGAAAGACTTATTGATGTTATTCAAGAATTGGAGCGCCTGCAGGTTTAAGCAGTGTCATTGTTCGATAGCATGAGGTTAAAGGTGAACACTGCTTCTGTTGTGACTCTAAAGGGCTTCTCAGTCAAACCTAAATTCTTGTTTAAAGACGTGGGTAGCACAGCCCTGCCTGTTGAAGTGAAAGTGCCTGTAGTGTAAGAGTGTAGCAGCCTCAATGTCTCTTCCTGCTGGAGCTCACCCTGTCTGAACCAGAAACCAGTATACTTGTCTGTCTGGTTCCTCTGACAGCTTCATTACAGCTGTAAATAATCCACGAGAGAATGGAATCCATTGTTGTGAAATGTTGGAGATGCAACTGCTTCGCTGTCAGCGCTGCATTTTCACCCAGCCATTTTCTCACAGTGCATCATTATGTGCACACACTAACGTCTATAAGCAAGGTTTGAAGCTCGGTGATATTTGTTTGCATGTAACTCAGAGTGAAAGGAAGTGTTTGTTGTGTCCCTGCAGGTATGGATTGGAGTGTCTGTTCAGATACTACAGCTACGGTTTGGAGAAGAGATTCAGATTAGATCTGTTCAAAGACTTTCAAGAAGAGACCCTCAGAGACTTTGAGAAAGGTAATAAACATGAAATGTAAACAGGCTCTCCCAAATGTCAGCTGCTGCTTTCACTAATGTAGCAGATTCTTCT
Source organism: Rhamphochromis sp. 'chilingali' (assembly GCF_963969265.1). NCBI lineage: Eukaryota > Metazoa > Chordata > Actinopteri > Cichliformes > Cichlidae > Rhamphochromis > Rhamphochromis sp. 'chilingali'. Next base: position 7,552,434 of record NC_137949.1, read on the forward strand.
GAATAAATCCCATATTCAGTGATCGAGTGTACGAGTGTGGGAAGTTATGTTTTCATTTTGGCATACTATATTAGCACAATTGATCTAAATTCAGACAAAAAATTCAAAATCCGAGTAGAAAAAAGTTATTTTTTACTGTAAAACCCACAAACATGTTTAACGAATCATTTTCATAACTTGAAATGCAAATAGAAATTGTACATTTCTAAAAAATTATGCACAAGTTTTGCAAACAACAAAGTTATATGGTACTATTTACCTAAAAATGCAGCCAAGGCCTCAGGCGTTTTTTATATAACCATTTAAAACTATTTACAGAACAATCAGGTGTTCTACAACAAATAAGAAGACACACAAATTATTTGTGCCAGTCCAAAAAATAGTTTTTGTTAAGCATAAGACAGAGGAGAACACCACAGGCCTAAACCCTGCAGGTCTGTCAGCAGGAGGTGCATCAGTCCAGTTTTCTATGTGGGAACAGCGTTTACACTAGAATTTGCCTTTAGTGGCTTTTTTGGAGCAAATGTGACATTCAGCAGTATAACTGACACACAATACAAAACAATAACTACACAACACACTAACTCTTCTCCCCTTCTCCCTAAACAACCAAGTGCCACATGTTGCTATATCATTTTTTTGATTGGCTGACATTATAAACTTCAACACCAATAGGGAAGGGGTGTTTTTTCTTTTTCTTTTTTCACTCGCAAGTAGAGAGCGTTTGCTAGCGCTGTCCGTAGAAAACGCCGTTTTTGCCGTTCTTCCCGCGGTAAACCCCCAGCGGGTTAATAAATGCTTCATAAAAACACCAAAATTCTAAACATTCTATTAATATATTCAGTATTTACATATAATTAAATATAAAAATGCTAAAGAAGGCCAACATGTGACTTAGCTTTGGTTCACTTGACCCTCTCAGTTTAATGTGGAAGTGTGTAAAGAGAAGAGGGCGTTAATGTAGTTCTCTCAGTCCATTTCAACACTGACTCAGTGAAGCAAACAAACTGTGGTTGTTTTTGTTTAGACTCAACCAATCTTTATAAAACATTCTGCTACAGTACATGTGGCGTGTATTCCCTCTTACCTAACCACTAATAGTATTTGTTATATTAATTTTATGAAAATGCAAGTATCCGGTATTAGCAGACTAAATTAAAAGAGCTGGCTTTCAGATCAAAGTAGATCTGAGCTGTTTAAATCGGCTAGTTTGGATTAGTACCTGCTCAGCCAAGCGATCCAAGCAGGAGGACTGCATGTAACCAATTGGCTGGTCAGTGGCATCATGAGAGCGCCTCGTTCATGAAACTCAAAACCGCCATTTTTCCAGCGTGGTTCTGATGAAAAGCCACAGACACAGAGTATATATACAGATACATCCTTGCCTCGACGTCCACTTTTATTGTAGCACTTACGTTGCATTTAATTATGTCACAGGACACTCGGACGCATTGCTATGACAATGACCATGCACATTAGGAGGTACAAAATTGGAATGGAAAAGCAGTTAATCCAGTGGTTCCCAAACTTTTTTTTTGCTAGGCCCTCCTTTGTTTTTCTTCTTTTGATACAAGTTGACTAGAAAAATGTCCCCTACATTTAGGCATTTGAATTTTACCTAGAATTCAACACTGAATGAAACTGCTCTTCCTTGCATTTCCCTTTCCAGGTCAGCTGTATGGACTAGAGAAGTTCTGGGCCTTTTTGAAATATTCAAAGATAAAGAACCAGCCTATTGATCCGAAGCTGCAGGAACACCTCTCGCAGTTCAAGAACTTGGAGGACTTCAGGGTGGTGGTGAGTGTCTGCTGGCTACAAGTTTGAAAGGATGCTTCATGTTATCTCCACACTAGAGTGCTCTTTACCTGCAAGTTTTATTGGGCTAAATTAATTATTAACGAAAAGAGAAGCTAGCATATCCTCATATAAAATTATTCTAACATCATTATTTCATACTGAAACACTAACAGACTCGGAGCTGCTCAGTCTGCGCCTGCAGTCATAGAACTGTATCATCTGGTCTCAGCAAAAATGAACAATTCTCGTGAGTGATCTATTGTCCCACGCGTAGTTACGCTTTGTTTTCCTGTGATGACTCTCTGCAGCCCCCGATAGGAGACGATGGCAGCAGGAGGAGGCGTACCTCGTCCTCGGCTGGGGATGAAGGGAGGCGTCGGAGACATCCTTCCAACACTACCTCAAAGCCCGCGCAGGCCTCCAAATCCTCCAGCACTTCAGCTGAGTCTGCCTCAGCCTCTGCCGCTGCACAGACCACACCCAAAGACAAAGCCCAGAAAGCAGCAGCGACAACATCTGCACAGGGCAAGAAGACAGAAGCCAGAGCCGGGAAGAAGGAAAGTGGTGCACCAAATAAATGAAGCTCCCCTCCCGTAAGCGTGGGTTTGAAAAGAAGCAAAGTGGGGCGGCTGCAGCGCTCATTCATTTCAGAGGCAAACTGCTTGGGTGTGAAGAGAGACTGAGCGTGGTTGATCCAATTTGATTGTTTTTATCAGTGCATTTCATTTAAAAGCAAGCATAGGCAGCGAGCTTGAATGTGTTCACCTGACAGCTCATAACGTTTACAAAAATAAATGCATTCCCTGCATTTTGCCTTTTCAGATGCCAAACTATTCAACAAATACTTTGATTTCAACAATATGTAAGCCGCGCTGGTCTATATAGGGCTGTTAAACTGTGATTCTAAGTTGCCAAGATAACAGACACTGCACACAGTGTGACTAATCTGATACAGCAGGATGTCGGGCGTTTTCTCATTAAGTAAAATAGTCCACATTCTGCTTTTTTAAAAGTCTTCCTAATTGATTATTTGGGATTCAGATGTGTTTAAAATTGAAAACAGTTGCAGGTTTGTTTGTTTCTTTTCTTTTCTGAGGATATAAACTTCTGTTTTTATCATGACAATCAAAGTTGAGTCTTAAAGTGCCCATATTATCATTTTATTTTGGGGGGTCTGCTAGATTAGGTTTACATGTTTTACCCCATTCTGTCCATTATTGCAGCACCGTCTGTCTGTAAGGCTCTGCTTTTAGCTCCTTTCTGTCCAGAAAAGCACAGTCTCTGGGAATTTGGCTCCATTAATGCAGTACATGTGATCATGGAGAGTTAAAGAAACAAGCGTGATCGTAACATACACCATGCTAACACTAAACCATAGACAGTATAAGAGAATGATGCAACTTTTTAGCTCTAAAGAGTGAAGCCAGTGTGGAAGTGTTTTATCTCTTTACCCCTTTAAAGCCTACTAGAAGTAACCCTTGATGCTCTTGTCGGAGCCGAGTGGTTCCTATCATATTTCATGCCTGCTTATAGAACAAGATGACTGGGTGAGCAATAGACGGTAGTGAGGTTGGTCTCTACCTATTCAGCTACCCTCGGAGAAACCCGCAAACTATTGTAATGTTCGTCAAACCACGTCTTTATTGATATGTACTGAGGTATCAGACCTCGTCATTAAGGATACAATGAAAGTAGATAAATGTTGTCTTTATGAGGAAAAGAGCTAAAACTATTTGTTTTAAATAGCCACCAGGGGGCGATACCTGTGGCTGCAAAAACATATGGTCCTATAGAAGTCTAATGGAAAAGAGCCCTTGGATTTGACCAGTGAAAACACTTTCCTCAATCACCCAGTTAAAGAAATCCCAGAAGGTTGAATGTGTTCATCTGGAGGTAGCATTTTTTTCTGTGGGAAAAATGTCTCATCCCTCATCCAGGACTGAGAAAGTCACTTGGATGAATGAAGATAATCAACTTTCTAGGACTTTCCTGACGAGCTCACAGTGTCAGTTGTTTATTTTGGGTCATGTTGAATACAAAATTAGGTGATAAAGTTACTCACTCATTCACAAGGTGTCACCACAGCGGGTCGTTCCACATGTTTGATTTGACAGATTTTTACACCGGGTGCCGTTCCTGAAGCGACCGCAAAGAGATTTGTGTCTCCTCTCAGAATTGAAACTGAGATCTTCCACTTATTAGTTAAATGAGGTAAACCACTGTTGTACATTTTGGTCGGGCTACGTTTCAGAAAGGAGGATTATCCAGGGTTTGCTCACTTGTAGGTGACATCACAGTGCACACATTGCTTGCTTCATCAGGCTGTTAGTCATTCACACTCAGGTCCCCTTAGAATTCTTTTCTTCTGGCTTCCTTCATACTCTTCCACAACAATGACAAAAGAGCCACATTAAACCTGCTAAAAAGAACTGTTGCTTTCCTGGGGAGATGTTTAGCAAAGTGTAACCATACTTGTGAATGTTCAGCTCTGTCTTTCATTGGCATCAGTCTGTGTTTGTGCTGCATGGTGCTGCTGAGAGAGCTCGTACCGCTCCCACAGCAAAAATTCATCATGGAGAAATGTTTATTGTTATTGCAATTTAGAAAGGGAGTGGCTGAGATCAAATGTTGTTGTGTTCATGCTATTGCCGTTTAGGGCATTGACTGTGAGCTCAGTGACTCACAAAGATGCACTAACGCCGTGCACAGTCATAACCTGTGCGTGCCTGTCCGTTAAAAGTGACCGCTACTCATGTGTGGTCACATTACGCCTGTAAGATTTTAGTCTGAGATTTTACTGAAAAGTGAAAAGGTGCTCTTTCACACATGAAGCTAACATGTTCAGATACTGTCAGATTAATGGAAACTGGGGGGGGGGGGGGGGATGGTTGACTGACTACAGCTACAAGGTGGACATTGTTACAAGTCATGGAAAAAAGCCTAGACTGTAAAAGAGGCATTTCAAGTTGTTCATCAGGAGTGAGGACTATTACAGACTAAAGGATAGAGGACAAACCAAAAAAAAAAAAACCATAATAGGGGCACTTAAAATTAGTGAAGGACTCGCACCAAAGCTGCTGCTCCATAACAATGTTTTTACTCTCTGACAGACATTGCAGCTAAACTACAATGTTTTAGTTTTTGTTTAATTTACAGCCTGCAAAAATTCATTTGGGACACTTGACGTCCCATTTTACAACCAGAAGTAGTATAATTTATTTTTATTTTTCCATGTATTTGATGGATGGAATAGTCTTAGGTAAGCATTGCAGTTCTTAATTGCTTTTTGCTATTGAATAAAATAAAAATGTTTAAAAAAAAAATGTAAAAAAATAAATAAGTTTCTGCTGGAATAATGGGTGTGAGCTAGCATCATAAAACTACAGTATATTTTAGCTTGAAGTTTATATTTTGTTTGAGGCTTGGTGCTCTAGAGCACTTTAATGATTAACTTTCCTTTTATTTCACCAATGAACTTAAAATGTGTTTTAGAGCTGACTTTAACGGGAAAAAAATGTAAATACTATAAAAAATCATTTTGCCATTATTCATTTGATTTTTGAGAAGTGATTTGTTTTATTGGTAGTGTGGTGTTGAGTGTGTTTTTAGGGTAAAGCAGTGCATGTTGATGAATTGTAAAATGCAAAAAAATATAAAATACTGATTGTACAAAATTGTGTTTGTGTGATCTGTCCTACTTTATCTCTCCGACTCCCCTACCTCTATTGGGTTTGTGCATTTTTTTTATTATTTTTTTTCACTGCCAAGTCGCCTATCCTGATAAGCTAGTTTTTGTTGTCAAATCACAGCTCGCACCTTTTAACAGCCTAAAGAAGCAATTCATACTGAAAAGTGTGTGCATGGGTTCGGGAAAAAGCAAAAACAGAACAGCTCCCAAGGAATCCAAAGACACCCTGTGACTTAACGTCAGAAAGTCCAATATTGAGGAATTGTCAGAAATCATTTCCCATGCAGTTTTGACTGCTAACAGTCATGGATTGGCCTCCCCACAGTCTGGATCTCTAGCTTATTGACATACAGCATTTAAATGAGCTTTGAATGTTCTTCAAGAAGCCAGGAGAACTATTCCTGAAGACTACTTAAAGAAATGACAAGAAAGCTGCCTAAGAGAGAACTGACCTCACAGCCCATTGTTCATTCAGTGGGCTGGTTTCAATCATTGTGCAAAGGTACTGTTTAAAAGGTTGGGGAGACCTGCAGTTGGCTGGGACTGAAGAAGTCACTTAGAAGAGTGATAAGACGTTTTTCCCACTGAAAACGCTACGTCCAGATGAACAGAATCAACTTTTTGGGGGTGCTTAAGAGAGTTCAGGCTATACTGAAAAATAAAGGTGATTATAACAAATATTCACTTTCAAGCTCATTAAAATTGTACAAACTCTGCTGTTGCCTTATAATATGTGTGTGTGTATATATGTGTATATATATGTGTGTATATATATATATATATATATATATATACATACATATATACACATATATATATATATATATATATATATATATATATATATACATACATATATATATACACATATATATATATATATATATATATATATATATATATATATATATATATATACATACATATATATATACACATATATATATATATATATACATATATATATATATATATATATATATATATATATATATATATACATATATATATATATATATATATATATATATACATATATATATATATATATATATACATATATATATATATATATATATACATATATATATATATATATATATACATATATATATATATATATATATATATATATATATATATATATATATATATATATACATACACACATACACACATATATATGGTTGTTTTTGTCTTTTTTTGTTATACACACATATATATAGATAATTTTGTACTATTTTCAAACATATTTTCTATCAGTGTAAGGCGAATCCGCTGACACAAGGAGACTGAAGATCTTGGGGCTCCTGTGGAGCAGTCGCTTTCATTTTTGCCTAGCCGTAGCAGCAGCAGCAACAACGCTGAACCCTCGCTCAACTAGTGGTTCCCGACAGGACGTGAACGCGGCATTGGCCAGGGGCGGGTAGGCGCTAACCGTGCAGTATGGCGGACGATGGAGACAGTTCGAGCGGACCAGTTGACACAAGCGGTGGGCAGGGGGCAGCGGAGGAGTCGGACGGGCTTGGCCTCGGAGGGATGTTGCTGAATATCAGTATTTTAGTTCTAGTAGCGGTGGTCTGTCTGGTGGTCTACCGACGGTGGGGCAAACGGCTATACTCATACGCGGCCCAGGGCGACGAGGCCTCGGCGCTTCCCAAGATGAGGAGACGGGACTTCACTCTGGAGCAGCTGCGGGAGTACGACGGTATCCAGAACCCCCGCATCCTGATGGCCGTCAACATGAAAGTTTTCGACGTGACCAGCGGGAAAAAGTTTTACGGTAAAGGTGAGTGAGCTGTGGGAAAACAACAATCTTTACGATTGCGTGAGGAAGCTGAGGTGTCCCTTCTTGGGGTGAGTTGTCCCGAACCAAAATTTGGGCGCAAACCGTCGGGGTTAGCCTAGCTCTTCGGCTTTGTCTATGTTTTTGAATGGAGTGCTAGCTGTTAGCTAGCCGCTAGCACGACTTTTCTTTTGGGGTTGTGACTACAACTAAAGTTGCAGACGTTTGAACCTTATATATATATATTAATGTACCGTAAACCTGCGACACTTTCTGTTTAAAGTTATGCAGCCGGGAGATGATTATTACGTTTTAGCATGCTAGTCTGCTAACGCTAGCCTGTTAGCTTGTCGACGTGCACAATGTGCGAGTGTCTGGACTGGACCCGTCGCTTGTTTACAGTGATGGGACTCACAATGCATCAATTCTGTACAGTTTGCATGAATATTTTCACCTCAAATGACCTCAGCACTACTGTACTCGTACTGTATGTTTATTTGCGATTGGGAAAAGCAAGTTTGGGTGCCACTGTGTGAAGTTAAATGGAGTTATAGGGACGAGACTGGCAAAACACGAAAAGAAGATATGACACGTCTTTCACTTAGACAAAACGAATGTGACGGGCCCACAGCCGTCTAACGTGCTACTCTGCATTTTCTCTGGCTAGGCTGAGTCAGCCGTCAACTCTGCAATAAACTATAATTATTCAAACAGCAGTCTCATGTGTCAGTCTGCTACTTCACAATGAGAGGACCGAGCCAAGCAGGCCCTGAATCTGTCCACCTCACCAACTTATGACACACTACCAGAGGCTCAGTGGAGCTGGCAGGACCGTGACATAAACTGTAGTGTATATTAGTCACACTGGATTTAATGCTGGAGAAACAGTTGATAGAAAAGTAAAACAAGGCATAAACTAAATAAATTAAAATGAATAAAGATGTGCAACTTGGTAATGGTGGTGTTTTCTGCTGTTCCATCACCACCTTCCTTGTCAGATCTGATGCATTTGTCATTCATTGTGGCATTAAATAGATCCACCCTTTAATCAGAAATTATATTAAGTCACTTGTATCCCTGCAGTTGTAGCTGTCACTCACAGCTGTTGCTCTGTCTTTCAGGCCTTATTTTGGCACTAATGTGGTCCAGTGAGCGTTTCTTTTTTGTTACACATCAAGTCAACATGAAAAAAAAACAGCATGATTCAAATTTAGTAAATGTCTATGTTGCACACTGAAGTTTCGTGTGAAGTGCACGCTGGAGTTTTATCTCTAATTCTCGTGGTTGGTTGTGAAAGGTAAAGAGTACTCCTTATCTTTGAGTTGATTAGCTCTGCTTCATAAACTCTTAAGCAGTGCCAGAGTGAGCATTGATCTGTGTTGGGTTGCACCGTTATATGAGCCTGCAGAGTTTTCACATGCAAGTCAGATGATTGTCCTCTTGGAAGATGATGAAGGATTCAAAACGTGGAGAAAAACTTCAGGAGTTTTATGAGACTGTATATCACTGGTCCCTTTCGAGTGATAATAAAGTCAGATATCAGAAGCAGAAGTCCCTTAGTGTAACACATGTCCTTATAAAAATTAATCTTGCTGGCAGATGTTACAAGACTGGGCTGTAACAAAGGTAGGAAAATACTGGATGTGATCTGATTAGATTACAATGTTTGTTTGACTAAAGCCCTCAGTGCTAATAATGTGGTGAGTTTTGTTGCAGGTCTGGTTTAGAGTAACAAATTGTCATAGGTGACAACAGAGACCTGTCATTTCTGTGACATTTCTACAGGACAAAAAAATTTGTTCTTTTTCTAACAACTGCCTATTCATTGCATCTCTGAAGATTTGCATGATTGATTTTTCTTTCTAATCAGAAGAGTTTGAAGGACTCATTCCTTTTGAGTGGTGTGAACGAGTGAATGTTTGGCATTTCTGCTTGAAAAGTGCCTGTTGACATGATTAAATTTCTGCTTGAGTAACTGTTTAATTGACAGAGTGTTGCAGCCCCAGTTAAACTCTTGTGCAACTCAGGAAATGTACTCCTTAGGTTGCTGATATTGAGTTTCAGATTACAATATGATCATACTAATCTATCTCCAGACTCTAATAAAAACATCAGTAGTGCTCATTCAGCATCTACAATGTGGATGATTTTAAAAACAAACTATTTTTAATGTATTTATTTAGCAGCTTAATGAACACGTTCATGCGTATTTACTGTTCTTGAAAACGTTTAATGTGAAGCAGCTGCTATCGTCACAAGATGCAAGTCTGAGTTAATCATAAAAGGTTAACTTGTTGCTTTACTCCAACTTCATCTGTATACTTTCCCTTATTCTCAGTAAAACCATGTGATGCTTTTGCGCTGCACACACAGTGGAGTGCAAACACTTTGTTGGTTATTTGATTAGTTAAAGGAGATATGAAAGTACTTTAACTCTTACTCATTCTTGCTGTTGTTTGTTTCTCAGATGGTCCTTATGGCATTTTCGCTGGCCGGGATGCTTCGAGAGGCCTGGCCACCTTCTGCCTGGAGAAAGACATCCTGAGGGACGAGTACGACGACTTGTCAGATCTCAGTGCTGTACAGATGGAGAGTGTTAGAGAGTGGGAGATGCAATTTATGGGTACGCTTATGAAGAGAAAATACACTCGTATTGATTTTGCTCAGATTTCACAACAGCACCCATCATATTAAGTGAGGATCCAAATAGCTAGACAGCACTGACTGAGTTTTAATCTTCTGTTTGTATTGATTTCAAGTTTACTTCACTGTCCAAAAAAGCAAGTTTTTTTTTTTTGCTTTGTTTGTTTTTCCTCGACTGGACCCTCAGGCCTGTCATTTTGGGGGGGGGAAAACACTACTTGCAGTCATTATGTAAGTAGACCCTCACTAAATACTCGTTAGTGACTTATTAGGCTTTTAAAGGTGAGTCAGTGGTGGAAAAACCATCAGTGGACCAAATGGGTCAGCAGCTTCAGTTTGCCCCTTCTTGTAGAAAATATGAAGAAGCAGCTGTAGCTAAGAGCTCTTTTCATAACTCATTAATCTGCTAATGAAGTGACCTGCTGTTTATGCCATATGGGCATTTTTTTGCTTTTTGCCGTACACCTACGGTGATGCCATAAAGTGTCTCATTTACTCTGGAAACAGACAAATTACTGTGTGTGATATAAAGATCAGAAGTAGCACACTGTCAAATTATATCAGCAGTTATTTTCACTATGGACTATTTGCAGTCTGTAGTTAAAAACCTGCAGTTAATTAAAATCTTTTTTAAGAAAGGGAGGTGTTGAAGGATTTGAAGCTACAAAATTATTTATACTATTGTTATTCATTGATTATCCATAGACTTGAAGTCATTTCAGCTCTGAATGTTTGTTGGTTGTCTGGAGTTGAAAGAAACTTTGGAGTGAACTTGAAAGAGACATGCAAAAAAACAAAAACATAAAAAACCCTGAAAATATCTCCCGCCACCACATCTTCAGCAGAGCAGTTAACAACAGGAAGCACTGAAACTGGAAGGAAACAAAGGCCTTCATTTTCTGACATGTCATAATCCAAGGATTATTCTGTGCTCGCTGTACATGCAGCACAGTGTTGGATCCTGTTACAGTCTGTCATTTTAAAACTTTCCTCGTGTGATTTACCTCAGATCTACTGTATTAGTGTCTAATTTTGGACTGGAACTCGTCTGAAGTACTGCCGGGCTTCTGCTTGCTTAAATAACACTTTAAAGCAGGACTGAGCAGCTTTGGCTGAGTTGGTGAATCCCAAACTGCAGTTGATTGACTCTTATAAGAGGATGACAGCATGTCATTTACGCTCAGCGCTGTTCCAGCCCAAAGTTGTATCTTGACATCGAGGGCAAATGTATTCGCTTAAGTATTGAGAGAGGTTTGGGAGCTTAAATCACGAGTTGATTAATTTACTGACATAAAACAAATTATAATGTAATAATTTTGGTTCCAGCCTCAAACACTTAAGCCTTCCCAAACTAAGCCTAAAAACTGAGCATCTTTGATTTTTGGACTGTTGCTGATTGTGTCACACATGGGTCAGATGTCTTGTTTTTACCAGCCAAAACCAGTCTGCTGATTCAGCCTCGGGGGTTCAACGGTCACTTTTTGTGTGTGTGGCTTTTAGGGCAGCCAGCAGACATGCAGGTCCAGATTTCTGTTTCTGCCCTACAGTCATTTATAAATCCAGAGAAAATTAGCGAAGCAAATCAAAGCCAAATCTTTATCAGACATGCAATCCCTTATCTCCAAAATGTATTGACCACGTAAGGCAATTGAATGTACCCTGACCAGCTGTCTGACATTTTACTTGGAAACCCAGCCAAACAATTTTTCCATTGTCCGGTTACTTGTAGGTTAGCCGTCTGTCAGGTGATTTTATTGATCACTCAGCCCTTTGTTTGAGCTTTAAATCTGTTCTGCACTTTCTTCCAGAAAAGTATGACTACGTCGGAAGGTTACTGAAGCCGGGCGACGAGCCGTCAGAGTACACAGACGAGGAGGACATCAAGGACCACCTGAAACACGACTGAGAGGTTCCATCACTCCGACCAAAGCCAGGAGCCCCAAACAGCTGTGACAGGGCCCCCCCAGGCCCCCCTAGACCACTTCCTCCATTTCCTCCTGCCCTATTGGCCTATCTGCCACTCCCTTCTCCTGCCCCACTGGCCAAAATCTTCACTCCTGATTCTGCCCGGTGACATGGCTGCTCTGGAAGGGCAGAATTCAAGTGTAAACACCCAGACCTCCCTCTTCTCTCCATCCCACAGAGATCACCACCAACAGAAAGCGATTGACCGCAAAAACCTTCGAGGAGCTTTTTTTTATCGACAGCAAACACATCTGGGGGCGGCGAGAGGCCTCGTGACATTAGATGTATCTGAAACAAAAACCCTAAAATATTTTAATCATTTGTCTGGGGGAGGGGGAAAGTGTGGTCGTCATGGTCGCCGCAGGGCACGGGTGGAGGCTGGTCCGAGGTAGTCAGAGAAACACATTGGTCTGAGATGATCAGTGGACTGGGATGGGGAAGTGGATTTCTCTCTCTTTTTATCTTTGGTTTAGTCACATTGCAACTGAAACTGCTTCAGCTTCGGACAGCTTATCAATCAATCATTTGATTTATTTTTTTTCTTTTGTTTTTTGTGTTTAAGTCATTGTCTCCCCTTGTTCAGAGGGCAGTGCTGTGGCCTAACCAAAGGCAATTGGCAGGGCGTCGCATTTTCCTGTTGTTTGTAGTGTATGCACTACTAGTTTTCTTTGTTTGTCACCATGTGATTGTATTTGTTGAGTAGCATAGAGGGAGGGCAGGGCGGGAGGGCAAATTTTTGTTTTGTTTTCTCTTTTTTTTTGTTTCCTTTTTATTTTGGATGGGAGGGGGTGGAGGGGTCAGAGGTCCTTGCCATATGAAACTTGTTTTGAATCACATCAGATGGACTGAATCAGTGATCGGGAATACAAAGGGAAGATGACAGGGCAGTCCTAATCAATCGACTCAATTGTTTACATGCCTCACAAGCCAGCTGCAAGTCTGTAGATTCCCCTGAAAATGGTCCAAGTATTAATTGTGCCTTATTTTGTTTGTTGTGTCAGTCCTGACCGGTCTAACAGAGGAGGCAAGCAGAAGGATGGAGGTGTAGGCTTTTCCTAGACTCGGTCCCCCAGACTTTTAAGAAGGCATATGTTCTATCAGTCGTCCATGCACAGACTGTAATATTTCCCCACTTCACAAACTTTGTAAATAGTCCGTATGAATTACTCAGTGTTACTGCCATATTTATGTAGTTGATGAACTCCATATACGTATAATGCTATGTCGTATTGGCCAAACCCCCCCTCCATTGTTTGTTTGTTTTTGTTTGTTTTTTTGTATTTCCTTCTTTGCGTTCTAAACTTCTTTTTAAATGTGGATGAATTTCCAAACGGGGGGAAAACAAAATACAAGGAGCGTTGCAGTGTGCTGCAGGGTGGGACCGGGAGCTGTTATTGCAGAAAATGTTTTTCAGAGCCGTTGCTTATCCTGTAAATATATCTATCATTTTATTAAAGCATGTGCAACAACAAAGTGAGCTATGCTGAATTCCCACCACATCTCATGTATTTAAATGTTGGGCGTGTGTGTGTGCGTGTCTGCGTGACAGAAGCAGGAAGGGATTTGTTCATGCATAATAAATCAATTTGGTTAATAATTGAAGATGTCTGGAATTTATTTGAGATGCGTGATTGGATCGCTAGCAGGAACACAGTTTTCCCGTGTTTTATCACTGTCTTTCCATCAGTCCTGTTTGCTTTCTTCTGACAGCGATGGTGGGGGAACAGTCATGCTGGGTGGCACATGCATGCAGTAATTAGAAGTTCTGTAATATAACTAAGAAGGAAAAAAAAAAGTGCTAAGAGTTTCACAAAATGTGAAGCTGCCTCTAGTAAAGTAAAAACCTTTGTGTTTAACTAGGAACTAAACTTACTGTTTGATACTGCAATAATTTTAAAAAATCTATATGTTGAAGGAAATACTTAGGGTGATGTTAATAATGAGCAAATAACAATATTTTTTTACTTCATAGGATTTGAATGAATCACTCAGCCTCATCAGGACAGGTTTGATTTGCTTGCGTAAGACAACCCATACATAAGATATCCTAAGTAGTTAAAACGTGTTTGCATAAAACTGAAACATGACTTGGGTCAACAACACTAATATTTGGATACCGTAGCTCGCTGGTACATTAGCATCAACATTTATAACATGCAAATCTTTGCAAAAGCTGAAATTCGGCCTCCCATTGCTGCACCCTCTGCACATACTGGAAATCTACGCATATATAAACATACTGGATTAATAGTCTTGTGTATGCAAACATTTGCAGTACTGAGCAAAAGTTTTGAAACATCCTTTGGATCCTGTATGGAAGGAAAAACAGTTTGTACAGTTCTAATGAGCTTTGAAAGTCTGTTTTGCATGAGGACCTTTTTTCTTCAACAGAGGCTGAAATCTCTTAGACAAACTTTCTTGTGATTTCATTAAGCACGAATAGGAATAGTCAGGAATAATTCTCCAGGCTTTTTGAAGGACTTTCAAAGCTCTTCTTTGGATGTTGGATGCATATCGTTCTGATCTCTATCAAGCTGATCCCACACTGCTTCAATAATGTTGAGGTCCAGGCTCTGGGGAGGCCAGTCCATGAATGAGTGTTTTTAGTGATTTTTACTCCACTTCTTGTATAATTTCCCTATTTCAGCCTTTTCTTCCTATTTCCCTTCTCTAAAAACGCCTTCCTGACATTAACCCCTCCATAGAGAATATTTCTGATTGTCTTTAGCAAGCAGCTGATTGATCATCTAACGGTCCAGATGCACGTATCATGATTTTTCCAGTTTCTTACAGACTTTAAGATACTGTCCGTTTGTCAAAGATCATTTTTAGGTCTGCCACGTCTTTTCTCCTCCACTTCTTTATTTTAATTTATTTCTTAAGGACACATTGCACGTCATGCTGAGACATGCCAAGGTTACAGCTGATAGCTCTTTTGGAATCACCTTGTTTTTACCAAAAACCTGTCAAACTGAATTTTTTATTCAACATTCAAGAAGTTTATTGTCATATACACCACAAAACACAAGTGGATACGCAGAGCAATTAAATTCTTACTCTGCAGGTTCCCTTCACATTAAATAAACAAATAACTAAAATAAAGAATAGACTTAACTCTGAGCACAGAAAATAATAAAGTAAACAAGTGCTTATGTAGCTTATGTGTGGGTGTAGTAAGAATTTAAGGTGCAAGTAGTTGCAACACTGTCACAGTGGTAATATATACAGAATATGTAACATTAAAATTGTTTATATTGTATGACGTTGTATTATGTTGTATATAAATGTACAAAATTGCAAATTTACAGGTCAAAGAATTCGACAGCTCGACAATTAGTGAGTTTTCATAGGTTCAAGACAAGAAATCGGAACAAGTGTTGTGTTTTTGTGACAGCCTGGTTGTAACAAGGTAACACTTTGTCCCCCCTCTTGTCCTTCATAGCCACAAAGAATGAGTAAATATTATTTGTGCTTGCTAAGTAATTTCTCCCGGGTTCGCTGTCATATCCAGAGACACTGGAACATTTTTGGTACATGTAACACCAATAATAAACATTAACCCTCTGATGCATGAATTATGAAAGCCTTGGTCAAGATTTTTTTCTTAAGTGCTTTTATTCTTCTCAGGACATGAAAAAAAATGTTCAACTCTTTTTTCCCCAAAAATATGTTTTTTTATAAAGTTATAAACTTGTCCACTCCAGTGGACTACATGCGCCTGAGCACTTAGCATGAAATACTGTGAATTTACTATAAAAATTAATTACCTTGTGTTCTATTGTAAATATACAAACACTTGTTTGCTTGTATCCTTTGAAAAACATCTCAGCAATTTTTTTGGAACTTTCAACTCATAAGGCCCCAATGTTTAGACGTAAATAACAAAACCAATCAACAGTCCTAGCTGTGAATCCTACACCTGAATATGGCAAACTATCTCCAACAAGAGCAACATTTTTGAGTCTACACAGTTCTATAACGATGCAGGACAGTATTACCAAGCCCTTAGTAGCATGCTGGAAGAAAACACAAACTGACATCTTAGTCTCTGCATCTCCAAACACTTCTGTGTTCATCACACCTAGGCTGTCCGTAGTTCCTATGTCTCTGTTCTGCTCTGGCAGCCACTCTCATCATCACTGGACTTATCACTGAACTCATCATCACTGCACTCATCAATGAAATCATCATCACTGGAGCTGGATGGAATTTCCTGGACTATTCTGTACACTGCCTTATTCTTTGCTGCATTTGAAGTCTACAAAATATGATAAAATAATTATTATAGTAACTCAAACTACAGCTGATCTGCACAGAAATATACATTTTAAATGAGTAGCTTATAAATGTAACAATTATATGCTTACTTATAACCAAAACAGTCCCAAAAAACAGTGAGACAATTTATGACTTATGTTAAAAAAAATATAGTGGGTAATGCATGATGTCCACTACAGTGGACACATGGTTAATCGTAGTTTTCTACATATTAGACATAACAATTTCTTATTCCAAACAGATAATATCCTTCCCTAGATGTTACTGCATATCATCATATTTTTTTTACCTGTTGGGCTCTTTTAGCATAGAAGGATTGACAGGATATGCCAGCAGTGGTCGGCAGGGGTGACAGTTTGCCTGCCATCTTTGATTCAGAGGAAATTTACTTGCAGTTGCACTAACTGAACACTGAATTGACCTCAATGGAGCATGGCAGCAGAGAGCACTCTAGAGGCTAATATGCAGTTCCACCATAGAAACCAATGCATTAAAGAGATATGTACGTTTTAGTAGCTGTCCACTCCAGTGACCACTATGCATCAGAGGGTTAATCCATATTTCAGAGCTGCATTTATTCATTCACGTGGAGCGTAAATCTCTGATATCAACTACTCAACTGCGCCTCCCTCCGCCGCTGATTGATTCGGGAACTTCATCACAACGTGTGTGAGTGAGTGTGAGTTTGGTGTTGGCTGTTGTGGCTCATGCACTGTCGCCGTTGTGTAAAGCCAAAGCGGGTTTCTCCTAATGCTTTCAGCAAGATCACGGATCACGGATGTATCTTAGCTGATTCTCTGCCGAACATTTCCCAGCAGCAGCTCCATCACACACCGCCGACATTTTGGCTGTTTTATCTAAAACCCAAACTAACCGTGCTGCACTTACACCCTCTAAAACCAACCTTCACCAGACTCGGATCCTTCTGGCTGCTTTCCGGACGGTAAGTGGTGATCCCGTGGAGAGTGTTTGTCCACGTTAAGCGCGAGTTTTTCCTCCGGCTGTGAGGGCGTTGTGTCGGTATGTTTCCCCACCAGGAGCGCAGTAATGGCAGAGCATATGTCCCAGAGTGAGCTGGATTACCCGTTCAAACTTCTGGAGTATTTTAACGGCTTCAGAGTGTCCAAGGTAAACATTTCACGGTTTATCTTCGGGAAGTGTCAGTCTGATTTAATGTGTGTCGATTCAGATTTTCTCCACTATATGCAGGAACTGTTGAAATATTACAAACTGGACTGAGGTGGTGGATCTGCCTATACTCATAGTTTTTTAACTAAAAGTCTGCCTACCAGTGCAAAGTTGTTAACTTGACAGGTCTTTCCGCAGGTGATATTTTCAGCCTGTGAGCTTGGAGTATTTGACCTGCTGCTCAGGTCCCAGGAGCCTTTGAGTGCCCAGCATGTTGCTCAGGAGCTGGGCACCAGCTTGGATGGGATGGAGAGGCTGCTGGACGCGCTGGTGGGCATTGAGATCCTGGAGGTTGAGAAGACAGATGGAACAGGTGAGGAATAGGAGGAGGCGGGTATAGTGTAGCAAGCAAAAGATCCCTGATTTGTTTCTGGGAGGAGATGCAAACCCCTCGGGGTTGTGTCAGGAAGGGCACAAGGGGTGGAAATCTGTAGAGCTACCCGCTGTGGTGACCGAAAGTAGTTTTTGATGTACAGAGAGAAGGAAACTACAAAAATATGATGGTTTCTCCCTGGGCATGAAAATGATCTCCAGTGTGATCATTCCAAAAAGCCAACATGTCAAATTTAAGCTACATCAGGTAATAATATTATAATTAAAAAATGGTATAATTAAATTGTATGTAATTGTGTAACAGTTACATTTAGCTGCTCTTTAAGGCTTTCATTTTAATTTATTGCTCTTTCTCTTCTATTAAAACAGCTTTGTACAGCAGCACCGACGTGGCAAATCTTTATCTGGCCAAAGGCAGCGCCAAATCTCTCCATGACATGATCGTCTACCAATCCCAAACCATCTACCCACTGTGGAACAACTTGGTGGATGCTGTCAGGTCTGTGTATTCACATGGGACCACATCAGGCTAAAATACCACACAAAACGAGCTGATTTAACAGGGCTTTTAGAAATGTTTGCAGATGTAAAGCAACCATTCTCTTTCGCTTTGTGTTGTTTTCATGAGCACAAAGAATTGTTCCTTATCCTCTGTCATCATGCAGGGAGGGGAAGAATCAGAATGAAAAGACATTCAGCCTTCCAGCAGAGGAGGTCTTCCAAGCCATTTACAGGTTGGTGTTGATCCCGCTGCTTCAAGTGTGGCTTTGAGCTTGTTAGGATTCAGTATATGAACCTAAACTGTACCGCACAGATCAGAAGAGGACATGCTGAAATTCATGGGTCTCATGAACTCGTCATGGGTTCTGGATGGACATGACGTTGTGACAGCGTTCAATCTCTCCGGCTTCCAGAACGTAGTAGATCTTGGAGGTAAGAGGCTGTCAGGGATGCTCTGACATCTGAGAGGGGCTATTATTCTTCCCAAGAAGGCAAATAGATATACACACACCTATCAGACATAACATTATGTCCACCTTTAAGTCGTTTAAGTTGCGAGGTGGGGCCTCCATGAATCGGGGCTGTTTGTCCAGTACATCCCATACATGCTCAATTGGATTGAGCTCTGGGGAAACCGGAGACAAGTTAACATCTCAGTCTCGTTGTTGTGCTCCTTGAACCATTTTTGCTTTGTGGCAGGGCACATTATCCAGCCTTCACTCCCCCACATGCATCAGTGTCTCTTGGTGACTCATCATCCTGTCGCTGGCTCACCACTGCTCCTTCGTTCGACCACTTTTGACAGATACCGACCTTTGCAGACTGGGAACACCCCACAAGAGCTGCAGTTTTGGAGATGCTCTGACCCAGTCGTCTAGCTATCACAATTTGGTCCTCGTCAGACTCGTTCATCTCCTTAAACTCACCCATTTTTCCTGCTTCTAACACATCAACTTTGAGGACAAATGTCCACTTGGTCCCAGATATATCTCGCCCAAATAGGTGCCATGAAGAGGAGATAATCAGTGTTATTCACTTCACCTGTCAGTGCTCGTAACGTTATACCTGATTGGTGTAGATACCTCAAATTCATGTATACCAAAAATGAACATTTTGAAGGATTGTTCCCTCTGATAAATGTTGATCGCTGTTTATGAACGATTGCTAGGTTGCACTGGTGCTTTGGCCCGCGAGATGGCAAAGGCGTATCCCTCATCCACCGTCACAGTGTTTGATCTCCAGCAGGTCGTGGACGTGGCTCAGAAGCATTTCTCTCAGGAGAATGATGCTATTGTATTTCAGTCCGGTAAGTCTGCTATGGATGATTTAAAACACCTTAAATGTTTAAGAAAAAACATACATGGGGGTGGCTGTATGTCACCTACTAATCAGAAGGTTGGTAGGTTCATGATCCTCTGCTACTAACCCCAGGTTGCTCTCCAATGCTTGCGTCTGAGTATGAATGTGTGTGAATGTTAGATAGAAAGTACTTCCCTAGAAAGGGCATAGAAAAATGTTCAAAACCTCCTGTTTGCAAGGTGCAGCCAATCAGAAAAAAGCTGGGTTAAAAAAGAGGAGGAAAGGAGCTTAAACATCTTGTTTTGGTTATTTTGAAATCTGAATCATGCATAGAAGCATGGAAGTAGATATAATAGGTCCCCTATGAGATTAGTTAGGAAAAAAGCATTTTTTTCTTCACTGTAACCAATAAACTGGTAAATACGTCTTTATTAATGCTGCGCCCTCTACGTGCAGGAGATTTCTTCACTGGTGAAATCCCCACTGCAGACTTGTACGTTCTGGCCAGAATCATTCATGACTGGCCTGAAGAGAAGTGCCTGACGCTGCTGAAGAAGATCTATGACATGTGTGCACCAGGTCAGTACACCAGGTACATGTGGGGGTTTGTTGTTTTAGCGACAAACCACTGAATGTGAGATCTGTCAAGTCTGGGAAAGTAGAGAAGTAACAGCTTCAAAAGCGGACAAGTTATGTTCAGTTTGTGTCAAAATGAGACATTTTCTTACCAGAGTTAGTGGCCAGCTTGAAAATAGCCACTGTTATTACATTTCATATTGCTAATGAGCTTCATCAAAAGAGTAAGAATAATATGAGTATATTATTGAGCGATCAAGTTTGAAGTTGACATTTCTGGGCTCCCAGTTGGAATTTTCATCTGGAACGTCTCCTCAACTCAGAGTCAGAGCAACCCCACCAATCCTGAGGTAATCACAATCACAGCCATAGATGGTGGCTGTGATGTAAACAGTAGTAAAACTGAAAAACTTGTCATCTGTACTGCCATTGTTGTGTATTTGTAACTCAGCCCACTCATCAGGCTCTATCTTTGACTGCCCTGCAGCAGTGTTTTTAAGCACAGAAAACAAGTATTACATTGTTTTTCTTGTGACACGTGAATAGCTCGACCTTGGTAATAATGAAAACAAATCCCATTTTTCTTCGTTTTTGCAACTTTACTGCCGACACTCCCAAGTTCCGACTTCCGTGGTATCTGGAGCACAGCATAAATAACAGTTTTAGTAATTGTTTCCATTTGTTAATGATTTGACCTGTATTTTACCTGCTGCACTGTAAGATGTTCACAAACCTGCTGGCCAACACTAGTTTACTCCACCAAGTACTAAATCATGTGTTTCGAGGGGATCAAACACTTATTTCACTCAGTAGAGTACACATTGTTGCTATATTTTCTCAATTTTTCATTTGATTATTATACTTATAGCAGTTTTTGTTTCTATTTGAAACAAAAACTGCTTTCAGTATCTTTGTTTGTCCTCCTGCCAGGCGGCGGCGTCCTGCTGGTAGAAGCGATGCTGTTTGAGAACAGACGAGGGCCCATCATGACTCAGCTTTTCTCCCTCAACATGCTGGTGCAGACGAAGGGCAGGGAGCGCCCACCGTCCGAGTACACACACATGTTCAACAAGACCGGCTTCAAGAACATTCAGGTCTGCCGCACGGGCAAATCTTATGATGCCATATTGGCCATCAGATGAGCTCAGACAGAGAGCGGGATGCTTAGAAAGCATCTGTCAAAAGTCTGGGAAATTAGAGAAAGGTTAAGTGGAAACTTCAAGGCCTCGATAAGGAACAGATGTCAACATCAAACTGTAAACTGTGGGGAGAAAAAAAAAGTTGTCCACATGGATCTCCAGTTTATGTTATCGTCAGCACCAATTATTTAATATTTTGAAATTTTTCTTACAGTTCACCTTGTCTTTCGACCACACCTCTGGTTAGAGGTTGCTGCTGTGATAGATAATATCTTTTAGTCATACTTGCGTCTATAAGTAATGTTCTCACCTTTCACCAAGCAAAATAAGATTCAAGAATGGGTTCAGATTTAAAAAAAAAATTTAACATTTGATGAAGATTTTCTCTCTTGATACCACTCTTATGGTTGTATGCTAAATATGAAGCTACTACTACCACCAGAAGCTTGTTAACTTAACATTAAGCTAAGCTAAGCTAAGCTAACAAGTAACTGTTTAGCATAGTTAGCATAAAGACAAAAGTAGGTTAACCTGCAGATATGTTTAATTTACCTTAACTAAATAAATACACTAAGCTAATAAGCAACTGGTTAGCTCAGTGTCGAGGCTCTGACATGAATTCATTGCTCAAGAGTTGTTCACCATATTGAAGATGACACAACAAGTGTTTGCATGGGAAATGTGTGTTCCCCAATGGGTTGGCTCTCGCTGGGTGAAAATGGTTGCAAAATATGTGCAGGACCAAAATCATCCTAGTGATTGCTTTGGTTGCTAGCACATTGCTTGTAGTTTTTCGTGGTTGTCTGCAAATACTCATCTAGCTGAGAACTAGTACATTTTTACAATTTGTAAAAATTTGTACAATTTGTAAAAATGTTACGCAAAGTGGAAATGGAGAAGCCGTGCCTCACCACTGGAGGCAAGCATGTTTCACAAGTTGCAACTTTTACTTTGAAGGTGACGAATCTTTATTTCTAGCTTGTGTTGGACTTTTTGCAGTTTCACTAAAGTTCAGAGAGTGGCTGGGAAGTGTTTGTAGTCAACTCTGTCACTTCCAGTCAAACTAGGACAGCAGCAACATGCTAGCAACCAAAGCAATGACAGAGAGTTTTTCACCAGTTGGTTGAACTGGTACCTATGGCATTTAGAAGCTCCTTGTCTACGTCCCAGCGACTACTATCAACTTCAAGAAACTGGTTGGGGTATACTCACTTCCCTCAGAGTCAGTGGTTGCCAAATGATCACAGGCCATTTGACTGGCTTGTGTGACTGGGGCTTTATTTACTTGATCCTACATTATCACTGTGATCATCACACATCCAAATTGGTGGACGAGTTAATGTCAACACTGACGCTCGCTTCTCTTCTCTTTTATGACTATTTTTTATGCCTATTCAACCAGAATATTAGACCAGTATATCATAGTGGGCACTGCATATGCACCCCAAAACCTTTTTAAACATTTTTGCACAAAGTTAGTTTTATAATTTTGAATTACATCCAGACTTCAGATATAATCTGATCATAAACAGTTTTTAACCAGATAAAGAAAAAAGTCATTTTCACACTGTTGGGAAAACTGACCCTATAATATTTGTTCATGCAAAAATCAGACTGTAAACCTGCTGCCATCATTGCTTTCATTGTTCTACACAATATTTTCTCAGTTGTGTCTATCTTGCAATGTGTCATTTCTCAGTCTCTGTAGAAAAGTCAGTTTTGTCTGTCTTGTAGATCTTACCAAGTCTGTGCTAGATGTGTGTGTCTTCATGTATTTAATGATTCTGTTTCACTCACAGGAAGACACATCAGACTAATAAAGTTCAAATAGGAAAAATACTGACCTTTAAACTTAAAAAAAGTGATGTGATGTGTGTGAACGTGCGCGTGTTCCCAGCTTTCCTGTTCACTGTGACGAGTGGAAGATGAGACTCAACTGTATTTAACCCTTTATGATCACCTCTGTTTACCTTCATCATTCCTCTGCTGCTATTATGAAGTTCTCACTGTGTTGGCTGGTTGAAGAAAAAAGAATCACTCGGGTGCTGTTTAAAAAACCCTCTTTGTCAATGTCTGGTGCATTTTGTCGTTTTATGTTTTATTTTTTTATGATGTCAGTTAGCGAGGCTTCAGGAACTGAAGCTCTTGTTCACACCAGAAGCCGACTCGCATCAAATCGGCTCCTCATAGCTGCTGATAAGTTCACACGTGAATTAAAACATGTGTTAATGGAGCTGTGAGATTAAGTTTTATTAGCATGTGTGTCACTGATGACATGTAAATGTAGAATAACAACATGTGCAATAGAAATGGAGCATTTGAGTCACCGGACCCTCCTCCTCCTGCTCATTCCTGTAAGCATGCATCCTTCAGACACACATCTTGGATATTCTGTACAAAAAGTTCATTTGAACAAAAAATATTATGTTTATAATTTTTTGTATTAAAAGTATTGCATGTAAACACAGCCACAGGGTGTTGGGAGTTTGTCCTTGTAGCTGATACTGTGATAGTTCTTTAGTCTTAAATATTTATTAGTTAATGTTTTTACAGCCTCCCTGAATTTTTGCCTGGACTTTACACAGTTTACACATTAGTTATTGAATTACTATTATGTTAAATTGTTCTTTGTTACCAAAGCAGCAATTTTAAGAAGTCATATCCAATATGTAATGTGATCATTTGTCTCGGTTTCTCCTGGCAAAAATTACGAGGATCCAAGAATTATAGATAATGAGTCTTACAGTTTTTTTTTATTTATAATATGGTGTATCCATGAGCAAACTATGCAAAGTATAATAAAATACTTCATTTCACTGAGATATTTTCTTTTGCCTTTTATTCAGCTATTCTGCGTTAACGGGACTATTTTATTAAAGGCTATTTTCAGTGTTTTGCTTTCTGTAACTTGCAAGTTTCCTAGCTTCTGGGATAAATATTCAGATATTATCAAACTGCTTTCATAAATGAGCTGATACAGTATGTTGTAAATAATATCGAAGAGCACAGAAAGAAACACAAAAAGGGGCGTATCAGTAAAGAAAGTGATTATATTGATCTAGGAAACCTTTACGAAGGGAAGAAAATGTGTCCTTTTCTCACTAAATGTTTGTTTTTATGTTGCTGATGGTCTGTCCCTGTAGTGTGTGGTGTCCTTGACAGAAAGCAGAGACTTTGTTGTCAGTAGAAACCCTCCGTCGTACACACTTGGGAAAGAATTATGCACACATTATTATGGTTTGTTGACACTCAAACTGGCAACCGGGTAACGTGGGTTGTTACCGAGGCTGTGGAAACTTCTTGTTTTTTCCTGCAGTGATCTGTTGTCGGATTACTGCTACCAGTTTCGGTTTTGCTGCCCTCTAGCGGCCGATGCACATAGCTGCGTGTGTGCAGAGTAATCTCCTCCCCAGCCGCCACTGTGTTTGTGTATGTGGAATGCGGGTCAAGCGGAACTCAAGGCAAAAACTGCGCTTCGCTTCAAACTCAAAACAGCGGCTCGCATCGGCCTGACGTGCTCTGTACGTACTATGCAATTTATTTAAACTCTACGCTGTTTTAATTCAGGTGCATATGTACCAGAATTATTTTATCTAGACATTTGAGCGAGTTTATATTTCTAGTATGGACGTACTAGCAGTCCGCTAGGAAAACGCGACATCGTCATTTAAAATGGCGCCAAAGATTAACCTCAACCAGTGGACCGCTGGTAAACCTACCACACTGTGCCCTGCTGGTTAGCTGCATAGTAGCGAAAAGGCAGTGTTGTATTAACGATGAGTTTAAATTCACGTGTTGTTTTTGATTTGGTGTAGTTTGTTTTGCACAAGAATTGACCCTTAACCTTTGACAGCGCGCTGTCTGTGCCGTGGGATTTAGTGAGTGGCACCGTAGAACCCTGTGTTATGTTAGCAACATCGGCTAATAATGCTAAACACAATCTACATTACGTGTAGCCTCCAGCTAACTAGTTAGCCGGTGTGCTAACCAACAACGTCAGCGAAACATAAGGTGTACAATGACTTTAGACAACAAAATTAAATATTCGTGATACGAATTAGTATCCATATGTTCTGTTTATTAAGTTAACTTATTTGTATATAGCGAATGTTGTTGCTAACTTAAAAAAATATAAACATGCCAATTTGAGGCGCCGGTTAGGGATGGGCCTTATGTTACATAACGGAAATAGGAGATTAGCAACCAGGCTAACATTAGCCATGTAGAGTTGCAATGTGACTTAAAAAAATGCAACGCTCCGTGGTCTGCTTAGAACTTGCATCCGTATCCTTATAACACAAGGCTGCCAGAATAGCACCGGGGAGCATTTGTTTTGATCAGCTGGTGGCTTGAGCTAGTTTCTCGTAATTTAGCTCGTACTTTCTGCAGCCTGCTTGCTGGAAGGAGGGGCGTCGCACAGACCCTGGCTAGCCTGCATTTAGCCTAGCCAGCTAAATTAGGGTTAGCACCTTTCTCCCTATGCGGGTTGGCGGCGGATTCTGAGAAATTTCCTCCTGTGCTCTTGGGAGTTGAGACTCCGTGCACGGGCAGCCTGATCTTATAACAGTGTTGCTTCCTGTCAGTGCAGCATGCGGTAACTTCTTCTCGAGCAGTGCCTGGTGCGTGCGTGCGTGTGTGTTTATACAGCCATGCTGGCTGATCAGGACGGAAACCGGTGGGATAGTGACAAGTTCTTGGACTGTTGTTGTGCTTCGTTCTCATATGGCAGAAGTGATAATTTAGCACTAGCATGGCAGTGATTTAAATATTGATTGATCCACTTTTGCCCCCCCCCCCCCACTGTTGGGAACATATTTCACCACAACATGATCGTTTTCTCAGATTTTGCATAATCAATACATCATACCACCGTGTTTAGCTGCAGTGAATTGCAGCTAATTGATAATACCCAGAAGAATATTTTTGGTCAACATGTTTGCTTTTGGTAATGGTGTAACTGAGCATGATTTGGTTACAGCATTGTGCAAAGCCACTCACCAAAAGTAGCATTTACTAACTGACTCGACTTTCTTTGTGTGAGGGGTTTTAAGGCAGCCTATTAATCTTACTACCAAATCTTTTCCACAGTTGTTTATCGTGTACCTTTTCATCCTCCCATTCTGTATCTCCACCTCATTTCTTGTTTGTGAAGTGCCCTTATGCCGGAGCTCCGCAGACAGGTGACAATGAAGAGAAGCAGACACCCCAGCAGCAGCGATGACTCGGACAATGGAAGTAAGCAAAAATATTGTCTCTGCTGACTCATTCATACCAAGTCCACATATAGATGGGAATGAGGGTTGGCACAACCCTGCCAGCACAAGTGCCAAGCACCGAGATAAGTTCAGACAAAGCGAATGACTTCATGAAGTCTGGCTATTTTTAGAAGTAAAAGTAAAGTCTTTTGACAGCTTCCTTGATAACCATGACACTTTTGCTTTGCAGTTAGACTTGAAAATGTATCTCTAATGTTATTGGTGTCAGTGTGAGTAAGTCTGTACTTCCATGTTCAGGAAAGAAGAAAAGAAAGAGAAACAAGTGCAGTAGATGGACAAACATAAAGGAAAAGCAAAAGAAGTCATGTAGTCCGAGAAACAGGAGACAGAGTAGGGACAGGAGGAATGTTTGGACCTTTAAAGACATCCTGGCAGGTCAGGCAGATGGTCTCAAATCTGAGAACAGCTTGCAGTTGTTGGTTTCCCTCAGAGGTTGGACTTTTACCACATTGTTTAAAATGCTGCCCGGAGCTGTAAATTACAGAAAGCAAAGTACATGCTTCATTATGACTGAGCATTCGTATCATTTTGCCATCTGTTATAAAAACAAACCCCAAGCGCTTACTGGAAATTGCTTTTAGCCTGGTCTGTTTTAGGGTTTTATTAGACAGACAAGTTAAAATATTTAATGCCATAAAGCACACCACAATGATCAATCACTTTTTATTGTGGTTCTTGCAGTTGATTTAAAAAATCAGAACAAAAAAACCCCATTTTGATCATCAATTTCATACCTGGCCCAAAGTCAAATTGGCGACTCTAGCTGATAAAATGAAATTGAAAACAGAAAATGTCAGTTGCCCCAGTTTGACTATCCAAATGAGCCAGGCGTTTCTCTCAAGTTTCCCCTCATTGGGGGAAATCCAGACGTATTTAATGGTGTGAAGTTGTTTATTAGAAAATCAGCAGACTTGGGCTGATGCTCAAAGAAGAAATGTGGGTCTGTACAACAGTTTGTGGTGTTTCTGTTTCAGGTAATTCCACCTGCTGGTCCCAGCATTCATCGCAGCACAGGAGGTGGACTGGGCAGAAACCCTCTGAGGTACGCATTTGGTCTCAAACTATTTATTGTGGTTTTTAAAAGGTTGCTGTAAAACTTGAAATGTGTAGATTATAATTAATGGCCCTTCTTTTTTGTCAGTCTTGTACTCTGGGATCGTACTTTAGATTTTAACTAAAGACGTGTATATGTGGCTGACAAATGAATGTGAAAATGAAAGGACCAGCTGGCAGCACATCTGTAAAATAAATGTTTATGTGGTTGTTTATACGTGTAAGAAAAGACGTGCTATCTTGGACCCACACTCCAAGTGTGTCCTTGAGATGAAAGCACGTTTGCTGTTATCTACTGTACAGTCTGTGGACTTGGTCCCTGCAGTCCACTGTGTCCTCCCTTTCACTAGAGAGCCAATCAAATTAAAGCAAAACAATGACTTGAGCCAATGCAGGATCCTAATTTGCTGTCTTTAGCTGTGAGGGTCAGTGTGGTCGATTATTTTTCCCTTCCTTTTTTTTTTAACCTGTTCAAACAGTGATATACGTTTTCATACATTCTATATTTATTTATCAGTTGCTTTGCAAAAATGTAATTTAGCGAACCTTCAGCTTTCTTCTTTAAGCTGATTGAAGTTCTTGACGCTGTTGCAGAGACGAGCTTTGTTTTGCAGCAGTTTTCTCTGAAATCTCATTATACACTTAGCAATGTTCATGTTATGTGCTGCAGGTTTTCAGGACGGACCTGATCACGGCCATGAAAGTGCACGACTCGTATCAGCTGAACACCGAGGACTACTACGTCCTAGCTGACCCATGGAGGCAGGAGTGGGAGAAGGGCGTCCAGGTCCCCGTCAGCCCCCACTCCATCCCACAGCCTGTTGTGAGGTAGGAAATAAAAGTAACACATTCAATCTCACTCATAGTTCACTTCAGTGAATAAGAGGCAGCGTAGCTGATGGAGACTTTGACACTTCTAGCCCTTTCCCACTTGTACCCACTTGGGTTGGCTCGACTGGCCTTGGTTTTTATGGTTTTCGATTAGGTGGTAGAACCTGAAACTGTGTACTTAAAAAAAAAAAAAAATGTTTTAAATACCTACTCGACTGGGCTTCTGAGCAGTGCAAAAACGTGATGTCAATTGGCTAGTCAGTGGTGTAACTCAATGAGTCATGAGAGCACGCCTTTACGAAAATCAAAACTGCCATTTTTGAAACCGAGCAACAAATGAAATGGCTACACAAAAAACCCACAGTGGTCCCAGAGTGACAAAAAGCTATACACCGAGCAGCAGGTATGCCATCGCCTTGACGTTCTCCATTGCTTTGGTGTTTGTGTGATGTACAATGAAGTCACGAGACCACGTTGCTATAACAACCCAGCATTAGGTGATACTCGGCTGTAACGGAAAACGTCTGAAACAGAGTCGAGTCAAGCTGAGGCTCCAAGTGATTTAGCACAGCCTGTGTAGAGGTAGATCAAAATATCAAGCTGATGGTGCTAAAATATCACCTTGGAAACCTGTATTGTTTTATCTGTCGACCACTGAGTGCTGAAGGGTTTTCGTGGTTCAGAATTTGCCTTTAGGGGATGTCAGTGAGCAAACACAGTCCGTGTATGATAAAGGCAGCGAGTCTGTATCATCCTGCCTAACAGACATTGATGCATTTCAAGAAAATATGAGTAAACGAAACCCTTATTAACAAAACATTTTTAGAATGCTGGTGAGTTTCTGGTTAAAGCCTCTTTGAGGGGACACCAGAAATCCCGCCGTGCAGGAAATACCCTTCTAACAAAATTACAGCAGAGAAATGTTACAGTGTTACTAATTTAGTAACAGTGTTTCCATTCATTTGTATGACCATGAAAGATAATCTTTTACCATCCTGTCTACTGTTCATCAGTATCAGAATTGTAAATATTACATGTTTTATAAATTTGAGGGCTGTTTAAGTGCAAACCAGGAAATCGCATCCTTTTTGAAAGTGTCATTGAAAAGAAAAGTCCTTGAATGCCTTAAAAAGTCCAGAGGTGCTTTTGGGTCGGCTAGGAGCTACTGTAAAGCCTGCCGTACATGTTAGACCACCAGTTGTTGGTTAATAATGTATAGTTCGATTAAACATGCTACCATAGTGTACTGCATGTGCACGATAGTGAATGTGAAGGTCTCGGTTGTGCAGGGTGCTGTCCGAGAAAGGAAAGGAGACGATGTTTGGTAGGCCAAAGAAGTTGATCCGGACATCAGGCACAGAAGTGCTCGGCTACGTGGACATCCGCACGCTGGCGGAGGGGATGTGTCGCTACGACCTGAACGAGGAAGACGTGGCCTGGCTGCAGGTCATAAATGAAGAGTTTACAGAGATGGGTGAGTCACTGAGTACATATTTGTTCTGTAGCTGCTTGTTTGATGGTTAAATCTGTAAGTTATTTTTAGGCTCAGGAACTGAATATAGTTGTTTCTTTTGTTTTTTGTTGTATCAAATGAAATGAAACAGAGCAGATGAAAGCGTTTTAAAGCTGTGTCCACAGCTGCAAGGTCTGAGATGTTGACATCAAGCTTTACACTCTGTCAGCCTGCTTGTTTGCCATCAGTATTCAGTGAAGTTCATTGAAAGATTAGTATTATTATCTATGTATTTATTATAGATCCTTGTTGTATAAACAGACGTGCAGTACAGGTTTGCAGTCACAAAGCTATTTTCTTCAGAAGGAGCGTGAGCTGAGAGACGCAGAGAGCCAGCGAAATCTGTCCTGTTCATCTTTCTTGTCCTTGACACCCTCATAACCTCTCCTGTGCTCCTTCAGCTGCAAGCTGTGTTTATATACAGACTTGGTTTTTGGGTCCAGTTTGTATTTTGAGTAAAGAGTCCGGCTTTTTTTTAGGCTTCTTGTGTTACTGCACTGCTGTTTCCAGTTTCTTTTTGATAACTCTCAGTGTTGTATGTGTTATTGAGCATTTTGTGTCTTCTGTCTGCTTTTAGATGGATGGAAAATGTAGGTGTAATTACAAATTAAAAGCCAAACAAAAAGGGCATTTACTCAGCCCACAGAGAAATATTGATGCTTAAATTGTAGTGAAATTGAAGATGATAAAACCCAGACTCTCCTGCAGGAGGCAGATTTATTTTTTTTTCATCACTGCAGTCTGATCATATTGTCTAACCAAAAGTGTAAGAGAGCATCAACAAATAAGGTAACTTTATAATACCGGTAGATCAGGACATCTTTATTCATGTATATTTTTTCCCCAGCTATTCCGCCACTGGATGAAATCACCATGGAGCGTGTGATGGAAGAGTTTGAGCGCTGCTGCCACGAAAACATGACGCACGCCATGGAGACCGAGGAGGGGTTAGGCATCGAGTATGACGAGGATGTGGTGTGCGATGTTTGCCAGTCACCTGACGGGGAGGACAACAACGAGATGGTGTTCTGTGACAAGTGCAACATCTGCGTTCACCAGGTCAGCCGTCATCTCCCTTTAAAATGAGAAAAAAACACAGCAGACAGAGGACAAATCTGTCATAATTCCCACAGAATATTGTTCTAAATCTGTTAATGTGCGATATGAAGTCAAATCTGTTTTCTTTTGTCAGTTTTAAACTTTTCCCTGTCTAGTAAAAATATATGAAGTCACTCCCATTGAATAAACTGGCTGCGTATTGCTAACGTCAACAGTTATTTAACTTTTTGTACATGAAAGGACTCAAAATAAAATTCTTCCCGTTTTAATGTTTCCTGTAGGGGAAAAAGATGGATTTTGTTAACTTGTTCAAAGAAAAAAGAAAGTTGCAAGATTTTAGAGATTCGTCTCACTGAGGCAAAAAAAGCGACTTGTCTTATATTTTCGGTTTGCTTTTCATGTGACACACCTACTTCCTGTCTGCGCCGTCATTTCTGCTTGCTTTCTGGAAACTGAGCCACTGTTTGGGTTTCTTTTCAGGCGTGTTACGGCATCCAGAAAGTCCCTAAGGGCAGCTGGTTGTGTCGGATCTGTGCCCTCGGCATCCTGCCAAAGTGCCAGTTGTGTCCCAAAAAGGGCGGAGCCATGAAGCCCACCCGAAGTGGAACTAAGTGGGTCCACGTCAGCTGTGCCTTGTGGATTCCAGAGGTGAAGATCAGTCATAATTTCTGTTTTTTAATCAAATGGTCATTGTGGGACTCTAGTAGCCTCTACTCTTCTTCTGATTGGCTGCTCCTGACAGCTGCTTGTCTTGTTAAGAGTCGTAGGTTTTGATCCCACTTGTTTAAAATGTTGGTAACCATTTTGACACACATGGCAGTGACACTGTGTCTAAGACCACTCTGCATGTACTTGCATTTGTCAACACCATGTGCGCTGACGTTTGAGCAACTCGTGTCCTCTTTGTGTGTTAAACCCTCTGTGCAGGTGAGCATTGGGAATCCAGAGAAGATGGAGCCGATCACCAATGTGTCCCATATTCCCAGCAACAGATGGGCTCTGATCTGCTGCCTCTGCAAAGAGAAGACTGGCGCATGCATTCAGGTTATTAACAATCCACGGTTCATTTAATGTGAAAAGCTCATCCAGCACGTGTCAGTAACTCAGACTACGGGAGGAGATTTCCACAGTGTGGGCATTATTGATCCACACCGGGTGAAAGGATGCATCAGTGTTCTTCAGTTTACATGTACTGGAAATCAAGGCAGTGACTTCACACCTCAGCAGGGTGGAGGCTTAAAGGCACAGCAGATCACCCAGCAGTGAAATGTTTTAGTGTGTGGTTTTAGATTTTGTGTTAAACATGTTAAATTCACAATAGTAACAACATAAAAGTAAGGCAGGAAGACAATTTGACACACAGCAGATCTGGACTGAGTGATATGGAGAAAGAAATGATCTCTGTGTATATTTAGGCTGAATGTTGGTGCATGATATATGTGTTGGTAGTGTGAGATATCAGCGCTGTGTGGATGGGCATCCGCCCTAAAAACTGTGCCAAATCAAATATGCGGATCCACCCGCTGCGGCAACCCTGTAGGAAATACGAGGGCAGCTGAAAGTACATCACACTGAGATGGCACAATCATCAAAATTCTTTCTGATACAATTTTCAGAAACCTTAGTGATGTCATTCATAACATTTTGATATATTTGACTGTTTTCACTTCTTATTAAGCTGAAGGTACTTCTGTTTGTTTGAAGTGGGTTTGTATGAGAGCCTGAGTCACAGCAAGTAGAGGGCTGGAGTGTTACTTTGGTATTTGATTGGTTTATTTTGATCAATTAAATACCTGTATGTTGTTTTTGCTGCCCCCAAATGGCAAAACACAGAATTGCAGGTTTAAAGAATAACTAGAGAAGAAATTTGATGTTTCTGATGCTAGAGATTCTTTTTGGTTTGTGTCTCAGGCTGTGCTTTGGTGAATTTGACATCTTTGACAGCATTTCAGTTTTGGCATTTTTAAGTAATAAGTTTTTTTTGTTGTTGTTGTTGTTTTATTTAATTATATATTATATTTCCTGTAGGAATGGGGGACAAAAAAACTAATTTTAGTAAACATTTTTCTGTTTGTTTCTTTAGTGTTCAGCAAAAAATTGCCGGACTTCCTTCCACGTGACGTGCGGCCTCCACGCCAACCTTG
The DNA here is from genome assembly GCF_963969265.1 of Rhamphochromis sp. 'chilingali'. Classification (NCBI taxonomy): domain Eukaryota; kingdom Metazoa; phylum Chordata; class Actinopteri; order Cichliformes; family Cichlidae; genus Rhamphochromis; species Rhamphochromis sp. 'chilingali'. The sequence continues at coordinate 7,585,503 of NC_137949.1, forward strand.
AAATGAACACTATCCTCACAGATGACGATGAGGTCAAGTTCAAGTCTTACTGCCCCAAACATTCTGGGCTTGAGGGTGACGAGTCCAGGGACCGCGACTCGGGTGACGAGGAGAAGGAGAGTGCCAGAGACAAGAAGGGCAGGAGGAGAGTGAAGGTGTTAGAGGAGGAAGATGCTGCCTCCCCCTCTTCATCTTCCTGTGTGGCCCCTCAGCTCATCGATAGAGCACTGACCAACCCAGAGGCACTCAGCAAGGAAGAGAAGAGAGTCAACCTCCGCAAACTGAAGCTGCAAGAGATGGAGGAAGAGTTCTACCAGTTTGTAGACGTGGAGGAGGTAACTAGTAACTTGAAGCTGGTGCCTGAGGTGGTGGACTTTCTCTATCAGTACTGGAAACTGAAACGCAAAGCCAACTTCAACCAGCCGCTTCTCACGCCCAAAAAAGACGAAGAGGAGAGCCTGGCACGGCGCGAGCAAGAGGTGCTGCTGCGCCGCCTGCAGCTCTTCACACACCTCCGACAAGATCTGGAGCGGGTAGGTTTTGACTCCACCTGCAGCAGGACTCACAGGCGCAAAGACAACAGCGGAGGCAAGAAGAGAAATGTTATGAAGAGCAGGGGATGACGAGAGAAACGCTTAAATGCAGTTCAATAAATTCTCAGTGCAACATAAAAGTCTGCTGCTTATAGAGGAGAGGAGGGCTGCTGGTCATTTATTTATTTAAAAACCAAAACAAACAGGCTTGATAAAGTCCACAGAGGGCCTTTCATTAGTACAGCAGACATAACTGCTTGTATAGGTACATTTATTCTACCATAACCATCTTTTAAAAGCTGGACAAAACTCTTCTAAGATGACTGATGTTATATAGAATGGACCTTTGGCACTGTGAGCCAGCTCTGTGGTAAAAAACATGGAACAACAATCTTTACCATGCGCTGCATGAAACTACACGATCACTAGCGGTTTATAATGCTTCTTCAATATCTAATCAGCAGGTTTGCCTACTGACTGTGATCCACAGTATTGCTGTATGAGGCTTTAAATGAAAAAATGTGCTCTCGGTGCTGAGTTTGGTTGTGAGAGCTGCCATCTTTACCACATTTGGTGGTGAAATATTCCAGCCCTAAATCGACCTTCTGCAGGTCTCCAAACATTGAAGCATTAATTTTTAGAAAACCAAATACAATCACTAAGCTGATGGATGTAATTATCCTGCTGTATTTCAAATCCAGCCTGACAGAGTAAGTCACACTAAAGAGTAAAAACAAACAGTTCAAGTGTCATGACTTAAAATAGTTTATCTTCAGTTGCTCTGCTGATATCTGTCCTCTTATATTTTCTGAACACAGCAGGCTAAATCCTTCTCACCCTCTTGCCCTCTGCTGTTGAGACGTTTGGACTGGCTAGTGTTACATTAGCCCAGCCAGTAGTGCTGAGCCTAAAAACTGTCCTGGTAGACACACACAAGCTAGTTGCTGTTTGACCTTGAAACAAAGACAAGTTTAAGTGAGACATTCAAGAAGTTTATGCTCTCTGTGGGCCAGGTGAGGCCCAGGTGAGACATTAGTACTTTTCTGCAGGGGTACTCAGTTGTGTCAGGGAAAGGAAAGCTGGTTATGGCTCCAGTGTTTATATTGACAGTCTGTCTGGTTAGTTAGCTGTGTGCTGTGAGGTTGATCCCAGATTACATTATCACAAACACAAAACATCTGGTTCAACACATCTTAGGTTACGTTACAAATACCAGAGTCTCTGTTACAGAGTGCTGTGGATGAGTCACTCTGTCGGGAAACCTGTTTACACAAACGACCAGGTTGACGTCTCCATAAAGTATATTTAACTGGTTAATCCCATCATTCTAAAACGGATTAAAAATATATTTTGTGTTACTATCACATAACTTGACTGAACTTGGTCAAGTTTCCTGTTTTTGTTTTCCTCTTCTTCTGTAATTGTGAAATCTTATCCAGGTTTCTGAAGTTGGGATATCAGGTTTGTTTGTAGAAATGCAGAAATGAGGCACTTGCTCACGACAATTAAGTCAGCAGAAGTGAAAAGACAGCACGAGCCGTAGTTGTTGTAGGATGCAATCTGATAAAAGCGTGACTAAAGAAGCTGCTAATGCTCCACAGGTTCGTAACCTGACCTACATGGTGACTCGGAGAGAGAAGATGAAGCGGTCGTTGTGGAAAGTCCAGGAGCAGATCTTCCAGCACCAGGTCCGATTGCTTGACCACGAGCTGCTCAGCGGTGAGTCCATGAGATGAACAAACTGTTAACAGGTTTGCATGTGGTAGCTTCCACATGAACTTTGCATTCATGTTAGTAAACCTAGCTAGTAGACGGTGTGTCCCATCAGCTTTCTCAGGTCTGCAGGTGAGAAAGCTGCACGTTACAAACTGCAACCGCCTGCAGTTCGTAACGTGTTGAGATATTTTGTATTGAATTATAAAAGTGTGTTTCTGCACACACGACTTCTGATGTGGGGTTTGGTCATTTCTGTATATTTGCACCCAGCAACTATTTGCTGAGCTGATTGAAAGGCCATCAGTAGGCGACGTGTTACAGGCTACGTCAAGTAGATCTTTCTGGATTTCCTTGATGGCGTCGCTGATCGCACGTGGAAACTTTGGCGAGAGAAGAGCAGAAATTAGGATGTGACTTGCACACAGGTCATGTTCCTCATCCTATTCCCAGGTCTGATTCGTGCTCAGTAATAAGTCAGCACAATGTTAAAGCTACTTCCTGTATCAAAAGACTACAAATGTTTGCTACATACTAAAAAAATTGAACTGGTGCTCACAGCAAAGCCCTGCGTTCTGCTGTTGGCCTTTACCTGAGGATAGAAATATTAGAAAAAGCAACTAATTTGGCTGGTTGATAATTACAGATAGTTACCTCTCATGTTTTAATAAACCTGTATGTTTTTTGTGTGTTTCAGGCGATCCTTCAGCAAAGGATCTGGAAAAGCTGTTCTCTCTGGGCTGGTTATCGTCTCAGGGCTCCCAGTCTAGCTCCTCCTGGAGCCCCTCTGGACTGAAGACCAAACGAAAGGAAAAAAGGAAAAGCAGCGAGAGAAAAAGCCTGCCCAACTCACCGCACACTCAAAAGAAAGACAATCTGAGCAAGGCATCGGAGACGAGAGATAGCAAAAGTTCCCAGATCAAAGAGGCCGCAGCCATGGAGGCCAGAATCCAACACATCAGCCAGGAGACACCGTTTAAAAAACTCCCAAAGCCAGAGGTCATTCAGGAACCAGCCGTCGGCAAACTGCCCAAGCATGAGAGCCGGAAAGGCCCGAGAAGGGAGGCTGCGGAGCCCGAACTGGAAGCGAGACGAAAACGGGATATTGAGCATGAGCAGGAGGAGAAGAGGAGGAAAAAGGGGAATGATTCCACAGAAAGCTTCACCAGTCAGGGGAAGAACAGGTTTGGGTCAAAGCATCTGGAGAAAACGGTGTCCATCAGACTGGTAGACATCAGAAACTCTGACTCAGACAACTACTTCATAGATGAAGGGATCAAAAGAAGCCCGGTCTCTCCGGATGTGACGAGCAACACTAAATGTAACAAAGCCAGCACGGTGTCAGACACCGCTCCCAGCGCCAAGACCAACGGCTGGCTGAGGAGAGCCTCGGCCGACAGCTCCCACGCATCTAACGGTCCCGAGGCTGCACAGCTGAGAAGCTGGGGGAAGTTCAGGATCCCAAAGAGGAGCGAGAAACCCGCAAGTATAACGGAGCAAAAGCAGGCGGAGCTACACAAGCCCCTGCTCAGGCCACTGACCAACACGCCCAAGCCGTCGTACCCCAGGACCCGACTGCGCACGGGGACGGAAAACGAGGACTACACGTCTGACTCCAAGGCGGGCGACGGCGAGCTGGAGCCCTGCCTGAAACGATGCCACTCACACCAGCTGAGAGGCGACTCGTCACTCAGCCGCCGCTACGTCTCTGACATCATTCGCCGGGGCGTCCTGGCGTCCTGATGACGGAACAACTCTTAGAAATTAAGCTGCACTGTGTTGTTCGGAGAAGAACGACAGCCGCTCTTTGTACCTTTATTTTTCTCTAAATCCTAAACAAAACAAATAAGGCTAGAGTAAAAACAGAGCTGATATTTATTTTTTATTTGTAACATATGTAAAACTGGGAAATATTTTATTTTATTTTGTGCTAGTTCTTTTTTTTTTCCTTTCCTCAGAATAGAAAGATGTCAAGTTGCCACTTAATCGCTCGCTCAGATATAAACAAGCAATAGCATCAAAGTTGGGATTGTTGCTTGGGACCATAAGCTTGCTATGTCTTTTCTTTTCGTCTCTAGTATTAAACTCGGCCATGAGTCAGTTGCACTTAGTGGAAGAATCAGAAGCAGGTAATCCTCAGTCATACTGTCAGTGATCAGGACTGCATAGGCCTTCTTTTTAATTAATCAGGCTTCATCGGACCTCGACCGCTTCAAAGAGGAGGTCAAACTGCCCTTTTAACGCTGTTTAAACGGAGTACTTCTTCAGTCTGTGGTTGTCCTACGCGATGACGCCGGGTGGGGGTGGGTGGGTTGGCAAACTGAAACAGGAATTCAGAATGTTTTACTCGTCATCAGCACTTAAGTGTAATTTGAACTGCGATCGTATCCATCATGTGCCTAACTTTTATTTGAAGCGTTTGCACTACGAGAGGACGGCACAGGTGTGAGTAGAGTTATTTTTACACTGAATAATTAAAACAAACAAAAAAAGAAAGCGTTTTGTACCCTTGGCCGCTGCTGTACTACTGTTATGCAAAATATTATTTTTTTGTTGTTGTCTTAAAGAGGAATAAAAACTCTGCTGGACTGAAAAATGGTTTCTGTGTCTCATTGATGAGTTGTAGAGATACAGTACCTCAGTCATTCAAGGTATATGTTAAAATGCTCTCATCTTGAAGATCTCCTTATAAAAAAAATACATTAACTTTTTTCCTGGTGTGAGTAGTTGGTTCATGTGTGAGGACCTGCGTGCATGTCTGACTCCATGAGGGCCTGTTGCCCTGCAGAGGGACTTCTACTCGCTTTGCAGCTTGACTGAGAACATCAGGAGTGCCAGGTCCACCTATGGGTGCCCTGAATGCAGGTTACAGGTGTGGAAGAGTCTGTAGACACTGGCAAATGTTAGGCCGCCTTCAAACGTCCTCCAGTGTGACTGGTCAGAGCTGGTTTTAGGAGGATGTCCTTGTAGGAGGATGTCCTTGTAGGGTCACACAGAACCCTGTGTGGTACAGCTCAGACTCTACAAGTCTCAGCATGTTAAATGTTAAAGCTTATGACAATACCATTAAAGACTGAGGGCTGCTGAGCTTTATGTTTGCAAAGCTGCATCTAACACACCACGAGACTTCTGGAACAACGTCCCCTGAACAGGTGACCAAAGCGATGTTCGGTAATGAGTCAGCGCCACGTTTGGTGAAAACCAATCACATCCACATCAGCACAAACACGTCATGATGGCTGTTGAGGGAGAGGTGACGATTAGGATCTTAGAGCTGTGCGTAACCTCAGTGAACTGAAGCAAGAAGAGTGGGACAAAAATTCCCCCACAATGATGTAAGAAACTGACAAAGTCACTGAAAAACATTATGTCAAGTTATCGCTGCTAAAGGTGCTTCATAAGTTTCAAAGTGACAAACAGCTGATTTCAAAGAGAGGCATCAAAGGCATCTCATCTTCATTTTGGTGGAGGGAGAAAACTAAGCCAGTAATCAGATTACTTCTCATCTCTTGGTCCACAGACTACAGTGGAGTTCAGTGTGGTTCTGTGAATGAAGGTCAACATGGTCCATGTAAGGCAAGGCAAGGCAAGTTTATTTATATAGCACAATTCAACAACAAGGTGATTCAAAGTGCTTTACAGAGACATTAGAAACAAAAACAAATAAAAAGCATGATTTAAAATTGATTAAAACAAGCAAACAAACAAACAAACTAAACACGCACATTTCACACCTGTTCGCGTGATCTGAACCCTTATCGTAAGGGGAGCTACCAGTCCTTCTGTGGACGAGCTACTTTCTATTTTAAATTCCCTGAATTTAAAATACTCTCTAGACCCAGTCTAGACCCAGCTGGGGAGCTACCCAGAGCTCTAAACCCACTTAACAAACAAACAAACAAACAAACAAACAAACAAAACAGTATATAAAATCAAAACAGATAAAATCAGAAATAGATAAGATCAGTAGTTAGTGTAAGTTTTGAAATTTAAGCTTAAAAGTGTGGATTTGGTGCTTTATTCAAATGCAGCTGAGAACAGGTGAGTCTTCAACCTGGATTTAAATAAACTGAGTGTTTCAGCTGATCTGAGGCTTTCTGGGAGTTTGTTCCAGATATAAGGAGCATAAAAGCTGAATGCAGCTTCTTCGTGTCTGGTTCTGACTCTGGGAACTGATAAGAGACCGGATCCAGATGACCTGAGGGATCTGGATGGTTCATACTGGGTCAGGAGGTCACTGATGTATTTTGGTCCTAAACCATTCAGAGCTTTATAGGCCAGCATCAGAACTTTAAAGTCTATCCTCTGACGGACAGGCAGCCAGTGTAAGGACCTCAGAGCTGGACTGATGTGGTCCACTGTTTTGGTCTTAGTGAGGACTCGAGCAGCAGAGTTCTGAATGAGCTGTAGTTGTCTGACTGATTTTTTAGGTAGACCTGTAAAGATGCTGTTACAGTAATCAAGCCTACTAAAGATGAATGCATGGACTAGTTTTTCCAGGTCCTGTTGAGACATCAGATCTTTTATCCTTGATATATTCTTGAGGTGATAGTAAGCTGATTTTGTTATTGTCTTAATGTGTTTTTCTAAGTTTAGGTCTGCATCCATCACTACACCCAAATTTCTCGCCTGGTTTGTGGTTTTTAGATGTATAGATTGAAGTTCTCTGGTGACCTGTAATCGTTTTTCTTTGGTGCCAAAGACTATTACCTCAGTTTTGTTTTTGTTTAGCTGGAGAAAATTGTGGCACAACCAGTCATTAATTTCCTCGATGCATTTACCAAGAGCCTGTACAGGGCCTCGGTCTCCTGGTGACATTGTGATATATATTTGTGTGTCATCTGCATAGCTGTGATAGTTTATTTTGTTGTTGTTTATAATCTGTGCCAGTGGGAGCATGTAGATGTTAAACAGAAGGGGTCCCAAGATGGAACCTTGGGGAACTCCACATGTGATACTTGTCTGCTCAGATGTGAAGTTACCTATTGATACAAAGTATTTCCTGTTTTCTACGTATGTTTTGAACCAGTTTAGTACAGTTCCTGAAAGACCTGCCCAGTTCTCCAGTCGTTTGAGTAATATGTTGTGGTCAACTGTATCAAATGCTGCACTGAGATCCAGTAAAACTAAGACTGACATTTTTCCACTGTCTGTATTCAGACATATGTCATTGAACACTTTGGTCAGAGCGGTTTCAGTGCTGTGGTTCTGTCTAAAACCTGACTGGAAGGCATCGTAGCAGTTATTCTGTTTTAAGAAGTAACTGAGCTGTTGAGAAACTGCTTTTTCAATGATCTTACTTAAAAATGGGAGATTTGAGATCGGCCTGTAGTTGTTCATTTGTGTCTTGTCAAGATTGTCCTTTTTCAGTATAGGTTTGATTACAGCAGTTTTTAGTGATTCTGGAAACACACCTGATAATAAAGAAAAGTTGACGATCTGCAACAGGTCTGACTCTAAAGTCTTTGAGACCTTTTTGAAAAAACGTGTTGGCAGGACATCTAAACAGCAGGAGGAGGAGTTCAGTTGACCTAAGATGTCCTCCAGGTCATTGCTGTTAATCGGGTGAAACTGTTTGATGGTGTTTAAACAGTTTTTCGGTGGACACAGTACATATCCTGGATCTGCTGTTGATGTACCAACTGCTTGTCTAATCTTTTGGATTTTGTCTGTGAAGAATTTGGCAAAGTCATTGCAGGCCATGGTCGAATGAAGTTCAGCTGCCACTGACACAGGAGGGTTTGTTAGCCTGTCAACTGTAGAAAATAAGACCCGAGCATTATGGCTGTTTTTAGTGATGATGTCAGAGAAGTAGGACCTTCTTGCACTCCTCAGTTGTAAATTATAATTGTGAAGTTTCTCTTTATAGATGTCATAATGAACCTGGAGGTTTGTTTTTCTCCATCTGCGCTCAGCTTTCCTACACTCTTTTTTTCATTAGAGTCATCAGAGGCTTGTTAATGCAAATCATCTTGCAGCACTGGGATGTAGCATTGTAGTACCTGGATGTTGTAAAGATTCTTTTCTCCTCCTTGATTCACCTCGTTTCCTTTTCTCACCTTTGATTGGCTTTGGAGTTTGCCCTTAATCGCATTCACCTGTCACATGTTACATAAGGACTGCACTTACTCTTTTTACTCCCACATAGGGCGGCAGCTGAGAGTTAGCAGCCCACATGTGTCCTTTACAGCAACAGATAGATGACTGTTCATTCACATTCTGACTGGATGAGCCCATGATGACCTCAAGATTCCTTTGAACCTCCTCGTTAACACTGGACACTGAGGAAATTTGACTCATCGTCTCGTTGGCAGCTTAAAAAAAAAAAAAATTCCATCACAACTAGAAAATTCCAAAGATGATTTGTGATTTGAACGTCTTTATTAAAAACAAAACCACAACTGACTTTATGCTGTATAAAGCAAATCTTCTGGCTCCTGACTGAATTATGCGGAGGCGTGCCATCTCACACTGGTGTCTCGGTGAAAACAGACGTACATTTATTTCTCTCAGTTACACAGAAAAAAAAAAGCAGACGGTGGATACATGTTCAACCACTTTTTATTGCACGATTCAGCTGACGTGAGATCCTGCACAAAAGTGTTTCAGCACTGCATCAAGGGGAGGATGAAAAAAAACAAACAAAAAGGACAAAACTTGTATATTTACAATAAATGCATCACTATTACCACTTATACATTATGTACATATTAGTCTGGTTTACTATGACAGTAGTTACAGATTGAAACCCCTACACGCATTACACTTCAGCTCTACAGGGAATTACAGTGCTTTCAAAAGAAAAAAGGGACTGGTTGGACTACATTCACTCAACAGAACAATAAATCAAGGTTAGGATGAAGATAATTAACATAGGAAGTCAAAAATACTCGCTGAACATTTGGACACGTCCCAGTCACATGCCCTGGGGAAAAACTTTACAAAAAAAAAAAAAGTGCAGTTATTAAAAAACAAAAAACAAGAGAACAGCCTCCTGATGGATGTATACAAGTAAAATCTGCTTCTGAGTCTTTTTTAACAGATTAAAAAAAATAATAAAAAGTTGCTGAAACAAGCGACCTGTTTGGAAGAGAGAATTTAAACAGTCAGACAAATGTGAAGTTAAAGGCACAAGCAAATGTCTGCAGCCTCGTGACCGACTCAGAGAGCAGCAGCAGCGAGACCTAAAAATGTCAAATCCGCTCAGGAAGCATAATCAGCACTTTTCAGGCAAAAACTGGCAAAAGTGTGGAGGTGTCACATGATTACAGCAACCTGATTGTGCTCTTCCCTCGACAGGTGTGTGTGCTTTTCAGAAGCAGTGGTTTCAGAGCTCTATATTGTCAGACTTGGCTCAGCTCAGCACTTTAAATAAAAGAAAATCATTACATACATGAAGATACACCTGTGGGAACGCTGTTTTAACACCTTCAGGGGAAAAAAAAAAAATAAAAATTGGGTGGGGTGAGGGTGTTGGTGGCTTGGCTGATGCTTTCTGGTGCAGAAGGTAAATGCAGAGACTCCCCCCTGCACAAATATCAGGACTTGCTTTTAGGCATTCTAGTGAAATGCTGCACAATCGAACAGAAGCACTGAGCTCCCTCACTCAATGTTGATGTTCTTGTATCGGAACCCCTCAGCTTCAGGCCTCGTTTTGGGACTAGGGGGACATGGTGGCTGTGCCCATCCTTACACCGTCTGCAGGGTGAGGTTATGAAACTTGCATCAGCCAAACACGGGCCAAGTATTTTAGCAGTTTTATGCTCAGCCAAGCGTCTGACACGTAGCCCTCGGGGCTCATCGTTAAATGCGACAAAAGTACACGTCAAATATTAAGATGCATTACGTTAGCCAGTGTGCTGTCGTCTGCCAGCGCGTGAGTGTTAAATAATAACCGGACTGCAGTTCTGAGACAAAAACCTCCGGAGGATTTAAAAAAAGAAAGATTTTTTTTAAATCTCAGATTACGTCGATAAAAAGCCCGGCTTTCAGACAGTATTATTATATCTCAAGCCTAAAATCTGCGGAGATCAGATATCAGACACTACAGTGGATATTTAAAAAAAAAGACAGAGAGAGAGAGCACCTTAAGGACTCTGAACTGACCCGAAAAGTCACCGTCATTCCTTCGAGAATGTGGCTCATCATCGAACAGAGTATTTAAGACCTGGAAATCCTCCAAGTAGTGTTTTTTTGTTGTTGTTTTTTTTTTTTCAAGTCACAGGGCAGTTTTCAGACTGCTCTCGTTTTTAATACCTTCTGTAATCCCTCGTTTACTGGACATGCTTCACACTGTTCAACATCTTTGTTTCACAAATAAACTCAAATTAAAAAAAGAAATCATAAAATTATTCAAAAAAAAAAAAAGAAGTTCAAACTGAGCTACAACAAAAACAACAGCACACGTCTACAGTTACAGGTCATCTATGGCTACAAAAACAAAAGAGGTCATCTGACGCCTATCCATAGTGTCTTGGTGTTCCATATTACATCTGGCATATATATATACTATATATAAAAATAAAAACAATCCATTTGGCAACCTGTGTGATGTCTTACACTACTCCAGTAATTATACTTTTGGTCTTCGATATACACATATAGATATAAGCTATAAAACTCTGCTGTTCAAGATAATCCGTGTTGAGTGAGAGGAGGCGGCCCGACTGAGGTTCAAGTTAGACGGTGACACTGGCACTTGGTTTCAGTCCTGGCTGGATCAGCGTTAATGCAGACGCCAGCTCATTTCTTCTGTTATATACACATGAGGAAAAACGAACCAACAAGCTGACAGTAAGATGAGAGGCTGTTTGGTTTCTGGAGGAATGAGTGTCCGGACCTGTGCTTGCTCTGCTGATTTGTGCTTCACCACAGATGGTTCGCCTCAATGCAGACGAGACGGGGGGAGAGGGGAAAAAACAAACAAAACAAAAAAAGCCTGAAAATTTCAAAGGTAAAAAAACAAAAAGACTCTTGAGCGATGAGCCATTGCTGAGCATGTGAGAGATCAGCAGCTTTCCCTGATAACAACGATGTACAGTGCCTTGGTTCCTGTGAAAACACTATATGTGGATGGGGAAGAAGGGGGCCCGAGTCTGGTTTGGTGTTTTTGGCTCTGTGAAAGGTCACTTCAGGTGTCTGCGGATTTTCTCTTGGAGCCCTTTGTTTTGCCCTCTGCTCCCTCCGCCTTCTTGGAGCTTTTAGAGGAACGACTGACGGCGGCGGCCGTTTTCGTCTCCGAGTCGATATCCTGGGTGTGGCTGTCGCCTCCCTCCAGCTCTTCGTGCTCCATACAACACAGCTGTCCTGTGGGGGGCCAGGGACGCAGCGCCCCCTCCTGGTGAGCCTTGCAGAAAGAGTTGGGGCAGAGTTGGCAGAAGGCTTCAGAGTTTTTCCCACAGACGTCACAGTGATGCCAGGGGCAGTCCCAGCGGCCTGTGGAGAGCCACGACACTTTCACTAGAGCTCAGTCAGTTACATCTCATCAAAGAACAGCCTCATGGTGCCCATGTGGGGCCTTAACATTGCGAGAGGCATCAATTTTGATTTAAAAAAAACACATTATTGTAAAAACAGCTAAAAACAAATGAAAAAGAAGGATTAAAGAAATAGGCAGCCGAAGCCCATTTCTCCTTTTATGCTGGAAGCAGTGAAGCTCTCCATTTCCATCTCCACTGCAAACTTAGTGATTAGTCACCAGGTGCAGCAACTTTCCTGGGGGTAAACAGACTCCCTCCTCTCTGAAAGCCTGGTTTTGACTCATTTAGTTCAGACTCGTTTGATGTGAAGTTTGCTTGCTGCCATGTAATTTGTGAGTAATAATAACAGGGAGTTAACATAGCATAAACAGATGCATTCAGACTGTCTGTGGAGTCTTACCGAACGGTCTCTTGGTGAGGTTCAGGCAGGACAGGTGATAAGCTTTGGTGCAGGTCTTCTTGTCGCAGAGCACCAGCTGCCCTCCGTCTCCACAGCGGAAACACTCGTCCTCAGATTTTTTCTTTCCCTCCGATTTCCTCTTTTTATACTTTCTCTTCAACCTCTTTCCTTTTGGCTCAGCTGTTTGGCCATTTGAGTTCTACAGAGGAAATGCAGAGGTGAGCAAACTTATGGAACTTCACCAAAGCAGTTTAGTTCTCCTCAATCGATTTGTACTGAATTTGTTTGGATTTGGAAGCTCACCTTCGGTCGGTCACCAAGAAATCCGCTGCAGTTGGGCGCGCCGCAGCGGCACACGGTCTTCTCGTTGCCGAGACAATCAAGGTTGTAGTTAAAAGTCAACTCGGTGCCTGTGATAGAGAAAAAACAAAAACAGATTAAAGAATATACTATAAGAGCATATTTATTGCTTAAATTTAAGACTAAACTTGCAGTCAAATGTCTCTCACCTGCTGGGATGTCGCAGACGGCGAACAGGCCGACACGCGTGTCACCATTCACCGTCCACTTCTGTGTCTCACAGTTGGGCTGACAGCTGTGGTTCATGAAGCGAGAGTAGTTTCCTTTCGGGCCAGCGTCGATGATTCGGTCCTTACCGTCACAAACAGATGGCCACAGTCAGTCATTTGCAGCACCTGAACAGTTTATATCTGATGCACATCCACAACCCAGCTACACTTGCATTTCCCATTTAACAAATTTTGCAGTCGAATTGCATTTGTAGTATTTGTAGTATTGACTACTGTAATGTTACAGCTGTCTGTCATGCAACATTCCCAATGCAATACCAATCTGTTGATCTAGCTCCCCGTGGAAATGGCACCGCTACCGAGAAGTCGGCACCCTAACACTGTGAGGAGCGCAAACAGCCCACCCGCAGGGCGTGCTGGGCTTTCTCGATAAGCGGTCGGTACCAACCTTGTCGATGGTGAGCATGTAGAAGTCGGTTATGTTGTTTTCATGGGCGTATTTGATTCTCGCCCTGCACTCCTCCTCGTCGATCAGCTCTCCAATGTACTCGTTCACAAACTCACCCTGTTCGAGAAACGATCAGAAACCAATCAGACCAGAAACCAGAGATATCGTGTTACTTGTGTAATCTGGGCGGGTCTGCAGAGCTACGGCGTGAGTATTTTTGGGCAACGTCATGATGAATACAGGCCCTTAGCTTTCACGGGCAGCATCTTTAAGCAGTTTTAATGAAATGAACAAATAAGATACTTCAAGCAAGAACACGTCAATGCAAGAAAGCTTCTCACCTTCTTGATGTCGCGCAGGCAGATCAGGCCCCAACCTTTGCCGGGGGTCTTGATAATCTTGGTCTCTGGATACAGACGTTTGGTGAAGTCCTGGTTACAGCAGCGCTCCCCACTGGGACACACCTGAGGGTGGCACTCGTATTGCAGCATGCGGTTCAAGCACTCCGACTCAAACCCACACGGCCGCTCGCCAGATGGCTTGCAGTTACATTTGGGGATCTCAGAAATGTCTGCGGTGTACACCTGAACCTTGCCGACAGGTTTGTTGACCTAAAGGTGGGGGGGGGGGATAACATTTTTTTTATAACAAAATAAAATGTGAAAGAACATGCTTCATACCCCATTATGGAAAGGAAAAGCAAAGTTCATCATTCACTCATTTTTAAGATGCAGCACACCTTACACGCACAGGTGCATTTAAGCTACATCAACTCATAAACAGCCATTCTTTTTGTTTTTAAATGGAGAAATTTTCTGCTTTTATTTTGAAAGATCTCTAACAACATGAAAATGTAAAACTGACACCAATCAGCAGTCTACAAACAAAATCAAACGCGGCAAGACGAACGTTTGAATTTTCCTTGTCCACATAAAAACACACAAACTGTTTATGAAAATCCTAAAATTCCATTCATGTAACTCTGTACTTGTGGACCGGTGCTTAGACATAACAAAGACATTTCACACCTTGATAAATTTATATGGGGGAGGTTTACGGCTGTTCTCCTGCGCTTCCTTAGCCTCTCGCTTTATCTTTATCTCCTTAAATCGCGTTTCGGCCTCCAGCAGAGCTGAGGAAGACAAAACAGAACAGAGTATGAGCACATCGAGCTAAAAATACACATTGTGTTTGTTGTAATTATGACAGCATCTGTTACATTACAAAAATCCAGAAAATGGCTTTCATGTCCAGTTGAGCTTGTCTGTGTTTTTATAAAGCATTAAAACCTGAAGACGTTAATGTGGAAGCTGCAGCTTTTGGCAAAAACCACCTTTTAATTACTTCTGTTAACACAAAGCTTGAAAAGAGAAGCTTTTTATAATGATGAGTGGCTTGAAACCAAATCTGATTGTTATGATGGCCTTTAAGTTGTTTTTTTTTTTAAAAACTGAGTAATTACTTAATTAGGGAAAACGTTTAAAGCATGCAGACAGTAGAGGAGATCTTCACCATTCTTGAAGACTTTGCCAATTCCATTCCTCTGATGTTTGCTTCCCCTGTCGCCTTCCATGTATGGAAATACTCTGCCCTGGTGAGTCCAGAAATAATCCTTGGAGCCAAAGAAGAAGACTGGGAACTCTCCGATCTCGTGTCGAAGATGCTGGATGTTGGTGGGAATGTTTCTTGGGTGGTGGATCTCTGCTGGCCACCATCTCAGGAGGACAAGAGAAAGATAGAAGCAACAAATGTATAACTTACCGATTTAGCTCAAAGATATGAAAGGTAAAAAGATACCCTTGCATCCAGTTCCCTTACCGGTATGTTCCCAGTTTGACCCAGATGATGTCCCTGTACTTGGGTTTCTTTCCGGCTCGGCAGTCGTTGCAGAACCAGCTCCCATCCGGCATAGCGATATTCAGGCAGTCAGGGTGAAAAGCTGCCGGGCAGGACTCACAGCACAACAGCTGTCCCCCTGCAACACAAGGACACCTTTAGATGGGCGACCAGTCCTTTAGATGCTTACTTACAAATTCAATTACATTTTATTTATGTACTGCCAGTTCACAGCAGTGGCCTCAAGGTGCAATAAATTGTAGGATGACAAGCCCAACCTTACTGCAGCATATTTAAAGGATGGTTTAGAGTCACCTGATCAAGAAGGAAAGTTTGAATCCATAAAGTTGAGAAGGTTTCTGTCCCCTGAATCCAAACTGGGAGCTGGTTCCACAGAAGAGGGAACCAAAGCTGAAGCCGGCGCCCCCCATTCTAGTTTTAAATTATTCAAGACCTTTTACGTGAGGTGAAGGAGCCAATGAAGAGCAGCCAGCTCTCGCTTTCTAGTCAGTACTCTCGCTGCAGCATTTTGAACTGAAGTCGTTTTTCACCATCGCTTTGAGAAAGCATGTTTCCAACTGCACAAATACTTTTCCCACATATCTGTTTAATGAGCATGGGGAAGGACACATCCTGACCAACAATTATTTCAATTATGCAGGCTTAAGTGATTAAGTATCTGGTTAGACAGTAATTCTAAGGATTTTTAAGGCTGGGTACAAATAACCTGTTTTATCTGAATTTAGAAGCAGGAAAGTAGAAATCATCCAGGTCTTTAACACTGTAAAAAAAGTCAAAGTATAATCTGTACTGTGCTGATTTATAAAAAACGCACATTAAAACCAATGTTTAGCTTGACTCTCAGCTAAAGAAAGCTCCTACGTACACACTTGTTAATATAGCCTAAACAAGGGCATATAGCTTCATTTCTGTTTGGGTTGTGAAACTGAGATATGTGAAAATAGCTAGTGAGACTTTTCTGCAGGATATAATATTGTAGCTAATAAAGACAAACTTTCTTTCTGTTTCAGTCCGCTCATCTCACACACTCCCACACAACAACACGTCAAAACTGGCTGAGGGAAAGGGAAGGGAAAAAACACTTGAGCTGCTGCAGTTCAACATTTTCTGATTTTCAGTAATAGCAGCCTGGGAGATTAATGGCGCCACATTTGACATTTGAAGTTTAAGAGAGGTTTAGTGAGCTATAAATATGTCATTCAGTACTGAAAAGTAGCTTTATATAAAACTGACTAGTACGATGTTTAATTTTAAGTGCATACAAGTCGCTTAAAACCAATCAGTCTGGAGCTTTTAGTAACAGCCGTGTGTGAAGAGGTGAGCAGCTGCTTCGAACCTTTGGAGCAGACGAAGCACCAGCTGACATTGACATGGCTGTGGTGGCTGTAGCCCTTCTTGGCGTTGAAGTGGTTGGTGCAGATGATGGCAGTGTTGGTGATCATCTCACTTCCTGCAGCCACACACTGATCGCCGATGTGGTACGCTACTGGGCATCGAAGGCATCGCATCAACCTGCCTGCAGCGCAGAGAGCGGGACCAGGTTACACAAACATACGGCGAAGTCAGTGAACTCGGTGACCCAAAGCGCCAGAAGGGCACAAACGAAACCCTGAATGGATACCTTTGTAAACACGGACAAGGGCTCTACTGATAACCGATGACCTCAAACAGAAGTGGCAGGTATTCACTTACTTGTTTATTCCTGTGAAAGGTTAGTCATAAACCATTTGACATGAAACTGCAATTTTAAATAAAGTGATAACTGTTACATACTGGAGATAACTGGGCTTCTACAAATAAGCAAGGCAAAGTCTTACATTTAAGACTTTCTTAATGACACTGTTATAACACTTTAATTCAAATAAGACCAAACCTGCAACAGAAATCAATCAATTGTACTAATATCAACTTCCCAAGTAACACAGTAATACTAGTTAATTAACTGGTACGAGGTTCAGAATCAAGGAAACCAACATTTTATAACTGCCTTCCTGTACAAATTTTACAAAATACACCAAGCTCCGCCTCCGTGAGCTAAAATGTCCTGATGAGAGCATACCTTTGTTGGACTTGTGCTTTGTGCGGCAGCCGTAGTGGCAGCTCAGGCAGGTGTGTAGCGGGCACCGGAAGCCCTTGTTGTCAAACACCGTGAGGGTGTTGAGGCGGACACACGCTTCGTGGTAAAATTTGCCACAGTGTGGGACGTGGCAGCGCCGGACCTCACCCTCCAACTTCTTACAAATGAAACACGAGTGAATTCCTAAAGAGAAGAAACAGAGAAGAAAGAATCGGCAACGGGAACAGAATTATTGTGTTACCATAAACGGTCTCCTTCTGCTCACCTGTGCTACACTCCTGACACAACAGCTTGTCGTCAGGTTTGAGAGTCTGATCGAGACAGTGGAGGTGGAACATCCCGCAGCACTGACCCTCACAGGGCACCAGGTCCTCACCAGCCTGCTCACACATCTAGAGGAAAAACACATGCACACAGATTTAAACTACAGCTGAGTGAACTGAGTGAGCTTTAATACCGACTCGTTTCGAAACAAACAGCAGATGTACCTGACAGACAAACTCTTTTTTGCGTTCACCCTTCTTTGTCCCGTCTAAGCTGTCACTCGGAGATTCAGGGCGTCCTTCACTCCCAGAACCCTGCAGCAAACAACGTGTGATGAACTCTGAATAAGACAATGCCAGTTAGCTACAGTTGTACCATTCACACTGAAGCCTCTAAATTTGCTTCTCATCTGACTAACGAGCTAAACTAATTGCCAACATGGCTGACCTCTCTATAAAGACAAGAAGAAACGTCAATCATGAAAACAACTTGAATTGCTGGAGAAACCTTTTCACATTAGTACCACCAGCTGTTACATCCCCTCACCTCGGGATCAGGACACGGGGAGGAACGCCTCTTCTTTGCCTTGGAGGGTGTGGCCTGATTCATTCCATCCTGTTTCCTTTTTCTCTTGCGCTTTGGTTTCTCTGCCTCTTGGTCATCTGTGTACCATCAAATGATCTGGACTTTAACTTTAAGACTCAAAGCAGCTAAGACGCCACAAATCCACAAAGATGTGAATTTAAAAGAGCAGTCAAACAAATATAGAGTACCGGTAATATAATTTTTTTTTTTACCAGTCAGGGGACTTTTTGACTTCTTCAGATGTTTCCTGGGTTCTTTTGCATCCTTTACGTCGGTTTTCTTTGTCCACCTTCTCCGCTTTTTCACCGGTCCTTCTGAAGTTGAAGCCTGAAAAAGGCAAACGTTTGCTCAGTATGTTGTTTATCACAAATCGCTTGATGTCCATGTTAGATACAAAACATGTTGCGTTTTCAGCATTCAAACATGCCAAGAGAATAATTCAGTTTCTCCAGGGAAAAGTTTCTTCTGAACAAAGAGTTAAAAAATTCTTAGACTTGGGACTGACAAAGAAACCCACCTGTTTTTGAGCATCTTTGCTTGGTTTGGATCTCTTGTTAGACTGCTGATCCTCTTCTGCCACAGCATCTGTTAACAGCCTTTTCTTCTTCTTTCGCTCCTTTTTCACTAAAAAGAAAATGAATGTCAGCTTGGTTGGCTTCCTTCCAATGACTCGTTTTACATTTTATTAATTTAAAATGAATTTAGGAATAATACAGAAGCTGCCTTGACCTTTGCTACATGCACGACTGTTGTGGTCATTTTAGCGCTAGCATACTTTCAGTCCCTGTAACATCAGTGGCTCCTGCTAAAAACTTTGCAGCGTTTTTAAGCTTCAGCCTCCTGATGATAAACGGGTTGCCATAAACCAGCCACTCTGCTTTTCTATTAGTCACAAGAAGCAGTTTAAAGCATGACACTCCACAGCTTTGGTAATTATACGCCAGCTAAGGTCAAATTCGGCCAAAACTCAATTAGTGGTCAGTTAATCTGCTGCGAGGTCTTCAACTTTCAACCAACCTGGAACTGAAACTGGAAGTGAGACCACTTCTGAAACATCATTTGTTGAAGAGACCTCCTTTGTTTTCCCCTTCTTCACGGGCTCAGAAGTGTTGTCCGCTGCAGACGTTTTCTTTCTCCTCGCTGTCTTGGTGGGAGAGTGACCCTGTTTGGATATTCTCTTTTTCTTCTGAGGTACAACTGGTTTACCTTGTTTACCTGATACAGATTTTGAGGAATTCTGCAGAAAACAAATGTTGTTTAATGCATGATTACAGTATTACACATCTTAAGAACATGCGCTTAAAACAGCATTTCTAAGAACTTACAGTTAAAATACTGACTAATCACAGATCAGCACAGCTCTCTGTTTTAGGTTTCAACAATCTGATGATTCAGGTTTATCATTTCTTTTACACCAGCATAAAAATCGAGCTTTTGTATTGTTTGTGGAACAAATTGTGACAGAGTGGCAGTACCCACCGGTTGGAGGGGGAGATCTGGGCTAAGCCTATTCTCTGCTTTCTGGTTCAGCTTGTTGCTTTGTTCCGGCTTTAACTTCTCCAAGATGTGGAGGTTCAGATGAGGCCCGTCGTCATCATACAGAAATCCAAAGTTGGCCATGCGAGCATCCAGGGACATGTCGAGTGCCTCCTTGGCCTGAATGATGCCCATGTTCCACTGAGCCTGGAGTTTACGCGGCACAGAGGGAGTTGTCTGTGGGACAAGTAGAGGAATGAGCCAAGTTACAGGTGACACATTACAGCAGTGATATTCAACCTTACAACTCTGAGGAGGAAAAAAAAAAAAGCCTCTTCCCACAAACTTATGAGATGCAGACATAATTTCTTTGTTAGCATTTTGTTTGTGAGTAAAAGAGCTCTAAGTGGAATTAAGACTAGTTTTGTAATGAAGTGATAAAAGATTTTATAAACCCCAAACCTGAATAAAGTGAAACTAACAAAACAGTTTGAGGAAATTCAGGGTTTCAAAATTGCGTCAAAGTACCATGTTTCTCATAACGGCACACCACATTTGCTACACAGCCAACACACAGAGACGGCACATAGAGGGGAAAAGACCAAAAGACGGCGGCAGCAGAAGACATACCTTTTTATGGTTGATACGCGAGGCCGGCTGTTTGTTGCTCCGACTAAGCTCTTGGTATTGATCCTCACCAGTGAAGGACACCATGTTCTTCTCAAAGATGTAGCCTCTCTCTGGGGCATCTCCAAAATACTGCACGTGGTAAAGGAGACCTGACCTCCCATTGGCTGTTGAAAAACAATAAATGGACAAATCAATAAAACCATAAATCAATTTTCCAGGACATGTTAAAATCGTGCAGGTGGCCGTGAGTTTCTCACTTTTCTGTTTCTGTTTAAAGTGATGGTTCAGTTCTGGGTCTGTGGTCACCATGCAGGGCCACCAGGGGTATCCTGACACCTTTGTCCAAACCAGATCCCCAACGGAGAAGCGGCTCAGCAAAGGAGCCTGTTCCTTTACTTCCTCTTTCAACTCTGACCTGTTCTCAGGCTGCACAAGAGAAAGAAAGACAGTTACTCAATAAATACAAACTTTTGTAAGAAATGATCATTTTCCCAACACATCGTTAATAGCTGAAAATGTTCTACTTTTAATGTAATACAGTCTGTTAAATTAACTGTACCATCTCTCAGCATATTGCAGTATACTACACTGCACAAAGGGGTTAAGTAGCACTTAAAAAGGTAAGAATAAAAGTAAAACCTCATCTGTCTCTTCAGTTCCCTCCACAATGTTTGTGTGGCCAGGAGGCTCCACTTGGATGTCAGAGGGATTTAAGTTTGTTTGAGGATTTGGTTTGACAGTTCGCCCCCTCCTTTTCTTTATATCCTGCCTCTCATCGGTTCCAGATATAGTACCTTCAGCGGCTGTGGCCAAACTGGTCCCATTGGCACAACATGGCTCAAATAACGGCTGCGTGACTACTTGGGGTATCGTTACTGTTAGTTCAGCTTCAGTGTGAGGAGTACAGTTGTGCTGATGGGTGCCATTTGTGGCAGGTGCTTCGGCACCCCTGAACATAGGTGGCTCAGGGGTACAAAGCTCGGGCAGTGAGTCTTGGTCACCGTTGAGCATGCGGGAGGTGAGGTCTTTGAGCCTGTCGTGACTGTGGTTGTTATGGCCAGCCATCTTCTGAAGAACGCTGTCTTGTAGTGTGGCAGCCAGCTGTGCAGCAGCTTTGTCCATTAGCATAGCAGGGTCACTACTCATATCCCCTCGACCTTTCCGTACACTGAGGGACTCCGGTGGTTGCTTCATGCTGATCGGATTGGCTGGTTCGGGCATTGAAGGCAGGGAGCTACCTTTGCTATCCATCACTTCTAACCCCCTCCAGGGTCACTGAGCTACAAGGGAACAAGTGACACATAAAAACGTTTTATTCTACAGGTTGAATCAGAAAACAATATTATCCAGTATTTGTGTGTGGGTATGCTTCTGATTCTTTCAATTTGCTAAACTGCATTCTGAGACATGACTCCAATAAGCATAACGTTACACATTTTACAAAATGGCACTCACTTGCTCCAGCGAGCTTGAATAGAAAGCTGGGAGGGGACACAGAATACTGCACCTGTCACGGAATGTTCTAGCCTTGTAGTTTCGGATGCTTTTACAAGAAAGTAGAGCGACTCGATTGACCAGAAGCCTGAAGCAGCAATAACTGTGTTTAATGAAACAATATCTATACATTTATCTATTCATCCTCCACCCAATAACAACTAATGAGAGTGAGGTCAGGTCAAGCCTATCCTTGATTATAGCCATGCATGCGAACGAAACCCACTTGGCGGCATGAAAACCCTCTTACCGCGATAATTTTAAGTTGGCTTTTCCTGGAAAATGACTCGCTAGCTGCTAGCTGCTAGCTGCAGACTGTGGCAAAGTAGTATGGAGAATCAGCCTGCAGGCTCCACCGCATGCAGCGAATGTCCAATGAGCGGACGGCTGGCTGTGCCGCGTAACGACCGCATTACCGGCTAGAAAAGCCGCGGAAATGGAAGCAGCTGACATACAGAGCAATGCAACTGGGAGTGCGAATAATTGCTGGAATTTAATCCATACCACCCTTTGTACAAAGCTAAACCATATTGTCTATTGCCCTACACTGTGACAGTAATGTTCGTTGCAGTGTAACTGCAGGACGACTGAAGCTGTCTTAACGTTAACGCAAGCGGTTTTAACGAGCGCTCCGTCTGTACGTTAAACATTAGCGTTACGTTAAAGTGTTCCGCCGGCGAGCGTAGGCTACCTATTTTGCCAAGCGGACTTCTCTATAATGTCATGCAAGAAAAAGGCCCTGGCTATTTCCTGAAGCGGAAGCCACGATGAGGGAATCTCATGGATCACATCCATGGACAGGCGGTCAAGCATTTTCATACAGCGTACAACCGCATCTCTGTCATCACTACAGTCAGCCATTACACCGGATTCCAGCAAATAGACAAAGCCGCCATCAAGACGCTTAAGACATCAGCTTACTTGCTATCCGATTAAACCAAATAGGCAAATACCTACGTGGCGGCATAGTTGCACATTGGCGGTAAATCGTTTAAAATGTTCTGCTTTTGTTTCACTTCTAAATTTATTTTGCAGGCGCCATGACAGCTTGTTTCAAAAAGCTAACAGTGCTAGCCAAAGCTAGCCCCAGTGAACCATTGAAGCCAAGTCAAACTGCACATTTAACGTTAGCATAGATGGCTAACTAGCAAGTCATCTCTTGCTAAAATGGATGGTCGACCCGGATAACTGCACTAGCAAAAACGCAACCAGCTTGATTTTCCCGGATTGACAATAACATGAAAGACAGCATCTTTCTAGTTACCTGCTGAATCTCCTCTCGGTGGTTAAAGGGAAAGAATACCCGTATTCATCATGTAAAGCGAAGGATTTCATTCAAGTCGAATCAAAAGCTTGCGGGAAACTCAAACTCTCAGGCCAACCAGCGCGAAAAATACTAACTTCCGATTGGTCGGCTGCAGAGCGAGGATCCAACCGGTCCTTTCAAAAAAACAACCGTAGGAAGTAGCTGACCCCGGAGTCTCCCGTCTGTTTTTTTAATGACATTTCACATTTCCCCGTCCCTTTTTATCTTTACAGCATATATTCAGGATAAGTCTTTGTTTGCTTTATGAACAGTGGTGTAGTGTTCAACATTATACCTAGTGTTTGATACTTAAATACAAATTTCAAAGATTTCCCTCGAAAATGTGTCAAATATGGACAATAACAGTGACAGAGTGGCTGAAGTGCTCAAGCTAATATGAGATGACTATACAGGCAAAACCTAGAATAGCAGGTATGAGGTAGCTATGATGGCTGTGAAATAACTGCACATTGTCTCGCTGGACTCTAATCATAGGGGTGGCTTAAAATCGTCAAACGCTTCACGCTAATCGAGAAAAAGTTTATTCTAAATATCAAAATTAGTTTGGTTCCTAAAAAAGAGAAAGAATCAAAATCACAGACTTGCAAGAAAAGTTGTGTGATTCCTTTGTAAGAAGGGTTGTTACAGCCACATCACTGTGATTCTGCTTAATGGGAAACTCTCCGCTCACATTCAATTTTTGTCCAAATTCCTTATCAGTGCTTTATGATAACCAATACCAACACGGCAGAGCATAGGCCCGACGCTTACTTGCGCCTCATGCTGTAAATTCAAGCATAAAAAAAATGCAGTACCAGCAGCGCGTGCTAAGGGGCGCGAAACTTACAGTAATCTATTTAACAACAAGAACGGCCCTTCAAAATAAAACTATATATATATATATATATATATATATATATATATATATATATATATATATATATATATATATATATATATATATATATATGTGTGTGTGTGTGTGTGTGTGTGTGTGTGTGTGTGTGTGTGTGTGTGTGCGCGTGTGTGTGTGTGTATTATAGTGCTGATTACACATAACGAGAAATTCAGAATAACCATTTTGTTGGTTTGATGGTTTCTTTAGGTAATTCTCTGGGTTAAATCTAGTATGTAGATAGGAAAGATGTCACAGGTCGTCTCTGAGCTGAAGTCCTGGTCAGGATTAAGCTTTGTAACATTTTACGACAAGGCGAACACAGATCAAGTGAGAGAAAGGCATCATAACACTGGCATACAGGGCACTTTAATTACTTAAAACAGAAGACAAATTCTCCCCTTCTGTCACTCAGCAGCAGCTGCAAAACCGTTAATCAACATTTAACGATACTCCACAAATGGAGGAATTCTAAAATATTTTTACTCAAATATTTAGCAACTAAATATATAAAAAATATGTATATATGTATCAGTTAGATTCCGTTTGTCATACCAGTAAGCCACCTCTTCTTTTAATGTGCTACATGGCAATTGACTACTGTTTTTATCAAACACGCTATAGGTCCCATCGATCTATATAGAATAAGGCGCTGAGAAAAACATCATATTTGTCATTAACTTTTAAGTACGGGCTGCTCTGGAGGATTTAAATGTCATCATCAGTGAAATTCTGTCCTGTCTCTCTTTGTTCAGCTTTTCTTTTTAGATGTCCTCCATATACATATATAAAATGAACTGAGCAAGCGGTGTGATGCAGACTTTTGTTCTGTCTAAATCTAAAATTAACAAACTGGAATAAAAAACACTAAATTAAACTACCTCACGAAGGTCACTGGGTTATTTTGAACTGAACCAACTAGGGTAATCCCAAAATTTGGACAGCATGCAGGTCACCGGGTTACTGACTCTCTGGCTGTCACAGACAACAGTGTAATTAAGTGTCCACTGACTGCTGAACGAACAAGCTTGCTTGACTAAAAAATGAATTGATTCTTAGCCGTGGTAATCTTTGAAATGTGGGAGAGTCTCCTACTATTTCATGTATGCCAACATAGTTACTGATTGTCTTCTCACCACCCCTTCCACCCCACCCTTTCTTTACCAGTACTGGCATCTCGTTACTTTACTTAAATATTTATGCAACTAAATACATATAAATATGTCTATGTATTTATTTAATTTATTTACACATCACACTCATTTACATCCTAATATGCCCCTGTATATTCGTTTAATACTAGTTTGCCTTATTTCTGAATGATGTACAGTCATGGCCTGTACATTTTCCTGTCAAAAAAAGAGAATAAAAAAAACTTGTGAAAAAAGACAAATCTGTCATATCTGTGGTTCCTTATATATTTAGATTATATCTATACGCAAATTCATGCTACACGTCTTATAAAATTATATATATACTTATTCGCATTTGTGGTATCATAAAGCGGTCGGATACTACTTCGTCTCTCACTTCTACTCTGAAATGGAGGCTTTTATTTGATAAAGTCACCGGAAGCTGCTTTTTTTAATCGCTGCCGCACGGTTTGACGTCATTATGTTACCCTGGCCCGGCTAGCTGTCATATGCGTAACAGGGAAGGCATGACATGGAGCTAAATTTTCCCATCTGCAGTTATATATGCGGCCTGGCTTGTTAAATCGATCTAAGGAATTGTCAGTTATATGTACCAAGTTAGAGGCCTTTCCGTTTTGACTTCTCGAAAAAGCAGTAGCTCGCTAACCCGATAGCTACCTTCTAACTTAAGGTGAAGATAACCACTTGCATACTGAAAGCATGGCGTTAATCCTGTTTACAAGATCTCGGGCACCTTTAATGAAAACGTCTCGATCCCTAAAGAATGAATTCAGGAAAGGCAAAGGTAAGGTTTCTGTGTTGGTTTGTTACTGCCTAGCTTGCTGTTTACTCTGCCAGTGTTGACCAAATAACGCTAACAATTAGCTTGTTGATATTAGCATCTAGAAGGGTCCTTTACATAGGGTAGGTGGTCCTGGCCCCGGTTTCAGGAATAAACACCTGACTACTCATCACACTCCGGGCGCTCATTCATTCTTTTAAGCTACCGATTTGAAACGAGTCTGTAAGAATAAATTGTACCGAGAGTGTATCACAGCGATGGAAGTATCGGAGTGATACACTCTAAGCGAAGCGTAACCAAGGGTTTAGGTTATCTGAGGACAACCTGGCAATATAATTTTTTTAACTTGGTTATCTGAAGGCAACCTGGTTACACACACACACACACACACACACACACACACACACACACACACACACACGTTTGAGCAGATGCTCGTTGCTATGGTACCCTAGTTCGCTAGTGATTAGTCAGCACCTAGGAAGAACAAAAGAAGTAGGATCTGTGGATACATGAGACTATATTTCTGTTGTGTGTTATGATGATTTCACTTAGTTGATTCAAGTGTCTTGCTTTACTTTCACGATTGAGGCCAGTTTGTTTTAGCCTTGCTCAATATTTCACAACTTTGAAGCCGCAGAGTGATTTGGCAGATGAAAATAGCAAATAGTCAGTTTTATACAGCTGATTATGAGTAAAATCAGCATTGACTAGTTTTCTGTGGTTGATTAATTTGAGGTGGGTAATATGACGATTGCATTTTCTGTTTGGGATAGATTTTGCTATAATCGATTATGTCATTCTAGCTCTCCTTTTTTAATCTTTTTGAATATAAAATCCAAGGCATCGTGACTGTTTAGCTATAATGGATTTTTTTTACAGTATAGAGGACACTAATGCCCCAATACTGCAATATGCAAAATGCAATGTCCCCTTAAAGTTGCAAGAAAAAAAACTGTGACCCCTTCAGAATTACCAGGACTTTTGTCATGATCAATTATGAAATGTGGTCTGATGTTTCTCCAAGTGAAATGATACACAAACACAGTCTGGCAAACTAATAACACACACACAGTTTAGCTTTCCCGTGTATTTCCATGAATAAACACTCAAGAGGCAGACTGGTGGACACAAGTGAACTTTTGACCTTTTAGTAGTAGCAACAACCTTCCTGTAGTTGGTGTTTCAGTTCATCAGCGTTTCTGGGATTTCTTGATTCAACTGCGAAATGTTGGCATTTGTCAATGTTTTGTCTGGTATTTCCAGGGAGCGTGGTCTCTGGTTTGTTGTAGAATAATAATCAGGTCCTAAAGCATTTTTTAAAGAAAGTTTGCAAAGAGATGTCTGCAGAGAGCACAGTGGACCGTCTGCTGCTGCAGTTTTAATCTCACATCCTCAAATCGCAGATGTTTCTAGCATACTGGTTTACTTCCTTTTCCCAGCCTGTGCTCTGTGATTCTAAACGTATTCAACAAAGACATGAAAAGTGCACCAATTAGTGTACTGAGACTTAGTCACATAGATGCTTCTAAAATAAGATATTTCATCTCACAAGTTTATAAATTAAAGAAATTCAATGTAATGAAATCGCTCTTAGGACTAATATAATATTAAAGGAATCATAGCAGCTGATATGTCTGTGTGCTTGTGGCTTTAAAGTTAATAGGTGTACCACAGCAGGCATTAGAGATGTTACAGGTTTATGCTACAGAATCAATATCATGTCTGAAGTTAAGGTGATGTTTTTTCTCATTGCACTGAGCCTGGGGGTATAAATAGATGAGAGGGTCATAATGGGGATTTGCCTGTCTGCGGTGGACTGACTGAGACTGTGCTCTTGGCTTTAGGCCCAGATTATCAGATAAATTGCTTTCCATGAAGAAAGGTCAGTGCCTTTTATAACCTCACCTGAGACAACTGATATTCCTGTCTAATCATGTGTGAAAATGAGTACAGGAGTATTCATGTAGTATGGTTGAATCTACGTATTAATAAGTAGAGTTCTGAAAATCTTTCAAGTTTAAGATCTGTAATAATAGTGACCTGGAGCTGCAGATTGAGCTTTCTGTCGTGCTGTGATGGCTGAGCATTAGGGGTGGGGGAAAAAATCGATACTGTGTAGTATCGTGATATTTTGTTTGCTAATAATGTATCGATACAGGGACAGCAGAAATCGATATTTTGTTACAAAAAAAGTTTTTGTGGACTGGAACTCTCTGACTTCAGAGTGTGTTGATCCTTTTTCTGAGCAAGAATCCTGACATTCCTTCACTGTCCAAATGTGTTTAACTTGTTTTTTGGCAGCAATAAACATGACAGTTTACTTATTTTAATTTAAGACATGTTTTATTTTAATTAAGTTTAAAACTTTTTTTATTTAATGTAAAATTATATTTTGTTTTAATTTACTTTCAAATTCTTCAGTTGCTGAATGGGCTGCATAGTTTTCATAAATTGCATAGTTCAGAATAGCTATAATTGTACCAGATGGTTGCATTCAGTTAAGTTGGACTAGACTGTAATACAAACCGTTCAGTTTGTCAACAATAAAACTGACTGAAATGAGAGAAAGACTGAGTGCGAGGCTTTGATATTAGATAAAATGAATATTGATAAAGTTTACCTTTATGTACAGAATCTGAATATCGCAAAATATTTAAAAAAAAATTGCAATAATATCGTATCGTGGGATGTATGGTGATCCCCACCTCTACTGAGCATTGACCAGCCTGCAGTCCTTTGTGACCGTCATAGACAAACATAGTGAGGTACACGTACACTGTTATTGATTTACACATTTACACAATGCCAGTGTTCATTATCTCTGCACTAGCATTCACTGTGATTGAATATTTACATTTTTGTGGGTACTGTATAATCAGAGGGTCGAGCATTTCAACTCTATGTTTCAAACTTCGGTTTTGTTTGCACACAGTCTGCTGTCGCTCTAAAGAACGACAGCAGACTCCTGTTTTCTAAATGTGCATTAAGAATTAGTTTAAGATTTGTTGGAGCATGGATCTTGCAGTTCTTCACAGCAGTTGTTGGATTGGTTGTCTCAGCAACATGTGCATAAAGTCTAACCTACTTGGGGGGGCCGGTGTATTCAGTGTAAACAAAATTAGATGGATGGACTTAAACAGTGTTGACTAACCATGGCTGTGGCCTTTTGGTGGGGGGAACCGGTTGGGATTGGTGCAATTTGTTTCTCTCTTGCTGCGCTTGTGTTGCTTCTATAGGATCTCTGTAAAGTTCTTATATGTGTGAAAAGCTTTGTGGCCTCCCATTTGTCATCACTCCAATCAGAGTTTCTGGTCATGGTTTCCGGTATCGATATATTTGTTAATTCGCTAATTATCCTTTGGCTTTGAAGCTGAATGAGCCGGATCAATGTGGCCAGGATTAGTCTCTAAGCATCGTCCTTGAGGCGGTGATGTAAATCTTCTTATAGTTTCCCTGATTTTTCTTTTCGGACGATCCAGTTGGTAAACCAGTCAACCAATCAGTTGGCCTCACACCTTTTGATTGAACAAATCAATATTCAATATATTGTTATTCCCAGGTTATGGTTTCATGATTGGTTACTTTAGTGTAACATGTCCTAACATGTCCTAACTTCACCATATTCTATTCATTTTAACTAACAGCCCAGGCTTAATGAAGGTTTATTCCTACAGTTAATGCAGGAAAGCTTCTATCAGCAGTTTTCTTACTTCTGCTTTAATAAGGATTTTACAGTATGCAGCTATGCAACTGTCTGCGATCACATCACCACAAAAACAAAAATGAAAGGAAAAAGCAAATTATCTGAGAGTACACAATTTCATATCGTCATCATAAGTAAGAGAAACCTGGAATAGAAAGCTCTGTTTGTCTTTTTATTTCTTTCAACTAATTTTTGGAGAATGAATTTCATTGTATTTGCAGTGTTTGAATGCGAAACCAAAACCATAAAACCCCCAGGGGGATTCGAACACGGAAAAGACAGCAGTGCTGTGTAGCCTGGGGACATGCTGGAGAGTTGAGTTGTCCACTGTATTTCCAGGGTTTTCTCTCTGTACTACTGTAGATGACCGCTAAGCCACAAAGGTGAAACTGTTCCAGTAAACTCTCTGTCCTCCTGGCTGCAGGCCACAGCCTCATGTTCAGCTGGGCCATGCTGGGCTCACTCCAGCCGGCCATGTGAGAGCTAGAAAAGGGGCGTGACCGAGCCCTCGGCTCTGGTGTGATTGGTTAGAAGTGTCTCACCACTCCACCTTCTAGCTGCATGCATATCACTGTAGTGGTCTGTGAACCCTGCTGTGGGCCTCGCTGAGGGTGTGAATAATTAGCCACCCAAGAAAGATCAGTGGAAAGATATTTACAGAAGACTGAGCGACTTCAAGGCGGTTCTGTACAGACAAATACATAAGAGCAGAATATTTAAAAACAAAACATGTGGCCATAGCAAAAACTAACTTTTTATGTATATACTAAAGCGTCCCCCCAAAATAATAAAAGGGCAACCTCAAGGTGAATTGACTTTTATGGGTATTCCTGAACAGGCGATTGCAAAGGACACAAAGTTTGATGATTGATGTTATTGCATGACTAGTTTTAAGCACAGTGTGTTTTTGCTAGTATGATTATCAGTTTATTAAGAAAATCTGCATAAATGCGTTGGAGCTGCAGATAACTGCCGATGAGCAGGTGCTGATTTGCTTCTGGGACGTTCATAAAACCAATATACACTGTGTGTGTGTGTGTGTGTGTGTGTGTGTGTGTGTGTGTGTGTGTGTGTGTGTGTGTGTGTGTGTGTGTGTGTGTGTGTGTGTGTGTGTGTGTCCGTCCGAAGGCTTTTTTTCCCCCCAAGGACACACCTGCTTTAATCGTATTTTCTTCTTTCTTATAGGGAAATTACAAGAGGGTTCCTATTTCAGCTGCACAGCCTTCACACTTTCCAGTCAAAAGTAAGGCAATTAAACCAAATGATCCAAAATGTGTTGTATGATATGCAAATTAAGATCTATCAGCATGTTCAGGTGAAATTCTATTTTAATTTTGTTTTTTTGTGCCTCCCTGTAAATTACACTCTATTCCTTTTTTATAGGAAGTCATCCATTTCAAATGCTGCTTTATATTTTGTCCAAGACTTGATATAAACTTTGGGTCCTGAAACTCTTTGCTCTGTGTCCTCAGACCTGATGGGCTCCGACTCGGCAGCTTGGCTCAGGTCTCTTCGTTCGGTCCTTCCTTGCCCGTGTCAGATGAATTTGTGGGTCCCTGTCAGAGCTCAGACACACAGCGGCTCTACTGCGCTTTTGCGTCGGGCGCTTCCTCTTCAATGTACCCTGCGGTCGGAGTGGGGCCCCAATGGACGATAGTACGACCGCGAGATATCTCTGGTGTCAGGTGGATACATACCACGAGGAGGAGATGGGATGACTCCAAGGTGGAGAAGTCGCTGCGTTCGTTAAAGGATAAGAAGAAGCTGGAGGAAGGAGGGCCGGTGTACAGCCCGACACTGGACGCAGAGCCTGTCCGAAGGACGCTCCGACAGCGGGTTGTAGATGAAATCAAGCACTACTACCATGGCTTCAGGCTGCTTTGGATCG
The DNA here is from genome assembly GCF_963969265.1 of Rhamphochromis sp. 'chilingali'. Taxonomy (NCBI): domain Eukaryota; kingdom Metazoa; phylum Chordata; class Actinopteri; order Cichliformes; family Cichlidae; genus Rhamphochromis; species Rhamphochromis sp. 'chilingali'. The sequence goes on from NC_137949.1 coordinate 7,616,719, forward strand.
ATACCACCATTGCTGGGCGGATGTTCTGGAGGGTGCTGAACGGACATCCTCTGTCTCGCCGTGAGAGGAGACAGGTGAGTGTTGCACAGTGTGGCTGCAAGACATTGTCATTTCTGTAGAAGCTACATTGTGGAGAGATTGTTACTGCTTTGGGTGCTGCCAGGCTTTGTCTGCTGCAGGGTCTGGTGCCGGTTGGGGTTTACATTTTTAAATTAGACATTTTTTTTATGTATCTGTCCCGAATTACAGATCCTGATTTAGTTTAATGGTAAGAAAGGGCAGCAAACATTTAATCTTTAATAGTTTTTCAGGAATGAATGTTCTTTTAAAACCTTGCAAAAGATTTCAGTGTGATCATTGGAAATAGTTTGAAAGTGGGCTCACTGACCTTTTTTTTTTTTTTTTTTTTTTTTTTTCTTTTTCTTTTCTCAAACATTCACATAAAGCATGTAATTCTTTCGCGGTCATGCAGAAATGTAAAAACCTGCTGATTTCTGCTGGAATGAGCAGATTTAATGCCTGGAATGTATGCCATATGTCACAGATATGAGAAGACATTACCAAATCTATAAAAGTGAAGTGAAGATTACATTTGTACTACACAGTCATACCAGAATCCCAGTGCAGGCTATACTTTGATTCAGTTAGTGAACAAAAATGTAGGTGAAAGGAAGGGTTTTCCCTGGTGATTGCGCTCTCTGTCTCTGCACTGGTAACACACACACACCTCTGTGTGTGTGTGGGCTGCTGCAGTTTAGTTTCCAGCCCCTGAGGGTAAATATTTAAGCCTAAGATCTTTTTAATTTATACCAAACTCAGAGTAGCACAAAAGTGTGTTTATTAAATGAAAAATTGTTTGTAGAAGCTACAAGATCCAGCATTTCCACATTGAAATATGCCTTCTTTCTGTAGCCCAGAGCAAGAATTAATGCCAACCTCCAGTCAGCAAACAGTTTCCTTTTTTCACCTGGAACAAGCTTTAGCTTGTCTTTAACACAGTAATGTCAGTTTCAAGAATGTGAATTGAGCCCACTAACACAGCTAATGTAAGCTTATTTAGATAATGCTAAAAAGAGGCTCGTGTTTTAAAGGTTTCTCCTGCCTCATGATCAGGTGTATCAGTAGTAACAGAGCTACAGAGCTCAGGATCATTAACAGCAGAATATGAAGAAGCGTTCAAACGTTGCTCAGTAACAAGTAAATGAAAGTTTTTAGTGCTTCCAGTGAAAGGAAACGATTCTTTTTCTAGTCCGGCTCAGAGTTTCCACTGAGGATAACCGACGTGAGTTTAAGAGATCAGCGATGACTGAGCACCGATTCAAGCCTGACAGCTCAGACATCTTGTTCTATACCGTTTTATCCATAGCCTCTCAATCCTAATGGGATCAATTATGGAAACGGGCCGCACGCTGTGTTTACTCATCAGGCGCCGGGCAGATTGTGCCTTTTCATTAAAGCTCTTCAGGAAGAAGCTTTACCTCGCGTACCAGATTCATCCCATCTCTGCACTCAGCCTACATCTCTCATTTTGTTGTGACTTTCACAACAAATCCCTAACGCAGCTGTTGTTGATAAATTCTGTGCAACAGGACATGGTATTAAAAATATGATAAATTCGATTATTTACAGTTTTGTTTTAATACAGAATATATTCCAGTTATTAAAATGACTTCACGAGTATACTGCATGAGAAATGTAGGATTTGTGTGAAGTAATGCAAATATTTCTGATGAGACAAGCTGCTCGGAATCCACGGCAGCGCGATTCGCTGTCTGGACTGAGGCCCGGTTCGGTAATCTGCCAAAGGTTCTGGCACACACAGGTGTCATTTCAAGGAAGGTGGGCAGGTCAGCTCAGTTCACACTTATGTACTGTTACCTCCAATCCAGCAGCACAGGATGGTGCAGATTTAGGTGACATAATTGGCGAGTTGCAAATGCTTCTTAGTGACTAATTTAGACTTCTGCAGGGAATCTTTGTAGAGCAACGTAGCCTACGCAAGTGGCCGACGGCGACCCAGCTCTTTGTTGCGGTCAGGCAAACGTATTTTCTTCAGGTTTTTCCACTCTGTGTATTCCCTCACGTTCAGTTTGATAGCTTTGGCTATGTTCCCCCAGGAATTTGCTGACATCCATGAAATGTGGTGATTGTTATTCTCTCACTGATTAATTCAAAAACGGGAATCAAACGTAGGCCAATCACAAAAGTTGCGGCCTGTGTTATGAGATGTGTTGATACATTTCCAGGGAGGTGCACATCGGGTAACAGCAGAGGCTATGTGGCAGGGTATTAGAGGGGTTTGTGGTTACAACACACACACATAGATTTGATACAAAGGTATTAACTGTGTGATGTAATGAGATCTTGTCTGGGAATCCTTCCATGTTCTTATTTTAATATGTGGCCAAATTCACATTTCACTCACTGCTTTATGTCCAACTTAAAAGAAACCCTTAAACTGATACTTGGGAATCTGCCATTATACATTTATTTTAATTTTGTTGAAAATTTTGTTGAAATTTTGTTGAAAATTCCCATTTAAAAAAACGAAATGACCCATTTGCCTTGTTACACTTGATTGTAAATTCAGATGAAACTGTGATTCAGATTCATTGTTATTTGATTATTCGTGTTAAAGCGTGCTGGAGAAAGTTATGGACATGCAGAGATTTTACAGCCGTCGCTGCAGAGTCATTTTACGACATGTTTCTCAATATCCACTTACACAGAAGTTCAGTAGGGTGTGTCATTCTGTGAAATGATGTGATGTAACCTGTTTTACAAAACTCTTAAGTGAAGACCAATCTTTTTTTTTTTAAGTCGCTTCTTTAATATTCAAATTCAGAGATATGTATGCGTCATACACCATAACACTGAGCCCTACAGTATACACATTCATTAACTGACTTCATTGTGATTATGTTAAAGCAGCTGGGATATAAAGCCTCAGTGGAATGCTAATGGTCGCAGGTCAGTGCAGAGGATGACCGCAGCTTCCCCCCATTAAGCCCACACTATGACCCCATCTGCACCTTTTCAAATGGAGCAGGCTCCCTCAGAGTTCACGTCCCAAACCCGTCTACATGCCATTCATCTAACCTGGACTGGCTTTGCCTCCTTAATCTCCTCCTTTCATATTCCCTTACAATACCCAGGCCTCCCATTTAAGGCTCCCTCCATTTGAACGTATCTCACCCCCTCCTCCCTTCTTTGATGTGGAACTCTGGGAGATGATATACATGTCAATGGGCCTGCAGACAAAGGCCTTTTCACTCGGGCTGGCCTAAATCCTTCACCCTACTGGCCCACTGACATGCAGGTGGGAAGAGCGGAGAAAGGAGGACTCGTGTTTTTGGCCTTTTCCCCTCTGTGCTGTTTCTGTAGACGGTTCGCTGGAATTGTGTCCTGGATGGTCAGCGAGCCACGTTTGGACAGCCGTACAATGAAGTCAGCCAGTGTTGGCCAAGTGCTTCTGTGCTCTCGGGATTGTTCGGGTCTGCGCTGAACAAATGTGCTTCCTGTTGGATCAAATGGACAGTTTTAGAGCCTTGTGAGGCCAAATGTTCCCTTTGCTCTATGGCTCCATGCAAATACTGTGTGAGTGGACGGGGGATGTATAGAGGTGGGCTTGGAAGTGCTGACTTTTGAAACTTATTAGAGGGGCGATTGTAAGGAGAGAATAAAAGATGAAATCAACATTTTCACACAGTTTGTGCATTGCTGCTGCCCTCTGCTGGTGGCAGATATGAACTACAATGGTGGGAATGAATGGCACTTTTTTTTCCTGTACCCTCCATGTTTTAAAAAAAAAAAAAGAAAAGAAAGAAAAATCTTTAAAAAAATATGAGAACACTTTAAAAACACATCAAATCTCAATGGTAAAAAAATCATGCATGCATCATTGCTGCAACACAAAATGATACTATGGGCTCCCACGTGGATCCTAATGAGACAACGGCTCTTTTGAAAATCCAAACGGGAGTGCTAACATAGATGCTCATAGTCTCACTTAAAGATTCCATCAGTTTACACAGATCTGTCCCATTTGCTGATATTATTTCCTTTTTTAAATTTCCTTTCAGTTTCTCAGAACATGTGCTGATGTCTTCAGACTTCTTCCTTTCCTGGTGTTTATCATCGTTCCCTTCATGGAGTTCCTGCTTCCTGTAGCTCTGAAACTCTTCCCCAACATGCTGCCGTCCACCTTTGAGACACAGACAAAGAAGGTAAGTAGAAATGGGTGGTTGATTATTTATTTATTTATTTATTGTATTTATTTTTAGCTCCACGATGCTGGGTTTGCTAAATATTGTGATTGGAACTGTATGTCATATGTAGTTGTATTATTCAGGAATATTATACATGTACTTAAGTTGTTATTTAGATGGTTATCTAATCTAGACTATGACAGTAACAGTCTTAAATAGCCCTATATGACATTTTTATCACTTTGACCAATCTGTTGAGCTTGACCAGGTCTTGACTTGATATTTTAAGTCTTTATAAAGTAGTTTCTATATGTTGGCAATAGAAACCACTGGTAAGGATCACAGTGTCTAAGTTATGAGACAATTTTCCCCTAATAAATCATTAGTTGACAGTGAACACCTGGGTGGATGTGAGCTACCTCTACAAAGTTTTATCACAATCCATTCAAAACTTTTCAAGCTTGTTCACAGACGGTAAAACCCACACTTACAAAAACATGACCTCCTTGGTGGAGGTAACCTGCGTTCTGTCCTGTGTGATAAAGAAAACTTTTCTTTTAGAAGCTGGTTCCAGTCATCAAAATTGTATTTGACAAAAAAACGTTTGAAACAGTTTGTCTGCTGTGGATTCAACTATCCGTTCCAGCCTTGAACGCAAGCGGACTGTAGAGATTCAGACTGTGTTGGTCCTCATATGTCTCACCATCAGTGCTAACATCATTTGAGTGGGATTTACTGTAGTGCTTTTAAGCAAACTGAATTTGTAACCTCTTGCTTTTTAGGAGGAGAGGTTGAAAAAGGAGCTGAGGGTCAAACTGGAGATGGCCAAGTTCTTGCAGGACACCATTGAGGAGATCGCTCTGAGGAATAAGGCAGCAAAAGGCGACGTGACGGAGGAATTCTCCACCTTCTTCCAAAAGGTCTGCTTTCTAACACCGAGCAGTGTGAAATGAGGAGAATAAAAAGCTCATTGCTGCTCTCTGGTGGTGAAAATATTAATTTATTTTTATTTAAAACAGAGTTGTGACCAGTTGATTACCATTAAGAGCGTTTATAGTGGAAATTTAAGTATTTCTTCCGTATTTTCTTGTTACTACATGCTTTCACTGACTATATTCATTTCATGGATTATTCTTTGCACGGGAGAACAGCAGTACATCTTTTGCATGTAAACCTGGTCTCATTTAAACTTTTTACAAGCCCTGATCTTCTCATTACTATAGATCCGGGACTCTGGGGAGCGTCCCAGTAATGAGCAGATCATAAAGTTCTCCAAACTGTTTGAGGACGAGCTGACGCTGGACAACCTGACTCGACCTCAGCTCGTGGCGCTCTGTCGTCTCCTGGAGCTCCAGTCAATTGGGACCAACAACTTCCTCCGCTTCCAGCTCATTATGAAGCTGAGGGCCATCCGCGCAGACGACAAGGTACGAATCTCTGTGGTTAAAAGGAAAAATAAACCTGTTGTTTTATGTCTGAGCACACGGCAGCACCCGGGTGAATGCAGCGACACTGGCCGCTGACTCTGTGTGACCTCTTCTCTGTGTTTATCAGCTGATAGCAGAGGAGGGGGTGGAAAGCCTGAATGTGAACGAAGTGCAGGCAGCGTGTCGTGTCAGAGGGATGAGATCTCTGGGAGTCACAGAAGAACGACTAAGAGAACAACTCGGCCAGGTAACGACAACAGCAGACAGATGGGGGCATTTTTCATTATTCACTGTAAAAATAAAGTAGAGGTTTGACCGTCTGGAGACTTCAGGAATGGCATCAGGGGTGAAACTCTTAAGATGTATGTTTGAGTGCATATTTGTAATAACCTCTGTAATGTTGTGTTTGACTCTGGTAGTGGTTGGAGCTGCATCTCAACCAGCAGATCCCCACCTCTCTGCTGCTTTTGTCTCGAGCCATGTACCTCCCAGATACCCTGTCTCCTGCAGACCAGCTGAAAACCACGCTGCAAACACTTCCTGAAATGGTGGTATGTAAACAGTACAGAGCTGGGATATAAAGTTGCAGGCAGTACTTTAAGCTCAACACGCAGCCTCGGTCAATACTGGAATACAGGCGAATATCCTGCCCTCTGCTTGCTTTTCCAGACCAAAGAGGCCCAGTTAATGGCGGCGGAGTTGGAGCTCTCCAAAGTGGATAACAAGACCAAACTGGAGACCATGCTTCAGGAGGAGGCAGCCATACGGCAGGACAACAAGGACCGAGAGATGGAGAGGCTGGCTGATGCTGCAGAGAAGGCTGCCAGGGTACTGACTCTGTATGATGTCTGTTCAGTGTTTAGGCCAGGTGCTATTTAAGTCTTTGATACCAGTGCCAACAAACTGACAGACTTTATGAGCCAGTTTAAGATAAAGTTATTATTACCAAAAGACCTTAAAAGAGTCTGACCAAGCCTTAGAGGCCATGCTTTTGCTACACAGTCGTGAGTTTTCAGGTAGAATGATGTGCTCTTTGTTTTTCATTGAAGCTTCAGCTTAGAGAAATCAAAAGGTTTCTGTAATATTCCACATGATTGGATTAACTCTAAATCTGCAACTTTCTCACAAGAAAAACTAACTGCCTAACCCTAACTACTGCAACAAGGACACATCTCCCTTAAAGCTGAAGGCTTCCTGCAGTCGTTTGCAGTGTTGTTTCTGTAGGTGTTGCTATAGGGTTTGAACCATGCTCTGTTTTCTGCAGGAGGGTGAACCAGAGCTTCAAGCAGAGAGGATGAAGCGCAGTGCGGCCGAGCCAGCTTCATCTAAAGCCGAAAAGGCAGCCGATTCAGAGACACTGAAGGACACCGCACCCATTATAGAGGGACTCAAGGTAAAGTTAGTAATAGATGATAACATTTATTTTATTTATTCTGTTACATGTTTAATATTTTTATGCATTTATATAATATTTGACTTAAAGTCAGAATTCTAATAAAGCTTTTCAGTTTAACCCTCTAAACCTGCCTCATGTGCTGCACACATCCAGTTTTCTACTACACGTAATATCATGTTGTATAGTTTCCTTTACCTGGAGCTTTAATTTCAGACAACAGAAGAGATTTGCATTGATTGTATCATATCCTGATGTTGTTGTTTTTTTTTTCACTCACTTGTTGCTGCCTTTTCATTCTGTACCATGCAGTTTGAGCAGTGGCAGAGGTTTCTGCGTTTCCAGGTTGGCTTTATTAACACCTCCTCCCAAATGATCCCTGATACTTGTTCTATCCCTGAACCTATGGTGTCTGGTCTTCCTCTGAGCAGATCCAGATGTGGGTTAAACAGCACTAGCATGTTTTTTCCCCAAGACTGAGAACATAATCAGAGTTAGAGGAAGTACTGTCCATATTCACGACAACATTGATGCTGACATAAACCAGTAACTGCTTAGTGCTTGCAGATGAGAGCAACAACAGTGTAGCGAGGGCAGGTTCAGCTTTGGGATGAAAATCGTACAGATTCCAGTTTCAGACCTGTTATAAAGACTCGGAGGAAGTTGTATTTTCTGAATGTGAAATTTATTTTTTCTTTTCTTTTAAAAAAAAAATTAAAACAGCAAATACAAACGTCCATATATTTAGGCCAAATTGCGCTAATAACCTGTGGTGAGTATTTGTCTGCACTTTCTAACTTATAAAAATTCCCACTCATTACTTTTATTTTTGAAATTTCTTAAAGAGATGCTGTTTGGCCCACGTCTACACGGACCTCCCCTCGTCAGTCCTTCAAGCCGTGTAACATTTCCATCCTTAACTAAAAACCTTTGTAGTGCCACAGTTGTTTTTTTATGTGGAGTATCCCACTATGCCTGCCAGTTTCCCTCTTTTACCACTTATATTTAGTTGTTTTAGGGTTTGTTTTGTATCAAATCCACATGTTATACGTGCTAAGTGAAGACAGTGTTTGACCTGGTTCATGTAGTGGTATACACCCATCTTGCTCCCATCTACCACGTGGCTGTGGTAATAATTCACAATCTAAAAAAGTAACTTTTTTGTGAACTTCAGATTAGGTTGTCTTGATTTAAAAGAACATATGTTTATATTTTCTTCTTTTCTTTTTTTTTTAATAACTTCCAGGCAGAGGAGATCACCAAGGAAGAGATTGACCTGCTGAGTGATGCCTGCTCAAAGCTGAAGGAGCAGAAGAAACTGCTGACTCTGGAGAAAGAGGAGCTGGAAGAGCTGAAGGATGATGTCCAGGAGTACAATGAGGTGCCTTATTTTGGCTTCAATGGACAAATTTAATGATTTATTGCCAATCAGGCCTAATTTTTTTTAAGCAGTTTTACCTCAAAATGGAGTATTAATTTGTAATGCTCGAACTTCTTTGGCTTGTTTTATGTGGTTGTTTCGGCGTTTTTTTTGTGTGTGCAAAATTTGCATCTGTGCCCTGTTTTCCAGGATCTGGAGGAGATAAAAAAGGAGCTCTCCAAGACTGGTCAGGAGAAGGCCATAGAGGAGTCAAAGGCCAGCCAGCGGCTTTCTAAGAGGGTGAACCGTATGATCGGTCGCATTGACAAGATCATCCTGGAGCTGGAGAAGGACAAGGTCATCCTGGATGGACAGATGGACAGTGGATCCACCCCACCTGTTGGGTAAGAAAACAGCAGCCATAACAGCTTCAGTGAGAGAAGCTGCCGTATAGCATTAGACAGAATTGGATCTGTCACGTGTAACTGCTTTCACTGGGGGACTCTTTGATTTCAGGGAACTTGGCGTCATGATAGTTTTGCCCTGCAGATGAATAATTCAACATCTAAGAAATTTATTTACCTGCTTTGTTACTAAGCACCCATTTTAAATTCCGGCTTAATGCCGAAGTTCAAAATAACAATTTTACTAATGACTAATACTTATGTTTTTTCAGTTTATTTATTTTGTTTCTATAATTGTTTTTCATTTTGGTGTCTTATTGTGCAGAACGCTCCCTCAGTCTTGTCCTCAGACGCCTCTACATGCTTTTACATGGTGGGCCACATACAGCCCACTTTGATCTTGATCCACGGTGTCTATTTTTTATTTTTTGTTACAGTAAACTCACTGTAAAAATCCAAAATTTCTATAGTACATAGTGAAAATGGTAACTTTGTGTCATTTCATGTTCATCTATCTCTGATTTACTGTAGTGTAGTATGAATGGCAGGGGGCGTGGTCTATATTAGTAGAAAATGCCGCAAAACTTGTGAAAATACAGTTAAACGTCCAAAATTTACCCCTCCCTTCACATTTTCCAGAGACATCTATTGGGCCAGATTGGCGTCTTTGGTGGGCCGATTACATTTGACACCCTTGCTCTACATCATTAGTTCAGCCAGTATAGACTGGCAGCTGTGACACTTGCGTCAAATAACAACCATCCTGTTCCCTTTGACACATTTTGTCTTTCATTCAAATTCTTCTTGCTAACCTGAGTGCTAGCTTAATGCGCTACCTGAGTAAGCTAACACCTTGGTCACTGGCTCACATCTTCCTAACAGACTAGACTTTGCCATAGAGTTAGGCTTTGGAGCGTGTTAGCTGCCACCTCGTACCTAGCACAATAGCTAGCTGGCCAAGCTAATTGCATTATTGCCACATGGCTCAGTAGCATAAGCGCTAACCACTACACTAGCCAGATCACTCTAGCTCTCACCACAGCTGCCTGACCCAGTTTATCTATTTTAGGTTGCTCAGGTAGGCTGAATGAATGAGAAATGATTTAATTTGTTTTTAAAAAAGAGGGCTGCCCCTGCTGGAGTGTTGATAGAAGCTTCTAAGGACAATGCTGACCGAGCGTTCCCCACAGTGAGACGCCTCAATCGTATTAACAGCCAACCGGGCTTATGAAATGAATAACTTTAAGTTATTTATTCCCACTTGTGGTTTGGTTAAACAGATAAATCATAGTAAAATGTTATTTTACCATTCTATAGAAAGACTATAAGTCTTTCAGCTCTTCATCACTCTTTGAATATTTTATATTCAGAGCAAACAAAAGCTCTTGATACAACACAAAGATTGGCTACTGACATCTGTATCTATCCTTTTATATGCAAAATATCAGTTAGCGAGGCTAAAGTGATCAATGTGCTCCAACTGCTGTTGAACTAGACCGCTCTGATGGTTTTGCAGCTGCGTGTGTGTGCTAGTCTGTAAAAGCCATGAAGCTTTTGAAAGTGAAGGATCCACAAGCAACCTTTTAATGAAGAGAGCCGTTCGCGTTGGCTTGTGACTGCATAGACAGACTCACTGTTAGCATATATCTGATGGGATAGAGTACATCTTTCCTGTTTGTAAAAGTTAAACAAGTTGATTTTAGTAGAGTCTGCATCAGTTAAATCAAGCTAAACAAATTAAGCTGCACAGTCTGGCCTTTAGTACTTTGATCTTCTTCAGATTACATTTCCTTGATTTTTAAAGCAACACTTGTAACATGTTTATACTTTATATCAGCAGGTAAACACAATGACAACAGGATGAAAACATCAAAATGTTGCTTATGGATCATTGACCCAAATGCTTCATGACATGTATCAGTGTATCTAACATAGCTTGTCTTTGTAATTGATAACTTTATCATCTTCATTGTCATCATCACCATCTTCATCATCATCATCATTAGTGTTACTGTAAAATGGTGGTGGAGATAACAAAGGGAACAAAAGGTTTCCCCCCCTCAAAAGTGAATAATACCTTTTTAATGTCGTTTTCAGTCGTTTTGACTAAATTGAGTCCCTAATTCATTTGAAATTTTACAGATTATTCTTTGCTAAATATAGCGGTGCCAAGAGGTAAGCAAAACTGGGGTAAACCGCCATTTGCTTGCTTGTAACATGCTAGCATGGTTTTTCAGATGCTGAAACGGTGCAATAAAGGATCAAACACTGCTCTCATCTTATTCTCAGCTTCCATTTCTGCTCGCTACATGTGGTTGCTGTGCTTCAGACGTGCTAAATGTTGTTTTTTTTTGTTTTCTTTTTTAACCTATTTAATGAATTAAATCACATTTAATTAAAATAAAATGATTGGAAATGTTTGATGTTTGTTCAGACTGTACGAAAGTCTCCGAAATCTTAAAAAAAAGGATGTATTGGACATTATTTGGCATGTAAGCTTCTGTTTCTATCATAGGGCAGCTTAAAGAAATTAGTTTAAAACAAATATGCTGCATTCAGCATGAATAAATGCGTTTAACTAAATCAAATTCAATTAATCCTGCCGTTATGACAAATTGCACCAAATTTTTTTGATTGGTGTGTTTTTTTTTGCTGATTTTTTTGGGAACCTTGAATGCAGCATGTTGACCCTAGACTTCTCCACCACATTTTACGTCCCGTCAAACCTGGTAACCGTTTCCTGTATACAGTCTGTTCTATACCTTTAGGGAGAACCTGGTCAGCATCGACGAGCTCATCAACATCATGCGACAGATCCAGAACATTCCCGAGCACAAGCTGCAGAGCATCGCCGAGGCTCTCGACGACAACAAGGACGGGAAGATTGACATCGACGACGTCATCAAAGTGAGTTGATCTGCTATGAGGAACATTGTTAGGGATGGGAAATGATAAGAATTTAGCAATTTCGATTTCATTATCAATATCATATCAATAATATTACATACATGCAAAATGCTGAGTGCTCAAATGTTTGTGCATGTTGGAGGTATGTCCCGTCTTTGTTGTGATCAGTGTTCATTACTCAAAAAGTAATTATTGCACAGAACACTTTTCTTTAAAGTAATGCAGTACGATACTGAACCACACCCAGGTTAAAGACACTCGTTACATTCATGTCATGTTACTCTGTAAAATGATCTGAAACTGTCTCATAATTACTATTTAACAATATAAGCCTGCAGGCTAGAGTTCCAGATCCTAATATAAACACAAAGCCAACAACACAAATACAAGATTAAAACCAACACAAAGAGACTTTAAAGCGATCGTCACGGTGATTCTACTGTAGACACATGAACAGGTAGAAACGGAGACTGCAGCCTGAATGCTCATCACTTTGTTACCTGTTGAAGTTCAGCAGCGGCTGATTTCACTTATTCATATAGCACATTTAAAAACAGAAAGTTTGCCCAAAGTGCTGTACAGAAACAAAGGGGTAAGAAAACAAGATAAAAAAAACACTGACACTCACATAAACGCATAATAAACATATCAACTCACACCAGTCTAAACGCTATAGAAAAAAGGTGAGTTTTCAAAATTTAAAAACAGGAAGCAAAGATGCCGGTCTAATATTTAAAGGCAGCGTATTCTAAAGTTTTGGAGCCATAATTGAAAAGGCTCGTTCTCCTCCATGTTTTAGCCTAGATTTTGGGACAACCAACAGCAGCTGGTCGGCTGACCTAAGGGTCCGGGAATATAAGGCTGAAGTAACTGGGAAAGGTATGGGGGGAGCAAGACCATTTATAAACCAGCGTTAGGAATTAATTCTGTCATGAACAGGAAGCCAGTGGAGAGAGGACAGTTCATGCCAGTTAAGAGGCGGGCAGCAGCATTTTGAACTGAAGACGTGCAAGAGATCCTTGGCTGACTCCAATATACAGTGCTTACAGTAGTCGAGCCGAGTTGAAATAAAAGCATGTGTTGGTAAAGTTGGTCCAACACTTTCTAATCATACAGGAGCAGTTTGTTGACAAACTGCATTTTTCAGCATTATCTAACACAGTGTAAGAACAACTGTACAGTACTCTGTTTTGGTAACTATTGTCCAGGATGTAAATATGTAAAAATTTTGTGTGTTTCTGTTCTGTGTCCTGTTTTTTGTTTTGTTTTTTTTCCTGCTGTTACAACCAAATTTCCCCATGTGGGACAATTAAAGGATTCTATTCTATTCCAAGCTAAATTGCTAAGAGATTATTGAATTAGCATTTTGGATCCATGGCCAGGTACAGTGGGGCAAAAAAGTATTTAGTCAGCCACCGATTGTGCAAGTTCCCCCACCTAAAATGATGACAGAGGTCAGTAATTTGCACCAGAGGTACACTTCAACTGTGAGAGACAGAATGTGGAAAAAAAAAATCCATGAATCCACATGGTAGGATTTGTAAAGAATTTATTCGTAAATCAGGGTGGAAAATAAGTATTTGGTCAATAACAAAAATACAACTCAATACTTTGTAACATAACCTTTGTTGGCAATAACAGAGGTCAAACGTTTACTATAGGTCTTTACCAGGTTTGCACACACAGTAGCTGGTATTTTGGCCCATTCCTCCATGCAGATCTTCTCGAGAGCAGTGATGTTTTGGGGCTGTCGCCGAGCAACACGGACTTTCAACTCCCGCCACAGATTTTCTATGGGGTTGAGGTCTGGAGACTGGCTAGGCCACTCCAGGACTTTTAAATGCTTCTTACGGAGCCACTCCTTTGTTGCCCGGGCGGTGTGTTTTGGATCATTGTCATGTTGGAAGACCCAGCCTCGTTTCATCTTCAACGTTCTCACTGATGGAAGGAGGTTTTGGCTCAAAATCTCACGATACATGGCCCCATTCATTCTGTCCTTAACACGGATCAGTCGTCCTGTCCCCTTGGCAGAAAAACAGCCCCATAGCATGATGTTTCCACCCCCATGCTTCACAGTAGGTATGGTGTTCTTGGGATGCAACTCAGTATTCTTCTTCCTCCAAACACGACGAGTTGAGTTTATACCACAAAGTTCTACTTTGGTTTCATCTGACCACATGACATTCTCCCAATCCTCTGCTGTATCATCCATGTGCTCTCTGGCAAACTTCAGACGGGCCTGGACATGCACTGGCTTCAGCAGCGGAACACGTCTGGCACTGCGGGATGTGATTCCCTGCCGTTGTAGTGTGTTACTGATGGTGACCTTTGTTACTTTGGTCCCAGCTCTCTGCAGGTCATTCACCAGGTCCCCCCATGTGGTTCTGGGATCTTTGCTCAACGTTCTCATGATCATTTTGACCCCACGGGATGAGATCTTGCGTGGAGCCCCAGATTGTGAGAGATCATCAGTGGTCCTGTATGTCTTCCATTTTCTGATGATTGCTCCCACAGTTGATTTTTTCACACCAAGCTGCTTGCCTATTGTAGATTCACTCTTCTCAGTCTGGTGCAGGTCTACAATACTTTTCCTGGTGTCCTTCGAAAGCTCTTTGGTCTTGGCCATGGCGGAGTTTGGAGTCTGACTGTTTGAGGCTGTGGACAGGTGTCTTTTATACAGATGATGAGTTCAAACAGGTGCCATTCATACAGGTAACGAGTGGGGGACAGAAAAGCATCTTACAGAAGACATTACAGGTCTGTGAGGGCCAGAGATTTTCCATGTTTGAGGTGACCAAATACTTATTTTCCACCCTAATTTACGAATAAATTCTTTAAAAATCCTACCATGTGAATTCATGGATTTTTTTTTTCACATTCTGTCTCTCAAAGTTGAAGTGTACCTCTGGTGCAAATTACTGACCTCTGTCATCATTTTAAGTTGGGGAACTTGCACAATCGGTGGCTGACTAAATACTTTTTTGCCCCACTGTAACTCCCTGATCAGTCCTTAAGCGCAGGTGTGATCGACTTTGATCACTGGCAGGAGGAAAATGGGTCATCATCGATCCGAATTTGGCCTTGGAGCTGCTATCCAGCATGCCACAAGGAACTGCAGTTTTTATAAAAAATAAACAAACAAACAAAAAAGATTAATCTGATTCATAAATTATACCAACCTCTAGTGGCCATTTGAAGAACTGCACTCTTTGGTATCTACTGTTGGCTTGATTTTTCAGCGCCTGCAGTTTCTGTTTGGAGGGATTTTATTTTTTTTTTAACATCACTGTGGTCATGTTGCCAACTTGACTGCCAAATACATGTGTTTTATACACCGTTTTTACTTTTGCTTTTAAAAAACATACCACAGTCTTAATGTGTTTCTAGAGGTTTGATATGCTTTAAAATGAACAAACTCAAAGAGTCTCGCTTGTTAAAAACATTTCAAATGTATGGCATGTTTATGTTTAACCTAAAATATCTCCAGCCCATTTCATCATACAAGCCTTTAAAAGATGTAATGGAAACTAATGGGAGGCTATAAACCAGGACAGAATGGAGGCGTCCAAAATAGTGTCAACACACAAAAACATAGTATCCTGTAATTTCTACATCCAAAATACTTCGCTTTGTTTGAGTCTCACCAAAACATTCTGGTCTTTCCCATAAGTACAATAGCGCTTTATAAGCATCATCAAAAGTTGAGGGTATTGTTATGTGCATGTATATCCTCCACGTGTCTTCAATTGTCTTCTATTCTGTGGTTTTAAACAAAAAATGTTTGTTTTTTTTCAGGTAGTGGAACTGATCGACAAGGAGGACATCGACATCTCCACCTCACAGGTGGCCGACATCATGGTGATGCTTCAGAAAGAGGAGAAGCTGATGGGGAAGGAAAAGGCCAAAGAGAAGGCAGAGAAGGAACAGGCAGCCACACTCAAAAGTTAACTCATTTTGCTTCAGAGACACGAGTGTTTGTAAAAAATGAGCACTCTCCATTGTGACTGGTATCTGGTCATAGAGGACTCTGGACACCAGGTTGATCTGGAGAGGTCGAGAACCGCAAGGTAACAGCTGCCTTCTTCTGAAAATGTCATTCTGCTACAAATTGAGCTCCTAAAAATAAAAAATAAGAAATCTTCAGAGAAGGCTTGTTGCCTTTTAAAATGTACAAATTCAACAAGAAACTAAATTTCTGTCATGTTAAAAAATTAAGTAAGATGTGTGGTAGTTTTACTTCAGTATTTATCAGTGCAGGGAGCACAGTGACATGGAATTGAAAGCTAATCGGAAAAATGGTTTGGGAAATGTGTTATCAGACGTGTTATTTAAAGTTGTAGGTGAACCGTCTTGCCTTTCAGTTCGTTCATGTCATCATCTCGGAGAAATGAGCGATCATTTCCGAACTTTGCACAGTCAACATTGTCATTTCTGTCATTCCGCTCACTTTATTTCCTCTTATATTTTATTTATCCACCTCATACCTGTTTGTAAAGTTTTTTTAAGTTGTACTTGGGCAGGTAGCTTATCGCTGGCTATAACGGTGGCTGCAACCAAAGATGTTATTGGTATTGGAAACAACACAAAAATACTCAAAACATGTTGAAATTACAGGTTAAAAACAATCCATTTTAAAAAGGGGCTTCTAGCGATTATATGCTAAAAACTATTTAGGTTTTTCTTAGATAGGACATCAAACTTTTTCCATGAAAACCAAAACTATAGTACTGCAATTTCTTTACATTTTGCACTCACAAATGGGGAAAAAGTACATTTAGTGCAGCTCTTCATAGATCTTCACTTGTAGCTCTTTATTTAATGCCAAAGTTGCACTGAGATGCATTAATAGCACATTCGAGGTACTCCTAAAGTCATCAGACAAAACAGCAAAGATGGATTTAAACTGTGTAGGATCAGTGTAGGGACAGAAGCCACCAATTAAATGCGTCTGATGCTGCTGTGACAAGTCAGTTGGGCTGTCCCCGAATGGTCCTTCGTTGGGTTCGTGTTCGCCCTTCAGTTTGGATATTGAGATGCTGTTGTTGTTGTAGCGTTTTAGCAGCTATGATGTTTTGCTTGTTCGCTCTTTCAGAGCAGCCTTCGTTATCCGTCACTAAGGCTTTAAATGTTCCTTGTTGATTTCTACCGAAGCACGCAAACCCAACAAACGATACTGGGGACGGCAAAGTTTAGGAAAGTAAGAGATTCATTTTGCAGTAATTAGTCTGGAAATCGTCCGCTCAGGCAATAGATGAGTTCATGAGTTGTGTCGTAGTTGTCATCGTTTAAATGCAAAGTGGCCTTCTTATCACACAAATTTTATGGTTCTTATAACACTGCATATTTATTTCTGAGGATTTTTAAGAATTTAACGGAGTTGTGACATTTTCGATTTGCATAATAATTTAATTCTGAACAAATTTGGATGAATTTTAAATTTTAGTCCTGTCTTTTTTTTCCTTTTTTGTTCTTTGCACTGTAGCCATGAATGTACGTAGTATGTAAACAAGATTCCTCAGGGCTGTGTGATGATTTTAGATGATTAAATATGTCCTGCTACCTATCCACATATCCCATTCTGTGTTCACACTGCATCAGCTTTTCAATGAAATTTGAAACGATGCTAACTGCACATTTCGATCAGGGGTGCAGTTAATTATTATTTTGCTTATTGGTGCTTCCTAAAAACTTAAAATAGAGTGAGGAAAATGCCCCCTAGAAGACTCCAACCTCATGTTTCCAGTTCGCTAATCCCTCTAATAAATGAATGGAAAACAAATATGTATAATAATGACATTTGATTCCCTAACCATTAATGGTGCTGACAGTATTTGATAAATATTTTTTTTCTGTCTAATTATCATTATTATGCAGCATTTTGAAGACACGTTGACATTTCTGACATCTAAATGATGTGAAATGTAATCTTAATGAACTGATTCATGGGGGAAAAGGGATCAAATAGAAGAATTTCAGACAGATGTATCTAATAACCTCAGATAAAAACTCTTGGTAGTGATGAAATCCAAAAATCTGATTGCTT
Organism: Rhamphochromis sp. 'chilingali'; assembly: GCF_963969265.1. NCBI lineage: Eukaryota > Metazoa > Chordata > Actinopteri > Cichliformes > Cichlidae > Rhamphochromis > Rhamphochromis sp. 'chilingali'. The sequence goes on from NC_137949.1 coordinate 7,634,461, forward strand.
CTTTGACCGCTGGTGAATTTCTCACATAACTGGCTTCCTGTCCAGCCACACGCGGGTGCCGCGTGAACCCACCGTAACGCCTCCAGCCGCCTCTGTCTGATGAGCTGACCTAGTTTACGGTCTTTGCCGCCGCTCTGGTGTTCCTCCTGCATAATCAGAGAAGAACTCGGGTGTAAACGAGGGTGACGGAGTGGTACTTAAGATAATGCTGAGTGGACAACGCTTCATTTAATCAATTCCCAGAATCCGCCGTCCTACACGTGGAAGTTTAAGAGCTTGTTCATCTTCCATCGGGCATCGTCCCAGCTCGCATCCAGTGCTGCCTGGCGGAGCAAAGGCTCTGCTTCGCCTGGGACCAGTCAGACTGATGGGTGCGGGGTAAACACTCGTCCCATACATGGGCCAAAGCCAGCTCCACTAGAGGGTTGTGTTTAGGTTAGAGACGCTCCGGCGGGACATGGCACGCCGTGCGCTGCATAAATCCGCAGCCAGTGTAAACACTTTAAAAGAACGTTGTGACAACGTCTCGTTTACACTCGGCAGGAGAGCGTGGTGTTTGTGTCACCCCTCCCGCCTGACAAGGGTGAACTCTGAGGAGCACTTTGTATATCAGCACGACTGGCCCTGTTTGGGACAGAGGGTCAAAGGTCAGAGAAGGGGAAAGAGACTAATACCAGAGTGTAAGACTGATGGAGATCAATACACAGGGTTCCTGTGCAGGTCCAGAAAGGGTTGAAATCGACAGGGACCTTTAATGCGTTGCAGTCATTGCTGAAATGCAGATTGATGTCAGTAATGTGCAGTTGCACAGAGCGCTCCTGAGAGCTTATTTTTTACCTTTAACATGATTTTTGCCATGTTTTACTAAATGCACGGAGCTTCAGTTTAGCCAAAGACACCTGACTAGTCAACAAGCAGATAATCAGCCACTTTTCCCTTTCTTTTGATGTGCAAACAGCTAAAAACAAACTGGTTCCACCTTCACCAGTGGGAAGATTTGATCATATTCTTTATACTCAATTGGAGCAAACTGGATATCTACCAGTCTAGCCAACTCTAAAATTCCAAGATGATGGAAAAGGGTGAAAAAATACATCTCAAAACCTACATATTACCACAAAATGATTGCAATATATGAAAACTGGTCAAAACTTCAAATAAATTCAAGAAAACTCAAACTTCCCTCAAACTAACACTTCCCCAAATGATTGTATGTCCTTGTCTGTGGCTGCTGTGCTGTTTAAACTGCAGTCTTTGAGAAAGAAGGAGGTGTAGAGATACAGTTGGCAGCGAAAGCAGTTTGACTCGAGGCTTGTGTCAGCAAATTTTCATTGCCAACCAGGCCGAGGCTCATTTCTTACCTTTTATTCCTTCATTTAGTTCCCTCATGATATTTTAGAAGAAAGTGACTCAGGAGAAATAAAAAGGTGAGCCGATTTTTAGCACACTGTCACTAACGTTGACTGTTCTCTGCACAGTATTGCCACAGTGTAAATGCACTATTCGTTTTTTTTAAGCAGTTGGTATGTGTTGACTGGCCGTCTCTGTGTGAATGTCTACAATACAAACCGTCCTCTCAGACTCCTGCTCAGTTGTGGGTGTTGGGTTTAGAAGAACAAACGCTTAAAGGACAATTTTTTTCTTTTCTCCCATTTTGAGGTGGAACAAGTGGCTTCAGCTTGTTAGCAGTATGCTGTAAATCTTTAATTTAAAGTCATCCGAGCTGATGAACTGGGAAGCCGACCTTAAACCTTAATGACTGAACGCTTGCTCTTTAGCCTAAGCTGATTCCACCAGTTTAGTTTTTCTTGTCAATTTCTGACAAAAATCTACATATTTTGTGCTATCAGGTAGAGTAGCTAAAAAGCATTGTGGACTTGGCTTCTTTTGATGATATAATCGTATTACTCTTCCTGTTTGGGGTTTGATGAGCTTGTAGTAACACCTCCCCCCACTTCTTTTTTTGCACCAGTCTTTTTTTTAATTATTAGCGATATGCTGCTTTTTGTAAATTATAATCGAGTTTTCTCTTGTGCTGGATGTAAGAGTACAGTCTGTGTAAAGAGGGAAAGGGCAGCTGAAATGGGTAAAGCAGTGGGGATGTGCTCTGTCTGTATTTTCGGTTAAAAAGTAGAAAACGTGTTTCACTATATTTTAAATCATAGTGCAGCCAGACCCATTAACCCGGTAAAGACTGAACCTTGAAGTAGTTGCCAGAAACTTCTGGTATAAGGGTTAGGGTTGTAATAAAGCTAAACTCGCATATGAGTTTTAATTTGTATCAATCATGAATTTATTTAAGTTTTTTGGGTGGAAAAAAATCGCACTGATGATGTCGAGGGTTAAAAATTGTTCTAAAGCTGTGTTCAAGAAGAAGGCGGAGTGCCTCCCCTTTTAAGATCAAACTTTATTGATAATTTATTGATATTGATATTGCTTTGGGATCGTTTGTGTCCGAAACGGCAATCTTTCAGCACAGACTCTAATTGAGGATGCCAAGGCAAATTCACAGCTTTGTCGCCTCCAAAATGCACTTTGGCTTCTTTCTGAACACACAGACACACAAAAAAACCAAGTCCAAAATTCATCTTCGATGTGTTTTAAAGCATCAGAAAGGCCACAATCTGCTTACACGATATTAAACCTCAGAGAGGGGAAAAAAACAAAACCCAAAGAACTTTATGAAATCTAGTTGTAAAAAAGAAAACCAAATAAAAAAGACAGAAATCAGAGACGTTGCAGTAAAATTGCAGTGTAAAATCTTACCCGGTGACACGGTGTTTTTGATATGTTAAAGATAATCCACGTATAGCCTGCTGCAGTTTGCTTGAAAACATTTCTGTTATTTATTTATTGAATCAAAGTTTCCTTTTTTTCACGACTGGGTATTTGATTTTAGTTGAATTTCAAATGTATGACAACACTTTGTAACTGAGATCTTGTGTTTATGTAAAGAATGAATCACAAGTTTTGAATAAATTATGATTTCTCATTTTTGTTTGATTTCTTTATTGTTTCGTTTTACATCTCATTATCTTTTCTAAGTCATCCACACCAACATGTTAGCCATTGTGTGTCATCTGTAAAGCTCGGTGAAGCCTTTTTTTTGTTATTTCTCACCCCAAACCATCATGTTATATACATTTTATTTTAAAGGGATTTTAGACTGAGCCACATGTTCTCATGTGAAATCTTATTTTTACTTGCAAGATCTGAAATATAACCTTGAGTTCTGTATCATTTAATGCTAAGCTATGCACTTATACTGTTAGCTTTTATCTTTGCTGTCAGCCCCATTTTATTCAGAGCGTGATGGTGAAATCCCAACACTGCAACCCGAGCTACATTATCATAACGAGCCAGTTAAAGAAAATATGTCCAGTGAGTTACGTCAGAGGTCGCACATGTCCGTCCTGTGACCGTGGCTTATGCAGTATGGCCTACAGAGAAACACAAATCTGGACATTGTGTGTATTTTTGTACAGACTTTCTGGGAGTGGGTTGCTCTCTATCTTGTGGATGCTTTCAGCATTGGTTTCATTCCCCAGGCTGTGATCTCTGATATTATAAATGACTAAAGCCCAGGGCAAATGTGTGGTAATTTGCTGTGAATTTCCCATTACAATCTGCATGCCGAAGTGTTAGGGAAACACCCTGGATTTGGTGTCACCTCTGTGGTGACAGGCTGTTTAGTGCTGAGACACTTCCTGACCTCGCTGTGAGCTCGTCCAGGCGCTGTGACAGATTTCAGATTGGCTTTATTTAACTGTGCACTTCAGAGAAAGGTTTGAGAAGCGGGATGAGCGGTATCCAATGAGAGGGCAACAGGATAATTGTGGCAGGGAAGAAGGGAGGCACTTGACACACATAGAGTCAGTACAGTTCACCATGTTCCACAGGAGCAATAAGGCCGTTCTAATCCCCTACCTTATTAAAGCTTTCTTGTTTGCATTCAATTTAGAAAAGAAGAAAACCTACTTTAAGTACTTGAGTGCAGCTTAATTCACGGTGAGACTTTATAGATAGCAGCTGATGTAACAGCGCTACAACTGTTACTTTACAGACTGGCAGCTCTATCGACGGTTTATAAGCATAAATTGTATTAAAATACTATAAATCTCTAAGTATAAAAACTCTAATGCTGCTGTATTTAACATTTTAACAAACTTTTAACAAAATCAGGTCTACGGCAAAAATGCTTTTAAAAATAAATCTAGTCAGACTTTATAATAATACCGGAGAATGAAACACATTTCGACTTTTACATTTAGGTATCGTGATCAGATGGCCACTTTAAATAGTCACCCTATTTTGGTGAAAGGCTTAAATGAAATAAGAAAAGTAACATTTCAAATCTTATATCAACTCTCTTTGACCTTGGATTTGACCTTCCTAATAGCAGGGACATGTTGAAATACTGCGACTCATGCAGCCTGCACCGGTGAAATGCATAGAGTATAACCTTTGCCTTTCCTCTCCGCTGTTAAACAATTAAAGACGTTTGGTTGTGGAGACGTGTATAGACAGACGTGTAGCTGAGTGATGAAACCGGCACGTCTACATGTCATTTAATGTTTCCTATTAAGTCTTACCTATACAGAGCTTTTTCTGATTATTTTTAACTGTTACATAACAAAGAATGGAGACATTTAAGACATAAGGTTATGAGTATGTATGAATAAAACCCTTCTAAACAATGCAGTGAAGCGTAAAATGTTTTAAAACGAACGGAAATATCATGCAAACAGTAACCAATCAGCGACTTTAACTGTCATATGTGGATTCGGACCTTTTATCTCTGAAACAGGCAACTTGTGAACAGCTGATTAATGGCTGTAGTGGTTTCTGTGGCCCGTTGCGAGCCACGTGAACAATGAGATGCCGACTCTAGTAACAAAACACATAGAACAGCTTGCTGTTTATCTTTTTTTCTCAACCTTTTTAGCTGTTTTCAAAAATAACGGTACATTACAGTAGAAAATGTGTTTCTGATGGCGCGGTGTGACAAAAGTCCGTCCATCTCATCTAACACCACACTGTGTAGTCTAGGCTCCTTGTTTGACAGAAACATTTTCTATTTCATGCAGGAGGAGAGGATTTCTAGGCCGAACATGACTCCTCTAATTTGCTGCCCGGTTGCGATCCGAGTTGTGTCACAGACAAAATACGAGACAGTGCTCCACTTTAAATTAGTCGCAGAAAAATCCTCCAGCTGTGATGAAGAAGCTTTCAGGCACAGTCCAACAGTGACACGTATTTTTTCGTGTCACTGTTTTGTTCAAAAGAATTTTGCAATAGCATGTGTCTGAATATTTGATGTAAAACTGGGAATACTCGGGGCCCTATGCATCCAGTCCGGCTGCTTTATTCACAGTCACATTGTTCCTCGGTGTATGACATGCTTTCGTGCAAGCTTTAAAATGCTGAAAATGAAACCCAGTCATGTGAAATGTGTGTGGCCCAATGTAAACACCTGCTAACGGAGCACTAAAACCAGAAGAGCTGAACTTGCTGAAAGCAACAGACACCCTGTAACAGTCAAGTTAAATGTTTTCCCTCTTTGTTCCTGCGCTCCGCTTCCATCCTTCATCACATCCCCGCGGAGAACAAAAGATATTTACACCTCAGTCGGTTCAGCAGGTAGGTGTCAGGAGTTTGTCTCGGCTGCCTGTCACGAAAAGGGGAAGCGCATCTCTAAACCAGCTCACGGCGACGGCGTTTCGGGCCTGCAGCCAGTAGCTGAAGAAATCGCATTGATCTCGGGAAGCGCGAGGTGTCTGCTTCAGGGCGTTTTTGTTTATGGAGGAACAATATTCTAATGAGGAGGTGTTGATTACAGAGGCGCCTGGGAGGTTTTGAGAGGCTTCAACAACGCAAAGATGATGATGCTGACAGTTCTGTGCATGCAGTTTGTAATCGGGTTCATGGAGACAAAGACAAGACTGAATGCTACCGTGCAATGCTGAAACCGCCTGTTGCCCTCGGGATTGTTGAGCGTTGGCTGTAACACAGTACGGCCTTTTTTAATTTCAGTGGGAATGAGATCCAATGTGAGGGTTGTAAAATGAACAAGTTTGGAAAATGCATCTTTGGAATTCAGGGTGAAAGGCTAATGAGTATAAGCTACCTATTTCTGGGTCACTCTAGATTGCTGGGAGTGAATATCAGAGCTGTACAATGTTTGTATATGCTTTGCAAATAGACTATTTAGTTTTTATTTCATGTATAGAGTTAAATAATGTATATATAGATATATATAAGTTATTAATCCCAGAACGCTTGATTTTATCCCCCTCACAAACATTACTTCCAGGATGTTATTTAAGATGATCCACCTTTCCATCTGTTAGAGGGATTTGGGTGGTTGCCAGTTTGGTACCTGCTGCCGAAGGCTGCAAAATTAAACGCAGAAGCAGATCTCAAATGCTACGATCAGCTGTATGAAAATAACAGACTTGAGAGTTTCCATGAAGTGTGCACTTAAAACAGTTGATGGCTCATTTTGAGGTCTTAACTGCAGTATGAGCTGTGTTCTTTAACACGTGGTTTAAATGTAAATATGTCACGTGGCAGTAGCTGATCCCTGACTGTCGTACCTGAGCGCGGTTTGTAAACGCAGCTTTGTGAGGAATCCTCCTGTTGTGTTGGATCTGCTGCTGAAAAACTGTCATCCTGTATATTTCACGCTCTCCTCACAGCTCCCGCAGCGAGCTGTGAGATTTTCTCAAATATGTGATCTGACTGGGCCAGTCTGACTCTGGGGAGGGAAAAAAACATTCAGCCGGGAATGTGTGGCACGCTTCGGCCCTTCATGTACTCTTAAAACAAGAGAAAGAGGAAGTGACTTGTTTATGACACGCAGATGATGTCTTTTCGTCTCTTCACAGGTGCTTCATGCTGCTGTACTGTAACATTTTTATTTATTTCTTTTTAAGCTTTGGGTCTCCCACAGCAGAGGCTTAGTTCATTAATGACCGTGTGTAAAAATCAGTGCCTGGGGATCACTGCAGCTCAGCTTTCACACATGTCCTTGTTTTTTGTGTCTTGTTATGGTTACAGTGCTTAAAATGAAGCCGTTATTTGGAGCTTCTATTGTTGTAAGCACATTAATCAATAACATCTTGTTTACAAAGGGGATTGTGGCTGCTGTGAACTTTTATGATTATCTCTCATTTCCTACAGAACAGAAATTATGGGGGTTTTGGGTCTTTTTTTTTAGTCCTGAGGGCATATGAAAAAAAATATTCATCACCATGTGCAGTTGTTCATCATTATATTCGTAAAGCCGGAACGTAAACTTTAAAGTTTATGAGGGAGTGCAGTTTAAAAAATGCGGGTTCAATTAAAAAATTATGATATCTTGAATCAATTAGGCAGCACGGTGGCACGGTGGTTAGCACTGTTGCCGCACAGCAAGAAGGTCCTGAGTTCAATTCCTCCATCAGGCTGTGTGGAGTTTGCATGTTCTCCCTGTGTTTGCGTGGGTTCTCTCCGGGTACTCCGGCTTCCTCCCACCGTCCAAAGACATGCAGCTTGTGGGGATAGGTTAATGGATTAATCCAAATTGTCACTAGGTGTGAATGTGAGTGTGAATGGTTGTCTGTCCCTATGTGTTAGCCCTGCGACAGACTGGCGACCTGTCCAGGGTGTACCCTGCCTCTCGCCCTATGACAGCTGGGATAGGCTCCAGCGCCCCCCTGCGACCCTGAAAAGGATAAGCGGAAGCGAATGGATGGATGGATGGATGAATCAATTAAGGCAATAAGACACAAAGATTAGAACTGGGACACCAGAAACAAAGAAAATAAGCTGAGGCCACTTTACTTGTATAGCACGTTTTACACACAAAAGCAAAGTTATTCATGTAAAGGAAAAAAATAATAAAGAGGGGGGGCACTATTCTAGAAATCACAATTAGTAAACATAAAAAAGCCACAGTTTTACGTCTGATTACTTTTCATCTGTTCTTGAGTTGACTGGCCTATTGGACCTTTTCTAAGTGGTGGAGTTTAATCTTGCATTGCACTGTTTACATATGTATCTCCTGGAAAACTGCAGTTATTAAAACAATCAAACAATCTCCTTACAGTATAATGACTCTGACATTTTGGATTGAAGTACATTGCCTGTTTATGCAACTTACTTCAACTGTAGGATTTACGCCCACCTGGTGAAATAAAGTAAGATGTATCTCTATTTTTAGCTCAGTGTTTGGTCTCCACCACCTCCTTAGGGGGGAAAAAGTGTCTTTACCAGCTGTTTCTATACATTTCCAGTTAGTCTCAAAGCAGTTATAAATCACTGTTTTATAAAGCGACAGCTTTAAACTTTGATTTTTTTAGTTTGGGCACAGAAAGAACTGGAGAGACTGCAGTTTGTGCTAAGTGTAGATGATAGCAAAGGTTTTGAAAGCTCATCTTTGGAGTTCGCCTTCAGTCAGCTATTATTTGACCGACTGTAGATTTTTTTTTCTTTTCTTTTAACCTCATGTTGCTTTGAAAACACTCAAAGTTAACATGTCAAGAAACTGCAGACAAAAAAACAACACCTCACAAACCACAGTGGTGCTAAATGTTAATGTAACACCTGGCAGGTGAGGTCTATGAAAACTTCCTGTTATGTCACACACTAAGAAAATCTGCTGTTACATGGTTACCTTTTAGTTCACAAATATGAACATAAAGATGCAAAGAAAAAAAAGTACAAACCCTGATATACTCAGTTACTCTGATGACCTCTGAATTGCTTTTGTATCATTTTCAGAGTTCTGCATTATGCTTCAGCAAATTATTTGCTTTGGGTTTCATCATTTTCCTGTGGTTGTAGTTCAAAGCCATTCATTTAAAGATTCATGGTCACTGCTGTTATTCCATCAGTCACGACAGCTGAATGTTCAGTCTCTGTACAGAGGCTCCTGAACCGCTTTCGAAAGCTGGGAGAGGACATAAAGAGAAACAAGAACTCCCGCAGCTGCAAACAACCTGAAAGAAACGCTCACGTCACATTTTACACTGAGATGCTCATTTGTTGTGGAAGAAGTCGAAATACGCCGCAGTCAAAACATGAATGTTTATGGAATGAGAAACTGATCCCTGTTTAGGCTGAAAACTGTTTACTGCTGATAGCGAAACCGCACCGCTGCTTTGTAGTCTGACGTACTGCAAACTGCTCCTAAACGAAGCAGAGCTGACACATCTGCATTGTTCTGAAGGTGCTGTGATCACTTTGCTTGAAACTCACTGCAATAAATCTCTCATCACGTCTTCTGTCTGTGGTTCTGTCTTCTGTCTTACTGGATACAAACCATACTGATCAGAGCTCGTGACGTACAACTATTTCATGTTTAAAATATTTATTTAGTCTTTTAATTGTATGCCAATCAAATCACCATTTTAAAGTTTTATTCATTTTTTTTTTATTAATTAAAATCATGGACTTGATACCAGAAGAAAAAAACGCTTTTGTGCTAAATAGGTTTGGGGTGTCTTGCTCATTTCACAGGTTTTGCCACTCAGGTCTTTTGCAGTCTGGCCACCAGATGGCAGGGCGTGACAGTGTTTTGGTGGCCTGGATGAATAAATACCCCCACTGGAAACCCGTGACTGCTTGTGTTTTTGTGAGTCCTAAATGAGCAGAGTTGTGACTGAGAGCAAATAATTAAATAACGTAGGGTTAGGTGGGAGGGAAATCATTGTTGCCATGTAAGCTGCTGATCCCTTAAAAGAGCCAATGAGTCGACTTTTAAAGACTGTGATTGTGCAGCCTTTGTGGTTTCATTGCATTTTATTACAGGAAAAAAAAAACTATAAAAGTGTTTGTTACTAATGTCCTTAGTAGCACAGCGATTAGGCAAAATAGAAAATGGGTGTTGAAAGTGTTGAAACTGAAATGTTGTTTTCTGAAGATGGTTTTAGATCACCTGAGAGACTGCTTGCCCTTCGTTGTTGTTGTTTTTAAGATGATTGTTATCCAGCAAAATTTTAAAGCCTTTTGTTCAACTAACATTTGTTTTTGTCATCGTTTTCTTATGAATTGCTCAAAGAAAAAGTAGTTGCATACATTCATGTCTATCAGAATTCATATTTAGTAGATTTAGATACAGATTTCTTTAATGACCAAACTACACTCAGTAGACACTTTTATAGTTACATCTACAGACACGGTCAAGATGACCTGCTAAAGTTAAAAGAGCATCAGATTTGCAAAGAAAGGTGATTTTAGTGTGGTTGTTGGTGCCAGATGGCCTGGGCTCAGTAAGTCAGACACTGGTGAAACTTACTGGGATTTCCCCACACCATCCGTGGAGTTCTGGAAATCAGGCAGATAGGCAGTTCTCTGGGTGAATGGGAGCAGCGAGTCAAATAACCACTTGTCATACAGACAGGGATAGCTTAGTAGGTAGCGTGGTCGCCCCATGATCGGTTCGAATCCACTGAACGGCTACCCTGAGGTACCCCTGAGCAAGGTACCGTCCCTACACACTGCTCCCGGGCGCCTTATTAGTGGCTGCCCACTGCTTTACTGAGTGAATGGATGAAATGCAGACAGAGTAATTTCCCCACAGGAATCAATAAAGTATGCATTGATGATTATTATTAAACCAGGGTATGCAGAAGAGTGTCTGTGATGATACAGTGTATCAGACATTTAAGCAGATTTGCTATAGCAGCACAAAATTGCACAATAGAAGACTGGAAAGATGTTCACTGGCCTGATGAGTCTCGATTTCTGCAGCAACATTCAGACGGTAGGATCAGAATTTGGCATAAATAACATGTAAGCATAGATCCATCGTGGTAAAAATACTCAGGCTGCTGCTGCTGGCAGTGCGATGGTGTGTGGGGCATTTACTTTGAGCATTTCGGGTTCCTTGCAACTAGCTGAACATTGTTCGAAAAGCACATCCTCATGTTATGTCACAAAGCTGAAATAATCTCAAGCTGGTTTCTGGGTTCACTGGACTCAAATGGCCTCCACAGCCACCAACGTCGGCTAAGTTTGAAATGGCGACTCAAGTGAGGACAGTACCGTGGTTCGTATACCTTAGTCCCACCCAGCACTTTATGACCCAACATCAGTCCTGGACCTCACAGCTTTTTTGTGCCTGAAAGGGACAAAATCTCTGCAGCTATAATCTGGAAAAAAGTTCGAACCGACTGGAGAAAAGACTGATATGGCAGCAAATTAATGCCATGGTTTTCAGATGAAATGTTGAAACAGTTGCATGTGGGTGTAATTTAATGGTGTCCACCTACTTTTTAAAAATATACTGTACATGATTAGGTAGTCCTGTAAAAGCAGAAGGTTTTGTTGTTGCCAGCTCTCTAGAAATAATTACAGTACCCAAGTAAATTTGAGGTATATGTTAATTTTACAGCTCTGGGCTGCTCTGTTGAATGGCTCAGTTAAGTTTTATGTGTGTGTTTGAGGGCACGCTGCACTGAGCTCAGAAGGAGAGCTAGAGAGTCTCCAGGCCTGTCTCCCCTCCAGACCAAACACACATCCATCTCCAGTGACCTCTGCGATCTGGCATCGAGTTAACCTTGACTCTGGCGTCCATAAACCGCCTGGCTCATCACAGAAGGCCACCCAGCGTCTGTGGTCACTCACAGGAATCAGTATTAGTGGGAGATGATGAACACGTCTAAGCAACAAACCTCGCAGTCAGAGAACGTACATACAGACTTTTCTTTTTAATATGCAACAAAAAGTCTCACAGCAGTGCTGCTCCTGTTCTCTGCCTGAGCTACATGGACAGAAGGGAGTTTTATTAAAGTTTTGTGCTGCATTCAGACTGGGAAACCACCATGACTGTTTCAAGTTGCAAATCAGTTCTGTTATGTTTTTAAGACTTGCATCAATTTCCTATTTTCTAATGTTAGTTAATGCTTAAATTACATCATCAAATTAGAGAAGATGTGACAGCTAACTTAACAGTTGAACTTTTCCTGTTGATTAAGTGTTGTATCCTTTACTTAAAAAAATAGTAAGAAGCGGAGGCAGCTGTAACCAAGGTGATAACAGCCATCCATCAATGCTTTGTCCTTAGACTGCCAGGGGGGCTAGACCCAAACTCAGCTTACATCCTGGACTGTTTGATGGTTCACATCAGGACTACCTCAAAGAAATTCATAAACACGCATTCTGACACTCATAAGATATTTTACATGACATTGAAACGTAATAGCCTATCAAAATATCATTAATATTGCACATTTTAGACAATCTATGACATGTATGTTCAGAAATATAAACTGTGTAATGTTCAACTCTTTTGCCATATTAACCAACTTTAGATGAGTTCAGCGGTTTCTCTGAGGTTAAGGTATGTGGGATTGCCATGTGTTTCCCTGCAACTGCTCCAGTTGTCTGAAATTCTCACAAAATGCTAATATTTCCTTCCAAAGTTAGTTGGGACCATAAAAAGAAAACAACTGTTAATTGTGTATGCTTAATGCTTTGTCTGCTCAGTGTGTAAATAGGAAACTGTTTGCCAACTTAATACATTTTTAAATTTAAATTTAAATTTCGTCGTGTGTAGCATACCATGTCGCGTCACTGGCTAATGCTACTATGATGCACCGTTTACGAAAAAAAAAAAAGAAACATTCATCCACTTCTCCTTTTCAAGGTGGCAGGGGGCACTGGAGCCTATCCGAGCGCCCCCTGGGCGAGAAGCAGGGTCCACCCTGGACAGGTCGCCAGTCCGTCGCAGGGCTAACACATATACAGAGACAACCAATCCAGTCACATTTACTCCCGCATTCACATGGGTGTTTAGTGTTTCCAATAAACCTGTCCCCACTAACTACATGGACAGAAGTGAGTTTTATTAAAGTTTTGTGCTGCATTCAGACTGGGAAACCACCACGACTGTTTCAAGTTGCAAATCAGTTCTGTTATGTTTTTAAGACTTGCATCAATTTCCAATTTGCTAATGTTAGTTAATGCTTAAATTACATCATCAAATTAGAGAAGATGTGACAGCTAACTTAACAGTTGAACTTTTCCTGTTGATTAAGAATCCATGCAAACATGCATGTTATAATACATGCAAACTCCACAAGCTTCCACCTGATGGTGGAATTGAACTCAGGACCTTCTTGCTGTGCCGACCACCGTGCCAACCAAGGACATGAAGCGAATACACAGAAATACAGGTCCAGTTCAATCAGTCAAGATAGCAGAGGTGAGACAAACAGACAGCTATTAGTACACCTAAATCAATTACAGAATGACATTTGGCAACTGCAAGTTATGAGTGAAATAACTGTTGGCAACACAAAGCAGGCGGGACACAAGATTCCCAGGTGAGCGACTGAAGCAACAACCAATGACAATGCAGGATACTGCCGCTTGATATATTACCTGGTAGTAAATATGTTACCTAGACAACCATAACTTTGAATATCCAGCCTGCAGCATCAAAGTGATGCGCAACAACCAAAGCTTCAGCAAAATTCAAACATGAATCCAAATATTTATTATGAAGGGGGAAACTAGCTTTAAAGACCAAAACAATCTGTAAGCATGTTCATATTGGAGTCATCTATGGGAATGTTGGGGGTAGGCTCAAGTGGCCGCTGGAGGAGCAATCTATGTATTTTAATCCCAGTCAACAATAGATTTCACCACAATCTTCACCACATTTACTGCCGTGAACGCAAATCCTCTCAACGAAACACTCTGAACCTCCGGAGTAAAAAGGGGCCACAGACTTTGATTTAAATGCAGATGACGTTTTCAGGTGACTGGAGGCCAAGTTCACAGTTTATTGCAGAGAGATGGAGGGAGGGGGGGACCAGCATTGTCTGGCAGGTGGTAAGGCTGCTGCAGGTTTGCAGCGTTAGCTTGTCTGGAAGGGAACCGTGCAAGGAGCAGCAATGAAACGATTTTCAAACAGGGGTTTCCTGGCTGCTGTGCAGCCGGCCGTTCCTCAGAGACTCATTAAGACTTCCAGTGGGTCTCGGTGTCTGGTGGCATCATTGGGTGGAATAGACGAACCACCAGAGAAACAAAGCAAACCCTCCACTACTGCTCCACCCGGCTGCTGCTCCTTTATTGTTTTTCTACTTTTGTGATCAGCTGCTTTGGGACTAAGAATAAAAATGTGTTATTCAAAGTGAGGTATATATGAGTGTGTGCTACTGATGGCAAACACCAGTGAGATGTGAGGTTTATTACTTAAAAAAGTTTGAAAGGTAGATAAGTTTGGAAAAACTTTTAGAAGATTGTAAAGACGTTCAATTAAAAGATTATTATTATTTTATCATGACCTCTTATGTTAGTAATGTAAGTATATTTAACAAGGCTCAATTTCCAGCCAGACTGAGTGATATTTGAGCTCTACTACAAAGACCCGATTATGTGCAATGACAATATTTGTGCGAAGAATTCAGGATTTTTGCTTTTTCAAATATCTGTTCTTGTTGGCTAAAGAAGGGATCACGTTCTGCAACTGAAAGAAAATTAGGGACTGAAATAAATGATTTTTTTTTGCCACTTTGAACATTTCTGGCAGCAGAACAAGCTGAAAACACAGCACTCATATGAGAACATTTTAAGCCGGTAAGCTTGCCAGCCAGCAGCGATGCTGTTTGCACACATACAGCAAGTCTGGTACAAATGAGCAAAACCATTTATTTAAAGTAACGTTTCTGACTCGAGCTCGATCCAGTGTTAGGTCAGGTTTTGTTCTCCACCATCATCTCACAAAAATGTGTCTTTCTGCTTACTGATGCTGAGCATGCAGCGCTTTTCAGATGTTTCTGCTGATTCACCTTCTTCTGCCTGATTTGTCACGAAACTAGTCTAAGAGTCAGACAGTGAACCTGATGCGGCTTCTGAAACTGTGTGACATCAGTCACAACAGTCCTGAACTGGAGACAAAAGCCAAATGAATAAGTTAACCTTTTCAAGAAATGACTTCTTCGCCCTTACTGTTGTTGCATGATGGGGTCAAATCTTCTCCATGGTGTCAAAAATGGTATCGAGTGTTGATTAGATTCCTGGGTATCGGTGTTGAGTTTGAAATTCTAGCATTGTGATGACCCTAGAATGGACTGAAACTGCTGTCCTGCTGTAGAAAATAAAATGCAGCAACTTTTCACTGTTTTTTCTTGTCAAGGTTTGTTTTTTGGTAAATTTAAAAAAAATGGAGAAAGTGTAAAAGTCCAAATTTTAGCTGGGGACCCCCGTCATTGTCAGGTACTGTGGTACCTGTGGTTGTTGGTTGGTGGAGGAGATGCTGTGTGTATACATATGTCCACATATGCACGTCTGCCTTGTTTAAGGTGTCTCTGCGATAGAGCTGTATTGTTCCCATTTAATCACCATCCTACCTCAAATTGGCAGCTCTCTCAGCAAAAGCTTTTTTGGGGCCGTCATCAGCATTTCATCACCATTACGGCTAATTCACAGCGGCACCCAGAATGAGGCATTTCTCTCACATCCCGAGCAAATCAAAAAGAGAACGTCTGAGTCATCCGGCAGACGATGGTCAGGTGAGAGGTTTCGTATCCTCTCCTGAAACTCTCATAGTTGTTCACATAAGATACACATTCAAAAACTCTTTTATGGACATTTGAAATGAATTAAGTCTAATACGCACAAAGATTATGGAGTATTTTAAACACATTTTCACAAAAAAGTCTTTTTTTTTTTAGAGAGTTTTTACTTGTTCCTGCTTGCTTACAACTTTCACCCAAGCATAGTGTATATATAGCATGTTTAGTCTCATATTATCTAACATCAAACTTTGCAAAACTTTACTGCACCTTTGAATAGGAGAACATGGCAAACACCTAATTTTGTATGTGTATGTGTTACTGACAAAATTTGGAATAACAGCTAAAAAGTATTTTACACAAGCAAATAATAGTGTTCTGGAGTCCTCTAATTTCATGACCTCAAAGTGTGTTATCATAATTCATCATCTAAAAATGATAACAGTAATCATATAATAAAATATGCTAGAATGAAAAATTGGCACTACCGGGGGTCAGTTAAACTTTTCTTAACCCATAAATGCTCTAATTTCTCTAAATCTCTTAAATGTATTATTAGAATTCCAACTTCTGTAATGACGTTTTAACTCACGCACTCTGGCGAACAGCAGAATTTGATTTATTGACCAAAAATGTGATCATTTGCTGAAAACACTTGCATGTGCAATTCACAAGTCTGAAAGTGGAGAAAGTTCAAGCCTTGGTCTCCGTACATGTGACTCAGTGATCCTCAACAAGAAGAGTGCGTCATTGTCACCCTGCTGAGTTTTGCACATAACTTGGGAGGAATTTGCCAGGACCCAGCCAGGAACAAACTGGAGACACTCTGTGACTTTATGGCGGGAAGCTTTATGATTCAAACTCACTGTTTGAATCAGAGTCTGGTGGTTTTGTGCTCGATTGCAGTATTTTTTTTAACTTTAGTGGTGAAAGTGTTCTTTTTGGAGATAATGTTCCATCCATCCATCCATTTGCTTCCGCTTATCCTTTTCAGGGTCGCGGGGGGCGCTGGAGCCTATCCCAGCTGTCATAGGGCGAGGGGCGGGGTACACCCTGGACAGGTTGCCAGTCTGTCGCAGGGCCAACACACAGGGACAGACAACCATTCACACTCACATTCATTCGCACCTAGTGACAATTTGGATTATCCAATCAACCTATCCCCACAAGCTGCATGTCTTTGGACGGTGGGAGGAAGCCGGAGTACCCGGAGAGAACCCACGCAAACACGGGGAGAACATGCAAACTCCACACAGAAAGACCCCGGCCTGATGTTGGAATTGAACTCAGGACCTTCTTGCTGTGAGGCAACAGTGCTAACCACTGTGCTAACCACTGTGCCTAATGACATATTTCTTTAAAAGGAAATGACTCAGTGAATAACCACAGAGAACTCAAGCCTGGCAATGCACCTTTCAGTCAGTATTCCTTTCTTACATTGATTTCAGCACTGAATTATAATGATGTCAAACAATTTTCCCTAGTGTAACCTGGTTTGCATGCTCCATGAATGCATGCTGAAATGTAAAGAACTGTTATTTGAAGTCCTTTTTGGAGTTTCAAATGTCTTCACCAAGCAGCAATCTCCAGGTTTAGAGAAACGTACCAGTTCCTTGAATGGCCACTTGATATTGACACCTAAAACAAGACTCCTATGTCAAAAGATCTGACTCCACATCAGCAATGAGAAGGTCTCACGTTTGGTCCAGAAAGTGTTTTGGCCTTTCTTTTTTTCCAACAATATCTTTATTGCATTTCAAAATTACATACAGAAATTGGAGTACTTCCACAGCAAAGGAAACATCCAGGGCAGCTAAATTATTGTATAACAGTCAATCGCCCTCCCTTGCAAATCAGACACTTATAAGATGTTAGAGAGCAACAGTTAAGTGGAAGTACAAACTATATGACCTGTAAATAATAACTTAGTCAAACAAAGGAAAAGGAAAACACAACCCCCCCCGCCCCCCCCAAAAAAATAATAAAAAAATAAAAAATAATATATATATATATATATATATATATATATATATATATATATATATATATATATATATATATATATATATATAATAAGCTTCTCTATTTCCAAGGGTTGCTCAACATCAACTCGGTTACACTATTGTGCATGGTTCAAAGTTACAAACTCAAATGTACAATTCACACAGCATTAAAGATCAAGTATAAAAGAGATTAATTTAGGAAACTGCAGAGGACCACCAACATTTACACCTGAAACACAAGTCTGGGATATCACCATTATACTTATTAAGCTTTTCTGGAGTCACATACGTCCTCATTAGCCAATTATATTGCAATACTTTGAGACGAGTATTGGTAGTTTGTGTTTGTGCTTCAGCACATGCCTCCTCCCAGTCTTCGGAGGATAAGTCCTCCTGTAAATCTTCCCTCCAAGCATTAAGTTTTCCTAAAGAAGATTCAGGGGAACCCTCTACTAACATATTATATAATTTGGAGATTATTCCCTTTCCAAAGCAATCTCTTTTCATTTCTGTTTCCAAAGTGGAAAACGGAGGGATTGACAAACACTGATTTTGAGATGATCTAATAAAGTTTCTCATTTGTAGATATTTAAATCGATGTTTGCATGGGATATCATACTTGGAAATCAACTCCTCAAATGACATCAAAATCTCACCCTCTGATCCCACGAGATCCCCTATTGTCTTTAAGCCTTTGTCAGCCCACTTCCTAAAACCAGGGTCTGCTCTGCCTGGAGGGAAAAACTGATTACCCCATATTGGGCTAAAGCGTGCGAAAGAGGTGGGTTCACCCAGGTATTTTTTAACCTGATACCAGATCATAATCATATTTCTGACTATAGGATTTTTTGTCTTTTTTTTTTCAACATTTTGACTTTTGCTGAGTATAGGTACTGGGGAAGGGGAAGAGGTACTGAACTGTTTTCCATATTTGTCCAAGGCGGGGGGGATTTATCTGTAAAATAATACATCATAGTCCTCAATTGGGCTGCCCAATAGTACCAAAGTGGATTGGGACATTTGAGGCCTCCTCTTTCATACGGTAAGTACAAGAGTGATAAACGGAGCCTTGGTCGTCCATCATTCCACAAAAAACGTACAAAAATTGTCTTCAGGTGTGAAAATAAGTTAGCAGGGGGTGACAATGGGATGTTCTGGAACAGGTACAAAAGTTTGGGCATTATGTTTAATTTAAGAACATTAATTCTCGCTATAAGTGACAAGGGCAAGGGCTTCCATCTATCTAGGGATGAGGTGATTGAGTCTACCATAGGGGTGTAGTTAGCTCCAACAATGTCTCTCAAACATGGCACTATCTTAATCCCCAGATAGGTAAAACAGTCTACCATTTTGAATTGGAAAGAATTTCCAGCACCCTCTCTCTCTTCTGAGTTAAGTATCATTAATGAAGATTTTTCTTTGTTCACTTTATATCCTGATATCTGTCCAAATATGTGTAGTAGATCCAACAAGGCTGGGATAGACTCCTTCAGCTTTTCCAAGAAAAGAATAACATCATCTGCAAATAAAGCAATTCTGTATTCCTGTTGGTTTACTGATAGACCAGTTATGCTCTTATGGGACCGCACCGCAATGGCAAACGGTTCGATTGCTAAAATAAACAATAAAAGTGACAAAGGGCACCCTTGCCTACAGCCCCGTTTAATTTCAAACGGTTTAGATATAATTCCATTTGTCAGTATTTCAGCATATGGCTCATTATATAAAAGTCTAATCCACCGACAGAAATTATCCCCACAGCCAAATCTTTTTAATATTTCAAATAAATAGGGCCACTCAACTCTATCAAAGGCCTTTTCGGCATCTAATGATAGTAGAGCAGTGTCCGGTTTTCCCTCCTGACTATGAAGAATATCCAACACTCTTCTCACATTATGAAATCCCTGTCTACCCGCAATAAACCCATTCTGATCACAGGTAATTAGATCAGGTAAAAATCTCTCCAGTCTTCGAGCCAAAATTTTGCAAAGTATCTTTAGATCCACATTAAGAAGACTTATTGGTCTTAGGCTACCACATTTATTGCACGGTTTACCAGGTTTGGGCAATAAAGTTATCAGGGCTCCTCTTAATGAGACCGGAAGGATTCCCTTTTCAAATGAATCCGAAAACATGTCAAAAAGAGGGGACAGCAGTTTAGTTTTAAATTCCCTATAAATTTCTGTCGACAGCCCATCTGGGCCTGGGGCTTTACCTGTTTTCAAATGGTCTATTGCTATAGATATCTCCTCCTTTGTTATAGGTGTATCAAGATCTGCGCTCATTAGTCCTGAAATGCTGGGCAACTGAAGGGTATCTAAGAAGAGATCTTGCTCTTGTCCCATGTGTGATATGTCTGAGTTATATAATTTTTCAAAAAAACCCTTAAAAGTTTCATTAATTCCTAGAGGGTCAACAATAACCTGTCCATCACTGTTTTCAACTGAGGCAATGTTTTTCTCATTCTGTAATTGACGGAGGCGCCAGGCTAATAATTTCCCGGGCTTTTGATCATAGAATGTCTGTTTAAGACGCAAAAGATGTGAGGCTGCCTTAGAAGCAGAAAGTTCATTATACTGTGTTCTTAGTAACAGAAGCTTTTGATGGACTCTTGGACAAAAACTTTGAAAATATTCTCCCTCAAGCATCTCAATCTCTGCCTCCAACTTTTTTGTTTTCTGATAAGTTTGCTTTGCTCTATAACTTGTGAAGCTAATAATCTGACCCCTTATGTAGGCCTTAAAAGCTTCCCATCTTGAGCAGGGTGATGTTTCATCCCTATTAGTATATAAAAAATGTTTATTTGGTTATCTATGAAAGATATAAATTCTGAGTCTAGGAGCCACTTTTGTTTAAATCTCCACCTAGGGGGATCTCTCTTCAGTCTCAAATCTTCATATATTAACGAGTTTGGCGAATGGTCAGATATTAAAATATTATCATAGTGACAGTCCTTTATTTTATGACTCAAATTGGCAGAAACTAAAAAGTAATCAATACGCGAGTATGATTTATGTGTATGTGAATAGCAGGAGTATTTTAAGACCTTAGGGTTCATATCCCTCCAAATATCCCTCAGATCAAGTTCTTTTATAAAATGTTGAATAGTTTGCCTACTTTTAGGATGAGAGAGATCAATACCTGAGCTCCTATCCAATTCTGGGTTCAACGTACAATTAAAATCCCCTGCTATAATAAGGCTACCAGACAGACATGATACTGTAAGAAAAAGATTATGAAAAAACTTTGGGTCGTCAATGTTTGGAGCATAGATATTTATCAGGATTATTTTTTCCGTAATAAGTGTGCCCTGTAAAATAACATATCTCCCAGCCTTGTCTTTAATAACCCTTGTCACCTGAAATGGTATAGATTTGTGGATCAAGATCATAACACCTCTTGCCTGAGAAGTGAAGGGCGCAGAATATATACTGCCTTGCCACCTCCTCCTAATCTTCGCCTCTTGACTAGACAACAGGTGCGTTTCCTGCAGCAGCATGATATCAGAGTGCATAGAGTTCAGCCTAGACATTACTTGTTTTACCTTCTCCAGTTTTTGTAGCCCTCTGCAGTTCCAAGAAGAAATTTTAATTCTTATCCCACCAGACATAACATATAACACTGAATGAGCTTCCCAACACATTTGAAATATTAAAGGACAGAGAAACAAATAATACCTGAATGTCAAAAACTACATCCATAACAATGAATACTGAATATGCCCCTTTAACTTGAACTTGGGCACCCATTTCCCTCCCCCTATACATATTGGCACCTGTCTAACAGCTAAAGGTTGTTCCACCCAAAAGTGAGGATCAACCGACTGTGCCTGAACACTTTTCCCTTACCCCACCCCGCTATGCAAACAAAAAACTCGTTATTGAATACGATAAGAAAATCAGGGTACTAATAGTGGCTGTGAGCCTCTGGACCAATAAACAAATAAATATAACAAACTGGCCTTTCTCTTTCTCCCTCTCACTTCTTTTTAAACTTAAAGCTCAGTAATTATCCCTCCATGCCAACACACTGTAGTATGACCATGATTACATCATCTCACCCCGGTCCACTTTCTGACCTCAGAGCCTTCACAAAGTTCTCCGCTTCACCTGGCAGGTTAAAGATGCGGAACTGTCCGTTGTGTGTCACTATCAGTCGCGCAGGAGGAATCATGCCGTACCGGTAGGGTTGCCAACTCCCTGAAAAATAAATAAGGGACACCTCATGGCCAGGGCCGGGCAACCCAGTTGTCTTCACCCTTCCCAGTGTGGTAGCTCTTTTTTTTGTGTGTGAAATTATTTTTTAACCATTTGACTTGAATTTGATTTAAGCAGATGGATATTCTTTTTGATATGACCATATGGGAAACAAATGATCATTTAGCCATTTATTTTTAGCTCAAAATGACAACATTAACACAGTAAAACAGGTCTCTTTCTTAAACAGAAGCCTGTCATGCTTAACTTTTGAGAATATAAGTAAATCTTTCTTTAAAAGAACTCTGTCCTGCTTAACTTATTATATAAATTAATAGAAAGCAATAGAACGAAAAATATTCTTGTAACAGTGCACATATAGTGCATTTAGTACAATTGGCTTCAGCTGAGGTATTATTTCAGCTTTTCTAAAGCTAATCAGCTGCTCCTGTTTGTAAACCCACTTGTTCCCATGATTACGCATCATAACTCATCATCATATTCATCTATGTATTACTTTTATGTATTAGTCATCTATTTGTTGTAATCATCTATCCTTGCAGTTGTTTATTACACAAAATAAATTATATTATCACACTTCTGGCCACATAGCCCTGATATTCACTGCACATGCCCATATTAACCTTAACCAGAGGGTTTAAAAAAAACAAACCAGTGTTTACATACCATATCTGCTTCTGCCGTGGCCTGGTGGATAAAAAATTGGTTAAGGGTTCCCCGAGCTGTCACGCCCCTCATGTTCTTCATGTGCCCACCACTAGAAGCATGCCTATGGAAAAAGTGCGCCGGCACACAGTGCAGTGCACGTTATAGGTGTTATCATGCATTTTCCCAGCCAGGTGTTTTCCTTTTCCCATTCCTCCCTGTACTTTTGCAGCCTTTTTTTTCTTTCTCTGAGGGGAACAAACATTGCTGCTCTAATGCTGGGCTCACACTGTGCGATTTTTGGTCCATTTTGAGCCGATTTTTGAGTCGTGCGACCGATTTGGTGATCGGCCCGTTTTTGGCCTTCATCGTGCATCGTTTAGTATACGTGGGGTAACGAGAAGCGGCTGTGTCACCACAGCCGCTCACACTGCTCACGCGCAAACGTCGGTGAAAAAGATGGAGCAGCACAGCTGTGCAGCGTGTGATCTGGACACAAGCGATGGAGGCACAACTTGTAGAACTTTAGAAAGCTCATCCGAGCCTTTTCCATGTGGCATCACAAAATTATCACGACCACAACAACCGTGAAAACAGTTGGATTTACACTGTTGCTCAATCACAGCTGCCTGATCATGTTTTTCATTAGCAATTTAGCAAAGTTGATGGTGGTGGTGTGTGTGTGTGAGTGAAAGACAGAGAGAGAGAGCGACAGATTTTCTGTTACAAGCTTCATGTTATGGAGGCACAGTGTGAGCACTCAGGTCTCATCAGAGCATCGGGCGGTATAGTGTGAGACCTGCATCGTGACCTACCAACTTCTAACCCCTGCGAGTCAATCGTGCAGTTTGAGCAGGAGCTGAATAACGCGACTGAAAAAATCGCACAGTGTCTGCCCAGCTTTAGGTGTACAGTCGTCCGAGACTTGCACCGCAGTGACGGCGTTTGTTTCCCTGTTGGCCATGCTTCTTGTTATGGTCATCTGTTGTCTTCCGGTATTTTCTCCGCAAGCGACCTTTCCTCGACCAATGAGATGAGCGGTAATCTGAATTGTCATACTCGAATTGTCATAAGTGTGCTGTCAGCTCATTGGTCACAAAGCAGGAGAGGGGCTGGGAATTATGTTTTCAAACAAAGCGTTAATTCCATTAACATTTATAGACTACTTTTGATTCTCACTGTGTTACAGGATAAAGTGCGTCCCTTATTAGCTCAACACGGGACGTGTACTTTTGTTTCGAAATACGGGACGATTCCGTTTTTTAAGGGACGGTTGGCAACCCTACGTACCGGATACCCATGGAGCGAAGCTGTTGTCTCACGGCGTCAAACTCTTTCTGTTTTTTGTGCACTCCGGTCGCTAGGTCCTCATAAAATCTCACCGGGCGATTCTTGAAAAGAATCTGTCCCTTTGCCCTGGCAGCTCTTATCACGGTCATTTTATCCTTGTAATTTAGAAACTTCATGATCATAGTCCTTGGTGCAGCGGTATTTGACATATTCTTCTGGCCGACCCGATGCGCTCTCTCCAGCGTCAGAGCGGTTCGTAGCGGCGCCAAGTTCAGAGCCTCCGGTAGCCAGCTTTCCAAAAAAGCGCACGCGTCTTCTCCTTCTGCGTCCTCGGGCAGGTTAACAAGTCTCAAGTTAGATCGTCGCGATCTGGTCTCCAGATCCAGCACTTTGTCCTCGAGGTTTTTGTTGTTATTTTCAAGAGTCCGTACCTTTGCTTCCAAGGTGGTAATGCCATCTTCCGCTGCAGATATCCGGGCCTCCGCCTCGCTGACCCGCTTGGCACACTCATTAACATCCTTCCTCACGGTCTCTATTGCTGACAAAATACCATCAAGTTTGGAGGAAAAATCGGATTTCAAGCTTGCAATAGCCGCCAGTATTACGTCTGAGCCTTCGGCCGTCTCTTCCCTCTCAGTCGGCTCATCATTTCCCTCCTCCACCGCCTGGCTAGCGTTGATACTAGTCTCGCTATCTTCACGGCTAACGCTAGCTTCACAGCTAGCCTCAGAGTTCAACTTAGAAGTGAAGTCAGATAATTTCGATTGAGTCGGTCTACCAATGTTTTTCCCGGGTTTCCTTTGCGAGAGAGGCATCACAGCTGTCCTAGGTGTCGTTCAATGTCTAACAAACGAGTATTATTCAGGATTTTACAGAAAGATAGCGGAGCAGAAGTGGGCACGTCCTTTCAGCCAGCCGCCATTACCGGACCAAATTTTGACATATTCGTTTTGGCCTTTCTTGATCATTTTTCCAGAAGATTCATTTTTGCACAACTCACCCTTTTATTATAAATAAAGGCTTAAATATAGCTGCGTTATAGGGGTCATTTTCCATTTTGCCAGTGTGCTCTTGGGTCTTGTTTAGAGTTTGGTTCATTTGGACACGTTCTCTGTACTCGACACAGGCCTCAGGACTTCAGTGCCAGACGTAGCATCACTAGTGATTATTGTATTTTTTAATATAATCTTTTGTCTTTTTGTAGGTATAATAAAATCCATATTTTGAAAGTTACACCCGTATCTTCCTGGCTGCTTGGTCCCTAGACTACAGTCTTTTTGGTCTTTTTCACAAGTTGTTCTTAAACTCTGAATTTCTTCCTCAGTGTGTCTTTTCTCTCTCTGCCCTTTTATTCATGGAGTTCCACAGGGTGCCATGCTAGGACCATTTCTGTTTACACTATACACGATGGGATTTAAATAGGAAGATTTTTCCTGTTAAAAGGGAATTTTTCTTTGCCAGTGTCACCAAGCGTCCTCTGATTTCTGTGGTTTTCCCTGTATTATTAGGGTATTCACCCTACAACATAGTTGACTGCCTTGAGTTGACTGTTGTGATGCAGCTCTATATAAATAAAACTGAACTGGATTGAAAAATATACCACCCATGTGGTGCTTCAAAATGTTGTCAAGTAGGCCAAAAAGCGTGTCATGACTCTGGCTCTAGTTTCTTCTGTCCTTCTTTGTCCGTCTGCAGTACATCTAACCACATTCAAATCTGGGTCCCCCTTTTCCCAGTGTGATAAAATGAAAATAAAGTTTCATCATATCTGAGTAAACTTGCTTACCACGGGACTAGTGACACTGGTGAGCATCTGAAGACCTCTTTTCATGTCGTCTGGGGAGATGTGATGGAGTTTCACACAGAGCTGAAGCGCTCTTTGTAAGCAGCAAAGAAAATTGAACTCCCTCTTGTACCACACACGCATACACACACCTCTCCCTCCATCTCTTTCTCTCCTTTCCAGACCAAACCACACCACAGATGTGGTGGGAGCTCCGCTGTGGGAGGAGGGAAAGTAAAACAGGCTAAATAAGACGGCTTGAAAGAGGAAGAGCTGGCAGACGCACCACCAAGAGGATATTTCCATCTTTCTTAAAAGCATCTCTGTTAAATGAAAAACAAATGTGTGATTGATGTGTTTGACTTTGGCGATGACGACAGATGTAAGAGAGGGGAGGCTGTCCCCGTCTCTAAATGATCACTTTGAAATTAGAGACCGGCAAGAGGGAAGTGAGAGCAAAAAAACAGTCATTCAGAGTATCAGTGGGATGCAAAAGAATGCGAGGCTGCTTTGATGGTGAAATAGACTATTTCTTTTCTAAAGCTTGTGATCAAAAATGCATTAGACACAAATAAAGGTTTAGAAAAGAAACAGAAGATTTAATTAGTGTATTCAGGCTTGACAGAAGAACGATTAAAGAGCTCTAAAGAAATAAACAAACTCACCTTGATGGGATAACTACTATCCATCCTCCCAGGCGTTTACGCAACCGCTAATCCAATTAAAGGTCGTGTGGGGGCTGGAGCCTATCCCAGCTGTCACGAAACGAGAGGCGGGGTACGCTCTGGACAGGTCGCCAAGTTACTAATACTCAACAAATCCTCAGTAAACTTTAAAGTTGGGCATGAAATACGAGAAGCGGTGAGCCAGCACAGAACATCGTGGAACGGGTCAAAGGATGATGGGATACAAACAAACTGAATGTGATGAGTAGTCTGAAAGTTCTCCGTGTCTAACTTATTAGAGTATTATATATGAATGCAACCTACCCATATATGTGCAATATCATTATTTTACTGAATGAAATTGAGGAAAACTAAGGTCAGAGATTTATGAAAAAAAAACCTAAAAGCTAAATAAATAAAGCTGATACCCCCGAAGCTTCGGCCAATCTAACTAGATTTTCTGTCTTTATTTTAGCTGCAAACCCTTTTTTTCTAAGTGCAAGTTTCCATAACATTCACATAAAATTTGCCTGCTTAGCGTGTAGCTTCATGGTTAATCACAGTTTTCCCTGTTGGGAGCAGCAGCAGAAGACGATGACATGCTAACCCACACGTGACCCATGATGACACACGTTGCTTTCTTCACAGCCACTGGATAAAAGCTGGTGCTGGCTCTTGAGTGCCAGGACCAATCAAAATGTGGGGATGAGGAATAAGATTGCTGTGCTGTCCCACATCAAGAGGGGAACCTGTTCATCAGCCAGGAAACAGTACACATCTGGACAAAGGAGGACTATGAACGTTAGAGGTCATTTTCAAGCATATATGACAACCTGTTATTATTGGACCTATACTCGCTACACTAAACCATCTCAGCTCTGTCCATTTTCTTTCCATGAGTGAACTAAAGCATTTGTCTTTCAATTATTTTACCTTTTCATGCCTTTCAGACAGATTACAGACAGGAAACCCTCATGAAGAGAGTTATAGTAAATAGTTCTTCCTGAGTTCTCTGCTCCCTCACACGCATGCTTCATTTATTCACAAAGACAAATGAAAGAAACAGAACGAGAAACTGTGCTGAATTTAAAAGGCTTTTATGTGTCTTCACTTTTAACTGCACAACAATGACGACTGGGAGTCCTTTCAAAAATCTATAAATTATAAATATGTGTAAATGTGTCACCAGAGAAATCTTAATGATGCTGACGCATACTCATGTTCTCATGTGCGTGCATTTGTGTGCGTGTATGTATCTCACCAAGCTACCAAAGGACACACACACACACACACACACACACACACAAATCATGTGTCACGCTCACTTAAAAATTTTACAGTGTTTTGGATGGCAGTAGGCTTGCCAAGCTTTGGCTGGGTAACCTGCCGCCACCTTGGCAGCCAAACAGACGGGACCTTCAAATATTTGCATTTGGGATAGGAGAAAATAAGCTGAGGTGGAAGTCCCATCACCTTCCTGTTTCTTGCCTTCCTCGCCACACTTTCCGTCAAGGTGAGAAGAAAGCTGGCAGAAGGAGGACAAAGGTGGAACTCCAACCATCCAACCAAACTACCCTTATTATGTTTAAACAGCAAGAGGTGTGGGCGACATCCACTGAATCACACCTGGGAGTCATTCCCACCTGAAAGCCAGTAACTGCACATTTGGCTGTCGATTTAGCACCCACACAATAACAACAGGATTCAAAAGGAGGGAAAAAGGAAGGGGGAAGGGAACATAAGAAGGAGACTGGGAGAGGTGGAGGGGTGGGGTGTCTGTGGGCACACCCACAGACATTTTCTGGCAGCATTGCAGGACAGGTGGCGCTTCCTCCTTCTTCTCCTTTTCTGTGTAACTGCATTTTCATTTAGACGGCCAAGTCCAGTGTGCTTGAAGGGCATTCACACGCACGCACGCACGCACGCACGCACTCACACACACACACACACACACACACACACACACACACACACACACACACACACACACACACACACACACACACACACGGCTGTGGAAAGCTGCCAGGTCGTTGCTGATGTTTATGTGAGGGACAGAGAAGCCTTTACAGTGAGCGATGCAGCCATCCTCTCATTGCCGCCCACCCACCAACACCAGCAGCTCCGCTCTTTGTTTACCGCCTCTAACTTGCAGGAGGACAAAAGAAGTCAGTTTTCAGTTATTTTTAATGCAATTTAAAGACAGATAAAGGAAAGGAAAACTTCTTAAAACATACATTTGCTTTGAATACTTCTACTTTTTGCATCCTTGTTTATATTTTTTGTTTACACGTACAAAACCACCACCTACTGACCAATCAATTCATTGGAGACAAGCGTAGCAATTCTTTTGGACCTCGGTATGCAAATAGTAAAAGGTTTATAGTTTTTAGAGACTGCTTATAGTTTCTGTTGTTCCCTGAAGACCACCATGAAGAAATATATTTTTAAAAGCAGCTCCATTCCTTGCTGTTTTCCCTCCTCACTGAAATCAATTTTAAAGCCTTACTGTAGTGATATAACCATCAAATCAAATCAAATCAATCAAAATATGCTGGTAGTACTGTTTGTATTTGGGATTGGTCAGATGCTTTCAACAGTTCCTCCGTCATGTAAACACACTAATGTTTAGATGAGGAAACCCTGGCTTGACTTATCGAACTGATAACCACGTTTGTCTGAGCCACATACCCGATGTTAGGATAAGTGGAGCCAGATAAGGAAATGATATATACAGGCTCCATTGTTCAAACAGAAAAAGGAAAACAAATCAGATGTAAAACCGACCATGATTATTACAGTGACGTAAATATAGACAGTCATATATTCTTAAAGGTGCTACTTTGTCTCCAAGTGCACTTGATACAGTTTCTTTTTCATGCAGTGCTATATTGTGTTGAAAATTTCTTATTAGTTCCCTTTTCTGCTGTCAATCTGCTGTTTTCTTCTCAGTGTTTTGCATCGGTGACCAACTGTTAGTCAGTTGATTGGTAATTTTGCAGCCACAGCAGGTAAAAGCACTGAGTATAAGCAGCAAATGAACTGATTTATACTTCTCCTCAGGCTCTAATGATGTCAGATGAACACTTCATGTGTGTAGGGAAGTTCTCTCTGATAATATCACGTCCAGGATGGACCAGTGCAGCACTGTACACCTTTCAGGTGATGTGTTGAAGTCATAGCTCTGCCTTTTATATGAAGCATATTTCAGATAAGAATAAGAATAATAATAAAAAAACACACATCATGTATTTATTTAATTTTTTTAAAAGAAAGTAATAAATCCATGTGAATGCTGATTTGCAATATGAAGTCATTTCCTCTCACAAGGTCAGGAGCCTTTTCAAAAACAAACACCTCTCCTGATCCACATGCACATACCCCAGTGTGAAACATAGCACTGGTACCAGTGCTACTTGCATATGCAGTTTTAAAATTGCTGCCCAGCCTCACATTTATTTAGTGAGTCACTTTCATTTCACTTCATAAAGGTGTGTAGAAGGACGTGAACTCTGAACCATTTGCGTTTATTTTCCCCCCAAACAGCTAATACAGTGACAGCCATTAGATGTGAGACAGCTGAAGTAAATGTGTCTTATTCACCACATAGTCTGCCAATTTAAGCCCACTCTCTTCTTTTATTTGTCTCTTTATATCTCCTTTTAAAAGTCTAATGTAAACTAGAAGCTAGGGAAATCACCTCTAGTGCATCAGTTTGCACTAATTTCACAGCGGAAACTTTATCAGCTCTAAAAAAAAAAAGCGAGTCTCTGTTAGTGTCTTCCAGAATTTAGCTGTCAGTACATAAAAGTGATATTTCTGACTGTAGCAACACCCAGACTCTTATTTTTAAAATCAAACAGACCATTAGAATAACTAGTTCATGGATCAGTTTAATTTACTTATATAATACTTTGCAATTTCTAAGAGATGTGATGTAAATTGTGACTTTATATGTCCAGCTTCTTTTTAAAGAACTTAATGTAGTATGTGATAATATCACTGAGATGCTTTAAAATGCAGGCTGTTAGAATAAGTGTCCAGTCTGAACATTTCTGGGTGACAAGTCTTTTAAAACATTGTCATGAGTGGAAGAAGATCACACACCCTTCCCCTTCCTCTTACATGCAGTCCTGCAAGGCTGGGGTTTAGCACAGCCTCTTCAGATTTACCGAACAGGAACATGAGCCCGATGTGGAGGTATAACTGCAGTGACAAGTCAGGGAACCTCTGCGTCCTCTCCCGGTGATGGCCAATAGATCTCATTCAGATGGGGATGGATGAGGCTGCATACAGAGCTGCTGCAGCATGGCCACATCCCCATTTGTTTTCATTACGCAGCCACAACAACCTCGGCGGATGAAGAGAGAGTGGCTGACCATTGTATAGATTTTGTGAAGTGCGTCGTTGCTTCTTCCTTCACTTCCTACATTTCTGACCAGCTGATCCATGCAAACAAAAGTTTGGAAGGTTCAGTCACAAATCACTGGCTTGTGCAGGTTAAAGGCAGACAGCAGCAGGTGAATGAGTGGCGTGTCTCCCTGCACGCCTCACTTGCAGACAGCCGAGAGTCCATTTTAACCACCTCTCTGTGATTTCCCTGCCATCTAACTGTCTGTGGAGCTTTCCAAGTGTTAAAGTTAGAAGCCCATTCTCCTCACACTAATATTTTTTGTTGTTGTGTTTAGACAGGCTTTGTGATTGAATTATATTCTCAGGGGATGGAATTTCTTTTTTATCTTGAGGGAGACATACACATAAGTGAAAAAATAACATGTGTCACAAATTGTTTTGTTTTGAGTAGGACAACATGTTATTCTCTGAAGCGCTTCAGTGACTGAAATACTTGGAATGAGGTTCACGGGACAAAACATTCGCCTGAATTAGATAAAGCCCTGGATTGAAGTCGGGAGCATTTATATATTATGAGCTGCAAGTGCAAGTGCAAATACTAAAGGACTTCAGGGGTGTGCGTGCAATTCCAGAGAAAATGTTATGGCAAAAACGGACGGAGTTTTAAAAAATGTATTGTAATGTGAAGAGTGTTATATTGTAATATCTACAGCAAGATAAGTGTATTCATTACCGTAAACTACAAAGGACTGTGGGAAAAAACTGACCAATGGCAGAAAAGATATCTTTCAAAAGCACCGTTTTTAAAAAAAAATAAAGAGTTCAGTAACAACAATGGTCGCCTCAAGGCAATTTGTATTGTAAGGTAAAGACACAACAATAATACACAGAAAATCCCAACAATCAGAAAACCCCCTATGAGCAAGCACTTTGGTGACAGTGGGAAGGAAAAACTCCCTTTTAACAGGAAGAACCCTCGGGTAGAACCAGGATCAGGGAGGGGCGGGGCCATCTGCTGCGACCAGTTCGGGGTAAAGAGACAGAACAAAAGACCTGACAGTCCATAAATAAGATTGCTTTACTGGGAATATAAAGAAACTTGACACTGAGCATATTTGTAACTTGTACTTTCAATAAATAAAAAACATATTTTAAGGACAGAAGTTCATCACTAATTGTGATTTATTTTGTAGCGTGTTTAGGGGGAGATTTTACTTATTTTTTTAATAGATTTTTTTCCACATAAACCTAATTTTGGTTTTGCTTATTGGTTACTGTGATCAAACAGTCAAACAGAATCAATCAATCTATCTATCTATCTATCTATCTATCTATATATATATATATATATATATATATATATATATATATATATATATATATATATATATATATACATACATACAGTTTTTATTAATGACTTATACATTTAAATTGGCTATTTGCTAAAAATGTGCAATTCACTGCAATATCTATTTCACACTTATATATAGTCAGGGAATTTTAACTCACAGTTTAACAAATCAATGATTATTGAGCAGCAGTGACTGTGTGACATGAATGTGTAGCAGAGGTTTCAAACATCAGGTTATTTCTGGTGAGAGAAGAGTAAAAACATGATTGTTCAACTTGATTGGCAGTCACTAATCAGCTAACCTGATTGGAATTGAGCAAACCTGCTAAGTGGAGAATTTCCAGAACGATGTGTGAATCTAAATGCAGCATCGATGGAGGGGCCTCCCATCCAAGCATTTGTGCTCTTAAACTGGGTCTAAATTTGAGTCTACATGTAGTTCCTTTTCCTCACAGTATTTGAATTTAACGGGGTAAAAAATATAGCCCCCCCAAAAAGTCTGCTAAGCGCTACTAGTTTTTAAGTAAGTTATTAACGAAAGGTAATTTGGAAATGAGAACTCTTGCTTCATTTTACTGCCAATGCTCGTAAAAAATAGATGAATGAAAAATAATAAACACCAAAATAACCCATTAAAAGCTGCAGTTTTCAAGCATTTATGAAGAAGTGAAGTAAAGATTAGTTGCTAAAGCGTTGTGAGCATGTGAAATGCTCAGCAGTACGGTGATATATTACACTAGATGTAGTCTCTTGGTACACTTGACTTCACCTCACACAGGGGGTGCACGCGAGTCTCAAACGATTTCAGCTGAAATAAGATTTAAAGCCCGAGGCTTAGCTTATTTTCCATGACATTATGCAGAACTACTGGAATAGATGTGATTGACTGACTCAGGCTTATCCTTTCAAGCATGTGGGTACTTACGAATCTGAAATATTGGTTGATTTCATGAATAACCCCGACACTCTGGCTTCCCTCTCGGCTTTATCTCACTCTGGTGACTTATTATACTACTACAGGTCAAAACCCTCGAGGAGAAATTGACGAAATTTCATGAAAGAACGAGGAGTTAGTCACACTGCTATACTGGGACACGTGGGAAAGTTGATGTGTTCCCCCCTTGGCGCTCCCCAACACTCCCCTTCAGTTAGCTCATATTATTTCGGTGTGAGAGACCGACCCCCCAGATGTCTCATTAGCTATATCATTAGGGAGACAGCTGGAAGGGGGTGCAGACAGCTGACGTGGGGCTGAAGGGGCAGGATTAGCTGTGACTTTTGAGTGGGTGGGGGGGTTTGTGGGCTGGGATATATTCAGATCTCATGTCCAATGCTTCAGGGTCTCATATGATATATGCAGAGCCAGTATAAGATTTGCTCAGAGCTCTTTCTTAAAAGAAAGACCACTGTATCTGTAAGGTTTAGCTCTTTGACACCATCGTTTACTGAGATATTAAGTAACTCGCCTACTGCAAGAGTTTGTAACATATCACATCGTTTATAGGAATATTTTCGCACTTTAAAACACTTTTGTTGGTGGTGAACCTTAAGATTAATAAATAAAGACACTGCACATGTGACAAAAACAGCAGTTTCTTGAAAGGCCACTCAAAGCTGGCCCCAAAAGCAAGTCATTTTAGACTCCATGCTGAAATGACAAACTTTAACATGGTTTACAGTGGCTCAGTGGTCTTACAGTGACAGGTTCAAACCGTGGTAGGTCCCGTTTGCATGGAATTTACTCTCCTTGCGTCTGTGTACTATTTGCGGGATCTCTGGTTTCTCTCACTATTGAAAAACAACCAGGTTAATGTTGCCTGTGTTATCAAATGAGATCGTTAGCCTCAAGAATTTTACTTCCTGGATATATATTTATATTTTATTGATTTAAATTTTATTACTGTTAAAGTTATATGTTATTAAGGGCGTCAAATGACAAGTGGACACTGACATAGGCCGGTTGTAGGTCTAAAGCTATCTGCTAGTTTGTTATTGGTTTTTGTCTTGTCACTAGCAGGTGGACCTTTCTCTAGTGTACACGTCTATGGATGTCTACTATTTACATTTTTTGGTTGGTGTGGAGCACCCACAATTTCGTTCTACATGTACAATAACAATAAAGGGAAATTCTATTCTGTTCTATTCTAGTCTATGTTAGGTTGCTAACCAAGCTTGCTAGCATTAGCAGATATTTTACTACGCCTGTTACGGCCGGGACCGTTTCAGACGAGTGACAGGACTCAAACGCAAGACGCCGAACAGCTCGTAAATATATTTTAAGAATAATGTTTAATGTGCACACAAAATATTCATAAACAAAAGGTGAGCGTAGACGTTAACTAAATAATGATCTGGTCCGGGTCCGGGGATTGGACTGGAAAGCAAGTCACAAAAGGTCCAGGGAAAGGTCGGGGTCACTGTAACAGAATGCAAATGTTCAAAACATAGATAAGGAGGCATATGAATATGTTGTTTGACTCAAAATCCTCCTTCGTACTGTGTACTTGCCAACGGAGGTCGGAGATAACATAGAGGGGGAGTAATCCGGGTGTGTAAATCCAAAAACTCCTGGCGTGGAGGCAGAGAGGCAGGTAGGTAGTTTTGGTGGTAGCCTGAGGGACTGCCAGAAGGTCCAGCATCCAAGTAGAAGCTCTTCGCCAGGGGTTTAACAGTTAGGTGTAGCTGAAAAAGGGAGGCGCACAAAAAACAAACATACAGTGAAGCAAAAGTGATTCACAAAAAAAACACGTAAGGAAATTATGGTGGTGGCCTGCACTGACTGATGTTTAGCAGAGAATCTGGCGAAGAGAGATTGAGAACGCTGGCCTTATGAGTCCCCCGGCTAATTACCCACAGATGTCAACGATCAGCAAAAACACTGAGGCCCCTCCCAGGGGTGGAGACGCCGGCTCGGAGGGAGACACACTGGCACACACCCGGACCATGACAGTACCCCCCCCTCAAGGGACGCCACCCGGCGGCCGACCAGCACCCGCCCCACGACGTGACCTAAGAAAATCAGAAACCATCACAGAGTCAAGCATCAAAGAACGAGGAACCCAAGAACGCTCCTCCGGCCCATAACCCTCCCAGTCCACCAAAAACTGCAGCCCCCTACCCCGCCGCCGCACATCCAGAATGCGCCGGACAGAAAACGCAGGATGCCCGTCAATGAGCCGGGCGGGAGGCGGGGGCACCGGAGGCGGGCACAGATGACTAGACACCACCGGCTTCACCTGAGAAACGTGAAAGACCGGGTGAACCCTCAAGGCAGCAGGCAAACGGAGCTTGACAGCCGAAGGGCTGAGGACCCTGTCCACAGAATAGGGGCCGATGTAACGAGGAGACAACTTGCGGGAGGATGCCCTGAGAGGGATGTCTTTCGCAGCGAGCCACACCTTCTGTCCAGGTGAGTAAACAGGCGCAGGAGACCGGCGACGGTCGGCACAGCTACGTTGGCGAGCCACAGCTCGCAACAGCGCCTCCCGCGTACGAGACCAGACCCGACGGCAGCGCTGTAGATGATGCTGGACCGAGGGGACAGCAAGATCAGCCTCCTCCACCGGAAACAGGGGCGGCTGATAACCCAAAGAGGCCTCAAACGGTGACAACCCAGTAGCAGACGAAACCAAGGAGTTGTGGGCATATTCCACCCACGGCAGATACGAGGCCCAAGTCGCAGGGTTATGACAGGTCACACAGCGGAGCGCGGCCTCCAGCTCCTGATTTAAACGTTCCGTCTGGCCGTTCATCTGAGGATGGTAACCAGAGCTCAGACAAGGCCTGGCCCCCAAAGCAGCGCAAAAAGAACCCCAAACCTGGGACGAGAACTGCGGACCCCTGTCCGAAACTATTTCCACAGGAATGCCATGAAGCCGAAAAACATGGTCCAACAACAACGTAGACGTCTCAGCCGCAGTGGGCAACTTCTCCAAAGCGACGAAATGAGCAGCCTTAGAAAACCGATCCACGACCGAGAGAATAGTGGTCTTCCCAGCCGAAACCGGGAGTCCCGTAACAAAATCCAGGGCGATGTGGGACCAAGGGCGATGAGGCGTAGACAACGGCTGCAACAGCCCAGCAGGACGGTGAGTACGCGACTTACACCTGGCACACACAGGGCACGCAGCCACATACTCCCGAACATCTTTATCCAGAGTGGCCCACCAAAAATGTCTCTTAACCATAGAAGTCGTCCTGCCCCTGCCCGGGTGACACGCAAACCTCGAAGCGTGCACCCATTCCAGTACCTTGGAGCGAGCAGCCGCGGGAACAAAACGCCGGTTAGGCGGTCCCGTGCCCGGATCCGGTTCCGTCCGGAGGCCCCGGTCGATGGCGTCCTCCACCTCCCAGGTAATAGCTCCCACCGTACAGCCGGCCGGAAGAATGGTGGAAAACTCCGCCGGACCCGTGTCAGAGTCAAACTGCCGAGAGAGGGCATCCGGTTTGGTGTTTCTGGAACCCGGGCGATAAGAAATGGAAAAGTTAAAACGTGCGAAAAACAGCGACCAACGAGCTTGACGTGCATTCAACCTCTTCGCACCGCGTAGGTACGTCAAGTTCTTATGATCCGTCCACACCAGGAACGGTAGCGCCGCGCCTTCCAGATGATGACGCCACTCCTCCAACGCCAACTTAACGGCAAGCAGCTCCCGGTCCCCCACATCATAGTTCCGTTCCGCTGGTGAAAGCCGCCGAGAGAAAAAGGCGCACGGCCGCAGCTTAGAGGAGGGGCCGGCACGTTGTGAAAGCACAGCCCCCACCCCCACATCAGAAGCATCCACCTCCACAATAAAAGCCTTAGACGGATCGGGTTGAGCAAGGATGGGCGCAGTAGAAAACAGATGTTTCAGCTCCGTGAATGCGCTGTCAGCTTCGGCGGACCAGCCGAACGGAAGCTTCGTAGAGGTAAGGCGTGTAAGCGGAGCCGCCACTAGACTGTAGTTCCTTATAAACCGACGATAGAAATTCGCAAATCCCAAAAACCCCTGGAGTTGCTTGTGAGTAGAAGGCACAGGCCAGTCAGTGACCGCCTTCACCTTAGCCGGATCCGTCTTCACCTGCCCCCCTGCCAAGATGTATCCCAGGAAAGAGACCGATGTCAAATGAAACTCACATTTCTCAGCCTTGGCATACAGTCTGTTTTCCAAGAGGCGTTGAAGGACAGCACGGACATGTGAATGATGCTCAGCCAAAGACTTAGAAAAAATAAGAATGTCATCTAAATAGACGAACACAAAACGGTCGAGGAAATCCCGCAGGACGTCATTTATTAGGGCCTGAAACACCGCTGGAGCGTTCGTTAAACCGAAAGGCATAACGAGATACTCGAAATGACCCAGGGGGGTGTTAAACGCGGTCTTCCACTCGTCTCCCTGACGGACTCGCACCAAATGATAAGCATTGCGAAGATCTAACTTAGTGAACACCGTGGCACCCTGTAGCGATTCAACAGCGGAGCTAATGAGTGGCAAGGGATACTTATTTTTTAACAGTGACGTCATTCAAGCCCCTGAAATCAATACACGGCCGAAGAGACCCATCCTTCTTGTCTACAAAAAAAACCCCCGCCGCCACGGGGGACGAAGACGGACGGATTAACCCAGCCGCTAATGAATCCCTAATATACTCCTCCATCGCAGCACGTTCAGGCCTAGAGATACTATATAACCGGCTCTTGGGCAGGGACGCTCCGGGGAGCAAATCAATCGCACAGTCATAAGGGCGATGGGGCGGTAGGGACTGCGCTTTGATCTTACTGAATACCTCCCGCAAATCATGATACTCAGGCGGCACCCCTGAGAGATCGGGGACATATTCGTCAGTCCCCGTAGCCTCCCCCGGGCCGGGAAAACGGGCGGAAGTCAGACAATTGGAGTGGCAAAAAGGGCTCCAGCTGACAACCCTTTGCCCCTCCCAATCCAAGTGCGGATTGTGTAAGCACAGCCAGGGATAACCCAAAGTGAGCGGAGTATCAGGTGAATCGAGGACAAAAAAGGTGAGTTTTTCCCTATGATTCCCCGAAGTGCACAGTGACACTGGACCAGTGCGAAAAGAAATTCTAGTGAAAACCTGGTTATTAATCGCTCTAACTGGAATGGGCGGCTCAAGGCGCACGAGCGGAACGCCTAATCGTTCAGCGAGATCGAGACTGATTAAATTCTGTTCAGAACCAGAATCTAATAAGGCTGTGCACGAATGAGTACTCTGTAGCATCTCCAAGGTGACAGGGAGTTGTAAACGGGGTTTCTGACCAGAATTCGAACCGCCCACCCGTATCCCCGATTCTACCGGCGGGCGACACCTTTTCCCTCCTTCGGGCATGCAGCAATCAAGTGTTCCAGCGAGCCACAGTAAAAACAGGCATGAGCCCGACGCCGCCGCTCCCTCTCCTCCGGTGTCAACCGTGACCGGCCAATCTGCATAGGCTCCGGCTCGGGATCAGTGACGTAAGCCGAGGCGACAAACTCATGCGAGTCCACAGTCGGAGGCGGCGACGGTGACGTACCCGGAAACGAGCGCGGTAAACGGCGCTGGGATTTGTAGTTCCTGTCCCTCTCCCTGTCACGCAACCTGTTGTCAATGCGAAGGGAGAGGGACGCCAGTTCCTCAAAAGATTTTGGCTCATCACGGGAGGCAAGCTGGTCTTTCATACCCTCGTTCAATGCCCGGAAAAACACCCCACGCAGAGCGTCGTCAGGCCAACCGGTTTCGGCGGCAGCAGTACGAAAATCAATCAAAAAATCAGCAACCCTCTGACGGCCCTGGCGAAGATCCAGCAGCCTCTGCGCAGAACTACCCTCAGAAATGGGGTGCGCAAACGTTTTCTGGAATTCCCCCAAAAACACCTCATAAGAACAGGTTAACAAAGGATTCTTCGATAGATACGCCTCCGCCCATTTAAGTGCACGATTACGCAGTTTACCCACCAAATAAGATATCTTATTAGAATCCGCAACAAATGTGCGCGGAGAACGACCGAAAACAAGGTCAACCTGAAGCAAAAACCCGCTACAACTCCCTGGATCCCCTGAGAATGGTTCGGGCTCCGGGGACGTAGCATCACGGAAAGCTGATGTAGGTGGAGATGCAACGGCAACAGGTTGAGGCAGAGGAGCTGGTGTACCGGAGTCTTGGCCCGCGGGGCCCGAGGCGGAACCAGCAGCAGTAGAAATATCAGTTTGTAGAGCCTGGAGGGTCTCCAGTATTTTACTTTGACCATCTCTAAGAGTCTGCTGCTGGGCTAACAGGAACTGAATAGATTGTTCATGACTTCCTAATATCGCCCCCTGCCTCTGAATGGCTGACCGTTCCGCGTCTGCTGAGTCCATAACTGCTGGCCAGATTCTACTGTTACGGCCGGGACCGTTTCAGACGAGTGACAGGACTCAAACGCAAGACGCCGAACAGCTCGTAAATATATTTTAAGAATAATGTTTAATGTGCACACAAAATATTCATAAACAAAAGGTGAGCGTAGACGTTAACTAAATAATGATCTGGTCCGGGTCCGGGGATTGGACTGGAAAGCAAGTCACAAAAGGTCCAGGGAAAGGTCGGGGTCACTGTAACAGAATGCAAATGTTCAAAACATAGATAAGGAGGCATATGAATATGTTGTTTGACTCAAAATCCTCCTTCGTACTGTGTACTTGCCAACGGAGGTCGGAGATAACATAGAGGGGGAGTAATCCGGGTGTGTAAATCCAAAAACTCCTGGCGTGGAGGCAGAGAGGCAGGTAGGTAGTTTTGGTGGTAGCCTGAGGGACTGCCAGAAGGTCCAGCATCCAAGTAGAAGCTCTTCGCCAGGGGTTTAACAGTTAGGTGTAGCTGAAAAAGGGAGGCGCACAAAAAACAAACATACAGTGAAGCAAAAGTGATTCACAAAAAAAACACGTAAGGAAATTATGGTGGTGGCCTGCACTGACTGATGTTTAGCAGAGAATCTGGCGAAGAGAGATTGAGAACGCTGGCCTTATGAGTCCCCCGGCTAATTACCCACAGATGTCAACGATCAGCAAAAACACTGAGGCCCCTCCCAGGGGTGGAGACGCCGGCTCGGAGGGAGACACACTGGCACACACCCGGACCATGACAACGCCACCCTTCTGTTCAAACCGAAAAGGCAACAACTGTAATGCCAAACTTGAGCTTTCAAAACAAAGCAAACATTGACTTTATTTTATTTTATATGCACACTATAGTTAAGACATGGGTAACATATAGCATGCCCCCCCCCCCCCCCCCCCCCAAATATAGCCAAAGCAGCTTGAACAGACAGAACTAAAAACTATCGGATTATGTCATTTTCATGCTTGGCATTTTATATTAGAATCACTGGTTGGCTTTACATTAGCGAAATGATTAGCCTCCATGTAAACTGTGCACTGCTCATTAAACTATCATAAAACCACACTGTTTTATTAAATTATACAAGAATAACATATAAAAGAATCACGTAAAAGTAAATGCATGAAGAAAATGTTTAAAAGTATAAACAAAAATATGAAAGCTTCATAAGTTCTCTGAGCCTTTCAAGAGTGTTATACCATGAGTAGTCCATCTAATGATACATACTTTTCACTGTCTATGTATAACATAATACATAAAAGAATAAATTAGAATAACTACAGGATATATTGTGTTATTCTCACCATAGAGTATACATATAAGATTTTGATGTACAGACTCCTTACTGCCTCCACAGTAATTACGAATTATGGGTAAATAGATAACTGATCAGCAGTTAATGTGAGCACCTCTATAAAAGAAGAAGTTTTGGGAGTTTGCTGGTCTTAGGCATTCGGATATATGTTAACACAATGTGCCAAAATGTTCCTAAGAGTGCACGTTTACCCTAGGTTAGATCTTTTGGAGAAAAATCGAGAGCTATATCCAACAGAAATGCTGAAAAAGAAAAGAATCGAGATGTAAGTCCAGACCTTAACCTGATTGAAATTCTGTCGTGGGACCACAAGAGAGCTGAGTGTAAATAGCAAATCTTTGCTTTTTCACATACAGACATAAGATTTTTAAAATTGTATTTAAATACAGCTGCATTAGTAAATAATTACTGGAGAGATTAAATATAGCCCGTATCTTTCCCCCTTGCATTCAGGATCCCAAATGTAATTTTTATAGTACGCTGTAATTTCAGGAAGGCCTGGAGGACAGAGTAGCCTTCTATTCACTGGAGACTGGATAAACAAAATTGTGAAAACCCAGTTTCAAGAAGTCACACTGAACAAATTAGGCGGTTAAGAGTACAGCGTGATAAATGAGCGAGCAGGGTAAACATTTGCATTGGGTCGTGTTTAGGGTTGCCAACTCCCTGAAAAATAAATAAGGGACACCTCGTGGCCAGGGCCGGGCAACCCAGTTCACCCTTCCCAGTGTGGTGAATTTTGTAGCTCTTTTTTTTGTGTGTGAAATTATTTTTTAACCATTTGACTTGAATTTGATTTAAGCAGATGCATATTCTTTGTGATATGACCATATGGGAAACAAATGATCATTTAGCCATTTATTTTTAGCTCACAATGACAACATTAACACAGTAAAACAGGTCTCTTTCTTAAACAGAAGCCTGTCATGCTTAACTTTTGAGAATATAAGTAAATCTTTCTTTAAAAGAACTCTGTCCTGCTTAACTTAAAATTATATAAATTAATAGAAAGCAATAGAACGAAAAATATTCTTGTAACTGTGCACATATAGTGCATTTAGTACAATTGGCTTCAGCTGAGGTATTATTTCAGCTTTTCTAATGCTAATCAGCTGCTCCTGTTTGTAAACCCACTTGTTCCCATGATTACGCATCATAACTCATCATCATTATTCATCTATGTATTACTTTTATGTATTAGTGATCTATTTGTTGTAATCATCTATCCTTGCAGTTGTTTATTACACAAAATAAATTATATTATCACACTTCTGGCCACATAGCGCTGATATTCACTGCACATGCCCATATTAACCTTAACCAGAGGGTTTAAAAAAAACAAACCAGTGTTTACATACCATATCTGCTTCTGCCGTGGCCTGGTGGACAAAAAATTGGTTAAGGGTTCCCCGAGCTTTCACGCCCCTCATGTTCTTCATGTGCCCACCAATAGAAGCATGCCTATGGAAAAAGTGCGCCGGCACACAGTGCAGTGCGCTTTAAATGTGTTATCATGCATTTTCCCAGCCAGGTGTTTTCCTTTTCCCATTCCTCCTTATACTTTTGCAGCCTTTTTTTTTCTTCCTTTCTCTGAAGGGAACAAACATTGCTGCTCTAATGCTGGGCTTACACTGAGACGATTTTTGAGTCGTGCGACCGATTTGGTGATCGGACCGATTTTGGCCTTCATCGTGCATCGTGTAGTATACGTGGGGTAACGAGAAGCGATTAACACCTCACGACAGAGAGCGACAGATTTTCTGTTATAACCTTCATTTTATGGAGGCACAGTGTGAGCTCTCAGGTCGCATCAGAGCATCGGGCCGTATAGTGTGAGACTCTGCATCGTGACCTACCAACTTCTAACCCCTGCGAGTCAATCGTGCAGTTTGAGCAGGAGCTGTATAACGTGACTGAAAAAATCGCACAGTGTTTGCCCAGCTTTAGGTGTACTGTCGTCCGAGACTTGCACCGCAGTGTCGGCGTTTGTTTCCCTGTTGGCCATGCTTCTTGTTGTGGTCATCTGTTGTCTTCCGGTATTTTCTCCGCAAGCGACCTTTCCTCGACCAATGAGATGAGCGGTAATCTGAATTGTCATACTCGAATTGTCATAAGTGTGCTGTCAGCTCATTGGTCACAAAGCAGGAGAGGGGCTGGGAATTATGTTTTCAAACAAAGCGTTAATTCCATAAACATTTATAGACTACTTTTGATTCTCACTGTGTTACGGGACAAAGTGCGTCCCTTATTAGCTCAATACGGGACGTGTACTTTTGTTTCGAAATACAGGACGATTCCGTTTTTTAAGGGACGGTTGGCAACCCTAGTCGTGTTGAGCAGGCCATCCGCTCACAGAAGCCTCAGTTCTTCAGTCATTAATGCGCTCTGCACTGACTCACAGATCACTCACGGCTAAATTATAGGCTTGCCTTTGCTTATACAGTCGATGGGGAAATTAATGACGTAGTAGGCCACAGCTAAGGCTTTTTTTTTTTTTTCTTAAACTGTTCATTCATTTAGAGGGTTATATGGTTTTCACATTAGAACATGAAACGCTGCTTCTCTGCAACACTGGCTGCAAACCACAGGGATAAAAGCCTGTCAGTGTATATGTTAGGTAGAGTGGTATGTACAAAACTGTTTTCCTTGAGATCTAGGTTTCATGTAAACATGCCAGAGTTTCTCTGCATAAATCACACCTCTAACGTGCACTTGAATCATTAAAACAAAAAAGCTTCGATCTACACTTGCATGTTAAGAAAACAATAATACTGGATGGAAAGGCTAGTCATGTAGTAAACAGAAGGGCTTGTTCGAAGTGCCCTAAAATTTCTATATAGGAACAATACTTGCTGCAAGAAGCACAAATCTGGTCACAGAATTTTTCACCTTTGAAAAACAAAAAGATTTTACATTTGATGAATTACATCCTGAGAATCGTGACTATATAGCATATAGTGGAGTACAGATATGTCTTAAAGCACCCCTGTGTCTTCATACATGCGAAGAGCATGGGTGTGATCATTGTAAGAACAGCACCGACGGGGGGATGGGAGTTAGCGTTTACATTCTTGCATTTTGCTGCACTTCTGCTCCTTCAACAATGTCGTTCTTATCCGTTCCACAATTCTCAGCGACCACAGCGGCCGAGCAGGCGACAGCTGCCAAGACAGAAAAACAACGGACACCATTTTACTCCGTGTGAACCCATAAGAAATTCCTGGAATGGCCATGATTCTAATGTGCTCCTATAAGGTTACATAATGAGGGTGCTTCATAAACATAATCTTCGTTTCCTTTTTCCTTCCTCTTCCCTTGATTTCACCTTCTCACCTCCTGCCCGTGCACAGGCTCCCATTCTAACATCGCTGGATCTGTTTCCCACCCCCCACTGTCTGTTCCATATTTCACATTATGAATTTGGACTCCCACAGCTGCACTTACACAGCTGTTATTTAATTGCTGCTGTAATTTTCTTATGCACACTGTTGGATATATTTTTTTTTAAATTCTAGACCCCCTTCACAGCAGATCATGCTGGGTCACGAAACAGCATGAAGTACAGTACAAGACACCCATTTATCAAATGTGATACGAACTGTAGTCTCCTGGCAACTTCTAACTCTTTAAAAGATGTTATGGTTATTACTTAGTGTCCAATTATGCAGCTGTACCCTTGTGCATGTGACACATAAAAATGAAAAATGCATTTAGACTGCATAGAGTATATACTTGGTGAATGCTTGCGTTCTCTTTGAAGCATTTTGAGCTATTTTATTTAGAAAAACGTCAGTCCTGCATTTATACATGAATCCAGTCCAAGT
Organism: Rhamphochromis sp. 'chilingali'; assembly: GCF_963969265.1. Classification (NCBI taxonomy): domain Eukaryota; kingdom Metazoa; phylum Chordata; class Actinopteri; order Cichliformes; family Cichlidae; genus Rhamphochromis; species Rhamphochromis sp. 'chilingali'. The sequence continues at coordinate 7,678,766 of NC_137949.1, forward strand.
CGATCCAGCCAAGATGTCCCAGTTTTCCATCTGCATTTAAATGCAGCATGCATTTATAACTCTGTTGTGCTGAGATCGTGAAGAGAGTCTCAAAACTTCAGTCGGAGAAATGTGTCAGGTCACCTGTGCACATTCATTCAGCAATCTGTGAATAAGGATTTTACAGATGTTTTTAAACATTCAAGGTTGAGAAATATATGGTGGAGAAGTGTTTGTATTTACGCTGTGCACCTGACAGCCTCGTGGTGTTCACGTGGCTTGTCTTTGGATTAGAACACACATTTATGAGTACCTATTACTACGCACACATCTTAAAGAGTACTATTTAACATGCATTTGGGACAACTTGAGACAAATCTTTCTTCATAGTCTGGATACATTGCATATGTTTAGATTTTCATAAAGGCACCCACCCACACTGCAATGTTTGAAACACACTAGCGTTGTCTATTTTGTCTGACCTTGTCTAAAAGGCATCTCAAGCATTTTAGCTGTGCGGACCCTGCAGATACACACTCCAGCCTCTAGAGAGCATTAGTGAGGCTTTAAACCTTCAGTGTAAAGTGTGGTTAACGGAACTGTGTGATCATCTAAAAAAAAAGATGAAGTCACTGCATTTCAGTCTTTGATTGGACGTACATGAAACCAAAGACGTCCTCATTCGCTGTAACATTTTGTCTTCTCATTCGCTGTAACATTTTGTCTTCTCGTTCAATGTCATATTTTGCTCATATATACCAGAAAACCACTTGTCCAAGAGCACTGACAGCATGAAATAACAATCATGTAACTGAAGAAACCAACTGTGCATTTTTCTTGCAACAGAGTTTATATGTATGGATCATAAACAAGCAGATCGGCCTCAGTACGCTACGTTTTGTTTATGGTACACTCGTCCTTCTCTTTGGCTGCCTCCCCTCCCTCCTCCTTTGTTTCTTGAGTACTTGGAGTGGGTGTTGTATGAAAAGGCCTATTTAAAAAAGGACCTGAGGGACCCTTAGTTCTCCCCAACAGCTGCCCAGCTGTGCCCCTTGTCAACTGCCCCTAATCCCCTGCCTCTCCCCCCAACTACCTCTGACCACCCCAGCCACTCACCAAAGCCTTGACATCACAGCAACAGCGCCAGCAGCTACTGTACAGCTGTAATGAAAAGAGCTTTATTCTTCTCAGGGTGATGCAAGGGTCAATTTTGAATCTGGGCGAGGGTGCCCACTTGGTCTTGTAAAAATACACTTTGAGCCTGCTTTAAAAAAAATGCCCAATTTCTTTTGAATATGATGCAATCTGTAATGAAAGTTAATCCGCAGATCAAAAAACTGCATCTCGCGTCACAAAGATTAACAGTGATTTCATGCCACCCGCTTTTCTCTCCTTGCGTGCACCGTGTCGTTCCCCATGCCTCACCCTCAAGATCCATCCTCCCCATCCTCTCTCCCCTCAGGCAGCAGCGGCAGATGAAAGCAAGCCCGAGCAAGCATGAAAGGCAGTGTCTTGGCAGTCAAGTTGACCTCCAGGCTTTTCTACTTTCTTGCGTTTTTTTAATCCCTCCCCTCCCACCTATTCACCTGTAAAGCCCTCCATCTCTCCTTCTTAATGCCCGTCTGCTGCTCTGACAATCCCCCAAACCTCAGCTCCATGTCCGTGGGTGGGATTGAGAAGTTGGGAGGGTGATTAAGTCCATCACGCCATTCCCCCCCCCCCCCCCCCCCCCCCTTTTTTAATTCTGTTGTTAGTCGCTCTTGTTTTTTTCTCTTTCCAAATACAATTATGAAACTCACAGGAGTGATATCAAGTGTTATGGCTGCTGCTGCTGGTCTTACTTTAGCCTTTATCCTTTTGGTGTTAAGGAAAGCAGATGAGATCAGAGGAAAGTTGAGGAGTGGTGTTTACAAAAGACTGAATAAGACTTGCTGATCTTGGGCAGTCACCTTTAGACACACCTCAAAAGGCACTATGCAGTGTAAGCGCTTAATCACTGTATGCAGGTGGGCATGTCCTACGATGGAAAACTGAGTTACAAATGTGAGATGGGCATGCTAGTGCCCAACAATTAGATTTCTTAATATCACCACTCCTACAGCAAAGTGCTTTTAGTAAATACGGCACTGTGGGCAAATATCACAAAGGTCTGGTAAACAACTCTGACCTCCATCCTCTCAAATTATTATTCATACACACCTACTTTACCAACACAAAACATTTTTGTCTCAAAACTCCAAAGAGACTTTCTGATGAATCATGTCTATAAAGAAACCATGATTTAAACACACATCAAAAAACCCTGAAAACAGGAAATGGTTTGTAGCATATACTGCACTTAAAAAAATGAATAACTCTTATTGAAAACATACATAGATGTACACACAACAAATGCACTTGGAGTAGTAAGAAGTTTGATTTAAAATTAAATCAAAATGCAAATAATAATTTTCCTGTTTGTACGTGTAAGAAAGTGTAGCTGTCATTTGTTTGAATCCTTTTATTTATGGAGTTCCTCAGGGTTCCGTGCTGGGACCAGTTCTATTCACACTTTACATGATGGGATTTTAACAGGAGGTTGCTTTTCTTCCCATTGTCACCAAGTGCTCGCTCATAGGAGATCATCTAATTGTTGGCGTTTTGTCTGTATTATTTTAGGGTCTTCGCCTTACAATATAAAGCGCCTTCAGGCAACTATTGTGATTTGGTGCTATATAAATAACATTGATTTAAATTTTTTTTATAACCATGCCTTTCACTGTATTATATGTACTTCTTGTGACCTTAAATGCACACATTTTAAACAGCATTTTAACCTCCTTGTTTGTAGTATCTTGAGTTTTGCTAATTGCTAATTTTAGCAAAAATAACTCTACCCTACTGATGCTAACAAAGTTGGCAACCACCTGGTAAATATATACTGAGGTCTTGGAGTGACGTGACTGCTAGCCACATGACGTTAACTTGTCTGCCAATTTGGATGTGTGATTTAAACAAGATCCCAGTCACACAGCCCTAGAGACCAGTCTGGCAACCACCAGTCATGGTTGTGTATTCCCTGATGAGTTGGGGAGCGGTTGCTGCAGGTTGCTGGTAGTTGCTATGAAATTGATTGCTATAAGCCCAATAACACAGACCTAGCAACCACCTTGCAACCGCGGATTGCTAGCAACACAAACGTAATCCTCGACTGGTTGGTGAAAACCTCCTTGGATTGCATTGGTTGCTAGCAAGTAATTTTAAAGAATAGTAACTATCCAGTCCACTGCAGACTTATCATTGAGTTCTGCTGTGAAATCTAACACTAACATTTTGCTGTGGCCCTTGACTTTGGAACTAGTTGAGAGCCGCAGATGCTTTTACAAATGTTAAGCATCAGAAGAAAAAGAAAAAGAACAACTGGATGAACTCAACATCCCATCCCCACAAAGCACCTGTCAGGCCTGCTGGTTGCTAGGCAACAGCTCCCCTCACCTCTCTCCTCCACTTTGCTTTATTCAGAGACTCTGTTTCAGTTTTTTCTCTCTCTTGCACACACCCTGAAACCCCAAATCTGGTGTTCTCCTTAGGAAAGAGGTTCTTATTAACTCAGGGATGCGTATCACGTTACCACTCCGCAACAGAGCTGTGTTATTGCTGCTGTCATGTGGACAGGTTTAGCGCTGAAGCTAACTAGGTCTGGGACCAGAGTGTCCCCCCCGCCTCTCTTGGTACTCCCCCTCCTTTCATCGGAATGAACAGCAAGGCGCTAACAGCCATGAGAAATCAGGCATGGAATTATTCAAAAAGCAATTCAGTCTAAACAGTGGGGAAGATATGGAGCTAGCCTTTCACTGAAGTAGGCACCTACTGAAAAACATTCGCAACTGCTATTCATTTCACCCTGTGAGTGACTGAATGTTGGAAGAACAATCTCAAACACTCTTTGCAGCATATAGTTCATGATTTAACAAGCTACCGCTGAATTATATAGAGAACAAATCAGCATGACAGATTAGGGCCGAGCTCGGTTCACGTATCTTTTTACCATATGTATCCCACACTTCAGCTCATGTTTTGAATTGAGACTATTTTTAAGCGATAAAAAGGTCAGATCCAAAAACTGTGTAGATTGTAATCACCACATTGTCTGCTTGCTGTGCTGTCTGTGTTGCTCATCTGGACAGTTGGATTTGTTTTTATCTCACCGATCTTAAATGTTTTAGTGTATATATTTCTGTCAATTTTTAATGCCCTTAAAAAAAGGATCAAAAACGGCTGGCATGAGCAGCAGCTACAAAGCAGTCAAACAGCCATGCAGTCAATAGACAAAGAAAACCTTTGTAACTGTACTATGTAATACTGCTGTGAATGATAATGTATTGTGTTCTGTTTGTTAAACGTTATTATGAATTTTAATTGTGATCTGCTTTTCTCCTTTCTCCATCACGGAGAATCTTCCTGGATCTTCAGACCCCTTAAATGTCCGTGGAGGCGACGGCGGAGCCAGAAAAAAAGAGAATTCTGAAGAAACGCTGAGCTAGGAAAGTCAGCGCCAAATATAGGTATCACAGTGCTGAGTAGATATCATCAGATAATGTCAGAAAATCGTTAAACATTAAGATGCATAGTCATAGTTTTTATTTGGACAAATGGAATGGTAAACGTGGGAATCCTCCTCCAGGAAAATCAGACACTTAATTTCCTGCATTATGATAAATTTTTATGCACTTTCTTTCTGTGCGATGGCTTATAGTAGAAAAGTGTACACACAGATGTGCTTGGCTCCACATGTGTAAAGAGATGACTTTTCTGATATCAGGCTACTTTCTGTCTTTTGTTTGGGGATGTGACTTGCAGAGATGGGCAGTAACGCGTTACTTGTAACGATTACTTTTTTCAGGTAACGAGTAAAGTAAGGGATTACTACTGCAAAAACGGTAATTAGATTACCGTTACTTTCCCGTAGGAACGCTGCGTTACTGCGTTACTGCGTTACTAAAACCATGATTTTTTGCGAGAATGTCTCATGACAGTGACGTAAGCGAGTGCGACGTTGGTGACAACAGCTGTCTGCAGATCAACAATGGATCACATATCGAGTGCGGAGAGAGTATGAGCGTGCAGCGTTTAAAGCGTGGAAGTACTGACCTTACTTTGAGTTTGATTCCATAAAAAGTGACAAAAACATTAGCGTCCGTTGTGCGTGGGAAGAAAACTTCTTTTTACAGCGAAAAAAACCCCTAAACTTCCGAGCAAGCACCGAGTGCGCTACGACGTAATGGGAAACTCACAGAGAAACTGCCGTATCCTTCCACTGACCGCAGCGGCACACCTGCACCAGGGTAAACCTCCGCCTACCCAACTCCTGCTTTACAGGTGAAAATAGAGCAAAAGGACCGCTAGTCTTTGATTTTATTTATTTTCTGCTGTGTTTTACTTGCATCTATTTGAAAGACTGAGTGTAAACACAAAAAATATATATATATTTTATGTGCTGGAATGTGCAGAAAATAGGTTTAAGTATTAAACAAATTTCTTCCAGTCAGAGAATGTTGCATATAATTAAATTTTTGCTTGATGCATAAAGTTAAAAGATTAAAACTGATAAAACAAGTTTTAAAAAGAGACTTTTCCATTTGATTACATTTTGTATGATGGATTATGCAGAAAAAGTAGAATTGGGCTGAAAGCTCTATCGCTTTATCACCTATTCAGGTTGTAAATCGTGTTTTTAAAAAGTAACTAAGTAATTAATTACTTTTGAAAATAAGTAATCAGTAAAGTAACTGGATTACTTTTTGGGGGAAGTAATCAGTAATTAGTTACTGATTACTTTTTTCAAGTAACTTGACCAACACTGGTGACTTGCTCAAACGTGCATGTGCCACCCTGTTACAATCAGTCATACAGTTGAGGGATGTGCATTTACTACAGTGACATTCATAGAAAGGCTAAAGGAGACTGTGACACTCCTAAAAATAATTCTCCAAACCACTTTGTAGCTGTAGAAGTGAAACATATTATTACAATGATCAGTGGGGATGGGGTGTTTTAGAACATTCTCTTTGCTAACAGTAAGAATACCACATGCTGAAAAGACCTCAGTACTGTGTCAATCGCATTATCCAGTGAGATGTTTGTCAGGTTAAATGGCATTTCTAAATTGGCCCTAGTTGTGGATGTGAGTGTGAACTATTGTCTTTTTCTCTGTCTTGACTGGTCACCTCTAGAAGGTGTACCTAGATGGGATAGGCTCCAGGCCTGACACCGTGTCAGCCAAACTTCAGCTGTCGGTCAAATGGCTTCACATTTGACTTTAGAAAACTTTGGTATACAAAGGAGTTTGTGGTCAACTCAGTGACCACTGATTATTTCTGGTAACCGCTCCAAATAAGGCACACTTACATGGTCTTTTTTTCTTATTGCACCATCACTAACTTTTACATTTAACGTTCTACCTGAGGCCTGTAGACTATGAGATGTAGGTTCTCTGAGCATTGCTAGACTGTCTACTACTGGGAAGATTGCAGCTTTGTATTAATACACATCTGAATGCAGGTGACCAGCAGGTGCCTAAGCGTCTGCTTTTATAGAGGTGGTCGCAAAAATACATTTGATTAGCAGCACCTGGCTTCTACTTATCGACTTAATTCCTATAGAAGCAGTTTTCATCTACTTAGTTTTTCACTGGATTGCAAACTTATATTCTGTTTCAGAAGTTTGAGCTATTGCAACACCCCGAATATTAAAACACAACATATTTCAGCAGCACAGGTATGGAACAGTAACGCTTATGTCAATGAGTCATTTTGTTCGAGAACAGAACTTTTTTCAAAAAAGTCATCATGAGAAATGGTGACAGTAACAATGGGGGGAAAAGAAGAATATACATTTATCTACAATACTGAGTTGAATTCTTAAAGCATAAAAGTTGCCATCATGATGTTCTCATGTTGAACACATAGTTTCAAACAGACCGAGTTTGTCTTTATGACATCTACATCTTTGAGAAGAAAACACCAGCAGATGGAGTAGAAGGCGCTCCAGTGATCCTTTTGTCTGCTGCAGATCCAGCATCTCTTGGAGCCGTCTTTTTTTCTGGCGGCTATATTACGCAGCGAGTCACCAAACTGAAAATAGATTGAAAATGCAATTCCAGTTTCTGGAAAAGGAACCTCATCGCTGGTGGTTTAGTGCTCAACTCATGTCCCTGAGAAATGTTTGGTCTAACTTGACTAACAGACTAATGCAAGTCTACAGCCTGCTAACCTTCTTTCAGCTGTCAGTTTTTGTAATCCTACCACATGTTTTGAAACATGGTTTACTGTTTGTATATCCAGGGATGGAATAGCAGTCCAGGATTTTGAAATACACTATTTTCCTCCCAGACATGAATTTCAAAGCAAACCCAAATTGCAAAGAGAAACATTTTGTAGGAGAAACAAATTATGATGCAACACAGGAAAAAAAGCACCACTCAACATTTTTTCCACTGATGTTAAACTAAACCAGGAAAACATACTTTTTTTTTCTCCTACATTTTGCACGTTATTACCCACAGTTTTTCTGCATCACTTAAACAAACAAGATAAAGATCCGCAGGCCGAGATAATGACGACCCGGTCGTCGCTGGTCAGATGAAAGGTTGAGCAGGTGGTGGATGTTTGTTGATACAGGAGCGAGGACGTCTGGAAGAATGTTCCGCATGTGATAATTGTTTGCAGTTGAAAGAAAAAAGGGGGAATGAAAAAGATCAGAAAGTAGACATCTAGGAAAAGAAAGAAGAAGGAGATTAGAGAAGGGAGGAGTAAAAGAAAACTCTGGGTACTAAGAAGGGGTCAAGAGAGCAATTGACACTTGGCATACACAAGTGTGTGCATGTGTGTGTAGGTACTTCATCCTTACAGTTCTACACTTTTAATCCCAACTTTATTTCCCTTTTTTTCTTTCGTTCTCTGTTCACGTCTCACTACTCCCATCTTAGCTTTCCTCCACTGGTGATGTGATTTCTTGCCATATAGTTCTGGTTAGTAAGCTTCCCACTTTTTGCACATTCATGATCAAAAGGATGAAGCCTAACAAAGGTGGTGATTCTGAAAAACCTCTTCAGGAACTTATGTTTTGCATCAATATGATATGTTCAAACTGTCATATGCAGTTGTTGGTCAGAGGTTTACGTAGACTCATCAAGGGTATTAATCTCATGGTAATATTGGTACTTTATTCATTTCTTTGAACTGTTCTTTTTCCAGGGTGGAATGATTGTACAGCATATTTCTTTAATGACTTAAAAAAACCCAAGAATTTAATTCACCAGCTTGAATTTATTTTCGATTTTCTCTAATCCACGCAGGATCATAAGCAAGGTCAAATATATACAGACACAACCACTAATACTTGGAAAAATGTACGTTCCACCTCCACCAGATACTTTTTAATGCCATCAACAACTTTGCAGTATAATTCTGGCTGGATGTTTGACCATTTCAACAGGTTTGAGACTGAGTCTTTGGGATGGCCATTTATGAAGATTAACCTTAGCCCACATTTCAAAACCAGTTTTGATGTATGTTCGGGGCCATTATCCTGTTGGAACTATCAACTGTCTAGCTGTCCTCGTTCTTCATTATTCCATGGACTGCAACGTTCCAGTATTACTGTCATTTTGAATTCAAAATCCTGCTCCTCACATACAAGGTCTTAAATAATCAGGCCCCATCTTATCTTAATCACCTTGTAGTACCATATCACCCTATTAGAGCACTTCGCTCTCGCTCTGCAGGCCTACTTGTTGTTCCTAGAGTATTTAAAAGTAGAATGGAGGGAGAGCCTTCAGTTTTCAGGCCCCTCTTCTGTGGAACCAGCTTCCAGTTTGGATTCGGGAGACAGACACTATCTCTACTTTTAAGATTAGGCTTAAAACTTTCCTTTTTGCTAAAGCATATAGTTAGGGCTGGACCAGGTGACCCTGAATCCTCCCTTAGTTATGCTGCAATAGACGTAGGCTGCCGGGGGATTCCCATGATGTATTGAGTTTTTCCTTTCCAGTCACCTTTCTCACTCACTATGTGTTAATAGACCTCTCTGCATTGAATCATATCTGTTATTAACCTCTGTCTCTCTTCCACAGCATGTCTTTATCCTGTCTTCCTTCTCTCACCCCAACCGGTCACTGCAGATGGCCCCGCCCCTCCCTGAGCCTGGTTCTGCCGGAGGTTTCTTCCTGTTAAAAGGGAGTTTTTCCTTCCCACTGTCGCCAAAGTGCTTGCTCATAGGGGGTCATATGATTGTTGGGTTTTTCTCTGTATCTATGAAGCGCCTTGACTTTTGTTGTGATTTGGTGCTATATAAAGAAAATTGAATTGAATTGAATTGAAAACAGCCCCAGAGCACGATGCTACCACCGCCATGTTTGACAGTCAGTGCATTATTCTTAGGTTTGAAAGCCTCACCTTTAGTCTCCCCAATATACCTGTTGTCATTGTGGCCAAATGGCTCAGTCTTTGTCTTGTCTAACCCTAAAGCTTTTCTTCAGAAAGCATTTGGCTGATACTTGTAGGCAGCTGTAAGTTTCAGTCAAGCTTAAAGGGGTTAATTTAAGAGTAGGTTGGCATCTTGGTTGGCATCCTGTCAATCCATAGAGATGCAAAACTTGCTTGAATGTGAACAGTGACAGTGATATTCCAGCAGTTTTCAGCTGGCGGATCATAGGTGATTCCAGAACATCCTAACTAGAGCAGGGCGATATGGCCAAAAATATTTATCACGATATATATTTGAAAATTTGCGATAACGATATAACTGACGATATAATTGATGCGAGACAAAATACAACTCCACAACATTACTAGCGCAAAAAGACAACCTTCCATTTATTTTCACTTAAACAAGAAGCTGGTTTTTATGTACATTAAAGCTTTATAAAAATGTAACAGTGCAAATGCAAATTCCTTGCTGAAAGTTTAACCAAAAGGCATTTCCAGTAGAAATGGGCTGACATATCCTGAGCATAACCATGTATAATATCCACTGAAGTTAAAAAGAGGTGCTTTCAACATTAAACTGCAGTGTGCAGTACGCATTTTTCGGACCATAAGGTGCACGGGATTATAAGGCACATTAAGCGAAACAAAGCAATCAGATAAATCAAACTTTATTAAACTCATTCTTCTTGCTTCCTCCACTTCTGTACCATTGATTCATTAATGTTGAATTCTCTGGCAGCTGCTCTATTCCCATGTTGCTGCAGTATATTAATGACTAACCTCGTATTGTGGATGGATTATTTCAGTTGTTCTCCTGACTGAAGTTTGGTCCGTTTACAGCATCCTGCCATGCGATTGCATTTGTCTCTATCTATCAGGAACCTTAACGTTAACTTTTATAAGTGGAAAAGTGTTAGTGTTCGTCCTCCAGCTTCACTGTTTATGTTATACTAACATAGCTGTGTCACTAGCGATCACGTAGCACATCATTATATACCAGCTAGCCCAACTTCAGTAACCCTACAAACGTCGCTGCTGTTTAGTTTCCTGTCTTCATTTATGTTGGAAGTGATAGCAGAGCTGTACGTTTGAATTTTTTCAGAAATCTCTCAGTCAGAACATGCAATATCATGCTTAGGTAACTAGCGAGCTAACTTCCGCTAGCTTCCTGCTAACTTCTAACTCCGTTAAATGTAATAAATTTTGTTTTCATGGATGCCTGGAAGTTAAACTTCATAGTTACACCTGGTAAAGCAGCAATGCTGATCGTTTTATTAAAGATGAAAGAATTTGCACAGTTTTTAACTCTCAGTGATGCTGCAGTGTTCGTTTGACCAGAAGAATACGGAGTTTAGGACCCAGATTACTCCCACATTTAAGAGCATCTTAGTCCGACAAATACGACAATAACGACGGCCGCTTGCATGTTCTGCAAAGAAATGTGCTTTGTCGTGTATCTGACGGACAAACACCAAACAGTTCCACATCACTGAAGTTGCACCATTTTTACAAACAAATTCTGGTTCATCTGTTTCACTCAACAATCGGCCATGTGCGTATGAAAACAAAGGCACTGCGCATGCGCGTTTTACTCATATTCTATCGCGATATTTCATTTTCCTATCGTTGCCTAACATTATACCGGTATTACCGTGAACGGTATAATATGGCCCAGCCCTAATCCTAACCAATTTCCTCTCACCTGACGACAACAGTTTGGATCTTCTTCCATACCTTGGCTATCTTGTACTTATGTACAGTTATTTGAAATGATCACCTTGGATTCTGCAGTTGTTTAGTAATGGCTCGAAGAGAACCTCCCAACAACCAAATCCTTTTTACGCTGTAAAGAGAAACTACCAGTTGTAGTCAGTCATGCTCACTAACAAGAAATAACTAAACCATGCCCTTGTCAACAAAAGACACTGGAGAACGTTCACCACCAAAAGCTATTCCTATCCCCATTACCAAATGATCTGCCAACACGATAAGCTGAGCTGGTGGCAAATCTGTAGACTCATGTTTCTTTCTTCCACCCTTATTTCCTTTACATTATTTCCTCTTTCCCTTTTTCCTCCTCGCCCTCCCCATTCCTTTTTCCTCTGATCTTCCTTTTGTGTTCTCCATCTTTCCGCTTGTCCTTTTTGACACCCCCCATTACTGTCTGTTCCCTTCTCTTCCTCTTCTTTTCTCATATCTTCCTCTTCTCTACTTATTTCTCTGTGTGCCATCAGGAAGTGCCTCGTCAATGGGGACTATTGAGTGTGCCCGGCTCTGGCCCAGTTGGGCCTCTCTGGCCCTTCAACAGTTGTCTTGGAGAGGGACAGCAGCCGCCAGAGCTGGCTGTCCTCCCACTGTGCTTCTTTGGCCCAGCTCGGCCCAGAGCTGCTGGACTGCCCGCTCCCAATGCAAACAAGTCAGTCCGGAGCCAGAGGAGGTGCTGCTGGTGGATTATGTATGTGTGAATGAGACAGAGAGTGTGTATGGGCTGGTTGGCTTGCTGGCTGAGCTCACTGTCACAGCTTGGATGGACATTCAAGAGGAGGCGATAAAAAATTATGTGGTTTTACTTATTCTTTAATTTGATATGATGCAGAAAACTGTTTGAACTGATTATTTACCAAATACCCAATTATACCCAGTGCAGCACTGTTTCGATGCATCTGTTAATCACAGCAGACATAGTAGACTATTAGATATGCATACCCTTTAAATGGCAACATAAGGATCAATTGGACTGTAGTTTTGTGACTGACTTTGGAAACTCTGGGATCCTCCCTTATGGTTTCCCCATTTTAGCGCAGAAGAACCTGACTTGACACTTGAAAAAAGACAGAAATATAAGATTGGTGTGGGGTTTTTTCTAGCTTCACCTTTAAATACTACATAAAAAAAGTCTGTTTGTATAACTGCTTGCTGTGGTGGAGTTACACCATATAGAAACTATCCTGAGAGCCACAGCTGTGGCCTCCAGTTCTGAAAAGAGCTGGACACTTTGATTTGGCTGTTCTTTGGTGTAATGTAGAAAAACATGCTGCAACTGTTTGAGAGCATGTGATACTATAATTATGCAATGTACATAGCCCTACTACAGTATGTAATTATGCTTTAAACCACAGTCTGTGGTTTCTTTCAAAACAGAAAGTCTGCTGTTGAGAAATAAGGGAAAAAGCACAAAGTTGCTTTGGTCATCTTTAGCATGCAGCTGTGAAATAAAGATAGAATTGGCATGTGAACAAGTTACACTTTTGCCCCCTGGCAAGACTTAAAAGACTTATTTTGAGATTTCACCTGAATTACTCTCAGCAGATAACCTGATGTGTGATGTGCTGCTACTTCTGGGAAGTCACTGCTAGAAACTCTTTACTAAAGAGCAGGTGCTTTAAAAAAAACTTGGTCGGTTTTTGGGTGAACCATCTGTTACTGTCTACCACAGGCCAGCCCAACCATTCAGATTAATGAACCATAGGAAGGAGAGACACGAACAGGCTAAACAAATCACTGTCTGGGGAGGTTTGTAATCTGTCAAAATTAAAACACAGCTTTAGCTGTAACTTCTGGTTTTGTCACCAGAAGTTCCTCAAAGATGTATCATCTCAGCTAAGGTAGCAAGGCAACTAAAAGTCTTCTCTTTTATGACACACATTTATTCCATGGCCTAAATATAAAAGACGAATGTAGCATTTGGTTTTGGACTCTGCGTTAGCTTCAGGCATGTTGGTTTTTTGGAGACAGAAGTTACTATATGTCAACTTTAGTGGGTTCTTAGTTCTTCATAGCAAACTTAGATAGTAAGCTGCATTCAAAATCTGTACAGATAAACATATCTGCTAATTATATATATAACAATAATAATACTGGAATTTCACTCATTAAAACTGAAGCATTAACTTCTTGTGTGGGCTCTACCACAAAGTAAACCATTCTGTTTGCATGGTCCAGTTCAGTGCCTGGAATTACTGGAAGGGAAGCCTGGAACACAACAATGCACTACAGCGTATTGCTCACTATGTTGGCATACCTGTCAATCAAACTGCCAAGTGTCCAAATGGAGGAGGAAAAAGAACACCGAGTGCACAATTGTCATGAAGGGGGAAATTACCCAAATGGCTCTAAACTAGTCTTTGGTTCAGACTGCCAGCTTGTTGTTGTTGTTGTTATTGCTGTTTTTAGTGCTTTGGCACATATATATTGTCTATAATTATTTCCAGCAGAGTCACACAGTGTATGTTATTTAGAGAAAATGCAGCATGGAAGTCTTGTTGTGCTTTGACCTGCAGGATAAAGAGCTAGAAATGGTATCACTCAGATCTGGCCCACACAATGTGCTTAGACATGGCCCACATACCGCAAAGAATGACGACCCTTTGGTGGCCCAAATTTGGTTTGCCAGAGGTGGCCCACACATGAGCCAGCACAAGGCCAGTTGTAGACACACTGCTGGCCCTGTGCTGGCCCAGAACAGTCAGCCTCATGTGTACCTTAATCAAGCCACGTAATAACAACATGCATAATAGAGCAAAAGTAACATGACAAAACTCTGTTCAGATAGCATATGGAATGATTCTTATACAGCGCTTTTCTACTCTCCCAGATTACTCAAAGCACTCAACACAACATGCCACATTCTTCTAATCACAGACATTCTCTAAACTGAGTGCTTCCTAACTACTTTCATACACATTCACACTCTTGACATGCAGACTGGAGGAGCCAAGGATCAAACCACTAACCTTCCAATCAGTAGGTGACCTGCTCTACCTCCTGAGCTACAGCCACCCGGTGGTAACATAACTAAACGTCACTTATTTTTTTGGATAAAGTGTACACTCACAAACCTGTCAAACCTGCATTTGAAATGTTGGCTGCCATAGCAGTATCGTATTATAGTATTAAACCCGATACTTTGATCCCCATGATAGAACAGAGAAAATCAGGAGTGGTCAAAACATTTATTTTTCTTTATTCAATCATCTTCCGGAAGACAGAGCCCTGCACAGCCCAAAGCCAGTTGCAGAATCTCTAACATTAGAAGCTAAAAATGTGTCTCATATAGGTGTTATTTTGGTACTTTCCACGTCACACATAGTTTCGATATAAACAACTCCTTATATGTTACTAGTTCCGCTTTTTCTGTCTGGTTTCCTGTATGTATTAATATGCTTGTACAGCTCTACACTAACTTCCTGTTTTTCAGTCTGGCTGAGCACTTAGTTTGTGAATCAAAACTGGCTTTGCTTTACAAGCCTTTATTATTAAAATACATAAAACAATATAATCAGAAAATAAGCACTAAGAATATATACATTTATTCCTTAACAATAGTCTTCTAACTAACAGGAGTAACTGTCATGTTACTCCTGGAGGTACCCAGGTCCAAGAGAAAGCTCAGAGGGGACAGGGCCTTCTCTATTGCTGCTCCTAATCTGTGGAACAATCTTTCCCAGCACATTAGAGAGGCCCCTTCACTGTCCACTTTTAAAACACGTCTTAAAACCCATTTTTACTCCTTGGCTTATGACACAGTCTGACCCTGATTTTATTGTTTTAATCTAATGTGCTGATTTTATTGTTTTAAATGTAATTCTCATCATCATTTTTATACTTTATATAATATTTTATATTTTATTATTGTTTTTTAATGTTTGTTTTTTAATTTTAATTTTTTTTAATTGTTTAAATGTCATTTTAATAATCATCTTATTTTTTTTAAATATTTTTTATTTATTTTATATTATTTTTATTATTATTTTATTTCTTATTTTTTGTTCAATGTATCATTTCTGGCATGTCAAGTGTACAGCACTTTGTGTTCAGCTGGGGGCTGATCTGAAAGTGCTATATAAATAAATTGCTTGCTTGCTAAAATAGGAAAACAACATAACAGCAACATAAACAGTGCTATCGTTGCCAGACCTGGCCCATATCTGGTTGACATCCACTCTGCCATGACACCAGTCAGTAAGAAGTGCCAGCTTTATGCCAGATTTGGGCCAGACCTGTTTTCTATGGGCCTGGGTCACATAAACCAAACCATAATCGAGCTAGATATGGCATGCCATCACATAAACAGTGCCATCTATGACAGGCCTGGCCCATATCTGGATGGCATACCACTTACCATGCCAGACGTCAGCCAGCAGTGCCGGCTTTATACCAGATCCGGGCCAGACCTGCGTGCTATGTGGGATAAGTGTACGTGTATAAAGCCTGTATAGACAGTAAACATCTGCTTCTTTAGTTGAGTGTTATTTGTAGGAAAGTAAGGAAGCTAGAAAGCAAATATGAGGATGCTTTGATGCTGACAAAACAAAATGACACATATAAGAGCATAAACACTCTATAATATACTATATATGAGCAGCATCAGAGGGCACTGTGAGTTAATGGAAAGCTGAAGAAAAAAATACTTTTGTTCTTTAGGAGTTTTTTTTGTCACATTGACAAGGTAAAAATGATAACACCCTAAAATACTTAATGTACTGTTATCACTATAAAACACTATGCAGTGAACACACTGCAACTCTTTGAATACATAAAACAGAACAACATCAAGCCAACCATTCTTTTAAGCCACTGTGACACCCGCAGTCTCTGACTGATGTTTCAGTAAATGAAGAAGAGACTTCTCTCTGCTTTGACATACAGTAATGTAGCAATGCAAGAACAATCGAAAGTGTGACACGTTGCCAAATATTATCACAACAAGACACAGTAGCTCTTTGATTGCATGTTTAAAACCAGCCAACAGCTTTGAAGTACATGCAGGACTTGAAAGACGAACTGCTGGAAAACGAGGAACTAAAAGCATACAAGACATCACTGAAACCACTTGCCTAATGCTGTACAAATCTCCTTTGGGCTGTTAAACAACTCTGACCCATGGAGAGATTAGCAAAGACCTCTGAAATTGTCTTGTGGTAACAGACACTACGGCATTAGCGGTAGATCCTTTAAGTTGCAAGGTGTGGTTCTTGGATCTGAGCGAAAGTCAACACCTTAAACTCTTAGTCATATTCCTCAGACCAGTCATCGCCATGAAGTACAGCAAATTATCCTGTGGAAAGATATCAGTGACGTCAGGGATTACTGCTAGTAGGAAAGGGTGTACATGATTCGCAAGCATTATCCGCATAAATGCCATTTGCTAGATATAAAAGAAAAGGTGACTCATCCTCCTTCCACGGCTCCATGATCTTGTTTACCTGCACATGCATTGCTTTCTGCGGAGCACAGGGGTCCCCCACCACAGTTGCATATATAGCAAATTGCAATGCTCTGTAGAACCTAGTGTCTATCCATCAATCCTTCTTCTTTCACTTATCACTTAATTTAGGGTTGCAGGAGGCCTATCCCAGCTGGGTTAAGGTGAGAGGTAGGGTACGCGCTGAACGGGTCACCAGTCTATCAAAGGTCTAGCATCTATCATAGCTAGCACATAGCTTTTTAGTAGTTTGTGCTATAGTGGCTCTTCTGAAACTGACTGTTCCCCTTTTGCCTAGCAAATACCACCTTTTGGCAGATCAAACTGTAACAAGATAATTGTTCACATTAAATGAGAGTGGTTTTAACCAAAGCTGAGAAGCTCAAATCATTGAGTAATTACTACAGTCTGTCTAAATACAGTTTAGCTGCATCTTCTGAGAATCAGAAATGAAAACGGTATGCGAGTTGATTTTGTAAATATGGTGTGTAAGTACAGCATATCCAGTTTGTGAAAACTGTTCCTTTGTCAACTTTGTGATGCTACCTGTGCACCAAGACAGGTCCATAGCAGTTCTTTTATTCTGAAATAACTTTGGATGAACCAGGCTATATTTCCTGACTTCCCACTGTAGATGTAAAACATGCATGTAGCTTCCAGGTCAGAAAAATGAAACCAAGGTTGCAAGTGCTTTAAATTTAAAGATGATACTTGTGGTTGGTTTGACAAACAGTGTGAACAGAAAGGGAAAATCATGAGCCACATCTCAAATAGAGAGGAGGCCTCCTGTTAATATAAATTGAACTTATTGAAAAGTACTACAAGTTTATGGGCTTTTTTTTCATTTACAAGTTTTAGTGACTTAAGAGTTTAAAGTCATTCAGCCATCTGTTTATACATTGTGTAGGTTTGAAATGTCAGCATTATTCTGAGAATATTCCCCCCCCCCCCCCCCCCCCCCCAATAACGAGACAGTCCTAATCACCAAGTCTAAATTTGGGTTCTCAGTGAGCATCCCAAATTTAACTTCAGTTACTGTCAAATGTGGTAACTGAATTCCCCCGGACTGTCGCAAGCTCCACATGTCCACCCAAAAGGAATGCACTGATTCACAATAGAAAAACAAGTGATCCAAACTTTCAATGTCATTTTCACAGAACGCACAGGCGTTCACATCTAGGTTAAATTTCAGTCTTAGGAATTCATTAGTCTTGGCAGCCGGGGGTCAGTCCGCCAGGGCCTCCGCTCCTGGCCGCCACCCGGCACACAATGCACCCGACCCCTATGGCACCTCCTGCGGGTGGTGGGCCTGCGGGAGGATGGGCCCATGTCTCCTCTTCGGGCTGTGCCCGGCCGGGTCCCATGGACTAAGGCCCCGCCACTAGACGCTCGCCCTCGGGCACCAGGGCGGGGCCCCGGTAACCCTATCCCGGGCAGGGTAAACTGTTCCCTCGGTGTCCTTTTCATAAGGGTCTTATGAATCGCTCTTTGTCTGGTCCCTCACCCAATAAGGTTCTGTTCATAATTTTTATGGACAGGATTTCTAGGCGCAGCCAAGTGGCGGAGGGCTTTCGCTTTGGTGGCCTCAGAATCTCATCTCTGATTTTTGCAGATGATGTGGTTCTGTTGGCTTCATCGGGTGAGGGCCTCCAGCTCGCACTGGAACGGTTCGCAGCCGAGTGTGAAGCAGCGGGAATGAGGATCAGCACCTCCAAATCTGAGGCCATGGTTCTCAGCCGGAAAAGGGTGGAGTGCCCACTCCGGGTCGGGGATGAGTTCCTGCCCCAAGTGGAGGAGTTCAAGTATCTCGGGGTCTTGTTCTCGAGTGATGGGAGAAGGGAGCCGGAGATCAACAGACGGATTGGGGCTGCAGCTGCAGTAATGCGGACGCTGCACCGGTCCGTCGTGGTGAAGAGGGAGCTGAGTGTAAAAGCGAAGCTCTCAATTTACCGGTCGATCTACGTCCCTACCCTCACCTATGGCCACGAGCTGTGGGTAGTGACCGAAAGAATGAGATCGCGGATACAAGCGGCAGAAATGAGCTTCCTCCGAAGGGTGGCTGGCCTCTCCCTTAGAGATAGGGTGAGAAGTTCGGCCATCCGGGAGGGGCTCAGAGTAGAGCAGCTGCTGCTCCACATCGAAAGGAGCCAGCTGAGGTGGTTCGGGCATCTGACAAGGATGCCCCCTGGGCGCCTCCTGGGTGAGGTGTTCCAGGCATGTCCCACCGGGAGGAGGCCCCGGGGCAGACCCAGGACACGCTGGAGAGATTATATCTCTCGGCTGGCCTGGGAACGCCTTGGTGTTCCCCCGGATAAACTGGAGGAGGTGGCTGGGGAGAGGGAGGTCTGGGCCTCTTTGCTTAGGCTGCTGCCCCCGCGACCCGGCCCCGGACAAAGCGGATGAGGATGGATGGATGGATGGATGGATGGATGGATGGAATTCATTAGCTGGGTAAATCTCATTTATGACTTTAAAATTAACCTCTTTTGCTTTAGGGGGAAGGGGAAGGCTTTAGGACTAACTATTGGGGTGGCTATCTCATTTCTGAAATCCTGAAGCAATGCAAATTAGCCACGTGGTGCGATGTAAGGAGCTCTCTGATTGGTTGGACAAACACAGGCTGGGTCAGAGGGGATTGTTGGGGTTTTCTCTCCTCTGTCTCTTTTTGACCTCTTTTTTTTTTTTTTACCTTGTTTCTTTATTTACTTGTTTGTTTATCAAACAAAATAATAAACCAACCAACCTTAATTGATCCTTTGAATATTTTTCATCTAATTTTTCCAAAACATTTTCAAACATTCAGATCCGTCTTTTATTTTCTTGTTGAAATCTCATAAATGGTGAACTAAAAACCGTGGAATATTGTTTGAAACACTGAAACTTTAGTCTTCAAGGGAACATGTTTGGCTTTCTTGCAGATTTTATTTTGAAAGTGGAACACTAATCAGTGCTTCTCCACACCTGTGGTGCAGGCGCTGCACAGACCTGGTTGGGCATGCGCTGCAGAGCATGCACACCTGAGGAGGGGGCTGACTTGATCGGAAAGCACGCAGAAACAAGTCGAATGGAAAAGACAGACCGATGAGGAAAAGCAGACAGAAAGAATTTAACTGAGCTTGAGATGAAACAAGATCTCTGCCTGACAAGTAATTACCCCTGTTTGGTTTAATGTTTGATTTTAAAACAGTGTAGCTATGAAGCTCAGACAAATACAGATCACATATTTTCATACAGCGATGCTCCAGTCAGGTTAATGTTTGTGGGTCATCACTGTAAAGACTGCAAGTTATTGGAGAGTGTCTGAAAATGTGTCTGTAAAACGCCCCTTCAGTCCCAATTTTAACCACCGTCTGCACATCTGCACTTCGGTCCCGCTACCTACTCTTGAAAATGATTTGTTTGTTGGCCTTAAGTAAGGAATTCCTGATGCCCAAAGTGATGAAATAATACCTTCCCTCAAATGCCTTAAAGCTAAAGTACTAAGCCCATTTTGAAAATGTAAGGAGTAAAAGTAAAAAGTTGTCAGAAAAATGACCACTCAAGTAAAATACAGAGACCTGAAAATTCTTCTTAAACACATTAATTTGTACTTTGTTACTTCCCACCTGCCTAGGTTTGGTTCAGGTTTGCAGTATCAGTTTCTCAATGACGAGATCTCCACTCAGATTAAAAATAAATAAATAAAAACAACCTTAGCCAGAAATGGTGGTGATAGCATTAACCATTCTTGTTAGCACAGTGGGGATGTTCCTGGCAAGGCTAACCAACTAGTCGCTTGTGCTGAAAAGGATGATACCAAACCGGGAAAGGTAAATAGTCTTTAAAGTGAAATGTAGAGGTAAAATCAAAAGCAGTGTTGGTCAAGTTACTTGAAAAAAGTAATCAGTAACTAATTACCGATTAATTCCCCCAAAAAGTAATCCAGTTACTTTACTGATTACTGATTTTCAAAAGTAATTAATTACTTAGTTACTTTTTAAAAACACGATTTACAACCTGAATAGGTGATAAAGTGATAGATCTTTCAGCCCAATTCTACTTTTTCTGCATAATCCATCATACAAAATGTAATCAAATGGAAAAGTCGCTTTTTTCTTAAACTTGTTTTATTAGTTTTAATCTTTTAACTTTATGCATCAAGCAAAAATGAAATTATATGCAACATTCTCTGACTGGAAGAAATTAGTTTAACATTTAAACCTATTTTCTGCACATTCCAGCACATAAAATAAAATATTTTTTGTGTTTACACTCAGTCTTTCAAATAGATGCAAGTAAAACAGCAGAAAAAAAATAAAATCAAAGACTAGCGGTCCTTTTGCTCTATTTTCACCTGTAAAGCAGGAGTGGGATAGGCGGAGGTTTACCCTGGTGCAGGTGTGCCGCAGCGGTCAGTGGAAGAATCCGCGAGTTTCTCTGTGAATTTCCCATTACGTCGTTGCGCAGTCGGTGCTTGTTTAGGGTTTTCTTTTTCGCTGTAAAAAGAAGTTTTCTTCCCACGCACAACGGACGCTAATGTTTTTGTCACTTTTTATGTAATCAAACTTAAAGTAAGGTCAGTACTTCCACGCTTTAAACGCTGCACGCTCATACTCTGTCCCGCACTCGATATATGATCCATTGTTGTCACGAACGTCGCACTCGCTTACGTCATTGTCATGAGACTTTCTCGCAAAAAAATCACGGTATTAGTAATCCCTTACTTTTCTCGTTACTTGAAAAAAGTAATCAAATTACAGTAATGCGTTACTGCCCATCTCTGCTCAAAAGTAATGAAAAATGGCCAATTATACCCCAGAGCAGGGGTGGGCAACTCCAGGCCTTGAGGGCCGGTGTCCTGCAGGTTTTAGATGAGTCTTTGATCTAACACAGCTGATTCAAATGGCTAAATTACCTCCTCAACATGTCCTGAAGTTCTCCAGAGGCCTGGTAATGAACTAATCACATGATTCAGGTGTGTTGACCCAGGGTGAGATCTACAACCTGCAGGACACTGGCCCTCGAAGCCTGGAGTTGGCCACCCCTGCCCCAGAGGGTTACATTTTTTCTTTTAAGTAATGCAATAGTTACTTTTTCTAGTAATTAGATACTTTTTTGATACTGTAACTCAGTTACTAACTCAATTACATTTTTGAAAAAGTAACTGATAACTATAACTAATTACCTTTCAAAGTATCTTGCCCAACACTGGCTTTTATACCCTCTACACTTCAAATCCACTCAACAACTATTGGATGATGTGAAATGCTGATAACAAAGTGATGCTGAACCTCACAAAACAGCTGAGTAATTCCCAGGGTTTTCATATAACACAATAAAAACACGATCAAACAAATAATTTTAAGATTATCTTTCTAACTGCATAGTTTTTAACTTTTGATTGGCATATAAAATACCCCAGAACACCTTATTAGATTAGATTAGATTAGATTAGATTAGATAGAACTTTATTAATCCCTCGGGTGGGTTCCTCTGGGAAATTCGATTTCCAAAAAAGCACAGCACCGACAGAAGTTACAGAGTTACAGAATATTATATATATATATATATATATATATATATATATATATATATATATATATATATATACACACACACACACACACACACACACATATATAAATACAGAGACAATATAAATAAAATATACGAAGGGGATAAATAGAATAAATAGGAATAAAAATAAAAATACAAGTGAATTGCACATTTCAAGTATTGAGTCTATTGCACCGTTGACTATTTACAAAAGTATTGCACAAAAGGTATTGCACAGTGAGGTGAAGAGGCACTACAGCTTAGTTGTTCCCCCCTCCTTTGTCCTCCTGTTTCCCCTCCCTCTCCCCTCCAGAGAGGAGTTAAACAGTCTGATGGCGTGTGGGACAAAGGAGTTTTTAAGTCTGTTAGTTCTTGTCTTTGGGAAAAGCAACCTGTCACTGAACAGACTCTTCTGGTTGTTAATGGCCGTGTGC
The DNA here is from genome assembly GCF_963969265.1 of Rhamphochromis sp. 'chilingali'. Taxonomy (NCBI): domain Eukaryota; kingdom Metazoa; phylum Chordata; class Actinopteri; order Cichliformes; family Cichlidae; genus Rhamphochromis; species Rhamphochromis sp. 'chilingali'. Next base: position 7,701,385 of record NC_137949.1, read on the forward strand.
AGAAGATGCCCAGCATTGTTCATAATGTCCATCAGTTTCTTTAATGTCCTTTTCTCTGCCACTGTCACCAGAGTGTCCAGCTTCATGCCGACCACAGAGCTAGCCTTCCTGATCAGTTTCTCCAGCCTGGATGAGTCCCTCTTTGCTGTGCTGCTCCCCCAGCACACCACAGCATAGAAAAGTACTCCAGCAACCACCGACTGGTAAAACATCCTCAGGAGCTTCCTGCAGATGTTAAAAGACCTCAGCCTCCTGAGGAAGTACAGTCGGCTTTGGGCTTTTTTATACAGGTGCTCTGTGTTGCATGACCAGTCCAGTTTATTGTCCACCCACAGCCCGAGGTACTTGTACTTGTTGACCACCTCCACCTCCTCCCCCTCTATCTGAACCGGCAGTGGACCTTCTCTGGACCTCCCGAAGTCCACAACCAGTTCCTTAGTCTTTGAGGTGTTGAGTTGCAGGTGGTTTGTGTGACTCCATGCGACAAAGTTCCTCACCAGACTTCTGTACTCCTCTTCCTGATCATCCCAGATACACCCCATGATGGCTGTGTCGTCTGCAAACTTCTGAATGTGGCATAATTCAGAGTTGTAGCAGAAGTCAGAGGTGTACAGGGTGAAGAGAAGAGGGGATAGCACAGTTCCCTGTGGTGCTCCTGTGCTGCTGACCACTGTGTCAGACGTGATGTCCTTCAGCCTGACGTACTGTGGTCTGTCGGTGAGGTAGTCGGAGATCCAAGCGACCAGGCAGGGGTCCACCTCCATCCTGTTCAGTTTTTCCTGAAGCATACAGGGCCGGATGGTATTAAAGGCACTGGAAAAGTCAAGAAACAGGATCCTGACCGTGCCTTTTCCCCCATCCAGGTGTGAGTGGGCTCTGTGTAGGAGGTACAGGATGGCATCCTCCACTCCGACACCCGCCTTGTATGCAAACTGTAGTGGGTCCTGGGCATGTTGTACCTGTGGTCGGAGGAGGTTGAGGAAGAGCCGCTCTCGAGTCTTCATAAGATGTGACGTCAGTGCCACCGGTCGGAAGTCATTCAGCTCATTGGGCCGGTTCTTTTTGGGGACCGGGACGATGCAGGATGTCTTCCATAGGGCGGGCACTCTCCCCAGTCGCAGACTGAGGTATTATGGTGGATTGTGTTCGTCAAAGGAAAAGCCCTGCATTGTGCCGTTATACTTGGGTGTGGCATGAAGAAAATCTTTAGACAACACATATCTGTAAAGTTTTTTACTTACATTTTCACTGCATGTTTGAAGTGTGCGAAGAGTGCAATGAAAATATACAAAAAAGCTTTTATGTAATATTACCTACTGTCTTAAGCAGGCTGCAATATTTTCCATTACTGTAACCTACATTGCATTACACACTCCAGCATATTTGCACTATGAAGGAACTCTACCATGATACTCTATATTTCACCAGCATTTTAATTGAACTCCCCAAACAGTGCTGGGGGTGCTTTCTAGCACTGTACCTCCATATTGATCGCAGAGAACAATAGAGACCTGAAGGCCTTTGTAGTCCAGCTTTTGACAAAGAGCCGTTTGCAGACAGATAGAAATGTGCGTGGAGTGCAGAGCCGCTGGACTCACCTGTCACTGCGCACTGAGGAGCGTTTAATCTCCACTACAGCTCATCCATCAAACGCTGACACCACAGGAGACAGCCACTATGTTTACATGCACAGAGCATTCACTTCTAAGTAACCTAGTTACTCGACCGCGATCAATTTTTTTGTCATAGGCACAAGTAAAGAGCTATTTCGATAAAAAAAATCTCTAAATAATTGAAGACAATTTATATGTATAGATGATGGATGTGCTGCCCTCACTTTCAAGCAAGAATAAGACATCTAAATGTTGAGAAACGTTTTCTGTGGGGATACTTCATTTCCATGCACGGAAGCAGCCTGGTTGGGATCGGTGCATATAAATGACACCACTCTCAATGACCTTGCTAAGCTTATAATTTAATTATGGGTTATAGGTAGATTTGGATGTCAATAAAAAGGCATGGCAAGCGAGCAGTACCTACTATCACCGCTGCCATGGAAATCCTCATTTATTTACCCTGTAGGCTATTAAAGGAAGCCTCGGTCACTGAGGGAGCTGGCAGCCAAATCCTTTCATATATTTTATGGAGCAGCAGGCTCAGAGCAGACAGGAATATTCTATTAACTGTTTTTTTGACAAGAGGGAAACTCAATCCCACAGTATCAAAGGTTCATGTAGAGTCTGGAAGCTTAACCTGAATAATACTTTAAGTATGACCAATAGCTGGGTGGCTCTGTACATGTATTTTTCACTGCTTTGCAGACCTATACATATAGAGTATTGTGCTAAGTGCCAATACTATGTGCTCGATAGATTTCCATTGTGTTTTGAATGGCTTTGGGAGTGTCAAGATGGTTATATTGTATTTAATACAGACCTGACACTATTTAAAGGATCTGGCAGCATTGCTTTTACAAACTAGTGTGCCTCTTTTTTCCTCTTGGATGGCAGAGGAAGTCCCAGTTACATTATTTGTAGGCCAAAAGTAGCACGTTTTCCCCCTCTAGCATCATGAATGGGCTGGATGTACACTGCAAAACAACAGTGTAGGTGAAATCATTAAATTGTTTTTTGACTTCATGCCTGAGGGCTGATTAGGTCTGAGTTACAGCACCTTTCTGACAAAACTAAGATAAATCCATGTTCTCCAATTAAAGGTTACAAATAGAACAAATAGGAGTGGATTCTTATGTCTGAAAGAAAATCATGCCAGAATAATTATTCTTAATATGTGACCCACACAGGAACTTTGCAATGGTCTACACTGTTTTCTTATGGTAAGTTCAGCCTTCAGGGTGACTTTGTCTACAAATTTAGCGGTTAATGCTGTTTCTCACCTCTTTTTTACCCATTTTCAGAGCTGTAGGTATTGAAAAATGACATAACCCTTTACCATGTTTACTGTTTTTCCAGTGCCATTTGTCCCCCATTTTACGGAGTTGTTCTTCTTTTGGTTGCTCTCTTCACTGATCGCCAGAGTGGATCATCTACCTCCATCTACTCCTCGCATCCTGTAGCTTCTGTCCCACCAACTCTCTGTATTTTTTCCTTTACTACATCTGTGGACCTTCTCTATGGCCTTCCTCTTTCCCTCCTATGTGACAGCTTCACATTGAACATCCGTTGTCTAATATATCCACACGTCTAAACCATCTCATCCTTGCCTCTTTAACTATTGTCTTTAAGCCACTAAACCTGAGCTCTAGTTCTGATATACTAGTTTCTAATCTTTTACATCCTGGTCACTTCCAACAAAGCATAGCAACTCTGTCACCTCCAGCTTAGCTTCCTGTCTGTTTTACAGTGCCAATGTCTCCAAACGATGAACCATCACCTTCATTGTCCCTCTTGCTACTATCTTTCTCTCTTCTTCGCTTCCCTTGTTCACTGTCCTTTGCTGACCATTCATAAAGCAAAACATCACATCTAAAGTGTTTTTTCTCAACAAGAAGCCATACAGCTCCTCATTGATGGTCAACTCCAGTCTTAATCTAGTTTCAACAACTCTTTCCTGTAGCTTTATCCTATGGCTCATCCACGTCCATCTGTAGCTACTACAGCTCTCCACATCACTTGTGTTCTTGAAATTTAGTATCAGTACGCTTCTTCTCAATTCCACAGGCACCAAGTTGTTTTAAACAATCAGATCAGAAAGTCCACTGCCCTCCCTCGCAGACATCTCCATACCTCCACAGGTATGTCCTCTGGACCAACCACCTTTCCACTCTTCTATGAAGAGACCATCCTCTCCATGGCTGACGTACTTCCTCCTTACTAATCCTCTGCTGATTTTCCAGCTGTCTTTTATTTGTCTTCCTCTCTCATTTTCTTCATTCAACTACTCCTCAAAATATGCCTTCCATCTTCTCAACACTCTCGTCACTCTCTGTTAGCTTATTAGTGATCACTTAATAATACAGTTTTCTAATATGTCAAACTAATTTTCCTAACCAGACAGCTGCCTGCTGAGGGAACCTAACAATATACATTTCCTTGAAAAACTTATAACATAGCCATATTTGGATGTCATTGAGGCAGCTGCTCAGTCTGGAGTTAAGGCTGAACTCAAGGCGTTCCCAGGCCAGCTGAGAGAGGTAATCTCTCCAGCGTGTCCTGGGTCTGCCCCGGGGCCTCCTGCCGGTGGGACACGCCTGGAACACCTCACCCAGGAGTCGCCCAGGAGACATCCTTACCAGATGAACCACCTCAACTGGCTCCTTTCGATGTGGAGGAGCAGCAGCTCTATTCAGAGCCCTTTCCGAATGGCGCAACCTCTCACCCTATCTCTAAGGGAGAGGCCAGCAACCCTTTGGAAGAGGCCCAATCTTGTTCTTTCTGTCACTGCCCACAGCTCGTGACCAGGTAAGGACTTAGATTGACCGGTAAACTGAGAGCTTCGCTTTTACACTCAGCTCTCTCTTCACCACAACGGACCGGTACAGGGTCTGCGGCACAGCAGCCACAGCACCAATCTGTCTGTTGATCTCCCGCTCCCTTCTCCCGTCACTTGTGAAGAAGACCCCGAGATACTTAAAGTCCTCCACTTGGTGCAGGAACTCATCCCTGACCTGGAGTCAGCACTCTACCTTTTCCGGCCTTCCCCGATACTAACCCCAAGTTGCCCTCCAATGCGTTCATCGAAGTGTGAATGTGTGTTAGTGTTGATTAGTTTGCACTTGTGCATGTATGAGTGGGTGTGAAAGGGTGAATGAGGCATGTTGTATACAGCGCTTTGAGTACTCCGGGAGAGTAGAAAAGCGCTACATAAGGATCAGTCCATTTACCATTCTGGCTGAGGACCATGTTCTCAGATTTGGAGGTGAGGAATCTCATTCCCACTGCTTCACACTCAGCTGCGAACCGTTCCAGTGCGAGCTGGAGGCCATCATCCGATGAAGCCAGCAGAACCACGTCATCCGCAAAAAGCAGAGATGAGATTCTGAGACAACCTAAACGAAACCCTCCGCCACTTGGCTACAGCTAGAAATTCTGTCCATAAAAATTACGAACAGAATCGGTGACAAACTAAATGAACAGGAAAAAAATCTATGAAACAAATGTTAATGCTGCTGTTTTTTATCTTTTGTTTCTACTACATAAAAGTGTCATGCAAATCCACGTAAACCAGTGACTTGATCAGTCAGAGCTGATGCTTCATGTAAATTAATAGCTGTGGCGTACAAGAGTGGTTTCTCTAAGTTACAAACCAAAAGAAGAGATAAAAAGGATGAGTGGAGAACAAGTTGGCCGCACTGTTGAAAAATACATGAGCTACTCTTATATTTTGCAGCATAAATAGGTGCATTTCATCATCCTTACACAATTTTGGCTGATGACTGCATTGTGGTAACTACAGGGGGTGATGTTTTCCTCCCTCTCTGCTACAGATCTGTTGATATCAAGATAAAAGTTATCATCTCATTTGGCTGAGTAATCAGTCAAGTTTAATTTACTGTGATGGATACGGCTCGCTATAGAAGCTCATTCCTAGTATGAAAAGAAAAAAGCAGACATGAAACTGAGGCAAAAAATGAAAAAGAAATCATAAATAGTCAAGAACTGATTTATTAAGACAAAAACTAATAAGTTCAAAATACCCTTAAACATTCTCTCAACATTAACTGAGCAGTTAAAACAAGATAATAAATCTGTAGTCAGCAAGTCAGAACGCAACAAAATAACATTTGGACTTGATGAAAATAGACTTCATAGATTCAAAGTTTACAGTGTTCTGTTGAAGGTAGTGCTGTGTAATACTGCACATTTTGGTATCGATCAATACGACGTAAATAAATACAGGGGAAGCACTGCCGAGACCAATATTGATGCTTTTAACCTATAAAGGCCGTCTGTGTAGAGGAGAGCAGTGTGTGATAATTTATTAAATGAAATACAATTTATTTACAAGTTCTGAACACATTTTATTGACCTCTGAATCACAGAATTTTTTATTTTTCACAATAATTAAAAAACTCCACTCTTTTCAGCTTTGCAGGTACTTTAAACTGGGTGTTTTTTGGACACCTGGAATGTAAATGTGCTTGTCTCTAAAGCAGTTTGGGGAAGCTGGGGGTGGCTATAGTTCAGGAGGTAGCGCAGATCATCTACTGATCGGAAGGTTAGTGGTTCGATCTCTGGCTCCTCCGATCTGCATGTCACATATCCTTGGCTAACCCCAAGTCGCTCTCCGATGCATCCATCGGAGTATGAATGTGTAGGAATGTAGTTAGTAAGCACTCAGAAGTTTAGAAGAAAGTGCTTGTGTGATTGGGTGAACGAGGCATGTTAAATAGAGCGCTTTAAGTACTCCGGGAGAGTAGAAAAGCACTATCCGGTTGTTCAGTCTGACGTCACTAGCCGTGTCTGGGCCTAAACTCCGCTGCAGGTCCATATATCCAACGATCACTATGGCATTATTGAGAGTTGAAAAACTGTCTAAAGTCTTTCATCTTTAATAAAATGATCAGAGTTCTGTCTACCAGGTGTAACAATTGAGTTTAACATCCAGGCATCCATGAAAACGGAATTTATGACATTTAACGGAGTTAGAAATTAGCAGGGAGTTAGCTCGCTAGCTTCTATCTAAATACAATATAGCATGTCCTGACTGTGGGTTTTGGAAACAAATTAAAACGTACAGCTTTCTTATCACTTCCAACATAAATGAAGACAGAAAACTAAACAGCAGTGACGTTTGTAGGGTTACTGAAGTTTGGCTAGCTGGTATATAATGATGTGCTACGTGACCGCTAGCGACACAGCTATGTTAGCATAATATAAACAAGCTAACTTTTTTTCCACTCGATAAAAGTTAACGTGAGTGTTCTCGGTGGTCAGGAACAAATGTAATCGCATGGCAGGATGCTGTAAAAGGACCAAACTTCAGCCAGGAGAACAACTGAGATAATCCATCCACAATACGAGGTTAGTCATTCATATACTGCTGCATGGGCTGGGCTGTAGTTACATCCTAAGGTTTTAAAAACTGAGCTTAAATAAATGATTAGTGGTAATAAAAGCCGAGGGAGGTCAACAGTGATCACTGACTGTTTTAGGAGCTTTTTGAGATCAAATAGAAGAAAATACATAACATTAAACATGTTAACAACACAAAAGCCATATTAAACGCAGACTACTTTAGACCCGGAAGTAGGATTCGTCGTGTCATCACTGAACAACCGGATATATAACAATCAGTCCATTTACCACTTTAGGCTTCTGTTGTTTAAATGTGCTATAGGCTATAAATAAAATCAACGTGACAGTCAACAAATAAAGCTTCATCTATTTTTTTAATGCATATTTTAGGTATATTTTTACATACTAAACTTAGTAGATAGAAAAAAGTAATCCGATGCCGATATCAGCATTAGTAACGATGCTATTGGTTTGTGGATCAAGCTGCCCACCTATATTTGAAAGATGTTAATCTAAAAAATCATTATATTTTTCTCTGGTAATGCATTCACTTTTTCTGTCTCACGCTAGATTAAATTTTCCGAACTGTGATGCCTCCTTCCCCCCCAGGCTTTACCTTTTGGTGTCAAAAATGTATCCCACATGACAATCAACAACATCAAGGTACTGTGATTTGACCTGATGCGTCAGACTCTGTGGAAACTTCCCATATCACTGTGTGAAACAGCTCTTCATCCACACCTCCTACCCATCACATTCCACCTGGCCCCACATACACAGACCTCCTGAGCTCTGTCTTGATGGTAGCAGCTAAGTTTCACAGGCTCACTTTAAATTCCACATTGGTAGCACTGTGTTACCTTAGTGTCATCAGTCATGTTCATTCCTGTCTGGCAAAAAAGTGGAGGAAGTGTTCTCGAGTGTTTCTGCGTGTGTGTGCGTTGCTGTGGATGATCAAAACATCCTGCAAGGTCAAACGAAAATGTGAAATGTGTGGGTGAGAAAAAGATGTATTGTTGGCGCAGTGTGTTGTTAAGTTTGTCATTGATGCTACTTTCTAGGTCAGACGTCTAGTGAGAGGGGAGATTTGAGCTCTCAGTGGGGCTACCTGCAACTAGCTTAAGGTTATAAAAATAAAAGAGTGAGGGCAGGAGAGTGAATGTGAGTGAGAGAGCTGTCTTTGTTGCTTACCTTGAACGTGAGACTGAAGACAGTTTTCGCATGTGGAACCATTTTCCCCAGCCTTAATGACTGCTAATTTCATGGCAAATAAACTAAACAATGATGTCTTTGAGTCTCGCTTCATTTATAGAGCAATGCTACAAGACAAAATCACATTCTTTTCCAGTTAAAGTGCAGCTTAAATGTTCCTTTCTTATCTACCAATCGACCTGTGAGTGCACTCAGCCGGATTTAGTTTTGTGGACCAGTGCATAAATATATATATGTGTGTGTTTTGCAACATAGGCCAGCACTGTTGTCTCACTGCAGGAATGTACTCGGTTCAAAGTCACCATCTGGCCAGGGCCTTTCTGTGTGGAGTTTACATGTTCTCTCCATGTTTGTGTGGGTTCTTACTTCAGCTTCCACCTACAGTCCAAAGACGTGCAGTTAGTGAGGTTAGGTTAATTGATGATTCTAAATACCCATCTGTGTGAATATGAGTACAAATGGCTGTCTGTCTCCCAGTGTTAGCCCTGCAACAGACCGGTCCAGGGTGTACCCCGCCTCCCACCTTATGGCAGCTGGGATAGGCTTGTGAGATGATGGAGGGATGGCTGGATGTTCAACTTTGAATTTCATGGTTGTTGGCCTGAATATTTCAGAAACTGCTGTTCTACTGTGATTTTCCCACACAAGGAAGTCAAGGGTTTACAGAGAATGGTATAAAAAACAGAAAACATCCAGTGATCATCGATTGAGAAGAATAGTCAAACTGCTTTAAGCTGACAGGACCAAAGGACAGGAGAGAAGAGGGTGTCTGAAAGCGCATCACACTGAACCTCGAAGCAGATGGGCGGCAGCAGCAAAAGACTGCATTGGGTGCTACTTCTGAGATCAAGGCTACAGTTCATATGGGCTCTCCAAAATGAGACAATAGAAACATTGGACTGACGAGTCTCTTCTGCTCTGACATTTGGAAGGTAGGGTTGGAATTTAAACACCACGAAAGCATGAATTTATCCTGCCATGTACGACAGTTCAGGCCACTGCTTGGTGGTGTGTTAGTGTGAGGAAATTTTGTTGGTGCTCTTTGGGCCGCTTAGTACCAACTGAGCTGACCATGTCTCTTTATAACCACAACGTACCGATCATCTGATGGCTGCTTCCAGCAGGATAATGCATTGCCTTACAGCTCTAATCATTTCAAACGGTTTGCTTAAACATGGAAATTGAGTTCTCTTAAATCGGCCTGCACAGTAACCAGATCGCAACACAACAGAGCAACTTTGGTGTTACCACATTTGGTCTTTAATGCTACCATAAAGAAAGGAAAACTCAGCGGTGGCATTTTAATACATGAATTTAATATTAAGTGCATCAAACACATCATGAAATAAATGCTGATTGTACAATATAGTGCCAACAGAGTAATAACAGGATAATAACTTCCCCAGTGTTGTTTCCTATAAATCTGCTTTCACTGGCCATTTCTTTCTGCCACCAGTTACTGACTCCCCTGGGAAAGTTAACTGTAACTTAACTCTTACTTATGAACATCTGACGTAACTGTAGATCTATACTGAGAACATGGAAATTATCTATTGCAAGTTTTAATATAAGGTAAATGTATTTTGATGGGTTAAAAGTTTTCCATTTCTGTTACTGTGAAGCTGTTATTGCCTACCAAAATGCTTTTACGGTTTACTAAACAAGAATCGGTGTGTGCGTGTTTTACTCTCACAAATGGTGCAACTGTGACCAATAAAGAAAACCTGATGGTTAAAGATAGATGGTGAGTTTCTTTTCCTTTTCCTATCTTTTCCTTAGCTATCCAAGTTTAGGTTGAAATACATCTTACATCATAGCTGACTTTTCAACACTCATCCTCATGTCTGTTGATGTGTGCTTTGCTACAATAATGTGTGCAGGAATGATCAAATACGTGAGACATCAGAGTTCAAACAGCACACAAAAATGTATTTACATAACCAAGGACACTTTCAGAAAATGACAAGAAAGAACCACAAACACGTTGTAACCTCCACTCCCTTCAACCACCCTGATAAATGCTATTGAATGTTGTGATACCGTGACCTACACAGGCATTTTCCCCCCATGATTGCACATCACGGGTGAACTTGTCAAAACAGCTCTGAGACAACTCTTAACAACCAGGGCCTTCCCGTCAACCATTAATCCAACAATTAGAGAAAAGGCCAGAGAGATGAGCAGATGCTCCATAAATGGGAAAGGCTGAGGGAGTCCTGGCCATCAAAGGTATTCCTAATCTCTCTAAGGAGGATGACCAAGGAGAGTAAGAGAACAGCCGTCCTCCTGTAGTACAGACGGATTTCAAATAGTCTACTGATAATTCATGTGGCTAAATTTAATCTGGACAGGCTGCCAAAAATAGTTGAGATTGCCTGTAAGAGGGTCACTTTGAATCTAGTAAAGTGCTTATTTAATCAACAAACTCGCTCACCCTTCTATTATTAAAACTGGAGGATCTACGGTAACCAACAATACAATAAGCATGTGTACCTGGTCATTAGAAGAAGAGTGATTCATGATTTTGGAAGATTTGGTGGGACTGAATATGGCAGTGCTGTGTTACTGAAATAACAAAAAAGAACAGGAGACCTGAGCAATCAAGACCTTCTGCAACTTTGCCTGTAAAAACCATCCATTCTCTTCCACTTATCCTTATCAGGGTCACAGGGGGCTGGAGCCTAGGCCAGCAAGATTGCGAAAGGCAGCTTCGCTATTCTGACATAAGGCTAACACAGAGAGACAGATGACCATTCACACTCATATTCACACCTATGGCCAATTTAGACACGTTTCTAAACTGTGGGAGGAAGCCGGAGTCCCCCAGTGAAAAATCTGTGGAGGACGTGCAAACGCCACACAGAAACACCCCTGCCAGATGTTGGCAGTCAAACTCAGGACCTTCTTGCTGTGACATAGTGATGCTAACCGCCATGCTACTGCACTGCAAAAACCTTATCTGATTTAAATTTAGCTTTGTACTTTGCATACTGTGCACAACATGTACACGCTGGATTGGGCTCTTTCTTTGCTCATTGTATTTTCTCAGGTATGGGAAGCGATGTCCTGAAAGTTAACGTAACTGATCCTCTCAAGCAGCCACATAACGACTTGCTCCCTAAATCCTGTCTACATACCCATAGGTATATATTTAAGTTAGCTTTAGGATGAACTCAAGCCAAACTCAGGCCAACAAACACATCAAAGGAACACAGCCATGGTAGATTAACTAAAATAAATTGAAATACAGCAAACTACCTCCTTGCCTAGGAGCAAACAGTGTCAAAAGAAATGGGAACCCACCCCTAAAAACAAGCAAGGTACATGGTAATGGCTACAAACTCACATATTGACTTCTGCTGCATCTGGTTCAACTGGAAAGAGCCTTTGGGACAGAACAAAGGAACTGGTCATTACCTCATCAAACACTAACAAAACTAAAGAACCACATGTTTGTGGAGAGCAAGATAACCGAACAGGTTCCACACACAAAAAAGTTAGCTTTGATGAACACAGTGTGGATATCTGTGACTGCTCCACATAATGACGCCACATCACACGGAAAACTGTTACACAAAAATATACAGAACGCTGCTCTTATACAAAAGCATAATCTAACTTACCTAAGTGTTATTTGCCCTTTTACTTGGCTAGTGTTGGGATTGCAAGGAAAGAATGTATCACACAACACTTTGTGGGTGTTGCGTTAGCAGTAGTGGATAGCTGCTTCTGGCCTGGTACAAACCAGTTAACCTGAACACTGGATTTTCAAAGTATCCAAAGTGAAGCTATAGTGCTTACTAGGAATAGCACATACAGATGGGGTCACACAGGAAGCAACTTGCTCAGTGTATATCACTGTAGCTGATGGTTGGTAATTAGTGGACACCACTTGCGTAGATAAACATCTGATGAACATACTGTATCACCCTGCCATATGTCAATCAATGGCATCCTTTGCTGTTGCTCACTGTGTTAACTGTTCATGGCAGGCCAAAATGATTGACACGTCACTGGGAAATGTCCTGGTTCTCTGGACAGGCAGTCCACCACTGGTCACTTTGGTGAAAGTGTTACTAAACAGACTTTTGGAGTTGTTGGGTGCTTATCTATTGCTCTAGTGAGACAGCTACCAGCTAGTTTTTTTCCTCACAAAAATAGTGTGTAGCTTTCTAAAAAAAATAATGTGAATTTTACGTATTGTCTTTCCCAGCTAGCAACATTAGCACTGTGCTCTCTGCACTGAAGTTGTTATTAATCTCTGGTTCTCTTCCACAGCATGTCTTTTATGCTGTCGTCCTTCTCTCTCCCCAACCGGTTGTCGCAGATGGCCCCGCCCCTCCCTGAGCCTGGTTCTGCCAGAGGTTTCTTCCTGTTAAAAGGGAGTTTTTCCTTCCCACTGTCGCCAAAGTGCTTGCTCATAGGGGGTCATATAATTGTTGGGTTTTTCTCTGTATGTATTATTATAGGGTCTACCTTACAATATAAAGTGCCTTGAGGCGACTGATGTTGTGATTTGGCGCTCTATAAATAAAACTGAATTGACTTGAATAGTTAATCCATTTTAAACAAAGCACTGGTTAGTACATATCCACCAAGAGTTTTGGAGACGTACAACATGTTCTTTTGTCCTAATGATGACACACTTTTTCTGTGGTAAGACTGAGAGCCTCTCTTTATACTTCGTCATATAAACATAATGTATGACATAAAATACAAAACAGTTCTCCACAGTTCAAACAATGCGGTCAATGCAATTTCAGAATCATGATCGGTAATTTTGCACTGGCAGATCAACACACATGCCAACACAAATGTTTGTGCACTCCAAAAACAAAAAACCCTTCCAGCCATCCATTCACCCCTGTTTACAATGAGCTAAGTTCAGGCTGTGTGTCCTTACCTCATTATCACCTGTCCCTCAAGCACTGTGGGCGGAGCTCTGATAGCTTCTCTCCTGAAATAGAAAACACCAGAGGTGTGGACTCGAGTCACATGACTTGGACTCGAGTCAGACTCGAGTCATTAATTTTATGACTTTAGACTTGACTTGAAAAAATGTTCTAAGACTTGTGACTTGACTTGGACTTTTACACCAATGACTTGGGACTTGAATTGGACTTGAACCGGTTTACTTGAAAAGACTTGATATTTTACCCCAAATATAAAATTTAACACGCATATTATATAGAGATTGAAAATGTGACGTCATTCACGGGTAGAACCGCAAAGGATTCTGGGAACTCGTGGCAAGCGGTACTAGCGCACGCAGGCTTTCAATTGAAATCAGTTATACAGCGATAAAAAGAAACACAAAAATGTCAAGAAGCCGTTGTATTATTAACTGCAATAGCTGGTCGCATGACAGCCACGGGAAGCCGACGGGTAAAGAGATCGGTTGTTATTGGATTACGTCGTTGAAGAGAAATTGTTCAAACCATGTTTCCGAAGTAACAAAGAGGCGACTGGATTGCAGCCATTCAAAGATCAAATATAACGTCCCAGAACACTCCAGCTCACAGGTTAGTCTGCTCCAAGCATTTCCACAAAGGTCAGTCTGCTGTTGTAGTTAATGCGTCATTTTTCTTAACATAATTGGTGATATAGGTTACAAGCAAGTCTGGTGCTGAACAGAAATTGTCGCGCTATGCTCCTTTGCTTGTTGTGCATAAATAGTGAATTGTCCTGACACAATATTGCGTTTCGCTTCTGTTATTATGGTACATTGACAAAAACATATACTTTTATTCACAGGATAAAACAGGTTTTTTGTATCACTAATTGCCCAGTACGATTACAGCATACAATATTGTTGTCACTGCTACATTTCTGTGATGGGTACCAGAAATTATTTCTACTACTAATTAATTACCGTTGAGCTCAAAGGTCCTATTAATAAACGGTTAACGAATGTGTATTTATGAAGACGATTTGTGAGACTGGTAAACTTATGATACGTACGATGGTCTTTCGTTCTACACGGTGCATTTCAAGGTCCTGTACCCATCCGTCGGTAAACTGTACCTGGGCTTGTTGCAGTGACCGGAAGTTACTAAACTTCATGAGTGTATGCACTCACTCCAAGAACCGTATGATTATAAATATGCATATAAATATGCTACGATGAGATGGCTGACTTCATCTAACTAGCAAATGTTGTCCAGGCTACGTTGGTGATACAGTTTTTTTTAATGTGTATGATATTTTTGTCATGCGATTTTAAAGCCGGTCCTACAACCGCATCCAAGAATAACATGCAGCTTATCTCAGAACTGTCGGTGAAAATTATTCTTGGAGCTAAGTTTAATTGAGCTGCATTTTAAAGAGGTGCAATTTCACAATTTGTGTATATTTTCTAAGTTCACTATTTTGTCATGTGTTGAGAAAAACACAGATTTTAAAATTACATGGTCTAATATTTACATTTAGCATAACTGCAACATGCTTTTTTTCGGGTTCTTTTTAAAGACTCGAAAGGACTTGAAATTCAAAGTTTCAGACTTGTGACTTGACTCGGACTTTTACACCAGTGACTTGAGACTCGACTCTGACTTGCCTGACATTACTTGAGACTTGACTTGAGACTTGAGGATAAAGACTTGAGACTTACTTGAGACTTGCAAAACAATGACTTGGTCCCACCTCTGGAAAACACAATCAAAAACGAAATCTATGCTACGTTCAGTCACACAGTAAGACTTAAATTTGAATTTGTTTGAAATATTATACAGATTCTTGATTTTTTGTCATTTAATGCTCTTTAATCACTTAAACAGTTATTTTACCTCTTTAACCAATTGTTGCTTCTGCGCCCGCCACTCTAGAAGCCAGCTTTTAGAAGGGCATCTAGCTAAGCGAAGACAAACCTATGTTGGTCCCTAAACTATCATCAAGTCTATTCCTGCTTTTCAGTGGGACAGCAGTTCTCCAAGGAGTGCTGAAAACCGGATTGTTTTACACACACCTGTTTCAAAATGTCACTCAGCTACACGCTTGTCTCAGAGGGAGCGCAGTTAATCGCTGATTTGGCACACTTACAGTGACAACATACCAAGGTCCAGTTTCAGGAACTCAGTCGCGCACTCACAAAACAAACTGTCATTCTTATAGTCTCCCACACGCATGTAGTGTTTCAGACTTGGATGCACACAGATAAACGCACACACACAATTCAAAAAATTTTGCAGAAACATGTACATTATGCTAATGTCACAGGCACACAGCGTATGTAACAGACACTGAGACCTCATGATGAGACAAACAGTCCCTCTGCTCCGCAGACATCTTTGATTTTCCTCCCAATGTTGACTCACAGTCAAACTGTGCGAAACACATAAGGCTGCGTTTTCAAAGCCAGCCTGAAACGTGCAATTATTTTCAGTTGCCTGCAAAAAAAAAAAAGGAAAAAAAAAGACCCACAGTTTGTATATACTGGAACGCTTTGTGAAGCTTTGTGGCTTTGACTGAATGGGAAACAATTAAAGAACTTTTTGGCAGCACATGAAGCCAGACAGCGATAAAAATGGTCAAGCTTTTCAGCACGGGCGAGGCCTCTCAGTTTGGCCTGTCAGGAGGTCTGAGAATCTTCCAGAAAACTTTCCTCCTGGTCTCCCTGGGTTTCATTATTTAGGGACAAAAATACAAAAGTTCTGCTGCTGTACTCATTTCACGTTTGTTAAATATTAGTTATCAGAGCTAATTTACGTGAAAGGGATTAATCATGCTGTAGCTAGCCACTGTAACGTTGTAACTGCATGACTTATTATGCTATTTTCATTCATGTGTCTTTTAGAGACTCCCAGTGGTCTCCTTCAAATCTTGAGGCAAGTGAACTAATCTGACTGTCGTATTGAATATTTTCTGTGCAGTGATTAATCTCTTTTTGGGAAGGTTTCACAGGCAAGGTTCAAGCCTAGTTGCAAAGACTTGTCTTAAAATAGCTCTAGATTTAGCCTGTTCTGGATTAAACAGATCCAGTCTCAAGATGGGGGCTAGAAGCTACTCTGGGCCTACGCCGAGGCTTTAATTAATCCTTCAAGGTGGTTGCTTCAACTTCAGCTTTGCAAATTTGTGAGGGCTCATTGACAACCCTGGGTATTTAAATGAGCGTTGACATGCACTGCAAAGACCTGCCTCATGACTGCTCTAGTTGTTGAAAGGACGATTCTATTGAAATTTTTGACAACATAAACTTTTCAACATTTTCTAACATCTGGAATCCATCATAATGAAACTGGTTTTATGTGTTGCCAGAGAAACAGCTGTGTGCAGAATTGTCTAATAGTCTGCAGGGTCCTTTTTTAATGCAAAGTTTTAGAGAAAGATGGTTCCAGCTTCTTCTTCTGAGGAAGATGAAAAGCTAAATCTCAGCTGACGGAGAGCACGATTGTGTGTTTTTGTTTTGGAAAAATCCGTGTTTTTAATGCGCTGCCACTCAGTGCATTTTTACGAGCGCGTTTGTTGCAACAGTAGAACTCTGGTTTGATAAACTGACCCTCGAGTACAAATTCATGTGTTTGTTGCCTTCCTAACTAGTGTGCCTTCTTTTTCCTCAGAGACTATGGGCTCTGTTTCTGTTTGGTAGCTGTGTCATAGCTGTACAACCGACTCGTAACACCAGTGATGATGCTCAAAATCAAGGTTGGGGCATCCCCGTGCCTGATGACGCTGCTGTTTCTTTGAAGTCAGGAGCCACGGCACAAAGAATCAACCAAGTGACACACTCACAATGTCAGCAGTTTCCATGGCAGTGAACCAACAATCCCGAGGTGCACTTCCCTCAAATTCTTGAAAAGTTTCAAGGGTTTGTCACCATGGTAGATTGCCCTGATGTCGGGTAACTTTCTGCCTCCTTTGAAATAGGAAACCTGCAAAAAAATGTAATTGGGCTAAATGATTTATTTATCATAGGGCTTTAGTAACATTTCAAAGTTCTCCTCAGTAGATTTTGCTCGCTGCTCTGTGCAGCCATATTTGATAGCAAGGCAATTGCAGAGCTTGCCTGGTGAGAGGCAACCTGTCATAGCCATTTCAAACTGACCACGACTGGTCTCAGACCAGTGGGAAAAGGTTAATGAGTAATTGTCTAATTTATAAATGGAGAAAGACTGCCAACTCGTTACAATCTGAGTCAGTCTGTGCCAATGAGTGCAACTTTTCTGTGCAACATCTCTTTGCAACAGTGGACTGAATTCAGCTGGTTGCCAAATGGTTCTATTCTGTTTATATATCCATATAACAGAAAGCTTGCCAAGTGCCTATGCCATTTTGCAGTTAATTTGCCATCACACAGTAACTACATCACTATTTTCACATTTATGAAGTTCTGGCGAGATTCTGAATGTCTTGCCAGAACATTCACAGAAAAATAAATTGTATGTAGACGGCAACAGATTTTGCCGTTCGTCACCATATTGTTGCAGACAGATTAC
Source organism: Rhamphochromis sp. 'chilingali' (assembly GCF_963969265.1). Lineage (NCBI taxonomy): Eukaryota > Metazoa > Chordata > Actinopteri > Cichliformes > Cichlidae > Rhamphochromis > Rhamphochromis sp. 'chilingali'. The sequence goes on from NC_137949.1 coordinate 7,719,005, forward strand.
TTGTAATTGACCAATATGACCGTTTTTAATCACAAACTAATAGACACGTAGTAGACTGACTGTGTTATTGTTGCTTTATCTTCTTGAGTGACCAAAGTTGACTTCAAAGCAGCCATTTGAAAGACAAAGAAATGGCAAGTTCATTGCACTTTTGATCTTGTTGTTGTCTCCAACCACTGTTTCCCCTAATGTGACGGCAGCACTTATCAGACTCACAGATTAAACAGTCTCAGGGAACAAAACGTAAATGATGCCCAAACTGGAAGTCCACAGATGCAGTTCTTTAATGCAGCTTTTTCCTGAAGCAACTGTTTCTCATCATTTTACACTTGATAACATGTGCACTGTTTTACATGAAAAGATACAGATGTGTAGCTGGCTGATTAGCAGACTCACCACTTCTGCTTTAGAGAAGTGAAACAAGTATCCATCCCTTTATATCTGCTTTGCAGTTACCCCTCCTCGACTCCAGCTCCTCCTGTGCTGAGAGGTGGATTAAAGGTCTAACAGGAGCCTAAAGTGGGCGTGTAAGTTTGATGAACTGCAGCTGAGACTGTAGTTAGCTGAGAGCAGGGAGGAGAAACAGAAGGGAAAAGGAGAAGGAGAAGAAGGGGAAATGGGAAGTCAACAGGAGGAGGGGGAGAAAAGTGGGGGTAGAGGGTGTGTGCGTAAGTATGTGTGTCTGGGGGATGGCGTGGAGTGGAAAGCGTCCAGTAGCACAAACACCTCTGAAACAGAAACATCCATTTAGCAGCAAAAACAAGCCCCCCTCACAAGACCTCCATGAATGGGCCACTTCAGCAGGCTGAGGAAGTTCCAACGAGGGGCAGGATGTTCCCCTCAGGACGCACTTGAGACGGGCTGAGGGCCAAAAGCCTGAATACATAGACCCCTCTCTCTCCCTCTGTCACTGTCCAGCTTTGCCCTCCCACCCTGGCCGTGCCTTCAGTACCCCTCTGAAAAAAATCTTCCCCTCCTACCAGCCATTTACTGAGCTGCAGCCAGTGAGGCGGCGAGGGAGGGCGTGGAACCATGCTCAGCAAACAAAGACAGAGAGGCAAAGACTTTACTTGATTAAAGAGCAGTTAAGATGCTATGAGAGGCTAATTTGTTCACTGCGTGACAGAATCAACAGGAACTGGGGCAACAAAATCTCTGCTCACTGCATTTCCTGTTGCACTTTAAAGGTGTTATTCAAATTCTCAGCATCTTTAGTTTCCCTCTCTGCATGCTGTACACATACCATGTCATGATAATATACACATTTTACTGAAGAAAACAATTAATTATTGTATTTAAATTGTAATAACACATCTTCACATTCAGCTGATTTACATACCTGCATGTACTGGTTTTGGACCTTTAAGTTTAGCCCCTACCTTGGAGGAGACGAGGTCATAATATACAAAGAATTTCTTTGTCATAAAGCTAACTGGACGCACTCTATTACAAATTAAATATCACCACAATAACCAGTACGGTCACTGTCTTTGCTCGGCATCCTTGGTTTGCTGACTCGGCTTGTTAATCAATCAGCATTTGACTTTCACACAGCGCCATTGTTGCTGGACAACGGAAGTGTGTCTCTGTGTTGGTCGAATTCCCATAATCCTCCTCTGTACATATAAGAGCCTCTTTATGCAGAGTGGCATAAACGCTCGGTCTCTTATTTCTCTTCAAGCTCCTTTAAATAAGATAATAACACAGTAATGTGTCCACTTGTCGATGGAGATATTCGGGAATCGAAGGAAACAATACCATCCAGTAACGACAGTTATCTGTAGTTGCTTTTTACTTGACTGAAAAACCGTGTTTAGGTATTGCTAAAGACAGTATGGCAGCACGCTGGTGCAATGGTTAGCACTGTTGCAGCACATGCAGTTAGTGAGGTTAGGTTAATTAGTTAATCTAAATTGCCCGTAGATATGAATGTGAGTGAGAATGGTTGTCTGCTTCTATGTGTTGGCTCTACGACAGACTGGTGACCTGTCCAGGGTGTACCCTGCCTCTCGACCTATGGTACCTGTGATCGGCTACAGACCCTCCGTGACCCTGAATTGGATAAATGGAAGAGGATGGATGCATGGATATTTATTTTTAGCCATGCTTGTGACACGGCCTGAAGGGTTGGCCCTACAAACTGAGTATATCTAATGCTGAAGTCTTTGTTGGACAATTTTCCTCTGCATGCAAAAACAAGTATATTTGTGTAGAAATCAGTGACAAAAATGACAAAAAATGTTGGCTTTTCATGTTTGTAACACATTTTTGTTTTCATGATCTCATAATAAAAAATAGCATGATAGTCATTTTGTAAATTATGTTTCCTTTTAGAGTAAAATCAGCTTGGCTACCCCATGATGGCTACCTCATCGTTGATAAGTTGCCATCAAATTGACCCCGTGAGCATCGTTTAAATGCCACAGTTTAAATGAGCATCGCTTACAGTGTCCTTTACACCACAGTGTTATCCTGACATAAGGCACCATGTCACAAACCTCAAATTACCTTAAACTGGTTTCTCAAGCATGACAATGACTTCGCTGAATGCAACTGGCCTTCGCAGTGATCCGGTCTCAGTCCACCTTTGGGATGTGGTAGAAAACAAGATTTATATCATGGACGTAAACCGACAAGTCTGCAAAATTTGTCAGGAATGTTTCCAGGACTTTGAAGAATCTGTGCCAGTTCTGAAGACAAAATAAGGCTGAACTGGGTACTAGTGACATGGATGTAGTAAAGTCTCCAGTGAGTGTGTTTCTTTGCAGCAACTTCTTTGTCTTTGTTAAAGTCTTGCATTTCATCCCTCAGTTATGTAAGTTTGCGTAGAAGGGAAAAGTCCCGCAATCTGCGTCTGTACTGACAACGTTCAGACGAAACAACCTGAGACAGCGGGCAAACAAACATGCTGACATTTGTACTTTTGTGGTATTTTAGCTCCATTTCATTGACATACACTTCCAAACTTCTACCATGAATCATAAAATCTGTCTGGGGTTTTTTTAATGTTTGACTCGTTTTTTGCCACAGGAACAGTTTGTTTTTGCAAATTCATACTCTTAGCGACAGACACACTGCTGACAGCAAACGCTATTATATTGTTTATTGAAAACGTTTTTTTTTTTTTGACAGCATAGTTTGTCAGGCACAGAGACACAGAGAGAGAGAGAAACTGAGAGAGAGAGACATAAAGAGAGAGTTGTGGAAAGTTGTTTTGTTTGCTCAGAGGGGGTGTGATGGTGGAATGTTACAGAGGATTCACCATGAGCAGAACAGGTACGTTACAACAAAAACTATGAATTACACACACGCTAAAAAAAAAAAAAATCAAATAATGCCAAATGGTTAGTTCCACCTTTCTATGTTAGAAACATGAATACAGAGGGAGGAAAAATAAATAGTGCGGGATTGTGAAAACAAAAAAAAAATCTGAGGATAACTTTTGCAAAAAAACACAAAACCCCCGACAAACAAACCCTGCAGAATGCAAAATGGCGGCAATAAAACAAATGCATGAAAACGATACTTACAAAACAGCTCTACTCGTGCATACTTAAGCAACGTAAAAGCGCATTTCAAACTATAAATTATGCAAGGGAAGAAATTGAAAAAATAAGAACTGATTATATCACCTTCCCTATCCCTCCTAAAGGGAAAGAAGTCCAATTTAAAATCTTGAATAAAATTTACCCGACAAATAGACTCCTTAGTGATAGATTCAAAATAGAAACTGGTAATTGTGTATTTTGTGAAACAGAAGAGGAGGATTTGGACCATCTATTCTTTTTGTGCAATTTTATACAAATATTTTGGTTGGATTTTCATACCTGGCTTTATTCCAGTGGGATTCAAATTACCCCATTTACCTTAAATATGATAATGTTTGGAGTGTTTTTGAAAGAAAAGAAAGCTAATTATGGTGTTAATGTGTTATTAATCTTGTGTAAGTATTTTATACATAAATGTCGCTTTTTTAAGATTAAACCAACACTGGCTCACTGGAAAAACGACCTAAACCTGTTGGTTAAATCTTTGACTTTAGTTAAAAAGAAAAAGGCTGCTTTTTTTGTTTCCTTTGTAGAAGATTTTGATTTAGTGAGTTAATAATCTGTTAATTTATGTGACCCCATCTTTATATTTTATTTTCACTATATATGAAAGTTGCTAATATGTAAGAAATGTTTATTCTCTGAATCTGTAATATATGGTGCATTTTGTTTGTATGTTTATATTACTAATAAAAGAAAAAAAAGAAAAAGAAAAAAAACAAAATTAAAAAAAAAAAAACGAAAAAAAAAAAACTATAAATTATGCTGGACTAACTCATCGCGAGGTTAGAACTATATGAAGCGTAGAGAAAAATGAAAATAGTGCGGAGCTGCTTGACAACTTACTGAAAAAAAACAATCCACGTGAGAAAGGACGTGAATGTTTGGGTGTAGTTGTGCAATATAGGGAAGGAAAGACGTATACTTAAGATGACACCCCTCTCCCTCCCCTCCTGATCGGAAACGGGAGAATAAATAAATAAATCCGAGCAGTGACCGCAAGCGTTTAAAGGTCAACGCGTGACTGTAAGTACAGTAAGAGTCGCTCCCTGCTGAGGCTGTGGGGGTTGTTCAGTTTAGTAGCAAAGCAACCATATTCACTCAAATATATGTGTTGTTTTTAATGTGTCGCAGATACTTCTGCACAATAATACGGAAACGTCTCCACTAAAACTCCCGATTCCGATTTTATTTGAATTGTGAAACACCGTCACATTTGATAGAAGATTTATTATCTTTAATAGATGTGTTTGACAGGTTGCTGAAATCACATGACTCAAAATCAAAACCGTGGAAACGAGGTCCTGGTTATTGCCAAAAATGGGACACGTCTTAAATACAACACATTCATTTTAAGAGTGATGAAACAGAGAGAGCCCATCAGTGTCAAGAGTAAAAAGCTCAACATGGACACAGAAATAACATGAAAAATAAAAGATAAACTATGCCAGGAGCAAATCCTGATGGGGAGCATCAGCATCTAGTACAATTACTACTCTACATCATCATCTTCTTCTTCTTCTTCTGGCTCTTTAATGAATAACAACACTGAAAAACTGAAATAGTTAAGAATAAAAATACTCTCACCATAGGGAAAGCTTTTACCCAGCATGGAAGAATAAATACAACAAAACATCATCTGTTTCATTAGATCCATCCAACCTTTTACCGAAGTGCCTTTTTTGTTTGTTTTGTTCACTTGGGAAAGAAACGAAATAAAAAAATCAGGCTAATAGTTGCCCGCTTCTAGTGAGAACTTTATTTTGGTAATTATACATTCAAAATGTGATCAAAATGAACCAATTTCCTAAATTATTTCCAGGCACTTTACAGATTTGGGCCAAAAACTGTTCTGAAAACAGAAATAACTACGACTTTGTGTGGCTGCTCACTACGCAAAGGCCTTGTTTCAGTGCTCTACCAGTGAAGCAATCAATTAAAATATGAATTTTCACACTTTAAAGTACTTCAGGTGAGGTGAGGGATGACCACATGTTTAAAGTCATCTCACACACTGAAGCGAGGCCTTTGCAGAGCGGCGTGTCTGCACCTTTTCCATTTAGCAGCGAGTAAAATGTGTTAGTGAACCCTTCAATGCCACTTGAACGTCGCTTTCCCTTTTGTGACTTTTCTGAAAACAGATCCTGTAAACATTTCAACGCTTTTGCTTTTTTGGGGGAGGGAGGAGTCGGCTAGACAGATGACTGCATTAAAAAAAAGAAAGAAAAACAAAAACAAAATAAAAAGATGGATCCATCCATCTTGGAAATCCCATGATCCTTCCCTGCACGTGTAAACCTCTGCCCGCCTACATTCACCAGTGCAGTATTTGGTTCAGAGATATGAAGAATTTGATAAAATAGACTTTTAAGACTAATTTGGCACTTTTCTCAACAAATGGAAATTGAAGAAGGACCCACCACAGAGTCTCATTCAACAAACCAATATTTATATATTTATATATATATATATATATATATATTGTATATATAGTTTCTTTTGTTGCCGTGTGATCTGTAAGTCGCACAGCATGCCTTCATTTCAGTATTAATACTACAGAGCAGCGATAAAATCTCAAGCGTTTGGGCAGAGTGTTTTTTTCCCCCACACTCAAGCACAAAAGGACAACAGCTTTACATTTCTGCCTTCAAGCTGATCTTTTCATCCGTGAAAGTGTACACAGGCGCTCAGAGTTTTGAGACTGAAGCTTGTTAGCGCTGACCCTGTGACCTTTACGAGTTAAGCAATTGAAGCCTTCAGAAGCATGTTTAAAAAAAAAATCCACCTATAATTACGTTAAATCTTTTCAAACAACACCAGCTACAGGCGATGCAACTTGAATTCCTCTTTTTGGTCATTTTTAGACTACGAAACAAGTGACATTTAACAATTACACATGAAGAAGCCCATTTCTAACCCTCATCGTAGCTGCTAATCTTAACCCTAACCCTCTACAGAAAACTGTCAATACAGGCTAACACCTTCATGTTTGCAGGTGAGATGTTACTCTGACACCAGCCTTTGTGGTCAGATGTAAAAAATGACTATAATGCCAAAACTTGGAAGAACAATTGATCCAGATGGCTGCCCCTCTCTCAGCCTGGATCTAGCAGAAGTCTTCCTGTTAAAAGGGAGTTTGTCCTTCCCGCTGTCGCCAAATGCTCGCTCTGATTGTTGGGTTTTTCTCTGTATTATTGTAGTTTCTTCACCTTACAATATAAAGCACCTCGAGAAGACTGTTGTGATTTGGTGATTACATAAATTGAACTGAAATAATAGAAGCAAACACATTAATCTTTTCATGGCCTGAACAGTAAAACAGTCCAAACAGGAGGATTTTTTTTCCCTTACAAAGGGTCTGAAGGCTTCTTATGATTCACAGCTAGTCATTGTTGTTGATGTTCAATATGTGTTTAAGTACTAGAAGGTCTCCCCGGTACGCATCTCCTGCTTTTTCTTGCCCAGCAAGAGTGAATCGTCGCTTTGATACGGCAAACGCTAACTTTTCTAAACCAGAACTCAGAACTCATTGGAAACATCCGGCTCTCCTCAGCAGGAGCCTTCAGCCTTCGTGAGTCCTCCTCCGGCAGTCAAATCGCACTCTCTCGCTCTCAAAACAAAACAAAACAAATCATCTTCGTGTCATACATTCTAAACTGTAAACAAACCAATAAAAAGATGGATCAGAAACCAGAGGAGTCTGCCAGTTGTGAAAATAATATCGCAGTTTGGTTGTAAAATAAGTTACAAAAACAAAAGGAAAAAACCCATTGAAATAGAAATCTTTGCGTACAGTACTAAAAATCCTAAACTAGACCTTTCGAACTTAAGAACCACATGTTAAGTCTATAAATATCTTTACAAATATACACGTTAATTACTCAAATAAACCTTTTCTGATTAAGTGTTTTACACGTTCATGACAGTGTCTCCTAGATTGCAAAGTTTCCAATCCTAAAACAATATCTTAAAAAAATGTCATTTTTTGTCTTTTAAGTACACGGCTGTGGACAGCATTATGATACATATTTGCATTTATATATTTACAATAAATCACTTTGTAGGTACATTTTTAAAAAACCCCTCATAACCTCGCTGTTCTTATTACTGAATGGCCCTGAAGCTTTGCCTCATCTTTGATGAGGAAAATTTGTTCCATGATTATCACTTTTTCTTTTTCCCAGGAAGCTAAAATGCGGATGATGGCGTACACGTTCACGAGGAAACGCTCACGTGATCCTCTCTGTTGCTGAACGTCTTCTAGTAACTCTGCGGAAGAACAAATCCTGTCATTGAGCTCACGCTGGCTTTGCTGGTATCTCGTTCATCAATTTTCTTTCAGATCGCTTTATTGCGATAAAAGGGCTCCGTGTAGTAAAAAAAAACAAACCGAAAATTGGAGGACCCCCACCCACTGGATCACCAACAAGTCACTCATCAATGCCCTTCATTTCCTCCTCCTAAATCCAGTCTCAGGAGGTTTAATCCCAGTAGGCACGGAATGGTTTCACCCCACAGATTGTCTGTAACAAAAGACTGGCCCGAGTACAAAAATATAATTTCATTTCTGAAAAGAAGAACACAAACATGGTTCAACGGCAAGAAAAAAAAAATCCTTCAATGTTTAAAGAGAGTTCGTGGGGATGAGGAGAAAAAGAAAACACGAAACAGAGCTTTGTCCGAGAGTTTAAGACAAATCAAAAAGAGCTGAAGCACTGTGGAAGTATCGCATGCTGAGTTTTCTTTTTTTTCTTTTTTGTCCCTCTCCGTATCTTGAGGTGCTTGAGTCAGTGAGCGGTGATATTTCTGTCACAAACTGTGAGAAGAGGTTAATGTCCGACCTCCTCCGGCACAGGTTTTATGTCCTAATCACCCCGTTACTGGGAAGCTGTTTGGGAAGACAGGGCTCGTCAGGCAGCGGGTCGTGGGCGAACACGGAGTCGTCCCCTGAGGAGCAGGTGCTGTTGGAGTCCTGACAGGTGGGCGAGTACTGCTCGAAGGGCACCGACAGGTCCAGGTACTCCTGTCAGAGGAGAGGTCAGAGGTTAGACTCTGGTGTCACAGTCAAACTTTTTCACTTTTTGGTGGTCAGATGATTGGAAAAAAGTTTAGCGTATTATTCCAGGTCTTCAGAATATGAAATACTTTGGAAATGTTATGCTGCTTTACATTGTTCACTCGCATGCAACTTTAAAAATACACCCAAACATCTAAAGAATCTCTCATTGCGACTCTTTAGCAGTGTTTTTATGGTTGGGTGACGCAATAAGCTGCGTGTGCTTTTATTTCTGGTGTTGTGTGTGTTCTGCAGCTTTGCAGGGAGACTTACGTCTGTGGAGGTCATTGATAAAATCCGGTCGTGATCTTCTACCAGCTGTCTGAAGGTCGGCCTCTGCGATGGCACAGCGTGCCAGCACTCCCTCATGATCATGTACCTGGAATCCCAACAGCGAGGATTTAGTCACACTGCATCTCGTTCACTACATTCTCCGGTCTTAGATGGACTGTTTTTACTGTTTCGGTTTTTTTAGCAGACTAGACATAACACAAAAGGTCCCTATTAGGCTCATTTCCAGCTCCTTATTTTTATTCTTAGCTTTGAGTGATTCACAGTTGAAAATGATCTCATATCTATATTGTACAGGGCCAACAAGCTGTTTGGTTCCCTTATACCAGGGGTGTCCAACCCCAGGCCTCAAGGGCCGGTGTGCTGCAGGCTTTAGATATCACCTTGGGTCAACAGCGGTCCGAACCCCCGGGCCGTCGTTTGGTACCGTGAGAGACGAGACTCGGGTGTGAAATTTAAGGTTTTCAGGGTTTTTTTTTATCATTAACTTGGATTCCCTGGATCTTTTCCCGTGTTGTAGTTGTGTGTCTTATTTTGAAAAAAATATTTACGTGTTACCATAGTGACCAGAAAGCATTAAGGGGCAGAGAGGAGGACGTTACTCTCTTGTTGGCGCATTTCAAAAGGGGACGCTGCTAATAAAGTTACACAATTACACAGTAAATTCTTGTTTATTATTATATTTACAAAATACCACAGTTTTCGTCCTATCATATCATTTTATTTTGTTGTATTTATCTGTGATGGATCACGGGGACATCTAAAACCTGCAGGACACCGGCCCTTGAGGCCTGGAGTTGGACACCCCTGCCTTATACAAACATATTATGAATACAGTATTTTAATGACAGAACAACTCATTAAAACATCGAAACCCTCCTAACAAAAAACACTTCAAAAAAGAGGTATAAAGTTATGGCTTTCTGGGAATGTCAGCAAATGTATGACAGTATGACAGATAAACAGAATATTACTGAGGAACATAACAGGGCCCTGGTGTAACCTGCTGTTGTTTGGCTCATCTGGACAGCCTCCTGTAAACAAAGGCAACACACTTATACTCATGCAGACACCTACAGTTCATGGGTGCAGTTGGCAGGCTTGTCCATTCGATGTCCTTCCTTCAGCAGTTTAAAGAGTTCTTCCACTGGGATCCCTGGGTACGGCGAGCCTCCCAAGGTGAAGATCTCCCACAGCAGTACCCCATAAGACCACCTAAACAGCAGCGCAAACACACGAGGAATATAGATCAGAGGTCGTAGCGACGCCGCGGTCTAAGGCAGTCACAGTTCACACAGATGCGCTCTGTCCACCGATCGATCTGTTTGAAGGAAAAATCGATCCTCGGTAATGTTAACTGCACTCAATTTGAAAAAATCCATTTGAAATTCTTATTGTTTCAGACAGCTGGTCAATATTTGTAAACAAACAAAAAAAATCTACTTCTCTTGCCTCAAGCAAGAAATAAGACGAGTAAACGAAAGAAGGAGATGTAATCATCAGTTCGTTGTTTTGATGGCTCAAGAAAAAAAACAACACAAAAAAACGAAGCGTGCACAAAAATCTTGTGGTAAATAGGCAGCTATTAACTATGGACGCAGATAATGATGTTTCCACAACACCAACACAGGCCTGACCTGAAGGGAGAAGCAGAGATAAATGGGAAAACTTATTATACAGCATCTAGCGTTAAAGCGCAGCTGCTATCTAAACCAAGCCATCATCTCTCTTTCTTTGTCTCTCGGTGGCAGCAGCTCCAATGAACCCCCGTATTATTTCTTAATGTCTAAAAAATGAGGGACAGTAATCATATAACGGGCAGTCTATTAACTCAGCATACTATTGTTTGGCTATTCGTCCAGTGAATCAGAATGAGTCCCCTCCTTCTATTGCAGCTCTCGCTAGGTCTAATCTAATTATCCGCGCTCTGGTCCAGAGGGTGAATAAATGAAAAAAAAGGGCCGCTACACTGGCTTAGCCGGCTGGTCTTAAATCCGAATACGGCGCACGCCTGAGACAGAGAGGGAGAGAGTCGGATGAAAGCCTGAGAGACGACTGTGGTGAAAAAGAGACATCAATATTCAAAGAGAGGGAAACATGTCAACAAATCAGGTGTTCAGTGTCACAGCAGGATAGTCGGAATCAGAAGGAAGAGCAGAAAAGAGAGGCTGCTTATATTTATTGATGGTTGCTAGGAATGAATATTCACAGGCTATTAGGTGACTAACAGGAGAAGAAGGCAATGAAGATATAAACACTTCATTTGGGCACCTGCAGCAACGGGAGCTGACAGTCTCGGAATCTCAATGCAAGCATCACCGATGGCTGATTTAGTGAGATTTAGAAGGATAATCACTTTGGGGAGGAATGAATATAATCCTGCATTTGGTGTGCTGGTTCAATGATAGCTGTGGCAATATCTATCGACTTCAAATGTGTTCATCAATCAGCCCTGTTGGGCGATGAAAAGCCACTGAAAGTACATGTGCGAACAGACGAAGAGGAACAACGCTGCCTTAGTAGCAAAAAGGCCATGCTGCCACTACTAATTTCGTTAGTGGGGAACTCGTTATTTGCTTGGATTTTCTCTTCACCAATCATACCAAACCTGTTACTGACAATCTGGCAGTACTGCATGTGCTAGGTGGTTGGAGACGAGAGTTAATGAAAAGTCAGCCACAACTTTATTGGCTTTATTTGTTGCCCAAGCATTGCTTCTTGCTGTTTTCATATTCAGCACCGACTCTCTTCATGACTTATACGGAAAAACAACATCATCTGTTTCTGGGGCTAATAATAGACTCTGACGAATGGTATCCATCTGTGATTTCAGTCCTGTAGACACTTTTAATAAAGAATATTTGCACATGATACCAATCAACACACCACTGATCGTGTATTCTTACAGCAGACATTAATAAACGTCAGCCACTCATATAAGCAGCGGCATGAGTCAAATTAAGAAAATGAAGGCTGTTAGAATATATCAGCGTCGCAATATAATGACCGACTTTGTTAAAGAAGTTTTGAGTAATATTGTGAGCAGATAAGTGCAAAATTATTGAAAGGCTTTTTCCCATGTGTCTTTTTAACATAGTATATCTAAACATACTACTTTTACTGAGCTATAGCATAAACCACTACAGGATGTGCTTTAACTCTGTAATGCTCAACGCTTGTAAAATGTATCTTTCTATTTATATACAGTATAAAAACTTCAGTAAGGGTTTTTAGCTGTCGCTGTGAAAGCATCGTGCCAACAAAAAGGGAATTGGTTTAGAGGAGGTGGACATAAAAAGTTATCAGAGGGTTTCCAAGTGTCAAGATTTGGAGTGAGAAGTATCACCAAGAAACTCAAAGAGAGCCACACCGTACAGAACGAGCCTGGCAGAGGTAGGGAGCAGAAGATTTCAAAGACTCTTTGAGAGAAGTGTCAAATAATCCCAGAACACCAGAACGCAAAGAAGACAATCGCACACAAACTCTGCACAGGAATGGACTGCGAGAAAAAGTCCACTTCTGCAGAAGAGAAACCATCAACCCAGACTCAACTATGCTAAGGATGACCTGGAGGAAGATACTGCATACTGGAAAAACATGCTTTGGTCAGATGAGACAAAAATAAAGCCATTTGATCATAGAGGCACTGCTTGTGTTTGGAGGAAGAAGGGAGAGGCGAACAACCCCAAGAACACCGTCCTCACAGTCAAACACGGTGGTGGGAGTATTATGTTCACAGTAGAAGGAATCATAAAGGAAGGATATGTGAAGATTTTGAAAGAAAACAGCAACACACGTCACTGAGGAGTGTCCCAGTCCTGGTGAAGTCTACAGTGAGTGTCATTGACTGTGGGGTGAACTGACGACCAGGGTCTGTGCAGGAAGTTTGGAGGAGCTCGAGAGATTCACAAAAGAAGAATAGGCTGGGACTGCTCAGGAGGACATATACAATTGAGTATCAGCATCATGGGGGCTAATAATTTTAATCCAAAGCAAGCCTTGGTTTTTGGAAAAGCTGTGCTAAAATGTTTCATAGGGGGACTTAGAATTGCATCTTCATCTAAAGATATTGACATTGCTTAATTCAGGCTTGGCCAACTCCAGGCCTCGAGGGCCGGTGTCCCTGCAGGTTTTAGATCTCACCCTGGGTCTACACACCTGAATCACATGATTAGTTCATTACCAGCCTCTGGAGAACTTCAAGACATGTTGAGGAGGAAATTTAGCCATTTAAAGCTGTGATGGAGCAAGGACACATCTAAAACCTGCAGGACACCGGCCCTCGAGGCCTGGGTTTGGACACCCCTGGCTTAAATGAAAAGAATGGCATCTACTCTATCTGTGACCATATCTTTGCTCTAAGCCTACCAGCATTACATTTACTGTTCTACTGGACATTAATTCGTTTATTTAGTTACAGGTAAGTTTCTTTCCCTTTAAAATCATTTCTACAAACGTGTCAGTGCCAAAAGCTTTAGTCTTAATCATACCTGCTTTTACAACCCAGCTGCTTTTGGCCCACACCTTCCCCACCTTCCCTGCTTTTAATGGGCTAGTACGTCACTGTGAAGCTGCAGTGAGATTTCTCCACTGCAGCTTTTATAGGCTGACACCTCCGAAGCTGTCCAAAATAAAATCCTCACCTCCGTGACATTGGCAGCGGCCGCAGTGCTGGCTGAGCCTCTATCTGCACTAAATAACTCTGGTGTTTGAAGTCGAAAAGAGAACTGGTGATGTTAATGACGACTTACACGTTTTCTTGAAAAATGAAAAATGTGCGAAAGGACAAAAATCCTATAAAAATGGCTCCCAAATGTTGCCACTGTGTTTTCTGCCTTTACAGCTGTAAATGAGCCAGGAGGGTTTCAACAAGCATGAATCTGACAGGAGAAACAATATGCACTACAGTTTTTTCATTGTTTTTTAATTGATTCGCCATCATATTTCCTAAAAAAAAAAGGGGGAAAAATAAGAAATCATTGCGAGTCAAAAGTCAAGGTCCCCCAGGGTGTGTGAGAGTAAACTGGCTTCAGAGCGACTACTGTATAAAAGGAGGAGGAGGAGGTTTGGCGGGAGGATTGACTGTGTAATCCAGACCTGCTGAAATAACAGAGAAGCCTGATTCTCCCCTCGGCCTGTTCCCAGTCTAGTGTAATCACACGGCGAGCCAGTGTTGACAGGGGCCTGTGTTTGGCTTGGATGGCTGTGCTGGGGACACGGCGTCTGGCTGTAGCCGGCGGGGCTTGAGAAGACGTTTTGGGGTGGGGGGTGGTATGTTACAGCTACTGCAAGGCAGGCCGCCTCGCCTCCTCACCTTTCTTCTCTTGATCGTGGCCAACACGGAAGCAATCAGAGGTTGTGAAAACTGTCTCTGCTGCCCAGATTCCTTTTGAAGTGCTGTGGGGAAAGTGCCCTGAGGGAACACCTTGTGATAAATCCACTGACCCTCTTTATCTCCTCCTGCTCTGGGGCAGGTTGGATTTTCACTGATAAAACAGCACTAAGATGTCGGGACTCTGTTGTGTTCCTATCTCTCTCTGCTGTCGTTGGATAGAGATTAAAAGAACAAATGCAGGAATGCGCCGCGGCTAATACGCGAGAACCTCGGGGGTTATCAGGTGAACCGCAGATATTTGGAAAGGGAATGTTATGATTCCATGTTCGCACACGGTTGATGCTAACACGCTCAGTCACGATATTTCAACACCCGGATTCCGCCGGTGCACTCGCTTACACGCGACTGGGCAGTTGGTATGTGACGGTTAGTTTGTGCAAACTCACACATCGCTCTGGTGCGTGTAGACCCGGTCGAAGAGAGCCTCTGGAGCCATCCATTTCACGGGGAGACGACCCTGAAACAAAGGAGACAGAAACGCTTGGGTCAGCAGAAGCACTCTGTACGGAGCTGACAACCAAACACTCACACAAACACACAAACTTCAGCCTAGTCACGCTGCCACCACCACAGCTTGAACTTCAGCTAGCTTCAGAAATCTGATGACCATTTCGGTGCTTCATTCGCAGCAACGCCTTTGCTTGAAAACACATTCATATCAACACTGTGGAATCCGCATATACACTTTTAATTTTGCTCAATCTGCTCAATTCTACTTTTGAGATGCGACCCGACCGTGACACTGAAAGAAAAGACTTTCAGCCATATGTAATAAGCTGCTGCTGTATTCAATACCATCCCATCGTATCGCTTCAAACACATAATATTTTCCTAAAGGACAGCACTGAAGGAATGAGCCTCACATTTGTGGTCTTTTTGTAGTAGTCTATATTGTGCACGTCTCTGGCGAGACCGAAGTCGGCGATCTTCATAACGTTGTCCTCCGTCACAAGGACGTTTCTGGCTGCCAGGTCTCTGTGGATGCACTGAGGGAAGAAGAACAAATGCATCAAACACACGGCGCATTGCACTCACGCATACACGCAAATATACTGAAACACTGATGCAAGTTGACAAGTTTTACTTTGCACTATGAAACGCACAAACTGAACTTTAAAAGCCTCAAATTTAGTTTAAACTTAGAGTTTTAATTCACTAATCTAATTATCTTTCAATTTCGCAATTAACACATTGCTGTAATGGACTTGATTTCTTCCTGTTAAAAGGGAGTTTTACCTTCTCACTGTTGCCAAGTGCTTGCTCATAGGGGGTTGTCTGATTGAGAAGTTAAGTGCAGGCCAAAGCATCCTTTTATATGATAACTGAGTTAAAGTGAAGCAACGTGGCTAACCTTCTGTGACGCAAGATACTCCATGCCTCGGGCAACCTGGTAGGCACAGGACACCAGGTCTTTGAACGTGAGCTGCTCATCGGGGATTTTGCACGTGTCGAAGGAGTAGTCCATGCCCGGTGGCCGCCGTGCACGCAGGTACTCCCTCAGGTTGCCTTTGGAGGCGTATTCCACCAGGACATACAGAGGACCTGCACGGGAAACAGAGAACAAATATGACTTTCATGGCAATGGTTAAGTCCTGCATTAATTCTGTTGTTACTGCACTCTGCGCTCACCATCCTGTGTGCAGGCTCCGAGTAGGTTGATGATGTTTTTGTGTTTCCCAATCATCTTCATCATCTCCATTTCTGACACCAGGTCTGATAAATCTTTATCTGTGGCGTCATCTGAGATAAGAAAATCAATGGAGCATTTGTACTGACGAAAATACGAACCGAAGCAATCAAACCAACGCAAATCCAGTACACAAGACAAACAGAACAACAGCGAGCATGGTAGCACTGTCACTGCCAAGGTCATGTATTCATTCCTGCAGGGTAGCCACAGTGATTACTTACCTTTCAACATTTTCACAGCAACAGTGAGCGACTTGTTGGGCTTCTCTTTGTCGATGCCAACAGCCTCAGCCATAACCACCTGACCGAAGCAGCCTTCTCCCAGAGGTTTACCCAGAGTTAGCCTGAAACAAGTGGCCAGATTTCAGACTTGGAGTTCAGTGTGTATACTCATAAGACTTTAAGTAATTTGATTACATGTAAATTTCACATGTAATTTTGTCACATAAGCACAATGTAAAGTGTGAAATATAATTTACTTGACTGAATAATTTTTTTTGAGCGCGTGCAGTGTGCTTTTTTCCTCACCGTGTCCGAGGGAACTCCCATTTGGGGTCGGACGGCAGCTCCAGCTCCGAGACGTTGGCGAGCATCGGGCCGTCGCTGGACGACAGACGGGCGATCCTGACCAGCGGCGTGTTTGAGTTCATGGAAGAGTTGGAATCCAAGGACACCTGCTTGGGTACAAAAGAATAAACTGTTATAGTCTCTGAAAAAGAGTTTGGTGACAGGCATTCAAATAAAGACAGAGGGAAAAGAGAAATCTAACCGTGATCTTTGACCAAATATTTTTTAACTAAATAATGAATAAGTAATTCCTTTTTCAGATCAGTTTGACTCTTTATTATTTATTCAAACAGTCCTAATATTTTTGATGTTTTTGAAAATGAACCAGCCCCTGAAACATAAAATATATTCAAAAGAAATCTTTTCTCGTGACACACTGAAAATCTTGACACTCTTTTGGGGGGTGAAAAAAAACAAAAACTGACAAAAATACATCCAGTGCAAAATCCAGTCAAATTCAAAACCGCTTTGAAGTTTAAAGAACAACATTCAGTGACTTGAGATAAAACCCTTTTTGGGAAACATCACACATCTCGGGACCAGACCAATGTCAGTGACTTTTACAAACAGCAGGCCTGTGGCTGCGCACGGGAGGAAGCGAGAGGTAACAAAGATGAATGAAGGTGGATGCAGAGGTGGGCGAGTGAGTGGCGAGGTGGGGTGGACATCTCCATCCATCAACAAGCTCCATTTCTGGATCTGCGGTCATTCCGCTGAGCCCTTGGGCTCGGCATCCTCCCGCCATTTATCTGACTGCTGGGGAAAAAAACGATGGCTCGGGTCTGCTTTTTGATAGATCTGTTTATGTC
Source organism: Rhamphochromis sp. 'chilingali' (assembly GCF_963969265.1). Classification (NCBI taxonomy): domain Eukaryota; kingdom Metazoa; phylum Chordata; class Actinopteri; order Cichliformes; family Cichlidae; genus Rhamphochromis; species Rhamphochromis sp. 'chilingali'. The sequence continues at coordinate 7,736,360 of NC_137949.1, forward strand.
AGGGTCTGCCGGCTCAGACCCTTCAGGTGGGGTCCTGAAACAAACATGTCCACTTACCAGACTTCTTGACTGGAGGAAAATGAGAAAAAGGGCCCTGACCACAATTTCAGAGGCATGAAAAGTAATATCTGATAGAACATGCCAGGAGCTTTACAGGAGATTTACTCAGAGTTATGAAAAAAAAGGAGAGAACAGGGAGATTAGCTTTACAAAAACGAAGCAAAGATTATAGAAAAATGCAATAAGAACTTTCCCTGCACTACCTTATAAGACCATTTATATGAGCGCCGCACAAGTAGAAATGATTTAGAGGCTACAATTAAAAAATGTTTCGATAGTTGAGGTTTCTACTTGATATAACCTAACAATACTTCTTTATGTACCAAAAAAAACCCAACCTCAGACTGTATAACAGCCTTTACAGCTGAAACCTTATCGTGGTTTTAAAAGTCTGTTTGTTTTCCAAGAACTGCATTATGGCTTTCAAATAATATTTTCTTTTCTAAAAATGCATCGTTTCCATTTTGAGATGCACAACCCTTTAATTATGGAGTCGGAAAGCTGGATTTTGCACAAAACACACAGACACACATAGTGGCTATGTCCTGCACACAGTGGGAGCCAGCAGGGTGGGGCCGAAGAGATAATCGCAAACTCGTCTACATGTTAGACATTCAGACAATCTTGGCATTCAGAGAGAAATGGTAAGATGCACATCCCTACCTGGATTATAATTACTGTAAGAGACCAAAAGTAATGAGCTAAAGGCTCACAGGGATTAGTGCGACTGCTCTAAATAATCTGTTTCTGACTGTCTTGTTTTGTTCTTGGCTCTCTGTGATGTCATTCAAAGTGGCTATCCTTAATATGCTCAACCCAGACTCACAGCTCTGGCTCTGAGCACAGAAGCCTATTTGTCCCACCTCTTGTTCGACCTTCTCTTTAGAGAAAAGGTTGAAGGTAAAAAAGCTTTTTTCAGATGGAAGATAAACTACAGTACGTAGGATAAATCAGGATTTCTTGAACTGTGATTCATGCAAAGCTAGAGTCCAAAAATAATAACTTGGACTTATAAAAGAGCGTAATAGTTCCCTTTTAACCCCGTACTGCCAAGTGTATCATATCTGATATCTTATTTTTTGAAGCCTCATCAGTGTGTTTTCATTTCTCCTAATATGATTTTGCTTGTTTAAGGGAAACAAACCGTGAACAATAAATTGCACAAAATGCTATTTGTAGCAGAAATTATAAAAAAAAAAAAAAAGAATTATCTTGATTTAACCTAAAAACTGAAAGCCCCCTTCATATATCTGTTAAAAGTTAGCATTAGAGCTGCTCACAGTAAAGCACAGTAAAAATTGGTTTATATTAGCTATTTGGCAACATATAAGAATCAGCATTTATAACGGCATATAAATAACAATTAAAAAAGTAAAGAAGAGACAAAGAAAACACACTTTAACCATTATATCAGTGCTGACGTTGTATAGTTAGTCCACAAGAGGGCGCTCTGCAACTGATGACAACAGAGCGTAAAATGGTGACGACGACTCGCGATCCGATCCGCAACTGATCTTAGCAAATGATCCATGAATAAGTAACTGCATAACAAATGTTGAGGAAATGTTTTTTCGTGCGTCTTAATTAGAGATGGACCGATCTGATATTACGTATCGGTATCGGTCCGATACTGACCTAAATTACTGGATCGGATATCGGAGAAAAATAAAAAATGTAATCCGATCCATTAAATATCACGAAAGCACCTCACAAAACTTGCAACACGCAGTAACTCACCTCAGAACGTTAGCACGTCGGAGCAGTATGCATCACGTGATAGAGCGGCTGTGGCATGCGGGACCTGTCGGTGGTCTGAATAGCATTTGGAGCTTCGCTAGCAACCTGGCATTTCATCTCCGACAAAGTTATCCCCGAGAGAAGTAAAGCAAGTGTGTAAGTCCATCTCTGAATGTTTGTAAAGCATTCCCACGTTAAGCTTAACGAGCGACTGCCTCTCGCTCTCCGGCTGCTACTTCAATCGTGAAACTGCTAATGATTAGCTGATCGGCTTTTCTGTCGTGAGTCTCTCTTGTTTGTTTTTGGTCCACTTTGCGCCAGAAAGAGCAAACCAGCGGCTGAACAACAGCAGCACGTTTAAGCTTGATAAGCTGTTGTTACAATTTATTTAATATTACTTTCTACTCGAGGATCTTTTTCTACGTAGCTGACGGCTGGTAACTGTGCAGGGGCGGATCTAGCAAAGTTTAGCCAGGGGGGCCGATAGGGCATTAACTGGGAAAAGGGGGCACAAAGACATACTTTTCTTTCTTATTCTCATTTAAAATGTTGAGCTTTTAATAAATAATTATCTGACACCCAAAGTTTTAATTTGATGTAAAATGAATAGAAGTCAATTACTGTATATAGTGACTATTAAGTCTAATATATATACCCTAGTAAGCTATAGTACATTTTCCTTTGGGAAGGTACCATCTGTGCAGTCTGCAATTTTGTTGAAGAAAGATGTTGAATCTATTTAATATTTCTTGAAAAATAATTGATTTCTGTGCATTTTTTTTTCACACTGCATCAAATTAAGGTTGATTACGTTGATTAAGCATCATGAGGTGGAGCGTGAGGGGTGGTTCCCTATTTTTTATTTATTTATTTTTGTTGTTGCTGGGAGTTGGAACCCTATTAGTTAGGTTGCTTAATATTTACGCTAAGTACTCTTTAAAATACCAGAATAGGGAGGATGGTGTAGGTCTAAGTTTATTAGATTGATCAGTATTGCTGAACTATGAAATATTTTTTTTGTATACAGGTATAACAGAATAGCTTTAGTGTAGTTGTTGTTTTAAACTTGAGTATGAACTTGCAGACTTGCAAAATGCAGCAAGATATTTTAAAAAACAGTTTTGTTGATTAAAAAACACTATATCGGATTCATATCGGTATCGGCAGATATCCAAATTTATGATATCGGTATCGGTATCGGACATAAAAAAGTGGTATCGTGCCATCTCTAGTCTTAATTCTACCCCCAAAAAGATGACATCTGACAGCGTCCCCCGTACAGATAATGACGAATTTTAGCATCTCAGTATAAATCAATAAGGATGTGGTTTGATGACCATTAGAAGCAGTTTCTGTTATTTTTTCAAGGGTAGCTGCTTAAGCAGAGACCAGCTATGCTAACGTCTGATGTGCACCCAATAATTTTGTTCTATAAGCAGTCCTGAAATATGACAGAAACCACTAAGGTCAGAAAAAGAGCTTGAAGGGTTAAAATATCAACATCAGTCTAAAAAAAAATCCTGTATCTGTCGGTCTGTCTCTGAGTGTTTACTAACAAGTCAAGCTAGCGTACCCAGGTTTTACTCTTTATGCTAAGCTAACCCGCTACTAGCTCTAGCTTTGTGTTTACATAAAGAGATGATCAATCCTTTGTCTCAACTCTTGTTGGAAGAGTGCTCAACAATTTTTTTACAAAATAAATTATTCCTTCAGCCCTCGAGACTTGCTTTAATTTCAATAACAGCCTGTTCGATAATAAACTGAGCATGATTAGCCCGATCTTAGTAGATACTGTATCTAAGCTTGAAGTCACAAAGAGTTCTTCGGACTAAAAGCTGCGGCAATGCAGCTGCTCCACTCTGTGTTTCTTCGCAAACAGTTGATGAGAGAGAGTGTGTGATACACTCAGAGTGAAATCTAAAACCAACACTGACAGTCACAGGAGCGCATAAATATCCCTGAACCAAATCTGCTCCAAGATAAATGTGAACACATGTCACCAGTGTGCTGCCGTCCATCGTCAACACAGTGCCAATTAAACAACAGGACAGACAGACGCGTAGAAACCTTCTTTAACCAATTTATACTTTGTTCTATTATTTAAATGACAGATACCCCAAACTCTTCCTTTCTTAGTTTGACCTGGGTTATATACTAAAAGCTGCATTAAACAGACAAGCAGAGAGAAGAAGGGTTTTGGGAAAGTCTTGTGCAAATCTTGTATCTACTTTCTGTTACCTGTCTCTTGAGGGGGAACTTTGACAGTTTTTGCACGGGAGGCGTGGGCAGAGTCTTCTGCGTGGTCATCCTCATACGACAGAGGATTGCGATGACCACGGCGAGGATGAAGAGCACGCAGCCTGTCACGTAGATAAGGATGTCGGCGTAGTAGTCTTCCTTTTGTGGACTCACTGCTTTAGGAGGGAAAATGTGAAAAGTCAGTTGAAATTCACCAAATTCACACAGCATTTTGTTTTAATTCCCACTCAAAAATAGCTTGCTTTGTTCAGTAGCACACTTCAACCAAATGGATTTTTAGTGAGCATTTTCTGTGAAGAAATATCCATAAATCAAAAGAGAAACAGATCAGAAACTTGTTGTTCCTCACTGAAAGCTCGCATTCACACCGTGGGTTGGGGCAGCAACCCACGGTGTGATCATCGTGTAGTTTTATCCTGCTGCAGGTAATTGCACCTGTGATACGCTTTTCCTCAGGGAGGCAATTATTGTCTTGAAAAGCAAAAGCTGAAGTGTCGTTAAATTGCCTCATAGCCCAGAGACATCTGAGCAGACGATCTGCTCTGATTAAAAAGCACCTTTCAGTGAAGGATGGATTGCATGTTCGGTTGGTTAAATTAAAGGGATGGTGACAGAGCGTCGACGCACTTAAAATATGTGCTTACAAGTAGCAATCTATGATAATTAGGTTTGAAAATTGATGTTAAATATTGTGCTGCAGAGCAAAACAAGTTTCGTGGCGTTTCTAACATTTCAGGTAACACAGGTGGGAGAAAATGGACCCACAGAGTGAAGAGTATACCTGGAAGCACCGTCAGCCAAGCAGAGTGGTAAGAAAAGCCGATAGAGTTCCCTGCGAGACAAGTGTACTCGCCCGCATCCTCAAAAGACACATTGGTCAAGAAGAGAACCTCTAGCTCCTTATCTGTAGTGTTAATGCCAGCCGTCTGTGGAGGATGAGAGGGAAGAGAAAGAGACAGAGAGAGAAGATATATCGTAAGGCGAAAGCTTCTTAGAAGAAACACCAAATGCACCCTGGAGGAAAGGACAGTCCTGTTTACTGTTGTCAGCACCATCACCCACACCTGAAAAGACCCAAGCAGCACCTACACCACGCTGTGAGACAAGCTCGTTGGTTCAGCCTAACGCCACAGGCACTCTTTGATGTAATGAACTCCTATCAAGAATTTTCTAGACTGTAGCAGTGATTTACTTTCATATGTGGAATCGTAAGACACAGGCATCCATTTCCACATTTAGAACAGGCAGAAGTGTCATAACAGAGTTTCCTAACACAAAATATTTCTTACAGACTTCTGTAAGCTTCTTTGATAAGGAGAGTTTTCTGTTGCCTCCAAATGCACCCGTGAGTTTAAACTGAACCACGTACAGTTGACCTGATGACAAAGCTTGCCTTTGGTTCTGGACTTGCTTATGAAGGTCTTTGTGTGTTTGTGAGAGGAAAGTGATTTGCGCCTTTGGATCAGTGTTTTTCTAGGAATGCCTCAAGGATCAGTCCTAGATCCTTTATGTTTTTAAAAGAAAACAAATTCAAATGAGCACCGGGTTTTGTAAAGATGTTTTAAAAAGATATTTTTAGTTTAAGATTACTGCTGCAAGATGTCATTACCAAAATGGGATTTCACCTGAATTTTTTACAAGTAAAATTTAGAGAGCCAGATTTATTAAATGGTCCGCAATCCCCAAATAGAGCTCAGAGGCCTGGTTAGTTTTATGGGTGATTTAATAAAGCGCCATAAAGCACAAAAAACCCTTTTTCCCCCCAGCTTTTTAAATTGTGCAGATATTTAACGTTAGTAAATCAGTTTGCACGCTTGATTTAAACAGTCTTAGTCTTAAATAGTTTGTGCCTTGAGAAAGGAACTCACAGAAATACAACAGGGTCTGAGTTCCCACCTCTTACACGCCATCTTGTCACTGTGCACTTTTTGTAAATATCAAGAGTATCATCAACTACAACTTTTTTTTTAAGCACCAAAGCCCAGCCTAAAAAGTGCATCACTGCAGTTGCGATTTTTCTTTCTTCAAATATCATTTGGTGTGATGACCGCTAGGTTAGTTTGATTCAAAGGCAGTGCTGGATGTGGCTTAGTAAAGGCTGAGGTGGAGGACTTATTCCCCGTGCCTCAGTAATGAACACTGACATCCAGACGCCTGCTGCATGCTCTCATATAAAAGCACATTAATATAGCAGGAGGATGCTCTCCCAGAGAAATCAATACTGGCTTGTTTGTGTACGGGTACGCTTTGGTCAGTAAAGGTTTTATGTGGGCTTTAATCTGTGTGTGTGTGTGTGTGTGTGTGTGTGTGTGTGTGTGTGTGTGTGTGTGTGAGAGACTTTTGAAGTTTTTGCATTAATTAATGGCGCAATATTGTCTTTCTCTTATCGACCGGGAAGGAAGACAAAGTGGAGCTAAAATAGATGATGGCCATTAGCTAACTAAATGCGAGCATTAGAACTCAAACCTCACTGATGAATGTGTATAGGTGTCAGCAAGCCAGCGAGCCAGTCAAAACCCACAACCAAGAGGAACATTGCAGAGAGGAAGAGGCACAGCAGATCAAATGTGGTGACGACGGTTCTCGCCCAGAGTTCAGAATTTACCTGGTTTGTATATGTTAAGCCAGAAAGCGTTTTCTGACTTTCCTACAAAGTTTGAAGCACGACACCAGTACTTCCCGGCATCTTTCTCTGTCACGTTGGACAGTTTCAACTTACTGTGGGTCTCAATGTGTTTACTGACAACACTCTGTAAAGGGAAAATTGAAAGGCAGAGTGAGGCCTTCACAGCTCCTGCAAAAACACATAGTAACAACATGCAAACCTACATACTACACACACATCTAAAAGAAGCACTGCACATTGGTTTTTACATTTACAACATTTTTTTGTGTTATTAGCTTAGTTTCATTGTTTATTGTGAACAAAGGAGACCTCTTACGCTCATTCTTATCTCCACATAGCTATACGTGCTTCACAGCTCAAAAACGATCCAGCTTCTCTCCCTTTAAGGCAAACTTTCTTCTGATTGGCCGATCCGTGTGTTTTCATACATCACAGAGAGCCATCAGTGGAAAAAACTGCCTCAAACTGAACATTTAAAGAAGTCTTATCATCCTCATCATTTAGTCCACTATTGTAACAGTATATATGTGATAGAAAATAATGAAAAGCATGATGAATAAATCCTCTTTATAAGCTGCTGTTGTAAAAAAAAAACAGAGACAGCCAGGCTATGACTTTCCAGTTGTTTACAGATTTATGCTAAGCTATGCTAACATGACGTGAGAGTGATACAGTGAGGCATAGTGTCATTCTGTCAGTTTTGTTGATTAAAAGCAACATGTCAAACCTGTAAGATCATAAACACACAACAACAGGAACACACACGAACCATACATTGCAGACTCGCACCAATCCGCGCTGTCTGTTGCTAGTTTAAAGGCATTACAGTATGTCAGTCCTATAAGGGTGTAAACCTGTGAGTGTAAACACTCACGATCTGACTGGGTGCTTCGCTCGCAGAGAAACTGCTGCTAAATTATTAAACGGGCCCGGCGCATAAAGGAGAAAACATCATGTTTTATAGTTGCTTAATGAACATCCACGGCTTGGCTCCAGACGTGTCCTTCTCCCTCCCCCGTGCGGGGCGAGTCACTCATCGTTAACTCTTTTTCCAGGCATCAAAAGAACGATTCAGGCATTTCTCAAAAAAAAGAAAAGAAAAATTCTTTTTTTGACCCCCTCGTCTCACCCTAAGCTGTATTTAACTTCTACAGTATATGCCACACACGAGAGAGCATATCATGTCTGAGTGAACTGTGGTGGGCCTAGAGAGAGAGACTGAGAGTGACAGAGAGAGAGGGAGGCACACACAAATCTCAGTAAATACTGTTTCAATTATGCGGTAGTCGAAAATAGAGCGTGGAGCCGCAGTCTGGGCTGACAGGCTTGCTTTCCCCCCTCTTTCTCTCTCTTTTTGTTGGCCTCTCTCTTTCTCCTCCTCTTTCGCTCTGTCTTACTCTCACTCTCTCAGTCCTTTTGCTTTCTATTTTACTCCACCTTCTCAGACGTACATTTCTAAAGATTTGCTGGACACTTTATATGCTGATCTTGTGTTTGAAGTCGTGAAGTTACGAAGACAACATACTGCACCCACAACCATATCTCTTATCCACAAACGACCCACGTGTTTCAGCTCAAGCATAAATTAAATGACACTACATTGATGTAAAAGGCTTCGGCACAGTCAGTGTTTTAATAAGTCATAAAATAACTGTGAATCCAGCAGATTTAAAGTGACATTTCAACATTAAATGAGTGAGCACCTAGGACACCTCGCTAAACTACCAGGCTCATATAGCCTCATATTGAACGTGCGGATAGGAGAGCGTCTCATGTAACAAGTGAAGGTATTCATTTATTTATTTAAATGACTTGACATTAAAAGTCAATGAAACTTTAATGTCAAGATGGAGTAACCCAGACCTTCAAGCTCACGACTCATAGTGTGAAGATATTTAAAAATTTTAATAATAATTCTAATAATGTGTTAGAAGATTAGAAACTCAGGCCTTGAGCATCTCTTCAACTCAGGAAGGTTATCATCTAAAGGCTTCAGCTCCAAAATAATCTATTTGCAACCTGAGAGCACTCTTGTACCTGGACAGTTACTTTCATATGTGAAAAGCTAACACTGTGACATTTCTCCATGCGCTTTGTTCAGCTTCTATCTCTTGCTCTTCTTGTTTCACGTTTGCATCTTATTTCCTTCGTCCCCTCCTCCCGCCCGTCTCGCTGCTTTTCTGACACCCCAGCCACTCGTTCTCGCCCTCGCTCTTCATCTTTGCCCACCAATCTGTCACACATTCTCTCCCTCTCCCTGCTGACTTTGCCCTTCCTCGTGTTCCTCCACTAATTTTTTCCATGGCTTTTTTGGTTGCCTCTTCCCTTTTTCCTCTCTCCTCCTCCTCCTCCTCAAACCACGCGACGCAGCACATCTGACGGCAGTGGCGGTTAGCAGAGCCTGCCTCTCTCCCTGCGTTGCCGCCACCACAGCAGTTAACTTAGTCCAAACCAGATGTTTGTTTTATTCACCCTCTCCTCTTTCTCTCTCCAGAGGCAGAAAAAAGAAAAAAAGGAGGGGGGGCGGTCAAAATGAGACAGCTAAGCCCTCTCGGGTTTTGCGATGTGGATGGGAGTCTTCCTTTCTAGACCCCAGATCTAAAAACACGCCTCGAAGTGGGTTTAAGGTTGTTGCCCTCTCTTCGATTGATTGAGGACAATCCTATCTACACTTTCCTAATACTTCATGAGGAAGTATGCGATTAAAATATCTTTTTAAAAACTAAAAGATGCTTCATCAGGGCAAGGACAAAAACTGAAGACGGGCTACGCTGAATAGCTCAGAAAAGTTGTGATTAATCTACAGGGACATCTGAAAATGCAAGTCACGTATACATCATTTTCCAGCTCGATTTATAATTAAATAGTTCTTTCCCAAGCAAGTAAACACGTAGGGCCACCTTGACTGATCAGACTTATAACCTTTAGGGTGGATTTTTGATTCACTTTATTCATGTATTTTGTTTTTCTGACATTCTTTAGTTGAATTACGGTTTGACTCAATACGAAATAAAGCGCAATAAAAAAAAAGTCAAGTATCTCTTCTTCTCTATAATGCTGTAACCAAATATAGATTTTAGGAAATCTGACAAAGAAAACCTTTTCGTTGTTGTGATTGTCAGTCTGTCACTTACTGAATCAAACAATGCAAACATGACTGCCTTGGCAATCTCCTTTCCAGTGGTTAAATAAACAAATCTGGGATTTGCAATGAGACTGAAATACCAACAGCTGATATTTGGATAAACCATGACATTTATCTCAACAATAACAAATATTTCTCTGCAAATGCAGCTATTGCCTATTTCGTGCACTTCCTCCTAACATATTTTATTCAAATCGAATGTAACCAGTAAGCGGCACTCGACTGATTGGCTTGTGGAAATGCTGGTTAAGCATGATTAATTGCTGTTAGCCTATTAAAGAAACATGAATACATTTAGAGTGGTGGAAGAGACACAATGCGCAATCACTGGGTACAATCCTGCACTAAGTTAGTATAGGTGCTCACCCCCCAACCATTCCCCTTGCCCCTCCCTCAGCCTGCTTCTGCTGGAGGATTCTTCCTGTTAAAATGGAGTTTTTCCTTCCCACTGTCACCAAGTGTTTGCTAACGGGGGGATCATCTCATTGTTTAGGTTTTTTCTGTGTTATTGTAAGGCCTTTACCTTACGATATAAAGTGATCTGAGGTGACAACGGTTACGATTTGGACCTTAACAAGTAAAACTGATTTGAAATTGAATTGAATTAGAACGTCTGTGCTGACAGCCAGAGCTGTGTGTCTGAGACAATCTTAAAAATGATATCCTCTTACTGTTTCATCATGACATAAATGAGTAGAAAAAAAGAAAAAGGAACAAATAAGAAAAAGGAGAAAGAAAATAAAACACTGTAATTATAAGTGAACTGGCTCCATCATCACCAGTATGGAACCACACTGCTCAGGCCAGCATTAGAATAAACTGAAGCAGTGCAGGTGCCGTGGTTAAGTGGAGAAAATTATTTACAGGGCTATTATTAGGTTTATGAGAATCCATTTTTATATGGTGTGGTATGTCGCAAAATGCAGGTGTGTGTTTTTTCCCCATAATGAAGGTATGGTGTTTGAGGAATGAGCTCTTCGGGTTCAGGCTGCAGCGAAAACAGCCTGTGGGCCCCACAGACCCACCTACTGTAAAAGCTCATTAAACAGAACTATTAGGAGAGATTAATTATGAGTAGAATTATCGCAGACTGAGATCGACTCCAGGCAGTGAGACTCAGGCTCATTACAGATGTAAAACAAAGAGCTCTGAGCTACAGACCCACCTTCAGCACGTTGACGTAGGGAACACCGTCGGGGCCAAGGCGACTGCCGTTCACCTCAATGTGTTTGAGCCACTGGATGTGAGGCTGGGCGTCGCTGTAAACCTTACAATGAAACTCCACATTGCTGCCCACCACCACCGTCTGATTAGCTGGCAGACCAGCCTGGAGGATGGGCCTGTGAGGTGAACGCTCTGAGGAAAAAGAAATTATAGAGTCATTACCACAACTCATTTGTGGCAATAATATGCTGCAGGAAATTTAGACTTAAGGTACAGCTAAAAATAAGCTCTTTTATAATTGCTGTGTGTTAAGTTATGTGTTGTTAAAACAGCAGAAGAGAAAAGACATTCACCGAGCACGTCGAGCTGGTAGGTGTGGCTGATGGAGCCATATTTGTTTTGCACAACGCAGGTGTAGTTTCCCCGGTCTGACGGCACGGCGCTCTCCATCACCAGACTCCACTGCTGGTGTCTCAGCTTGGGGTTGGATGGGGTGGAGGGACGACGGAGATGAGAGAGGAGAGAATATTTAGTATATGTCATAAAAAATGACAAGGGTGCAGAAGTCTTTGGGAGAATTTGCTTTCATATTTTCAAGAGAGCAACACACAAATACCCATTTAGTATATTCCTACGTTTAATAAGACGGTCACCATAGAGAAATTGCTCCAATAAATATCAGCTATTGCTATAGAAGCGTCCTCTCTACTGTCAGAGCTATTCCCTCCTTTGATATCCTTTGGTATAAAACATCACAGAGCGCACCGCTCGGTAAACAGGAGAGGCCTTTGTGCAGTGCATGTTTACTGAGGTGCAAACCCTTTTGAACAAACATTTCAAACGACAACACAACTGTAACCTCTTTTTATTAATTGCATCCCGCTTGATGCAGAACAGATGTGATTAGCAGAACGCAATATTTTGACGTGGTGTAAACGTCTTAATGGGAAATTATTCCGCGTGCCCGCAGCGGCCAGGGAAGCTGCAGAGAGTGGTGCCATCAGGTATCGCTTTGAATAAATCACAAGGAACGGCCTTTTCAAGAAAAAGAACGCAGCACACGCCATATGTTTGAGAAACCAGTTAAACTAACTGGAATCATGACTTGATGAAATATGACATTTTCAAATAGCAGAGAAGTATTTTCTTCTCTCCGCCTGCAGTGAGGGCAGAAGGATTTTTTTTCTTCTTTTGCACCTCTGAAAGTGGTTCCACTGTGCCACTCAGGAGCAAGCCATCCCCGGAGACCCGAGTGTTGAATTGTGTGTAGTAATTCAAACCAGGTGTGGCTGGATGGCAGCAGCAGACAGATACTAACTTGACAGATTCAGAAGTCTATCGGATGGGAGAGCGAACGTACGAGTGGTCCGGCACCGCGAGGCGCGAAGACAGAACCCGCCACGCATCGATAAGCAGAGTCTCCACGGGCCGAGAGGAATGACCTCCACGGTTTAAGTGGAAACGTGTGGCGCTTAGCGCTGCGAGACAGGAGCAGAGTGAACTCCTCCGCGAGAGGTCAGAATTACTAACGACGGGAGTGAGTGATGTCAACAAGGAGGCTTTTCAGGGTGGAACACTTAACATCACCCGCAAAGGAAAATGTGCCGACCCAGAGAAGGTTTAATGTTTTTGTAAACATTTAACCCCACACATTTTGGTGGCCAGCTAGCCATTCACAGAAGGTATATATATATATATATATATATATATATATATATATATATATATATATATATATATATATATGTATATGTATATGTATATGTGTATATATATATGTATATATATATATATATGTATATATATATATATATATTTGTATGCCGAGGATCAAATTCTCCTCCCTACTTCTTCTTCTCCTCTGTCTGTCTTACAGTATACACTTCTTGACTCCCACTCTTGGAGGCGTATACGGAAAATAATGTAACAGTGTAAATATTATGCCTGTGTGTGCTTTTTGCAGTTGCGTGGTAACATAGGCTCGCTCGACGCTGGCAAATGGTTCTTCAGAAGGGCTGGCTCCACCCCGTCTACCCCTCTCAGAGACAGGAGTCAAACCGAAGTCAATGGCTGCTCTCATGAGCAGCTGAGTGACGCCTTGTGCTGTGGTGGCTGGGATTGAGCTGAGCTGAGAGGGGAGTGAAGGGATAAAAACCCCCCAGAAAACAGGCGACACATGCAGGGGGAACCGAAAAGGTGGTAAAATATGAGAACAAGTTCAAGCTCAGTAGTGGGCAAGACCACCAGGAGATACAGAAAGAGAGCGATCCAAAGCATGACTTCTTTGCTTTGTAACTCTTTGCAAACTTTCAGTTCAGATGGAGCTTTTGCGCAACTACATTTATACGACAGCTGCTGTTACATTGCAGATTCTGATTTCACACCTAGCCCGAGACATCTGTGTCTGATACACGCACTCGGTTTTAAAGTGTTAACTGCCACTAATATCGTGGCTACTGAAACCGAACTTCTTGTCTGCGGTAATAATTAACTTTGAGTGCCATTCTACTTTAATTCCTCCTGGCACTTTTCATTATTTTCTAAACACACATCACTGGCTTTTATTACCATGTTACACTGGCTAACCCCTGTTGAACTCGTAGCATTAGTCCCCAAATGTGATAATCCTATCCATTCCAATCATGCCAGATTCCAACCAGAATTAAATTATTAAGCAGCTTACATTAGAGTCATACAAGGCTTTAAAGGTTTTAAGGCTTTGGCTGTGGATGTACGGAGCGCACAGAGCATGCCATGGGAATGGACAGGCAGTTTTACACTGCAAAAAGTGCACTTTGAAAGAGACATTACCAGCTTTTCAGGAGTCTGAGAAGGACAGAGAAACAACTTGAAATTTGTATTCTGTGTTAATTTTTTCTCTGAAATATTTTGGGACAAAGTAAACTGCCTTTCAAGGCATTTCCTTTTGCTTCACCGGGATTGCCATCGAAAACACTTCAGTTCCCTCATCCAATGGGCAGATTCTCTCACGTCTTTTCATCAAATTCTGGACTCTGAGCGAGCTTGAGAGACTGGCAAAGATGCTGACATTTTTTGCAGTGTATTAGTTGTCTGAGAAAACACAGGAAGCTCTTTTCCCTTTATAGTCCAAACTCTCCGTCTTCACCTCACAAAATAGCTTCTGTCAGAACCAGCGGGGCCAGTTACCAGAATTTATGAGTGTGTCAGAGCGGACCAGTGGCCCGGATCTGCGCTACCGTCTAATTTGACCCATAGAGAAGGTAGAAACAGAGAGATGCAGCCCTAAGGGGGTTGCTATTAAAGCTGGTAAAGTTTAGCTTTGCAAGACAGCAGAAGGCTGTAAAAATGGAAGTATATGAGTAAAAAAAACAACAAAAAATTGGATCATCTATCTTTTGATATCTGCGATGTGTTTGATTAAAATGACCGAGAGGGGAAAAAGACGTGCGGCTGGTCTAAAATTAAAAAAAGGAGTCCAAAAATAATCTTGCAATGTGTAGAAATTCCTGCGTGGCCTACTGAGACTCACAATCCAGGCTGTGTTAAAATCCGGAGTGGAAAAAACAAGGATTTAAAGTGCTTAAAGTCTTAAAAAGCAACAGTGTGGAGCCAGTTTAAGAGCCCCGTCTTGGAAAGCTGTCAAAACAGGGAATGAAAAATCAGTTAAGTGCTGAGCGACCTGGAAGGAATGAAACACAATAATTACATTGTCAGCTTTAGCCTCGCTTGTGCTGCCGAAGTTTAGCATGAGCACAACAAAATCCCATCCGCCATATGTGGCATCATACAACGGCGATGACTTTGTCTGTCGAAGGCTCGGGCTGGCTCAATGGGTTGACAACACGCCCATCTCTTGCCACGTCCATCTGATGGCTCAATAGACGGCTGAACTTTAACCTTTAGGGCTTGGCCTTCACAATAAGGAGCGCCGCAGTTGTCTGGAAAGGCGAATAATGCTCCGGCACATCGCACTGCTGGAATTTTATTTTCCATTTTATAAATGAGCCACACATCCTATTTAGTTTCCTTTAGTTTTCAGCTAATGCACCGCTTAGCTCTCTCGGTTGCATTTCAACAGAATTGTAAAGTGCTTGCAAGATTTTAAGCGAATATCTGAAACAGCCTCCAGCTTGCATGGGGAAAAAGGTGTCAGTGTACAAATATACAGGCCTGTAGGGTTAGACTATCAAATACTGACACTGGAGCTGCTAACACACGGATCATTCTGCTGATCCTCTTCTGTAAATTAAACAATCCCTTTGTTGTAGTCAGCATTTTCCCCCAGAAATACATTACCTTCCAGAATGGAAAGCATGTGAAAGACATTAACACTGAAAGCCAGACTGTCTGATAATACCGTTGTCAGCAGCTGGTAAATGCAGCTTGACCTACAAAAAATAAAATAAAATAAAAAATCTAGAAAGAGCTTTAAAAAGTTTAGTTATGCAAAATAAAGTATAAAATCCATTGATCTAATAAAAAAAAAAGTGTTGTGTGGCCAGAAAAAATGCTTCAAAATGGGTGGAATATTAATACAATCCTGCTTTCTGCCATTTGTTTTCTTGCCTGTTCTGAAATTCAATTCAGTTAATTTTTATAGCGCCCAATCACAACAACAGTTGCCTCAAGGCACTTCATGTAAGATAAAGACCCTACAATAACACCTTTGAATCTCTTTACCACAGAGATGACATTATCTCTGCCATCATTTTACTTCAGCCTCCTGTAAAAGATACCCTTAATCTCAAGAGAGCACTTTTATCCCTGATTACATTGTAACCACTGAAAATAGACGTAAGCTGTTTTGCTTTGAGATACCTTCAGGATAAATGCTCAATGTCAACATCTTAATTGTATTTAAAATATGAGAGTTTTGATGGTGATCGACAAAAGAGTCAATGTGCCACTTTCCCCCCTACATTTCAATAAATTCTTCAAAAGAAAAGTAAAACCGGAGACTAGTTTAGACGTGTGCATATTTGCAAAAGAAAAGAGCGATTGTCAAACCCTCTGTTAAAGCGGAAGTCTTTAAGCAACAAAGGTGAACGTAGTGCATCCTCGGAAAGGCTGTTTTCAAGCACTCTGGCGTGAAGACAGGACGTATTTTCTGTAGGTGGCTAATGGACCCTAATGGTCCACTCAGTCAGTGCCTTTCTCTCACACGTCCGCAGATCTGAAGGCACTCAAGAGAAAATGACAAACTGGCTGGTGGGCAGCGCTTACATGGAGTGGACTCCACTGTGCCCGTCAGCATGGATCAGTTAGCAAGTCAGTCCCCAACCAGCACACTCCAAGCCCTGAGATATATGCGACAGAGTCGTTTCATCCCCCCATCCGAAGCCAATTCGTTCAGCCAAAGTTAACCATGGCTGTCACATCAAAAATGATCTTGTCATTTCAGTATAGATGCTGGAGGAAGCGACTTCACCTTGACGACCTGTTGGAGGAATAGAGTCTTTAAGAGGCCATTGTCAGGCTGTCAGGACTCCGAGACCCCCCTAACCACCCCCAGCCCACTAAGATGAACCAATATATTTCTATTAACACAACTATTATTCAAACTTTAGCTGTTAGTTTGAAAGACTAATGACTATTACCTGTAAATATCATTTTGTGCTACAAGTTTAGACTTTTTTGAGAAAAGAAGTATCCTCAATAGATCATGTTTAACATGACCGGCATTAGTTACTGTGTCTAAAATGACAAAAAAATAAGAGATGGAGGATTAAGGAATAAAGCATAAAAGTAGTTTGTGGACTAACAACTTCAAGCATATGGCAGGAACAAAAAAAAGGCAAATTAAATTATATTAGATACTATCAGGCACATCAATCAACTTAACCGAGGATAATGTGACTAGATTTTCAGTGTTAATATCTTTTAGTGCAAATTAAGCCATTATGGAAATTTCTTGGTCTGCATTTGAAGAAGGGCGTTATTTGTGGCGTGCATAGTAGCAGAATAACATGACGAGCAGCAGTTCTTGGCATTGAGATGGACTGAAGCTGTCACCCTTGACCTCACTGAAACGTAGCTGGGTCACAGACTTGTCTGTCACCCGGCACTGTGATTTTATAGAGGATGACCTCTCTGTTCACCTCCCTTAAGGCCAACAGTGGTCACATGGTGATTAGCTAAATGGATTTCGAAGCATCTCTGGGAAAGAAGGGAGGGACGAGGGGAGCGTGTGAAAACGTCTTGATAAAGACACGTAGAGGAATGTCTTAATAATCACAGGACGTGCTCTTACGTGTGCTAATGCTAACCATTTATAACAGTGAAATAACTGAGGCCATAGTGTGCAGAAATGGCCAAGCCACTACTAGAACCTATTCAGTCCCTACGCTTGTACTGCAACTACAACGTCCCATTCCACTGGATCATTTTATCCTTAGAGTACAAGTGGCCACAGATACAATTAAACCCACAGCAGTGGTTGTTTTGCTCAAGCTACACAGAGCAGAGCATGTACAGGAATTAGTGTTAATGACTTGTTAGTGTCACAGCTCACACTCAAATAAAGCCAGCCCGAGGTCAATGTGACTTTACATACTTCGTAAAGGCTTAGTATGAAGAGGCAGCTATACATATCGACCTCTAACTATACATGGAGCATCCCATAGGAGCATGTATTAAAGCATAAAGGTGTACAAAATGGTTACTGCTGCTTCAGGGGCAAACACACCAAGCTATACACACTGCATAGGCTGAGTTTGTGTGAGGAAAATACAAAGATGGCGCTGACATTAAGACCAGACCTTAATGCTAAAAACACCTCCGCTGTGCTCTTTAACTGGACACTGGTGAGTACAGAACAACTCTGGGATTTGGAGAACTCAGAGATTTGTTGAACAGTTGGATTAAACATCTAAGTGCTCTGAGCGCTCAGTTTGGGATTAATTTGCTGCTAACAACAAAATTTCTCATCCATTAATCTTCATGTGTACTACACATGCTAAAAGTTGCTGTCAGGGAACCACTCCAGTCAAAGTTGGAGCGTCCTGAGGACTGGTGGCAGGTGTGTGTGAATCTGTGTGTGTGTCAGAGTGGGGACAGAGAGAGGGAGACAACTGCTGTTGGTCTGCTGGGAGCAGATGTTGAAGATCTCTGTAAACTGTTAATAGCTGAAGAGTCTCATTACATTTAACTCTTTAAAGGCCAAATGTCTCTCACTGCTTCTATAGCAGTCTGACACATGATTACCCCGCTGAAAGTGGAAGATGAAATGTTAGAGTAATAGGAAATAGCTCAAATGGACACTTTCCCTCTCTTCTGTAATAAAAAACCTGTCTCAGTTGACTCTTTAACCTCACTCTTTCTCATTTTTAATTCAGCAATTATTCTGCAAATACACTCTCAGTTAGTGTACTATGTCCTCTACATACCTACTTGTGTAGTATGTGAATTCTGACAGCCTACTGTAACACTATCTAGAAATAACGTTAACGTTTAGCACAACTGTGGTGCTTTCACAAAACATAATACTAAATTCTTTAGCAGTGAAGATGACAGTTTAACACGCTTATAAAAAACCCAATTGCATTTATTAACTGGGTTTTAACTGCAATGCCTCGAAATGAAAAAGTTTGTTAGCTAGCTCTTAGCTAGCTAGTAATGGCTAGCTAACAACGCCGTCATTATCTGATAATATATACTTCCTTTAACTGGCTGAAAAATGTTTGTCCACGTGTACAGTGACTGTTAGGAGACACTATTCGATATTTCTAGAGCCCTCAGTGTAGCCACAGTTAGTAATTTGAGCGCTATAATACTCTGAAATTAGTGAGTTTAAGTATAGAAGTGCAGACAAAGCATTAACTTAGGGTGGCTAATGTTACTAAATGTTGGCAAACCTCATGTACATTTTTTTCTGGAACATTAGTAATGACTTGATTACATTTTAATAAATCATAATTGCTGAAATGACAGCAATTTCAGGTTAGAAAGTAACAAATTAATGCAGCTCTCCCTTACATAATTCACCACATATGTGAATGTTAGCATCTAAAACAGTCCCCCCACCATCATTTTAGGAAAGCACTGAGAAGAATGAGAAGGACAAAATAATAAGACACAGGCTGAATGACCCTCAAAAGAATTTACATCTCTGGGCATATTTTTAGAATTTATGTGCCATTAGGTTGAAGTTTATTTTGAACCAAAACACACGTTTTTACTGTTTGAATTCCGATGGTCTTACCACACCAAGTTTGTCCTTTAATTCTGCAGCTCAGGGCCATTAAGGGAAAACAAAAGTAAACCAAGCCCCGCTACTTTAAGCAGTGCCATTCCACCCGAGAGCCTAGTGTTTAGAGTGAATCCGATGACAAAACTGAGCACAACAGCTGTCTGCTGCACTGGGTTACTGTCAACACTGAGCTATCACGCGAGCATGCATGTATCTGTGAACCATTCTGATTTCAGCACAGCGGTCTGACCCTAAATTCATATTCAGCTTATCCGTTTCTGAGTGCCGGGGGTGTCCTCGACTATGGCGTGTTTCCTGACCTTTATTTACCGTGAGAAGATTCACAGAGCGTGAGTTTCTTTCAGCACTCTGCTTCACAGTCTCCCAGTTATAGACATTCACACCAGGGAACATTGCAACACCCACACTGATCTACTGATGGACACGCAGCAGGGGATTAAAATGCCTTGCTAAAAGGCACTTTGACAGTAGCTCAAACAGGGAAGAACATGAGACTCCTCCAAGCAGATTTTTTTGGTGCTGTGTGAAGATTTGAATCTATAAATCACAGTCCTGCTCCTTTAACCTTTAGGTGTTAACATGTTATTGCTTTCACCTTGATGCCTCCCATTCTCTGCTCTCCCTTGAACTCTTTGCCATTCTTCAGCCAGTGTATGGTTGGTGGTGGGTTTCCAGACGCAGCGCAGCGGAATTTGACGGTGTTGGCCGCAGGAACGGCCAATAATTTCTTGTCCATTCGTTCTGGCCTGGTCCAATATGGCGCTTCTGTTGGGAAAACACAAAAGACTCATTGAAAACTCTTAAGACTTTTAAATATTTCCATTTCAAAGACATTAAATAGATAAGGCAGACTCACGCAATACGAAGATGCCACTTTTTTTTTTCTCCAAACAGATCTGTCTACGGTTTTCCATTTACTCTTAGATCATAAAACATTTGGGGAAAGACCCTCCAGGAATTTACAGTTACATGTTTTTGTAATTGTTAAAAGACGGCACAGATGGGACAAGTTGCTCTTCTGCCCTTTTTTTTAAACGAGTGCTTCATCTTGGATGAGTTATGCACTATACCAGAACAGATGTGGTGTCACCAGAGGTCTTCCCTCATCTAACAACACAGAGTACCTGCAGTGTTTACAGAGACTAATACACATGTACACTGTTAGGTTTCTGTGATTCATTTTCAGTCATTTTAAGCTCTTTTTTTTTTGTGATTTCAAGATGTTTTTCTTGAGTAAATCATGAGGCTTTTGTTTTGATATCCCAGCACGGTGGCACGGTGGTTAGCACTGTTGCCGCACAGCAAGAAGGTCCTGAGTTCAATTCCAACATCAGGCCGGGGTCTTTCTGTGTGGAGTTTGCATGTTCTCCCCGTGTTTGCGTGGGTTCTCTCCGGGTACTCCGGCTTCCTCCCACCGTCCAAAGACATGCAGCTTGTGGGGATAGGTTAATTGGATAATCCAAATTGCCACTAGGTGTGAATGTGCGAGTGAATGTGAGTGTGAATGGTTGTCTGTCCCTGTGTGTTGGCCCTGCGACAGACTGGCGACCTGTCCAAGGTGTACCCCGCCTTTCGCCCTATGACAGCTGGGATAGGCTCCAGCGCCCCCCGCGACCCTGAAAAGGATAAGCGGAAGCGAATGGATGGATGGATCCCAAAGGAAGAGTTGCTTATAGATGTTTGAATGAAACCTTTTCATTTTTTTACCGATAAAACAATCTTTCTTCCAAGTCGGCCCTTCCCCGCTGTCCACAGAGATACAGTTAAGTTGAAGATGCACCAGCGGTGTAAAACACAGTTTGACGGATGCTGAAAGAGCTCAAAACGGACGCATGAAGCGTCACGGGGGGACCAGACAAAACCATCTTACCATCTTTCCTCTATAACAAGATGAGGAGTTGGTCTGAATCATGAGATCTTGAGAGTTTGGAAACCTGTCAGGGCGATTTATTGAGTTGTATTGAGAAGACGGTGGACAAAGAGAGCGTAGTGAGTCAGGAAGGGCTATTGTCCATGCTGTGTGGGTGTGGAGAGTGAGAGCAACGAGGCATGGCTTGCTCACTCTCCTCTTGGTATAATCTGTGTGTGTGTGTGTGCTTCCCAGGACAAAAGCTGGGGAGTTGGCTGACCGGTCATCAGATGTCTGTTTTACTTTCTAAATACAGCAGGAGAGAGTGGAGCTAATTACCATCTCAATAGCCGCGCTTGTGTGTGTATGTGTGTGTGTGTGTGTGTGTGTGTGTGTGTGTGTGTGTATTTGAGTGAGTCAGGCAATAGTTAAAAAGTAATTCTCACCCTCGAGCGCTGAACGGGCAAATTCCCGTCTCATCTTGGCAACTCAGGTGAGATGTCAATCACCGTTCGATATAACATCTACCTATAAATGCCTTTGATCTACTGTGTGTCTATTTATCAAATGTCTGGGGTGTTCTGATACTTTTCTGACACTTTGGCTCCTACCATCAAACTCTGGCTTCAGCTTCACAGAGTAATTGCAACCAGACTGAGAGAGATGTTCAGCGATTAAAGACACCTACCTATCTTCTTAGAAAGCAAACAAACAGGATGTTACTGAACCCTCTAAACAGACTGTGTGTGTGTGTGTCTGCTAATAAAGCACACAGACCACTGGCTGACTTAGAGACTCCCCAGCTCGCAAAGACAAACACCCTCCACGTGCAATCACACACACATACACACAGACACACACACAGCTTCCACCTTAAAAGGGAAGTGTCTGTTTGAATTCATGACTTCTCTCCCTCCATCTCTCTTTTTCTGTCTCTGGAGCGAAGTTCCACACTCCACACTGGGACAATCCTCCAAAAGCAGTCTGAACACATTGTTTTTTGGCATGGTAATCAGCCACCCTACACACACACTGACACACAGACACACACTCAGTCAAACAGAAACGCTCAGTGAGGTTTTAAACAAGTCTCTAACCCAATGTGTGGTCCTTCTCATCCTCCTCCTTCCCCTGCTGCTGCTGCTGTGGGTCCTGAACTCATCTGGGCCTGAAAACATATTCCTGCTGCTGATCCTTCAGCCACAATGACGCTTATAACCCAAAATAGATGCTTAGGTGGATTCACAGGACGGACTAAAGGAGTCTCCGTGGTTTTGTCACCATAACACACGAAGGTTGTTTTATTCGCGGACCTTCAGCTGCTCTGACTGACGCTCTCCTCTGTGGAATCAGGAGATCAGCCGTCAGTCAGGCAGTCTGGATGAAGCTTTTGAAATCTTCTCGTAATTTGTTGCCCATTGTTGTACTTGTCGCTCATGCGAGCAAGTCTCCTCTCATTCAACGTGTTCCAGATGTAACAATCACCTCCTGTGAACCATTAAGCCAATTAGTAGCTTGCCGAAACAAATGTTTATTCCACGTGAAATTATGCCGTGATTAAGCGGGGACGGTGATTTAACAGTTTAAAAAAAAAAAATCTTTTTTATTCGCGAGACTGAAAAGCTTTCTTTCTGGTGCTTCAAAAATACGATATGCTGGCTCTGCCGATTCTTAAAACAGCTTACTTTTCAGAGAGCTGATGCAGACACTTTCCACCAGAAGGAAAAAAGTGAAAGAGCCGCAGCCTTTTCCAGTTCAGAAAAAGCCGTCGATATTTTGATTTCAGCATGCTTTTGATTTACTGCGCAGCCTTGCTCTGTATGCTCAGCAACACGCAGGAATCCCATCCCGTGTCTAATTGGCAGGATGGTATTTCCTCAGCAGAAGAGGGGAGTGGGATTTTCTGGGAGGGAGGCGAGGAGGCACGGAGGAGGGGAGGGCTGGCACCCCTCAACCCCTCGCAGAGGGGGGTTAGAAGGGACTCGACAGATAACCCTGCCCTGCACGGATATGCAGTCGCTGTAGTGGAAACTGGTTTACAATAACATCTTAGCACAACTCAGCAGCTACAGTGTCATGTCCACCTGTCAGACACGGAGGCTAACTGCGAGGGGAATCTCTCTGGGAGCCTATAAATACACGAGCGTGATCCGCCTTGCTTGCTTCATGTTTGATAACAGATTTCAAAGTGTGGCTGGAGAAATCCCACCAACACAGACGGGGTAGAGATCAGTCAAAGGAAGAAGGTTGTTTCCGCAGGCACACAAAGTGTCACATTGTCAGCAGGTATATTCTTCCCCATTGCGGCTGCAGCCCTTAAGGTAAGACTCAAACTCAGTGATATGGTGCAAAATATTGTGCAAAAAGCACAAGCTAACATAGGAAGACCGTCCACTTTTTGGTCTGGAGCTGGGATTTCCCCTATTATTATTATTATTATTATTATTATTATTATTATTATTATTATTATTATATTGTTTTTCTAATTAGGGTGGATATGGTGACCCAGAATCCTCCCTTAAGTTACGCTGCAATAGGCCTAGGCTGCTTCTCATGATGCTGTGAGTCTCCTTCACTCATCTGTTTTCCACTCACTTTGTGTTTATACACTGCTCTACATTTCATTATTAGTCATTATTAATGTCTGTCTCACCCCCAACCATTCCCCATGCCCCTCGATGGGCCTGGTTCTGTTGCAGGTTCCTTCCTGCTAAAAGCAAGTTTTTCCTTCCCACTGTCACCAAGTGCCTGCTCATAGGGGTTCCTATGATTGTTGGGGTCTACAATATAAAGCGCTTAAATAAAACGTAACTGAATTGGAATTTTCAAGATTTTCTCA
This sequence comes from Rhamphochromis sp. 'chilingali', assembly GCF_963969265.1. NCBI lineage: Eukaryota > Metazoa > Chordata > Actinopteri > Cichliformes > Cichlidae > Rhamphochromis > Rhamphochromis sp. 'chilingali'. The sequence continues at coordinate 7,760,230 of NC_137949.1, forward strand.
TAAACTTCTTAGTGCGCTCACGTCTTTCTGGCTCATGGATCTGTGCTGCAGGTTGGAGAAGCATGACTGTGGCTCCTCTATCAGCTATGTTGAGTACAACAGCAATTAGCTGGAGCACGACACAGTGCAGTGCTGATCGCCACGGCACAAGTCTCTTCAGCGCTCAGACACCGATCTGGGAAAAAAAAGGGGGGGTCTAATTGTGTAATTGTATAATTTGCCCTCACTGACGCCTGCGAGCACACAGGCAGATTTCATTACAGATTACACTGGGGCTCTTTGAAGGCACACTGCCCTGGAGGGCCTGCGGGGACTCAAGGCAAACAGAGCAGGAGGAATGGCGGCTGTGGAGCAGCGTAGCGTGGCCCGGCGTCCAGCTCTCTGCTCTCCTGCCAGGGTAAACAAGGAGGCTGCATAGCTCAGGAGCACAGCACAGCACAGATTAACCCTCCCACCCTCGTTCACATACACGCTGCCCTTTTAGTTCGCACAGGCTCCAAGTGTGTTCGCTGCTTTCCATGCTGCAAAAAATACTCACACACTCAATTCGCATTCATCGTGTGAGGGCGGACGGCTGTTCAAAAATTGCTCACTTTGTATTTGCCCATCTGTCAGCGCAGCATCTTCAGGGCACTCCATTTTAAAATGTTTTTTCAAGTTTTTACGCATATTTTGAGAGATCAAACGTCAGGTCTGAGAGATTCGAGTGGTAGGTTCTTGTGCACTCATTGCTGAAGTTGGCATCGCTCTGGTCACTTTACACAAGTTTTGTGACTGCAAAAATAGTCCACAGACAGCAAAGTCCTTGAAACCACCTTGGCTCTCCAACAGTTTTCTTTAGGGCCATGCTCTAAAGATCATGTAGGTCATCATACAGGTAGGGCCTCTTCCTCCCCACTTCAAGCGCTCTTAACTCCTGGGTCGGACCGCACTCGTCCTTGAATGCAACCTTCAGCTTGTTCTGAAATCCACCTGCAAAACTGCGTGACGACATCCACATCCTATTGAGAAAACCTCTCATACGAGCACCTGGCAAATGAATCAAGACTGTCTCTGTGTTGGTTTCTGCTAAATTTGTGTCTCCAAGACCATAAAATTGCAAAGATGACAAACACAGAAATACATGTTGAAAACAATGCACACCACGCTGTTTCAGCTGCAAAGGTACCGCTAATTAATTTGGACATGTGTTGCACAGAGGAGGCCACCTGTTTCCCTGATATCTTTGTTCACTCTCAATATCTCAAAATGCTGCTGAGGCTAACAAAAGAAGCCTACCGACAGCAACAATGCAACTCTCATTGATGAATAATTACTCAGTAAATATTTTAGTTCCCCAGCTGGAAACTTTTTCTTAAAGTGGTCAGGTTAATGCTGCCTCCTTTCCTTGTTTCCTGCGCCCTCTCTTCTCATTAATTAATACCCCGACATTTTCACCATCTCCACATATCTGTTATCGTCTGCTCAGCTTGTAGATGTGGATCTTCTTTCGGGGACTCTGTCTGGTTGTGTGGTTTGTCACATGGCTCCTTCCTGCTACAGCTGGCTAATTAGCATTGGCTTTGCGGACATTAAGCGGCGATAGGGGTTTAAAGTTTCTGGGCTAATCCCTCTGCTTTTGGTCAGGAAATCAGAGCCTTATATGTCATGAGGTAGACTTACTTTAAGAGATTAAGTCTGGCAGTCTGAGGCTATTTACCGGCATTCAGGATGTCTGCCGTAAGCTGTTACCGCCTCTGCCACTTCAGCCTGTTTAGAAAAAACACACTGCAGGCTTTCACTGTGACGTGAAGCTGTGCATTCAGAGATTTTACGCTGGAGCTGTTAGCAAGCTTTTCCAAAGCGGCCTGCACTACAAAGACCGCATCGGGAAGTTTTCTTTAAGAAAACGTATTTATTTTGTTCATTTTTTCTATCTCTCTGGATAAAAGCAATCAATTAAATCAATTCTAATTGAAGTCGAACTGAATCAAGTCTGAAAGATTAAAAGTCAAACATGAAAACGAAGCAATATTAGGTTTGAGTCTCTCACACATATTGAGTAGGTTGAATAGTTTAAATGTTGATATTGACAGAAGTAAAACATTTGTAAGATGACCTCAGATCAAACATTTAGAAACTGGTATAAGATGCAACTAAGTTCCCCAGAATCATTAAATGAGCACCATCTTAATTCCAGATCACTTTAAAAAGCATTATTCTTATTCTTATTTATTTTTTGGACACACCTAGTTGCTGTTGGTTCTGGAGTGGCCACATTTATATTTCCGTGGAATAGCTTTGCTTGTTTTTCACATGATTTTAGAACATTTAAAATTTCTTGTTTCTCTTGAACACCAGTTCATCTCCCCTTCCCGATCCATCTCTCGCCATGCAATCGTTGTAGCTGGATAACAAACGATTGGGTGAACTGTTAATGATGACCACGGGGCACTGAGAGTTTCAGGAGCGGCAGTATCTCCCACAATCATTGCCTCAGCTTCAGTTTTATTTTAGTTTGAGCTGAGTGTGACGACGTTTGATTTGGTTGGATCTTTGTAGCGACTTTCACAAAGGGGCTTTGATTTCGGCTGGGCGTGCGCCTGTCGCTCTGTCACTGAAACAGTTGCGCATTTTGCTTTTGGCACCAATTTTGTTGAGTGGTTAAGGGTGGACTGGGAGTTGGTTCAACATATCATGGTCTGTTTGACATCGTTAGCATGTTTTGGGCTTTCACTTTTATACAGTCTGCTGACTCCCCCTTTTTTCGTCTCTGCATCCTACACTCTATCTTTTACCTTTCACTTACATCCCATTGTCTTCCCTTTATTACTGTAGTTCCATCAACTCTTTCCTCTCATTTTTTAGATTCGTCTCTGACTGTCAGCACCTCACCTTCTGCTGTCTCGCTCCGTATGGTACAACAAAGGCAGCACAGTGTGGCGTCTGGCTGGTCGAGAGCTTGCCGAGAGGGGTGGAGGTGCTTTCTGTCTCTCTGGAGTCATGCTAGCTGACAGAATAGAGCGTGTAAAGTGTGTGCAGCCAGTGAAAGCCATCCCTCCTCGTTCTTTGTTCACCTACACCTGAACTCCGCAGGTCTCTGAATGCCAAAACAGCTCACATCACAAAAGAGCAGTGAGAGGGGCTGTTACCTGCTGGAGAAACAGCAGCCTTTGATCTGTGCGACAGTGGCATTTAGTTTTGTGCTTGTGGGGGAAGGTTTAATGCGAGCGATTATAAGAGCCATATAATGTCAATTACAGATATACAACTCTGATTACGCTCATACAAGCCTGCATAAATCCATTTGTAGTCACACAGTGGCCCATAAAAGCAACTTTGTGGGGACGTGCTGTTGCTCCTGCAGATGAACTCTTTTATCACTATGACAAATGAAATGAGTTTAAATTGTAAACTGCACATTAACTTCTGAGGATAAAAGTGCAAGTGTGGTGTAAATAATATGAAGAGCTCATTTATGTACGACATAGGGAATTTATAACTTTATAAATATCTGACACAGGACCTTAAAGATGCATTTGGCCCTTCAGTTCCTCCAAGCCTCATCAGAAATGGTGTTGATTTCTGATGCCATTTTGGTTGCTGGGGGATTCCCATGATGCATTGAGTATTTCTTCTTTAGTCACCTTTCTCACTCACTATGTGCTAATAGACATCTCTGCATTGAATCACACTTGTTATTCATCTCTGGCTCTCTTCCACAGCATGTCTTTCATCCTGTCTTCCTTCTCTTCTCTCTTCCTTCTCTCTCTCAATGAGCCTGGTTCTGCTGGAGGTTTCTTCCTGTTAAAAGGGAGTTTTTCCTTCCCACTGTCGCCAAAGTGCTTGTTCAAAGGGGGTCATTTGATTGTTGGGTTTATCTCTGTGTGTATTATTGTAGGGTCTACCTTAAAATATAAAGTGCCTTGAGGCGACTGTTGTTGTGATTTGGCGCTGTATAAATAAAACTGAATAAAATTGAATTTTTATGGAATGAAACAGAGGAAAAAACTGAGGTATGGCAAATTACACAAGAACTTTACTGGCAGTCGGTGGCAACAGGTCTCATGGTGTGATGAATCCAAATTTAAAACTTTTCGGTTCAAATTTACATCATATATATGGAGCAGGTGAGGACAGAGGGATGTGTAGAGCTAAAGCACGGTGGAGGCTCTGTCATGTTTAGGGCTGCATTTCAACCAGTGCTGTTGGAGATCTTATCAAAATTGATGCAGCTTTAAAAGCAGAAAAGTACCATCAGGTTTTGACCCACCATGCAGTGCAATCTGAAAAGTGTCTGAATTGCAACAGCTTCATTTTCAGCATGACAATGAACCCAAACACACTGCCAATCCAATAAAAACATGCCTGAATATAAAAACACACAGTAGACCCCTATCAGTTATTGATCTCAGCATTACTGAAGCAGTGTGGAATCATCTTTACAGAGAACAGAACAAACCAAAGAACCTTGAAGAACCTTAAATGTCCTTGAAGAACCCTGGAGAACCATTTATGAAGACTGCTTAAAGAAAGCTTGACTAAGAGAGTTCAATCGGCATTGCAGAGTAAAGGTGTTCATAATAAATATGGACTTAAGCTATCATTCTACAAACTCTATTGTTGACCTATGTTCTGTGTTTCCACATATGTTTGAACATGTTTCAAGAAATCGCTGTACCCATTTACCATTTTCCTTGCAAACTATAAAGAGATGAGGACTGGTTCAACACTCTTGCACAATACTGCATTTCCTGATGAGAGACGTATCATACTTTCTGATTGTGAAATGTGGTTTAAGAAAAGAATTCACCATTTTCATTACCTGCACCTTCAGGGTCTTCATCATAATCTTCATCATCACCAGACGACAGAGAATCTGACGAAAGAAAATACAAAAAAAAGAGTTTAATTAATTATTAATTTATGGCTGGAATGAAATTATTTCATTTAAAATAATATAAATGAGCAATAATTCATTTTAAAAAATACAGCAGTTGTATGAGAAAACACATAATACAGTGTATTTTCTTATACAACTCCTTGAACTATTTTGCATTTTGGATAAGAAGGAAATTACATGTGGAAAGTTTGTAGACCAGAATGTATTTTATGCAACAAGAGGGAGATAAAGGGAAAAGGGGGTGTTCACAACCAAGCACGAGTAGACAAACAAGCACAAAGACACACACACACACACACACACACACACACACACACACACACACACACACACACACACACACACACACAGATGCATGAATGCATATTAAAGCTGTTCATTCAGAAACTCATGAATGAGCCCACCGTTCTCTGTAGCGTGGCAGCTCTCTCAGATATTGCAATCCAAACATTTCCACAGACGGTACAAATAAGAGGGTCATTAGTGTCGCTGAGACGCACTTGCACAAGAGTGTGCGCACATGTGCTGATACACGCACAAAAACTATTCTTTCTAGCTATCTCTGCAACACACACTGACCCTAACTCTTGCTAACGGTTAGCGCGCCAGTTTACGCCAAATTACTTTCCATCTTGCTCTCCATCTTGTTTAGGTTTGCTGTATCACACGTTTTCACTCCACTGCTGTAATTATTTTCGATGTGACCTCAACGTTTTCTGGTTCAGCTCCACGGGTCTGGTTAATGAGAGCCAGCTGTTACCTCGACAACTCAACTGCTCCTGGAACTAGGAGGTTTTGTTTCTATTATTGGACACCTCAGCCCACAACTCCACTCTGCTAGTGCTTTGCACCTTAGAAGCAAGGCAGCAGTTACAGTTGACTGACGGATCAGACGGGTGCCAGCACTGTATCAGTAAACCAAGTATTTAACACACTATAGTGGTTGTCAAAATGAATTACATAATAGAAAACTTTGGAATAAAAGAGAGAAATAATAGAGAAAAGCAGGCACATGTATTTTAGTGCACTGATAAAGCTCTAAAGCCTTCTGCCTCAATAGATGAAAGGATTAGTTTAGCTTTAGCATACAGTTAGGATACAGTGTAGCCATAGACTGGACATAAAGGATGGACGTAACCACCTTAAACATTTTGACAGCTGCCATCTTGTTATCTGTGGAATCAGACATCACGTGAAAAGGTTGACCGACAAAGTAGCCACATCGTAAATCCCAGTTTATTGTCTATTTTACTGTATTCGGATCGATTTTGTTAACGCTATATTAAACAGCACTTGAAACAAGTGATGGAGTCCATAAACTCGTAAGAGTTTAAACCATTTAATCATTAGTCATAAGTCTTTTGTCATGCCCATCACCCCCAACGGTCGCAGCAGTTGCTGCCTGTGTCTGAGCCTGGTTCTGCTGGAGGTTTCTTCCTGTTAAAAGGGTTTTTCCTTCCCACTTTCGCCAAGTGCCTACTCATAGGTGGTTACCAGATTCTTGGGGTTTTCTGTGTATTATTGTAGGGTCTTTAGCTTGCAGTATAAATCACCTTGAGGCAACTCTTATTCTGATTTAGCGCTTTATAAATAAAACTGAATTTTTGTCAATAAGTAATTCACGCACTCCTTTGTACAAACCTCAGTTTGTAGTTGTACTTGTTGCATGTGTGCTGTGTGTGTACAGTGAGATTTGGCCCCTTTCTACTGCCTGGAAGCTGTCCAAGTGCTAAATCTGATACCGCCCCTAAATTTCTGACACCTTGCTCAAATATTTGAGGGAAAACACAATAGTCCATGTGTGTTTTAGATAAAACGGAGGCTCTATGTTTAAAGTAGAGGGAGGAGAATCGGCGGTATAAGGGGGGAAAAAACAGGATACTGAAACGCATACTGGAAGAAGTCTGGCTTCTTGAGTAATTTAAACATGCACGGAGAGCCGAAACAATATGAAATGTCAGACATTAGTGTGAAATGAACTGGCAGCCTGTGCAACACCTGAGACATGTTAAGTGGAGGTGGAACCAGCTTCAGTTATCTCTATTTATCAACTTCTTCATAAAAACAGTCAGATTTTAAAGGAGAACGCCTCTTATTCTTCCTTTTAAGTCACTGATGAAGGTACTGTGTTTGCACAGTGTCCTGGTGTGCAGTTTGGAGCTGATACGAAGATCCGGGAGGAGAACCTGCCCACCTCTGATCAGTAATCGAAAATGCCCATTTTCTCCCCAGTTTTCTGCCAAACAAGTGCATCCGTGTGTGTGTGTGTGTGTGTGTGTGTGTGTGAGAGAGGAGGTGGGGTGAGTGAGCTGAGAGTGAACTCTCTCATTTCTTGCCACCCCATCTGCTTTCAATGATGAAATGTTTCAAGCTAATTGCTTTCTAATTAGTTGTCAATAACAGGCTCAGTTGGTGTCCATGAGTTTTACGGGTAAATGCGGCTCCACTTTTAAGCACACACACACACACACACCCACACACAGAGCCTCCCCCACCCCCTACACAAGCATTCCTATTAGAGCTCCGCTTGCATCGCACACTTGTTTAAAATGTTTCCCATCCCCTCGCCGGATAATGAATTTCACCTTTGACTATGCATCAGGAGGTGGGAATCTGTGTGAAGCTTGGCTGGGTGTTAGCTGGTGAAAGCCTGTACCGGTATGCTGGATATGTGCTTGTGTGTGTGTTGGTGTGTGTGTGTGTGTGTGTGCAGCTTGGCAGGCAGATGACATGGAGCTGAAACTGAGCAGGAGTAGCAAATAATAGAAATTTCCTCCTGAGCTAAGTTTTCAGTGTTTCTCTATAAACAGCTGTCATGTAGAGACAGCGCTACTGTAACTGTTTGAGTATATTTGTTGATAGAAAATACTTTCAGACTCGGTTTGTCTGTCAGACAGGCAGAACAACCGAGACAGGTCGGATTTCAGAGAGCTCTGCGAGGTGCAGCCAAAGCGCCTGTTTCTGCTGGAGCTCTGCTAGTAACTCAACTATCTTAAAAATATTGTGGGTCTCGTATCCTATTTAAAGCTCAACAGTTAAAGTATCTGCCTTCCACTTTTGCATTTAAATATAAGGCTAGATGCCCCTACTTAAAGTTTTCAGATACTCAACAACTTTTGTCTTTTCTACACACTTTCCCCACGCTCTCACCTGTCACCCTGATGGTGTAGTTGCTGAGCAGCGTGTTGCTCCGGGCGAGGTGGCACGAGTAGACCCCGGAGTCGTCATACGACACATTGATAATGCGGAGTATCCTCTGGCCCAACCGTATCCGGTTGCAAGGCACAAGTCCAGCGCCGTCTTTTAACCACACAATAGGCTCCGTGTGGTCTTCCTGCTCTTCCGGGTCACATGACATTTCCAGAGTGTCCCCGATGCCCAGAACATAGTCCTCCAGGAAGGCCGTCTCGCTGGATACAGGGTCTGCAAACAAAAAAAAGAAGGAATGGTTTATGTAAGAAGAAATTTTTAATAAATGCAATCAACTTCATGCACGGGGTCAGTATTTAGCCTCACATCTAAGTCAAAAAACAATCTGATAATAAAGCAAGATCGGACACCTCTGCCCATATCAACCTTCAAAAAAGCAATAAAGTAGCAGAATTAAGTAATCTGACCCTGAGAGTCAGAAAAGTGCAACTTTTTTTTAATTGTCGAGTATGCAGATCTGTGTGGTAATGACCTCCCCACCCTCACCCCTCCCTCCCTCGTCTCCACGCCTCCTCCTCAGCTGGCCCTGGTCAAACACCAGCTCATTTACTCCGCGAGCTCCGTGAGCCAGCTTGGTTAGAGCCAAGGAAAAATCAACATGTTTACAAGCCTTGCTAAGGATGCCAGCCTCCACTGGAGGACGGTGGAGACATGGAGGGACACGTCTGGATAAACAAACTCTGGCTCCCCTCGTGTCTCCTGCAGTCCCCTCATTAGAGATGTCTTCTTATTCTGAACTTAATCACACGTCATCACCCATTGCAGAGACACAAGAAAGATGGCCTTATGCGCCCACTGGTTTATTTACTAGCTTATTTAAGCAAACACACTTTAAAAAACACACACATTTAGGACACTTACGAGGACGTCACAGACGCTTTCACACACGCGGGAATGTAGCCACTGTAAAAGTCTTCGAATGAGCTGCTCAGGCAACAGAGTACACAACGCACACTTGTTTGCTTGCACAAGTGCACACCCACCCACCCATGGGAAACAGTGAATGAGGTGTGTTAAGAGTGTGATTTGCGATGGCAAATACACCCACTGTTGACCCGCTAAAAGGGCAACGATGTTACTCAAGCAGCGATCGTGAACGCAGCCCTCTGGAGAAACGCTCCATGATTTTAAAAAAAGGCCAATTAATTTACTAACTATCACCCTGATATTAAACTTAAACAAGTAACGCACAAAGCAACTTCAGCCATTAGATAAATGTGTTGGAGTCAACAAGCCCAACGCATTTCTCCCATGTAGCGCGGATCATGAATAAAATGAACGGGACAGATGATTTGTGCGTCTTTTTCTCTGTCTTATTGCATCCATCGACCCATTAAAGAATCCTGGAGATATTAAGTCAATGTGCTGAACGCCGCTGTGCAGTTCTCTGCGTAGCCTCTGGCTTTGACAGCCGCATTTACAATGCTTTTTGTTCAAACAAAAAAAAGGTCCATTCAGGAGAAGAAAAACACTGAGGCAACAGTGCCGAACGCATAAATCCAAGCCCAGCATGAATGAATGAATGAATGGCTATGGAACAAAGGCAGAATACAGGCCACAGAATATCTCCAGGTCTTAAAACATGGGAAATTTGGGTTTATGACATAGATATAATAATCTCCAGAGACTCATAGCTCACTTGTGCTTTATGGAAGGCGAGCGCTCGAGCACAACCTCGTATGGCAGCTCTGAATGAGCAGCAGCAGCAGCTAGAAGTGTTTCTTTGTATGAGGCACTGACTTGGTTTAGAACCATTTTTATTCCTTGCACACAATAATGTGCAACCATTCAAAGAGTCTCACTTTTATGTGCTAAAGTTTTGATATATATACAAAAGGATTGGCCAATATTAGCATACAGGCTTAAAACATGCCACAAAGTTGCCCTTCTTTCCAGAAAACTGGTAATATTCATAATGTGTACAAATCTACTCTAAGCAGATTATGGCTTTAGTGGAGAAAAATCTGGATTAAGCAGTAAAGTTTATTTAATTAGGATTTGTTAATAGCAAGGCGAGGCGAGGCGTTCATGTGATCCAGCTTGCAAAACAATACTTTTTTCCTTTTTCACTTTGATCCTGGGGAAAATGGATAGGACAAACATTTGCACACCACTTGGATGTTTACACCACCAGAGGCTAAACAAATGCAATTTACAGAAAGAGCAAAACAAAGAAAAAATATACTTCTTGGACGTTAAGGGAGGAAAAAACCCTCAATTTTTCAGATGTTGCACAAAGGAGCAAAGAACCCTTTTCTTAGTCACTATCAATGACCAAATATGTGTTTCTTTCTCAGATCCTGCACTTTGAAATGCAGATTTGGAAAGTGCTTTGAATAAAAAGTGGATTTTTGGTTTGAAAAAGCCTCACGCCGTGCCGGCTGCACAACCTCTCAGGACAGATGTACCAGCCGGTGAGCTCGGGTGGAGACCCGGGTCTCCACGCTGCACCTTTCAAGTGAAACTTCTCCTACGTGAAGTGATGTGTTTGATCACACTGACAAGAGACGGCTCTTTGAGCGGCAATAAAATGTGCTCGTGGTGGTGAGTCACAGAGAAATATTCCTTAATTAGCAGCTGATAACCTAAAGAAAAAAAAATCCGGCTGCTGTGTGCCTAGCTGTGGAAGAATGGGGTTTTAATAGGCAGCGTCTGGGTGGGTGCTTATGGAAGTGACTAAATGTGAAGCAGGGTGTTGCTCGGGCACTTTTTTCCTGCATACAAGTTAAGATAAGAAACGAATCAAAGGTAGTTTGATTCATTTCATTCAGCAGAATGAAATAAAACTCGGCCACAGCGTCTCACGTGGTTCCCTGCATCTGAAAGAGTGAGGCCTAATAATCTGAAATGAGTCCTTGAAAGACCACAGGAAGCTTTCCCAGAAACCTTAGCAGGAGCCGAGGAAGTACAGCGCTACTCAGACTAAAGAATAATTGGCTACTTTGAAAAAAAAAATCATAATGCAGACTTTCAAAATAAATTTAGATATTAAACACGAGTTCTGATGAAAACGCAGGGAAAATCATCAAACCAGAGGCGATTCATCCAGAGCACAACTATCCTGCTGACAGCATCCAGTCTAGATCAGGGGTCGGGGACAAACTCATTTCACATACAGACCACTTTGATCCTTAGTGAATGGAAGCCCGTTTCCGCCACTAAATAAAAACAAAAAAGCTAGTATCCATAACTCGAAATTTCGAGTTAGCTCTGCCAATCCAAAATATACGTGAATGAGGTCGCTTTCTTGTTACCCGGAAGCATATCGCGCAGAGGAACGCGCACTCAAAAACGGATCCCAACAAATTGGCGCTTTTGCGAATACGTTTGCTGATAGTAACACCATGTGATTCAGCTAATAACACAGGGATTTCATCATTTGTGAAGCCAGGCTGAAAACACTCAGCAATCTGTGCATTCACGACTGGATGTAATACCGGTAGCTTAGCTGTAGCATTTGTAGCTGAGGGCTTCAGCTTCCGGGTAACAAGGAAATGACGTCATTCACGTAGATTACTGATTGGCAGCGCTAACTCGAAATTTCGAGTTGCTTTTCTCAAAATTTTGAGTTAATAAATCGAAATTTCGAGTTAATATGTCGAAATTTCGAGAAAGTAACTCGAAATTTTGAGTTATGGATCCTTTTTTTTTTAGTGGCGGAAACAGGCTTCCATATTAGTGAAACTCCCCTTTCTGTCAGTGTAAAGAAGTTTAACAACACAGTCAATCACTGAGATATCCTAGATACAAGAAAAAGAAGTGCAATTTCAACAGTACACCTCAGTTTTTTTAAATGATAAATGCTGTAGTAAGAAATCTGTCAGCACGACTCCCAAACTGTAAGAAACAAATGCGTTGAGTTACAGAAGAAGTGTATCCAATAGATACACTGTGTAATCTTTGGTACCGCATGAATGGTCATATGGGAGGTCTTTATCAGTAAAGATAAAGCTATAAAAGTTACGAAAATACAGTTAAATGTTGAAAATGAGTGCCTTCTTTCACATTTACCGAAGCTCTCCAGTTGGACGTCTTTGCAGGGACGATTCTGGGTCCTGGTGTTTGACACCCCTGATCTAGATCTTCCTGCCGTGTGTGTCTGTGTGTGTGTTTGAGGGTGGAAATCTCCCAACGGAACCTGCAGCCAGCTGGAAGCAATGTGTGATGTGTGTTTTTGAGTGTGTGTGCTAGAGTGGATGTGGGTTCTGATATGTGTGCGTATATTTGTGCAGTACAGGCTGGACAGTCACTCCATAAATCAAGAGACCCCTGCCCTCCTGGCCCTTCTAACCCTCGCGGCTCAATATCATAACAAATAGCCCTTCAGAATAATATAAAGTCTGTCTTTGAGATAGGACCGCGCGCTGTCCGCTAACGTGCCGCTCACAGACCCCATCTTTTTCTGCGCCTCTGAAGAGGTTTATTTATCCTCTACAAACTTCTCGATGAAAAGGCCTCTTTATGTGGGGGAACCTTTCCACGCCTGTCTTTCTCCCACTCGAGCGCACACACTGAAGGACTGAGCGACGGATCCCGAGGAACAGGAAGGAGTGTAGGCCAGACCGAGAAGCTGTCGCCGTGGCCGCTGTCATATCAGGACTTTTTAAGGGAAATTCTCAAGTTGTCAGCAGATCTCAAAGGTTTTCGCTCTGAGAAAGAACACGAGGTTTTGATAGAGATGTGAACAAATGCAGGCCAACATCACAAATATAAAAAACGGTGCAGTCTTGAATAAGGCACGCTCCTCTCTGCCTTCTCAGTGCGTGCATGTGCATCCCTGGGCTTTCCTGTTTCTGTGGTCTGCCACCCTGTTTTCACTATATTTGTTTACATGTCTAGATCTGATTTCCCCCCCTAAATCTAAGCTTTTGACGCCAACGTCTGAGCGATGGGGGAAAAGAGGAAGATCAAGCAGGGTCGAGTTGAGCAAGAATCCTTAAGATGCGGTTTTATATTACGTTCTGTATTTGGGTGGGATGTTTCCTGATACGTATCCTTCTTGACACATTCAGAGTGAAGAGAGCATTTTCTGAAGTTCACATCCGTCAGTAAACAAGTACGTTGATGCATCACGATGCTGCATTTTGATGAATTCATTTTCTGCTCTGAAGGAGGCGAACACGTCGAGTTTCATCTTTCAGCGCTGAGAGACTAATCCTTAAAAAGTTTGGTTGTTTAAGTACCCTTCCTAACTTCCTGCTGATGATGGTCCGGGTTGATTTATGAAGCTGCTTCAGTCGGGCTGTTTTACATAAGGCAGAATCCAAACTGGTTCAAAGAGGCAAGAGGGATCGTAAATGGTGACCGATAACAGGACTCACTTTCTTCGGGGAAGGAGGGCTTAACAGGTACTTTTATTGAGCCTGGTACAAAAGCAGGAGCACATACTTTTTCAGACCATATCTGCTTCTAAACTGCTCTTGAAAGTGATGGATTCCAGATGGGCCGGGGAGACGTTCATCTTTATCAAGCGCCCTCTTTTTCCTCCTCCTCCTCCTCACTACAGCTAATAACACAACAAGGCCATGTTTCCAACATGTGCGGAGCGTGCCGATGCTAAACCAGCAGCAAACAATTTAGCAGTAAATGGTCTTTTCAAGAAGGTAATTAGTTGTTTGCTTCTACTGCAGAAAAAGGCCGGACTTCGTCTTTTTAAGCAAATACATCACTAATTCAACACAGGGCAACAAACAGGTTTTAGGATTTTACACAGAGAATGACTAACTTTTGCTGAATCTTAAGTTGTTTTCACACATATGCACGTGCAATGTTAGGAAAATGGTTTTCTACTCTACTCTAAGACTCAAGATCCCTCATTCACACACAATCATACAAGCGGTTTTTTCTATGCCTAAGCGCTTTCTATCCAACATTCACACACATCCAAGCTCTGATGAACACATCACAGAGCAACTTGGGGTTCAGTTTCTTGCCCAGGGATACTTTGGCATGCAGGCCGGAGCAGCCAGGGAATGAACCACCATGAGTGGATGACTCGCTCTTCCTCCTGAGATGTAGTCAGCCCAGATCAGAATCAGGACATGTTTTCAATTTGTTCAGCAGGAGATTTTCATAATCTCCTCAGAGAAAAGATGCATTGTATCAAATTTAGCTACTAGCTAATTTTAATCTGCAGATCCTGGACAGGTCAAACAACAGACAGAAATTTATAAAAACACATCTTCAGTAAGCAAATTACACTAATATGATCACTTTTAATCACTTTTATTTAGGCTAAGGTCCTGTCTGGGTCGGGCGTGCAGGAGGAAAGACACATGACGCATGCTCGCTATGACTCCGCCAGATGCTTTACGTGCACTGTTCTCACTTTTTAAATTATCAGCCGTGATAAAGAAATCATAAACACTAAGATAAAAAAATAAAGTTACTTTGAGTTATAAAAACACTAAATTACCCTCTAAAGATATTTCCCGAAGAGCTCGATGAACGCAGACGGACAGCTTGGTTCGGACCATGATGTCCTCCACAGCAGCCCGTCTGCTCACTGTGTCCCGCCAACAGATTCTTTTACTTCTGCTTCCTATGTTGTAAATCCAGACCGGCTGCCAACCGTTTGGCAAACTCAACACCCCCACCAGACGAGCCAGCATCACATGACCTTCAAACAGGATCTGTGGAACCCCTACCCACCCCACAAACCACCCCCAACAGCAACAACAACCATCACCTCCCCTCGCCATAAAGAGCGCATTTCTCTTCCTCCATTTCACAGCTATGCCAATTGTAAATCCTGCTCATCTTAGAAAAGCTCCCCCCACACTTTGCTTTTTCTCTTTTTTCGAAATGTGCTGCAAAACCGCTAATCTCTCTTTAATATGGTTTGGCCGGATGTAAATACCTTCGGACAATGCCCCTAATCTGGGCCAGCCTGACAACCTCACACCGTTGTGGAGAAGCCTGCCAGGAGGAGACTGGAGAGAAAAGAGGGATGGCTCGGTGGAGATCAAGGAGGAAGGGGGAAAGAGAGGAGAGAGAGGGGTGAGGTTTCCCCCAGCTTGTTGCCTCTATTCTTCTGTGAGCCTGAGCCGCGCCTTCTCAAAAGAGCCTCGAAAATCAAGTTAAAGATAGACGTTGCCTCTAAACATCCCGCCCCGGCCTGTGCCAGCCTTCACCCTCCCTTCCTCCTCCACCTCATCCCTCCTCGGTGGCTGGCCCTCTACTCAGTTGCGCTAACGAGCATCGGAAGCTACTGTACATACAGGGTATCCTGGCAGCGCCCAATCGTCTTTGCTCCTTTCACACCCTCATCATCACCCCCCACCTCGCCTTCATCCCTTCAGCCTCAGAATAGGACCGGGGTTTGGTCCACGGTAATTGTAATTCCAAAGACGAACTGGCCTAGTTTCAATTCAACAGACAAGTGTAAGAAGCTCGCCCCACAACGGCCAGGATGTCTGCGGAGTGTGTGTCTGTGTGTGTGTGTGTGTGGGGGCCTACTAAACAACATAATCACCCTTCCCTGAACAACGCGGAGGAACCAATCTGATTACAGCACAGCTTTGAGAGCTTTGAATTCATACGTCACAGCTTCTTACTCGAGTGTTCCTAATAGAGCGAGTAGTCGAGTAGTAGTAATTTTAGTGCCACTTTCTGGAAAGTCAAATCACTCATGATTTCCCAAAGACTTTGAGGAGGAGGGGGGCAGACCGGTACTCGGAAAACACTTAGTGAATGTGGGAAATCGGAAAAAAGGTAAAACTCGAAAAATCTGAGCAAACGCATGAAAAACAAACGTTTTTGCAAGAACTGAAAATGTAGTGTGAGAACTTTTTTTCTTTTCCTGCTTAAATCCATCAATGTTCTTCGTCTTTTACAAAACAACTCATCACGTGATTAGCAACAAGACAAATGAATGCACGCATGAACAGCTAAACATCTGGACCACAAACACGTTTACTGCACATCTGACCTGAAACAGAGTTTTAAAGGGTTCAAAGTGATGCCTGAAGGCGTCTCAGCTGATGGAAACCATCTCCGAACACACCTCAGGGAGATGCTTGATTCAAACATTAAACTTTGACCTCAACTGACCCCGACCAGGACCCTACTCTGACCTCCCAGTGTGGCAAGTGTACTTCTGATACTCTCCAGCGGCGACGACCCTCCCCCGCAAAATCTCTGGCTCGACAATGATAGCGATGTGTGTGCGTGTGTGTTAAAAAGGAAAGTGTGCCTTAACACTGATCACAGTACTCAACTCGAGCACTCAGACACACATTTACAAAACAAGCCTAAATCCTGGATCGCTCCGTGTCTAGTCTGTTCCCCTTGGCAACGGTGCAAACTTTGATGGCGGCGTTGTGCATTCATCTGGTGAAGAAACCTACAGTAATCGTATTTACTCTCTCTCTCACTTAACAAAGAGCTGAAAATTAAAACCTCAACTGGGGTTTTGGTAATTAGCCTATCAAGCATTAACCGTGTTTAGGTGAATTCAAGTAAGCACAGTTGGAACCAGAAACATGTTGCAGGAGATAAATGTGTCCTAAGTAAACTTTAGATTGATGTCTTTTGTGTTCCTTTGGGGAATTTAATTGAAACTCAACTGATATCAAGCAGCGCATACATCAGCATTATTTGGTCTACCTTTGTTAACTCGTGTCCCAGGGTGGTTGGGGGGGTTTGCGGTGTATGTTTGCATGAGACCTGGGGTTGGGATCAGCAGGACGTGAAAGCGTTTACTGCTCTGTTTATGATGCGGTTTATTAGTGCGGCGGGACCGTGCGGGTCTCTCCCTCAGCCTGGTTCCAACCTGCCTCCTCTGAAACCTGCTGCTGGGCTCAGCCACATGGTTCAGATCACCTGGCGCACGGTCAAAAACATCCCAAGCTTTCTGGGCAACCGACCACTTCGTCACTTCGTCTCTCTCTTCTTCTTCTCGTCTTGCTCTCCCTATAGTCGTTTTTTTGTTCTCACTCTAACCTGACAAGGAAAAATGAGGAACATGTCACAGAGGACGTATCAAGATTACAGCTCCCTGCGGGTCGTTGTCTGAGCGTGGTGAAAGCCTTGAATGAAGTACTGTTAGAGTATGTTAGCTTATGAGAGCAGGGCAGGGGCAGGAAAAGCCCTTTAATCCCATCATCCCTGCCTCCTGCTTCCCTCCAGGTCCTGCCTCCACTCACAGCACAGGCTGACCGTAGAGAGGAGCCTCTGTTTGGGGCGAAGAACAACTGGAGCACAGTTGTCCGAAGACATCTACACTGTTACATTGTTACCACTGTGCAAAAAGGCTTTTAGAGCCAGGGATGATTTTAAAAAGCCTGGATTTCATTTTAAACTCACTAATGAAAAAAATTGATTTTATTAATAATTCTAAGTACAAGACATGGGCAGCTAATATTACTAACTACTTAGCAGTTGCCCAGACAGCTTGATTTACTTGCGGTAACCAAATCAGTTATCAGGATGGCTGAAACCTGCATGTGATCGCCTACGCTCCTTTAGCATCCATTGGTGTTTCCACAGCACTGCATACACATGAAAAATTTCAGTTGCATTCTTGTTCGACCAGCACCAACTTGTCACTGAGCAAAGAATTCAAACTTGATTTTTACAGTTAAACGGCTAGAGACGGATGATAGCTAAAAGCTGCTGCTGGTGGCGGGTTGAAGGCGGCTTTTATCTGCGAAAATAAAAATGAGAGAAATGCCTCAACAGTTTATAAAATTACAAATTAACTGCTCTTCCAGCCTTTATAAAAAAATGTATTTCAAAGCATCGTCATATGAGCGAAGCGTGTTGCTGTACAGTTTTTGGAGCGCTGCTGTAGGTTGCTGGTATTTAGCCGTGCTCCGTGTTGCCTCTTTATCAGCTGGACCTGTGCTCTCCTTTGTGGAAGTCTGACTTTACAGATTCTGTCAGTTAGAGGCCACCGAATCAGCAGGGTGTCAGAAAAGTAAAGATCGGGTTCAGTTCTATCAGCGTTGTTGAAGTTACTCCTTGTCAGCCGAGGAAGTCGATAAAGGTCACCGATGACATCATAGCTCCTAACAAAGTCTGATGCAGGGTGACGCCCCAAAATGCAGCGAGTGGACACATTTGGAAAAACAAAGAATCAATAATATAAAAAATGAAGTGAGGCTGTTTCCTGGTTTGATTGTGACGGCAGCCAGCAGATAAACCACTGACTGCATGGTGCACGGGCGACGGGGAGAAAGACAGCGCACAAGGCGAAAAGACGGCCAATTAACACATCCACCGCGCTCAAAACTAACATTTCATGGGAGTTCTGAAAAAGGAAAAAAAATCTGATGGTTTAGAAAAAAACCAACATAAAAACAAATCTGGAGTCAGCTCTTCTGTCACTGCTCTGCTGCTAGCCAGCACACCGAGCGCTCTCGCTCTCTTCTTTCCAGGGAGGAAAAAGGCTTCCCTTACGCTCTGCAGAGGGCACAAGGCTTTATTATTTTAGCTCTCCTGGCAAAATAACATAAAGGGGGGGAGAGGGGGGAGAGGGGTGAGAGAGCGAGACATGGGAGGGAGTTTGGTTTCAATATTAGATGTGTCAGCTGCCCTGGATGCGAGGGAGCATTAAACAGAAGCGCATGCAAGGGTGTGAGTGGAGACCCCAGGTCTTTTATTTTTGGTTTTTTTGGGGGGGATCAAGGCAGGAAATAGATGATTCAACCAAGAAAGAACGAAAGAAAGAAACTACTGCTCATGTATAACCTTTTTCAGTCTTACTGCATCACAGTCACCTGTTAAAGTAAAGGAGACGAAATAAAAGAGCAGAGGGAAAGACACAGAAGAAGAGGAAAGACACAAAGACCGGGACAGGGAAAGGAGGGATGAAGGGGAAGGAAGACAGAGGACAGAAGAATATGAAAGAGATGCACACACACACAATCACACACACACGCACACACAATCACAAGCAAGGAGGTAATCTCATACTGCGCAGTAACTGCTTCCCTCCCTCGCTCCCCAACACACACGGCATTAAACACTGTCTGTTGGCTCTCTGGTTCCATTCACAGAAATGTAAATGGGGTGCAGCAGAGCCAGACAGCTCTGCTTCTGGTTAGTGGTCAGTGAGAAAGAAAGAAAGAAAGAAAGAGAGAGATGGACCTGTTAGGAGGAGAGTGATCAGTGCACGTGGGAGGCCTGGAGTAAACTTGCTCACCATGTGACTTTTATTAGTCTAATTATCTTGAAAATACACGTTATTAATGACTCAATATGCTTTTGACTCCCGCTAACGAGATCCTTTATTATAAGTTAGACAGCGTGTTCTCTGATACAGCGGAGACCTGTAAGACAAATGAAGTACCACTGAGTTGAGTTTCTGTATAGAGGAAATAAAGACATGAGTGCTGTTCATATCACTGTAAGGATGAGTATGAGTGAGAACGGTGGAGTAAATGCAATTAAAAATGGTAATTGGTGCAAATAGAAGAACAAGAAAGTGGAAAGACAGACGTAAGCTACTATTTGTGTGGCCCAGAAGACAAGTGGGGTACACAGGGAGAGTCTGGGGGCTTAATGATGGGTGGGACATGAAGCCAGGACTGTGACTCTCTTGGTACTTGTGTGTGTCTGTGTGTGCTGGATTTCTAACAGCCCAGCGCGCAACCTGCCATCTGTTTGACTCTGCCAGCAACAAAATTACCTCTTCCAATGGGGTTGGCTCAAACCGCGCGCACACACACACGCTTACAGTCAGCTTGTTCACATACAAACACGTTTAGACATGCACGGTGTATATTGGGTACATTTTGCAATCATCATCCATCTTGAAGATTCAGGTGAGATTATGCAATTGAACCAACGGTGGCAATAAATCCACATGTCAGCAGGACAGAAGGCAAAACAGAAAGAGTGAGACACCTAACTTAAAAAAAAATCCTGTCAACCCATCACTTCACAGTGCAAAAATATTTTGTCAGCTTCAACTGTGGCTCCAGTTGACTAATCGCCAACTCTCTTTTCCCCGTGCGCCCTCCGAGAGCGGTCTTCCTGATGTGATACAATGAGCCTTTTTGTTCTGCTCCATGTCTGCCTTATCTGTTAAGTATCTCAACAATTTCCTTAAGGGGAAGCTTTGTAATTAAAAGTCCGACCATATGTCAACGCCACTGTCAGCCAGCGGGCTAAGAACCGCCCTGAACCGCAGCCAGGGGTAGAGCAAAGGGCATGCACAGGTGTGTACGAGGCAGGCGAGTGTGCGTACGTGCTGGTGGAGAAAAAAAAAACAGAAACAAAAAAAGCAGGCAGTGGATGCAGGAATCAGAGCTTAGAAACTGATGGAGATTTGAAAACTTGCCAGAGAGGAGAAAAATGAGCAGATACACAGGAGGCTTTAAGGCTTAAAATGTTGTATAATATATGTATGCATTCAAATATGGCAAAGAAGAATGCAGAAAAGGTGGCGGGGAGTTAGACGTGACCAGAACACACAGACGGGCCTTTTTCATCCATAATTCATTGAACGGTGTGCAGAGAGGATTTCAAAGGGCATTAATGAGGTGTAATAATACATGCATAGCTGTGGCCTGCAGACACGGCTCGTACGAAGGCCGCGGGCAGACAATGACCTACTGATCTACAGCTGTCTGCTAATTTTTTGTGTTTCTTTTTTGCCTACCTAGTGAAGGTGCACCAAGGTGTGCATCCAACTCGTACCTGACAAAGACGGGTTTTCTTTCACACAGCAGAGGTCCCAACATACAAGCCGGTTTTTGTTTCACAGTATAGCACAGTTCAATCTGAGCATTTTCACTTCAGTCTGTGATCTGATATGAAAACCTTTAATAACATTTTGCTAAGCAACAGGCTTTTTCCACTAATGCTCAGCTGTGTGTTATCCTTGGAAAAACACTGCGTCTAGACAGTGCCGCCTAATGCATAACGTGCTTAGAAGGACGAGACAACACAACATGTTTTAATGTTGATTTAAATGATCAACTACCATTTATTACTCTTTGTTAAAAAACTGTGTGAATACAGTAACATGTGTAGGTTTACAGATGTAAAAACTGAACACTGGTGCCAGTGTTTGTACAACTGCAGAGAGTCTAGGAGAAATACCCCGCTATGATCCCTTGTGAGTTTGTTTGTAATGATTAATTCCCATCCACAAACGTGTCTGAAATGCCTACTGGATTAAATGCCTGACAGACTGAGGACAGAAGTGCCATTGTTTAACAAATCATCATTCAAAGCTTGTTTGGCCTGAACATTTACTCCACTTGCCAGAAAGATTTCTCGATAATGTTGCCGGGGAAATGAGCCTTCGCGCAGACACTGTGAAAACCAAAACACAACACAACGGAGGAACTTTTTACGCTGAAGTTGTGATGAACAGGCAGCCACGCTGAGCCCACACATGTACAGAACTGGCTAATTACAGGCTAGCGATGTGGAGACTGCTCCACCATAAACAATTAGAAATAAAAATACTAATAATATGCAAAATAAGACCAAGAAGGTACACGAGTATTGCTTTAGGGCTTAAAAAAAGAAAGAAAGTGCATCGGATGACTAATCGTCAACACGATCAGTGTCATTGTGGTGTGATTTAAAATAGATGCTTGTTAAAGATCAGATGATTTATTTTTAGTCACTCTCTATAAAGAAATAGGACTAAAAAATAAGAGTTAAAAACAAGAAGGTTTAAGGAAAACTTTGCACAGCTGGCAACATGTGCAGACCTATGAACATAAGAGCGTTTGAGCTAAGTAGGTAAACACAAAGGCAACTAACAATCCTCTTACATGAGCTGTAAGATCACTTACAGCTCATGTAAGAGGTGACAAGGAAAGGACTTGATGGTGCTAGAATGATAGAGCCAACTGGATTCTCCACAGGGACATCTGAGCAAGAAAGAGGGGAAACTCGGACTGACCAGAAGTCTCAGGGATACTCAGGGATACTGGAAAGGAAAGAGCTGCTGTGGGTGGGTATTAATAATGATAATAATAATAAAAATAAACATCTGACTAGAGGGGTGCTTGCTTGACGCAAACTCAGAGTGCGAAGAAGGGCTTAGAGGTGGATATAGAAGAAACTAACGTGCACTACAGCAGCACAGTAAAGCGCTTCTGCTGTGACAGTAGCAACATCCTGATTAAACACATCAATACATCCATTACAAAGATTACATAGAACTCTTCCTCCAGACATGAGATGGGAAACAGCTGACCACACCATAAATGCTGACTGGAAACTATCTCTGTCCACACACACACACACACACGCATGCATGCATGCACGCACGCACGCACGCAGGTATAGATAGATCTGTTACCTTCAGGAAGATGCTGTCACCATCAAAGACTAACAGCACACATCAAAGGTTTTCGAAAGTGTGTAGAAGTGAGCGTGTGTAGAAAAAAAGTAAGAAACAAGGAGAGGCAGAGAACGAGAGTGTGTGTGTGTGTGCACTCATGCTTGTTTGTGTACTGATGTGTGTGTGAACTGTAGAGCATGAGCGTAAATCGGCAAATGCTGAGGTTTTAACGAGTCGCCTAATCACCCAAACACCTCCTGCTGACATTTACAGTCCTTGCCGATGGGGTGGCGTGACCACACACACACACACGCTCACACGCACACATTTTCAGTCTCTAAACGGGGCAAACAACTTGCTTTCTTCTCTAGTTGAAGGACACGGTGACCACACAACCACGGTGCGTCTTCCTCTCGCTCATGCGGACACACATTTTCTTCTTCTGCCTTCTTTTATTTATAATGTCGCATTAACTGCAGACTCTGCTCACGCGTAAACACAAATGTGCGCACACAGCGATGCAATGGCAAAACTGAATGTGCATGTCTGCTGATTCACATGTGCCGTATACTTCCATCAGAGCTCCGCGGGGATATCAGCAGGGGGTGTGTGTGGTCAGTAAATACTCAGGGGAGGTTACGAATGACACACACACACACAGTCTCTGTTCTATGTCATCAGTCTCTCACATCAGTCAACTTGGCCTCTCAAACTTTTTTTTTTGTCACAGCAAATGACACCAGCTCTTGGAGAAATAAACAACGCTGCGCACCGACACAACTTAACACACACCACAAGGCCTGCTTACCTCACACACACATAAATAAACACCCAGAAAACAGCTTGACTTTAAACAGGATTTTTAAAGACCCACTATATTACCATTAGATGACTTTTTAAAGGGTAATTACGACCTTTTTTTCTACTATGATCTATTACTGTTACTTGTTAAGAAGGCATTGTGGAAAATGTTTATGCTTAAAAATAAAGCGGTTTCCTTCTATAACTTCTATCCAGCAGCCAACAGAGGTCAGTGATCACAACCAGAGTTCAACCAAAACAACTACACACTTTAAACATACTGAAAAAGATCTGAATTGATATTTAGAGGCCAGCTGTAAACCTTCAAGGGCATATTTGTCCTTAACACCTGCTGATCCTGACACACACTAATCCACACACTTCCCCCCAAAGTCACACAGTGCCACACACGGAAAACACAAAACCTAAGTGACAACTTTGCAGCCCGGTGTTGCGGTTGCTGAGGGGAAATTGTGCCATCTGCCATTAAACAACACTCATTTTACCCCTACTGCTCGTCCATCTGTGGATGTGGAGAACTCTCCTGGAGGCCAGAGGGCCACGGGGGAGACAAGACGCAGGCCAGAGACGCCTACGAGGAGCAGTCCCAACTGGACAGCAATGAATTGTCAACACTTGAGATTCTTACTTTTTTAAAAATCAATTTGAACCTGAAATTTGGGGATTTTTAATAGTTTCACATAAAATAAAAATGTAGCTTCAACCCTCGAATGCAGAGTAGTCCTCTTAGCCAAAGTAAGGGTGTGTCTGATATTCCCTTGTTGGTATTTCTGCATCTTCATAGTAATGTTGGTCTGGGATCAACATTCAAACTGACCAATCACATTGTTGTAATGGAAAAAACGGGAAAACTGTTTTTTTTTAAATATTAAAGTCTATTCTTGAACCAATGATAAGCATTTTAAGTGTATTCTTTATTAATTTACACAACACAATAAACATGTTGTCAAGTTAGCTTGATAACTGTCGGTGTGCTAGTGTTTGTTTTAGCATTAGCATTAGCCAATTTCTTGGCTAATGCTAACTCAATGCTCAGATAATGTCATTGATCACTTTTAAGATGATGTGTGAACAAAACCAACCTGTATTTACTACTATTTCTGCTATGACTGAAAGAAAAACAGCTAACAACACTTCCATGACAACCCCCCCCCCCCCCCCCCCCCCAAACATTAATTTGTGCCAGATATTCAAGTGAAACAAGTCTCAGAAATAATATCCAGATCACAACAGGACTTCCAAGTGTCACGAAGGCTGTAAAGAAAGTACCCACTTAACATCAGACGTTGGTGTATTCGCTGTTTCTACACCGATCAGTCAAGGGTTTTCTTTCTTTAGCCCAAAAATATCAACTGAAAATGTTTATATTCGATCTGATTTGGCCCAAGATGTGTTTGTTTTGGACCTGCAAATAGGGCCTGTAAATGTCCCCCCCCGGAAGAAATAACACAAACTTTAGCAGACATAACAACTTTAAGATTTGGTTGAAAAGCCAAATGTGACAAAAAAAGAGTCTTTCCAGCTCTCTGAAAGGACATTTTAAGAAAAAGATGCTGCTTTACATGCAAACCCACTGTGCAATTTGAATCAAAAAATGACATTTAGATCAACCTCATGTGCCTACACCCTCATCAGAAACACAATATCATAAAATGACCTAAAGGAGTATCGCCACAACCCACTTTGTTTGCTTGTTGAGCTAATCAGCCACTCTAAAACACCATGTCTATTATCTTAGGGGTGTGGTCATAAGGTGCTATGACAATCCAGACGACTGAATGAATAAGGTTGCCATGCAACGCACCATTGAAAAGGAATTAAATTTACATGTAGATGTAAATAAATGGGCAAATACATCTAACCTTCATGTAGCTGTCCTACATTCAAAAAAAAATTGTACCCAAAAATGCTGGGAGCTTAACAGCGAAAGCTCAGAGCTGTTTAGACGTCTAGCAAAACCCATTTCGTTCCAGCAAGTTTTGACTGGGTGGGTAATTATGAAGGTGAACAAAGAGTCTCGCGTTTTCAGTTTGATTCTAAGGTAAAAAGCTTTCCATTGCACCAGGAAGCGTCCTTGGCAGAAGCACTGCTGCACGTGTTATCACCACAGCTATCCACTTGACATCAGATGAATCATCACACCCCAACATTAGGAACTTGAAACAATATCCTCCTCAGAGCCGTGGGCTCCGCGTGCATTTGGCTGCAGGTACATGAAGATCACAGCCTGAACACCCGCCACCCAGATGGGGGTAAAAAAAAAAAACACAGACACACACTCAGCTTTTTGGATGATCCCACGCATGAGAGACTGTGATGGCTTCCAGCAGGGAAGGCAATCAGGCAGACAGAATCACACATTGTCTTTCCTTACATTATGCGTTTTACACGAGAGAGGGCGGGGGACAAGTCTCTTTTTAAGTCGCTGGATGCAGAGGATAATGTGGCTATTTAGCTGTTATCTCTCAAAGCTGTGTTCATTATCACTGATCAGCAGATTAAGTCCCACAAACACAAGACTCCACTTTAGTGACTTAAGTCCAAGTCTTGAATCTCAAAGTCTGCATCTCTGCTCTGACCTCAGTTATTTGGGCGACAGCCAAAACAAACTGTACACACAAAAGCAGCAGTTAGAAAAGCTGTAATACCACGATCTTTTACACTCATGCACAAAGTGTCTCAGCTTGCGTAAGACAGCTGGGCCCTCTCCAGCAGGCGCCCGGGCTCCTCGTCTTTCTTAATGCGCTGTACCGTGTAAAGAGTGTCAAAGACTCATTTTAAATAACCCTCACATAAAAAGGAAAAAAAAGGGAGGGGAGAGAAAGAAGTGTTGGCTAACACCTACGAATAAAGATTACTCTGTGTTGTTGTTTTTTTTTTTAATAGCAATATGGAGAGATTAAAGCAAACGCAGTCAAAGTTTATTTTGGATTGATCTTTGGGTATTTCTCTGCCTCGAGAACAAAGAGGGAAAATCTCACTAAGCTCAGCGAACCGAGAAGAGGCCAATTAAATCCTCCTCGGACAAAAAACGTCATAAAAATTTTTTGTTGAAAAAGAGAAAGGACTCCATTCGCATAAACAGTAAATGGGACTTTTAAATACCATTGTTTGAAGTGATGAACACAGAAAAATTAATGTCTTTCAAAGAACATGGAAAAGAAAGCAATGAACAAGAGTGCACAAGAAGCACTGTTTAATGACCTTTTCTACCCTTTCAATGTAAAGCCAACATGTGGATTATTCAAATCACGATTAAAAAAAGGAGCTGGAACCACTCAGAGTTTGGTATTTTTAGCTAATAATATAAATCACAACGCATTAAAGGGCATCTTTGCTCAAATTGTTCTCTAAAATTATGTTGCAATAAGTTTGAGGCACAAAATTCAAAATGAGTTTTCTCAGCGTCTTAAGCAGACTTAGGACAATTAATAATGTGGCATCAGCAGTGTGGGGTTGGATGTCTGTCTCCTACCTGTGGGCTGAGCAGTGGGCAGCCCGGCTGGAACGACGGTGAGAGGAAGGAGGAGAGAAAGCCAGAGTGAGCACCACAGAGCAGTCATTCCTCTGGGCGAAGAGGTCAGACGCAGAGCAGCGAGGCCCGACTCCAACTTAGACAACATCCTCCGTTCGCATACTGTCCAGCAGAAGGGCGGCCGCAGATGCCGCAAGAATCTGTCCGACAGCTCCCCACCACGGACCTGAAACAAGCAGCAGAATCTGTCAAAGAGAAGCCAGGATGTCCATTGAGACTATAAACACAGAAATCAACACAGTCTGAAACTTAAAAAAAACCAACATCAAATGGCTGTACATTGAACGCAGTGCAACAAAGCGCCTTGGGGTCTGTGCATATGCTAACGTGTTTTGACCTGAGAGTCCACACAGATTTTAAAGATTAGACGGGAAATCCCTCTTCAAAGTTTTTTCTTAGAAACTTTCTCTGAGCACCTGGTTCTTAGGATGGGAAAACAGAAATTCCAACACACGAACAGCTCAAAGTGAAAACTTCAGTACCCTACCGTGAGTTCAGATCACAAGCTCAACAATCAATCAGTTAACTTGCTCATTGTTACAGAGCTAAACAGCCTGACGCTCTTTTCCCGGGGACTCTTCTCGACAAAGTCACCCTCCATTATCAGACTGCAGCATGGTGGCTACAGAAAGGGATAGCAGAGTGTTCAGCCCCTAAGTTTTCCCGAGAAAGGAAAAGTTGGAATGCCCAGTGAGATGTGAGTGAAATGCCCAGAAAAGTAAAAGAAAAATCTTCCCACACGAGCACACGTAAACACACATGGTACCACTATTAACCTAAACGTCAGAGGGTCTGTGAATCTTCTGAATACCTTTGGTTGTGGGACGTCTACCTTAACACACACACTCCTACGGAGACGTTTATTGAATACACATGCTAACATTACAGAACGAGCTTCACTTGCACACACTGAGGTGTATTGCACACAGACACACAGTCAAAAGAAAGGTTGTGTTGTCTTAAGTCTTAACAGTACTGTTTTCTTTCCCTTGCAGGACCTGTGACCCACTCCTCGCTTAGCACAAGTGCGAGGACGCATTTGCACGTTATCGAGCTTCAGTAAAGAAAAACACAGACTGGGGACACTTCACAAGACACACGTGGATAAATAAAGCAGCACACACACACACGGTGTCCTAATTTAAACAGTGCCACCGCACCTTTTACCCGTCAACATACTTCAGCCTTTAATGTTCTCCTTATGAACTCCCAGGAGTCCTTCTATTCCCGTCTCAGCCCATCCTCACCTTCTTACAACACGAGACGCCTACATGCTGCTGAGGTTTGTTTATATAGCACAATAAGGCCTTCGCTCTCAGGCCGTGGAGGTTGCTGATTACAGGCCTCTCTAAATCT
Source organism: Rhamphochromis sp. 'chilingali' (assembly GCF_963969265.1). Taxonomy (NCBI): domain Eukaryota; kingdom Metazoa; phylum Chordata; class Actinopteri; order Cichliformes; family Cichlidae; genus Rhamphochromis; species Rhamphochromis sp. 'chilingali'. The sequence continues at coordinate 7,788,286 of NC_137949.1, forward strand.
AAACTTTTGTTTTCTCTGGCAGGCACAGAAACACACACACACACACACACACAGAAATAAATATATACATACATATATATATAAAATAGTAGCTTTTTACAAGGCAGTACACTTGGAGAGCTGACAGGGCTTCAGAGTTGGTTCATATCAACCCGTAGATCTGTTTAGACAAGTAGCATGACAGCCTCTCAAACCATGTGAGAAGAAGATCTAATACAATAGCAGCATTGACTTATCTGGTGTCAGGTAGGGGTTTAGACTAGGCCAGAGTCCACGGCGAGTGTTTGAATCTGAAGAGCAGCAAAGTGCTGCAGTGTAATTGATGCATTTGGGTGAAATAAATGACAGCCATGTGCAAGAGCAGTAATTAATGTGTGCCCCTTATTACACACAACTACCTGATATCCTCACTGAAAATGAAACCCTCATATACAGCACAACCAGCTAAAAACACTTTGATATCACTTAACAACCTCAAATAGCTGAGTAGAAGAAGAACATGAGGTAATATGGATCCCAAAGACCGAGAGAGGAGTTCAAAGCCTCAAATTTTCATGCTAATATTTTCTTAAAGCATGGCAGGGAAACACAACTACGGCAATGAATAAGGCATGAGCATTAATCATGCAGGACTATCTTCACATTGTAATAGCTCAGGGGCGGAAAAACGCTTCAACCCGGGTTCAAATCCCTGCCATCCCTCTATCCTCAGTGAGGAGCGACGTGAGGAAGTCACATGCTAGTCACACCTCCATGGAGTGTCAGCAATCTTTAATAATTAAGTCGGATAATCAGCGGCTGGGGCCGGATCAGCTTTGTGTTCTTGGTGGGGAAAAAAGGGAGATTAGAGGTTTTTTTTGGAGAGTGGAGCCAAGTGGAGGTTAGATGGGTAATAAAGAGACACACAAGTGGGTCATCTTCCTTTGCAGCACGCCTTTCTCCACTCCAGCTTTTTTCTTTTGCAATGCAATGCATGTCTCACACCCACCATCTCCCTTCTGCCTGTCCCTTCACGACTTCTTGCCTGCCTTCATAGCTGAGCCACCCTCTCTTCAGAGAGCTCGCTCGAACGAGTCCTCAGGTGAGAAGAGATATTGATCAGCTGAGAGGCAGAGGAGAGCTCGGCACTTCAGAGCTGTCAGAGGTTCAGGGGTGACTCCGGGCTCAGCTCACCTCGGGCTGACACTCAGACGGGCGGCGTCTCGTCTGAGACTCAGCCTGCACATGGAAAAAGATCCGAACGCCAGGGCTTTGTCCTCTGTGTTAAAGCAGAAGATACAGATGGACAGCGAAGTCCCTTTTGAAATTATAAAGACTACATGAAGTGCTGCTAGCAGACACTGGGGGACATTAAAATGTTATAAATCGTACTAAGGTTGGTATAAACTCAGCTTTTACTACCTCAGACATGTGAGAATCCTAATTACAGGGGAACAGAAAGACTAGAAGTCCTTACATATATAGGCACAAATTTTATATCAGAGGTATAGTGTAAAGCTCAGATAAGGTCACATAAGTTTGTTTTCTTTAAATAATAAATGAGTGTTTGTGCATGAAAGTAATGATCCTTTTTCTCTGTCAAATTAGACAAGCTGAAGCAGATTAATGAACCCTTCTCTTTATGAACGAGAAGGAAAACGTAAAGGCACTAAACCAGGAGCAGAGCGATGGTCTCGGGCCAATTTCACTAATGAAAAGAGGCAATCAGAGTCTCATTTGGAACCGAAAGTGTCTGAGGCTCGCCTCTGATTGAAAAAGCTGCACACTGGCACGCATTATTTCTCGGGTCAATAGATACAATTAATTTGGAGCATTAGCACAACTATTATCGGCCGCACGCTTGTTTATGACAGCATTTTTTTTCTTCTTTTTTTTTAATAAGCTAAAGCAACAGAGCCCAAATCTCATTTTCAGCGTCTCTCTCGCAGGACGCAATAATCTAATAATTTTCTTCGGGTTGGGAGTTGACATGGTGGGAGTCAAAGCCGAGCTGAGTGGCCAAAAAGGAGAAGAAGGAGAAGAAAAAATCACCATCTGAATCCCATTGATGCGCATGTGTTTGAAGAGGGGATGAGTGATCTGCTGCTGAGGGGAGAGAACCGCACAGTTCATTCAATGAGAGGGAGAGGAGGGGGGACAATCCGCCGCTTTCTAACTTCAGAGATGATCAGAGGATTTGGGGGAGTGCGGCTCTGTGAAAGAGATGTGCAATTCATATTTCAGCGCCAAACCTGAGAAGACGTCACTACTGCGGTGAGGAGAAACGGCGTGCCCATCCTAACGAGCACGGGGATGGCTGGATTTTATTTATTTATTTATTTAAAAAAAAAAAAACAAGATAAAATCAGGATAGGTTCGATTCATTCTGAATGAAGAGCGAGCTCACCTCAAACGAAATCTGGCAGGTATCACCACAAACCACCCTTTGTGTAAGGATAAGCGTGCGTGATTTCATTTGGCCTCTTTCTTTCTAAAACACTCAGTTTCACAGTTTCCCTCATTCGTGGATTTTTCTGTAAATACTGAAAAACTGGAAAGGATGAAGGGAATGACTTTGGATGTGGAGAGAACGCTTTAGCGCAAATTACTTTTTTCCCCTCACTGAAAAATCAACCAAACTCAATCAACTGCTGGAAAAAGCATACACGTTTCCCAACCCAAATATGTTTTACAGTATTTTTTCCACTCGTTTTTTTCTTACAGCGTGCGTAATTTCAGCAACACACACACACACACCTCCACAAGCTACAACAGAAGCCGCTTTGCGCTCCTGCTCCGAACCCGTGGCAATAGATTTGCGCACTGACTGTTGATTCCTCCAGAGTCTGCTGACACTGGCCAAGATGCGCCAATTGCGCACAAACAGGGACCTCCACGCCACCTGTGCTGTGGCACAGCCGCGGGGCTGCTTCACGACTCACGCAGTGTACACAGTGCTCAAAGCTCTAACCTGTCCTCATCTACAAGGAAGTGAAGCTGTGAGACTTATGTGTCTGAGTCTGCGCAACCTGCTTGTAAATAATAATAATAATAATAATAATAATAATAATAATAATAATAATAATAATAATATTTACCCACAGTATCCCGTTTTGACAGAAAAGATCAGCCTTCAGAGTTTAGATGGCACCAAGCTTTCCTTTGGTGAAATAGCCTCTAGTCTCCGGTAAACTTCACAAAAACCCACAAAACTACTTTTAAATCCTCACGTTCCAGCGCTTGGAGAGCAGTTTAGCGACAGCGGAAAAAAAGAGTCACAAATCCCCCCCTCACGACTTGAAGGCGAGTGTCTTCGCCAACTTCTCTCCACTAAATCCCGTCCTCCGCCGCGCGCTGCTGTCCGCGTTGTCCAAAGTGTCCAGTCCTCCAAAGTCCTTTCATCCTGTCCTGCGAGGGGGCAGAGTGGACGAGGCGGACGGGGACGCGGGATGCGCGGTTCCTTTGCGTCTCCTCCGGCGCAGATGCCAGTTTCGGTGCGTTTCGTCGCTTCTGATCAACCAACGCAGAGTGGTGACTCTTCTCCTCTCGCTGTCTGTGAAGTAGGAGTTGCAAGGTGCTGCCGTCAACCGTGCACCGCTGGGAAACACGAGGAGTTCCAGGTTTACTTTCAAAATAAAATCCTTGGCTCGGATCCGATGACGCATGCTTTGCTCCGAGGCACTCGTTCAATTATGAAAATGCAGGAAAGGTAAGGGAAAAAAAGCACTCGCCAGCCTATGAGCCATCTACAAAGGAACTCTGTAATGCAGCAATGGTTATATCGTATCGTTTCATGCATTTTAGTACTTGTGTGTACTTAAATAAGAGTCTTTATTATGTTTTTCTGTTTTTAATTGTATTTTTTGCTTAATTGCTCACATCCTGTCATCATTGTTAAGTTGTGAATCAGTGTATTTGATGAAAATCTGAATGCATTCTTCAATAAATGAATATGTAAATTTAAATTTAAAATATGTTAAAATGATATACCAACAGAGCCATCTGAGGAGACAAATAAGTGAAGCACAGCTAGCTGTCGTTAGCAGCAAACTCAATTAAATCAGCCTGGCGGACTCAATTGAGTCATCAAAAAGAGTCCTATTCAATAAGGCGATTAGATATCAAGCTTTTATTTTGAAGGTGGAACCATCGCGTGTACGATTGTGTGACGCTCATCACTCCTCTTGAGTCCACGATGCCTCCCTCTGCCAGCCTGCGCGCCGCTGGGACAAACAGCAGCAGCGGGGGAAGGGCGATCAGATTTCGGCGCGCCGCCCCTCCGGGGTCCGCTAGAGGCAGCCAGTGATGGATGGTCCAAGCGCCTCCCATCTCTTTCTTTCAAACTTGAGAATCCTGAGCTGCTTTATGAGCCCCGAATTTTTTGTCTGACACTCAGCGTGGGTACAGAGGCACCAGTAGATGGCTCTGAGATGTAATGAAGACAAGCGTGCTGTATGGAAATGAATACAGTGTCCGCACATGGTGACTGACCGCAGACTTTTAGTTATCTATAAGAGTGAGGGGGATCTCAACCAGTTCCGTTCACTGAAAAAACTTACACCAGAAAACGTCTTTGGATCAGAAGTTTGTTGAATTTATATTTTGTCCATCTGAAGTCCTGGATATAACAAATATGAGAAAACCCCCACTGTAAAATATTTTTAACTTATTTATCTTTTTTTTTTTTTTTAAAAAGGCGGGAAACTAAATAAAACACACTCTCCTAAAACACCCACCTTTGTGAGCTTCTGGTGTAGCCAATGTTCAAAAAGCTTCTAAGTAATACTGATGGCTGCCATCACTTCTTTTGCTCGTCTCCCTGACTGTTCTCTATGATTCTCAATATCAAAGAATGTTGCAGCCAGTGGTTTTCGGGGTGCATGGTGCATACAGCGTAGCTCTGCGTAAGCACCATTAAAGCTGAGGGATACATGCCAAAAGCAATGCATTTTCAGTAAGCTTTGCTGATCTTTGTCTTGCATCTGCTGATTCAAAATTTACCGCCTCTATTTTCCACTGTTAAACATTATTAAATATGTACTTTTCCCTTAAGTAGGTTTATTGCTGTCTAATAATTACAGCTTACTGTGGAAACTGTAAGTCATGCGATAATCTGTCAGAACTGTCATTCAAGATTGAGACCAGCCAATGCAAATGTTTGACCATTCAGACCCCAAAGTGTGCTGAGTGAAGAGCAAATTACCATTAACCACCCATTTAATCTGCCATATACTGCAGCCTTTGGCTAATTACCGCAGTCAGGACAGAGGCGATAGCACCCGACTCTGCGTCAAACAACACACCAATTACCGACATCTCTTAAACTGTGTTTTGAGAAGGCAACTTTATGACACCATAAAGCGCAGCAGACCTCTGCTAAGTGGCTGCGAGGAAGGTTGAGGAGTGTGCCGCTATTTGTTCAGCAGAGGTGGGCTCCTCGGCAGTGATTTGTGACAATATGTGTCAGACGTGCACGAACTGACATACGTGTGAGAGTGAATGAAGGTTTTTAGACATGGATCTAAATTACATACATGATATAGATGTTTGGATGCTTTAATATTTGCTCATTGGCTTTAATAGACAAAGAATTCTGCTTTATTTTGTATTTTTCTACATACGTCATGCATACAGGTGATACTGTACCCGTGCCCGACCTCATGGGAAAGTCAAATGGTGAAAGAACAAAGAGGTCCTCATTAATGTTGGTGAAGACGAAGAGCGCAGACTAATGATGAAGGCCAGTCCCGGTGACCCTTCGTACTACAGAGCTCTGTGAGAAACGCTGGTGGGAGGCAGGCAAGCTCGGGAACAAAAGCCAGTCGGTCGGGAGGAGAGGTCATACAGATGGTGAGAATGCTCAGTCAGACAGCTCAAGTACTGATGGGCAAACTGACCAAATGACCTCTTTGTGCACACACACACACACACACACACACACACACACACACACACACACACACACACACACACACACACACACACACACACACACACACACACACACACACACGTAAACAAAACTCCTCCCAGCTCCCCCACGACACTCTAACTTCTAATGAACTCACACAAACATATGTATTCACACACATAACACACCCCCTCCACCCAAACACACACACATACAGACACTTACACCCCACCCCCCACCCAACCCCTCGAGGGAATAGATCAGCAGGAGATGAAAGGTGAGGCCTTTTCATTTAAAATGGAGTTAAAAATTAAACAACAACAACAACGCTGAGTCCGTAGAGTTTAACTTGATTATCCGAAGCCTGGCATGCCCAGAAGAAACTGACAGCTTTAATAAATTCTGTGTTTTTCTCTTTTTTTTCTTTTTCACCCATTACATTATTCAGCTTATCACGGCACATATTTTCACTGATAACCCCGAGTAGCAGGCAGCCCTGATTGTTTTCTCTTTGGGCCTCGTCGCAGCACACTGCCTGTGTGGGCAACAGCCAATTGACTCGCACTGGTTTTGTCTGTAAGAGGTGCACAAAAGCAGCAGGGCTAATCATTAACACCGGAGTTTCGGGCCAGACAAAGATGCAGCACAATGGGAGGGAGTCGATCTCCGAGGTCACTTCGCACTCCACTTGGCAGTGCTTTCTTGGTCCTGCACATACGCTAGTGACCAACTGCTGTCGTCACACGCACCCGCTAACATACTGTATATCAGCGGCTCTCAACAAGGGGGTTGAGACCACTCCAGCGAGACACTATATGACTCACAGGGGCTGTGAGATGAATGATGGGAAACGAGAAAAAACAGTTTTATTCTGAGAGAAAACGTTCCCAGACACAAAGTATGTGAAACCAGAGACAAGCGCGCCCAAGCAGGCGCAATCCAAAAAGGTCAATTATCTGGAAGCGAGGTTATACAATAAAACAAACTGGCTCTTAATTTTATTTACATTTTATACACAGCCCCGACTGTTGGATATCTGTTTGACTTGTTGGAACTTGTAGCTTTCACTTCGGTTTTATCACTAGCTGCAAACCGTGCCAGAGTTTTTTGAGGCCATTTATGTGTATTGAAAACAGTGGTGCTATGCTGCTAACATGACAGCTTGTCATCAGGCTCTGTTTCCTCAGATCTCAGTGCAAACAGGACAGCTTGCAGCAAAATCACACGTCGGTGCATTTGCATAATTTACATTAGTTCAAGAAGTATGGGTGACTATTAATCCAGGCTAATAAAACAAACAGGCTTGCCAGGTTCATAATAAGCACAACCTATTTACTATGTACCATGATCAGTGCAACCAATAGGGCTTCACCTGCAACAATATAATACTAATACTATTTTTTAGATCACAAAATAATTTGGGGCATTGCTAGTATGGCGTTTTTCCCCCAGCATCTTTTAGAGCAAGCTTATTGGCAATCGAGTAGTTGTGCGACCAAACCCAAGAACACAGGGAAACAGTCGATGCGAGTGCATGCGTGCAGCGACTCCCTTGTAACCACAAATTGCGATGGGCGCCCACACCTCAAAGCGAAATGAGGCTGACAGGTTTGAGGCGCAGTGTGAGGTGAGCTGAACACTCTCCTGAGGCTCAGCGGGGTTCCAGCACACAGTTTTGTATTGTCTCTCCTCTGCTGGGCGTAATGGGAGCTTTTTAGAGAAAAGGTTATAGAGCACAGCCAGTCCACCTGTTTGGCACAGTCACTGCCATTACACCTCTCTAGAAGACCACTGAGCTGCAAGTCATTTTCGCTCTATGGGCTAGTGTTTTCGTCACTGTGAGAGTGGAGAGCTTGTTGGTGAAGTTGCAAAACAGACAGCTTGAGTCTGAGCCCCTGGACGTTTGTGCAGAGCAATGCATCTAAAGACCGAAAAGAGTAAATCACAACATAACTGTGCTCTCAATGTGGCATTGAGCCGCACAAGGACTCTGTGGTCTCTTTGACGAACTCCTCGATTGTCACTTTCTCTAAATAATATAAGAATATGGTTGACAATTAATAGTAGAATGCCTTGAGAAAAGTTTTCCCCCTTTCTAATTCCTTAGTCTTACATTTTTGTTGCATGTTTTAGAAAATTCCCCCCCAAAAATAGACAAATATGACCCAAGTAAATACAAAAGGCTGTTTTAAAAAAATATTTTATTTATTAAGGGAAAAACTATTATTCTAACGTAGCTGACCCCGTGTGAAAAAGTAATTACCCCGAAACCTAGTAGGTGGTTGTGCCGGTAAAGATCCCAGACCATCACACTACCACCACCATGTTTGACTGGTGGTATGATGTTCTTTTTTGAAGTGCTGTGGTTTTACGACAGATGTAACAGGACTCAAACCTGCTACTTTTGTCTTGTCAGTCCACAAAACATTTTCTTAAACGTCTTGAGGCCCATCAGGATGTTTTTTGGCAACAGTTAGACGAGGCTTTGTGCGCTTTGGTCCGCAGTGGTTTCAGCCCTGGTCTCTTTCTTATTGTCTCATGATGAACGCTGACCTTGACTGAGTGACGTCACACCTGCATTCCTGGGAACATTCACCGCCTTTTCTCCATTTGTAGATAAGGGCTGTCATCATGCCAAAGCCTTAGAAATGATTTTGAATGTCTTGAGTCAACAGGTCTGACAGTAATTAGGCCCGGGTGTGTCTAGTGAAATTGAACTCAGCTTTAAAAAAATATGGTTACTCACAGTTAATTTACGATTTAAAGGGAGGTGTAGGGTTGGATAATTTTTCCCCTTAGTAAATGAAATCCTCATTTAAAAGCTCCATTCTGTATTTACTCAGGTTATCTTTGTCTAATATTAAAACTTATTTGATGATTTGAAACGTTCAAGTGTGAAAAATATGCAAAAACTAGGAAATTGGGAAATTTGTGATGGCAACGCAGTATATGATACTTCAGAACTATGCTGGAAGTTGCAAATTTCAATTAAAAATGAAATCTCCTTTTTGATTATACTCATTGCCCCGTCAAGACAAACTTTGGACATACTGAGCTTCCGTTCCCCTGGGTGCCTATTGCACATTTGCAAACAGATCAGAGCAAACAGGCAATGTTTAAGTTATTGACAGCAGGAGGGCTAAAGATTGGGATGGGCATAAAATTCTTGTTTAGTCACTTGTGCAAAATGAGCAGCTGAGAAAGAAATTAAGTTGCCTTGTTAATGGCAAGTGAATGGCTTTAATGTGGTTGCTCGGTACTGCTGCATTTTGTAAACTTCCTCTGTGCAAAACCCAAAAACACAATTAAAAAACAATTTTACAGAGAAAAAGTAAAACAGTAAAGCATGCTGTACAGAATAATTGAGATAATCATAAATGGAATAGTCAAAATTAATATTTCTCCAGACATCTGCTTGATTTTGACCTTTCACTGTCCTGATTAAAAAGCAGAGAATTCACATTTTTCCACTTTGATTACTAAAAATTTACCCTACCCGACCTTTGGCCATTAAAATCTTTTTATTAATATATTTTTTATTGCTTATAACCTTTGCAGGAGTTTAACCTTTTCTGAACGAACCAATTTTAAACTTACACATTTATTGAAGTAAAATGTTTTTGGGCAGTAGCAATCCAGATTCCAAACCCACAGCACAGAAACAGGAAGATTCCGATATCAGATCATGTTCTTTTGAACGAGTTCTGCATTTGATATAACTGATTGTGATGTTGTTATAAATCATATTGCTGTTGTCTAGTTTCATTCCTTTTTGTAATTTTAGTAGAAATCATTTCCCCATTTTTACCCCCATTTTATACTCTATTTATAGTTTCCTTGGGAGAAATAATCTATAGGATCAATGTTCATTGTTATGCAGATGATATTCAACTATGTGTTCCCCTGAGTGTTAGTAATGGAGAGATGTTTTGTTATTTTATGACTTGATATAACCTGTGATCTTAGATTTAGATGTAATAATTAACTTTAAACCTTGTTCTGACATACGAATATCAAAGAAAGTTAAATCGTTTAAATAAATCTATACTAATCTATTATTTATTTATAATAAATTTATAATAAATCTATATTTAACCAAACTCTAAAAAATTATATTGATCTTGAATAATGTATTATTGTAGTTGATATTTTTTTAATCTTAAGTGAACCTTGAAAAAACATCATCTGTGCTTTTGTCTTGTCATGTCTGGATTATTGTAATTCCACTGGGGCTCAGCCAAAACTACGCCCTCAGTTCCAACTTGTTCCAAACTTCTCTACCAGACTTTTGACAAGCTAAATGAAACGTATCACTTTCATCTTTGCTATAGCACACTGACTACCTGTTGGCTACAGAATTAGTTTAAAGGTTTTTTTTCTTGGTTTTAATTACATCAAAGACATACTCATGCCTTATAAGCTGAGCTACTGTTGTGTTATTTAGGTAGAAAACAGCATTATAAAAGGGCATTTTTTCTGTAGAGTCCTGGAGATGCAGAATCTTTTAATACAACAAGCCATTTTTATGCTAGCTCTGTTGGTCGACTTTCCTTTGGGGAGCTACGAAGGAAGGAACTTGCTTGACCACAGTGTGACCATACTTGGCTTCAGGACCTTCAGGGTGGACAGTGACATTAATCGTAGCAGTAGGAAGAAATGTGGATGGGTTGCAATAGCTGTAATTAATAAGTTGCAAGCATGTTACTGTAAAGGAACATTTCTGTGGCACAGATATTCAACGGCTAGCTGTGAAATATGTTCGTATTACTTGCTGAGAGAATTTTCTTCCATCACTGCTGGTTGAAATTAGCTTGAAGCATCACACTGTGTGGATTCCTCTATCAGCTGACTTGATGTCAGATTTATGGATGTTAAGAGCCAGATTTACTAATGGCATAGAAAAAGTACTATCATTACTTCATGGGAGTTCCTGTCTTACTTAGGAGAATATTTAAATCCTGTTTGTGTCATTCTGCTTGCTGCTCATTGCACCAATATTTAAAACCAGAGAGAAAGTCTTATTTCTTGTGCTTGATGTTAAAAACATTGCATCTTTTGTAAATAACCTGTAAAGCTAACCACACCTATGAACGCTGCTCGGAGATTTCACTCACATAGTATTTTGTCCCATTTAATAAATTTGGCCCTAAACAGGTCCTGACTATCCTCTGCACAAATATCAGATGGTGCAGAAACTGCACCACATTTCTCTAACGTCTGATTCATCTCTGTTGCCTCATCTCACAATACCCACATTAATTTTGTATTTTACTTATTAAGCTGCTTATTATTCAATATTTAGAAAAGAATATCTTTAAAGCACTTTTTTTTTAAATACAAGTTTTACAGTAGTGTGGAAACTCCTGCTGTCAGCACTACTCTCACTTCCCTCCCTCATCTATGCTTATGTCGAAAAACTAATGAACATTCAGTTTGTATCTGGCGGACTGTTTTCCTGTAGTTTAGTTTTAGATGGAATATATGAATACATCATTTATGAGGAACGCATCTCTTGGTTGAACTTTTAGCACACAGATTCTCAGTATAGATGTTTGCTACTTTTTGTAATCTGCATATTTTAATGGCCAAATTTATGATTTGTAATCTGAGTTTGATTATTTCCCTCTGCGTGACAGTGGAGCTTCCTGAGGCTGAGGGTGCGAGGTTGCAAATGTTCTTATGTGGATAAAAACAGCCCTCTGAGTGAATTAAAATAAGTTCCTTGATGACTGCTATTCAATGCTAGTTTGGCACAGAAGCACTGAGATACTAAATCTCTCTGTTATCCCAGTGTACAGTGGCCTGGTTGTTCCATGCCGGGTACTTGGCACACTCCGCGTGTCTCCATTTCCAAATTCGGCTTTACCTCCCTTCTGCTCTGATTACGAGCTGAGGTGTAAAACAGAGAGTCAACAGATCAAACAAAGCAAGCCCTCAGCTGTGTTTGTATTTCTACTCACCCCCCAAAACCTCTTAGAGTCAAAAAGCAGGTTGCTTAATTTCTACCTCTCATCCAAGAAAACTCAGAGAAAATCTGCTGTTTACAAGGAGCAAACAAAAAGAAATGCTACGCCACACATATTCATTTATATTTAAAGCAAACTCAAACAACAGAGAATGCTCTATGTGAGGCCAGAGTGTGACGCAGAGCATGAGTTTCTCACCGTGCTTGCATGGCAAAATATATATTTTGTAGATTTGTAGGAGTGAGAAAAGAAAGCAAAATCAGACAAATGAAAATAATTTCCAGGAAGGCATCTTTTTCTACATATTGATATGTAGTCTTCTCTCAAGTTCCAGCACACACTTAAACATTTCAAACTGATCAAAGGAAGTAACGTTATCCGATGGTTAGCCTTGTATGTCAAGTAATATCTCGGTTAAGTAGGCAGTTGGAAGTTCTTGGCAAGAAGCAGAGAGTAGAAGAAAATAGAGTATGGAAAAATCACCCCTGCCTGCTGTGTATCAGCTGTAGAGTGTTTTAAAGTTTGCCAGCTGCATTGCTGCCAGCCAGCCAGTGTGACAAAAAGCTTTACTGATCTTCAGCGTATCAAGATGGAGATGGCAGACGCGCTGCTGTGTGTTTGGATTACAGAGAAACATTTTGTTGTATGTCTCCACACTCACACAGCAGCCGAAATACAGCAGGAAGTACAACAGTTTAACAAACCCAATCTCCTTAAATCAGTTAGTGAAATGAGACTGACTGATGGCAGATTTTAACCTTTTGTTGAATTCTTAAGGATTTTATGGGCTCACATCACTGTTATGTTGTCCTTTCTTTTATCCTTTGAGCCTTTCTCGTATATCCTTCCATTATTCTTTTTCTTTTCACTGCTGCACAGTCTGTCCCTTCATTATTTCATATGTGTTCCCCTCATTGACCTACCTATGCTTATCAGAATGCATGCTATCCTGTATCGTTCTCTTTCTTGCACTGCAGTCATTTCCCACTGTGAGTTATTTACTTTTACTAAAGTGACAACTTGGAGGGTTTTTTTTGTCTCCGAAGCTGATGAAAATTCAAAACGACTCCACGTTCGGCTCCAAAGGACAGTCCAAGACACACATCAGACAGCAGACTATACATTTCACTACTCAAACATGCACTGCACAGTGGTGAGCGGGCACAAAGCCAAAACAGTGTGTACATTTTGCTATTGAGGTTATATAAACTTGGCTGTCTCTCCTTAAAGTTTCACATTATCAGAGCATCTGAGTTCTACCTTGGCAGCGCTCTGATCACGCCACACCGTTGCTACATTTTAAAAGGCACAGAGGCATCTGGTCGCATGTTCACTGAGGCTGCTGCTGATACAGTGACACAGAAGTGGAAAGGAGGTGGAGGTCGTGCAGCGAGGATAATAAGCAAGAGGATCATGGCATCATAGCGAGAGATGAGCTTGAATGGCGCAAGTATGATAGGAAACTACATCAGCAGCACCATTGTTGTATGCCAATTTGTTTGGTTTTGTGTCACTCACCCTAAAACAAAGACTGAGTAACTTTCTCTGCTGTGCAGTAATAGGAGGAGAAATCATTTCAAGTCTGTCATTGTAGAAACTGATGATGAAATAGGCCAGAATCAAGTACAGGAACTGCTTAAGGTCCTCTTATAAAAATAATTAAGCAGCATAACAGCTGGGGGAAACACATTGTGATATACTGTGCACATATTTGAGCACCACAGATTTGACATCATTTTTGTCGTGTGAGAAAGACTACAAATGGTTAGAAAACAGGGCCACAAACAGCAAAACTTCAGTTTTAAGTTAGTTTAAAAAAATAATTACTGTTTCTATTCTATTTAAAAGTTTTTGTGTGGATAAAACAGACCTTTTCATAATAATAACCTTATTAGATGCTGCACTTCCATTCTTCGGCTTACCAGCAAGAGCCAAAATGCCATAAAGACATACTGGTTACATTACTGGTTACATTTACAATGTTACAATTTGATACGCTGGAATAGGCTGCTGCTTTTTTTTTTCTTTTACTGGAATGTGAAATGCTTTTAAATGCTTTAAAGTTGGGCATTTTAACATGGAAGTCGATATTTTGGACAAGGCCTCAAGTGGCCAATTGGGGAACTGCAATTTTTTGCAGCTTCAGGGGTTGCTGCTTTTGTTTCATCCAAATAAATCGAGTAGTATTTTCAATTATTCATGGAACGTGGTGTAAAATTGGCATTTTCAGTTTCAATTAAAAAGACAATCTCTAACACAGTTTGACAAAACAACTTATTTTAACAGCTGCAAAAGAAAAAGTGTCATTCTGTCCAGCTGGAACCTCTTTTCACTGATCTCACCTGTACTAAAAAAATCATTTATCATGCAGATTATCAGGGTTTCCTTCCCTGTGATTGACAAAGAGGACAGCAGCAAAAATAAAAATGCACGCTGCAAAGACAGATGAAAGGCTATTTTCCGCCTGCACCTCATCCAAAGGCTATTTTTAGCCCGCTATTTTCTTCTTAGGCGCTCCTTCAGTTGTTTTTTTTACTAACATCAAAAAGCCTCCGCTCCAACCAAGAGCCTTGGAAGAAAGATACATTTGGGAAAGGAGATGGGTTTTCGCAGAGCAGCAGAATATGCATCCAGTGCACATCCATGCTATTACACCGACACAGGAGTGGCAGTGTTGCAGGGATGACCACAGAGCTGGGGGAGGGGTAGAAATTTTTGTGGGTATTGCGATCTTAATGAAGCTTAACAGTGAAAACAATACTGGCTGCACACACAATGGCACCGCCTTCCCTCATAATTTTGTTGTGATACAGTGTGGTATCTGTTCAGATGTTCTCATCACACGAGCACATCCGTGCTGCCTTCATCTGACGGGAGCGAGATAGTTTCTCTCTCTTTCCGCTGGCTGCATGTGGCTTGTTTTAATGACTGAGTGGGAGGGCGGAGAGGCGGAACTGTGCCCCGGGTTTCTCGTTTTTACGCACTGAACTGGGCTCGTCCACTGGATTGCAGTACAGCAAGCGCAGCAGCGTGGGAGGAGAGGTGAAGGTGGAGGAGAGACTCACACTGCTTGTCAGACCTGTTTGTAAAGCCCCGGTGAAAGCAGGCATACAGAGTGCCTTGATGACTGACTTTAGACAGATTTGATTTACAATCCGCCAGTCAAGCTAGATGTTATCTCATCTGCTGTGCAGTGAAACAAGGCCTTGTTACCTCATCACCCTCCAAACAGGTGTGCACACATGCTTTGCTCTGCACTTATTCTTTAATCTGTTTAAACACAGAATGAGCACATCAACGGTGACTTCACGTGTACTCCATCAACTGTTTCGATGCTACCGATTTACTTGTGCGTCACACTTGAACTTTATGATTTCGGGCTGCACAGAATTTGTGCAAAAGCAAACGTGGGAAAACTTACAAAGGGACTGTACTAGGAATAAGCTTCCCAAGGAAAAATAACATCTGGGAAATTCAGATTTCTTTGAACCACGACCACAATCGCAGTCTTTTCGTCTCTTTTACTGATCCATAAAAGAAAACCAGTGCGACTTTGAAAACTGGCACTATTGTCCAGACATATCTATGTGGCAACAATAGTTTATATGAACTTGTGCCACTGCATAATACTGATGAACTCAACAATATATCCAGACGAGACTCCATGCAACTGTCAGTTAAAGCTTTATCTGTCTCTGATGTGTGTAACAAAGAGCATTTGATGATTCATAAAGCCTTGCGTCTGCATATAGACGACTGCTGGTCGTTGGTTTTAGCTGCATTCCTGTGAAACAGCAGTGCACGAGCCTGTGAAGGAGTGCTGCTGGCAGACAGGAGGTATGTCACGGCGTTTATCAATCATCAGTGCTTTTCACCCGTCCCCGATCTGTCACTTAAAGGCAAAGAAACACCGAACACGTCACGGTTGTATGTTGTAGGTGAAGGTGCAGCTTTATACTGAAACTTTGTCTCTATGACCAGCGTTGCCATCGTTACCTAAGAGAAGTACTTTGTTACACACGTGCAGTGCGTTACTTTATGAATCGCCTTATACTACTTGTTACATTACTTTCTTGTTACCCCATAAAATGATGTGAAACTCACCACCCACACACCAACATAAATCCCTTTCCTAATCAGGACACACATATGATCTTTCTTGTAGTTTTTACATATAAACATAAAGTTGACAAAGCAAACAACCAGCCCACAGACCTTCTATTTCTGTGCTCACCTCCTTTCAGTTTGCTGGTTAGGTGATTCGCGCTCACTCTTGAAGGCCTTGTTTCCTTCACACCAGAAATATTTCAGTATTAATCCTTTGTTGTCATTCAGTCATGTGGAAATTCTAGCTCACACCTTAGTATTTTCCCACCTTGATTATTGCAATTCACTTTTCACGCGCATTGTCCATAGCTCGTCTCCAGTTACTGCAGAGTGCAGCAGAAATCCTGCTAACAAAAACAAGCTGCCAGTCACATGTCACACTTCTTCTCGTGTCCCTTCAATGGCTTCCAGGGAAATTCAGAATGGAGTTTAAAATTCAGTTACTAACAAGTAACGCTCTACGTGGACAGAGCTGATATAGCAGAGCTTCTGAAACCTTATCACTGCAGCCGACCTTTCCGATCCCCTAACCAGGGCCTTCTTACTGTTTTAGTGTCATGATGCTTTTAATGTCTATACTTTCTCTTTCCTTTTCTTTCATGGTTATGATTTTGGAGCATAAAGGCAATGGTCAGGATCATTAGGTTTAAGTAAATGAGGAGAGACAGTCAGCTGACAGAAACCACTTAAAACGTATGATGCCTTACAATCAGGTTTCCGAAGCTTTATTCCTCCCCACGTGTGTGACATTTCACAACATCACAACTTTGTTAACCCTTCAATCAAGAGTGACAACATGATTTCTGGTTCAACCTATCAGAACTCTTGAACAAATTCCAGGGTAGTTCATGTCGTAGTGTAACAAGCCAAGAAAAATAACTTACCTACATACACTTACCTCTGTCTTCACTTTGGTAACAAGTAGATATGCCCAGCAACACACAGAGGAAACTGCTGTGAAATTGTGCTGTGTGCATTTGTCAGAGCCACAACATATGCTTGAATATTTTTGGGATCGCTGGTTCAAATTGGTCTAAAGGAACAAACAACCCCCAAAAAAAACACATAGAAAAGTGATGACGTGGCTGAGATGGCAATCCCTGATCAGCTAGAGCAGCGGTCCCCAACCTTTTTTGCGCCACGGACCGGTTTATGCCCGACAATATTTTCATGGACCGGCCTTTATGGTGTCGCAGATAAATACAACAAAATAAAACTAGTACCGGTACCGAAAAAAGAAGATTTATTCATAACACACGTGAAAAGACCCAGGAAAACCGAGTTAACGATAAAAACGATAACAAAATAACGCTGAAAACCGATAAAAACCCTGAAAACCATACATTTCACACCTGAGCCTCAACTCTCGCGGCCCGGTACCAAACGACTCACGGACCGGTACCGGTCTGAGGCCCGGGGGTTGGGGACCGCTGAGCTAGAGTCTACCCATCTTCCTCTTTATTGCTGCATGTCAGTTTTTTAAAGATTAAAAACTGTTACAGAGCTGCACCTGTGTACTCTGTCACTCATACCAGCGCACAAACACTAAAAACCCTCACGCAGATTACAATCTCTGCTCCAACATGGAGGGAATTTGCCAAGAGCGGCTCGCAACTTCGCCGCTCATTGAAAAGAGCAGCATTTACAGATTGCACGTCAGTTGGTTCCCTCAGGCCACTGGATCGAGTGCACAAGCCTGTCAGCAAGTTCTTAAAAAACAAAAAAAACCCAAACCTGACACAACAAAATGTTGTGGAACTAAAACGGGAAAAAACCGAAGTATAAAAACTAGCGAAAACTAGGATACCTGTGCCCCTTGAAGACACTTTGTGGCAGCTGATGAATTTGGCTAAATCTGATTAGTCTCCCGCTGGTTTGCCTTTCTTTGGATAACTCTGATTCAGTGGTTTCTTTAAGCCTGTGAATGGAGTCGGATGGGCAGGAGGCTGGAGGAGGAAAACCCCCTCACTTCTCCAAAGCTATTAGCTCCCTCTCTTTCCACCTGTCACACATTGGTGACTTTATTTGGACTCGACTGAGGCCCCCTTGCAGATATCAGAGAGATCATCTCCATCTTAAGCTAAACGACTCCAACAAGCGTTGCGCTCTTCCATTCCTCTCCCCCCATGACCCCCACGACCCCTCGGCACCATGGGCCGCCAGAGGAGCAGAGGTCTGGGCTAGGGCGAGGAGGATTGGCCATGGGAATAAGAAGGAGATGAGCCGAAATGAGCTCTGTCATGCAGAAAACTGCAGGAGGAGGAGGCGACAAATACACACTGCCACCCCCCACAGATATGCACACACAGCTGGGACAAAGAGTAACACGCACACACTCTCACACTGGCTTTCTCTTTCACACTTTTTCCCTCGAGTTTTCTCTTCATCCCTCACTTAAATTTGTCTTCTCTTTAACCCCCACGTTGTCTTTCTCTCGCTCTGTCCCTAACTCTCTTTCTCTTTCACACACACACACACACACACACACACACACACACACACACACACACACACACACACACACACACACACACACACACACAAATAGCAGCTGCGACAAAGCCCACTGCAGGATTAGCCAGCCTTTGTTGGCAAAACACAAATTACAAGTCTTTTAGCGCTGACTCCTCCCTCCCTGCATGTGAGTAAGTGAGTGTGTGCATGTGTGTGAGATAGTGTGAGCGTGTGCATGGCAAATTATGCGGCTGTGTGTGTCCATGTGCGTGCACGTGAACGTGTGCACGCTTGCACTCGTTTCTCAGTGTGATATGATGTATGTGGGGGGTTTGTGTTGCTTGCATCTCACGCTGTGCGCAGGCATGTGAAACCAAGAGTGTTTGTGTGTTTATGAGGGGGTGTGGGTGCGGGGTGTTGTGTTGAGGAGTGTTTTAAAGAGGGGGTTTTGTTATCACTCACAGGCCAGCAAAGAAAACAGGCGTAACGGAGAAGAACCCTCAACAAGATGCCGTCTGAAACACTGAGGAGGAGCAGGCTGTCAATTAGAGACGTCTCATTTAAAACCGCAGTGCAGCTCAGTTTCTGCTATTCTCTCGCTTTTAGACAATTTAAACCTCCACCACCATCATTTTCCCCCAATAGTTCTTTAAAAATGTGTAGTTACATCTGCAGTCGCACATTATGACGCTCTAGAGAAGGTGGCCATGCTGCAGGCTGGTTTTATTCACTGTTTGTCGTTTGTCTTCATTCAGATGATGACAAATTCCCATTCAGCTCTGTTAAGGTACAAAGGGGGGCCCTGCAGTGCTCACCTCTTTACAGTTTGCAGTTGTTAACTTACCAAACAACACACAGCCGCTATTAAACTAAGAGAAAGGACAAAATGTGTAGACAGTAGAGTTTCGCAATGTCTGCCTAACAAAGAACTGTCACAGCAGCCCATATTTAAATTAGCAGAACTGTTGCCAAGCATAATTATCTGATAAATGCCAATCAAAAAAACGGAATAATTGTTTTTCTATTGTATCAACACTTAAAATCTGGTTCTGAATAGCTGTTGAAATAAAACCCCGAATCCTAATTCTCATGCACATTCTGAGTGTCCTTCAGAGTTATTGACTATTGATCGTCATTGATGACTAGAGGAACCCGGTAATGGTGTGGGTTGTGGGGTCAGGAGAAACACACAGGTAATCAGTAATTGGAAGCCTTGGAAGCAGCCTTGGACCAGTTTTGGTTAGAAAGATGAGTAAGAACGTATGAACAAGAACAAATAATACGATCAGAATTTAGCATGTGCTTTACACAGCTGCACCCATCTCAGTTAAACAGACCGCCAGTCGTTGTGAGAGAAAGTATTTTCAGTTCTAAGGTTTTGCACATGATAAAAATGACCTGATCACCAGCAGGTCTTAAATTTAGATAAATATACAGCATCATTATCTGTGTAACAAAACTAAGCCAAAATGCAAAAGCAGTGTGAAAAACCAACCTCTCCTAGTTTGGAAGGGTTGTCTGGTAAAATCCTCTTCTCTCTAAAAAAACATGCTTAGGTTTGCAAAGCTGCATCTGAACAAACCACCTCTGGAATAATGTCCTTGGGACAGATGAGACCAAGGTAGAGATGTCTGTTCGTTTGGGAAATACCAAGAACAGAATATCCGAATAAACGTCTCATACCAGTTGTCTAGCACAGTGGTGGACGGGTGATGATTTTGGTTTGTTTTTTGCAGCCACAGGACCTGAGCATACCAAAGTATTTTAGACTCAACCGCGAGACCTTTTGTCTGACAGCTAAAACCAGTCCAATACTGGGTCATATTGGTCTCCCACAGTCCAAAGACAAGGTTAGTGAAGTTAGGTTAATTGGTGATTCTAACCTGTAAGTGTGAATGTGAGTATGAATGGTTATCTGTGTCTCTGTGGTGACCTGTGCAGGCTGTGCTAAGTTCTTGCCCTGTGGCTGCAGGATTAGCCCTCTGACTGTGTTTGAGTTATTTGTGCAGAAGTGTAACTTGTGAAGTGAAAAGTCTCCTGATGTTTGTCTGTTCCTTTATCAAAGATTACACAGAGGGAAAAGGAGGGAGAATAAAGAGTGTTGATTGATGTGTGTACCAGTTTAGAGCATTTAAACAGGCTAATTTATATTTATATTACCAATGTAAACCTAAACCTAAAATCTTTTGAGATCTACGCTGTTTACACCGGCTGTTTGTCCTCTTTCATTTTGTTGGTGTATTTCTGCATTTAAAGTGTATAAATACAACGACGCTATGTGGTTGTTAAAATGATTTTAACAACCACATAGTCCCCACAAAACCAGCAACACATAACTTGGTTTTCAAATTTAAAATTGTGATTTTCCCCCAAAATGTGAGCAGAGATTTTGACATTTAAAAAACAAAACAAAACACTGCTAGCTATTAGATAAACAGCTGTGGCATGTTACCGGCCATAATCAGTTAAGTAGCGAGGTCAGCCATGTCAATATTTTCCCATATCTTCTGAGCATTGTCTCCATTATTTACCTTTGGGAATAGCATTCCACTAACATCTTAAGATGGCTCCAGATCACTTAAGCCGCTGACCATATGTCATAACTTTGCATGGGATTAAGCATATTCTCCACGTTATGGGCTAACTTGTGGGAAAGTGCAGGACTATAATGGAATATTCCAAATTGTTAAAAAAAAAGCAACTACACACACACACACACACACACATATATATATATATAAAAGAGATAAACAGTCTCTTTTTGATGGTAGTTTTATTTTAATTCAGAGAGACCAAATACAAAAAACACATGATATAAAAGTGATAAATTGATCTTCATGTCACTGAGTGAAATAAGTATTTGATCCTCAACCAAAACATGACTTAGGCGAGCACAGCAGTAAGACGTTTTTTGTAGTTGGTCATCAGGTTTGCAGACATCTTAGGAGGGATTTTGACCCACTCCTCTTCAGAGAAACTCCTCTAGACTTCTTGGCTGCTGCGTGGCAACTTGAAGCTTCAGCTCTCTCCACAAATTTTCTGTCAGGCGACTGGCAAGGGCACTCGATGACCTTAATGTGCGTCTTATTTAGCCACTCCTAGAAGACCTATCCATGACCCACCTTTAGTGTTCTGGCTGAGGCTACGTCCACACTAGCCCGGATAGATTTGAAAACGGCGTTTTCGTCTGAAAACGTGGATGGAAGGCCAAAACGTAGACGAAAAGATGCGTTTTCAAACAAAAACATATTAGTGGGACATGGCCTGATGGAGTGAAGCTCTTGTACAAAATTTTACAGTACATAGCCCAGTCTGTTGGCCCCTCAATGTAGTGAAGTCGTCCTGTCCTGTTTGTTTCTGTCCTGTTCTTCCCAAACCTTCTCTGAACCATTTAGATGTTCACTGGCAAACTTAAGACTGGGTTGTAAACGTGCCTTCTTGAGCAGGGGGTCGTCCATTACAACAGTGTGTGTTACCAGTAATGTTCCTGGTGACCGTCATCCCAAACGCCTTCAGATCATTAACAAGTTCCCTGACAAGCTCTTTGGTCTTGCCCATGGTGGTGGAGATGCTGGAATAGATAACAGGTAGACAGGTTTGCTTTATGTACATAACAGGTTGAGATGCAGAGTATCAATAATTGATTGATTGATTGTAATCTGCGTGCCACATGGACATACAGCCTGTCTGTGGGACCCAGAATTCCCACTGGGCTCAATTCACATGACAATCCCACTCTGTAATGTCACGTGGTCTGCCACTTCATGGCTGAGCTGCTTTGGTTCCTAAATACTTTCACTTTCCAAGAATACCACTTGCCGTTGATTATCTAATATCTGGGAAGGAAGAAACTTCATGAACTTACTTATTGCAAAAGCGGTATCCTATTACAACACCACGCTTGGATTCAGTGAGCTCCTTAGAAAGACAGATTCTTTGACAAACGTCTGTAAAACAGACTGCATGGCTGAATGCTTGATTTCATACACATTTGGCAATGAAAATAAACACCAGAATTCAGAGATTAAGAGGTGCGATCCAATACTTTTGTCCAAATAGTGTAAATATGAATAAAAATACCTGTAGGGCCCTTACCGTATTTTATGTGCAATAATAGACATTTCTCCACGTAATGCCATCTATTCATTTCCAAGCGTTACTGTGTATTCTTCTGACTTTGTTTTGTCACCGTGCTGTTGCTAAGAGCTAATCCGCGTGCCCTTTCTTTGCTTTGTTAACTTGTCAATCACACAAAGTGAGCTGTACAGTAAAGTTCTGTCCTTCAGTTTCTATATAAATCAGGTTTGAGAGTCTGTTTTGTTTCTTAGCCAGTTACACCACTTTCTTTGTAACCCTAAGTTTTTCTTAAGTAAATATGCAAAGAGTTTACAGAATCAAATGTAATTCGCCATGAGCTGGATTGAGCCTCGCATGGAAGGTATCAGAAAGACAATAACTTGAATGACATAAAGACTATATTGTGTTGCTTAAACTAAGAATAACTTAATGGCTCAACTTAAGCTTCCTGCTGTGTTTTATATGCAGACCTACTTAGTCTGGTGACACAACAAATACAAAACTTTAAACAGTTTAAAGACGTTGTTAAGAGGTTGTGAAGGAAAAACATGCTGCGGTAACATTGTTTATTTTTGTTGAGTTCAAAGTGAATGCATGCATCATCAACCGAAGTTTTTCCTTCGTCTTTCATAGATAGCGTTTACATGCTCTATGCACACGTATGTGCCGTTCAGTGTGAGTGACCAGAAGACAAACATGATTTGTTAACAGTAGATGTGCAACACAAATGTACACATGTATGGCTTCTTTAGTAAGTCTATTTTCACACCAGGTTTCATGTAACACAGAAGGCAGGTGTAAGTGTAACTCTAACACTTAACACTGGCTTTATTAGAACTGTATTAAGTTCTTTGTTAACCCTGTGAAGCTTGTGCTATGGTCACAACGCCTGACATGTTTTTTTTAAGCCTGCATTAAAACAAGCATGTGCAATTGAGACAAGTAAATTAGACCACCAGGGACCACATGAGAAGCTGAATAATGATTGTGCAGTGCAATGATTATTGCAGCAGGGAGCAATAAAAAGACAGATTTCTCTATAAAACACTTTTAGATCTGCATTTATGTAACATATAACCTTTTATGTGCAACCTTCAAAGCTTGATGGAAATCAATGTTATACATTATGCATGTTTCAGATGAAGATGAAATGCAGCCTGGGTTGACGTGTGATATGTGTGGTCAATTTTTGGTGGGCTTCACACTTGAACTCCCTGGAAAACATGTGAAATTACTGTCTCAGATTTACTGCATACACAATTACTGTGCGATCAGTTTTGTCTTGAATGTGTGTATGCTAACAAGTGCCTTCACCAAGATGTCAAAAATCTTCTGGTCAGTGAAGTTAATCAGCTGGATCTTCAAATTATCTCGGACTAAAGCAACATAATTTCATCAGTCATTTTTTTAATGTTACTGGAAACAAAAAACAATGTTTAATGTGCTCAAAAAGATACACTGAAGGATTGTACCTATATTTTATTATCTGAGATGGCGTTCCCTTCACCAAAGAAGTGAAAAGGTCAAGGAAAGACAAAGCACAACTAACATCTGACTAAAACTTTATCTTCTTCCTGCTCACCTCAAGCCCGAGCTTCTGAATTTAGAGTCAGGTCCCTAACATACAAAAACATGCATAAAAAGGATTATTTGTTATAGATATTGTCACAGTTACTTATTGTCAGAAGACTGGACATGGCATCCTTCCATCTCCAAACTGCAGACAACAAGCTGGCTAAACAACAATAACAACTGGTTATAAGCTAACATTATGCCAGCCCACAGGCATAATTTTTAGGCTTAAAGGTCCTAAAAATCCCACTTTTCATCTGATAAGCAGTTTCATTACTTTCTCATTTTAAATGTGAGTTTATTCACTAAGCATCACAGTCAAATAAAGTTACATTTACTTCAAAGAAAATGGATGTTGTTAGCTGCTGTTAGCCGCTAACAGCAGCTAACAGTAGCTAACTGCAAAAACAGCAGTCCTTACTGACAGAATCCTCAACAACTGACCTCAGTATCACTGTCTTTGGTCAGAAGGGATGTTCACTGGCTCATCGACTTGCATCAGAGTTTTCTAAATATCACTAAATTTCACAGAATAGATATAGACACCTGGCATATTGACACTGTAGACATATTTACAGCAAAGGCTATAGTTGTTTGCTCTACGGTGGTCACTGTGGCGAGGATAATGGACTTGAAATGGGAGCCATAAGTAAAAAACAATCTGGAATCTACCAACATCTATAGTGAGAATTTATGCACTGTAACTTTTAGGTGATCCTTTTTGTGAAACTAATATCTCACAGTGAAGTTAACAGCAAGATAGCAAACATCACTACCTTCCCTTTTTCCTCAACTATGTTGCTATGTCAGTGCCATCCAGACTTATCAATCAAACAAATATTTGCCAAACAGGACTTGCATTTGTATCTGTAATGTTAAAAACAAATTATATACAAAAATGTGATCCCCAAAACTCGCTAAAAACCTAGTCAGGAGAAATGGTTCTTAAACTACTTCTAGCATGCTTACACGTACTATTTTATATGCATTCACATTGACAAGTATGGCTACATGTTTACATTATGCAAAACCTCATGCTAAGAATAATGCGGTGTCAAAGTGTCACTCCAGACAGCTGACGTTTGTGGGAGAATCTAAGTCTTCTTGAAGCCTGTCAATGTAAATATGTACATTTTCTTCAAAACTCCGAAGCAACCGAATCCTCGATATGTATAGCATAGAGGAGGTAGGTAACAGCTCAACGCTTAGATCTGATATGGCACAGTCTTTACATTCTTTGTGTACCTGTCTTTCCTCCCTTGGGGATAAGCTACTGCCTTCAACACACCCACTCAGCCTGCGTTCCAGTGACAAGAACTTGGAAACAAAGAAAGTAATCACGTCAGAAACATTTTCTTAATTTGTGGATCAAATTAAATTCTTCAGCAAACGGCAGGTGATTAAAAACTTTCTGTAATTGTAAAGAATGATTAGACTGTTCAAATGTTTAAAACAAACTCGCAGCAGAGTGACTAATTAGTAGTGCTTAACCAGTCCGCAAAACAAAACACAAATAACTCAAGTGTTAATTTTATTTCAACAAAGATTCTTCATTTGTTGATTGTACAAAGAGGCTAAATTTAAAAATCATGATTATAAGATTTAAAATCAATTTCACAGGCTCTCTGCAGTCCCGGGGGTAATTGTGTGATTAACAATGGCGAGTAGCCTTAATTGGAAATCCATACAAAAGCATGCAAGGACTTTAACGTTGCATAGTAGGTGAGGTTCAGTAGGATGCCAGTTGGTGGTTACCTTGGAAACAAAAGAGGATGGTCCTTTAAGAGAGTAGATACTGGGCTCTAATGCAGTTAGAAACAAAGAAAATAGATTAAGATACCTCAGTGCAGTATTCACTTTTTCTAGGAATGTTTGGCTCTCGCTGATGTTTTTGTCTGCTTCTGTGCAATAATGGAATAACGTGGGATGCAATCCACGAATGATTTTGATTGAAATGATTCAAACACTTAAAACACCACTGATAAGTTTAGATGCACTGCTGTCATCTCTGAAGTCTGTTTTGGTGTGGCTTCTCCAACTTCTGAGTGGGACGTTTAACCTGAAATCTCTGACTTCTCGCTTCAGATCGATTGCACCGTAACCCACTTTCTCATTTCTCAAGGTGCACAGCTCTCCTCGACTCCTTGACTCCTTTCTTGGCATCTTAGTCCTTCCTACCAGAGATGTGAGCAAAGGAGGTAAGACAGGGGTACGAGGAGAGAGGAGTCGTGGCATTTAACAAAATAAGCCATCCATGCTCCTTTTAAAAGCAATTAATTAAATATAATGAATGCATTTAATTAACTTGTTAATTAAATAAAAGGGCTGCATTATAAATTGTTTGGTTTCAGTCACCTATGTTAGTGCTCGTGAAATGTTTTATGTTTAGAGCCACTTTAAATTACATTTAAAACATTGCACAATGTTACAAGAGAGTTACACTTATATATTTAATCCAAAAAACTGACCATATTAGGTTTCATAACAATACTGATACTGTAAATACTTGCAAGTGTTTACAGTATGCAACCAACTACCAGTGACCTGCTATTACAAACTGCAAGAAACCTCCAACAACCACTTGCCAACTGGTTGCAGATTACACAATTTTCCTTGTAGACCTGTGCTTACCAGGGGGCCTTTGACTGTTCTCTAGCCCTGCCAATTACTTTCCCACCAGATAGAGAATACATCTTTTCCCTCATGTCTGATGGTCGCTGACAGGTCTCTAGACCTGTGTGACTGAGGCCTTAATAGCTGAAACAAGGGGTTTAATAGTACACTAATATTATCAAAACCTCTTAAGCTAATTTTACATTGTGGGCCACATAGGCCTACTTTAATCTTAAATGGGCAGGACCAATGAAACTGCCTGTTTTTGTCAGTGTAAAGAAGTTTCATTACACACTTATTTCCTGAGATATCATAACGTTCAGTTCAGTTTTATTTCTATAGCACCAGTTCACAACAAGAACTGAACCCAGGACCATTTATAATAAAATATTTAAAATAATAAAAAGACATTTAATTTCAAGAAATGCTGATGTAATGAATTAAAGAAATTTGTCAGCGTGACTCACCTGTAATGTGAAAAATTAGTTTGTCCTGTAACCATAAAACAGAAATTTTATGTTAATTTATAGTTTTTTTTAAACAAACAAACAAACAAACAAACAAACAAACAAACAAACAAACAAACAAACAAACAAACAAACAAACAAACAAACAAACAAACAAACAAACCATTGTAAAAAAAAAAGAAAAAAGAAACAAAACAAAACCCCCCAGAAATTTTTCTAATAGATAGTGTGTGTGTGTGTGTGTGTGTGGTGGGGGGGCACATGGCAGTTCTCTGAGCTGCTCGAAGTCAATGAATAAAGCTGGGATGAAGCAAATAAATAAACTTTTTTAACAAGGTTATGGAAAGATTGTGGCCAAGGATGTGAACACATCCACTGATGACTACATCATGTCCCTAAAACTTTATTTATTTATACAGCCAGAAAGCCAGAGAGTCAGAGGCAAAAAAAGTAACACATTAGTGGACGTTGTTACTTTTTTAATGAGCAAAATGGAATTTTGTACCATCATATTCAACTGAAATGGTAATTTCTCAGCTACCAAGCTCATACCATTTTCTCTTTTGTGGTTCATTTAAAAATTTTGTTTGAGCACAAAAAATTGGTCAAAGCTAACTCAAAGCCAGGAGTCCTCAGTATCACTCATCATCTGAAAAGCCCCAGTCTGGCAAAGTAATAACACCAGAGTGGACCAGGCTTGATAGCCTGAATAAAAAAAGGTTACAGCTGAACTGTAGCTCATGCTGATCGGGAATTCTATCACTCTGTTTGACCTTGCTAGCTCTATCATTTTTTAACTGTCTGTATCTATTTCAGCTTGCGTGTCTACCAGACTTCATCTGCTTTTGTGTCTATCTGACTTCCTTTGTCTGCCTCTCAAAATCTAAAATGTGCTAAACAACATTCAAAAGCATTCTTTGGGAGTAAGTTCAAAGTCGGTCAGTCAGCCCTCCCTCCTTTCTGCCTCTTCTCATACAGTGTATATATATATATATATATATATATATATATATATATATATATATATATATATATATATATATATATATATATATATATATATATATATATATATATATATATATGTATATATATGTCTCCCTCCCCTTTTTCTTCTTTTATTGTCTGGTATGAGTGGACAGTTGCCCACTTTTATGCTCCCTCCCTCTTTAAGTGATGCTATATAGCAGCCCAGCCATCCCCTGCAGTTAAACGTGGGTTACTATGTCTGGTTAGCGGTTTTGTTCAGTTTGACAACCTCGCCTGTTCTCCCTGAGCCTAAACATTTTGTGTTATGACAGCTAAAAGCAGGGAGCGCAATTACTGCAGCATAGTAACCTTAGTGTTTCTGTGGGGGCGAAAGGACTGCATAAACACACACACATCACTCTTAAATAGGTCGCATCCAAAATAGAAGACCGCAAATGACACATGGTAATAGAAAGAGCTCTGAGAGCACTTCAGCGTGAACAACACTAGCAGCAGAGTGATTCAGATAGGGCGCAAATTCTGATCTAAAAGCCTCACGTTTCACTCTATTGTTAGTTTGGCTGGTTTAATGCTGCAAAGTAATATTTCATACAATCATAAGTAAAGTCATTAAGGTCTGTGTATAGCTGAAATGCTCGCTCACACATGCTACACCTGTAAAACAGCAACTCGAGCTAAGCACTGGAATGCAGTAGGAGTGCATACCATCCAAGCTTGCCATTTGAATAATCTTGAGTCTGGATATAAATACATGCCGTGATTCCAAAGAAATATTTTCTCTCCATACTGAAGTTAAAGGCATTTTATTGAACTTCAATAGAAAAAAGGAAGATTAATTTAAACATATTCAGGACTAATAAATAAAACAGACCTCATGATATGCACTTTGTCCGGCACATTAATGGTAGATGGACTGGTTCTTATACAGCGGAGAGAGGAGGTGGACCCAAATGCAGACACTTGTAACAAAACTATGATTTAACAAAGGGCGAGCGATTCATTGATGCCTGAATAAGAAACATACACAACAAGAGGCAAGGCGAAACTAAACAACAACATAAACTGGGTGAACCAACCACAGAAACACACACCAGGGTAATGAGGGAAGTGGAAACGCACGGGAAACACAGCCGATACAAACGAACATGACGCCACAGGGGAAGCAAAACTAAACACACTGAACATGAAACGCAAGGCTTTCAAAATAAAACAAGAAACATGGAGACATAAACTGAGAAGGGACATGTGCACATAAACACAGACACACAGAAAGGGACACAGAGGACCAAGGCACACTGAGACACACAAAGGGCGTCTAACTGACACAGGGGACATGACAGACTTGCACACTGAAGACACAACACTATAACTAACATAGTGGGGAAGACAGAATGAGAGGAACCTCGGCAGACAAGAACTAAATAGGGAAACAGAACTAACTACAGCCTCAACTATACAAGCAAGGACATCATTATACAAAAAGGTATGAAACTCAAAATGCCGGATCAAAAGACCCAGCCAATGACATGCTTTTCTACTCTACCTGAGCATTCACCTATACTCACACAAGCACTTTAAAAAAAATGCTTTTTAATCTTAATTCAGACTCCAGTAGGTGCAGAGTAGAAGAATTTGGATATTTGGGAAGCAGACTGGAGCAACCAAGGTTTGAACCACATCCCTTCTGATTAGTACATGACCTGCTTTACCTCCTAAGCTACAACCACCTCTGTGCCTCGATTCCACCTCTGTGCCTCTCTTCTACAGCACATCTTCCTGTCCCGTCTTGTATTTCCGCTCACCACAAACCAGTTGTGGCAGGTAGCTGATAGATCAAGTTTATTCCTGTTAAAAGGTAGTTTTTTCTTCCCACTGTCGCCGAGTGGTTGCTAATAGGGGGTTGTGATTGTAGGGGTCCTTCTCTCTATCATTGTAGGGTCTTTGCCTTACAGTATAAAGCACCTTGAGGTGAGGGTTGTTGTGATTTGGCACTATATGAATAAAATTGAAATGAATTAAACTAAAAGGATGGGGCAATGAGATCATGATTAGTCTGCAAAGTAAATTTGTTGTATTTGTTTTCTACTGTTTTCTAATGAAACTATATTTCTCTGTTGAGCAGTTTAATGGAGAAGACTGTGAAGCAGTAAAGTACTAACACATTTTTTGCAATTATTTCTTTTGCAGATTTTATACCTTTTCATATATTACCATGATAGATAGTGTTTGAATACTGCCAGTATAAAGTATCACTCCATAATTTTTTCTTTTTCGTTGAATAACCGTTTTGAATTCACTCTTCCACTCTTTTATTTCATATAAATCACCTTTGTTGGTCTTGTGGGTAGGATTTTTCCCCTCCCCTGTGCCCTCTAATAGCCAGGCCTTGCATTCTCACGATAGCTTGTTTTGACAGGAGTTCCACACTCCAGACGGAGTGAGTATTATTTGACTCCAAACCGCCCCCTTTAAAGGCGCTGAGCCTTGCCTCAAAAACCCGATTAAGGCCTCGGACAATAATCTTCCACAATTTCAAGCCCCTCATCTTCACTCTGGCCTTCCCACTGCCCCCTCCAAGCCCCGTGATCTCAACCAGAGCTTCTCGCTTTTGGTCAAAAAAGCACAGTTAGATCCCTGGCGCCGGGGTTCATGTGTTTTCACAACTGCTTGCCTAAGCGCTAGGAGCGCCTGTTAGCTCTGCTCTGTCCACCACTGAACACTTAAGACAAAAAGGATCTTTGAGGAAAGGGTGTTAGTGCTGGTCAGTCCTCCCACAATAAACCCCAAAAGTATTATGTTTCATTCCTGGTGGATTTACTGAAACGGTTGACTACTGTTGTTCAAAGATAAAGCCCGGTCTGACTCTGAATCTGCACTGAATCTTTAACCTGTCTCTCCTCGTCTGTACCTTTATTAGAAAGAATTCATGCAGGCTGAGAATACACTCTCTGTCATTCATCCAATATGCAACTTAACATCCAATACTACAGACAGTGACAGGGATTTTGAGACACCTGCAACTAATGAGCATGCATGTATTTTTGTCGTGACTTAAGGTTGTATTAGTGAGTAAATTTGTAGTAAATTCCAATTTCTCAAACCGCAAGGGGAGGTTTTGTTAAAAATGATACAAAGAAAGCAGAAATCAGTGCAAGTTGATGTTGTTTGTGTGATAAAATGCTCAAAAGTTTAATGAAACTATTTACTACAAACACCTAATTAATTAAATAATAACTGGTTAAAATTTAAGGTACATACTGGACAGATTCACTCATGTTACTTCTAAGTAAATAAATTAGCCACTTATGACTGAACTGTATTCAAACTATTGAAAGAAAAACACAAGAAGAGCATCAGTGAAGGATTATAATGAGCCTTTGTAATATCTGGATAAAAAAAAAACATTCATTTGAGCAAAATTTCTTGTTTGAATTTTCTCCATCTTTGTTTCAGGAGGAGAAGATTTCTCCTGCTTTGTTAACAACAACACCACTGCCAGAGTCAGAGAGCAATTAAACTAGCATTAAGAGTTAAGGGCAACAAGACACTCGACTCTCTCTTTAACGTGAAGAAAACACAAAGGGGAATGTAGCAATTTACAGGTTTATGTATTTTTTATTTTTAGAAAGGGATGTTTGTCTCCATCCCTGTACCTTCAAACTCCTTGTCTTCTTTAAGTTAAGTGTTCCTAATGTGCAGTCTTTCATAAATATGAATTTGCAGCTATGCATGTCAGTACACTTCAGTAAACAGCTGTGGTAGCTCCTGAATTCAGCTACGCGCCTTCACTGTTTCAATGCAAATGAGCCTTAATCAAAAGTGTCTTGGCAATAAGTGGTACATTAGTCTCATTTCTCTGACAGATGTTCTCCCTGTGGTCGCATAATCTTTGTCTAACCTGCTGAATATACCAGTTCCCCAAGAAAAATGCATCACAGTGAAGTGGGTTATCGTGGAGACAAAGGGTGCAGGTTAGCGGAGTAAGTATTTCTCTGGATGTAGAAAAGCAAAATACATTGACACCAGTTTTTCATGTTATATAATCATCAGTGTAACTTTGTGCTGAACATTGGGGGGGTGGGGGGGCGTCAAGATCTCTAAATAAATACATCTGGGTAAATTCCCAGATGATTAAACATGCAACTATTTTGCTGGTAATACCTGAAATGAGTTAAGAAAATCAACAGCCTATTTATGCAAGATAGTTCATAATTTTATTGGGGGTGTTATATTGGTTTGGTCTGATTATTGGGGGGGGGGGGGTCATAACCCCCCTGGAAATTACGCCCCTGTATATAATCCACCTTAAAACAAGTGTGTAAAGCTTGAACCGTGAAATAATTTCCAGGAAATTAAAATTTTTTGAAAATGGAGTGTTTATTGAACCTTCTCCCAAATATAAAAAAATTCTAGAATTTAGATGTATAGGTCTCACAGATTCACAGAAACTCATATATCAAATATGATACACTTGGCATTACAGGTTTAAGAAAACACCCAATAGTGAATAGCTGTAAAAGCACACAAAGCACAATGGACGCTGGATCAAACACAACGGAAATATAAAAACAAACAGTGCCGTAAATCTCACAAAAAGACCCTCACTAAACACAAGAAAGTAGTTTGTGAATGTTTTAGCTGTTCAATTACAAAACACACAAAAACCGCTGTGTTTTATGTGCTTCTGTTCCAGTTTCTATTTGCTGGGGTTTTCTTAAGTTGCTGTATTTGACCTCTCAGGCCCACCACAATGTTCTTTTAATGAAAGAACTGCATGACAAAACAAAATCGTAACATGATTCATTCAGCACAAGTGGCCACATGACCGTTTAAGGTTAAATGTTATGTTAAATGCACTTCAAAAAATCTCTTTCATCTGTTGTTGTTTCATTTTGTTACACAAATATGTATTTTAATGGCAGATTGTGTATTCATAGTCTGGTTTCGCCACTCATTAAGGTGTGTTCAGTACAGCCTGTCTGTACAACGTGTACACCTGATTACCACTGAAACAGCTGTCGGGAGTATTGGAAGCTCAGGAAACTAGAAAAATATTCTCCGACTAACCTGTTTTCTTACTGGGATATCACTAGTCGACTTTCTACAAGACACAAACCATTACAGCTCCCAGTGCTGGCTTGCAGCCATGTATCAGGTTGTTGGCTGAACTGTGTCCTAGATTAATAATCATTTAAACACCCTTCTCTCCTGCACCGCCCTTTTATGACTGAAGCAGATTTAAGAGGGCAAAGAAGTCCTTCTGTGAGTGTGTCAGCTAGGTCACGTGCAGCACATGTATGTTTGTGCATGCAGCGTGTCTCCGAATATCTGCTCGGGAACTCTCGCACTTAAATGTGCAATCAATCTGTCTTTCCTCAAAGCATTCAAGGTGTGCCAGAACAATCAACGGTGAAGAATTATAGCAACACGCGTGGGAGACAACAGCAGCCGAAGAGGCTCGCAGTGCAGCCACGCCTTCGGGTGAAGGGACCGAGTGAAATAACCACAGATATCAATCATGCCCTGGCTCAGCTGCTGGCTGCTGGGTCTGTGCCGACATTTCCCGGCAGGTGTGAAATACCAGAGGTGAGAAACAATTAACAGAGCAGTGATGCATGGTGACCTCTGATGGGTTTGTGCACAGTACAAGCTGAATTTTCAAGACTCTTTGTCCATTGGCTGCTTGGTTTAATTTAAACAGCTTTAGTTTGGTGTATAGTTTGGAAACGAAGAACACATTAATGTCTTCACTGTTGGTACCAATTATATGTCGTTTCACATGCCTGTTATCTGATAGTATATCATTTAATAAAATTCAAGTTATCTCCACATCAAGTGAGCAAATTCCCATCAATAAGGTAGATCATGTGACTGGCTGGGTTTTTAAAACATAATAGGTGGCTATTATGTTCCAAATTTGTATTTATGGACTCTACTAGAGTGGTGTTGGATGAGTCAGTTCAAAATAATCCTTTATTTTCTTATATTTGAAGTAGCCTCTTCAGGAAGTGCCTGAAATAAGCCATGTTAAGCCAGTGCTCCTCAAACGATAGGGTGGGTCCCACCGGGTGGGGCATAGAGCCACTGTAGTCAGGGTGTTGGTGACCAGGGGATTACCTACATTAATCCCAGAAAATTTAAAATGCATAATTGCTTAGATTGCAACGTCCAGATGAACCGTATCAAAATTCTGGGATTTTCTTACTTGGAGCATACATCAAGACAACTATCATAAACCCAAGGAAAACGTTAGCTGTTAGCATTATTTTTGGTGAGAAAATGAACTGAAATTTTAATTTTAGAAATTGGACTAAAAGTTAATCTTGATAGAGGTTGAACTCTTTTTTTTAAGCTTCTGAAGTGGTGTGCGCTAAAAAAGTCTGAGAACCACTTTTATAAGCAGCTTCTTCCTATTGGTTGCCCCTTATAAACAGTGGGTTTAAAAAGCAGGTGGGCGGGGCCTCTACATTCATAGCTATGGCTTTGACCTGGATGACTATATTAAGGATGCTTCCTTTTTATGGCATCAAACACATCCAAGAGTAAGAAAAAACTGTCTGAAGCTGGTCAGTCTGAGTTTTTAACACACTCAGATTATTTGCACATAAGCGGATCTCATTATCAAACTTTTACAGTGTTCAGTATCAGCATTGTCCATTCTGCTGTACATGAATCACATAGGGAAAAAAAGATTGAATGTAAAACTCCTTTACGTAACTGTTTGCACTTTCACTTATTTTTAAGTCAAGAAGCATCATTAATCATAAAAATGTGTTTGCAGTCGTATAAAGTTTTGGCTACTGAGCCGCCAAGTAACAGTTTCACTGCCATCAGTGCATTTGGCATGAAAAGATCTGAAAGCAGCTGAATAATTTTAAGAATTGCTCAGATTACAGATAATATTATTTTAAAGCTGATAAAATACACATCTACTAAAAGTGCATACATCATGTAATATATTTGTATGAATAAAAGCCACTAAGACTTCAGGGCTGGTTAGTCATTATTCAGTAACAGATTAGAGTTTGCCATCACATTTGCGAGTTATTACCATGCTTTATGAGTGGGCAGATGTCTGGTTTTAAAATGGTTGTAACTGATGAATCCTAATTCTCAATTCAATGAGCCACACTGTTCCAAAAATAGTAATGTCAAATTATTTTACTGTGTATTTTACAGTTGTGTACTGTTTTTCCACAATATCATCAAATTTACATAAATCGACTGTGATTTCACATGTAAAATGTAAAATAACATAAAATCACTGTAAATGTAATAAAACATAATCTCCTTGTTACCCAAATATATTTCTCTGTACATATGCATAGTTAGATTGTGAAAATACATTGCACCTGGGGTGAGGGCGCGGTCATGAAAACAATGTGACATGCCATTGGATGTTCGGACACATAACGACATGACTATAAACATCGGCCAATGAATTAGAACTGACAACCACAAGGTCGCGGGTATGGCTGTGGAAAGCGCGGTGGAAGAGAGAGATTGAAAGATCATCCATGCAGTGCTGCAAGGCAAGTATATCAAACTCAGCTTAGTAGAATTAACTTGGCATTGCTTGACCACTATGGCTCGTAGTTTACTGAGCATGGAATCCCTAGCTTTGAAGGCAAAGGTGTAGGTGCAGTTAGTATACAGCTAGACCAGCCGCTATCTTGCTAGCTAGCAGAGTTGTTGTTCGCTAATTTGTTAGCTGCCAGCTTTCTGTGACCGTGTAAACACAGCAGTTGCTATGTGGATAGTTCCTACACCACTAATACCCGTTAGGGGGCCCATGATGACAGCTGCCACTGATGCATTTGTCTTAATGTGAAAGTAAGTATGCAACTTAAGAGCTAAGAGGCGACCTGTTCCACTCTAGCAACGCACCTGCACTCTTGTAGAGAGCTCGTGCGTGCCAAGATGTGCTGCGTGATGAAGTGAGAGGAAGTGAGAGAAATAGGAAATAGAAGTAGCCCACTGTGCTAGCTTTGCCCTGTAAAATAAAATGAACATGTAAGCCAGGTATTTCCTTCTATTTTGTGGAAAGGAAGTAGGGCTAAAGCAGCTGAGGCGAATTATTTGACTACATTTAAACGTACATTGCATACATGTATTTGGATTTTGGCAGGTTTCATGATTCATAAGGTTTTTTTTCTTCCCCTGCAGATTAGTAGCGTGAGTTCTCAAATTTATTCAGTAAGCTGTAAAGGTGAGTATTGTGCTGCATTTAAGGATGTCAAAAGATTACACCTGTCGCAGTTGTGGTGCTTTAATGTAAATGTTTGGGCACCCATGGTCAACATTTAAGTTCATGTGAACAGTTAAGCAAGTAGAAGATGAAATAATCTCCAAATGGCTTAAAGTTATAGATGACATTTAATTTTAAATAAAATCATTTTCATACTTTTTTAAACAGAAAAGGAAAAGGCCCTCAGCAAAAGTTTAGACACCTTGTAGTTGATCGTAGGGCCCAAACTGCATGCCAGTGTACGTAATTGATATACATCAGTTGTAACATTGCAGTTAGTTGTTTGAGTCATGTGTGGACTTGTTTTTTTTGTCCCCTTGTCTCTTGTTCATGTACACAACAGGAAACTCTACTTTGGCAGCCGAGAACTTCATGTTATCTGTGGACCAGGCAATTGTGAATGGCCATATCACTATCTTTAGCGACGCACTTATCCTGATGTTTGCCTCTTACTACTGCACGAACATTTCTTATCCAGTAGCCCAAATGTAAAAAAACACATACAGTCCAGTCCTCAGTTTCTTAAAGAAGTTGTTGTTTTTCATTCGACAGATGCCTTATGATAAACCCCGACAAGGGATCCAAAATGGAGTGGAACACGTCTAAGAAAAACCTTGCAGTCAATCCAAAGGTTCTGACGTTGATTGCAAACTATGAGTGGAGAGCATAAAAAGTTCTTATTTTTATCCTGAGGATAACTATATCTGTTGTTCAGTAACACTGGTCTCTGGTTCATGGTCAATGTCAACAGCACGGGTGGCCTGCTTGAGAGAGGAAAAGTGAAATATAGGCTGCAAATCCTATTCACATTTAGCTAGCATTAGTGCTAGCCAGTTGGTATGTTACTGTCTGCTGACAGGCTCTCTGTCACTCTGTCCTGCTTTAGGTGTAGCATTGTCTTAAGTATCATCTTCATCTCAGTTCATTGTAACAGGCATTGACACTTGTGGTGCTTGCTCTGCAAACACAGTCCCATTCGTTCAGTTATTTTGGTAAAAGTTTGTGTTAAAGTGACAACTTACAACATATCAATACTTATCAGTTAAGTATAATCAGCATAACAATGAGGCTTTTGTTTTACTCGAGTTGTTCTTTGCATATGATTACTTTGCAAATTTCTCCAAGGGAACCCAAATGGCCAGCAGCAGCCCTGAATGTGAGACTTTCAGAAAGCTAGAGCTACTTCTAAACCTGCAGGTTATGTGCCTCAAATATACCCCTTTTCGTTGCTCCAGATGTGGGGAGGCAGATGAACGTTCGAGGTGGCATCGTCCCCTTCTTTGGGGCTCAAATGTGCGTTTGCATTACATTCTTTTTTCTACGTGCCTTTGTTTATGCATAAGTGTTAGTTGTTCTTGGATTGTTCCAGGAAGGGTTATCCTCTTGTCAGTAA
The DNA here is from genome assembly GCF_963969265.1 of Rhamphochromis sp. 'chilingali'. Classification (NCBI taxonomy): domain Eukaryota; kingdom Metazoa; phylum Chordata; class Actinopteri; order Cichliformes; family Cichlidae; genus Rhamphochromis; species Rhamphochromis sp. 'chilingali'. The sequence continues at coordinate 7,826,063 of NC_137949.1, forward strand.
AATCCATGTTAATGATTGAAACAATGTCTCATGTCTTATAAGTAAAATAAATATCTACAAACTGCTCATACACAACATATGATCAAGAATTAACATAATCTTGATGTAATTATAATCAGGGGTTTTGTTTAATAAGGGTTCTTTGGGTGTTTTGTGACAGATAAAACCCACAATCTTACAGGGAGCACACTTAATTCAAACTGAAAGTCCAGTAAATATTCAGGAAATTTATGCTAAATTACGCTTCAAATCTAAATTTACGTGTGATATTATGTAAAATTAACAGTGAATTGTAATTTTAAAGCCAATATCTAGTTTTTTGACATGTTTTGAAAGATAAATCAAATTATTTTGTGCTGTATAATGTAGTATTACATCAAATATAATTGAATATACAACTTTTTTTTTACATCAAATAATGTTATTTAACCCAACTGTTAACTGTATATTTCTGTGAATTTAAGCATTATTATTCATATTGACACATTCATTGACCTTGTTTATAGGTAATTTCATTGTTTAATCACATTAAAATGTTCCAAATTTAATGTTTAAAAGCACTTGGAAAAGGCAAAATCCCATGTAAAATTAGGGCAACAAATTGTATTGTCATTACTGAAAATAACCGTGTTTTTATGAGGAAGTTATTTTCTGTTATTTTACGGTATTATTTTGGCGCCCCAGCTGCTGGAACATTACTGTTTTTTTAAGATGTTTTTTTTTAATAGTGCAGATGAACTTGGGATGTTAATGAAAAAAATCTGTGGGGTTAATGGGTGTTGGCAGACTATTAGAGTTTTTAGGTGAGCAAATCTCATTTCAGGATACAGCTTTTTGCTTGTTTGCATCTGTAAATCCTGGTATCCCAGAAATCCCTTTACAGCCACTTTGAGCGCTAATCAGACCTGCAGTAGACCAAAATCGCTGTGTTGCTGGTAAGACATCCAATTTTGTAATTACATACTTTGCAAGTCCATGCCTGTTGCACCTAAAAGCAAGACGATGCCAAGTCCTTAGGCAGTGGCTGGTTCGGTTTTTGAACCCCAAACATAACACTACAGATGTCTAAAAGTGCACATTGCTACCACTAATATACAGTACAATATACACACCCACACACTAATATACCATCTCAGACAACACCCAGCAACCCACACTCATCCATGTCTCTTGGCTGCATATCTCAGAGACAACTACTTTCTCTGTAAGAAGCCAAAACTGTTGCTTGCACATGCATGTGGGTTGGCAGCAGCAGCAACTGAGGCTATTAATATCAGGTTCTATTAATGAACTATTATCAGCTCCAAAGACTGGAGGTTAATCCCTAGCCTTCAGGTCATCAGTAATCAAGTTTTAATGCTACTTCAATGCCGTTTTAATGTAGGCAGGCAGATAGTCTTTAAAAATGTGACCTCTTTTGTCTACATCTATCATATCGACTGTGGGTAATTAGTGCTCATTTTCACGCATCAAGAAATTTAAATGCCAAAACAAAGAAAAGGGAGAACCGTACATAATCAAAGATAAACACATCTTATTGGAGGTCTGCAGCTTTAAATCTTTCCGTCTTCGTGGAGGTGTAGCTGCATTCTTCCCCCAGACTCGAGCAGTGACTAATTACTCTGCACTTTCATTGCCACCCTTAATTAAAGGAACCAATGTTTGTATATGGCTCCAGCAGCTGAGGATGTCCCAGTAAGCTGTAGTGCTCTTGGGCAGGAGGAATATTGCTTCCCACCCTAAACTTAATAATGCAGGACGGTGCCAGGAGCCAATTTCAGAGGCATGTGTTGAACTGATGACCTGATGTTCAAAAAGGAATACTTTGAGGTCACAGTGAGAGTGAAATCAAGAAGAAAAACAAGTATTTTTGAGATATTGGATATATAGAAAATTTCTGCATTCCTGTCAGCTTGACTTAATGTTATGTTTGGCAGCTGCCATGCACTTTAGATCCTAATGGGAAACTTTGATTAGTCTCTTTAGTGAAAACATGAAAACTCTTCAGGCTGTTTGAGAAGGGGGCATGCTGCAATCATTTACAGTGTTAAGTAAAATACAAGGAATGATGTGTGGTAGATAGATACTTCACTGATTGGCATGCTCTTAATGAGACGATGTATGGTTTCCTGGGGATCTCCAGCCAGATCTGGACCAGGGCATCACTGAGCTCCTGGACACTCTGAGGTGCAGCCTGGTTGCATCTGATGGAGCAAAACATAATATCCCCAAGGTGTGGTATTGGATTTAGGTCAGGCGAGCGTGGGAACCAATTAATGGTATCAATTCCTTCATCCTCCAGGAACTGCCTGCACAATCTCACCACATGAGGCTTGGCATTGTCTTCCACCAGGAGGAAATCAGGACCCACTGAACCAGCGTAGGGTCTGACATTGGGAACAAGGACATCCTGATACCTGGGTGCCGTTGCCTGGGTCTGGGTGTACCTCTATGGATATGCTTCCACAGACCATCAGTGACCCATCACCAAAACGGTCATGTTGAACAACGTTACAGGCAGCATAACGTTCTCCCCAGCTTCTCCAGACCCTTTCATGTGTGTCACTTGTGCTCAGGGTGAACCTGCCCTCATCTGTGAAAAGCACAGGGTGCCAGTGATGGATCTGCCAATTCTGATACTCTATGGCTCCACAGTGCCAGACAGATAGCACATGGCTCTCAGGCGACCCTCATAAAATCTGTTTTTGATTCTTTGGTCAAAGACTTCACACCAGTAGCCTACTACAGATCGAAATAACTCATCTAGGGGGTTGGGAAGCGTATCTGTAACCGGAAGGTCGCCGGTTCGATCCCCGGGCTCTCTGTCCTGGTCGTTGTGTCCTTGGGCAAGACACTTTACCTACCGCCTACTGGTGTTGGCCAGAGGGGCCGATGGTGCAATATGGCAGCCTCGCTTCTGTCAGCCTGCCCCAGGGCAGCTGTGGCTACAACCGTAGCTTGCCTCCACCAGTGTGTGAATGTGAGAGTGAATGAATTGTGGCATTGTAAAGCGCTTTGGGTGCCTTGAAAAGCGCTATATAAATCCAATCCATTATTATTATCTGAACTCAGGGATTGCTCTGGCCGTCCAAATTCCTCAATCTAAAAGAAGAAACTAATTTCATCCGCTTGTATTTGCAAGTTTAAGCTTCCGGTCATTGTCCAAATCTCATGACCATAGGTGAGGGTTGGAATGCAGCTGGACTGGTAAATCTTTCACTGCAACATCTAATACTCTGCTGTACTGCATTACTGCTGACGTTGCACCAACTCAGTCCAACTCATGCCCTGCCTTCCCATCACACATGAATGAGACCGTGAAATCCCCCACTGGAGGTGGCTTCTCTCCCTAAACCAGAGAGAGCGTTGTGCCATTTTGAACTTGAACTTATATATCAGCTATAGAAAGTGCATTCAAAAGGGCGATACATTTAGGAATTGAGCTCTCCAAGGAGCACACGATTTAAAAAAACAAACATCCAAACTGATAATAGTCAAGTTGAAAGATGAAGTGAATCAATAGAGGGAAAGCTTGCACCACATGAAAGCCATGTCATCCTTCAAGTAATTGCATCTGTATGTGCACCGAGGGCTGGCTCTGAAGAACCCACATAAAGAGGGGTCATTACGCTGGAGCAGTTTGCTGTCAGAGCGATGATTTATATGGGCTAATATATGGAAAGCTTCATAACATAGAGCTATATGTAAACTTACTATATGCACTGTGGTAAGGAAGATTGCAGAGAAATGATGACAAAGAAGAAAAGCCACATGGAAGCATGTTTACTGAAAGTTCAAGAGGAATACCAACTTGTGCTTTTAAACCAAAGTTTTATCTTTGCAGTCTTTGGATTTTGATGCGTGAAGCCTCAGTTGTGCAAAAATGAATAAATGGCACTTTTCCAAATAAGGTCTTTATCTTTGTCTCTCTATATTTATATTTCTGAGCAGAATGGAAATGAAGCACAGTGGCACTGTTTGAATGGGAGGACATAAAAAGATTTAGGGAAAAGAAAACTCTAAGAAAAAGCAGAAGCTCAAAGTGGGACAGTGAGCAACTACTTCAAATGAAACTGATTTTCACAATCCTCTTTCCAAAAAAAAGATCTGCAAATATTTAATTAAAATTGTATAAAGACAGGATATCAGTTGTGTCTTTTTATTGTCTTTAGAAGTCCATGTTCTTATTTTGAATTTGATGCAACTAAAACATTTTTAAAATTTTGAGAGTGGCACTAAGCTTAATAATAATACTAATAAAGGTCAGTGCCAGTATCAGTGCTATAAAAAGGGCATCCAGAGAGGATGAGGGGCTCATCGGACAATCATCAATGATTTAAGAATAACATTTTTGAACTTGAAATTTAGGATTTTCAAAATTTACAGCACATGATATTTTAAGATGAAGACCATTACTGCATGTCTGTGAGCTTCATACCCTTAAAGCAGCCTCTTTTTTTCTGGCAAAACCTCTCCTCTGGTTTGCAGAGGATCAATTTATAATATATTTACACATTTGCAGCTCTTCACAAACACTTATATATTCCCGACAAATGTGTGTGCAGAACTAAGCAGCTCAAAGCAGCCACCAGGTGTGCAGCGTGCACTGCATAGCTGATTTTTGCTTACAAAAAAGAACCTGTTGTCACATAGTTTGGAAGCAGAAACACAGGAAGGAACTGGGTCCTTTTACGTTTGTTCACTGTCAGGGCAATCAGACACACAAATGCTTTCTCGGGCAAGATCTGCCACATTTGTCTGTTTTACAGTGTAAGAATATCTCAAAGTCAGGATCAGGAGGAAAAACAGGCTACAGCCACACATAAGCCTGTATGTTCACACAGAGTGTGGCTGTAGCCTGGGTTCAGACAGAAACGCAATAACTGGACTATAGTTGCAATTCTAGAAAACATAGAAAAATGGAAACTTTCAGGCTAAGTTGTGCTATTTTCTTTAAATCAATGGCATTTTTAGTTTGAAACCACTTTGTATGCTGCTGGTGTCACCTAATAGTTAACAGTATAGCTCAGTAATTCATTAGGCACAGCTGCATTAGCTAAAATATAGCACATATTTTGCAGTGCAATGTGCAAGCTCTCAGTTTTTCTAGTTAGAACAAAGACTGTGAACAAAGTCTGAGAGACTGAAGGCTTCCTGAAGCTTTAAACCTACAGCATCAGCAGAAAAGACAGATTTTATAAATAGCAGAGTTGCAGACACCCTTTTTTATTATATCCTTATATAACTCAGTTGCAATATGCTCTCTAAGACTGAAGCTGTTTTTTCTTTTGGATTGAAACTATAAAAGACTGTCACTGTTTTCACCTGATATTACTTATTATTGATGATGCAGAAAGCATGAGAGCGAGTTCAGTAGCTGACTCCCCTGCTTCCCCGTCCTCACCCTCGTCTGTTTTGACATACCTGCTGCGTTTGAACCTTTAAACGATTTTTTCTGCATTTTGCTTTTGCAAGTGTTCTGCATCTAATTGTAAGTCTGGACTGTGTCTCCCTTTGAATATGTACCAATAAACCGTTCTCTCTCTGTCTCATCCTGTCTGAGTCTGAGTTTGGACCTTAGCCTGAAACTTTCTCTGAGGTTAATCTTCACACTGCTACTCTAATTTAAAATGTGTAAAGATTGCAATGTATTGATACGGATTGATGTACAGATTTCCTTTAATGCTGAAATGAAAACATTGAAAATTTTTGCATTTTTAGTAACTTTGAAACTTTTCAAAATTATTAACCTTTCTATTTTTGTATGTGGAAATAAACAAAAGTTCTGACTGAGTTTCCTCTGATTAGCCTTTTCCACTAGTGCCCCCGCATTCTGTGTTAAAGCTCAGTGAGAGAATTCAACCAGATCTATTATCCAGGCTTTGTTATGCTTAATCATAAATGATGGGAAACAAAATTTCAATAAGACCCGTTTGGTAACACCCCTGGCACGAATTCAGACAGGCAGACAGCTAAACAGTCAGACAGGTAGGAGGTAAAGTCTGGAAAAGCAGGCACACAGTCACGTAGGCAGAGGCAGATGTGCAGAGAGACAGGCAGACAGTTATTACTCTTACGGCGCGAGTGATCAACAGTAATTATCTTTTCTGACCAGGGGAAGGCTGTCTTTTAAAGCCTCCCTCCACACTGACAGCTCATTAATCACCAGCAGCTGAGCCGAAAGAGCCAGGCCGCCAAGCGCTAGAGCACAAACCTGTTCCGACAACCTAGATACATACCCGAGAGGTGACAAAAATAAAATCACTCAACCCTGTTACCTAAAGAAGTTTGGCTGCACGGGACGTTGTTTGCATATACAACTTTATGGAATCAGACAGGTCTGCAGCGGTGGGATCTGTGAATCAGCCTCTCGCGGTTTGTTTCCTTCTGCTTTCTGCTTTTGACAAGTGGAAGCGTTCTGAAATGTTGTAGGAGTAAGAACATAACAATGACCACATTACATGTGAGATAATTTCAGCTCCACTCATCAGGAATTTATGATGAAAGATGATCCTCTTGGGTTTTTTTTTTTTGGTTTTTTTTTAAAAGAGTGGTTCAGTTTCAGCAAAATAAATGAGGGTATGTGGGAGGAGTGCAAAGTGTTCTTTTACAAATGAGACAATGAAGACAAAGTAGCTGCCAACACAAAAGGACACCAAATTATAGTTTTTTTAGACATGATATCTTGAAAAATTACCTTGGAGAGTTTCTAAAAACATGTAAAAATATTAAACCAGCTCTTCTGCAGGTGCATTTTAAGCTCCTGATAGTCTGTTAAAGTGGACGCATTCTTCCCCTGCAACAGCAATCGTAGAAAGTGAACCGAGCCCAAGCTGCTGTTGATTCAATGTGAGTTCATTTTCAGGCTTAACAACTCGCATTGTGTAAAGCTACAATAAAACAATGGTTCTTTGGCTGGGTGGCGTGCCATAAATGTGCAGGCACACGAACCTGCTCGCTGCGTGTTGGGGGAACGAGATGGAGGTCTTCCAGTCATTGTTATCCAGCATATTAGGGTAAAAATAAATGTTTACCTGCAAATTTGTGCCACATCCTCTTTCTTTGTCATATCAGTGCTCTGGCTTCTTTAAATGTATCGCTTGTGTCTTTGGCTTTGTTGATCTGTGGTTTGAACTTAATTTAATTTAATTGTCTGTCATGAAATGTTGCCTGAACAGAAGCATTTCAAACACCCGTCACCGGGCTGTTTTGACAGACAGCAACAAAAGATGATTTTTCCAAAAGCTGTCATTAAGCACCATGAGCTGCCAACTGTGGTTTTAAATGCACACAGCTTTAGTGTTTTAATTTGATCTTTTATATCCATGTAGGGCAGAGCAAGGATAAAACCCTGAAATGTGAACTTCATCAGGATTTAGGTGTGCTATAACTTTTCGTTGTCCAAGAGGAATTTTTAGTTACTTGAAATTAATTAAGAAAACTGCCACCTTTAGTCATGTGTTGTCTCTGTTCGTGTTTGTCAGCTCCATGTTTTAATTTGGAACTTTATCTTGTTTTAGACTGTCCACTCCTTGTCCTTGTGTTCTCCCACCTGTGTGATTAACTGCCCTTCTCTAAAGTGTGCCATCTGTGTTTAGTTGTCCTTCCCTCTTTGTATTTCGTCTGTCTTCTGCTCTCTTCGTGCCAGACTGTCCTTGTACTTTGTGTTGGATTTCTTTGCTTGATTTGGATTGATGTCCTGTTTACTGAACCCTCTTTGCTCATTAAAAAGCTGCCTTTTGTCCTCTACCCTTGTTGTTCTGCATCATGCATTTTGAGCCCTGCTCTTGTGTGTTGCCTGTCAAAGGACCATTTCATGCTATGAAAGAAATCAATACTGGCTAACTTTATTTCCCCAGTAATCCTAAAAGTGACCGTGACTAGATCGTATTCAGTCACTTTTATCATATCAACTAAATAGTAGAGATTACTTTGATTGGTGCAATTACCTGCTAAATAACAAGAAAAGTAAAGTGGTGAAGAGAGCAACCGTATAACTATATTTTCACCCTGACAGTTGCCTATCTATGCAGCCAGGTCTTCAGTATTCCACCAGCCTCATTTATCACTTTACTGCAGAGGAGAGAAGTGAGCTCCAGCTTACTGTCTACCCCCCCTGACTGTGTCAGCGCTCACAGTTGCTGGGATCGGCAGGCCCTCGCTGTATAATGATGGTAATTCATTTCTATTAAACAGGTCCGTTATTATTGTTAAACCGTTAGAGTGGCATCTCGGCGATTAACATACGCTGCCAGACAGCAGGCTGAGCGAGACAAATTAAAATCCCGTCACCTTGGCGGCCACCACTGGTGCTGTCACCACCTTCATACAGTCATGGGAATACAAAGAACTTACAGGCTTCAGATGCTGCACTCTAGGTAAATAATAACATGAAGGCATGTAGCATGAAGCTATATGTTACAACTTGATGCAAAGAGATATAACATGCTGAGTAAAGATATTAAATCAGTTAGTACACTTGTCATACACACCCCATAGGAGACTATACATCATCACTAAACAAAATTGCAAAGTATAAACTGGATAATACAACATTCTCATGCCTAACTATAGTTTTTTTTAGTCACTTTCCCATCCTTAAGGCCTGCTACTTCAGGGAAAGCTAATCTGTTGATTGGTTGTGCAGTACTTTGGTTCAGAGATTGCATACAATGCTGTCATCACATCAAGATGTGATTTTGTCCAACATGCTGGTGAAAGAAAAAAGCCCCTCAAAATTTCACATCTTCATCAGCCTCGGCTATAATTGGTGTTTTGTTTTTACTAAATATGTACACGCTAGCTAGGGCCGGGTATCGTCACTGATTTGTAGAACCGATTCGATTCCGATTCACAAGGTCCCAAATCTATTCGACCCACGATTTCATTCAATTCGATTCGATTCGAATCGGGGAAATTTTGCCTCAGACAGTCAGAAATATTATAATTGAGATCATGCATCAGTACATTACTATATTTTTATATCTATAAAAAGAAAGCTAACACTTGCGAGAGTTTATCAAAGGTGCAAGCATCACAGCAGATGCCTTTGTGTCAAAGTAGCCGAGGATAAAACACAGAAAAACGTGAAGGTGATTTTCCTGGTAATTTTGCATAATTTAAAGTTTAAATTTTATTCAGTATTGAACAGCAGAAATGAGGATTTCTTTTCGGAAGTAAGTAAAAGGAAAAAACGGCGGCCGACAGCGCTGTAAACAACGGTAGACTTGTGCATAACAAGCAAGCGAATAATGCAGAAAACAGATTTTTAGATGGGAAACTGTTCCTGAAGTATACTGAGAGAGAGAGAGAGCTGTGCATGAAGTGTGATTTTATCATGGTGGAAACAAAACAGCAAAAGGAAGAGGGGATTCATGACGATGTTTATGTGAAGCGTAGTTTGGATCTTCTTTTGCTGCTGGTTCAGTGAATATTGTTTGGAGAGAGATAAAAGCTACAACTTCTGAATCTAGCGCAAAAAGGACGTAAACACAAAGCGCGGACCCGCCGAAACATCAGAATCAGCGAGCTGTCGGCTTTCAGCCCCGACCGTGTCCGTGCCGTCGTGTGAGAAAGGCGACATCTCACTGATTCTGATCCGTCGGGTCCGCGCTTTGTGTTTACATCTCTGCGCAGAATCCGTGTACGTGCTCTCATTTACTGTTTTAGCTGTTTGGTGGTTGTTGAAAATTTGTGAGGTTTAACCTGAGATTCTGGTGTTTCGGGCAAAATAAATTCATATTAAAAAATCGATTCAGGATTCTAATGAATCGATATCACGTTATCCAAGCTAGAATCGATTTTAATTGATAAATCGATTATCAAACCCACCCCTAACAGTAGCATGTTAGCATTCTACAAGCATGTTAGCATGCTAACAGTAACACTTAGCTTAAAAGACTCCCGTGCCTAAAGGCGCACAAACAGAGCTAGGTTGTTCAGTGTGATGTCAACTTTATCTCATATCAGATAAAGCTAATACCCTGTAAGGAATACTAGTTTCCTTTACTCTTTAAAACATTATTCACTGAGCTTTCTGGGTCAGCACTGAACAGGAAGCTATTGTGGTAATGGTGTGTGGCAGTTACTGTGCTTGTCAGTTATTGGACTCTTAGATTCCTATTACATCACAGTATAGTTTTAGTGATTTTATTACATGTGGAAAGTCCGATTCTAAGTTTTTGCCTATTTTAGATTTTACAAGAAAGTGTGCAATTTCAAATTAAAAGATACTAAACACTTCAGAGAAGCCTCATATTTTAACCATGAGGTCCTAACTTCTCCTGGTAAATACAAACAAACACCATCAGTTACACAATCTACAAACTTAACAGATATTTCGTTAAGCATTGTATGGTGTGAATAAGTCATCTGTTTGTACGCCTTATTTCAGAGAGACTCATTTAAGCTGGGAATGACATTCAGCAGTTAAATGCCTCTTCTTGTTTCCCGCCTGTTAGACAGTCTTTGGCTGATGTTTTTTTGCTGGATAATAACAATATTATTCAGGGATACCAAAAGCAATATTTGCCACATTATACGTGAATAAGTCCCTTTAATAGATTTTCCTATCCGTCCCTCCGGTTTTATTTTTTATTATGTCTTCCTGGCACCACAAATATCTCCTGAGGCTGTCTGTCTACCTCCTAGCCACCACAGCAGCAGCTGATGGGGCGAGGAGCACGACAAACAACGCTGGAGAAGGATTTGAGCGGGGACGGAGGACAGAAGAAACATGAAGGAGAAGGGTGGAAGAAGAGAAGGTTGAAGAAAAGAGACTAAAGAGGAAACAGCAAAAAGAAAAAGATGTGATGAGAAGAAGGCCACAAGGGGAGGATGAAAGAGGCAAGTGTGAGTGGGAGAGGCATCTATGGAGCGTGAAGTTAAAAAAAAGGCATAAAAGTGACAGAAACAATTTAAAACACAGTAGAGGCAGTGAACGAAAGACCGAAACAAAGGAGGGAAAGGTGAAAAAGGAAACATTTATCTTTTTCATGTGCCAGTCTTAGATAATCCCTAGAAATGGCAAAACATGATTCACTGACGGTGTGACTCATATTGCAGATCCTCACTAACGGTGCCAAATGAACAATTCAGCAGTAACACTATACTACTGCTGAACACAAACAGCTCTCAGACTGCTGTAATCAGTCATGTCTTACAAGAAAAAAAAAGTGTAGTATAAATGACGAAACACAGACATGTTTATTAGCTGCTATCTCAGTAAATCCGAGGGTTGTTGTTGTGACTTCTGACCTTTGTAGTAATGGCCGCTTCTACTGTAAGAGTGGGTGTTTATTTTAGTCTAGCCATCAGTGAGAATTACGCAAGGGAACAGCAACTGACTGACTGAAAACATCTGTAAAGCCCCTTTCACGAAGGATGCAGCACACATGGCCACGCACTGTAAAACCCATTCATTCCTATCGCTTTGCTGATAGTGGAAAGCGATAGTTACACAGCTTTCTTCTTTACGAGACATCTAGTACACATAGGGCAGGCACAAAAACAACGACATACAAGCAGAGCGCAGCGACCAGCGCAACACAGATTATTGGTCATTCGCTCTAGCTAGCGGTCGGTGCAGTGCATGCCGCGTCATATGGAAATGAACATCCACTGTGCTGAATATGTAATCATCACCTGTAGTCATTATGTTTCAGGCAATTCTCTTATACTTTCTAATATTTTGGTCACTACATCCTGATGACAGCTATCAAACCTTTTGTTTAAGACTAGCCTTCATTTATTTTTTACTTTTAAAAAGCTATCGTCAACTGGATTAAAATGACAAAGTAACAGTATGGATAAAACAACGGAACAGGACACAGGATACATTTCTTTAAAAAAAACCCAACAACAACATGTTGGACAAATCTGGTACAGGAGGGGCCGAGATACTGAAGTGTCTGATTTTTAAGTCTGACTTCATCAGCCATTTTCGAGTCCAAACTCTTCTTTGGTTTCCACAATCAAACACATGCTTTTTGCAACAGAGTTCATCAATGAGAGATAAAAACAGTCCAAATTTTTTCATCTGTAAGAGAACGACCAGTGTGGCTGCTCTCCCAGGTATTACAATACAGTTGAACATCCAGGCATCCGCAAAAAAGAAGATTTACCATGTTAAATGGTGTAAGAAGTTATTAGGAAGTTAGCTTGCCAATTTACACCTAAAGATAAATTGCCATGTTCTGACTGACTCTGTCACAGAAAACTCCATTAGGAGTTGCAGGGAAAAGTGAGGCTGGAGCTCCAGGAGAGTTTAAGCACAGAGGAGCCAGTCAGGAAAACAATGAGAAGATTGTGATGCAGGAATTCTTGTGAATTTGTGATGGACAAATTCCTCTGGAGCCTGAGTGGAGGTATTTAAGTATAAACCTCCTAAATGCTCCTGTGTGCAGCAGCAGTTGCGTGGTGTTGATGGAAAAAAGTTTTATGTCCCAATAAAAGCTGGTTTACAACAGACTAACTGGGTGTGTATTTATATCTATTAAAAAATTAGAAAGAAATGGGGGGGAGAGTGCACATTTTGTACGTCAGAGAAATGTGGACAAGTGTGAATGAAGGTGTTCAAATAAAGTCCTCTCTGTACACTGCCAGAAACAAATCAGTACCCTTAAATGCCCTGTCTGACAGAGCCGAGGATAACGGCAAGTTTTACAGTCCAGCAACGGAAATTTCTGGTAAACTCAAGTTTAAAATAATCCCGGATAAAGTCTTTCTCTAACATACAGCTCTGTGTTTATGAAGACCCAGCCTGAGTCAGAGATCTCAAACTTCCGCGTCCAAGCATTTCTCTTGTTGGGCTCATTTTGAAAGAAGTTACGATCAAGCACTTGGGTACAGGTTTTGTGGTGCTGAACAGTAATAGGACGGGGCTGAAATTTTTCCACCCGAGGGCCCGGAGGGATGGATGTGAGACAAACAGGTCTAAACTGGTCTCTGCAAACAACCACCCTGTGGTGAAGATGCCCACGGCACAGCTGCCTTTCCCCAAAATGGGAGAGTAAAACAGCTGCATTGGTTCTTGCGTGAAAGTATATTGCTGTTTTTCAGGATGCTAACCATGTATTTTCTATGAGTGTTATGTGTGTATGCTGGGTTATTTGGGCAGCATGTTATTCAGACTGCTGAGCTATAACTGGACGGCAATTCGGGGAGCTTCTTACCGTAACCTCTGACCAAAACACTGGCTCTACTTTACTGGATTCAACCCACTGTTACCGATGCCCTGCTGTAAAGTTAGAAAGGTCAGACACGTTATTAATTCTGTGAAGTGAAGGGCCTCCTGTAGATCAAGGATTTCAATCATATCGATTCTTTTCAAGTCATTTCAAGTAAGCAAATTATTCAGGAAATAACCTGCATGAACAAGAGACAAAAACGAAAAATAACAAAGTTTACGGGTAGTAATAGCAAAAACTGCCTTGTGGGGCTTGTTTGCTTTGTTCACATATTAAAAAACAGACATGTTAATTCACCTTGTTACTGCTCCACCAGGTGTAACAATTAAGTTTAAAATCCAAACATCCATGAGAAACAATGAAATTTAACGGAGTTAGCAGGGAGTTAGCTCGCTAGTTTCCACCTAAACATAATATAGCATGTTCTGACCGAGAGATTTCTGAAAAAATTAAAACATACAGCTCTGCTATCACTTCTGACATAAATGAAGACTTGAAACTAAACAGCAGTGACGTTTGTAGGGTTACTGAAGTTGGGCTAGCTTGTATATAATGATGTGCTACATGGTGGCTAGCTACACAGCTATGGTTAGCATAATATAAACACATTGCACAGTGAAGCTGGAGGATGAACGCTAACTTTTTCCCACTTGATAAAAGTTAGCGTGAGGGTTCCCAGTGGTAGGTACAAATGCAGTTGTATGGCAGGATGCTGTAAACGGACCAAACTTCAGTCAGGAGATCAACTGAGATAATCCATCCACAATACCAGGCTATAATTTTTTTTATTTATGCATGGGCTGGGCTGTAGTTAGATCGTAAGGTTTTAAAAACTGAGCTTTAAAATGAACAGTTGTAATAAAAACCGAGAGAGGCCGACAGTGATCACTGCCTTTTTTAGGGACTTGTTCAGATTAAATAGACCAAGGTACAAAGCATTAAAACATGTTAACAACACAACAGCCTTAATAAACGCAGAGTAGAGTTTGGACCTGGAAGCAGGATTCATCACGTCATCACTTCAAGACCGGATAGTGAATTAATAAAGACAAAGAAACTAAAAAATAAGCATAATTTTGACTTTTTTTGTGAGTTGTGAATTTCTGTGAATTCTTTTGGTCACAATAACTGTGAAAGCAGAATCTTCTGCTCAATTTAAAGTCTGCTTTGACCAAAGTGCCCTGCGGCTAAGTTCTGCTTTGGTTGCTGCTCTTCTCATGAACACAGAGCGAAAGATGAATAATGTGTATCTCAAGCTTGAATGCACTACAGTCAGTGACAGTGTGAAAGCAAACTGGAACACACTGAAAGTGTTCATAAATCATCCTCCCCCCCTCCTCATCATATTCCTCAACCCCTAAGTGTGTGATGACTGTGTGAACTCAATGCAGACAAGGCAGTGATGACATCGTCGGCCCCGTAGAACAAGTCCTAATGTAAGACAGAATAGCCAGACCACCCACACGGGCCTACATCAGCAAATTCACTGATTTAGCAGGCTGAAGCTGAGATCCGTCTGCTAAATCAATGAGGAAATTTTTATTGAGGCTGTGTAAGTGCACGCACAAAGACTTACCGCAGAAATGTAGAACATGGGAAATGGGGGCATTTTTGGTTCTCTAATGGACTGCACGAAAATGACAAAGTGAAATTTAATGTATCATTAACTGCTCTGGAACATCAAGACTTTCTGTTGATATTTGCTTTGTGGGAACACAGAGGTGTTAAAAAAAACCAAAACTCTTCCATCAGCAACTCCCAAAATCTAAAAATTGTTCTTTGACACCCTCAGTGATACGTTTTCAAAAACATTTAAAAAGAGAAATTATTTTCATCCTCTTTAAAAGATTATATAGGTCCTCCAGGCAGTACTCACAGTTGTGTTTTAATTCTTAAAAGAAAATAACTTTAGACATCAACACTGGCAAATAAATAAAATATAGTGATACAAATAAAAGTACATAAAACAATAATGTTAATTTTGACAGCACTAATTCCATCATGCAGGAATACCTTCTTTGGCCATATTTCTGAATAACACATGAGCACATCCTTCAGACATCTGAATTTCAATCATCAGCTTTGAGGGTCCTTAAATGGGTTTGAATATTTATTATTTAGCTAGTACTTCTTGCTACCGTGCACAAACAGCAGCCAGAGCTTTTACTGAGCAGAACAGGACACGTGTGCTTGGTGAAAGATCTGGCAAACTGCTGATTCCGTGGCTGTGCAGAGAAAAGAAATCACAGAAAATTTGCTACTGTAGGTTCTTGGAGATGCAATTTTTTTTTGTTTCTGACGAGGAGAAAAGAGCTCACGTGGACTGCGTCTCTCCCTTTTCACGTCCTCTCTGACTGCACTCTCAGGGTGAGCAGTTAGAATGTGCAACAGTCCACGCTGTGGTTTCACACCTCAGTGCAAGCGGCCCATTTCATTAATATCGTCTTCCAGTAAATCAAATCCATAAATTACCACTTTAAGCACTGCAAAAATGGACATATGTTTTTTGTATTAAAGGATGCTTGCTCTTTAAACCTATAGCAAATGTTTTTTCCCCAAATCATACTGACTCAGATCTTGTTGGAAATAAACTCAAAATCAATGTGTCAGAACATATAGCTGACAACATCTGTTTTCTGCTGTGGGTCATCGCACCATTTTTTACATCGTATTCCTCACTCATTATTTTGCTCTTGGAAATGAAATACTGGCAGTGTCACTGCGACTAGTATATCCAGCCTATAATTCATAGGAATTTAAGTTCAGTGGGCGATTTGGCACCTGATGATTGTCAACCAATGCTAACATTTAGACGTGTAAACGATACGTGTAGTCGAGCTGGGAGCGGGAGCCACTGGTGCCAATGCGCTCTGGTATTTATAACGTTATAGTTTTAAGGGGCGGGTCATGCCAGAGAAACAACCCTGGGACGTTATCGTGGACCGATTCTGCTCAGCCCAAAAAGTTCTTCAAACAAAACTGTTTAATACACTTGAATTGTCTAACTCCACAATTCAGCTGCACATTGTTCATGCTTTTCACATTTTCTGCAATCACACACTGATCCACTGTTCTAAGAAGCAAATCTATCATTTTTCTCAACACACAAGTCCTGCAGACTATATTTTACTTTAAAAAAGAGTAGCAGGCCCTTGGTCATACAAAATGCAATCATATGCTGTAATGTGGAGTTCTTATTGGTGTTTTTTTTGTCAATATTGATGTTCTTGCCTGACATTCAGGTGGGTTGTTTGCATACCTGGAGCTGATGTCCTAAGTAACATGAGTGAAATAACTGCAGTCTCGTCAGTTTTGTCAAGTCAGCAGAGAGAAATACACCTGAAAAAAAATTGCAATGTTAAGGTTTGCCAAAGAACACACAAACTCTTACCTTTTCTCTTCTGGTATCACTGTGTAAATTATGTTTGATCCATGGCATGGGACGTCACATTAGATTAAAGGTTCAACAGATGATGTAGAACCAACAGCAGTCAGACTGTAAAATACCATATCTGATAAACACCTGCTAAAAAAAAAAGTGTATTTAATCCACTGCACTTTATGTCCATATAAAAATCTCTGTGACATGTATTCTAGTGGACTTTACTGTGTATAGTAACTTTGTAACTCTAATTTGTCTTGTACAATATTTTTGCTTTTTTGTGTCTATTTTTCTATTTATTTATTCTTCTGTCTCAAATTTACAAGTAAATTTCCCCAGTTTTGGATTAATCGTGTACATATATATACATATGTATATGTATATTGTCCATTTACATGTGTTGATTCCACCATAATTGCTTGGAAACATGAATCTCATACACAGTGTATTGTGGCAGCTAAGTGGCTTTGTCAGAGTTCAGACCTGTTGCTAAGTGTCTGTTCCTCAGCTCTTCTGGTTTATCCAAACACCAGCTCGGGACTAGAGCAATTAAGCGCTCGAGGTTAGACAAGGCTCGGTAATCGTCTGTGGCGCGATAGTCACACCTCTGCAGACATCAGTATGTTATGTCCTTGCCTCTGAGTCTTTGGTCATATAAGTAATTAATTCCCTTCAATGGGCCGGGCATTCAAGCTAGATAGAAACCACAAACTCCCTCCCTCCCCTCCCACTCTCTATCCATCCCTCTGTCAGCCGCCTCCTCTTCTCCAACTCGACTTGCAGGCTCCGGCATTCCTTTGGCCTGACTGCATCAAACTGCGCTGAATTATAATTAATTAGTGGTTGGAAAAAAATAGAGACTCAGCTGGCTTAGAGAAAATTATATAGTGTGGCTCCAGAAAGTAAAACTTAGAGAGGGTGAAAGACCTCTGCTGCTGGAGAAAAGGAAAACACTCTAACTTTAGTCACTGCGAGGCCACTACAGCAGATGTACCGACTTGTAGACAGTTGGCATAAAATAAAACAAAAAAAAAACAAAGAGGAAAGGACACATTAGAAAGGAACAGTTCCATTTGAAAAACCAACATTTATTTAGAGACATGAAAAAGCTGTCATACACGGTTTGTTATGAATCTGAATTTGTCGTTAACTGGAACTACACTGGTTAGCACTGCGTTGGTTCTCACCAGGTACTCCAGCTTCATCCAACAGTCCAAAAACGTGCATTTTAACTGGTTAAGTGATTTGAAATTGGCATTAGGTTTAAAGCTATGTCTGTCTCCCCGTGCTACCCTCTGACAAATTGGCGACCAGTCCTTTCACTCTATGGTGACATAGTGGATAGGTGCCACGCGACCCCTGGATAAGTGGATGAAAATAAAAGGATAAAATTAGAGTCCATCTTGAAAAACATTATTTTATAAATAGACAACATACGGACTGAAGGGACTGCAGAGGTTTTTACCTGCTGTTTGCAGTGGTGCTCAAAGCAGAGAGGCGATCAAGGCGACCTTTCCATATCCACACAGTGCATGTGGTACACGCAAATCTTTATTAAAAACACATTTACTTTTCTTGGCATTTGGGTCTAGTGTGACATCCTTTTGGCTGATTTTATTTTTTATCTTATTTTATTTATTGTCTTTGAATTTTTCTGGATTGTGTGTCATTTTTCTTGGGGCTATATACTTTTAATGTGCAGCACTTTGGTAATCTTTGTTGTTTCACATGTGATAAATAAATTTGACTTTGGTGATTTTTGTAATGACAGTTGATTTATCGCGTTAATGTACAAAAACCCCCTCAGTTGTCATCTTGTGCTCATTTACTTTGATTCAATCATTCATTCATTCATGCTCTGAGTAATGCTTCATACTGAAATCCATCAGCAGATCTATTTGTTGCACATAAACTCCTCACCACTAGACTGGTGCCTTTTCTTCTCACCTCGCATGTTTCCTCTTTTAAACCTATACGACACTTACTGAGAGAGACATGAGCTGGCTATTTTTTTGTGCACAGCCAGTTAAATCACCAGTCAAAAGGCTGGGTGGCGTTGCTGTTGAGTTACGTGTCAAAAATCAAAACAGGCGTGGAGCATTTGTTGCAGAACAGATTAGAATTTTTAAAGCCAGACGTTTCAACATGCCAAAGTAATCTTTGAGTCACTAATGTTGATTCACACCCCTGTTAAATGGCTGACTGATATATTAGCCTGTTTCTTTAAAGTGAATCCATATTGCAGACTCTTTACATTTTCTCTCTAAAAACTAATAGAAGACTTGAGCTCGGCACTGTCTAATGGACAAATCCAGGCTGAACCGCTATTAGTATTTGAAATAGATCTGTTCCTTTTGCGAGGACTCATCAATCTCCCCTGGCGTAAGAGCTGATTAGATTTGCCCCTCCAAAAGTGTTTCGGCTCTCCACTCCTCACAGACTTATTTAGAGCCTAACACCTGGTGAGTTGATAAAGGAGAGCTGTGAGGTTCAATCAGAAAGTTCAGTGACTCCTGAAAAGCATTTTTTGACTAAATGAAATTCCAGCTCTACGGTCGCTATTTTGACAAGTGCAAGAGATCCATGGTGGACGGCAGAAACACAACTGGCCAGAAGAGGACATCCAGGATAGGGTCGGGTGTCGAATTTTCTGAAAATTTTGCAACTGTGACACTTCGAGAACACGGCGACGTTGGACTTGAAATTGATTGCATCGGATGTGAATCTGCTAAAAATCTTGGATGAGTTTGAATCTCACTGACCTCAAGGTCAAAGTAAATTTTCTGAAACTCTTGTGAATGCGATAACTTCAGAACAAAGCAACGTAGGATTTTGAAATCGATACCATAGGTGTGTCTATTAGGACTCTTAAGGGTGGCACTGGCGATTACCAGTACGGGTACAGGTCCAGAATTTTATGATTACAAAAGTGGTGTTTACCCTAACTAGTTCTGAATTAGTTGAATTAATTAGTAAAGGAAGGTAATCCATATATCTATAGATATATCTTTTTAAACGATACCAAAAATTGGTAACACTAATCAGGGTTACTGAGACTAACCAGAAAAAAATTGAAATCTCTCATGCGAACATTGCTCAAATCCAGAGGCTAAAGGTAAGTTTCAAACTTCTAACTGATGATATTTCAGATATATATTTCGTATTAATGTGTTAAATGTCACATTCTCAAAATGACAATGGAAAAAAGAGTACATCATTGCTTCAACATCAGTATTTAAGTCCGATGACGTCAAACAGTTTTCACTTTCCGCATCAGTGCTGCTCTTAACACTTCCAGACTCTTTAACCTGATCAGTCATCAAAGCTGCCAGGCTTCTTCTCATTTTCAGCTACAGCAAGAAAGCTGCTGACAAAGACACAGAGGCTGCATTTCGCCTCCAATCAGTTAGAATGATGTGGGATGACCTAAATTACAGCTGAGTCTGCTGAAACTCATGAAAAATGTATCTCTGCATCTCCACCCGAGTCTAATTTAGCTTTTGCAGATAATATATTTTATGTCACAGTTGCTTAAAACTCCTTGTGAGAAGCCTGAAAGATGCCAGGCACTGGAAATGAATGACAACTTTGATATTTCCAGAGGTGAATGATTTATATTTTCAACTTTTTGTCAATTTGATGGGGATTGTTTATGGAGTTTATGGAGTGGGGATGATCAAGAAAGTAAGTCATTCAATTCAATTCAGTTTCATTTGTATATTGCAGAGTCACAACAACAGTCGCCTGAATGCAAAATTCCTTTTTAACAGGAAGAAAGCTCCAGAAGCCATCTGCCGTGACTTGTTGGGGGATGATCTCAGTTTGGATGCAAATAATCAGAATAAAGAAATTCAGGCAACCCCCAAACTTCCTGTTTATAACTAAGGTGTGATGTTAACTAAGGCCATGTCCACACTAAGACGTTTTTGTTTGAAAATGCATCTTTTTCTCTCCTTTTGAGCTCTTCAAAGTGGATACATTTGAAAACGCTTTTTCCGCTTCGCAGTGTGGACTGTGAAAACGGAGGCTTTCGAAAACGATACGCATTTTAGTCATATGAGGCAGTCGTGACCAATTCAACTAAGATGGCGGACGGCACTGTACAGCAGTTGCTTTGTTATATATATATATACATATAGAGAGAGAGAGCAAGTCTATATTCTCGCTCGCTTTTGCAGCTTTCTACTCTTGTGTTACTCACAGCAACAACTTCACCTCATTGTTAGTCCATTTAAAAAACTCGGCACTTTTCCTCGACATTTTGCCGTGACGTTTCAAAGAACTGGAAAGTAAATAAACGGCAGACAGAAATGATGCAGGTCAAATTGTCTTACATTTCACGCATGCACAGTACAGGAACGTAGGTGTTTTCAGAGTGGATGAAAACGATAGAAAATTTGAAAAAATTTCAGATTTATCCAGATTAGTGTAGCTGTAGTCTGAGCAGCAGCTACTTAAATATAATATTGTAACATTTAGCCAAAAACTACATTTTTTGCCAAAATACTGATTAATGCTATTTTGAGTTAGTTGAAATTACCTGTATTGAACTTGAGCAGTATTAAACAGAACTAATAACTTGTGGATACTGCTTGATTGTTGTATTAATTACTTGTGTTTTATTTGCTGTTTGTTTTTGGGAATTAATTTGTAACCCTTATATACAGTAGAAAGGTGCTATATAAATACACTTTACTTCCATCCTGGAGGATGACTAACTAAAGAACTTCCCAGTATCAGGCACTTTCCACCTCTGCTTATGACTGAGAGGATCACAACCGGGTGAATGTCTCTGGGAGTGTCGGGCACAGCGCAGAACAAGGCAGACCTGTTAAGGTATAAACTGAATATGGACCATTCAGGATAGTTACACAGGCAACAAACACATGTGTTGATTCTGCAGTTTATTTATCAAGTTCAATTTGTTGCAGATGTGAGACTGAAACCTTGTTCTGTCCCCTGTAAAACGGCAGAGTGACGATAACATTATGACTTGCTGGTTTCAGAGTTGCCGTGACTCCTTGTGGGGTCAAAGCTGTCTGTTCTCGGCGAGCGAATGAGCCCTGTGGGCTCGGTGTTAAACAGGAGCAGGGTATCCACCGCAGGCCACACACACAAAGTTATATTTATCCCCCCATGTCTCCAGCTAGTTTTTCTTTCGTCGCAAGGGCTGTGAGGCTCTTTTCAAAGCACCTATAAATGCTCCTAGTGTAACCCTGTTCCCTGACAACACTGGATTTTTATTCTGAAAGTCGCCCCCGTCCTCCCAAATCACAGCCGTCGCCTCCAACTAACAGTGCTTCTGTATTATGTGCTCTAATATGTCAAGCCTTTTTCAACTTTAGTTGCAGTTTTTTCCCCCAGTTTGTTCACTTAACCTTCTGCTCTTAAATCTGCTCTGTGAGAAAGCTGCTGCATATATGCAGGATTTATTAGAAATCTAGTTCTGCTGCCCACCATGCTGGGATCTTCTGGGGGTTGAAGGGTGAAAGCATCAGTGAAGGATGAGCTAATCAATTCAATTTCACCCTCTTTTTTTGTCATGGGTTACAAAGATAAAGACCCAAGCGCAGGGCCCTGGAGGCAGAAAAGTTGAAAATGTGGGCTTTTGAGTAATTATCCAGAACAGTCCAAACGACACAAGAAGCATAGATAAAAGAAGATGCAAGGAGCACATATAGCTAACCAGCCAGGAAAACAAAAGAGAAAACTGACACGCTGAACCAAGGAGAAATGGAGGAGTATAAATACATAAAGCTAATGAAGTGGAGCCGATGATTGCAAGACAGACAATCATAAAGGAGGAAAAGACTCAGGAATCACAAACCAAATGATCTGCAAATAAAATTGTTGACTAAGCTAAGGCAGTTATTATGGCAGAGCTATTAGAGCTGGTTATGTGCATATGTATCTGAGCATAGCTGTAAGGTGTTTTATTGGTAAAACATAATCATGTGCTGAATCTACTTATGAATAACAGATCAAACAATAAAAAACAGAAATAAAAAAATGAGCCTTACAGCTTTAACTAATAACACCTAAAAGGCACTTTAATTCCGCCAGAGGACTAATAAATGATAAGATGCACAAGAAAAAGATACAAGGTAAAAATTCCCAGTTCAAACGAGAGCCAAAGGACGGAAGCTGCTGAGTGACGAAACAAAAGCGAGCATTGTTGCATTCAGCACTACGATGTGTCATGATCTGTTTCTGGAGGATGGTGTTTATGTTAAGCGGAGAGGCATTTCTCGAGCAGTGATTAATGTGGTGCCCCAAATGTCACGGCTTCCACATCACACACAAACTGTTTTCTGCCTCCTGTCAAAGTACCAGCAGGAGGGAAGAGCTGAAACGTTTAAAAAAGGGGGAATCAAAGTTTTTAGTCGAACATGTGCAAGTGTCTGCTGTTGGTTTCTGTCCACAGAGACCTAACGCACACGTGCATGCGCGCACGTACACGCAATTCAGACAGACGTGGATTCTAGTATATACACTAACAGAGAAACACACTCATGCTAAGGGCTCTCTATCTCTGTTGGACACACACTCAAACACACGTACACACGCGCAGTGAAAGTCATGGCTTATATTTTCCATTGTGCGACAGGTGACCCTAAATATTTACACTGCCTGGCAGAGCCTCTGCCCGAGGTTTTGGGCCTCGGTGAACTGTGAGCTCTCATTATACAGAGAAAGCGCTCCACTAGTAGCTGTGAATATGTCATTTGTTTACACGGTGAGTTAACCACAGGTTTTTGTGTCTGCTTCATTGTCGGTCACAGACAGCTACACTCTCAACTTTTCAATTCATATACAGTGTTTCTTTGTATAAACACTTCTGGTACACGCTAATCTCTGTTGAATCAGTGACTAATGTTGGACCCAGTCTTTCTTGTTCAGACAGGGATACACACCGCCAGCCAGGCTGGGGGAGTGAGCCAAACTGTGTGTCAGCGCCACAACATGAAGCTCTGCGAGTTGAACAGAACTGCATTACTACTGGTATTGTATCCAGTTTCACTTGGAACCAATGTCACTTATGTTAAATCACTTTATAGGCCTTTCTCTGCAAAATGTGGATACCCCGACTGGTTGGTGAATGCTTGCTGGAGTTTGCTGGCTGTTGCCAAAGAGGGTGTAGCACAAAAATATTTGGTTGCTAGCAGATAGCTTGGTCGCCAGGTTGGCAAACAGTGTGCATGAATGACGCCAACTTGTATGCACGCTCGCCATTTTATCTCCAAACTGTATTAAAAGTTCAAATTAGTGCAACTAGAATGTTCCCTTTCAAAATAAAAGTTGTGCTTTAATGCTGAAACATGGTAAAGCGGTGAAGCTAATTTTATTACCGCTTAGCGAGTAATTGACGAGTGCTTGGAGAAGAGTAAGAGCCTTCCATGCAAACTAAAGATGGCAGTAGCAATCGGTTAGGGAACTAAATAATAGCAAGGAGATTTCAGTGCAGCCCTTTAGACCTCTTTGCCATAAATTTTACTTAAAGACACCAAGTAACCTCCCATAACCACTCACCAACTGAGTAATATGCATTTTTCACTAGCAACCAGTGGTTACCAGTTGGTCACTGACTAGTCTCTAGCCTTGTGTGGCTGTGGTTTAGCAATCAAATCCACAGCAACTGCTAGCAATCTCCAGCAGCCACTCACGAACAGGTTGAGTGGACAGGTTTAGATGACTAAAATTCAAACATATGAACAGTTGCATCAAACAAAGCGTAAGCATGATTTAAAAAACCCAAAAAACTCATAAATAATGTATTCCTGTTGTGGTCAAGAGTAATTATAATCTATGACCTCTTGGACTTTCTGCTTTGGTTTTCATAATCTGAAAAAGACATAGTTCCAGTAGTTTTGATGCAGATGCTGACTTCTGGAACTGTTCAACATTGTAGGCTTAATACCTCGTGTTTCCCCTGCCATGCACCGGACACACTACTTCCTGCACTGACGTTGGACATGGAATTGGATGCAAACCATCTTGTATTATTGCCCAGTGTGAATGTAATTCCTTGGAAGACTGCTCTGATGCAGAGCTAAGTGTACAGATTAATGGACAAAAACCAAAACACAAAAACAAAATGAAAGGATACTTATAGAAGTCAGTGAGTTTATTTGATATGTTATTTTTATACCTCAGACAATGGCTTAAAAAACAAAAGGAGAAATTATATTTCAAGATTCCAGGATAATTTTTAATCAAATTACCTGGCTTCAACCTGCTTTAATCACAGTGAACGTGGTGCTGCCTTAACATTTATATTCTGCTGACCTTTGTGATAATTGTATTTTGGCAGACAGTAACAAGCCAGATGTCTAATACCAGCAGTCGGCCACAGGATATGGTGTATGACAGACGCTAAGAGGACAGGAGCTTTGCCAGCACACTTTTCACCTTGTCGGGATGTTGCTGCCAGGCCTTAACAATGTCTCAGTCATGCTCCGAGTCCATGTGCATATTCAATCCCACAGTCTGCATTATTCCTTTTGTTATTTTATAGTGTTTCGGAGCGAGTTCTGCATGACGGAAGAGTCCCTCTCCGAAGCTGAGGAATGCCGAACCCAATAACAAAATGACTCCTCGGTGCCTCCTTTTCTCTGATATAATTTGCTTGAGTTTTATTAGTGTTGGCTTGTCTGGGCGTCTGTGCTTGTGGAGAGCTATTAACTTTAACAGGGCTCAGTCAGGCTACTGAATCTAGCAAAAAAAGAGAAAAGAGCGAGACAGACAGACAAGAAAAAATGTAATTAGGCAGCCAGGCAGGTAGACAGGCAGTTACAGCCAATCTTACTGTACTGTATTATAAATCACGCCACAAGCCTTCTAAAATATACAAGGTGGCTGTTTGCACTGTTGTCTCAGTGTAAACACTGGCACTGATCACAGCTGCGGTTGAGGGTCTGCAAATGCACAGATTAAATTAAACACTCACTTGTCTGGTAGTGGTTATCTCTGCCCAGGAGAAATAATTATCAAAATCTGAATGAATTACAGCAGGAATGAACACTCTGATGCCCTACGAGGCTTCGGCTTTGACTCAAAATGCATTTAAATGGACCGATTTGTATTTCTATCTATTTCACGTATCCGCATGAGAGCAAATAGCAGTCAATTAAGTTCTGGGTTGCATTCAAAAACACGAGCGAGAAAAAATTCCTTATTATTTCATCAGGAGCATGTGTTTCTGCTTTTTGCAAATTCAAATCCTGCAAGATTTACAAATTTTCATCTAACATTTCCCATTTTTTACGTTTTCTAACAATCAGTGATTTTACTGGTTCTCCGATGATGTGCTGTCCATCCGTCTCTGCCACACTGTACTGAGTTTCTCTCTTGTTGTCTTTGAGAAGTGCTGGGTTTGCTGACCAGTTGGTTCCCAGCCAGCTGCTGAGTGAATAAGGCTTGACTCACCCTGCGTTTGGCCTTTTGTTCCCTCCCTGGACTTTGGATTGAAGAGCTTTTTGTTGGCAGCTCCTGGTGCTGTGGCCCACTCAAAGACGTCTCTCCTGGGCTGTTGTTGACCATCTGTTTCCCCCCGTCATTCAAGTAAGCCATTACCTGCTGGATCGTATCTGGCACATGAAGCACCACAGTGTTGTGTGAAAGGGACGATGTAGGCATTCGCCCTTTAAGAAGTGAATTGTTGGGAAAAAACTGGCTATAATATAATCGTATGTTGTTTTCTAGTGGTAAAAAAGCAATACTCTACTTTTACTTTTGAAAACACAGACCATCATGTAGACCGAGCCACTGTGTGTTGCAGGATGCTGGCTCAACAATCTTAATGCAATGTCACATTTCATCTAGGAAACAAATCTCCTAATTGATGTACACTTTTATTTATATATAAAATTACTTCAGAATATCAAATTACTTGCTTACAGTAACATCTGTTCAATGCAGTGTGACATTTCTGTATTTAGAAATAAGCTTAAGTTGAACTGATTCTGAATGTCTGTTTTTTCTTTCTTTTATGGAACTTCAGTTTCAATAACACTAATATTCAGAGTGCACCACTGAGTGTTTTTGTTGGTAGTAAATTACTCCTCCAGAATTTTATTTTGGAAGGACCAGCAGGCCCAACGCATGCTGTGGTGCAACACCACTGAGAACTGAAAGAACACGTAGCCCGAGGTACTGTTTCTGCAAACCTTAATATGTGCAATGTAAAAAAACCAAACAACTGACTGGGATTTTCATCGAAGTATTAAAAACAATCTTTATATTTAACATTATGCTGTGTTGATTTACTCAATTAAAACCCACTATAGTGGTGTATACAGCTAAAACTTGTAGTTCCAATGACCAATCATGTTTATGAGTTAGTAATGCTAGATGCCAACCTCCTTGTGACCAGGAAAAAATCTGATGTTTGCACTAAATTATTTGGGCTGTTGGAGAATGATTGCAAGTAGTTGCAACGACTACTTTTGATTGCAAGCTGATTGCACAGGTCGCCTGGTAAGAAGCAGCCTGTATCAAAGAACTGTGGTCCGACTCGGACTGACTGCAATCACTCTCAGGAACACTGACTGATTGCCAGCATCAGTCTGACTTTGTCGGTGCAGATGATCCAACTTATCTACAACATATCTTTTTGCAAAAGAGCACTCGAGTAGTTGCCAGCTGGTTGCGCTTCTAGCTCCTGTGGCTTGTAGTAGTAAACCCACCCTGTAGCAACTTTGTAACTATTTCTGGAAGAATTTGTTTCAAATCTTTGAGTTTCTGGTTGGAGTTAAACTTTATGTAGCTTAGCTAATATCAGTTTGTATTTATTGCAAATTTCTGTGTATGTGTGTGCGATTTCTGACAATTTTTCACAGTTGATCACCAGATTATCACACATGGATCGCAAGTACAGAGTGCCAACTTAACCTCATTGAACTGTAAACTGATAGCAGACGGACTCCATATTATTGCTTTTTGTTTTTACTGTCTTCCTTCAGTAAGGAAAGATATTCAGAAAGACTTAAACATGATTTATTGACATAGAGAAATTAATATATTTGACAATTAGACTCCGCTGACCCATTATGGCACAGAGGAATCCAAGCGGTGATAGGATTTAGGACAGGACGCCTGGAGTGTAGATGAGTGGTAAAGATGAAGACTGGGGCTTGGATGGAGCTCCAGCTGTGGTGTCTGTGAGGTTGGGACAGGGAGGATGTGGGTTGCACAAATGCGAGTCTGAAAGTGAGAATGATGGAGAGCACAGAGCACAAACCATGAAGGGTGGAGGCTGATTGGCTCAAAGAAAGCAGACTGGATTAGAGTAATGACGACAATATTGAGTTTAACAGTGTGGCAAGCAGGTAGTGCAGCTGCACACCCAGGATAGCAGGCAGATGAGTGTTCACAGATCTTCCTTACATGAGCTTCATTTTAAATACGACACTTTGCTTCGTGTGGTTGCAAAGCCAGTCCTCACCTTCAAAGTTCATCTTCAGGTTTATTGCATCACAGTCACAGTAAATCTGACCATGCCATTGTCTCCAATGACTGTTTTCTTTAGTGTGACTCCAGCATTAGGCAGACTTAGTGTGCAGGTAAACAATTCGAGTGGAGAGTAAAAGAGGAATTACACATTAGCCTTGAAGCTATAGGCCAGGGGTATTAAACTAAAATTTGAGGAGGTCCGGTTGGAGAAAATCTTCTCAAGCAGAGGTCCTGGACATCATAATGTCTAACTTACGTTATGATCGTGATAGAGAAGCAGCCTTTTTTTTTTTTCAAATTAATATCTGAACGTATGAACAATAGACTGTCAAATCAATGAAAATACAAGTTAAGAACATTTCAACAAAATTTATTGTTAACACTGAAACACACAGTAGGCCTACATTAGATATAGGGCTGCTGTTTAAAATGAATTGAGCTTTAGTTTGCCCTACCAGGATTTCAAAACTGGACTGGAATGGTGTCAGGGCCATCCTCATACACAAGTGTAGGTGCTCATTGGTGAGCCTGGAACGATATTTAGTTTTTATTATGTTCATTGTGGAGAAAGCTGCCTCACAGCGGTATGTGGAGCCTAACATGGTCAAGATGTACAGGGCTACTTTCCTCAGATTTGGGAAAGCTGTCTCAGAGACCATTTGGAGCCAGAAAGTGGCAGGTTCAGTTCTTCCAAACTGCTCTTTCAGGGCCACATCTGCTTGGAGAAGTGCTGTGAAGGGAAGTTACACCTAGCAGGTCTTCACAGAACTCTTTCTTATCGTTGTTGAAGAACCTTACATAAACTAACAGCTGAGCATTGTCCGACACCTCAGTGGACTCATCTACAGCCAAGCCTACACATGGTGTCTTATGAATAGCTTCTTCCAGCTGGGACAGCACATCCTGAGCTAATATTTCACTTCTCTTTGTGGCTGTTGATGCTTACATACGTATTTGCTTTATTTTGTCACAAAGCTCTTCTTTTTGTTTACCCTCAAGTAATGTTTCTGCTACTGCACTCATGCACTCTTTGACAACACCTGCATCTGCAAAGGGCTTTTTGTGTTGACCTAAAATCCAAGCAACTCTGAGGGAACATTCATGAGCACGTTTTTGGGCGGTGAAAGAAATGGTTAAGATCCTAGGGGATTGATCATATTGGGCTCTGAGACTGCTAATTTTCTGGGACCTGACTTCAGACTTGGGTGGGTATGACTGTTCAAAAGCTTTGTGCTTTGTCTCATAGTGGCGTTTGACACTTTTAATCAGTGCCACGGTTTCTGAACATATGAGACACACTGGTTTGCTGCTTGGGGCCGTAAAAATGAACATATATGCGTCGGTCCATTCAGTCTTGAAAGTTCTATTTTCGGTGTCTACTTTTCTCTTTTTTGAAAGCGCCATAGTTGTTTTACCTCTTGTGAATCCCACTCACGTCTTGTCTCACTGTATCGTTAATCGTCTCGCTTGTCATTCGCCTCACCCCTGCTATAGGCTATTGTCTGACAACAATTTCACTCTTGATTGGCTTTTTAAAATGTATTTGGATTCATAGATAAATGACTGGCAAACACAAACATATACCCAGAATGAAAGAGGCTATTCATGATGGAAGCCCTGAAAAATATGCTGCTGCCCTGAGAGGCTAAGTCAGCAGACTGGCTTATTATGTTTCAGACTGACTGAATAGTAACTGAATTAAATGCATGAGGTTCCCAATTAATATATAACTTCTGAAAGCAGATACAGTGGTTTAAAGTGACCAACACAATAATCTGGTTTCACAGACTTAGACCCACCTCTAAGCCAGGTGTGCATCGTGGGCTCAGAGTGGAGAGTGGTGAAAGAGAGTTTGAGTCAGGGGTGATCGTGCTAGCCGGACACAATAGTTAATCCACAGTCTAAACACTGAAAGCCCTGATCTGTGAGCTCTGATCCGCTCAATGTGAACAGCAGTCACGACTTGGGGGTGGGGTGCTGGCGCAATCACATCTCTCTGCATTTACACTCTTCATCTGTTGGCTGTAAATCAAAAGTATTAATGAACTCTACAAATTA
The DNA here is from genome assembly GCF_963969265.1 of Rhamphochromis sp. 'chilingali'. Classification (NCBI taxonomy): domain Eukaryota; kingdom Metazoa; phylum Chordata; class Actinopteri; order Cichliformes; family Cichlidae; genus Rhamphochromis; species Rhamphochromis sp. 'chilingali'. Next base: position 7,856,141 of record NC_137949.1, read on the forward strand.
ACGTAATTTAATTAATACTCAACGGTTCTATAATGAAGGGAATGCCCAACTTAAGTTCCAAGCCAATAAGGTCATCAATAAAATAAATAAATACACACACGTTCCAAAAAGCTGGACCACTTGCAAGAATCGCCTAATTATTTCTTTCTGATTGGGTTCTACTGTTGTAAATAACAGTGAGCTCTGATAGGATGATTTTGTATCTGGTATCCTGGTTGGTAAAATTGTCTTTAAACTCTGACCCTAACAATTATTTATTTTTTAATCTTTTTTGTTTTGTTTATTTTTTTGCTAGTAAAATGTCACGTGCCAAACAACTGGGCAGACCTTTGAATTTATGCAAAATAATGCAATGGCAAATAGATTATCACCTGTGGCTTAATATGACTTAACATACAATAATAAAATTCCTTCCCACGGTCGCCAAGTGCACGCTCAAAGGGGGTCGTTTGATTGTTGGGGTTTTCTCTTGATTATCGAAGGGTCTTTACCTCGAGGCGACTGTTGTGATTTGACACTTTATAAATAAATCTGAATTGAACATGACTGTAACTTTCTGGTTAATGTATTCTCTGTAATTTGGCGAGAGGTATCTTTTGATTAAAACTAGAAGCAGCAGTGATCAGACCTTGCACCCTCATTTCTTCAGGCATGCAGATGTCTTCAGTCCTGGACTCTTATTGGATATTTCATTAAGGAGTCTGACATCACTTCAAATATGCACTGTTAGTATGTATGTGTGTGTGTAGAGAGCTTTTGATTTCTTTTTTTCTTTTTATGCGCCGATTATGCACAGTGATTATAATTAAAGAACCTCTGTAACACCTGTATCAACATATTTATAAGTAAATCTGCTTATTGAATTTAACACAGTTATAGATTCATGACAAAGAAATGCAACGATACCTCGCTGTTAAACAGCAAATCACTTAAAAGTAAATAGTAGAAATTTTGCTAACTTTGCATTGCAAATATTTTCAGGTGAAACCGACCAAATCTGAAGTCCTCTCGAAGAGGATTTCTTCTAGTATAATGGTTGCAGATGGTACAAACTAAAAATCTAAGTGGCTGATTTTCATTGGGGCTTTATTTTGTTCATATAAGCTGGGGTCCAATCGCTTCCTCTCAGTGGACCCTAGTGTAAATTTGGTTGAGTGTAAAGACAAGGGTCTCTAGAGATGTCTGTGTGAACACCAGGACTCATGCACGAAAGATTTACATGACAATGCACCGACCACGCATGCGCCCCAGGTGGCCGATTTGAAGAAGACTTCAAAGACGTAACTAACCAGCCAACGGCTCTCTAGCTGTCTGTGGAGTGTAATCAAAGTTTTAGGGGATGACTCCAAAAAATCTTTTTTGAGGAGTCTGGATATGTGCCGATCAAATCTGACAGCTTTTGAGTTTCATCACTTCCTGCATGGAGTCATTACGCAAACTTTCTTTGAAAGTCTTTGATACTTAACGGTGTGGGGTTTTTAATCGTGATTATTTTTTGCTGGCATCTTAATTGAATACAATCTGTTGGCAGATTCATGTGTTCTCATCATCGTGTCTCATCATCTGTCACTCTACTGACAACCCAAATAAGATCTAGTCCCTGCTGTATGAAAGATTGGGTGGCTCCATGAAACCCCTTGCACCCCCCCGCATTTCTCATGTAGCCCTCTCAGGTTGTTTGCTCAGGCTGTTGCTCTGAAGACAGCCCACTCAGTTTGGATGTTCTTTTCCCAGGCCAGAGCTGCTGGCTACATGTTTGCTTTCCCTCCACTTTCAAAGGCCACATTCACCTCAGGCCCTGAGGAGAAAGGGACCACGGTATATGAAAGTATGCAGGCCACAGCGGCCAGCTCTACTTTGAAACTAAGTGCCCATTTGGTATGTGCAGGCAGGCGAAGGTTGTCTCGGGTGCTTTTATTTGTTTACTTTCTTGCGAAAGGCACTTGCATTCCTCTCAAATTAAGATGGCATTCAGAGTTTCGATAATTTTGAATGAACGCTAAATCTTTAACAGGGAAAGATGTGTGAAAAGATAATGAAACATGAAGTAAATTAAAGATGATATTGGGGGGAAAACAGAAGAATTACTAAAGGAATAATTTCCACTCTTTAAATATTCAGATTAAAGTGATTTGTTCATCATTCGTCCACATTGAAAGGTATTTGCTTAAATATTGTATTCTTCTTCCCCTTCCAGCAACAGTTAAAATGAAAATTGGATTAAAAGGCTAAAAAAAAAAACAAAGTTACAAAGTTGGTTTCAGTCTTATCTGTGTGGTCTCACATCTCCCTCTGTCTTGCATGTGTAAAGCAGAGCGCAGAGCATGGGAGTCTTCTGCAGTGATTAATTATCTGAACGCTTTAACACCTTTAACACGCAAACCTTGCAAATGTAATTAGTGCAGAAAATTAGCAACAGTCTGTCAGATTATCTTGTCATAGCTTGTTATGAAAATTAGAGTTTAGAATAAGCTACTAATCCCATTTGGCTAAATCCCCGCCCACTGTAGCATAAATAAAATGATGAAGTGCTCGTCGGCTACACGTCGACTCGTGCACAATGTCTCCAGTGCTTTTAACGATTAGCAAACTGACAACAATACCTGAAGAAACAAGGATGTGCAGGATTTGATGGTTTCATGCCTGTTACTTTTTATTTGTGTATGTATTCATTCTTCTATTCAACCATTTAAAGCAGCAGAAAATTAATAATAATGACTCAGTTCCATTAAACGTCCCATTAAGCCACGACAGTGAACCGTCATACACAATAGATGACCTGTGGAATGCAGCCAAATGTGATTTTCCTGCTGTGGCATGTCAAAATGTCTGCATGAAACCGCCCAGTGAATCCACGAGCTGTCCTTACTCAAAGCTTCTTAATAATAATAATAAAAAAGGCTTTTCATAAAGCATCAAAATGCTCAGCTGATTTTAAATTTGGCCAGAACTGTCATCAGGATTGTGTGCTTTTAAAACAATAGAGTAACCATGTCAACATGAAATACAGATCGATAGAAAGCCTTGATGTAGTTTGCTATATTTCCACATGAAGTGATCCCTGAACAGTAAAGTCTGAACTAACAGCGGCTGCCCTACTTTTTGCCACACGCTGGGAGCTCTTCTACAGGGTGGGCCATTAATATGGATACACCGTAATAACATGGGAATGGTTGGTGATATTAAAGTCCTGTTTGTGGCACATTAGTATATGTGAGGGGGCAAACTCCTCAAGATGGGTGGTGACCATGGTGGCCACTTAGAAGTCGGCCATCTTGGATACAACTTTTGTTTTTTCAGTAGGAAGAGGGCCATGTGACACATCAAACTTATTGGTAATGTCACAAGAAAAACAATGGTGTGCTTGGTTTCAACGTAACTTTATTCTTTCATGAGTTATTTACAAGTTTCTGACCACTTATAAAACGTGTTCAATGTGCTGCCCATTGTGTTGGATTGTCAATGCAACCCTCTTCCTATTGAAAAAACAAAAGTTGTATCCAAGACGGCCGACTTCTAAATGGCCACCATGGTCACCACCCATCTTGAGGAGTTTGCCCCCTCACATATACTAATGTGCCACAAACAGGACTTTAATATCACCAACCATTCCCATGTTATTACGGTGTATCCATATAAATGGCCCACCCTGTACATCAGCTACCTGAAGCCTTGCTGCTCTTGAAGCAATACTGTATACAACCAAATAGCTCAACACTAAACAAGTAGTTTAGCATTTGGGAGCAGCTATGCAACAGCTAGGCACAGAATCCTGCCTTCTTCTGTGAGAGGAAGAAAAGTGGTACACATCCTCCTCAAAGTTCTCACACAGACCCCTCAAAATTTCATGAAACTCTGCCTTAACATCCTGACACCTGATGTGATGTCTTCTGACTTGGACTCGATGGGCTCTTCCTTTGAAAAATGTTGTTTTCTGAGTCATAGCAGAAGATTGATTTCTTATGACCAGTAATGGTCCTCGGCATGAAAGTTGGGTCAGTCTGACACTGAAGTTGATGTTAATTACTCTGCACAAGGTGCAAGTCTGTGATCTGTCTCACGCGCACGTGCAAGTAGCGGGGATGGAAGAGATTTAAAAGTAGCAGGAGTAATCACTAATGTTTCTGGTTTTTCATTGGAGATGAAGATGCAGGAGGAATCGTGTAATATTTGATTGATTGAACATTTTTACAGCAATTACTGGCATTCATACTCTTTCAGTGGTACTGTTTTTATTAGGTTTTTTAATTAGCAACTTTAGTATAAATAAATTCATGCTAAATGTTCCCTTCATACTATGTAAAAAACAAAAAAAAAAAAAAAAAAAAACAGGCCCTAAGGTACAAGTACAAAGGGTTGTTTAAAAAATTTATTTTTGCATTTTTGAGCCCTCATGACCTCTGAAGTACAGGAGGTAGCTACATGAAATATTCATGACTCAAAGAGACATTTAAGCACTCGTAAAAAGTGCAGCTGAATCAATTTTACACCACTCCAACTGTCAAATTTTAAAGTCACATTTTAGTTTTGCATGATTTTCTTTCTATAACCAACTTTGAGCATCAGTATCCTTAAATATATTGCGGCTTTTGGGTAGGACACAGTCTCAGAATCAAACCTTGGTACCCTGCCATTTGTGTAGTTTGTGATAATTCACTAAAGAAAACTGCAAAAAGTGCATTTTAAGGGTGATGTCACCATGGAGATAGGGTGACTGGTCAGGATGATCTAGCTGTCATTTCTTCTTTGTCAAAATAATCTTCCAATGTAACCATCACAGGACTAACTAAGCCTTCAGTGCTTATTTGAGAAACTTTCAAATGTATTTTCACAGTGTTAAAGTTCTTTTTCATTCTGTGACACTTGGAGTGGGCTGAAATTGATATCGCTGCAGTTTGATCATGTATTATAAGAAATTATGAGCGTTGGAAAAGCGCCACATTTCAGGCCACCCCTGTTTGCTTTCAGCACCTGTAGTTTGGAGAAACGTTACGGTATGAAGGCAAAAGCACATGTGAAGCACGGTTTCACAACATGTGCTAAAGTTCTAGTAGTGGGGGTCAAAAACCCCTCACAACTTAAAAACTATGATTCTTACAACTATGGTGTGTTTTGTAGAAAGTACAGTATAATGACTTAAATTATGCCACATTTGACCTGTGACTACTCCTTCAAGGTCACAGGTCCTGTATAGTGTAATAATAGAGCTATTTAGAATGGGATACCTAATTAAGTATAGTCAATCAAGTCAATCAAGCATAGTTGATTCATTGTGTTACAGTAACATGTTTAAAGACATAAACTTTTGAATACATGTACAATGTTTCCAAATAAGTGTCATTTTTTAAAAACAATATACTTGTGATCAAAAACTTCATTTAATATTTATTGTGTTGTTTTTTTTAATCCATCAGTCGGAAAATGGTATGTCATCTTTATATGTAAACTAGCAAGCTATGTTCAAATGCAGTTAAACCCTGTAAATCCAATTTTACATGGCTACCTGGACATGAAACTTTATTATGACACCTGGGAGAGCAGCTACACTGATCGTTTTTGTTGAAGATGAAAGAATTTTGTCAGTTTTTAACTCTTAGAGACACCACAGTGTTTGTTTGAGTTTGGGAGATGAAGAAGATGATGTCAGACTTAAGAGGTGGACATCCACATGAATAAAAATAATTATACTGAATAGGTGAGCCATATTAAAATGGGTTTCAGCAGAGCAAATAACAGAAGTCTGCACAAAGACTTATTAATGTATGTTTAAAAAGAGCAGAGAAATAAATAAATAAAAATGAATAAAAATACAATACTGTTCCCTTAAAAGTGAATACTTTTACTTTTTAGACACTTTTTCCATGCCACCACTCACGCTGTGTTAACTGAACTTGAGACTATGTAACTATTTATCAAGGTAGCTCGTTCCCCAGAATGTCCTCTAATGATAAAACAGACATTTTCACAGAAATTTTTTTTCTTTTTTACTGTGGATGCGTCGCAAAAAAATGAAATTTACATAGTAGATAGAGAAAAAAGTGGAACTTTTCTGCCATTTAGTCCTTAATTACTTCCTTAGAAGGTTTTTAACCTGTAATAAGCTGTAAAAATACAGTTAAAAATAAAACACTTATGCAGTTTTTGACAATTTCCAAAACTGTGCAGTGGGCCAGATTGGAGTCTTTGCCAGCTCAATCCGGTCGTTAAGTCTGACGTCACTAGCCGTGTCTGGGCCTAAACTCCGCTGCAGGTCCATATATCAAACGATCACTATGGCATTACTGAGAGTTGAAAAACTGTCTAAAGTCTTTCATCTTTAATAAAATGATCAGCGTTCTGCTCTACCAGGTGTAACAATTGAGTTTAACATCCAGGCATCCATGAAAACTGAATTTATGACATTTAACGGAGTTAGAAGTTAGCAGGAAGTTAGCTCGCTAGCTTCTATCTAAATACAATATAGCATGTCCTGACTGCGGGGTTTTGGAAACAAATTATAACGTACAGCTCTGTTATCACTTCCAACATAAATGAAGACAGAAAACTAAACAGCAGTGACGTTTGTAGGGTTACTGAAGTTGGGTTAGCTGGTATATAATGATGTGCTACGTGACCGCTAGCGACACAGCTATGTTAGCATAATATAAACAAGCTAACTTTTTTTCCACTCAATAAAAGTTAACGTGAGTGTTCTCGGTGGTCAGGAACAAATGTAATCGCATGGCAGGATGCTGTAAAAGGACCAAACTTCAGCCAGGAGAACAACTGAGATAATCCATCCACAATACGAGGTTAGTCATTTATATACTGCTGCATGGGCTGGGCTGTAGTTACATCCTAAGGTTTTAAAAACTGAGCTTAAATAAATGATTAGCGGTAATAAAAGCCGAGGGAGGTCAACAGTGATCACTGACTGTTTTAGGAGCTTTTTGAGATCAAAAATAAGAAAATACATAACATTAAACATGTTAACACAAAAGCCATATTAAACGCAGACTACTTTAGACCCGGAAGTAGGATTCGTCACGTCATCACTTAACGACCGGATTATGGCCCCCTGGCCTTATTTTTGACACCCCTGTATTAAGCTGTTAGTTATATGTTTGTTACAGTTAACCTAATTTTACGTATTCGCTTAATTTTGTAGAGGTGAAAGTCACCCCTTGACTGCAGGTCATGCAGATGGATATGATTATATGTGGATAATGACCATGCAGCAAAAACATGTCTGTTTAACGACACTTTAATGATGAGTCTGTGCTTTTTCAGTACCCCAATAAGACTTGTCAAAGAGCCAGCATGCAATATTGAAGTGCTGGGACTGATGTAACTAAATGCAACACAGCCATCATGTAAATCATTTATTACACCTGTGCTTTTTATCTTCTTGCAAGTCTAAAAACACGACACAGAGATACAAGCTGTCCTACTAACACCTGTTAGTTTCTACAAACAGGTGCAAACAAACGCCCAGCAGGCTCACCTCAGCACATCTACAGAGTCACAAGAAGCTGTCTAATTAGTGGAAGTAAGTGTAATCACGTGCGCAGGTGGATTACGCTTGTATTGGGGATTTTATTTATTCATTTTTGAATCCGTATAACAGCTTGGAAAAGGTGAAACAGAAGAAAAAGGACTCCATTTCCTCCTATCGGTCCTTTTTTTTAAATTGCTTTAAAAGAAAACATTAAAATGTGAACAAAACCGAACTGCTCTTTACAAGTGCTGAGAGTTAAGTGCCTTTCTCTGTAATTTATTCTGGATTTCTTTCTGTTTTGTTAAAAGCTTGTTAATTAATAAAATAGCCAGTGTGGAATTTGAGCTTTGAATACAACCTTGAATCGGTGTACATGCATCTTAGCAAGCTGTTGTGATTTCACCATTTTCCCTCCAATGCACGACTGTCCGTTTCTCTCTCTCTCTCTCTCTCTCTAGCAATAGACTAATTCAAGGAAGGTTTTTCAAAACAAAACACTTCCTCCATGCCACCACTCACTCTGTGTTAACAGAACTTGTGGCTGTGCAGCTATTTCTGCAGGCCTCAGAATGGTGTGCACAAACAGAATGGCTGCAGACAATAGGCAGCATGCAGTGAAGTGCAGGCTATAATGAGGCAGATGTCTGGCCATTGGGAGCCCACAGCAGGCAGGGGGGACACATCCCTGCTTTTGTTGGTGGGGTTCACCCTCTCCCTCTCTTGCTCCTCTCAGTCTTTTGCCTCTCATGGCCTCTCGCTCTTTCTTCCTCTCCTACAAACATGTGAACATTGCGCACGTAAAAACACACACAGACACACACACACACACACTTTCTCAGCCCACACCCCCACCATCTCCATTGGTTTTAATTATCCCACTCCAAATCCGCCGCTCCATTAGTAGCCGTATAATAGTGTCCCCTCTTCTAACCCCACCCCCCCCAACTTCTCTATATTCAATCTAGGGAGAGAAGCTGCCCTTTGAGCCCCTGTCAGCCTCGTTGGCCGGGGTCTTCAGGTTCTCACAATCCCTCTCGGCCAATCAGAACCCCGTGCAGATGCAAGGCCCAATTAGATGACAGCATTCCGCAAGAGGAAAGGAGGTGGATAAAAAAGAGAGAGAGAGAGAGGGAAAGCCAATCGCTGTGATTAATTTATTCAGAATCCCTCTGGGGACCGACTCTCCTGGAACGCACCCCAATTTTATGTACACTTATACCCAACACCCGCTCACCCACTAACCCACCCCTCCCCAACTCCTCTTCATTCTTTTATTGCATTTGTGAAGAGTGATAGAAGAATGCAGAGTATTTCTTTTTCAGGCACTTTTAATATGTGCCCCCCCCAACAAGTCTTCACTTCCCCGTTTTACACCCCCCTCACCCCCACCTTCTCCCCTCAAGGTAATTACAGAGAAGTCTCAATAGATGGGAAATTTATGTCTTTGAGCCCAAGCCATATGATGTATGAGGAGAGGCTGGTACAGAATTAAAGGAAGGAAAGAGAGAATAGAGGGAGGGCAGGAACTTGAAGCGGCGAGTGTTATTGTGCTCAAGCAGAGGGGCCAAAACATAGTATCCATGGTAAATAAAACAGAGAGCTTCTTCAGCCCCTTTGACAACCCCTCCCTTCCTTCTCCCTACTCCCACCGCCCTTCTCGACCTGTTGCTTTCTTCCAGCCACCATTGTCCCAAAGTGTGAAGTGGGTGACATCACCATTTCCTCTTGTAAACAGGTGTGATGGGACAGAAAAAAAAAGCCCACTGTGCACCTCAAGGCTCTCATCTCCTTTCAGTGTGTGGGTTCCATTTCACCTCCTGTCTCTTAATGTCACCTTTACTGTTGGGGTGCCCCCGCACCCTACCAGCTACCCCACCCCAACCTACCTCCTTTTCATCCACTAGAACTACTGCAAGCCCAAACACAACAGGAGGTATAAAGAAAAATCTCAGAGGTTCATTTGAAACCAAACGGATTCGCCATCTCGTCTGACAAACCGATTGCTGGCTTGGAGACAAGACACGCAATTAAAGATTCCCGCCGTCTTCTGGTGCAACACTACATTTAACTATGTGTTTTTCTTCACTTTAAGAGTCACCATCTGGTGACACGTTTTGGCTAAATGGATAGCGTTTTAAAACGAAGCCTTTCAAGATGGGGGAAACTTGTTCTTAGAAAATGCCAGCTGCTTGTCCTTCCTGGTTTCGGTGTTCAATCACAATTCCTCCAAATTGGTTTTCATTTTAAAATCACAACAGTTTTTTGGCGGGTTGTTAGCGGCACACCTGCAAGGTCATTATGGCTGATGTGCATTAGTCCTTAAAGTGGATTCAGGGGTTAGCACACTTTAAGGACTAGGCAACATCAAACATTTAGGATATGTGAAACGTTCACTGAATATATATGTTTTTAATTTTTGGCAATATGTGTATCATAAAGGCTGTTTAAAACATAGGCAAAACACAATTATGACAATTTGTTTCAAGACTGTGTTGTGTCTTCAGTTTCCTGAACTAGTACAGAGCTGATGAAGGTACTTTTTACTCAGCGTATGGAATATGGGTAAGTTAATTTTGACAGGCTACAGCATGCAGGGATGAGATCAATGAGCAACTACTACTGGTTCTGGCAAAAAATAAAGCCATGGCAGTCATGTTTTCTGGAAGCCTCATTAAAAATAAATGAGAGAACATTTTCTAAGTCATTATACGGTGGCCCCAAGAGGTCAAATGCAATGCAACTCTGCAAAAGCACACAAAACATAACCAAAGTGTCGGTGGAAGTGTTGCGAGGAAGAAAAAGACGCAAGGTAATGTGTGTTTTAATCCCATTATTCTTATAATACTGTAGATACAAGTTTGCTATAAGCCGTTAATTGTTAGCTTGTCACTTCCATGGCTACTCTGTTACGTTATTGTTGCCCCAAAAAACACTTCTGAGGTTGTTTTTCTATTTTCATCATGTTTTATTCAACTTCTGCTGTGTTTTGTGTGTCTTTGCAGTATTTTTCTATTTGCTGGAGTCTTCTTAAATTGCAGTACGTTTGACCTCTCAGATCCTCTGTACCATTACTATGTAAAAGAACCAAAGGGAAGACTGGTTTGTCTTGAATTTTTAATGTATTGCTTAGCAGATACGTGTAGCTCATACTCTGACCTCATGCATGATGTAACCAGGTTCATTTACCACAGCAGAGGTACAGTGTTGCAGCATCCACTCCACAAATGTTCTGCATATGTCACATGTTCAGTGTAACCACAGGGAAATGAGATCAAAATGTGGATGTTGCATTTTTTTCCCTATCGACTTAAGGATGAGGTGAACCAAAGGTCTACAATATTTGTGCTTTATATCAACATATAAATGAATGGATGAGGTCTAAACACTGTGGTTTTCTCTGACAGTCCCATTCCATCTTACAGTTAATAAAACTGAAATTAGATAGATGAAGAATTATCATATTTTAATTGTAAGCCAGAGCACTTGATTGAATGTGTCCTGTGAGGTAGGAAGCAAACGCGATGCAATCAGCCACAGATGAAACCTTGGCACAGTCCACATGTAAAGGGACTTAAAAGACATGTGACTGTTCAGTCATCAGGCACTCATGTGAAGTTCATGTAGAAACCCAGAGCACAGCTAAGCCAGCAGGGAACCCCTGAAATCTCTCACCTGCGAGTCTGGATCCATTTGCATGTCAACCCGGATGCAATTTATTGCATGCGTCTGCAATTGCTGCTATTTCAACTCGCGCTGATACGCATGAGTTCAGGAGGTACCTCTTACTGGAGAGTTTCACAGGAATAACAAGCAGCAATTTACATTTATTTAAAATATTAAAATAACTACATGACAGTTGTCAGGTGTGATTGGTCAGTGCTACATTCTTCCTTCATTTAGTTTAAGTCAGCCCTCTGTGCTACGTGCTCGCCCGTCACCGTCCCATTGCGCCTTTTTGCACAGTTTACTGCTTCTGACAGAAAAATGATTGCCAGCATCTCCACTCTCTGCTGTTTTTCTGCTCTCGCATCATGAACGAGTGTCTTAATTCCATCTACAAAGAAGGGTAGAAACTGCTGCTACCCCAATCATTAATGCTTTAAAAAAAAATCCTTAACCTCCTAAGACCCAAACTCTACCACGGCATGCATTTTTAATTTCTCTTTGATATTTGGGCATATTGGGGCCCAATGAATGTAAAAACAAAGAATTACCAGATTTTTTTTTAACCTTATTTTTGTTTTTAAGAAAAATGAGAGCCACATATGAGGATATTTGTTTAAACTTGTGATAGAACAGTAGCAGTATAATGTCTTTGTAAGTGGATATCAGGCCCTTGTAGAGCAAAATTGAGTATTTTGGTCTAAATAACCCAAAATGTGATGTCCACATATGTGGACGCCAGGTCCTAGGAGGTTAAAGAAATATATATTAGGGATCTAACAGTACTTCTGCAAAAAAAAAAAAGTGTTCTGCAAAACTGGGTGTTTAGTGGGTGTGCTGCTGGGAGGTTGATGCCTGACCCACATCACACACTGAGTCTTTCTCCTCAGTGATTCCTGTCATTCTCAGCTCTGTTATCCAATGAAGCAGAAATACCATTAAAAGCTGGATTCTGGAAGCTTATTTCAGCTCTTCATTTTTCTTCACGTCACACACATACAGAGTCGATGTACCGCTGCACTCTCTCCATCCACCGTGTAAGAGCCTGCCACCCGCCTCCTAAAATTCCTACAGTACCCACCCTTATTAACCTCTGCTAAAGCGAGTGCCTGTGACCATGCCCTAATCATGCATGCATGGGGACGGGCGTCACACTGGCAAAAATCCACATGGGATGGTAATTAGTAGGGCTAATTAGACTTGTAAAATAATGTAGCGTGTGCTTTTATCGCAGCGCCGACAAAGTGACATAATCTAGTTTTGATCTCAGAGCGTCATCCCTTCATGCTCAAGCTTATCTCTGCACTTGATGACAAGAGGGGATGCTCGCTGAAACTTGCGTCCGATGTCGCCGAAGACTAGAGTCCACTATTTCGTTCGCCTCAAATCCCCGTAGCCTTAAAAGCTGGTTTATAGATGCATAATCACACGTGTGCGTTCTACTTAAGAAATTTACTGTAACCATCCTGTGATGTTACCTCAGCGCCAGCTTCCAGCTGCGGGGCTGTGACAAGCGCCTGAAACGTGATGAAAGCGAGCTGAACTTCCATCAAACGCGAGCGTTGGTGGAGTCTCCCTTTTCCCACCTCAGCTGCAGAGATCGGCCATCCTGCTGAAGCAATTAAATATTCATCAGAGAATAAATTAAACAGTGGCACGCTGGCGTTTAACCCCTCTTTTCCTGCCTGCCTCCACCAAAAGCTTACTTGTCACAGAGTATTGTGAGACTTTGGTATACATGCTTGTACCTGAGTAAAGCATCTCCCACAGCAGATGTATTATTCATGTGAGAGCCGAATTTTGCTGTTCATTGATAGAGCCATCCGCCATGATTGATGCATTTATTTTGAAAGGTAAGTATCATCTTTTTTAAGTTTTGGTTTGGGCCTTTATATTTATAGTGGGTGTCAGGGGGAATGACATACAGAAAATGTGGGTAATAAAGGGATAGGAGGCGATTACCCAATTATCCTGTGTACATTTTGAAAGGGCATCAGCTGAGAGCAGTTGTCTTATGATGTGGGACTGATCATGTGTAGTGGGAAGATGGAAACAAATGTTGAATGTCTGCTTCCTTCTTTCTCAGGGCCAATTATAGTCAGTGTGTGATGGCTAAAGTTTATACCGGCCTCCTGGTAGGTGCTGTCATCTCGGACGCATACACGCAGACACAGCCATGAATGCTCACTTCCATGAAGAATCTATTACAGGTCCCAAACAAAGAGTGGCTTTCCTTTGTACTCTGATTCCAATTTGCTCAAACATATAATCACAGTCAAGGGCTGCCTATTTGTTTTCTGTGCTCAGCCTCATCCTCCTTTAATGTTCACTCAGAGAGAGGGAGGGGGAATTGTCGCACATAAAAGAAAGCTTGAATGTCGTTTGCACCATCATACTTTCATTCTTCCGCCCCGATGAGAGAGAATCCCCCAGGGTATTCATTAGTCAACCCACAGGCCCCATTTTCTTTGCCCCCCACCCCATCTGCTCGTCATGTAATTGCAGTGCTCCACAAATGGCTCCACTTTGAGTCCATATTGTGATTTTTTCTTTTCTTTCTTTTTTTGTTGTTGCAAGAACTCCCAGCGTTAGTGATGTATGTTGAGACAGAGCTGAAAAATTACAGTAAAACAGCATTTTTCGGTTTTGTGTATGACAGCGTGCGAGGCAGAGGCAGGTGGGGCTCGCCTGAGTGAGGATTGCTTTCAAGGCGATGCAGTGGTGTCATCATCAGGCAGTGATGGGTGACATCTGAGAGTGATGTCAGCTCTGTGGAGATTTTAATCAAGCATCCAAAAGAACCAAATCAATGTAGTCCACCCACTGACTCTACTCAGCCATCTCATTTAGATTATTTGAAAAATGAATACAATTCACTCGACTGAGATGTTATTGTTCAACTGAAAGTGTCTTATTGGTTGTTATGAAACCCATACTGACTGGTTATTAATGCAAATATTTAATCAGCCAGTCGCGTGGCCGCAATATGCATTTAGGCATGTAGCTGTGGTCAAGATGGCCTGCTGAGGATCAAACCAAGCATCAGAATCGGGGAAGAAAGGTGATTTGAGGGACTTTGTGGCATTTTTGTTTGTTGTTGTCAAGCGGACTGGTCAGGGTAGTTTTGCAACTGCTGATCTGCGGCGATTTATCAACAGAAACCCCCAAATGGCCCCCAAAATAAACACACACCATGAATATCAATCAATAAATACATACATTTTACTAGCAAAATAAAAAACACCCCTCTACCTACTGTTTTACCCTTCAGGAACTAATAAAAGGTACTCGTGGCCCTGTGTGTTCTTCTGCCTGACTGCTTTGAGAGAATGAAGAAAAGGCAGAGGTAAGCTTGATCAGTAGATGAATTATTTTTAACAGTGTTTCCTGTATGTTAGTGTGTCAAAGAGGAGAAAAAAATCACAAAAGTAACGAGCTGGTGTTTCCTCACTGAGTACTTTTACTTGAATGAGGAAAATATCGTGATTTCCCCTAGCTAAGTAATCGATCCCAGATGACCTGTGTCAGACCACTTCATAGTTTACAGATAACACTTATTAACTTAAGGATAAAATAAACAAATCACTTATAGGCTTTTAAGTTTCACCCCCTTATTTTTACACAATGAGTTCTTTTACTATTATAAAAAAGTCTTAAACGTATCTAATAAATCACAGAATATCAATACTAAGACCATGAATTTGTTGTTATTTTAACTTGTCACAGCAGCATGAGTAATTCAGAGGTCATCATGCAGGAGGAACAAGACTGAATCACCGCAGTGGACAGCAACATTCAAGCCACTGAACAAACAGTAAATGTTTATTAAAACAGTGTTTGAGTCTCATTCATATTCAAATATGTGCCAATTACATGCATCAGTGAAAGAGATTATTTTTATTAATATCTGTGGCAATATATGTGTAGCATGTGCCTGCATTGTTAGCAGTCTTTATGCTAACAGCTGCTCGACTTTTTAGCTAACTTCCAAGTAAAAAGATGAAAAAAATTTTTTTATGTTCCTTACTTTCCAAAGTAAGCTGACTTTAAAGATGCATGCATAGAGGTTAGCAGATTTGTGTGGCAAGAAAAAGGTTGCTGGTTTGATTCCAGCTGGAGGACATCCCCACTGGGGTTGCATCAGGAAAGGCAAAAAACTCTGCCAGATCAGATATGCATAGTGACCCCTTGTTGAAGGCACAAACCGACAGTATCTTCTTCTAAAGACGTGGGGTTTTTTCTAAAGCTACACGCACAAGTCTTCCAGAACAAGCCACAAAAATCTGACACAACGTAACCTTAAAAAACTGACATGGCTTTGCTTTGTGACTTTGTGACAGATTTAGTCTGTTAGCCATTTGGTGCTGAATGGGACCTGGTTTCTTTCCATCTGCAGCAGTGTATATTTGGCGGTATGGCTTTATGAGAGAAGCAGCAAAAACCCGAGTACCAAAGAGTGAAGGCACAAGTGACAAATATTATGACACCAATTAAGTCAGACACAGTATGACAAAGACAACCTGGGGTGGTTGGGTTGCCAAGCAGCTTGCAGCTTAAATAGCATGTCCTATATGAGATTTGCCAGTTGGTAGTCGTGTATCAGCTGAATCATCAGCTGAAGTGGGCTAGCACTGACATCAGCGGACCTGCCAGAACTGTCGACAACTTGGAAAAACAGAAGCAGTCCTTTTTTCAGCAACTTTGACTACAGAATATTCATAAAATATTTATGCATGAACATAAGGGAAGCAAATTTTCCCTTTTCCAAGCCTTCAATGAGGAATCAAAGCTCTCCTCTTGTTTTCACCACGTTTTTTCTGAATGCGATGCACCCAGCCTGCACGAAATCAAATGTGACGTATCATTTTGCAGCTTGTCAGAGAAGAGAACCCAAACGTCTAGCAAACAGACAGCGACCCAGCCTGTTTGCCTTCCCCGGTCTCCCAGAGCAGAAAAATGGGAGTGTTTCCGTAGCAATGGTGGGGTGAAAATGATTGTTTTCTCAGATGTTCTGTGGCCCCGCCATTCCCCACGGTGACGGTGACAGAGGCATTCTGGGATAGGCTGTGGCCGTGCTTGGCAGGCCTCAAAGGCGTCAGCGCTGTTTCTCCCGGGACGTCCTGGCACCGCGTCCCAACCCGCAACGCTGCAGCAGCCGCCTAATTAAAACCACACCGCTCCTCTGCTGCTCCTCACAGACTTACATCCCCTGCTGCACACACACACACACACACACACACACACACACACACACACACACACACATTCACTGAATTAAAATCTTTAATGCTATCTGCAAATGATTCTTACATAAAGCGTTTGTTTTCATTTACTTGCAGCACTAGTTGGGTGGAGTTAATAGCATCAGATTTTGTTAGATAAATTGTCAGTCACGGCAAACAGCATCGCATGAAGTTCGACACTCTTTTGTGGTTGGTGAATAACTTTCTGGCGCTCATGTTGTTGTCATATGTGGTGAAAAACCCACCCATCTGGCTTTAAAGTAGGCTAAATCAAACTACAATAAAAAAAAAATCTTTGCACATACATTCATGGCCCAGGTCTGACTCAGAGTCCACACACAGAGTGAACTTTTCCCTCCACCCAGACACACATCTGCGCAGGGATATGTGCCACCAGTGGCTGCAGATGAAAGATTTTACATCTAAATGTTTTTCTTCTGCTCTGCTGCATGAGACTTCTCTTTGCCTATTTCTCTGCTGCTGTTAGCTGAAATGTCATCAATCACTTGCTTGTTAGGTTAAAGAAAAAATCAGGTTGTCAGAGTTCACTGGACGTTGATGAAAAACTATTTGCAAGTCATGTCTGTGGTTTGTTTTAGCCAATGTAGGCGCCAGATGGGGTTGACTCTTTTACATAGTGAAAGATAGTTTTGCAACAAAGCGCCAAATAGTTTATTAATCTCAATAAAGTGACCGAGCTAATGATTTAGACTTCACTGTGACTGACAGCTCGCTTGATATTCTTTAAACTGTCCTGATTTGCCATCTCCCTGTCATTCCAAAAAATATAAATCCCATATGGAGAGGTATTTGGAATAGTTTCTCACCCAAGCCTGGTCACAGGCTGGCTGAGGAAGGTCTTCTTTTGCTTCAGTGCTCCGCTGCCATCCGTTGAAGTCTCATCAATCACAGACTCGTTAGGGCCAAGAAATTAGATAGCCAGAAATTTCTGGCAGCGGCTGAACGAATCCGTCTGAGTTTAAACCTCACATGAGCTTCGTGATCTCGGATTTGGTAGATATTGTACAAGAAGAACAGAAGGAAAACTTTCCTTGTCGGGGCTGCTCTAAGTATTCCCAAACCGTGTGTCTGCAGAGTTCCCACACTTACTTTACATTTGAATTCCAAAACATTTCCAGAGGTTTCCCCAGAGTTAATATCAAGTTTTCATTACTTGTCATAGTCTATAATCTCGCTCTGACTTACACGACTTTAGGAAAGCTGCGTCATATGACTCAAGTTGGAGCACGCTAGTTAACAAAGTCCCCGTTGAACTTCAAAAGATCCCAGATGAACAAATACTAGTTGGCAAAAACTCAAATATTTAGAACTGGCAAACATTTTAGGGATGATTCACAAAAGCATTCTCGGTGGATTGTTTTTGTAAAAAACTACAAAATCCCAGCAGGTACCACAGGAGGTGTTCGGTAATTAGTTGCCTCTTAATCAAATCAGCCCATATTCCAGAAACTGTGCCGCTAACAAATCCATTTTTATCCCTTCTAGTGGAGAGGTAGGTGGAAAAAAATCAAGACTGAATATGTATCAAAACTGAAAAAGAAAAACAAAAACTATTTCACGCTGAAGAGAAAAGCTTTTACAGAGTGATGAGTGATGGAGCTGATCCAGAATGTTTTCATACAAATGAACAGCATGACAAATGATTTGCAATGAATGTTCATTGTTTCTGTGTATCAATGGATGCTTTATTGAATGAGTAGACTGTGCAGCGGGCCAGCAAACGTAGGCTACAGATTTGTCATATTTCCTTCTTGCATAGTTTACAAAATTACTTTATTTGTATAACTTTTTACAATATCTGTAACAAACAAACCACGCAGGAGACGGTTTATCTGCAGCCAAAGCTTTCTAAAAAATGAAAGTGACATTGTATCATATGTCCACTTTTTGTTGGTATATCTACATACACACTTTATATTTTAGAGCACAAAAAAAGACAAAACAGATGTTTGAAGCTTTCTTTTATATCTGCCAGTTTTACCAACATTTCATTTAGTTATGCTACTGAAAAATAAAACAACTTTTTTAAAATTTAAAAAGAGGAGATTTTTTTTCTTAAAAAATGTAATGCAATATATTTTTCTTTTGTATTACTTCAAGGGTATTTCATCGTGTTTACAGTGTGAAGGAACGCTCACCTCTCTCCTATCATACGATCTTAGACTCATAGATCTTTCTGTCTGTTATTTCTTTACGAGGTTTGTGCTCTATCGCACGGATTGCATTTGCAAAAGCACCGCCACACATGCACCCGCAAACTTTCCCTGCGTTTGACGTAAAATACAAAAAAATAACAAAAGAAGAATCTGCGACTGGGAGCTCACATTTCATCTGAATTATGCTTTATGGAGCCATTTTGACAAAGTCACTCTCCTCTCAAATCGGATCAGCTCTGCTCTTGCTCCCTGCTTTGTCTTCGCTGGTGTGTGCTTAAGACGTTAGTGGCGTGACAGAGAGCAATATCCAGCGTATTCTACTCTGTGGCTTTGTTTATACTGGAAACAATAGAGCTCTTAAGTACATGATCAAGTCTCAGTCCTAAAATAATTTGGCCACATAAATTTAAAGCCATTCAAGAGTTTTCCTTGAACTTTTACAAGACGTCTTAGCCGACACAGAGGTCTGCGTCACAGAGAAATTATATTAAATGCATTTCAGGCGGGACGTTTATGTGAGCTTTAACCGTTCATTTAAGAAAGCTGTGCATTTTTGTGTTTGTTGAAGTGATGGTCTTGAGCAGTCTCAACAAGCATGACAGACACAGCCCCTGGCAAAGCCTTAGTCTCACAGCACTGAAAAAAGAAATCTGCAAAATATGAACAAAGAAAACAGTTTTTGTAAAAGCAGCTGCAGCAGGCCGAGGAGGTTAACTGCACATCTCTGCGTTGCCAATTGGTGAGTGATCCTACAATCACAGAATAAATAGACTTGATGAATGACGTGTCAGTTATGAAGACTAAAGTCGCAAACACTTGGAAAGAAAACGGCTTTAAATTACCGATTTGAACAAACTGCATGAATAACGGTAAAGTTCTATAAACAACATATCCCGAATACACGCAGTGTAGGAAATAAGACACAGTCAGCCACACTGGCTTCTTTTATTCCTAGACTACAACTTTACTAGTTCATTTTCTGACTGACTCTTTGTTTCTTTACAGATGCAACAACTTTGTTTTTAATATTTAGCTGAAAATCCAGCTTCATGCAGGAGTCGTCTGTGAAGTGCCGTGGATGAACAAACACATCGGTTTCTGGTTGTTTTTCATTTTTAATGTTAATAGTGACATTCTGCTGCTAAAAGGAAACACTTGTGACATTGTTGCAATTTACAGTGAACAAAGGTACGCTTTTATTTCGAAATATATCACACTAAGCTTTTTGGCAAGCATGTTTTAGAAAACCTTCTGACCACGTGCTCCAGGTTTTCTATTTATTCTAGGTATTTTTTGCCAGTTTTCTGCTCAGTTTTAAATCGCTCTTGTTCAAATGTTCAAAAACCCTTCTATCTATCTATCTATCTATCTATCTATCTATCTATCTATCATATGTGAGTGTTACATAGCTGTTGTGCATATGACAAGAAATACAAGGCAGTGCACTAGTTGCTTGAATAAAGCTTAAATGACCAACGATCTAGTGCATAAAATGGAAGTGGCTCATTTGATCTCTTTGCTTGTTTTCTTTTTTTACACATATATATTCCACCCACACAAATACTGCAATACATTAAGGCTACTTCCAGCTCTTCCAACATTTAGCCCCCAGTTTTCAGCCCCTCTCTTAAGCTCATGGAACCCAAGATGACAATGAATCACACGTGTGTAGGTGCAGGAGTATCACATCTCAGATTGCTCACTAATGTTGCACAAAAAGATCAAGGAGAAAGGTTTTATGTTGTTGCACTGTGCAACACAGACACACACACACACTAGTAAGCCTCACTTTGAGATATAGCTTTTATTGCTTGTGGAGGGCTGGTGAAATATAGTGCAGAAGGAATCAGTAACAGGAGGACACTTGAGTCTCTGAGTGACTCGGTGCTGTATTTACACCTATGCTATGTAGCAATTACACAATTCTTTAAACCATTTGGAAAATAAATTTTCCAGACAATAAATATTTTAGCTTCCACTCCCCTTCGACATGCTCATCCTTATAATCCCGTTGCTCATAAAACATGATTTTAATACTACACTTTATCACCACACTCCCACATGAGGTTCCTAGAAAATTCCTACATTCCTCAGCGATGACCTGTTTTCGTCTTGTTTTGTTGACTTCCCTAGGTTGAGATCAAATTTATGTCTGCCTGGTTTGTTCACCACCGACACTGGAGCAGCTGTGAAAGATTACCACTAGGAAATAATAAAATTCTCTCCTAAATATATATCAAGAATGTTGCTAATTTGATGTGTCTCTGTCTCGTTCATTTCCTTCAAACCTCACGTCTCACTATGTCATATTCCACTGAAATGACATCAAGGTCACGATGCAGAACACACACGGAGGGTGATACGAGCTGTTGTAGCTAAGCTCATTTTGTGAGAAGAATAATATGAGGTATTGAGATGATGAAACTTTTCTGCAAGGTCCTGCAAACATGGCTAATAATGATAGATTATGAGTCAGTGACTTTTAATTACATGGTTCTAATCTTTTCGTTACTGTTTTCTCTGTGAGTTTCACGAAGTCACTCACTCACGCCACTGCGAAACATCCAGTACAGCAATAAGTCACAAATATCCATTTATGTTTCAGTCTGTCGCCGCTGTTTTTGAAGCGATGTTTCCGGTTTGTTTGGAACAAACAGATGAGGGACTGACTCGTTAACTGGAGCAGGAATTTGAGGGCTGCCACTTCAGCCGTTGGCCACCTTGGCACATTTGTGACCAAGAACACCAGGAACTCGGGCTCATTATACTTTTACAGGAAACGAGTCGACAAAATGCACCCGATTCACTCGTGTATAAAACCAAAGCCTGTAATGAGCACACAACTCACAGACAAAAAAACCCCAAAACAATAAAAAAACAGAACAGAATGTTATACTGTATTTATTTATTTATTTTTATCTTGAATTGGAAATAGCAGCTACTTTGCCTTTTAATCAGTGAGCTTGTCACACTGATGTCAGAAAACATATGATTTTTCTACCTGTCCAGACTGATACTTGTGGAACGAACCTTTTGGGCTGGTATCACTAACCTGCCTACCAATAACACTTTGGTATTAAGACACACAGACTTACAGATAAACCATAATATGAAAGAACATTTGTGTTCGTCATGTTTCAGGCTCACTGTGGCCTCTGTCAGCTCTTATGAAGTGTCTGCCTTGCTGAACATCTCTGCTAATAAATTATCTTCAACAACCTTAATCCTGTTGCTGATACTCAGGGGTCACATGGTACACAGGCATGCTGCCCAACCACACGGGGCCTTGCAGACAGAGGGTGAGAGGGGAGGAGAAAGAAAGCTCTGTGATGAGCTTATTGTTTCATTTTATTTAATTAATAAATTAATAATCTATTTTGTATCTACGGTGTATTAATGATGCAGACTCAAGGATCTTACAAGAACTTACTTAGATATGAATATAAAAAGTTGTGTTTGAAATAAAAACTGTACAACAGCTTTAATATTCAGTTAGACTGCAGCCATGCTGGCTTCTCTACGCGTTCCCGAAATCTTGGAACTCAGATGTCGAAAGCTGCGAGTTACATCACTCCCAAGTTAGCAGGTTCCAGAAAAAGTGAGAAGAAACAGGATTTGTTTTGGTTATTAGCAAAGTAGAGTCTTTAGATTGCACTTAAAAACACCCGGCAGCACAATCATGCATAGAGCCTTTTCAGTGCTCTTCATATGGTTTATTTAGTGAGTCACAATTCACAAAACTTTTACTGTTTTACTGCTCTTTACGTATCCTGCTGCCATCTTGGACTGTTGGTGGACATTTCAGATTCAATTCCGACTGGGAACTCGGAAATTCTGACTTTTTCGGGAATGCTCCGTAACTAGTTGTAGCTAGATATGCTATAATGGCTAATTAGTGGCAACACCTACAAATTAGTGCAAAACCTGTAGACACACTGGTTTTGTAATAAATGCAAACTACAGCTGAGCTGATGGAAATGTCATTAGTTACTTAGTCATCCACTAAATTTGATATATTAAAACATATCTGTACGCATAGTATAGTTATAGTAGCAATAAACACACTACCTTTCCAGGTAGTGGTCTAAAATAATAGCCACGCTGGAGCTTGTCCAGTGATTCCTGGGAAATGTAAATGGGAACATGCTTTCAAGTGTTTTGTTTTATTTTTGGTCATTTTTTGAGTCTTCATATTTGTAGCCAAATCTGCGTCTGTTACCTAAAATATGTGGCTTTTGTTACACATTCAAGTTTATAGTAAGATCGTTTTAGATTTTCACTTTCACATCTTACTCTCTTTATTGATGTCTCTCTCATCTGGTTGAAAATCGTCTGACCTCTGCTTACCTAACTTGTACAAACACATTCCTAGATTAGACTGAAAGGAGCTGATAGTGGAAGAATGATGGTGAGAGATTTGCCTGTTTGAAGCATCGCAGCAGAAATCCAAAGCCCTCACTCTTTGTGTGAAGCATATGGGGAGCACATGGCTGGATGCTCTCTTTCCCTTTATATCCCCTTTTCTGTCTTCTCCTTGCAGGGGTTTGGATTGGTGGGATTTGCTCTGATGATGGTCCAAAACAATCTTCCTCTCCGCTTTGGACATTAGTTATGTGGATTAGATGTTTCCTTTTGCAGTGATGTCCCATCAAAGCAAACGGTCCAGTCTATTTTTAGACTGTAAGTCCCTTTTTATCTTGGGGAAGAAAGGATGGAGCATAGAGTAGCAACCTGCAACTCATTAAAAAAACTCCTTTGGTGATTGATTCCAATCAAGAGATTTTGAAACTCTTATTTTATTTTTTAATTAGTTAATCCAGTACAAGTTAATTTATCTCAACGACCACTGATCAGATTTGAATGTTCCAATCTCTAGTCACGCTTGTACGAGGTGCAAATTGCCCGTTTTCATACCTTCTTACGATCCTTTCAGCCTTCAAAATTATGAGCAAAAATTCAAAGCTCTAAAACAGAAAAGAATAAACAAAGAATTTACTGACACCAATAAATGTGAACCAAGCACAACAACAAAAGATAGCATAGTGATCAGAAATTGATATCATAAATATAAAACTGATGCCACACAGGCAGAGCAGCTCGTGCACCGACCCGTCGACATTTCGTTATCAACCGTTCTCAGAGTTTGTGCAGGTTATGCAAGCCTTTAGCTTAGTTATTGGCTCGGCCTACATCAGGGGTGTCCAACTCCAGGCCTCAACAAACCTGAATTAAATGATTAGTTCATTACCAGGCCTCTGGAGAACTTCAAGAAATGTTGAGGAGGTCATTTAGCCATTTAAATCAGCTGTGTTGGATCAAGGACACATCTAAAACCTGCAGGACACCGGCCCTTGAGGCCTGGAGTTGGACACCCCTGGCCTTCATGCTTGTCTTCCACTTTTCTGCACCCACTCTCGTGTCCTGTCCACTTCACGAAGCGAGGGCTTGTTACACCAGTGCCATGTTGCAGGGACTTGTGTCTTCAATGTATGGTACTCTTCTTTGGTGGCAATACATCCTTAGAAAAGCATTTCTCCCTGCAGACCCTACTCACTCACTCACTCACTCACGTTTCATAGTGCTAGAAGGTAAACACAGGGTGTGTTCACAGAATGTCTAAAAATCATATTGTATGTAAAGCATTACATTTGAAAATAATTTTAGCTATTGAGAGACGACTGCAGCTGTCTCATTTCTGTGAAAGTGGAAATCTACACTTGCCTTGCCAAAAACTCTTCACGAAGTCCCAACTGTAAACTACAATTACACTGCATTCCAGGTCAGTTTGTGGTTGTCCAACACATTTATATTGCCTCAATTAACTTCCCCGGGCTTTAGACAACACAGATAAAATCACCCAAATAGACCCTATGAGCTGCTTGTGGTTTCAGAGCTATTTCATTTATTTAACGTCTCAGCATTGTTTGTGGGTCTGTGGCTTGAGCATTCCTGGACTTGTCACTGGCATTACCAACATAACATTCTGATGAAAAACACTGTCCACACCACCAGGGGAATCGCTGTCATTTGCCAAGTAACTTTAATGTTTTATATAAAGATGTTATGCTCTCTGTCTTTGTGAGAATTTTGAAGTCCTGGCTCTGGGGAGGCCAATCTACGACGATAGTGTTCCTTGGTAGCGTGTTTGGCGTTAATTATCATCCAGAAATTTAAAGCAGATGCCAATCAGATGTTTTCCAGATGATATTGCATGGTGGATCAAAATCTGGCAGTACTTTTCTGTGTTCATAATTTCATAAATTTTGAGAAGATCACCAAGATCACTTGCTGAAATGCAGACCCACACCACGACAGAGCCTCGCCTTTATATTAACGATGGATGGAAACACTCTCTTCTGAAGTGCTGATGATTATTTGAACCAAATTTGTCACATTTTGATTCAGTTCTTGTGTAATCTGGCATACTTCACCTTGCCCACTTGTTGAGATTCCTCAAATATTTTTTACTGAAAATGATCCGGTATAAGGACTGGACTGAAAAAGAAACCCAGCCAATTTCCAAAGAAAAACTGTGAAATTCTGCAGGACAATTAAACAAAACCACTTGAAAAATTACAAGAAAACAGCTTCCTGGAAGCAAAATGTAAAGGAGGTTAAATAGAAATGTTATTGTCATGTTTGTGCAGAAGTTTCTTCTTCACGTCTGTGTTTTATGTCTCCTGGCATTTAGTTCTTGGGCTGATTTGACAGCTCATCAGTCAGTTATTGTATACTGTATATGGTTCACTTTATCATATATGACCTCTTTTGCCTCCCTTTATGGGGGGGTCATAAGAAAGATCGATGAGACCCAGTATGAATAGCCTCCATCTCCAATGATGAAACATTTGTTTATTTTTACAACAGTTCAACCTGAACCTAACCTCTTCAGACCGACTTAAGCTACTGTCAGTTTTGACACATTTCATTGAAATTATACATCAACTGCCAAAGAGAAAATGTTCACATTATGAGCCAACCGGCATTAACTTGAACAAAATACCACCAGTCAGCATATTTCATGAAAAGGCACCAAGTGTTATTAGAGAAAGGATAACAAGGATTACATTAAGCTTCCAAAGAATCAGCTATATCATGAGAACCAGCTCAAACTCGCAGTACATTTGTAGTGAAGCAATGTGACAAAACACATTTGAATCTGGTTCTTTCCAGTGTAGCTTTAACACAGTTCAACTTTGGAAAAATCTGCAAAATTCAGAAACTACTTTTGTTAAAGCATAAAGCATATGCTTTCCAAAATCAGAGAACAATTAAGTTTGAATTGCTGCAAATGTAACAGTTTAATGTGCGATTTTGCAACTATGTAAAATGTAAAGGGGCTTGAAAATTTTCTGAATCCATTGTAAAAACTAAGAAAGAGATATGCTCATTCGGCAGCTCGTTCTCATAAATATAGATTAAGAATAAAATGCTTTAGTCTCATATTTCATTTAGATTATAAGATTCTTTAGATTCTTAACCAATAAAGTGTTTTCTTCAATGCTTGTTTTCAAGAACTCTGTTAGATCGTGAAGTTTCAATAGGAATGAGAGTTTTAATATCTTCTTATATCCAGTCCCCCAACTGCCCACGACACGTCTTCGATCTCTAATGGCCAGGTCCATTTTAGCCGGTCAAACAAGCCTTAAAAACATTCTCTTTTATCAGCCTCATCTAGGTTTACCTTGGACACCAGGCTTTCCTGCATTCAGTCACTTTGCCTGGAGGTCTCTGAATAGTGAGCTTCAAGCTTTAAGAATGCCAATAGTGACCTTTCACCCTTCTATCTTTGACCAGTCCAGATTTACTAAAACAGCCTAAATCCTCTCACCTTAAAGGCTGGGAAAAAGTCTGGACAGTATTCTGTAATGCCCTTTTATCATCCTTGAAAAGAAAAAAACACATTGGGCTATAAATTTACTGATTTCCTCTACTCTACTATTCAAATCATATTGATATAAATGTTCAGTTTGTCTAAGAGTAACATTTTCCTGTTCTGTGTCCAGGAAAATGCTGGTCAAACATATATTTTGGTTTGCATATACATACAATATACATACAATATTTATATTTATAACAAGGTGCAATAATAATTAATGTGCAATAATAACAGTGTGCAATACACATACACTTATTCTTCTTTTTTATACTAAGTTAATATACTGTGTTGTGTTGTTTGTTGCGTTGTGATGTGTCATATCGTGTCGTGTTGTGTTATATGTAGTGCCGACGTAGGACAGTTTTCCAATTTCATTGTACTACTGTACTATGTATGACTGTGCAATGCCAATAAAGAGTTATCTTATCTTATCTTATCTTATGATGATGGCAGTCATGGCGAGAGGCGTCATGTTTTGTGATTTTTCTGTCTGTACTTTCCATTTTTGTGAATTTTGTGTAGGACCTTCTTCAAAGTTGTTACATTCATCCAGTTGGACTCAATAAATAAATTATAACCATTGGTTTAAATATTAAAGTCTTATATGTCACACAAGATATAGAGAAGTGTTGCATGGGCCATGTCATGTCAGATAAACTGAACCAGTAACTGCTTTGAGAGTTTAGTGGGAGGATTCGTGACGATTGAGCTTTTGCTATAGTTGCTTTGAGATGACTGATGCAATCATGTCTTGGCTGTAAAGACTGGTGACAGACTGGTGACACCTACAATTAATTTTGGATCTCCTAACATGCTTCAGGCTGTGGAAGAAAGGCTGAGTACTTAAGAGAACCAATGGAAGCACTGGGAGAATATGGAGATTCAAACCCAGGACCTTCTGGCTGTGAGGCAACAGTGCTAGCACCACTGCGCCCCACACAATGTGCTCATAATAGAAATCCTATTTTGGCCATTATTGAAAGAAGTAGCCGTTTTGGCAGATGGTGATAGAGGAAATACTCTCTGTCAGTTGCCGTAGCTTCTTTCCACCTGTCTAATGCTAAAATAAAGCAACAGAGTGCACAGATGCCTCTTGGATACATTGTACAAGAGTGCTTTGGACCCAGCTTCTGGCCCAAGGGGAGACTTTTCTGTAAATTTCCCAATCCTCAGTTTCCCATGCTGACACAGAATTCTTCAGTCAAGTATGGTGTTAGTTGAGGGACAGGCTGCGTCTGTGAAATTGCTACACTGTTTCTCCATTTACCCCACAATCACTGATGATAGAACAATATCCAATTATCTGTCGAACAGCGCAGATTCACTGCCAGCTGTACATTAGGTTTCAGTTTCTGGGAATGAGTCTTAATATCGCTCTGGCACCACAGAGCTTCTTTCACAGCTGCTCTGCTCAGCTTCCCAGATATAAAAATTAAAACAGGAAGAGCAAGAGATGTAGTGACACGTTGTTCTGTCTGTCTTACAAATGTGTCTAATATTAATTGTAACCACTATGGTTTAAAAATGGACTATAATGTTAATATATATAAGAAAAGCTTAGTAAATGCTTTAAATCAAAATAAAAAATACTGATTGTTAGTGCAATGAATTGGTTTACAATTTCCTTTTCTTCACTAGCATTTCCTCTGCCATAGAAATTATGCAATATAATAATATCATATTGTGTAATTTTATGAATAAATGTTAGAAATATAGTTCAACAAAAGGACAGTCAGAAAGAGGTTATTTCTGGTGAATGATAGTTTGATACATAAATGAATACCTTTAACAAAATCTTTTTTTTTTTTTTAAAGTCAATAATTTTTGGTAAACTTGGGTTAAATTAAACAATAATATGTATATGCTGGTGCACTCTGGCCCACTTAGGAGAGAATACCAGCAGATGTTTCAGATCATCCCAGCAGGTCAGCTGTTTGGGGTAGAGCCAAATATCCATGCGCCATGACAAAATATAAAATAGTGACAAAGTAAAGCAAATGTTGACTTTTTTGGTTGTGAAAAAAATTCAACATAATTAAAAAAAAATGTAAGTACAGTATGTTTATAATATAGAATAATACAAATAAATAACATTAAATGTGTTCTTTGAAATCTCCTTTTACTTGACTTGTCTCCAAGCAAAGTGAGAATAAAAAGCTTTGAAACAAGCGATAAATTAGAATAACTTTGTCTACATTAGTGGAAAACTGTTTTTGCTTTGAAGTCACATATCAATTCATTTAAAAAATGCTGATAATAATCAGCACACATTCATACTTAGACATACATAAAACTTCAATAAGACTATACAAATACATCACAATAACTATCTCATTATTAAGGATAATAACTGTATCTCACACAAATGCGCCCTTATACACATTTTTACCAGGAAGAAACATCCCATAATGTCGTCAAAATGCGAAAAACATAAGTGTTCTTGGTCAGCAGCAATAGAGCGGTCTTTCCTTAAGATGGGACGATACAGCTTTTCTAATGAGCTTCTAATGTCAACCAGTTATTTTGTTGCTGTGGTAACCACACCAGACGCTGAACATAAGGATGCTTTCAGGCAAGCTGACATATACTCTTTACAAAATGTTTTGGCTAAGTTGAAAGCCTCTCAACATCCTAATAAGTAAGAATCTCTGACTAGCTGTGTTGTAGATGGAATCAATCAGTTCATCTTGTCATATGTTGCTCGATTTTTGAAGCTAAATTTCCACAGACTGTCTAAAAAATGAAAGACCTGTTATATAGCCTGTGGACTAAAAACAATGTTATTTGTGCATGTCATATATATAAACAGAGAATGGGAGTGGTAATAAAACAGACCCTTGATGGGCTCCTGTATTAACAATGGTTTCATCAGATAAAACAGGATTAAAGCGGACTTTTGTGGACGACCACTTCAAAAATCTCTAATCCCATTTATCAGTCCTGGAGTTAACCCCATATTAATTAGGTGTTGCAATAAAATGCGTGTCCTCAACAGCTAAAGTTAGATTGACAAAGGAGATTCTTGCCTGAGCATCTATTCGCTGTAAGCAAATGTTGCATTTTAGACCAAACCCTGCTTTCCGTTCTTAAAGTAATTAACTACCTTGGTGCTTAAACACACAATAATTAAGACTAAAGTTAAAAAGTGACTGTGTAAAACCTTTCTTTCGTGTTCAATTTGAGCTTTAATTTCTAACACAAATCTGCTTCTGCTACCACCACACCTCCTCATAAGGTTTTGCTCTTTAGGATTGATAATGATAATTCATGCATGTGTGAACTAACAAAATACCGTCAGCATTCTTCCTGTTAAAAGGGAGTTTTTCCTTCCCACTGTCGCCAAAGTGGTTGCTCTTAGGAGGTCATATGATTGCTGGGTTTCTCTCTGTATGTATCATTGTAGAGTCTACCTTACAATATAAAGCACCTTGAGGCGACTGTTGTCGTGATTTGGCACTTTATAAATAAAACTGAATTGCACTGAACTATGAAACACTCACTCCCAGACTGTGTCCAGCATTTTTTGTGTGACTACACATGAACAGAAGATTAAAACCGTGTCCATGAGGCAGGAGACTGAATTTTATTTTGTGTTGAAACATAAAAGTTTACACCTATTATCAATCCCTCACATGCACAAACACAGACCCCTCCACTCTACACACATACTCACAAAGCGGTTGAAAGAAATGATCAAACCATGTCGTCAATTCAGCATAACTGCTGTTGACCATCTTCTGAATCTATTCTCAAAAAACAAGTCAAATTCAGTCCTTTGCTTGTACTCCACGGTTCAATATTCCAAGGATGAACTCAGAGTACTTCTCTCCATGTAACCGAGCGCTCGAGTAGCTTAAGTGATCTGCAGTTTCCTTGTACTTGTGTAATTTCCTTGGCAAGTGCTCTCAGGTAAATTTGAACCAAAGCAGCAACAGCAGTAGCGCTGCCTGAGTGAAATGTCTCATTTCCAGCTGTGGAGAGGTTTAGAGGGAGGCACGGAGGGGAATGGATGAGAAGAGAGAAGAGACAGGATTGGAGTTTGGGGTTTCCTCGTGTAGATCACAGGGTCACAGAAGAGGAGGAAGCCTGAGAGGATATTTAATCTCAGAGTGATGTTCGATGTCTATCTACTCCTGGCGTCATAAATAATGCAACATCCTTTTTTTTTTACTATTCTGCAGATACAGAATCACAAAACAATGCTGCTGCTTCAGTGTGTTTAAACAACGCCATTCCAGTGAAATCATCCCAGCACTGGTGGAATGAATTCTCAACTGGGATATGAAGAAACATTTCAGCCAAACTAGTTAGATTCTAGGGTAACATCCATTTTTAATGGAGATGCAATAAGTATGCCATGTTCAATCAGGGATGAATTTATTCTGGATAAACTTTGTGCTGTACAGTGGGTGTAATCTTTAATTTATTTAATTTTTTGGGTGGGGATGAGGTATTTCATCATGCAATTTTGTCATCCAGGGTGCAGAGCGAGGGAACGGAAGTGTATAGATATTTTTTTCCTAGCTGGCATCTCCGTATGAAACTAATTCCGAGAAGGATTGTCTTTGTGCTTTTTTTTTCTCTTCTCGCCTCCATGTCTGTCTCTCATCCCATGTTTTTTTCTATCTTTGCTGCTCACACTCTCTCTCCTGAAGTGGAAAATCTGAAGTAATTGGTTTCTGAATTAAAGAAAGCAAGCAGGGATGAAAACAGGCTTTAATTCATTTTGCTCTCTCTGGGAGAAAGGGGTGTTGGGAGACTTTGGGGAATTCTGGCAATCGAGCATTCGCCCTCCATTTCCCTTCCAACAATCAGCGACATCACTTAGGCTGTAGGTGTTTCTATTAATGGAGCTCTGGGTCAGCACCGGCATGCAGAGGCTTATTTTGATTAACCTCACACCTTCGAAGCTGCGGCAAACTCTGGCTTAATGCACTTCAGAGAGAGGAGTTTCAGGCAAGGCGAGAGACGGGTATGTTGAAAAGGCTTTAAAAAAAATACATAATTGGTTGGCTGTCAGGGGACCAGAGCGGCAGAGGGTTGTAATTGGGGGAAGACAGAGAGAGAGGTTCCACTCAAACTACAAGAATTAAAGAGATTTCCAACATGGTGTCAGGGTCCAACACAGAGGAACAATGTGGTGTATTACGTGAAAATGAGGCATCACACCAGCGTTGACAATGAGCCATTACATCCACTTGGCATGACGTGCCCGAGGGGTTCAGGTATCCCATACTTTGGAGTTAATCTAAAGCTGAAAGTCCCCGCAGTCTCGTTTGGTTATGATAATGACTCGCAGAGGAATGTAAATCTATAGGAAGCAAATCTGCCAGCTGCCAAGAAGATAATGAGGGAAATTTGAATAAGATATTAAGATTTGGATTGAATTTACAGAAACAAAGAAACAAACAAAAATTAGAACATAAACATTAGCAGTTTATTCTCTTTTTAGTCGAGGGAGACTGTCGCCTACCTTCCTTTAAACAACACCTGTTGCCAGGTGCTTATTTGAGAGAGAATTGGCTTCTGTCTAAGGTGTTGACTTTACTATGTAAAATGACTGACACACGGTGTGATTGCGATGTAAACACAACAGAATACAACTGAGCTGAATTAAATTTTATTCCACTGTAGTTTTCAATAGATCCTGAAATCAAAATAGCATTTTTTCCACAAATATCCAGGTCCACTACACCTGAGACAGTGATTATATAGTTTTAAACAGGAGCTGATGCATCTTTTCTGGGTTGTTTTCTGTTCTGGTAGCTGATTTACGTATTGCAGTATCAGTAAGGTATTATTTCCCTAGAATAAAAGCAGGGTGGCAGTCTTGCAACTAGCATAAAACTGGTACTGCAGGTGCTTAATGTGAATTGTGTGTGTAAACAGAAAGAGATTAGCCATGGATGGTAACAGGTTTGCAGACTGCATGTACCTGCCTATCTAGCTTGATCCTATTGAGTCACAAACTGACAAAAGGCTAATGTCTTATTGACGTATTATCATTGTTTGGACACACCAGAGTCATTTGAAGATGGAAACTAACTGAGAGTGGATACAAGCCTTTAGCAGATCGCAAGTTTATTGCAAATGTTTGTGGACGTTTCAGTGCCGTGGTCTCCATTAGTGTGACTGTAGTATAAAGCAAGCAGTTTGTGATGCAACACACCATAGCAACATTGAGATGCCAAAGGAAAAGGGAATTCTATAACTGCTCATTCACTTGCATCTCACAGGAAACTTGGAAGCTTCACTCTTTCTCTGAACAAAGAGCCAGCTCTATAAGATGCAGGATAAGTAACTCTGAAATGTTCTCAGTGAAAGGAAAAGAAAATGTATAACTTGGTGAAAAGTGTTTAAAAGACTGAAAAAATGATTAGAAGTTAAGCCAAAACCACAAGCTTCGTACCTCCTCTGTAGAAAACTACAAAAAGCAGGATTTTCTTCTTCTTCTTTTTTTTTACAGTTTCTCAAATGCTGGCAGATAAAAGTGACATTTAAGGTATTTGTTTCTAATGCTTACTTGCTCTAAAAAAAAAAAAAAAACATCTTCTGCACTCTTGGTTCTTAGAGACAGATACACTTTTTTGGCTTTTTGCAGGCTAAATTGTACAAAAAGCAAAACCTTTAAAACCTACAGTTCCAGGAAGTGAAGCTGGAAGTTTTTGAAAACTTAAATACTGCGTCAGTTGTTACATTCTTATCAAAAAGTTATCAATATGTTCTTCTACAGACTTCTTTTATATTTGCATTCAGGAGCAGCTAAGTTTCTTGTTTTACCACATTTCAAAGAAGCGTTTCTTTTGCGGTGTCAGATGACAATAATGGAACAATGTTGTAGTCACCATAGAGAGATGCTCATTTTATTATTTATACTTATAATTATTATTTAGTTTTAATTTAGGTTTACTTAACTAGGTAGGAGTCGGCTCTTTGCAGGCTGTTTCTATTGATGCTTATTACACAGAACCTACCACAGGTAATAATCACACACTTTCTAAAGTTAGCTTTAAACTTTATTCATATGTTATTGAAGAGAAACAGGCATTTTTGTAGTATTTTTAGCTGTATTTCCATATTATTAGCCCCAGTTTGGGGGCTTTTATTATACTTTACATAACTTTCAGGGTAATATTACTCAACTGTAACCACTGTTGCTACCATGATAGTACATGGTTATTACTTTGATAATTGCATAGTTCTAACTTAGAAATTACCACATTATTTTGCTCTTGTTTCTTCTGTGTTACCCTACTATTACCGTGCTGTGATATAAAGTGCTACCATTAACTCTAAGAACCTTTCCAGTAACCACTGCCTGTTCCCTGCTGTGTCACTGATCCTTAAAATTACTTTTATTTTATCCAAATTGTTTTCTTTCTTAATTTCCCACCTGTGCCCGTTCATTCCCATTTCAGGGATTTGTTTTGCCACTTTATAGTCGTAAGCAGGGTGGTACCGCCTAAAAACTGACATCCACCCAGGTTTTTGTAGCTTTTGTAACCAAAGACCAAAACAAACAAACGCCATGATCGCACTCCAAGATATAATTGTGTGAAATGAAAACCAAAAGGGAGATGGGTGGGTTTTCCAGCCATCCCTTTACTTTGGTGAATTCTTTGATCCTCTGCAGAGTTCAGATCAATCAGAGCTATCAGTGACATCACAGCGCTCTGAGAAGACAGAGATGGACGTGGTGTGGGGAGTTCACACGCTGTAGAGTGGGGATTGTGTGTGTATGCAGTGGGAGTGTGGTCGGCTGAAGCGCCAGTTACACCGCTATGGGAGTGCGTCTGGTATGATCATCCCTGTTTTTCTTACTCTCAGCAGATAACCTCTGATTTGTATGTGGGGGTTAATCCGGGAATGACGAGAGGACGTTCTTCACGGCGCTGCATCTGCAACCTCTCAGTCGGTGAGGATTTAGCTGTCCAACAGTTACAAACACAATGAGACAACTGTCCCTGTCACGCCTGATCCCCAAAGCCTCCCCAGGATCACAGCACACTGATCGGCAAGCCCCGTTCACTCAACTGTGGGATCACAACATAAAGGAGATCAATTCTTTGTCGTGATTGACGCGCTTTCATGGGATTTGACGTGCAGATTCACTTCACTAACTAAGAAATGTGAAGCTTTTTAATAATTATATATTATTTAATATTTAAATTACTTTCAATACCAACCGATGAGGCTTTTTGCCATTTATAAACACGGATACAAATGATGGTTTTGTCTCATTATTCTCTTGTAATGCAATATAAATACACCTGAACACCTGCTGACCCTTTGACGTAGCGCCTCAGATACAAGTGTAACCACCTCTCAGATGGGTTCTTCTTCAAAAACACTCATCACCTCTGATCTTTTCCTTCATCATCAACATGATAAACTGAATTCCTGCATGTTTGGCTGTTGGCGGCAGCTATGATTTAATAAAGAAGCCATATATTTAATTTATGGTCCCTGTTAAAAAGCAAACCACTTTTGTGGAATGTGAAATGGCTGCAGAGGAGCTGACTTTGACATACCCTCCTTTCTTACACTTCCATGCATACAAGTCAAACGTAGTAAAACTTGCAATAAATTTGTTTAAATTCACGTCTTCTGTCATCCTGAAATGATATGTTACGAAATAAATACACGAATAAGTCTTGTAGGTCAGAAACACTTTGTTTCTCTTCAACCTTTTGTGCCGTTTGACACTTAAGCTCAGTATCGCCACATGACAGCCTGGTTGATGGAACATGCTCTGCAGATTAGAGCTGAACGATTTCGATACAGTTTTCCTGATAGAGCACTTACACCAGGCCCCACTTGTGTTTTCCTACTTGTCTGCTGACAAGTGAGGGACTGTAGTTGAATATTGAGGGACGCCGTGTTGGGCAAGGCTGACTGCTACAACAACATCACTCTGTTATCAAAGACAACACTGGGATAAAGGAACATTTGTTTTTTAGAGAGGCACTTTGATTTCTTTGAGTATAATCAGGAATGACGGTGAAACAGTGAAACGGGGGACTTCCTACAATTTGCTGCCTCAGCTGTCTACCTTGAACTCTCTCAGCTCAGCTTTGTTCACTGAAATTTCCTGTACAAATCCTGTATAATGCAATGGGTAATTTTTAAAATGACTTTGCATGATGATTATTTCTTAGTTTTCTTTTTATTTGATAAATGAATATGTTTTTCCATCACTGTAAAGAAGCCATCCCAAACCCGTCCTGGGCTGCGAGAGTTGAGGCTTGGGTGTGAAATTTATGGTTTTCAGGGTTTTTATCGGTTTTTATTGTTATTTTTTTCCCCCGTGTTATCAATAAATCTTCTTTTTTTGGTACCGGTACTGGTTTTATTTTGTTGTATTTATCTGCAACACCTTAAAGGCCGGTCCGTGAAAAGATTGTCGGACATAAACTGGTCCGAGGCGCAAAAAAGGTTGGGGACCGCTGCTGTAAAGGACTTTAGATATACCGTGCTATTGGATTTCCAAAGTATGAATCAAAACTTTGACTGACTTGCAGTTGATCAAGTCATGAATCTGTTCAAATAATGAAGTGTCATTATTTTGTCTTAACAAAATCACATGTAGTGAAATGTGTGAAAGCAGGTGGAGCTGTACGTATGTTAAAGACCCTTGTGGTGAAACGTATTTGTGATCTTGAGTTATGTAAATAAAATTGGTTTGCACTGAGCAAGAAGAACAAAGAGAGAAGATTAGGTTAGAAATCTGAGGTGATTAAAAGAGATACATTATTAGCTTGTAGTTTCCTGGCTTTGGGTAACTGAATTATGTTAATAAGTCATTATCCCAGAGAGCTGGGATAACAGACAGAGCTCATCACAATGAGACATGAGCATCTGAATAAGACATCAGTGTGCTGAGATCCACAGACCCTCCATGTGGTTGCCCCCCTAGGCCTTAGTGTCTGCTAATTCCCAGAGAAATAGACTTAAAGCAGACGAGTGCTGCAGGCCCCATGGCTGTCCCCGCAGCTCGTCAAATTTTCCCACTGCACGCCGCAGTGAAAAAGCCTGTATGAGAAAGTTAACTTTGACTGGCTTATAGAAGATTTAGGTCAGATCTCGCTTGCATATGATTCTTAGTACAAACGGACCAGCCCTAACAGTAATACCGCTGAGAGCAAACTATAGGCACCTGGTTTGTGTGTGTCAAAAAGTTAAGTGTGTAGAGCTATCCAGTGCTCACCATCTTGGCTACACGTGAAAGAGAAGAACACCAAATAATTTTGGTGGATGCGTCTTCAGCATTGACGCCAATGAATTAAGCGTTATGCATGGTCAGAGGCTTTGCAGACACACACTGCAGTCTGGGTATGCTCGCAACTTGATTTGAGACAACACTACCCTATATAAAGATTAAGTATAGTGTGTACAGTGTACTGCATCAAAGTACATAATCAGAAGTATCCAGATTTAGTGCCTGTCATAAGTCAGAGCTGCATATGTTCCAGATGGAGGGCCAAGCAGCAGGTTTTAGTTCTGTGCCTCACTCGTGTACAGTAGGGACCTTTTTACCATACAGTGATATATGACAGTGTTAATTAAGTGGTGAATTAATTAGTATGCTGGGTTCTTTCTGTGTGGAGTTTGCATGTTCTCCCTGTGCCTGTGTGGGTTCTTTCTGAGTAGCGTCTTCCTTCCAGTCCAGAGACGTGCATGTTAAATTAGGGATTCTTAGTTTGTTGCGGTCAAAGAGCCGACCTGCCGCCTCTCTGCTCTCCCCGTTTCGCTCCACGTTTCTGTTCCTCTGTGGTGTGTTTGGGTGTGCGTGTGCTTCATTAACTGTGAACTCCCAGATTAAGCACAGCTTCTCCAGGCTCTGGGTAGTGCACCTGTACCTCATTAGTCACTTACGTGCAGTATCTAACTCCGGCTCACCTCTTCACTCATCACCAAATCGTTGACCTAAACTGTTTGTAGAGCCTGCTCTGAATCTGCTGCTGCTGAGACTGAGACTGTTCTGGACCATCGCTAACATTTTCTATCAACAGCTCCTGATGTTAGCTGTCCTTTTGTGTTATTTTCAAAAATATTTCACAAGCATTTTACATGTACTTCAAGTAAAGAGGTTTAGAGTTTTAGTGGTGGCGTCTGCAGCCCATTATGGGGAGCTGACAGTAAATACGAAGCTGTCAGTTTGCTGGTCTATCTACGTTCCTGTTTTCACCCATGGCCACGAGCTGTGGGTAGTGACTGAAAGAACGAGATCACAGATACAAGCAATGGAAAGGAGCTTCCTCCAAAGGCTGTCAGAGCTCTCCCTCAGAGATAGGGTGACGAGCTCTGTCATTGGGGAGCAGCTCAAAGTGAAGCTGCTGTTCCTCTAATTTGAAAGGAAGCAACTGAAGCAGTCTGGGTATCTGGTGAGGATGCTTTCAAGAAGCTACCAAGGTGAGGTGTTTTGGGAATGTCCTACCGGGAGGTGGCACCAGGACAGATCCAGAATAGGATACATATCTCTCAGCTGGCTGGGGAATGCCTTGGTGTGTCCCCAGATGAGCTGGAAGTGGTCAGGGAGAGGGAAGGTCTGGGAGTCTCTAGAGAAAATTAAATGAAGACATGTGCCCCTTTTTGACCTTTGATTCAGTTGAGACATTACCACCAGATCAGTCCTGTCAGCTTTTTGGCAATCTATCCTATGTTGCGCCTCATTTCGGGACATGCAAAACCCCAGTTTGCCAAAAGATGTGGTGCCAAAATTATGTTATTATCACAGCAGTGATTACATTTAAATATAAAATACGTGCCATGGGAGTGATGATTGTCCAGAATTTACATCCATGCCAGAATGAATTTGAACAAATGTGACTTGAAGCAATTTTTCTTTTATTCACACTGATGAGGAAAGCCGTCTGTTCCACACTCAGTGGAGAACAAACTCCACTTTGCTCTTTAAACATCCCACAAGCTGCATCTGATTGGCTGAAAAGTGGCTTAAGAGCCACAATCTGATGACCGCTGAAAGTGAATACCAGAGAAAGACTGTCGAGCTGAATACTGATCTGATCTTTAGCTCTATCAGATTCAGCCAGTGTTTTTTTAAGCAGGGCCCTTTTCTGGGCAATATAGATGGTAAACCAGGCTTGTTGATCCTTGAGAAAGCCCTTATCTGCTCTTTGTTGGCCCTGCGTACATTGATCACGCCTATTGTTGTGCTTGTCCCATTGAGGCAGGAGTGAATGAGCCTGCTGTGTAACAGCTTTCTGCTCCCCTCGAAATGAAGATGTTCCCACCAAAAGAGACCTGACACAGAGAGTGAGACATCAGCCTCTCGGTGGACCACATATCGCTTGCCAATTTATTTTCAATTGTGTGACTTTAACAACTTGTTTGCATGGTATTTTTCTGGCTCTGTAATATTGAACTTCAAGTATACAATTTAGAAAGTTTTATCCAATCAGAGCCAGCCACTAAAAGCAGACAGCGAATACTTTTTTTTTTATCTCAAAAAAAGCTTTTGTATTTTTTTACATTTTATGTGATTGTCACAATCATTGTTGATCTGATTCTAAATGAACTATGACACTGAGATCTAATGAAACAATCACACTTTTTCCAGTGTGGAAAAATCTCCAGTCTCATCTTAAAATCAATGTTTTATCTCTTTATAGATTTTTAACCTAAATGACTCCTTTAGAAGTTAAGCTGTCGCATTTTCAGAATTAAGATGTTTCCTTTAATAAATGGCCCAACAAATGTACCGTAAATAATCTTCCAATCATACAGCTCATACCCTTTGGCTGCTTTTGACTTTGTGGCAACTTAAACATAATGTTTACTTTAGTTTTATTTGTGCCTAATGGCTGTTTTTCAATCGCCTTTTATTTTTTTGTCCTGTTTTGTAATTATTGTCTTCTCAAATGAATTTGTTTCTCCTGGCTAAGAAAAGCTCCAGGCAGAAAATCATTATAGCCTTTAATGATATATATATACTTTTCATGAATTTCAGCGCAGGGTGTGTGTGGAATATTTATAGCAAAA
The DNA here is from genome assembly GCF_963969265.1 of Rhamphochromis sp. 'chilingali'. Lineage (NCBI taxonomy): Eukaryota > Metazoa > Chordata > Actinopteri > Cichliformes > Cichlidae > Rhamphochromis > Rhamphochromis sp. 'chilingali'. Next base: position 7,895,582 of record NC_137949.1, read on the forward strand.
GCAAGAATCTACCTTCATTTAAATGATTAATAAGAGCTTAATTTTAATGAATTTCAGTGATGATCTATATTATAAATGCAGTGTATGAAATAAAGCAGATGACACTGGGGAGAAATTAGTGATTGCACGGCTAGCTCCTTACAGAGGGACCATCAATTTTTAATTAAGACAAAATATTATTTCCTGTCTGTGTTTCTAAAAAGAGAAATTTCCCAGAGAGGCAATTTCATCCATGTCTATCAGCCTTAAAATTAGGCCTCATCGCTGTAACACCCTCTGTAAAACCTTCTGTCTTATAAGCAGGTTTGGGTGTGGTGATTTCATATGATCAGGCCCTGTCATATGTCAAAATCATCTGACAAAGCACTTGGAGTTTCTCGAGTTTCTGAAATTCGAAAGCTTTCAGCTTCTTCCTGTTTGGATTCAGGAGACAGACAGACAGATAAAGCATCAGGAGTAAATCAGATGATTCTGAACCCTTTGTTGTGTTGTTATAGGTTCAGACTGCTGCAGGACATCCTGTGATACACTGACTACACCACTCTATGTATTTCATTTTTTGTCTTCTGTCTCCCTGACTTTGTGTTTTGTCCTGTCTTACTATACTCTTGTTTTCTTTTCCCTCCTCTCTTTCTTCTTTCACCCAACAGGTGACAGGCCCCTCGCTGACCCTGGATCTGCTGAAGGTTTCTTCCTGTCTAAAGCGAGTTTTTCCTTCCCACTGTTGCTGCCAGAGAGATGCTTGATTCTTGAAGCATCTTTAAATTACAGTATTAAACGCCTTGAGGTGACTTGCTGTGATTTGGCGCTATGTAAATCAATCTGATCTGATTTGTATTGAAAGTGCCTGTATATGTTTACCTGAGGAAGTGTGACTCAAGTGCCCTCTACTGGTGGGGGCAGGTGAGAGCTGTGCCCCAAGGTGTCTGAAGTAGTGGGTACTCATGCAGAGGAAAGCAATCACATCAGAGCAAGCTATCTTTAGGTCATTGTTTGTTAACATTTGCTCTAAATTCACTTTTTCATTGTTTCCCAGTCTCTCGGCAGTCTTGGTTTCCCACAAATGCAGCGTATCTGCCTCCCTATTTAGAAATACGAGAGAAGAAAAGGTATTCTGGGGTAACCGATTATTCTCCAGCCATCCATCATGTGCTCATTATGTGCCTGACATAAACAAGTAATTAAAGTAGATGAATTTTCATGTTATTGTATACTTTACTGCAAAACAGCATTACAGAAGTATCTATGCCACAGTTATGATGATTCATGAAAGCCATAGCAGGTCACACATCCACCTAAACTGCTACCAAATGTTTCCTTTAAAATAACATACAATCAGCCTATTTTTATTACTTATTTTTTCAGTATTTTTTCAAATAATTTAAAGTACTCCACTGGGAAATCTAATATGTTATTGGTTGCTTTGTTTGTGTTTTGTTAATAGATGTTTTTTTTTTATTTGAATTTTATTGCTTTAAAAGACAAATGTAAGGACAATAATGCTGCAACCTGTGTGTCAAAAAAAAGACAGAAAATCTCCATTTTTACATTTAAATTGTTTATGGGTTTCAAACCCACAAGTTCCCCAAAACTAGACCTTGATTCACCAAAAAAAGAAACACAAAATCAAAGGACAAAAACGTAAAATAAACACAAATGTAAATCTGTCTGCGGTTCAGATACTCATGGTTTCCTTCCAAACACTGATAAATGTCTAGAATGACACCGGAGATTGAAACAATACATGGTGTTGTTGGAATCACAGATGCATTTCTGCAGGATACAGAGAGTAGGGAGAAGGCTACATTGTCTCTGACACTGCAGTCTGTATGAGAAAGGTGGATCAGCTCATGGCTTCCCTTTGCTTATCTTTCCCATGATACCATGTCTCACGCTGCGTGGGCTGGACTCGGCCCTCCCTCTGGCCGAGCCTAACTATTCTCCTGTCTCAATAGCTCTGTTTGACTCCTCTAGAGGAGTTCTGAGCTGTCTCAGGGTCTGCAGCAGAGTCCCTCATGTCTGTGGGACCCTTCATCCTCCACATCACCCTCCTACCAACACCACCACTGCTGCCAGGCCAGCGAAAACCCAGAGCCTGCTGTGGCTGAGAAGAAGGGTCAGCGCACCCCCCTTCGCCAAAGACAACCAAGACAAAAGCAAAAAAAAAAAAAAAAAGACAGAAGAAAACTGCGCTGCCGTGTTGACCCAGTGCTTGTCTGTTTGTCTGACAGCACAATTTATGGTTGAGCTTGAGATACTGCTGGAGCCAAGCTAACAGTTTACACAGAAAGAGTGGTTCCCAAGAACAAGCCATCATACAGGCAGGCAGGGAAAAAATGCTTCAAGGGAAAGTCTTAAAGAAAGGGAAAGGGAGGTGGGAAGATAGTGAGACAGAGAGGAAGAAAAATGATAACAAAAGATGAGAAAGCAGAGGAGGCAGGGCGCAGGCAGATACAGTAAAAGCAGGAGATGGAAAGTGACAGGAGCGGAGAGAACTGAAGAAGCAGAAACAGAAGAAAGTGGGAATAAAGAAAGGAAGACATGTGAATAAGAGACTGTGATGAAGACAAGCGTGTAGAACAAAAAAAACAGACTCCACTGAAAGAGAAGAAAATACTTTTTCAAATTGAGAAATGTTGCTTGGTTATTGATTCTTAGTGTCATAGCGTGGTTTAATCTTCATTACAACAAAATTTCACTGAAAGTGCAAACAGATTTCAAAATGTGTCTAATGTTGAGGCTTATATAAGGAGCTCTGTAGAAAATTGTTGGTTTGTTAATGATATTTGTAACTTGTGTATTGGATAAGCTTCAGCTGCAGTGGCCTGGACCACACAAAACAAAGATTACAGCTGTTTGGTTTAGATCTGGACTTTAATTACATGTTAGGTCATTTTCTCAAAATAAGTTAGATGAGAAGCAGCAACAAAATCATATATCGTCACATATAATAAGTTCTTGGTTCTTTCTTACGTTTTCCTTTTTTTATATAAAGAGATTTCCTGGAAACAAATTTATCAGAAAGAGAGAAGAATGGAACATTATTGTTACAATTACAGACAATTTTTTTTATAACAAGTTGCACAGCAACAAAAACTAGATACATTAAGAAAGATAAAAGAGAAAGGAAGAGAGGTGTTATGAGGGTTTGATTGAGAGTGGCAGACTGCGGGGGAAAGGAGGACAGATAGAAATGTAGAGCAAGAGAGAGAAGAGCTGAATGGGATGACTGAATGCACGCAGAGTGTGAGATATCTATTCAATTACAATATGCCCGGCTTGCTTGTGGTTGCCATGGACACCTCATAGCGGAGAGATGGGTTTCCTGGGGAGTTTCTCCATCTCTTCTGAGAGAATTGTCAAATGACGTTGTAACCGTCTGTAACCGCGGTGTCAGCTCTGACATCAGACGCGTCTCACAAGCGGAGCTGTTGTTGTCTGCAGGTATTCCGGCAGCCAAGTTCACTGCGGCGTACACATACTCCTATCAGCGCTGCCTCCGTGAGACATTCTCACTTTCCAATCAGCTTCACTGCTGCCACAAGCCCACTCCAGAGGCAGGAGACAATGAATTTTCCCTGTGTGAAATATTAATGCCATACTTTCCAATTCACTGCATAGACTTTCTTACACAAGATGCAACACAGACTAGACTTCAGGCAGGAAAGAGTGTATTAATCTTAGCATTTCAAAGGAAAGAAATATGCAGAATTCCTTTGGGGATGTAAAGACTGGGAAAACATCTCTCTCAGCATGGATAAATATTTGGATTAATCCTGGTTTTCTCATGCAAAGTGAGGCCTAGGCGATACCTTCAACAGAATGCCTGCTCCTGGATAAGTTAAGTAAGTCCCAGTGGCTTAAAGAGATCAATTGGCAGCCCACACCCCACCCCACCCCACCCCTCCATTTTCTCCTTCTGCCCATTCAAAGAATGGCCAACAGCATGAGATGGAGGCACACTCATGTGTGAAATAGACTCTTCATGACGCTGCTCTTTGGCCATCTCGTTTTGGGACCTTCGTCTTAATCCCCTTCAAATACTAGGAGGAGGGAACGCGAGCACAAGGCCTTTTCTTTTGAAACAGAGGGCAAGGGGTGGGGAAAGGGGAGAGGCCGATGAGTCCATTGACAACAGTTGCGTATCTGCGGAGATTTAGGTGATGATTTCATAAGAAATGGTTGACTGGGCAGCAATGGCCCCCACTACTCAAAGAAAAAAAAAAACACTGCAGTGTTTTCCTCTCCACTGATGCGTTGTGTTTGTGAAACTAACTGGTGAAGCTTTTTTTTCAGTGCAAACAATGAGCTCAGTCCAACAGATGCGTACAATCGCATATATAAGACATTGTTGCACTCGTGCACATAGGACGCCAAAACATAAGAACGAGAGCCACACCCAGTCTCAAAAACATAAAGGAGAGCATTACTCACAGTTTTAGTGAATAAATATAGGACACACACACACACACACACACACACACACACACACACACACACACACACACACACACACACACACTCAGTATAATACGGAGAAACTTATGTTGATTCTGAGGCCGATGCTGCAATTTTCCACAATAGATTAGATTAGATTAGATATAAATAAAATAAATACTATTTTTCCAGCTACCAGCTCTACATTTCATTAGTAAAGTTGTAGGTAAATATTTGGCTTGCCAGATTGAAATGAAAATAAAGAGTCTTCTATTTTCATTTCTACACATTACGTACAGTTTTCCCCCCAATCAGTCCCAACCTTATGATCTGGCTTATGATCAGTAATTTAATGTCTAGTCTAGAGGTCAGAGTTTCAACACATTTAAGAGTTTTTTTTCTTTTTTCTTTTTCTTTTTACTTATTGTGATTATCACCCCTAAAGAAGTAAATAGCAAGCTCAGGAAAGAAAAGCTAGTTTCTGGTAAATATTGTAGCTGTCATTAAACACAATCACTGGAGTAGCAATGAGAAAATTATCTCACTCTAAAAATGCATAAAAATGCAGGATGACACAAATGTATTGTCAGAGCAAAAAGCACCTTACATGTAAACACAGTGAGGAGGAAGTCTTCATTTTTCACACTCTACACAAAATAATTAAAATGGCCTAAATGAAACTCAGTCATCATTACAAAACAATGAACTATTTAGATTAATTCCACAAACTGTACATTTACAAATCAAACTTTAAAAAAAAAACAGCCTACAGTTTCTTCTTTTCATCGTTTTTAATTAACAAATCTGCTTCTGAGAGCCACTACTCAGACCACAAACATACAGCAAACCCACAATCACACACAAACAAATGGACTAAATAATCACTCACACGTAGTCCTGCCACACTGTATAAATAATCTCACAATCTCACAAAAGCTGATTGGAGTGTACATTAATTCTTTTATCTGATAATGAAGAATGTTTTGGCTCCTGTGCTCCCAGACAATAGATAACTGGGTGGCTGTTGTAACAGATGCCTCCACCAGCACTGTGGCCTCTTTAGTAATCAGTATACAATATATTGGAGCTCTCTCTCTTTCTCTCCCTCTCTCTCGGTGACTACCCCATAGATTCAGCTCCCACTAATTATCCATGCTTTGCAACGTCCTCAGAGCTGAATCCGTGCTAATGTCTAAGGATTCATTATAGTATAAAACAGATAAAAATTCAATTATTTTCTCCTGGGTGCATGCATTACTCCAGATTGTCCTTCTCTTGAGGTTACTCTCATTGGCTGTGGTATCAACACGGCATCACAACCCAGTGGCTAATGCAGAATTTCTGCTTATGCAGATGGAAATTAATTGGGAAGGAGGGAAAAAAAACATGTGAGGTTTGTTTCCGTCGAAAAGAGTAAAAAGTTCCACCGATCAGTGTAAACGTCCTTTACATTCTGTTCCCTGTTCGCAAAGTCATAACGTCATTATGAATGCCGTGTGTCTGGTTGAAGAGATAATAAATACCAGAAGGATGTCCGCTCCTTTGTTTTCATCACAAGGATGAAGGTTTTACAAGGACTTCAAATTCATACTTTTTAATGTACGAAACCATTATGCAAGTGTTCAGTGACGTAAACAATTACAGCAAAGCAACCAAAAACTATTTTCTTCTAACTCATTCAAATGACTTTAAAATAGCTTGTTAAAGCATTTTCTGCTACAAGTGCCCTTTCTAAGCCTTTCCAAAAAATTAACTGTAATAACAAGATCATTTCCTCTTCATTTTTCAGGAACATGCATGTTGCCTGCTAAGGTACTCTCGTTACTTCTGATTTTGCTAGTTAAGGGTTGTGTAAATGACCCAAAATAAAACAGTTTTATCATTACACATTATTTTTTCTACTGTTATCTTTAAAGTATTTACCATTAGACAACAATGACCTTTAGGAGACGTGTTTTTAAACCCATTCCTTTGGTAAAAGTAGTAATATGAAAACACATTGCACATCATCTGTGTATTGTAGGCAGAGTTTACATAAGGCATAATGCGTCCCTACTTCAACACAGTTGAATCACATGGCTGGATTAGCACTTTAGCATGCCATCGATTTTGGCAAAGGCCTGGTATCAAGCCATTCATTTGATTCAGGTGTGTCGGAACAAGGATGCATCTAAAAGCTGCAGGACAGTAGCTCTCGGGGACTGTAGTTGGCCACCTCTGACATAAGGTATCGAAAGTAATACCCCCATCAGTGTTATAGGATTTAATACTACTGCTACAGATTTTTAAGGCTAAGGTAATCTAAAATGCTTTATAGTCTGTTGAATCTACAGTAATGAATTATATTCTGTCAAGTCAGATTTTTGAAGTATCTGTTCTTGTATCTCTAAAATAACTAAATATCTTACAAACAAGCCTACATCTTCATATAAAAATGAACTACACTGTAAAAATCACTGCTGATTTAAAAGATCTAGTTTTAAATGAAAAGATTCAAATATTAATAAAAAGTGAAGGTGGTGTTTTAGAAAAATATCTAGTTAAACTTTATACATTCAGGTGATAAAACTATTTCTTTGAGATGGTAATCTGAAAGTGCTGCTGGAGCCTGTACGTGTTCAACTTACCTGTTTTAATAAACCAGATATGACAATAGCTAACATCCTCTCCCATCAAGGGTTGCTTGTTAATGTCCCAAAGGAGTTAATAGAAAATCTTCCTCACACTAACATCATTACCTCATAACTGATTCCAGAGCAGTAAAATCAGAGCCAGTGCCAGCTTGTCTCTCTCCTTACTCAGCACGGTTTTTGTTACCAACATCAAAATGAAAGCCCCAGACAAGTTCCAAAGGAATCCAAGCCAAGCAGAGTTAAGCCTCTTTCCAGAAACAATGTCCAGCTGGAGACACAAGATGGCAGTAACTTAAAGGATGGATGCAAGCAGGTAAGAAGGTTTTTGATGGATGTTTAAGATACAAGAAGTGTGTTTGCTTTCACTTTGATGTGTTTTAAAATGTTACTGGACAAGCACTGATTGCCTTGCTTGCCCTTACAGAATGCCATTGGCATCTACCAGCAAAACAATTTAGGTAAACAACAAATAGTTTCCCTAAATGTTAAATCCTTTTCAATGTGATCATGCATCAAAAAATAATTATTAGTGCTATAAAAATATTTTTATATGTTATCAATAGACATAAGATTGCGTGCTTACTATGTGAAACTCTAGGGTGTAGCTTTTCCAGTGACGTTAGTAAGTGCTCTCTCTCTCTTTCACATTCAATCGCTACTTTATCAGATGACACTTCTGCCGTCTCATTATCTCTTTTTATTTGACATTTACTTATGTCACAAATGTCAGGTTCCACAGTGTGTACCTCATGACTCTAAATCTGCAGTGCATTAAAATTTTATGAATTCCCAAATATTATATTTCCTTTTAAAGACCACGTTATGTGCAAGCCATAAATTTTAAGAGAAATTCACAATATTACAACGGAAGCTCGGAAAAATGGCCCATTTTTTCACTCCAAAATCATCTAAGACAAACGTGTGGCAAATTTAAAAAAATAAATACAAATGTTTTTTTTACTATTGTACCTTTTCTTTGCATTGCAACTGAAATCCAATTTTTTCACTCAATAAATCGAAAACATGCATGGAAATGTACCTCATACAACCTCAAAGTGTTTTGCTATTGTTATACATGCAGAATGCGTTTTAGCATTGCATTGTTAAAATAAGCAAGTCCTTCACTTAAAAAAAATATTGCTTCAGAACCTTTATATAGAGAACCTTCTTCCCAAAGGCCATAACCACCTTAAACTCACACATGCGCTGATAAACACAGTTCCACCCCCTCCCTCTCCCCTCCAGGGAGGAGGGAGGGGAGAGGGAGGGGAAACAGGAGGACAAAGGAGGGGGGAACAACTAAGCTGTAGTGCCTCTTCACCTCACTGTGCAATACCTTTTGTGCAATACTTTTGTAAATAGTCAACGGTGCAATAGACTCAATACTTGAAATGTGCAATTCACTTGTATTTTTATTTTTATTCCTATTTATTCTATTTATCCCCTTTGTATATTTTATTTATATTGTCTCTGTATTTATATATATATATATATGTGTGTGTGTGTGTGTGTGTGTGTGTGTGTGTGTGTGTGTATATATATATATATATATATATATATATATATAATATTCTGTAACTCTGTAACTTCTGTCGGTGCTGTGCTTTTTTGGAAATCGAATTTCCCAGAGGAACCCACCCGAGGGATTAATAAAGTTCTATCTAATCTAATTTTCCCATGTCCCTCTATAAATCACCCCTGTCCAATACTAAATCCTATTTGCAACTGTATATACAAAACACCATTTATTTACATATTTACTTTCGCTTTTCTTTTTTACACCGGATTGTATATTCTTACATTCTCCGGATGTATTCTATTCTATTCTATTCTACAGTATACCAGTACACTCTTTATATATTTGTGAGGTACATCCTAAAGTGTGCAAAGAGCTTGAGCTCAGAGTAGGGAGCATTTTTTTTCTTTACATTCTTCATAATTGACATTTATCATTTTGAGTCAGTATTAATATTATTATTATTTAAGTTGCATTTTTGAGCGCAGCGAATTGCATTCACTACTGGGGGACTAGATCCTAAAATTTTCTAAACACATACTGTCATGAATCGCTGTGCGGCAGGCGGGAGTTGGACCCAAAATGCAGGACTCACAGACTCGAGGGAATGAACTCAAAACACAGCTTTATTTGCCGGTAGAACAAACATACAAACTAAACTAAACTGGGAAGCCACAAACTAAGAACTCACAGCGAGACACAGGGAGATCCACACACAGCATGAGGGACGACGTCACGCCGAACAGAGGGAGACGCAGACAGAAATACACAGAGGGTTAACGAGGAAAGTGGGAACACACGGGGAACACAGGTGACACTGATAATCATAACGAGACAGGGCGGGGTGAACTGAACATGACATGTACGGGCGTGAGAGTCACAAAGTAAACAGGAAGTGCACAGAGGTTCAGACAGGAGGAGAGAGAGCACGGGGAAAACACAGACATAATGGGCTGGGGAAACATGAAACAACCACAAAGGGAGACGAGGGCTCATAAATACACAGGGCACACAGGGGGGGGAGAGAGAGCACGGGGAGAACTTGGACATAATGGGCAGGGGAAACATGGAATAAAACATAAGGAGAGACGAGGGCTCACAGATACACAGAGGGGCACACAGGGGGTAAAAGCCATGAAGGGAAAACACTTAGGGAACAACACAACAGGGCAACTCAGAAAACATGGCCTAAATAAGGAACAAAATACAAACATACAAGAAAACTAAGAACACTGGGCCAACATGGCCCAGGACCATGACACATACAGTGTTATCCCTGCTTCCTCCCACAGTCCACAGACATGCTTGTTAGACAGAATAGTTGGCCACGGGTATAAATGTAAGCGTGAATGATTGTTTGTCCATGTTGGCCCTGCAACAGGCTGACTTTGACAGCCCTGCATTCACTATGATGTTAAGAGGAAGAATGGATATAAACACGTTTTGTTGCACCTTCATATTATTTTTGGAAAGTTCCCTCGTATTTGAACCAGCATATATTTAAAAACAAAAACAAAACACATATATATAGTATTCTTAATATTTTCAACTAAATTCAGTTTTTTCATATTTTTAACCAATTTCTAAACTTAATAGTTTGTTTATCAGAACATCAGGTTAGAAAAGCAAGATTCAGGTAAGTGTGTTGAGGTGCCACTTGAGCGCCGGGTGTTGTAGATTGTGGTTGTGTGTGTAGTGTGGCTGACTTTTTTTGTTTGCATTAGTTTCCTCGTTGTCCTGGCAGGAGTTCCCTGTGCAACAAAACAAACATTTAGAACTCGCTAATTTGTTTCCTAGTTTATCACTTAATTAACTTCCAGTGTGTGAGTCACAAGTCCTGACGATCAATATAAATCACAGCTGCAGACGGGGTCCTACTAATGAGATCAGATTAATTACACCCGCTGCTGCCACAGATGATTAGAAATCACTAAGTACCCCTCTGTGCTATTAAAAAGGCCATTTAAACAACATCCATATACTCTATTTCTGTCTGTAACAATGCAGTAATTACAGCCTGTTTGACACAGATTAATTGTTCCACTATCCCCCTTTGACTTCTTCACTTTCAGGACTCATAGTCATGTTACTCATACATAACTCTCAGCAGTTCAAAATTTTCCAGTCTATGATCATAAACTGATCACTTTTTTTACAATCTTTTTTTAAATGTAGCACAGCAGCAGCTGGTGTTCATAGACTTCAATTCATATCAATTCAGTTTTATTGCTATAGCCCCAGTTGACAACAAAAGTCACCTAAAGGTGGTTTATATTGTAAGCTACAGGCTCTACAGTGTTGGTCATGCCTCCGTGTAACAGTTACTGATGCTTCTTTTGTAGCACCAAAGCTAGAAATATGTAAACTAGATTAAAGCAGTTGTCAGAATTGTTTCTCCTTTTTTCCTCTACCAGTGCCAGAACCAGCTGCTTTGAACACATATAGCTATGATAACAGCAAACAACAATGAAATACCTTGAAAAGTAAAGGTTGCTGCACACATATATACTCAGCATGCCACTGAAAGCACAAATGCATGTTTCAGATCATCAAACAAAATAAAGATAACCCTATCTAATACAAGGTTTAAAATAATAGCCTTTTTACTGAGGAACAAATGTTATCTAAACTTACCAGGCCTTATGTGAAAATGTAATTCCCCCTAATAACTGGTTAAGTCACCCTTGGCAGCAACTGCAATTAAGCATTTGCCATAACTGTCAGTGAGGCTTTCACATCACTGTGAATGAATTTTGGCTCACTCGTCTTTGCAGAATTGTTTTAATTCAGAGAAAATGCATTCAAGCATAAATGGCCCGTTTAAGGGGAAGCATCTCAATCGAAATTGTGACTCAGAGGCTGACTTGCTGGTGTTTCCTATCATTGTCCTGGTGTATAACACTACCATGCTTGAAGTTTTATTCCAGATGCCACGGGACTCAAACCATCCAAAAGGTTCAACTTTTGTCTCATTGGTTAATATTTTGTGGGGGGGGTTTCGGTCAGCAGTGGTTTTTGCCTGGGAACTCTCCCATAGATGGTATATTTGCCCAGTCTCTCTCTTATCGTTGAAGCATGATCTCTAACTGAGGCAAGTGAGACCTGTAATTCTTCAGATGTTGTTCTGGGTTCTTTTGTAATAAGCAGTGTTGGTCAAATTAGTTGAAAATAGTAATTAGTTCCTAATTACGGATTACTTCTCCAAAAAAGTAATCCTGTTACTTTACTGATTACTTATTTTCAAAAGTAATTAGTTACTTTATTACTTAGTTACTTTTTAAAAATATGATATATAACCTGAATGTGTAATAAAGCAATAGACCTTTCAGCCCAATTCTAATTTTTCTGCATAATCCATCATATAAAATTGAATCAAATGAAAAAGTTACTTTTTTAAAACTTTTTTATTAGTTTTAATCTTTTATATTTATGCACATTGCATCAAATGAAAAATATAAGTATATGCAACAGTGTTTGACTTGAAGAAATGTGTTTAAGATTTAAACCTATTTTCTACATATTCCAGCATATAAAATCAAATAATTTTTTGTGTTTACACTCACTCTTTCAAATAGATGCAAGGGAAACACAGCAAAAAATAAATAAAATCAAAGATTTACATTGATGAAACGTGTTACTGCCCATCTCTGGTTATAAGCCTAAAGAAATTGCACAATGCATTTTTAAGCAATGAATTGTCAGTCATTTTTAAAATGACCGAATGACCATGGAAAGGTATAACTTAATGTAATGGGGGATTTGTAATACATCTGAACCAGGACACGGTTTTAAATGCAAAATAAAATTAGATTAACAAAGATTGAAAAAGAGAAGAAAAATGTTACTTATTTTTCCTTTTTATGCCCTCATAGCAGAAATCAGTTAGGAGATCAACCAGCCTGCTGTTTATCTTTAGCAGCCAGTCTGAACTTGTTAATATCAGTACAGTAAGCTGTGAAGTGTGATACTACCGCGCTTATGTTTGGCTTTAACGTGTGAAAATATGAGCAGTTTGAGATGCATTGCTTCCAGTGTTCTAACAGGTGCTGAACAACAAGACAAAATTCCCATTCATAAACAAAAAAAAACTGGAAGCACCAGGATGAAGATAAGAGATTTTAAAACTGTTAAATTGTCCATTGTGTACATTCCAATTATTCTGACACAAACATCATCAGTTTTCCCCCTAGTTCAATTTAGATGAAAAACATTCAGAATCTGACAGTAAAAAAAACCCACATGGACCTTCAGAAGATGATTTACTTTCAGTCCTTGACTGGGAGACACTGAGATAAATAATATGTTTAGCAGGAAACCCAGCAGTGTTAAGCACCCTGTTCCCACATCATTAGAAATCACCTCAAACACATTGTCTCTTTTTTCTTACTATCACACCGCTAAGGTCACTCTGACCTTGCGTCTAAGTCAACCTCCTCTTCCGGCCCCAAGTAAAGAGAACTGCTGTGCCCTGAAATCAGTAAAAGAGAAGGAACCTTCTCACAGAGATAAAGTTTATACGCACTGACTAAAGAAACAAAAAGCAGATGATTATTTGAGTTTTTGCAGGGATAAAAAAAGAAGTTCAAAGGTCTTGTTTCTTTCTTTCTTCACCAAAACTCTCGGTTAGCAACAAGGGTCTCTGAGACAAACTAATCTAGTCATGGCTATCTTACTATTTTGTCAGTGTTGATGAAGTAACCTGTGAGAAATCCACTATTGTCTTTATTAGGCTTAATAAAAACTACAGATGTTATAATTTTAACTACATATGTTACATAGTTTGCATGGACTATAAAACCAGCAGTGGAAAATGTATGAATAAATGAATATTAAAGATAATGGGGTCACTATAGACCTCTGTAGGGACCCGGTGGTGCAACTCAATGCCAGGTATTCCCCAGTTAGGTGACCCACCAGGCGTGTCACGTTACTAAGATCCAGTGTTTTGTGTGTTTTAGTTTTATTGTTTGATTAATGTTATTTTCTCAGTTTTTCCTGGTTTATTTTGAAAGAGTCCTGTGTGTCTTTGGCATTGTGTTTAGTTTCCTTTCCCCTTTGGCATCATTATGTTCAATCTAGTCAGCTGTTTCCCTCTAGGTCTCGTCGTTTTTCCAGTTTAGGTTTCTGTTTAGTTGTCGCTCCTGTTTTGCCCTCAGTTTGTTGCTCACCAGCCACAATAAAAGGCTCACTTTTGGTTTAAACTGCAGTTCCTCGCTTCAGTGTCTGCTTTTGGGCCCATTTACAAAACTTACCGGCGTACCCCGACGTGACAAGGCGATTCATATGATGTAAAAGAAAACGTGATTCACGAGACCAGGGCCAGCCGTTATTCCCACATGCATCAGTGACCCTTGGGCACCTATGACCATGTCTCTGGTTCACTGTTCCTTCTTTGGACCACTGCAGGCTGGGAACACTCCACAAGAGCTGCAGTTTTGGAGATGCTCTGATCCCAGTCATCTAGCCATCACAATTTGGCGCTAGTCAAACTCACACTTGTCCAATTGTTTTTTTTTTTAATTTTCAATTCTAAATTGGCTGTAGGTGTGAGTGTGAGTTGGGCCATGCTCCTCAAACCCTGAATCGGATAAGCAATTAATGCAAAAAGGGTTTTCTTCCATCCTTTACAAAAAGGTGTGTTTTTGTTCTTTATTAGAAGGAAAAAAGAAATTTCCCAGATGTGTTGCTGAACAGTGTATCACAGCCACAGTAACAATCACTGTGAGGAGAAGAGTTTTTGTATCTGCTCAGCTTCTGCAATGGTCCACATGTACTAGTGTTGCAGCCTCTCTTGCATATGTGCTCTCAGTACCTGTAAAATAGTAGAGTCACCAAGCGCCGGCAGTCTTCTGTGTCTAACTACATTACATGTAGTAATTAAAATCAAACATACAAGTTTAAAAACGTGGCTAGTTTAAAGTTGATACTACATCCACACTACATTGTGTTTTAAGAAACCTTAACTTCAAATTTACAACAAAAATTAACCACAGCTAGAAGCCGGCAAAGATACAAATTCTAGGTCGCAAAGTTTTCAACATTAAGTTAAGATTATATGTTGCCCTCTAACAATATGGATCCTCCACAGAGCAATAAAGGAAGCCCCACATACCGTCTTTCTGTGACAGTCCACTGAGGAGGCCTGATCTATCACAGAGCTTCCTGTCAATGTTAGGGGGTAAAGGGAGAGAAACATGGAGTGTCTGTAAAGAGTGAAGAAACCCTGCAGTATTTCAACTCCACTCTTGGCGTTCGAGCCCAGGGACAGTGCGATCCCTGGCATCCGGAGTCTGTACCTGGCTTTATAAGGCCTTGAGTGATGCCAGAATTGGGCTATTCTTGGAGACGGTCCTGAGCACTCCGTACCCAGAGAGGTTGTTTGGACTGTTGCAAGAGGAGATGTACGGCTACCACTGCCACATAGTAACAACCCCTTCTCTCCAGTGTCACCTATTAAATCTTTATTATCTACACAGTCCAGAGGAGAGGGTGGGAAGAGGAAACCTTTTATTTTTGTTCTCTTTTTCTTCATGATGGGGACACACAGGAGGGTCAAAGATTTGCAGTGTTCAATTCTCTGGAGCTAAACTGAACAGTAGTTTTCATTTCGATCGTTTTATCCCATATAGATGAAAAAAAATTACAAATTATTTCTTCAAACCTATGTTCATCACAGTTCTCAACAGTGGCATTATACTTACAGGAAAAGCTAGCAAGTGATTTTAGAATATGTGGGTGACAAACATGCCTGTGAAACAGGAGGATCTGTCAGTCTGATTCCATGATTGATTATCAGGAACAGATAGAAAGCTTCTTTCTGAGGAAATCGTCCCTCTGGGATCAGCTTTAGCTCAGCCTCTGTTTAGCTTCAGCTGTTGGATGGCAGGATTGTATGGCCCCCGGCCAAACTTAATGTTTACACTAACGCTCACAACTGTTCTGTACGTAGTCACAGCGAATTAACGATCCAGAGACGAGGGGCTCTCGTGCGCTGTTGTGATTTTAGCGAGACAGGTGCTCGGTGCAGCAGTGGGAAATAGGGAGGTGGTAGTGAGAGCGAGGGCAGGGCGGATTTACATTTGGTTGGCGTGCTTGAGCTTTAAACACACAGACTACCACCATGTTTGATATCGGGCCCTAGTGAATATGTTTTATAGCAGCGGCCTGCTCTAATAAAGTTTGAGCCTCATCTCATGTGTTCTTTACTTGTCTAAACTGGAAATGTCTGGTTACTGGAAAAAAAATCTGAAAGTATAGTATGAAGTTGAATGATCTTCATGGAGCTGTTTAATGCAGAAACCCTGCTTATCGGGTCATTTTTCTAGTGATACAGTTCAATAATACAGGGAAAAGAATATAAACATTTTACAGCAGAGATGTCAAAGTTTTTTTTTACATTGTGAGCCACATACAACCCATCTTGAGCCTCAGTGGGCCAGAGCAGTCTCCATTTTCTGTCACTGGAAAGAAGTTTAACTACACATTTAATCCCTCTGATATTTTTAATATGACACAAAGAAGTGTAGTTTTATAATAACTATAATGTTATTATGAAAGATTTTTTTTTTACTGTGAACCCACTGTAAAAATCATAGATTTCTATAATACATTGTAAAAAAAACCCAAAAAAAACCTGTAACTTTTTGCCATTCAGTTGTTTATTTGTTACTTGTTTACTTTGGTGTAATATGAATGGCCATTGGGTAGGAATCCGGTTGTTCAGTCTGACGTCACTAGCCGTGTCTGGGCCTAAACTCCGCTGCAGGTCCATATATCAAACGATCACTGTGGCATTACTGAGAGTTGAAAACGGAATTTATGACATTTAACGGAGTTAGAAGTTAGCAGGGAGTTAGCTCGCTAGCTTCTATCTAAATACAATATAGCATGTCCTGACTGCGGGGTTTTGGAAACAAATTAAAACGTACAGCTCTGTTATCACTTCCAGCATAAATGAAGACAGAAAACTAAACAGCAGTGACGCTTGTAGGGTTACTGAAGTTGGGCTAGCTGGTATATAATGATGTGCTACGTGACCGCTAGCGACACAGCTATGTTAGCATAATATAAACAAGCTAACTTTTTTTCCACTCGATAAAAGTTAACGTGAGTGTTCTCGGTGGTCAGGAACAAATGTAATCGCATGGCAGGATGCTGTAAAAGGACCAAACTTCAGCCAGGAGAACAACTGAGATAATCCATCCACAATACGAGGTTAGTCATTCATATACTGTTGCATGGGCTGGGCTGTAGTTACATCCTAAGGTTTTAAAAACTGAGCTTAAATAAATGATTAGTGGTAATAAAAGCCGAGGGAGGTCAACAGGGATCACTGACTGTTTTAGGAGCTTTTTGAGATCAAATAGAAGAAAATACATAACATTAAACATGTTAACAACACAAAAGCCATATTAAACGCAGACTACTTTAGACCCGGAAGTAGGATTCGTCGCGTCATCACTGAACAACCGGATATCCATTAGTGGGTGGAGCTATGGCAGGCTAATTCTGGCCCTCAGGCCTTATGTTTGACACTGTGAGCACCTCTGAGAGATAGGCACAGTGGTGCTTTGAGCTAAATGCTAATGGGCTAATTAGCTTGTGTACAGACTCACAAGGAAATTAACATTAATATGCAATACATTTTTAAACCAGTCACCTCATACTACTGTTTTTGAAGCGGTTAACATATTAGTCAAGTAGAATATCTTCAATATTCAATAGCTTCCTTTGATGTGTTAGCATGCTAACACTTGCTAATTCCATTCATGATTCATAATGCAGGTGAGAGAGGTGATGGAAACATCACTATAAAACAGATGTGGTTTGGGGGGGGTTCACATGGTGCCGCAGCAGGGATGCTGGCTCTCTTTGACGTGTGCCTGCTTTCTGTCGCAGCCACGCAAAGTTTGTAAAAGACAAAACATCAACAGAACCACAGATCCCTGCCACTCTGCATTTTCCTCCTTCGGTTTGATTTCTTCTGCACTTTGTTCTTTTAAAACAGCAGGTGTTCAATTTTATATATGCATACAAAACCCCCGCCACAAAACAGCATTCCTCTGTGTTAAAATCACAGCCTCTGAGATATGAAGCTGCGGTGGCATCTCTGTATCAATTAGCGGGAGGATAAAGCGGCCGCTGAAGAGCGGGTCATTGGTTCAGGTCTCGAGAGAGCCCCTGCTGCCCGCTGGTGTGTGCATTCTGCACTTAACCTGAATCTTAACCTGCACCGCCACCTCATTAAACATACAGCTGTACAAATGTAAAATGCGGTGAGGCTGGTTACCATTCAGGGATTTTTCTTTCAGGGAAGCACCGGAATCAGTTCCTGTGATGTGGGGAGTTCAGCTGAGGTCAGTGCAGCGGGCCCAGCCTGGTTTTTGTCTCTCTTCACTTCCAGAATCAAGTGTATGGAATAGCAGAGCTTTTCTCATCCCTTTCCCTGCATCGAGAGGATGTCGTCAGCCCACGCTGTATATTTAGCAAAGAGCCACAGAAAGAAACAGAAAACCTTACGCAGTTCACCGAGCGTGACATGTTTAGCTTAAATTTCTTCTCGAGTTTGCTTATTTAGATTTTCTTCCCAAATGAGGCCAGCGCACCATTAATTACAGTCAGAGCACAAACAAAACAGCAGCTATGCATTTTTTAAATCGTGTTTATCCAGAGGTGCCGACCGGATAACCTCGTGAAAGGGAAGTGACGAGATACTGCAGTGGGAGTGAATGCAGCTTTTCTTGTGAAAACAAAGTGTCTCTGAGCTTTGTCAGTGACCTTCATCAGAGAGAGAACAGACTTTGACACTCTCTTGTTGACCTGGCTTTAAAAGGTTCAGCTTTTGTTTTCCATAGATAAACTCTGAACAAAGCCCAATTGTGAGGTAACAAATTTAAAAAAAAAAAAAAAAAAAGGTAAGGCAAAGGAAGCAATTAAAAAGTGCAGCAGCAGCCTGTTTGTTCATCCCCTCGCTGTCTGAATTATCTCTTCGCTAAACAACAGCACTAACGTAGTCTTTTCATTGTTAAGCTATACTTTGCTATAAAATGGGTAACATTAGCCGTTTATAGTCTATCCTCCAGTTTCCCAAGCCCATCAAATTAACATCTGGCCATTATCATGTGCTTGTACGTGGCCTGCTTCAAATACTAGCAAGCTTAGTGGACAGTTATGGCCTTATGGTGATATCTTGCTGAACAGAAATTAAGGACAATTGTTCGGGTAGATGGCCACTTGAGGTGTACCACATAACTTGGGTTGCCTTCTGCTTACCCGTGGAATGCTAACACACCTTTTGGACCACCAGCAGGTAAAGAAATGTGCCTGCTGACCCTATTTATGGCAGTAGATCTATTGCACAATATAGTGGGATGCTAACAAAGCCCATACATTAGGTATACCTGTTCAACTACCTATTATTGCAAACACAATGAATTTAGGCATGTAGACACTATCAAGAACGTGCAATTTTGTGAGAGATCATAATACAGCTTTGTTGCTTTTTTGGAAAATGTACATGTGTCTGTGCAAGCAAATTGTAGCTTCACTGTAAATGTAAATGAACTAAGTTCATGAGATGTGAGGTTTAGTCAGTGGTAAGGCCATGTGCTTGGTTTATGGCAGAGTGCTTTGTTAAGTATTATAGTTTTAATCACAATTATGAGATGAAGCATGCAGGAAAAGTGTTACACTTTCAGATATGGAGCAGTCAATGGCAGGTTTGTGATTTCCCACAAAACTGCAAACACAGTAAGGCTTTCTTTGATGATGAGGTTATCCACTAATATGCAGAAATATGAAAAAAACAAAAACATTTGAGAACGTACCCCTCTCCATTCAAAGTGTAACAAGACAAATCTGGAGCTGAAAAGCAAAGTGGACAGTTCTGACATTTTCTCCTTGGCTCTGGATGAAAGCTGTGATGTTCACAACACAGGTAACTGTGTGCTTTGATAGATTTCGACTGAAAATGCAGCAAACTGGCAGGTGTTACAACTAATGGTTGTTCAAATACTGACAAGGGAAATGATTTACTTTTGAAGCAGATGAAAGATAAAATGACTGAAAAGAACCCGGCATTGGGAAATCGGCATTTATGTACTGTGTTATCCACCAGGAGGTGTTGTGTAAGTCAGTGCTAAAAATTAACCATGTTGTTGATGTTATAGTGAACACCTTAAGAGCAATGAATCACAGACAGTTTGTTGCACTACTGGCAGAGCACTTCAAGCCCTGCTGGATTTTTGTTCTTCTTTCAAAAAGGAGGAACTTCCACATAAGTCCAGATGCAGATCCTCTCTCAGTGAGGATCACTTGTCCATCGTATTTCACTTTTCCACCTCAGACATCCTGAACCTGATTTTAATGCGTATGTTCACGTCAAATACAGAGTTAAAAGTATTTGACGTTTTGCAAAAGACATGCACAATTTGTTCACATTTGTTTTTGGGAGTGTTGATTAAATAGTGATGAAATGCTGGTGTTTCTACCAGGCCCATTTCACAGTTTAATCGGAATCAGAATACTTTCTTAATCCCAGAGGAAATTATTATTATTAACTGGTTAATTGTAACACATACTCTTACCAGTACCAGTTTATAATGATTATTGAGCAGAACCCTCCAGAACATCTGTAGTTTCCTAATATGGCCCCTTGGGAAAAATGAGCTGTCAATCTCTGGTTTACAGAGAATAGTGTGAAAAAAGAAAATGTCCAGTTCTCTGGGACAAAATGCATTGCCGATGAAAGAGTTTAGAGGAGAATCACTAGACTGCATGGGGCTGATAGGAAGGCAACAGTAACTTAAATAGGAATTGCTACAACCAGGATGCAGAAGAGCATGGGCTGCAAGAGCAGAACACCACACTAATTGCTTCCCGTTGCAACAAACAGATTGTAGGGTTAGAATTTGATGTATGAACAATGCCGGCTGATAATGGTGTAGTGGATATGTTTTATGCACACTTTTAATCTTTTAGTTCAAACTAAGCATTGCTTAGCCTTCCTGTGTATTTTTGCTGAACACGTCCATCCCTACGGTGGCCCCTAGAGATAAAGCACGTACGAACTCCGAAGCACGTATAAACTGCAAAACACATGCAAACTCCAAAACACAACGGAAGTACTCCAGGACGGATGGTTTCCACAAACACATGGAGTTGGATACTAGCGGAAAACACCTGCAAAAACAACCACACTCACATATATTCACATAATTTAAAAAAATGTTCATTTACCTGTTATACCACACACCAGATCCGGTCATTGGTACTTCCTGGTTTGTGTAGCCACTAGGTAAAGAAAAAAAAAAAGCTGAAGACTGCTCCTAGTGTCCTGGAGCACTTCCGTTGTGTTTTGGAGTTTGTACGTGCTTTGTCTCTAGGGGCCACTGTACATCCCTTTCTGACCACAGTTTAGCAATCACCTTGTGACAGTTTCCAGCAGGATAATGTGCCGTCTGACAGAGCTCACATCATCATGGAACTGGCGTCATGGATGTGCAGCTGACATATCTGCAGCAACTGCACGACGCTATGTCATTAATATGGAGCAAAATCTCTGAGGAATGTTTGCAGCACCTTGTTGAATGTGTGCCATGAGAAATTGATTAAGGCAGTTTTGAAAGGAAAAGCGATCCAACCTAGTAGTATGTGCAGCCCATTGAACAGTCAGCCAGTACAATACTGAAGGTATTCAAAGTCATATTGGTGTGGTCAATAAATGGTTGCTCCAAAGACTTGCAAATAAGTTACACTATTTGGCAATCAAAAGGCACATTGAAATGCATCAGAGGAAAATGTTGAAGTGC
This sequence comes from Rhamphochromis sp. 'chilingali', assembly GCF_963969265.1. Taxonomy (NCBI): domain Eukaryota; kingdom Metazoa; phylum Chordata; class Actinopteri; order Cichliformes; family Cichlidae; genus Rhamphochromis; species Rhamphochromis sp. 'chilingali'. The sequence goes on from NC_137949.1 coordinate 7,916,977, forward strand.
GCTGTTGTGAAACAACGTGACCACAGAGTTTCAGTAATTAAGGATTATTAAATGCCTTGCTCAGGGGCACATCTGCTGCGCTAAATAATTTCAGCCATGTAACCAAAGTTGCTGTGGTAGGTCAGTTATACAAGCAGGGGCACATTGAAATGCATCAGAGGAAAATGTTGAAGTGCGCTGTTGTGAAACAACATGACCACAGAGTTTCAGTAATTAAGGATTATTAAATGCCTTGCTCAGGGGCACATCTGCTGCGCTAAATAATTTCAGCCATGTAACCAAAGTTGCTGTGGTAGGTCAGTTATACAAGCAGGGGTCAGTGTATTTGAGAGATGCCTCCCGCTCTTTGCAGCTGTCTCTGCTGGCAGCTGAGGCTACTGGGCCCTGGCAGTCACCAACACTGTCAGATCAAGTCAGTAACGATCTCCTGGAAGCTGTTCAACAACCCAAACCCATCAGTCAGGGAAACAAAGGCACGCCCACAGCATGGTCTGGCCCAGAATGCAGCCATTCATTGCGAGGGAGAACCCAGAGCACTGGCCAAGCCTTTCATGGACAGAGAAAAGGGTCTGTAACCAAACCATGCTCAGTTAAGACTCTGATTTGCCAGGGTAGATAAGGGGTAATCAATCATCCATGGCCAGTCCTTGTGCAAACAGTGTCAGGATGTGTCAGTCCAGCAAGAACTGGCCAAAGTCAGCTGATGACTTTCAGAGCAGGGTGCAAGTCCTGTCAAATGCTTTAACATAGATCTGATTTCTCACAAACAGGTCTGCTCAACAGTAACACCCTATTCCATTCCCCCTGAGTGAAAACCGGCTTAATACTAACTGGTATTAAGTACAGTAGGTAGACTGACTCGTATCTATGTTTGAACTGCCGTTTACAGTAGCTAAAACTATCCAGTGCTCTTCCCACATCTGTGCAAACATCAGTGCAAACATGGAAACGGCTTTCATCAGCAGCTGTGGTGTGTGTTTTCTTGATCCAACAGCGCCACTGCAGGAAAGCGATGATGATGCACGTGTTTTTAAAAAGTTGGATTAATCCAGAACTTTGCCAGATAATTTTCATTAAAAAATATTGTGTAATTCAAAAAAAGAGCGGTAATGACTTTGAACCAAATAAGCAGCATTTTTTGTTTCTTATGCACAGTTTGTTACTTACAGTTACATGGATGATCCTTTCTGGGATGCTTGAAGCTTTGAGTTGAATCTGAATAAAGAGGTTTTCATTGCATTAGCCTGATAGACTGATGATATTGGTAATTTATGATATTGGTCGTATCCCTTAAACTTTCTTCATCATTTGTTTGGTACCTTTAACACAGTTTTAAGTAAAAAACATTTGTAGAAAATGACACACTGCTCTTTGATTAAATATAATGTATTTTTTCTTCTGCTCTAAGTCAGTGGGTTGGTGCTGACAGTAACCTCTCAGAGCTTAAATAATTCTGTTTGGATTTCTGGTTTTAGAGTTTTATTAATAGTTTATTTAGATTTGCTTCTAAGAGTTTTCAAAGGGGAATTAAACTATTGTGCAGCGCGGCGCATAACTTTCACATGTCACATCAATTAAACGTCTAATTAACTCCATGCAAAGTGCAGGCAATAGTCAATAGAAAAAGTAAATAAATATTTTCTTTTGTTTTCTTTCAGTCTGCCTCAGATTCACCCAGAGTGACTCTTTATGGTATGAGCTCAGGTCCTCGTTCACCAAAGACAGTTCTTTATGACTCTTGCTGTATGTTTGGCTTTGTTTTCCCGCTATTGAGCCAGAGACCAATCAGAAGGCCTTTTAATAATATTGTTCAGTGGTTGAAAATCTAAATATCCAAGGTACAGGGTAAAAATATTTAATAAACTGCAGTGGAAAAGCAGCTGGAAATGCACAGGAGGATGTGTTGATGAGGCGTGTAGTTACATTTTATAAGCATAAGTTACAGGGCAGGGTTTCAGAGGGGTGTGAGGTTACAATGTAACTACAGTAGATTTCCCACTGAAGCATAAATCCCCACCCACCATAACCCACCAATACCTAAGAACGCCTTCTGTTAGTGACTATGACAGAAGGTGATATTTGACGCTGGGAATAAGAACAGGCTGTGTTCAGATTACAGGCAAATAACAGATAGTTCTTTAAAATGATTTTTAACTCCATTTCGATGAAGTTTGCATATTTCTGATGTTTTTTCTCTCTCGGTTTTTTAAATTAATTAAAATGACTTAAATCCCTTTAACAAAATCCACGTGCCTTTCAACTCTGCCATACAGTTAATACATGACCGTCTGTCTTTGTTTAATTAGTTACTTTGTTTGATTAGTCAGTGTCAATTTTCACCACTACTATCTATTTCTTCCTTACAAACAAAGTTACCTTATTTCCAAGCCATACTGAGCTATAGTACCATCCACTGCATATAAACGGCAAACAAAACGGGAAAACGTTTGTGAACTAACCGCAGATCAAATTCCTCTGAGCAAAACAGACTTCTTATATAAAGAAGATTCTTACTTTCATGCCTGAAAGTTGAAAAAGGCCGCAGCAGTGTTTCACTATTTCTCCTCCTGTATTGACATGAGCATAATTTCCATCTCCACAGCCATGTAAAAGCAGTATGTTTTGAATGAGTCACCAGCAGTTGGTCACCTTTCAACTGTTGCCTGCTGGTGAAAATATCCACCATTTCTTTCTGTCGCATGGAGGAGATCTCAGAGGAGACCACAGAGGGTGAGCAGAAGGCGGCTTCTTCTCTCTGTGAATCATCATCCACCTGCTGTCTGCTGCTTCTGACACTTTACTGAACTTTGAGGAGTTTTGCTTCCTTCTTCTCTTTTCCAGCACAGACACTCTCCCAAGGGAAAACAATGATATACAGAGGCACGTAACACACACAAAAAGATATACATATGCTGCCAGTCAAAACTTTGGACACGCCTTCTTATTTAATGTTTTTTTCTTTATTTTCATGACTATTTTATTGTAGATTCTCACCGAAGGCATCAAAATGAATGAGTGAATACATATGAAATCACATAACAAATGAAAAAGTGTGAAATAACTCAAAGCATGTTTTATATTTTAGATTCTTCAAAATGCCACCCTTTGATTACTGCTTTGCCTTCACTATGTGGTCCATCTCATCACAAACCATCTCAGATGGGTTTAGATCAGGTGACTGTGGAGTGCAGGCCATTTGATGCAGCACTCCATCACTCTCCTTCTTGTCAAATAGTCCTTACACAGCCTGGAGGTCTGTTTGGGGTCATTGTCCTGTTGAAAGGTAAATGATCGTCCAACTAAACGCGCACCGGATTGGATGGCACGTCACTGCAGGATGCTGTGGTAGCCACACTGGTTCAGTGTGCCTTCAGTTTTGAATAAATCCCCAACAGTGTTACCAGCAAAAGCACCCCCACACCATCACACCTCCTCCTCCATGCATGGGAACCATGCATGTATAGACCATCAGTTCACCTTTTCTGGAACCAAAGATCTCAAATTTGAACTCATCAGACCAAAGCACAGATTTTCATTGGTCTAATGTCCATTCCTTGTGTTTCTTGGCCCAAACAAATCTCTTCTGCCTATTGCTTTTCCTTAGTAGTGGTTTCTTTGCAGCTATTTGACCATAAAGGCCTGATTTGTGCAGTCTCCTCTGAACAGTTGATGTAGAGATGTGTCTGCTACTGGAACTCTGCGACTTCTGAGGCTGGTGACTTGAATGAATTTCCTGGGGTCCTCTTAATGTGAGCCAGTTTCGTCATAGAACATGAAGGGTTTTGCGACTGCACTTGGGGACAGATTCAAAGTTTTAGCAATTTTCTGGACTGAATGACCTTCAGTTCTTAAAGTAATGATGGACTGTCGTTTCTCTTTACTTAGTTGATTGGTTCTTGCCATAATATGAATTCTAACAGTTGTCAAATAGGGCTGTCGGCTGTGTACCAAGCTGACTTCTGCACAACGCAACTGATGGTCCCAACCACATAAAGGCAAGAAATTCCACAAATAAACCCCAACAAGGAACACCTGTGAAGTGAAAACCATTTCAGTTGACTACATCACGAAGCTCATTGAGAGAAAGCCAAGGGTTTGCAGCTCTGTCAACAAAGCAAAGGGTGGCTACTTTGAGGAATCTAAGTTATTTATCTTTTCTTTTTACTACATAAGTTCATATATCTTGCTTCATATATCTGATGTCTTCACTATGTATCAACAATGTAGAAAGTAGTAAAAATAAAGAAAAAAAAATATATGTGTGTGTGTGTGTGTGTGTGTGTGTGTGTGTGTGTGTGTGTGTGTGTGTGTGTGTGTGTGTGTGTGTGTGTGTGTGTGTGTTATGAGATGTTGTGGTTGACTGGCCCAGAGCAGGAAGTCGGCAAAGAAGGCCAAGAACTCTTTTCAATTCCCCCATCATCTCATGCTGCTAACTGCTCTGAGTTTCACTGGCCGGAGCTGCAGCAAGCTCATTGGCATGTCATCTGAGTTTCAGAGATGACAACCCTACAGTAACTGGCATCTTTTCTCTCTTCTTCTTTCGCCTCACGTCTCACACCAGAAAAATCCTTGGCAGATGAAAGGGCCAGAGCAAGAGCTGAAGCAGTTAGGACAGATAAGAAGCGTTTGTTTTTACAGTTGTTGCAGTCCCACTTTGCATCACATATGCAACTACTGCTGGATGTTTGTCCCTCCTTTAAGAAGAGGAATTTAGGATTACGCCCCCCTTCATTCATCAAAATCAGTACATCTTTATTTTTATCTCAAATTTTTTGAGAGAACTAATTTTCATTGCAAACATAATCACATACAATGGACGCCACAAGTTTTCCTATAATTCAGGCATCTCCGAAAACGTTAGAGCACTTTTGCAAATATGTGATGTCTTGTTAATCGAGCAGATATTTGAAGTTTACACAGCACCATTCTCGCATGAAAATATCTTAAAAGTTTATTTTGTGACCCAGAAAGAGTAATATTTCAAACTCCGCCACTGCCTCGTTTGAGTTTTGAGTTCTGGGATATTGCATTTTGTCATTTCGATCTGATTGGAGACCAAAAAATCAGCCAACCAGATTTTTTTTGCATCCAAGTCTGTGATTGGCTGGTTTTGTGGCACAAATATAACGGTGTGCAGAAAGAGTTGAACCCGGACGGGCAGAAATGTTGAGAGCGCAAGCAACACATTGCGAGCGAGTGCAAATACAAAAACTGACCGAGAGGGGCTGCTATTGTGTGTGTATGGATAATAGCAAACACGTTTTTTTTGCACGCAGCAACGAATTTTGTTCACTCAAATTTAGCTTTTGTTGGCTCAAAATAAATTTCTCCTCAAAATGCAACACTTGCACCTGCAAAATTTTTTTACGTGCGCTCAGAATAGTGGCACAAAAATAACGCCATAGCTATCAGTCTGCTTTGTACCTTAGCTGTCAATTTGGCTATAGTTTCAATATGCCAGGTATTCAGGTCTATTTATTCTGCAGGAGAATGTAAAACTTGGTGAAAGCAGTCCAATATCTCTGATGACAACAATACTCAGTTAGTTGTTGAGGATATCCTAAACTTTTCTATTGGTAAGCTATGCTGTTTTTGCTACTGTTAGCTGCTATTAGCTGGCATTATGAACATTCCTTTGAAGTGGACTCAGGTGATTAACAAATGAAGTCTCATATAATGTGACAATGTAATTAACCTGTGTGTTTGAATGTGTGATTTTCTTTTAGGACACTTTAGCCTAGCATAATGTTATCTTTTAGCGAGCTGCTTTTGTTGTTTAGCCAACTTGTTGTCAGATGCCAGTCTGCTTACAATAAGTAATTGTGACAATATCAGGAATAAAGTATGTTTATGCATTTTTTTTTTTTAATTTGTTAGAGCCCCGATTTTAGTTCAAGAGATGAGGCTTGAGATAACGAGGAAAAGGATCAGGTGTAAATAAGGGAGGAGAGAGAGAAGCAGGGAAGGAGAAAGACATATAGAGAAAGGTAAACACTTTTAGTGGGTATTTGTGAATTTAAACTATAAGTAACCTATAAAGCTTACTACGTATGTGGCCAGTCAGTAGCATCAAAGTTTATGAGAATACATCAATTATTTGGACTTAATCACACGCTAATCAACATATATATATATGTATGTATATATATATATGGCCCCAACTGACAGCGTGCTCAGTGAATACCTCAGGCAGCAGAAACCCAAGAAAGTGGAGGAAGACGAGGAACCATCATGGAAGGACAGGCCCCTGCACGGTATGTACCACCGGCAGATAGAGGAGGTGGCTGATATCCAGAAATCCTACCAGTGGCTGGACAAAGCTGGACTGAAAGACAGCACAGAGGCACTAATCATGGCAGCACAGGAACAAGCTCTGAGTACAAGATCCATAGAGGCTGGGGTCTATCACACCAGGCAAGACCCCAGGTGCACGCTGTGTAAAGATGCCCCAGAGACAATCCAGCACATAACAGCAGGGTGCAAGATGCTAGGAGGCAAGGCATACATGGAACTCCATAACCAAGTGGCCGGCATAGTGTACAGGAACATCTGTGCCGAGTATAACCTGGAAGTCCCGAGGTCAAAATGGGAGATGCCCCCAAGGGTGGTGGAGAATGACCGAGCTAAGATCCTGTGGGACTTCCAGATACAGACGGACAAAATGGTGGTGGCTAACCAACCAGACATAGTGGTGATAGACAAACAGAAGAAGACGGCCGTAGTGATCGATGTAGCGGTTCCGAATGACAGCAACATCAGGAAGAAGGAACACGAGAAGCTCGAGAAATACCAAGGGCTCAGAGAAGAGCTCAAGAAGATGTGAAGGGTGAAGGTGACGGTGGTCCCCGTGGTAATCGGAGCACGGTGACTCCCAAGCTAGGCGAGTGGCTCCAGCAGATCCCGGGAACAACATCGGAGATCTCTGTCCAGAAGAGCGCAGTCCTGGGAACAGCTAAGATACTGCGCAGGACCCTCAAGCTCCCAGGCCTCTGGTAGAGGATCTGAGCTTGAAGGATTGACCGCCCGCAGGGGCGAGTGGGGAATTTATTTTATATATATGAGTACAGTAATCTCTTTTTATATACTTTATAACTTAAAAAAATACTTGCTGTACATTTGAATTCTCTGGAGTCAGCTTCAAGAAATATTTATTCTGTTCATGGTAGATGGAGGCAGGATGAATCAGTCTCAGCCCTTAGTTCAAAGGAGAAAGTCGCATCTAACTTTACAAATGAGGTGATTAAAGCATAACTGACCTTAAGTTCGTAAACACTTATTTAAGTAGTGTCACTATTTGAAATGCACATTTTAAATTTTCCACTTTCATCATTGTTCTCTTTGCAGTATCTAAACTCTCTTGCAGGGTAATTACACACAATATGCTGCCACTATAGCAATAAGAAACTAAGATGTGAACTCTGCCTCCAGCCGCCCCCAACTAGCCTCTGTCAACTGTGCTGACCAGTCCCCATGGCAACTGGCACAGAACTAATTTTCCTGAAATGTGACCATCGCTTTTGGAAAAGAGTAGAAAAGAAAAAAAAAAAACAGTTGTATTTGCTGTATGCGCTGTGAAAACACATCTTTCATATAGTGCCAGAGAACCCACGAGGCTTTGTCTTCTGTACAAATATGAGTGGCAGGCTCTTTTCTAGCCCTGAGCAAACGCTATGGTCCTCGTCATCCTCCTCCTCCTGACTCCACCGTGGGACTGCATTCTGTAGAAACAGTGTAAAAAAGACCACTGGCACTGAAATTGATTTGGCTTTAATTAACCATTGTACAATGATCCATGGCTTCTGCCAAACAGTCGGCGTGATTTACGATCCACTTGTGGTTGAATATGGGCACAGGAGGCAACTTCAGCTGAGCTTGTTCTGTTAAGAAAGAAAGTAGTTCAGGCTGAGTTTGCAATCCAGAATTTAATATGATATTTGAGACACCAAAATACAGGCATTTTGAAATTCTCTCTTTCTCCAAAATATATTATATTAAAATATAATATTCTCCACAAGGAGACTACACTCTCCTAAAGGATTTTAAATGTTATGGAACCTTTTTTTATCCCTCTAGCCTTTCAAAGTAAATACTTAGTTACAATTATTTGCAGAACATGTTTTCAATTTGTTTTTTCAGAATTCTGGAACAAAATTTCAAAAAACACCCTCATATTTATATGTATTCTCTGCCATGTAATCCAATTTAGTATGTTTGATTTAAAAGCAGCAGCATATGTTATTGATTAGTAAGTAAATAAATCGGTATGTGCATTTTTCTCTTGTCCTGTATGTGACCTGAAGTCATTCATGTGTTTTTGGTGCTTCTTTATTTGCACAAAAAAAGGTCTGCTCACTTTAGAACGCACTTTAGTTACCTTAAACTTAAGCCTTTTACAAAAGGGGACAAGTTTTTCTCCGAGTGCACCGTGAACGTTTGCGTGCCAGCCGTGGGATTGCCGCTCCTTGCAATCGCCACCAATTCCTGAGCGTTCATTGTTCTGCAGCTGATTGAGGTGGTTTCTCCTTTTAAGACTCGGTGAGGGAAAGGAGCGCAAATCACTGACTTAGCAATCCGCTCCCAACAAAATCTCCTCCCTCTTTCACTGTAACAGGCCAAAGATCGTGCTGCGCTTGCAAGTCTAACAGTCAATACTTTAAAAAGCCATGAAAAAGAGAGCAGCATTAGCATATCAAAGACCAACATCTGACAAGGGCCTGCCTGAACCTTCCATAAGTGGTGTGCACTGGGAGAAAAGGGTTTGACTGTACAGGAGGAAAGGTGGGAAAAGTCCAACAGTTGAAGATTACTGAGGGTTTTACTGCTGCTCATCAGTCACACAAGATGAGACCATCACAAGAGAGGGATTAGGAAGAATATTAGGGGGCAGATGTTGAAGATGAGAGCCCTCCTCTCTGCCTCGGGCTCTGATTAAACCCAGTATATAACACATGATTTTTTTCAGTGAGAAAGCACAAAGGTCAAAAGTATAGGTATGGTGGTCAGAAGAATAAATGGGAGGTATACAAGCCACGTTAAAAGCCAGAACTAACAGACGAGGAAGGAGTTCAGTGTCTGGTGTCAAATCTCTCCTCTGGCTTCTGTCTGCTGTCAGTGAGGTGAAGACAGTAGAACAGCAAAAGAAAAATTTGAAAAAATTCGTCTTGGCAACAGTGCAGGACATAGTGTATTACAGCTGTATTTAATGAAAAAAAGTGCTGCATTGATCATACTGTGGGGAATTCCTCCAAACATCCTGTAAAGCTAAAAGGCCAGGGAGCTCCCTGTGCTGGTCTGATTGAGGGTTTCCTGTTTTAAGTACTTAATGAGGAACTGGGGAAAAATCTAACTTCCAGGTCTCTTGACTTGGATGCTTTCTGGACAATAATAATGAAACAAAGCTTCTTTTTTCCAGGTTCTTCTGGATGATGTTACCAAACACCTGCTGTTGCTGTACATGTGCAGTTTTAAATTTTGTTCAGTAAGGGTCTTACATCAAAATGCAGAAAAGGAAAGCAATAAAAAAAAGAGATTTCTAATAATGGCAAAACCAGAGAGAGGAAAAATGACTCGGCTGCAGTTTCCCTACTTTGTCATTTTGGAGCCTTAAGACAAAGTAACACACAAATGAAATATAAAAATTTTACTTGGACACTTTCAGTTTCACTTGATATGCTTTCCTACAAGAAGATAGCATGCCATATTATATTCAATAAGCTGATTCTGTTCATCTGGATGTAGCATTTTCACATAGCTGAACCAATGGCCCAGTGATGTATCAGGATAGGATAACTAGTGTGCAAGCTGAGATCAGTTTTATGTAGGGAGAAATTAGAGACTAAACCTGTACCTGGACTTAAAGATGGTTGAAGTTAGGCATTTTAACATGGGGGTCAATTACACTTGGAGTCAGCCTCAAGTGGCCATTTGAGGAATTGCAGTTGTCAGTACTTCTAGTTTGGCCATCCATCCATCCCTTCATTCTTTCCACTTATCCTTATCGGGGCTAACACATTAGCCTTGTGTCAGAATATCTTTGATCAGATAATATTAATCTGAAACAGTAGACTGTCAATTTTAGTGACACATTAGTGAACGCAGTGCTCAAGAGTTTCTACAGATCATAATGTTGGACTCTTAGTACGCTTACCTGCCTCCAAATAAATGCTAATATATAGCTGCTGTTTAACAGACCACACCACTAAAGGTAATAAATGCTACTTTCAGCAATTCCCTTGTCTTAAATAGCACAGCAGGTTGCTCCAGCTGTTTGCTTTGGCAGAATTTTATAACCGATGCCCTTCATGACGCAAACACAAAGGGTTTTTGTGCATTGGGCTAGAATTTTATCAGGGACCTTCAAATTTCCAAGCAAATGCATTAACTGCCACACTATGGAACAAACTAACTTTGCACCAATGTTAACAATGTTTATTTTGTCAATAAATTGTAAGGCATGAAAGACCATAAACCACAAATAAACACTTAAAATCATTACATTTACAACTGTATTCAGTCAGTTTACTCCACAATAACATTTCATTAGTTCCTTTGAGTCAGCGTCAGCTTGAGGTCAACAAGCTAGAGGTCTTTTAAATAAAATCCCAGATTGACATGTACAGGATATTGATTTTTTTCTTGAATTATGAGTAAAAATAATTTGAGAACTAAGACGGACCTTAAAGTCTTTACAATAGTTGTTTGTCTTGTATCTGTCTGATGTTGGAGTGTTTTATCTTGTTGCTGTAGATTTTCACCTTCTTTACAATGAACTTTGGTTTATTGTAGAAGGCTCAATCCAATGAACAGTTCACAAGAAATGAAACTTACCCTTTCTCGCACTGCGCGCTGCTTGGCAGCTGCTTAACAGCAACAGTCTCATTGGCTTTTCTAGTTAATGATTTGCAAATTTAGGCCATGTAGCCTCCATGTGGTATTTACCAATGCGCTTATCTAATCTGTCTTTGCATATTAGCACTTCTCCATCTGAAATGTAAGCTAATAAGTTTCAGTACCAGTCAGAGTAAATTCGCTACCAGTCGTGCCCACCAGCTGACTGAAGAGGTGAAGCCATGGCACCAACACTGGTGAGTGATCCTCTCCTTGCTTTTACTATTACTTAAGTCCACATTTTTGTGACTACATTGGTATGTTGTGTGCTTTTACTTGATCAAATTTAAATTATTTTTAGATATATGAAAATTCAGAATTTATGCTAACCTTTTTCTTTGCCACAGCAAAGAGATTCAAACAACTTTGATATATTATACATTATTACAATATCTGAAAATTACTAGGCGACTCATATTTTCACCTCGTTATGATTTTTGTTCTTCCTCTAGTCAGCTTTTACTAGCTCACTTGTCTGTTTATACTGAGTGCTGCCTTTTCTCATTATTTTCAGTTTGACAAAGAGCCAAAGCCAGGGGACCTTATCGAGATCTCTCGGGGGGCATATAAACACTGGGCTGTTTACATTGGAGGAAATGAAGTTGTTCATTTACTGCCTCCGAGTGAGTATTACATTTTTGACCTGCACAAAACACATAATTCACAGATGTTGCTTTAGTGTCTCTCTGACCTCCTTTTTCCTCTTCCAAAAAAAGCACATCCAGGTGGTGAGTTGGGATCCTTCGGTGAACTGCTGACGTTACTAGACAGCGGTAAGGCGCAGGTGAGGCGTCAGAAGATCTGGGAAGTTGTCGGCTCCAGCGAATTTGAGGTCAATAATCTTCTGGATGATGAGTACAGTCCTCGTGAGCCTCTTGCCATTGTGAGGGATGCCTGCAGGATGGTCGGTCGAGAGCTGCCTTACTGTATCGCTACTCAGAATTGTGAACACTTTGTCACAGAGCTACGTTATGGAAAGCCAGAGTCCCGACAGGTGAGGGATTTTTACCTAAAAGAAAAGTCTGTGAGATCAAATGGGTTGTAAATTCTCTTGTGTTAAGCTGAACATGGCTTAAACCAACAGTGAAGAGCAACAGTAACACTTTATTGCTGTTTCAGTGAGAAATGATTTTATCAAAGTGTTTGTCTGCACCTGCGCTGGATGTGTTTATCATCTAAGCGCCTCATTTATTGTAAAGATACAAAGATGTAACACAATCTATTATGAATAATTAGAAGCAGATGTGGTGCTGAATAAATTTTGATTATGTATCAAACGGCAGATTAGCTGATTTGCAAGTTCCAAAAAAAGCTTGCTTAGTCAACCCGTTTTGTCACCTTCGCTGCCATAAATAGCTCTCTGAGATGCATTAAAAAAAAACTTCTTTTTCATAGTGTTCAATCAGAAAATGCAACATGGCAGCCGCTCAATTTTTAATGAATGTAAATGTTACAGGTACCGGGTGGCAGCACCTGTAGACAGCTATATATGTGTCCTGTAAACAGGAAAGAAATGATCAGACAGGGAGACGTGGCTTGCCGTTTCCTGAATACTCCGCCATTATTTATTCAAATTCACAATTATGCACTCCTTTCATTACTTTTACAGTATTACAACTGTGTATTTACTTATTCTTAACATAGCTCACACACACATTCTCCATAACACATTCCAATGTTATAAACATGACCAATTTTCTTGTAAGACTTGGTTCAAAATGAATTCCAACAAGACAAATCTATAAATCTCAAATAGCTTGAAAGAATGGTATAATCAGCACCATCTTGACATGTGCACTGAATTCACGGAAACACTTTATGGCAGAAACAAGATACTAAAACAATACAGGATAACGGTGGAGCCGATCACTAACATCACAGAGCATAGGAGGTGTGCGACCCAAACTAACATGCTAACCTTAGCATGCTGCTAAAGCCGTAAACAAATACTTACAAAAGTGTAATTTACTGTACTACACAATGTTGTACGCTTTCACTTTCCAACCGTAATGGTTAGTCTATGCTATATAATGGATGTGATTGCTATTATATTCTATTTTGGGCACGATACGAACCTGTAAACAGGAAAGAAATGATCAGACAGGGAGACGTGGCTTGCCGTTTCCTGAATACTCCGCCATTATGAGAAAACAGCGCGGAGCATGCGCTTCAGGCTGCTAACAACAGGCCAAACCATGGTCTCACACTGCCACCTATTGGTATAAAAATGAAGCGTCCACTACAAATATCCCAGGGTAGTTACCAAGTTTCCTGTTACAATTACTGTAGTTATTTAGGGCATTTCCAAATGGAAATATCACTTACATTGAAAGTGAAATTACTTAAATTAATTCACATAAATGTGATCACACATTAGTGGGTATCACACACTCCCTGACAAAAATAAAATGGCTCCCAACATTCACAAAATCATGACATTTTGAACTTTTGCTTCTCAAATTCTTATTAACTCTTATCAGTCCAAGAACTAGTTATGAAACAAGCAGTGGGGGTGGTGTGTATGCAGATGGGGTCAGTGATGCGTGATACTGGTATGGTGAGTATGGTATTGGGGTGCAGTACATTGGTGACTGTGACATACACATGGGCGGCACAATTGCCAATGGTGGGTATGGAAATACAGTGTATGATGGTATGGTTGTGGCAGGTAACTGTAGTGCTGTGCGTTCCCCAACTAGATTAACTGCCGCATGTGACTGCACTGAGGGTTTACCCAGTGATTCATAAGTCAGAAACTGTCGTGGCTTCCTGTGACGGGTAGATCTTCTAATGTCCGTACAAGTATGTCCCGGTGGTTGAACCTGTACGTTAGACTGCGAATGAGTTTCACACTCCTCACCAGACCCTCTGGGTTCAGATAGGTTGTCACTACCCACTTCCATTTCTTCCATCTCCTCTCTCAGAGAACATGGCAGGTGTGAGCATTCTCTCCCAGTTTCCTCTTCGAATTGTTCAATGCTGACGGATGGTGAATGCTCAGGCATAGTCAGTATGTCTTCCATCGTCTGCACAGGTGAATGTCCATTTTTTGTGTTTGTTGTCACTCTAATAGGTTCTTTGGTCTGGTATGACTGAGATGCAGGGTGTTGCTCATGGTCCAGGTTCCTTCTCACGGTCCTTTCAACAGGTGCTCTTAGCCAGTACCCCGAGCAATCACTCTCAGAACCGCTGTCAGAGTTATCCCACATGTCTGTTTGTCTTTGTGCATCTGCAGATCTTTCCATCCTTCGTCTGTTGCATGTTGTCTTTCCAATCGCAGGCTTTGCCAGGGGGGGAGTGACTTGAACAGGTAAGTCATTTACAAGTAACAGCAGATTGCGATGCAATGTTCGGGTTCTTTTTGGGTCTCCAGCTTCAGGATGGACTACGTAAACTGGGCTATCTGCTAGCTGCTCTTTTACTATATAAATAGTCCTCTCCCAATATGATCTCAACTTGCCAGGTCCTCCCCGCTCACTGAGGTTTCTGACCAGAACTCTGTCTCCTGGCTTAAGCATGACTCCTTTTGCCTTTTTATCATATGTTATTTTGCCTCTTGCACTAGACTTCTTGCTATTTTCACTAGCAATCCGATAAGCTTCCGACATTCGTTCGGCCCATTTCTTGGCATATCCTGTAGGTGAGTATGTTTCATTCTCCCCCTTCAATCCAAACAGCAGATCAACTGGTAGATGCGGGTGTCGTCCATAGAGGAGATAGAATGGTGAGTAGCCGGTGGACTCATGTCGAGTACAGTTGTACGCATGTACAAGATGTGGGAGGTGGTCTTTCCACTGTACTTTTTCCTTTTCGGTTAATGTTCTCAACATCTGGAGTATTGTCCTGTTGAGACGTTCTGAAGGGTTACTTTGAGGATGGTAAGGTGATGTTCTAGAATGTCCGACACCAGATAATTTCTGTAGTGTCCTGAACAGTTCATTCTCAAATTCACGACCCTGGTCGTGATGTAGTTTGGATGGGTATCCAAATCTGGGTATGAAATCCTGGAAAATCTGTTCAGCAGCTGTTTTCCCACTCTTGTTCCTTGTGGGGTATGCTTGAGCAAATCTAGTGAAATGGTCAATTACCACGAGAATATACTCATACCCTCCACGGCTGGCTTCCAAATGCAAAAAGTCAATACACACCAGTTCTAAAGGGTAGTCCGATCTTATACTACCCATGGGAGCCCTGACGTGTGTTACTGGTTTCTTGGACATGATACAGGGACACTTCTGGGTCACATAGGCTTCAATGTCCTTAGCCATAAAGGGCCAATAGAATCTGTCCCTTGCGAGGTGTAGCACTCGGTCTGTCCCAACATGACCCATCGTGTCATGTAAATGTCTTAATGCTAAAGTCCTGTACTTGGCAGGAAGCACTAATTGTCTTCTGTCACTGGTACATCTATACAAGAGGTCATTTTCAAGATGTAATTTACCCCACTCGTGGAGGAGTTTATGGGCAGTTCCTCTTACCATCTTGCGTATTTCATCTGTCAGTTTTGCTCCATCTAGTTTCAGCTTGAGGATTTGGCCAATGGCTGGATCCTCTCTTTGAGCTTTAACTAGATCATCATGGCTGATGCTCAGCGAGTTGATATGAGGCTGCTGATGGGGGTCCAGAGAAGAGATATTGAGCATGGCTACCCAAGCAACATCTTTCTGTCTGGCCACCTGGCTTCCATCCCAGACTGCCTTCACTGCCTCATCTGGAAATCCCTCTGTACAAGCAGTTTCATATTTTTCTATATCCAAGGGGAGACGAGAAAGAGTGTCTGCGTCTACATTTGACTTTCCTGGCCTGTATCTGATGTCGAACCGGAAATCTGAGAGCTCTCCAACCCACCTATGTCCCACTGCGTTTAACTTTGCGGTACTCATTACATAGGTTAGGGGGTTGTTATCTGTATAAACTGTGAAGTGTGGGGCATAGTACAGGTAGTCACGGAATTTTTCACATACAGCCCATTTCAACGCAAGGAACTCTAATTTTCCACTATGCAGGTGGTAATTGCGTTCTGCTTGTGTCAGAGTCCTAGATCCATAGCCAATTACTCTCAATTTCCCATGTTGACGCTGATACAGGACAGCTCCTAAGCCCTGGTCAGATGCATCTGTATGCAATGTGAAAGGCAGGCTAAAATCAGGATATGTCAGAACAGGGGGGTTGGTGAGGAGGGTTACCAACTGTTCTAACGCTCTCTGGTGTTTTAGAGTCCACTCAACGTGCTCTCGAGAGGACAGCTGTGAGTGTTTGCTGTTTCTCACAGATTTTGGACACTGAGTTTTGCCTGGCTTGGTCTGAAGGAGTTCATAGATTGGTTTAGCTATCCGGGAAAAATCCTGGATATACGAGCGGTAGTAGCTTAGAAAGCCTGCCAGCTTCCTCACATCACCAACTGTTTGAGGTGTCTTAGATGTCAGGGTTTTGACAGCCTCCAGGTCTGCCGGGTCTATTCTGACTCCTTCAGCGGACACAAGCCGACCCACATATCTGACTTCTTGTTTGAAGAGGTCACATTTCTCCGGCCTCAATTTTACTCCATGTTCTTGGAGTGCCTGGAGAACCTTGCGGAGGGTCTCAACATGGTCGTCAAATGTTTTTGCATAGCAAAGTACATCGTCGAGGTATGGGATGCAACATTCATCTCTAAGAGAGCCAAGCATCTCTTCCATGCTCCGCTGAAAAGCAGCTGGGGCATTTGTGAGACCAAATGGGATGCGAACCCATTCATAAAGACCCCATGGTGTTATGAAGGCAGTGAGGTGGCGAGAGCCCTCAGCTACAAAACCCTGGTGGTAAGCTTTTCCTTGGTCTAAGATGCTAAACCACGAGTACCCACCCAGAGTATCAATCAGATCCTGTATCCTGGGCAGTGGGTGTCGATCAGGAACAGTCTTTTTGTTCAGAAGGCGATAGTCTATGCATAAGCGTAAACTGCCATCTTTCTTTCTGACACAGACGACTGGGGCGGCGTACGGGGACTGAGACTTTACTATCCAGCCTTTTACCAAAAGTTCTTGTATGTACTCTTTAACCTCTTTAAAAAGTGGCTTAGGGATGGATGAGTAGGTTTTCTGAACAGGGATATCATCTTTCAAGTTGATTGCCATTTGCAAACTGGGTATGCATCCTATATCACTACTGTCACGAGCAAAAGCCCCAGCTTCCTCGCAAAGCATTTTGTTAACTTTTGCCTGTTGTTCCTCATTAAGATGGCTGATGTCGACAGGAGGCTGCCATAGGGGTAAGTTGGTATGAGTAGATGTAGAGGTGGCACTATTGGCTGTCACTGTGGGCTTAGATTCTCCTAGTGAGTCCATTGTAATCACCTTCTCAACAGACTGAATACTGCCAAGGGCTGTTTTCCTTGGTAGTGTGATGTTATGTTTTGTGTTGTTGCCCACAGGTACCTCTACAAAGGGCCTCTTGGTGCTTTGCACTTCAAGCAGTCCTTCACAGACATCTAGCTCAGCAAGCTGTGTGTTGTTATCATCAGGCTCAAAGAGGAAAACAGATTCGGACAGGTTCATGGCAGGTGAGACTGGACACTTAACCCAAATCACCTGACCCGCTGGAATAAGGGTGTCATACCTGCCAGTCCGCAGGCGTCCACATTGTGCAGGGGCTTCATCAGCCTTGATGAGGTTTACCAGGAGCTCTGCCTTTTCTGTTGGTATTGACATGGCATTGCAAAGCAGGGTGACGAGAGTTGCCATGAACCGTCCTGGTTGTTCCTGCACAAGTTCCTCCATCACATTGAAACCCAGCAGCGGTCTCTCCAAAACAAAACTGCTTACAAGAAAAGGCACAGTTATTGACAAATTAGGGTCTTCATTCCCTCTCAAATTAACTGTGATTGGCACCCAGCCATCAAATGGGAGAGTGTCACCATTCACAGCACGGACTTTTAACTCTTCTTCATTATCAATGACTTCATCAAGTGACCTTACAGGTGTATCTGGTAGATACTTATTTTTCCACTCTCTGTCAATCATGCTCACTTGAGCTCCCGTGTCCAACAAAGCACTAACTGCTAAACCATTTAGATGGCACTGGGTGAGCGCTTTTTTTCCAATTAGTTTGGCTAATTTTTCACTTTTACTGTTGGGTGAACTGCCAAGAAGTATAGCAGATTTATTTTCTTGGTTATTCTGTCTCTGGGTTGGCACTACATTATGTTTGGTGTCAGCGTCACACTTTGCCAAACTTACAGCAACAGTCTCACTAGTACTACATAGGTCAGATTGGGACGGAGAGTGGGACACGGTCACTGTTTGTCCCGTGACAGGGACCGGCTCCCGTTTCCCTGACGTATTGTTTTCTTCATGCAGCCAACTGCGCGGTGGCCTTCCTCACCACAGTGAAAACAGTGGGGACAGTCGGGGCGGTCTTGTTCTATGCACTTTTCACAGCCATACTTTCTTTCTCTGTGGTGATCGGTTTTGATTTTCTTGTACTGGCTGCTCTGTTCAGCTGTTATTTGTAGTGACTGTGTCATTTGTTCAACAATGCTTGCAAGTTTTTCGACTTTCTCTGACAGCTGCTGGATCATATCCACCTTAGGTCTTTTTCCTGCATTTTCCTCTTTCAATACAGGACACTGCATACCGTTAATCTCAACTTGTGTGCTGTGCACATTGGTGTTTCTCTGACGGGTGACTGATCCTAGACGACGCTGTCTTTCACTTTCATCACTCATTACTTTCTTCATTTGTTTAAGGATAGTCTCATCTGTGACATTGGCATCTGCAAGGAGTGGCTTTAACTCTCTACGAATGTCACTATGTTTGTGGCCCAGTCCTTGATACACAGTATGAAGAAATACATCCTGAACTGTACTGGCTGAGTACTTTACATCTGAGTTGGTATGCTTCGAGGTGAGCAAGATCTTTTGTTTGAGACCTATGACTCGATACAGAAACTGTTGTGGTGTCTCACTGTCACTTTGTTTGGTGCACATGAGTTCCTGGAAGAGTTCTGTGTTGTTTTGCTCACCAAGGTGAGAATGGAGGAAGTCTTTAAGCTCCTCTACTGTCAGTTCATCCTTGTTCATTAGCATGTCTTTGAAATTACCAGGTTTGATAACTCTCATGACAGCCCTCACAATTTCGGCATCATTAAACTGTTCTTTGAGACCCTCTTCAATCTGGCGGCAGATGCTGTTATAACTGATGTCTGATCCCTGGTCTCCAATCTGGCCCCCGTGAATCTTAAACTCCCTGCGATGGAGGTAAGACAAGTCTCTTAGGGACACCACCTTGTCATGTCTCATGGGTGCTTGAGTTTCAACTAAGCTGTCATTGTGTGGTGTGCTTCTACAATGAGCCTGTGATGGTGTCTGAGAGGTGAGTTGAGAACCTGATGTGGGCATGTACTGCTTAATTTTCTTAGAGAGCTCTTCGTAACTGAAGAGTATTTTTTGTAGTTCTATATCACGTTGGGAAACAGCAGTAGAGCTGGTATTCTGGGTCACACTGTCAGTTACTTCTGTACCACTATTATGACCATCTTCTAAAAACATTGCATTAGTTGGACTCATTTCAACACTGACATCATGAGGCTGAGCATTTGGACATAGATCACATGAATCATTACCAGTGGCAGCCTGTATCTGCAAATCAGAAACATGACCCTGGGTAACAGCATCAACAACATCTTTCAGTGACAATAAGTGTGACATGCCCTGATCTTCTGACTCTAATAAAGCCTTACTGCACATGAAACCACTGATGTACTCGAAGCAGCTGTCTTCATCCCCTGACTTAAGGCAAGACTGATCCACTCCTGGCACTGGACCCAGAGACTTGGCAATCTGGAACAGTTCATCAGCAGAGAGGGTGAGAAGGTCTTTCTTGATGGCCCACACCAAGCTCCTCCTCTCACCTTCCGCCATGGTTGCTTCCCTATCCCTTGCAGTGGGTCACACAATGTCAGCTTTCGTACAGTTTTTGCCTTGATGGGCGATGGTCCGAGCACCAAGCAGCACCAAGCAGCACCAAGCAGTCCTTATTTATCTTTTTTTCCTTACTACTTGTCCATTGCGCTAGTTGTGACACATGGCCAATGCATTTCCTGCACAATCAGTAGCATCTATTCTCCATCAGGCAGCAGCAGGTGTAGGTAACAACCAGCAGACTGGACTTGTCGGTGTTTTCTTGCCACTCTTGGCCCAAAGTACCGGTATTACTGGATCAGCTCCCAGCCTCAAAGGCAGGACTGATCCCGGACGAGCCCCCAGAAAACTGTTACAGGTACCGGGTGGCAGCACCTGTAGACAGCTATATATGTGTCCTGTAAACAGGAAAGAAATGATCAGACAGGGAGACGTGGCTTGCCGTTTCCTGAATACTCCGCCATTATTTATTCAAATTCACAATTATGCACTCCTTTCATTACTTTTACAGTATTACAACTGTGTATTTACTTATTCTTAACATAGCTCACACACACATTCTCCATAACACATTCCAATGTTATAAACATGACCAATTTTCTTGTAAGACTTGGTTCAAAATGAATTCCAACAAGACAAATCTATAAATCTCAAATAGCTTGAAAGAATGGTATAATCAGCACCATCTTGACATGTGCACTGAATTCACGGAAACACTTTATGGCAGAAACAAGATACTAAAACAATACAGGATAACGGTGGAGCCGATCACTAACATCACAGAGCATAGGAGGTGTGCGACCCAAACTAACATGCTAACCTTAGCATGCTGCTAAAGCCGTAAACAAATACTTACAAAAGTGTAATTTACTGTACTACACAATGTTGTACGCTTTCACTTTCCAACCGTAATGGTTAGTCTATGCTATATAATGGATGTGATTGCTATTATATTCTATTTTGGGCACGATACGAACCTGTAAACAGGAAAGAAATGATCAGACAGGGAGACGTGGCTTGCCGTTTCCTGAATACTCCGCCATTATGAGAAAACAGCGCGGAGCATGCGCTTCAGGCTGCTAACAACAGGCCAAACCATGGTCTCACACTGCCACCTATTGGTATAAAAATGAAGCGTCCACTACAAATATCCCAGGGTAGTTACCAAGTTTCCTGTTACAATTACTGTAGTTATTTAGGGCATTTCCAAATGGAAATATCACTTACATTGAAAGTGAAATTACTTAAATTAATTCACATAAATGTGATCACACATTAGTGGGTATCACATAAACATGGTCATTATTTTTTATTTTGTTTTTACTGTCTATTATTGCAGCCTTGTGGAAGTCAGCACTGAAATACAACCTCAACAACAATGCAATAACTGCTTTCCCTCCAACAACCAGCACAACTGCTTTTCTCTTTATTGTGTTTTTTTCCATAGGTTCAAACAGCAGCTGTGATTGGAGGCGTCGCGGTGGCAGGTGTAGCCGCTGCAATTTTGGGTGCCGCGCTGTTTTCCTCCTTCAACACGGACGAAAACAAAAGAAGAAGAAATTATAGGTGATTGCAGTGACTGATATCATTAATATCAGTAAAAAGGAAGGAAATAGTTTGTTGGTGTAACAAGGTCAGCAGAAACAATAAGTTAATCACAGTGAGGATTTCTAGGATTGAAGATATTTTTGGAATTGTGGGTGATTTTAGAACGCTTAAATTTGTACTGCCTAAATTCTAAATAAAGATTTGGAAATTTGAAATTAGGCTTTTTGACCATATCACCGTACAGACAAATATACAATCTAATGCTTTGGATGTTTTTTTGCAATGTAGGAGGTCAGAGCACCGGGCCAGGCCAGTAAAGCTATCCGGTTGTTCAGTGATGACGCGACGAATCCTACTTCCGGGTCTAAAGTAGTCTGCGTTTAATATGGCTTTTGTGTTGTTAACATGTTTAATGTTATGTATTTTCTTATTTTTGATCTCAAAAAGCTCCTAAAACAGTCAGTGATCCCTGTTGACCTCCCTCGGCTTTTATTACCACTAATCATTTATTTAAGCTCAGTTTTTAAAACCTTAGGATGTAGCTACAGCCCAGCCCATGCAGCAGTATATGAATGACTAACCTCGTATTGTGGATGGATTATCTCAGTTGTTCTCCTGGCTGAAGTTTGGTCCTTTTACAGCATCCTGCCATGCGATTACATTTGTTCCTGACCACCGAGAACACTCATGTTAACTTTTATCGAGTGGAAAAAAAGTTAGCTTGTTTATATTATGCTAACATAGCTGTGTCGCTAGCGGTCACGTAGCACATCATTATATACCAGCTAGCCAAACTTCAGTAACCCTACAAACGTCACTGCTGTTTAGTTTTCTGTCTTCATTTATGCTGGAAGTGATAGCAGAGCTGTACGTTTTAATTTGTTTCCAAAACCCCGCAGTCAGGACATGCTATATTGTATTTAGATAGAAGCTAGCGAGCTAACTCCCTGCTAACTTCTAACTCCGTTAAATGTCATAAATTCCGCTTTCATGGATGCCTGGATGTTAAACTCAATTGTTACACCTGGTAGAGCAGAACGCTGATCATTTTATTAAAGATGAAAGACTTTAGACAGTTTTTCAACTCTCAGTAATGCCATAGTGATAGTTTGATATATGGACCTGCAGCGGAGTTTAGGCCCAGACACGGCTAGTGACGTCAGACTGAACAATCGGATTAGCAGGTGGGTGCAGCTGGGCTTGCTTAGGCCCCAGAATCACTACAGAATAGGGTTGCCAACTCCCTGAAAAATAAATAAGGGACACCTCGTGGCCAGGGCCGGGCAACCCAGTTGTCTTCACCCTTCCCAGTGTGGTAGCTCTTTTTTTTGTGTGTGAAATTATTTTTTAACCATTTGACTTGAACTTGATTTAAGCAGATGCATATTCTTTGTGATATGACCATATGGGAAACAAATGATCATTTAGCCATTTATTTTTAGCTCACAATGACAACATTAACACAGTAAAACAGGTCTCTTTCTTAAACAGAAGCCTGTCATGCTTAACTTTTGAGAATATAAGTAAATCTTTCTTTAAAAGAACTCTGTCCTGCTTAACTTAAAATTATATAAATTAATAGAAAGCAATAGAACGAAAAATATTCTTGTAACAGTGCACATTTAGTGCATTTAGTACAGTTGGCTTCAGTTGAGGTATTATTTCAGCTTTTCTAAAGCTAATCAGCTGCTCCTGTTTGTAAACCCACTTGTTCCCATGATTACGCATCTTAACTCATCATCATTATTCATCTATGTATTACTTTTATGTATTAGTCATCTATTTGTTGTAATCATCTATCCTTGCATTTGTTTATTACACAAAATAAGTTATATTATCACACTTCTGGCCACATAGCCCTGATATTCACTGCACATGCCCATATTAACCTTAACCAGAGGGTTTAAAAAAAACAAACCAGTGTTTACATACCATATCTGCTTCTGCCGTGGCCTGGCGGACAAAAAATTGGTAAAGGGTTCCCCGAGCTTTCACGCCCCTCATGTTCTTCATGTGCCCACCAATAGAAGCATGCCTATGGAAAAAGTGCGCCAGCACACAGTGCAGTGCGCTTTATAGTGCACTTTTCCAGCCAGGTGTTTTCCTTTTCCCATTCTTCCCTGTACTTTTGCAGCCTTTTTTTTTCTTTCTCTGAGCGAACAAACATTGCTGCTCTAATGCTGGGCTCACACTGTGCGATTTTTGGCCCATTTTGAGCCGATTTTTGAGTCGTGCGACCGATTTGGTGATCAGCCCGATTTTGGCCTTCATCGTGCGTCGTGTAGTATACGTGGGGTAACGAGAAGCGATTAACACCTCACGACCAGCTCCCGATCATCAATCGCTCGTGAGGGTGTCACCGCAGCTGCTCACGCGCAAACACGTAAACGTCGGTGAAAAAGATGGAGCAGCACAGCTGTGCAGCGTGTGATCTGGACACAAGCGATGGAGGCACAACTTGTAGAACTTTGGAAAGCTCATCCGAGCCTTTTCGATGTGGCATCACAAAATTATCACGACCACAACAACCGTGAAAATAGTTGGATCTACATGCTGCTTAACCTTCCTGCCTTCTTGGGACCTTTTTGTGCCACTGCTATGTGTTAAATGGCTGCCATTTCCACTGTGTTCAGTGGAATATAACCAAACTTGCCACAGGATAGTTTTTACCTGTCAATGTTAATATTCCAGTGTGAATTCCTTAAATCAGCCTAAAATGGCTGAGCAGCAGAAATCCCCACACCCATCACCCTGGGGACCATTTTCTGCCCATTGACTTCCATTATAAACGCTATTTTTCAACCCCAAATTATCATCATATGATTTTATTTTTTCTTCTTTTCTTGGATGTCAATGAAGACTCAGGGCCTTGAAGTTTTAATTTTTAAATTGCAAAAAAAATGCAAAAAAAATAATGGCAGGTCAAAATGTATGTTGGTGCCAATCTTTGGTCCATCTAAAGGCCTACTTTTAATGACAATCACATATTACTTCAACTGGTTTTTTGTGGAAATATTTAGTTTCGTTTTTTGGTTTTTGGGGCTTATAACACAGGGCGCTCATGTAATAACACTGGGATTTGAAGGGTTAAAACAACGAAAATATAATTAAAACTTTACATGAATATTTCAGGGAGAAGTAGTTTTACAAGGTTGGCTAATTTAAAGTGGAATAAAATATGGATATATGGTCTTTTTATGGCGTGGCTGAGAATGGTCCCTAGGGTGATGGGTGTGAGTTTTTTAAAGGATGGCAGGAGGGTTAATCACAGCTGCCTGATCAATGTTTTTCATTAGCAATTTAGCAAAGTTGATGTGGTGGTGTGTGTGTGTGAGTGAAAGACAGAGAGAGCGAGCGACAGATTTTCTGTTATAACCTTCATTTTATGGACGCACAGTGTGCCGTCCGAGACTTGCACCGCAGTGTCGGCGTTTGTTTCCCTGTTGGCCATGCTTGTTGTTGTGGTCATCGGTTGTCTTCCGGTATTTTCTCCGTAAGCGACCTTTCCTCAACCAATGAGATGAGCGGTAATCTGACTTGTCATACTCGAATTGTCATAAGTGTGCTGTCAGCTCATTGGTCACAAAGCAGGAGAGGGGCTGGGAATTATGTTTTCAAACAAAGTGTTAATTCCATTAAAAGTTATAGACTACTTTTGATTCTCACTGTATTACGGGACAAAGTGCGTCCCTTATTAGCTCAATACGGGACGTGTACTTTTGTTTCTAAATACGGGACGATTCCGTTTTTTAAGGGACGGTTGGCAACCCTACTACAGAACCCCACATTGTTTGAGGTCACCGTTTGTGAGCTCCATGAAATCCACTGCAGTCTGCAAACACTCTGGTCATGGGACAGAATCCAGCAATAATAAAGCCTCACACCGTCCACGCTTTGGGAGTCTGATGGAACGGTTAATGGTGGCTGATCGTGAGGCTCAGAATCACCATGCATAACAAATGTGCAGCATTTTCACTCTGTGAATGATAGAAAAGACATGCCAATAATATGCATGATTACAGAGAGATGGTGAGTCACAGCCTCAAACATGATCACTAATTAGATGGTATCCATTCATTGATCCATCCGTCTAATCCAGGGCCGATAAATCGATATTTGATCATGAATAAATATTTTTTTCACAGTTAATTTAGCTAAGAAATGCACTTTATAGTACATTTGTTCACTTTTCTTTACACTCTCCAGAGCTCTTTGCCTTTTAATTTTAGCCACAGTGGTTTGGGCTGCTGTCAGTGAAATGTAAGTGACGTTTACAAGCTAATAGAAAACATTCTCATAAACTTAGAATGAATTCATGAAAAATACACAGGAACAGATTGTTGGAAGTTGCCATGTTGTCCTGCCATCTTGAACACAGAGCTCATAGGTGTTCACGGGCTCTGGAGGGAAATTTGAATTAATGTCTGCACCTTCAGACTCAAAATATGTAGAAAATACGCAAAATGTTTTCCTTTTACATTTTATATAAAACCGATTTACCAGTAGGCCGCCTTTGTTATTTTCTTCTCAATGCACTCTGGGTAGTGACGTCACATGGTTGCACCGCATCGGGTTCACAATTAGCAGCGCACTGGAAATGGCTTCTGTTCGACTTTTCCCGTTTGAACCAGAGCAAACCGAGGGAGAGGATAAAATAGTCAACCAGTACTTAGTTTAGATGAAGATGAAAACAATCCGTCACACGAGGACGCGAGAGTGAGGGAAAACTACTGGTGTCTATGCAGCTACTGAGAGTGTTTGTTGTAAAGAGCTCAATTTTATGGCAGCAGCTACCCATGGTAACGCATAAGCGCATGATAAAAACACTAATAGAATTCTATTTTTTATTATACAGTGAAATTATGAAAAATTACAATTCTCCATGCAACACAGTGCACCAAAACTTTGAAGCCATATGTCTTAATCCAGATGTTCTTTGGGCAGCCCTTGTTAGTCTCCATGACCAGTATAGTGCTGGTCTACTAAGTCGTAACCAGGTTACTAATAGGCAAGTTAATTAACACCATTGCTACACTGCAAAACAACAAAACAGGTTAGCTGAACGAAAGCGCCTATACTGACGACAACCAATACATGTCATAGTGCCAGAAAAAAAATGGCCACTCCCACGGCTCCAAAATAGTTTTAAACAACAAAGATTTAATGAATAACAAAAAAAATTTTTGTTATTCTTAAGTATGTTTTTATGTAGTGGAGATAATTTGTAACATATTTAGAGTAGCTTGTCATAATAGTCGGGGTTTCTTTTAAGCCTAATCTTAAAAGTAGAGATAGTGTCTGTCTCTTAAATCCAAACTGGAAGCTGGTTCCACAGAAGAGGGGCCTGAAAACTGAAGGCTCTGTCTCCCATTCTACTTTTAAATACTCTAGGAGCAATAAGTAGGCCTGCAGAGCGAGAGAAAAGTGCTCTAATGGGGGTGATATAGTACTATAAGGTCATTAAGATAAGATGGGGCCTGATTATTCAAAACCTTGTATGTGAGAAGCAGGATTTTGAATTCAATTCCGGGTTTAACAGGAAGCCATCAAGAGAAGCCAATACAGGAGAAATCTGCTCTCTCTTTCTAGTCCCTGTCAGTACTCTTGCTGCAGCATCTTGGATTAGCTGAAGGCTTTTCATGGAGTTTTTAGGACATCCTGATAATAATGAATTACAGTAGTCCAGCCTGGAAGTAATAAATGCATGAACTAGTTTTTCCAGCTTCACTCTGAGACAGGATATTTCTAATTTTATACATATTGCACAAATGGAAGAAAGCATTCCTACATATTTGTTTAATATGTGCATTGAAGGACATGTCCTGGTCAAAAATCACTCCAAGATTCCTCACAGTGTTACTGGAGGCCAAGGTAATGCCATCCAGAGTAAGAATCTGGTTAGATACCATATTACTAAGATTTTCAGGGCCGAGTACAATAACCTCAGTTTGATCTGAATTTAGAAGCAGAAAATTAGAGGTCATCCAGGTCTTTATGTCTCTAAGACATTCCTGCAGTTTAATGATCTAACTTCATGCTAGGTTACGTTAGCTCAAGTGTCCTAAAAATCACACTTTCCCCTCTGATAAACAGCTTGATTATATACTCACATAGTACGAGATGTTATTTGCTAATTGTCCGAGTCCAGCAATGTTAGATCCACTTCAGAAAGAAAGAAAGAAAATAGAAAAGTGCAGGATATCCTGAACAAATCAAGTCAGAATTACTGCAATCTACTGACATCTAGTGGTGAGATTTTCCACACTGTACCTTTAATAATGTATGAGCGTTGCACATTGATACCTACTCCTACAGACAACAAACATTTGGTAAAGATCAAAGTTCAACATCTTAACTTCCTCCTCAAATCATCTGATCTCAGTAACCGCAGTAACTTGTGACCTGACTAAACCTTACCTCATATAGCAAATGATTAAGTGCACACAGCTGAGATATTAAGCAGGGGGTGAACATGCTTCCTCTTTTTCCCCACTTAGAAGTTTGAACTGTTCCCACCATACGTACGACACATCGTGCCCCCTCCTGTAGCTGGAGGCTGTTAGGTTTCCTTTGAATTTGGTGTTATAAACTGCAGCTATAAACACTCGGAAATGTGAATAGATAGTTTGTATGAACTGGCTTGTTTCAAGTTTACCCTGGCCATAAATATGAAAATGTTTTTGTGGGCACAATAATGTACAAACTCCAAGCACCGGGGGGGATAAACTGCATTTAAATAAGCAAACAGAGAGAATTACATCATGGAATAGTCACATCTGATAGCAACATGTGGTTAGAGGTGGATGCAGAGCTCTGGATAACTCCCAGTGGACATAAATCTGGGGTACTTTTCTAAGAACTGCCAGCAACGGAAATCACTTTGTTGCCGTTTCCACCATACAACTGCCCGACTGCACAGCTTGAATGTTTACCTGTGATGATCTGGGATGCAGTAAACTTAAAGCCAACAATGGTTCAGTAATGGGTTTTTTCTTTACATCAATAATAGGTCTTCCCTGGTTAATAGTAAGATAAATGAGTTCAGAGATGCTTTATCCTGGAGCCTAATGGACTGAAAAGGGACTGTCACGGCGGGGTGCGCCGATGTGTGCGGAAGCAGGACCCAAAAGCAGATGATGACGAGGGATAGTAATGATTAACAGAAAAGTGAACCTTTATTGCGATGACGGCAGGAAATAAACCAAGAGACCAAAGCAAACAGGCAAAACACTAAGAAACAAAACACTGAACTGACAAAACACTAAGAAACAAAACACTAAAGGTACTAAGACCAAAAACTATAACTATGACCGAGGTGGAAAATAAACAGGCTATGACTATGACCATGATTCTGGTGAGAATAAACAGACGAACTGACAATGGCATGAAGAAAACAAAAGGCTTAAATACAGACATGAGGTGATCAGGGGAAGTGGCGACACATGGGGGAAAACAGCTGACAGACATAAACCTAATGACAGGACCAGGAGAGGAAAGCTAAATACAATGAACAAAGAACACATGACATTGTCAGAATAAAACAGGAAATGACAACACAACTTAACAGACCTAATACGTGATGAAATAAATAGAAAACCCCAAAACATAGAAAACCCAGGAACAATAACTGCCTAAACTAAAGGCAAATAGGAAATAACACAAAACTAACAACATCTCAAAAAATGAGAACAATACAAAGAAAGCTCAAAGTGCTGGGTCGGAGACCCAGCCTGTGACAGGGACTTATTGTGAGTTTCTATTGTACACTAGGCTTGGAGGCAGCACTGAACCAACATGAATAAGTACAGCCAGTAAAGAGCAGTTGGTGATAAATGCAGCGTGACAGGCAGCCACAGAGGCCAAAAATCAACTACCTTTGGTGTCTGTGTCACTTGAGGATATATGGTTGCCCCCTCTGGGTTCTGTCACTGCTAATGTCTCACGTTCAGTTTCCACAAAGGCAAACGTGGAGGACGTGGCTTGGGCCAGGAGAGCCATTAAAAACGACCCGAAATCTTCCATCCGATACAAAGATGTCATTGAGGTTTGTCTCTGCACCTGCTGAAGTCATGGAAGAGGCGGCAGAAGGTCTTCCTCTGTGTCCGACTAAGCGACAACAGTCCACCACCTCCCAAAAACTAGCCGGACAAGTTTTTTTTCTCCTTTTTTTTCAAAAGGCAAACTGCTGCCATGCCAGATAAGTCAACAAATGAGGGCCAGTGAAACTTTGTTCATCGTGTGAGGGGCTTTTTGTGAGAGAGGCTGTGTGGAGAGAAGGGGGAAAGGGGGCTGGAGGGAGGCAGGATGGGGAGCTAGAATTAGGACCACATAAAGACGAGAGCCAGAAGGACGCGGTTGGGAGATGGTGGATTGGACCACCCTAAATGTACGGCTTCCTGGCTGCTGATGCACACTCAGGTGGCAGCAGCTAAAATACCTCTATCTACCCCCATTCGCCAGGTTCACAATGAGGAAACTGTTTCAGCAGGACAGGGGCTCTGCCTCTCAGACCACTGACAGAGAGAGATTAGAATAACAATGGCCCGGGTTAATGATGTTTGTGCCACTGAAGACACAAAGCCATTACTAAAAAAGCCATTAGGCCTCTGAGTCAAAGAGAATGAAAGGGGTGTTTTTTCCACACTGATTGCTTGCAGCGAATGTTAAACAGAATGGTGATCAACACACAGACCACCAGTCGCTCAGTGTCTCATTTTATGGCAGGTTCTCAGTATTTTTCTCTCAGCTATAGCTACTTTTTAACTTATGCAATAGTGGCTTGTTTCATGCATTAGCTGCACTTCCTTTCAGCCTTTTCACCTGACTTCTTTACTCAGTTCTACACATCATGTTGAGGCAGAAGGCAGAGCAGAGCTGGAGCTGGCAGAAGGGGGCAAAAAAAAGAAAAAACCAAAGGAGGGAGGAAAAGAGCAAAGAAAAAGAAGGCTTTGAAGAAGACCGAGCTCGCAAAGCTGTATTTTAAAGTTGGATGGCACATCAGAGGCATGAGCAGCTAGAGTTCTGGGTTTTTTTTAAGGCCCATATATGCTCATAGTGCAGCATCCAAAAGGAGCATTCTCTTTAAAGCCGGGCTGAGTGAGACCAAACATTCACCGCCGTGCTCCGAGGCTTAATTATCGTTTGGATCACAAACAGAAAGCTGGTTTCAGAGTTGCAGAAGATGAACAGAAGATGGCTGTTTCTGAAAATAATTAGACGCGACATGATTCCAGCTGTTATTTACATTTATATTACAGGCTGACACTATCATTTAGAGCGACATGGAGCAACAGTAGAATCAGTTTCATTTCCTGTGCTTCCTTTGTCCTTGAATGTTCTGTTTAATAGAGATGTGATTGGAAAAGAAATGAAAGTTGGACTGAAGGAAGTGCTTAGTGATGCCTTGTTATGGACCGCATTTGGCCTTAACATTTTGAAAATTAGTTTGTCTCTGTCTTTTTTTTTTAAAATTACCAACATAACAAGCTCCAAATACAGAATTTAAATAAATTGAGTATCTGGAAAGACTAATCACCACCATCAACCTTTTGCCAATTAAAATCAGATCATCGTGATTCAGGTGACTTTATACTGTAACATGCTAGTTTGTTTCAATAGTACTCTTAAAATGAGTAAAATTCACATCGAATATCAGAAATGGTTTCCTTTTGTGGCTTAACCAGGAATATTAAGCCTATAACGACATCCAAAACACTACGCAGATCTGGACCAGCGCATCACTGAGCTCTTGAACAGTCTGAGGTGTAGCCTGGTGGGACTGGATCGATCTAACACTGTTGGACTTAGGTCAGGCGAGCATGGAGGCCAGTGTCAATTCCTTCATTCTGCATACTCTTGCTACATGATGCCGGGCATTGTCGCAACCAGGAGGAACCCATACCCACTGCACCATCACAGGGTCTGACTTGATCAGAGATATTCCCATTAGTGGCCTGCTGGAGGTAATTTTGTAGCTCTGGCAGTTCCTCCTTGCACAAAGGAGCAGATACTGGCCCCCAAAGATGGGTTAAGGACCTTCTATTTGCCCTACGTGCTCCTAGAGTAACTGCAAGCAACTTTTATACTTTATATTTCTATAGGTTTGCTTTAGTAAATTAAAGAAATTTGAATAATGACTCATTAGAACAGGCTGTGAAGAAAGATATGTACTTAATTTAGGGTAAACATTGTTTTTTGTCACAACCTTAGTTACAGGGACTGCTACTTCCATGACCATTACATGGAAAAACATTTAGAAAGAGTAAAAAAAAAACAATTCATTTAGATTTTTTAAAATGTACAGCAACTTTCAAACAGGTCAGCAGTGAGATAAACGTAAAGCACTTGGTGGTCTGCAATTTAAGCAGTCATTGTTGGGCAATATGAGGGTCAAACCAAACAATAAATGCACCAGATAGTCTATCTAAAATATTTATGTCTGAAGTCCCATGTTTCTAACATTACACTAAATCCACATCTCAAGTAAATAAGACAATTTCAGGGAAGAATCTCAGCAGGAGACATAACAAATAGCTGAGTTGGGTAGAAACTAGAGCTGGGCGGTGAATGGGGTTTGTGATTAAATATATGCAAAAGCAAAAAGAAACAATTAGAATGCCTATTTTTGAAAATGATGAAGTGTGACATATGCTCAGCCCTCATCTAAATGCTGACTGCCTTCCCCCAGTGCTGGTTTGGAGGGGTGACTGAAGAGAGAGAGGAACTGAGGAAATGCCTGTGGCCGAGCCTCTTATTTTTCCATGGCAGCGTTATAAACATATAGTGCAATAACATCTCCTGTATGTGCCCTCTCAGCCCACAGAACTGTGGCCGGCCTCCTAAAAGCAGCACTATGTTATTACCGCCCACTATGAATGCTTTCTGTGTCTATGTGTATACGTGTTGTTATCGGTTGGCCTTCACATGTAAGTCTGTCCATGTGTTTGGCACAAAGAGGAATGCAACATACACTTAATGTGTGCAAATGTTTATTTCCACAGGCTTCCTGCGTAAATGATCCTGCTCAGCCTAACACAGGTAGATTTATGGGGCCTGATACATGGGTATAAATATGCCACAGAAATAGACTGTAGCTAAATGGTGGAGATTGTGCAGTCACTGAATGGGCCCGACTGTCTCTGAAACAGGAGTAAATAAGTCTTGCATCCACAGATTCGCGGCTCAGCCTCCCCCACAAACCAGCAGCGGTAAAGCTGTAAAGTCTGACGGGTTTACCTGTTTATGTGAGGATTTTATTGATTATATACAGTACAACTATTCTGTGATGGGAGGAAAAAATGACGACCACACATTAATCATTCGTTAACTGTATAATTCCCCAAGAGTGTGGTTTATCCATTCATTTTCCATGTTTAGCCCCTATTATTACAGTAAAGGATTATAAGTCACTGCCATTCATCATCAGACCACCTACAAATGTTACATGCTATGACAACTTCATCTTTGGGAAGTAAAGAAATTCTCAAGCTCTAAACTTCATCTTTACGTGCTAAGGTTTCCATCTCTAAGTGGTAAAACGGGTCACTTGTCCAATATCTTCTTACTCCCAGGTTGTTACATTGTAATAACCCACCAGCTTCACATTGTGTATCGGTTTGGCACAATTTTTTTTTACAAGTTTAACAGTTCCCGGGTGTCTGAAACAGATGCAATGGGAACCTGGGTAACAACGCCTTGGGATGTATAACCATTTTGAACAAAGTAATAAAGAGAAATACTGTATATCAAAGATGCACATAGCTTCCTGGTCTATAAAATCAAGCCAATGTAGAAGTGCCTTTAAGTTCATGGGGGAAAAGATCATAAATGTAAAGACTGCATGTTGCAAACTTTAGGATATTAGTTTAAATATCTGCCTCCTTAGATTTTGTGCCTTGAGAAAGGAACTACCAGAAATGCATATGCAACAGCATCAATTTCCACCTCTTACAAGCAGTCTTGCCTCTGCACTCTTAGCAAATCTGGCCCTTATATGTTTATGTCACATAATTTAATGTGTGAGGCTAAACCCAAGGGATGAACAAGTTGAAAGGCATAGTCAATAAGGAGACCAAACTCTTGTCTGGTTCCCTTCTTGTTGGATGTTGTCTGATCGCATCCATTAATCCAACCGCCTCCTAATGCAGACTTCTGACACTGGACATCCACGTTAAAAGAATAACCCTTGGGTAGATTTGAGATTCCCATATGTTAACTCACTGCAGGACTGTATTAGGTGGCCTTAGTTTTGGCTTGGTGGAAAAATAAACCTGCACATGTGTAAGTTATATTCTTTCTTTAACATAACATGTTTTGCTTTGACTTACCGGCAAAAGCAAAAAACCAGAGCAAGCTAAAAGCAGACTATCATGGTTTCATGCCTTTTTCTGTTTTGAACAGGTAGCCAAGAACAGTCAGCGTATTTTTCAGCTACGTATGATCGGGTCCCCATCATGCATTTTCAAAATATATTTAATATGTTAGTTTTTAAAACCTCAGCACCATGAGTGTGATTTTTTGTCCCTATTGTTTTACTAATTCGAACTCCATCCATCCATCTATTTCCATTTATCTGGGGCTGGGTCACAGGGACAGCAGCCTAAGGGGAGAAGGCCTGCCAGTCTGATATGCCTGGAACTCCTCTCCCAGGAGGCATCCTTGTCAGATCCCCGAACCACCTCGACTGACTCCTTTCAATGTGGAGGAGCAGCGGCTCTAATCTGAGCCCCTTCCTGATGGCTGAACCCGTCACCCTATCTCTCAGCCTAATTCGAACTCTTACATTCAAACTGCTAAACACAATAAACACTCCAGTATGAACAACAACTAAAAAAATCAATTTTCTGGCAATTGTTTCATCATTCTCGCTTTACAGGATTGATGACAAAGAAATAGCAATGTGTTTTTGAGTTATCACTTCTCTATAAGTTGCATCCTCGCCTCAGTTTGAAAATGACACTTGACTCTGGTTTATTTATTGGTTAAATTTAGCAGTTTGCTGACAGCAGTGTACACAAACTCTCAACTTGTCATGAGAAAACAAGATAGACAACAGAGCGACAAAAAAGAATAATCTTGTCTGGTCTCATTCCTGTTTTTGCCTTTTGTCTGTAATTACATGTGTGTTAAATATGAAATGTAGCATTAAAATGCCATCCTTTCAGCTGTTTGTGAAATGTGTCTGTCTTTGAGTGCAACCTCTTTCAGTATTGCTAAAACAAGCCGATGTAAAATGTATTATTCAGACGCGATTCTGAGCAAGCGCCATGGTTCTGTGCTGTAATAACTCGCATACTGTACATGATATCAGCATGGAAGTTGTGAACTATTGATGCTTTCTCTCGTCTTTGAACATTTCTTTAATGATTTAAAAACGAAATACTTTGACGCCGTGTTGTGAAGCTGCAAAAGCCGGGCACAGCAGAACACCATCTGCCCATTTTTTTGCATCCTTCATCCTGTTATGTTGTTCTATTACCATCCTTATCCCAGTTTGTATCATACACCCACAGACACAGTGAATATATGGAGATATTTGAATAAAAGTAATACAAACCAGACATATTGGTAGCAATGCAGCAACCTAATGATCCCTCTTCTGTTGTTGGGAGCTTAAAATTTTGTCCTCTTTGCTTCATTTCCTTAATTTTTTTGTGCTATATGGGGAGCCAAAGTTAAATTAGTTTCAGAAATGATAATATACTCAGTAACGGATGACAAATAGGCGTTCACGTGACCACAGTTATGCCGCAGATCCACATTTTCTGCTTTCCATCTTTTGGGTTCTTTAGTTCAGAAAGCAAAAGCACCACTCGTGAAGCCAAGATGCTGTGTGTTCACAGAAAGCTTTCTTCTTTAAAAAACTCTGCTGACAGAAGCTTCAGAGCCAGCGAGTCTTCCCTTTTCCACAATCTCAGATTCTCATACATACATTTGAGTTTGTGAAACAGTTTTGGCGACGTGTGATGAGCCCAGGGATTATTGTCATAGCCAACCCCGATATTATAGAATTACAGTCAGACAGAGCGACTCCTGGTGCTGCGCGGACAATTACTCTGCGGCCTGGATCCCAGTGGAAAAGCTGCATTAGAGAAAAACCTCCGTCTCAGATGCAGAAAAAACAGGGAAGTGTTGGCAAATAATGTGTCAATACCAACCAAAGTAATCACAGCGGGGCTCAGAAGGGGTCTGACTCCACTTTATTAGAAAGTTCCTCTCCAAGAAGAAATGTAACACTTATGGGATTCCAGAAAAATGCAGACAGGCTCCGGTTAAAGAAACATTTATGTCAAATGTTTTGTTTTAACATCATGAGGCAGGGTATCTTGGATATAATTAGTCTTAAGCTGGACACTTGATTGGAAGAATTGTTGATGTGGAAAGCATGCTCTATGTGCTTCAAAGACAGAAGAAGTCATTAAAGTTCACATGGAATGATTTTTCCATGTAGGTCACAGTTTTAAAGAGTTCATCAGCTCTTTAGAGCTTTCATTTAAAGACATTTACAGCAGTATGACTCTCTTCTGTGGGTGCCACATACTCTGTGCTGTGGCTTCAGTCTCTACATTGAGCAATGTGCTGCCTCCATCTAGTGGTGAGTATGATATCCTAGAGAAAACTCTAAACAGTCAAGGAAAAGGTTATTTTTTTTATCTTTGCCATAGAAAAATGGCATCTCAAGGTGGCAGTGTGGCTCCACAAGTGATTCTTCTCTCAACGATTTGAGCCAGTCGCAGAAAGAAAGGGACCAGGACTGCAGAAACAAACAGTGATCTTGCTGTGGTCTTTAAATTTTTTACTTTGCTATCCGTGTTTGCAGAGCTGATTCAAAAAAATACCCAAAAAAACAGCAAAAACAATTCACATTATTAGCATTATTATATTTCTTATTCAGACACCCACTGAATAAGAACTACTGAGACTCAGTGGGTGGCGAGTATTCAGGAACACACAGCCAGTGGTTGCCTGGGGTTCATCAACCCTCTGGGCCTGTGTGACTGGGGCTTAAAGACAACTTGACAACTTGGCAAAATTTTTTAACAAAAAAAATCTATATGATGGTGACACAGCCTATTAAATAACAAACAACATATCAACGTTACTAATAGGTTTATATAATTAAAATCTTTTACCACATCAGCCTACTCTGTACGGGGTTATTTAGGATTATTTGGTACTTTAATGTTGCATTTGTATTTGTACAACTATGTTATGTTTTGTTGTGTGTATATATATATATATATATATATATATATATATATATATATATATATATATATATATATATATATATATATATATATATATATATATATATATATATATATATGTAATTATACAACAAATATAACAGGAAAAATTTACTTTTCTATTGAGTTTGTTACCAATAAAACTGAAACAATGTAGAGAAAAAATCTATTGTCACTGATTATCATTGCCTTTGTTTAAACAGAGTAGCTATAAAGTCACGCAGGCCTACTAAGCCCACTTTAATAATAAAAGAAATGCATGAGCTAATACATAAATGGCTTAAAAAGTTGTAAAATTTTAAAAACATTTAAAAAAAAAAACCCACACACGCAGCCCAGTCTCAGTTAAAGTTTGTTTCAGTACCACACCATTATCTTTCCCAGCTTCAGCTACATATAACCCGCAGACCTGCAAACAACGTCATGACGACAACATCCTCTAAGAAATAACAGCTAAAATCATTCCCATGTACAAATTGGGGGGGGGGGGGGGGGGGGGGGGGTTATGTGTTTTTTGGGGGGTCGAGGGTGTTAAGTGTAATGTGCTGTTGGAGATGGAGAGCACACACACATGCACACACACACACTTATGTAGAGGTATACATAAAACAATGAAATAAAGAGGTGAAAAAGACAATATTCTTTATTATTTTCTGTTTAATTTAGTTTACTTAATATTTCGTTTGACTGTAATAATAGTTTAAAAACATTTAAAATGATTACAAACATTATTTAGCATCACCTTAAAAAAAGTATTCCCAGTGTGTTCAGAAGAGGAAAATTATTACTTAAAGCCAGTAATATGTAGATAATGATGTTTATGCTTGTGTCCAAATAATAATTACACCCCAGAAACGATCTTCATGATAAGCCACAATTGGCGAGGTGAGGAGGGGGGGTCTTATTTAGATGATATCTTTATGTTCACACTACATTTCAGTTTGGTGTGTTTTAGTTTAGCAGACAGTTGGTAGGTGGAGCTCTCTCATCAGTCAAGTTGTGAACACTTGTTGGACTTAATCCTCCTCAAGCACCACAAAAGCTGCCATCTCATTATCCTCAAAGCAGCTCCCACTGTGTTTTTTTATCATTGTGGCCCCTCATGTCCTCCTGCTACATGTTTCATATATACGGCGCACCTCGGTGTTCAATATTGTAAACACAAATTTCTACTTTAAGCTCATCTTTCATGACATGTTATCTAAACTCATCGAACATCTCTTTTTTTTCCCCTTCTGGAAGGTATCAAAACTTTCCCATGGCTGTGGAATACTTATGGTGAAGTTTGGAAAAACTGTGTGAAAACATGTATAAGGTTGTTTTGATTGACGGTCCGAAGCCAGGGCATGCATAAGCATTCATAAAGTAAAAGTCCTTTCAGAATAGTTTGGTTTACTGCTATTTTTAATAGAAAAAGGTTTGTAATTCTTGATGTAGTGACTAATATATCAAATTATAATAAAACAAACAAAATCTCTTAATGACTCAGAGAAATGTAATTTGTGTATGGCAGTGTCACTATAGAGAAAAACTTTTTTGTTTTTAAAATACTGAATGAAGTCGACCTTTAACTTTCACAGAGGGATTTGAAGCAATAGCAGCAAAAGTAACAAGACTAGGGGTTTAATCCATTTATTAACACCCAAAAAACAAGATTTAAAGTCCTATAAACTCACAATCACACTGATTTTTTTTTTATTGTTATTTATTAATCTCCAGGTTCAAAATATACTGATCTTTTATTTTGAAAAATGAAAGAAATTTCATCAACTTAAAAAAAAAACAGAGGAAATGCTTTGACTAAAAGACAAAACAAATAACCGAATGTTCTCCAGACACCTTAATTACCCACAAAACCAACTTTAAAAACTCTTCAAACAAACAGATTTGTTATTTCTTGCCTATGGGCAATAATGTTTGTGCCGCCGAGCAATTTTCGCTTGAGACTTCTTGACAGTTCACAATATTAATAGGTGCAGTTTAATTGCAGCTTTTACGAGGCACATGAACAATAACAGGAAGTCCTCTTTGGGAAGTGTTATTCTTCAAGCTTCACAAATCATATTAACTGGAGTATATGAAAATTTTAGAGCATCATTTTCTTACATACTAGGATCTAATTCATGAATTTCACATCAGATGAGTGAATAAAAGTTAGACAGGAACAGTTAATTTAGAGATAAACGGTGAAGCATCACAAAAACCTTAATAAAATAAAGCAAAGAGCGCTATGAGAATGCATATCGAAAGTAGTGTTATTTATTAAAATGACTTACTGAGTTTTTTCCCCTCTGAATATATATTCACATTGTGGGTGCTCAAATCACTGCTCCTCACAGGGATCTCTTTATTGTAAAAAAAAACAGTATGACAGGGTCAAGGACAGAGTCATAAACATGTATTTACATATATTTAATCTATGTATATGTGGTACATATACATAGTACACACAGTTTGTGTGTCTGTGCCTTTGCTTCCATTTCCATCAGAACCACACTGAAGTGCTTAAATCTGGGTTTAAGGGTTAAGGTTTGTTTTATTTTGATGAGGATCCTTGAGTCAAAGTTCACCATGTTCTGTGTTTTAAAAAAAATAAACACCATGTCAGTATGTAGGAGTAAATGTACAAAATAAATTTAGGATATTGGAAATAAGGTTTTTACAGATACAATACTAGTGCTACTGCTCACACCAAGGAGCTGCTGTACTTGAAGGATTTAATCCACTGCAGTTCCTTTAATCTACTTGAGGTTTTCATCTCATTTCCCGGAAGATCAAACATTAAATATTAGTCCTGCATGATTTGCTTCATCAAAATATTAAGAGTTTTGGTGTGTGGATACTCCCATTGTCTTATGAGCTATGAGATACTGAAATTCACTGATTTGAAAAGCAAACTATCTTTCAGTAACACTGCTTTTTTTAAAATAAATAAATAAAATAAATAAATCCAAGTAAAAACACATAGAAAACATAATGACTACCATCCTTTAACCACACACTTGCTTTGGCACTTCAGCATGGCTAAGGGATACTTTTTTCAAGTACCTGAAAAGAGTCTCATTGATTGGAGATGAAGAGAGGTTTAATAGTCCCCATGACTGCATATTCAGCTAATGGATACTACAAAACACTTTATTCATTTCCTGCATTTATAATGACTAATTGTTAGACTTTTGTTAATTAAAATCACTTAAAACCAATCATCTCATTCAGGGGATGTCTCTAACTGCACAGCTGCCCATTATGTGGATTGCTGAGTGGTTACAGGTAGCGTGGCAGAAATCTGGATGGCTGCGGGTGATGGGTTTGCCTGCCCAAAGATCTGCTGTCAGCTCTCGGTATTTACAATCCAACCAAAATAACGTTTACAGTACTTAATATTAGTGAAGGAAGGGGGGAAAGGGACATTCGGTGGCTTGAAAAAAGTAAATTCTAGTGCAGGTCTAAGTGAGCAGGCCAGGAAATCCCATCTAAAAGCGATTATTACAGTCTGAGCCACGTTCGCTGTTTGTTGACTGAGGCTAAATGATCACAGCTTCCACCCCTCGGAGAAAATCTGAACCCAGCGGGTGTCTGTTGTGTCTCTCCGGGAGGTTTAAGGAGGGGAAACATTTTGAGAACCACTGACCCACTCTCTGATGAATGAGCTAGAGCGTGACCACACCCCCGTTTACTCACCGTGTGTGTTTATTGGCTGTTGGGAAAAGCGCTCGCATGTGGCTCCTGTCAAGGGTTTATACTATTAAAACTCCCCAAACTCCTCCATCCTCCCTGACACTTGTTGCTGCTGTGCGCGCACCACCGGGGAGAGGACACCTGAATCGCTTCAGCATTTCTTTTTAGGATTTCCCGCGGGGAGTGATGAACTCCATCGATCCTCAGTCCCATCACCAGCACCACCACACCTCCCCTACCGTCGGTTCTCTCCCACCCAAAGGCGCCCAGGAGGCCCCGGATATGGCGGCTGCTGTCTACTGCGACAACTTCAGCAGCATGTACCACCAGCCGAGCCTCCAAGGTGCGCAAAGGCCCGCTGGCTACGGCCTCGGGGACTACGCGTCGTCTCCAAATCCCTACCTGTGGCTCAACGGGCCGAGCGTCAACTCGTCCGCTTCATACCTGCACGGCAACAACCCGTCGTTCATCCCGCCCTCCTACGGCTCGCAGCGGCAGTTCATAACAAACTCACCTGGATTCGGCGGGCCCGACCTGGGCTGGTTGTCCATCGCCAGCCAGGAGGAGCTGCTGAAGTTGGTCCGTCCACCCTACTCCTACTCGGCGCTCATCGCCATGGCCATCCAGAATGCGCACGAGAAGAAGCTGACCCTGAGTCAGATTTACCAGTACGTGGCTGACAATTTCCCCTTCTATAAGAAGAGCAAAGCGGGCTGGCAGAACTCTATCCGGCACAACCTGTCTCTCAACGACTGTTTCAAAAAAGTGCCGAGGGACGAGGACGATCCAGGTACCGTGAACGCATCACAGAAAACGTTATTAGTACATCAAAAGTGTTGAGGCGTTTAATACATGGAGTTTACTCATCGGGAGGGCTCAGTGGTGATCAGTTAAATAGAAAATTTCGTTCAATCAATCAAAATTGAAACTTTTAAAAATTAATATGAATAGTTAAATAACTTCATTTTATAGTGCCTAAGCAGATATGTGCGTAAAACCCTGGTTGATGCTTTGTAAAGTGTTTTTTTTTTTTTTACTGCCAATAAGTCAATATGATCAGGTCAGGTATGTGCTTTTCATATTGCAATGGAAAACAAGTAGCACTACTTTATATATACAGACGGATAAATATGAGCAGACTATATACAATAATGTAGTACAGTTTATGTTCCTCTGCACTACCTTCAGTAGTCTATTGTAGTATTTTTAAAGCAGTGCTTGTATTGTACACTATGACTGGAATGTTGTTTTTCATTCTAACCTGTACTTCAGTCTAGACTAGAAAGACAGTCAGCTCAGGAAGAGGTGCCAAGAGAACTCCCAAGTGTCCAGTAGTGCAGATAATAGGAAACTAGGGATGGCAGTATAATACAGTACATTTTTACCTATTGGATCTTAGCTTCCGTGACACAGACATCTCTTATAGATCATTTCTTTTAAGGTTCATTCACATTGCTTTGATTTGTACTGTAAAGTTTGACGGGAAGCTTTAAAAAATGGCATCAGAAAGAAATTTAGGATTTTATTTAGTCAGACAAATTCTGATCAGGTAATGTTTCAATATTACAAAACTGAAGTAATTCAGCTGTGATGTGTCTCTCATTTCCACTTGCAGGGAAGGGGAACTACTGGACGTTGGATCCAAACTGTGAGAAGATGTTTGATAACGGAAATTTCCGCAGGAAAAGGAAAAGACGATCGGATCAGAGCAGCGCAGGAGGAGCAGCAGCAGCAGCTGTGGGTGCCACAAAGGTTGAGGATGGTAGGCCGACAGCGGCTGCCCCACTGAAACCCTCAGACAGTCCTCAGCTCCTGGGGCCTTCCTCCCCAGAGATGGAAGTGATGAGCGAGAACCACAAAACATCCGCATCTGCGTCCCCGCCTGGACTGGCCTCCTCTGCTCCTTGTTTTAATAACTTTTACAGCAATATGTCCACGCTCAGCTCGGGGGGCCCCAGCCGACAGGGGTCCCTTGGACTGGTGAACGAGCTCTCGAACAGGAACATAACCGCCCTGAGCCCATACCACCCCAACCACAGCGGGCAGGACACGGGGCCATCAGAGCACAGCGAGAGCTTGCATTTTAACCGTGGAGTGTACTACAACACGTTTGGCGGAGGGCAGAGCGGACAGTTCAACAGTCACTTCTATAACAGTTTCAGTGTCAACAGCTTGATCTATCCCAGGGAAGGCACTGAGCTATAGGACCTGCTTTAACCACAGCGTCACACTGTTGCAGGGACTTATTTTTGCTCTATGACTCAAACGCATGCTTGCATGCATTTATTTCTGCAGCGAGATCTAAGTACAGGCTGGGTTGCACTCCACCACATAAAAAAACACAACACTTCCTTCACCGATCAACATGCCAGACAGATTAAAGAACACGAAATATTTAACTTAATGTTAATTTAACTTTTAACATTAAAACGGTGGAAAGGTCAGCCTGAAAGTGTAACAAAAATGAAGCACTTCTCTTTTTTCTTCTTTTTCATGACTATATCAAAGCTCTCAGTGGTTTTAAAAAAAAAAAGGCTGCCACTGAAAACTGCATTTTTTGAAAAACTTTATTTTATTTTTTTTATTTGAATGTTACTTTTGCTTTTTAGATAAAACCGCTTAAGATGTAAACATGCATTTGCCAAGTGTGGCCCATTTTTCTCCGGAGCAGCCAAATTCTTCTATCAGATCACATAGTTGAGTCGCAGTCAATGCAAATCTGCCAAAGTTGCCTTCGTGAGACCGCCATTACCTCAAAACAACAATCACATGACATGAAAGTGCCCAATACTATGACAGGTTTCTTTGTATATTTAGACACATAATAACTGATTTCACAGACAAGTAAACTTAAACGTGAGCTTGCCTTATTTTTTTAATATCTCCATGTTGACTAAAACCGCAGCACTAAGGCTCATTTAAATACGCGTGTGCTTTATAAATATGTATTTTTGTAAATTATGAAAGTAGTTGGTGACTATTTATGCTATTTATGCAAATAGGCTTTTTTTTATCTACTGTTGTGTGAACATAGTTTGGTTAAAGCAGAATATTAGCTTTGCAAAACGCAGAAGAAATGCTCTCACTAAACCCCCAGATCTGTACACTAAAGCTATATCCTATACTATGGTTTCACTCAGGATTCAATGTGACAATCACTGAATGGCTTATGTATCTTCTGTTGCCTTTGTTTTTCTTTATACGTTATATTCAGCACATAAGCAGATTCATCTACCATCACAAATAAATGCTGTGTGCTATCTACTGTATTGTCATGCATCCTTTTAAACAGGGCATGAGGTGCATTCAGGTCTGCATTGTAATTTAAATGTATTCCCCATGAATTTACTTTAATTTAATAATCAGTTGTAAAGTCAAACAACTTGCATAAAAAAAAAATACTATGAACATTTTTTTTAGTATGTCATGTTCACCTATTATTTACATATTATTTTTATTGTGTGGGTCTTTTCAAGTTCCTTTTCCAGCTTTATAAATATTCTGCTTGTACTCAGAGTTTAACAAGAATCTATGGCTTGAGTGTAGTGGTTTAAAGTCAAGTTTACAGCACGACTCTTTTATTCTGTTTAGTCCATTTTTCTTACTTTCAGATCAGCGATTAGTGTTTGTCGGGTGGTTTTTGCTCTCAGAAGACAATTTTAGTACCAGGTAGTTTGCCTGCTTATACCGGGCCTCCTCCTGCCTCTATCTGCCACTGCTAATGATGTTCAATACGTAAAAAAAAATAAAATAAAATGACACCAAAACAAAAATTGTTCCTAAAATTAAGAAAAGTTCACACGGATGCTTTCACATTTCCTTAGAATTTGGGAAATTCCCCAGAAAGAACTATGCAGTTTTGTACTAATTATAAGGAAAAGTGAGACAACTTCAAACTTCCAGTGAAAGACCTCCAGTGAATTACTGACAAGGCTAAAGTGTCAGCTGATCTCCAGATTGCGATATTCATCTAGAGGAAATCAAAACGCGGAGAGTTAAGTTTCCAGTAAGGAGTTAAACGAAATGTTTCTCTGAGGAAAATTAATCCTCGAAACTTTCAACACGTAC
Source organism: Rhamphochromis sp. 'chilingali' (assembly GCF_963969265.1). NCBI lineage: Eukaryota > Metazoa > Chordata > Actinopteri > Cichliformes > Cichlidae > Rhamphochromis > Rhamphochromis sp. 'chilingali'. The sequence goes on from NC_137949.1 coordinate 7,961,305, forward strand.
ATTTCTGAAGTATGTTTTTTTTTCTATATTATTGTTCTGTCAATATTTCTGTACAGCATTACAAAGAGATTAAACTTGTACCCTCATGATACGAAAACATGCTTTGTTTTAAATTTACAGCCTGCTCTGTGTGCAACTTTTCCTTTCTCCTGTCACGTTTGCAACATTTACCACTTCAAAGGGAACAGCAGATTAATATTTTTGCGCCTACTTCTAATACTAAATATGCTCCACAGGCAGAGACGAGCTGTGCTCAGTTCTGACCAAAATTAAGAAAGAAAGTTCAAGGTTGGAGCCGGTCCAAAGACTCAGCAGTTTACAGACGACTTCATACAGAAAGAATACGTGAAACAATAGAGCCATTGTGCTCTGTCCTTTATGCCGGTCCCCATGTATCAATTAGGGACTCTCTGAAGAGAGGTGAAGATATCCCCCTTAAGTATCTCTTTGTCTCCATTCTCCAGCAGTGTTTGTCCCAAACTGAGAGGAGGCCATGTTCCTTTGTTCCTGCTAAGAAACGATGCATCGAGAAATTCCCTCTGCAAATATTTGCCACCCATTGTGCAGATTAGGGACAATGATGTGATGATTTATTTAGTTTTCACTGTTTATAATTCACACCATGCATGTGTCCAGGTACTTAAGCACTGTGCCGTGAAATTGACATGACTGTACTTTCTTATTATCTCGGATTTGCGTCTTCTTTCTTTTGGCCCTCGGTTATGAGAATGGTTGCAGACTGCAGGGGAGGGCGTGGGGGTGGGAGGGCGTATCGTTTCCATTTAGAGGATCCAAACATAATTAAAGGGGAAAAAAATATTGTCATAATGTAATAATAGAACATTGTTTAAAAGCATTTCACCTCATGCCATGCACTTGTGTGACCCTTGTTTCATTAATAAAAATCTGACCTACTAATTAAGCCCTATTAATGTAGCTTTTCACGATCGCAGCTTCGTAGCCAAAGAGTCATTCCAGTGTGATCTAATCTGTAAAAGCAAGGATCAGTTAGCACGTCGTGTTTCTTCTTCTGCGCTCCTCTCCAGCGCTGCAGCGACTCCTGAGCGACAGTCAGATTACCTAGATCTGACCTTCGATGTCAATGTACATCGAGCAGACGGTTCCGGAGCTTTTCCCATCCTGGTGGACTTCTCCAGAGTTGTCCGTGAATGAGCATTCCTGCTGCCAAGTGTGAACTTTTCAATTAGAGAGGATCCACTGACCCAGGCTCTGTTTGATCACCTTCTTTTGTGCCTGGAACATTGGGCACCCCGTCCTAATTTGGCATTCGCCCTATTGGGTGACATTTGAAAAGCAGCATTGTTGGGCCAGCTGGGAAGCAGGTTAAATACTAGACTGCTGGTGCTATTTCGATCAGTGACTGTACAGTGTAGGCCGAATTCAAGTCCCAAAACGACCCCACAAGACACCCCCCCTCTCCTCTCCCCGAACCCAAATTGTTCCTCTGATAATAGACAGGGAAGAGGTGACGCCTCGCTAATGAGAAACATCTTAGAGGGAGCACAGAAAACAACTGTTCAGTCTCGTCAGCATGTTTCACATGAAGGGCCGGAGATCAACTTCATCAAGGATCCCTGACTGCGATGTTAAATAAGCACAGCAGAGTGATGCTGCGTCGGGCCGGTGGCTCGTTTCAGGACACGGGACTGTCAATGTCCCGGAATGATCCACGAAAACAAAACAGGTTTTCCCCATGTCTGACAATAGCAACTCTTTCATGCTATTAGGTCAAGTATTTTATAATTTGACCTTGCTCCTTAACTTCAATTTGATGTAAAGGTCAAACCATGTCTGTGAAGCATCAGTGCCCCTTAAAAAACAATTTTATTACTTCATTATTATGATCATCTACAGTCTTGTGGAGATAAATAGTCAATTTAACAAATAAGATTAAATAAAGGAAAAAGTAATGTGAAGGATAGCACAAATTATTGTGCTCTTTTTTGTTGCTTTCTGGCTTGTCTTTAGCAACTATAGAAGGTTACAGGTGCTTTTCTTCAATAAAGTGATAACAAAGTCAATTTTTGGTGGGTTTTTTTTATATTTGATGATGTTTTTGGTCATAATTGTGCAGAAAGAGAGAACATTTTAAAGAAGAAGCCATGCACCACTCAATCTGAGAGTAAATGCTTCAAGTTACGTTACCTGTGAACACCATTCTGACTTTTAATTCTAAAATTAAAAAGGAGAATAATAGTTTTGGCATGTGTAGAAAAACAAATCTTGGTGGGCTGCGTACTGTAGAAGTGGGAAGGTGGGGAGGGTTGAAGTAGTAGGGTGGCTTGGGGGGGTCTTGGGCATGATTTGATCCTGGAAGGCTCAATTAAGTGGTTCGTTTACCCCTCGTGTGGAGCTGGTGAATTGGAGCCAGGTCAGCTCCGGGTTGAGATGTTGTTCATTATTTTTCCGCCTGTCGGATCCCATGAGTGGCCGCTGGAGACGGTGGCTGCTCGGCGGCCGAGGAGCAAAGGGCCTGCCGGTGGGGTACGTCAAACACACTCAAAGCCTCTCCCCTTGCCGAGGGGATTATGATCAACAAAGCATGTCCCACACCTGCACCAGCCAGCACAATGGAAACTCCGCGGGCCAATGGAGACGCAGAGAGAGACCAGTTATTAGAGGCCCCCGCCAATGTAATGGATTACATTAACCCCTTCTGTTGTTCTTCCTCCTAGAGCTTAAACATTGAACTGACGGAATCCACATCCCATTGAGAAAAACTTTAGCAACACTTTGTTGCAACAGCTTTTTCCAGTCTGTCCACTCACCAGTGGGGATGCACTTTAACTTCACTGCTAAGCTGTTTGGTGACCTAACCAAACGCTTGTGAGGGTTTGGGAACGTTTGGATAGCTCTTCTTACCAATACTACACACTGGTGGTGATTGTACTAAAGGCTTTAGTCTTATATAAGTATATGCAAAACTAGTTGAACTAAAGATACTATTTTTTAATGAATGTTTAACTTTTTGGTCACTTTTGTTTATTTATTTTAATCCGAAACAGGGAACATTCAACAAACTGTAAATACAGCAGCAAGGCCTACCCAGTGGGTAGGTGTGGAGTTACTCACAACAGGCAGGTGTCTAAACGTTAAAAAGTACTTAAAGTTAATAACTTGGTTTTTCAACACAGGTATCATATTTTAGCTTAGTGATGTGTAAACAAAATAATTCCAGCTCTTGGTTGGATATTGTTGAGGCTAGCCTGTAAATCCCTTAAAATATTGAGAATTAATTGCGTTTTCCTCACACTTCACTCACAGCAAGGTGACTGGTGATTTGTGGTCTTTCTGTTTTCTATTTATGCCCTGGATTGAGTATGCCAATAATACATTGACCTCTACAGGTACTTTTGAAGCCTGCCTTGGTTACCAAGCCTTTGTTTCCAGCTCAAGAACGAGAGGAAGATATTTCATCCATCCAGCTCCATCTATGTTGCTGCCACTGAGTATGGAAAAAGGCTAAGGCCGCCCTCCTCAAAACCACGGTTTGACAAACAAAAGGGGAACCCCTCAGCCTCGCAGTGCTCCCCGGGTCAGAAGGCTTGGCTCCAAGGACATTTTCTTTTAACATACTCCTCCCAGAAACTCTCTCATAGATTTATTGGTCCTTTTGAAATGGAGAAATCAATCAGTTCATCTGCAGACTGTTTTAAATTGTCTGCTTCTATGAGAATCATCACTATCATCCCACATGTCTGAAGTCAAACCATCCACTTCTAGCCCTCTGTCTATTGTCAGATGAGGGTAGAGTCGAAAATATGTGTTACTACTCTTGTGCTGTTGTTGGTCCATCATCTTAAAAGCTGAAATCAAACTGAGCATTAATAACAATTAAAAGTGCCCATTGCAGCCACTGTCTGTACTTCTGTCTGTACTGAACGTCTCCCAACTCTGCTGCCCCTTCTTTTCTTTTCAGGCATTTTTCTCAACCAATCAGCACTCAATCGATGCACAGCATCATCCACACGAAGCAATGTGCAATTGGAATCTTTGAAAACTGGATGGGAGGATGTTTGTGTTCGTTGAAAACCCTTCGCTGGAGGGTCTCTGTTGGCAAATACGTACCAGTTCAGTTTACATTGTGCAGTAACCTCAACATGTTTTACATTGTAAGGTCAAGACCCTGCAATAATACAGTGAAAGACCCAACAATCAGATGGCCCCCTTTGAGCAAGCACTTTGTGACAGTGAGAAAGAAAAACTCCCTTTTCACAGGATGAGACCTCCAGCAGAACCAGGTGAGGGGTACAAATACGTAAGGTGTTTGCTCATGATACAAATACGTAAGGTCTCAAATCGATTTACAAATTCTGCAAGACCTTATCAAACTTACTTTGGACACTCTCCCCTCATCTCCAGCAGAAGCTACAGTCCCATTCCTATTGAAAGAAATCCCTTTCACACCACTTGCCTGCTTTCTGAATACCGATTCCACTTTTACAATAAAATCTGTAAAGCTGCTGCCGGTTGTCTGGGTCTGCTGTCTGAGACCAATTTGTGGTTAAACATGACACTGCTGCTAATATTCAAACTCATCACACCAGCTTAAACTAGAGTGTTATTAACTGCACAGCCACATTCGCTGTACAACTCTTGTAGTGGTGTCAATAACAATATTACTCCTCCATATTCTCCATGTCCCATTTCTCAGACTGTATCAACAAGTAAACAGCATTGTTTACCCCAAAATGTGCAGCAGCAACATGGTTTGCGAGTGTGTTTGGGGTTTATTTTAGGTGTGTTTTGGAACAACAGAACAGGAGGATACTCAAATATTTTCAGTGGAGGAGGGTGTCAGTCCCTAGGGAACCCGTCATGGGCAAATTGGACCAAAAGCTCAGTGGAATGCACATCGTTGCCCTCGTCCTCACCCCCTCCCTAATACTCCCACCTCCACCCCTTCCACACACACACACTCCCTTCTTTTCTCTTTTCTCCTTTAATTGGGCCCATTTTTCTGGCACCTCCCCAGATCACACTGTCATTTTACACTGCGTAATAAGCTATTAGCCCCAGCCGGACCGGGTTCCACAGCCACCCCACGCTAATCAACATGGACATGGCCATTGTGAAGGACTGGTACTCAGGACATCACAGTCCTGCTATTGTTATTGGCTGGACCTCAAGGCCCTGGTTGCCCATGCCTTGGCTCACAGAGGGAGGAGGTGGGAGGAGAGGGAGAAGTAAACAGAAGGAGGAGATCAAGGAGAGGTGAACTCACTCTCGCTACCCCCCTAGGAAACAGCGAAAACAAACTGTCACACCTTTGGTTCAGCCATCCTGCTTTGACAAAAATATGACTTTTTACCTCGTCCTAAAAGAGCAGAGCGCCTGTTAGAAAAATGCTGATACTAGACTTGTAAATGAAGATTTTATTCATTGCGTATTTTACCACCTCGAGTTTATCCAGAAAGTATTCTGGAATGTGTATTTTTCCGTCTGTCTTTACCTCCTGGATTTTTTTTTGATACATTTTTTTAATCTTTGTTTTTGTATGCCACATTGCAAAGTGTTGGGCACGTGGTGCATGACAAAATACATAAAAATCAGCATGAAGGGAAATGGCAATCCTGCATTGGGAGCATCTTTTCATTGTGGGGTGCTCAGAGGTTTGGTCTACTACAATATTTTGTTTTCTCAGGTTGGTCTAACAGGTTAGCTTGGCAAACATGACACTTTTGTTTTCTTTACTTCTTCCATTTCACGTTTCAACACCCACAGTTCAACCACAAACGTACAAAACTGCGCTGTGCTGCTTTCACACATTCGTAATAAATATCACAAATGTTGTTTATTTGTAATCAAATTGTGTAGTTACTTATTTCACAAAACCTTTGTTAAAAACATTTTAGATAAGAAGTCTCTGGGCCTGCCTCAATGGAGAGGAGCTTTCCTCAACCATATAACAGCTCCTGTACATGTCTCAACACCTCCAGGCGGAAAATCAGGGGGTTAGACGAGGCCTTGGCACTGCAGACCGTCTGAGGCGCTAATACTTGCACAAAGACTTGGCAGGGAGAAAGCAGAGCTGTATTTTATGTTGGAGATATACATGTTTCAGATTCGTTGAAGATTGTCAAGCACTCATTTGTTACCAGGAGTCAATTCTGAACTCCTGCTGCAGAACTGATATACAAGTAGGTAAATTAAATGTGAGGTCTGTTGATTTATCCTGCTGGAAAGCTAAATAGTGATAGATTTTAGGATTTTATTTTGCAAGATATCAAGAGTTTTTTTTGAGAGTCTGTGCATGTGTGTGTGTGTGTGCGCGCGCGCTTGGTGGAATGCTGGAGGGCAGGCTGGGACTGAGGTGTGAACAGGTGCAACAGGGGGAGTCCAGGCAGGCGAGTCCCTGTAGTTACTATGTGAGTCTGGCTTGTGGTTAGATGTTGGAGTGGGGATAAACTTCTTCTTTACTTTATTAAGTTTTCTTCACTTTGACCACAATTTTTTCACATTTTGAGTAAAATTTGTTAACTTTAATAAAAACAGGTTTGCATTAGCAAAATGTGTGTAATTAAAAGCAAAAGAATAAATTGCTACAAAAAAGTTTTTTATACGCCGCAATCTGTGTCTATCTATCAAGATCCTTCTTCTACTTACACACATGCACGCAGAAACATGTGCACACACTCACCCACCCTACCAGCCTCCAACCTCTAATCCAGCCACCACCTCTGAGCCCAGGGTCCTCAGGAAAAGTTCATCCAGAGGGCGGAATCAACCTCCATGGCAAAAAGCTGGGGCTAGAGAGGCATTCAGTGAGGTTGGTGTGGGATGTGTGTATGAGTTTGCAGTAGTGTGTGTAAGAATGGAGGGGACTGTAAGAGGGCATCATTCCTGATGATGAATGTGTGTGCATGCATGTAGTTGTGTTGGAGGTTCACTGGTTCTGAGGGGTTTTTTTCTTCCACATTTGTCATAGTTCACCGCTCTGAACGTCTGCTCACGGGTCACAGCTGAGCTTCTGGTCAGGCCATACCAGCTGTCTGAAATCGCATATTTTTTGGAGGGAAAGACGAGAAGTAGCTGTCTGGAGTAACGCTAAAATCTCATTTTAGGAGGTCTCAGAGAGGCATAACCGAATTGATTATATGCTTTCATCAATGACAACTCATCTTAATGCACTGGTTTTTGTGTATGATGTAACAACATTTCCCTTGAAAAATGAAATCAGTTATTGTTATTATCATTTAATGTTTTTTAAATATTTTAATATGCTTCAAATTAAATATATTTTAAGTTCAATATGGTAGTTCAATCTTTTTTGTGCGTTATTTTATTGATATTTCATGTATCTAAAAATAACAGTAAACCTATGTAAAATTTATATGAAAATTAACTTATTCTTAACTTTTTTCTCACCAAGCATTTCTAAACTGCTTTTATTTATTTCTAAGATCATCCTTATAGAAAATTAGTAAACCTTCAAAATTTATTATTCACTGTTTTAAATAATTCAGTTTTTGTCAGTAAGTTCAATTATCAGTAAGTTATAACAACAGAGGGGCTGCTTCAGGAAATGATCTAAATTCAAAATTTAAAGTTATTCTTTATCTACTGATAATGTCGTTTACACCTAAAACTGATGTGAAACTATAAAGACATGTGCAACATGCTGCAGGATTGCATGGTCACCCTTAAATCATTGCTAACTGGCAGGACCTGAAGCTGCTCTACTTTTTCTGTTTTTCCTGCTGCTCATAATTGTTAAACCAAAACAAAAAAGCATCAGTTGATTGTCAAAAGTTTAAAGACAAATAACTGCAAACAGAAAATGGCTCCGACAATTAGTTCACTCAGATTTTACATAGAGAGTGGGAGCAGTGGTCCTCATGTGGCCCAGACCCAACCCTAATGAGGCAAGTTGTTGTTTCTGGGGTTCCAGTTAGAGTTGGGATGATTTAGGGTTTCCACATTAAATGGAAGTTAACAAAATGTCCTATCATTGATAGCTGAGTGTGTGTGTGTGTGTGTGTGTGTGTGTGTGTGTGTGTGTGTGTGTGTGTGTGTGTGTGTGTGTGTGTGTGTGTGTGTGTGTGTGTGTGTGTGTGTATTGTTTACAGTTTACACAGTAGCACTCTGGCAGTGCATCAAAACCTTGTTGCTTTTTGTTATGAGGTAAACACTGCCCTCAACCCTGAGGCAAGGCCAGGACAATCACCCAGACCAAGAAGGCATCCCATAGCTATGACACGTGATAGCTCGTACGCCCAGTAGGGAATATTTTAGTAAGAGCGCTAACGTAAAGACTGATACACAGCATGCTGTGAACACCGAAGACGAGTGTGCTTGTTTGCAGTTTTATCCTGGGTGACTTCATCAGCAGTCAGCGAGTATTTCAAGGATAACCTCACGTTTTGTAAATGGTGTTGAGTGCCCACCATGTTACATTTGACACTATTGAGAAAAACAGTAAAGTGTAGTGTTTAACTATAAGATGCACCATATATCACTTTTTAATAACAAAATGCTTACGTCTCACTATCCAGCACAGTTCTCCATAACAAGTGTGTGCTTTTTAAAAAGACAGCTACTTGTAGGCCACCTGACTCAAACACACAAAGAGGCAAACAGGGTTATGCTCCGTGTGTGTGTGTGTGTGTGTGTGTGTGTGTGTGTGTGTGTGTGTGTGTGTGTGTGTGTGTGTGTGTGTGTGTGAACCAAATGGGGGAAGAACTGGAAAGCCCCCAGCGCAGGTGCAATACAGGGCCATCCGCGACGCTCCGTCAGCTTCACACCGGGCCAGCAAGGGGTTCAGACAGGGGGGTGGAGGATGAGATCTTCTCACCCTGCATGCCTTCTTCCGTGCAGCAGAGCTGGTAATTTGGACAGAAAACTGGATTTCTGCCCAACAGCAAAGCAGAGCCTGGGCAGAGATGCGGTGAAGCAGCCCACAACTGAGACTCAGAGCAGGCAAATAGGGGCTGAACTCAGGATGACCAATATATTTTCATTCATTCATTCGCTTGTCTTTTATTTCCCCCTCTACTCCCACCTCCACCTCTTGATCTCTCGCTGCACTGATCTACTTTTCTGTGATCAGCTTAGTCTGTCTCTGCTCATTGGGACGGTTCATCAGCTCTATTGTTAACAATTGAAGAGTGCATAGTACAGTTCCTATTCACAACATTTAGGACAGGCTTGCTTTGACATAACTACTGCAGTAATAACACAGATGTGTGATAGTTGATACTTACTAAAAACAGCCTACAGTTTCCCTAAATCCAAAATGTTTTGTTGCAGAAACTGTACTAAAGATAAAAAATAAGGAAATCCTTCTGATAAAGCATTGAATTCTCCAAATAGCTTGTTGTTAAGGCATAAAAACTGCACACCCTTAGCACTCCTTGTGCATATAAAGGGGCTCTCAATAATGATGATGTGCATACAGGTGTGTGCATGTATGTTGTGGTGCTAGACAGACACTAATTTCCACCTGCAACAGAGCAATGGGCCAAAAGCACAGCTTCAAATAATCCAGAGCAAACTATCACCTGATGTTCTGTCTGTAGTATTGGGGCCAGTGGAGACACTGGACTTCCAGTTCAAATCCAACTTTTCTGAAAACAGCTTCATAGCGTGCTTCCTAAAAAAAGTGTCCATACAACAATCGAATATGTGGTGGGTGCTTCAGGAAGCACTGGGTCCAGATTACCTCCACATAGTTTTTGACAAAAGCAACGTTTGAATGAACAAAAAAAATTCATAATTAAAAATATGTATATTTAGCACCTTGACTATGGTTCCTATGTCCTTAATTTGCAGGTGACTTGGAGATTGTTATTTAAAATTTGTTTTTATAATTGCCAAAATTACCACAGAATTAATGCAATACATCTGCAGCAGTTAACTTTAGTTTGTGTTTAAGCGGGGAATTCAAGTAGATCCTAAGATGTAGCCCACACAAGCGACCAGCATTAATACCTGAATGACCACAGTTGCACCAAAGCAATGTGCAGTTACACTTCTAGAGATATCAACTTACAGCTTAGGGTTTCTGAATTGTTATGATGGGCCTACACTGTAGATTTAACACTATATATAAGTCCCCTTTTATAAGGGAGCCAATAGTTTTAATAGATCTACTAACCATGGATTCATTTCTAAGCAAAACCACAGCTAGCTCATTTTACTAACTACCTGAATTTAACCAGTGTAAATTAGCTGGTGGAAACAACGTAACAGCCAAAGTTACTGTTACTTTTTCACCTGCTCAGTAAATGCATGCATCATTACTTCTTTTTGTGTATGTGTGCGTGTGCTTGTGTGTGTGTGAGGCAGCGTACATTGATTAAAGTCAATATTCTATATTGTGATATTCACATATTGATCTAACATGCAGTTTCAGTAATTGTTGCATTTTAAAAGACAGTGACTAAGCATGTCTTTGACAATCCTTACTCATATACTTTTTACTTTTTGCATTGGGATTTTTTCCTTCACCCTCCAAAGTTCACTTCAGTGAGCCGTTACATGGCACAGCCAAAGCTCGAGGCCCTGGGCTCACAGCTTTGATCCATCCACCCACACCGTTTATGCAGTCCTTCCGATAAACTCCCACTCCATTTCCAAATAAATTAACACCCCTAATGGAAACTATAAAAACTATGCTGGGTGCAAAATATGGCATGCTTTTATTTTTCCAGCATTTAAATGATTTGCAATTTAATTTACAGTAAATTGCAAATCATTTAAATACTTTCCACTTCCAAAACCTTTTGCTCTGAAACCGGAATACACAAGGCCAGCTGCAAAAACACCTGTGTCCATGCCTTTCAATGACAAAACTGAGACTCTGGCCTCTTTAATAAATACAGATAGTCATAGTCATTAGTAAATGTGCTCCACAGTCATTACAGATCGATTAGTGCAGTTTTACACTCCAAAAAACTAGCAGTGTAAGAGTGCATGGACAGCTCAGTTACCTTAAATAACATAATTTATCAGAGCCAGTTACACAATCTGACTTTAAAGGTTGTTTCCATACCGCTCTTTTTGTGTGCGTGTCTCTATTTTTGCCCTCAAACAGATAAAGTCTTGTAGATTCACCTGCCAGGCTTTGTTAGTCAGTGTGAGGTCTACATCTGCCAAGGCAAGCACAGCAAAGTAATAGAAGGTAATAAAGTACCCCGTAATAGAGCATCGCAGAGGAGGTAATTACAGTGAGGGGTGCCTTTTAAAGGGTTGTTTGTAATGATTCATGGTTGCACAAATGCAATTTTCCTGTCACTCCCTTCTCATCACTCACTGCTGCTCGCCTGGATATGCAGGTAGCCTTCCTCTCACCCCTGCACGGTGCATCTCTGCTGTGCTAACGAGACACATTTCCCCAACGTAGAAAAAGAAAAGAAAAGTTCCATTAATTCAGTTAATGTTCTATCTAATGGTTCTTTTAACAGCTCTCAAGCTTCGAGCACAAACTGTACACTTTGCACTTTCTTTCATCCCTCATGTAAAAAAAAATCATGAATATCATCATCATCATCATCATCATCATCATTATTATTATTTGCTGCATACAAACAAAAAAGATGATTCAAATGTGTGATCTAACCAGTTTTCATCCTGTCAGCGTGCATGTGAGAGCATGCAGTCAGGAGTGAGGCATAATGCATAAGTCATTCAACTTTTTTTCATTCATAATCGAGTAGATTTAAGAGATAACAGCGTGGGATTAGCAGACTGTAGTAGCTGACATTTGCCACAGGACAAAAAAAACCTGGTCGACGAGACTCTTTTTGTATTTTAACAGAATATTTCTACGGTTTAGTTTTCTGCTAACTACTAATTAATACTAACTAATAACCTTTAAGAAGGAGAGAGAGAGAGAGAGAGAGAGAGAGAGAGAGAGAGAGAGAGAGGATATTATTTATGCCAACTTGCTGTAAAAAGCCCAAAAATTATAATAAATATTACAACAACAAATATGACTGCATTAATATAAACACAGCCACTAAGAATAACTTAACAGTGGTATTTTTTTTATTAATTAATCATGACGATAATTAATAAGTGGACAAAAAAATACTGCAAAGCTTCTGTTACGAGGTGTCCCACACAGTATGTACTTTGGGAAGAGACCATGCACAACAAGATGCTGCCTTGTTAAGCTGTTTGACTTCCTCTTAGCTCCCTGTACGCATGAACGGGGTAAAATAAGAACAATTATATCAGGACCTTTACAGTGAGTCCAATTTTTCTTCTTTAAATTCCACAAAAGTTACCACAGATTTTCATGTGGTTTTCATCTGATGCACTTAAACTGAAGAAGTCATCATCTCTACCACTGAGTCATCTCTTATCCCTCTGTCTCTTAGTCAGTCTTGACAAATCTATAGGCCTATTTGTCACCACAAGAAAAGCACCCCGGCCCCTCCCCGTCCCTCACGCCTTGCTTTAATAAACCGGGTTTGCATGAGATGCCATTCATGTTCAGAAAAGAAAAAAAAACCCAGGCAAGCTGGAAGAGACTCGCGGTGGAGCTTACAGCAGCAAAATGACATCGCCTCTTTCCTACGCATCCCAACCCCAACTGAGACCCAGACATCAAAGGCAGGTGGAGTGAAACCATGAAATTACAGGTAAGGTGTCAATTACCCTTTGAAACCAAGCACTCTCCAAATCCAGGCAAGACCCAGCCGGTCCCTGGAATTAGAACAAATAAAGAGGAACTGAGGAAAGAATGGCAGGGAAGGGAAGGGAGGGAAGAGGAGTGAAGGAGGAGGTTTTACAGGCCATGTTGACAATATGGTATCAGTATAAAAGGCCCTAATTCACCTTTAAATTATCCCCTCCTCCTCTCTTCAGTACAACTGTACAACCATCGCCTGTTTGAGCGCGTGAGAGAGTCTCATCTGGGGAAAAAGGAGGGGATGCAAAAGAGCTGCAAGTAAAATCTGCATCTATGCAACTGTTTTTGCATGCATCAAATTTCCCGTGCAGAGTTTATGTGGCAAAAAGAAGCACTCTTAAACCCACTTGCATCTCTGGTTTCACTCACACACCTTTGCCCCTTAAACATCAAAGTCAAATTTTCGGCATGTAATGAAGGATAAATCTAGCTGAACACCTTCTAATTTACAGGTACACCTTTTTTATGAGTAATAAAGTCTTTATAGGTTAGATTACACTAAGTATGATCTAACTGGGGGGAAAAGAAATGACAACAACATCAGGTTTGGGGTTTTGTTGCTCGTGTGTTTGTTTCTGTATTTCCGAAGTGCTGCTTTTATAAACTACTGAGGCAAAAGAAAGTCTTTTAACTCACGCACAGCAGTCTCTTGTTTCTCTGTGATTCCAGTTTGACGATATAGTATTTATTTTTGCCTCATAAAGGAAACTGTCACAGTGGGAATTAATTTAATTAATTCAGTCAGTAAGTCAGTTGACAGCTCATGTGGGGGTGGGGCGATCCATCCGCGGCTTTGGGTTACACAACACACACCCGACAGCGCGAGCCTGGTCCAGCCCAGACGCTGCAGAACACCCACAACGCTTCCCCGCCCCACCACCAACCCCCTCCACCTCCAGCCTGCCTTCCGCTGCCAGGTGGGCCTCACCGAGCCCGGCTTTAAAGAAGGCTGAGGAAGGTAAAGATGACCTTAGCTAGAGGAAACACTACACTTTATACACCCGTTCACAGAATATGCATCAGAGACAACAAAAGATACGACTGAACCAGAAATGCTACGTAACAATATGTTCCTGATTGTGTCTACAGCTTGCAGCTGAAAACAGATTTTTGTAGGTTTTGAAGACTGAAATCTAAACATGAGGTAAATCATGTGATGTGACTGAAAGCTGCAGAATAGCTGCTTCCTGGACTCTGTGGTAAGTAAACACAGTTCACCCACAACATTAAAACCACTGTCAGCTGAAGTGAATAACACTGATTATGTTATTATGATGGCACCTATCAAGGGATGAGGAATATATATATATTAGACGGCAAATTAATCCAACACTGGTGTGTAGGAAAAAGCTAAGTATGACAATATAACAGATTGTAACATGAGCTAAATTCTGTTATTATTCAGTCTGCAGCATGCTGTGGCGTCTACAAAAAGCAGTCTAAAAAAGGCAACTGGTGGTAGGTAGCTGTTCAGTATATGTGAACCACAGGATGGCCCATGTGGTCCAAACCAAGAGAGCTACTGTAGAATATACTGGATGTTAATGCTGGCTTGTTATGCACCTATAATAGCCACATGAGCAGCAGAACTGGACCATAGAGAGAGGACAGCCTGGTTTATGAATCACGTTTTCTTTTGCAAGCTGGCAGAGGCAGTTTGAAGCCTTGAGCAATGTGCTCCTAGAAACCCGTCAGTCTCTGTGTGTATCACTTTGATATGTACCAATAACCTACGCCTAATAGCAGTGTCCCCTTTCAGCAGGGTAAGTTCTGTTACAGACGTTGTTCAGGAATGCTTTGAGTACAATGATAAAAGTTGGTGGGAATCAAGTGAGATCTTGCAGCTCACAAGGCTTAAAGTATCTGCTGCTGACATACTGGTGCCATAGTACACAGCACATGCAGCGGTACACCTTCAGAGGTCTTGTGAGGTCCTTGCTTTGACAGCAGGTTAGGACTGTTTTAGTGGCACAAGGTGTGGTTTTGATGTTGCGGTGGAAGTGTTATACAAATAATGGAGTAGCATGGATTAAATGCCCAGTTTATGATGCCCTAATGCACTTTAATACTGTTTATGTTTGGTCTATTTTAAAGCAGTACACCTGTCAGTATTCTGCACAGGACTTTTTATTGATAATTATGATTGAAACCAGACTCATTATGAAAATGCTGTTACTGTTTTTCTTTGTAACTTAGATCCATGTTGCATAATTTTTGACATGTAATTAATCAAGGACCTTTAATTCACATTATCACTTAGAACTCTTTGACCCGAATGGGTTATGCAATACACTAGCAAACTGATATTATCATGTCAACTCAGTCTTTGATACAGAAATTAAAGAAGGAGGGAAAGTCCACAGATCAGCAAAAGATTAAAACCAACTCCCTAACATTATGTAGATCTCCTCATAGTCTGCCTCATCAGAGCGTGAAACATAGACCTCAGGGAGTGTGCCATGGTGTTAGGTGTTTTTCCCTTCTTATAGCATAGCCATAGTAGGTACTACAACTGCAATTTGTACACGTACAACAGTCTACCTGTTTAATGAAACCTGCTGTGAGCTCAGGTTACCTTTACACTTAGTGTGTTTACAAATGCTTCAGTTGCTAATGAATGTTGTATGAATGGAGAGCCAGACAGAGCAGACAGATCGTCTGTCAGCAGCCTGATGACAATAATAAGTCATCTACCTTTTCAAGGTCATAAACAACTTCCCATTATTAATTCGGCATTAACTGCTGTGATTCATTGGGGGTTGCGGTCTACAGTTGATTGCTGCCAAGTTTTTTATGTATGAGCTGAGTTAAAACGTTGGTGTGTGGCATTGTTTCCAGCAGCACAGGCCAAACATCTGTCAATTCATCTTACACTTCCTAATGAAGTCTTTTTTCTTTTTTTGGTTTTTGGTTTTTTTTTTTTTTTAAAAACAAAAAAACTGGGATACTGTCAAAAGCACTCAAAGTTATACTCTTTTTGCTATTACCCAAAGTACTCATTTCTTAAAGTTATAGTGTGGAAAAACTAACCACTAGATGTCAGTAGACTGCAGATTGCGCTCAACTGAATTCTGTCTTTTACACCTCCCAATTGAAGTGCATAATGAAGCTAATACATAAGTTTAATAAGAAAGATCTTTATTTACTCATCTGTCTGCTTTCCCTGGTAATTTGGCTGTTTCCATCAGTCTGTAAGACTTAATCATCGTCATCAATCATAGTCCAATCATCTTTCTACCCGCCCTTCTTCAAGCCAATCAGCCTCCACTCTGCGTACTTTAAATAAAACTCTCATGTTACCCTTGCAGACTGCTAAATACAGCCTGCTTCCCCCCCCTCATGCAAGACACTCCATCCAACCCTCCATCTTATCTTCACCACCATCAGCGTCTAGATTTTTTACTCTGCCGTGATGGGTCATTTGAGTGTAATCACCAAATACTAAAATTTTGTATATCAAAAACTCTGTTCAGTTTCTTCCAATGATCTGTCCTTATTTAAAACCTAGCTACAGTGGCTGCTGTAGGACAAACAACTCTGGCTACCGTACATTTGTAGTGAATGTGGGCTGCCAGTCTGCTGACCTATTTACTCTGGAGAAAGCTGTAAAACTTTGTGAAAGGAGTCTGATATGACTCGATGAGTCGCTGAAGCTCATCGACTCATCTAACTGATGACGGCGATGACGAGGTGATTGGTTGAGGCTTTCCTGAACTTTCTGTCAGTAAGCACTGCTGTTTTTACCACTGTTAGCTGCTATTAGCAGGTGATAGGGAAACCTTTATTTAAGTAGCTCTGATATTGCTGGACTTGGATACTTAGCAAATAAAAGCGTGTTTTTGGGCCCTTTAGGCTAACATTAGCTAGCATAATGTTAGCTTATAACCAGCTGTTGTTGTTTAGCCAGTTCTTGGCAGTTGTCTGGAGACAGAAGCACTGTGTTTTATTAATCTGCTGACAGTAAGTAAATGTGACCGTCTTGAGAATAAATAAACATTGCATGTTTTTGTTGGCGTTGGAACCCTGATGGGAGGACATGAGGCTTTAGGTGAGGAAGAGTATGAGATTGTATCCAGATGCTGGTTGTGTTGTCCCTGTCCTTCCCAACTACATTTTCTAATCTCCTCCGCCTTTGGCATACTGCTTCTGTGCTACTTGCAATTGCTTCTAAAGCTATTAGGCGAAGTGTCTATCTTGGTCACTGTATTCAAGATTGTGGGTCAACAAGGTGTTTTCCGCAAAGTGGTGCCCACACCTACATATTTTTTGATGGAACAATTCTAAGCTTATAGGAATGCATCAATTTGTTGGAATACATAATCAATGTATATTTATGTGTATATCGTTCTATTAAGTAAACTCAAAGGATGACTTACCAGTCCTTTAAATTGATTTTGAAGCTAAGAGAGAAGTTTGTCATTGTGCTTGTATGACTGATAAGCATAGTCAGCTGTGCAGTCTTATTCGTCATCAACTGGCTTCTGCACTATATAAGTGCTTATCAACACATTGCCAGCATCCAGGTGGCTAAAGCTTCTTTAAAAACCTCTCCTGAAAATCATGTATTTTTAAAGCCTTTTTCTTTCATTTCCAATTAAAGTTACTGTGACATGAAAAAGTATTTGCCTTAATAAATAATTATTCTGGTTTCCACAACAACATCCGTGTGGAAAAAAAGCAGCGCTGTCTCTTGAACTTTAAAGCTAAAGTCATTTTAGGCAACCCTTCATCAAACTGTTAGAGGCACCAAGCTTTCAAGTAATGTGTGAACTTGCCTTTGTCAGAGCGACTTAGATAACAACAAGCAAGTGACACTTTTCGTCTGAGACTACCTCAGAGGGGGAGGGGAAGTGATGCAATGCTGACCCAGGAGATTCAAAAACAACTCTGAGCCCAGAATCAAAGAGGCCGGACACTTTGTCTGTTCTGCTGACAGACGCGACGTTTCAGTGGAGGTGGAGCCATGAAAGTCTCTCAGGTCGGAGTCACTCCTCTGGGATCACTCACACCCTCTTACACACATTTTAAATATATTCCAAGAACTGCCATGTTGTTTATATGTTTGTATGCAGAAGCGAATTGTTCTGGGCAGATGTGAACAAGTTGCTAGCTGCTTGCCTGCGTAAGCAACTGTGTGTGGTGGATTTGAATTTTATGACTCAAACATAAATTATAGATCGAGATTACAAAACAGTGCATCGCTCGAGGTAGAACATAGTTGAAAACACGTGTTTCCACCGATAAATGCAACAACATCAAGTGTTCGAGCAAAGTGTATGAATATTTTCGCTCTCTGGAGGTCTGTTGTTGTTGCTCAGCTGGGACAAGACAGCTGGCCTTCGTGCTATGCCATTACTTCAGATCCCATTATTACAGAGAATCCCAGCAGTAATGGAAATAGCCTGTCGTCTTGGGCCAGGTAGCACAGCTAGCCCATAAATCAAACTGGCGTTAGGGGAGGTGAGTGAGGCGGGGAAGGCAGCGGTGATGGTGATGGATGGGGAGAGTGAGTAGGAGACAAAAGTGGGGTAAGAGAAGACGGGAGGAGTTTCCTGTGCTTGCTGACAAGCTCGAAGAAGGCTTGAGCAAACAGGTCCTATAAGATCCAAGCTAAGATAGCCATCAGTAGACCAGTAGAAGACAGACAAGTTTGATTTAGGTTAGTTTAGATTGAAAATGTGTCATCACTGATTATCACTCTGTCACAGATACACACACCTTATTTGCTGCTCAGTTGGTTGTATTCAGTGTTAAATCAGAACTTCAACACTGGCTTTTGAGATGTAGCCTACAGTAACTATCCATTAATTAGTAACAATAAACATGCTTGTGTATTCCTGATATTGTCACAGTTACTTATTGTGAGCAGATTACACGTGCAGACCTCCCGTTTCTGCACAGCTAGCAACAAACTGGCGAAACAACAAGAGCGTCTAATGGTGAAATTTTAGAGACTGTAACTTTAAAATGAGAAGGAATTAAAATTTTAAATTACATTATTATACTATTATTTTTTGCCAATGCAGACATGTGTTATTATTATTATTATTAGTATTATTATAATGATACCGATGCTCATGTGCCCATGCATATTATGTGCCATTATAGTGATATCCAGTCAGATATGATGTTGTTATCGAGAATTACCGTAATATTTAAATTATGAAAAAGAATGCAAATTGTTGCACAGGTATTTATTTATGAATCAGGCTGCTTCAAATTCAAAAGATATCCAGTTAAATTCGGGAATAACAAAGTGAAGTCTTAATTAAATTCAAAGTGAATTTTTTGGTCTGGATTGAAATGAAATACTGAATATTTGTGAAAAAACGAATATAGCCGTCACATAAACACATCAGCTCAAAACTTAGGTTAGGCATCCCTTAACTCATTTGTCCAACAACAGCTCACTAACCTCAGTATTATTCCACTCGCTGGAGATGCAAATTGCTCGGCTGCTCATAATTTACGTCCGACAGCCTGGTGGTTGAAATAATTATTTAAAAACAGTCTTGTGGCATCACAATAATGAAAAGCCACTCTTGGATTTGTTTTATTTGGTGGGGATTTCAGTGATTTGTCTGTGTAAATGGGGTTAAATTCCTTGTGGTGATGTTGCTGAACAATCCTGCCACTGTTTTCTGGAGTTATGACTGACTGGATGCTTAATTATGATCCTGTGAAGTAAGGCAGGTGGAATCATTGTGATCTCTCTGGTTTGCGTTGATTAGCTGTTATGGTGTTTGATTGCTGTGTAATGAAGTCAGAATTAAAGAGTTAAACATTTCAAGGACCGCAACGTCTGCACCGTCTATGTTGTTATTATTTTTTTTTATAACAGAATAAAAACCTTGCAAGTCAGAATTAACACATCATCTATTTGAAGTTCAACAACCGGAGCACAGTATATAACAACTACTATCAAAGCATTAACGCTGCATGTGTAAATTGTTGTAGGTGTGTTTCGCTGATCGAGTAAGCATGGAAGAATCTGGCAGAGATGTCCTGTTTGCGGGAAATCCAGAGGGAAGCCACTTAGAGGGCTGCATTTATCACTCCCATGAGTAATAACCACCGAGGAAAACACAACTTGGCACCAAGCACAATGGCGCAATTGTTTTTTGGGGGGGGTTGTATACGGGAGGGGGTAAAATGAAGTGCTTTTAATATTCACATATATCTGTTACCAGTTTGGATTGCAGGCCTCTCCTCCTTTCAGGAGGGCTTGTTTAGCATTGAGCCCTGGGGGGAACAGGTGGATTTTTTTTCCCTCGCTGTGTCTGGACAAACCAGTACACACCAGGAGACAACATTGCAGAATGGATTTCATAATTCAGGTCTTTTTTAATTAGCTCGTAATAGCGCTTTTGCATTGGAGATCTGCACTATTTGCATGCCTCGTGAGTAGGAAAAAGGTGATTATGTTCCATCATGCCACACATCGATGTTTTCTTTGGCCAGGTGATGTTATGTTTGCTTGGCAGGGGTGCCAGTTTCTGCATTTCAGCACAAAGCATTTTGTTTTAGGGCTAATTACACGGCAGGCAAAGGCAAATGAGCCCCGTTTCTTCCTCTCCTCTGTGGGTGACAGTTATTGATAATCGACCCTGTCTAGCCATAATACGCCAGAGGGAGAGGAATCAACCACTTCCAACATAAACACTTCAGAAAGAGGAGCTTCAAATGGGGCAGGTTTTACCTTGACAACTGTAACTATGTTCAACAAATTAGTCCAAGATTCCCTGGTTGTTTACACACCTTGAAATGAAAAGAGACCATTTTTTTAATCAGACTGACAGCACGGATCCTTCAGATTTAGCATTTTGTTTTCATTGCTGTGGCTGTGAATGGGCACAGCAGATGACACCCACTCCAAGTTGAATCTGAATCATCAGATCTGATGTTTGTGTGTGTGAGTTTGTGTAAGTGAGTGTGTGCAATTGCCAGAGGGTCGCACTGTATTTTCAAACAGTTTTTTGGCATCAGTTGTATCCTGTAGGATTAAGAAGTACACAATTTGACTGTTTTCTGGCACTCATCATCAGATAGTCACAATCTTACTTATTTTGTCCGTTGGGTGTGTTTGAGCGTGCGAGAGCGTCTGAAACCAGGATCAAAGATCAGCAGATTTAGTCAGTGTCTCCCCCCGTTGAGTGACTCTCAGCCTTGTGTGGAAATGGTTGGAAGGGTCAGTGCCCGCCGGTCACCCATGCAGCTATTCCCTCTCTCCTGTGATTGTCCAGCGTCTGCTTCCAACACTCACTCGCAGCAGCTTCAAAGGACGCAGCCCGTCACACCCTGCACTTCAAAGACGCACGGTCAACATCTGTGCCAATCAAACTGTGCACAGATGTGTCTGCGTAAGTCGCTACTGATGTGGCAACTTTAAATGGATGACCTGTCAGTCGAGATTTGCCCAGCGTTTTGTTTTTTGTTTTTTAAATCAGCAAGGCCCCCACAAGCTCTAAGTGATTTTCTTTGGCATTTTAATAAATAAATAAAATAAAACATCTCCAGCTGTTAGATTAATGGTCTTCAAACCCACAACGATTAAGCAAAGGGGGGGAAAAAGTGAAATTGGTATAGCTGCAAAATGTGCATGCAATTTATAAAGTCAAGAGAGACGAGAGTGTTCATATTGCAAATACTATTGTAAAATTTCATATACACAAGTCTACTTTTGTAGACTTTTATGTATATTTTAATGTGATTTTCACCAACCAGCAAGTGTGTTGGGGGGTTTTTCTGCTATTGTTTAACTGAGTGCTAGATGTTAGCTTCCATAAACTGTACTGAAGTAACCGGAAAAAAAGACAGAGCAGTAGAGATGTGACATAAATTCTTCAGACGTTACTCTCAACAGGCCGAATAGTCCCACATTTGCCATTTAATATTTTAGACTTATAATTTCATAGCAATTTAGCTTCACCCAGCTCCTCCAACCCCCCTTGCACGCGTCTGGATTTTATTCAGTCCATTATATCATATTTTATCTGCTCTAACATGAATAATAATAGTTTATATTAATAGACTATTATTATTTTGTACCTTTAAGTCATCATAATAAAATCTTTCTCCTATTTGTGCCAGACAAGGTGCTTTATTCTCTATACTACCAACATTATAGAGGGCTGAGATTCATACATCAATAAGCCAGAGCTGCTCTCTTTAGGGGTCGTCACAGCAGATCATCTGCCTCTATCTCTATCGCCTATCGCCTCTTCTGTCACAACAGCCCTCTGCATGTCCTCCTTCACTAGATCCACAAACCTTTTCTGTGGTCTTCTTCTTACCTGGCATATATCCACAGAGTTGAGATGGTTTGGACATTTGCAGACATGTCCAAACCATCTCTTCTCTAACCTTGTCTCCAAACCACCCGACCTGAACTGTCCCTTTGATCTACTCATTTCTAATCCTGGTCTCTCCCAGATTTAAGCATCTTCAAATCTGCCACCTCCAGCTCGGCCTCCTGTGTTTTGTGGATGCTGCTCTCTCCAAACCATACATCACAGTCTCGCTACTATCTTGTAAATCTTACTGCTATCCTTCTGCCACAAATCACCCCGACACTCCACCCACTCCACCCTCACTGCGTTCCTTTTTCTTGTGTGCTGTCCGTCGCTTTCGATGGTTGCCCCCAGGTATTTAAGCTCCTCCATCATCACTACTTCCACTCATTGCATCTTTACTCCGACACCTGCTTTGCACATGCATTCTTTCAATCCCGCTGACAGCCTCCAATATGCATTGATTGATTCCATTGCACTGACAGTTATTTCAAATCCTCTGAATACCTCTACCCAGTAACAGACACGTCTACAAACACACTGGAGATATCAGAGTGTCAGAGGAGCACTGAGAGCTGGTGCTGGGCTCAGATCTCACGCTTTTGTAAAATACCAGATTCATGTCTTTCCTCTCAGGAGTTTGGAAGTTGCTCACATGAGCTGAAGTGCAGGTGGTCCCATATTCTGCCAAAATGATCTGGATCTGGATCAGGATCAGAATCTGAATCTGCGTAAATTACAGCATCTGAAAACCTCACTTTTCCTGCATGTTCAGACGAGGATTGCGGTCATAGATCATCCTCGCTGTGTGTGTCTGCGTGCTCATATTTTCTTTGGTTCCCTCCTTTTTTCACTTACTGTTTTTTTGCCTTTGTTATCTGTTTTGTTGTTATTTTGTTAAGTCCTCATGGTGGTAATCTTGCTTGTTTTTAACAGAATTGTATTTCTATTGTCAAAAAAACCCAACACACATTTACAAAAATGCTGATCTGTCGCAGAACTGAAAGATCAGACAAGTTTCTGCCTGAGCCGGACAATCTGAGCTTTTCACTCAGTTAAATTTCAGTTAAATTCATAAGTGATTAATATGACCCTTAAAGGACCTTTTTGTACCAAAGAATGACCATCAAAAAAGACACAATTCAGTGAAGTGAAAAGCTAAAATAACGGAAAA
Organism: Rhamphochromis sp. 'chilingali'; assembly: GCF_963969265.1. Classification (NCBI taxonomy): domain Eukaryota; kingdom Metazoa; phylum Chordata; class Actinopteri; order Cichliformes; family Cichlidae; genus Rhamphochromis; species Rhamphochromis sp. 'chilingali'. Next base: position 7,984,427 of record NC_137949.1, read on the forward strand.
TTTAGGACTTTGCAAATAAAAAAATATCAACAGATTAAATGTCAAAATAGTTTCAGTTGATCAGTTCATCAATTATTTGTCTTGGTGTGTGCTCTGTTGCAGAATTTCGCAAGAATGGGTGATATTTCTGTCATAAAGTGTTATTTCCATCATGAAAGAAAGATTTTTTTCATCCAAAACATTTCTTTCCTTTTCCGTTTTCTGTTCTTTCATTTTTTTTGGACTCACAGAGAACATCAAACAGGTTTAATTGTTTCTTTTTCTGGGACCTATTTCAGGAAGCGATCTCAAACATTAAGTTTTTTAGGGGGCTTTTTTGTTTTTTCAGCTTTTTTCTTTTTCTTTCTTTTCATAGTTCGTACATTCCTTGACCTTAAGATAATATCATTTTTTTCCTGAGATTTTTTTTTTTCTAAGTTGAGTTGCTTATTTAGGGATTAATATTGAACCCCTCACTGTAATTACACATATATCCTGCTCGAGCTTCTTTATGAATGTGTTTCAAGACACATTTATTCCCTTGTGGGAATGTGAGCTCCTGGTTCTCAATTTTGTGGGACTGTCGCACATTCTCACCCTGATGTCTGGATGTACAAACAAACTGAGCGCTGCACACAGATGGGTACAAAAGCCAGGCTTACGGCTGAGGCGAGGAGGAGTCAGGTGGATCAAGGAGCAATGTGGGAAAGGTGGAATCTCCCGCTGATCCTCCTGGGACCAACACCAGGAAGAGAAATGTCAGATTTACAGGATTCAGTGTTCTCCTGGGAAACATGGAGGTACTGACGCACATTCACACACGTTTACTGGGAAAAGAAGGTAAATAATTGTAGATATTTGACCGTTCCTGAGAAGATTGTCCTCACACAGTCAAAGACACCCTCAAACTTGTAGTCGCCTTTCTTTCAAGGTCTAACTGGCAGGTATGATTATACAAATGTAAAATAATGCACGGTCATACAGACTGATAAACTGTCAGATTACAGGATTCAGCTTTTGATGGGAAAATGCTGGGAAACACATTCACAGACATATATAGATAAACATCTGACCCTCAGTTTCATCCTCTCTAGAATAGAAAATGTAAATGTGCAAAAACGAATTAGATGGAAAAAAAACCTTAAATTAATTTACCTTTAGATAAATATATATACATCTAGTTAGCATTTGTAAACACCATTTGTATCCTGACATCTTAAGCACCATTAATTACTTAATGTGCATATTTCATTTTACTGTAACAGAGCGATTTATGAAATAAATTTACATTTTTTTCAAATAATGCATCAGAATCAGAAGCATTTATTTGAATTGTAAACAGTCTGTTTTATAGATAATGCATTTTTATAGCTAAATACAACAGACGCTTCATTAGAAAAGACACAAAGCCTCTAAAAAGTGCCTAAACAGCTTGTGTGACCTTTTTTGCAAAACTCCCCAAACCTATTAACTGAAGATTTATTGTCATTAAGTATACACTGCATTGAAAAAAAATACCATAATTACTTTTTATGAGTTTGCATTTGAAAAAAAATGATTATATTTTCTCAACTAAAAATACAGGCTCTGTCAAATGGCTTTAGAAGAAATATGACAGTGAGTTACAAAATGTAAAGATGACAGTCCTGTGGGACCCCGGCCTGCAGTAAGAAGCGAGATTAGAGAGATTACAGTTAAAGAGTATCTCGTCCTGTGGAGCCCCTTCTAAACACCAGCTCCCATCAGATGGGCCTGGTCTGATGGAGGAAACAGGAGAGATTATACATGTTTAACAGTAATCCCCCTCTTCTGGAGCGATGCCAGTGCAGAGCAGAAGACCTCCGTTCGACTGGAGAAACAAAGAAAAACAAGGAGAGAGAGACAGTCCCGGGTGGAGAGTCCACACTTTTAAAAAGATTTACAACTTTCACGAAAGAATGCTGCAGCTGACTCGGAGAATAAGTCACGTACCAAAGCACGTGCATTTTGTTTTAAAGCTTTTAAAAGAGAAACGTGAAGAGAAGATGTCGATTTCATTCCTGACACTTGTCATGTTTGTTATCTTTTTGAGCCACTAGGCTCCGTGTCTTACTAATTAATTTTGTATTTTTTGGTGGGGGTTATACTACTAGGGTACAGGATGTTATATGTTTGATTCATTCATGGATAGATGCAGGCACAATTACTTTTAACAAAGGAAAAATGACTTTGGTCAAAGTTACTGTTAATCTTTCCTGTCACTGATGTTCAGTTGGCATTTCTAACCAACAACTGCACCTACAAAGTGAAGTTCTTCTGCAAAATCACCTAAAAAAAAAAACGCCCCCCACACTAGTCAGTACAAAATTAAGGCCTATAGTCATCTTATGTCACTGGCTGGTGTCTTTGTAAGGTGATGATTCTGTTCAATTCAATTCAGTTTTATTTATATAGAGCCCAATCACAACAGCAGTCACTTCAAGGAACTTTATACAGTTAAGCAAACAAGACAAAGAAAGGCCAACGATCTCACAACCCCCAGTGAGCAAACACGTGGCAACAGTGGGAAGGAAGAACTCCCTTTTAACAGGAAGAAACTACTGGCAAAACCAGACTTTGGGGGACTTTTCACCCTAAGTCAGTAGTGCCGTGAAAAAGAGACAGGAAAACAGAGAAAGAGAGACACTGGGGGTGGTGTAAGGCAGCGGTCCCCAACCTTTTTTGCGCCATGGAGCGATTTATGTCCGACAATATTTTCACAGACCGGCCTTTAAGGTGTCGCAGATAAATACAACAAAATAAAACTAGTACCTGTACCAAAAAAAGAAGATTTATTAATAACACACAGGAAAAGACACAGGGAAACTGAGTTAACGATAAAAACGATTTAAAAAATAATCGAGCTTCAACTCTCGCGGCCCGGTACCAAACGACTCACAGACCGGTACCAGTCCGTGGCCCAGGTGTTGGGGACCGCTGGCGTAAGACACACAACAAGGGCCTTGCATCAGAATCAAACCTAGGCCACTACATTTAGCCTGCACAACCAGTTTGCGACACCAGCACCCCAGGAGCTTAGATCTAAATTAAATGCGGGCATGAGGTGGTATCTGTGTCAACAGAGCTGAAACAGATTTATTTATTCTCCGCAGCCTTTTGCCATAGCCACACTCACGCCAGCTGATAGAGGAATCCTAACTTTGTGTAGATTCAAACTTGAGTCAGACAGCAGTAGGACGGCTCCCCTCAGCAACAGGCAGCAGTTCAATATTCAAGCCAGAAAACAAGCCTTCACAGTAACAATTACTTATACTGCAGGTATATGTAAGACTCCATTCAAACAGAAGTGTTTTTCATTTAATGTCTAGTCAAATTTTTCTTATTGATGTTGACAGTTTATTTTTACTATAGAAATGCAGTTGCCATAGTGTTTCATGTTATGTGTGAAAACAATACAAGTTCACTTTTGTAAGAATCATATATGTCGGATGATTATGTTTGTTCTGTTTCTTTTGTGTCTTGGATTCTGTGCTCGTGATCGACCTGTAAATCAAGCACTAGTTTAAAACAAAGCATAACACATTAACTCAGGGTGTCAAGTGACATTAATGTGTGTGACACCAGTGATTACATGTTGTGGGACAATTTGCTGCTTTAAAGATCCATTCTGTAGTATTACCTTAAAAGGGATAGCAGTTTTTTTTCTGTACTTCATAAACGATATTTATGAATATTACAAGCAGAGTTAGTACTATGAGGCAGATTTACTGACAGTAGTTGATTTTATTCTGGTTTTATTTGCATTTCTAATGTGGAATTGTGTAATGTTGTCTGTATGTTTCATAATAAAATAAAAAAAAAAGCTCAAAAGCCAAAAGAAAATAACATGCTACCCATGAGGCCGATAGCAAGGAGAGATCAAAGACATAAACAGACAGTCAAACTGACTGACTGACTGATTGATTGAAAGAAAAGCCTGCCAGACAGACTGAGACTGACAGCCACGCTGAGTCAGTGTCTGAGAATGAGAGGCAGAGGTGGAATGAGCAAGCAAGGGAAGCAGAGAGCGAGAAAGAGAGGGAGAGAAATGAAACATTAGAAAACATAAAGTTGAAAATGACTGTGTTAATTTACCTCTGATAACTGGTTCAGTGCCAGACCACACACACGGACGATCAGATATAGATGTCTGCACATACACACACACACATATACACACACTGCATACCTGGATGGGTGGGCTCGATTGCTCGAGGCTACAGTTGTAGTTGTAATTCGTCTCCATCGCAACAACAACGACTCATGGCTGACAATCAAAATACTGGAACAATTCTTCAAAGCTAATTAAAGTCTAATAATCTTTTTATTCTGTAGTAACCATAAATTGGTAAATATGCAACTATTGAATTACATTAAATGCATTGCACGTCCAATAACCAAATCAGGTGGTGATATAATTTTTTTTAATATTCAGAATGTTGTTGGGTGAATTACTCACAGATTCTGCAGATATACCAAACATTTCTGTAGCTAAATTAACTCATCATCATCCAAGGTGGGTAGTCAGTTTTAACCTGTAATTTCTAACTATTATATCCTTCCTAACTTGTAATTGGGAGAATATGACTCATGACTTAATTGGTGAGGAGCAGGAAAATGTTATAAGGAGAGAGAAAAAATCCTCCATGCATGCTATTTCCCCACTTTACAGTAATGAACCCACGTGATCACTCTTCAGTCAGATCCCGAAGACATAAGGAAAAGAAACTCTTAGTAAGCATTTGTAAGCACTTTAATTACCATAATAGGTCTATTTCAGAGAAAATGGCCTTAATGATATAAAATTGTCATCCTGTTCAGTCAATAGACACTAACATTTTAGATATGGCAAGACATTTGTTCATGTAATTTACTGTTTAACATTCATTACATTTTTACATTTACTGTAAGTGCTTCAGAACCTAAAATGAACATTTGGTAACACATTCACGCTTTCAGCCAAATCTGAAACTTTTTTATCCTCACTGATGAGCGTCTCTGTTTTTCTAAAACATGGTCGTGTAGTTTTTGCTTGTACCTGCAGAGGGCAGTGCAGGCCTACAATTGTAAAAAAGTAACAAACTGTTACGTTGTCTCCCTCTGCGTGTCAATAGTGGTAAATCGTGACACTTCAACACGGATTCTCAAAATTTAACGCAATAAACCGAATTGTCTTTGCTCCAGGTAGCAAAAAGGTGTCACCAGCACATTATTTTCTACATTATTATTTTATCAGAATATATAAATTATTTTTAAGGTAGAATAGAACAGCCCTTAATTGTCATTGTTCATGTACAATAAAATTATGGGTACTCCATGAAAACTGTGCAGAAGTAAAATTTAAAAAATCAAAATAGTAAAGATAGAAGAAATATACACAGTCAGGTAAGAGTGAAAGGTATATACAAGGTTTAACACAACATGCCCCAGTTCCAGGTGATGATGTCAGGAAACACCTTGCAAACCTGTTACTACATCTATTACAACACTATTTATGCTTCAAGTTTTAAGAAGTCTCAGGCTTGAGCAGTGAGAATCTTATACTAGACAAAAATGGGACCAGACACTGGTCTCTCCTCAGTTCCCAGATGTTTATGGACTGTTGTTAAAAGTAGAAGGGATGTAATGGTAAACATCGCTGTTCAACTGTTTTCAGACTTGTTGGTGCCATCAAATTCAAAATTATCCTATTGTTAGTATTATTTTTAACGTTAAACCTCAGTTTAAGTATTTCATGTGCTTTCTGTGTTTTATGGTAAATTAAAAATGGGGTTATGAAATTTGCAAGTCATTGCATTCTGTTTTATTTTTATTTTATTTTATTTTTTTCATTTTACACACCATCCCGTTGTTTTTGGAGTTGGAGTTGTAGATTGGCAAAAGTTTTTAATGTATTTATAAATTTTCAAATTAGTGACGGGCCACTCGAATACCCTGGTCTGGAGTACAAACTGTTACAGTTACATTTAAATCAAGTGTGCAGTTTTACATATATGTGAAATTTTATATAGATTTTCATATATGAATATATATTTTAGTCTCATCCAGCTGCACACTTTGTAAATACTTCCTCCAAAGGAAATGTCTAATGGGATCACAGAGCGTGATGATAAATATGTGACCTTTTGAATAGCAGATGTTGTCCAAGGCCCAGACTCACAAAGCTCTACTACTAATACACTTACAATCACAAAACAATTCCCTTTACAGTAGATGAATGTGGCAGAGAGGGTATGCTTAGCCAAAGAAACTTACAGTGCAAATATGAAGACATTTATTCACATTAATTGTAAAAATCAATATGTTCTTTACGAGCATAAGGCATAGAGTCCAGTGAAGATCATAGACACAGGCTGCTGACTAAGGAGTAATGATACATAATAAGCTTGAGGGGACACAGACTACAACCTAATTACCAGGTCCTAAAGACCTTTGCTGAAACGAAAAACCTCAGTATATTTCCCTGTCTATAATGCCTGACTGTCTCCCCCCAAATCAGCCAACTAGAAACGTTCCCAGACATTCGGAGCAGGATAATTCTGTCCAAACTCCACCCAGTAGGAGTTTAAATTTAAGCAACCGAGAGCCTGGACAAGTATGCAAAGAAAAAAAAACAATTAAATACAACTAGAAACATAAGTGTAATATTAAGATCAAGGATTCAATACTTTTTTGCCATGTCATCGTTAGGAATTTGCCTCAGTGGGCCCATGTCTGACAATAATCACAGCAAAACACCTAATTATATCTGATATATGAGGGGATTTGTTAAGAAAACTACAATTAGTTCTCTGTGTGCACAGTACACAAACCTCTGTGTCAGATGACATCCTGATGTGAACCATGTGTTGACAACATCGAAGTGATTGTGCTTCTGCTGATTTTAGGCGGCATCATACATCACACAAAGACACAATTACATACCATTGCAAGTGGCTTTTACTGTAAATAGCAGTGTCACGTTCCTGAGTTTCACTATCACTATCAATCTACTGTTACCTTTCTGTTAAAGCTTGGAGAGGGTTAATGTCTCCTTAGGTGCTGATGGTACAGACTTATCTTAACTGTGAGTTGAGTCAAAATGTACAGGAAATGGCCTAGACTGTCATTCTAAACACAGTACAGCCAAGTTTTTTTGAAAAAATGTTTTTTCATTGAAAGCAGCACTGCTCAGCTCGCCATGTCGTAAATTTCAAAGTTGAGAAACAAAGTGTTAAATCATCGAAGCATCTTCAAACCTACAAAGATATTTCATCCATTCTGTTTCTGATTTATATTTTTGCAATACTGTGCCTCTGCATATAGGATTTCCTTGGTAAGGGCGTAAATTACGAATTGTGTCTTTTTGCAGTGGGTATGTTTAAAGTCTGAGCCAAGATGCCGAAGCTTTGCGCATATTTTCAACACATGCTGGAATTCCTGCCTCAAAAACTGCTTTGCAATGCATTTTCTCGCCATATTTTCCTGCATCTCTTACAGAAATCAAAGAGGAACACGATGTTTTCTTCTGAGTGTTGTGTTTATGAACCTGAAGTTATAAGAAGCCAATTAAAGCATGAGTTTCAAAAACTACTGCTACTATATACTACATACTTTGCTCATCTTCATTTAAAGATCAACTCAATAATATGACTGTATCAGGAAAAGTCACACATAGGAATTCCAAGCAAAGACAATGGCAAAAAAATAAAAGCCATGCAAAAAAGTAACGACCTCAAGAACATGTTTTATGTTTTCCTGTTTTTCATTCCAGGAAACAGAGAATGGGAGGATGGTCCGACTCCCCCTTGTGCTTTGCGTAATATTGGCTTCCTTTGTTCCAAATGAAAGCCTTTAAAAACAGCACACATGCTCGTTCTGTATCAGTTAAAGCGACATCATGGTGTCAAAGGTGCTCGTGGGTGCTGCTGTTTTTGTTGTCGCCCTCATTTCAGAGAGTACGTTTGTGCTGCTTTATCTGTGTTTTTTGGTGCAACATTTCAGATGTTATTTTTCTGCTATTAATATTTTGCGCGTCTGTAAAAGAAAAATATGCTTCTTCATCTCAGGTGCGGGCATAATCGGAGGCAGGGAGGCAGCGCCGCATTCTCGGCCCTACATGGCCTCCATCCAGGTGCCAGAAGGGGAGAATCTGAAACATGAATGCGGAGGCTTTGTGGTAGCAGATCAGTGGGTGATGACTGCAGTGCACTGTCTACCTAACGGGTAAGGCAACATTTTTTACAGTGTAACAAATGTATGGAAACATTTGCAAGATCAGAATCATATTAGCATGATATTTTCCATTTAAAGCTGGTGCTGTTTGGATTGTGTTTGTTTGTATTTGCTTGGGCAATAATCTCTCCTGTGCTTGTTCAAGTTTCATGTTTAAATTTGCTCAATGGCTCTACAAAAGCATTTAGAGTTTGCTTTTATGTAGTAGATAACTCTTTTTCTTGATGATTATTCAATAATATAACACTATTGTGCTCTTTTTTAAGACCAGATGGAAGGAAGGTGATGCTCGGTGTCCATTCTCTGAGTGAACCTGAAGAGACAAAGCAAATCTTTGACATTTTGGAACTTCACAATCACCAAGATTTTGACCCAAGTAATTATGACAATGATATTGCTTTAATTAAGGTAAGTGCATATGCTATGCCCTTATACTATCTGAATACTCAGAAACAAGAGTCTATAATAGTAAACCAAAACAGTGATATAGTTGGAATCATTATCTGTGGGGGCTTTTGCAGCTGGATCGTCCATTTAACATTTCCGAAGCGGTTAAAGCGGTGGAATTTCTGCGTGCTGGAGGCACAAACCCCGACACCGGTAACGAGGTCGAAACAGCTGGCTGGGGATCGGTTGACAACCTGGGGGCCAGACCAGATAAACTCAAAGAGGTGACTGTCGAGGTGATTAGCCCAGATCGGTGCAGACGCAGCGACTACTTTGGTAGAAAGTTCACCACTAACATGATATGTGCACATAAAGTATGCGCAAACCCCTGTGACCAACCACATAAGAATGAGGACAGTTGTGATGTAAGTTTTACTTCCTTTTATTCTACTAAACATAAATGATGAAACGTGAAAACAGTTGTTAGACAGCTGGCTTAGATTGCATTACTGATCCTAAACTTGTGCTTTTTTTTCCTGCTTCTTTGTTGTGGTCATTCAGGGGGACTCTGGGGGTCCTCTGCTCTATAATGGCGTTGTGGTGGGCATCACCTCAAATGGCGGAAAAAAGTGCGGCCAAACAAAAAAGCCTGGAATTTATACTATCATCTCTCACTACACTCAATGGATTGACAACATCATGAATCCACAGCCAGCCGCAGCAGAAGAGCAGAGCGCATAAATGAAAGCAGATGTTACATTCAAGTTTTTAGCTACAGCTGACTATGCATCTGTCACAGTGTTTTTTATATATACATATATGATTAATGCATGTCTGTAGGAGCAGTTCATCAATGTGTGGCAAATGACAAAAACATATGTAAACGTCTTTATTTTTTTCTACTGCTCCTGATTGCTCCCTCTATGGGCGTCGCCATAGGGAATTGTCTGCCTCCATTTTACCCTCTCTAGCATCATAATAACAATCACATAATGTAGCACTTTGCTGTATTATGGAATTAATAAAAACGTAGTACATGTCTCGTGTTATACCTGTACCTTGCAGAGATAGATAGATAGATAGATAGATAGATAGATAGATAGATAGATAGATAGATAGATAGATAGATAGATAGATAGATAGATAGATAGATAGATAGATAGATAGATAGATAGATAGATAGATAGATAGATAGATAGATAGATAGATAGATAGATAGATAGATAGATAGATAGATAGATAGATAGATAGATAGATAGATAGATTGATTGATTGATTCTACCTAAAATAAGATTGTATTACTGGGCATCCCAGCTCAGAACAGTAGTAGAGATGAAGAGATTGGTTATGTTAAACAGAACTCCAGGAATGCCAGGAATATTAATATCTACAGTGCAATGTCTTAGTCAACAGTCTCAGAGGAAAATTAACGTAATACACGGATTAAACAAACACTGCAGGTATGGAATGCAGTGCATGCAATTAAAGGGGAAAGTAGCAGGTCATGGACCATGCTTACTGTTCACTAGGAAATATCAAGTGTCCCCCCTCTGTACTTGTTATTTTTAATAGAAGATAGGCCAAAAGTTAAGAATAAACCAATTATTTGATGGAAACGTGTTCACATTATCTACTCCAGGAAAAAATAATTGGCTTACTCCTAGGTGACTTATGTATAGACATCTAAAAATTAGACATCACATCACTAAACACACTGACTGTGGCGTTCTGAAAAAGGATCCAACCAATATCGAATTATGATTTCATCTACGTATTCCAACAATAAAACATATATGTATTTTAAAAAGTGAGTGACAGAGATATCAGAAAATGCCAGATATATATATACAGCTTTAATTACTTTAACTTATAAGAAGATGGACACTTATCATTGCTGTCACTTATCAGCTTTGTTCTATCAATAGTTTATATATCTGTTTGTAGCTAAACTATATTTCAAATGAAGCCAACCCTGAAAGTCAGTCGGTGCCTTTTCCTCTTGTTTAGTTTTGTTTAATACTACCTGTAAGTTGTGCTATTGGCAATAAAGTTCCAAATCGTTAGCTTCATAGCATAAGTGCCTAAGTCATTGACTTAGTCAAATGACTTAGGCAATTATGCTATGAAGCTAACGAAATGTACTTTGTGAGTAGAAAGACAAACAATAATAGATCAGACTAACTGAAAATATGGTTAAAAGCCAAAGTTTACAATGTTGGAACACAACACCAAGATGTCATCTAAACAATTTATGCATCACTGTTGTAATTTTAATACATGTGTGTCAGCTTATTGGCAAGTGGAAACATTTGTAAAATTGTCTTCAAGTCTCAGGCAATCAAGACAACAACAACAACAACAGATCTCATAAACTTTCCAGTCTTCATACCAGTGGTGAGGAAGTCCAAAAGCAAATAAAAAGAGCACATGTACTTTTTCTTTTCCTCCTTTCACTGGTCTGTGCAGACAAGCAGGTATGTGAGTAGTTCCCAACATGCTCCACTGATTTGTTTAGCTTGATCAAAACCACACCATCACCCCCGCCATTGTGTTCTACCAAGAGGTTCACATTTCTAAAAGACAGTACATCTTAACAGTCATTTAAAGGTATTCATAGCTAGTTAACTTAAAATACAAAGGTTATAAAGACAATAAAAAAGATTACAAGGACATTTTCTGCAAGTGATTCAACCTTCAAAAGCAAACCATACTACCACATGAGTATCAAATAAAGGAAACAAATGTTTAATGTAATTCAATCCAATTTAAAACATCTACACTAACACTTTTTTTTTTTTACCAAACAGGAAGTTTAAGAAAGGTTCAAGGCTCTAGGGTACATCATTGTACTGCTTTTCCATCTGCAGTGTTCCCCTTTTTATAAGAAAGAGAAGTTAATTTTCTCTTAATAAGTAGTTCACTTCCAGTGCTCCTTCCTTCCTCTCTTCAATCACTTTGTTTCGTTCCTGCAGCTCCTGCAAAGAAAATCTCTTCACTATGTGGGGGTGTCCTCCATGTGAGGCAACCAGTTTACTGATCCCAGACAGCAAATCTTTCACCTGAGGATAGCTCAAAGCATTCTGGGATTTTATAATGTTTAGCTCATAATAACGGCTCCCGCACTTCCGGACAAGATCCTGCAGAGCTGAATGAGCACCAGCAACATAGTTGTTGATTTTCTGAGGCCTGCACTTGTTGTTGTCGAATTGAACGAACAACACGATGGCATGCTCTGCGAATTCTCGTCCAAAGATCTTCTGGAGGTGTCCAAACATCTCGCACTCTCCCTGGGTGAAGCGTCCCACCTGGAGCACCAGCAGGAAAACATGGGGCCCAGGTACGGCCAGAGCCAGGCAGTCCTTCACAAGCTCTACATTCTCCACCCCGTCTTCGTCCCACAGCTCAGGGGTGTCGACGAGGATGAGCTTCCTCCCTGCTGCGTATACCTCCTTTCTCTCGCAAAATACAGTCAGTAGGGCCGGTTCATGAGTGGATCCGTTAATTGAGTACTGGCTACCTGCTCTCTCTAGGATTACATTCAGAGCAGAAGACTTACCGCTGCCACTGAGACCAAGAAAGATCACAGAGATCTTATTCTTTTCATCATCTGAAAGCCAAAAATGAAATGGAAAATGACTGTTAGAAAACACCTACAGAAAATTAGACCATACAACTCTTATGAAAATGTTGAAAATATGATTACACACTAGCTACAGCCCCAATATTATAATATCTATAACTTGTGGAGGGCCATTTCCCCTGTTGGGGTCTATATCATGTTCTTCTGGTTTTACATGTGTCAAACTGAATTGTAACACTAAATATTATAACAATATCCATATAAAAATGTAACTCTATCACCCCCTAGGGGCAATTAACATCACTTTTACCTCTTCCAGTAGATGCTGGACGATGTATTCACCACTCTTTGGTGTACAGGGAAGTTATAGGTCTGTATTTTTATTCATCTTGACAACTTTAGTTTTAAAACACCAGAACAAATGGAAATAGCTCTTACCATCAGGGGTACTGATCTGAAGTTGCAACATGGCTCTGTGGCTTCTTACAGCCTCCTCAAGGTTCTCTCTTTTTGCCTCATACTGCTTTTGTTCAGCTCCCTCCTTCTTTCTTTCCTCATCGTGCTTTGCATTCAGCTCCTCCAGCTCCTTGGCTCTTCTCTGCTCCTGTTGTTGAAGTAGCTGCATGAAAGCTTGCTCCTTCTCTTCTGCCTCGCGTACTTTCATTTTCAGCATGTTCATGGCCGAGTCTTCTGTCCTACGTTTCATGGATTCACTTAGCATGCTTTCAGTGTAACCTGTGACGCCATTTTCAGTCATCAGGTAGTCAACCATCTCGAGCAGGGTGTGCAGCCCGCCACCCGGAGCAGAGGACCTAACTCGGCAGTACCTGCCATCACATACATTTATCAAATCTAGCAGGGCGTCATCTAATGTGTCAACAACCTTTCCATCTTCCACAGAGAGGACAATTAAGTATTTTAAAGCCTCAGCTCCAAAGTGGGCCTGAAGGATCCCTGTCAGTCTTTGTTCTCTCATTGTGTAACAGCCACCTTGGATCAGCAACAGAAATGTTCTGATTTCCTCTGTGCAAGACTTGAAACAGCTATCGATTGTCTCACAGATGCTCTCCTCTGTCATGTTTTCCTTTAACTCTGCATAGTGCAAGCTGATCGAACGATCCTCCACAGTCAAATCACAGACTTGGTTTGATCCCACAGATCTAAAACTTAACTTGTGACTTTCATCCTCAGAGCTATCCTGAGCCAGAGATTTCAGAGCAGACCATTCTTCCATCATTGATATGACCACCATCATCTCTCTTATATCTGTTACATTTTCTGTCAAACAAAACAATAACAACTTTTCAGTACACAAACCAACACATCCTTAGGATCTAACGTTTAAAATAATTTGCAACTATTTAGTCAATGATTTGACCTCATAGTAAAAGAAAAATACGATTACTCACTCCTAGCCATGTCTTTTGCAGGTGCTCCAGCAAGTCTGCACTAAGATTCTTGTCAGCTCAAGATAACACCTGAAACTAGACACTCAGGCTCTGAAACAAGCATTATAAAGGAAAAAGGTAAAACAGGTAAAAGGTAAAACAGGATGCTTCTGGATTACAACATGTGGCACTACAAGTTCAACTGTCAAGGAAGTGCATTCCACCGTTCACGCCTGGATGAACATGTATTTTCCTTGTGCTTCACTTTAGGTTTGAGAATACAAAAGAAAAAAAGCATTACTTCAAATAATTTTGGTGCACAAAGCAGTTTTCCATGCTAAACTTTAAAATTCAGTAAAGACTTGATCTTAACACAACAGGCCTAAGATAACGTGCTTCCGCCTAAGATGGAAGCGCTCATAATGTCAGTGTCTGCACAAGGTGAACATTTTAAATGGAACCATTGTGGGAATTTGCAAACACATAATCAGCTTGCCTGATCCGGTTTCCCTTTCCTACTTTAATCATTTACTGCCCTCTGCACCATGGAGCCAGTCTGCAAGACATCCGGTAATTGTTTTTGTTTTTTTTAATCTGGATAACAGCTGAATCAGCCACACTGCAGACCGTCAAGAAACATAAGTTTACTTTGGAGTCATGGCATGCCAAATATACTGTGGTTCAACAGCCTGTGAACACTTCATCTCCGATGAATTACTACTAATAAAAATTCCAAGGAAGAAAATCCCCAAGAAACCATTAAATGAGCAGTAATAACACATAGCTATATTATAACACGCCACGTTAGAATAAAGACACACTACAGTATGCAGCTGTTTTCCCCCGTACGTGATCGCAGAAGGATTGCAGCATCACTAGAAGCTGCGTGAAACTGCCAGCTGCTGTCAAAACGGCCCAAAACAAGACCGTACTAAGACGTGACAACGGGGGCATCGTCTGTTAAAACCCGAAAATTTTATTTCTTATAATGGATTGGTGTGTCCGACACGACGCGAAATACTATAAAACTGTGTCGGGAGTAAATCAAATCATAATCTTATATTGTAAAGTTTGCCCGGAAGTACTTATATGCTGGTTTAGTAACCCCCCCAATTATTGAAATCGTTCGCTCCGTTGCTATGCTATCTTCTGTAGACACTCTCCAGGGTGATGGAGAAGAAAATGTAGTTACACGGCCCGATACGGAAAAATACGCAACGCTTTGTCGGTTTTGTGTGAACGGTGACAACAATTACAATGTCAAGTATAAGGAAAGTTAACGGGAAATTCTCTGGAATCAACCCAGCCGTGAGGTGATGTTTGAATCGAGTTGTGTTTTGTTAGAAAATGCTTCACCGTAGCTGCCATGCTAACGTAGCTAACGTTAGACAGAACCACTCTCCGTTACTAGTCGACGTATCAACGCCATTTATCGTTATTAATTTTGACTGAATAGCGTATAGTAATGCCCACATTATCAACGTTTCAAACCAGCTGAAGTTTATATTTTTTATTAATAAAAACATCTGGTCAAGCTGCATAATAGTTTTGCTATCCCCTGCCGGGGATTTCTCATTCAATGCATCCCAGTGGAGGCAGTTTATGTTGTTACAATTTTAACAGCGTAGTAAACGAAGAATTCTAAAATTATCTAAGCGAATCCTATTAAATAAGTTAATGCTTGATACTATTGAGTGTTTTATTAGGTGAACCTGTGTTACAGCTATATTATTTCTAGAGGTAGGACTCACCAGACACCCCACAACACGACAATAATACTCACGGTAGCATATTGTGGCGATTTTTAACGTTTTGCGATATACTGAATATTGCAATAACGTATATTGTAATTTATCACTTTGTTTTTATCTTATTTTATTTTTTATTTTTGCCACAAAATGAGATTATCAAGCATACTGTCAGGAAAGCCACACAACAGTCAGTCTGATATCAGTCTGCAATTAAATGGGCTCAAATTGCCAATTACATGCAACTTCATTAGCTTCCGTAAATTTGGCATAACAAAAGCTCTATCTTTCCAAAAAGAAGAATTACTTTTCTATCTAAAATGCATCATCAATAACCATGAAAGCCATGACTTTGTACTTATTTATGGGTTGTTGTTTTTTATCATGCTTTTCAGTTGCTGTCGTCTGCGTCAAGTTCAGGCTCTGCTCTGTGGAAGTGGCACTGCCATTCCTGATGGCATCCTGTGCTCTCTCGGTATGTTAAGTCAGAAACTTTGATGTGTCAGTTGTTAAGGCTAAAACAAAGTTTGTTAAGCAGAATAGAAAGTGAATTGAATATTTTCTCTGGACACTCCAAAGCCATAAACTTTATTTATTGTATTTTTCTCTATTTTAGGAATTGATAGCAGATATAATGAGGGGTGCACTGAGCTGGCAAAATACTTGTTCTATGGACTATATGAACAAAACCAGGTGAATCTGGAGCATGGCCTTGAGGAATTTCCTGAAGAAATGCTGGATGGTGAGTGTGGGTCTCCATATGCATGTCATATTTTTGTGCATGCTTTAGTTTTTATCAGCGTTGACACATCACTTGTCCTTGTGTCAGATGTAATCCTGCTGATTAAGGTGGACTGTGTTCACCTGTACTGCAACCCACTGAACTACAGTTACCTGTTGCCCTATGTGTCCCACTGGAGAAACCTACACCTGTACTGCATGACAGAAACAGAGGTAAAAATAAATAGATAAATAAGAAGAAGAAGGAGAAAAAAAACTATACCTCTCACTTTATTACAGTTCCTGTTTAGTCGATTAATTAAGAAGTACTTAGGTTTAACAGGTTGCATGTTTAACTCATTGACTGCACAATGATAGCGCATTTATTGTCATCAATGACATAAAGAGGATTTTCCTTTAAAATGTGTTTCTTTGTAGCAGTGTTTGTAATTCTGTTATTCTATTCTAAAGCTTACATTTACTGTCGTTTTTTCCTTCCACTTGCAGTATGAAGATGAAGAAGCAGCAGAAGAATTTAAAATCTCCAGTTTTGTTGCAATGGTGCAGGACTGTTATCACATTGGAGTACCTTACAGCTCGCAAGGTACATGTTTTTACATTTTAATTTCCCCATCATTTACTACTTGTGTCTTTCAAAGAAATTAAAATGTCTTCTTAAACTGTAATTCATGTTGTTGTGTTAGTTTTATCTACTTCTGAAATGAGACCTCCCAATTAACAAAACCTAGTTAAACTTAGTTTCTGTTAATTTTAGGACAAATCCAGAAGTTCGATATGTTTATGGTGGAAAAATGGCCTCTGCTTCAAGCTTTTGCTCTGGAAGGCATTGGTGGAGGAAGCTTTTTTACCATGAAATACAAGGTAAAGCCTAACAGCAAAAGAAACTACAATATGTAGAAAGTTCTTAGGATCCTATGCTTCTGTTTGTTTGTTTGTTTGTTTTATGTATCTCTACTTATGCAGCTAATGGACATGAGTGAGAATCTGTGGCAGGTTTACAACAGACTCGACCCAGTGTCGCTGGATAATCTCCTCACAGAGGTAACAATGAGTTTAATTTTCTGTCAGCTTTACCAAATTTGAAAGTTTCTTGTTACTTTTAGTGGCGAGGCCTACAGTACTTCATCATCTGACATCTGAAGTTTTTTTAAATTGCCAAAAATCCAGTGCCGCTATTAGGAATCATTTTTTTTGGACTAGCCATTAATATATAAATCATTATTTGGTAACTACAAGTCATAGTAAGCACAGTACTGTGAAATGGTTTAAATCTGTATTTTGCTAGACTTTCTTGTAATTGCTGACGTGGTCTTCAGCAATCATTCAAAGGTTTTTTCTTGACATTGGCTGCTTTTTCACTTTTTCAGTTCAATTAATAACCACCAATTCAATTTCCAATTGTATCTTTAGCCACTTTTTCACTAACAGCCTATCATGGGAACACATAATTTGAGCTGATTTCCATAACTGAATCTACAAAAAATATAAAAAAAATAACAGATTGACAAGCAAAAAAAAATTTTTTTGATCCAACAAAGTGATTCCTACAGCGCTATTAGCCAAAGACGTATTAACTGGGGACATTGTCACTTACAAAATGCGGATACTGGACAAGTAGAGGACAAAAGAAGAAATGGTAGGTCTAAAAAACTATCTATGGCAAATGAACAGTATTTGAAAGTCATATCAGCAAATACCTGACACAGGACCTGACAGATGAATCCAGTCCTTTAGTTGATCCATCTAGTGTTCACTGAAACCTCATCAGAAATTATCTTGATTGAAGAGTGGCTGTCAAAAACTCATAAAATGTGCAAGACCTAGACTGAAAAACGGTGTCAACAGTTCTTATATGTGATGAGTACAAATGAAATTGTTGGTTAAAATTGTTGTCTATACTGTATGTAGAGCGAGATTGACAACAGTGAGTTTCTACAACTATCTGTAAAAACATCTGGAACCCCTGTCATGGTTTAGCACTGAATGTCAGCCAGTGGTGTTGGGATCTTACCAAAACTGATCATGTTATGAATGCAGAAAAGCACAGGTAGATTTTGATCCGCCATGCATTAACATTTAGAAAGTGTCTAGATGACAGCTTGGTGACAGTTTTATTATTCAGGACGTGAATAATCCTAAGAAAGCATAACTGGGTAGAAAACCACACACTGGAAAATTATCACTCATGTATTGGCCTCCCCAAATTCTGGACCTCAACATTATTGAAGCAGTGGGATCATTTTGACAGAGAAACAGGACAAAAGTCTTTCCTTCAAGAATCCTGAGGACTATTGCTGAAGATTACTTTAGCATATTATAGGAAAGCTTGTTTAAGAGAGTTTATGCTGTTTTGAATAATAAAGCTGGTCATACCAAATATTGACTTTCAAGCTCATTAGAATTCTAGAAACTATGTTTTATTAAATCCCTGCACCTATTTCCCATTTTCCAAGAAAAACAGAGGAATGAGGGACTCCACGGTACTGTATGTAAAGAGATATGTCGTATTACCTGAGTGCTGTTGGTTTTGTTTTAGGACCTGGTCAACTTTGAGAAACAGTGGAATGGCTTCTTCTCGGGCATGGACCTGGAAAGTCATCTTTCTATCTTGGAGCTCTCTGAAGCACAAGCAGGGGAGGTACATTTATGCCTTCATATCCTCACAAAACTAGAATAACTGCTGTGTGATATTTGGAGTAATTTAAATTGTTCTGATTTTTTTCTGGATATACTTTTTCCAAAAAAGAGACATCAACTGCTTTTTTTACACAGTGAAAAGATAAATAATATTAAATATTATTTAATATTGTCATAATAATTAGTCATAATATTGAATGACTAATCAGACTTTGTTGCCAGTTCTGTTGCAAAGAGTAGCAGCTGAAAAAAGATTGTCTGCACAAATGTTATGCAGTTTATAACAAATGCAAAGAGTATTTGCAGACAGCAGGGGGTTTTATCAGTCTAACAGAAGTAGAGTGTACCTGTATGAGCATAAAGTGTATTCTCAACAATCTGCAGGCATTCCGTTCCTATTACCTTCATGGACTGATCTCAAGAAAAATCACAGATAAAAGGTATTCTTTGTATTCACTCGTGTGTAAATATTGAAATGATGTTTATCTGTGGTCTTGTTGGCATGGAATGAAATAAACACACACCTTTTCTCAGTGAAACATTTCTTTATTTCAGTAAATGCCAGCAGCCCTATGTGTTGTTTGGGAAACACTCTGCCTTAGAAGATCTGGAGAACTATTTATTCAACTTTCCCTCAGAGAGTCATCAGGTCCGCAACACAGGGCCTCAAGGTTCTGCAGCCAGACACATGGTGAGGAACAGCAGCATAGTGAAGGATAATAACTTCTCTGGGGTAGAGCAGAGAGCAAGTACGAAGCAGACATTTAAATCATCAATAAATAATATAACCCTACATCTACACCCATTACTATAAAACATTTGGTAATGACTGGACAAATGCCAAAGTGATTATTAGGTTCAAAGACCTCTGTTAAGACTCCACTATTTCAAATGGAGTGGATTTTTTTCCACTTCTAATGAATGTGCTATAAAACAAATTACTCAATTAAAAGAGAAAAAATTAGCTGCAGCACCATCTACTGGGCAGCATTTTGATAAGTCATCTGGAGCACTTAAGTCTGTTAATATGTCCTCCTGTAAATAAGAGATGTAGGTCAGTTTGCAAATTCTGGGTCTCAATATTGTTACTTGTGTTGTTTGTAAAGTGGGAACGTTCTGCTGTTCATGTCATTCATACAAAACACCTTTTACCCCATTAGATTCTCCAGTGTGTGGCTCCCAAAGGACCTCTAGCCTGCGCTCGGACCTATTTCTTTGGGACTACCCACAACCCATATCTTGGTGAAGTTTATTGTGTGACTTTACTTGTGTCTATTCATCTGTTGCATATTTAGAACATCTTATATTTACTTTGTTGTCCTTAGTACTTCAGAGACTGCAATATATGATATATTAACCCATAGTTAAAGCAGTAATAACATTTTCCCCTTGTATTTTTCACAGGAAATCAGAACACAGAGCAAAAGAAGACAGACGTCTTGTAAGTGTTTAATTTTTAATCTTTCATTTCCCTTTAAGCTGTTGGGTGTCAAACGTTTGAGAATATCTAACGAAAACTTTTCTTTTTCTTCAGAGTTTTGTCACAGATTTATTCAGCTGCCATTCAAGCAGTTCTGTCGGGAATCAAATGCTACTCCTGTACCACCAGCGCTACCAAGGTTAGAGAAAAAGTACACAGATTTTAGCATTGGCTTTACAGCATGTACTCTAGCATATACAGTTGTTCACTGTGTAATCCTTTGTAGGCTAAGGATGTGGCTGAGAACACCTTTCTGATGTCATTGGACTCGATGAATTTAAGCCAGTATCGCAGTTTTCTCAGGTAGCAATTGATTACTTTTTTTTCAATCATCAACTGTGTCAGACCTTGATCAAAGGTTTAAAGTATATGTTATATCCCTTTGCTCTTGTGTTTGCTCTCTACAGGTCCAAATGTGAATTCACCATTCAAGCAGTGAATAAGCAAGGAATGTGGGTGTTATCTGCACGTTCTCAAATTTGCTTGTGGCTTAATATACAAAGATTTGTAGATATACAGAAATACAAACAAAAGGACAAAAACATGAGGAAAATAATAATCAGTAAATAATTTAACATATTTAGTAACTAATAGTCAGCTCTTTACTTCCTTTTTATGTTCTGTCCTAACATAAATCCTTCTTTTGCCAAATTATGCACATACGTATACATGCACATGTACACACATATAGGTTAAGTTGTGGGTGGGAACACCCAATAAAAGCCCTTCTTCCTCATTGTACCTTGCTTTTGGACTTTGCTTCAGTTCATCACTCAGTCTGTTCCACAGCTTTACTCCAAATACAGAGATGCAAAAAAAACCACAAAAATTATTTGAATTTAACTCCCCCTCAAATTGTGTTCTCCATCTCCTTTAAATAACAGTTTTAGAATATTATCAGGAAGTAGGTCAGTGTTATGGATTATCGTTACAGCCCTTTTTTTGCAATATAGATCACGATGATAGTGAACATTTTGAAGTATTGCCCCAAACCTCTGTTTAAGCATTCAAATATGGGGAAGTCAGTGAACAGTGTTTTCATTGTGTTATCTGAAAACTATATCCCAAATTGATGCTTTCTTAAAACTTTTTTTCTTATTTGTTTTCAGGATAATTCCTCTCACTAATGAAGACAGCCGCTACGTAATAAAAACAGTAAGTTAGAGAAGCACATTATAACTTGTTTGATCAAAGGTTTTTGATAAAATTATTTGTGTACACAATGTTCTACATTTGCAATAATTCTATGTTCCTTAAGGCTTCCCTGATTGTCCATGACATCCCAGACCTGCAGTGGGACAGGGGGGAACTGGGATCTGTAGTCTTCTCTGAATCCTTCTTGGAGTCCAGTATCAACATTCAACAGAGAGGTACAGTGCAGATTAGATTTGAATGGATTGCTGATTCAATCTGCAAAGGAAGTTTGATATACATAATTAACATTACAAATCCACTGCAAACATAAAAAGCTGAAAGTCATCTACAGTCATCACAGTAGTACAAAGATATCTTATTTTCCGTGCCATGGGTTGTGTTTGTTGTACATCTTGTGTTTGTCATTCTTTGGCTTGTTTTTTGTTTCCCCACGTTAAACATGTCTGGTTCTTCTCCTGTAGATGGCACTGTGTCCTCAGACAGCTGCTACACCATCTTGACTGCAACAGTGCCTCGCTACGCCTGCTGGCTGGTATGTGTGGTACTGAATGTAGAAATCAGGACCAATATTTGAAGTAATCTGACAGACCTATGCTGAATCTGTGATATAAACATAGCATTTTCTTTGACTTTTGATTTTTTATTGTCATTTTGTTTTCAGATGGAATCTGATGTCAAGCAGTCTGAACAAGCTCAGCAGCTCACTAAGGTAGGTTCCAAAGCCTCTGCTCATAGCACTACAGGTTGCTTGTCTAAGTCCTTCATGTACAACCTGATGATCTACATTATTTGTTTTAAACAGGATGACGATGGTACTTGTTTGGGAAAAGTTCTGACTGCAGCAGATGCTGCATATGTGTTGTCCAGCAGCCACCTCTCAGCTCCTGAAGAAGGTGAGCATTGTTGAAAAACCTGGGAGGAATTTAGCATTTTCTATTTTGATTTTCCTGCAATCATTCAAAATGTGTTTTATTCAAATTTTGATTTCAGGAAAGATCATTTTCTTTTCTGAGGGACTGTTTATCCATTCTCAATATGGAAGCATCACTATTTCCAAGGATCACATCAACAAAGTCAAGTTTTACAATCCGGTATGCATAAAACTACTCGTTTTATCATATGAGAGCTACATTTTTAGCTCTCATATGGTAGTTCATCTTTACACACCTATATATTTCTGTGCAACATCTGTTTAACAGTTAAAATTCAGAGTTTCAGTACCTTCCATGTAAAAGTATGATAAAACATATTATATTGGATTTCTCATTCCTACTTCTTGTGTTTTGTGTGTCGTTTTATCACCAGGACTACAGCACTGTGGCTTCTCTGTTTGTAGAGTATGAGGACAGCTTGCTCCCCCACCTTCCATTCCCTCTCCACAGCTCTGATAGGTGTCTGGTCTTTGCTCTACTTCCAAGGTCTAAGAGCCAGAGGGCCTTCTACTCTAAGGTGAGAGGGGTAAAATCTCATTAGCAAGTTTGTCCATTAAGTTTGTTTGTTTTTTCTGGTGAATTTATCATTTTAATTAATTATTAAGAATATCCAATTAACACTTCTCTTGTTGGCACAAGAATGTCATTATTTATTTGTCTACTATATACTAAAATGTGTTTTAGTCCCCTTTCTCTTTATATTATTCCCATTAAAGCCACAGTTGTACTTGTATAAACCTGTTATCTTATTTTTGTAGGTTTTGTCTGTGTGGAAAAGCTCTGGACTCGCTCTGCAATTCTTGGACCAAGACAACCTGACGTGGAACCAGAAAAATATGTAAGCAAACAGTGCTTGCTTTGCCAGTTTCAGCTATTGTGAAGTATGATCATTTGAGTAGGTAGACAGATAAGTAGATTTGTTTCAGGGTAGACATTCTGTTTTCCTCTTTCAGGCACACCAAGCTGCAGAAGCTGCACGACAGTCAGGAGCCACCAATGGCCAAACGCAGAGGCAGCCTGAAGACTTCATACTGTCAGCTGCCAGGACAGGAAATGTTAGTACACACGTAGCAACAGAGTGCTCCAGAACTGGATCAAACAAGTAGTAAAACCTGATGCTAGGTATTGCTTAATCATGAGTATGCACTCCCAAAATAGCTTTTAAGCCTGTGTTGCACTGTTTCAATCAGTGTTGACCATCTACACTTCTTAGTAGAGCAGGGCGATATGGCCAAAAATATTTATCACGATATATATTTGAAAATTTGCGATAACGATATAACCGACGATATAATTGATGCGAGACAAAATACAACTCCACAACATTACTAGCGCAAAAAGACAACCTTCCATTTATTTTCACTTAAACAAGAAGCTGGTTTTTATGTACATTAAAGCTTTATAAAAATGTAACAGTGCAAATGCAAATTCCTTGCTGAAAGTTTAACCAAAAGGCATTTCCAGTAGAAATGGGCTGACATATCCTGAGCATAACCATGTATAATATCCACTGAAGTTAAAAAGAGGTGCTTTGCAACATTAAACTGCAGTGTGCAGTATGCATTTTTCGGACCGTAAGGTGCACGGGATTATAAGGCACATTAAGCGAAACAAAGCAGTCAGATAAATCAAACTTTATTAAACTCATTCTTCTTGCTTCCTCCACTTCTGTACCATTGATTCATTAATGTTGAATTCTCTGGCAGCTGCTCTATTCCCATGTTGTTGCAGTATATTAATGACTAACCTCGTATTGTGGATGGATTATCTCAGTTGTTCTCCTGACTGAAGTTTGGTCCGTTTACAGCATCCTGCCATGCGATTGCATTTGTCTCTAACCATGAAGAACCTTCACGTTAACTTTTATAAGTGGAAAAGTGTTAGTGTTGGTCCTCCAGCTTCACTGTTTATGTTATGCTAACATAGCTGTGTCGCTAGCGATCACGTAGCACATCATTATATACCAGCTAGCCCAACTTCAGTAACCCTACAAACGTCACTGCTGTTTAGTTTCCTGTCTTCATTTATGTTGGAAGTGATAGCAGAGCTGTACGTTTGATTTTTTTTTCAGAAATCTCTCAGTCAGAACATGCAATATCATGCTTAGGTAACTAGCGAAACTAGCGAGCTAACTTCCGCTAGCTTCCTGCTAACTTCTAACTCCGTTAAATGTAATAACTTTTGTTTTCATGGATGCCTGGAAGTTAAACTTTATAGTTACACCTGGTAAAGCAGCAATGCTGATCGTTTTATTAAAGATGAAAGAATTTAGACAGTTTTTAACTCTAAGTGATGCTGCAGTGTTGTTTGACCTGAAGCATACGGAGTTTAGGACCCAGATTACTCCCAGATTTAAGAGCATCTTAGTCCGACAAATATGACAATAACAACGGCCGCTTGCATGTTCTGCAAAAAAAATGTGCTTTGTTGTGTATCTGACAGACAAACACCAAACCAGTTCCACATCACGGAAGTTGCACCATTTTTACAAACCAATTCTGGTTCATCTGTTTCACTCAACAATCGGCCATGTGCGTATGAAAACAAAGGCACTGCGCATGCGCGTTTTACTCCCATTCTATCGCGATATTTCATTTTCCTATCGTTGCCTAACATTATACCGGTATTACCGTGAACGGTATAATATGGCCCAGCCCTACTTCTTAGGTCTGTTATGCTGACACAGAGTATATATGATCAAAGAGCCAAAATAAGAAATGCATTCTTTTCCCCCAGTCTGCATAGCTAGAGCCAAAACATGCATAAAGCACGTATTTTGCATTGTTTTGTTTGTTAGCCCGTATAATTAAAACTCCAGCTGCTTCAAAACTAGAACTGCCAGAATCCCAAAGTCCTCAAAACCACCAGGAGGCGTCATTTTGACCTCGTCCTGCCACAACAGCATTGATGGCAAATAATTAACTTCTTGAAGAAGTTAAGTTGTTAATTATCATCTAATTTCTCAAACTTTAAGTATTAAAGAAGGTTTTTATTTGTTTTATAATCTATTTAGATTGTTTCATTACAGGTTGTAAAGTTAAAATTCAAATTAGAGTAAACTAATAAACATAAAAATAAACTAAGGAACTGAAACTGCTGGATTTCACTCTTTACTTGGACTCTGCTCAGCTCAGTTACAGTTCCCTTGCTCTTCAGAACAGCCAGCAAACCCACCCGGGCACTCAACTTTTACCTAACTACATTCTACTATATATTAATTTACCGATCACATCGAGCAAGCTTTTGCTCGTGTTATAGCAGCTTTCATATTAAAATGTGTGTAAACAGTCGTGTTGCTAGCCAACTCAGTGTGCTGCAGTAGTGGTTTTGGATTAATTTCTATGGGGTCAAAGTAATGTCCTCTGCAGTTCTAGTGATCATATAGTTTTTTACATTTTGAGCCCACAAATCCCAAAATGTTTTAGTTGTTGAATAGAAATGTAACAGAGTTACATGATTTTTAACATGCCAAGGGTTCAAAATGACCCCATTCGCAGTTCTAGTGTTAAGCATTTGCACCCAAAATAAGCGTCCTGTGCGTTGTTCCATAATACTCACTGTCCATAGTGTTATTTTGTATTATCAGTGTAATTTCAATTGCTGTTTTCTTTAGACAGTAATGTCATGTAAACACAATACAGTAAATGCAATCATAGGTTTGTCTAGGCATGTCGGTCTGTGTCAACCACATTTCTGTTCACTGATTCCTGTATTCTGGCCTGTACCAGGTTTCTTCAGCATTTTGCTCTTAGTAGCATTGGTCAAGAGCCCATTATGTATGACCACCTGGGGATGCTCTTTCCCTCTGCAGAGCTTAGGAATATACCCCCTTGTCAGGGAGACAAGGTGAGTATGTTGTCTTAGGATGCAGTGAATCCTCTCTCTCTCTCTCTCTCTCTCTCTCTCTCTCTCTCTCTCTCTCTCTCTCTCTCTCTCTCTCTCTCTCTCTCTCTCTCTCTCTCTCTTAAAGATTGTAGACATAGTAAATCATTTTCTGATTGCTTTCTTATCTAGCACCTAGTTTAATTATAATAAAGCTGATTTAATGAATATCTGATGTGGGCTTTTTTAATGTGTGAAAAGGTTGTCATCACCATCATCACTGGACTGCCAGGAAGCCATAAGAAGATACTTTGCAACTTCTCAGTCCAGCTAAACCACAAATGTGAAAGGTACAACATTTCTCAAATAACATAGTAAATACCAGACTTATAACACAACCAAATATACACAAGTTTTTCAATCATTACACTCACAGGTGGGTGGTTTATGAGCCTGCTCCGGAAAGTTTCTCAGCTTCTCATCTCCAAAAGTATTTGTCCAGCTTCTTGGAGAGCCAAAGAGGTACAAGAGGCAAACCCCGTCTGTTGGTGCTCACACCGGGGTAAGAAAAAATTAGCAGTTAAGACTAATTTGTGCTTTAGACCTAAAGCAGACCAGTCATAAGACTTGTACCTTTTTAATATTAAAGATGTATTCATCTAATATAAAAGAGCTTAGAATATGAAACTATTAAAACATGCAGGATGTTGAGTATAGAATAGATCAATATTGTTTACATTTGTGAATGTTCCTACTTACAGATATACAGATGTTCTAGATGTGGTCCAGGCTGTGCTCTTCCATCCTGACCCAGTTGTTCAGGCATGCTTCACAATTGGTGCAGTTACTGCCTGTGTGAACCCTCTCACCTCCTTTATCGAGCACAGGTACGATTTGAGATATTTCTCTCTGCTATTTTTAAGATATAAAACAATTTTGGATTATAGTAACTAGTGGTAAGTAAATCACCATGACTCTGAAAGTGCAGTCAGCTCAGTTTCACAGCAGTTAAAGTCAATTCATTGATCCAGGTTAACGATGAAAAATTGTATATTACTTTTGTTGTATAGTTTGCCATTCACCTCTCTGTGTGCTTAGTTTCCTGAAACACGTGTGTCCACCATAGATTTTTCTAGCACATGAGCAGATGTGCAATAAAGTAATTTGCTACCAACGAAGATTATTTCTGAAATGACACACATTTCAGTTTGTTGTGCAAAGTTTAAGAGTTTCAGTGAGGTCAAACGCACCAGTATTAAGGGTTTCACTTAGGTATATTTTCAAGCAACATATGGACAGGCCAGATAATTACAGACAGGAGATGCTCATAAATTGTTAAAGTGCTGGAGGTTTCCATGAAAAGGTTACATGACACTTTTAGCTATTAAAACTCAAGGCTGGGTCCCTTTTTACAGAGAGGATCAGCTCTACATTTAATCTCACTCTCCTTTTGTTACAGGCTTTAGATGGAGTTTACAGAGCTTCTCACTGTCATAGATTTACTGAGCAGCTCAACACAATATGGCATACTACTCCGGTTGATAGGCTGTTTTTCCAAAGCAGGCCAAGCTTGACCAAGCCCCTGATGCTTTCATACACACAAGGCCAGTCTAAAGGGTGTAGTCTTTGCATGCTTTGAAAACTTGTGCCATCATCTGTCTTCATCAGAACTTTCATTTAAAAAAATCAATAGACGTTATATAACACATCCTTTGTTAGTTAAGCTATAGTAACTAGATTCTGGGTATTAAGCTTGACAAATATTAACTACACATATAAATTCCATGTACTGGTTAGGAATTAAAGTCATTTTTATGCAAAAAAAAAACCCCATTTTCAGAGGCTGAAAAGTAATTGCACAAATTTTACTGTTTTAAATACCGTAATTGTTTTTCATCATTATATTCAGGAAAGTCTTGATTTGTTTTATAGCATGCTTTGGGTCATTATCCATTCACTAGAGACTTAATTCCAAAGGCCCATGTTATAATATTGTCTCCACCATGTTTGACACATGATGTGGTATGTTTCCGGTCATGAGCTGTTTCTCTCCTGCTCCACAGTTTTGTCTTCCCATCATTCTGATACAGGTTAATGCTGGTTTCACCTGTCCAAAGAATTTTTCTGTTAAGGGCTTCTTGAGTGTAACCAGTGGTTTGCACCTTTTTATGAATCCACTGTAATTACATTCAGGAAGGCATCTCTGGATCATAGACTTTATCAGTAGCATGTCTGCCTCCTCGTGAGTGTTATTGAGTTGTGAGGTGTTGTGAGGGGTCTGAACCATGTGATGAATTATGTAATCATGGACTTTAGTTGTCTTCTGTTTTCTTTCATGTCTTTTGTTGTTGCTGAGCTGGTCAATGCTTTCGTTCTTTATAAGAATACACCAGATTGTAATTTTGCCATTTTTAAAGTGTTTGTTATGTCTCTTATAGCTTTATTTTTTATTTTAAACCTTATGAGTCTGTCCTCTTGCAAATATCTCTTTGGACCTCGTGCTGAGAGTTGCAGTGAACAGTTACCAGCTACAAGTTCAAAACTGAATCAGTTCCAGATATTTTATTTGTTTCATTTGTCATGAATTAATGAGCGATTAGGCCTCTCATGACCATGAAAGTGCCTGTCAGTCAGTTGTGCACCTAAATCTGAGTCTATGAAAATCTGGGACTATATATAAAACTTTGGTAAACCCCTTAAAGTAAATCTTAAAGTCTGTACTTCAGTTAGATGTTGTTTGTGTCCACTGTGGAGATGTGCATGAGCAAAATTCTAAAAATGGTCCATGCTTGTGTCACAAGCTAGGCTTATGAAATATGTCTTGAATTGCATGCATTAATCATGCAGTGATTACCTTTTCAGTTAAACACAGTACCTACTTAGTTCAGGAGTGGAAAATGTGTAATAAGAATTTAGCTAACAATGCAGTTAGCAGTGACTTTTCCAATTGAGGCATCTTCATCAAGCCTCCTGTCCCTGTCTGTTGCCACAGATTGTATGGAGGTCTGTGGACCCCTACTATGGCGCTAATTGGATACGGTTAGCCCAGCTTAGGTCTGACCTGCCTGTCACCCGCTTCAGCATAGCCCTTTAATCCCCCAGATCCACATGTGTGGCCAGCAACCCCCCTCAGCGAAGCTCATCAGTCAGTCATGATCTATTCTTTGTGATGGATGCAGACAGTTCATTACGTCAGGACAGGAAAGATAAATGCCTTTCAAACTGCTGATCCCCAAGCCTGCAGGCTCCCAAAGAAGGGTAGTGGTTGTAAGGAGACTTCAGAAAGTGGTGTATAACACAGATCGATATGAAAACTCCGGATACATTGTTACAATGAATTTTAATTAATTAAATTACAGAAAGATGTTCCATTGGTCCATTGCCAGTCAAAGTCCTGATGTCATACATTATGGCCAAGGCCCACAATGTGGAATTAGTCTGTTTATTGCTGCTCAACGCTGGTATGCATTCATTAGTCAGAAATAGAGCTCTTATTAAGGATGATGTGGTGACACAGGACATGGGCAAAATAAAGAGGGCAGAAAAGTGAATACATTTAAATACACCTCTTGTGTGTTGTTGAGTATGGAACCTATAGTGCAAGCAGTAAGCGTCTCAGTCAAAAAGAAAATTTGCATTAGGTAGTTTCTAGAATATGTTTAATATTTAACTATAGTTCTCCTCTCTCATTTCTTCTTGTCATTTTGTTTTTTAGGTTTGCTTTTCCTAAGCTGTTGGAGCAGCTCAGCCAAGGTTAGTCTAGTCTGTTTCACTGCACTTTCATTCACCTGTCCAGCAGCACAGTATGTTTAATGCTGAGGAAGGACCATGTCGATAGATAGTTAGAATTTTCTTTTGTTTGCAGCAAAGCTAGACTCTTCTTTATCGGCCTGTAGCTGCATTATAAATTGTTACAGACCATTTATCAATTAACCAAAGTTTTGTATTGTTTGTACTAGAAAGTGTTGACTTATGAAATATGATGCTCTTTACCTTAGAGTTGCTGACATGTAAGATGCTTTATAATAAATATGGAGGTAAAAACTTTTAGTTCTTAAGCACCATTTATATAAAACGATATGCTCGTTGTGCATCACTTTCTAGCTGACACATCACCACTTAATGGACATAAAAGGCTCTTGTTGCCTAGGTGACAGGTAGTTTTTCCTTCCCAGTGTCACCAAGTGCTTGCTCATAGGGGGTCTTTTGATTGTTGGGGTTTTCTCTGTTTTTTGTAGTATCTTTTCTTTACAACCTAAAGCGCCTTCAGATGAATGCTGTTGTGATTTGGCACTATATAAATAAAACAATTTCATTTAATTAAAGTGTTTTGTAAGTACAACTTAGTGATGGAGGTAAAAATAGCAACAATACTAATACAGATTATTTTGTGACATAGTAAGTTTTAAATAATGTTTTTTAGAGATGTTGTTACATACAGTAGGAGCTATAAAAACGTTTCACACCTCATTGGTGCAAACATTACTGTATGTTTGAGATGGTTTACTTTCCATTTCACATTCTCAAGTGAGAATTTTCACATTTTTGGGTTTACTGTCATCATATTTCCCATCTTTGTTACTGGATCCTAATTTGGGGCAGTGCGGAGGAAAAACATGGAACTGTGAAGGGAAAAAATATGTCGTTCCCTTTTATATCAGTCAGCTCATGTGAGGTGATCAAAATGCATATTCTGCTTTCAGGCAGAAAAAAAGCAGTGGTATGGACAATAAATTAAATGTAGTGTGAAATACGGTATTTCAGCAGGGACAAAACTGAGGAGATTCTGTATTTTTTGGGAAAGTGATCCATTTTCTTGTGGAATTTTCATTCTTTTTTGTGCCTTGTTGTATGTCAGGTATTGTGAGTACAGTGGTGTTCACTGGGCTGACAGCAGAGAAGAAGCACCCTCTCATGCAGCATGTTCAGCAGTTGGTACGCTCTGCCAACCCCACTGCTGCCTTCATACTGGCAGAGAGAGGAGCTGTCACCAGGTAGGCGCCCACAGAATCATGATCAATGCTGCAAACAGTCATTTCACTGCTTTTATCTTTGCCTAAAATATTCACTCTAGGCTACATTTTATTCCACTCTCTGAGTCTATGTTTAAATCTTCTGGGTCAGAGCACGGCTCACTTAACTCCTGAATGTGTAATGAACACTCCCCAATGCATTCTATACTTAATATTTTATCATTGTGATTGACAGTCTGCTACAGATCAAAGTACTCCTTTGTCACATTTGGTGTTCAAAATGCAAACACTTACAGACCGATTACTGGTACAGTAGAATATTAGATGTTAAATATCTATTTTTTATTATTATTTTTCTCCCTAATTAGGGATGAAGATATGAATCTGATATTGTCTGAGAGCAGCTTCAATGAGCCACAGATGCTGAGAGCCCGTTACGTCCTCTACCCTGGATGGTAAGGCACCCATATGTCCTCCTGTGTCAACACACAACTTCTTGGCTGCTGAATGACAGATTGATTCCTGCTTCGGCTTTCCTCAGTCCTGCCTCCCTGCAGTTTAATTGCTGCTCAGCTACAGTGGTGTGTGTATCGGCAGCTGATTGGCATGAAGCCCCTCAGGGCATCTCGTGTTCTATCACCAGTTGCCTCCTGGCAGCACAGTAACAAGCTGTTGGCCATGCAGTTGCCATATACACAGAGGGGTCTCTTTTCCTTTGGACTATGTCCAGCCAGTCTTCATGCCTCAATGCTCAGCCTAATATGAACTGCTGCTAAATCCTCCTCTCAGATCATACACAGTATCTGGCCAGAGTGTGGCCCGTTTTAATTTGCTCATCTTCAGCCTTTAATTTGTACAGTTTGTGTATATTGGGGTGTGTTTGGGATTCTTCTTAGATGCCCTCATATCAAGGAGCGAGAAATGTTTGTTTTGTTTATACCTGCTGTTAAAAGAATCTGCATTTAGAAATTTGTCTTGCATTTTAGCAGCAAATCACATACACTGGCCTCTTCACTGTGAGCAGCTGGTTGAGTAAACAGCTTTCCAGCCAAAGACAAAATGTAGCACAAACATTTGGCTTGGTCTAGATTTAACTTTCACGTGTTCTTTGTTCCAGGTGCAAAGGGCGCTTCTGCTCTGGTTCTGGGACTCTGGTCCTCACCCAGCAGCGCGTGGCTTTTAACCGGCCCCTAGAGAGGCCTCTATTTGTCACCCACTGTAAAGGTGAGATGGAAAGAAGCCCCCTGCCTCGTGACAGACTCTCTAGATATGAGATGGAAGGATTTGGTTGTGATTACATGAGCTGCCTTCCCTCCGAATATGGAGGTGTTGAAGTAATTATCAGCCGTTGCTTTGAAGTCATCTGTACTCCCAAAGGATGGCTTTAGAGTCTTGTCACAAACTTGCTTTCTAGGAAATTTTCACTTTACATAATTTGCTCGACAATACTAAATGATCAAACTCGCATTGTTTTTCTGCAGCAATCAAGTCATCGCTACGGCCAAGCCCCTTCCAAGGAAATATGTACAATGTTTGGGGAAAAGTCAGATTTTCTGGTAGGATTCACATATTTTTCCCTTTGATTTTACTCTTTATAAAATATATTTGCAATATACTTCTGCTAACTTTTAAAAATTTCAGATCCTACTTTGAAGAACTTGCTTATGAAAAACATGACAAAAAACAAATGTGACTTCTTTCCTTGGGAAATATTTTAATCTACATTTGCATTTCCCAGTTTGGGGAATCATTAGACAAAAGGTTTCTCTCAAGGCAGGAAAGAAGCTCCTGACGGTAGGAATTTTGCTTGGTTGTTGCTCTGGTGTCTGGTGCTTAGAACTCAGCCCATATTCCACTAGTTTGGTTTGCTTCACATAATTTTCTCACTCTTTTTGTTATTTTTTATTTTAAGACGTGTGTAGAGTTGTTGCATGAGGAGAAAGTGCAGGTGCCTGTGAGGAGATGTTCAGCGAGTGTGAATATATTTGTATAGTTGGGAAGATAGAGTATGAAACCAGTGTGGTGTCTGAGACTCCGACTTTCCCTTAATGTATATTTTAGTAGCTGCCTATTGGGTAGTGTATCATTTACATCCATGTAGTTATTTTGTTTGAGTTTTTCGATTTAGCTGATATACATCCAACACATATTGTTGAAGTGGGACGTATTTATCTTGCTTTTATCTGGTTTTGTACACACGGGTTCTGTGAGCCGTTTTGGGAACAGAAGCCCTGTATGGATGTTAAAACATTAACACTCCACCAACAGCATGCTGGTAACATATGAAGCTGCTGTAGCAGGTGTTAGACAAGGTGTGAACTTTACTGAGACTCAAATCTGAGCTTCTTCATCTGTGAAACCTCCAGACTCAGACCAGCTGATGGAAGTGAGCTACAATGCACTGAGTGGGAACCTGAGAATTGTCCCTGAAGACAACAGTGACCCTCTGAGTCAGGGTCCCAAAGAGACCAACACCTCCTGTTTCCTATTCTTTGATGGTGTTGGTCTCACTGAGGATGGACTGAAGGACTGGTTAAGACTGTGCGCCAAGCAGGTAGACACTGAACACTGACACTCATGTATAGCCATGTTATCACACAACATCAGTCAGGTTTTAAAAAAATAACGTGTTGTTTCTTTCTTTGTTTTTTTTTTACGTTTACAGAAGCAGGCAAAGAAAACTAAGAAGACCAAAAGTACCCTTTCACCACAAGAAATCAAGAGCATCCACGTGAGTCTCCACTTTCTAACATGCTCAGAACTATAGGGACTATAGGTATAATTGATGATAATTGTCATGCAATACATAATATTTCATAAAAGGCTCTAAACAAGCAGAAATACTCAAAGGCAGGAGTACTTTGACACATATGCTGCAGACTGTAGAAACTAAAGATGAAAGCACGCCCTCTTTTTTTTTTTTTTGATCTACATACATGCCAGTGTGTTCACGTTTAGATATTTTTTACAGAATTTCATGTTTACCAGTTTTTTGTTTCCAGAACAAAATCATTGCTCATCTTTGGAGTTTGATTTGTTTGAAGTTTCTAAATAAAATCAAAACATTTTACAAATTAGGATGCACTAACCACATCTATGAAATCAAAGGATTATACACACATCTGATAAACAATGAATGCACAAAAATCTCCCAAGGTTACCATTAACATTTGCTGATAGAGACAGTTTTCTAACTGATGTTAAATATGGGTGCCATTGTTCTTTTTTGTGGTCTGTTCTTTATTTATCAGGTTTTGCTAATTCTTAAATATTGGGCTTGATGAGGGACTTGTGGCTTTTATCAATAATCTTGACTGAACCTGAGATCGTATGTTTCTGTTTAGATGACCAGACATTTGGAACCTCTTCCACCAGGCTACTTCTACAATGGTTACCAATATGTTGACATCTTTGGAGATAAAACAAACTTCCATCCCAGTATCCTTTTCACAAGGGTTACTGTAAAACTGTATGTCCCTGTCATTAAGGCTTGAGAACAAAAGTCTGAAATAGTCATGAGTCAGTTTGATTTGACTGACTGAGATTTTGACACAGAAGAACAGTGAAAAATACTGAGATGCATCTTTATATACTGCTGTGTGGAGTGCATGTGTTGCAGTTTTCCTTACATTGCTGCTACCCTAGACACGGAGGAATTCATTAAAGAGTATATCGCTGAGGCCAACAAGGAGATAGAGCAATTCAACTGTCAGCTGGAGTCGCAGGGACAGCCCGACCTCTTTGAGCCGTGATAGAATCTTCGTGTATGTTCACTCCATCTGTCGTATTTACCTTGTAAGGGAACCACTGTGGGGGGTGAGGGAGGGCAAAGGGGATATGTGCTGAACACTCCACTAGAGCAGTCAGTGTGTGGTCACACATCATGTATCTTCACAAGCCGCTTCTGCTGGAAGTCCTTTCTTATTTACTTTATCATTTTATTTCTTATTTGGAGCCTTCAATCATCAATGAAAAGGTGGTTATGTAATTGTATGGCTGTTTGCCATGCTGTAGACTACGCTAGCATTAGCACTTTGGTGAGTTGGGTTTCATTGTTATGGTAGCTAATTTAGATTAAGACATGTTTGTCAAGAGATGCAATTTGCTCACAGCTGTAGACAAATCAGAACAAGCACCACACAAATCTCCACCTTTAAACCAGTATGATTATACCACTGAGTCTGCAAGCTATGCGACTTTCACAATTGAAGGGAAGGGCCACACACTCCTTGTGCGTTTCTGTTTATCGCAGTTGGCAAATTAATGCCTCTATTTCTGGGCAGGCGTGGATAGCCGTGTGATTCTGGTGGGCTCCCTGGTGGGGTTTCTCAAGAATCGCTCCTCCTCTGTTGTCACCCAATCCATGGTCCACCTGTTAGCTTGTCTGTAAGCCACACAGCAGCAGAGGAAGACTTGATCATTGAGCTGTAAACATTGGACAGCCTGTTGGCAACAGACAACTGATGAATGATGCCATTAATCGCATAGCTATAGACCGTCCCAGTGCTTTATTTTAAGACATGTCAAGGGAATCTTATGAAAGTGCAATTAACCAGATTTCAATTCCAGCAGCAAAGTGTTGTAAAACAGCTGAGGCTGTCATGAAACATATTGAATTACTGGGGTTACCGAGGTCCTCCACAAACTTCATCATAGCCCTGTGTTCTGTTTGTTGTAATGTTAGTTAGTTTACACCAGCACATGATAAACAAAAAGTTTAGACAGCCAGAAGTGGATCATTCATTATGCCACTATTTGCTGAAAATTCACACATCCCCCTGCTTCTTTTGAGTGGCAGCATTTGGGGAGGACAGGGAAAATGAAATAAAGTGGGGGAAAATACTGCTTTATTAAATATTGGCTAGATTAGGGTTAACATGAGTAAAGTGATTAGTAAAAGGTATAAGGCTTTGTATCAGTGGTGTGATGTTGCAGAGAACAGTCTTGTTTAAATGAGTTATTCCACTGTTTGCTCTGCGATTGTGTGTCACACTAATGTTTTATGCACGTCTTCCTTTTATCAGGGTTCCTACACAGGTTTGGAAATTCTGTGACCTGTAAGAAAATGTGTTTAATAGGCAGTCATTTCTCTGGGAAAAGCTGCGACAGCTGCATATTTAAAGAGCCACTAATCTATAATATTTATACTGAACAAGTATTTCAGTATAACTGCGTCAAAAAGATATGAAATTTTGAGGTGCAGAATGTGTAGGAACCCTGCTTCAGTATCTGGAGATTCAGTGGCTTTCATTCATTATGGGGTTAGCAGTGTAGTATATTAGTGCAATCCAATACACTAATATGCTTTTAAGAAATACTGCTGCAGCTATAATTGCATGATATATTGCAGTGGCTGCTGTACCAAAAAAATGTCTGTAATCAGTGAGAACTTTGAGATTTACGGATAAGTGAGGAAAAATGTTTCTGTTCAGTCTACGTTTCAAGTCTACAATCAAAATTTTCCTCAAATGGAGGGCACGCTTGCTAGTGAGGTGAACATTTGCTGTTATAATCTCCTTTAAAAACATATTTTTAGATCAGTGGAGACCTCAGTGTGTTATGGGTACCCTTCATAATTCATATTTTGGATAACTGTCTGACGGTGCTTTTTTCCTTTTCAGACAAAAACAGTGTGATTACATCATTAGCAAGTTTTGGGTTTTTTTCCCCAGGTGACCTCTCTGTCTGTGCAGATTTAAGTGATCCAGCACTGCTAGCCCCATCCATCCACTTTGACCTGAACAAGCCATATAGTCTTAGGTGTGCTAGGTGTGGAGCGATCATGCGTAGTTTTAAAATAGCACATAACCTAGCGGTGAAGTACATCTTCTAACATGTGTTGCTCTGACATGTTCCAGATAGCCAGAAAAAAGGGGGGCTCACAAGGAAGGGAGGAGCTCACCCCAAGTTAGTCATTCCATTAGCTCCTCTCCTGATGTTCTTCTCTTTTATTCTATGAAGAAGTGCAATTGTTCTTTGTCTTTTTATATATTCTACTTACAGTACCCTCAAAAAGCTCTTTAAGGACATAACTGAGGAAACAAATGAGCTGCTAAATTCTCAGTCTCTGATTTTCACTCACTTTCAAGTGCTCACAAAACAAGTCAAGGGTTTGGTGCAACATTAAATGCCGCTTGGAGGGGAGGCAGGGGGGTATTACCTCTGCTTACAAATGACGGACAACAAAATGCACACAGATTACAGTGCTTCTTTTAATGGAGTGGGATAATATATAACTTAAATCCTCTGGTGACAAAATGATAACTATCGTTTAAGCTGGATGTTCTTTTTAGCGTTTCAGAGATGCACTCTAAGCCGTCTGTTTGCAACAACAGTTGCCGTCATTCTGTAGTTATGTAATACTGCAGAGAGTTGCCTTGACTGACAGTGAAATAGTTGTTGGGAATATGTATGGGAGACCATTTTGAAAGCTGCTTTATGTCCAAGAGCAGAGATGTTGTAACCTTAATTGGCTAAGAGATCATAAAGTGGTCCTTAAAGAAGTGAGGGTTATGTAAGATGTTTGTGACTTTTAAATGAAAGCACTACTAACAGTGTACGCTATAATTACTGCTACAAATGTGTCTACACTATTTTGCATGTTTGAGATGTCACGTGAATATACCACGACATATATTCTGACACAATTGCCTTTCACCAAACTGGTACAGCAAAGAGAAAATAATCGCATTTATTTTACATATCTGCTGAGAATTTGAATGACCTCTAAGCAACAAATAGTATTTTTGTAAGACCGTGAATTGAGCATTCAAGGTGCAAAACAAAACATTTCCTTTCGCACAAGCTTCAAAAAGCAAAAGCAGATGCAAATTTTTTGTAGAAAAAACAAACTAACTTGGGAATCTGATAAGTTGTGACACATCAGGTTTCTCAGATCCAGCAGTGCCTTGGCTACAGCTAAGAAAAGCAGAGATTAAAGCTGCATTCAGAACTCCATCCCTCTCCCTTTCACCAGGGGAGGAGGTGTTGTCAGGCGAGGATCTGTCCTTCAGCAGTGTTGGTGAAAGGAATCCATGGAGTCGTTCTTTAAAGCAATGTGTTTTTACTAAGCCAGAGGGTAAAGTAGTCAAGGTCACACACAGGGAGGCCGCTGGCTGGCTCAGGATAATTCAGGTATTCTCACTAACAAACCAAAAATATGGTGTAAAAGGGGCAGGGCACCACAGCAACTCTGATTTATGTTCACACTTACATTTGTTTTGTGTCTTTCGTTCAAGTTCATTTGGTCTTTTAAATGAAACGTACATTTTTGTCTCAGTTCTTTTAAGATCTAGAAAATTTCATTCATATGTTTTTAGGAT
The DNA here is from genome assembly GCF_963969265.1 of Rhamphochromis sp. 'chilingali'. Classification (NCBI taxonomy): domain Eukaryota; kingdom Metazoa; phylum Chordata; class Actinopteri; order Cichliformes; family Cichlidae; genus Rhamphochromis; species Rhamphochromis sp. 'chilingali'. The sequence goes on from NC_137949.1 coordinate 8,022,803, forward strand.
ACGTGCCTAGCACAAGCTGGGATACAAAAATGTAAAGCTTTGCATCAGAGTATGCCCCACCCCTATGAAATAAGCAAAAAGGAGGATTTAGTTTGTGACTAAAGTTGGGTGGTCCCTTCTTTCTTGCACATGGGACCCCCAGAGAGCCCTCCACAAGCCTCTCAGTGTGACTGCTACGTAGCTCTCTGGCAGACTGAGCACTCTGGTGTCTTCATCCTGTATGTGGAGACTAGCTATTTTGTAGCTGAAGTTATAGGACAAAAAAACAAAGTTTGGTGTTAATTGGTTATTTGGGAAGGACGGAAATGTGACGTTCTCATACTGCAGTGTGATAATGCAGTGTTAAAGGTTTTTCTGTTCTTTTCTAGTTTGGCTCCAGTGTTCAAAAAAGGGGCCACCCTCTAAAAGTGGAAGTGGATCTTTTTATGGTGTTTTTGCGCTTATTAGAAAAAATGCAGCTCGCAAATGGATTTTTGACTGACCAAATATTTCTCAGGCCTCGGGGACCGTTGATACTAATTGTTTGAGGCGTTCTGTTCCGAGAAGGTTAAATTTGAGCACATGCTCTTCACTCCTCAGTCCTTACAGACGGCGAGGAGTTCTTTCAGGTGTAGTTATTATTATTTCTGTGCCCGAGGTTACATATTTGCCCTTACAAACTCAAGTTTTAAAGAAAAAGATGGAGGTGAAGTTGTGGTTAATGTCTTGGGTCTGTAGCTACATAGCAACAGGCTGCACGGCCGCATACAAAACGAGGATGTTGTAATTTATGTTAAGGAACAGTTGCGATTCAAGTTGGCAAACATTTGATTTCATGATGGCAGAATTAGATCTCAGCAAAGGGCTCAATCTTTTTCTTCCCTATACAGGCCGTCCAAAGCGAAAGGGGGAAAAAATAACTTTGTATTGTGATGGGAAGCAAAAAACAACTTTAAAAGTGCCAAACTGACTTCCACGTCTTGTTTTAAGAGTGTTCACGGAAAGTGAGCAAAAACAAATTGCATTTGCACAAAACTACTGTAACTTCTGTTTTTCTTCCTGTGACTGATGCTTTTATTAACTAATTGTTGTATTTATTGCACCACGTAATACATTAAATATTTATAAGTTTAATGAGTTTGTTGTCTTTATCATTTCATTCAACATGTAGGAATTTAACCTTCTAGGACCTGGCGTCCACCTATGTGGACATCACATTTTGGGTTGTTTAGACCACAATACTAAATTTTTCTCTACAAGGGCCTGATATCCTCTTCTCCGAAACTACATCAGGTAAAAAGATAGTTCTTTGTTTTTACATTCATCAGGTCCCAAATAGCAAAAAAATAAAAATGCATGCCATGAAAGAGTTCAGGTCTTAGGAGGTTGAAGGTCTGAGTTACGTCGCACACTTATGTGTGATGGACTTGAGAAATGACGGCTGGAATAGCACAGAGAGAACAAGAGGAATCCTGCCCCACAGATCCCTTTATTTCCTCATGCTGTGTGAAGATAGTCTGTGTGTCCTTGTATTGTTGCCAGGCAGATACATTCGTTCACATGGCTAACCTCTGACATCAGTGTTTCCTTGCCTCTCTTCTGCCACCACTGTGCCGCCAGTTTCTCCCCAGCGACTCAAGGCAAGACTACCCGCCCAGATACACTTAGCACACTCAAAACACACTCTAGCCATATCTCTTCCACCATTAGTTGCTCTTTTTTTCCTCCCCACCCATTCTATTGTTGTATTTTTACCGAGGAGCTGAACTGAGGCTATTTGTGGCCTATTATGAGGGCCACATGTAAACACTCATCGCTCTTGCTGGTGTCTGCCAAAGCCTGCTGAGTGGGTCCAGGTCTCTACAACAATGGACCACTGTGCTAGATGTTTTCAATTTTACAAAGTGAAATTCTATGGAATTTATTTTTGTTTGTGCTTTAAGGCCAGTAAAGTAATAGCTGTCTTAATTTAGAACTCCTGTGAAGCAAATCTTCACAATAAATCTTGAGAACTTGTGACAGGTATTCCAGAAGCTACCAGATAAATCAGTGTAAGTAAGACAATTGTAAAACGACCATTGACAGGCCTTTGTTGCATAATTAACATAATTTGGAGACTTAAATTGCAACGTTGCGTGACTGTGACTGCAGAAAACAAAAGACATACCATCATCACTGTATATATTTATTGCACAGTTTTTGACAACCGTCATTTCATAATGCAGTTTTGTTTCTCATAACAACAATAATAATACACACAGCTCTCTTGATCAGTTTAATATCACGGCTGAGCACCACAGCTGAGCACCATTGTCAAGCTTGAAGGTTTGCTGGTGATGAATACTACCTGCATCAAATAATAGCTTTCAAATAAAAATGTCATGTTGGTTTGCGATTGTATTTATAATACTACGCTGCTGCAATGCTTATACAGTTGCAAGAACATAATTTAAGATCAATTCTTATAGAGTTACAGGAAAGAGAAAGAAAAGCTTGCAAACCTTTTGAACTGTTTTTTTTTCCTGCATAAATATAGCCAAAAACATGTTTAGACTTAGAAATCTGAAAACTAGATGGCGAAAACCCACTTTTAGCTCATTCGACTGCAATATTTGGTAAGTTTCCCTGCTTGGGTCGCTCTTTTTTTTTTTTTTAATTATTTCTGTTAAAGTTAAAAAAATTTGATTGAAAATATGTTTTTGTTCTTCTACTGTTAGATACTTTTGATATTGTCTTGCTAATTATTGCTAATTATCTCTGTGTTGTTGGGTTGTTGTTGTTTTTTAAAAATCAACAATCAAGAGTTCATTGTAGCTTTAATCAAGAACTGTCCTGATCCAGATGCAGCAAGGAGTCCCATGACACTACCACCACCATGTTTCACAGGTGGAAAAGGTTCTGTCCAAACACAATGCTTCTCATTTAAAATATTTAAATGACTAAACTGCTTATCCAACTTAGTGCAAAGGGCACCAAGGCCTGTACAGCACCATTGTGCTTTTTGGAGAACAGTAGCTTTCTACTTGCTCATCTTGCACACCATTTTTTCAATGTGTTCTTGGTGAAATGATTGAGATGAGCTACATGACCATTAGCCATTGTGAGAGAGTCTTTCTGTCGCTAAGGAGCTACCCAGGGTCCCACTGGGGCCTCACAAGCTATCACAGCTTTCATTCTTGGAGTGCAGGTAAACCTCTCCTCTAAAGGGTTGTTGAACATTGTTGTTGAATCTGCCTTTGGCATACTCTGAATTATAATTTGTGGTTTGAGTCACTTCCCTAAATATGTTTAGTGAAAGTCAGTTATTAACAGATCAGTGTCTCCAGTTACTCTTGATTTTACCATTACATTTACTGCTAATCCTAGAGGGTTACATACTTCTGCCGCTCACAGTTATGCACTATTTGACCATTTCTCCCAATAACCAAATGACCAAGTCTAATTTTTGTTCCATGCTATTTATTTAATTTTGTTCTTTTTTGTCTACTTTCAAGACTTGTGCATGCACTTAAATATCTTCAGAAATGTAGAAAATCTCCAGTGTTGTACCTGTTACTGTATGCTTCATTTTGACAAGCTTTAACATACCGCCATCTGCACTTTGTTAATACAGATAAACATAGAAGATCTGAGCTCACAGTTTGAATTATTTGCAAGTATTCTGAGTGCGATTTGCTTCGGTAGCCCCCACACCCCCGCATTTTGATTTCACACTTCTTTGTCCTGCTGCTTGATGTCAAAGGTCATCAAAACAGCCATGTCACTGGAGTCCCCCAAGGAGACAGCCAGTTTTAGTACCTGAAGAGCATTTCCACTGAAAACGTCACCCTCCCAGATTCTGCTTTTATTAAGTTTCAGGTCAGTCCGTGTCTCTCCCACCACGCTTACCCTCTGGATCCCTGGAACCCGTACCCTGAAGCGAACCCATGAGGCGGGCTCCAGTAGGCCCACACGAGGCTCAAAGAGAACGCAGCCTTTGCTCCAGGCAGAATAGACACAAGGGAAAGGGATCCCCGGCTGATCGCAGATGTTCCTTAGGATAAAGTCACACATGGGGTTAAAATCTCCACCAGGGGTTATCCTAGCGTAGAGGCCCAGCCGATATACCCCAGTATCAGGCAGGCTGATGCTCACTGTCACTTTTGTGTCTGTGTATGTGCAGAACAAGTAGCGGGAAAGTGGAAAAGCTGCTGATTTGTTCTCTTCTTTGCTGAGCACAGTGTGAAGCTCAAGGTCGCGATGGTTGTGGAAGGTGATGTTGCATTTGCCTTGCTGGGTAACCACCACTGCTGTTGTATGACTGAATTTGGAAAGTCCCGCCTCTGACGTCCGGGTCCCTGGGCCACATGCTGAGCCCAGGTTAGGAGGGAAGAGCTCATGAGGACTAACCACCTTCCCCCTGCAGTGCAACAGGAAGTTTGCAGTGTTCTGGAACTTGACTTCCGTTTTCTCATAATCCCGCACAAACACCGACAGCCGGTAGAAGCCATGTAAAGGGCAGAGGACGTGGCACGTCAGGGTGTCTGGTTTAATCTGAGTAGCCAGGCAGCGTTTGGCTATGGCAGCATCCATCTCTGGGTGAACCAGTTCACACAGCATCATCAGAGGCCTGGAGGTCTTCAGCACCAAATCAAAGACACCTTCGTCCACCTCAGCAACCTCGCTGCTCTGGCTGCTGCTTGTGACTCCAAGAGATCCTGCAACTGGCTGCAGCCCCCAAGACAAGAAGGGGTTCTCTGGGATCTCTTCCATCGCTCTGGGGGTAGGACACTCGACTGTGAAGGAGCAAACCCAAACCAGAGGCGTGGCAGCTGCCTCGGGTCTAGCAAACACCTTCACATCGTACATTCCACTTGCGGGTGGCAGGAGTTGCAACTTCATGCTCCGATGGGAGACAGTTAGGATACCGAATGAAGAGTTGATAGACTCTTTCTGCTCTGAAGCACCACAGTGGAGGAGGTCTTGGTGCTGGGTGATCTCATAGGTAAAGGTTGTTGGCTTTGAGAAGCCAAGGGACACACTTGCCTCACCATTATCTGAGCAGAAAATACAAGAGAGCGTTTGTTTTTGTTTTTTTTAACGTACTTGAAGATAGATGTTAAAAATAAATATGAGTGCATTCTTGATTAAAACATAATGACATTCAACAATAAGACTAAACCAAAAAAAAGAAAGCTGACCAGAAGAACAAAACAAAAAAGTTGTCAGGTAACCTGTGACAATGTGACAGTGATGTGGCCGAATCAGCCTAAGCCCCATACTGAAGAAGGCTGAGGTCTTGAAGACCCTTCTCTCAAACTCTTCCTGGGAGATGGGTATGCCTAGGAGCTGCCATTTCTCCTCATCAGGGAAGTGCGAATCGATGAACTCCTCCGGGTCCGTTAGGAAATAGAAATCATCAAACCTTGAAGGAACAGATAGAGACAGTGTGCTGGTTTTAGACTCAACCTGCTGCCTGTCATGGGATTATTCGAATAAGCAGCTGTTAAACTTCAGTCATTATTGTCGTACCACCGTGTCATTGTGGTATTGTTTGCAGCAACCTAACCGCTAAATAGTGAATGTGTTGAAATCATTTCCTTTTCACACCTTTTCACAAAGCTTTCATGTTCCATATCTACTCGTCCCGCTCCCCAGCAGGCATCCAATAGGAACCACTGTCCTCCCAGAAGCACAGCGTTCCACAGGTGATCAGATTTCACATGCTTCAGGCTTTGGCCCTGGCGGTATCCTATGCCCTTACTGTGGCCCGGCACTTCTTGGCACTCGATGCCCACCTCTCTGTAAACACAAATCAAACAACATGCTCATGGCTTTTTGTTTTTATATCGCATGTCCTCAAACTCGAGTTCATAAACTCAGAAGGCCTTTAATGCAGCAGTTAATAAACTGGCGATCACAAATCAACAACAGCTGTTTTCGGAGGTGTTGTGTTTACCTGCACATCTCCGTACAAAGGTTGGAGTAGCTGCAGCAAACACCGCGGCCAGCCGCAATCACCTCCTCTGGTGAACTCAGCTTCTCCGAGTGGCCAAGGTACCCGCTCACATCATACTCTGTGAAAGCAACCTTCCTTTTATTCACAGTAGGATGAATGACACCTGTATGAGTGAATGCTGCTGAACATAGATGGATTCGCCACCTTAAACTCAAAAATATGTCTCATTAGCTAAACCTAGTGGGCTTGTGTGGGCTGTAGTTACCGATGTTGTGGCACAGCCAGACCCAGATGGCACGAAGTTTCTCCAGCTCAGTTCTGGCTTCCTTTGTGATGCTTTGTACAATTGTTTTCACATTGTACACGCACTTTTCTTTCAGCTCCAAAACAAACACAACGATATGCACTGTTAGAACTCACAGCTTTTTAAAGGTAACTAACATAGGCAAAGATGGAGTCACAAACTTTCATGGAGTTGGAATGACTTAATTCCTTATAGTTTTACAGCGTTGTGTCCCTGTGTCTCTCTAGTGTTGAACTAACCAAATACTGAAACTGACTGAACTGCAGTTCTGTTCATCTTGGCATATCGTTAGCTTCATAGCATAATTGCCTAAGTCATTTGACTAAGTCAATGACTTAGGCACTTATGCTATGAAGCTAACGATATGGAAAGTGTTCTAGTGTGACTCACTGCTGAAGCTAAAGCACTAAGATTAAGCACTAAATGGCAGATAGATTTGCAGACACTTAAACCCCCCCCCCCCACCCACACACACACACACACACACACACACACACACACACACACACACACACACACACAAAAGTACTTCTGACCTCTGCTCCAGCCCTCACAGCATGTGAGTCAACCCTGTGGAACACGTCTGAGCTGGTGAAGAGGTCCTTTCTGTGCTTTCTCGTCACTGTTACTGAAGCACACGCTCTCGGCCTCTGTCCCAGCTGTGCTTTTTGCTGCAAGTGTCTTGGTTCATCTGCCTCCTTCCTCACAGCACTCTTTTTCACCACTGTGATGGTTCTAGCCGCGCTCTCAGACGACAGTTGTCTCTTTGCAGCGGGACGCTGGTCCTCGCTCTCCACTATCAGTTTCTCAAACACACACTGCCTGGAGAGCACAGTACTCTTGGAGGCTTCACCACAGACCAGGACCTGTGCTGCTGCCACGTCTTGTCCAGGAGGAAGCTCTGGTAGACTCTCCTGTGCCTGCTTCTCATTGTGTGCCTGAGCTCCTATAACCCTAACTGAGCTTGGATTGCTTAAAACAGGATTGTCCTGAAGCTCACGAAGCTCCAGGGTTTTCACCTGTATGCATCCCTTCCGGGTCACATCGTTTTCCTGAGAAAGGTGTGCAGCACGGGCAAACGGGAAAGAAAACTTTTGAATTGCAACTTCAGCGGACATTATGCTGGATGCATGGTATCCTGTCCAGAGACAAGGTGGATAAAATGTAAAATTCAGTTATTATCTGTAAGATATTTTTAGCTTAATCTCATGAGCAGATAGTGACTCAGTATCTTGTTCTGCTTAGAGTGAGACACACAACTGCTGAGGGATCCCTCGTGCGCAAGCTGTTCGGAAGACAGAAGCAGAGAGCTTATTCTATACAGTGCAGTGCGCTGTGTGTAAGACAGAGATGAATTGGCAATTATATCATGTCTATTCATAACCAAATGAATGCAAAAGCTAAAATCATTAATCACTGTCTCAGCTAAAAGCAGAAATAAATCTTTCGTCATATTACATGACCCCGTAACTTCCTGTACGTGATGAACCTTCACACTGATGGCCGTATTCATCTCTTTAAAATAAGCAACGTATGGGAAAAACTGCTTATTCTTGACAGGGCAGCAGGCTGGCACAGCGGCTGTCCTTCAGCCAGATGACCTGTTTGAAGCCACGTGGCATGTATCTGCCCTGCTCAAGTGTCCCTCACCAGGTCCTATCAGCTGTGTGCACTGCGTAGCAGTTAACCCTGACCCCTTCCTGAGGAGCAATTCAAGCAAAACTTTCAGATGACAGTAAAGCTAGCCCCTATCATGTCAAAGTTAATCCATTGTCCTAAAATAATTAGGTGTGCTCGAGTTTTTAAGAATAGTACTTTTTTTTTTTTTAATAAATAAAAACATGGATGAAAGTAGCTCTCAAAATACTGATTTATGCCTGATTTACACTTAAAAGGGCAGGAGGGGAAACCCATTCTGTGTAGGCTTAACTGCTCCTACATCCCTATATGTTAGTGAGGCTTATACTCACCCTGAGAGGATTTCAAAAGCCTGCCGGATGTTTGCCGGAGTATCAACCAGAGATGTTTCCACTGTGTGTTCTTTGTGGTCCCCAGTTGCAGGGTGGGAGGCTTATATATTCTCCTATTGGCCTGCCAGGACAGACCCCAGAATAACAGGCCTAAAAATACTACAAAGCAGTTAAGACCAGCCAATAGAGAGAGCCCCAACTGAGAAGTGTGTGACGTCTGTGTGTGTATTTGTAAGCGCTTGTAAAGCTTACAAATGTATGTTTGGATGTGCTTGTGTGTGTTTGGTACGTGCTTTTGCTAATAACACCGCCACCACCACCGGCATATCTGGACACACAAGTGAGTGTAAATTATTGGACATCTGTGTCAGTCTGTGCATGTGTATCCGTGTAAATTTTGAATGTGCAGGTTTGTACAGTGTTAATGTTTGGATCCATTCCTTTACTCGTGCACCATAGAGAGCATCCTGGCGGGAAACATCTTAACCTGGTTCGGGAACAGCACCATGCAGGACAGACGAGCTCTACAGAGGGTTGTGCGGTCAGCTGAGCGCACCATCCGCTCCGAGCTCCCTGACCTGCACTCAATCTACAGCAGGCGGTGCTGGACCAAGGCCAGGAAGATCGTGAAGGACCTCAGCCATCCCAACAACAGACTGTTCTCTCTGTTGAGGTCAGGAAAGCGATTCCGCTCCCTGAAGACCAACACAGAGAGACTGAGGAGGAGCTTCTTCCCGCAGGCGATACGGTCTCTCAATCACACCACCACACAGTACTGACCCACACATATGGTTCTTACACACACACTGGACTTTCTGGACTTTGGTTTTGCACAACACTGGTCACTATATTCTTCATTTCCGGTTAATACTTGTACAGCTGCTGTTATTGTGTATATATTTATTTATATTTAGATTCCTTCATACATTCTTATATAGTTCTATATTGTGTATTGTGTATTTTGTTGTACAGTTATTTTATTTTCAACTTTAATTTATATATTTATCTTATTCTTCCCAGTTAAATTTACCCTTCATTCTAATTTGTGTTGTACAGTTATTTCATTTTTAACCTTAATTTATATTTTATTCCTTCCTAGTTAAATTTACCCTTTTTAATTTTTCATATTTATTTCCTATCTTATTCATAGCCTTTTCCTTTTTTGTTCTCTTTAGGTCACGAGCAGTTGTCCAAGCATTCCACTACATATCGTACTGTGTATGACTGTGTACGTGACAAATAAAATTTGAATTTGAATTTGAATTTGAATTTGAACAGGCAGGTGGAAGGGTTAATGTTTGAGCATGTGCTGATTGTGACAAAGGGGCAGGATTCAGAGAGTTGGCATAAAATAACGTTGATATCAACGTTAAAGACTGCTTCTGGTGCACATAAGCACAAATAGCTGTTTTTTCACAGTTAAGGAGACAAGGAAAAGGCAACAGCTCCTCAGACAGGTGGGGAAAATATTTTGGAAATATTTCTTATTCACCTTTTAGACAACAGTTGGATAAGATCTGCATCAGCCTTTATCTGTCTGATCGGTTTTGAAGGTAACAGTTTTTCTTCCACTTCTAAATCTTGCTACTCTCCAAGTTATTATCTTCTTTGTATGTGAAAATGATAAGGTGTGATTTAATGTGAGATATTAGACTCATTTGTTGACTCATGAAGTAACTTCCTTGTTTTGTTTTTTTCACTTTCAGGACCAAAGGAAACTATTTCAACCAGCAATTTGAACAAAAATTAAAAGAAAAATTGAAAGAAAAAAAATTACTACATTAAAAAAAATATGTGTGCAATTGATGTGGGAACACCAGAAAGTCATTAGTGTAACAAAACGCCAAGAAACACTGCGAGTGCAAAAGTCAGCCAAGACAGCTCACTTTATGTGCAATATTTACTTTTAAAGGAATAGTATTTGTATTTCGGATATATTTATTTCATTTTAAATGCCCATTTAGATGTTTGTTTTTTGGTATTTGTGAACCTATTTTAATATATTGACCCTCTTGGCAGATGTGAAATGTAAAAGTGAAAGGCCAGAAATCAAATGTGACCTAATATTTGGATGCAAACTATAATGTGATTTTTTAAAATCCTCATAAATAATTTCCTAATGTTGCTTTTATCTAATTTCATAGATAAAAGACTTTCTATGACAATTTGAGTCTAATTGACCTTGAGACCAGAGGTCCAAAGTACTGTGCTCTTTAGCATCCCAGTTTGGAACAATATCCCTATTTCCCATTATGTTTTAAAAACAAACAATGGCAGTAAGAAATATAAAAATTTATTTTTAAATAGCTCTATATAGGATTGTCACTTTGACCTTCAGCTCAACCTATTGACTCTTACACAAAGGTCAAATGTGACATATTTTGCCTCTTTATATGATGCTCTCTATATGTTGACAATACTCACCACACTTGTAAGAATTATAGTTTCAATGTTCTAAAGGTTTTTGTATATTTTTGACCTATTAATCACTAAGTTGACCTTGGTAGATGTAAGCCAAATGTTAATGGGTTGTTAACATGACCCTACTCTACACCCCTACAAAGTTTTATGAGAACACATTCAAAACTTTTCGAGCTATCATGTTCAGTGGCACGCAGACACCCCAACGCTATCAAAAACATGGTGGAGATAAAGCTGAGTGAAGGGGTAAATTGAACTAAAGAAAAGGATGCAGCAGCAAGAGTCAGACTGCCATGCGTTTTAATAAAAGCGCAGTCCGCGTATCATCTGGTATATACATCATGGACGCTTTGAACTTTTAAGCTAAACCAATTTTGTGCTTTTCAAGTATAGGCTTCAGGCTGTTTTCATGCCAAGGGAGCTGAGAGCATCGAGGTTTTCTCACCTTTTACTTTCAACACAACACTCTGTCATCTTCAGTGCGTTTCGTCTGTGTACATAAACACTGCAGAAAAGGGAAGTGGTCCTTGAACGACGATTGAACCCGCCACAGAAATAAAAAGAAAGAAAGAAAGAGAACTTGTTGGATTATCACAGAAACATATCACCCAGCAGATACAGTGTTATATAACACTGCCATATGTTGGTGTTGATATTGATGCGCAGGCAGAGCAAAGGGACCGCCACCTCTGCCAGTGCTGGATCCCGGACCAGATGACTGGGAAAGTGCAGAGTAATAATGCCATCTGGAACAGCTGTCTGCCAAGGAATCTCTTCCTGGCTTATTAGGGAGAGTGGAGGAGCGGGATTGGGTGCTGTGGGGGTTTCTCTCCACCTCACAGAGAGGTGAGACGCACTGGTGGGAGAGATGTTTGATGCAGCAGAGAAATGAAGGAAATAACCACAGGCTGAAAAAGAAGAGATGCATCCCACTCGCTTTTGGGTGCAGGAGGTTTGTGTGTGATTCTTCTGCAGTGTAATAAACTGTGTGCTTTCAGTCCAAATGGGCATTAATTAACATCTAAAACTTTATTCCGGCTGATACAGCCCTCCCCATAGGTACTGTCTCGAGATCAATGATAGTTTCCACTACACAGAACTTTGAAAGCCCCAAATGGTCTCTGTGATAATACTGAAATTTGAAATTATAACCAAAAAAAACCCCACACACATACATGGAGAAATAAACGCCATAAGAAATGTAGTGGATCAAATAACACAAAAGCAGGGGAATTAAAAAGAACACAAATTTGACTTGAAAGTTGTGGTACCGCACTGGGGGGTCGTGGGTGTGTGTGCAGCTCGGTTATGACCGCAGGCAAAAAAAAGCTGTTACGATGAGATCTAAGGGACTGACTGGGTTTGTATTCTTCAAACATATCAAACAAATGTTAGCCTTTGCTGTTACGTGATCTAAGAAACTGCGGAAGCCCTCAATAATCAATTCTATAACTAACTCGGTGCTCAGTTGTCTTTCTAGTTATTCCACATGTAGCTTTCGACACGTGTTCTGTTTCAGAAGATCAAGAATGAGTGAGAGTGTTGCACCCCGCAGGAGGTGAAGACAAAAATCAGTTGCTATAAATCCCACGTGGACAAGAGACCTCTCTTTTATGCTATTTTTAGACTCTAAAAGACAGATTTAGTCATATTTGTGGCAAGGCTGTGGTGATGCGACAGCCAGAGTGACAACCTAAGTCCAATATGACAAAAACTATTTCTAACTTAGGGCTTTAGTTTCTATTGCAAACCCAAGAAATGGTTTATTATGATGTTCAAACAAACGCTTGATCACAAAAGGTCTCTGTTATGTTCACCTTTGTGAATGTGTTCTAATAACTGCTTTATATAGCACATCTACCTGAGGGGTATTGACAGGAAATAATTAAAAAACTTTGCAGAGCAATATAACTTACCAGCTGCAGCTAAGAACTCAGAGTACTCAGCTGATAGCAATTCTGCATTTTAACAGCTGGTAAATGTGGTGTAAAAACCACATAATCTGGACAGCTGGCTTCTAAAAAATAATATTAATAATGAGTCAGTTATGTATTCCAATTTTGTTGTAACAATGTCTAGTTTGAAAAAAATCCAAAAAACATCAATGGGCAATAAGCCCTTCTGTGATAATACCATAGAAGCTATGGTAAACTGCTGATACAAATACTGGGGGCAAATCAGTTCTGTGGGTTATACAATTAACCAAAGTCCAGCGTATAACAGCACCGAACAAGAAGCACTCACAGAGCATAAACCTCTGCCAAGGCAGCTCACTCTCTGGGCGTTATTTACTTTCAAGGGAATAATACTGTATTTTCTATATAATCATTTTGTTTCTTTGTTCTTTTTAAGCCTACTTTAATAATTTTCTAGGGCAGTAAAAATCCGATTAGGGCAGCGTGGCAGATGTTTACTTTGATTACACAAACATTATGTTGAAGCAGATAATGGATCAGAGGTACTGATTTGTAAATACCTGGACATGGATTATTTGACCTTCAAGTAGAGGTCAGATTACCAAGGTCACGTAAGGAACTCTATATAACCTTAATATTACTTTGACCTTGAAATCAACATTACTTTGATTACTTTGAAAGTCATAGGTCAAATGTGACATATTTTAAACGTAGTTTCTATATGTTAATAACACAGACCACACAGACAGAAACCCATGCATGCAAATGCTACCAGAAGCATGACCTAGATGGTATGTGGATTGTTGTTTTTTGGGGGCTTTCTCTCTGTAAGGTCTCTACTTTACAGTATAAACCACCAGGGGGAGACTGTTGTTGTGCTTTGGTGCTATATAAATAAAATTTAACTATTTAGTAAGAGTAATAAGAGTCAGTAAGTAAGTAATCATTACCTACTCTTTTACAAGGTAGATGATTTTCGAGGAAGTTTTCTGTATTTCTGCTCTCTGGCTTGCTATTTTTAAATATAAAATAATACATAATTAGACTGTGATACAAAAATGCTAATAATATTCAGTAAGCCCCCCTCCCGCTCCTTATTTTCTATTTATAATTTAGTAAAAAACAAACAAAACTGTCAATCAGTAAAAATGATAAGAGGTTTTACATTATGCAGTTGTCATTTTTCTGCTGTGTAATCGAAACACAGTATAAAATCTAAAATCCGCGCTGTATCAGGGGGCAGCAGGTGTCGCATTCAATGACTGGTTTCAGTAAATTGGAACACTGTAGCCAGTCAGCTTTTTCCCGCTCTGGATACTGTTATGTGACAGTCCGCAGCGCAGCGCGAGCGGTGGGCGGGGCTGGTGTTCAGGCACTCGGCGGGCGCGTGCGGTCTTCAGCACCTGACGACCACCGTTAATTAATTGATGACACTTTCTCTAGTTCTTTAAATGTAGCGACCGGAGAAAACAAAGTCAAACCTTTCGTTATTGCTCGGTTTCTTTATTTTAAAAAGAGGAGGAAGAAGAAAAGAATATATTCTCGACATTTTCTGGAGACCGGGAACATTATGAAAACTGTTAAGGACGATGGAAAGGTGAGGGCGGCGTCAGTGAATCGTTTTACTAAAGGTAAGATGTGGAAATATAAAACTTTTTTGCTAATGTTTTCCCTCACAGGTGACAGTTCACCTTATATAAGGACTGTATTTCTTATTTTAGTCACTTGTTATGCACCGGAGTTAAAAACAAGGCACGCGGATGGCGAACTTAAAGAGTGTGGTACAAGTCTTCATCTTAAACACACTCAGTAATATGTTTTGGCTTCAGTCCTGACAGGTGTGTATGATTAACAATAATAATTGTTTTAATTAAATGAGTCATAACAACTACCTGTACTGTCATTGTAAGACATGGTTTAGGCTGGGAGGGAATTATTATATGTGTAAATACAATTGGCTTCCTCAGTTCTCAGCAGAACTCATTATAAATGGATGGAGTACATGCTGAACACACAAGCAAGGCAAGTACTGTCATTGGCGCCAAAACACATGCAAAGAAGCAGCTTTAAGTCTAACAAAAGCGAAATATGGCGTCTAATATCTGCAACCATAAACACTGATATTTATTTCATTCAGTCTTCAAGAATATAGAACAGCAGAATCGGCCTTACCTTCTACATCATTAAGATTTTAAGCAAGTTCAATGGTGAGGCACACTGATAAGATGATTTAAGTACATTTTAGAGTCATTCACTGATTTTGTGACCTTTTTAAAATTATAACACCATGTGAGAGGTATTATGTTTTTTCTCAAGCTCTGATCCTCCAGCAGAGCATCTGATCTTAAGGGAGTTTGAGGATTTTACACACTTTAGATGTTCCTAAGGCTGTGTTTTTTCAGACAGGGTTCTCAGATGTAGTTGGAGTTGGCTAGCTTTTATAACAACTTTGATCTTAAATTGTGATGTGTCCACTGTTATTGCAACCTTGTCATGCTCCTCTGTGCATGACAAGAAGACTCTCCATCTAGTCTTCTGCTCTTTTCCAACCATCAGTATGTGTGGTTGGCCAGTGGCAGCTTGTCTGTTTGGAGCTCTTAACATCTTCCATCTCTTTGCCACCATCCACTGGATATATCCAGTTTGAATGACATTCCAATCTTCTAGCCATTGATCCTGGTGAAATGGATCAATGAGTGGATGTCTTGTTCACTCCTGGCATACAGCCTGACATCATAATTGTACTAGGTGAGACATCATGAATTAAAAATCGACCTAACCTGCTTCAAATTTGGCTGATTTTCACATTTGTCATTTTCTCATGTACTTGTGCACCACTCCCAGCTGATATTGCTCTGTTGTAATACCTCTTAAACTTGTGCATGGGTAGCAGCTTTCAGTGGAAGAGTCTGCCCTGTTCAAGTCCACATGTGATGCTTCAGACTTGGATATAACCCAGAGCATCCTTGTTGTGGCTGAAGAGATCCACAGGGTTGTCTGCGTGAACCTCAGTCATACTGTCAGGGGAAACTGACAGTATGACTGTACCATGCTTCCTCTCTTTGTTGCTATGCTACTTTGTGACCTTGTCCTCTTTTTCACAATTAAATTTGAGTTAAATTGTTGCCATTTTGATATAGTGGAGAAACTTAAGCATTGCAGATAAACATGCATGTGATCAGAAAAGGGTTTCAAGGAAATTAGTTTAAATCAGTGTTGTTTTTCATTTTTATCAGTAGAGTTTCATAAATTATTCCATCTTGTATATGAGGTGGTTGATGGTCACTTACCTTTTGAGATTGAACAATGATGACTGTGAACCATGAACAGCATTGTGGACAATGCACTCTGTTAGTACAGATAATGCCTCCCTTGATGTGGCTTCTGCAGTGGCCGTGGACTTTGCCTTCACAGCCGCATTGTGTTCCTGGTGATGGCTATCAGCATCCTGTTACCCTTGAATAGTAGCAAGCACTCTATCTATGCAGTGTTAAGTTGTAGGTTTCTTGTACTCAGTCCAAGCATTACCTAGGTACATTGTGGTCTCTCGAGTAGTTCCTTTGTTATCTATGTAGGGATACATCTATCTGACTGGTTTGTATATCGGTTTGATCCTGACTCAGAAAGTTGGATTGGGTATCAGTGGAAATGGGCTAATCTATGGGACAGATTAATTTGGTAACTCAATGTTTCCCCAACCTAATGAACTATAGACTTACATAATGACTGAAACTAGCACCACTGATGAACAATATACTGTGAGGTCAGTTTCTTGATCACTAATATAGAAGTTTTCTTGACCATTGATCAACTACCACTGATGATGATCGAAAATACATAAACAGGGTGTACCTTTAAGACAAATCTGTATACCTAAATCTGCATGATCAACTTGGTCACCTATAACATCTCAAGGTTTCTGGCTACGATCCTCAACCCGTTGGTAGGCAGCTCTAAACACCACATCCAGAACACTTTGGATTTTGTTGAGAAGGTGAGAGATGTCATTATGGAGGCAGATGTAACATCGTACAAAACCATTGTTTCATCTCTCTTCACTTGTGTTTCAGCCACTGAATCAGTTGAGGTCGTTCGTAAGAGGTTGCAGGATGACCCCAAACTCAAAAAAAGGACCATTCTCAGCCCCGCTGGTTCGAGCGGGGAGTCAAAGAGGCCATCCCTAAATCGAGTAAGGGGCCTAAGGATACATCTTACAATGCTGTGATTGCAGCCGTTCCCCAACTCTGTGTAACTGGTACTCATAGTAATGATAATTTGCATATAAATAATCCAGAAACGGACCTCACAGCCCATTGTTTGTCAGTGTTGCTAGTTTCATTCATTATGCAAATATACTGTTTATAAAGTTGGGGAACCTGCAGTCAGCTGAGACTGGAGACATTTCTTCCACTGAAAACACTAGACCAGATAGACAGAATCAACTTTTTGGGCCGAGAAAAAGAAAGCAATTTATTTCTGCAACCGGAAAGATGCTGGTAGAAATAAGGGTTGTTTAAGTAGGAATCCTTTCTCAGACAGAGAAATAAATCCTATTAATTTAAAAGTGGTGTGAATCGGTCAGTCAGAGCTATAATAAAGTTTGATTGGTAGATCTCTGCATCCAGTGGCTTTGTCTTTGACCCTCTCATCATGGAGTATTAAAAAGATTTCTGGTTGTAGACCTGACACTGGAGAAATTACAGTATACAATTCATATTTATTACTGTCATGAATGTAATCTTGCACATCTTTGCACATTTTTTGTTTCTGATTTGCAAATTTGTCAGTGATGCATAATCTGTTTCCTGTTTGCTAGAGAGATCTCTCTCTTTGAGAGTTTGCATGAGGGCTGTTTAAGAGTGATTACGCTTAACTGCAGCAAATGCTGAGTGTGCTCATTTCAAGTGTACCAAGCCTTTTACGTGTAAAGGAGGAAACGCATGCAATCTGTCAAAACAGTTAGCCAAAGTGCATCACATACTGACAGAGAATACAGTTTTGATCGCCTAGCTTGAGTTCATGACATTTTGCTCCAGGTTTGTTATGCTGGGTTTCCTCTGCAAGCCAGTCACCCTGCTCTTTTTTTATTTTTTTTATTTTTTTTTATTAATACATTTTTAGATTAAAAACTACAACAATTAGGCCAGCTAATGACAGCACAAAAATAACAGCTAAAGGCAACTTTTAATGAGTAATCATGTTAAATAATCACCATGTGAAAATTAACCATGATGATGATAATAATAATAATAATAATAGTAACATAAATGGGGAAAGATAAAACTGTTTTTCTATGTGTAGGCTTGCAGAATGTTGAATTTTAGGTCTTCTCTTAGTACAGCAGTTCTTACATCATAAAATCAAGGTGCTTGTAAATGGAACAAGTCACAGAAAGACACACAATTAGCCTTTTGAACCCTCCTTTGCCTTATCTTGTAATATTAATTGGCTATTGAAAAACAGAAGCTTTATAGTTGAGAAACCTCTAAGTTCAAAGCCTTATTTTAAAAAAAAAAAAAAAAAAAAAAAAAAAAAAAGACATTGGTTTGACCTTGAATTTTCCCAAACAATCATTTTTTTCCCCCCCACATCATCCTGTCTGTATTGTGTAACGGTCTGTTTTTATCAGGATTACCACTTTTTTTTTTTTTTTTTTTTATATATATATATGCTATCCGGCTGGCACTTTCACTCTGAGCTCCTCCCAGACTTGAGTGTGCATACATGCTGTTTTGTTTCCAGTGGGATCTGAGCCTCTCTCTCTGATGCTGTTAACACCATGCTCTACATGTTGACCTGCTCCCGAGAATACACCCATAACCCTGTTAGTACAGTACAGGTCACATTAAGAGGAAAAAAAGTGTAGTGTTCACTGAATATTGGTGTTTTGTGGTTGAATATACTACCTATACCCCTTGCCTAATATTTGTTGTGCTGCTAAAATAATTTTAATCATTGGGGGCTTGTATGAAGGTGTCTGGTTTTACTGGGCCTTGATGGGGGTTCTTTGGGCTGTGAGGTGGGTCCCCTGTTCATCAGGCTTGTTGCATTGCATTTGGTGGTTGCTTGATTAGACTGCGATGTGGAGAGTTTGGAGCAGGAATCTTTGTCCTGCAGGGAAGAGGCGTTGTATTTTCATGGGGCTGCTGGAGTGTGCTTGTTTTGCCACAATGTTTGCGTGGGTGGTACGTGTCAAAGTAACATCGATATTCATCCCAGTACTCAAGGTTTTCCAGCGCAATATTGTATTGAAACAAGATTATCAGCTTTATACATGCCCCCTTGTCAGTTCTTTTACTTTCATGGCTGCTTGTCTCTTCTGATAATCTTAAACAGCTGTGGTTATTCTAGGCTTCTAGGAGCAGGACAGCTTTATGGCAGTTTTTATCTATGTAATAAATTTTCTTTATTTTTGTATTTAATTCATTGAATTAGCCAAGAGGAAGCCTTTATCCTTTTTCTTAACAAAATTCTTTAAAGACTGTGCATACCATGACAAAATTTTATTAGTCTTACATTTTAGTTCCCTTCACTGTCACATAGATGTCTGATTTAGGAAAGATGTAAAATACTGTTTGCTTTTTGTAAATATTCTGGACTACATTAAAAACATATTTTCAAAATTAACAACTGAATATTGGTCAGTAACTATTAATGCCCTTGGATGGATGCAAAATTTAATAATTTCTCTCTAAAAATATAAAGTAACAAACATTATTTGAACTATTATCTATTATCTGAGGGCCTAAAACTCTTTCTCAATCTTCATTCTGACTTCAAATTAGGTCAGTGGTGTATTCATGGACGCACGGGAATTTGGTCAACAGTGTTAATTGTTTGTTAAGTGATATTCATTAGCTGCTGTCTGGCAGAACTGCACTGGAATCAAGTAGCTCCTGGTGAAGCTATTAATCAATCACCTCAGCAAGTGTGGACAGTCGGTTAACTTCCAGCTCCCTCAGCTGCCTTTGGAAGCCCTTTATTTGTCAGGTTAATTAGGCACATTATTGTGTGGGGGTTAAATTGATATAGACTTGTTTAAAATGTTTAGGCTACAAATACGTAACTGCATGAAGGACATCAGGAGGCTATGAAACCTGTAACTGAGAAATTATAGTGATCAGCAACTAGCAGTTCATCTTTGTTGTTTTCATTAGTTGTTGTTTTTTTTTTTTTTTTTTTTTTTTTTTTTTTTAATGGTTTATACTACATACATGTAATGTCAAAGGAATAGCCATAATTGTTTAGCTTTAGCAGGTAACCGCGTTTGTTCAGTGGGTTGCATTCACTGTAGGTTTGTTAATACATGCATGATTAGAGCCACACTCTCTGTGGGACCTTCTGATGGCATTGCATGGGCCAGCTGTGCCAGCTGAAACCTCCTTATACAGCCTTAAATATCATGTGATAAGGACACATTGTAGTATAACCTGACAGTCACTATTCTACCAAACTTGTCTGTAAAAGAAAAATTTCTGTCTTTTGTATCTCTGTATTAGGGCTGTTCGATATAACGATATAAATGTGATTTATATCGTTATCGGGACAACAGATGTCTTATATCGGGATATGAGATTTTGGTCATATCGCACAGCCCTACTCTGTATGTTAAGAGGTTGAAACTTTAGCAATGCTTCTGAATAACCACTTTATTACATGACCAATGTATTTCAGGCTGTAGCCTTCATTAGGCTCATCGAAAAACATATTGCAGTGTAGACGTTTGTGTGGAAAAAATGTTTCTAGTAGAGAAAAACATAGAAACCAATCATATACATCCAGTATACATATCCACCAATAGATTACCAACAAGGAATTGGCTGAGCATATGTTGAACAAGGTAATATATTTACTTTATATATTAGACAATTATGTAATAAGTGAAATGTCTGGAAATGGACTGCTGATTAACAGTCCATTTAAAAAAAAAAAGTATGATTGTAAATATACTGTAGTTATCTATTTTTCTAAAATGTAAGCAAACATACAACAGGACATGGATGAAACTGCTTTCCACAGGATTTCAACAGTCTGGACCACTTAAACACTCAACTACAGCTGCTACTTAATGATTTTGGAAATATAATTCGGTCATCACATGTATAGTGATGAACATGAGTATAATTGCAGAAAATATCAGTAATTTTGATAATTAATCATTTGTTTGAATTCCGGCGAAACAGTATAGATATTATTTACTATTTTTTTTTTTTTGGACATTTCATACATTTTAAAAGTAAAAGAAATCTGTTGACAGATCGGTTAATAAAAAATTAAAAATTTGGTACCAAATGACTTACAGTTATACCGCTGAAATTTTTAGCTCTTCTGCCAAATTCAGCACAGTCTTACCAGACATATTGGTATAACAAACTTTATGTGGCTATTGCAGAAACAGTTCTTGTATAAGCTCACAAAAAATAATTATATTCTAATTATATTATCACTGAAAACTATACAGATTTTAAATATACAATTGTGAGTATTAATAAACAGTTGTAAAACTATGATTATTGTATTGTACAGTATGATTGTTTAAATTTGGAGCAGGGTTGTCACCATGTTAGAATTTCATGCTCAATATTGATACCTATAAAAATGCTTGATACCCAATGCCATTTTCAATACTACATGTCTCTTGACAAAATTAAGAGGCGTGTCTTTTTTTTTTCTTTTTTTTTTTCATAATGGTAATTTCAATATACAACTCGCGTGGCTACAGGGTAATTGCTAATAGTTAAAGAGTTAACATTAAGGCGCGCACCAGCCCGGTTAACATTTGAACTGTCGATGTTGAAGATAAGTGTTAGAAATTGATTTACCTTGGCTGCAATCCTAGTCAGAATGCACGCACATGATGGAGAGCATTTATTTTGTTTGAATATCTTTGTGTGTCTGTCTGTAGTTTCAAAACAGACACAATTTGTTATTGTCCATGTCTGCGGCCCTTGGCCAGCATATGGAAACAGACAATGTAAGGCAGCAGCCAAGAGGAAAGGAAATCCCACCCAGTGTTTGTCCACTAACTGCGTCTTTGCTGTCTTCCTGCTTGGAGCACAATGCAACAAGGTGCCCTTTGCGGTTTATTGTAGCGTTTTAATGTGCTCTGTAGGTGCACAGAATTTTAAAGCTTGCTGCAGAGTGACTTTTTTCTCTCTCGCTGAAGTCTTTCAGGACAAGCAAAGGGAAGGGCTTCATTTCAAAATGAGACGGTTTAATCTATTTTGATATTGTGACATGCAGTCTTGCAAAATATTAATAGCACAAAGTAGGAGACTGTAGTTCAGCTGATAAAATGAAGCAATTTTGCAAACTGGATCTTGAATCATGAGTATGATGCCATTATATATTCCTACCCCCCCAAAATAGCTTTGACACATTCTTTAAGCACATATCACATTCAGCACATATACTCTTTTGTCATTTTGGCTTTAGGATAGGGCGAAATATGACTCACCCAACCACTAGTAATGTTCAGGGAATATTATGACTCACATGACTGCATTAGTATTTTATTCCCTTTTATAATATGCAAATAAATTTGTTGGATTTTCTTTTAAAGAGAGCGGTTTAAAGTGAGGCAGGACAATCCATGCTGCTGATTTGACCATTTACCTCACTTACTTCAAAGTTAAAAAGTGTGTGTGTCAGCATTGCTTCCCCATAAGGGCTTTTGGAAATATAAAGACAAAAACATTTCCTGTGTGTGTGTGTGTGTGTGTGTGTGCGCGTGCGTGGGTACAGAGTATCACAGTGAAGAGGGAAATATGTAGGGGAAATTTGGAGTTAAAGGGCACCTCTACAATCTTCTGTTCAGTGTTGCTTCTCCTCTCTGCACATTTGTGCTTCTGGATCAGACAATACTTCATTTGTTACAGACAAATACTGCACATAAATACATGTATGCCTTCTAATTGATTTTAAACATTTTAAAATACAAACAGCGTCTGAGAAAACACTGCAGAATAGAAATATATTTAGAAAACTGACAATAGTAGATGTTTTTTCCATTATTATCCATTATCATTATTGTTTTTTCAGCCTCTACAGTTTCCAGCAGAGGGCAGTGTGTATGTGCTCCTGTATCACTAGGAAATCGTTTTTAATATAAAAATAAGAAAATAATAGTCATATAATTGTCACTGTGCATTTATTCACACATGAAAAAGACTCTGTATGCTGCCTGCAATATCCAAATCATACTCAAGCATTTAAGGAAAAATGTATCTTGTACCTTCTTTTTTTTTTTTCTTTTTTTTTTTCTTTTTTTTTTTTTATAAGGTTGTGATGTATCAGCTTTCTTTTCTTTCTTTGTTGATGATATTTTCTTTTGGTCAGTGGTATGAATATTAATATAAATATTATGAGTGAAGGGGTTACAGGCTTGCTGGTTTAATCACTTCAGCCACTGCGAAGGTCTATGTAGTGAAAATCAATAGGAAACGCTTACCTTTGAGCAGAAGAGACCATTGCATAGAGGAGACTGTGGCTGCAAGCAAAAAGGTGCTAGTAAGTGTGTGTGTGTGTGTGTGTGTGTGTGTGTGTGCTTAGGCAGCCTTCTTCAATTCAATGAGTCGAAACATTCCCTCTGTGCTTGTTGCACTACACTTGTTATTTTACAATTTTGTCAGTTATGTCATTCAGGTTTCCAGGACAGCTTACATTAATGGTGGAGGGGAGGGATTTGTTGCTGCTCAAAGTGCCTGGGTGAAGGCTATTATTGGGCTGATTCCGTCTCGCTGATGGCTACCCAGCATTCATTAGTTAATTACTTTTGTGCTGATCATTTTGACAATATGAGTAATCAAGAGGTATAATGGAGTCAGATAATAATGTCAGTATTGTCTCATGTACTGTGATTATGTCTAGATTTATTATGTATTAGGTTAAGGTATTATAAAGTTATATACTGACTTGATACACTCAGAATACCTCATCTAGTACCTCTTTAAAATTGAGTGAGTTTTAAAAATACCTCTTCTCCTTCACCACATTCTTAAAAAGAGTACACTGTTCATTAGAATGTGACTTGACAGCCAACTATTTTCTCCGGTGTGCATTGCTAGTAATGGCTAATGTAGCCTTGGCCCGCTATCTTACATGAAGGTCCACAGCCCCAGATACTGAAGTATCCTTGCATTTAGCAGTTTGCATAATCTTGCACCACTTAATGTCTGATCATCAAAACAATTTGTTGAAGATGTCATGCTGGCAACCTGCCAACCGCACCAAGAATACCTTTTGGTAATTCAAAAATATTTTTCCTTTGAAATAGTAAATGGTCTCCAACTCTATTGTAGAGTGTAAGAGTTGTATGAGGCCAGAGAAAGTACTGTAGTTATCTAAAAAAATTGAACATAACAAGACATACAGAGACACAGGAAATGTAACTTACTTGCAGTAGGGCTCTGCACCATGTTATTTATTTAGTTATTTATGTAAAGGTGTAATTTGCAGTGGGATTGTCAGTCCCGATCAAAAGTTTAAGACCACTTGGAAAAATGGCAAAAAATCATATTTTGCATGGTTGGATGTTAACAAGGTTCCAAGTAGAGCTTCAACATGCAACGAGAAGAAATGGGAGTGAGACAAAACATATTTTGAACATGGAATTTATTGAAAAGACCGCTTGAACTGAAACAGGCTGTTTGACAGCTGATCAAAAGTTTAGGTCCCCGTGCCTTTAAAAGGCCAAATCTGTGCAAAAATGTGGATTCAAGGTTTTTTTTTCAGTCAGGTAGTCACGCTGTCATGAAGTTCTGATGGCAAAAAAAGGTTCCCTTTTTGAACGTGGTCACATTGTTGAATTGCATAATCAGTCTCTCGCAGCACGCCATCACTGCTGAGGTAGGACAGTGATAAGACAGTGATTTGGAATTTCTTAAATGATCCTGAGGGTTATGGAACAGAAAAGTCAAGAGAAAGACTCAAAAATATTTCACCAGCACTGAACCAGAGGATCCAATTGGTTATCCATCAAACTGGTCGATCCTCGACCCAAATTAAGGCCATTACTGGTGCCGACTTTAGCCCCATAACCATCGGGCAGCATCTGAGACTAACAACAAAAAACGTCTTCAAAGGCCTCGTCTCCTTGAACAGCACAGAACTGACCGTTTGGACAAGAGAGCACCAAACACGGGACATTGAAAGGTGGAAGAAAGTTTTATTCTCTGATGAGAAAGTTTTTAACCTTGATGGTCCTGATGGTTTCCAACATTACTGACAAGCAGGGCCCACCTGAGATGTTTTCTACGTGCCACAGTCGAGGGGGCACCATAATGGTCTGGGGTGCTTTTTCCTTCAGTGGAACAATGGAGCTTCAGGAGGTGCAGGGGCGTCAAACGTCCGCTGGCTATGTCCAGATGTTGCAGAGAGCATCCCTCATGACTGAGGGCCCTCGTCAGTGTGGTAATGACTGGGCTTTTCAACAGGACAACGCTACAGTACACAAAGCTCGCAGGACAATGGACTTCTTCCAGAAGAATAACATAGAAACACTCGTTTGGACCCCCCTGTGTGTTCCCCTGATCTAAATCCAATTGAGTACCTTTGGGGATAGATGGCAAGGGAAGTTTACAAAAATAGACAACGGTTTCAGACAGTAGATGGCCTTCATGTGACCGTCTTCACCACTTGGAGAAATGTTGCCACTTGCATCAAACATGCCTCAATGAATTTTTGAACAGATCAACAATAACGGTGGAGCTACTCATTACTGAGTTCATGTTTGGATTTTTGATTTATGTTTTGGGGGTTACAGTTTTTTGGGGGGTGTTTTGTTTTGTTTTGGGGTTTTTTTTGCATTTGCCTGTTAAATTTTTATGTAACTTTAATGCACATAAAAAAAAAAAAACTAAAAAAAAAAAACAGCTGCTTGTTTAAGTGAAAATACAGTGATGTTCTGTTTTGGGGTTTGTTTGTTTGTTTTTTTGTTTTTGTTTTTTTGCACTAATAAAGTTGTGGAGTTGTAAAGTGTTTTGTCTGGTGTCAGTTATATCGTCAGTTATATTGTTATCGCAAATTTTCAAATGTATATCGTGATAAATATTTTTGGTCATATCGCCCTGCTCTATAGAAGACTACTGTGGCTATAGAGTGATTAGGAACAGTTAAACAGCTAACACTAATGTTTGCACCAGGCAGTTTAGCCTTTATGATAATTGTTTACTGTGTTAATTTTGCTGAAATTGGAGCTTTACTGACGCATTAGTAATTTTTAGTGTCTGAGTGTTTTGTTGTTTGCAGAAAGGCAAAAATCTTACTATACAGACCCTGTAAAGGTCTTTGAATGTTGAAGTGACAAAGCATGTGACACAAATATTTTTGTCATTACCAAAACTTATCTTTTGTGTGATTCAATAAGTAGGCAGTATATTTATTTTCACTTGAGGACAAATTGGTAGTGCTTGCATTTACAGTGCTTACAATGTTTGGTTTTGATGTGTTTTTAAGAGTTCAGCTTTATTAGCCAGTATAAAACATTTTCTAGAGATTTAATCAAAAACAAACCATATAGATGAAGTTGGAACACATTTGGAAAAAATTGACATTACAATAATTGTGTTTTCTCCTATCTATAGACTGACAGACAGATGGATAGTGTTGTTAAAAGAATACAGAAATGTTAACCAGATGAAATAAATGGTTCTGTTTGGAAAGCATTAGTCAGTGGAGGTCTTAATACTTTGTAATTTTTTTGAGAGACCTTTCTTGAATAATGTTCTTCTGAATTGAACATATTCAAAACTGTGTACTATTCATTCAGAATGACTTTGTTCTTCAAAGCAACTTATAATTCAACCAATTTCAGCTCCACCACATAGTTCTACTGTGTAGTGGTGGGGTCTCTAGGTCCCTGGCTGTCCAGGGCTGAGTATAAATCTTTTTGTAGAACACTTAGTTGGCTTTTTGCATGTTAAATTCTTCTTTGGCAGCCTCACGCTCAGTGCTTTCTCCTCGAGTGCACAATGTGTGTACTCACAGAGGTTGCAGTGAAAAACTATGTCCTCTCTCCTTTTCACCTACCCATGATTGAAAATCTGCTCTGCTCTCCTCACATATGATACCCAGCTCCTGATGTCACTCTAAAAGCTCCTTCAGATATGCTGACTCCCTCTCTTTTGCGTCTTCCTAGCCTCTACTTTTCTGGGTTTTGGATTTTGTTTTTCACTCCTTCCTGTTGATCTTGGAACATGATTTTCTTAAAGTTATTTCCCCGAACTGCTCTCTCCCGTCCTCATAGATGATATTATCAAACTATATACTGCCTGTCTCTGATCATATCAGCCTTTGCAGTGCAAGGTTGCAAGTCAGCTTCTAAGCTGCATCTTACCCTCACTTGATGTATTACTGGACCCATTTGTGTTAGTTCACTTTTATTTATGTAGAACAACATCAGCTGTCTCAAGGTGCTTTATTTTATAAGGTAAAGACTGCAGAATTAGAGACAGAACCTCCATCTGCAGACAACGGCATTAAAGAAGAATCTCGGTTAAACAAGAGACTCCCAGCTGCATCGTTGTATGGGAGTGGCAGCCATCTAGTGCAACAGTCAGTGTCCATCTAGTCTGGAGCAGGTGGAAGCACAGGAATGAAATTCAGAACACAGAATAGATGTGTGCAAATTGGGGGGGGGGGGGGGTGAAGATGGAAGGAGCAGCTGTAATGAATAGAGGATATGTTTAAATACCTGCAGTCAACCATCCAAAGCAACTGACAGTGTACAAGAGAGGTGAAGAGGAGAGTTCAGGCGGGATGGAGTCAGTGGGTGGAGAAAAGTGTCAGGGGTATTTTGTGACCACAGCAAGATTGAAAGGACATGTGTATAGTTTGGAGACTGTGGTGGTGACAGAAAGACTGGATAGGAGGTGTTGGGAGTGACCAGGAGGGCAGAATTATAAATGGATACACCAGGGAGGGAGTTTTTCCTTCGCACTGTCGCCAAGTGCTTGCCTTATAGTGGTTTTCTGATAGCTGGTGTTTTCTCTCAGTATAAAGTGGCTTGAAGTGACTAATGTTGTGATTTGGTCCTATATATAAAAAAACAGCTCAGGTTGAGCAGTTTGCAGTCAAAGTTAGTTAAGCAAGGTTATTGGAGGAAGGAGCGGATAGTGGATAGTGGACGAAGGATGTTGAAGATGGAACTGCAAGGCAGGAGGAAAAGAGGAAGGCCTCAAAGGTTCATAGATGTAGTTAACGAGGATATGCAGAGGATTGGTCTGATAAAAGAGGATGCTAGGTATAGGGCAGGGGTCGGCAAGCTGCGGCTCCGGAGCTGCATGTGGCTCTTTAGTCCGTATAGTGCGGCTCCGCGTGGTTTGGGAAAATAAATTAGAAGTATTTAGCTGAAGTGTATTTTATTTATGTTAGTTCTTTTTTTAACTTGTAGTTCTAAATTGGAAGATTATTGTGATATTGAGATATAAAAATATAAATATATATATATATATATATATATATATATATATATATATATATATATATATATATATATATATATATATATATATATATATATATATATATATATATATATATATATATATATATATATATATATATATATATATATATATATATATATATATATATTTATATTTTTCATCGCTCAAAATAAGCGTCACACTCGCGGAAGCTGGTGTACGAAACGCCGTGCATTTATCGAGACTTTCAACCCCAGGTAGGCCAATTATGGAGCTTCGGATCCACATTATGTCGGCAGCTGTTCTCCACCGTGATCTATGTTAAAAACAAACACCGCTCACGCCTCACATGCGACAGCTTACAGTCCTGCGTAAAGATTAAAGCCCCGATTTGCAGACGCTGTGCACAGAAGTCCCATTGTAAACATACGACGGCAGACCTGACGATGTTTGCATGAACATGCTTTTCAGCAGGTCTTTATTGACCACTTTTCACACGCGGTTGCTGTACGCACACAGCCGGCTGTAGCTTTTCAGCTCACAGCCCGACACATACCAACAACAGCATAGATAGCACAGACGTTAAGGCGGCGAGGCGTGATTGCGGGTGCCGCTCAAGTGCGTCCGCCTCCCCTGCAGCAGTGCTGCAGACGACGCCCCGCCAAACACATTAACCAGGTAAAATACATATTTAGGCAGAATTTTGCAAATATATATTTTTCATTTTTTAAAAGCATAGTGCTTTTTTTCAAATAATTTTTTAAAAGTCAGGTCAAGGCTCCAAAAACCCAAAGGCGATATGAGGGTGGCGGCTCACAACAGTTTTTCTTTGCTACATGGATCATTTTAGTTCATGTTGGTGTCTTTCCTTTTGTTATATTTCTTTAAGAGTTCAAAATGTGTTAACTACATAAATAAAATGTAATTTTCTCTGTAGCACTTCATGGATTTCATAAGCAACACACCTTAGTTGTTCACACAAAGCATAAAGGTAACAAACAATATATACAGTGTTATCTTCATTTTAGATGTCAAAAAGTATTTGCGGCTCCCAGTGTTTTTGTTTTGCGTGGAAACCGGGTCCAAATGGCTCTTTGGGTGTTAAAGGTTGCAGACCCCTGGTATAGGGTGATATGATGCAGATGATCTGCTGTGGTGAACTCTAAAGAGAGGAGCTGAATGAAGAAGGCAGGGATTAATTCGGGCATGCAGATAACACTGTAGTGTTACCTGCAGATTTGAATTTTATTTGTTGCAATATTGGGGTATGTCTCTGCATGGACTCATGCACAGTTAACGGTACCCTTTATTAAGTGCTCCTTAGTAAATATTTTCATTGCCAGATACATGATGCCAAATAAATAATATTCAACTGCCTTTCCAGTGAGTCTCTTGTTGCATGGTAGGGCTATGATTAGTGCTTGTTCTGCAACCTTGGTGAGGCTGGTGTTCAGCCATATGAAACAATTCTCCACCTGCTGCAGGTTCTAGTTAGACTGACATGGACAACTGGAGACCTGGCATTATACTTTACTGAAGTCCGCCACGTGGGATGTGTCTATAATTGGTGCACTGTAATGTGAATTCTCAACGGATCAGTGGAAAAACAAACCCCTTCACATTCACATTCTGATGACAAAATATGCGTCACTTGAACCATAATGGACTCGCAGATGTGGAAAGTTTAGTCAAGGTTTAAGAAGAACCATTGCCTCCTGCAGTCCAAGATGGTGATGCTAGAGTCTGTCGGGCTGCAGGGTGATAGACTCAAGACGATATCAAAGACTGCCACAACAGCATCCTGGCTTTTTTGTAGGTCTGGCTGATTATTAGTGATTGAACTTCAAAAAAAAAGTGGAAGACAAAGTTCTTTTGGATAAACGTATGTTTTAAAAAAGCTCAAATGAGTTGCCAAATCCGTGTGTGTGTGTGTGTGTGTGTGTGTTCACCTGTGTCATCTTAGTTATATTTCCTTAAGCTGTTTTTGCCTGAGAGAACATAATCAAGTTGTTCTTCTTCAAATTAAATCTCTAGCTAGTTTGTGACCTGAAATATAACCTCATCCCCTTGGCAATGCTTTCAGCTACTGAAAGTACACACACACACACACACACACACACACACACACACACACACACACACACACACACACACACAGTTACTTGTATCCATAGAGAGGGGATTGCTGGAGCCTACTGTATATACTGATAGCTCCTGCAGTGAAGTGTATGGGCAGCAGAGTAACGACAACCAGCTGCTACCCTCATCTTCTTTGTCTTCCTCGCCTTCTTTCTCTCTCCATTTCCTTCAGCAATGTTCTTTATTCCCGAGTGTTATTATGAATATTACTGTCTGTCTCTCTTCCTGTGCCAGCCAGCATAAAAAACAACAACAAAGAAAGGGACCTCCCCTAATAAACACACATGGAAAAGCTGACAACCACACTAGATAATAGACGCATACAAACAGAAAGGCAAAATGGACTCCTACACATAGACAGACAAGATCAGCGCCTACACATGCAGACACTGAGGTGTGGTTAATGCACAAGCACACACACACGTAGACACACACACACACACACACAGCTGCTAATGATGGTTGTTCCCAGTCAAAAGGAGGGAGCAGGATTCCCTCACTGATGACTCATTGAGGCAATAGCTGTTGCTGTTTGCGATTCATTACTTGCTATGCAGTATTACCATTATTTCTACACTATTGCAGATCCAGCTATCTTACCCTGTAACTTCTATAAAGCAGGATCTTCCATCAGGCTTTAAAAAGCCAAGTGAAAAACGTTAACCCCCATGCAGAGGCAAGTTGGCATCCTAATGAGTCGTACATCACATCCTGACATCTGGCACAAGGACAAAAGGACACAGCATAAAATGCAGCAGCATGTGCAATACTAGACTACAAATCAGTTGTCACAGGATTTCAGCCTGGCTTTCTATGTGTGCATATTCCAGTATCTAGCAAAATGGTCATACTTGACAAAGAAAACTAAAATTTATGTGCACAAATTAACAGATTTTTGAGATTCAAACAAAAGTGTGCACATCCAAAAGGTAACAAAGCCTTTAACCCTTAAAAAACAGACCATTTAAAGAACTTTTACACAAAAATATTTTCAGTTTTTCCACCATCACTCACTTAATTTGGCACCCAAATCTTCTGCTAACAATGTAGCAGCCGAAACGTTCCTGTAGATTCACCTAGTGAAAATGGCTGCCTGGTGACAGGACCGAGAGAGATCGCTGACCGATCCTTGGCTCTCTTCTACTGGTCTATGATCTCCCTCCACCCACCAATGATGTAGTCAAAGCCGCATCTAGGAAAAGCAGTCATAGTGTCTGGTTTTCACCATGGGGAGAGCAACTATGATGGAACCTCATGTATTCATGTATTTTAAATTTAAAGTGGTTCTACAGTTATCCTGGAATTATTTGAGTGAGTCTGACAAGGACCAAAATGTGATGGCCCGATGACTGGGAAGGAACAGTGGTAAACCAGCGACAGGGCCATGGGAATGTGAGTGAACTATTATCACACCCTGTTAGCAATTGAAGCATTTTAAATATGTTTCAAAAGTGCAGGCAAGGGTATGCTTTCATTGTGCAATGCTTGCATATTCTGCTTTGGGCTTGGTACAATTTATTAAAAAACAAAAAAAAAAAAAACATTGCAAACTCATCTGAGGGGAACTCTGTGAAATGGAAGGAATCAAATTCAGCTTAATAAGAGACCTCTATGATCTTCTTCCCTATAGATCTGCATAATTTATGCAGAAGTCATTTCTGCTTGATGGATTGATCTGAGGACTATGCCTGTGTAGTTTTTTTTTTTTTTTTTTAGGTTAAGGCTTTCAGAGAAAACTGTTTCCAAGCTGACACTCTCCTGCAGTTGGGAGCATGAAAACACAGACACCAGAATGTCACTCTTGCTAATTTGGGACATTGTGACAGTGTGGAGTCTCCTCAGGAGAAATTGTCAGTTTCAAGAGCAAAAACAAATAAAAATCGAATTTCGTCCACTTGGGGCAACAAGAAGGAAAACCTTCAGTTTACTATAGCCTAGGATAGGATAGGACAGTAGTCTAGATGCCATTTTATTGGGGATATTCTCAGGGGTTAAAGGGGGATTTGGCTGGTGGTGGAACCCTTAGATTGGATATAGTGGTGCAGCATGGGTAAAATTACTTAGAAATAAGTCACATAA
Organism: Rhamphochromis sp. 'chilingali'; assembly: GCF_963969265.1. Lineage (NCBI taxonomy): Eukaryota > Metazoa > Chordata > Actinopteri > Cichliformes > Cichlidae > Rhamphochromis > Rhamphochromis sp. 'chilingali'. The sequence continues at coordinate 8,054,974 of NC_137949.1, forward strand.
TTTGTCCTGCTGTTTCTCATATTCATGGTTCTTTGTGGGTTTAGCCAGCTGAATTCAACAAGATACCAGCAGATTTTTCACAAGGTGTCTGGCTGAGATACTAAGATACTATAAAGCTTGTATACAAGGCAGAGGTCTGTTAGTGAATTTTGACAACATCACCAACACCATGTCTCCTCTGTAACCGACCGGTACCAGAGATGCTGAATTACCATGATGCACCAAAGTGCAAGGCAGCCAAGAGGTAAAGCAGGTTATCAGCTAATCAGAAAGGTGGTGGTTGGATCCCCGGTCACTCCTATGTGCCAAAGTGTCCTTCATGAAGACACTGAACACCAAGTTTAATATCTTATCATTTATTTGAGCTTGAGTTTTTGTGGCTTTCTTTTTGATATAATGGATATACCAACAATAACATTATTCCCACTGTAATTCTTTGCTCTTCAGACTATTCAGCTCATGTTAAATATTTCTTTATGAAACAACCACTGTGTTGACATTCTGCTGTTTACACTGTGGGACTTGTTAAACCTTAAGTCAGCTCCGGCTCTGTTGTTTAGATAAGGTGTGTGCCACATGCTCTTAACTGTTTGTTTTTTGTCTGATGAAAGCATATTACAATATAGTTCAGGGTGGATACGTTTCATTGATTATCTCAATATTGTTAGAAACCCCACAACTGGGATCAAGAACAAACTGTCACATGTAACAACGGCTTTAACCTTTTTCTTACTTTCTAAATATTCTGCCATTTGGATTCGCTTTGTTGTTTGTTTGCAGTGCCAGTGTTTTGTAATTCACACTTAATTAGTAGGTATGGCTTTCTGGCAGAGGCCAGCTGAAAGGTACATGTGGTTACGAGCTGGTAGTCCTAACCACTAAACTCACTCTGTTCACCTTATTGCTTTTTAGTGGTTAAAGCGGTTCACACATGGTGATTCATCTCTAACTATTACACACACGCGCACGTGCACACACAGACACCAAGCTGTGAGCTTACTGAAGGCCATTCCCACCTTCATCGTCATAGCACCAGCTGATGACTACCCAGAGAGTAGCTGTAGGTCATTTCATATGCTTCTCTGTGTGAAAAAAATGAAACAAATTTGTAGTTTCAGATGATAGGGCTTGCACAGAGAGTTCCCATTCTAGGTGTGTGGTGGAACTACCTTTTCATGCCAATTAGCTGGTAAAGCGAGACAGCATTTTTGCTAGATGTGTGACTCTGAGCAGAAATGAGAACTGGACCTGACTTCAACCTCTCAGCTGGAAACTAGGGTATAACCTGAGAGAGTGAGAGGAAGAAGAGCTGACAACAGCTTCTTTTACACTATAACAATGCATATGCTATACTGTACTATATATAAGTATACTATAATTATAGTATTAAAGTATTATTGGTGTGAATTTTTGTCCCAAAATACAAAAACAATGTGAAAACACCTGGAAAAGAAATATAGAAACTGAAATGTAACACATTAAAAAAAAAAAAAACTGCAGAAATAAAATGAGTAAATGCAGTACAAACTGTGCACATTTGAACCACACAAATACGAAATGAAAGCATATGAATTTTTGAGAACCGGTTTTTCATAAATGCCTTTTAGGCAACCATGTTCACATTCGCAGGAGGAAGGCAGATACTTATACCAACTGTATATTAGTTTGACAGTTTACCAAAATCAATTGCCAACATTTGATACCCTTCAGATTATCACTACGGTAAATGCAAATGTTTTCTTTCACTCCCTTTACTGTGGACTCTTTCCTGCTCTGTGTGTCCCAGTATCTAAGACTGTTTTCTCCAGTCATTGGAGTTTGCATGTTCTCCACGTGTCTGCCTGGGTTCTCTCTGGGTTCTCAAGCTTCCTCCCATTGTCCTAAGACATGCAGGTAGTGGGTTTAGGTTATCTGGTTAATCTAAAAACAGATGGTAGTGAATTTAGTAAAAAAGATGGAAATGGTGAGACATGCTGTGTAAGAGTGGAGGAAAGAAAAGTGGGCCAAATTCTTCCTCAGTGACACGAAAGACTCCCCACCTTTGCAAGTTACTGCAAATACTTGCTTGCCCTTCTTGATGGCAAGGGTGGCACAACCAGTGATTAAGTTTAGGGGGCAATTATTTTTTTCACATAGAACCAGTAAGGTTTGGAGGCCTGTTTTCCCTTTAAATTAAATCATCATTTAAAAACAGCCCAATTAAATACAGAATACAATCTCTGTTTAGTATTTCCATTAGTTTGATCTAAAACATATGACAAATAGACAAAAAATGAAGAAATTGGAAAGGGGAAAGACTTTTTCACAGCAAAGTAGGTAGGCACCATTTGATGCTTGTCTGTGGGATGACTTTGGAAGTCAAGAAAAGGAAGCACGTCCAGACAGAGATGATGATTAAATGTTAAAAGCTGAAGAAAGAGGACAACTGAGCAGAGTTCAGTGAGGAGTTGACACAGACTTGAGTGGTAGGGAAGGGTTACCAGATTTATAGAAAAGTACAGCTGCAGTGGTGAGAAGAAACTGCCAAGAAGGTGCTTGGTGTATCCTCTGGACAAATGAAAGAAGACGAGAAGACTTTGTGGTAGAATGAGGAAAGCATTCAAAGGAAGAGGTAAGCAAAGAGAAATGGGGATAGTCAGGAGATTTAAAAAAAGAAATAGACAGGAGGCAGCAAGGAGAGGGGTGGCAAAGTTGGGAGATGTGGTATGAAGATTTCAAGAGTGGTGGAGAAGTATGTGAGGCTGGTGACGGACATGTATGACTCAGTGTTGAGGTGTGCATTTGGCGTGAAAGACTGGTTCAAGATGGTGGTAGGGATTGGCTCGGAGCCCCCCCCCCCCCCCCCCCCCCCCCGATTTATGATATTGATGGCGAGGTTGACATATGCGGTCAAGCAGGAGTCTTCATGGAGTATGATACTGCAGATGATGTAATCTGTAGTGAGAGTAGGGAGCAGGTGGAAGAGAGCGTGGTCGGGTAGAGGTATGCCCTGGAGAGAAGAGGAACGAAAGTCATTAGAAGCAAGACAAAATATATATGTGTGTGTGAATTAGAGAGTAGCAGGTGGAAAGGTAAAGATGGAAGGAGCAGTGGTAGTGAAGGACGATGAGTTTAAATACCATGAGGTGAAAAGGAGATTGGAGGTCGGGTGGAGTGAGTGTCAAAATCATTTTGCAACAGGAGGCTAGCACTGAGATTCCTGCCAGCCTGTTAAATTCTTTTTTTTAAAAATTTGACTAGATTAGAGTCGATAATGGCCATTTTCCAGTCTATCAGTATCGCATAGCTTGTCCATCAGAGGAAGTGCAATTTATTCTGTTGGTAACACGTGTTTCGAAGGCCACAAACACAACCACCAGCTGATCTGAGCAGAATCAGGCAGAGCATAAATAAGTAATAACTCCACTTAAAAAAATGGTTGGCAAGTCTGTTTGATTAATGTTTCTCGACAGAAGAAAATAAATATTGGCTGATATCAGGTTTTTAAATCGTCAAATTTTAAAATCAGTATTAGTATCGGTATTATCAATCCAATATCAGCTGGGCTTCAAAATTGGATTTAAAAATCCTGCAAACCTCTCTTAAAATGGGAGTTTTCCCAGATGTAATAAAATAAGACGGAGATCGATCATTTCAGAAGTCTCATAAAATAATTAGTTTGAAAGTTTCTTTTGACTTTGATGCTGTATTTAGTCTTTTTGGGTTATGCAAATCTTAACTTAGCCACAGTTTCCCACTCTCCCTTGCACAAGCATGCCAAATCTCAGATTGCAAGGACTTCTCTGATGATAGGCCTCTTTTGGGCACCCCCCCACATTTTCATTTGCCTTGGGGCTAGCCATTCTGAAACTTTAAGATTCTTCTGGTGAAGCCATTCCTTTGTTAATTACGATATATGTTTTAGGTTGTTGTTGTGCGCAAAGGGGAAATTCATCATTGTCGTCAGCTTTCTAGTAGAGGGGTTAATGTTGTGTGCCAGATGTGACGGTTTGGAATTGTTCATAAAGGCCACCACTTAAAACTCCATGATGCTGCCACCACAGAGTTTTACAGTTGGTATTTGAGTCTTTTCAGTTCTATTCTATTGTGTTCTATTCTTTCTGTCGTGCCATCCCACCCCATAGTCTGACATATGAAGAATGTCGCATGTAGTACATAACGAGGTCTTGCAAAAAAATTTCTGCAACTTCTGGGATCCAGTTCTTGGTAATATCACTGTTGTGCCATATTTTCTCCACGTGACTGTCTTCACTGTGTTCCACCTTATCTCCAATGCCTGAAAAATTCTTTTGTTATCATTTTCCTAACATAACTTTCCCTTTGATCTTGGGGACCGTAGCGTTTCGTCTAGGTCAGCGGTCGCCAACCCCCGGGCCACGAACCGGTAAGTTGTTTGGTAGCGGGGCGCAAGAGTTAAGGCTTGGGTGTGAAATGTATGCTTTTCAGGGTTTTTATCAGTTTTTAGCATTATGTTTTTTATCAGTAACTCAGTTTCCCTGGGTCTTTTCCTGTGTGTTATGCAGTGTTGGGACTAACGCGTTATTAAGTAACGGGTTACAGTAACTACGTTATTATTGTGGTAACGAGCACGGTAACTAGTTATTATGCCAAAATCAGGAACGCGTTACTCGTTACTGGGATTTAGGGTCGTTACTTCGTGTGGTGGCTATCGCGGAGCTTCCACAGATTCAGTAACATTAGCAAGTGGTGGAGGCCAGCAGGTGGATGAGAGAAAGGGGACGCAGGAGGATGAGAGACCCGAAGCGGCCGCCGGTCCGAGTGTCAGGTGAACTGAACTTCAGGTAAGAAGTTATGACCTGCAGTCTGAGTCAGATATAAACCAAGTTTAGGTGGAGTTTATTTTCGTTGGGCTGACTTTTTCGTACTGCGTGCTAGCTAGCATGACGGGGTTTCTATACAGCTGGGTGGGTGCTACGATGTTAATGCTGTTGAACTTTATTTTGTTCATAAGGTTAATTATTAGAGTTGCCAACCGTTTCCCTAAAAAACAGAATCGTCTCGTATTCAGAGAAAATATTACGCGTTTCGTATTGAGGTGAAAAGGAACAGTTTGTCCCGGACTTCAGCTACAATGAAAAAGACACAAAGCTGGAGTTATTCTGTGTTTACGCTGCACAGCTGCCTCTTCTTCTCTCATTCTCTCCCCTCCCTCTCCTGCTGCTACTTCAATCATGAAACTGATCAATGATCAGCTGATCGGCTCTCTTGTTTATTTATCGTCCACTTTGCGCCAGAAAGAGGAAACCAGCGGATGTCGCGTTAAACAACAGCAGCACGTTTGATCAGCTGTTGTTAGAATTTATTTAATATTAATTTCTAGTATCAGCTGATGTTTGCTGGAGCCACATCTGTAAGCTGCTGGTGATGATATCGTTTGGTTATCTGGTGAGAGGGAAACATGAAGATGAAACCAGGAGATGTCCTTACTGAATCATCAGAGCTGTGATGGAGAAACAGGTTTACCTTTTAGGTGACATGAATGAGTTGAAGTTATGAACTGTTTCTGAGAGATAAATAACACCAGGATCCTTTTTTAGGTAGCTGACAGCTGGTAACTGTGCAGGGGCGGATCTAGCAAAGTGTTGCCAGGGGGCCAGGTAGAGCATTAAAAGGGAAAGGGGGGCACAAGGAAATACTTTCTTATTCTCATTTCAAATGTCTAGCTTTTAATAAATAATTATCTGAGTCTTACAACAAACGATTGATAGATTGATGCATATATACCATCAGAACAGTGTACATCACTGTCACAACAGTGTTTGTTTTCATTCAAAGGCTTTATGATTTTTGCTATAATGGTGGGCTGGTCTCTAGTCAAAATGCCCGGGCTGATTTTTTTTTTTGTCCCAGTCCAGCTCTGTATGCAGCTCATCTGCAGTCTGGTGTTGCCTACATCTTCCTATTCAGAAGGCAGAATGTCTGAGTTCTGAGTACAATCAAAGCACCACGACTGCAGTTTTTGTGTTGGATGTAAAAAGCGCACATGACGCTGTGACGTAGGCTAGAATCATGGCGACGGTCAACGACGGTCCAGGTGTGGGATTTCTCTCGTGGAAATATGCACGTTATTTTTTCCTTTGGTAGGTGGCACAGTGCACTTGTGGCAAGTAAGCAAGCTAGAAGACTGGCAGTCTTGCTGGGTATCCAGTTAGCAACACATTAACAAGAGAAGTCTGAGTAAAACCAAAGTTACTTTCCCTAGTAACTAGTTACTTTGAAAGTAACGAGTAACTTGAAGTAACTGAGTTACTTTTGATGGAAGTAACTAGTAATGTAACTAAGTTACTAATTTAAAGTAACTTACCCAACACTGGTGTTATGAATAAATCTTCTTCTTTTTGGGTACTGGTACTGGTTTTATTTTGTTGTATTTATCCGCGACACCTTAAAGGCCGGTCCGTGAAAATATTGTCAGACATAAACGGTCCGTGGCGCACAAAAGGTTGGGGACCGCTGACCTAGGCGACTAAAATGTCTGAGTAAATGTCCTTCCTGCAACAATTTAACTTTATTTGATTTTTATGAACTCACTGGAACTGATGACAGGTGTGTGCTAAAAACTAGTCTTAACACTTCTCCCCAGTTATAAAAAGGTGTTTGTTCAGTTGAATTGTACAGGTTATAAGTCATATTAAAGGTTTAGATTTTTTTACCCATTGTATTTTGAAGTGCAGCTTTATTGGTGTGTAGCTGTTAGAAGTTTGCTGAACTACATAAGAACTACAAAAACAAATAAGCAGAAAACATGGCCTGTAGAAAACTCGTGGGACAAGTCTGACATGACCTATATCACATTGTGGCTGTAGGCACAAAGCTGACCCTCAACATCAAAACGGGTTCACCAATTGTAAGAACAGAGAAGCTGAAAAGCAAGAATAAAACTCTAAAAATGGATTTTGTGTTTTCAGGTGTTTGTTTCTTAATCTAAAATATTTTCTTTTCTTTCCACTCATTTGATCTAATTTTGACACCGTACCCAAAACGCCCCAGGTGCACCCAGGAGGCACCATGTTAATGAGATTTGACTTTGGTGACAAAGATGGAAGCAAATCTAAATCGAACCTTCAAACTTTTGATCATTTCAAGGACATATACAGTGCCATTAAAAAAAAGTATTCCTGATTCTTTCCTGATTTCATACATTTTCCCATTTTAGGCACACTTCAGTGGTTCAGATCAGCGAATACATCGAATACATAAGACCAATTTAACCCAAGTAAATACAAGACGCAGTTATCGAATGCTTTTCAATTATTAAGGGAAAAACGGCTATACAAACCTACCTGGCCTTATGCTAAAAAAAGGTAATCCCCCTTGTTGTTAAATCATGAATTAACTATGATTAGCTTTTTTCTTCTTTTTTTTTTAAGCAGAGTTCACTAGCCACACAAAGGCCTGATTACTTCCAGACCCATTTAATCAAGAAATCACTCAAATTGAACCTGTGGAGAAAATTCATAGATAATAGGTAAAGGATTTCAAAAAGCAACACTTAATGCCATACTCCAAGAGCGCAACAACGAAAGATCCAGGATGTTACAAAAGACGCCACAACATCTAAAGTCCTGCAGGCCTCACTTGTCTTAGGTATGGTCAATGTTCATGATACAACAATAAGAAGGAGACTATGCATATTTGGTATCTTTGGGTGAGTTCCAGGGCAAAAATCAGTGCTGATTTTAACACAAATACAAAGGCTCGTCTCGCAGTTGCCAAAATAAACATCTTGATGATCCCCCAACACTTTTGGGAAAATATTCCCAGGATTGACCAGACAAAAGTTGAAATTTTGGAAGGTTTGAGTCCTGTTATGTCTGTCTTAAAACCAACCACATCATATCAGCAGTCAAATATAGTGGTAGTAGTGGGATAGTCTGGACTTACTCTGCTGGTTCAGCACCTGGACAACTTACTGTAATTGATACAACCATGAATTCTGCTCTCTACCACAAAATCCTGAAGGAGAATGTCCGGCCATCGGTTTGTACCATGAAGCACAAGCGCAAGCTGTGTTATGCAGCAGGACAATGATCCAAAACACACCAGCAAGTCCACATTTGATTGGCTCAAAATACAAAATGAATGTTTTGAAATGGTTTTGGAGCGGCCTTGTTAAAGTCCGGACTTAAATCATGTTGGGGTGATTTGGCATGACCACAAAAAGGCTGTTCATGCTGAAACCTTCCAAAGTGGCTAAAATAAAACAATTCTGCAAAGGAAAATGGGCCAAAATTCCTCCCTATTGATGTGAAAGACTCATTGCCAATCATCACAAATACTTTATTGCGGTTCATGCTGGCACATTGGGTCATGTAAGTTTGGATAGCTTTTTTCCCCTCCATTAATAAATGAAACCATTTAAAAATGGTATTTTGGATTTACTCAGGTTATCTTTGTCTGATATTAAAATTTGTTTCATTGGAAACATGCAAGTGTAACAAAATGGTAAAAAACTGATAAAGCAGGAATAAAGTCTTCATGGTGCTGTAAGTACCAAACACTACCAGCTTATTTTTATGTACTGTAGGCTTTCATTTATATACTCTTACTGATAACCAAAAAATAGGCATGTAAGGTAGCTGTGCACATTGATGTTTAAGTAGAATACACATGTCTTTACACCTGTGCTACACGGGTTTGGTGAGAACACGAATTATCCTCTGGGGAGAAAGGGCTCTGGCTCACAAAGTGATGCATTTGCCCTAACTGTGTGTAACAGTTCTTATGCAAAACAGACCCATTGGCCATACCACACATAGGGATGTTGTACTTGCAGACTTATGCAAATGAATGACCTTTCAAAGAACATTTACATCACGGTAAGAATTCTTATTTTTTATTATTATTATTCAGTAGTTTCTGTCAGATTAATAAAATTAAAATGAAGTTAAATGTTTTTTTCCTTGTACCTATTTTTTTCCTTATTAAAAATCCTAGTTTTAATAAGCATTGTTACATTTGTTACAATGATAAGTTCACAGGGATGAAAAGAGACTTTGAACAAGACTTTCAATTCAGTTCATTTGCTCATTAAATTATTTAAAAATGTTTCTTTTTCTGTTTCATGTTATGTGCATTCATTATGTTACCTGCCATACATTTGTATATAGTGAAAAAGCAATAGTGTAAGCTTAAAAATCAACACATGTGAGATTAGCACAACTAAACAGTTTACCTCAATTAGGGTGGATATGTGAACGATGACATCCAATGAAGTCAATCGTTTTTAACCTGCTGTATTCCATGTGACACCCCACATAGTAAGGAGGTCTGGCCCGGATCTGGTATCAAGTCGGCACTGCTGGCTGACTTCTGGCATGATAAGACATGTACCAGATATGGGCCAGGCCTGGCATAGGTGGCACTGTTTATGTGATGGCATGCCACATCTGGCTCGATTGTGGTTTGGTTCATGTGGCCCAGGTCCATAGAAAACAGGTCTGGCCCGGATCTGGCATCAAGCTGGCACTTCGGACTGACTCGTGTCATGGCAGAGTGTATGTCAACCAGATGTGCGCCATGTCTGGCAATGACGCCACTGTTTATGCAATGGTATGCCATATCTGGCCTGATTATGGTTTGGTGTATGAGGCCCAGGCCCACAGAAAACAGGTCTTCCCTGGATGTGGCATCAAGCTGGCACTTCGGACTGACTGGTGTCAAGGCAGGGTGTATGTCAACCAGATGTGTGCCAGGTCTGACAATGATGGTACTATTTATGTTCCTATTTTAGTTAGAAGACCTAAATGCCATGTTGTAATACTATAAAACTTTTGCATGTTCTGCCACATGTTGTTAATACATGGTTTGATTAAGGTAGGTTTAGCAGAGGTAATCCACACATGGGCCAGCACAGGACCACCAGTGCCTGCAACTGGCCTTGTGCTCGCCCATGTGTGGGCCACATCTAGCAAACCAGATCTGGGCCACCAAAGGGCCGTCATTCTTTGCAGTATGTAGGCCATGTGTAAGCACATTGTGTGGGCCAGATCCGGGCCATACCAATTTTGCTATGTGGGTCCATGTGATTATCGATAGCCCTTATTTGTTTCACTGTGACTTTAGCTTGAGTCCTATGAGCAAGAAGTTGTCCTGTCTCTTGGAGGCTGTACTTAACCGAGGCAGCAGCCTCATCGAAATCAATGTATGTTTAGTTTTTTTTGTTTGGTTGGGTTTTTTTGTAAGTCGTAGGATTTTATCTTGCAAGATCAGCTGTATGCAACTTGTGAGGACAATCTCATGAGTGAAAACAACTCATAAAAAGAAAGGAATGAGCTTGGTTGATTGCCTTTTAAATTGAACCCAAATGTGCAAGCACGTCTTCAGTTTGTGTTCTTTAAATAAAAAAACTTGATTAAATTTGCATATTTTTAGTTTTTGCATTATAGTATTTACAGCTGAACAGGGATCTGAAAGGTCACATACTCTTAGCAGGAGCTTGTTTTCTGGACAAAGATGACGGCTGCTGAATGAAGAGGTGTGAACACAAATCTGGTCCCAGGCTCTGTCTTTTTATCTAGCCACAAGCACCTAGTTTTTGTTCTTCAGTTGTTTTATCACAATTGCTTTCTTCTTCTGACTCCCAACATCGTCACATCTGTGCCATCATGTTTCTTTCATACCAAGGCAAAATTAATTGTGAGTCAAATGTGATCAGGGTAGCAACTGAGATTGTCAACTATAGAAGAAAATGCTAAAACACAGTGCAGCTACTTATTGAAAACATGCAAAGAGAGAGATGGGCATGACATGCATCCATTTCTTTCATAAAGCCCAACTATTAATGAAGTAAAAACTTTAAGGGATACAGTTTAAACAAATAAAGAGAATCATTTGCAAATCTGTATGGTGATTTTTTTTTTTTTAATGTATTTTCATTATTTTTGTAACTACCTCAGTACATTTGCATGTGATCAGATATGTTAAAAATCGTAATATGCATTCAGCTTTGCAAGCTGATATTAGTAAATGAAAACACAAATAGAAGATATATAAATATGATGTCTGAATAGTATTTTGTTTCAAAACATGGAAAATATATACAAATTATTAGTTAGAACTCAGCTTGACCTTTAAAAGGCTGTCTTTACATATGTTGTTTGTTTGTTTTTGTTTTTGTTTTTTTTTTTTTTAGTTGCGGCAGTCAGGTTCAGAATGACCAGGATACCTTTTCCTTACCTGGCTTTACTTACACTAGCATCAGCTAATGCGTTAAACACTATGTGACCAATCACAAAATAAAAAATATCAACAACAGAACAGAATATTTTACCAGATCATAAAACTATAATCTTATAAAAAAGACTGAGAGGTTAAAGACATGGTCTAAAAGTATTGGAAATGCAAATCATTTTGATTTAGTTTTCATTTATTTGTACCTCTTTCCAGTAGCAGAGCACTTTATTTTCAGGTGTTTTAGTAAGAGAAGATCCTGTAATTACAGTTGTACTTAATTTATTATGAAAATAATATTTCGCATTTGGGGGGAAAAGTTAAATTGTATTGTTGTTGTTTCTATATGCTTTTAATTATGTCTTGGAAGAAAAACTGAAACTGGCAAAAAGCGGTTTTAGCATGTTGAAAGAGAGATTTATAAATGTGTGTTCTGCTGGGCAAATACAGTCATTCCCCATAGATACTAGTGTCTGTATAGCTATAGTTGATTTTAATATACTTTATTGTTAGTGAAAACTGAGGAAATCAAATATAGCAGCAAGCTTTAATACTGGCTTATCAAAATGATCACACAGCAAAACTGCATGATGGTTTTGTTGCATCACTGTTCCACTGTTGGTTTAATAACACCAGCCACTGTGAGTGAACATGCATACGTCAGTGTGAAGCAATATCTCACATTCATTATGAAACTAGTTTGGGAATTTTAAGCTCTGTGAAAGTGTAGGGACAAATGGCTGACAAGATGGCTTGTTGCGTGTTATTGTTAAGAGAACCGTGCTGAGGAGGTGTGTCCTGATGTTGGGTTTGCCTTGCAGCATGATGCCCTGCCATACGCCGCTGACTGGTGGGCCTGGTGTAAAGCAGTAAAGGAGTAAAGCAGAAGGCACTAGGACCCAGACAAGTGAGTGAGTAGGCAGGCAGAGTGGGGCTGAGTCACTGCATGTGTCTGAGAGGCAGTCAGAAACAGAGCAGAGCAAGGGAGCAGAGGTGATCTCACACTCATCAGCACAGGATAACACAACCATGATGGGTTGACTTGGGGGGAGGGGGGGCGGTTGGAGAGAGGAAGTGTGCATTCGCCACCACTTGCTCAGCTATGGAGACCAACAAAGTTCTTCATTTTGTGCCTTCGGGTAAGTGGATCAAAGCTCCGAAAGCTGCTTCTCAGCTGTGCACGACACATCGTTCACTGGGAGAACCTTGGGGTTCCCTACCTAGTGAAACCTGAGAACCCCTTGTGCAAAACATGTGCAGCCCACTTCCACCTCTGCTCTGAGGGATGGCAGATGTTTTTGTGCATGTGCTCTACTGTACATACTTGTTTTCGTGTTTGCCCTTTCTGTGTACTTAGGAATGTGGCAATGTTCCACTTGTGACAGAAATCTAATTTTTTATTTTCTTCTGAGGGGAGGAGGGGTTTTGGAAGACAGATCGCAGATGTTGTTTTTTTTTTTGTTTTTTTGCCTTTTTGTATTGGTATGCATTTGTGGGGGGTTTTCTGTCTTGTACTTGTTTATGTCTGGTATGCGGCACAAGAGGTTCCTGTGTCGTATATTATCAGTTAAGGAACTGAACCTTGAGAAACAATCGCATTGCAAACCCACCCATAGAAAGCCAGTGTACCTGTCGAGCATGTACAGAAGGCATGCAGAGGAAACCTGGGATCACAATGCACTTTCTCAGTGTTGCACTGGTGCGGCTCATGAATGTAAGACTGTGTGCATTTGCATTCATGTGTGCGTGTGTGCATGGATCCATGTGTAGTGCCTGCATGTGTTTTTCTTTCTCTTTTTTGCCTCTTGAAACGTGTGTTTATGTGTCTGAGATAAAGAATGACAGATTAGTGTTGGTGACAGCCACAGGAGAGCAGCGAGTTCTCTCCTCACTGAAAGTCCTCTGAGAGTCCATAGCCCATTTGGAGGTGTGATGCGGCTGCCGCTTCACTTTCATTTTGTCTGGGAAGACGGAGCAGGATGCTGTGTGTGTGTGTGTGTGTGTGTGTGTGTGTGTGTGTGTGTGTGTGTGTGTTAGAGAGAGAGAGAATAGGATGTTTTGAGGATAATACAAGTGTAGGAATCTGTGTGTTAGCGTGTATATCAGTGTGTTTTTGTTTGTAGTCTACAGTATTTTGTAAGAATGCATTTATATAGCTGTGTTGTTTTTGTTTGTTTTGTTTTTTTGGGGGGGGGGGGCGCTCATTTTTGTGTTTTTCACAGTTCAGATGTGTTTTGTGTCTACATATGTGTTTGTGCGTACACGAGTGAACATGCTTTTTGCACACTAACTACATCCCTGAGTATGTGCTGGGGTGTGATGGACACTGCTGTGGCTTGTCCTCTAAAAAATAATTTGCATTAGCTGATTACAGGCAGAGAGGGCAGATTTGATTCTTACAGCAGAACAATTTGGTGGTGTGAACATAAAGGTATTCAAAAGATTTCTTACTAGGGAGAGGGAGAGGTTTTTAAAAATTGCGGGTATTAATAGGAGAAAGTCTGCTATAGTAATGGCTTATCGGAAATTACTTTTGTGTTTGTGTGTTGTGTAATGTAACCTTGGCTTTAACAGCAGATTTTAATAAAACAAAACCTCTCTAAACATAACTGTACATTTATAAAAAATTTGGTAGCATTATTGATCTCTGTCAGGAATCAAAAATGCTGTCAAAAAGGTACATGTTCAGAAATCTGACAGCAGATATTTAGCTCCACTGGTGACTCGACAATTACCTTTCCAGAGGATTTTTCTTTCTTGCTTTCAACACTCACTTTACTGCCCTCTGTATTTTTGAATAAAGCAGAGCAAGCTGTTCCATGCAGCAAAACTCAGCATACTTAACAGGAACATGGAGTCCAAAATAATGTTCGTCTGAAGCTGACTGCAGACCTTTATATTGCTTTTGTCTTATGTGAGCATTAACAAAGCTCTATTGCTGCGTAGTTTGGGGTAAGCACCCAAATTGTGTCATTATCAGTGGCAAACTGCTGACAGTTGAAAGAAAAAAAAAAAAAAAACGGTTATATAAAAGAGTTCAGAAATTAATTTTTACTTTATGGAGTAGTAAATTACCACAGAACGTCCAAATCTAATTGCACAGTGTGGACATATTGCAGTGGGTTTCAATACTGAGGCATAGTTTAACCTCACTGGTTTTTGTTCCCTGTTCATCACACGCTAGCAAATTCCTGCAGCTTGTAGGAGTGCAGTCTAACAGCATGCAGAATGGTGCAATGATGACGGATATGATGGTGATATAAATTGAAATGTATTATAGTTGTTTTTTTTTTTAAATTTGTGCAGGAATACTTTGATTTAAACAAAAAGAACAGCAGTTGAAAAGTATTTTTATTAAAAGGTATTCTGTAGACTTTTTTCAGTTAATAATTTGGTCCATGACCAATACAGTGGTTGAGACAACCCAACATGCTACTCTTCAAGCAAAAGCAATATGCATGCAGTATGCAAGTTCCATTCAAAATCATCCTCTTTGTTTCTTATGTGACTTTTGGAATACGAAATAAATGTTTTTATTAGTAAATTACAAGCATCATTTCAGCCAGCGCAAGCTTAAAATATGTTGGCGTAATTTAGAACAGAAGCTCAGCATATTTGCATTAGGATAAATTAAGTACATCATTAATATGTGACTTGTTATGAATGAATAAAAACATTGCAGTTGATTTGCAAAACAAATTATTAAGACCTGTAAGTCCAGCCTTCACAGGGAAATGCTCATGTCTGCTGTGTTTTTAAACAGTTCATTTTAACACAAATAACCGTGACTTAAAACTCAACCTCGAGTCATGCTGGTAGCGTGTCGATCTTCAGGTGGGACAGAGTCAGATAATCAGTGTTGCATCCGTGACCTGCAGTGCCAGAAGATATCAGCATGGAGGACACACAGTGGATGTGTGAATTAGTAGTTCGACCATGTGGAAGTGGAGGTGTGTGGGGAAGAAGATGGATGACGTGTTCCTGTGTGCATGCGTGCGTGTTTGTGCTGTAGATGTGACAGTGATCTCTGATCAGTATTCACCGCTGGCAACAGATCTCAGAAGCTCCAGCCTCTGAGCACAGCCATCTGGGCAGAGGAGAAACACACATTGACACACACACACAAATTATTATACAGTACCACACATACAAATACTAATACGCACAAGCACTGAAATGTCACAAAAACACGTCCTTGCAAGACACGACAAGACAGCCACACATGCAGCGCTGTCACACATAGGCATCGTTTGAAAATTCACGCACGCTCTGTGTATTTGCACACACTAAAGTACACTCACATACCAGTTATGTCAGATAATGTTCACGCACTCCACATAATTATATACACAATTCATCTTATCTACATGCATCTACATACATTTGTTAGTTTATACACACACACACACACACACACACACACACGTATATGCACTCCTTTTACATGCATGTTAAATTCCATAAAATATGCAGGCACGTTTGCAGAATTGTACAATGGGTAGGTGTGCATTTTTGGGGGAAGAAGATGATATTTTTTTATTTATACTAAAATATATACATCACTGTTGGTCAGCTGTCTTCAGGTGTTGTATTCTAATATCGATTGTCATTTCTTAATCTTTGTCCTTGACAAATTACCTTACAATCTTTGTAATTTCAAAGACTAATAAAAGCTAAATATTAAAAACAAATCAAAATGAAATGGAAATAATATATAACTGGAAAATAGAAAGCTAAAAAAAAACTGTTTGCCATTAAAAGTAGTATTAAGAAAGCTAAGAGAACTTAACTGCTGACATTTACTATACTTAGATTGAGATTAGAAAATGCTATAATGGATATTTTTGCAGTTGGGAAACAATCAGGGAAAAATGAATGACTTTAAAATCCGTATTGCAGATTTTATATTTTCTTGCAATTTTAATCTGTGTGGCTTTTGTGAGATTTTTATTTTTTTTATTCTTTATTTTTTAACAAAACTTGCTATTTTCAGGCCAACGTTACAAAATGAGATGTGGTACCAGGTGTGGCCTAGCACCTTACTGCGTTTTCAAATTAATCAGGTGCACCTCACACCTCTTGGCCATTACATTTTCTACAGCATAATGGGTATTAAATTAAATACTAAATACCCATTTAAACTAGATCTTGTGGTTTAAAAAAGGCAAAAAAGAAAGAAACAAAAAAGAATTTAGTGGTATCCACCAACAAGACCAATGGTCTAGCTTGCAATAATTTTTTAACAGTGAGGCAACACTGATGATGTAATTTTACCTTGACTTGCCTTTGTGGAAGTGTTTAACAGCAACCGACCAAATTCTTCTTTTGTTGTTGTTTTTTCTTTTCTTTTAATTAATTTTGCTATACTATATGTTAGAGCTGCACGATTAATCGTTAGAAAATCGCGATCTCGATTCATACTTATGTGCGATCTCATTTCCAAATGACAACGATTTAAAAAAAAAAAAAAAAAAGACAACGACGATTGTACCGCATTTTGATCCGGGACGTACTCTGCATGAAAACAAGCGCTCACTCTTCCTGCTCAACAAATGACAAGGGCGGAGCTTTATACCACGTGATACAGAAGCTGTGCCGTGTGATGCTAACATTAGCAGGGAAAAAACAACGGAGAGCACGTCAGGGATGACGAGAAAGTGACAGGAGAAAATCCGTCCCGGTCAACCACCCAAACATCAATAACGGGAACCTTATACAGCGCTTCCCTATACCCGTCGAACTCCCGCAGGCACAAAGAAATTACGGAGGCTATCACTTATCACCTGACCAAAGATATGGCTCCCATCAACACTGTGCAAAACGAGGGATTTAGGAAAATGATCAACACCCTAGACAAACGCTACACAGTGCCGTCCCGCAACTATTTTTCTATTGTTGCACTACCTGCTCTATACACGCAGTGTCGAGCAACGGTGGAGACGGAATTTCAAGCAGTACAACATTTAGCGGCGACAACAAAACGTGAGACATTTGTTGTTTTTAATGTTTATTTATTGTTTTTATGTTCAGTCTCAACTGTTACGAAGTTGATGTGCAGTTAATAAGCGCAATAAATATTTATACTGGAAAAGAAAATCGTGAGAGAATCGTGATCTCAATTCTAAGCCAAAAAATCGTAATTCTCATTTTATGCAAAATCGTGCAGCCCTACTGTATGTTGCAAAACCCTCTGACAGCCTTCTTTGAATTTTGTCCTTTAAGGTCAGGACTAAGCTAAGTTATAGGACGTATATTTTCAAATGTGGACTTAAGGTCTAAGGAGCAGAACACATTGATACTTTAACACAAGCTCTGTTGCATTCCTTTTAACATCTAAATTAAATTACTCACTTTAGTGATGTCGTTAGCCAAACATCAGTTCACTAAATTGGATTACGAGACCTGAAAAGGATAAATAAAACACTCAAGTACTCGTGTATATCTTAAAAGCGTCGAGCCAAACAGTAGTGAATAAAGCAACCTTACTATGCTTGTTAACAAAATCTAGTCTATTAGTCCAGCCCTCACCTCCACAAATCAAAATATAAGCAGTCAGATATGATAAGATATGATCATTTACTATAATTTTTCAAATATATATAAATAAATATATCACATATAAAGAATCTGAGTCAAATTGAGATTTTTGACTGATACTTTGAAGCTTTGAATTTCGTTATGTTTTTTTTAATAGTAGGCACAACATGCTACATGAACTAAATCTAGTCTGCTAGCTTGTAAATTCCACATTAGGGAGGACCTTAATGTGGTATTTACAAGCTATTTAGGCAGCTGTGTCTATTAGCTTCATTAGCACTGTACAAAAAAAGCCCTGTAGTCCCAACATGGTATTTTTCATGTTACGATTGCAGATCTTTTAATTTCACATGTCCTCACTGCTTTATAGCAGCCCAGATGTGGAGGTATGAAAAAGATCTCTAAAGAGTTTTTTCAATGTTCAGATAAAAATGGGTGTAAATACTAGTGTGCTGCATATCAAGTGAAGCTGAATCTACTTATACCATTTGGAGATATTTTTAACCCTGATTATAAAGGCGGGAAGTCTCGCAGGCGTTGGCAATTATGGGGAAGTCTCATTTTATTCTCAAAAATGGATGTAAAGCCCTTGTTTCTCTACTCAAGTATTCTTTGTTTTTAGTAGCAGATTGTATGTTTGGATTCATGATGATGTATAAGTGGCTTTCAGAGAGTGAAAGTCAAAGATGATATTAACAGCTCTTTAGTGCAGATTTGATCCACTTTTAACACAGAGGGCATGACTTAATCTCATTCAAAACACAATAGATGCTTTTAACTCGGAGCCAGTTGTCAGCTGCCATCATCTCCCACATATTTGTATAGAGCCGTTTCTTTTTTTTAAATTTCGAAAATAGAAAAAACAGAACTGGCAGTCTCCTCCCATCTTTGGTGTTGGTGCTGACAGTCTTCAGACTGTACACACATACACGGAAAACAGAGGATTAGTCCACATGTCATAACACAGACAATCTAGCAGTTTTCAGACTAACAGATAATCGATATCCAGGCCAAGACCTCTTGTCCCAAGTGCTGGTCTTTGTTTAGAGTCGGGCAAGAATGCAGATACACGCTAGCAAAATGCAACAACATTCTGGCCAAAGCTTTTTTCATTTTTCATTTCCCTGCATGTAGTCAAACATGATTAGTTAACACTACTCATACTGTTACAACTAATAATAGTATGAGTATTAACAGTATGACTTCGGGAACAAACCCTTCTGGTACCGCTGCCTGCACATTCTGCATATGCAGAGATATTTTCAGGTTATAAACACAGGAAGCAGTACTGAGCACGGCCGAGGCATTTATTTCAGTTCCCATTTATTATCACTTTTGTATATTCAACCAAGACGGCACAGGCTCCGCAGCACAGAACAGCTTGTACTGTGCAGGGTATTTTCTCCTTTGCAGTGAATTTAATTTAAAACCAGCAAACAAAACTGAATCAACTTGTAGAAATGCTGCTATACTGCACCTCCCCTCCTCTTGATATGTACACCCCTTCTCCAACAAAGACATCTTGGAATAATTACTAAAGATACCCATGTTGATGAATTCCTGAACATTGATTGTAAACCTTCCCTTTTGATGTGAGTGAGCAAAAACATCAGCATGCTAAAAAGTAGCATTATATACGCAAAGCTGTATTGTAGGCTTGCATGGAAGCTAGATTGAATGTTTATTTTCACTGTATTATAATTTGAATGATACCCATACATGTGCACACACACAAGCGCATGTCCTGTCATGTATGACCCACACAGCTGAGACAGGATGTATAGAGAACTGCAGAAATAGGTTGCGTCACGATGAGTACTGCAGATAGTTTCCTCCTTCCTGTTCATGCTGAGGTTAGTTGTGCCATGCTGCTGTTTGCATACAGCTGTTAAATGCAGAGATTACACTTGGAATTCTTTTGCACACTTCCTTCACCCTGTGTCTAATGTCCTTTTTGTCCTTGCCGCATGCAACCGTATAAGTCATAAAGGCCGGGTGCTGCAGCACCAAAATTGCGTCGTTATTTTTGCACATATAGTATCTAGAAAGCTGGATCTGCCTAAACTGTAAGTAAACTTGGACAGTTACTTAATGGCAAGCACCTGTTCAGAGACGTATAGAAGCATAACAAGTAAATGAGAAGAGCAAAAGGTCTCACAGCATTGCAATGAAGAAAGCTAAAGAAATAAAACGTACAGAGGACTACACAAACCCAATCTACAGTGAGTGTCAGATGGAGGATTAAACGAGATGGCTAGAAGTGAGTAATGGCATAAAAAATATTGAGGAGAACAATGCAGATCCAAGGTTGCATAATTTAAATTCTGTCAATGTGTTGCAGGATGCAATTGAGCTAAGCAAAGAGACAGCTAGTGAGCAGAGCAGGGCAGGCCACTGACACTGCTCAGGTTAGTGGTTTGATTCTCACCGGGGGGGTGAACGGACAGCTTTAAAGGCTTATTTAATTAAAACAGCCATTCAATTTTACACTTTACCCACTAAAATGCTAAGTGTATGTTAATTGTAGGTAAAAAATCCTAAATATAATAATATTTCACACAATACTGTGTAAACATGAAGAGACTTGATGCAAGTAAACTGAAAGCATGTTGCATATATAATGTAATGGACTTTTTTTCTCTTTTGCTGCTTCACGTTGATTAAGTCTGAAACTGTCAGAGTAGTTCCGTGGGGGAACACCACAAATGAAAGGCAATGAGATATGCTGTCGGATAGTGGGCAGGCTTGAGCAGCCTACATGGCTGTGTGGAGAACAGCAGACTTGAAAGGGAGATGGTGGCCTGGCTTTAATCGAGCCAGAGGAAGAAGGGAATGTGCAAGCAATTAGCAGGAATCCCCGAGCACTGGCCTTTTTTTTTTTTTTTTTTTTTTTTTTTTTTTTCTCATTCCCCCCTTCTATGAAAATCGAGGCAGCCAATTTCTGTAGCGAGTGGTTGGCTGGTGTGTGTGTGTTTGTTTATATATTGGAATTACATCCTCAGTCACTAACTTGCTCATTCACTGCCTGGCTTCCTATAAACACACACAGGGTGTCTGTGCTTCAGCACCTGAGCTTAATCCTATACCAGGAAATCAGGTGAAAATGCAGAGAAGAAAGAAAAGGAAGAGAGAAAGATGTGAAAATGGAAAATGAGATGTAGCAACAAATGGTGGATGGACAGAAAGAGGAAACGAGGTGAAATAATGATGAAATGGTGGAGAGGTTTAGACTGTAGATTCTTCCTGTGCCTAACCTCAGTCACGATGTCTTGTTCTGCCACGCCGCAGAGTACGTGAACCCACACCAGCCAGCTCACTGTAACCATCAATCCCTCTCTGGTGAAAAGACCAGAGGATTACTACACAGCTTTTCGGTCCACAGACCTTACACCAAGAGTTAAATATTCAATGTGTGTGTGTGTGTGTGTGTGTGTGTGTGTGTGTGTGTGTGTGTGTGTGTGTGTGTGTGTGTGTATAAACTCAATTACTACTACTAATTATTCAAAATAAATTTAATTGAGTTTTCATTTGCAAAATTGTATTTTGTTGTTGCTAGCTTCGTCAGGTTATTTTCTTTATTTCTAAACACAGGAAATGTTTCTTGAACATTTTGTTTTGCTGCAAATCAGCCTGAAGTAACTCTGCTTTCAACATATTCTTTTGCTAAATTTACATGTGAACAAATGGTACTCAAGGCGAGTCACTTATACACACACATACACAAAATGAAAACACCTGTAGATTCCCCAAAGCAAAAAGACAATTTATAGATGTTAATTTATTAATGTGAAAAGGTGCTGAAACAGATACATATAAAGACACACACACATCAAGAGCATATGGCTGAGTGCACCCACGCACACTGCTGTCCACCATCAACACAGCCACAGTCCACCTGCTTGCCAGGCAGCTTGGCCGTAGCGAGCCTCGCAGTCAAGGGTCTGTTGTGACATCATCAACGTCAGACAAGAGCCTGAGGACACAGCTGTCTGCAGCTATTTAGAAAAGTATAACTTGATGTGAAGAAATCTGGATCTAAAGCTGCAAGAAGATACAGAAAGAAGTCTTCAAACTTAAATGTGATAGTTGTGATTTTTTTTTTTTTTTTTTTTTTCTCGATCACTTGTTAGTGTAGCAACTGAAATGCCTTTGAATCTATTTATTTATTTATTTATTTAGAGCAGCATGACTTGGTGAAACACAACAGAGAGAGCTTGATGGAAACATGAAGACCATTATATCCTTCAGTTTGGTAGAAATCTCGTTATTCAATCTCTTTCAAGGAAACCAAAAGAAAAAATAGATTTTTTTTCTTCTGATGTAACTCATTGTATTTCAAGGTCCATTGGACAAAAACATCAAATAATGTGATTTATCCAGGATACCACCTGGACAGCTGTGCAGTAGAAGCTTGCTGAATCAGTACTGGTAAACACGTAATTATGAAATCTCCTCCATAATATATATGTGGTGACATTCAGTCTAAAGATTGACTTAGATCCTTACATTTTTTTTGTGTTGTATTACTGGTAATACATTTAATATAACACAGAAAACCTTAAACTGTAGAAGCTCCAACTATTTATCCCCCACCGGGATAAATATTCAGATTTTGAAAATTCATTGAAAATTGCAACCTTACATATACAGTAAATGCGTTCCCTCTGGAAAGATTTTATTGACTCGGTTTGTGGCTCCTGCGTGGGAAAACTGCATGAAGGCTTTTGTTGACGAGTGAAGCTGACAGCTGAGTGGAATATTGCACTCACAGTGTGAGTGTGTGAATCTGGTGAGAGACCAGAGAGGACCTGTCCTGATGGAGCTGGGATTGAACTTGACTGTGACCTTGTAAAGTTGCGATGAGTTTAATTATCAAGCCAAATCATGTTTCTTCACATATTACGTCACACAAATGACATTTGGTTTGAATCTTCTCTATGCCTTGTAGTTGTCTTAAATGGCTCTGTGTTTACTGCAGCCGCTTATACTCCTTGTAGAATGCTGCGGTGGCTTCTCGCATTTCTAATATAGCCACTGAAACTGCAGTTTGCTGTCAAAGACCACCATTTGAAATAGAATGATGGTGTTTGAATGAGCACACTAGTGCTGTACTCTTAGGCTCTGCCATATGCAAAGTTGACTGACTGCTTTCAGCCCTTTGTTTCAATGGGGTCATCTATAGTCTATATAAGAAACATATGGGAGTTGTAGAAGAGTAGATTGAGAAAGTTCATAAGTGAAATTTCAAAGAATGTCATGAAACTGTTCCCTGTGTTACTAAAATAAAAGTCTCATATTGAAAATGAACTTCACCTTAATGAAATAAAGAGATGCATCAAAGTTTATGCTTCCAGTATGGTTTAAAAATACAAAATGCATCATTGTGCTTTCTTACCTGCATGCCACCACTTCTCTTGGAAAGCAAAATGCCAGCATATACAGGAAATTATCATTTACAATGTGTGTGTGTAAAAAGTCTGCTGGCTTAAGTTTTATTTAATTTGTTGCAAAATTTAAAAACAGAGAGGCTAAATGTTGGCATGTTGTTTAAAATGTGTATATGATCAAGCTTGTTTGCCCGGAGCAGAGCGTCGGGAGGAATTCCCTCTCTGCCTGGGCTCTCTCAGCGACCACAGATCCAGTGGACGGTTGCCAGAAGAGCCTGTGGGCACAATTAGCCAACAAAAGGCCCGGCCTCCTCTCCTGTGCTGGCCCAGACCTCGTAGATTCCCATATTAACGCAGCAGGAGCTCCTTTTAATCTCTTGCCCTCTTCACTTAAGACTTTCAGCCTCACCTCTCCTGTAAATTCCAGGGTTGTCCCTCCTGGGGGTTCTGGCATTTGTTTTGCATGTACCTGCAGCACACAGCTGTACAATATATCAACCTACATGTAGAGGAATGTTAGCTCAGTTTATATGGACAAAAGGGTTGCCTCAGTTTATAGACACATAAAGGGTCGTATAAGTTGACTTCCTCTTGTGAATTCAAAATGCTTCAAGACATCAAGACAGAAATAAAGGCTGCATCTGTACCAGATTAGAATAACGAGTGATCCTTACCTATAAAGTCATGCACAACTGTGCGGAGAATGCATCAGTCCCTTGCAGTTGATTAAATACCTGTAGCCAACATATGGAGGCATCTTAAGATGTGTTTGTATCTCCTTCCTTTTAGTGGTGCACTGCCTACCTTCTCCCTGCTAGAGAAATAATGTATTTCTGACATTGAGTAGCCAGCCTGTTGCCCCCTCAGTATGTCACTATTGTGCACATGTAAATATAATGAAATATGAGTGAACTAAAACAGTTGGGGCATGAATTGAGTGAGTATAAATGGAACAAAGTAAATGTGAAGCGGTAATGATGTTATGTAAAATTGCAGACTTGAACTTATCTCTCATGAAATGTTAATTCAACTTTTCAAGCTTTGGGGATTGCTTCATATTAGTATTTGTCCTGCTGCTGGTGCTTCTTTTAAAAGGGGATTAATGGTAATGGGCATTATTTAAGCTCCACCCGACTTCACCTGCTGATACTTTTCTTACTAACAATATATTCATCCTGCTTTAGCCTCTTTTAGATTGTGTCATACTTCAGTAGGATGGCACTTGTGACTCGGGTTAAAGGGAAAAAAAAGAAAAGAAATTACACAAACCTGTTCCCTCAGGGTTTTTTTTCTTCTTCTTTTGCTTTGGTTTGCACACCAACCACCCAGGAAATTGTAAACCTATAGCATATAGTTGCAATATTTTTCTTGCCCAATTGTTTTTTGAGCAAAGAGCATTGGCAGCTCTTCTTGGAGAATTCTCAGTAGGCTTTGTTTACTGAAACAAGCTTTGTTCTCTCTGTGAGTTTGTCATGCCTGGTAGGGAAGAGCTGGGTTTCCCGCAGTTTTCAGCTGCAATGGTGCTCTGTGACTTGATAAGAGAAGTGGTAGATCTTACTAACTGTGTGCACATGCTTATAGCCACAGGGGTTCATCTTAGAACATGGAAATTATAAAGTCATCTCGTGAATTTACCTTAAGAAATTTTTTGTCCTGGAAAGAATGGTGGGAAGTTACGTTCCTTTCACTTTTTTCTCTTTAAAAACCAGATCAAAAAAGAGAATTCAAAGAAGTAGTAAAGGTCGGCTGGTTTTTGATTTAAAACCCACAGGGATATTTGTTGTTCTGGTGATAAAAATCATAAGAGGATCGCAAGTAAAAAAAAATTTCCCTGCTGAAACCCCCTCTGTCTGTCTCTGTCAGACAGCTGTTACTTTGTCAGTCGTCCTCAATCTGATGCTAACCCACAATCGCAAAGGCAACAAGCAGCTGCCTGCCATCTTTTTTTTCTACCCTTTTTTTTTTTTTTTTTTTTTTTAGATAGCTAGTATCAGTCCAAGGTCTTGGTTTATCAGAGAGAGAGAGCTTGTCATTTGACATATAAGACGTTATATCGAGTGTCAAGCAGAGCAGATGTTGCCTTGCTTGTGGGTTTGTGACATGTAAACTCAGCTGACTGACAGATATTTCCCTCATGTGTATGCTGGGCAATGATGAAAGCACTGACTCTAAACAAGACACTCGCATACACAAACAAATGCACATGCAGCAGATCAATGAAAGTGATGAGGCGTATGTGTGATACTGTGCTAACCAGATCTGACTTCCTGCTTGCAAGTCGACAGCTTCCTGATTTCTGAAGAATGTTATCAGGCATTTTTTTTTTTTATTTTTTTTTTAATGTTTCTCTTCCTGTGAGAGTGGTTTTGAAAGTCACTTCTGTTTAAGCACTGTTTGTATATATTTAATGCACACTAACACTAATTATAAATGTGGCCATACTGAAAATAGTATTTAAAACAGCAGTTTGGGCTTGTGGAAATTAGGTCTGTTTCTGTGCATTTTTGTGTTCTGGTAACAGTTTTGATGCTTTGATGAAAAGATAAACTTGCAAAACAAAAACATGCATTCATGTTATGTTCCGGATCTCTATATACACTATGCAGAGAGGCAATAGTATTCAAATCCTCTCACCTTAATATGTATCATGTTGATGTGTATAGACAAATATGCATGAAGTCTCAGTAAATGGAGACGTAATATGTATTCATGCAACAGCAATTTTAATAACATAAGCTGACATTTTGAGTTTAAGTTAAAAAAAATAAATAAAAACGCCCCATGCACTAGTATTCAGCTCCCAACCTCAGCACTCCTGAAGCTCCTTTTTACCTCCATAGACCTTGATTGACCTCTAATGAGCGTTTTTTGGTAAGACAAGCTTCAGACGTCTCTCTTGTGAAGTCTTTGCCTTTTGTTCCCTTCCAAAAGCTTCCATCTTATTGAAGTTGATGGCTTCTGTGCTGCAAATGCTCTCCTTAAATCCCACCAAAGATGTTCTTTGGGATCGAAATCTGCAGCCTAAGAAGGCTGCTCCAGGCTATTCTTATGCTAGACAAACCAGTGATCCATGTGGCCAAACAGTTCCTGTTTTGTTTTGTCACTCTGCAAAACTGTCTCCTATCACCCAGCAAGCATTTCAGAATTTCTTCTGATATATCACCGCCGACCCTTGTTTTGCTTCTCGGTCAGGAGTGGGATGTATTAAGTAACCCACGAATGCCTTGTTTGTTAACTGATCTTAGTGTGCTGAGCACCGACGCATTTGTTTCAGACTTATCAAGGTTATCAGTTAGACATGTTTTTCTACATTGTCCTCACAAATCTACACTTGTTCAGAACAGTTCTTGCTGTTTGTATCTGCTGTGGTATTTTCTAGGAAGGTCTTTGGTGTCTTGTTATACTCTCTACCTTTTTGGTGAAATGAAACTGTCTTTACTCTTTTCACTCTCAACTACAAAACAAACAGCACTTTTTCACCAGCTACATGCTTAATTTTATCTTGACATACCTTCTCATCATATAGAGTAGTTTTATTATTCATTTTCATAAGTAATGTAATTTTTGGAAAGAAGGAATATTTTCATGTTAATATCAACATTTGATCTACAAAACTCAAAGTTAAGACGCATCTGCTATAATTGTTGTTCTAGAGCTTATATTTTGTCAGTGACTGGCACTCAGTACCATAGAACTACAAACCACCAAATACACATACAGACACCTCCATTTTTTTCTTCGTGCCTGTATAATACTAGCCAGGCCTGTGTTGCTTTTTTTTAAAGTCTTTATTCTGTATTTAGTGATGATGGGAACAAAATTCTACGTGGATACAGAATTTGTTAAACAAACATATGTGAGACACGTAAGACCCGGAAATGGAGAGCATAACGTTGCATTTGCAGAGAAAAGATTAAATGAAAATAATAAATCTTTGTGTGACGAAGTTTCTTTTAGGTTGGCTCACCTTTTAAGGAGGAGACGGGGTGCATATGTACATAAACTATGATCATTATAGTAAGAAGTTGTGTACATATAATAATTTACTATGTATTGTTGTTCTGTAGTGGTATACAGTTCAGTTTAGTTTCATTCATTTTGCACCACATCACAACAACCTGTGTTTTATACTTCAGGGTAAAGTCCCCAACAATCAGGCCACCCCCTATGAGCAACCACTTAGTGGCAGTGGGAAGGACTACTCCTTTTTGACAGGAAGAAACCTCTGGCACAACCAGCCATCTGCCGCCACCAGTTTGGGAGGGGGGGGGGGGGAATTGAGCCTGTTTAGGTTTCAGATCAGCCTCAGTCTCTAAAATATCCCTAAATATATTTAGCATTTTTATTTTTAAGACATCACACGTTAGACATTTCATGATTATGAAACTAATGTTGTTTATGAAAGTGCAAAATGAGGAAGTCATACATGGAATCGGGCAGTGAATGAACCTGCTGCATCTTTTCATCTTTTTTTTCAGTGACCTTTACTTATCGGTCTGAGTTGACACAAATTAAATATATCACTTTCATGTTCTTTGACAATAAAATAACCTTTATGACGACTAATAAACCTGTCCCTAAAGGACCACTGGCTCTAAATCAGTTGCATCTGACAGCACATGTGTGTGTCTTTAGCTCATGATAACAAATAATTCAAATTTATAGATTAGTTGTAGATGGCCTTAGTGCTACTAATTTCAACTATAATATATTGCAGGGTTTTCTGCCATTGATCATATTAGAGTTAGATATACCGAAGCCAGACACTGCATAAAAATATAAATCAACAAAAAAGGCTGTGCAAATCATTTTACCCCTATGTCTAACTGAATAATTCCCTATTTTAAAAATTCACATAGAAAAGAGACATCATTCTTTCTGTTTTTCAGAAGTAAAGATGAGTGGGTGCTGGAGAAATATGCAACAATTTAAAATTGCAAAGAAATAATTTTGTCATCTGCTTTACATAATATTATTAAGAGTGCAGGAATTCAGATAACTTCCTCTAAATAAGAGTCTGAAAACAGTATTGAATATCCATGATCTTTAGGGCCTCAGACAGTACTAAAACACTTCTGTATGTAATCACTGCATGGGCTCGGAGAGACATTTAAAAACAAATTTGTTGGTGCATCCATGCATGCAAGGTAAAGCACTACTACAATGCATAGACAGTGTTGGGGAGTAACGGAATACATGTGCCGGCGTTACGTATTTAAAATACAAAATATGAGTAACTGTATTCTGTCACAGTTACTGTTTAAAAAGGTGGTATTTAGTATACAGTTACCTTGTTGAAATGCAGGGATTACACGGCGGCCTTTTCCTGTTTCGTATGTTAGGCTATGCCCTCTCTATTTTTGATAATTCCACGCTGGAACAAAACACGCATTAAGAGACTAAATGCCTGCCGCTAGCAAAGTAAAGCTATTTTTCCGCTACGAGCCCGACACAGAACCCGACGTATTAGCCAGAGGCCCCTTTACTGCGGTTCGGAGCCGCGGACCTGTTTTATATATGTGCGGAATAGTTTTCTATACAAGATCGCTGCAAAAAGTGCAGCCTTACCTAATGTCCACCCTACTGTTACTCATTTTATATTAAGATTTAAAAATCTAGTTGGTGTTGGTATGGCGAGTATTCTTCAGTAATAGTAAAGAATCACACAGCAATAGTACATTCATATAATTGTAAAAAGCTTAATAATGTATTAAGTAATCCAAAGTATTCAGAATACATTACTCTCATTGAGTAACATAACAGAATACGTTACAAAATACATTTTGGGACATGTGTTCTGTAAAGATTTAAACATTTTTCTGGTGTCATATTCAAATTGATCACATATCTGTCATCTTATTTCTCAGCTTTAGTTGTCTTTAACTGAAAATAGTCAAACATGAAAGTGTTTAAATTATTTTCTTATTACTGAGGTTTCATTTTTCTTTACATTTTACACAAGATTTCAGCTGTCTGGGGAAACGGGGTTATATTTGGATACAAAGCCCTCTATTTGATCATGAAGGGAAGTTTAGTGTCTCACAACAGAGAAATCTTCTTGGTGTATTTTCATTGATCTAGCAAAGCCAGCAACATGGATAACGTGCATTCCCTCCAATCCTTCTAAATCTCTTCCTGCATCTGTCAGTGCCAAACAGCTCAATACAAGCAGAGCACATGAATCTTCATGATGCTGCTCCTGATCACAACACTCAGAGTAAGACACAGTTCAGAGAAGCACAGCATCCACAGGAGGCTGGCATGATGTGACACATAAATAAAAGAGCAATCAACAGAGCAACCCTCCAGGATACAGAAAAAAAAGATTTGGCTTTGTTCAATAATTTTCTAAACATCTGTCTGTGCTGATATGCATTTCATGAATCGTTTTTGTTATAGATGGCCTTAGTGCTACTAATTTCAACTATAATATATTACAGGGTTTTCTGCTATTGATCATATTATTGGAGTGAAGCCAGACACTGCATAAAAATATAAACAACCCCCTTGGCGTTCGTACTTGCGCTTCGCTGTTCCACTTGAACGACGTATTGTTGTTACGTCGTTAGTTAGCAATTAGCCTATAGCCTATCGTTCACTCAAAAGGCCCAATGGGTGCTTCAACATATGAAAATTTTTGACTTACGAAAGGAAGTCGGGAACGAATTAATTTCGTAAGTCGGGGTTCCATTTGTACAAAGTTGGGGGGGGGGGAAACACAAAAAATGCGAGAAACAAATCTAGGACTGAATGCCAAGTGAAACCATGAGAAACACTAAGCTTCCAAGTAGGATGTATATCTTTCACCCTTTTAACCTCTAGGTATTATACATTGCTGTAGCTGGTCTTTAGTACACTGATGTCATTGTGCATAAATTAGAGATACAGTGATATCGGATGAATTTTCCCATTTTTATTTGACACCTATGACTTGTACTTACTCAGTTATGAGACTAACGTCACGTTTATATAAAAAGGCTTGTTGTTTTATGGCTAAAAGAAGGTTAATGAAGCCATAATGATAGTTACATTATCATCATCATTATCTTCATTATAGCTAGGAGAGAGACGCATGTGCGAAGACGAGTAAAAGAAAAATGATTTGGATCGGAGCAGATTATGACGCAGGAATACTAGCACCACCTCAGGCTGCTAAGCGGTGAGCATGTCTGTGTTTACAGGGTTTATTTTGCTGCACATGTAAAATGACTAAACAGTAGAAAAAATAACAGATGTCACAGTTAAGCTGAAATAAAGCTGGCTATGCAAAAATATAAAAGCTACATATTTCAGTGCATCCATGTTCGTCGTCTGCTATTCAAGATATGTTTGATGTAATAGCTGCAGATAAACGGGCTGCATGGGGATGATGCATATGTGTGTGTTGGGTACAAAGATGAGAAAAATAATGTTTGCATGACTGCCATAACAATCCAACACATACCCTGGAGAAGCAGAGGATAGTTCAGTAGCAGGATGTTGGTGAATTATGCCACATACATTTTTTTCTTTAGCACAAAAAACTCAGATGACAGAACTGATTTTTTTCCCCCCTAATGCTTGAGGATAAAGTGTTAGAAAGAAAGCCTGGAGAATAAATACCACTAGGGTGTTTAGTTTTACAAACTTGCTTCTGCTGACTTCTTTTATGCATCAGAATGAAACACAACCAAAAATGTTCCGATAAGCAGACTTGTCACAACCGATTTTTCTTTTCTTTTTTTCTTGTGCAGTGACAGTTATCATAAGAAATCACAAAAATATCTTACATTAGTAACCGATAGGTTTTAATCATGCAGGTTTTCTAAGGAAGTACAGGGAGCTATTTATTTTTTGTATTTTTTAGTTATGAAAAGTTATGGGAAATGTGTAAATATCTTCTTAAAAAGACATTTTATGTATGTGTACATTTATCATACAACCAGCTGCATGGCATAAATTTTGAAGCAGTATAGAAGTGCAAGAGTAGCTTAGCATAACACAAATACTGGGTAGCTATCGCTGTGGCTCTGTCCGCATGTAAACAAGAATCTATATGCCTGCCAACACTTGAAAAGCAAATAACGATTATTAGAAAAGCTAAACATAAAAAAGGACAAGGTAGATTTAAGAGGGTGTATGTGCTAGCGACCAATGTATACAGCTGATATTCTTTCTTTCAGACATACAGAATATAATAAGATTTCCTTAACATTCGTTCTGTGTAATTGCTTACTTGCTTTTACGCTTTGCTTAGATCAGCTCATTGTTGTGTTTCTGCACATATTTTGCCAACAGGGAAGTTGCAGAGTGCCTTCGGGTGGATAAATTATGCAGTTTCGACACTCATAACTTGGCTGAAGGGTGATTTTCCGGCGTCTTATTTACCTTTTAAATTTTCATTTATCTGCCTTTATGAATGCCAATACCAGCATGACTATTGAAAATACAGACCCACTAGTTAATCTGTCAGATATACTGTGTTGGTGACTATTTCTTAGTAAGTGAAGCAAGATAGTTAGACACATGCTTTAAATGAAATAATTGAGATTCAAAGCTTTATCTGGTCAACTTGAGCCATGATTTCCAACCATTTACAGTACTGTGCAAAAGTTTTAGGCATGTGTGGAAAAAATGCTGTAAACAAAGAATGCTTCCAGAAATATAAATGATTGTTTATTGGCCCCAAATATATCCTGCAGCAGGACAACGACCCCAAACATACAGCCAAAGTCATTAAGAACTATCTTCAGAAGTACTAGAAGAACAAGAAGTACTAGAAGTGATGGTATGGCCCCCACACATCATCGAGTGTGTCTGGGATTAATGAAGAGACAGAAGGATCTGAGGAAGCCTACATTCGCAGACGATCTGTGGTTGATTCCCCAAGATGTTTGGAACAACCCGGAAACAGAGTTCCTTCAAAACTTGTGTGCAAGTGTACCTAGAAGAAGGCAAAGGGTGGTCACACCGAATATTGGGTGGGGCAGGGATAGCTCAGTAGGTAAAGTGGTCGCCCCATGATCGGAAGGTCGGCGGTTCGAATCCACTTAACGGCTACCCTGAGGTACCCCTGAGCAAGGTACCGTCCCTACACACTGCTCCCCGGGCGCCTGCTTAGTGGGCTGCCCACTGCTTCACTGAGTGAATGGGTCAAATGCAGAGAAAAACAAGTAATTTCCCCATGGGGATCAATAAAGTATCCATTATTATTATTATTATCATTATTATTATTATTATTATTGATTTTATTCATTCCATTTCTCTTTTGTTCATTTGCTACATTTTGTTGATTGTAAATAAAGGATTAACACTCCCATTTTTGAAAGCATTCTGTGTTTACAGCATTTTTTCTCATCTGCCTAAAACCTTTTGCACAGTACTGTAGCTTCACTGCACTTTAAAGGTATAAAAATGTATCAGTGGTCTTTTGTATGTTTTCAACAGGTAACGGTTGGTTTAGAAACTATTTGAAATCATGAAAAAAAAAAAAAAAAAATCAACACAGCATTAACCATATCAGTCAAAGTGCAGGAGGTGAAATCTTAAGAAGATTGAATGTATGCATGTGTGGCAGACTGAGGCAGGAACCTGTATGGATTTAAAAAAAAGTTGATTGTTTTGAGGATAAATGAATCCCTGGGTCTTTTAACTCTGAAATTGTTTTGCTTTGTGTGTCCTATCCCAAGAGTGAAAGAGCATTTTGTGTAATTAAAGTTGCATGCTGTATTTGTATGCTAGATGTTGTCACATCAAAGAATCCTTTCCAGAAGAGAAAGCTGTTGTAAGTCTTTACTTCCCTCTTCTATGACAGTCGCCATGTTAAAAGAGGCACTCGGTTCTTGTATAATGATTTTTTTTTTTTGTCTGTGTGAAAGTGGTTGTGTATGTGCTTGTGCACATCTGTGAGTATTTGTGCAATTTCTTTCCCAGTGTGTGTCCCTTTGTCCAGGATGCTGTGATTTTTAGTAGTCAAATCAGAAAACTACCCGCGCAACGTGCCGTTGATCTGTGGTTATGGGATGAGTATGTAAACATGTTTGCTTAATGCTCAATAAGAGCCTCACTGAAGTCTGGTAGCATGGTAGGGCCACCTCTCTTCCTTCACAATGTCTCAATAACCTTCAAAGTATCCCTGCTCCATATCTCTCTTTTTTTCTGCGCAATCCGCATGCTGCACACATCCACAGGGCCGCGTGACAAACACTCTGAAATGTTGTACTCTAAATTCCCTCAGTGCATTTGTAGTGGAGCTCTTCACCAGATTAAGTTTAATTCCAAAATGAGATATCCACCATTTTAAAAAATGCTGCACACCACCAATGCAAAATGAGTGCTGGCCTGGAAGCGAAACTCAATGTGGATTATCGCTGAATGTATTAGAAAAGTCAAGACCTTTGCTGATGAAAGGATGTGCACTGCTCATAATCACTGCCTGTTAACATGTTTTAGATGTAATGAAGGAAGCCCTTGCGTTTTACTGATAATGTTTCTTCCTTAGGGGAACTCTTTGCCTTCTGGTTGAACTACATGGTCATCCAATTTATGCTCACTTTTAGTCTGATCATTGTCCTGCACTGAGTGGAAAATTTTGCTATCAAAATCTTATATTACAAGGTCTCATTGCAAGTTGATCTATGTACACAAGAAACAGAGATACACATGTTTGTGCTGATGAGGCAATTAAGTAATGGGAAAATAATGAAACTGATGTGTTATACAGGGGTTGAGTTTTTTGGGGTTGGAATTTTTTTTTTTTTTTTTTTTTTTTTTTTTTTAAATGACATTTTTGTCTGACAACTCTGTGACAGAGCAACAAAAAGTCTGCAACTGCAACTCTTGCCACACATTTCACAGCTCATCTTCTAGCATTTCCCCTCGATGATCAGTTTTGACAATATACACCATTCCTCATGGTCAAAATAAGCATTTTTAAACCTTCTCAAGTCTGTACAATACCTAAAATAAGTTTTACAAATTTTTGTTATTTGTATTCCTCGGTTCCCACACCCATACCCAAATGGTAATATTTGTTTCATCTGTACCACATTTGCATTCATGGCTCTCCTTGCAGTAGGCAAACAAAAGTGTTTCCCTCATTCACTTTTGTACAGCGTATTTTATTTCTGGCGTCTAGCAGCATATTTTTTCTTATGCAGCTTTCAGCCTGGTATATGTGCTCAGACTGAATTAAAATGTAAATGTACACAGAGTGTGCTTTATAACAATCCGTACGTATAACCATCAACAAAATATGTCAAGATCAAAATTGCAACTCTAAAATATTTTCTAGTGATGCGTGGAATTTCATTTAATGTAACGCTGCTGTATTTTTCATCCTGTGGGTACCATGAATGTATTAGTACCTGCTGTTTCTTGAAAGCAAGATGCAAAATAATAGGACATTGGTTTGGCACTTAATGATTAATAAAGTACCAAATGCAAGGGATAGACTTTCAGGAGACAGCTGACCTAGATGGACAGGGCTTTTTTTTTATCGAGAGAATGAATAGATGGGCTCATTAAGAGCTAAATGTGGTTTGTTTTTTTGTTTTTTTTTAAACTGTGAATACTGCAGAGCTATAGTTTAATTAAAAAATAAATATTTGATGACTGGCTGGATCATCTTTACAATAAATAGACCGCACTCGTTAGGATAAAGTTCATGTCAAGGACAAACATATTTTAGGCCTTCCTGGGTTATTTACGTGTGCGCATGCAGTGTGTTATAAGAAGTCATTGTTACATCTTCTAGCGGCCATTACAGAACAAATACTTTTGCTTGTAAGCAAATAATCCGTGGATTACTTTGTGTTTTACCTTTAAATGCATAGATCTTTTCCATGTATAATAACCCTGAATGACAAAGAGGTCTGAAAATGATGCGTATTTGTATTCATAACATTTCTCATACCAGCAATTGCTGTGTAAAAATAATAACGAGTAATTGCTCCCTGCCGGGCCTGTTACCGTTGCCTAGATTCAGCTCAGTAATTACAGTCTTTCTCTGTTTTGCTCTCACAGAGGCGCCTCCCTCTGGGATGTCCAAGAATGGATACTTCTTTCAAGAAATGGGTGAGTGTGAACCACCAGCACAAGGACAAAATTTTCAACATTTGTTCCTCTTCCACTGTGTATTAAAAATGGAAAGAAAAGCATGGAACCTAAAAGCCTAATCCTCAAATTGAATATAGCCGCTGTCATCGACGTCTTTGAACATCTTCCTACCAGTAATGTGTATTGTGTAAGGTATATTTAGAGTGAAAGATGTGATTTAAAGATTGGAGCTGCAGCACACGTAAAATTAAAAACAAAAAAACAACCCAAACCTCTCCCAGCTTACACACTCTCCTCCATTTGGATATAAACAACAAACTTTGTGTTATGATAACGGCAGTTTCATTACCTTCAAGCCAAGGAGAAGCTCCCAATTAGTATGTGCAGCACAGGCAGTCAAGACAGAATACACTTGCATTGGATCTCCCCGTCTCCCCCAGCCAATTATTCCCCTCCTGCAACACACAGTCTCATTCGGCACATTCACAGAAGACCCCCTGCCGCAGCTCAACATAAATGTCTTTATTATGCGACCTTTTATCAGATATTAATGTAATTACAATACTGTTGGCAAGTAGGCATTACAAACCACTGTTATCTTTAGTGGTTCATTAGCAAAGGTTGTTTTGGAACGTCAGTGCTCTTGTTGTGAACTTTGCAATTAAAGGGTGAATCACAGTCGCACAGTAAACAATATTTGAAGTGTGTCTTGTGCTGCAGAAGCAGCTCTGCTGTGCATATGCTATCTGTGTCATTTAGTTCTTTGCTGTGGTGTTAGAAGTGAACAGGTTACTGAGACACAGTGGTGTTATTCACCAAACATGGCAGTTATGTATCTTTTTTTTCTCCAAACACGAAGCAAGAAAGTTCCAAACTTTCTTTTAATGATCCGAACATGCTACCGTGTGATTGTTGTTTCTTTATGTCCCACGGCGTCTCAAAGGCAGCAGCAAAACCCTGCACACAGTTTGAAGGATGCACATCAATCGTTTAACGTTTTCAACATTCCTCGTCCCTTAGCTCTTGTTCTTTCTAGATGTTGTATTCACCGATCAAAGTTCTGCAGGGCAGCATAGCTTTACATTTAGGAAGCAGTGATTCGTTTATTTCAATCATAGTTTATTTATTTTTAATACAAGAAGCTCTAATTGTGACGTTTTGCATACTTGGAGTTCTAGTTATATGTTATATAAAGATAAATTACATGATTGCTACATGGAGAGATTGGAATATTTTTCATGCATTAGTTTATAAATAAGTTTTAATACATTTCCCTAAAATTAATGCCATTCCTTTTTTTTAACCCTCTAATTTAGTGCTTGCAGTTTAGCAGTTGCTTCTCTCCTCCAAGGTGATTTGAAAGTCAGAGCCCAGCTGGTAAGTCTGAGGCACAGAGGGATGCAGGGAAGGCAACTACACAGTGAAGTTCAAATAATGTCAAATGCTGAGGGTTGATCCTGATGCAAGACAAACTGAATGAACTGAAATTTGGGGCTCCTCACGTATAAGGTCAGCAGATAAAGAGCAAGTGAGATATTGTTCTTGTCGCATCAAGCCGATCGCTGGATGATATTTGGGAGCCCACCAGTTACTGGAGCTTTGGATTTAAGGGGGCCGCTGTCTCGGGAAGAGGGAAAGGAATGAGTCATCCAAACAAGCTCCAGGCTCAGTCCTGTGATGCTTTCCAACATGCAAAGTCCTGACCGTTACACACCAAAACCCTGCGAAAAACAGCGTTTACCTGCTGATTCATAAAAGACTCGTCATGTCTCACTTGTCTAACAGCTTAATTTTCTTAATATTCTTCGACAATTTGTGGCATTTTTAGGTTTTTAGGCATAAAGGACCGCTGCTTGCAGCTATTTGTGCGTTACACTAATTGAAAGCACCTTTTAGTAGTTGTTGCTGCTTCCATTGACATTAAAACACTACTCTTATGTATTCATATGAACAGGAGAGGAATCGTAAGCTGAAAAAACAAATTTCAGCTTTTGCACCTTAAAGGGCACATCCTGTACACTGGTTTTGTTTGACTAAGTCTGGATATTTTGGACATTGTCCATCCGAAAATGGTTAGATTCATCTCTTAATGTACACCGACACAAATTTTAGGTCCATAGTTTGCCTATTTTAAAAGATGTAGAGGAAGGAGAAGTATTTGGTATTTAGACTGATAGTATGTATACATGTCAGTGTTTTAAGGTGTATATTACACCTTAAAACACTGACATGTATACGACTAGTTATGTCTAATAATATCTAGACATAACTTTTTTTTCCTGTTTTTCACTTGAACACACTGTCATTCTCAACCATATCATCTGACAATGAAAGAGACTGTCTGGAAGAAAGAAGCTCTCTAGTCATACTTCAGGTGACACTTGAGCAATATTTTCTTATAATTTTCAGGGTTTTTGTTTTAAGCAGCAGATGTTTATTACAGTCTGGATGGTTCACTGACTGTCAGATGAGTTTTCACAGAGAAGCATAATTGCTGTAATAATTTCCTGTCACTGTCTAAAGCTTTACCTTTTTTGAGTGATTTTTGGACTAGATTTATTTTGTGAAAAACTTCACTCAGAAATTTTATTTATTCCTTTCACATTCTTTTATTTATTCCTCATTTTGAAAGTGTGCCATAAACATCTACAAAGCACTAAAATAAATTTGACTGTTGGATTTTGTGACTTTGGCTGAGGATAACAACAATAATTAAAGTCAGTTTGCTACCCTGCCTGGTAGCCGGTGAAGTCCAGGAGGTGACCCTGTGCTGTTGTGTCCCCAGAGCAGCGGGAGGTGGAGCAGGAGGAGGGCAGCGAGGGCCGAGAGGAGGGACAAGATTCGCCGATCGCCTGCGGAGATGACATCCACCTCTATGACAACCAGATCAGCCCTGGGCCAGGTCAGTACAGAGAGAGAGAGAGGGAAAGAAAGTGAGAGGGCAGCAGGGGTTAGAGTATGCAGTCTGGACAAGGAGGAAGAAAAATAAACTTGATGAAGCCACTGATAAGGATTTTTAAGTGAGTTGGAAATTAAAGGCAATAGACTCCATAAATAAAAATAATTCTTTGGTTTTATAGAAAAGCTGAAAGCTTGATCTGTTGTTTAATCTGTAAAACAAACTGTTAGAAAGAAAATGCTAAAGATTAACTTAAACCTCATCAAATATTAATTTAACACTTTTGTTAGGTTTAAACAATACTGTACATATAAGATTCGAATATACTGAACCCACAGGCAAATCCCAGGATAATCTGCAGTCCCCTGCAATAGTTTCTGCTCGTGTTCAGCTGAGCTTTCTCTTTTAGTTTTGCAGCCATTAGTTTACTTTTGGTTTCTTTGTCACTCACATCAACATCATTACCAGCTGCAACAAGCATCATGTTTTAGAAAAAAAGCTGTGTGCCCTTTTACCAGCACCAGATAGCAAAAACAGAGTCGGAGACCACCTTCTAAAAACATAGTGGCACAACTAACAGCAGCTAAAGTGAGTCTTATCGCAATCATGACACGTGCTAAACTGGCCGGACACATGAATCTATGTGAATGCCAATATGTTGTTGAAGTTGTTAGTAAGTTGATATGGATACAGGTGGACATACAGGTAGAAAATGAGAGACAATTAAGCTTCATAAGGGTTAACATCTTGTCTCACTGACTAATGTTGTTTATACAGTCACCAGCATCAAACTCATTCTGAATCTGGTGCTGTCAAACTTTGCCTAGGGCTTGAAAATGCTACATGCATAAGGAATTACATCCATAAACTGTCAGATACAGAGTACATACATATATAATACATGTTATCTATTAGCATTTTATGACAAGGAACATTTTTTTCATCTTTTAAGCTAAACATTTACATGAAAGTTGAAGTTTACATGAAATAAATAAACTTGGATAGGTGGGTTTTTTTTAAAGGAGACCACTGTCTTCCAGTCAGCATAATCATAATCAATACAGCATCATATAGGAAGGAAGAAAAAGAAAACCTGTTGAATAAAGCCGCGTGAGAAACATTTCAATAATTTCTGTGGAGTTCTGGTGGGCGCTGCCCTTCCACAGACCGGTGGCATGATGGTGTTGACTTGATGGACGGCTACTCAGCTGCAGGTGCAGATGATTTTGACCCCATCACCACAATCCCGGTGGGTCAACCCAGGTTATTGTTGCCATGGTAACAGTCCCAGGTGCACCATAGGGAGAGGAGGAAAGACAGAGATGCCCATTTGCTTTGAATGTGACAGGTGACCATGCCACTTAGGCTGGGTCTCCATACATAGTAACACTTAAGGCATCTGACAAGAGGGCTGTAGTGGTGCAAGCTGGGGACAAGTTAGAAAAACAAAACGGCTGTGATAATGCTCTTCTTCACGTTGAACAGCTTGTACTTATGTCGGGCCTAAAATAAAAGCATAAAATGCCTCATTTTTACTCACCTCAATTATCGGTTTTGTATCTGTCTATACGCCAGTGTGACAGTCAGTTCCAGACTAATGAACTATCAGGATGAACAAAACAGGAAGCATTTATGGAATTGATTGAAAAAAATTTACTTTATATCCAGTGTCTTCAGTAAATTATAAAACTGCTGACAGCCTTCCCAAACATCCAAGAATTATTGCAAGGGGGTAGATGCTACAGTTAAGTATAGGTAAGTCTATGGAAGGGTAGGATGAATTGATATAATCTCAAGTTATGTAATTGTCTTCCTGTTCATCCTTAATCTCAGTGAGTATGTTCACATCCTGAGCTCCAGTGATTTGTGTAATATTCCTCTCTCTCTATACAGCTGTAATATGTTGAAATCTCGCTGCTGTCAAAATTCTCACCTGCAGGTGCAGAATGTTTGTCATGCACAGCAGTTCCTGCTCACAGATTTTCAGTGCATTACTCATTGACAGCACAGCTGAATGCTGATTAGAGTGTTTTGTTTTCGTTCCTGGCTGCCCCCAGCCTCACAAGTGTAGCTGTCACATACATTTGATCCCAGTATCATTAGTTGTTTGCATCTTATTTTTGCTTTTAATTTGTGTCACAAATTATCACAGACCACTGTGGAATATGTCCACCATGTCAAATTAATCTAAGACTAAGACTTTTAATCACATCCTGTCTGCCTGAATAAGCAGTGGTTTGGAAAAGCAAATAACTCAGTGATTACGTCATACCAAGAGACAGCAGCTCCTATCTTAATCTAATTTTAAAAACATCTGTCTGTTTAATTAATTCATGAGAAAATGTTTGTTTCAAATGTATCTTTCCAGCCCGTTTTCTAGGACAGCATTCAATTGTGTGTAACTCCACCATATTCACCATTATATGTTTTTATATATATTTAACTAGACCGTTTCTACCTTCCTACCAATCAGTCTTTAGACCAGATGAGATGAGCAGCAGAAAGCAGTATAATGAGCATGAAAGTCAGAAAGAAAGTTGGATGTGGCAGCACAATGAATTAAGCAGAGGATCTTGATCTTGGAGAGTGGGGTTTAAATTCCATGTGAGGCCAAAGGTCAACAATGAAAAAGTCCTCTTATTTTTAGGTGTATTAAGCACGGGCACAGGCATGTGCTGTGCTTAATCTCAAAAGAGCAAGAGCTGCAGGAGGAGGGGTTTCTATTTTCATTTTTATTTCCCCTTTCTTGATTCATGCCTGGTTTCAGAATATTACTGACAAACGTGGCCTTTATCAGTAAAACCCTTTATCAGTTCTGAGGTTTTACATACCAAGACATAAGACAAATAACCCGTTTCTTAAAATTACATAAATAAAACGTCAAATGAATAACAAAACGTGACATATTACACTGTGTCATTATTTATTTAGCAAAAATGAAGCCAAAATACAGAAAATGTGTAGTGAGCCAGGTGCTGATATTTGATGGCACTCGAATTAATCAGCAGCAGCAGTGACCGCCTCTATAAAGACGTTTTGGCAGTTTGCACTTCTGGAGTATTCAAATGTGCATTTATACAAAACCAAGAAAGAAAGATATCACCAACTAAAACAAATGTTCTCAAATGAAAAACATTCAAGACAGCTGCTGATCTTCCCAGAACTGGATGTCCAAGCAAACCCACTCCAAGGTCAGACAACGCTCAGTGAAACTGCAAACACTGAAGTTATCTACAAGCATCTGGTGGATGGGGTTTGGGTTTGTTTTGCAGCCACAGGGCCTGAGCACCTTGAGTCCACCAAGAAGAACTCTGTATACCAAAGCATTGCAGAGCTAAAGGTTGACCAAATTGGGTCAATCAGCGGGACAGTGACCCAAGCACAGCACCAAATCTACAACAGAACGGGTGTGCAGAGATCTGTGTATAAATAATAATGTCTGCAAACTTCAAAAAACTGAAGCAGGAAGGGTGGGTTAAACTTGCTTCATGACTTTGCAGAGACCGATAGTCACACAGAAAACCATTACTTCAAGTTATTGCTGTTAAAGGTGGCTCTACAAGTTGTTTCATTTTCTTCAATTCATAGTTTTTGCAAAACGAAACAAAAAAACCCAAACAACAGCTGACATTGTGTGCTGTTGTTTCTAATACTGATTCCTGGTAATGAATGTCCTGATATGGTAAAAAGAGAGTGCACTTTCTGTCGGTTCTGAGGTACTATTATTCCTCCTTGTACTACAAACTGAATGATCCGCTCCATTATCTCTAATGTAAGAGAAGGGGCCAAATTCCACAGACTCCCTTTTCATTGAAAAAGTAGAGTAAGGTTTAAACGAAGTTTAGCTAAAACAAATAAATAGATTTAGAAGTTTGAGTGTCTGAGTTTTTGAAAATAGGTGGGTGTTTTCAAAAGTTAGTCTTTTTTTTCTTGTACAAAAAGTGATTCTTTACTGAGCAGTGCCTCAGGGAGAGTAAACCAAAGAGGGACTCGTCAATCTGTCAGTAGATTCAAGTTGGTTTAAGAATTCGGGTGATCCTGTGGCTTTGTGTCAAGCCCACATTATAAATATGTCCAGTACCTTGGTTTCATCATCTGTAAGTTGTGACTTATTGCTAATTAGGAAATGCTGGCACGCTAAACTGGAACAATAAACAAGAAAAACAAACCTATTATAGATCTGCTGTGCCATTATTGTGACTTTAGCATATAGCTACAGCCCCCCAGTGAGAATAGAGTGTTAGTGGTGTTAGTTATCTGCCCAGTCTGTCAGTATACACTGTCACTGAAAGTATCTGAAGAAGGCTCACTGTCTCAACGTGGCTGTAGCAACATCAAAAAAGGTGACTGATGGTGGTTATTGAAGGGAATATTAAAGATATGAAAATGAAGAGGTTACCAGTACTGTCGTATCACAGTAATACAGACTTGTTTGTTTGTCTCCTTCTGTTATTATATCACTTTGACATGATCTCATCCATTCTTCTCTCTTTGTCATAAAGCTGTCAAATTCCCTCCATAAATACAATTGATATCTTGATTATACATTTTTCAGCCAGCGCTGGGCTCAGTTCCATTTCACTTCAATCAATTTGGCTGAATGCTGATGTGGAAAAGTCACGAGGAAGGACAGCCGTCTTTGACGCTGGAAAAGACATTTTGGTTTTTACCAAGGTCCTGACTTGACCTTG
This sequence comes from Rhamphochromis sp. 'chilingali', assembly GCF_963969265.1. NCBI lineage: Eukaryota > Metazoa > Chordata > Actinopteri > Cichliformes > Cichlidae > Rhamphochromis > Rhamphochromis sp. 'chilingali'. Next base: position 8,097,717 of record NC_137949.1, read on the forward strand.
ATAACCTGGAGCGAAGTTAGTTTCATGAATGTATGATGAGTGTGGAGAGGGGATTGACAAAAATACTTTTTTTCCCCCCTCTTTTCTTTTTACTATAAAGATTTGACTATTTATGGATGAGATATCTGCAAAAAGAGTCCAGAGGTAATGCTATGTTTTCTAACTTGGGTATAGACTGTCTTAAGGTAGTCAGTCTAATCTTTTTATAGTTAATACTTTTATACAGAAGTAATAGTGGAACTTCTTTTAAGACCTGGGTAGGAATTGGACATTTTCATGAAAAAAAACCCTAAGAAAAAAACCTTTGGGGTGTGTGATAAACAGAGTAAAACCTGCCTGAGACGCTGACTCATGTGGTATTAACAGTAATGACATACATGCAAGAACATTAGTTTTCTTAGGTTAATGTTTAAGGCGTCGTTTTAGGTTTATATTATTTTTCAGTTTTTTTTCAGGTATTAAATATAAATACCCGCAACAAAGCCTCTTAAATAGGTACTGGTCATATTTGTTTGAAGGATTATAATTGCTTTTGAAAGGGACTGTTGAATGCCTTTTGAAGCCAACAGCTAAAAATACTGTTGTACCTTTACACTATAATCAAACCTTATTGTCCCACTTGTTTTCCACCTCTTTATTGACTGTCACTGCTTCCATGAGGTTTCTTAAAGGAAACTCTGCGATAAATACATTTTTAGACACTCAACTAAGAGTAACATCTGATACTAATTTCCAGTTTGATGCCAAGTGTTCTTGTTCAAAACTCAAGAAGTTAAATAATGAATATTTTTCATTTTAATCTGTAAGATTGTTGACCTGTGGGTAAAATCTGCCAGATGCAGATGTAATCCATGAATCCTTTTTAGGTTTATAGTTTCATCTGGTGCAAAAACACTGGATGTTTAAGGCAGAGTATGGGAGATCCCCAACCTTAGCCTAAGTACAAGGTTGTTAATCTGGTATCCTCAGTCATAGTGGCACATTGCTCAAATAAAGGACACATTTTAACACTTCTTTTACCTAATCCAAAGAAAATGAAATTCTTCTGAATTACTTTAAGCTATATTGAGACATACAGAGTCCATTAGAAGGAGGTGATCATCGGGTACGAGGTAATCTTAATATGAATATTTGAATATCTCCTTACAGCTACAGCCTGACAGCAATTAGAGCCGGAGCTTCCTCTCCCCTAAGGGAACAGATCAGCCTGGCCGTGTGCTTTTTGATTGTGCGGCTTTGATGAACCAAATCCACTGCACATGACACGTGCCCCCTGCTATAGTCTCATCAGAGACAGAAAGGCAGGGGTTGGGGCTCTTTTTTTTTTTTTTTCCTACACTGCCTGCAGGGTTTTTGTGGCAAGGTGTTCGGTGTTTCGATCAAAGCCCCTCACCCTTTTCTGCAGACTCACACTCAAACGCGTTCATTCGTCGCAGGATTATTTATAATATCCTGGCACTTTCCTAAGGCTTATTGGCTTGTCAAAGTGTATGTGCGCGCGTGTGTGTCGGGGGGGTGTTCTTGCTTCTTTGTTGCTGGAGGGAGGAGTTAAAGCACTGATTGATTTCCAGACCGAGTCGACAGTATGTATCACGTGGAGCAGAGGAGGAAAGCCCATGGTAACCTAATAATGTTGTCCCCACAGTAAACGGCGATAACCGTGTTATGTATCTGTGGTGGCGGACTGTTTTATGAGAGTCAGCAGGGTACTGACAGTCTGCTAGTTAAGGGACGGGAGTGTGTTGAAAACCACATTCCCTCCGTTTGTCCCTATATTGTTTTCTAACATAAAAGGTTTTTCCCCTCTTCCCAACACTGGGAAAATCCAAACCTTTGTACTTTATCTGAGCTCTTGCCTTAGCTCCACATGCGCATATTAAAGCCTTATCAGAAGAGAATTTTCAATCCTTATTCAATGAGAGCATTTAAAGACATGCCTCTTGACATTTTCATCACTTTTAGAAAAAAGGGGTCTCAGGCTGTTTTTCTTCGAGTGGCTGTTACTTGTGATTTCAGAATTAATGCCTGTCCTGAAAATACAGAACATTATAATGACCATATTGGTGTTAAAACTTTAACATAGTCTATTCAAACGAAGGAAATGTTGATATTTAGTGGCCCAGGAGTTTAAGACACTGAACACGAAATGGTTCAAAACAAAGTCTGCTTTCATGTTCTGTAATTCTTCATCACTCAATGTCTCATCTTCTGTTTCACCTTTGCTGTCAGTTCTGTAATTTCTTAGTTTTTTTTTTTTTAACCTCCTAGGACCTGGCGTCCACATATGTGGACATCACATTTTGGGTTATTTAGACTAAAATACTCAACTTTGCTCTACATGGGCCTGATATCCTCTTACAAAGACATTATACTGCTACTGTTCTATCAAAATTTTAAACAAATATCCTCATATGTGGCTCTTATTTTTCTTAAAAACAAAAATAAGGTAAAAAAAAATCTGGTAATTCTTTGTTTTTACATTCATCGGACCCCAATCAGCCCAAATATCAAAGAGAAATTAAAAATGCATGCCATGTAAGAGTTCAGGTCTTAGGAGGTTAAGTATATAAAGTAAAATAATTTGCTAGAACTACATAATGTTGGCTCTAATCTTTTAAAGCAGTTTGCGTTTTCATTTTTCATTTGTGATGATCAATTGCAGAGTGCACTTATGGGTTCAAGCCCTTTGAGCAGATATATATGTGTTCACCCTTATTGTGGATAAATCTGTTTAATATAAACACATGTCAAGTCTTTATTGATGTACACTTTGAGTGTCTAATTATATCGCTTTTTATTTCTTTCTCAGAAACTGACGATTCTGGTTGTGTGTTACTCAATACATCAAGAAGGGTAAGGATGGATGTTTATCAACTAGAATTCTGATATTACTGTTTATTTATTATATCTATTTGACCTTTTTAACCATCTGTCAGGGCTGCAGAGTATAGCGTCAGAGGCAGATTAAACCCGGAGCAAGTCACCAGCCGATCACACGTCTAACGTAGAGAGTCAATCTGTCATGCTTACATCCACACCTATGTTAAATTCACCAGTTGATTTAATCTACATGTCTTTGGACTGAGAGAGGAAGCTGAAGCATCCAGAGAAAATACTTGCAGAGACGAGGAGAGCATGCAAGCCCTGCACAGAAAGGCCCCAAAATGACCAGAAGATTCAAACTGAGAACGTTCTTGTTCTGAAGCAACAGAACTTCCAGTTCTTTTTCCAGTTAAGGGCTCAGTAATTTAGCAGTACGGGTCAGCAACATATAATGCACCCAGTGCTTTTATCAAGAAAGAAAAACAAATATGATCTAAAATTTTAAGCCTAGTGTATGTAGACCTCTATGAATATACACAGGACCAAAATCTCAGTTGTCAAACTGAATGAGGAACAACTGAAGAAGGCATTTGAAATACCTGCTTACCCACTGCTGGCTGTGCATAAAGGTACAGAGATGATTTTATATTAAAGTAAGTTTGGGCAGTAAATTAAAGAATAAACATCTTTTCCTGATTGGTTTACTATTGAGTCTCATTCTATATGGAACCAAAACGTGCTGCGCTTATTTTCCTATGTGTTTTAACAGCCCACAGTTCCACTGAGCACACTCGAAGTACACCAAGATTTGTAAAAACAATCCAATCTGTGTAAGATGTGCTTGATAAATGAATAGCTCTGCTATATTGAATATTTTCTGTAAAACTGCTAGTGTTAATCTTTTCATGCATCTTTACTGCTGGCTCACTCATTTTGTTACGGGTTAGTTTTGGGGTTTTGCTTAGAGAGTCGCAGTGTTATACCTGTACAATAGCTACATGTTGTGATGGGCTAAAGTAAATTATGCAATTATGAATTATTGCAATCATTTCAAACATAAAATAACTGAATAATGCACATATGGATCTTGCAGGAAGGAAATTGCAATTATTATTTGCCGAGGCAGCTCGGGATATTAAGAATTGCTCTCCAGCTATAGAGGGTCTAAATGAAACATCTGTAATGGTTTTATTGTGCTTGATGATCCTGTAGATGTGATGGCTAGCCTGAGGACCTTTGTTTTTACCATTCATCTATTTGTGCGTCATTCTTTTCGAATTCCAGCAAACTTTATTTTTGCACTGGATTAAAGCCAGACGTTTTCATTCATGTGGCATCATGAGCCCTCTTTGTAAAGGACTCAAACCCAAAAACCTTAATTTTATGTTTTGATTAAAAGAATTACCTGATTAATTTTGTTTGTCCCCAGTTAAAAGTTGGCAGCAGTCTTGTTAGTCCATATTTTCATAGCAGGGATCTGTCGTTACATCGACCAGGTCAATACTCGGAGCACGTTTTTGACGTCCTCAAGCCACCCTTGAGTAGTTTTGTGGTGGGACGTTGTGCTTTGTCATGCTGTCATGCTGGGGGGGACCATAGCTGCTGTACAGTGCTGCTGCCATGGGTTGGTGGGTTTGTTCTGAACAATCTGAACAATGGTGGTACATCTTAATATTATTCACATGAATGCTTAGACACAAATTTCAAAGCGGAGAATGATAATCTTCACCAGTTCCCTTCACCAATCAGTTTTGATAAGTTGATGGATTTCTGTTAAAATTATGGGATGATGAGAACCACACAGTGAATGTAGTAGTAGCAGGATGCAGTTGTGGCACATAGAGTATGTGTACTCATCATGGGCATCAGTGTCATGGTAATTTGTGACTTTTAATGATTTCTTTGAACTGTTCTATTTCCAGGCTGCTGTCAAACAAATCCTTTTTATGTTTGCAAAGAGAAACTACCAGTTGTAGTGAATCATGGTCCCTAACAAGAATTTAATAGTTCTTGGCCTTGTGAAGGTGAGACCTGGAGTAAAACCTTCAGCACTTCTTATTAAAAGATTTAAGTGAGTGTATGTATATATTTGAGTCTGCATGTTTTGACCACATGCAAATTGGATGAAATTTGCATTTTAAAGCTTTTAAAGATGTACGCTGTACAAGCATTCCACCCTGGAAGTAGAACAGTTGAAAGAAATTATTAATCCCCCCCAAATTACTGTGTCATTCGTGCCCATGATAAGTGCATGTAAAGTTTGGACCACAAATGTAGCCTCTTATCGTCGGCATTGTTTTGTGCAGGAGTCCCACAGTTGAGGCACATATGTTACATGTATAAGAAAAATTGTATTTTTACAAAATTTAGGGGAATAAGATTACTATTACTACAGGTTTGTAAATCATTAGTGATGCAGTAAACAAATGTCTCTGTGCCAATTAGGTAAAAGGGTTTAAAGCAACCCCGAGAGGGCATTAGTTTGAACTGGTGACCAAACCTGTCAAGAGTTAGTCTTCCCCGTTATGAGCCTGTCAGAGATTTCGGTTTGTTGTGCCTCATTCCTACCAACAGCTTGCCTGGTTCTTTTCTCTAATCTCCTCATTCTGTATCACAGTTCCGTTTGTTTGCTCTCTCCCTCTGCTTTTTATTAATTTCACATGTTCCCGTCCTTAAGTCCTAGCCAAGAATTTTGTTATGGATCTTTTTTATTTGCAATGGTCCATAAATAGATTTTCATTTATGCTTGTGCTTGCAGGTGGATATTTTTCACTTCCTTCATGAGCAATTTAAAATATAACCTTTGAATTAACACATGAACTACTGGACCACACATTCTGCCCTGTATGACTCGCTTTATAATTTCTTTTAAAAAGTGCAAAATGAACTCTATTTGTTTCTTACTTTTTTTTAATCATTTCATTCGAGTTGCATAAGAGCCCCAGGACCGATGCTTTCTGTGATTGCACAAACAAAGCAAAATCAAATTTATATAGAGAGCTCTTTGCAGAAATACCTATACATGTTTTTTTCTGTAAAGAGCACGGAGACTTTCTGCTTGGTGCTTAAAAGAAACAGCAGGAAATCCACTCATCTTCAGAATTTCTGTCAATCACACAATCAATGACTGGTGGGTGTCTGGGCTCTTAATGGAGCTGTGTTGGTTTCTTTGTCCAGCCGTCTCCCTTGAGCTGAATCGTGGACAGCACTAGTACAGTTTTGATAAAATTTTGAATGTTGGCAGTGTTCTGCTATTTTGAAGAGCTCAGAAGGATTTAAGGCAATAAACTCAAACCTATTAGGGTTCTTTTATATTTGACTGCAATCCAAAAAGTCAGTAAGATCTTACATCTGCCCTCATTCTGAAATAGGTAAGAAATGTTATCTAATTCTAAAATAAATTGGGGTTCAGCAGTTTGTCTTTAAAGTAACAGTTTGTAACAGTTTTATAGTTATACAGTTTTGTTTTTTAACAACTAAAATCACCTTAAAGGCTTATTTATTGTATTCTTGATTGTCAAAAATGTAATTTGATAAACATTAGATATTATATCTAGAAATTTAATTTCTTTATATCTTAAGATATTAAATAAAATAAAAAAAATATATATATATATATATATATATATATATATATATATATATATATATATATATATATATATATATATATATATATATATATAAATAAAAAAAATATAAACGCTAAGCTCAGTTTTATAGCCAGGGTTTACCCTGATATTCAGTTTACCTTGACAATTTTCAAGCTTTCTTGGTAAAGTGTACTCACATAATTTGTGGTTAGATGCTATATAAATAAAGTTGAAACTGAAAATTGCCTTAGAGAATAAACCCTGCCATATAAACATTAAAACTAAATCTAGTTTTTTTCCTTTGGGTACAATTCTGCAGAAACTAGGCTAGATGCATTTTGACACTGTTTTCTTCTCTTTTATAATTGAACTTATTTGCATTCTCAACACGGGATCTCGTTTAAAACTATTTCAGACTTGAAATAATTATTGTTTTTCCACAGTATGTGAAGCTGATGAATTTTGAGGAGGAGGTTCGGGCACACCGTGACCTGGATGGCTTCCTGGCGAGGGCCAGCATCTTGCTGGATGAGACAGCCGCGTCCCTGGACGATGTTCTGAAGAGAATGTTGCACCACGTGGGCCAGGACAGCCATGCTTTAGAGCCCGGGTGCAACTTCGAGGAGGTGATGAGCATGCTTTTCACAGATGCAGGAGCACAGGAGGTCAACGGTGAGCAAGGATTCTGTCGACATGCATGTAAACACAGTCATATGTTGTCTAATTTGTTTTGAGATACAGTTGATACAGAGATATGCAAACCACAAGATGGAGAAGTGCAATGCATCATCTGTGCCTAACCACAATCAGACCAGGACCCATAGCATCTGACACTTGACCTAAAAACATCTGACGTCTGCACATGTCATCGCCTACCTAAAATTAAATAAATAAATAAGCTGTACCTCAGGCTCTGCAGCAGAATTGTCAGATAGACTTGAGAATGGTTCAAGGAGCTTTGAATACCCAAAGGAACGTTTTTGATGTTTGTACCAAGGATGCCAATTTGACCCACAGCTTTTTTAGGTGGACAAAAATAGCACTCAGCGTGGCGAAAAGTGGATGTTTTACACTTCAACACACCACCATATACTGCACACACAGACACCAATGTTCCTTTTTATTTTTAGGTAGTTTAGCTTTATCGTTTTTACTTTTTTGTGCAATTTAAAGCAGGCGTTCGCTTTTTTCCCTCCTGAATATTAAAGCAATTAAATATTAAAGGGAAGGCTACAGTTTCGAAGTGCAGAATTAATTGGGGAAGCAAAAGCAAAAAAGTAACAGCTTTATTAAGTCTCACATACATTTAAACATTTTTTTTTTCTATTTTGACCTGAAACTATGTTCAGTAACGGTTGTACCTAAAATATTATATTGTAATGCATGAATGCAATTGTAAATGTACCCATGTTTCTAGGTTTGGTGCCCATTTGTCAGCTTACAGATCCCTGTCACATTAGTTTAGTCCCCTCAGCACAGGTCCTCTTGGCTGAGTAGCAAAGCCTCTTGGTTAAGGCGAATCTCTTCAGCCCATTAGAGCAAGAGAAATCCGCCCTCTTACATAATAATATGTAGCTATTGTTGAAGCATTGCTTTCTGCCGAAAGCTGTACAGAACATTCACAAAAGTAATTGTTTGGCAAATGAAACTTTGCTTTCTATCTAGTTAAAGTCGTGAAGAATCGTGGAAAATGGTTTCTTTCAGTACATTCGATTTAATGCCGTGCCGATATAGGAGTAAATATAAGTGGGATTTCACCACTGTAAGAGCATGTGGAGGTAATCATAGTGTAAGGGCTTCCTGTCATGTACTCGGTGTCCAGTGTTTTCCTGTCTGGCTGGGCTGGTGTCTGCAGTTGTTGATGGATAGTCAGAGGTGGGCGGTGTGTGACGCTCACCCTGCAGAGCCGCCTCTGACAGATCCGCAAGGTGATAATTGACTTCTGTCATCGATCACTCACTTAGTTTTTCAAATGGCTTTCCAAGACTCTCAAGCTGTGGTCACTGCAGCTGCGTTTTCACTTTTGCTCTTCAAGAATATCCCACAAAGAGGCTAAGGAAGGTTTTTTCCCTTTTTGTTTCCCTTTTTTTATGGCTGTCATCTTGACAAAAATGATTCCTCTGTAAGTCTGGGCTGTGTGCTTCTAAAATCAATGAAAAAAAATACATAAATGAAGGGATGACATTTTGTTCAAGTGATGCTTGATTGTGAAAACAGAGTAGCAGCAGTCAGTATTACATTCTTTTTGAACTTATTTATGAATTAAACAACGAATAATCAATAATTTCTTTGTTTTATTATGCGACACAAAATACTATTTTAAAAATAGGCTGAAACTCATCACGCAGCAGGGACGCATCAGTTGCAGCAGACAGAATAGGGTAATAATAGACTGAACTGTGGGGGTCATTAATAATAAGCATAGTGAAGCTATTCAGAAAACATTTACACGAAAACTTTACAGAGGCTACTATAATATGCTCAAAGAAGGATGTGAACATACAGAAATGTTCATAATTAGTTTAGTCTTTCAAGTATGCATTACACAATGTTTACCAAGTAGTCTGTGGATTTCACCTCTTTGATTTGGTTGTCCTAATAAATTAATAACAATGGCAGTGGTTCAGCGGTGCATTTCAAACAAAGTTTGAATTTTCACATTGCTGGTAGAATCCCTGAATTCACCAGTGAAACACTCGTGTCAGCGCTGAGGGGAAAAAATATCTCTTGGGAAGGAACAAAGGCTTTTCCTGGGGGAATACATTCATATTGCACGTAAGTATGTTATCAACGGGACATATCTCTTCAGGTATTAATTTCTGCCATATCAAGGTTCCCTCTGCCACAGTGGGGTATTACGGCTGGCGAGCGGACCAGCTCATTTGGAGTGTAATACTGTACAGCTGTGAGATAAAGAGAACAGGGCAAGATTATAACAGGCACCGAAAGAACAGAGAATTACAGAAATGACAAAGATGAAAGCCCACAGAGATAATTAGTCCTGCTCCTACTTGTACAGAGGAGTATTTTTCTTTTTGGAGGCCAACTTGAGCTGTTTTTTGTTTTTTTGCTTTGCTTTTGTCTTGGGATTCAGCGATGGAGAGCGGGATTGTGCAGAGGAATAATGAACAACGCTGACGATGATGCAACGCATGATAATATTACTTCCGCTTTTAATATGTACACCAAAATTTAAAAGTAATGTATAATTTTTTGACAAACTAGGAGTACTTGAAGAACTAAATGATTTTAGGATGCTGACCAAAATGATGATCCGCTACCACAGAATAACTGACAGTGTTTTGTATGATAATGTATAAATATATTTTCCCCTCTTCCTCTGTGATGTTCATAGCCACAGTGCTCTGTGTGCTGCTGATTGTGTGCCCTGTCTGTGATGACTGTAGCATAATTTCTCCCTAAATTGCTGTCACCTTTGATCGATCTTGCTGGCTCTTTACTTGGTCTCGATTTGCATAATCCTCCTGTGTTGCTGTATTTTTTATTTTCTGCCAGTTGAATTTAGACTGCAACATATTTATTATTTTAAGTATGAAAACTTAGGGTAGGTCTCTCTCTTTTGTTTTTGTTTTTTTGTAAGTGCCTTATTTAAATGTATATCTCCATCTGTGTACGCTGTGAGTTTTGTCACACTTAAACTCTTCAGAAATTCAGAAATACTTGACCATCTGTTCAACCAGGAGGGGATTATTACTGCTTGTCTTTTTTTTGTGTGTTTGCAAAGAACATATTTTGCACAGATTCGTGTTTTTAACCTGAGAGTACTGCCATGAATGCTGCTATCTTTTCCTTTGGACTTTGTTTTACCCTTATTATATCACAGCAAGACACATGAGTTTTCATTGTGGCACATTTTTCAGGAAAGATCAGAATACTAATTTGAAACCATTAATTTAACCACTTTACTTATCATGATATATGGTGGCCATACATGCCAGTTTTCTCATCTTGATCTCATCAGTGACGTCTTTGGGCTTCTTGGACCAGCTGAACACACGACCGTTATCGGAGATAAAATCCAATTTTTGTTAATAGCCTGTAGACAGTAATCAAGATGGGATCTCTCTGTGCCTAACAAAGACGAGATTTTCTCTGGAAAATGATATTTAATATGTATGAGGTAAAGGAGGGCAGGAAATGAAGCTTCTGTTCAGTAGAGATATTTATGTGTGTGCCTGCTCGGTAGGAAAGTGTGTGTATGCGTGTCATTTTCTTGATGAAAACTGCTAGCCTGTTGCCCAGAAAAGGTGACTGAACTGACTCTTTGTCTCTCCTCTTGGTTTTTCTTCCTCCTTCTCCCCATGCAGACAAGTCTCAAAGTTTCGTTTTCTTTGATGACGGTAAGCTGTGCTAATTGGATGAAAATGTCAGCATCAGCCGCCGTGAGGCTGCAATCAGTCGTTTGCTCCTGTACCAATCACCATCAGTATTCCGTTTGTGTTCCTCTCCGTGCTCAGGACTGGGTCGATCCACTGAGTCATCAAATGATTAGAGACACCAGCAAGATATCGATGCCTCTTCATTGGCCCCTCAAGTCAACGCTGGGTCCAACCAGCAGTTATCAGTTCTGCGTAAAAAGAAAACTGATAGTTCTGTAAAGTGATCGAATAATTCATACATCTAAATGAGATTTAACCTCCTAGGACCTGGTGTCCACATATGTGGACATCACATTTTGGGTTGTCTAGACCAAAATACTAAATTTTGCTCTACAAGGGCCTGATATCCACTTACGAGGACAATATACTGCCTCTGTTTTATCAAAATTTTAAACTAATATCCTCATATGTGGCTCTCATTTTTCTTCGTACAAAAATCAGGTAAAAATATGCCTAAATATCAAAGAGAAATTAAAAATGCATGCCATGAAAGAGTTTGGGTCTTACGAGGTTAAAGCATAAAATCAAAATAATTAAATTTTTTTAGTTTAGAATAGACATTATGTCCTTGCTAGGAAAAAATGACCTATTTTTCAGAGGTTTTATATTCAGGTATTTTTTTTAATTAATAAGCTAATTATATAACTAATTATTTTACTGCACATTTAATTTGTTTCTATCCAAAGAAATCACTGCAATTTAAATCTCTCTAAATATGAAGTTTCACTATTGACCCAGTCCTAGTGGCCCCTTCCTCACCATGTGACCATAGCATTTGTGCCTTGTGATTGGCTGTGATGGATACCTATATGTTTTCATCACCTCCTTCATAGTGCCCTTTGCAACATTCACACTCTTTGAAGGAAACCAATCGTTTTCTCTTTGTGTGTTAGTGTGTGTGACTGAGGGGTTTTGTGTATGTATGATGCGAGTCTACCAGTGGCTAAGACCACAGTTAATCTTTTAGGCATCGTAGACAGAGGAGGCTTTCTGGAGGTCACCTCTGAGCGTAATGCAAGGAGTCACCTTGCCAAAAGATCTTGTACCGTTTTCAGACATCAACTGGGAAACTAATGAATCGATGCGTTTTTGTACCTGCACATCTCTGCAGATTTTCTGTCACATAAACCGAAAAAAATATGAATATCACATCTTTTTCACTGGTTTAGCATATTTATTGATTCCTCGCTCCCTTATTTATGACAGACGGCTTTATCCTCATGTGATTTGCAGAAATTGCAATCTGTTTTTCTCCCTCCAACCAAACTGTGAATAACACAGTTAAAGAATTCACCAAGAATACAGAAAGATCAAAGGGACCAATCCAGCCATCCGGTCTTGCCTTCCTCATATTTTTTCCTCATTTTCCATTGAAGTTTGTCACATTTGATATGCTGCGTGTAAGAATCAGGTTTTTTTTTCTTCTTTTCTGTGTGGAAATAGAAGTGTTTGCATAGCAAAAGCTGATGAAACCGTGCAGAAATCTTCACATAACTGACAAGTATCAAATGTACATCTCTTAATTAGTCTGTCCTGATCATGTCAGCAATCACTCACAAATACTTGTTCTCTTCTTCCTGTCATCACCTGAGCTGGAGACATAAGACACAATTTATTCCCTTGCACTACACTTAATCTTTTTTTTTTTTTTTTTTTTTCTGCTTCTACGAGATAATCAACAAACTGAACGAACTATGACATCGCATTTTGCTCCCCATTCATTTTGGTTTGCACTGAGTGACCTGCCGTCGCTTGCCTTTCTGGTCATATTTAATTCTGTGTCACAGTCTTCTGCAAAGGGAGTGCAGTGTACACCTTCTGACTGGCTGTCACTCATTACACAGCTGGTAGTTATTCTAATATATAAACTTTTGCAGATCATCTGATCCAGTAATGACCTAGACTAAGTCATAGATGTTACACAATCTTCTATTTTAATGTGTTTATCATAAAAATGCCTTCTTTAACGCACCTCATTGACCACTTGCATTGCTCATAATTGTATAGAGCTTTTATACTTTTAGCTGTTGTTGCATTTAACTCTAAAGATGACCATTCCTTCTACACTGCAGCAGCCTCTGTTGGAAAAGGCATATGCAGCTAACAAAACAAAACACACTGAAGTGGATGATGTGATATTGAGGCTTGCAGCTAGCAGATTTAGCCATTAGCTTCTCTTCTTTTAGCATGACATTGACAACGTAGTCTGTCGATATAGAGGACAACAGATAACCTCACTACACACATTTACCTCTCTTTCTGTTTTTTCTTGTCTTTTGCTCTTCTGTTACCTCTCTCTTCTTGCTTTTATCCTCATCCCCCTTTCTTTATCTTTTAATCTTTCTTTTGTTCTCTTTCTGTCTCTCTCTCCTCTTCTCATCCCTGACGTCAATGAGAAATTGGATGGTTTTTGATTATTACATGGCTGTCAGGCTTACTGCTATTAATTGAATTGAATCCCAGTCCATCTCCTCTACTTCTCCTTCCCTTTTTCCTCCCTCTGTCTCAAGCTCTTCTTGTCATTTCGTTTAAGTCTTACTTTTTGTATGACTTATTTTTATTCCCTTGGCTTTATTTTTCTCGCTTTCATTTTCTTCTTTCAGAGTTTAATGCCTTCTTGCTGCATGCATCGTCTCTCTTGTTCTCTTTTCTTTATTTTTTCTCTCTTTGCCCCTTGTTTTTCCTTTTCCTACACCTTTCTCGCTCTTCTTCACCACGTGCTGGTTTCATTTTCATCCTTGTCATTCTCTGTCTCTAAAGACTTCTTTCCCCCCTTATTCTTTATCTACATGCGTTCTCTCTCTCTCTCTTTTTGTGTATCTTTCTGCCCCCCCCACCCCATTTCTCCCCTCCTGGCTCTCTCACTCCTTGAGCACTGTGATACTGTTGTCATGGTGACGCCCATCATTTTCTGGCATGAATGGAGGATACTTTATTGATGAGACGGCAAGGCAGAGGGAGAGAAAAGAAGAGTGATGGAGAGAAAGACAAAGACAGATGGAATAAGAGAGAGAAAAACCACTGGCAGGGAAAATCAGAATGATATGGAAATGATCGTCCCCGCTGCTTACGATACAAAACATTTCCACCCTGTAATTTTCTCAGTACTAATGAGTTGAAGAGGATGTTGCGAAGCAAAACATACTGAATCTTCTAGAGGGGTTTGGGATATTCGGGGCTGCTGAAGAATGTCCCCCAAAACACTATTATTCATCACTCTCAGCGGGAGACAGCGGAAGGGAGATTCCTCTTATTAGGAAGCAATGAGCTGGCTTCAGCAGTGCCCCCAGTTGCCCATGTTTAATGATTTGTGCTCTGTAAACATGGCAGCATAATGAAATGTTTTTTTTAATCTGAACATGAGCGTGGTGTTTTCCAAGGTTGGATGGACACCCTTATTAGCTTGTCTTGGTGCACACAGCGCAGCCTGGCGATACTGTCTAAACCAGAAGGCGAGCTTGTTAGACACTTCTGATGTAGACGACACATCGAGAGGTTTGGCGCAGCAGAAAAGGCACAAGATTTCAGTTGAATGTTTTTAGGCTTTTAAATGATGCCTTTTGGGCCATATAAAAAAATGAAATCTAAGCTAATTTGTGTTTTCAAATGCATGAATTTTGTAAACTTAAACAGTAGGTACTGCTATTAATGTGGTGACGCGTTTTTATAGAGTTTAACACTGTTACAGTCAGCTACTCTTAAGGGTTGACATGGATTTCTAAGACGCGCACACACAGGAGTTAAACACTTTTCAGGGGGGCTTCGAGTATGTGACACTTGATCTCAGATCATTTGTTTGACTTCTGACTTTTTGGTCTGCAGTTCACCTGCTTTCAGAGACGATCCAGGGAGTTACAGCAACCGCCACAGGGGTCCAGTACCAGCAGTCCTGGCTTTGCATCCTGTAAGCAAAATATATGTGTGTATGTACATGTGTGTGTGAGGGAGCCGAGAGAAAGAGTTGTATTTATAATAATGTGTTATAAGATGCTTTCTCTTATTACTCATTTATGCTTTTATGTAGTTATAAATTGATTATTTTTAACATTCACGCTCATCATCACTATAGATTATAGGTGTATTTTATGTTACATACATTACTACTCACATTGAAAACAAGATTTTGATTTTAGCATATTACAATAAGTGCTGAATACAGCTGCCGCGGTATGGTGTCCTTCATAGAGAATGAAGTCACCCTACCTGTGTTGCAACACAGCCTTCTCTGCTCTGTCCTATAGTCGATTATCTGACTGAATGTGCAAGTTAGTAAATTACTTGCACTTACTTCCCTACCTTTCAAATTGGTGGTCATCTCCACGCTGAAGAAGCAGAGAACAATCGCAAAGTGCGCTCTGGAGCATTCAGTCACTGCAGGTGGATATTTTTTTCTTCTCGTGTCATGTTAACAGGCTTCCTGGTGGTAAACGTAATGCAAAGGAAAGGATGACATCATCACCAAATCAAGTACAACTGAAATAATATATAATCTCTTTTTTAAAAAATGTATCCAGGGTCAGCTGTGCATAAATGTCAATAATACAAACGAGTAACAAATCAGGGGGAAAAAAGTATAAATGAACAAACGGCGAAACACAGAAATGCAGATGCTTCCACGTGTGTGCCGCTTGTTATAATTAGGCAGTTAATATCCAATCATTCTCTGTTGCAGGTCTAAAAATGCTAAAGCATATTCTGATTTTGTATCAAGATGCCAAGAGGAAAAGATCTAAGAGACTTTGAAAGTGTGTTCATTTTGGGGGGAACAGATGGCAGGAGTTTCAGTAACAAAGACTGTTCAATTGGCTAGTGTTTTACTGGGACTAGTGACTCAAGTGACATTTGGATTTAGATCTGTGAAAAAGACATTCGTAAGGATGGAAGGAAGAAGTAACCTCAGGCGACTGAGACTAGGATTGAGAGGTGAAAATTTAGTAAGGTAGGGATCTTGGGAACTAGGTGGCGTTTTCACTGGTGTGGTTTGTATACTTTCCTTCTTAGAGGAAAGGGGGCAAGTAAAATAAACAGAAATGCAAAGTTTTGAGTGATACCCGTCATATTATGATCAAACATTACCACATGGGAGTGCCATATTTGAGGATGATAAGCCAGGAAGCATCACTGAGTGGTTTTCTGAGCATGGAAATTATATGAATCTTTAAAAAGCCTTTTTACACTGACCATGTTTAAATATGCATGACGTGATATTTAAATATTATGTATGTATGTTCACATGCATTCCTATAATGTGAATGCAAGCTCACCTGGCATATTTGAATATTGTCTAAGTGTTGCTGTCGAGAAAGAGGTTAATCTATGGAAATGAAGGGCGCTGGCGGTGAAGTGAGGTGTTGACATTTATAAAACCTCCTTCTTTTCCCTCTGTTCTCCAGCTGCAACGTGAAGCATCTCCAGAAACGTCATGTGTGCATCTCCCGCCTGGAGAGGCCACAAAACTGGGGGGAGAACTGCTGCGAGGTCCGCTATGTCATCCTGATACTGGCCCCTCTCAAAATGGTAACTAACCCACAGGCATAGGGAATGATACATGAGATTTATGTCTTCGCTGGTTAGTCACTTGTTAATTAGTTCCTATTTCATTTATTCATTTTGATTATTTCATTTCATGTTCACTTGTAGCCCAGTGTGATTTAACAAAATATTTTTCCTGGTAATTAAAAATCTGTTTTATTGTTCTGCTCTTGCAAAATCACTTATTGTGAGCTGCCCGTCAACCTGTTCATTTAGGTTAAAAAAATAATTCAAAGCAAATTCATTTTTGAATAAAATTATAAAATCAGTATAATTCTTATCTTTATTGTTTGTTTGTTTGTTTGTTTGTTTTTTTTGTACAAAAAATGCACAGATTGGCTTTAAAGGATTTTCTGCTATTTTAATTCAAAATGCAAAGCAGAAGAAACCACAAATCTATTATATTATTATATAATGTTACATAATTGTAGCACCACAAATTAAATATTGGTTAGGCCGCATGATGTTTAGGGTCTATATGGTTGTTATTTGTGAAGATATAATCTGTCTATTTCTGCGTTATATACATATATTTAGATATGTATCTGAAAATACCTGAAACACTGACAGATATGATGTCAGAACTGCTAAATGGCCAAATTGACTCCTGAACTGAAATCGGTTCAAGGGCCTCTCTGTTGCTGAACTTTTCGGGTCACTGTTGTGTTTGTGTTTGCTGTTTTTCTTCAGCTCTGAAGAGCTTCTGGAGAGACACATATCCTGTAATGTCCCTCCCTCCCATCAAAACCATGAACTCTTTCTCCTTCCCATCAACCCACTCATCCCTTCTGTCCTCCACTGCTTCATCCTCAGCTTTCGACTCGCATACA
The DNA here is from genome assembly GCF_963969265.1 of Rhamphochromis sp. 'chilingali'. Lineage (NCBI taxonomy): Eukaryota > Metazoa > Chordata > Actinopteri > Cichliformes > Cichlidae > Rhamphochromis > Rhamphochromis sp. 'chilingali'. The sequence goes on from NC_137949.1 coordinate 8,114,895, forward strand.
CACACTTCACTCCCTCCTTCAGTTGACTCTGATTGTTGCCCCAAACCAGGTGAAAACCCTCGACTTCCCAACCCCCATCCTGCTGGGAAGAAGAGAGATTTCATGCTTTCCTCACTTTTACTTTGGTATCCTCCCAAGTATGTAATTTTCACCACTGGGTAGGTGGTCAGTCGAGGAAGAGGAAACCTGGTTATCGGTTATGCTTCAGCTTGTTGCATTATGTTTTCTGTATATTTGCTTGTTTCTATCTCTTTTCCCATGAACCCTCATTTATGTTTATTTCTTTCAGTGGTGCCTACAGCACCCTCCTCGCCAGTCTTATTGGCAGCAATCAGAACCACTAATGGTATTTTCAGAGACATTAATCTAAGCCCCAAGTAAACATAAAGCATTATTATGCCTCAATTATCCTTGATGGTGAATGCTTCTCAGAGAAAAATCTTTGAAGGGGCATGATGGTAATGATGATAGAAATTCCTTTGGTTGGCAAATGTATGTGATCTAGCATGTGTAAGAATGGACCGTTTCCATCAACCACCATTTACAGAGCTGTCTAGAAACTGTTTCCCCCTGTTTTTCCTTCCTCTCTTTAACCAGACTGAATATGGTATAAAGACATGACCCTTGTTTAAAAAAAAGTTCTGTTTTCATTAACTGTTTCATGTAATGTTACCCTCAAAGAAACTCCTCTAGCTTTTTGCCTGTCTGACATGCTGCCCTCTGAGTTTTATGTTGGCAGCAGGGTGCTCATCAATTTCTACAAGCACATTTTTCCAGTTGGCATGGGCAAACTATTGACCTTAAATACTTAAATACGTTTTGCAATTAAAAAGTATTTCTTTAGTATGAAAAAGTCTCTCCTTTGTAAAAGAGATTTTGAAGTTTTGTATATCTGCAGTGCATCACAGAAAAACATATCAATAACACCTCTGCAGCTGGTATTAATTCTAATATTTGGTATGTCGCAAACACAGTTTTAAAATAATCTAGTTAAAGACAGTATGCACCCACCCCTCGCCCACCTTTGCCTTTCTATTTACCTATATTTTTTTTTAAAACAGGCAGTTACACATGTAGTGATTGATCGGTATACAAACAACTGTATAGAACAAACGGATGATCAGCAAAGAAATGTAGGAGGTATTCATGATTTACATTTTGTATCACTTTGCATTTTTTTTTTTTTTTGTAGAAAAGTACCAAGACGGCGATGGAGCTGGGTCGCACATTCGCCACCCTCTTCTCTGACATCTCCTTCAGGCAGAAGCTCCTGGAGACAAAGACACAGGAGGAGTTTAAGGAAGCGTTGGTGTTCCAGAGGCACCAGCTCACGGCAGCCAACCAGAAGCCAACGGCTCTGGGGAAGGAGGAGACTGACCCTCGCAGTCATAAACCCCTCAAGGTCAGCAAGGAAAATCTATGAGTGTGCGAGTGTGTGTCAGTGCTGGGTGATTAGACACGTTTCCGCACATTTTGAAGTGATGTGAAGGCATTATGAGTCGTGCTTGGTGCCCTGAAATGGTGCCTGTGATTGGTTAGAACTTGTGATGATGTTATATTTGAGGTCTTCTTCCTTTCCTCCGTTTGCCTCATCCCCCCTTACCTTTCGCTTATTTCTTGATCATCTCACATCCTTATGATTGTGTATAGAACAGAGAACTGCGCACATACAGTACAATTATTATTATTTTTATTTCTTTTGTATTTCTTTCTTTCTCTCCCTTCGTCAACCTTCAGCACCATTTCCTCCTCCCCCTTCACTCCTCCTCTCCTCCTCGCTCGACTGGCTTGACTCTTCAATCTTTTCTCTCCCCCTAATCAATCAGCATCAACTCCTGCCAGGCCTCCTCAGTGGGTAAATGACCTTACATCTCTCACAGTCCTGTCAGAACTCCCCACGCCTTAGTTACATGTGCATGTGCTCGCCGGCACACACACACACACACACACACACACCTCCAGAGGGGCTCTGCTCAATGCCACGGACCGACATCTCTTCCTAATGTTGCCACTGGCATGCCACAGCTCCTAGACATTTCCCCTTGTTTTTTTTGTTTGTTTTTTTATACAGCAAAGGATTTTGTTAGGTGTTTATCCCAGGGCTTGAAAGGCTCAGTGCCACTCAGAGACAGAGGGCTATATGGGGAAAGACAGATGGAGTGAAAAGGGAAAGAAGTGATGGGGGAGGGGGAGCAGGTGGAATAAAGAGGAAACGGAAAATGATAAAATAAGAAAGAAAATTACAGGGAAAAAGCCAGCCAGTCCGCCTTCTCCTTGTTCCACATCCAAAATTGACACTGGACCACCCGCAACAGCAAACCACTTTCCAGTACTTTAAGAAAAAAGGTCAAATTGCTGCTGTGTTTTTATGTTTTTCCTTTCTGTTGCCTCACTCCATCAGAACGAATGGCAAACAGGTGGACGGTAATTCCTCTCTGAGACTTTTGTTTATCGAACTTGAGCCAAAAGCTGGTGATTGCAACCCCCTCACCCCACACACACAAACACAAACACACACATTGTTCCTTGCAATAATAAATAATTCCATGATGTATAGGGATTTAATGAATGAACAGTCATTGTCGAGCAAGCATGTGTAGCTAAAACTAGCCAGCTTGGAGAAAAAAAGTTGTTTACATGTGATATAAATACCTTTGATCTGTCATAGACCATCCAAACTTTTTAGGATGACAAATGAGGCCAGAATGATTTTCCTGGGAGCTTTTCCCACTCAGCCACCCCCTATCATCATCCGTTCCACTTCATTGCGTAATACTATGTTCAACAAGAAAATGAAACACTGGGTAATTGGATAATTTGCTTAATAAGCTTAATCAGGGCTACACATTTACTCCCTGTCTGGTGTAACCTGAAAGCTCATCTTTTAAAATGAAACACTTCACGTCTCCTTTTAAAATCACATGGCTCTTTATAACCATTCTCTTCCTGTCTTGTGTAAAATTATACTTCTCTCCGTCACTGATGCTGTCGTCTCTCTGTCTTTCCCAGTCATTTTTGGAGACACGGGGATCCCATTAAATGTACATCCAAATCCAAATATGCTGCTTTACTTGCTATGTTTTAGATTATATGATTTTTAAGAACTACGCCATTAATGGTCATGACTCAAATGATCTTTCAAAGATCCCCCCCCAGTGGAATCACCAGCGTCTTAGCTGAATCATCAAATGTGCAACTTTTAATCTAAATGTGTCATTGTCCACTGCAATGCGTGTTTAAAATAAAACGAGGTTTCAGAGCTGGATACAGCCTCTGGCTTTTATTACTCTTCAAGGTCACTGTGGATAAGGCAGACTAAATTAGCAAAATGCCTAAAAGCAAAACAGAGCCATATGCATCAAGAGGGACATAATTTAAGATTATGGGTTTAATTGAAATGCTCATCTCCGTTTAGTTTCAGCTACTTTGGGGCGATGCCTCCTATAGACAGGGAAAATAATACTGGCAGAACGACCTACATGTGATACAGTGATCTTACTGTGCACCCAAATCCAGATTCGACAGAGAAAAAGTCACTCCATCAGTTTTGCTTCTTCATTAGAAACAGTATCTGGCCATTAGGTAACCAGCCTGGACCTGTAAATCAACAGCCACACAACCCCTATCTCCCTGGGGTTGTGTGTTGGCCGATTTTAGTCGTTTGACCCCTTTAGTCGTTGGACCCCTGTGCCACCATCTTTTCTTTAATGTCAGATACCAACGATTCACCTAGTTGACATCGTAATCGGACTAGGATGGAAAAAAAAAAAAAAGATTTCTACTCCTTGTGCTCCTTGACTGAGCCAAATTCTTATCATTGTTCTTCCTCAATAGTGGCGTCTGTGCAGCAGGTTTTCCTCTAAGCAGCTGATGCTGAGATGTATCTGCTATTTGAACTCCTGGCACTAATCTGAGTTGCTGTTAATTGCTGCTTTCTAAAGCTGGTAACTCTAATGAACTTAAACTCTGCAGCAGGGAAACTCTTTGTCTTCCTTTCTTCAAGTGGTCTGTATGAGAGGCATCTTCATCTAAGTGTCTGATACTTTGCGTTGTAAAAAGGTACAGTTCTCATTGGAAAACATCCCAGCTCACATCATCGTGAAGATACTGCCGCTAGTGTGTCGTCATCAAGCCATAGAGTGGCTTTTTCTTCTATAATGTGGAACATATGTTGGTTTGTTTAACATTATTTCATTTTATATCACAGCGTTGATTCCTTTGCTCTTGTTCTACAGTGTGATACGTAATTCTCCTGACGAAAGGTGGTGCAGGTGGGACTCCATCAGTGAGACTATTTCTCATTTTTAAAAAGTAATCTTTTGTCTTCACAGTGTAAAGATTTCTTCAAAGCTGGCCGGGGAATTTATGAGGACTTTTGCCGCAGGCTGCCTTTCTACCCCTCTGACTTCACAGATGGTAGGCTGGACCTGAACTTGTGAAAATGAATCATCTTGCTTGTTATGGCACACTGTGGTACTTCTGGCAGCTCCTCATTTGTCTGTCACCCTTTGCCTCAGTTACATCTGTGCTGCATCTGTGTCACGTCTAGGGTCATCTCCTGCTAAAATGACATAAAATCTCGGATGCCTTACTGCTCTCATATGTTTCCATATGTCCAGTATTCAGTCATCAGACACGAGACTTTCACACACGTCGCATACTATACATTCTCATTGCAAACGCATCCAGCTGGTGGTTTTATCGACTCATCAAGTCACACTGCTGCCAAATATGAAAGAGCTTTTGTGTCTCAAGTCAAATAAATGTACATCTTACTCAGTGTTGAGTATTTTTTTTTAATGTTAGTTAATTAGTTGCTAGAATAGCTTGTGTAGAAATATTTTAGATTAATCTGTGTAATTCAATATGGTTGTCTGTTGTAAAGAAAAGCCGACAGAGTAAAGAGTTTTCTAGGAGCATTTCCTCTTCAGCTGTTTTCTTTCAGTCTTTCCTCGTGTCACACCAACCAAACACATTGACTGGGCAGTAACAAAATCAAGATATTTCTGTCTTGTGAGCGTCATCAGAGAATGATTATCTGATGAAGGTCACAGGACCAAAATTGTTGTGATCACATTAGAGCCCAATTAAAGTGTTTTATTCCAAAATGAGTTATCCATCATTTGGGTAACTGCTCTTGCAAAATGATGGATGACACGAAACCAAAACAAATGACTCATATTTTAAAAGGGCAGCAGGTAGCGTAATCCTCCGTAGAATATTTTTACTGTATGAACTGGGTGTTTATAGATGTAGAGGCACTGAATGATGAACTGTGCTAATGTTCTTGCCGTTTTGAAATTAAAGTGTTCAGCCTCCTCCGCTCCATTATGAGGTGAATATGACTCATGTGTTTGTGTTTGTCTCCCCTCAGGTATAGTTGGCAGTAATAAAACCCTGCTGAAGTACATGACCACAGCCATCTTCCTCTACATTGCCATCCTCCTCCCTGCCATTGCTTTCGGCTCCCTCAATGATGAGAGCACACGTGGCGAGATCGGTATGAACATGTACTTAAATCTAGAAACATGAACGCTTTTCTCAGATTGGGATTCTTGAGCTCCTGCAAATTTTTCCATGTCAGTATCAAGTGCTGGGTGTAAAAACAGCTATTTTATCAATTGTTTAAGAAAATAACTGTTGAAAAATAAAAGTTTAAAATTAGAAAGAAGAGTTTTAGTCAGGATTTAGAGTTCATTATAACACAGAAGCAGCATTAATTAAGGTTGCCAATGATCTTCTTTTGGTCTCTGTCATCTCTGTGCTTGTCCTGCTAGACTTCAGTGCAAAACCACTGACCACAGTATTTTACTACATAGATTAGAATATACTGCAATGTTTTGAATCATATCTATATGATAATCTCCATTTCATGTATATGGGGTATTTTCACACATTAAAACACTTTTTTACATGATAAACAATTCCTTGAGGCAGTATTATGAAACACAGTACACATTTTTTTTTTTTAAATAATTTTAATGAAGTTTTAACAAAGAATGTCAAACAGTTCAGTACACACACAAAGCAATGAACAGCCCACACACACACACCCACAACAGACCTATGACATGGTTAGCAAGTCTAGTATTTTAGGGCATTTACCCAACAATGTAAAATGCCACGAGGTGACTGTTGTGAATTTGCGCTAAATAAATAAAATTAATTCAACTGAAAATAATCTTCCTTTTGTACAAAAATATTTAGAGAACATAAACAGCCAATCACTTTAAAAAAAAATTAATTTTATAACTTTCCACTACTGGACATTTCAAAATAAACAAAGCAGTTCCTTATTTCCATAGTTGACAAGTAATAAGCAAATATTAGCACCTGTTTAAAATTCACAATACCCAGTTTTTACGTTTTTAGCTCAGAAAAATGTGATTTAGCTGCTTTCTTTACCTTCTAGCTGATAACATGGCTAATGAATGCACTGAGTTACTAAATAGTAACACATTAGTGTTCAAGTCTTATTTCTTTATATTTGGCTAGGAAAATTGGAAAAACTTACAGTAATTTATCGAAACATGCAGACATATGGGGAAATACAGAATAGACTCAATGGTGCCAATTTGTAAGACTACTTTTTTTTTCTTTTTTTTTTTTTTAAATCACAAGAATTTCTAGCTCCTTGAGAGAAAAATCTAAACAAATGAGTAGTGGCTCAAGACTGTTGCACGATACTGTTGGATAAGACCAGAAAGGGCTACGTTTGGTCTCTGTAAGTAGTGCCAAAATCTAGTAGTAATTCTCCTTTATTCATTGTGCTATATGAGTAAGCACTTTCCTTACTAAGTATTTTTCTCTTGTATGTTTGACCTTCACTTTTTTCTGTTTTAAGTCTGAGTTTAAGACATATAGTTGTGAGCTGATGATTGTTCAAAAGTACTTGCAAGTTTCAGGTGACCATACACATAGTAAAACAGTGAAACATTGAAGCCTCTTTTTTGGAAAATATTCACATAATTATGTACTCGGTGGGGGTGGAAAAGGCATCACGTTAGCTGTTTTGTTTAAAAAAACGAAAAGGGAAAAAATATACATATTATTTCCAAAGTTAACGTATCTTATCTAAAAAATTTATATGTAACTTACTTCAGCTTCAAAGGAACCCTAGCAGTCACTCATGCACATTAATCAGAGCTTCACGCTGTGTGTTCTCTGTGTGTCATCTCTCTCCAGATGTTCGGAAGACCATCATTGGCCAGAGTATCGGTGGGGTCATCTACTCGTTGTTTGCCGGCTCTCCTCTAGTCATCCCTCTAACCACAGCTCCCCTCGCCATTTTCATCAGCGGTAGGCTTCCCCGCTGTCATTCAGCTCATCTCAATCAAGATGCACTTATCTTTTCACAGTTTCTGCTGACAGCCAGTTTGAATGGAAGGCTGAGAGTGGGTGGAGTACTAAGAAGATTACGTCAAAAATCAAGAAAAAGAAGCACCCAACCATGTCGAACACCAGCCAAAAACTCTTGTCCTCATCTGCTCTTGCTTTTACCAGAAAGCGGTACCGCTAGAGTAATTAAGCTGTTAGCTCACACATGTGCCCTTAATGAGTGTTCCTGGTGCAGTCAAGCAAAAAGCACAAATCTTCAAAAACTTGTTTCTTTTTTTTCAAGAATGAGGAGCAGAACTTTTTTTTTTTTTTTTTGCGCACTGTGGTTATGTAATGATTGGTTCCAGGGGCCTGCGGGTCAGGAGAGTCACTCATCGCATTCACAAACATGTAAACTTTAGGTTCAGTTCAGAGAGAGACAGCGCATAAACTGTTACATGGTTGTTACCCAACAGCGATGTTTTGTTGGTTGGAATTTAAACGATCTTGACGGCTGGAAGCTGCAGTATCAGGCCATGATGAGGAAAAGCAGCAACTCCGATGCCAAGATGTAGTTTTAATACCAAGGCTGTTTGTTAGGTTTGTGGTGTGATGATCTTTGAAGTAAATGGGTTAGAACTGTGCTATGCGCATTCTCATGGGCATAATTATAGCACATTTCCAGCAGCCTGTCTGAGCAGAACAATGGCTTGTTTGTAAAGCTGTAACTCATCTGCGTACAAATCTGCTCAAGATTACAACTAAAATTGTTATGGTTTTAACAAATCTATTACAGTTCTTTTTGTCCTTTCATGTTTGAATGAATTTAATTTTTTTCCAGTCATTGTTTATGTGTCTGTACTTGTGTGTGTACAAGTCAGTCTTTGCTGGGAGAGAAATCTGTAATGAAGTTCTTTTGTAACATTTTTTTTCTCACTATCACAAAATTAGCATAGCAATTGTGTTACTTAGTTTCATAATGTGTATTTATTATATGTGGTTTATTTGTCTGTCTGTTTACATGTGCACATGTGCAACTGGAACACAGTGATCCGAGGAATCTGTGACGACTACAACCTGGATTTCCCAGCTTTCTACGCCTGCATTGGGTTGTGGAACTGCCTCTTTCTCATCCTGGGAGGAATCTTCAATGTCAGTCTGCTCATGAAGCTCTTCAAAAGGTGTCCTTCATATTCCTAATTTTATATGTTGGAGTATTTTAATTTTTAAAGTCCAATTTTTTAATCACTTTGAGTTTCCTTTTATTTTGGTTGCTTTCTGTCATATAGAAAAATGTTTTAAATTGTCTTGTAACAACAGAAAACTTTATGGGACAGCAGGATGTTTTTAAAGAATGCACACAATCAATGTTTGAAATGTATTATCATTATTATTATTATTATTATTATTATTATTATTATATTCTAGTATTTTTAAGTAGTTTTAACTGCTATGTGCTCCATTTACTTATTTTAAAGGTAGTTTATATTTACTCTCCAGGCATGTGTGGCATAACATTGCAATCAGTGCAACTCTGGTTAATTTGAAAAAAGTATGTGTTACACAGTTTGAGTAAATTTGAAACACAGTTTTTAGTTTTGTTTTGGTTCACAGATTGGGAAATATCTTGCATTGAAATTTCCATACGTAAGAGTCCATAATTTTGATTAATAAATATATTTATACTCAAATTCTGCCAGACCAGCATGCATTCAAACACCTACCAGCTGTAATGCACTTCCCACTCGGTACTTGGCTAACAGCGCCAACTCTCGTTATGGGACTTGCAGCAATTTGCTGTTCGGCTGGTTTTATGATACTGACCTGTAAATCCTGCTACTGTGTTATCTTAGGAACCGCATCCATTTAGTTGGTGATGCATTATAGTTGTATTTTATTGCAAAGTTGGTGTCATACTGCCAGTATATCAGCTAATGGAGATTATAAAATGAATTACATGTATTTATCACAGTGTCTTATATAGGCAGTGAAATTAACTTCATGTTGGCCAGAGATTAAAGTAATTTCCATGGAGGGTTATTCTGCATTATTGGTCAGTGTCAGACTTAAATGGACTTCCTGAGTATTCCTGAGCTTCCATTTGAAGTATTTATAAGCTCTAATGTGGAACCTTAAGGTTAAATGACAATGCTGATAGTGTGTTCTGTGTTGAAATAAATATTTAACTAATGAATTTATAACATTAACAATGTTTGCGACATTCCTGTCTTGCCTTTAGACAATGCGTGTTTGTGTCATAGTCGAGCTCTGTGACGTGTTCCTCTTGACTGAATAGTCGCTGCATTTTCTATGGAAGGAGGTTCAAACAAGCCGTCAAACAGCCGTTCTATTTGAGCTCTCTATGAAAACCCGGGTTAACAAAGAAACTTGGTAACCACAGCTGCGCCACCTATGATCTCTAATTGGACTAATGCAGCTAATACAAGAAAACCCTTTCATGTACCCTAAAAACACAAGACTGTAAAAAAGTATCAATTATAAGAAAACAGTAATGCACACTTTATTCTGAAAATATGTTTGTTAATTCATTAATTTTCATTTCCTTCTTATGTGTTTTTTTTATTATGGGTGTCCTTTTTATTTATATGTATTTATATTAGTTTTTACTGTCTTACAACGGTCTTAATTGTGTAATGTGTTTAGGTCAACAGAGGAGGTCATTGCCCTGTTCATTTCCATTGCTTTTGTGGTTGATGCTGTGAAAGGCACAGTCAAAAGTAAGTTCATGACACACACGAGAAATATCTTTTTTTTCTGTGAGTTGTTTACACGTTGCTTTTCTGTGGTGAAAATCAAATCAAGTAGTCGGCTAACTCAACACACCTGCTGTCGAATCTGCCGCAAGCTCGTGTCTGATGTGATTTCTAAGCCCCGAAAGATAAAGAAAATAAAGGCCTTCACTGCCACATACATACACATTATTATGTGTAAGTGAATTTTGAGATTATCATTTAAGTGGGCAGCTGAGAGTCATAAGATCTCTTCAACTAATCATTTAGTCCTTTTAATTAAAAACTGTCAAATAGTTTCTTCCAGTGTTTCTATATTCCTTCTGCAGTCCTCTGCACCTCTTAAAATCGAATACTTATCAAGAAACAAACTGTGTTTATTGTGATGGTGAGGCCAGATAGAATTCTTTCATAATAACAGCTAAAGACTTATATTTAATACCCTGACAGCAAAACAAAAGACCAAAAGAGTGTTAGACAGTCACCTGCCAAATGACTTACTAGTGAACCACGGGTAATATAATAATATGATCTCAATTAGTAAATTTAGATAAACAAGCATATGTTGAGAAATATTACCTTTTAAAATAGTAGGGAGACAGAAATACCATACGAGGTCATTTGTTACTGTTGTGGGTCAGCAGGTTGAGAGGCTTTAGAAATTAATCAGTCCAGATTTTGAACCCCATCTGCAGCTATATTATACCACCCCAGCTTTTATGGTCCCATATCATAAATATTTTACACAATTTAATTTCACAAAAATGAGATGACGATAGCTGAATGTAATTTATTTTGAATGCAGTGTTCTCCTGTTTTGTAGATTGCCAGTGCAGTAGTTCAATTTTCAGAAGCCATTTGTAAAATACGCTCCGAGCTCATATGCCATTACCATAACCTTAACCTATGCTATTTTGCTGACACTGTTCCTCCAAAATATTTTCCACTAACACAAATGAATACAGTTTGGGGCTGTATCTAGTCACCTGCACAACCTCGCCTAGCCTGTAACTTTATCCCTGTTTGATGAAAAGACCTGTGGAGGGAGCTAGTCATCTCGCACACTATTCCTCAAGTGATGTTAGAAGGTATTATGTTGCACTCATTATGAAATTAATAGAGACAAAGTTGTGCATTCATTCTAAGTCACAATGGCAGGAAAACCATCTCCACTGAGCTTAAAATCCCAGCCTTTAGCCACACATTACAGTTGGTGAGCTATTTATTCTGCAGTCCTTATGGGTGCAAAGACTGATTTAAGCAAACTAGGCAGAGTTTGTTAAAGCAGGTGTAGATAACGTATTCTGTGCTGTTTCCCCATCATTTCACCCCTAATCCAGACTCGGCCTATTCTGCTAAATTTGATTAGTTTAGATTATCACAAAGGTTACTGGTTCATTTAGTGGTTGGACAGAGAACACTGGCATCAAACACCCAAACATACAAGAAAAATAGCACCTTGAGTATTTTACAGCCTGGTTGATGGGCATTCAGTGTAGAGGCATAACTCAGATGAGATTTATCTCGCTTTCAAAGTTTTATCCCCAGCAGTACTGACAGTTACTCTCACGTGTCTCTTCATGAAAGATTATTAAAAGACTTGTTTCTTTGCCTTTTTTGTGTTGACTGCAACATGAACAATGCAACCTGAGCATGATGGACATTTTTTTGTAGCTTTGGTTAGGTTATATACAAGGCTTCTTGAAAGATTTCAAGATTTTCCTGTTTAATAGGAATCCAATCAATATTTTTTTAAAGGATTATAAATATGTCAGCTGTAAGTTTTGGATTTCATTTGAGATCTGTGATATTGCTTCATTTACTATACCAGACTTTGGCAGCATACTTGTTGTTATTGTCCGTTCATTGTATCTCTGATGGTTCACATGGAATCTGTTGGCACTAACGATGCATTTTATAGCCAGTGTTGCAAAGGTTACTTTTAAAATGTATTCCAATACAGATTACAGAATACATGCCCAAAATGTAGTTTGTAACGTATTCGGTTAAGTTACTCAATGTGAGTAATGTATTCTGAATACTTTGGATTACTTGATATATTGTCATGCTTTTCACAACTACATGAATGCACTATTCCTGTGTGATTTGTTACTATTACTGAAGGCTACTCGCCACCGAGCTAACATTGTTAGCTACCAGATTGTAATGCAGCCTTCATTAATAGTAATAAATCACACAGCAATAGTACATTGACGATACTGAAGTAGCACATAACCCAGGTAGCTACCACAACTAAAACAAGGTAGTTGCAGTAGGCTAACGTTTGTTTTTAAAAACAAACTGACTTCCAGATGGTTGCTGATAAACAGAGTTTGCATTGCACGGTCAGATTTCGCCCATCCCTTTGTTCTTTAAATGTGAAGTGGTGTTGGAATTTCCAAGTAAGAAATGCATTCCTGCCCGTGCACTGCTGGCTCTGTTGTGCTGGCTCCGGGTCCATTGTGTAACTGACACCACCAACATTAACAGGACGCTTGCATTAGAGCCTCTTTTGTTTGGGTTTCCGGCAGTGCGTGGTATTACAAAAATTAGAGAGGGGATAGAGAGGGCATAGCCTAAAATATGAAACAGGAAAAGACAGCCGTGTAATACATTGATTTCAACAAAGTAATTGTATTGTAATTATCACCAATTTAAGCGGTAACTGTAATGGAATACAGTTACTTATTTTGTATTTTAAATACGTAACCCCAGAACATGTATTTCGTTACTCCCCAACACTGTTTATAGCTAAACACTGTGAATGTGATTTCAGTCTTTCATAGGTACTACCACGCTCCAACACTGGCCAACAGAAGCATAGGGGACTTTCCTCAAGGTGGAGACCTGCTGGGGGGAAACAGGAGTGAGGTGGTCGCGGGGTTTGCACTTACTGAATCCTTCATCCAGTGCAGTCGAGAGAGACCTGTCCTCTGCCTCCTACTGATGCTCGGGACATTATGGATGGGCTATACTCTCTACCAGTTCAAAAGGAGGTATGTGCAGCACTGCAGTGCTGCAGCAGTCTTAACATAAATCACTGGAGAAGTTTAAATTGTGTTTGGATGGGAGCACTGCCTGCTAGCATGAATACCGCTGAGTAGGGCCTTGACTCTAAAGATTGCAGGAGTGACAGAGCTTACAGGAACTTTCCAGACAGCTCTTACAAAGCTCACTTTTCAGTCGAAGCTTCTGTTCCAGCCTGTGATTTAATAAGCATTAATATTCTACTTCTGATTGCTCCCAGTAATCAAATCAACCTCAAAGCTCGATTCAATTGTGTAAGTAAAAGGCGGACCAAGGTACTTAAGCAGTGTCAGGATTGCAGCCATTGTCCTTGTCTTGTCCACAGTAATTGTATTCCTCTATTATTTGTCTCTCCCTCCTCACTCCCTTCTCCTTTCTCCCTCTCTCTCTTCAAGTCCGTTCCTGCATGCCAAAGTGAGGGAGGTGCTGTCGGACTGTGCCCTGCCAATCTCAGTGCTCATGTTCTCCTTCATCGGCTCCTACATTTTCAGTGACATTGAACGTCAGTATCATTTATTGCTTGGTAGTGTTAATATAATTTATTTATTGCAGTTATAGAGTGCATTTGAGATGTTCATTATAAATAATACTATGCAGTGTAATATAGTGTGTTTCTTACTTTAAAACTGTTTTAAAACTAAAAATGTTTGAATAATGTGACCACGTGCAGCACTTTTTTTCACCCTATTTCTAACACTTTTATTTTGGAGAAGGTGTTGTGACTTTGGCCTGTACCAGTAAATTCAAGTCATTGACACAGGTGGAGGAAAACGTATCTTGCAATTCTCACACACGCAAAGCGATAGAGGTTCATTGCCTTGGTCAAGGATGTTACTGCGAGTAGTCAAGAACTAAACCATCAATTGTCTGTGTGATTAGTGGAAGACTTGCGGTATAGCTCGACAGCTATATAATGTCCACTTCATTCAAAAGAGACCCCAAAATAAAACTTGAAACTGTCCCTAATACTTGGTTAGTGGTTAATTAGTTTTCTCTTTTCTCAGTAATTGTGTATTTATTAAACCTTGCACATGTTTTTTTCTATTTAGTAAGGGGAGATTCATGTTCTTAAAACTCTTTAAACCTTGAATGCCCACACAAATTCCATTTCAAATTACTACATAATCATGTGATAAAGTGAGTGTTCACAGGACTCTATGCAATTCTGTGAAAAAATAAGTACACCCCATGATTCACTGGCTTTTAGAACCACCTTCAACAGCAATAACTTGAAGTAATTGTTTACTTTGACTTTGTCAGTCTCTCGCGCTGTTGTGGAGAAATTTTGGCTCAGTCTTCTTTTTAGGGCTGTTTCACTTGATTGAGGTTTGTAGGTAGCTCTCTTCTTTGGTAACTTTACTTTGGTAACTTTATTGTCCCTAACGGGAAATTGATTTGCAGTATGTCCGTACAAACAAACAAACAGACAACCAACACATCACATACACACTCCAAAATAATATAATATAAGCCTGAGAAAACAACCTATATTTGTCATCAAAAAAGTACAATGTGCAATGGCAACAACCCCCTTCAAGTCTCACTATAGCGTTTCAGTCAGGCTGTGTCAGGGACCATTGAAATACTACGATTCTTTTCTTTTTCTGTTGTAGATTTGCTGGTATTGTTGAGATGACCATCCTGTCGAGTGAGACTGTTTGGCCAAGTTTTAGCCGGCAGACAGACAGCTTCATATTTAACATAAGGATACAGTCCACTACAGAGTTCATGGTTGACTCAGTAACTGTAAACTGCCCAGGTCTAGTGACTGCAAAACAAGCCCAAATCATCAGCACTCTGTCACCATACTAGAAAGTTGGTAGAAGGTATTTGTCCTGATACGTTGTGGTTTTTGCCAAAACAGGCGCTGTGCATTATTCTTAACCTGTGCTACCATGCTCTTTTTAGAAATAAGAGGTTTCATTATTTTTCTAATTGTACTGTCATTAACTTTAATATTTAACATGGCTAATGGAGCCCTGAAGAGTCTGCAGTGTAGCTCTTTGCTTTTAATAGTATCTCTGCAGTCTTGCAGTCTGACCTTGGGGTGAATTTGCTGGGACGGTCACTCATGGGAGGATTGTTGCATTGTGTTAACAAACACATGAATACTCCAGACCTGCAAACTGTCGAAACTTGTGCTTTTAGAGAGGAGCTCGCACATGCGGATGATCAATAATCAAGTGCATGTGATTTGCAGCACTATGCTACTACTTATCCTCTTAATTCCTATGAAGGCCTGTGAAAACTTTATTTATCTCTATAGTCTGTCACGGCATTTTAATAGAAGATAACTGAGACATTAAATCGTTTCTTGAATGCATCTATAAATATATATTTTAATAATTTACTCTTGAGAGCTTTTTTGAGCATCTGGTTTGTCAGGAATAGACATTTAACATTTTTACACAATTATGAAATAAAATTGTTGAAGCAACCTAAGTGTAAACAGTGATTGCTCAATCTCTTACTTTGTGACATACTGTGGTATTTTTTGAGCTCCATTTAAGGAATGTGAAGATATCCTAAACTTACTTGAAGATACTCCCAAACTTATAACCTTTTTATTTCCAAAACATGTTTTCTAACTGCGAGGCCCCTCTTATTTAACGCCTTTATTGTCTTTTTATGTTCCCCAATCAAGGCACAGGCCAAAACACATTGGAGATTTTCAATTTTTATCCTCTATTGTTTAGCATCATTTTGTGTCCCCATTCATTGTTGCCAAGGCAGCAGCTGTTCTCTAGAGGTCGACATAGAAACAAAGAGATCAGTGCCAAACCCTCAAATGAATTTAAATATAAGTGCTTTACCTCCAGAGACAATAAGTCATAAGATAATAGAGCCATTATTGTATTGTCATTCCTTCCTAAATTTAACCAACTGCACTTAATTCAACCGCCTTTGACAGGAGAGTGTGCCAAAAAAGATGTTCAGCATTTGAAAAAAAAAATCCAGCCTCTCTTATGATTATTGGTGTGAAAAAAACATGAGTCATTACAGGAGTTTAAGAGACAGTCGTGTTTGTAATGATTGAATGTGATGAGATAGGAGTAATGCTAATGAATTTTACACAGCTCTTTTCTTGAGAATATTCTTAATGAATTTCAGTATATTCACACATACAAGAATCTTGTTGGAAGCAGATGTTTCTCATGTCCCAGGCTAAAGTTAAATATGAGTTATGATGGCGGTTTAAGGCATCATTTTGTAATATAAACTTAAACTCGTGGTTGTTTTTTTTTTGTTTAATTTTCTTCCTTTGAAACAGTTCCAGTGTTTAAAGTTCATAACCGGCCCACCTTCAACGTGGCACCATTTGAGCGGCTGTCGCCCATGAACGTTGTCAGCGCCATGGGACTCGGCTTTCTCCTGGCCCTCCTTATCTTCATCGACCAGAACATCGTCGTTTCACTGACGAACGCACCAGAAAACAGGTAAATCCTTATATGCTGAGCAGACGTTGGACATCTAAGAGATATGATTGCAAAACTCTCTTCACTGAAAATAGCTTAACAACACCAAGGGGAAAGTTGAGTTGATTCTAGTATTTGCTTAGCACTCTTCCTGTGACCATTCGGAATGCTGTCAGACTTTTAGAGATCCACTCCTCCACTTTGGAATTTGCTTCAACCGGATATTTTCCAGTCTGTTGGGGAGGGTGGAAGTCAAATTGTTACAGTCAGAGAGCTCTAAAGAAGCCTCGGAGCCAAAACACAATGTGAGCTTTTACCCAGTTCTTCTAAATTTGCATTGGATGGGCCAATTTAGAGCCATCAACCATCTAGCAGCCCTACAATGAAAACATATAATGATGGAATTTCTGGCATTAGCTTGTACATTTGTTGGACAGAGATTAATTGGATCTAAATGTCTGCTCTAAATATGGAAGAATTCCCCAGAGGGCAGAAATCCACTAGTCCTCAAAATTCAGAAAAAGAATTAAAGATATCTAAAAATGGGACTCATTGTGAGATGAAAAAGAGTGGTAAACAGAATTCACTTTGTTTATACCTCATGTCTTCCTTCATATGTCATTAATAAAAGAGTCCCAAACAGCTGAAGCTATTTCTGCTGCAGCTTTGTTCTTTGTGTTATTCTATCTGGTCCATTCCTTTATTTGCTTTACATCTTTTTTGAAGCATTTGAACTTTTTTCCCCCACCCGCACAGATATTTGATTCCATCAGTCGTGTTAGTTTAAAAAATATGACAACATTTTGAAAATGAATAAAGACTTTACAGGCTCTCAGCATGATCCCAACTTACAAAGTTATATATATGGTTGTTGAGTGGATATAAATGAAAATGAAGCTAAAGGCTTCTTCACCAATAAAATCCTCTTTCACTTAGATTTATGCTTGATGACCTAAAGTTTCCTATGCACTGTAATTTACAGTATGCAGCGGTGCCAATGTCATATGCAAGGGCATAGAGCAGGAGGCACGACTAGTGATCAGTGTGTTCATATTTCTTTACAACACTGCTGCTGTCTGCCTTCAGGCAGCATATTTACAGTTTTAGGCTACCAACACACACACACACACACACACACACACACACACACACACACACACACACACACACACACACACACACACACACACACAGTCCCCCTCATACCACCTCAGAGATGATGCATTGCAGTGATCCCTCACTAACAGGGGCAAAAAAAAAGTTTGGTGGCATCAAAAAGGTCGCAGCCTTGTTTTTGTGTAACATTACTGTAATGTCATGCTCGGCTTATGATGTCATCATCAGTGACATATTGGTTGTGCTTTTCATTCTGTAAAAAAAGAAAAGAGAACGAATCCACAAAAATGTACAGGATTTTTTCTTTTATGTTTAATGGGAAAAAGTTAGTGAAACGTGAGCGAGGTTTGTCGAAGGGCATCACTGACCTTAGGAGAAAGATGCCCTTTTTGGTTTTAGCAGAAGTGTACTAGTAGTTGTAGAGTGTACAGGCAGACTACTGTCACGTGGACTTACTTCTAAAAATTTGTGTATGGCAGTTTTCTTGTGCGTGCCTTTAAACCTATTTATAGAACTTATGGTAAATGTACTCTGTTACTTTTTTACATTTGTATGTAATTTGTCCCTTTTATGGTTTTAGAGGCAGCTTTAACCTGTTTTTGTGCTGCATTATGCTGTTGACTGTAATGGTTGCGTTACTCCTCAGATTGCTGAAGGGTACTGCATATCACTGGGACCTAATGCTCTCTGGGCTCATTAACATCCTAATGTCAGTGCTGGGGTTGCCCTGGATGCATGCCGCCTTTCCCCACTCCACCCTCCATGTGCGCCAGCTGGCTTTTGTGGAGCAGCGCGTTGAGGGGGGGCACCTCTACGAGACGTGAGTTACCCACCCTCTCACTTCCAGTGCTAATCAGATTCTTAATTAAAGCTCGTCTTCAGAGCGTGTGGCGACTGTAATTTTGAGTTGTATCCTGTTCTTCCCTGATTGCGTGATTACTATGTAACTAAAGATTTTCCCTCGGGGTGGAAGAGGTGAGGGAGTTTTTAATAGATGAGAGGATTATGTTCATCATTCTGGCCACACAGATATGTGCAAAATTACAGTTTGCATATATTCGGGATTAAGAAAGTAGTTGAGTATGATTAATGGAGACTAGGGGGGACGGTCTTATATAAGTTCAGAAGATTTAATTAGAGATATAAGCTGGAGAAAAGTGTGCCATTTCAGGAATTTTGAAAGTGTGTATATGTCTGAAAATTTCGAATATTAGTATCACTGACTGTTTATGAACAGCTGTTATTTCCAGTGTTTTTGAAGGTGTACTACATAAAGTATTTTTATTGCATCTTTATTAGGAGGTGCTTACTAGTCCTGAACAGGTGACATTAAATTAAAAAGACTCAAGAATAAGATAAACACAAGGTAAAATAAATAAAAATTACACAACGAGAAAAATGTGAGGTTTCAGCTCCACAGGTTGAGAGTCCAAATGAGGTCATTCCAAGGTCACAGATGCAATCCCTCACGTTGCTTTGATTGTTTCCTTAAAATGATGGTGAGGTCCATTTTCAACTTCAGAAAACATATATAATTGTGCAGGTTCTTATTGATTAATACTAAATACTTTAAAGCTTTTCCAGCTTTATACAAATCAAAAGTAATCTTTGTCATATTTCACTTTGCAAAGCAGATGCATTTTTAAATAGCAAATTCAAAATGCTCACATGTTTTTTTTTGTTTTTTTTTTTAAGTCTAGCCGACACCTCCAATCATGTTCCATTAATTGGAGTGCAGGATTGCTGGTGCCTGACTTCAATTAGCTTTTGTAGATGTCATTAGCCTAGGGCTTTCCTTACTTTTTCCAAACAACTCTGCAAATTTTTTAAATCAACTATACTCTAGCAAAAAGCTTATTTGTATTTTATTAATTTAAACTTGTGTTTGTTCATGATGCGGATGAAGAGATGTTCTTATTATCACACAGGCGACTCATAAGTCCTGATCATTTTTGTTATTTTATTGTTCAAAAAGAGTGGTTAATATTTTTAATCTGTAAGAAGAGAGTTATCAGTAATAGCAGAAATCTTCATCCTTTTTGTGGTTTTAAAAATAACAGGATCTGTTAATGAGATATTGGAAAAAAATATATAGCATGTCTTTTCCCCACTGCTCAGGCCCCTTAAACTCTGGGAAGTGGGTCTGGAAAATTCCTGATTTTTCAAATGAAAAAATATGCTGCAATACTGATAACAAAATCCCAGAAAATACATTGTCTGTTGCATTGTATGAATCAATTGGGGGCTTTCCAGTAACCATTCATTTGTATGTTATTGTGTGCGTTTTCTCAGTATCGTCCAGGTTAAGGAGACCCGTCTGACATCTCTGGCTGCCAACATCTTCATTGGCATATCAGTGTTGCTGTTGCCTCTCCCGCTGCAGTGGATACCCAAACCTGTCCTCTATGGCCTCTTCCTCTACATCGCCCTCACCTCCATCGACGGAAACCAGATGTGCGACCGAATGGCTCTCCTTCTGAAGGAGCAGGTCAGAAAGTGTGTGGTGGAAGTAACAGTTGAATAAATGTGTGTGTCCGTGTCCATATGTCGATAGCAGGGCTCTGCAGATCAAACGGTTGACTGTGTGCCCGGTGCTGGAGGACCAGACACGAGTGAAATGGTATTTGCAAATATAATTTTTGTGCTCGTATATTCACAGTACGAGGTGGGTAGTGTTTAGTGAATTAAGACAGATAAGCTGATAAATTAACATTTTTATTCTAGTATAGTGTATCAAACACATAACAATACTAAAAGAGAATGCTGATTGTTTGTCTTGAGTGTTTTATCCTTTGTGTCCGATTTAACCTTCCTTCTCTCTCAGTAAAGATGTAAAGCAAGGCTTGCCATTTTTCCCTACGCTTGGTAATGTCACACACTGGCGCCTCCTAATGACGATATGAGGAAATGACTCAAAATTTACAGGTTTCGCTGTGTAGAAAGCCTGCA
This sequence comes from Rhamphochromis sp. 'chilingali', assembly GCF_963969265.1. Classification (NCBI taxonomy): domain Eukaryota; kingdom Metazoa; phylum Chordata; class Actinopteri; order Cichliformes; family Cichlidae; genus Rhamphochromis; species Rhamphochromis sp. 'chilingali'. The sequence continues at coordinate 8,135,470 of NC_137949.1, forward strand.
TAAGTGTAAATCTTAGTGTTGTAGAAGCATTTATGCTCATGTACATATACAATCATGCAAAGATTAAACTGAAAATAAATGTATTAATTAAATAAAAGTAAAACCAAACCTTAAAAAATCTCATATAAACATTGTTCAATTTAATGACCACATTTTTTTTGCTTCGTATGAAATCCAGATCTTTGTCTGTTTTCTTCTTCACATAAATACATTTTCTGTCCTCACCTGTAGATAATTCCAATTTACTGACTGTACAGGTACCAACCAAGCTTTAGAAGATGCAGATTTGTCCTGTCATTTTTTTAAATTTATTTGCTCTTTGTTTGTTATAAGATTAGTACCTGACACCAGATCAGTTGGTGGAGCTAAATTAGTTTTTGCTGCAGCTCGACTGGGACTGCATGTCCTACCAACAATCAATGTTATTGTGGTATACAGTCACACAGGAGATACTATAAATGCAGTTATTGTACGTTGTAGGAATGAATGCTAAATGTTCGTTGTGATTTAAAATCCAGAGTGCACTTCTTAAATGCGTGTGGGTTGCCCACTTCCCTTAGTCATTCCTTTAAGTTTGCAGGAGACCTGAGGACAGTGAAGAAGAAGAGCCACAGGGGAGATTGTTTTTTAATCTGTCTTGATCCTCTCACCTCCTGCAGACGTCTTACCCACCTACCCACTACATCCGCAAAGTGCCCCAGAGGAAGATCCACTACTTCACCTTCCTGCAGATGATGCAGCTGCTGGTGCTGTGTACATTTGGCATGTACCCGATACCGTACATGAAAATGATCTTCCCTCTGGTCATGATCCTCCTAATCCCAATCAGGTACGACTGTGACCACTTTGTCCCGTAAAATTGTTTTCTCGGGTGCTTTAAACCAGGGTGACATTCAGCACCACACGGGTAATAACAAGAGCTGTGTCTGACCTAAATCTGCCCTCTAGATGAAAAAAGCTTTAAATTACAGTGAAGTCTGGTTTCTGCTGTCTTTTTTTTTTCTTTCAAAAATCTTCATATCTCTCTAAAAAGTGCTATTATGGGGAATAAAGTAGACAAGATGATGGATTATCTTTAAATGTTAAAGTTTAAAAACAGAATAATGTGGAATGGAAAAAAACTGCAACGTCTGACTGAACGATACCCAAATATTGATCAGATTGATAAAACTTTGAAACACACTGTATGGAGGCTTTTACCATAATGATCAGATGCAGAACTAAAGCACAGCATACAAGCCTACTGGAAATACCTGAATTTAAAAAACAAAGTTTCAATTATTTATTAGATGATCACAGTGGATAAATACACTGAAAAAATACATTTTTCATGAGGTGACCTGCATTAGTACATTTTTGTGTGGGGAAGAAGTATTACACATATGCTTGAGACACGACACAGCATTGATATTCAGCAAAGTTGTGCTTCAGGTTACTGGGTGCGAGCTAATTCAATATTCCCCTTTTCACTTGTTTGTTTTGGTTCCCTCCAACTTTGTTTTTCCAACTGGATTGTAATAAAAATCAGGTTACATTAATGAGTTAAAAATATAGGGGGAAAATTCTCAGTCATTCTTTTTTCAGTCTGATTTTATAGTGCAAATGTTGACACTTAATCACCATGAAGGTAAATGTGTATAAAATAATAATATCCTGAAACCATAAAGTGCATCTTTTAAAGTTTGGGGGCTCGTAAATTAGCCACTGTAGAAATCACTGGTAGCACTGATAAGAAGGCGGTCAGTTTTATCTGGTAAAATCAGACACTGTAAAGGCTTTGGGGTTTATTTTCTTCTTATGCTTTCTTTCTGCTCTAACAAGCACCAACTGACATGAATTATCTGTGCTCTGTGTTTAGGAACAACGTGCTCCCTCATATCATTGAGGCCAAATACTTGGACATAATGGATGCCCAACACATGTAGCTACAGATGGAATAAGCTCTGGATCCACATAAAGACATCTGGAATTTAAACAAAAAAAAAAAAGAAAGAAAAAAAAGAAAATTAACAAAAACATATTTTTCAATGCAAAACTGTATGGAAAGCAAAAAGGAAATATATATCGACTGTTTTGATTTTTGTATCCGATAAGAACATTCTTTTAGGTGAAACACTGGAAAAGTGGCAAGTCATGTGAAGAGGGACGAGAGTCGTGGGAAATATTTTCCAAACATTAAACGGACAGCATCTCTCTGAAGGGGAAATTCTACCGAAAAAAAGGGAGGAAAAAAAATGAAACATAAAACGGGACCATCCAGAACTCCCTGTTTCACTTCTGTTTGACCCTCTCAGATTGTTCAGTGCCATATACCTCCATCTTCTCCATTCACACCTTTTACTTTTCTATGGTAACACTTTACAATATCCTACTGCAGTGTGTACATCTGTGTTTTAACCTGTGGGCAACTGCTTCAAGTATTCACTAATACTGCTCAAGTAATAAAACTGCTGCCAGTGGAAATTGCGTATTAATTAGAAAGGTGTAATGGCACAATGTCAGTATGAACATTATCTATTTTTGACACTTTGCACTCACATTGTGTTTTTACACTGCCATACAGGGAGGTTTGCCATCTGTACACTGTGTTAAGTATTGAAAATCTTTTCCATGGACCACTTACATGAAAGTAATACCGCGTTTAGGCCACTGTAAAGAAAATCTTTACCTTAATCATTGTGCAGTGTTAAAACCTTCACATTCCTACACCTTTTAGCTGTGATCCTCCCTTTTATCTATGTAGGACACGTGCGTCCTTACATGTTTTGATTCTAAGTCATTCCAAAAACGTTAGTATTCATTAAGGTGTGTGTGCGTGTGCGTCTGTGTGTGCGTGTGTGCGCCATCATCTAGCTTTCTGCCGGGTCTTAGAAAACCGAATTTTTAAGGTGGAATTTAAGTGCTCAGATGAATTTTAAAAAATACATTCCACGGGTATATATTATGTGTAATTATTTAGAAAGACAGCACAAACCAAATCATATAGTAAAGTCTTTATGAAATTATGAATATATTAGAATATATTATGGCAGTATATAAAACTTATTATTGTTCAAATCTAGGATTATTTATTTATCATGATGACCGTTTGTCAAGTGGAGAATGATCATTTTGTGTGTTTGCCCTGACCTGTTGTTCTCTTTTTGCTCTTTTTCATCCCACAGATACCAAATGTTGTATTCAGAGTGTGTCTCACATATGACTCTCCCACAGTTTACATATCAAAGTCCCTTCCAGTTCCATGTCACAGTTCTGGTGCATTGCTAGTAAAGTCAGGTTAAAAAAAACAAAACAAAGCATCTGAGAGCTTTGGACTGAACAAAATGCATTTTTTTTCCTGTGATCAAGTGTTCAAAAATGAGTTTTAGAATAACCCAGTCTTGTTTTCTATTTAGATGTTATGATTAGATCAGTGCTTGCAGATGTTGTCATGTAATAATCCAGGTGTCTGGAGAGATTAATATTGTTATCTACAGCTCAAAAAGAAAAAAAAGATTCTAAGCACTGATTTGCTTAAAGCATGTCACCTGGGTTTTTAATACAATGTGATGCCAATGGACATGTATCCTACATGAGAAAAAAAAAGTAGCAAGTCAAACAGTAACTTCTCATTAAAACGAATGCAATGCTCAATATTTAGCAATACTGTGTATAAAGCAGAACTTCACCAGTGATACTGGGGTGAATCAGCAAAGGCGGACCCATCACTGAAGCAATGACAGGCCAGCTGTATTTTTACAACAGCACCTTTTCAGTCCATCCTCATGGTACAAACGCTGCTCTGCGCTGATTTGATTACGTTACACATCAAGAGGAAAAAATAAATAAAAAATATATATGCCTGTCAAAGAGGCATCCACAGTGGCAGATTTTGTTGCTTTCCCAATATCCAAATGGCAGCTCCCGCACTTCTGTTCAACTTTGTCTTACAGATGTGAGAAAGATGTCCAATTTAAGCAGATGGATGTCTCATGCTGAGATAGCAAGGCATAAAAGCCTGCAAGCATTTGCATAATCCTTGGACTAAGCCTTAAGACAGCACTGGTGAAAGCAGGATGAGATTGTGAGGTATGAAGGAATATGTACAGTTTGCAATGCAAAGTTTAGTTTTTATTAACTATCCATTATAATCCAACGCAAGGTATTAGTTTCTAACTTTGGACTGAGATTTACTGATTCTTCTTCTTATGTGACAGTACTGTTGTTGTTCCTTGATATCCTCACTGTACTGATCATTTTGGAATAGCAGCAAACTTCTCTCAGAGGACTTGATATTGGATTTGGGATGAAAGATACTACTCAGTTTGTGAAACCTTGACTTCCCCTTCCTCCTAATTGGATTTGTTTGAAATTGCGTACTGTGATGTTTTGTTTAGGTTAACCACCCCTCTTTTCTGATTTCATATAGCCTACTTTTTCTAATCATGAATGTATGATGTGTGGATTTTTATATAGCATACTAATTTAGGTGTCAAACAGAATCTGTAATTTTGTCAAAAAGATCAGCTATATTTGTAAGCTGTAAGATGTAAAATGAGAAAAAATGGTTATCAAAACAGAATGTGTTGGTTTACTATAGTGTGTGTGTGTGTATGTATGTATGTATGTATATATATATATATATATATATACACACACACACACACACTCTACGCTGAAAAAGAGAGATTATCTCAAGCTGTTTGCCAAATAAAAAGTAGTAGTGATGTAAATAAGTGTGTGCTTGTGCTCACTGTGAATTGGTGATCAGATTGTCGTAATGTTTGATATTTATATTAGTGCCCTTTAGACAAAGGTTCCTTCTAATGTTATTGACCACCTTGACCATTTATCTACGGCCACTACCAGGACAAAACGTTCCCCTCAGCAGCCTTGTTCATTTAGAGGATATTACAAAAGGTCAAGACATTATGTGCCACATGGTTACATAAAGAATGCAGTGTATTTTCAGTATGCTAATCTGCTGTGGAAGTAAGAAGGTAATCGACTCAAAATAACTTCTGGGTTGTGCCAAGTAATGCAGCTGTAGGACCGTGTGTGAAATACAGCTCCATGCTGCAAACATGCATCTATTTCTACTTATGTTTCTATTTTTTTTTGTCACAATCTTGTTTTAATAAAAATAAAAACCCACTCCTATATTTATAAATTACAGAGAGAGATTTTTATGTATCTTAACACGTTTCCAAAAATTTTAAGTTCTGTTATTTCACCTATAAATTTCCTGCTCTGTGGGGAATTAATAGGCATTGTTGGTGCTTTAAGTATCATCCTTCCATTGAAACAAACCTCGGTGTAAGCGCTATTATCAATGTTACTGACATTCATCCTCGCATGGGGATAAAACGCTTCAACCGCTCTTTAACCAGTAGATGTATTTACAGCGCCGCCTTCAGGACTGTTTTTATATTCCCAACTTCACTGAAAGGGGATCCTGTGTGTATTGGTACCATAATTACTGAATGAGTAATTACGTGTTTTAATAAATATTTATCTCGAACTGATGTATAGGCAGAAAAAAAATATCAATTTTTAGAGTATAACATCGTCTCTGTTGCACTGCACCTGCGCAGATGACCGCAGATCTCTTAAGTCATAAGAAACCTGGCAGTGCAGGTGATCAGCTCTGTGGGGTTATTAAAGGTACGCGGACAGAGTCGCGTTAAATCAGTTAAGTCGCTCTGCCGCTCTGGGCTGCATGGTGCGGAGCTCTGACTGTATAAACGATGGACGACGCGACAGCACTTTCTCCCATGGTGCAAAAATGAAGCCAAAATATTCCCCTCGTGGAAGCTGCCATATTGCGCTTTTGGAGCCAGAGTGCGGAGGAGTGACTTGAGGTGGAGCGACTGCGTCACGCTCCCACCCACACACCCGCTGGACGTGACCGCAAAGTCTGTATTTTTGAATGATTCCTTAGTTTTTGTTATCCATTTTTTAACAGATGACATCAGCTGCATACTCCACAGAGACCCAGAGTTACTGTTAATATCAAAAATGTAATGCTGTCCTTTGAGATTTTAACAGAAGACTGTGAGTGTAATGGATCTAAAACTGTTTAAATCTTCAGAGCACTCTACAGCCTGGTAACAACAGCAGCAGAAGGTTTCAGTAGTGTATTGTAATTTGTTCTTTTTATTTAATAATAGAGTCCACATAATTATTACCAGCTACACCCACCATGGGAGAAACTGGTGAGAGAGACCATCAGGACCAAGCTGGGTTTCCTGGGTCTAGAGGTTTGGAGAAATCCAGATGTTCTGTTGACCCACCGAGAGAGGCATCATTTCAGAAACATCAGGGATCATCGCAGGGATCAAGGAGGACCTCATGATCTTCACCACCAGCTCCCTTACAGAGAAATCTTCAGAACTCCACTGTAGGCCCACTCCAGAAGAGACCTTTGGTTTGTTTAATGTTATAAATACTTGGACTGAACTCTTACATAAAGATATTATATTCAGTCTTGTAGAAATATATAAACACCCAGCACGCCCCTGCGGGCGGTTTATCCTTCAAGCTCGGGTCCTCTACCAGAGGCCTGGGAGCTTGAGGGTCCTGCGCAGTATCTTAGCTGTTCCCAGGACTGCGCTCTTCTGGACAGAGATCTCCGATGTTGTTCCCGGGATCTGCTGGAGCCACTCGCCTAGCTTGGGAGTCACCGCACCTAGTGCTCCGATTACCACGGGGACCACCGTTACCTTCACCCTCCACATCCTCTCGAGCTCTTCTCTGAGCCCTTGGTATTTCTCCAGCTTCTCGTGTTCCTTCTTCCTGATATTGCTGTCATTGGGAACCGCTACATCGATCACTACGGCCGTCTTCTTCTGTTTGTCTACCACCACTATGTCCGGTTGGTTAGCCACCACCATTTTGTCCGTCTGTATCTGGAAGTCCCACAGGATCTTAGCTCGGTCATTCTCCACCACCCTTGGGGGCATCTCCCATTTTGACCTCGGGACTTCTAGGTTATACTCGGCACAGATGTTCCTGTACACTATGCCGGCCACTTGGTTATGGCGTTCCATGTATGCCTTGCCTGCTAGCATCTTGCACCCTGCTGTTATGTGCTGGATTGTCTCTGGGGCATCTTTACACAGCCTGCACCTGGGGTCTTGCCTGGTGTGATAGACCCCAGCCTCTATGGATCTTGTACTCAGAGCTTGTTCTTGTGCTGCCATGATTAGTGCCTCTGTGCTGTCTTTCAGTCCAGCTTTGTCCAGCCACTGGTAGGATTTCTGGATATCAGCCACCTCCTCTATCTGCCGGTGGTACATACCGTGCAGGGGCCTGTCCTTCCATGATGGTTCCTCGTCTCCCTCCTCTTTCTTGGGTTTCTGCTGCCTGAGGTATTCACTGAGCACTCGGTCAGTTGGGGCCATCTTCCCAATGTATTCTTGGATGTTCCTTGTCTCATCCTGGACTGTGGTGCTGACACTCACCAGTCCCCGGCCCCCTTCCTTCCGCTTAGCGTACAGCCTCAGGGTGCTGGACTTGGGGTGAAACCCTCCATGCATGGTCAGGAGCTTTCTTGTCTTTATGTCAGTGGCTTCTATCTCCTCCTTTGGCCAGCCTATTACCCCAGCAGGGTACCTGATCACGGGCAGGGCGTATGTGTTGATGGCCCGGATCTTGTTCTTACCATTCAGCTGACTCCTCAGGACTTGCCTGACCCTCTGCAGGTACTTGGTGGTTGCAGCCTTTCTAGCGGCCTCTTCATGGTTCCCATTTGCCTGCGGGATCCCCAGGTACTTGTAACTGTCCTCTATGTCTGCAATGTTGCCTTCTGGTAGTTCAATCCCCTCAGTTCTGACTACCTTCCCTCTCTTTGTTACCATCCGACTACACTTCTCCAGTCCGAACGACATTCCAATGTCATTGCTGTATAGCCTGGTAGTGTGGATCAGTGAATCGATGTCTCGTTCACTCTTGGCATACAGCTTGATGTCATCCATGTACAGGAGGTGGCTGACAACTGCTCCGTTCCGTAGTCGGTATCCGTAGCCAGTCTTGTTAATGATCTCACTGAGGGGGTTCAGGCCTATGCAGAACAGCAGTGGGGACAGAGCATCTCCTTGGTAGATCCCGCACTTGATGGTAACTTGTGCTATGGGCTTGGAGTTGGCCTCTAGTGTTGTACGCCACATCCCCATTGAGTTCCTGATGAAGGCTCTTAGGGTCCCATTGATCTTGTACAATTCTAGGCATTCCAGTATCCAGCTGTGGGGCATTGAGTCATAGGCCTTCTTGTAATCAATCCAGGCAGTGCACAGGTTGGTCAGTCTGGTCTTGCAGTCTCGGCTGATTGTTCTGTCTACCAGTAGCTGGTGTTTTGCACCTCTGGTATTCTTGCCAATTCCTTTCTGTGTCCCGCTCATGCATTGACCCATGTGCCTGTTCATCTTAGCCGATATGATGCCTGACAGGAGCTTCCATGTAGTACTGAGGCAGGTTATTGGTCGGTAGTTGGAGGGGACCGGTCCCTTCTTGGGGTCCTTGGGGATCAGGACCGTCCGGCCTTCAGTTAGCCATTCCGGGTGTCTCTCGTTAACTAGCAGCTGGTTCATTTGTGCTGCCAGACGCTCGTGGAGTGCAGTCAGCTTCTTCAGCCAGTAGGCGTGAACCATGTCGGGCCCTGGTGCTGTCCAACTCTTCATACTGGAGACCCTTTCTTGGATATCTGCCACTGTGATGGTTACTGGACCCTGTTCAGGGAGGTCGCTGTGGTCTGCCCTCAGATCCACTAGCCACTGAGCATTGCCGTTATGGGTTGCATCCTTCTCCCATATGCTCTTCCAGTATTGCTCCGTCTCCAGCCTTGGTGGTGCTGTTCTCTTATTGTTCCCTTGCCACTGAGAGTACACCTTTGCTGGTTCTGTGGAGAACAGCTGGTTTATTCTCCTGCCTTCTATCTCTCTGGTGTACCTCCTCAAGCGGCTGGCCAAGGCTGTGAGTCTTTGCTTGGCAGTTTCCAAGGCCTCAGGTATGGACAGCTTGCTGTATTTCTTAGGCACCTTATTTGTCGCACCTTTCTGCAACTCTGTTAGTTGGCTAACCTCCCTCCGTGCTACTTTGATCTTGCCCTCTAGCCTCCTTCTCCATGGAGGGTACTGCCCCTTGTGGCTGTTCAACTTGTAGCCAAGCATCTCACTGATCACTGCTGCCGTACTGTAGATCAGCTTGTTAGTGTCGGTAATCGTGGTTGTAGGTATTGCCCGTAGTGCTGCATTAACATCATCTAGCAGACCTTCTGAGGGTACTTCACGTAATCTTGGTAACCGGCTACGGGGGATCCAGGTTTCAAGCTTGGCCATGATCCTATTTTTCAGGTCAGTTCCTCTCGCACTCAACGATCCTTCTCCTATCGCACTTGGGGCTATGTACCCAATCTCGGGTGGGGGTGATGATATCTCCCCCCTGACCTGGCGTCCTGACTCCTCCTTGCCGTAGCATTTGTGTTGTACCTCGTCAATCTCTAGCTGTGAGAGCAGTCCCTTCTTTCGAATGTTGGAACACTGAGCTACTAGTTGTTTCGCCGTCATTGTGGATGTTGGGTATCGAAGAATCCATAGGTCCCTCATCCTATTCATGTAGCCCCTTCCGCCGGGGTTACTTGCGTAGTAGCATTCCAACAACGCCCTGTTTTCGTCCCTTGCCCACCGATGCCTTCTTGTTCCAGTAGCCCACTTATATATATATATATATATATATATATATATATATATATATATATATATATATATATATATATATATATATATATATATATATATATATATATATATATATTATCATCCTCTCTGGTCACTGGTATGAATGACTCTGAATTATTTTGTGGTAAATAACACACTATTGGCAAAAAAAACACAGTGAAAGAATTCCAGATCACTAGTTTTTAGTCATCAGGTTTTATTTAATTGTGTCAGAGAAAATCTCATGTGCTCTTCCTGTGTCTGAGTGCATTCAGTGTTTAAAATAGAACCTCTGCAGGTCTCAGATCAGCAGCTTTCTGAAACACCAAACTGCTGATATGTAGTGACACACACGGTTACATGGGTGATTAATCCTTTTGACTTTTTGTCTTTAACTTTATCAATAAAACAGCTGCAGCTTTCACTGACAGCACATGTGGTACTTTAACCTTTGTACTGTTTTTTTTTTATCAGTTAATTCTGGAGTTAACATGAACATGTTGGATATCTGTCTGCTTTCACTGGGTGGTACAGAGGTCTGAGTCTGAGGGGAGCTCCTGTAATCACGAAGAGAACAGAATCATCACAAACTGAAATATAAAGTTTATCTCTCAAATATGAAATAAAGCTGATCCTTCTTGGTCCTCACAGAGTTCTACTCTTGCATTCTTTCAGTTCTACAGTTCTGCTGACATACGAGCTGCTTATTAAAAAAAGGCCAAAGCCTTATATACCATACATACTATATAAACAACATATATAAACAGATTTTCCAATATAATATTTACCTTTGAGTTGTTGGTGCTTTGTAAATGGAAATCTCCAGAGATGAGAAGATGGAGCAGGTTTAGAATAGAATAGAATTCAACTTTATTGTCATTGCACATGTCACAGGTACAGGGCAACGAAATGCAGTTTTTAGTTTGTAGTCCTGGTTCAGTCTGCTCCTGCATTGTGGTCACTGACATACAGCAATGTTAAAGCTGCTGCCTGAGTACTGAAAAACAAATAATAATGCTACAAATTATTTCTCTTAAAGGATGTAAGCTGTCCAGAGTGCTGCACATATAACTTTGTGACCATTAACATGAATTCAGATTCGTTTTTTTAACCTGAATATTTGAAACAAACTCTGTAAATATATATATATATATATATATATATATATATATATATATATATACACATATATACATATATATACAGAGGTTTTCACAAGTTTCACCGTGATTGCAGCTGCCAGTCAAAGCTGATATGATGACGTTGCACCCCAATTTAAAAGCATTATAGTAGTAATTAGAATCAAACTTATGGGAAAGGAGACCCCTTGAATATAAATGATGATAAATATTGATAATCAAAGAAAGAATATTTGCTAAACAAAAGTTCGAGGAGAAATTTGTATTTTATCCACTAACACGGAGGAGGCGGGGTTTATGACTTATACTGCAGATCTATGTTGTTTGAGGGGAAAGCTGTCCGCGGCGCTGTCTTTGGTGGACCTGTCTGTCTCCGTGTCTTGTGGGCCGGGTCATGACACTTCAGGGGTGGGTCTCCTTCAAGAAACACGCAGCTGGATTTGTGTATCTAGCATCCCGGAGGCTGGCGGTTCCCAATAACTATAAGCACGTGTGTCTTTTCAGTCAGTCTGCAGCTAACATGGCAGAGGAGGCGAAGAAGCTAGCTGCTTACGCCGCCGTGGATAACCACATTCAGGTACAGCAGGTTCTGTTACCGTTCACTCTCTGCTAGTTTGTCGCTTACTATTAACAGGATTTGAAACAGCAGTATATAGTCTTATCTGCGTGTTTAGATAACAGCGTGCTAGTAAAGTTGGCTAAATATACAGCTAGAAGACCAGCTTAGTGATTTGTTACCGTTATCTAACTTGCACGGTTTGGAAGCGAATTAGCTGAGTTAGCTAGCTAACTTTGCTTAGCATTAAGCAGTGCATGTTACATGTTGCAACACATAGTAAGCCGCTAGCTAAGCGGTCGCTGTATTTGACAGAGCCGTACACTGCTGATTTAACACGGCATGACCGCTCACCAAATGTCACATTAAAGTCTCTCCGGTATCCATTTGGGCCGATGATGATGATGATGAGGGGCGTCCATAATAACCTTTTACTGTTGTGCAATTACGATTTGTATGTACACTCCTGCACCTCCGATCGCCTCTGTGTTCAGGGTTTAGAAAGTCAATCTCATGAAGCAAAACGCTGCTGAGCAATACAGAGCAAACAAGTCTGCTTAAGAAGTGAGCTGTCTGCACGTTGGGTTGAACAGAAGAGCCCAAACCAGCAGGTCTGAAGCACGTGTCCAGGCTCTTCTAGTGGGAGGGGCTTAGATGAGACAGGAGAGAGCTTTCTACCTGCTGAAACCTAAAATCTTGGTATCTTGTGTTTTAGTCATTTTTAGTATGCCAATACATGAATTAAACACTCAGCAGTCCTAACAAAGTAGATTCATGATATGATCATTGTTATTATGATTGCAGTCAATTAAACCCTTATGCATCTTTTGATGTTGTTTGTTTTTCTCCACACATCCTCAGGATATTTAGCCTCACTGCATTTGTTTGACTTTATTTGTGTTTTTCTAGAATAATCAGGTTGTTGGTGTGGGCAGCGGGTCAACTATCGTCTACGCTGTGGATAGATTAGGTGAGGGAAACCTGTACGTCAGAAGATAATACACCAACTTTGAGCTCTACAGGAAGATTTGAAGCTCTGCTCCAGTTGTGACACAGAGCACAGTTTTTTTTCTGTCTTAACAACACAAGCAAATTCCTAAATGCAGCACCATTTGGGTCTTTATTAGAATTCATAAAATAGAAGCACTAATGGCCCTTGTGTTTTATCCCTCTCTCTTCTAGCTGAGAGAGTGCGTCAGGAGAAACTCAATATTGTTTGTGTTCCCACCTCCTTCCAGGTTGGTTTGCATATTTCACAACAGTGTGGAGCAATATGGCTTTGAAACATCATTTCCCCTTACTTAAAACTGTGTTTTTCTTTCCTCTGTGCTTTTCTTTTGTTTTTTGTCCCACAGGCTCGTCAGCTGATTCTACAGCATGGCCTCACTCTGTCAGATCTGGACAGGCACCCCGAGGTATGATGAGCTCATTGGAAATCAATCTGAAAGCCCTGATTTCCTGTCTATCTCTACTTACTATCAATAAAAATAAAAATGGGGCAAAGCCCAACCAAATAAATAAAACATGATTGGGAGAGCTGACTATAGCATTTTCTACATTTAGGGAATGGTTCAGGAGTTTCTTTTGTATATACCGGTATCTGTGCTCAGTGGTCTGCTTGCATAAAAAATCACCGCCTTTGCTTTTGCAGCTGGACGTGGCAATTGACGGAGCAGATGAAGTGGACAAAGACCTCACGCTGATAAAAGGTGGAGGGTGAGTACAGTACAGATGTCTGATTGCAAGCAGCATCTGTCGTGTTTTCTCTCATTCATCCTCTTCTTCTTCTTCACCAGTGGCTGCCTGACTCAGGAGAAGATTGTAGCCGGCTGTGCTAAACATTTTGTTGTAATTGCCGATTACAGGTGTGTATCAGTGAACCTAAATGTCAGATGTTAGAAAGTGTGGTCATTCAGAGGTGTAGTGTGAAGTAGCAGAACACAGATTTCCACGTGTGCACTGGAGTTGTTGCTTGTTTCTAAGCACATGTAAAGACTGTAATAGCTTTATATATTAGACAACTATAACTAGGAAAAATGGTCAAACTTTAGTGATTCATATTTTATATATTTGCTTATGAGATGAATCAGAGTTCTCTACACATAACAGGCAACTTGGCAAAGAATCTATTTTAAATGGTATCTTTAGACACTTTATTCCTGTTTCTTTAGCTGAATCGGTGATGATGTTTGTACCATCCAAGTGATAACCATTGAGCTTTTAAACATGGCCTATCTTGCCTAAGAGTTAAGGCTGTGTTGAAATGCTGTTTTGAATGTTGTATGTTTCCATTTTCTTAGCAAAATATAAGGAAATGAAAGCGGGTAGTTCAGCAGCAATGTTCCCTCTAAGCTGCACGCATGCGCAATTGCGCACTGCTGGCACGCTCTTTGTGCACAGAAAATCTGCGTTGTGCACAGAAAAAAAAAATCTACGCTTAATTGAAATTAAAATTAATACGTTAACAACTCTGTTTTGCAGTGTAAGTCAATAAGTGACTGGCTGCTCCCGTATGGGATTAGAAGATGCCACCTTATCCCATAGTCCAGCCAATGATGCGATTCACATTCGTATATACGCAGCTAATCAGCGTCGTTGACAGGCTACGACAGCGTCCTTATGTGCCGACACCGGTGTTTTAGTTAGCAAAGCGGCTGATGTGGAGTGAAGCCACGTTAATGACAACGTGTACAACCATTGGAGATGTGAGCAGGACGGATGGAACAACTGACGGGAAAAAGTGTGGACTTTATACCAGTTTTTGAATTGTGTTGATCGGCCACGTAAAACCAGAGTTATGATAAATATATCTGCAATGTTTGGTTTTCTTCCTGAATACTATCGTTGTTTCTATTTACTGCGGGAGGAAATGGTTAAAAACTGCGTTTTATAAGGAAAACGCTCGAAAGCCTATGAGCAAAAAAACCCCACCTTTTCCTATTGGTGGAAAAATGTACCATGTCGACCAATCAAAAAATGACATGGCAACATTGCATTTAGTTGTTTAGGAAGGGGGAAGTTTTAGGAGTGATGGTGTGTTTTGAGATGTGAGAGATTTCCGACATTTAGCGCAAATCTTGTGTAGTTAGTGTGTAGTGTAGTCACTAGTTTTGTTGTGTGTGTCAGAACAATGAGGCGACTGCTGAGTGTTACAGGTGTTACAGCAGTGATACAGCTCCTGTTGTCAGGCCTGCAGGTATCAGGCTGTTGTTCTCCTTTATCTCTTAGTGGACAGAAATTATTTTTTGGAGTGGCACAAATAATTTGTGTGGCATCAAATTTGATGCAGAACAGCTGATTGTTCTGTAAATAGTTTGAAATGTTTATTTAAAAAACGCCTTGGCTGCATTTTTAGGTAAACAGCTGCAAAAACTTTGTTTGCAAAACTCAGTTACTTTTTTGAAGAAGTAACTACATACCGTATTTCCCGGACTACAAAGCGCACCTAAATATTAGCCGCACAAGCTAAAATCAGGGGAAAATCCTGTTTTGTACATACATTAGCCGCACCTGACCAAAAGCCGCAGGTGTTTCAATGTTGACTTATCATATGTAAGAGAATATGCACAAAGGGAATTGTCAGGAAAGAGATGGCTGTTTGGAGACATCACTTTTATTAATATTTTGAAAAACAAGTTATGGGTACATATTTGCACATGTAGTACATAACAGTAGCCTACAGCACACCAGAAAAATAGATTCGGACTACCTTTTAGGCTCAGGTGCAGTGACACAGCTTTAACAAGAAGAAAAGTCAGTCATTCACCACCATCTTTCTCTTCTTCCTGCGCACTAAAACCACCAAAGTCCTCTTCTCCAGTGTCGGATACAAACAGGCTCATGATGGCTTCGTCATCCACTCTTCTTCTCTCCTTCGTTGTCACTTTCAAAACCAAAGAAATCCTCATTGTCAGTGTCAGAGTCGAACACCCTCAGAAGGGCCGTGGCGGTGTCCTCCTCTCCATCATGCAGCAGTCCAGCCCTTCAAAATCCGTTGGTGATCGTGGATGTTTTCACACTTTTCCACGCTGTCAGAATCCACCGGTGGAGTTGGGCATAACTTGCTTTTTGGGCATAACTTGCAAGTTTATCGCCGCTCATCATCCACGCCTCCCGCTGAACGCGTAGCGCTACTTTGAAGTTTGTTTTTCGCGCTACTTCGTACGGCACTACGTTGCCTGGCGGACGGACATGTGACTAACATACCACTCTTGAACCCCGATCCTTCCGCCAGGCAACGTAGTGCCATACAACAGCGGAACACACAAAACAAATCGTCTTACGATATGACAAAAATCACGGACAATCCATAGAAAAGCCGCACCTGACTAAAAGCCGCAGGGTTCAAAGCTTGTGCAAAAAGTAGCGGCTTATAGCCCGACATTTACGGTAATTAATTGCCCAACATTGGTCATTATATACTGCATTTTGCAGAGAGAGAGTTACAGACTCTCTCCCAGACCACAGACTCGTAATACAAGTCAGTTTGATATAGATAGATATATCTATATCTATCTATCTAATAGTGTTAACATACTACACAGATCATGAACAAGATTTTTATTTTCATTGTAAGTGGGATAAAGTAGTCTAACATAAATGTAAATGCTGTAATTTGATTATTTTAATAAACCGTGTAACTTGGATGGATTCGATGCTGGCGTGACCACAGTGCACACGTCTGCTGTTGCTCACAGGGGTCCAAGGGACCGCTCAGGGAGTTTGTGTGTTCGCTCAGACACATGAAAAATTAGAGGGAACATTGCTCAGCAGTGTACTTTTTTTAAAACCAGGGTTGATTAAATTACTCTGTTACAACAGAAAAAATGAACTGCACTGGACTTAACCTGTGCATGATTCCAAACATCCACCATATAAACCTGACCCGACCTTTAGGATGTACAGGACATGAAAAATTATTCATATGAAGATCTTGACTATCTGGGTATAATTAAAGGTGCACACTTGGGCTTTTTAGGGTGATGGGGTCTGGCCACCCTGCCAGGCAGGTGAGTGGTGTGGAAACCAATGTTTGCAAATTTAACTTGAATCTATTAAAAATCTTTGGACAAGTTTAAATCCAGGTGACTTTGGCCTCAGGAACCATGTAATCCTACTGTTTATTAAAATATCGTAGAATTCAGAGATCTGTTGAGGTGTCATTAATCGTTATGTTTTGGCAGACGGTTCAATATGATAGGAAAGTGTGTTTGTAGCGTTACCGTGTACGAGTGCTTGTAATTCCAAGACAGCACCAGTTTTACCACAGCTTTGAACCAGTGATGGAAATGTGTCCTTTCATTCTAAGTAAACTGACACTCGCTGCTGCCACATCAGCTATCACAGCCACATCGGGTACAAAATAAGACACTTTAAGTATTAAATATTTGTATTCATTTTCTTTTACTAAAATAAAAACAGGTTTTAGACTGATCTGTATCTATGTGAGGATCATTCGTCCAGATTTGATTCGTTCCCTTTCTCCACAACTCCAGGAAGGACTCCAAAGCTCTGGGCCAACAGTGGAAGAAAGGAGTTCCCGTTGAGGTTATCCCCATGGCGCATGTTCCCGTCTCCAGAACAATAGCCAAGCGTTTTGGAGGCGAGGCTAACTTAAGAATGGCTGTCAGCAAAGCAGTAAGTGGACTGACTCTAACATCTGTGACATCTCAGCTGCACCTCTGTTTCATTGCTCACAGCTTTGCTTTGGTTTTCCTCCTGGATTTTCATTCAGTGGTTCTCAAACTTACCATTGAACTTTTAGCGTTAATCAACAGTTAAAAAAGAATTTAAGTTTAAATTTAGCCATAGGCTGTGCATAAAAGAGACATTTCAGTGGCAGCATATTGGTTAATAGCCTTTGTTTGCTTCTGGGGACTTGTGCCTGTTGTTTGTCCCGACCAGACTTCCATAGGTGCTACACCGCAGTCACTGAGCCCCATTTTCTACTTTTATTAGCAACATTTTAACCCTTCCCATAAAACAGAATCAAAAATGCTGCCGTGTATATCAGCCTGATGTTGCCTGTGTAGCTGGCCTCAGTGTAAAAGGTGATTTTACCCTCTGATCATCTCATTTCACTTATCCTACCTACTAGTATTTTTATCTTTAAGTGTGTCCAAATTGAAGGATGTGATGATGGATGGTGATACTGCCTCATCAGTGACAGTGAAGCATTACACTGGGCTTCACATGAAGGAGTTGAACCCACAAACAATAACCGGGACTTTACATTTTTCTATAAGTCGTTTACTGAACTTGGTGAAGCGAGGAGCACATAGTTAAACGGTTTTTGAGTAACTTTGAGGAAGACTTAGTGCTGCTGTGGACCAGCTCATTGGCTGCAGTGCCTGTAGTGTCAATCCAGTGCAATTAACTAACTGCGTGGCCTCGTGAGTCGGCTTCGTTAGAGGCTTGTGACAACTGTGTGAAACTGAGGAAAGTTTACACTGAAAGCGGAGGGCAAAGCCGCCTACACAGGCGCCGTAACTGCCTCATTAACACTCTGCAGACTTTAATGATTTGCCTCCTACTCTGTTCTTTCAAATGAACAACATCCAGCGAGAGACGGGAGCCTCTGTTTATTATTCCAGCTCTTAATGTTTTCATTGCTCTTTTTTTTTCTCTTTTTTTGTTTTTCCTTTTTTATGCTGTTGAGCCTGGAAACTGTTTTGAGTGCTAATGAGTGGGACAGTTTGTTTACTCACAGATCCTTGACGATCAGACATGCTGTTATTTAATTAAAACTTCCTTTATAATCGCGCACGATCACTTAGTAATTACATGTGGCAGACCACACTCGCGTTTTGTAAACTGCTAAGGAGAACAATTATATTTCCAGCGCCTGAGATAACAAGCTTTGCGTGTGTTCCCGTACTTTGCTGGAGTGACTGGGTTATGTATTTGTGGCTTTCAGGGTCCCGTGGTCACTGATAATAGCAACTTCATCCTGGACTGGAAGTTTGAGCATGCTCAGAACTGGAAGGAAGTGAACACTGCAATCAAGATGATCCCGGGTGAGGAGCTTGGGGCGTGTCTCATTGTTGTTGTAAGTATATTGGTCCATCCATCAGTGTTCAGAGTGCTCAGCCTGTCTCTGTGTGCTTACAGGTGTGGTAGAGACCGGGCTCTTCGTAGGGATGGCCGAAAGGGCCTACTTTGGCATGGAGGACGGAAGCGTGCAGGTTCGAGATCCTGCGGTCAACTGAGTTTTCCACCATCAACACAATCTCTCTCTGCTCATCTTTCCGAATGACCTCACCGCTCCCACAAGTGCCATAGTCTTGATTTCCTCCAGGTGCCCTACTGTTTGGGTTGAGCTGCACCTCCTGCAAAGCAAGGCAGTTTTCACACATCTCACTAGGATCTCACTGAAGATCACTTGGTTTTCTCATCCTGCTGGTGGTGCTTCAGAGTTTTAAAGTGCCTGATGAGTAAAATCAAGTGCGTCGCATCTTCTTTCTTAGCCTGTAATGTCCCCAGTTTGTCTTCCCGGTCACACTGGGAATTTTGGCTCTTCTGCAGTTAGCAGGTTTGACAGAGTCTCTGCAGAGTTGTGGTTCTCAAGTATTAAGGTGAACCACTGCAGTGCTGCACAGCCAGATTAAGGAGTGCCTTGAGATTTTAAAAAAAGAAGACCTTTTTAAAGGCACATTTAAAAAAATAAAATAATAATAAAATAAATATCATAATTATATGTCAAAACATCTGCTAGGCCGACAAAACCAAAAAAAACCCTGTAAGCAGTCAGCACTAGTCTCCCTGCTTTTGGAGGGATGGCAAGAACTACTAATGAATATCCCAATTTAAGCAGCAAGAGGCATAAAATGATCTAGTGCAGCTATGAAGCCTCTGGTAATGTGTTACAAAGATGCACAATATAAAGGTGGAGTGTAATGCAAGTTTCCTTGTTGAAGAAGCCTAACATGACAAAACAGTCCTGAATGAGGACAGATTGGGGAAATATATGTGGTTTCCTCTGAGGTTTCACAACTGCTCCTGTAAAGTTAGACTAATCATTGAAGGTTAAAGTCCTCAGCCTCGCTGTTTGTCCAGGAAAAAAGCAAAACTAATGCACGTACACATCTCCTTCCTCTGTCTCTGTTCTTTTTGTGCCTGTATGTCACCTGCATGACCGTTACTTATCCTTTACACGAGTCATCTGGACACTGAACGCCTCCCACTAACATAACTTGAAGTAGGTAATGATGGTAGACAGCCATGCTATTTAACTTTGGCGTGCTGTAGATTATGTAAGTTTCACTAGAACCATGAGTACATTTTGTGTCTTGTAATACCAAAGTAATAGAATGTTCTTTATGATTCAAGTAGCAAAAGTTAATACATTTTCATAGTTGAATGCCTTTAAAATATTTTAGTTTAAGACAAAAGCGTTGTCAGTGTTGGTGAAACTGCATCTTCGTAGTTCAGTTTATAGCATGGAGTCTGTCCCTTGAAGAAATGATCCCTTATGTTATTTTGTGGCCAAGTTACTGTCTCTGCCTGCATCAGCCATCACATGTTGTTCTTATGGTTTTCAAATTCAGCCGTTCCTTCGACTTTACTATGCCTTACACTGTGGTTTTATTTTTGTGAATGTGTTTGTTTCAATGTAAAACTCTGAGAGACTCTGGACATGGGCAGAGCTGCGAAATTCAAGATCAAGTCATGCAAATGCAGTCAGTTGGCAAATATGTTTAAAAAAAACAAAACACTGTGAAGTGCACACACTCGGATCCTGTTCTAATGTTATTCCAGTCTCATAAATCAAATTCAAGTGGCCTGGAGATGAAAGGTTAAGCGATCTGGGAATGTGTTTGGAATATTTTTGCACCAGCATGGTATTTTTCTCCATTCTTTTCTTTACCAGTTGACTGTGATTATTATTTTTGCTGCAAAGGTTCCAATTTCTTTGTCAATACAGGACCAAAATTATAACTCAATGTCTTGTTTTATTTTTTTGTGATTTAGTGTGAGCATACTTGTTGACACTTATTTCCCTTTATTTAAAGCTATTAACAAAATAGCAAATTGAATAATAGTTAAAATATTAAGATGATATCCGTACCAATGTGTGATTTCTGAACATTATTTGACTTTGACCTTGTCAGTCACTGTACAACAGGTATACAAGGAACAAAATTTCATTACAGTTGGTGAAATATTGTGAAATATAAAATTGTATAGCAGCAGAAATCCTGTAACATGCGAGGGTTGGGACAACAGAGCATGAAAGAGGGATGAGGATGCAGTGATGATGTCTGTGCCTCGAAACAAGCAGCGCTTGGGTGCAGTGTCTTAAATGGAGGGAAGGCGAGCCTCAGTGATTTTCTTCCACCATCCTCGCCTCTCTTCAGTCTTCCAATCAGAGGTACTGCAGCAGCCACTCCACACATAGATGCAGCTGGTCAAAATGCCCTCTATGGTACCGCTCTAGAATGTAGTGAGGATGGGTGGGACTAGGGGGGCTCTCGTCATCCTGCGCAGGAAGTGCAGCCTAATGTTGTGCCCTCTTGACCAGTGACACCATGTTCAAAGTCCGACGTTCAGGATCAGGTTGTTGACTCCACACCAACTGTTACACCACCTCTCTGTAAGCCAGGTGGTCATCCCTGATGAGGCCCACTGCTGTTGCATTGCCCGCAAACTTCATAGTGTGGTTGGTGGTCATGTGTCAGTCATCAGCGTGAACAGCAAAGTGCTCAGAGTGGTGTTTTCCAGGTGTGCAGGCTTCAGTAAAGAGAAGAGGAGATGGTGTCCTCGGTGGAGCAGTTTAGTCACTAGGCACACGGGAATGAATATAACAAGCTGTGCTCGAGTTTGTGCAGAATGCAGGAAAGTACCACCCTCCTTTTTGACCACAGGGAGGCGCTAGATATTCAATCTGCTTGGTGTACTTAAGGTAGTTTAATGCCAGCACAACAAAATGTTCTATATACAGATTATGCGCTAATACCCTTATGTAGAATACATAGCTAAATTCGTCTTTTGTATATTAAATGCTTTGACATGTTTATAATAACTTGTGTAATATATATTTATAACACAAAAAATGTTCTGTAATGTCATGGAGAGCTTTGAGCTTTTCGCCTGTGACTTGAGTTATAGACATTATGTCATTGTTATCTCTGTGTAAATGAAACTGAGAACGATAACTCGTGACCAGGACCAGGAACTGCACCGATCTTCTATAGCCACGTTGATGCTTTCATGTTGGCTGTCTTGACAACAATTCATGAATGACAGCCTAAATGTCGAATCTAGTTGTTCCATTCAGTCACCCAGGACGCAAACTGACCAATAACGTCCCTGCCTGTCAGACCAACCTGTGTTCTTGGTTAGAGGACGTCAACTCGGACCAATCACAGCTCCGCTACGGAATTCGCCATCGAGGACATTTTTGCGTCACCTTTTGCTCTGGTCGTCGGGCAGCCGTCAATGCGCCTGCGTGGCTGTGACAGACAGCGGATTAGCCAATGCAGTACACTGTTTGGGAGGCTGGGACTTCCTGAGCCCACCTCTTTGAGTGACAGATGGGTAGTGCAATAGTATTCTGCTTAGTGTGCGAGTCTAGATGATTGGCAGCAAATTATCCAACGAGAGGCGGATACATGAATTTTTAACAAACTCGGCGATTCCACTAACCAATCCTAGTGTAGAAACAAGGCGGGATTCAGCGTTACCAAGGCAAGTCGAGTCCAGTATAAAGGCAATAACATGGTTTCCCAGTGGCTGTTTATGTTTACTTAAAGAACATCTCCGAAAAGGGCGTTTTAGAAGACACAGCTTTGATTTCTGTTTTAACTACAGTTTTTTTTTGGACCTTAAGTTTTTTTATGTTAAGATTTACAAGGCCAGTGGCATGTAAATCTAATCACTAATGTGCCAGTCTCACAAATGGAAAGGGGGTTTCACTTTGGAAACGTGAGCATTTCCCTGGTGCTCCTCTTGTTGCTGAAAGCGCTTATCGGATTTGGGACTTCGCAAGCTCAGGGCTCCACCATCGGGAGGGTGCCGCTGTCCACAACCGGGGATTCAGGTTCGACCGCGGGGCAAGATGGTGCAGGAGTCATGAAGCGTGGCTTGGAGAACGTAGGCACCTCGGTCATTGGAGCAGACGTTACCGTGGAGGACGACGACAATGGGTCAGAGGCAGACGAATCACATGGAGAAAGTAACGGAAGCGTCAGAAAGACGAGGTAATTATAGAAACAGCTGCCAACTGATAGTAAGTAACTACACATTAATTATATCGCAACACCACTCTAGCGCCTACAAAATAAAGACGACCCCTAAAATAACAAACACACAAACTAGTAACGCCTCCCTCCCCCAATGTATTTGTAAAGTCATTTTAAACTTATTACTTTTTTTGTCAAGCGACACTTCTTGTTTAGTATTCCTCCGCCGAAGCGGCGCATTCCGAAGTTGCTGGGGAACTAGTTGTTTGTGTCCACTTTGCTCATAAACCTCGTTTTACTGCGTGTTATAATATGCAGCCTTACAAACGGTGCCAAGAAAATAATGCGACAGAAAGGTTAAGTGGAGTGTCACAGCGCAGAACAGGAAAATGAAGCGTTTGTGAGCGAGTTTGGCTTCGTGTCCGATAATGGACGCACACCGTAGCAGATGCGCTAATGCCCCGCTAACTAGAGCTAGCTGTTTTAATGTATTTATCTGGTGTCGGCAGTTTTAGGTAAGTTGCTAACATGTGGGTTACATGTCAGGGCAAAACGCGCCCCAGATAACTGACAGGAAAGTTTGGTGTACGACGAATAGCTTCTTCTTGCAGTTTATGGAGAAAGTGGCTTTTCTATAGTCTGTTGTTATTTTCCAACCGCGAAAGGGGAACACGTTATGAGCTGAAATGCCATGGTTGCTGGAACTTTTGATTCTCTCTGCGGAGAAATACAGGCAACTATGAGCACATTCGCTCTGCCGTCCTAAACCCGGTTGAGTTAATCCGAAAAGCGATCTGAAAGCAGCCCCAAGTTACATTGAATGGAATTTATGTTCCAAGTGAAGATGCAGCTGCTGCTTTCTTTGCAGATTTAAAATGCAAGATTCGTTTATTATAAAACGATAGAGCAGGATAACAGCGGTAACTGGTGACGTCCCCCTCCTGTCTGCAGATAATCTGCATCACATTTACATGCACCAGTCTGTTTATTATGCTCTTAACCGTTGAGTTGGACACTTTGCATAAAGCGTTTGTGTTGATCTTAGCGGTTTAAAGCTGTAGCAAAGTGGCCCCGGAGAAGATACATGTAAAAGTATGCAAAATGACAAGCTGTTGTTTGTTTGACAGAAGGAGCTCAGGTTTGCTACACCTTGCTGCTGCTGCTGCTGCTGTGGGAGGGAGGGGGGCGGTGTCTCAGACGCACCTGAGACCATGCTGCATGTCAGTGCTTTAACCTCAGACATAAAATACAACTCTAACGTGTTTAGCGCAGTTACATTTTCACATAACACCTTGAAAAGGCATGCGGCACTGCTGAGAAAGTCCCCTGGATGCCGCCAGTGAAAAGTTTACAGTCTGACACAGACCACATGTTTACCCAGTCCTGTTAGATTACTGCTGCTGCTGCTGCCCAAAGTGAGATGCAGTTCTCGCTGCATCTCACAGTGGGGAGGGCATTGATTTTGTCTTCCTTGGTAAACAGTAGGTTTGACGCCCACCTTAGATGTTTGGCGCATTGTGTTCCTTTTCTGTTCTTTCATCTTATTTTTACCTTTACAAGTCCATTACACCCACTTTTTGAGTGTAATATAGCTCCTTGAATCAGGATTATATCAGCACGCTTTCTTGCTTTAGGTATCCAAGGTCCTGAGGTCCTGTAATAAATTATTCCCTATGTATTATTCTGAATACGCTGTCTGTTTTCCTGAGGGAGTCATAACATCGAAAACCTTGTTAGAGTCGAACCTTTTGAAGATGCGCGGTGTCGTTTCATCACCTTAATGTTCGAGCTTGCTGCCATTGTATCTACTTGACGGCTGAAACGCAGCGTGCCGCCAATTTTCTGCCAACCTTTTTTACACCCCAGGCTCACTTTAAAGTTTTCTGAAAAGACCCGAAGCACCGCGTGCTAGCCCTGGGTGTTCGAGGTGCTATATAAACAATGCTCTTTCACAGCAGGGGGCAACTCGGCATGCTGTGTAGTCTGTCCCGCCATACTCAAGTCAAGAGGTGTAGTTACTTGGTTGGGAAAAATGAAAGATTTCCCAAAATCTTTCAGAGTACTGCCGCACTCTTTTTTTTTTTTTACACCCTGCACAAAGCCACAGTTTTACCAGGGTAAACTCGTGGCATGAGGGCAACACAAAAGCTCCTGCCTGGCATCTGCCGTACAATATCAAGATGAACGTAATTAACAGGTAGAAGCAGAATATTCCCCTGCCAGCCACCTCAGCTGCTGCAGGAAAACTCCTGAGCGTTCACCCTGGTGCTGGTCACACCCTTCCACTGCTCGCTTTCTCCCTGCCGTGTCACACTCTCTACTTGCTTTCTGTTCGCTCTCTTACATATTTCCAGGCTTTTTCGCCACAAACTACCGGCTTTTTTCTTTTCTGTTTTTTTGTCACCTTATATAAATAAGTCTTTTGAGCAGTATGTTTAGAAGTTGTGGACTAATGGTCTCTCGACTTTAGTAGTTGTTGTTTGTAAGGTTTTGTTTTTCCAGGGTTACAGCGCAGCAAGCCCGACCACACCAGTCTCTCCTTTGCATTTATTCTCTTTGTCTCTCGCCCTTGAATTTAAGTCTCCCCCTGCTTCTTCTCTGACACCCCTTATCCTCACACACACGCTGCTTTTTAATGTCATCCCTTGAGTATACACTGCCGAGTGCTCCATTTCCATCTGTCCGCCTACAGAGTTGTTGCTGAACTTTAGAAATGTCACAAGAAACAAAAAAGAGTGATTTTTAGGTAGGTTTCTCTTGTAAAGGGGCTAATTTAACTAAAAAAATAAACAAATAAGAGGCGCCTTAAATGTCAGAAAACACATTTTCAGGAAGCGTGGAAATTGCCTGTTTTTAAAGGAAGTTGTTTGAAATGTGTTGCTTATATTTATAATAGCGACAGTGAACTTTTATTTGGTTAAAATGAATGTGAAACGGTGAAGTTGAACATCTCCCACCGTTAATTAGGTCAGCTTTTTGAAAACATTCTGCAACCTTTTGGGACTTTTACCTGCTTGACTTTCCAAGTCAAACAGACCCTGTGGCAGTAAGTGGCACCCTGTACTGCTCTGGATTTAACTACTCTTTCTACTTTTCAAGCATCCCAGTAACTTTAGTGCTTTGTTAAGAACATCATAACTCTCACATCTGGATCCCATTTTATATAAAGTATAATAGATCTCGAGTAAAGACCTGCTTTTCTTTTTGTTGTTGTTGTTTTCTTCTACTTCTGATTGAGATTTGGGAGTCGAGCACTTCAAAGGCAAACTCTTGAAAACCAGTCAGCGCTCAGATGTCAGCGTTTTTCAATTTCTGTCATTTATAAAAGCCCCTCCTTCCACTTCTCTATCCTGTAATCTATAAATATTGTAGATGTTTGCTTTGATCCGGCATTCAGCGTGCGACGAGCCTGCTGTTGTGTCGGCTGTCGCTTCACCTTTAACGCTTTCATCCTCGTGCCGTAAACGTCGCCCTGGAGACGTGGTGTTTACGTCTGTCTCGGCGCACGTATATGTGTACATATAGGATTTAACCCTTTAGTGTGTGTATATGTGCGAACCGTGTGTGTGTTTGCCCTGCCAAGTTTAAAGCCTCTGCCAGCAAGTGCTCCACGGGGCCCTTCAGCACCTTCGGGAGCACTTGGAGGTGAGAGGACAGCAGCTCTGTTTGAACGTGCTCCCCCGACTGCCCCCTCCCCGCCCCACCCACCCTCAGGGCCCCGTAGCTGCAACAGCTCTTCTGGGCCGCCGTGCTCGCAGGCTGGCTCCCACCAGCCTACTGCTTAGCAACAGCCAATCGGCCAAGCTGGGCGACTTGGCGGCCAATTGCGTCGTAGACGGGCTGGTGCTCAGAATTTGAGTTGACTGCACGGGTCTGGCTATAGTTAGGTAAAGGATGAAGTGAAGAGTTTTTATTTTTTTTCATTTTCCTCACATTGTATCTTTAGTCTGCTCTGTGTAACCAGGGAGCTGCTGAGTGCGTTTTAATAATAGACACTACTGTCCCCAAAAATAACAGGTCGCGATGAAGCTGATTGAACTCCATCACTGGAGAAGCTCGTAATTGATCGCTCAAAACTGGCTTCTTTAAACCCGGCACTTGTTTTCCTGCAGAGGTCTGAATATATAACTCCACTTACCAAGCTCACAGTGGCTTTAAACGAGCTTATATAAGATCTTTTTACCTGTTTTATCCTCATTGTCCGTTCCTTATGTAACCATGTTTTGTTTTTTAAGTGCTGCCTGGTGCTTTTTAATGCTGACCTTTAGAGTCTTTGTGTCTGACCTCCTGAATTTCTCTGCACTTGATGAACACAGTCCGAGATCATAGAAGATGCTCGCATGTACAGAGGTAGAAACTGTAAACAGTCTTTTGAACGTGTGACTGCTTGACAGCAGTGTTGTTCGAATCCGATTATCAGAATGAGTGAATTTATTAGGTCAGTGGCTATTTCGGTAAGTCGGCAGGACCCCCGTCTAGCAGCACTGCAGTATGGGTGGGGCAGAGGCAAAAAAAAAAAAGGTGCGATACTCTGAGAGAACGGGAGCGAGAAAAGGAGGGAGGGGAGGATGAAAACTCCAGAGTTGGCTGGTAGTTAGCAGGACCACGCTGTCTTGTTTTCACTCTCAACAGCTCCTCACTGCTTAGCAACAACGAATCACATCCGCGGATCGGAGCTGCGCCCCAGCCAATCGGGCGGCAGGAGCGTGGCGCCATAGAGTTTATATTTTACCACGTGTGAGGCTGGAGAGAAGAGCGCACTTCTGCAGGAGAGAAAAGAGGAGGAGAGAGATAGTGACACTTTTAAATGGTGTGTGTGTGTGTGTTTTTATGCTTGTACTAGAAGTTGTTTTTTTTCTGTTAAAAAACCACACCCTGTGCTCTCTGTGCTGCACTCGCCATGCATGTATGGCCAACTATTCGCCACAGCTTTTCCACTTGAGGCCACTGAAGGCTTTCTCCTGCTGGGACAAAGACCTACAAACACGATCACTTGTTTATTTAGCAGGTCCAGGGACAGTTATGTAAACCTTCAGATCACATTAATCTGTGATTAAGCTCTGGTGTTATGTGACCTTTCATGAAAGATGTCACCTTAGGGTAAGTGGCATTTTGATGTCATGTCAAGCACATTTGCGACACCCTTTGCTGTCTCTTTTGAAGCGGCCAGCTCTGCTTGCATTGCCGTGGTAATCGACAATGTCATATTTTCTGTGGCGTTGCCCGTCAGACAGTGCACTGTTTAAAGGATTGCACATGACCCATTTTTTTTCCTTTCCTCCTGCTGGTGCAGCTGTGTTGGTATTGGGTGCGGCCGGCTCAGAGCTGCATCCATAACTTTCTCACCACGTGCTCCCCATGCTCTCATATTTTTTTTTTCTCTGCCTCTCAGTGGCTGTGAGTTCGGCTGAGCGGCAGCAGCGCGGCAGCAGAACTCCACAGCCCGGGCTGCTTTGCTGTTGCATGGTTACAAGCATCCGTGCTCCGCCATTG
Source organism: Rhamphochromis sp. 'chilingali' (assembly GCF_963969265.1). Classification (NCBI taxonomy): domain Eukaryota; kingdom Metazoa; phylum Chordata; class Actinopteri; order Cichliformes; family Cichlidae; genus Rhamphochromis; species Rhamphochromis sp. 'chilingali'. The sequence goes on from NC_137949.1 coordinate 8,163,530, forward strand.
GCTCGAAGTCCGCAGAGCTCGCCACCCATTGGCTAAACGAGCAGGGAAAAACAGAGCTTCTATTGGCTGCCGGGACACGGCAGGCTTGCTGGGATTGGCCCGGTTCGGCGGTTCCTCACATCCTTGGAGACTCAGCCTGTGTAAACATCCTGGTTGTTTCCTTCAATGGGAGTGTGTTTACCAGCAGCTCAGCTTTGCCGGTGTGAGCAGACTGAGGCCGAGCGTCTCTGAGGAGTAGAGTCTTGCGAGAGTGAGGCTAATTGGCTCCCTGCTCCGCCATACGCTCTGTGATTGAAGAAGCAGTCAGGACTATTATGACACTTTTGACAACATTACAGGCGAGGACACTAACAACCCCCAGTGTGTTGGCAGCCTCACAACACTCTCTTTCCCTTTTTTCTCCTTTTTTTTTTTTAAATTTTATTTTGCTCAGTCTCCATTCAAACATACTCTTCAGTGTCTCCACCGCCTGCGTCTGTCACAGCTGGCAGCAGCAGCCCCACAGGCTACATGTTATCCCTTTGGTGATGAGCAGTGCTGCAGCGTCTCAGGGCTCAGACGTGGAAAATAAATTGCCTCCAGCTCTAAATGATACAGTAGGGCTATTTGTTTTGTGTCACAGTTTTTGGTTAACTGCTATTTTCGTAGCTGCTCCCTCCCCCACAGCTCGTTTTCTCCATCTCTATCCTGGTACCTAAGTTGTAAAATTAAGTGCCTCCCCCAGCCCGCACCCTCAAATCTACTCATTCTTATCCTTTATCTGGAGTACAAAGAGTCCACAAAAGCCTTTGATCTCCCTCGCCGAGTGAAATTCTTATATCTCCTGATTACTCTTCTTCCATCTCTGAAGTTGAACTTGAGCGACTTCTTCATCACTTTCTACATTCACAGCATGACTCCGTGGTGGTGGGGGCGGGTCTGGCCGAGCGAAGGCCGCCGAAAGCTTCCGCCTTCTCAGAGACTCGACTGCTTAGCAACAACCAATCAGCCAAATATTTTTGGCAGGGTGTCGCAGCCAATTGAGAGAGTGAGAGCGGGCTTTAGCGCTCTGTTTTTATTGGTGGCTTGGAGGATTTAAAAAAAGAAAAGAAAAGAAAGAAAAGGAAAAAAAACAATGTTTTTCTCAGTACGCTACTCTTGAGCGCAAGTGGCGAAGCTGATAATGCTCGGAGCAGATTTGGGGGAGATAATCTTGGCTTCGATAGGCCTGAAAGACACATGGCCCATTACTGTTAAGTGATCTTATTTGCATTTTTATGCAGACTTGCAGTCTTGCTGCTCCACAGCGGCGCGTGCAGCTCCCCGTGAATGTGTCAGCGACTGCGGCGTAACAGAAGAGAAACCTTCCTAAAATTGATTTGCACTCTCAGAAACAATCAATTTGTAAGTTGTCCAAAAGCTTTAACATCCTCCAACATGCTCCTTCCCCTTCATGACTGAAGACTGTTCGATAGCAGAAATCAATAAGGCATTATGGCCAATCATTAGCAGTCTAAGTGATAGATGCAGTGGATGATGCTATTATTAAATGTACTCAAGCTAGTTGATAGATGTCACTGTGCATGTAAATGAACCAAACTGGATGTGACAGCGCAACACGGGAAAGTGAACACATAATATTGTAATATTGTATTCACTAGTTTCCCTCAGCAACTTCTGTCTAGTTGCCCTTGAGGGAGATGGTTGAAATCCCAGTGTGCTCTGGTGGCCAACAGAGGGAAGCTGCCTGGGTCCCAGCTGTGTGGATGTGAGAGCAGTGGGTTCTCAGAAACTGCATGTGTACACGGCAGACCCTCACCAGTTAAATAAAGCTAAATGCCCTGTTGACAGCAGCTCCTCGAGACGGATACAGATCAATAGCTGGGATGTTGCCCCCACCGGAGCTCTGGACATGATTGACAAGCAATGCGGCAGAAGACCTAAGAACCGAGTGGAGGGGTGGGGCGGGATGTCTCAATAATGTTTCAGTCAGGCTGTTACTAGGAAAATGAGAGGAAAAAGAAAACAGAGTTGTTATTAAATATTGCTGCGTTTGCACATCAATGGGGAATAAAAGTACTTTTATTATTATTTGGTATAGCTATAGAGCTGGGGGATGATTACAATACTATCATAACAATAATTTATAAAATCTTCTCTCCTATTGGTGAAAGACTTTAGCCCCTTTGACATACTTGATAGATATGATAAACCATAACTGAAAATTCATGGTTTCACACAGTCACAGTGTGTGTGGTACATATGGTGATCATCCTCTGTAGTTAGTATGCCCCCCACCCCCCAAAAACTAAAACAAAGGGGTTTGTCATGGCACAGATGTGCTGTTAGCTGCTGTTGAAGGTCACCTTGATTCCTAAACAAGTGCAGACTAGAAAAGAGAAGACACCCCTTCACAGTTTGCCCTTTAGTGTCTTATCTGTGAAGGGGTTAGAATACCCCCCCCACACACACACACACACACACTTATAGGACTGCATTAAAGGGCAACGTCGGCTTTAATGTCTTTTGAAATTTAAAATCAGCTCGCAGAGTGCTCATGAGTGCACAGACGAGCCTTAAGCAGTCTTTTCAACAGCGGTATACCGGCGCCCTTGTGTTGATGTGCGGTGATAGCTCTATGAACCCTCATTTGGAAAGTATTTCAAAGTATGTGTATGTTCTATCCACAGGTCTCTGGTAATCATCAGTACCCTGGATGGACGGATCTCTGCTTTAGATCCTCACAACCAGGGCAGGAAGCAGTGGGACCTAGATGTCGGTTCAGGTTCCTTAGTGTCCTCCAGCCTCAGCAAACCTGAGGTAAATCCATGTCTTTGTTTCCCTACTTTCTTTTCATTTCAGTGGAAAATAGGAGGAAAACTTAGCTTTAGTCTGACTAAATGCCACTGCAGGAATTAAAATTTAAATACCAGCCTTAAGGAATAAGCAAAGGTCAACTTAAGCCACTTACACAGGTTAAAACACCTTTGTTTGTGTTATTAATATCTACTAAAAGATGATTTCCAAAATCTACATGTCAGGGGGAGGTTAAGGATGCAGTCTCATCTCTGTCTCTTCCTCAAAACAAACACTGTCCCTCCTGGCTCTCTCTCTGCAGACTCCAAGACTAGTAATTGAACTCTCTGCACTTTAAACAGTCAAGCAAGGGTTGTTGTTGCTTACATACATTTCATATGTACACACACACACACACAGCGCAATAGACACCAGACATGCTTCACACCCCCGCGTAAATCTGAGAGTAGCTGATTCGCCTGGAGGATTAGCCTCTTTGTTGACTGTAGTAGTTTACACATACAAGCACAGCAAGACCCTCGCCTCTACATGTATACTGAAGCTTAAACCGCCCACACAGACGTGCTGAAAGTGAAGTGGAGCCCAGAGCGAGACCAGAGTGTTGCATGCTAGAAACATGCCCATGGTTCACTTTGATGTGGACTCGCTCTCTGCGAGAGTTTTGCCTCAGGGAAAAAGCCTCTGATACTAACAAGGGTCTGGGTGGCTGCTGAGATCAGTTTAATGTTAGTCTGCTGGTGCTGGTAGAGCATGTCTGAATGTAAGGAACTCTGACTGCTTCATTACTGAGGTAACAATAACAGAGCGATCCAGACGTAGTTCATTAAGTTTAAAACATTTCTGATATCCTGTTTTTCTAGGGGTCGCGTTGCAGTTTGCTGTAAATGTTTCCTAGAAATTTCTTTGATTATGTGGTGTATAGCACAGATATATATATGTATTTATTCACCAAATGATAAAGGAAATACAACTGGTGTAACAGTGTGTATAAAATGAAAGTGTAAAATAAGCAGCTGCAGTCCCAAAATAGCAATTCAGAGTTACTCACTGTGGGAGACTTTCATTCAAATATTTAAGGACCTTTCATAATGAAGGGTGAAGTGATACTCAAGCATGTGTCATTCAGCCTGAAAAGTCTGAATGACACATGCTTAATTTTCTTTTTGGTTCCAGCTTTTAAAACTACAGCTGCTGACTTCATTGATTAGTAAAGCTACAATTAGAAGAAGGGAACTAATCACTGAAATCAGCTGCTATAATGCTGGGTTGCATTTCAAAGGCAGCCTTTAGACTCGAGCATCTCGTGGGCATGTGGTTGAAACGTGCCGTCTGTGAGATTTGGAAAATGAATCGAGCTTCATTACCATTTTCTTTCAAAGTCTGGGATTCTTGCAAGTGTGGAGAACCTCTAGAGATTCTGTGATGCACATACAGTATGTACAGTATGCATAAGATAGCTTCTCCACCAGCGTCATCGGAATCAACCCTTTTAAATTTAAATGACTCGATGTCCTGCATGGTTCTCTGCACGCTGAGGAGAATCAATTTTTAAATTTAAATTTTAAATCGAAATTGTTTATTATTCACTTATAAAACTCAGAAACTGGCAAACTATGTAAAGAATGTTTTCCAGCTGGGTTGACGATGTATGATGTTAATTTGGTTTAACGTGTATTGTTTACAACATTAAATGAGTTGCGCAGTTACAAAGGCTTTTAGTTCTCTCATAAATGAATGCAAACTTTTCTAAATATAAAGAATTAAAAGCAGTTATACTCACTATAACAGTATGCTGACACTTCATAAGAAGTGTCATGAAATTCATGGGCATGCACACATGTAACATCCTCCTGTCATCTTCCAGTGTGCTTCTGTTGTGATGGAGTATGGTGTGTGTTTGTGTGCTTTCTTTTTTCACCTGTTGGCTTTCATTTGGCTGACGGAGCGGAACGAGGAGAGATGCCTGTCAGCTCTGAACTCGGTGACTTGCTGCGATGTGACGTCACTTGTTGTGATCTGTCGAGTGTGGGCTGTTTGTGTTTTTGTTTTGTTTTTCGTTTGTTTTGTGTGTGTGTGTGTGTGTGTGTGTGTGTGTGTGTGTGTGTGTGTGTGTGTGTGTGTGTGTGTGTGTGTGTGTGTGTGTGTGTGTGTGTGTGTGTGTGTGTTGTTTGTTTTTTCTAATATACTTTCTAAGTTTTAATCCAGCCTTACCCTCTCTGTCCTTGTTTACCTGTGATTCCTCTCTCTCTTACCCTGGGGTGAGGGGGTGTGGGTGGGGGCAAAGGCAGGTGGGAAGCATTGCCAGTTGCTCCTGCAACCTCTATTTCCCCCCCCCCCCCCCACCTGCCTGCCTGCTGAGCAGTAAGCAAGAATTTCGGTGGTGCTTGCCGGGTCCCTGAGACACCACTCTGCTCAGTGATCAGAGGCTGGGGGGTTGGGTCTCATGCTATACTATTGGCTGGCCTCCACACACCGGGCCGGAAACAACCAGTCGCCTGCTGCATCTTGTAGAGTGTGTCTTTTTTTTCTTTAAGTAATAAAATGAGGGACAGACCCACAAACAGCACTGTCTGCAGAAAAAGCAGCCATCACTTCAAAAAGCAAAGTTACCCCTGAGCTTAGAGGGGGGTTCAAGTGTGTGTGTGTGTGTGTGTGTGTGTGTGTGTGTGGGTGTGCGCACATTAGACAGTAGAGTCGGTGCCAATGTGGAGTGACTCACACAGGGGGGTGGGGGTGGGGCTAAAGGAATGAAGAAAGAAGAGGTTGGGTGATTAGGGAGGTGAGGTAATGCCTCAGAGCAGAGATGATGTCATCACATAATAGACACATGCTCACTCCAACACACACACACACACACACACTCTCTCTGCTGGCATGCAGTGCGAATGAATGAATTGGGAGAATTTGATTGATTACAACACGGGGACAAATACTCGCAATAAATCTCCCAGAGCCGCCTTCCAGCTGCTCTGATTTAGTTTTGATTGTTTTGCTTCGTGTGTTTTATCTGAACCCGCGGTGTTAGCGTTTCTCTCGCGCGGTCGGTCTGCCACCTTGAAGTAGAGCAGTAGCCTCGTGGACCAAACATGGCATATTAGCGGTGGGTAAGAGGGGACACTGTTTGACAGGCTCACCGGAGCGTAGGCAGCAGCTTACACACACAAACAATTGCGCACATTACGGCTCCCCACACTCCCCACCCTTAATCTGCCCCCCACGCCCCGGGGGTGGAATATGATGGTATGATCAGTGACATCAAATAATCATCAAGCACATTTGGATGAATGCCTTCATGAAGAAGTGGTTATATAAAGAAAAATGATAACTATAATTTGAGCGTGCACGCTGGAGGCTGGATGTTTCTTTTAGCCAGTAGATGAGTATCTTAAATAAGTGAATGGCTCTGGTCTCTCAGTAATGGTGCATATTTTTCCTGAATGAGTCTGTCTTATAGCTCTTTAAAGATTAATAAGCTCCTAAAATTCATAGTAAATGAGGCACAAAGAGAAGGAAAACGTTTGTGCTGAGAAGTCAGTTTTTTGGGTTTTTTTTTAAGTTAACTCTTGAATATTTTATCACATCCTACAAATTAAATGCATTTAATCTAAGACCTTGTTATTTTAATAACCAATAGTTTGACTATAAAAGATACTGAAGCTCTCTCACAAAAATAGACCAGGGCAAACACAGCAGACAAAGACATGGGAACAAAACAGATTGTGGAGGTGGGATGTTCATAAGCATCACTTGATATCTTTATACTTTGGTGATCATATAATCAAATACGGGTTGGCACAGATTATAAAATTACTTTCCCATCCTTAAAGCTTTTTTTACTTTTCGAATAATCTAATTCCAACTGTAGAGCGACAGACTGTTATTTCAATCAAACATATTGTGAGTTATAGCGAGATCTCTGTAATCCTTATGGCTCAGATTTTAATTGGCAAATTTTCCTAACAAATATATATCAAGGTCGACTGAGTGGTGAGTAATACCATGAATCTCTGATAATGTTATGCGGGTCTGTTGCCAAAAACATCAAAATTTGTGACACTGCCAGCTGGTTTGTAGGAAGCTTCCCTTATCAACATCGTGTGTTCATCTAAATCTGAATATTTCCAAATTAAATAATGAAAGCGTATTTAAAAAAAAAAAAAAAAAAATTACAAATACATTAAAATGTACAGTTTCAGATCATTGTAGGCAGCATACCCCAGTAATAAAAAGAGAGCTGTTAGCAAAGTCACTTAGCTGTAAATACCTTAAGAACTCAGCTCAACTCGTCTTAATCGTTTAACTGCCAGCTTTAAGTGCCGTTCATCATTAGAGAGTTGTCAAAGTAAATCACACCACAAAACTCCTGATTCAGTTCAGTTTAATTTTATTTATATAGTGCCAAATCACAACAACCGTTGCCTCAATGCACTTTAGGTTATTAGACCAAGACCCTATAACACCTTACACCTAATACTGAGAAAACACTGAAAACCCCAACAATCAGATGGCCCCTATGAGCAAACCCTTTGGCGACAGTGGGAAAGAAAAACTCCCTTTTAGCAGGAAGGAACCTCTGGCAGCCAGAGATTAATAATAACAAATGATTAAATGTAGCATGGTGCATAAAGTGAGTGAAACACAAGGTGCACACTCAGTGATACCTGATAAAGGAACCCCGAAGGAGCTCTAAAGCTATACCACTTGAGATCTAATGATTTTTAAGCCCTGTTAAATATTAGTTAAATAAATAATTACATTTCTAAACAATAATTAGGCATCTCAGCTGGGTCCTTAAAGCTAAATTTACTGTGATAATGCAGAAAAAAATATGCTTAAGCACTTTTAAAAAAAGTTATTTACAAGTAAAAGCCACTGGAGAAAGTTTTACAATAAGTCTGAGATAATGATAATGTGATTGACTTTCAGTAATTTGCTGAGCTCGTGGTTTGTAGGACAGTCACTCAGAGTACATATGGGGACCGTGTTTCTGACTTAGAGGACATTGACAAGATGAACAGCTGAGATGAAGCTAACTGGGCTGGATCAGAGAGATGGATTAAACCATCGGGAGCAGGATGACTCATCCACGGCTATAAGAATACCCCCCACCCCCGGCTGTAAAGCTCCTCAGTAGTACCAGTGTGGTGTGATGTGATGGTCAGATTGCTAACCCTTCCTCCTTTCACTTGCTAAATTTATCCCCATCTTGTGTCTAAACCAGCCCCTCCCTCTGAAAGAAAAGATGACATCACCGCTTCTCCTGCCTGTGCTCTCTAATAAATCAAACTGCCACACGTTGCTCCCCGCTGGCATTTTTCTTAATCCGCCACAAAGCTCTGACTTTTTTCGAGTCTGATAGGATTTCCGAAGCAAGGCTACTGACTGATTGGTTGCAGTTTTAACCTCAATAGCACCTGTTTAGCATCAACAAGGCCAAGAATTGGACCCAAAACTGCTGTTATGTCACTCGTGAGTTTGTTGATAGAAGTGAGTCACAAGTTGGACATCGAATGAAAAAGACTCTCTTTTGACAGCTAAATCTGCAGAGGTTAAATCAGGATTAGGCTCAGGGTTTTGGCAATGATGTCATCCTTGTTGAACCAGCACCTAATAGAGCGCGCGCGCACACACACACACACACACACACACACACACACACACACACACACACACACACACACACACACACACACACACACACACACACACACAGAGTTGAGGGTAGCACACTTTTATAAAGATTTGAGTTAATTACTCCGGCTTTGAGTTGTATAATGGTTCCACGTCTGTGGATTGAGTCCAAGCGTGTGGAGGCCGGAGCTGCTGCTGTGTGGGTGGATGTGTGTCGGCCAGTACTGTCTGTGTGGCAAAGTGTTTTTGTGTTTTTTAAGGATTGTCTTTTTAAGCTGGGAGAAAAGAAATAAAGAAATACATAAAAACTGCTAGTTTGAAACAGCCGTGTGTACGAAAGGAAAACTGCGTGGGCCAAAAAAACAACATTCCTAATGAATCATTTTGTTTTTAGTGATTTGTCTGTGTGGCATTGAAACACAATGTTAGAGGAGTGCTGGTAACTTATGCAGCAGCTCTAGAGCTTTTATAGTATTTGTAAAAAACAAACAAACAAAATTTATACATATAACCCCAATGAATTTTTTTTTTTTAGTTTGTTTTATTGGTAGTGGCGTTTTGATAAATTGTCGCTCATTGTGGTTTTATACAGCTGCCACTTGTGGGGGCTCACAGGCAGTTATTTTGTTGCCAAACCCATAACAAATATAAACATTGTCCCAATTTTGATTAGCAACGCTGACCTGGCAATTTAGAGACTGAATTTAAGATGCTTATTTTAAAAAATATCAATATAAGTCATTGCCACATCTTTTCTGTTTTCAGAAGTTCCTTTTATTTTATTTAGAGCGGTCTTCTTCTAGAAACCAAAACTAACCTGACTCTGCGTTTTGTTTTTTTGTTTGTTTGTTTTTTGTTGTTGCAGGTGTTTGGCAATAAGATGGTAATACCTTCCCTGGATGGTGCCTTGTTTCAGTGGAACCGGGACAGAGAGAGCATGGAGGCAGTGCCTTTCAGCGTCGAGTCCCTGCTGGAGTCGTCATATCGCATTGGAGAGGACACAGTCCTGGTCGGGGGGAAATCCCTCACCACCTATGGCCTGGGGGCCTACAGTGGCAAGGTCTGTGAAACAATTTCAAGAACAACCTGATAGGACAGGTTAACACGTGTCAAATCTATTAGCATACTAACCAGTCCGGCGCAGTAGGATAACCGACTTTTGTAATTTCCCCCCTGTTGCTTTCCTCAGCTTCGGTACATCTGCTCTGCGGGGGGCTGCAGTCGCTGGGAAGAGGACGAGGTGGAGACCGAAGATGTGCTCCTGCTGCAGAGGACTCAGAAGACTGTGCGAGCCATCAGGCCTCGATCGGGGATGGAGAAGTGAGTCAATCAAAGCTAATTCACAGAGCAGCTACTGACGTTGTTTTTATTAACAAAGTTGGCTATTTAGTCACTAACAGTAGTGAACAACAAGCAGTAGTAAGTAGAAGGAAACCACAGGGTAACATGAAAGACCAGAAACGTATAAGGCAGGGATTTTTATTTAAATCATGCATCTTCGCTGTTTGTGCAAGGTGGAACTTTAGTGTCGGAAACTTTGAGCTGAAACTCGTTCCGGAGATGCAGCCTGGAATTAACTTCCTGGAGGGCGAACTAGCAAATGGTGACAGCTGGAAGGAGAGTCAGTGGGTCATCGCTGATGAGCCAACAGAGAAACGGCAGGCCGAGAACCACCAGAATCAAAACCAGCATTTGGACCTAGTTATCAAAGTGTCTGTTCCTGATTGGAAGGTCATGGCTTTCAGCACCGGGCCTGATGCACAGCTGGTCTGGGAACATCAGGTTAGATGCTTAAAATAAATCCTCTGGTCACTTATTTATTAGCGAGTTTTAGTGCTTTAATGGAGTTCAGTGCTTCATGACTTTGACTGTGGAGCTCATTAAAGTATTTCTACTCATTCTCACGTGTGTCGTGTAGTTCTGCACTCCCATCGCCTCAGCTTGGCTGGTGGGGGGTGGTAAAGTTACGCCAATCAGCCTGTTCGACGACACCACCTACAGCAGCCAGTCCAAAACAGAGGAAGACGAGGAAGACGAAGATCCAGAGAAAGCGCGGGAATCTGCAGAGTCCAGTGTTTACCTAGGTAACTTCTTACACATGTATACAGACGCTTCACTATTCCTGTAAGGGTTAGGAACCAGTGATTGTGGATAACCGTGTTGACTGTTGGGGGTTTTTTTTAGGGATGTTTCAGGGGCAGCTCTACCTTCAGTCATCGGTAAAAATCACGGAAAAATTTCCCTCCAAAGCCATCGGTTCAGAGAAGGACATAATTCCACTACCCACTGTCAAATGGAAGCCTCTAATACGTAAGTTTGCAGCACCAAAGGGACTAAATTCATGATTACATGCAGAGTCAGGGCAGAACGGCCAAAGCCCATCTTTAAGAACAAAGTTACACCATGTTCCAAGAAGTATTTGATGTCACGTGGACACAATCTATCACCATGCTCCCTGTAGCCCAAAGCTTTGCCCTTCATTCTTCATCGTCCAAAACCTTTTATTCCATATTGATCAGTCTTTCTTGTGAGATACAAGAAGTTATTCATCTTGTCCTTGATGCAGATTCTCCATCTCGGACACCAGCTCTGGTCGGCTCTGATGAATTCGACAAGTGTCTAAATAACGACAAGTTCTCCCACGACGAATACAGCAATGGAGCCTTGTCCATCCTCCAGTATCCATACGGTAAGAGTTTAATTGTGCAATGTTACTCCGTACGCACATTCTAGCTGTTAAAGTTGAAATGATTTGAAGTGGACTGAAGGATTTTTGCTTCTTCTTGCTCCAGACAATGGCTACTACTTCCCCTACAGCAAGCGTTACCGAGAGAAGCGTGACACCGCCATAAGTCTCATAAATGGAAACGGGGCAGGAGGTGAGAATCGAAGAAGAAAGGATCCCGTGCTGCTATTACCCTGGTGGAAGGAGATTCTGGGCACCATCATCTTTTGCATTGCCACCACCACTTACATTGTACGCAAGTTTTTCCACCCTCCTGCTCCTGTGGCCTACGTGAGGGTAAGAGCCAAGACACAGTCCGCAACATTAATGTCGCACCGACGGTGCCTACTGGTCATTATGTTTGCTGTGTAATGTTTGTAACATTTTAGATCTTTTGTCTCAATTTTTTTCACAATTACTGTTGCAATAATGAGCTGGTATGGATGACAAAATGATTTCTTCATCAGGAAACATCCATGTTCTTCCACTTATCTAGTTCAGGGTTCCCAGGGGCTGGAGGATGGATAGCTTGATTGCTTAAAAAGTTAGTTTCAAACAAAAACTGGATACTGTTAGTTTTACTGTGTGATCAGAAAGTGTTCAGACTTCCTTATGAAATCTAAAAAAGATTATCTTCCCTTTTAATTTCTCTGAATCACTGTATGTTTATTGAGGTAGACTTGTGGAAATTCATTTCGTTGGATGTCAGATACCTTGCTGTCTAATAGGCTCACAAATGCAAAAAGCCAGTCATTAGTTTGAAAGAAAAGCCTGCTGAGCTGATGGACAGCTTTGTGTCATCACACAGATCTGGGAAATGCTGCAATGCAGTTTCAGCTGGATTAAAGATCCCAAGAGGAATATTTAAAGGGATAAAAAATTAAGCAGTGGGGGAGAAGAGCCTTGGTAAAAGAGTTCATGGAGAAATTGAAGGTCACTTTGTCTGAACTCCAGTGATCCTATGTGAAAATGTGAGAAAAATCAGAAGGACAATCATCACTGCAGCACTCCACCAATCAGGATTTTTTTAATGATTGTTGGAGTGCTGCAGTGAGTGGCAGGGATTTTGTCATGGTGGAAAGACACAAGATTGAAAATGTGACTGACCTCAATTCTGTCAATCTGAACCAGTTCATCAACAGTAGCACAGCAGGTAAACCCAGTGGTGGCAGCAATGTGCTTCACGGCTGTTTTTCTGCAGAAATGACAGGAAAACTAAAGCTAAACTGTGCAAAGGGCAGCGATACTTTCAAGAAAGAAAACTAGTTTTGCTTTAGTGGGGCCTCGTACCTGACTTGAAACTCGCCTTTAAACAGAACAGTGCTCCTAAACTTGCAGTCAACATCATTGATTACTCTATGAATGTTTCTCTGCCAGGCCTGATTTGATCCCAGTTGAACTTTTAACACCTGAACCCAGCTGTTCACTCACGATCCCCATCCATGCCATCCGAAAGCAAGAAACAGGGTCTAGTGTCTATGTGGGATACTTCTTTTTGTTTTCATGTTTATAGGGGTTAGCTGTATACATTTCCACCTTCTTTTTCTTGCGACTGTTAAATCTTTAAGTGTTTCTTGCCCAATACGCCACAAACAAGGTAAACTTGTTGTTTGTTTGTTGTTTGTCGTGTTTGTAACGTGTCGTTTTTGTCATCCTCCTGTCCCTAAAAGCAACGGAAAGAGTCGGAGACACAGTGCCAGACAGACAGCAAGTTTGACCTTGAAGTTGTGGAATCCAAAGAGCCGGTTGCCATGGAGACCCGTTCCAGCGAATATGTATCCAGGTAAGGCGCACCGTTAAACAAAACGTGTCCCGTGTCAAAAATATTTGCAATGATTCGGGAGAACTTCACTTAGCAATGTGCCGGGAGTGCTCTGTACAGTTCAGTCAGATGCCAGCATCACTTTTTCAAGGTGTAGCTACAGATTCGGCTCTGTTACCATGGTGACCAGTGGTCTTCCAACCTGCCTTGATAGGACAAGGCAGAGATGGGCGATATGAATCGTAGTAGTTCATGATTGGGTAACTCAGCTGTTTGGCATCAAATGAAAATGGCCTCGGTCCCCTCAGACCGCACCCTACAACAGCAGCATCTGCCTCAGGGTCAGAGTGTCGTTTTACATCACTGTCAGGACATTGTCAGAATTTCTAAATATGATCAGGAGCTGTAATTTATGGGCTGCCGCTGCCCTCCCGCAGTGTGATCGATGAGGGTTTTTGCGTGTTTACATCTGTGAGCCTCACCCTCCTGGAACAGAAGTGAAAACTGATTTTAATCTGCAAATTTCTGTCCTCTTGGTGTCACCACTTGCACATTCTCTTCTTTTTGATCCACCCGAAAATGACAAACACCCCACCCCACCCCCTCCCCTTCCTTCAAAGCTGCTGCTGCTTCTGCAGTCCATGCAAATCACTTTTGCCGAACAACTTTCCTTAAATAAAACCGGCGGCTGTTGCAGCAGCTGCGGCGGGCATGAGTCAGGATCATTAGGAGGCAGATTGGGATCAGGAACCTTGAATCGCATGCTGCCCACACACATCCTAATAAGAGCCTTTTAATCCCCCTGAGCAAACCGAGCAGGGATGTTTTGACAGGGTGGAGGGGATGGAGTCGGTGTGCGCCTGTGTCTTACGCAGCAGTAAACACAATGATTTTGCATAAAAAGAACTTTATAATGATCCTTGCTGGAACTGTTTGACGTGCCAAACCGTGAGATACATGTAATATGCAACACTGTGACAGCTGTTGCTTTAGTTTAAAGGCAAGCTATGCTTGCTTTTGAAAACTTCTGCAACTGCAAATAATGTCTTCTCTTTAAGAGATTAAGTGGGAAGTAAACCTGCCAGAAAGTCATAAAGTTTAAAGTTTCTCTTTGGTTTGTAGAAATGTATTTTTGCTGACCTTAAAGTGGAGTGTGGCCAAGGCAGTGAAAAAACAAAGCACTTATCTTACACACTGGTTGTAATTCCCTCTCTGATAATTGGGATTTATAATTTAAAAGGCCTCCTTCTTGGTCTTTTTTAAATTATCAGAGATCCAGATGATAATTTTAAAGCACTTGGAGGGCCGCGAGTCGTCTTTCCACACTGCTAACCAAAGTGTCTCTCCTCAGGTACCTGACAGACTTTGAGCCAGTGCAGTGCCTCGGCCGCGGGGGGTTTGGCGTCGTGTTTGAAGCCCGCAACAAAGTGGACGACTGCAACTACGCCATCAAAAGAATCCGCTTGCCCAATAGGTAGCGCATCTCTCGCTAGGCTGCGCCAGACTTCCTTAGCTGGAGGCTATTAGCTCTTCCTTTATCTCTGTTTTCTCTAAAGCTGTTAAACTGAGTTATGTAAGCAGCAGCCCACTGGTCTAAACACAGAAACCCATGCAGAGGAAGCTGACATTTCAGAACAAATATTATCTGTGCGCTATAATTTATGCTGACAAGCATGGGTAATAAATGTTTAGCTGCAGTAGCTCTGTGTGTTTTTCTTTTAGTCCTGTTGTTCACTGATGCAACAAAGCTCAGATGTTAGTCTCTCACACAGTCTGTTCCAGCCGGGACTGTTCCACCTGCATTGCCTGTTCACTTTAAAAAGAATGGGGAGCCATTGTTGTTGTACCTTTTTAGTCATCAGCAGAGGCACCGTGGTTGCCACAGTGTGTTACATGCCATGGCTCCTTCCCCCCCCCCCGCCCCGATTGCTGAAACACTATCTGAACATGCACACTGGGTTTGCTTTACGCAATCTTTGCCTGGTTCTACATAAATAAGCAAAAGTGGCATTATAGTTTGATCCTCGTGTGAAAGGGGCTAATTATTTTCAGGCCTGCTGTGTTTATTCAACCTTTGGTGGAGACTTGTGGCTTATTACAACCTCAGTGGGGTTTTTTTTTTTTTTCATTTTTTCGTTTTTCTGTCGTTCAGGGAGCTGGCCCGGGAGAAGGTGATGCGAGAGGTGAAGGCTTTAGCAAAGCTGGAGCACCCGGGGATCATTCGCTACTTCAACGCCTGGCAAGAGAGCCCTCCTGAGGGCTGGCAGGAGGAAATGGACCAGAGGTTGCTGAAAGATGCAAGGTGAGCCAGATGTTTTTAAACCTTTTGTAGCTCAGCTGGCCGAACCAGCGTGCAGACATCCAATGAAAATCTAGCTGTCCCCTCTGGAATCATTAATTAGTGACATTTGTGACAAATGGTGCACCACACATCTTTATCCCACTTGGCTAATTTGATTCACAGATGTTAAAATGCCACGGGATAAAAAAATCTTGTGCGCATTAAAATTGAGTATTTAAAATTTAATTTGATGTCTGCTGTGTGCTGCTTTTAATTGCTTTGGTGGATATGTATTGATTAGAACCATGTCCCCGTGCACTACACATGTAATATTACTACTGTGCTGTTTTTACAGCTCACATGACAAAAATCTGAAAGAACTACATTGAAAGCACCTTCTGCCTGTTGTTCATGAGTCCTTATTTAACTGCTGAAATGATTGGCACACATCTTCTGTTTGTCTTGCATCAATATTGGGAGAAACAACAATCCTTTTTCTCTTTCAGTACCACTGACTGGCCAATGAGCTTCCTCGATCACATGGAGGCTCTGTCAGTCAAAGTACCCGTGTCCAGCTCAGTGTCCCCTGTCCTCAACCCTCAAGGAGATGCTCATGAAGCATCAGCCAAAGATCATGTGCTGTTTTCCAGCAGCACAGGCAGCATTGTGGGCTTTGGCACCAACCTGTCCTTCCCCCCGCTGCTGGGCCACGACAGCCTAATGTCTGAGAGGGACAGCCAGGCCGACCCTGACGCGTCAGACACCCCCCACTCGTTCGAGCTCTGCCCTCCCCGCGGTCCCAGTGACTGCACTTCCTCTTCCTTTGATATTGTGTTCGAGGATTCGGGCTGCGATCGAGATGCCGACGCAGACACGGACTCTGCCTCTGGCCCAGCCAGTCCTGGCACGGTGACGGAGAAGAACAGTTCGTCCTCGTCACACACCAGACGACAGGAATCTGTCCCCCCCGTCTCTTCCTCTCCTCCTCGGCCAACCTCGCTCGCCCTGGCTCTCCCCACAACACCTCCAAATCCGCGGGTTCAACCTTCACCTAAGGTTTGTGAATAGTTTTGGGTTCTTGTTTTTTTTTTTTTTTTTTTTAACAATATATCCACTGTTTTTAAGAGTGCAGTGTGAAATTGTAATGTGGTGAATCCTCTCGCCCCGTCTCCAGGTCTACCTGTACATCCAGATGCAGCTCTGTCGGAAGGAGAACCTGAAGGACTGGATGGCTCAGCGCTGCCTGCTGGAGCAAAGGGAGCACAACCAGTGTCTGGACATCTTCTTGCAGATTGCAGAAGCTGTCGACTTCCTGCACAGCAAGGGGCTTATGCACAGGGACCTCAAGGTGAACATGTACACATTGTCTGTGCGTGTGTGACCATCTAAATTCTGCAGCTTCAGTTAAGGAAGAAAAACTTTCCTTCAGACTTGACTGGATTAGAGTGTTGTGTGTTACTGTGTTTGTTTTATGGGCAGCATGTGAAGTAGAGCTTTGTAAACCACTCTGCTGTCGTCGTTCTTTGTGTGGTGCGCGTGATGTAACCTGTAACTGCTGATCCTGCAGCCCTCCAACATCTTCTTCACCATGGACGACGTAGTGAAAGTGGGAGACTTCGGCCTGGTGACGGCAATGGACCAGGAGGAAGATGAAGATGAACCGAGCGCCCTCACGCCTGCCCCACTCCTCACCCGCCACACGGGCCAGGTCGGCACCAAACTCTACATGAGCCCAGAGCAGGTGAGGAAGCGCCGTTCATTAAAGAAAAAAAACAACAACATTTAGTTCTTGGTTTCCTGCTTCTGCAGTCAAGACTAATTATGTGCTTTCCTTTTTGTCCTTGCAGCTCTCTGGAAACTCCTACTCTCATAAAGTGGATATATACTCTCTGGGTCTGATCCTGTTTGAGTTGCTGTATCCTTTCAGGACTCAGATGGAGAGAGTGAGGGTGAGTCAGAAAACACATATCCTTATAAACCTGGCTTATTATTACTTTATTTTAGGATCTGTAAAAGGGTTGTGAATTACATTGTAATTAGGTTTCCTTAACAACCAAGAGATTAATAT
Organism: Rhamphochromis sp. 'chilingali'; assembly: GCF_963969265.1. NCBI lineage: Eukaryota > Metazoa > Chordata > Actinopteri > Cichliformes > Cichlidae > Rhamphochromis > Rhamphochromis sp. 'chilingali'. The sequence continues at coordinate 8,180,793 of NC_137949.1, forward strand.
TATTGTAGGATTAATTTGTATTTAACATGATCTAAAACTGGTTTGAGTTCCTTTGCAAATTGTGCATATTTGCTGTCTGGATCCTGTTAAACATCTCAACATCCAAAAACAATTTTGAGCTTAAAAAATAATGAAAAACATTTACTGTTCATCTTATTTACTTGTTCTTACTGAGCTGCAGCGCCTATGAAGGTTTGAATAAAATGTGTTGTGGAACTTTTGAAAAACGTAAGAAATGATTCAATGACCGGATGATTCGGATTGAAATGAAATGATCTCATTTTGGCTTCAGTAAGAAGCCCAGCTGGCCAATTGTGTGTAAGCTTGTGAGGCCGTTTATCTTCCTGCCTCCTACAATGTCATTATGTGTTGAGAAATCAAGAATTCACGATTGCTGATTATTGTTATTTCTCTCGTCGTTGCCGTTAGTTTATGTGTTGGCTTTACCCACGAGTGCTCACGTGAGGCATGCACAGGCAGTTTCTTAGTAGCCATGAAGTCTTTGTCTCAGCAACAAAGGACTGGTAAGCCATTAGCACAGCTCGGCTCACAGGTGTTTACATCCTTTCTTCCAGACACTGACAGAAGTGAGAGTCCTGCGCTTCCCAGAGGTTTTCTCCAAAAACAATGTTCAGGAGGTGAGTTGCTATCTGCTGCCACCTAGTGGCTGTAAATATGCACTGCATCTGAGCCAGAAATGTAAGATATACAGGATTGGGAGGTTTCTTCTCATCAGTGGTGCCAGCAGGACTCCAATTCATAATTTGAGCTCTCTATAATAATATTAGGAGCCCTAACTCTAACTTTAGCAGTGCTTCATTTTCAAAAGCCTAAAAAAGATTCTGTTGTCTGAGCTTATTTGCTTCCAAACACATAAAAGTTACTTTTGTCTAATTCCTTATTCACAAGGGGTCGCAACAGCGGGTCGCTCCCCATGTTTGATTTGGGAGATTTTCACGCTGGATGCCCTTTCCTGACGCAACCCCCAAAGGATGACATCAGCAAAATCCAACACAGCCAGAGTGTCTATTAAGTGCCAGAAATGTTGGCAAATTAATTCGAAACAATCCAGCTTGCAATACATTTGCATCATAACAGAGGAAGCTGTCAAAATTAATCAACGAAAGAATCCAAGGGAATGTTGTTACAAGTGTTTAAGTGAAAGTCTTCTGTATGCACAATCCATGCAGGATTATAGCTTCTGTTGCCGCTAGCGCTTATAATGAAGTCAGTCACAGATTTAAATAGACTATAAAATAAATGAAAATCCGTTTGCACACTGAAAAGTTAAAAGCAGCATGACTCATTTGCTGATTTATATTAATACTCGAATTACAATTAGAATGACTTATTTAATCAAATACACAGATGAGCATTTTTTTTTAAATTACTGCTCTGTATTAAGCATGGGACTGACCACCGAACTACAAACTGAGGCTGTAATTTGTTGTTTGTGTGGTCCTATGATCTTGTTTACCTGTTTTCTTTGTAATTGGATTAACATAATCCCAGAGCATAAGCTGTGATTCTCTGACACTGGAAATTACTTCTTACCTGAGTATCTCACTGTGCTAGTAGTAGTTCTGAGCCGTAGTATTTAAGTTGTTGTTGTTGTTGTTGTTGTTGTTGTTGTTTTTTTATTATTTAATTTAGTATTGTATTATTCTAATGTTTTTATAAGCAAAGCAGTTGAAGAAATGGATGATAATGTTATCTGACAGATTTTTACCGTCTGTTTCCTCCCTGTTTAGCTGGCCATGGTCCACAGCATGCTGTCACCGAACCCCAACAAGCGTCCCGAGGCGGCTGATATCACAGGGATGCCCCTCTTCCAGGAGCTCGAGCTGCCTTGCCGATTGGCCGTGAGGCAGCGCTCCCGCACTTACAGCGCCTCTTCGATGGGCCGCCCCTCACGCCAGACATCAACTAACTGAAAACCTTACAACATGTGACCCCCACCTTGTGGTCTGCCACCCTACTGAAACCCCTCGGTGCCCTGCCATCCCATTGCGCTTCGGACACAATCACATTGAACACTAAGAACAGCAGATGTGCTGGATGGCGTCGCGCTCTCTTTACGGTAGTGAGGCACACATCCTGCACAGCTACGTTTCTTAGTAAATACACATGCCGTTACATTTTGTTGCCTAGGCTTCCAATTTTAATCTTGCTTACAAATGAAGGGATATTTTAAAAGCGACAGCCGTTCCGTAACGTTCACTGCCAGGCTTGGCTCGAGTGGTACTTAGTACTTGCAAATAATTATCAGTGGCTATTTTAAAACAGCCCTGATTACCTGACGGGCAGCGTTTACTGTATCCAGACAGCTCGGAGTAGACTCGGCTTGTGATTTATTTCGCAGTGTTTACCTGTGATTATCCTAAAGCGTTGCCGTTCTCCTGACTCTGACATGGCACACGTGCTAAGAACATGCTGCTTCCTCCCAACGTTCAGCCAGTGTTCACTCACTCACACTACACCTCAGGTATCAAAACCAAGAGGACACTCCAAAGGGGCCTTTGATGCTTGATCATCCTATCTACTAGTGATTTGTACTGGTCACTAGTACGAGCACTAATTGGTGTTCTGACACCCAACATGCCTGATACGGGAGACCAAAAAAAAGAGACCACTTTTTTTTTCCCTGTTTTTGTTTTGTTTTTTTAATGCGAGAAGGTGATGTGTTGCATAGAAAGAGTTTATGAGTCCTTTCCATCAGATATGACTTGCCTTTAGAAAGGGCCTTTGGCCCCTTCTGAATGAATGCTGAGCCTGTGGCTCTTGTCCTTTTGTATGTACCTGTTAGGAAAATGAAGGGGTGAATGTGAGTTTATCTTAAAGCCAGTAATTGGACAAAGTTTTTTTTTGTGTGTAAATTCTACACAATGACTCTGAGGTGCTCAATCATTTTCTAACACCTCCTCTTTGCTCTCTGTACAGAACTGAAGAGAAAACCCTGTTTATATGCTTTTCTCTGTAATTCCTAAGACCAATCTTGTACATATTGTTGCTTGTAAATGGCTTTTTCATTAAGCTACTGTAAGATAGTGTGATATACTGTGAGAGAGGAAACAAAGAGGAGACGATCTCTGATAGCTGAATGTTACTGCGTGACCTCCAGAGACGAGATGATGGTGGTTGCCTCTTTGAAATTATTCTCAGTGTTTGTTTTCACACGTTAGGGGACCCAAGTGGAAGGGGTTTGCCGGAGGAGAATCTGCATGAACCAGAGTGCCATTTGAAAGTCAGTTAAGTGTACTTTTCTTCGACGGATAACTCGCCTCACGTTTTTGGAATTGTGCTACTGTGCTCCGACCCCATCCAGCTGGTGTTCCCAGTGAAGCACAAAAACACAAATACTGAGGTCTGCAGCCCTCCTGTGATGCAGAAAAATAGCATTTAGCTAATAAGTAGATACTGTCGATACCCCTCTACACTGTGTACTGGGGGACCTGGACCTGATGTTGGTTATGTGATCCACATTTTTTTTATGTGCATTAGAAGTGCTGAATCACATGACCCATTTGTAACTACACACACTCACTAATTGTAACATGCTTTCAATGATTGTACTTTTTTAAGGCTCTTGTCTTTTTCTTTTTAAAGCACAGTTTTTTGATTATCTTCAGGGTTTTTGATTACTGTAAAATCCTGACTGTTACAGGAAGTCATAGTGATGTTTGCTCATCCATCCACTCGGCTCACTGAAGACAAGCCATTCATGTCCAAATCCAATTCTCTCGACGATGATTAAAACGAACTGTAAACCTACCACGACAGAGGTGGAAATTGCTTTAAGGACTGTATAAAGAAGGTGTTCTTTCGTCACACCTTTTGTAGACTAAATGTTTCATATCTGATTCAGACATTTGATTCAGGGCAAATTCTTCTAGCGGAGAAAACGTTTCCTCCCCTGTTTTAATTCCAGAGTGAACTGTGATTATTCATGGACAAGGATGGGGACTGTAATCACCTACAGCAGGAGATGGCTTGTCATCTTTATACCATTAATACTGAAAACAGCATTATAGAGTATTGTCAGAGGTTCTGCGCTTTTCCCTCTTTTCTGTCAATCCAAGAAAATGTGATTACAGTGTAGGTCTTCTCTCGCGCTTTGTTAAATCGTGTTTCTCCTCCTTCCACTCCAGGCGTCCGGATGGTTTCGTTGAAAAGTCAGACCCTTCTCCTCGGCGTCTGATCTCTCCTCCTAGACATGTAGTTGCGTGTTCTTGTGCACAACTCCCATGTTAAATTGTAAATATGTTCATTTGCTTTATTTATGTTTTTGATGCCGTGATCAATCCTTTTGGGGTTGGTGTTATTACGAATGCGCTTCATTCGATGGAGTGCATTGGAATATGATGACTTCTTAAAAGTCTAAATTTAATAAACTGTTCTATACCGTTTGTAAAGTTTTGTGTCCTTCGTCTGGAGTCTCTGGGTCAGTGTGTTGGGGGGTTGTTGTTGTTTTTGTTATTTAAAAAAAAAATCACCTGTTCATCAGTTGGGATGACTGCTAAGAAATTCAGACACAAACATGAATATTTCTTGAGGCAGCAGGCCTATAAATCATTTTGCTGTCTCTTACTTGACATATTTTCTCACATGTATATGATGCACTGAAATAGAAGATTACAACGTGACAGAGCTCATCTAATAATGTGCTTTCATACATTTTACAAAGTGAGAGTGAGTAAGAGTGATGAGAGTATTATATCAAAGTAAGCGCCAGCAATAAAGATGAATTCAGTATAGCCTTAAAAGCTGAGACAGACAAAACTGTATGACATCTGAAATATTTCATGATGCTCCTTCACACTTTATTTGTTTTTTATAAAGTGCTTTACAAACCTGAACATTACAGTGAACAGCTGGAATTTCCCGTTTCAGTGCAGCTGACCAAAGAGACAATTACAGCTAAAGAGACGGTGAAAGTGGACAGTATATCCTCTGTTTCTTAGTGTAAAACTCATTGTTACAGACGGGCAGCACAAGAGTGATCCCCTCAGTTAATGATTCTCTCACTAGTTAGCTAAAATAAACAAATGTAAGTCTATGAGCCACAACCAACCAACCATCCCAGTGACGTAACGTTCTGTATGGCATAAGGTGACGCTACACATGTTCTCAAAATTTAAACATCACCAAGATGTGTGGTATCTGCTCTTCAGTAAACTTGGGGGCTGCGGATGGCCTCCTGGATCCAGTTCAGTCTGCCTCTGACCCCTGGAGGGCGTTATTGTGGTTTCCCAACCTCATTATCGAGTACATTTGTGACACACACACACACCACACGGAGATTGTCAAAGTCAAAATAAACTTTCTTGTCATCTCTGCTATATACAGTACAGTATATAGAGAGGCTCCAGTTACAGCAGTGCAAAAGAACAACAATAAATATAGGAAGAGTAAGAATAAATATACACTTTGAGACTGAGGTAAGGGGAGTAAATATACCTTGACCTTGAGTGGCTTTAAATATATGTGGATATATGTATCTGTGCGTTTTCATATTTTTGTGTTCCAGGTTATTCATCTTTGTTTTTTCTTAGAGGTCCAGCAGTTGGGGAAACATTGTGCATTTCGATTTGTACTCTATCCTTTTGTTATATTTTCCCCTATTTTCTCCTCCCATCTTTTCTCTCTCTCTCCTGCCTGCCCTTCTTTAGACATAGTATACCACATAATGTAATAACTGAAATAACACAAATAGAAATGAATAAATAAAGAGATAAAAGAAATACATGAAAAAGAGGAGCATATAGAGATTTATACAGCTGATCTTGGAAAAACACAATGTGTTTGGCACAACAGTGCATTCATCATAAATCTTAATTGCAAAAGCTGCCAGACAAGACAGGATTTAAAAAAACAAACAAAATTTACCAGGTCATTCCATATAATACAGTGTTGATACAGGACGAACACCTTGAAGATAACCCTTATATCAAATTGTGTATAAAGGGAAGGCCTCTTTTTGGCGTAACTTGATGTATTCAGCCACTTACAGATAGGGATAACTATGCGCTTTAGCTTTGTAATCCTCAACGCTTGTAAAATCAAGTTAAAACTGGAGGTTATCTTCCAATAAAAACTTCAGCAAGGCTTTTTAGCTGTCACTGAGGAAGTACCGTGCCAAAAACAAATCAGGTTAGTCTCAGAAAGAGAATTGTTGATGATCAGAAAGCAGGGGATGGACATACAAAGTTATCACAAGGTTTCCAAGTGTCAAGAACTGGAGAGAGAAGTATCACCAAGAAACTCAAAGAGAGCCACACTGTACAGAATGAGCATGGCAGAGGTAGGGAGAAGAACATTTCAAAGACTCTGGAAAGAATACTAGCCAGAGAAAAATGGCAAATAACCCCAGAACATCTGCCACGACATGAGTGAATGATGGGAATTGTAGTCTCAAAGAACACAATCGCTAGAACTCTGCACAGTAATTGACTATGAGGTTATAGACAGAAGAACATGAAGGACAGCCGAGAGAAAGATTATGAGAGATGAAAAGTACAGCTGTTTGGACACAGAGAAAGAATGGAGAAGCTTAAGTGGAAGTATTATGGTGTGTCTACATCATAAAGCAGAGCTTGCAGGAGGCATTCTGCCCATCTGGTCTTTACATTTCTTTTGGACTTCTTTTTCTTTGGATTATAAATCCAAGTGAAACTTTTGCATTTTGTTTGGGACCATTTATCAGATATACAAAGGCTCACTTATGGTTTAGGATTCTGCCTTCAGTGTCTTGTCTCTCTACCACAACATGTAAGATGATTTGTGAGATTCTGCATCTCGGATTAGAATTCAAGGTTAATAGTCTTAGTTTCACAAGCTATAACTAAAAACGGTGTCCTGTTGTGTGCGCAAAGCATCATGGAAAGTCTAGTTATAGTACTATAACAATCATAGTGGTATACACTTTTCCTCATATTCAGTGACGCATGATTATAAAGTTTAAGCTAAATAGCCAAATAGGTTAACTTAACTTAAGCTTAGAATATGGCTATAAAATCATAACATTTAAGAGGCAATATTGTATAGGCTTATCAATTATCTGATTTAACCCTCTCAAGGCAGGCTTTGCCTATTTGCAACAGTTAAAAACTAACAACCTGATTACCCCACATACATATTTTATGAGTTTTTTTTTTTAACTCAGAAGTACCACTGCAGGACTTAGTTGTGCATTAGCAACACAAAGTTTAATTTGAGCCTGAGAGGGTTAAAATGAAATGAATAAATAAACCCACGATATGAATTTAATATCAACAGCTGCTGTTCTCAAGAGCATAAACATTTAAATCGTAAATAGTCTGATTTTATGTGAACTATGTCCTGTAGTGGGAGCGGAGGAAGGAGGTCATATTTCTTATATATCATTATTTTGTATTAAAAATATTAAAATAAACATCGAACTACGCTTAGAACACGAGCAGCAAACGGACGACGGTGATTATTTTAGAGAAAAAAATAATAAGAGAAAGCTGCTAAGGAGCTGTCTGAGAAAACGAAAGGACTTTTCCTGTCTTCCAACATAAAAGTTTAAAGCCCTGCGCGCTCTGCCTCCTTCCGTTGCGCATTTCCGTTGTCGTGACGTCACTTCTGGATGTAAATATGCGGCTTGGTGCGGCGCTGGGAAACACAACCACTGGAAAGATGTAAACCAACTAACCGGCAGAAACCAGGTTCAGCGAAGACACTAAACCTTCCCTCCAGGGAAACCGTACCTCTGGTCCAATAAACGGAACTACATCAACAGGTAGCTCGTCGGCTCGCTACCTCCGAAGTCAGCGGAGCGCCTGCCTCTAGCAGCCATCTTTTGTGAGAGAATGTACGGGGCGACGCGGCGGGCCTGCTCGGGCTCTGGTCGGGACCGGAGCTCGCTGATGCTGACCACCGCGCTCCTTCTCTCGGTTATCGGGCTGCTGTCCGGCTTGCCTGGCTTCACCGAGGCCAAGGAGTGCGATAAGCCGTGTATGAACGGCCAGTGTAACACCGCCACTGGCGAATGTGTATGTTTCCCCGGCTGGGTTGGGGACCAATGCCAGCACTGCGGAGGGCGATTCAGGTAATGTAAAACACACTGGCAGATTATAGCCTACTGTTAGCAGTGACATAAGCTGAATGTGGAGTCTACGTCTGCCTTGTTTTGCGCCAAATGTTTGCTAATTCAGACCTGACAGTCCTTGTCTGGAGATGGCGAGCAGCCCACACTCGAGGCGTTCAAGTACCGGTCTGCTACTACCTCTGCCCCAGCTACAAGCGAAGCGGTTCCCCCCCAAAGGCCACAGTCCTCCTTGTTTAAATGCAGCATGTGTTTGCTGAATGATTCAAGTGTGTGGGTTGGACGGCTATGCCTGTGTGAATGTGGTATTTAACATTTGACCAACATTGAGCTTCAGAGCTTTTTAATCCGAATTAGTGTCACATCTTGCCACTCATTCACGCAGATCATCAGCCTGTTTTCGTACACACCGTTTCTTGACTAAGATCACCTATCAGAAAGGACGGAACCATGAGGAGTAGCCGGGCTGCATGTTTCCTCTGTAGTCTGACATTATTCTTTAGAAAATCTGACAGCACAGACAGACAGACTGCCCCTCAAAACCATTTTGACTTGTAGCACTCTCTGCTAGCCTCTGTTTTTTTTCAATCTAACCAAGTAATTTATCTCTGACTAAACCAGACTGCTGTTCTGTTGGTAGTGTCCCACTTTTTCAGGCCAGTAGGTGAGACGCTTTGCATTCTTCAGCTTCACGGGACTCTTTGAAAAGCTGCCTGCATGATGTTTGGCCCACTGAAACGTTCAGATAACTGATATTGTGTGCTGATGCCAGGACAGCAGCAGCTCAGGGTCAAAGTATGGGATGGGATGGGGGGCACTGAAGCACTTTGTGCTTTTATAGCTGAGCTGCCCAGGTTAGTGAGAGGTGGGAGGAAGGTACCACTTGACAAACCCATTATTGCATCATCTCTCAATCGCCCCCCACACCCCCCTCGTATCTGCCCACATCCGTGTTGGCTTTCTTTAACTCTGATTTAAACCATGAGTGCCACTAGTTTGTGTGCGAGTGTGTGAATGCCAAAGCTGCACATTTTCGAAAGTTGTAAACTGGCAATTATTACCGCTGTGCCCGTCCTCTGTTCCCATTTTACTGTCACTTTGCATTACTGGAGTTTGTCCTCTGATCTGGAAATTATCCCGCAGTACTTGATGACAGTTTCACTCGGAATCAGTCACGACTATATTATTGATCACTTTCCATAGCATCGCGCCCTTCTGCTCATCCTTCAACTATGACATTTAGCAAGCACCGAATTAGAAAAACATCTTGTTCCCCAAATCATTTTTTTCCTTGACAGAGCTCAAATGTGACCTCTTGAAGTAATTTTACACTTCTGCTTTCTTTCTTTTCGCTGTTAAGCAAGGTGATCTTGTTCTGATGAGCTAGCGTGTCTGTGCAGCTAAGAACGTGTGAGTCGGGTCCACCCTGTAGGCAGCGGATTTTCGTCTCTTTTTTCGTAAAGGGAGTCCAGAGCATTTTATTTAATACTGTGTCATGCTCCCTCTGCTTGTGATCAGTCTTGCCAGGTCATAAAGCAGAGCCAGCGGGAGGCCTGCTGTGTTATGCGTGCTCACAAGTCGGTCATGATGAAGGGAAGGGAAGCTGGAACAATTTCCACATTAGTGCAGCCGATTGGTGAGCACATCTGAGCAGGTGAAATGAAGGCTGAATGGCTGCTGAGTGTCTAATGTTTCAGAACACTGGGCTTAAGTGGTCTCTGGGTGAAATGGCTCATCTTGGCTGTGAATAAAAACTGTGATTCTGTTGCACTCGAGTATCAGCCTCGACAGTCTATCAGTGTGGGAAATCATCGCTGACCACCAGCTGCGTTCAGGGTACCCGTCTCTAAGAACGCTGGGTTTGAATGGAGTTAAACTCTGTTTATTAATATTTATGATTTTTCTCTCATTAGTTAGTAATGTGTAATAGAGAAGAGGCTAAAGTCAATGGAATTTGCTTATTTTGTCCTAAACAGCTGACAAACCCAGTGGTTGGCTTTTATGTAGATCTTTATTTGTACGCCACGCTCTTTTATTGTAGGGTGGTGGTTGACTGGCATGCATTAAAAGTATAAGACATACTCTTTCAGTCGCCCTTGATCAAAATACCAAAGCTTTAGGTTCTTTTTCAGGACTGCTTTAATACAACCCAGGGGGTCAACTGCTAGGATGAACCTCCCTACGGGGCTCATTAAAGTTAATCCGTTTTTTCTAAGGCTGCTACGTTTGTCTTTTCCAGCTTCTTTTAAAAGCTTCATCCTGGCATCAGAAGAAAAACTCTGCTGATAAGTGGAAAAAAACGGAGATCTCTCTTTGTTTCACAGTGCTGCCAGACTGGTTGTGGTGCTGCTTGTCTGACTGTGAACTTCGCTAATAGCAGAACAGGCCACTCTCGTACAGTGTAATGTTCAGCTGTCAGCGCTCCTGTGTCAGTGGGTCCAGCATTAAAAGTGATACTGAAGCCACATCACCCTAGGCTAATCATCTTGAAGTGGAACGGTAAACGTACTGCTGCTGTGATTCCACATTTGCTTGGAATCGGCGCTGTGTTACTTTGTTAACACGGTCAAAGTGCTGATAGTTTTTCACGGAGAGCTTGTGGTCTGAGGCCGTGTTTAGCATACAGACAATGCTGCCATACAAGGCTCGGTGAATGCTGGTAAAAGCAGCTTTCTGTGACAGGGGTGTGCCAAAATGGAGTCCCTATTCTAGCTTTGAGGGCCAAAAATCAACATGAAGAAGGGGGTCGTTGTTGTTGTTCTTTTGATATACACTACTGTGCAAAAGCCTTGAAGCACCCCTCATTTCTTTTGTTTTAGAGTGGTCTTAACATTAGGTCTCCAGGCTTTCTGGGTTTTTCTTTGCACATCCTTTTCACTCATTTTCAGTCCAGTTCTTGTTCATGGAAATTTTCAGGGGATTTTTATTTTTGGAGCCACTTAATGCTGACTTATGAATCATCCAAGTATTAAAAAAACCACCCAAAACAAGGGACGCACTACTGTTGTCTGCACATGACAGAAAACTTGATTTGTATCTTTAGGCGCTTTGTTACTAGCAGCCTTCTGGGGAAAAAAATCCCAAAGATAACGGTTTGACTGAGACAGAATATTATTTTTGCACCAACAAAGTGATTCCTAAACAATAATTAGCTGCACGCTTAGCATATCTCTACAAGGTGTACTGTTTATTCTTAAGTATGTGGAGGAAGCTGGACTAGTGCAGGACAAAAGAAGGCCTAAAAATCTGTCTACGGCAAATAAACTGTAAGTAAGATGGGAGAAAAGACTGAGGTATGCATAATGACACAAGAACTGGACTTCCATCTGATCAAACACACATCCACACATGTGCAATAACACTAAGTGCAATACTCTTTTTCTGACAAAGTTGTATTTTTACTCAGTTGTATAAAGCATTTGTATTTTATTTTTATCCTATTGTATATTTTATTCTACTGTATATATTATTTTATTATTCTATTCTGTACAGTTATGTACACTATTTTATTCTTATTGTATTCTAATTTTTGCTATATAACATTTGCACTGTCCACTTCCTGCTGTGACAAAACAAATTTCCCACGTGTGGGACTAATAAAGCTTATCTTATCTTAAAAACAGTAACAACAGGTCTTGCAGAATAATTGATCGAAATTTGAAGTTTCAACATGTGTCGATTGTGTAGAGTTACAATAATGACTGTTTGCAGCCGTCTGTAAAACACACTGGATGCTCTGTCGTGGTTTGGGGCTGCATTACAGTCATTGGTGTTGAGGATCTTGTTGAACTTGATGGATCTAAGAGGGCAGATTCTGGTGATCCATGCCATACTATTGGGTAAGCATCCGATTGTCAATGGTTTATTTATGGATTGACCTCCCTAGAGCAAGGACCTGAACATTATTGTAGCAGTGTTCGGTCATCTTTACAGAGAACAGAACAAATGCAGCCAACATCCAAAGAAGAGCTTTGAATGTTCTTCGAGAAGCCTTGAAGGACTATTGAAGAACTTGAGACTACTCATTTCCCATTTTCCTACATATAGTTTAACTTAGTTTTCCATGGATATTTAATTCTGTTATTCCCCTGTTTTGGGTCAGGGAAACTTTAATATTAATCCTACTGCATCACCAGTTTATGTACATTTTGTTAACCTTTGGTCGTGTTGACTTCAAAGTTTCAGGCAGCCACCTTCTTCTTCGTTTTAAATTTCTATCTGAGTTTAGGGCTTTGTGATAGCCACTAACAAAGTACAGGTTCCTTATTTAATTCTTCATATTTGAAATTAAAACATTCAATTACAAATGCTTGCTGTCTTTAAAATCTATTGTTCAACGATTGTACTATACGCCCCTGGGTGTGCGAGGTCCACAGAGGATTAAAGCAAATGGATAATAAAAAAAAAAAAGTCTTTAGCTTGAGACTTTATCACAAACCTTTAACTTCTTATTTCTAATAATTTCTTCTCCGACAATTCACGTCTTACATGTGGACATCTGCTTACGTTCCACCTTTGGAATCAGGAGGGACCTGTCAGTTGGTAATAACTGTTAGTGAGTTAAATTTTCTTTAAAAGTCTTTGGAAAGGTTTTGTAACCCCCCATAACTGTTGATGCTGACAAAACTAATGTTTAATAAAAGATAAGATCAGACTTTATTGATTCCACGGTGGGGAAATTTTAATTTGAAGTGTCTTATAAATATTTATCAGAATTTTATATTTCAAACACATTAAAAACCTTTTTCCGCTCAAATTAAATTTCTCCCCAAGTCCCACAACAAGCAGGCCACAGCTTGATGGCACCTCCACCATGCTGGGTTGGTGTTCCTATACTTGCAAACTCTTTTCTTCTCCAACCAATATGATCGCCGTTACGGCCAAACAGTCAAAGTAGTTTCATCAGACAAGAGCAATAGAAAATTGTAAGATCTTTGTTTGCATGTAAGGACTGGTTTCATTCTGAACACTTGAGTTCTGCAGAATCTTGTTAAGGTGCTTTTAAAAATTGTTCTCAGAGGCAGATTCGCCTCCTTTCTGAGTACTGTAATGGCTGCAGATTTCTACTTTTATGCTGTTGTTTGCTCACCTGGGACCTTCAGTCACTGTAAATTGCTTCTAGGGTTTTTTCCTCTTGTACATTTTGCTAATTGTATGGTTTCATTTAATAGATGAAAGCAAATAGTTGACAGGAAACGAGTGGAGCAAGAGATTGGGAAGAACAGTTCATTAGCTGCTGTAGCTGATGGATGGATGTTCTTCCTCTCCTGCCTGACTGGAGCTGTTAAACTAGGATGCAGGCTCACTGTGTTAGAGAAGCTTTAAAAACTAATAAAGTGACAGTTATAACTGTAAGTTGTAGCTACTATCCTTGCTTGTCATATTAACGACTGTAGCCATGAGGCTGATCTCTATCACATAGTGTCAACAAAAGGCTGCTTCATGCCTGTTGGTTTGAAGACTCTTGGACACAAATGCACATTTTTATTAGCATGACATAAAATTCTTGCGGAGATAATTTATTTAATTTTTTTTCATAGAATGGGGATTCCCAACCAGTTTTCATACGCAGCAGGACGGGGTGGTGCATAAAGAGTCTGATGCCTGTTCATGTTCTGGCACTGGTTTGAGTACCAGTTTTGGTTGCAATTAATGTGAAACCTGGAAGTGTCTCAATTTACCTGCTTATTTTTTAATAATTTTATGTAAAGAGCGCATATTGAATCCTAAGTGCTCTCATAGTGCCACCCCCTCAGTGTTTGGGAGTTCTTGCTTGTTTCTCAACTTTAAAGTGGCTTCTGGAAATGCTTTAATGTAATTTGGGTGAACTGATAGCGGAGTAGTTGGGGAATATATTACGTAGGCTCGGATGTTTGCTTGCTTTCCCCACATTCATCACATCTTGCTCTACTACACGTATCTAATAAAAGCAAAATGAGGGGGATATTAGTGACTGTGCTTTGTTTTAGTTTCCTAAACTCCTGCTGTAGTCCTTTGGTTTTTCACTCGTTCTCACGCTAAGCTTTCTCATCAAATAATGACAGTAATGGAACTGCTGAAACGACAGATTAATAGTTGATTGTGTGTTAAAGAGCTCCTTTGAAATGTCCTTAATAAATGTTTAGAACTGCTTTGTAATAAATGAAACCGTTTTTTCTTTTTTGTTCTCCCATCGGTTTTCCTCCAATTTTATGAGCTGTCATGATCTAAACTGCCCAGTGTGTCCTTTTATGTGTTAGTGACTGAATAAATCTATTCATTCAAATGTATATCTATTAGGATTTTGTTTCCAGGTATGGGAAAGAAACAACAACTTTAAAAAGAGTCCCTTCCATTAATGCACTGCTGATGTATGTGTATATCTTAGTGTTGGTTGTTGATCATTTTAGTTTGGGTAGTGGGTAGTGACCGACAGAACGAGATCGCGGATATAAGCGGCAGAAATGAGCTTCCTCCGAAGGCTGGCTGGCCTCTCCCTTAGAGATGGGGTGAGAGGTTCGGCCATCCGGGAGGGGCTCAGAGTAGAGCTGCTGCTGCTCCACATCGAAAGGAGCCAGCTGAGGTGGTTCGGGCATCTGACAAGGATGCCCCCTGGGTGCCTCCTGGGTGAGGTGTTCCAGCCATGTCCCACCGGGAGGAGGCCCCGGGGCAGACCCAGGACACGCTGGAGAGATTATATCTCTCGGCTGGCCTGGGAACGCCTTGGTGTTCCCCCGGATAAGCTGGAGGAGGTGGCTGGGGAGAGGGAGGTCTGGGCCTCTTTGCTTAGGCTGCTGCCCCCACGACCCGGCCTCGGATAAAGCGGGTGAAGATGGATGGAGTTCAGTCTCTTGTGTAGCTTAAATATTAGTCGATTAGCCCCTCTTTACAAAAGCCACCTCTCCTCCAGTTAACTAATGGCCACACTGCTGCGCTACTGATTTTTGTCTGCTTTAAATGTCGTGGTAAATTTCTTCCCGATGACATTCAAAGTCATATCAAATTTTTAAATCATGACCACCAATGAAAATGTGACATCGCCCCTCTAATATTCTGTAATCGGCCGCTTTCTTCTCTTTGCTACAGAGGCAAAAAGCTTTTTGCCTCTGTAGCATTTACACTCTGTCTGAGCATGCTCTGAGCGTGCCTCTCCAGGCTGTACCACTGAAACAGGACTGTTGTCGCCTTTGAATAAGCAGTTATTTGCTTTGCTCTCAAGCTGCACCACTTTACCCTTTGCAGACCACTTGGCTCAGGTGCACGAATACCATTTGTATTAGAATAGACTCTGTGAAATGAAGCATTTTATCTAATATCAATTTTTGCCACTAGCAAAAAGCACAGACACTAAGGGATTTTTTAAATCTTAAAATCAGGGTGTATTTTGTCTGAAAGTAAAGATAAGGTGTTGTTATTTCTAATACTGGGGTGATCGTGGCTCAAGAGTTGGGTGTTCGCCTTGTAATCGGAAGGTTGCCGGTTCGAGCCCCGGCTCGGACAGTCTCGGTCGTTGTGTCCTTGGGCAAGACACTTCACCTACCGCCTGCTGGTGTTGGCCAGAGGGGCCGATGGCGCAATATGGCAGCCTCGCCTCTGTCGGTCTGTCCCAGGGCAGCTGTGGCTACAACTGTAGCTGCCTTCACCAGTGTATGAATGTGAGTGTGAATGAATAGTGGAATTGTAAAGCGCTTTGAGGGGTCCCGAAAAAGCGCTATATAAATGCAATCTATTATTATTATAACTACATGCTATAATGTGCCTAAGGGCTTAAAGAGCCTCAATATCGTTTTTATACTTTTACACCACTTTAAAGTATAAAAATATCATTTGAAAATATATATTTTTGTTGCAGTTTACCAGCTCATTTTGTATATTATAAGCTTTAACGAAAACAAGGAATTTATAGTGAAACAACTACCAGCTCAGTTCAGTGTTTTGCTCCCAGGTATGCTTTAGGTACACAGTCGCGTCCTAAATTACCCTTTCCAAGTCCCAACATAATACAAACTCAGAGGGTGCAGCTGATAAGCTGTAAATGTGTAACCTAATTCTGGGTATGTCGCTTTCACAGAAGCATCTAATAGGATAAAAAAATATATGAAAATGTTACATCACAGCCAGTGAATCAGTATTTATTTGTTTATTCACCAAATACTTTGAAATGCTTTTAAACAATATTTAAATTTAGAATTTTCTCTCTTTGTTAGCATGTTTGGTTGCTAGCTGAATAGCCGGTGATCCTATTTAGAGAGACGTTTTCCTAATTAATCAAAGATTACGATTATTTGTCACGATTATTCATTAAGTTTATGACAAAAATGTAAACATAACACATCTTCAGATCTATATAAATCGTTGTAAGACAAAATGAATCAGAGGAGCACTGCTTTTACTTTTGGATTATCCTAAATTTTGCAGACAAATAATAATATAAGGTTTTTCACTCGACTGAACCTACATGATGAATGTGACTAAAACTCGTAGCAAAGTTCATGCATCAGCTAGACTCCAAATTAGTGTCTTTCAGGCCTTCAGATGTGTTACTTGTGTTGCTTTGGGGTGCAGACGCACAGCACTCTTTGGATATGATTTCTTCTTGGTTACCTCACGTGCACTAAATCTGAAGTATTCCCAAACAACAGTAATGATCTGCTTCAAGGGGCAAGCTCTTTGCCTTCTGTTGTGCCACAAATTTGCATTTGTTATATACTTGTCCAGAAACTTTGCTGTGCAGTGTGGGAGTGACTGTGATTGGCCCATGCATGCATGTGGCTGGGCAGCGATTTAGAGTGCATTTGATTTGCTTTGTGTTTTAAAACCGCAAAAGCATACTCGATCATGCTCATTTAATTATTGGAAGCCAAAATAGTGATCAGACCTAAAATCCAATTAATTGTGCAGCTTAATCCTAGTATATATTTTGGCCCTCAGTTGCTGTTAGAATTAGTTTCAAGCTGGTTAGAGGCCACTCTTACGTCTGGAGCAGATACTTGTTGATGCTGCTGGATTTCTGACGAGCCCAACTGAAACTACTGAATTTGCTCATTTAGAGTTGAGGCATAACACAAAGCCAGTCCTATCACTCGGTTACTGAAGTGTCACCCTTGACTTCCTCTAATGTTGTTCGACTGTAAGGTTGATGAGTTTCCCTTTGGTTGCAGATCTGTTCCTGTTGTTGTTGTTGTTGTTTTTAAATATTGTTTACCTTGTAAGTATGATAATTGTGTTTTAACAACAGTACAGTATGTTAACTGCACATGCATCAGTGTGTTGAGTTCATGACTTTCTTATCACTCTCACAGGGGGGAGAAGCTGTTTGTCTGCTTGCTGCAAAAGCTGAAAGTCCCTGTTGGCCTGGCTTTATTATCGCTGGCTGATCTGTAATTATAGACATGGTGTACACGTTTGCAAACCTGCCACAAGTCTCACCGTATGTGTTGAAAGTATTCTCTTAAAGGAATCGGTGAGCCATCAACATTCAGCATGGACTCAGTGTAGTAAAAAAAAAAAAAAAAAAATCAAGCCAAGATTTGCTGTTCTGTTAAAAACTTTCATCCACAAGTTGCAGCGACAGCACAAAGAGCATTGTTGTCATATAGCGTCATGCATTTGGCCTGTTAACCGCCCTTAACAACACCCTTAGCCTTGGACCATGAGCCTCCAATTCACACAGCTGGGACTATAGGCCTGAACCTCTGCAGTAATTGGAGCAGGCTTAAGTCTTCAGTAACGTGCAGCACTTCTTGTTGCCTAGCTACAAACAAACCTGAGTTGTGCAATATGGAATCTCCCCAGAAGCTCTCAATATAGAGATGAATATTTAAAAAAACACAAAAACATCACACTGAAAGGAGAACATCCTGCTTTTTGGTTTTTGTTTTTTTAAGTGAAAGGATATAAATACTTCTATTTTCCATTAAAAAAAAAAAAGACATGAAATTAAAAAAATCACTCATATTATAAGACACAAGTTCGGACCTGTAGCAAAATGTCAAACTGCTCAGCTTGTATCGATTGATTAATTTTGCTAAAAGCGCTTTTTTAAAATGTTCTACTTGTGCTGCAGACATCTATAAATCGCTTCTTTAACTGCACATGGGAGCAGTGTGTTCTCTGCAGCTTCCTCAGCAGACGTCGGTGTGAAATGTTGCTGAGAGACTGTTTTGGAACAAGAGAGCGACTGGGTGTGTTGGCAGACTCCTCGCACCTTGAGACCTGCATCAGTAATGATACAATGTCTGTATGCATCTAAGTGTCCCTTGCGTAATTCATCTCCCGACCGGTGCTGTGTCATGAGACTGCAATTGAATTGGCAATAACAGGCCGTATGCCATACTGTACCATTAGTGCTTGTGGATGCCCCTCATGGTGTTGGCCTCGGACAATAATTTGCTGTCTTTGCTTTGTCTTTGTCCTATTTGTTGCTTGCTCAACCACGGTGCTGCTTGAAGAAGACCGTGTTTAACTGCACACTCTCTGCTTAGTGGCTCTTTTCTAACCTCTTGTTTCATGCAGTCATGAAACATTAGTACTGCACTTTTTTTTTTTTTTTAATTGTACCTCTACATATGGTACTTTTCCTATACAAACTTGAATCCCAAGTTGAGAACAAGGCAGCAAAAGGCTGCGAAAGTTGTGTAATAATGCTACAAAACGGAAAAGTTATTTGCAACTAGTTGGCAACAGGATAAAGAAGAGCTGCTAGAGGGATTGAGTCTTAAAAAAAAGATGTAAAGAATGTTTTCTCTTGCAAAGAATTAGGATTTTGGACACAAAGCAATCATAAAACGATTATCTGAGTTATTACCAGGCCCATCCTGAGTCCCTGATGTTAAAAGTCCACCAGCAAAATGTTCACAGCAAATTCCAAACATGTCAAAGTTATAACAATATAAAAACATCAATCCTCACATTTTAAAAAGACAGAAATGGAAGTAATTGTTTGATAAGCAATCTTCTTTTCAATTGAAGTTTTCCACGAAGTCTTTCAGCTGCAGGTTTTCCTAAGTAATCAAATTCCAGGACAAGCATACAGCTGTTCTAGGCGCTCCGTGAGGCTGTACATGGGCACAGCCGCGCTTTCAGCTAAATGTCAGCTACTAAAAAGTTACATGTTCACCAGTAACCTTGGACCTCTCTCTCTTTTTCCTGTTCCTTTCAGATTGACGGGGCCCTCTGGTTATCTGACTGACGGTCCAGGAAACTACAAATACAAGACCAAGTGCACCTGGCTCATTGAGGGACAGTAAGTACAGACAACGCCATGGGAAAGCAAGTTCTTCTTCAGAGGCGCCGAATTAATTAGCTCAGAACACATTTGTTCCACGTCCTAAATAGCACTAGCAATAGGAGTACTTTTTCAATTGAAGTTTAACAGCTTTGAATATATTATATCATCCTGGATTTAAAAAAACAAACAAAAAACCATTGGGAAAACTGGCACAATCCTGTTGATCATTAGCTTTTGCCATTAGGGGAAACAGTGGGAACAGTGGGAAGGAACCCTAAAAACGTTGAGACTGATGGGATTAGGATTGTGCAAACTGAGGCCGCAACTCAATGTTGCAGGCGGGATTTATAATGATTAGTTTGTGCACAGTATACATTGCAGACTCCTGCTGTGCTCCAGCCCCTGGTAATGTGGATAAAAATGAATGGCAAAGCAAGTGTAAGAAATCCAATAGCCTCCTTTCTCTATCGTTTCAGTCAGCACATCCACGCCACCGAGTATCGATTTAAAGCGACGATTCTTGATTTTTTTTTTTTTTTTTTTTTAATTGATTTTTTGGCTTCGAGCTTATCCAAACTTTAAACCCGCCGCTTGCATTTACATTCCAGGCAGATAGCCAGCATGCTCATTTGGGGGAAGGCGGGGCTAACTAAGAACGAACACGTAAGGCTCAGGAGATCGCGCTTCTGCTCGCCGTGCACATCTTACATAGTTTTGAACTTCTGACCTTTGTTTTCCCGGATGGCTTCTCTAATCACCATGTCACCCTGCCGTCCAGTGTTTCATTACATACTGATGGCTCATTTTATATGCCATCTTGAGACTTTAGCCCATCTTCAACAAGAGGTTAATGTAGTGACATATGCGCTATATGCGTCACACTGACAAGAATACTGTTGAAGAGGTTTTATGGGCTTCAGATATGCTCTCACTTTGAACCTTCAAAAGCTCCCTCTGCAGCTAAGTGTATCGAATCCATTTCTAGTGGCTTGAAGTGACTTTATCTCCTGAAAGCCAATGAAATAACTACTAAAATGTGGCTTTGCTCGATGCCTTGCTCAAAGGGGTCCCAGTGCTTCCTACAAAAATAAGGGCTTACATTAGATTAACAATTTACCAGTCAGAAGTCCTCTGTACTCGAACCCCAGGGGCTGCTGCCATTCCCCAGTTTGTCTGCTAGGTCATTAAGGAGGAGCCATCGCTTCACTCTAATAAATATAATTATAAAGAGAAAAATGTGACTATTCATAACACATCCTGTATGTCTCAGTTTCTCATCGTAGATGCACTGAATGGGTCTTTGTCTTCTTCCCTCCTCTTTTGAATGATTTCATTTAGCCATGTTTCCCCAAATTTAGAGCAGAGTTTGTTTTTTGTTTTTTAAAGGATCTCATGAATGTCTTCAATCAAAATCAGATTAAGCCAGCTTTTTTCCTGTTTTGCTGAACACTGCCCGTGCATAAAAACACCCGGCCACAGATACTTGGTTTATTCACTGTCTCTGTAGCACACATTGTGCAACAGCGAAACTTGTCTGCCATATAATTCGCTTGATGTAATCGTGTTTTGCTGGTAGACTAAATAACTGGGATGCACGCCGCAGTACGGTTTTTACACTTGATACGGAAAACATAGCCGATTTGTGCAGAACACTGCAATGTGATTCGAATATAAAGGTGTAGTTGGTGGTTGGCCACACACAAACGCTAGTAAAAATGTTGCTGTAGGTGGTGACTGTTTCTACCATATCACCCAGTTAATCATCCACCTTTTATTGTCCTGAAAGTATCATTCCACAAGTTCAGCTGTTGGAAGAGTGCAAAGCTAAATGTGACCCAGTCAACAAGGAAATATTTTTTATTGCACATAATAAAACTATGTAAAGATCTAAACAAAGCAAAAACCTTAGAGTAGGTCCTATCTAATAAAAAATTACACGTTTCCTGGAGAAACTGTTTGTTTCCAAACACAATTAAGTGCAATGGAGTGGAAACGTTGGGGCACCTCTGGTCAAATGTTCTCTTAGTGTGAAAACCAAAGACAGGAGATGATTTCCAGAGGGCTTAAAATTGAAATCTGTGCATTGTGTTAATTGTAAGCAAGATTGATTCTTTATTTCTGTCTTTTACAGTTTTGAATAACAGTGTGCAAAGTTCCCAAAGCGCTACTTCTTCAGGACTTACAGCCATTTTTCTAAGTATCTTAGCTTGCAGAGATTTTCTGTAGCCAGAAGAGTCACATGATTCCTGTTTAGTTAATTTTTGTCTGGTGGCCTTGAATGCACTTCTCTTTTGTTGTCTGGCAACTTTTTTGTTTTTTTATGACATGTAATTCAGGACACTGTGAGAGGCATGCCAAAACCTTCAGCTTGTGCTTGTTAAGTAGTCCATTCCAGGGTTTTGATGCATTTAAGATTATAATGCTGCTGTTACCCTGTTTTGTTTTGTTTTTTATCTTTAGCGATTTTACATTTGGTATGTTGATGCTGTGATTTTTAGAGGCTAGCCTCAACACAAACCCATAGTTATCTTGCAATGGGATCACAGCACTGAGAATAGTAATGCTGCATGGTTCTTTAAACATAATGCAGGTACAAAGCTCTTTAACTGGACACGCCACAGGCCTCGTTACCACCAGCGTTTGTGTACGTGCCATTCTGTCTGTCTGTAAACACGATAGCTTAGCGTTTTGGGTGAATTCTGTGAAAACTTTGTAAGCATGTAGAGCTCATGTTACCAGTCTATTCAAATATGGCTCACATCCACCAAGGGCAAATTATTGATTTATTGGTCAAAAATTAACATGAACTATGATTCTTACACGCGAGTCTGTGTGTGTGATTGAGCGTGTATTTATATCTTTGTGGGGACCAAAAGTTGGAAGTTCACTATACTTGTGGGGACCAACACCCCTTATGGGGACCAAAATCCAGGTCCCCACTAGTTTGAAGGCATTTTTGAGACTCAAAATGTGGTTTTAGTGTCAGGGTTACAATTGGGTTATTGTTAGGTTTAGGGTTAGGGTAATATAGAAAGCATTGTATAAAGATTTGACCTCTTCTCGACTTCTCCTTCAAGGTCAAAGTGAAAATAATGGAATGTAGAACTCTTTAAAACCACGTTTTGTATTGACACCATATAGGCATACAGGGCCGATATATGGGAATTAAATATCCTGTTACTTTGGACTTCTGACCTCTTCTACAAGTTCAAATAAAGGTCAAACGTCTTATCTTCAAAACTGCTTTAATGCTGCTGCCTTTGTTTAGATTGGCAACATTTAGCAAGTGATGCTGATATATGGGGATTATAAATATAATATTATAGTTTGGATCCAAATATCACCTCAGGATGGGTTCGATCTTTAAAGAAAGTATTTTTAAGACAAAGAGAATGAGCTGCCTCGTTAGTTAGAACTATACTGTGGTATAATATTATATAATGGGCTGAAATAATTCATGCCCAGTTATTTGCAGATTAATACCTCTTATCCATTACCTCCTTCACCTACAGTAAACATCTGTCATGCTGTACTTATCTGATTTTTACTGCACTGCAAACTTAAAGTACATTTTAAAAGAACAAAGAAAACCAGATGAATATGTAAAAGGTAAAAAAAATTCTGCCCAGAGAGTGAGCTTCCTTGGCGAAGGTTTGCGCTCAGACAAGTTTGGATCTGCTAACCTAAAAATCTTGCGAGCAGTTCCCGACCTCTGCTCAAAGAAATGGATATCTGAAAAAGACCGGCTATCTGTTCAGGCTTGTATGTCTGGTCTGTCTTCGACTGCTCTGCATAAGGTTTGACATGTATGTAGCTGTGAGGTCTGAGAACTTGTCTGTGTTTTACAGGCCCAACACCATTCTGCGATTACAGTTCAACCACTTTGCTACTGAATGCAGCTGGGACCACCTCTACGTGTACGACGGCGACTCCATCTATGCGCCCCTTCTGGCGGCTTTCAGGTAAAGCTTCAAATATGTGACAGGCTTGGAACACGCTTGAGTATAAATGGTAATAAAAACACCTTAAACTCTTCTTTTGGGTTATTATTGTAGCGGTCTGATTGTTCCTGAGCGATATGGGAACGAGACCGTCCCGGAGGTGGTGTCTCAATCTGGCTACGCCCTGTTGCACTTCTTCAGCGATGCTGCCTACAACCTGACCGGCTTCAACATTTCCTACCGGTGAGAGAATCTCTGAAAAAACAAAGTACCACATCCTGCATTTTCTTATTTATTTTTAAACAAACAAGGATTCGGCTTTCGCTTCAGGGAAGTCGAGGTTTCTCCGCTGACTGGCCAGACCACAAAACAAATACAGAAACTAGATGTGTTGTTGGCTTCGTCTGTCATTTTTTTTCTTCTTCTTCATATTTGATATTTTAGCTGGAGTGGCAGCTCCCGCATATCGACTTGTTCATAATCCTCTGAGCTGACTGTGCAGTCCTGTCATGCCTCAGGGTTTGCAACTCTCGGGGTCCGCAAATGCGTTCGTGTTGTCAGTCACTCGATAGAAAGTATCTACTAAATGACAAATGCCTGGATACTGAGCCCTGACAGGAGAGCCTCTGTGCAAATCATTTCTGTTTCACTGGCTGAGATTAATTTAGGTGAAGGGCCCACTTCACACCCTTCCTTGGGACACGATGACGCATACAAACCTCTCACTCGCTACATGATTCAGCCGGTGTGCTGGCACGATTGGTGGAGAGCATTTTAGCGGAGGATCATGTCAGGTTACTGCCGTCCATTTGCTGCAGTGTGTTGTTGCAGCATCAGTACTCCTGTTATTGTTCAGACACACTGTGGCACTTTTGCTGTCTTTTTGTTTGTGTAACGAATATGTGGTTCCTCCCTGCTTTTCAGGGACTGAACGGATAGAGTGGCCATACTAACACGCGTGTTATTAGCCGCTGAACATCTCATCATGTAATGCAACCATTGATTTTATTTAAGCTTAAGATTTATTATTGGCATTTTAACTTTTTATTAGACTGTTAGACTAGTACAAAGGGTTTACAGGAGGGTGGGAGGAGAGAAATAACACTGAGGAACTGCTTGTAGGCCTTCAGTGTATGGGTTTCCTGCTCAACCAGGTGAGCTATGGTGGTGCCCATTTGATTTATTTTATCTTAAACTGTCTCCATATATGTGGCATTGCAGTCGTTTGTGGAATTTATAATGAATTTGTTACAAAAAAAAAAAAAAAGTAACGGAGATAAGTAATTAAAAAGCTTGAATGCCCATTTTTAATCCGCCTAGTTTCCTCTGCTTGTCTAAGCAGAGTCAGATGCAGGATCTTTTGCATGTTTATTTCTTCTTCAGCTGTCTCATAGCTGTCGGTGAGGGTTGGAGCTTGGATTGGCTTGTAAACTGAACTGTTTTCCTCTCAGCTCACCTCTGTGTTCAGCATATCTGCCGGGGACATCAATGCTGATGCAGCACCCTGGCTGACTTTTATATCTTTTATCTTATGCTCTGACTCAGTGCAACTCTAGGAAACCAAACACAAATTTAAGCTGAAAGTACTGCAAATATTATTATACATAAGTAAAAGGAGTGAACTTTTAAGGCCGCTCTTTGCCTCTGTCAGTACTGTGGGCCTATGCCAGCAGTTCATTTCACTCCTCTTTAACATGCTTTTAATGGCTCCATTTGGTGTAGTGTAATGATGCTGCTCTTTGCTCTGCAGTCTGGTATCGACGCTGTGTGCAGGTCCAGAGTTGAGTTTCTGTATTACTTATGGTAACTATGCTACATTGCATGATTAAATATTATAACCTGAAATACCTGAGGCAGAGCAGAGGCCAAATGTAATGGGGACACACCTAAAAAGGTTTGATCAACACATCAGCAAACAGCTGATAATGCAGAAAACAAACAGCTGTGACAAAATTATAAAATTAGATTGTGGATCCACGTAGGGCTGAACGATTATGGAAAATAATCTAATTGCGATTTTTTTGCCCCAATATTGCGATTGCGATGCGATATGCGATTATTTTTTAAGGTCTTTGTCTTCTGTATTATTAAACAAAGACAAGCAATACATCATATAGTATGGCCAATACTATATTACATTAATTTTAAACTGTTCTTTCCTGGAAGACAGACCTCTGTTATGATGACATGAGGTGATGCATGAATTGATGACTGACATTTTTATTTAACTTCTTCAATCACAACAGTATATTTGAACATACACAATAGTTTATTTTTAGCTTACAAACATCTGAGCATAAAGTGCTGACAAGGAACCCTGGTGTAAACATTAAAATGAAAGTCAGTACAATGTGCAGATTGCAGAAATATACATAAAAAAAAATCAGTGGCTTTACCACACTCAGTTTTTCGACATCTGTGAACTACTAGACAGTCATTCAATTAAAAAATAATATTAAATAAATAAAACTAATAAATAAAAAATACACACATCTTACTGATCTCTGCAGTCAGTAACATTACACATAAAGTGCAAACATAATAGCAATTGTATAAACACACACACAAACACGCCTTTAAAATTTAAAGGCGTGAAATTGGACGGTCTAGTTCTGATTAGCGTCACCGCTGTCTCGGTGGAGTTTAATAAACTCGGCCGTCTGCTTCTTGCTATCTAAAATATAACCAGACACTGGCGTAAATTCTCGACTGTCTCATACTTCTGTTTAATAAGTTTTCTGTTTGACGTTTAGTCAGCTGTGTGAAAACCAAGGAGGAACCCACCCGGGGGATTAATAAAGTTTTATTTTATCTAATCTAATAACTTTAATCTCAGCCAAACCGATTTACTCATGAACAAACAAAACACTGAAAAAAGCCCAACAATAACATTTTTAGGTTGTCTAAGTGACTTATATATTACGTTTAACCCGAGCAGCGAAACTCCGCGGTGATCTGAAAATGATGTGCCGGGAGTTGTGCCGTTCTCGGCCGCATCAGTAACCCTCGAGCTCCCGGCTAGCTGTCGAGCTGGTGGGTAGCAGACGCCTCTGAAAACGTCGAAGCACTTTTGCAAATATGGGATATCTTGATAAACCGAGCAGATATTTGATGTTTACACAACTACTTTCTCGCCTGAAAATATGTTAAAAGTTTTTTTTGTGACCCAGAAAGATTAGTATGAGTAATTTTAAAACTTAGTAGCGGCCGCCATTGCTGGAAACTGGAGTTTGGCTGGGCCGCGCTATGAATTCTGGGATATGGTAGTAATTTGGACAGCCTTCGGCACGTCGCTGTGACGTAATCGGTCTACAAATGCGGCCTCAGGAGGATGCAGCCCATGAATTTGGACATGTCCAGAGTATAATCGCAGCCTTTGCGGTTAGAAAATTGCACTTGATCATGTCGCGATATTATCGCAAATGCGATATATCGTTCAGCCCTAGATCCACGTTCATGACTAACCTTACTCTTTACCCCTTGTTTGACACGAGCCATTACAGATATTCATATTGTGGATGCCTCTGTCTACAAAGCAAAAATCTTCTTATATATGCCTCTTTTTATTCCAGACAGAAGGTTTAGCATAAGTAACACATCCATATGTGGGTTAATCATTACTAAACTTCAAATTTATAAGGGGGGGGGGGAAATGCTTTAAACATTGTAAACAATTGTAAATGGCACAGTAGACCCCTGCTACAGTCGCCATAGCAATGGGACTGATGTTGTGCTGAGGACAGCTGGATGAAAGCAAAGTGCCCCCCTTTCCAACCCCCCCCACCTGCAGCCCTTGGTGTCTGGGAGAGGTGGAGGAGCCGAAACATCAAACTATCTGGCACCGCAGGAACATGAAAGAATCACGAGCGCCTTTTGTGTCATCGCTCTCAACAAGTGTGTTTGCAGGAGGAAAGAAACGAATGCCTCTGTGTCCACCTTTGATTGGTAATACTTGTTTGTTTACGCTTAGGACCGAGTCTTCCTGTTTTTGTTTTTATTTTTATATATATATATATAAAAAAAAAACACCCAGCACGCCCCTGCGGGCGGTTTATCCTTCAAGCTCGGGTCCTCTACCAGAGGCCTGGGAGCTTGAGGGTCCTGCGCAGTATCTTAGCTGTTCCCAGGACTGCGCTCTTCTGGACAGAGATCTCCGATGTTGTTCCTGGGATCTGCTGGAGCCACTCGCCTAGCTTGGGAGTCACCGCACCTAGTGCTCCGATTACCACGGGGACCACCGTTACCTTCACCCTCCACATCCTCTCGAGCTCTTCTCTGAGCCCTTGGTATTTCTCCAGCTTCTCGTGTTCCTTCTTCCTGATATTGCTGTCATTCGGAACCGCTACATCGATCACTACGGCCATCTTCTTCTGTTTGTCTACCACCACTATGTCCGGTTGGTTAGCCACCACCATTTTGTCCGTCTGTATCTGGAAGTCCCACAGGATCTTAGCTCGGTCATTCTCCACCACCCTTGGGGGCATCTCCCATTTTGACCTCGGGACTTCCAGGTTATACTCGGCACAGATGTTCCTGTACACTATGCCGGCCACTTGGTTATGGCGTTCCATGTATGCCTTGCCTGCTAGCATCTTGCACCCTGCTGTTATGTGCTGGATTGTCTCTGGGGCATCTTTACACAGCCTGCACCTGGGGTCTTGCCTGGTGTGATAGACCCCAGCCTCTATGGATCTTGTGCTCAGAGCTTGTTCTTGTGCTGCCATGATTAGTGCCTCTGTGCTGTCTTTCAGTCCAGCTTTGTCCAGCCACTGGTAGGATTTCTGGATATCAGCCACCTCCTCTATCTGCCGGTGGTACATACCGTGCAGGGGCCTGTCCTTCCATGATGGTTCCTCGTCTCCCTCCTCTTTCTTGGGTTTCTGCTGCCTGAGGTATTCACTGAGCACTCGGTCAGTTGGGGCCATCTTCCTAATGTATTCTTGGATGTTCGTTGTCTCATCCTGGACTGTGGTGCTGACACTCACCAGTCCCCGGCCCCCTTCCTTCCGCTTAGCGTACAGCCTCAGGGTGCTGGATTTGGGGTGAAACCCTCCATGCATGGTAAGGAGCTTTCTTGTCTTTATGTCAGTGGCTTCTATCTCCTCCTTTGGCCAGCCTATTACCCCAGCAGGGTACCTGATCACGGGCAGGGCGTACGTGTTGATGGCCCGGATCTTGTTCTTACCATTCAGCTGACTCCTCAGGACTTGCCTGACCCTCTGCAGGTACTTGGTGGTTGCAGCTTTTCTAGCGGCCTCTTCATGGTTCCCATTCGCCTGTGGGATCCCCAAGTACTTGTAACTGTCCTCTATGTCTGCAATGTTGCCTTCTGGTAGTTCAATCCCCTCAGTTCTGACTACCTTCCCTCTCTTTGTTACCATCCGACTACACTTCTCCAGTCCGAACGACATTCCAATGTCATTGCTGTATAGCCTGGTAGTGTGGATCAGTGAATCGATGTCTCGTTCACTCTTGGCATACAGCTTGATGTCATCCATGTACAGGAGGTGGCTGACAACTGCTCCGTTCTGTAGTCGGTATCCGTAGCCAGTCTTGTTAATGATCTCACTGAGGGGGTTCAGGCCTATGCAGAACAGCAGTGGGGACAGAGCATCTCCTTGGTAGATCCCGCACTTGATGGTGACTTGTGCTATGGGCTTGGAGTTGGCCTCTAGTGTTGTACGCCACATCCCCATTGAGTTCCTGATGAAGGCTCTTAGGGTCCCATTGATCTTGTACAATTCTAGGCATTCCAGTATCCAGCTGTGGGGCATTGAGTCATAGGCCTTCTTGTAATCAATCCAGGCAGTGCACAGGTTGGTCAGCTGGATAGCGTAGTGGTTAGACTACACGCCTTTGGAACAGAGGATCGCAAGTTCGATTCCTGCCTGGGGCGTCTGTATCCAGTAAGGGTCCTAAGGCTAGACCCCCTATGCTAAGCAAGCCTACCGCAGACATGAGCGAGACAGATAAATATGAAGGCATGCCGGCTCGGACGTCGCCCGGATCAACAAGGTCCGCGTCAGGTGTTGAGGAACCAGGGCACCCTGACGAAAAGTGGGCTACTGGAACAAGAAGGCATCGGTGGGCAAGAGACGAAAACAATATATATATATATATATATATATATATATATATATATATATATATATATATATATATATATATATATATATATATATATATATATATATATATATATATATATTATAGCAGCTGGATAGCGTAGTGGTTAAACTACACGCCTTTGGAACAGAGGATCGCAAGTTCGATTCCTGCCTGGGGCGTCTGTATCCAGTAAGGGTCCTAAGGCTAGACCCCCTATGCTAAGCAAGCCTACCGCAGACATGAGCGAGACAGATAAATATGAAGGCATGCCGGCTCGGACGTCGCCCGGATCAACAAGGTCCGCGTCAGGTGTTGAGGAACCAGGGCACCCTGACGAAAAGTGGGCTACTGGAACAAGAAGGCATCGGTGGGCAAGGGACGAAAACAGGGCGTTGTTGGAATGCTACTACGCAAGTAACCCCGGCGGAAGGGGCTACATGAATAGGATGAGGGACCTATGGATTCTTCGATACCCAACATCCACAATGACGGCGAAACAACTAGTAGCTCAGTGTTCCAACATTCGAAAGAAGGGACTGCTCTCACAGCTAGAGATTGACGAGGTACAACACAAATGCTACGGCAAGGAGGAGTCAGGACGCCAGGTCAGGGGGGAGATATCATCACCCCCACCCGAGATTGGGTACATAGCCCCAAGTGCGATAGGAGAAGGATCGTTGAGTGCGAGAGGAACTGACCTGAAAAATAGGATCATGGCCAAGCTTGAAACCTGGATCCCCCGTAGCCGGTTACCAAGATTACGTGAAGTACCCTCAGAAGGTCTGCTAGATGATGTTAATGCAGCACTACGGACAATACCTACAACCACGGTTACCGACACTAACAAGCTGATCTACAATACGGCAGCAGTGATCAGTGAGATGCTTGGCTATAAGTTGAACAGCCACAAGGGGCAGTACCCTCCATGGAGAAGGAGGCTAGAGGGCAAGATCAAAGTAGCACGGAGGGAGGTTAGCCAACTAACGGAGTTGCAGAAAGGTGCGACAAAGAAGGTGCATAAGAAATACAGCAAGCTGTCCATACCTGAGGCCTTGGAAACTGCCAAGCAAAGACTCACAGCCTTGGCCAGCCGCTTGAGGAGGTACACCAGAGAGATAGAAGGCAGGAGAATAAACCAGCTGTTCTCCACAGAACCAGCAAAGGTGTACTCTCAGTGGCAAGGGAACAATAAGAGAACAGCACCACCAAGGCTGGAGACGGAGCAATACTGGAAGAGCATATGGGAGAAGGATGCAACCCATAACGGCAATGCTCAGTGGCTAGAGGATCTGAGGGCAGACCACAGCGACCTCCCTGAACAGGGTCCAGTAACCATCACAGTGGCAGATATCCAAGAAAGGGTCTCCAGTATGAAGAGTTGGACAGCACCAGGGCCCGACATGGTTCACACCTACTGGCTGAAGAAGCTGACTGCACTCCACGAGCGTCTGGCAGCACAAATGAACCAGCTGCTAGTTAACGAAAGACACCCGGAATGGCTAACTGAAGGCCGGACGGTCCTGATCCCCAAGGACCCCAAGAAGGGACCGGTCCCCTCCAACTACCGACCAATAACCTGCCTCAGTACTACATGGAAGCTCCTGTCAGGCATCATATCGGCTAAGATGAACAGGCACATGGGTCAATACATGAGCGGGACACAGAAAGGAATTGGCAAGAATACCAGAGGTGCAAAACACCAGCTACTGGTAGACAGAACAATCAGCCGAGACTGCAAGACCAGACTGACCAACCTGTGCACTGCCTGGATTGATTACAAGAAGGCCTATGACTCAATGCCCCACAGCTGGATACTGGAATGCCTAGAATTGTACAAGATCAATGGGACCCTAAGAGCCTTCATCAGGAACTCAATGGGGACGTGGCGTACAACACTAGAGGCCAACTCCAAGCCCATAGCACAAGTTACCATCAAGTGCGGGATCTACCAAGGAGATGCTCTGTCCCCACTGCTGTTCTGCATAGGCCTGAACCCCCTCAGTGAGATCATTAACAAGACTGGCTACGGATACCGACTACGGAACGGAGCAGTTGTCAGCCACCTCCTGTACATGGATGACATCAAGCTGTATGCCAAGAGTGAACGAGACATCGATTCACTGATCCACACTACCAGGCTATACAGCAATGACATTGGAATGTCGTTCGGACTGGAGAAGTGTAGTCGGATGGTAACAAAGAGAGGGAAGGTAGTCAGAACTGAGGGGATTGAACTACCAGAAGGCAACATTGCAGACATAGAGGACAGTTACAAGTACCTGGGGATCCCGCAGGCAAATGGGAACCATGAAGAGGCCGCTAGAAAGGCTGCAACCACCAAGTACCTGCAGAGGGTCAGGCAAGTCCTGAGGAGTCAGCTGAATGGTAAGAACAAGATCCGGGCCATCAACACATACGCCCTGCCCGTGATCAGGTACCCTGCTGGGGTAATAAGCTGGCCAAAGGAGGAGATAGAAGCCACTGACATAAAGACAAGAAAGCTCCTTACCATGCATGGAGGGTTTCACCCCAAGTCCAGCACCCTGAGGCTGTACGCTAAGCGGAAGGAAGGGGGCCGGGGACTGGTGAGTGTCAGCACCACAGTCCAGGATGAGACAAGGAACATCCAAGAATACATTGGGAAGATGGCCCCAACTGACCGAGTGCTCAGTGAATACCTCAGGCAGCAGAAACCCAAGAAAGAGGATGGAGACGAGGAACCATCATGGAAGGACAGGCCCCTGCACGGTATGTACCACCGGCAGATAGAGGAGGTGGCTGATATCCAGAAATCCTACCAGTGGCTGGACAAAGCTGGACTGAAAGACAGCACAGAGGCACTAATCATGGCAGCACAAGAACAAGCTCTGAGTACAAGATCCATAGAGGCTGGGGTCTATCACACCAGGCAAGACCCCAGGTGCAGGCTGTGTAAAGATGCCCCAGAGACAATCCAGCACATAACAGCAGGGTGCAAGATGCTAGCAGGCAAGGCATACATGGAACGCCATAACCAAGTAGCCGGCATAGTGTACAGGAACATCTGTGCTGAGTACAACCTGGAAGTCCCGAGGTCAAAATGGGAGATGCCCCCAAGGGTGGTGGAGAATGACCGAGCTAAG
This sequence comes from Rhamphochromis sp. 'chilingali', assembly GCF_963969265.1. NCBI lineage: Eukaryota > Metazoa > Chordata > Actinopteri > Cichliformes > Cichlidae > Rhamphochromis > Rhamphochromis sp. 'chilingali'. The sequence goes on from NC_137949.1 coordinate 8,213,241, forward strand.
ATCCTGTGGGACTTCCAGATACAGACGGACAAAATGGTGGTGGCTAACCAACCGGACATAGTGGTGGTAGACAAACAGAAGAAGGCGGCCGTAGTGATCGATGTAGCGGTTCCGAATGACAGCAATATCAGGAAGAAGGAACACGAGAAGCTGGAGAAATACCAAGGGCTCAGAGAAGAGCTCGAGAGGATGTGGAGGGTGAAGGTAACGGTGGTCCCCGTGGTAATCGGAGCACTAGGTGCGGTGACTCCCAAGCTAGGCGAGTGGCTCCAGCAGATCCCGGGAACAACATCGGAAATCTCTGTCCAGAAGAGCGCAGTCCTGGGAACAGCTAAGATACTGCGCAGGACCCTCAAGCTCCCAGGCCTCTGGTAGAGGACCCGAGCTTGAAGGATAAACCGCCCGCAGGGGCGTGCTGGGTGTTTTTTTTTTTTTTTTTTTTTTTTCCTCCAGTTAGTAGAGCAGTGTTTTAAGTAGTGTCTCATTTTGTGATATGGTGTTTGTGCAGGAGCTTGGTGCTTATTTCACTGATCTGCAGCTGTGTTGTACAGATGCATTTAATCTGTTTAAGCCTCTGCTGGCCACACAACACAATGTGGTATCCCTAGGCTTCGGTGTACACCTGTAATGCTTCAAATGAAGACAGATGTTTATCTTATTAAAACTATATTCTCATTCATTATTTGTTAATACACTGGCATGCAGCATGCATACTAATATCCAGTTATAACTGTATACCTCTGCACCACAGGACAGGCATTTGCGTCTATTCCTCAGCAGCCAGCTGCCACAGTATGAGATACTTGCTTACTTTTAGTGGATGGAGTGAGTGCTGATTCCTAACTAATTGATATTTTGATGTGACTGAAGAGTTGCCTCAAACTGTCATTGAGCTGTTATAATATAAGGAGCCTGTTTGACATTGAGAGCACCGGTGTTACAGTTCTACTGCAGACTGAGTGTGTTTGCCATCTGCTCTGCAGTGCCTGGGGAAACTTCCTTTGCCTCAGCTTCTAGCTCAGTGCTGTTTGAGTGTAGATATCCCTCTGAGATGACTGGCAAGTGTTGAGACAGGTGCTTGACCACCCGATGAGGGAAGGACGATGCCAATAACAATACATTCTGCTTTCTTGAGGGGGGGGTGTTGCATATTTTAGCTTTAAGCGTGGAGACAGAGGCCACAGAATCAGAAGTAATGCAGTTGCTGAAAGGGTTTCCTGATGTTTTATTCAGGGTTTTTAGATCGAAATTCCAGTTTTTCTCTCTGACTGTTTCCTTCTCTTTCTACCTTCCAAGAGTGAACACCTGTCCTAACAACTGCTCTGGCCACGGAGAGTGTCATGTGGGGAACTCCACTTCTTCTGTGTACTGCGAGTGCGAAAATTACTGGAAGGGGGAAGCCTGTGACATCCCGTACTGCCTGGCTGACTGCGGGGAACCTGAAAGAGGCAGTTGCAAGGACAAGACCTGCGTCTGTACGGCTGGGTGGCAAGGTAGGGCTGGCAGCTTGGCGGGAACACTTTAGCAGATGTGCAACTTCATCTTCACATATGCTTTGCTGGTGTTACTATCCACAGCAAGTTGGCCTCAGCTTTCTCATACAACCCAAATCCTCCCAAGGGACTAAAATAAGCCTTTGACTGGCTATCAACAATGAACAGTGACAATAAACTTAACAGTATGTCCGTCAGGTGTGATCAGGTACCCAGACTGTCACACTCATTTAATAAAAGCGGGAATAACTGTGTTTAGATCTTAATGAACAAATCACAGCAGGATTATTGTTGTTGAGTTCTCTCTTTGGTCACCCAACCCCCCCATTAACTGAAGAAGGCTGGTTTTTGTACAGTCTCAGTATAAATCAACATTTTAAGGAGATATCTAGCCTAAATCGGGGGGTGTCAAACATAAGGCCCAGGGGCCAGAATTGACCCAAAGACTCCGGTTCACTGGACAGCTTTGGATATTGAGAAGGACGGATAAAGACTTCCCCCATGGCTGTTCCTACTACACCAAAGTAATTAAACTTCTTGGTTAAATACTTAGTAGTATAGTTAGTTAAATACTGAGCTAAACTTCAGACTGTGAGAAAGGAGAGTTTCACTGGTCTGCATGACAGTTGTTTAGCCTGTTATAGGTAATGAAAAGACTGTCTTTGGCCTATATGCTGAGACTTTTAAGGTACCAGTTAATTCTGATTTATGTATTTTTCTAACCTTTTTTTTTTAACAATATCAGGACTTTGTGTTGATTTCTAAAAGCAAACTCAGTGTAAATTAGAGGAAACCTCAGTGCAGTCGAGCACTGAGCAGCTCCAGCAGAGCAGTTGGAGGTTTAGCAAAGAGAGTGTTTTCTTTCATCCGTCCAGATTTTGCCTGTTTATCTGGTGATTCAAACCGGGTCCTCTTTAAGCTTTAAGCCTCCCGCGCTGTTATTGAGGTTTCTGCAGCCCCCACGGCATCCATCTGCCGTCACCCGATGGACTTGAAATGAACTTTTAGCACGATCAGCTTCCTCATAGTTCTGGTCGAGTCATGACTATTCACTTATTTTATTTGGTCATGACCCGACGCCGCTGTATGCTTTTTGTGCCGGACCATATGGCCCCTCTAACCGCTCTGTTAGTTCTTAAACAGCTCCACTGCGCTGCCTTGCACAAGCAGAGACAACGGCTTAATTTAACCGCAGTTATATCAGCAGCGCAGTGTGCTCACAATCTAATTACCAAAGCTGAGGGAGTTGAGAAACAGACTGGCGTTGTTCTTTAGCCTTTATTACCCTGTCATGGTGTTTTAGCAGAGGAATAGCACTCTTGGTGTACTTTATGCTGCCAGCTTCCAAATTAACTCATTTTCTACACCAGGCAGTGCAAAAAGCAGAGACAGATGCTTGTTTAGTCAAGCCACCCCGGTCTTTAATCTCTCTTTCACAGACTCATAGACTTAAAAAGTAACATGTTTTTAAAGGTGGTAACACCGTGTTTGTTTTTATTTATGGAAATGCCACTGTGGTGTGAAAGTAATGTTGTTATTTAAGCACTGCAGGAAGAGGTTTGAGAATATTAGCTACTGGGGATTCATTTAGCTGCTGAACAAAAAGCAGAACAAGTAAAGTGACCTTGATTGTCGGAGTGAAGCAGAGAACTTCCTTTCCTGGCACACGATCGCATGTGTAATGTTTTTAGTCCAGCGGTGAACATCCGGTTTGTGCTGTGGGGTAGAGCGATGTGCGCTAAATGGTTGGTAAATGTTTTATTCCGATGAGGATTCATCTCATCGGGTAGGATGGACGGACTGTAGATGAAAAGGGTCATCAAAGAGCCCTCTGACCCGGCCGCTGCCTGCAGGATTGACAGGAAAAGGCCAATCTTTGTATTCCTGTCCTGGTCTCTGTTTGCCAGAAAAGTTTTCCCTTCATTCAGGAGCGATTCCGGTTTATGGTGGCTATATTGTTCTCGTCCATAAACAGAGGAAGGCAGCTCTGGCCACAGCCATCTGTCTTTTTAAAGATTTATTTCAGTGAAAACAATGAAGCTTTAATAGTTATGGTTTCCTTAAAGAATAGTCTCCACCATTAGCTAAAGCGTCTGCATCACGTCAGTGTTTTTCTGAACTCCAAAAACTTTATGATCTAGTTTATGGCAGCACGCCTGCTTTAACCTCTTTCTTGAAAGCTCTGTGACAATCAGGTAGATTGAAGCAAAGGTTTTGGCAAAAAATTAGCACGTAAGGAGAACTCTTTTAAAGCACAGTCACACTGTTACCGTCAAATAAATAACTAGATGGGAGTAAATGTGGGGAAAAATATATTCTTCTGCATGTCCCCAATGTCTTTTCCTTTGCTCTAAATGAATAAAATCCTTGGAAGTTTTATCCTCTTAATGTGAAGACTTTTTAACAAACAAGCAAACAAATTTGTTTTCTGCTTCCTGCTTCATGCTGATTTTATTTTAGTACAGTCATATTTTTTATGTCCCTGTAAAAGTAGAAATTAAAGGAATGACCTGAGTTAACCAAGCCTCCTACATCGGCTAGTTTCCTGTGGAGCCTTAACTCTGTGGTTTTTCCCTCCCCTCTCAGGTCCTGACTGCTCCGTCTCGGTTCCTGCCAATTCCTCTTTTTGGAGCCGAGAGGAGTACACCGAGGCCGGGCTGGCCAGGGCTTCCCACAAGGCTGTAGTTGAGCTGGGCGTCATGTGGGTCATCGGAGGCTACGTCTTTAATGCCTCCGACTATCACATGGTCAAAGCGTAAGTTGACTCCCCCCAGCGAACATCTTCGCTTTGATTTGTAGGCATTGGCTGCAGCTCTCGTCCAAAAGAGCTGCGAGACACTGGTTCTCCTTGTTGCTATGCGACTGCAGGGTTTGTTCTTTTCAAACACAGTGTCTTTTTTGGAGAATATTTGAGTATTTAAAACTTACGCCCAGTGTACTGAGGGCTAAAGCTGTACTTGGCTGTCAGGAAGAAGCCGCAGGACTTCCCGCCTCCTGAAAATCGACATGAAGAAGAACACAGCTCCGTACAGACAGTGTGTCTTGGACACAGACGGCATGTAATTAAAACCATAAAATTACAGCACTGGCTCAAAGTTATCACCCTGAACTCCACCCAGGACAATCACACACATGCCCTCGGCTCAAGTTTTGGTTTATTAGATTGCCTGTAAGCCAAGGTGTGGTTTTTTTCTTCGACTTTTTTTCCCCTAAACTTAGGTCATGTGAAACTATAAATGATCATTTTGTCCGCCTTGCACAACCTATTTAATTGAATTAGAACACATATATAATCCCCCTAAGTGTAACTAGTTACCTTGTACCCAGTGTAACAATGCTTTCTTACTGTTATACCTGAACATAAGATCCACTTTGATTGCTGGCCTACTGTCAGGCCTTGGCGATCCAGATATTTGTTATACACTGGTATCTGTCAAAGGTGCTGCAATCTTATTTTAATTATTTATTTATTATGACCCTTGAGTTTCCAAAGCAGAGGTCCTAAAACACTGAACTACCAGGTTGCCTAAACAAGCACACATTCCTCAAATACTGTCGAATTTTGGAGATTTATTAAATCAAAGCACGTTAACATGTGAAGACTTGAAGCCTTATGTTTGCTTGCTCATCTAATATCCTTTGCTTTACAGTAAAAGTCCCTTAAAGTGATGTTGTAACTTGGCTCTATATGACAAAAAATGATTTGAATTCAACATTTGGTTTCTTCAAAACTCAAATTGTCACGAACCGTGACAAGATTCCAAACAAATATCGTGGGATTGAATGAAGCGATCAGTTTATATTCCGAAGGCCGTCTTGCTGCGATGCCCTTACGTGCTGCAAAAACATTGTTTGGCCAGTACTACAACAACATAAGTCAGGAACAGAAGGAGAGATTGATGTAAAACTGGAACTTAAAAGGCTGGCAGAGGCAAAAGCAGCGAGGCAGTAACTCTAAACTGTTTGCTGCAGGGCCGGCATTTACGATCACACTTTAAATCAGCTAAATGCATAATCTCATGCAGCGAGTCAAGTGATTAATAGAATCTTTGCTGTGCTTTGTTTGGTTACTTTGTGAAAGACTTTGAACACTTTCATATACAATTTTAAAGCGAGCTGGGAAATCCTTCTGTAAATCTGAGCAAAGCCGCTTCTTCGTTCCTGCAGGTATAACGTCAGCAGCAAGACATGGATGAGCCTCGACCCCTCCGTCAACACTGTCACACCACGATACGGCCACTCGCTAGCCCTGCACGAGGTATGTGAAGCTAAAGTCGTTGAAAGCACAAAGTGAGTGTATGCTCTTAACTACATCTTCGTACTGCGGTGCATTTTACAAATCTTACAACCTCCCTATTCTTTCTTTATGCCTTTTAGATAACCTTTTGTTATCTGCAGCTTGGATATAAATAAATCTCAGGGTGTTTTTATGCAGAAATGAGGCAGTTTACTCTCTGCAAAAAGACTTTTAGGGATTTCTGGTGGAATAATAACAAGAGGAGGAGGTCCATTGATGATTAACAAACAGAATTTAAATCATTTTAATTTACACGTCATGTACCATGACGTCATACTCTCAGGACATTACTCATAACGGATTTATAGAAAACTGCACATGATGCCTCAAAAGGTCTGTTTCGTTAAAATTATATGATGCATTTAAAAAAAAATATTTTTTGGCCTTTATGTGATAATAAAACAGTGAATACAGATTGGTAGGTGGGGAGAGAGAGAAGTGGAAGACACACAGCAAAGGGCCATAAGCCGGACTTGAACATGGCCACGTGTCATATGGTTGAGCTAAACTGGCTCCTGCATTAAAATAAAATTCCCAACTTGGCTGCACCTACGTAAATGTTCATCATGTCTACTTTTAGTCTGGAGCCAACACTGTCAAATGGCCTGCTCTTAATTTGAAGAGCCATTATTCTGTGTGACCTCCAGGCCATCTTCAGCTTATTCATAGGAGAAGGCGAAACAGCAGTAGGCGTATTGTTATTTTTGTTATATCAAACAAGACATGAAAATAGTCATCAATTTGCTGGATTATAATAATTCTTCTTATATGTAACATGCAAGCGATACAGACTCTGTAGTGTTGTTGCCGTGAGTTATTCCAGTGAATTATAAGAAAGTTTAACTTAATTTGTTAGCAAAATTCTGCAAAAAGTCTTTGGAGTGTGCATATAATCCTGCTTCACTCTTTGTTCCCTCCAGGGTAAGATCTACATGTATGGCGGAAAGATCGATGCTACAGGAAATGTCTCGAGCCAGCTGTGGGTTTTCCACATCCAGAATCAGACCTGGGTCCTTTTAAGCCCCAGGGCCAAGGAGCAGTACGCCGTGGTGGGACACTCTGCCCACATTGTGCCTCCTGTCCACGAGGGGGACGGTCCCGTCATGCTAGTTCTGTTCGGGCACTGTCCTCTGTACGGTTACATCAGCCAGGTGCAAGAGTACAACATTGGTAGGTTTTAGGCACTTGTGAGAATGTGGTCAAACTAAACTAAAAATATACATGTTTATGAAAAGAAAGTGAAGATGCTTAAGAGGTCTCGTCGTCATCTGAGACGCAATCTGCCTGAGAAAACTGGGTGAATTCAATTGCGGCTGTGGCTGATGGACGAGCACATTTTAAACTTGGATGTTATCTTTACCTGAGCTATCAGCAATAAGAAGTGATGGCAGTCTGATACGTCTTTCACACACTGCAAAGCCCAGCAGTAATGATCTCTAGTAAAAACTCTTGTATTTGAGTATTTCATTACATTGTGAAAACTTGAATTTAGATTTTAATTGTCCAGTAAAATCCTATTATGTGACCCTCCAGCCAAGAACACATGGAGCATCGTGTCCACAGATGGTGCCCTGGTCCAGGGGGGCTATGGCCACAGCAGTGTGTTTGACCCCAGCACCAGAGCCATCTACATCCACGGAGGCTACAAAGCCTTCAGCGCCAACAAGTATGGCCTAGCAGGAGACCTTTACAAGTTTGATGTGGGCAAGAGGAAATGGTGAGAGATTTTCTGTTTTGTTATGAAATATGCTTGCTTAAATGCTACAGTAGCAGGGTTTTCACACATGTACTGCACCTCTGATCATACCCAGCACAGTTACGTGCGAGAGTGCAAGCAGTTGGATCGAAAATATGCAGTCAAACTACAACCTCCTGAGTACAAAGTCGGCATGATGTGAATGTGTGGGTGTGTGAAAATCCCAGGTAGCAGTCTGGAGCATTTACAGCTAGCAAATGTGCATGACGTGTCCTGCCTATGTGCACGCTGTACCGCAAAAGTTTTTTAAGTAGCGTGAACACGTGTGGAGCTGGCCAGCAACTGCGGAAAATATGTCGACCTGATAAGCCCCCAAATTATTTTTAATTATCACTTTCCAAACCTTTCACTGTAAGGATATACAGGTACTTAAATGCCATTTACATTACAGTAATAACTTAAATGCACTGCCTTCTTTTACTGACTTCCCTTTTTCTTCAGCTGATACCTTTGTAAAAACTATTTTGGTAATCAGCACTTTGACCTTGCAGAGATTTCGCCTTATTTTGATAGAATTAGTCACAGAAGTGCCGCGCAGCCTTCACATGTCTAAACCTCTGCTAATGGCAGGAGGTTGCACTCTGCGGATGAAGCATCTTTGAACAAGCCAAGGTTCAACATTCAGTACTTAAGGCAAAGTTTGCATGTGTAAGGAAAACAAACTTAACTCTCTTGAGTTACAAAAAGCGTTCACGTGACGACATTTTAAAATGTAACTCGCTGGTGCTCTGAAAATAAGGGCCGTGTGGCGTTCAAGTGCTTAACAACAATCCAAACTGTGGCTGTGCAGGACCATTCTGAGAGACAGCGGCTTCTTCCGGTACCTCCACACAGCAGTGATGGTTAGTGGGATGATGCTGGTGTTTGGTGGAAATACCCACAACGACACCTCCATGAGCCACGGCGCCAAGTGCTTCTCATCGGACTTCTTGGCCTACAATTTAGGTCAGTAACACACACAGACTTTTTCCTTTCACTAAGGCTCTTTGCTTACACCCATCTACATGCATTCACACCTGAGAGCTGCTTAGTACAGCGGCAGGCTTCTTGTTGTCACTAGGAAGCTCCACTGGAGCAACAGAAGGTCAGATTTTTGCAACTTGCAGACTCAATAAAAACGCATCTTCTATTCATAACTGGAATAAAATAATAAATAAATACTCATAACGAGATGTTGTTAAGCTTTCCAGCACTGTGGTGTTTTTGTCATATTCACACTAGTATTATTATGCTGGATCTTGGTATAAAAAGAGAGAAATTAAAGCTAACTGAGAGAGTGAAGGTGCTTTTTGACTTCTCACTTTATTTATGTGCATAACAATCCTGTTCTTCATAATTCTTAATGCTTTGGAAAAGCTGAATCCTGTGGGGTTTTGATTTCAAAATATTTATTGTTCCTCCAGATAGCTTTTGATTTTCACCGTTTCAGAAGAAACACTTTGCTTTAAATTACCAGTCGAATGAGTTGGCGCTTGGAATTACTCCTCCGCTAAGGCGAGAGCTCTGGCAGAAGTACGCGATACGCACTCTTTGTTTGTCAGCGAGATCAAAAACTGCAAAACTGCAAACGATATTTCATTAAAACTACCTGCAAAGGGGGAGCATAGGAAGAAGGGGAAAAAAAGAAACGATCCATAAAGTTTTGATGTGGCTCTGGATCATCTTTAAAAGGTGAAAATTGGGAATTTGCCTTGGCTAGGGATGCAAACTTTGTCCGTTTGCCCAGACAGTTAGTTTGTTTCTTGAAGTTCGGGCTTTTGAAATAATATCGCCTAAGTATTTGGAAGCTTCTAGCTCTTTCCTTTTGCTCATTTCAACATGACGGTATTAGGAAGTCTGTGGTGTTAGCCCCGCCCCTGGAAGGGTGAGCACGAGCAGGTTTTGTTTTGTGTTTTCTTAAACACCTGACATATGTAGTTAATTGTCGTCTGGGATTTTTCTCAGACGCAGTCATACTGGTTTACCAGTGATTGTACTGGAAGGCACACAAAGGTGTTTACTGCAGTTCGTGTTGCAAAAAAAGAGCCACTCCTCTTGAGTGGCTTTAAGGGCTTTCCTGGACAAAACGGGAAGTCGCCCCCAGTAAGATCCAATCCTCTAACCCAGCGGTCCGCAGCCCCGGACCCGGGGGCTGGGGACGGAGTCGTTTGGTACTTCGCTGCGAGAGTTGAGGCTTGGGTGTGAAATTTATGGTTCTCAGGGTTTTCATCACTAACTCTGTTTCCCTGGGTCTTTTCCTGTGTTGTAGTTGTGTGTATTATTTTGAAAGAAATATTTACGTGATACCATAGCGACCAGAGAGAGGAGGACGTTACTCTCAATGTTGTTGGTGCATTTCAGGAGGACGCTGCTAATAAAGTTACACAATTATACAGTGAATTTGCGTTTAATATTATATTTACAAAATACCACAGTTTTTGTCTTGGTCGTATCATTTTATTTTGTTGTATTTATCCGCGACACCTTAAAGGCCGGTCAGTGAAAACATTGTCTGACATTAAACCGGTCCGTGATGCAAAGGCTGGGGCCTGCTGCTCCAACCTACCTGCTGTGAGGGAGTTATGATATTAAATCAATTTTTAATTAGTGTGTCTGATGTGCACTTCTCATACAAATTAGTGACATAAAGGAAAACCTGGGCTTCAGGGTTGAAAACTAGCAAGTTCAATTTTATGGACCTTCCCCTCCAAGCTGCTCTGTGAGGATTTCAGGGTGTCTGTAAAGCAGGGTGGGCATTCCTACTCATAGCTTTGGGGACATAAACTATATTTATTCGTGTTTATTCATGCAGTCTCTTTTCTGAATGCTATGTTGCAATTCTTCGGGATACCTTAGGTTTGTAAATTATTACTTGACAGCAGAGCCCCTGTGCAGACTGCTGGCAGAGTAGAAAATCAGATTTCTTTCCTTTTACAAGTAAAATACTGAGATCAGAGTTGATTTTTGAGAACTAATTATAATCCTGTTTCAAGTTCTCCTCTTTGTCCTAATGTAAGCTAACACAGCTTTGTCACAAACCATCCCGGCTTCCTCATTCTGTTAACTGCCTATAAACGTTGTCATAAATTGAGTCTGCCTCCTTCCGCAGTGCCGTCGCAAGCTGCTCATTAATGAGAGACTTCACTCTCTCCGGATGGGAGAATTCCCCGGAGGCAGAAAATTGCCCCGGGACATGTGAGGGTTTGTTGTGTCATTTCCATCATGATTGACAAGCAGTGAAACTATCTCTCAGGGGCACACACACAGACACACACACACACACACACACGTCCTCCGATCTCTCACAGCTTTTGTTCTCGAGAATTGCAGGTTCGGACTAAGACATCCCTTTGTGGTATGAAGAACGGATGATGAGGCAACATGTGCCACATATGTTTAAGTTACCGCATGCTGTGTCTTGCCTGGCGAAATGAGACTAGCTCATCTGACCCTGGCGACAAATTGTTTTTGGGATTTCCCCAGAGATTATTCGAGCCAAACTTTTAGATTTAATAAACTTTAAGCCCACCAACCCCTCCCCTCCTTGTTTCTGACCTCTGCCTGCCACTCCTCATCCTCTCTATGATTTTGTAATTGGACTGAAAGTACTAGCTCACTATATTACTCCAGCACCAGCCAGCTGTAGGGTCGGTGTCAGCAGCCGCAGTGGTAATTAGAGTCAAGATGGCCCCGCGCCGAGAACTAATTGTCTCTCCTTAACAAGCTGAACTCAATTAGAGCATAGAATTCAAGAGCTGTCCACTGTCCTGACATTGGTAAATCGTGTTGTAAAATAACCACCGTGAGGGGCAATGCACCACACCAGCTGCAGTGCCATCCTCTGACACCAGAGGGCACTGTCTGCTCGTGAACGTGGAGCTCTCACAGATGTCCGTCCATCTCCTCTGGGAGACTATGATGACTTGCACTGCATTGTACCGTGTGAATGTGATTTACCACAGTCACTGTGCTGGCTTCTTTAGGCTTTGACTTTCAAGCTCATTCTTTTTTTTCCATTAAGATTTTATAGCTGCACATACTGCTGCTGCTTTCCATTAAAACAAACATAAAGGAATCAAACCATTCAGTTATTCATTTACCTGCTAAACACCAATATAGAAATTTAGAGGTCATGACATCACGGCGGCTTTCCAGTGGCTGAATTTCAAACTGTAGGTAAGTTGCAGTAAGAATAGAAACATTTCTCCTTTGCTTCATTTTATTAGTTACTAGACAAACAAGTTGGGTAGCACTAGTTCGGATAACAACATCCATATGTGTAACTTCAGACTGACAGATCTGCATATGAATATGCAAAATCTGTGGGTCTGAAGCTTTCTGAGAGCCTAATCGTTTAACAGATTGTGAATTCTTCCACCTGCAAATTGCAGAAAGGACCCAGAATAACTTGTTAGTGTGTCGCAGGTTCAAAACACCCTATTGCAGTTTCCACCACCAAAAATGGAAAAGCCAGGCTTAGAGACATGCAAGTCAAATCCAGGGATACCAGTTCAGACTTCGTTTGAACCATCAGACTGTTGGAAATTGGTCACTTACGTCTGCTTATGTGGGTCAAACAAAACCATCACTGACTCTCTGTCCCCTTCTGCACCTTTTACCTGCCTTTACATTCAGCTATGGCATTCCACTACCTGTGATCAGTGTCTCAGTCACTTCGGCCATTAGCTTGTCTGACACGAGAAGATGAGCCTCGCTAACCACCCAGAGCGTGTCAGCGGAGTTTGCCACAGCTGAAGACATGTATGTTATAACGAGTGGGAGCAGGTGAAGGGTTTAACTTCTGTCTTCTTTTCATTGCAGCGTGTGATGAGTGGACAGTCTTACCTCGACCGGACCTGTACCACGATGTCAACCGCTTCGGACACTCTGCAATCTTCAGTGATGGGTAATCTTTAATTAATTACGTAATTGAAAACTCACCGGATTAAAAGTGGAAAATCCTCTGCAGTACATATATGAATCTCATTAAACATGAGCTCCTGTATGATTTTTCTTCTTCACTCCATTCCTTTCCTGTTTGTTTTATTTATGATCGCTGTGGACTTGTTAGATGGATGATGGAACAACCACAAAACATCAGCAGAGAGGAAATGAGGAACGCAAAAACGTAGAAAGCTGCCGTTTGTTGTCGAAAAACGATTAAAAAGGATTGTTAAGAAAGAGAAGCTGAATTCATGAATGGATGCTTTGGCATTCAGAGTGACAGTTGAGAACAGAACAAGAGATTTTCAAGTATTGGCAGCAGACTTTTTGATAAAAGGGAGTCCTCAGAGTTCCTTTGTGGGCTTAAACCCTTCAAATACACGTCCTTTGCTTGATAGGGGACAATTGCAACACACGTGGGGTTATTGTTGCTTCTTAAATTGTGTTGAATTTATGGTGTAGCATAAGGAAATGGTCTTGCACTATGGCAGCACAGAGCGGGGACAAAGGGGAAACACTTGAAGCAAAGGAAAACAAGCAAACAATGCATCACAGGGAAAAATCAAACCCTTGTTGCCTTGGGAAAAGCTGTGTGGATCCATACATGACATTTCATTATCAGTCTGCAATATGAATAGATTGTGATGGGGATGGTGCTGCGAGCAGAAGCGATGAGTCATCACTAAATATGATCTGCTCTGCCAGCAGAGCAAGACGCTGCGATCCATATTAAATTATACATCCTGTTGTATAGAAGACATTAAATATTAACATTAATCACTACCCCTGTTTGGGGCAGTCCTTATATTACTCATGACTCCACTTCCTTGGGAGCAGTTCAAAGTTTGTTCATGCATTCATTAACTGTTCGAGTTCAGCGCAATCAAAAGTTCACAGCAGTTGAACTGAGCGGTATTTTTTTTAAATGTATTAAATGACGATAAGCAAGTTTACGAGAAGCCGTAATAAGGTTTAAAAAAACAGGCTCTACTGCTGTAGTCCTTAATGTCAGGTTTGAGTTGTTATATTGAAGACAGAGACTGATGTACCTGCTCCACATTAACTTAAGTACTACAGCAAAACTCTCCAAGCATCCTTTGGTCTGAACTTTAAAGTAAAGGATCTGCATTTGCTTTCAGGCCCCCCCAAAAAAACCTGGCACAGTCTTTCCTTTGAACTGTGTCTTGCTATCTCAGTTTCTTTAAATTCTCTGTTAAACAGTTTTCATAATATTTTTGAAAGAAAATGATTGGGAGGGAAAACACACGCTTTCACTATCCGTAAGACTTTTTCTCTACAGTGACTCACATCTTTTAAATGAGAAGAAAAGAAAGTGGTTAACTGATGTAGTCCCCTGCAAGACTACCATGTTCTCCTCCTCCCGATCTAGGCACTCAGCAGGATGTCCTCAGCGTGCAGTTTGAAGTGTGCCCTCCACGATCCAGTGGAGTGGGGGTGGCTTTTGATCAGACTTGTGCAAATTACCCATCTACCCGGCCGGGCAGCCTGTGAATGGGTAATTGGTGGATGAGTCTGAGAGCATGCATACGCTTAGGCCCACGCTCGCAGAGTAATCCCAGTAGCTGAACATAGGCCAGTGGAGAAACATGTTCAGAAACGACCTGGACCCATCATCAAAATGCACTCTAACACGCGCACAGTAGGGGGTCCTGTCAGGTCCATCTGCACAGGAAGAGAGCGCTTGTTGGGGATTTAGCAGACTTAAGAGGCAGGTTGAAGCCCAGAGAAGAGGAGGATCACTTAGAGTGTGCAAAAAGGGTTGAAATTGGGCAAAATAGTAGGGAGGAAATTCACTTGTCTTACTTCCTGAATCCCTTCCCTCCTAACATCTATTTCACCTGTAGTCCTCTAATTCTTTTCTTGTGTTCTCCTGCAGCGTTATGTACGTGTTCGGTGGCTTTAACAGTCTACTGCTCCGCGATGTCCTCACGTACACCTCGCCCAGCTGCTCGGCCTTTTCCAGCCCGACGTCCTGCAGCCAGGCCTGGCCAGGAATTCACTGCGTGTGGAACGCCACCCAGGAGGCCTGTCTGCCTTGGGAAAGCGACGTTATCGGCACTGAACAGCAGCAGCAGCCCTCCTGCAACACGAGATCATGTAGGTGACGCTGCAGTTGCATTGAAATGCCGCACGGACGTGACACGTGAAGCTAATCCAAGATAATTTGGGGTTCTCGATGCTTTCCTTCAGTGTGTGCAGAACTCATCTGCATTCGCTTCACTGATGTCCGATGAGATGCATACGCTGCCAGAAACGGCTTGTTTGTCATGGGCTGCCAACACAGTTCCTCACATCAAAGAGGGAAAATGAGCGAAAAAATATGTCACCTCGGTGTTTTCCTCTGTGTGTGCTTGTGCGTGTTTGTGTATGTGTGGTAAGTTTTGGAATGTGGAAAATATGGCCCTCATGCATCATCCAGAAACAAACAGTTATACCTATAACTTCTGTTCCCTGAAGGAGAGGAATGAGGTGCAACACATAAGTATGGAACATATATATGCACCCCCATAGAGCAGCCATCAAACTGGAGTCGGACCACCAGCATCACCAGTGTGCAGTAGACCCAGCACAAAGAAGCGGGACAAAGCGGGATCCTTGGTGCTGTATGCCAGTGAGATAGCTTCTATAATCCAGTGGGGCAGCCTCTGTTTAAACAGGGGGGTCTACCTGTAGTCGGATTAGCGAAGCAGACAACTGGTCTCACAAAAGCACATTCTGAGTGCTCTTAATGTTTGTACATAGCACACGTGCATCCTCTTCTGCTTCTTAGATGCAAAAGAAGAGGAGCAAAAGCTCAGATGCTCAAATTCCATTGAGCTATAAGATGCAGGAATGACCTTGGGTAAACATGCCGCATTCGGGTACAATACGACCCTGAGGCCATCAGGAGAGAACTGTGTGCAGGAGGGATGCACAGACAGAGCGTGAAGGTCACCTACTCGCTTTTCAGAAGCCAATGGGAGAACCAGTGCAGTCTTATATGAAAGAAATTTTGTATACATGGACTCGGTGGGTTCAAAGGGGTCTACAAGGGGGCTCCAGCACCAAAGACCCATGCAGGGACACTGAACCTAACCACGGGTCTCGGGCGGCAAACCCTTTTACAAAAACTTATGACAAGGAGATGTGCAACCCAATCAAAACCAATAAGATGAGCAGATATTGCTGAATCTCCTGCAGCAATGTCAAAATATCCAGAATAGACCACTGGAATGGAGGATTGCTTGAAGGTCTGGTTGAGGCCCTAGATTGTTGCTACTATGCTTGCTTATCTATCACATTAGACCTCTCAGCAGGTAAGCATGAAGGCGCCAGATCCGGGCGCGGATGAACCACTTCTCCTCCCACCTGAGAGAGGAGGTCCCTTCAGAGATGAAACTGCCAAGGCCTTGGTGCTAAAAGACTCATTATATCCACATCCATCAAGGGGCCACTAGAATCAGAGAGAGCTGCTGTCGACACACTCTCTCTAGAACTGGAGATATTATTTCCGCTGGGGGAAATGCATACAGGAGCACGACTGGCCACTGGTGCACTAGTGCAAGCATACTATGTAGATGATGAGATATTCAAGGACTTCACCATCTTATGTTGAGAACATTCTGATTGTTGTTGACAGTTTTTTGCTAATTGGAGAACCTCTGCCCACCTTCTGAGAAACTCTGGCAGTAAAAACAGGAATTGACCTGGTGCTAATTCAATTAATTAGTTGCAAAATGTCCCACCGGCTGTTTCATTTTAGGACCACTTACTTTTTTACTTTTACTTTTTACCAGTCTTTTTTTTTTTTTTTTTTTTTTTGCCTCCGTTCCAACTTTTTAAAGATGTATTGCTGCTCAAAATTAGCTAATATAGTAGTACATTTTCCCAATTTCAACACTCATTATGGTTTCTGTTTTCTCTACCAAATAAAATCCTGGATTCTGTTTTTGTTTACATTTTGTGTGATGTGCAAATGTGTTTGTTTGGTTTTTAATTGCATTGAGGTTTTATTACATTTTGATTTCTAATTATAAACATCCCCCAACGCTAACACTCGTGACACTGATGCACCCACACACAATTTCTTACATGTGAGCGTGCGTGTCAGTGAGGTAATCACGAAGGACAGTCCAGCCTTCTCTCTCTGGTTCCTGTTGAGAGTTGTCTTCCGTTTGTTTGTCAGTTGTCACACAAAGAGGAAAACCCAGAAACATCAGTCTTTCTCCTCGGCACGGCTGTCTTATTTTCCGGTCTTGCTTCTACAGCAGTGCTGGCAGATGGAAACCGCTCCATGGCATCTCTTTCCGGCACATTAAATACAAGGGATGCGATCTGGCAGTCAACACTGGATACCCCGAAAGAGACGGCAAATGTTTTGACTGAGCTGTGGTTAATGGCAGAAACAGAGTTACTGGTTGCTTTGACTTTTGAACTGACTGGAAGATTTCTGTCTCTGTTCTTATAAATTAAAAAAAAAAAAAGTGCACCCTGTTCTACATTTTGCAGACGGTGATGCTGAGAGATGTGACCAGTATACCGACTGTTACAGCTGCACTGCCAACACCAACGGCTGCCAGTGGTGTTCGAGCCAATGCGTGTCTCTTGGAAGTAACTGCACCTCTGCATCGGTAAGAAAACTTGCTCTCCACCCTGCCCAGAGCATTTGGGGACATCGCCTCTAACTGTGTTACATATAGGAGCTGAAGAGGTGCTTCTTATAAGCCTGGGAGGATCCAGAAAGCAGGATATATCAGGTTGTAGAGAAGGGGCCTGCTGGGCTTACTGCCTGCAGTCACCTCATTGCTTGGGGGAGAAAAAACCCTTTGTTGGACATTAAACACACAAAGTAATGGTTTTGTTGGACACCAGTGGTTTTTCTGCAAGCTGCAGAACTTCACAATCTGATGTTTACATGCGTGGATGTGTATTCACTTCAGCAAACATTGCCAACTAACATTTTGTTGCCACGCAAGCCGAGTGCAATTTTGCAACTTATTGTAATACATGAATAGGTAGTGTTGTTATGATCTCGAGCAGTCAGAGGCTCTTTGAAGCACAGAATAATGAATGCTCAGACACAATAGTTTCCTGGAGCCAATTCCAGTGCAGCTTCACTAATTTTGGCAACTTTTTGTTGCTTTCAATGGACTACACAAACTTTTTCCATTTTTCTCCAAAGGTTATTTCATCTTAAAACACACATCAGAGGGAAAAATACAGCCTGTCTCAGTCCAGCCCATGTGTCCTTAAAAGAAATCAAAATAACCCTGACCCCTAGAATCTGAGTGCTTACATTATGTTAATGGCAAATTACTTTTTTGAGTCTACACTCACTGCCATGCAACAATGCTCCAGAATAGGACGCTCCATGTATGCGTGCAAACGAACCTTTTTGGGGATTTTCTGTGATGGTCAGTAGCACCCTACACACACCTTTCCATCTTGCAGCTCTGTTATAATGTACACTCACTGCACCTGTTCAGCTGCTAGGTAATGCAAATATCTTAGTCTGCCAATATAACTGCAAGCTACTCAATGCATTTAGGCATTTTAGACATGATCAAAATGACCTGCAGAAATTCAAAGTGAGCATAAGCGTGTGAGTGTGTTTGAGTGATTTGAGGAACTTTGAATGGCATGTTTGTATGTAAAAGATCCAGTGAGCAGCAGTTTGGGCAAAAATACCTTGTTGATGCCTGAGGTCAGAGAACAGAGGCCACACTGCTTCGATCTGATAGGACCGCAACAGTAACTCAAATAACCAGTCGTTAAAACCACGGTGGTGTGGCGTAATGGTGTTGTTGATATTTTCTTGGCACGCTTTAGGTTCATTCATAGCAAGTGAATATTGTGTGGATGCCAAAGCCTTACCAGAGTATGGTTTCTGATTATAATCATGTGCACACGATGTGGTCCTTTTATGACTACAGTGTTCTCATCATCTGATGGCTGCTTCCAGCAGGGTATCACACCATGTCACAAACCTGAAATGATCTCAATCCAGTGTACTCAAGCGGCCTCCGCAGTCATCAGATCTCAGTCCAATGGAACATCTTTGGAGTGAGGTGGAACAAGAGGTTCACAGCAGCTGTGTGATGCTGTCACTGTCAATATGGAATTAAGGCACTTAGTTCAACCCAGCACTCGCGGAGCCCAAAAATGTGTTTTCATCAAATGGTGATGCTGATATGTGCTGCGGTGGTATCTCAGCTTCTACAAGTAAAAACGTTTCATCCGTTCTTTCATTGTATGATTACCACAATGTATTTATTCATAATAAGAAGGTCAACATTAATATTTTCTTCCTTTTTATTGAAGCAGGTATGTCGAGTAATGGTTTTTACAGTTTGTCGTGAGTCCATATTTATAACATAATATAATGTGTTTCATTAGCGACCCGAGCAGTAAGATGTAGGCTAATTTAAAGGTTTATATAACATGTAAGTGGATTGTTTTATGTAAGTAATGTGGGGGGAAGAAAGAAGAAACGTTTCTAAGATAAAATTCTTGTTTAATAAGAAAAAAGGACTCGGGCTTTCTGTGCAAGCAAATATACTATTACTAAAATAATCAGCCATGTCTACTAAATGGATAGACTTGAGCAGAATTCAGTGCTTTGTGTGACAACTAATGAAACATTTTCATGTTTGCTGGATCTGGTTTGTCAATCTATGATCAGATTACTCCTCTGTTAGCCGCCGGCAGACTCGCACAGTTCAAATGTCTCTTTCAGCACTCTTATCTGCACAATATGTGAGAAATGAGTCTCAATATCTCTGACTTCAGTTATTAAATAATCGAATATTTAAATTCAAATAGCTGTGTTGTAGGAAAAAGAAGACTTTGATTTTTTTTTTTTTTTTTTTTTTTCCAGCGCATCCGAAGTTTAAATCTTTTTGAACGAATTTGAAAAGATCTGTCTGGTCCTCATATATCTGTTCCCCTTTATTCTGCGTGACTAATAAAAAATGTTTCCTTTCTTTTTGTTTTGTTGTTTTTTGTTTCATCTGAATGAATATCATTTACGCATCATGAAATGTAATTGTTTTGCAGTTTAGAGTCCAAAGTGTTGATGTCTGTTGTTTTCGGGTTTCTTTTCTCAGGGGGCCATAGCAGAGTATGAAGTTTGCCCCAAGGACAACCCGTCGTACGTGTGCAACAAGAAAACAAGCTGCAAGAGCTGTGCTGTGGACCAAAACTGTCAGTGGGATTCTCGCAACCAAGAGTGCATCTCGCTGCCAGGTAACAGGGATGCTTGGAAGAAATAAAGCAGTTTTCATTTGAAAAGATTACGACAACACACACACACACACACACACACACACACACACACACACACACACACACACACACACACACACACACACACAGGCAAAAGGCAACACGAATCATACTTAGTTTCTGAAATCTAGAGGTGCAAAACTGATAACAGAATTTAAATAGTCAAATATTGATACACAGCACAGATAAGCAGGAAGTGCTGAACAGAATTTTATCTCTCTAGTTATCAAACCCAAGTTAACTGTTCATATATCAGATAAAGTCTGTCAGAAGGAAAGTCACTCCTACGCGAGAGCCAGGGTACACCCTGGACAGGTCGCCAGTCTATCACAGGGCTGACACACAGAGACAGACAACCATTCACACCTATGGGCAATTTAGAGTTACCTATGAATCCCCACTAACAGAAAGACCCTGGCCTGATGTTGGAATTGAACTTCTTTCTGAGAGGCAACAGTGCTAACCACCGAGCCACCGTGCTGCCCCCTCTGAAATCTATTAAAAATAATTAGCCACATGCTACACAGTGATGAAAGCTCTGTTTTGGTGAATGACAGAAATATAGACTAAAAATATTACAGCCAACTGAAACTAAACTGGAAATTAAAACATTTTTAACTAAAATAAAAAAATAGATTTGTGAAGAAAAATTACAAATTTTACAAAATCAGTTGTGAACTTGGAAAACGAACAAAGAATAGAATTAAAAACACAGCAGAAATATTCTTGGTTTTAGTTTACAAGTTACCTGATGAGGCATTGATGGACGTGTTTGAAACTTTGCATGTCTACAAGACGGAGACAACTGCTTTTTAAAAAGTTCTGTATTTTATTATAATACCTGTACTGCTTCTGACATACATAAACTGAAGGTGGCCAGTTTTTCCAGTAGATATACAGTCAGCTTGCATATTGCATATCAGAAGTATTGACGTCTACTCTCTCCCCTGCAGAGAACGTGTGTGGTGAAAGCTGGCACCTGGTGGGCAACTCTTGTCTGAAATTCATCACGACCAAGGACTCGTACGATAACGCCAAGCTGACCTGCAGGAACCACAACGCCGTCCTGGCCTCTCTGACCACACAAAAGAAGGTGGACTTTGTCCTGAAGGAGCTGCAGATAATGAGCGTGGTGGTAAGGAGAAGGGGGCGATTGGAGGGGGAAGTAGCCAGGATATTAATTATCGGATTAGAGAAAATGTGATATTCTCCTTGGGGAAATTGGGTCATCAGACTAGCAGAGAGAAAGATACCGATAAGACTTGAGATGCGCTGAGAGTGCCGGAGATAAAAATGGATAATTACAGCAAAAAGATCAAATCAGGCAATGACTGAAGAATGATACACTACTTAGACAACTAATGATGTCGTCTACAAAGAGCCTTCCTTGATATACAGTCTTGTTGAAGTAAGCGGATGTGGACACATTAGAAGACTAAATCAATAAGTTACACACGGGTTCAAAAGACCAGCACATCTGAAGTCCACTGTAAGAAAGATTTTTATTTCTCATGTTTTTCTCTGATTGATGAGCATAAATGGACTCTTGTGCCCTTTCTCTAGTTTTTGCCCTTGGCTGTCTTTTCAGTAGCTTTTGAAATCTTCTCTTTTCCTTCTTAATCTGAATGAGCTCTGGTTGGATTCTGTGTGTGTGTGTGTGTGCGTGCGTGCGTGCGTGCGTGCGTGTGAGAGAGATTTTTGAACCATTAAGTGTGAAACAAATCTCCCATTAACAGATCTCTTCCTCAGAGCTCAGACATCTCTTACTCGCTCCATTAGAGCACATGCACAAAAATCTATCCCTGCGATCAATCAACCATCGCAAGCTGCCGTCTTTATTCTGTTCACGTATCCGCAGATATGGACGGAGGATGGACCGGACGCACTGTTGGGTATCGGGTTGTAAAGTCTGAATTCAGTTTTTAAGTTAGTTGGGGTTAAACTTCCTTAGGTTTGTAAAAATTTGTGCATCTTACCAAGTTAAGCAGAAGATTTAACAGAAGTTTTATCTTCTCCAATAGTAGAATTATCTGATTTTTTTCCCCCTTATTTTGAAATGTTTGACATGAAATGATTTTATTACATTTTGCACATTAAACCATTAAGAAATCAATCAGTTCATTCATAAATAGACGAGAAGAAGATGTGTAGATAATACAAAAAGTATTTTGTAATATCAGGAAAGTCCCTACAAAAAAAGAAAAGAAAAAAGTAATATAGCTCTTTGTAGTTTCTAATTACATACCAAATGCAAATACTGCCTCCTTTAACTTAGGCCACCCATGCAAAAAAAGCGATCCTGCAAAGTGCCTTGCAGCCACCACACGGTGGCTGCAAGGCACCGTGTGGTGAATGCTGAAGCTAAATAAGACAAAAGGGGTCTAAATCACAAAGTCAGGCTGGAATTAAAGAAGTGTCTTTCATCCATTCTAATGAAATCGTGTAGATTTCCCCTGCTGGTCTAAATTTGTTCTGGTGGTTGCTTTTCAGTAATCTTTGTGCTTAAGGGTAGAGAATAATGGAAGCTTAACCGCTCTGGAATAACATTGGTTTTCAATGATACGGGCGCAGAGATTTGAGAACAGGCTCCCTTGTTGTATTGATGGTGTACATCCAGTTCAGTAGTTCCAACGGTTTCCAGGCAGGTTTAATCAATCTGAGAAATGGCGATTGTATTCGATCTCAAAGGTACAGTTATCCCTCTCATGCCTGCGAGAGAGAGAAAAGTCTTTTTGTTTGCTACTATTGCAATATTAAAACCATTGATTAGAGATGAGTTGGATAACGGAGCTTCTCAAGTCAACTGAGGTAAAGCTGCCTTTATTGCCACTGCGCCTGGTGCAGTGTGTTGCACGTCAGAATGAATGAAAAGCTGCACTGACATTTTCTCTTTGTGTTGTAGTAAAAACATGTGTTTTGGAATTGATTTAGGTAAACTGATTTAATCTTCAGCATAAGTGTAACTGCCGCTTACGTTTGAGATGTTTTCCAGAAAAATCTGGCAGCAATCTGTTACCAAATTCGATCAGAGCAAAGAGCCATCGTGTGAAATCCTCCTTTGGTTTGGTGTTTACAGTACAAGGCCACTGTGACGCCGTGGGTAGGGCTCAGGAAAATCAACGTGTCCTACTGGTGCTGGGAGGACATGTCGCCGTTCACCAACACCACCCTGCAATGGCTGCCGGGTGAGCCAAGCGACGCTGGGTTTTGCGGCTACCTGGCCGAGCCGGCAGCCACCGGACTGAAAGCTCAAACCTGCATAAGCCCGGTGAATGGCAGCCTGTGCGAACGACCAGGTGAGCTCACTATGTTTATACACTCAACAAAAATATAAACGCAACACCTTTGTTACTGCTCCCATTCCCCATGGGATGGGCGTAGAGACCTAAAATTCATTCCAGATACACAATATAACCATCCCTCCCAAACAGTGGTCACAAATCAGTCCAAATGTGTGGTAGTGGGCACATCTGCTATATTGAGATAATCCATCCCACCTCACAGGTGTGCCACATCAGGATGCTGATCTGACATCATGAGTAGTGCACAGGTGTACCTCAGACTGCCCACAACAAAAGGCCACCCTGGAATGTGCAGTTTTTTGCGCTATTGGGGGTCTGGGGACCCAGAACCGGTCAGTATCTGGTGTGACCACCATTTGCCTCATGCAGTGCAACACATCGTCGCATGGAGTCTATCAGATTGTCAATTGTGGCCTGTGGAATGTTGGTCCACTCCACTTCAATGGCTGTGCGAGGTTGTTGGATATTCGTGGGAACTGGTACACGCTGTCGTATACGCCGGTCAAGCACATCCCGAACATGCTCAATGGGTGACATGTCCGGTGAGTATGCTGGCCATGCAAGAACTGGGACATTCTCAGCTGCCATCTGCCCTGAACAATGTGAACCATGATTCATCCGTGAAGCGCACACCTCTCCAACGTGCCAGACGCCATCGAATGTGAGCATTTGCCCACACAAGTCTGTTACGGCGACGAGCTGGAGTCAGGTCAAGACCCCGATGAGGACGACGGGCATGCAGTTGAGCGTCCCTGAGACGGTTTCTGACAGTTTGTGCAGAAATTGTTTGGTTGTGCAAACCAATTGTTCCAGCAGCTGTCTGGGTGGCTGGTCTCAGACGATCTTGGAGGTGAACCTGCTGGATGTGGAGGTCCTGGGCTGGTGTGGTTACACGAGGTCTGCGGTTGTGAGGCCGGTTGGATGTGCTGCCATATTCTCTGAAACGCCTGTGGAGACGGCTTATGGTTGAGAAATGAACATTCAATGCACGGGCGACAGATCTGGTTGACATTCCTGCTGTCAGCATGCCAATTGCACGCTCCCTCATTGCTTGTGGCATCTGTGGCATTTTGCTGTGAGACAAAACTGCACATTCCAGGGTGGCCTTTTGTTGTGGGCAGTCTGAGGTACACCTGTGCACTACTCATGATGTCAGATCAGCATCCTGATGTGGCACACCTGTGAGGTGGGATGGATTATCTCAATATAGCAGATGTGCCCACTACCACACATTTGGACTGATTTGTGACCACTGTTTGGGAGGGATGGTTATATTGTGTATCTGGAATGAATTTTAGGTCTCTACGTCCATCCCATGGGGAATGGGAGCAAAAACAAAAGTGTTGCGTTTATATTTTTGTTCAGTGTATTTTAAAGTCTTTTAATGCACATGTATTTTTACATAACAGAAAAAAGAAGTTGCATGCATGAGTAATGCCATGTCTAAGAACTAGCTGAAGAGAAAGGGTTTTTTTCCTCTGTAACCTTTCTGTCCGTTCTTGTTGAGGCTGCACAAGTAGATTGTCATGCCTGATGCTCATTTTTGTTGCAGATGCCTCATGTCTGCCTGATGAGGCTGTCATTAGGCTGATACTGGGTACACAAAAGGCAGATGGAGGCCTAAATGGATTTGTGAATAGCTATGAGGCTCATTATACCTCTTGCTGTAACAATGACACCTTTTAAAATTCACTTGTGTTCATTTCTCACCCTTTAAAATGAGCTTAAGAGACTTATAGCTGCTGCTTTATAATGCCCTGGAGTTCAGCAGAGGCTGATGTCCCACAGAGGCATCTGTGCTAAAAGAGTTTGTTGCATTTTACAGCCAACCACAGTGCCAAGCAGTGCCGGACACCCTGCGCCATGAGAACCACCTGCAGCGAATGCACCAGCAGCAGCAGCTCAGAGTGCATGTGGTGCAGCAACATGAAGCAGTGCGTCGACTCCAACGCCTATGTAGCCTCCTTCCCCTTTGGCCAGTGTATGGAGTGGTACACCATGAACACTTGTCCACGTAAGAGATCATTTTCCCGTTATTGCAATTCGATTTCATTTCATCTGCCTACATGTTATAAAAGTATAGCTCCTCAATAGTTTCACTGTTCCTCCCTTTTTTGCCCAAGGACTTCTGGCAAGCAGTTTTGGCCTGAGGGTCATTTCATGACCAAACAATCAAGATGAGAAACCAACTAACCACATTAAAGTGGGATTGAGGCTAAAACCAAGTTTTAAAACCTTTAGCCGTTTAATGTAGCCCTTCACAGTTTAAATTCTTAATCTCCTTTTAGTAATACTTTATTTAACAGAGTTATTTCTTAGAATGAAATATGTAATGAATTGAATTTCAAGGGGAGTAAAGGAGTTTCATTTAATTGCTCCACTTAATGACTAATTTAATCCCATTGATTGCACGTAAAATGTTTACTTTTAAGAGTTGCCAGCTCATGCCGGCTGCCCAGTCATTCTCCTACTTTGAACAAATTGCAGCTGCTGCCATAGCAAAAACACTCTAGAAGAAGAGCCCGACACTTGAAACCGTTGCAGCATTTCATTTAAAGCTCTGAAGCTGCAAGCAGCTACATGTATAACTACCAGCCCTTCAGTCACGATTCATTAGTTGCAATTTAAGAAACGAGGAAAACCCGGCGAAAAATAAAGCATAAATCTGAAATCTGTGTATGTAGTACTGTAGCTGCAGTTAATATACTCAATCATTCAAGCATATGCTGCTCTGGAGATCTTCACCAAATTTACAAAAAAGGCTTGTTGATTATTGGTCTGTAGAGTAGAGCAACTTTGGACTGCTAAATGGGGGGGTTAACCTCCATTTAGCTGAACAAATAAAATTGTAGCCCTCCACTGAATGGCGATGGGGATCGATAATCTGGTTTGATAGTTTGAAACCTGGTACTTTTTGGATTTCGTCTTTGCAGCAGAGAACAATTTTCTTTTATGAAACCTAGCAGGTGAATCAAGTTATTATAGCCATCGATGGATGAACTGCTCATGGGGCGAGAGATGGAAATTAAAGGCACACATTCATGTGCCATGTTGACTGATGATGATTACATGTTAAATGGTTATCCAGCTTATAGATAGCTTTTGAAACTCTCTTCCTTTCCAAATTAAGTGGAAATTAAGCCAGATTTTTTTTTTTTTTTTTGAATAGAACACACATTCAGTTTTTCTGAAGAAACTGTTTGACATTTTTTGACAACCACATTCTTGCCGGGCTATAGATGTGAAGATCAATCCAGCTGTCCACTTTGAAGCTAAAAGCAAAGAGGCTAGCTTTGATTAAAAGAGTGAAATCCGGTGAAACCAGCTGGCACGACCCTGCTAAAGGTCGAGAGCTAACATGATGTAACCTGTAATGTGTGAGGAGATTATATTATAGCCATTTCCCTCCAGTTCCAGTGTCTTAGCTTTATTTTAAGCTAACTCAAAAATGATCACGCTATCGCTTGCTGCTACTGACTAGTGTTTTATTCTCATATAAGCACAATTTTCTGAGTACCGGTATGTCGAGAATTCAGAGCTCTGATTGTTGAAATACTGATGGCTTTGTTTGTACCTTCCAACACAGAATCATTTTTAAAAGCCGTTTTTATTTTTTACAGTCAAAGAATTCAGAAATATAAATACCTTTTTAATCACCTGGTGCTGCGTTGTGTTTCACTTCAGCGGAGAACTGTTCTGGATACAGAACGTGCGGGCAGTGTCTGGATCAGCCGGGCTGCGGTTGGTGCACTGACCCCAGTAACACGGGCAAAGGTCAGTGCATCGAGGGTTCCTACCGCGGGCCCTTCCAGACCTCTGTCCCGGCCCCTTCCACCCTTCCTGGTCTGCCCGCCAATCCTCAGCCAGCCCTCAACGCCAGCATGTGCCCGAGCGAATCAAAGTACAACTGGTCCTTCATTCACTGCCCAGGTAGGAACGTAATCTAAGATATTAGTTATGTGACATTAAATGACATTCATGCAAATTAATTTCACACACACATGTTGTGGGGATTACAAAAATGGTTGTCTGTTAAATCTGCGTTGTAACAAAAACCTAAATGTGAATTTATCAGACAATAGGCATCCAAAGAAAGTATGTGTTTATGTTGCATTTTGGGAAAATGTGTTTCTGTATTGTCACTTTGGTTTATAATTGTTCCTCATTATGTGGTACAGACAGGCGGACTTGCATTTGAAGGAATTACTCACTTAGCTTAATAACTATAGTGATCTTCTCATCTAAAATGATTGAAATGCTGCTTTAAAGAGACTTCTGGCTGCTCTGATGCCTCTTATGACACACTCGAGCACTGGACAACAAACAGCGTTTTGTTTTTTTACATAAATTTACATAAATTTCTCTGCTCAGAATAATTACTCATTCCTTCATGTTCTGTCTTTATCGTACCCCCCTCTCGTCTCGGGGTGTGATGTTTATGCAGTATGTTTGTTTACTCTTTTGCAGCTTGTCAGTGTAATGGTCACAGCCAGTGTGTCAACGAAAGCATCTGTGAGAAGTGCGAGGACCTGACAACCGGCCGACACTGCGAGAGCTGCATCTCCGGCTTCTACGGAGATCCGACTAACGGGGGCAGCTGCCAGCGTGAGTATCCGTGGGCCGTTCGGCACGACGCTAAATCAGCCAGTCGGTATTTCGGCACGAGGCTTCATTTAACTTGTCAGTATTTTACAGTCCATTTTTATGTCAGCCATTTCCTGATTCCTCGCTGCACCGTAAAGCCTTCCCAGGGATATTAAAGATTTACTCCTTTACAGCTAATGCTGACAGTCAGTCAGTCGGACAACAAATCAATTGTCTATTCCTTCGACAGGTTAATTTAGATTACAGGTATATTACAGCCACAGTGTATGTTGTGTGATTTTTACTTTTTATGCCTCCCTCTGGTATGTACATATATTTATTAAGTTCTGCGTCTGTGACAGTCAATCAATAACCTGTCCTGTCTCCATTCAGCATCGCTATCTTGTCAGCGTGCCCCCTCGGGGACATTAAAGGCATGCTTTACTTCACAGCTAATTGGTTTGACTCAAGAGGCATTATGTGGACAAGTAAAAAGTACACAGTCAGTGCCTCAAAATGGAGATTATTATCAAATAATCAAGATGACACGTGTGACTAAATGATGATAAATCATAAGGTGGCTCTTTTCTTCCAAGTCCCCCACTGTTAGCAGACTTGTATGTATTTCACAGCTGTTTCTACCAAAGGGGTGAGTCATTTTAAGAATGATAAATGAGGATGAATTAATATAAAGGATGATGCGCATTAATGTTTGTGCAGGCACCTTAAAATGGGTCTTTTAAAAATCACCAAGCCTAATAGACATTTCACACGTGTTCACATACAAGACGGTTCTCTCTTGGGAGATGGAAAGTTGTTCTTCTCCTGGAGAGTGCTGCCTCGTTGCGATGTGATGGGCCAGATTGCCATGACTGCTGGTGTGCCCGTGTAGTTAACATAGTTTCAGAGGATGAGGCCTTTTTTTTGAGTCTCTAGGTGCAGCGGCCTCATGGGAATCTTTGAGCTTTTCAGTTAGATTTCAAATCCTGGACTCACGTGCTTCGTACACCTTCCGAACACAATCCGATGATAGTGGTGGGAAAACCCGTTGCGTAGCCACCGTTGCAAATTATTGGCCACAAGCTAGCTTAAAAAGATGTAAGAATTAGATGTTAAGCTTTAAACAGCATGGGGAAGCTGAGAGGTGGTGCTGTGCAATGCTTTATTTTTTAAAGCACAGATGTTAGAGTTGCACATACATGTATGTTCATGTATGGCTTCACCACCTTACTTTGGTGTATGGCAGACCAAGGGTCACATAAAATAAATTCAAAAAACTGTCAGTAATTCTGGCCTCTGGCTCTAATGCAAGTACTGTTTGGACAACAACACATAAAGCAAAATCTATACTTCCTGGTGCAAAACAGTCTAAAGGTAAAAACTATATCCTGAATCTTTGCTGATTCCCATCCATTTGTCCAGGTTTGACCTGTAAAGGGCCTGTTCTGGCTCGTGGGACACATGTTTGACAACCCGGGTTTAAATGAACTAAATAATGTGCTGGATGCTGTTTGTGCAGAATATTTTTATATGCACTGACAGTAATGATTCATCTGGAATGATTGTTATCAGAGATACGTTAAACATTCAGTCATATTGTAAAAAAAATCAACTGTAGAACTCATAACTGTGTTTAATAGATGAAATAAGAGCTTTTTCACTTGCGCAATATTATGAGAACTCAAAGGTGTGTAGCCTTAAGAAAAGCACTTCTCTGTGATATTAATCTGGTTCAGTTTGCCAGTAAGCTTGAAGACTGGACACTAGAGCAATGGAAAAGATCATGCAGTCATTTGTATTATTGTAGTGTCTTTGCCTTGCAATATAAAGCTCCTTGAGGTGACTGTTGTGATTTAGCAATATATAAATTGAATTGAATTAAATTGACCTTTTCCATAGTGGTTTGTACATCAGGGTAAGAAGTGAAGCCGATGAGGTGAAGCACCCCTCATGCCTCATGCTCACAGCCTGTGGGGACGGTGTTATTATGCAGGGTCAGCTGGACCACCCGGATATACTGCACGATGGATTCTTTTTTTTTTCATCCAAGATATCACGGACATATTCCAAGATGACAATGTCAGAATTCATCATCCTCACATTGTTTGGTTCAGAGAGCATGAGACATTGTCACACATGGATTAGCCAGCACAGAGCGCAGACTTTAACCCCACTGAGAATCTTTGGGATGTACATGAGAAGACTTAATGCAGCAGAGGCGGTCCAATGAAATATTAGCGGCGGACTTTGAATCCTCATCCTGACCACCAAGCTGGAAGTGACAAGATAAAAAACAGAGCTTCACTATTATCACGCAGGGCAAAATGATTTAATACAGGAAGAGGCCATTAATGGAGTCTGTAGGTCTTATAGGTTATGAATGTGCTGAATCAAGTTAATCAGTCATTAGATTATTTATATATGTGTAATATATTCACTCTACTGTGCAAGTCTTGTGTGTGGTTGCTGCAATGATAAGTAAAATAATTTATTTATCTATTTATTTATTTTTTCAGCCTGCAAGTGCAATGGCCACGCAAGCATGTGCAACCCTAACAATGGCAAGTGCTTCTGTACCACCAAGGGCATCAAAGGAGACAGATGCCACCTGTGAGTTTCACATTTCATGATGCTCGCCTGTCTCTCTGTCCTCTTTTTCACTCATGCGATGTCTAAAGTCTTTACTGTAATATTTTGCACCCCTAGAATTCAGATTGCTTGTGGGGTACCGTAGACTTTATTTTCTAGTTTGTCTCTGTGCAGCAGATCCATTATGTGTTACACCCAGAGAATCTGACAGCACAGTAGTGGTACCGGTCTATAGAAAACCCTCAAATAGCCTTTTTTAACTTTTTCTAGGATTTTTTTCTTGAAGATGGTCCTTTGTGATAGTACGGGCTTGTAGTTCAGCACTTTGGGGATCAAAGCTGGTAACTGGTCAATCACAGGCATCAAGGCTTCTGCAATCTGTGTACCGTGAAAACAACATTCAGTGACGAGTAAAAGTGTGAATTCCTTTTAATGATTTAGTCAACTTCTCCAAAAATTAACAGCATACATGTATTTGTCAGTTGTTGAGCTAACCCAAGAACGAGCCTGTCAAACCACCAGCAGATTGAGAAATGGGTTTCCAGTAATCAACAACCTTTATGTGCAAAATTGCTGAACCACATGAACTTCAGTGGGTTTTTTTCCTCCCCTGAAATGTTATTTTCCAGACCTGTAAAGCCACATGTTGAGATTTCAAAATGAGAAACTCTAACCATGGCACAGCGCAGCAGCAGCTGTTCATTAGCGCTTGCAGCTATATTTTTAGTACTTGTCTTAACCTAGAGCTGGGCGATAGAACGATAACGATATGTATCGCGATATAACTTTTACTCGATAGAGAAATTAAGCTATCGCGATAGACCTCGCCGCTCTTGTCCTCTTTAAAAAAAAAAAAAAAAAAAAAAAAGGTCAGCCGATCCAAATGAAGTAGCGCAGAGCCGAACCAATCACAGCCGCAGCGTCACGTCGCGTGACTTGTTACGTACAGCACAAGTGCCAAGCCGCACGTGTGTTTGTTTGGGAAGCAGCCAGCGGGTAATGGAGGAAATGAGTGTGCCGACTAGAAAAATCAACCGAGCGTGACTGAAGAGAAAACAGATGATGATACAGACTGAAAAAGTCTCATGTTCCTTAAGTACATCTACCCTGTTGAACTTATTATGGGAAATAAATATTTAAATAAAAACAAGCTGCTGATTATTTCACATTTTACTTGTGAGCAACGGCACATTTAAATCTTACAAATATAGTTATTTGGCTTATATCGTGATAGATATCGTTATCGCCTGAAATGAAAAAAACATATCGTGATATGAAAAAATCTCATATCGCCCAGCTCTATCTTAACCCTGGACTTCATTATCAGAAGGTTTTCCAAAATCCATTTAAAAAGTTGAGATAAGGTTTCACAAATGATTGGTCATCAGTATGAAAATGAGGCCTTTTTTTCGCCTTATTAAATTTCTTTAAAGATTTCGTAGGCACACGTTTCCTGTGAATTCCCATCACGCTCACTCGGTCTCCTTTTAATCTTTTTTTTTTTATTCTTTTACACTGTGGTGTTACTTCCTGGCTGAAGGTTAACACTTCTCTTCCCTCTTTCCTTTCTTTCTGACTTTTCTACCATCCCTGTTCATCTTTCCCTCTCCTCTCTTCAGGTGTGAAGTCGAGAACCGCTACCAAGGCAACCCCCTCAAAGGAACATGCTATTGTAAGTGGAATTACAATTACTAACGTCAGTAAAGGGGTTTGTGTGTGCGTGCGTGTGCGGTGTCACATTAAGAGAGCACTATGAGGTCTGAATCTCTTCCTTGTTCATGTCAGTGGCAAGACAGCAACACGGCTCCTAAATCAAAGCAGTTTGATGTTTAAAAAATAACATCCAGAGCCAGAGCTGCTCTTTTAACCCTTTAAAACCGGTCAGAGCGGGCACGCTCCGTTTTGCGTAACTATTTTTAAATCCCGGTAGCACTGCGAGCACGTGAGCTAGCGCAATAATTTTTTTTGCATATGAAACCGGAGGAGTTGTACTTACATCTTATGCCATCAGCTTGTCCTCGATCGGTTTCCTTCCACATATAGCTTTGCCAAAAACTGCATAAAAAGCGCTTGCAGGAACAAAAACATAATATTCCAGAAACTCGCTTTGCCGATCCGATCAGCTGTTCGTAACACTTCCTACGTCCATCAGCGTGAACTATCGCATGTCCGCCATGACCTGCCCGAAACCGGAAGTGACGTCATTTTCGCGGAAATGTAGTTTTTTACCATCAAGGCCTCATGAGCTTATACTGATGTTTTTAAAAGTTATGTTTGACTTTATGACTTTCTGTGTCGTTTCTGGGATGCTTAGGACTCAAATTGCACTGCTGGAAATAGTTTATTTTGATGCATATGCTGCTTTTTTGCAAATTTGCATTATAATATTTATTTTCGTTTTTCCTGCAGTGTATAAAAATTGGTGTATTTCAAAAATAAAACTATGAAGACACTCGAAATAAATTTCCTGTGGTGGGAAACTAGTTTGTGCAACTTTTTTGTATTTACAGTTTTGAGCCTCTTAAATTTCTCTAACTAGAAATATATGTTAAAAAACAAAAACGATTTTCAATTTTTTTGAAGTTTATTGCACTTTTTTGCAATTTATGTAATTACTATGCACTTAATGCATGCATATTATTAAAATTTAGGCTGTAATGGTTGTATTGATGTATAGCAACTTGAAATGCTCCAAAAAATGGCACTACAACATGTAAAAATATAATATAAGCTCTGGCGGACTTGGTTCTATGGTAGGTCTTAAAGGGTTAAACAAGTCGCAGGTGGAAAGAATTGAAAGTGAGACGCAGATGAAATTGCCAAAAAAAATGCATGTAAGCTTATAAAGGACCGTCTTGCTCTTTTTGCACCTGTGATAAGTCATTTTGCAGACAGATTGCAGTACAGCGGTCCTGCCATTTTTAATCTCATTATCTGATGATTATGGAGGCTAAAGTGATGTCACGTTTGTCTAATCATCAGTACTTTCTAACCCAAACAAGCTATAAATCATGTTGGACTGTATAGTGTTAAATTTTCACACTGATGGAGGAACTAGGTCATCCATTGTGCTGCTTTTTAAAAAAAAAAATAAATAAATAAAAAAAAAAAAAAGTATTTGTTTTTATTACCCTGTATTCTGCTAAGGTGTGAAAATGTTTCTAAGGCATAAATGAGCAGGAACATTAAGTGTTATCCATATTTACCCTGAATTAATTGGATAGTTTGTTAAAAATCAATCAACTGTAAATTCATTCCTCATCAGATTATTAATCTATAATGGAATTTAACAGCTAGTGTTCAGACACAGCTTATTTTTGGTAGCAGCTGTTGCTATTTGTGGTTGTAGCAAACGCCCCCGTCATCCAAACACACTGCAACTTTAATAAAGAAGTCGGGCAGTAATTTGTAATTGGGAATTTTCAATCAGCCTGTGAGCCACGGTGATCTGATTTTCTGCTTCGCACAATATGAGTCTACGTCCCCACTGTGTTCGTTCGGTTACCTTGCTGGGAGCTTAGAGGCGTGCTGCCAGTCACTGCCAGCTCACCGTGGCTGCTCCTTCTTGTCCCATTACTCCCTGTAATATTTCAAAACGACCTGCTGTCAAAAAAATGCCAGCAGGGACTGTTGTTTTGTATGTGCGTTGGTGGGGAACAGTAGTGGCAAGCGCTCGGTTCCTGACACAAGCTGCATTTCCTGTTACTACCTAATAATAAAAATAAACTCATGTCTGCCGGTTACATTCCTTTTAATGTGAAGTTGAAGCAGTTGGGAATGTTTTCTGTACATTAGACGTTAATTACATTAGTGTTTTTTAATGACAGCACCATGTACTATTATTCAAATATCTATAAAGCTTTTGATCAGTGTTACCCTTGCTGTATGGAGAGGAAACAAACTAACAAATAAAACCCTCCAATTTTTCCAAGTACGTGATCCAGCTGTTTAAATTGATTTTTGACTGAAGTTGAACTTTTTTGTTGAACTTTTTGTTGAGGTGGGATTATTTTATGTTTACTTATTTTCGAGATTTGGCCCCATCTAAATCGCTCTTATCCAGATTATTTGAGTGGAACTGTAACTGCAGAATAACCCCTGGCGTCTGAATGCATCCGTCTCCCGTGTTTTGTTGCGCTGTCCTGAAAGTGACCTTCAGCTGTAATTTACCGCTAGCTGACACGCTGTCATGTAACCCATCCTCTGTCCTGACCTTCATCACAGAGCACGCTCCAAAATCCTCAGGTCTCGAATCAAATGTTTGAAACGGGGAAAGAATGGGAGTAATTTTCTGAAACCATGTTCTTGTGTGACTTTCAAACTAGACTGAGTTGTTCTTCTGCTTCTTTTTGTAATCCCCACCACATTCCTCCCACGCTGGCTCACTGGCTTCAAACAGACACGCTCCTCATCGACTACCAGTTCACCTTCAGCCTGTCGCAGGAAGACGACCGCTACTACACGGCCATCAACTTTGTGGCCACACCTGAGGAGGTATGTGTCTAACAGTGAGCACCCCACCGCCACAGCAGCTGTCACTTCTGTGAGGATTAGAAAGTTTACAGTTGTTGTCGAACAAATAGGCTCACTTCTTTGTCATTTTAGGGATAACTTAGATGGTAGTTCAGTAGTTTACATGCACACCGATTGTACTGGACAGGCAGGAAGCACGGTGACGCCAAAACTAACTTCAAAATAAAATAAGAATCAGTATTTAATAATCACTCAACAAACTGAGTCGACTGGTTTACTATGTTCCCTGCAGGAAAGTTTCCTCGCTGATAAGCTGGTGATCAGAGCGAAGAGTAATGTGGCCACTCATCAGAGAGTCAGTCACACAGATGTTTTTAAATTGAAACATAAGCATCTGATTAAATGTTCCAGATGGTATTTTTCCCCTGACAAAGCTTCTACTAAAGATTTACAAATACACAATCGGCTACAGGGGAAGCTCAACTCTTACAGCAAATCACAACATATTTCGATATATATTTAGCAAATCCAGGAAACTTGTGGTGAAGTTGAATTTTTAGCTGTTTGAGTTGTTCCGCAGTTATTTAGTAAATCAGAAACCAAAAGATCGTTTACAAAATATAGAATTGAGCAGACGATTTCAAAGTCAAGACAAAGCGATGATAACATCTGTGACGCACATGTGTAACAATAAATAGTGAAGACATCTGGATTTCTCGCCGTCTAGCTTCAGCCGGCTTCGCTGAAGCTGTTGAAATGTTAATTGTTGCCTTTTTTTTCTTTAATAAATGATTGATTCATGAACGCCGGCTTTCAGTTAGTGAGTAAACATCAATTACATCTCAGCTTACATCTGTTTGACATTATTTGAGCTTCACTTACAGTGAATGTGATACATACAGTGTTCAGCTGCGGTGCTTATTCAAACATTTGATTTGTTAATTCGGCCTCCCATTAGCTCTGCAAATTTGCTCTGGTCTGCAATACAGTAAGTGCTTGTGCAGCTACAAAGTGATACCGGAGGAGTGAACAAAGTCGCTGCTCTGCAGTTACAGTAAAACGTAAGGGCTTTCCTGGTCTGTGTGCTACGAGCAGTTTGTTTTTCGTTTACTCTGGTGGTTGCAGTAAAAAACGGACTCGCCCATCTTCACTGAATTGCGGTTCGACCACTATGGGGCACGTGGGGGAAATGACACCAGTAAACTGATGATGATGACTTGTCCGTGTTTCTGTCCTCAGCCAAACCGAGATCTAGACATGTTCATAAATGCCTCCAAGAACTTCAATCTGAATGTAACCTGGGCCACCAGCTTCACCGGTAAGTCTCAACAAAGCCCCTTATTAGTGCTGCTCAACGAATTAGTCAATGAGCTAATGATTGGCCAGTGATTGAAATGTGCACTCAAGTGTTTAAATTAAGGCTTAAAATGATAAATATTACTGATTTTCTCAGACAAAGAAAGTGAAGATGACTGGTTTTATATTCATGTAATAACAAGTTAATGACAAGGTTTTGTTTTGTTTTTTGTCACCATGTTCACAGCTGTTTAAAAATGATATGAAAAGTCACCTGTCTTTCCATTGTAGTAGTTTCTGCACCAGGAGATTTACAAATGTGAAGTAATGCAGATATTTCACATTTGTTGTGTCAATAAAATTCCACCAGACACTGGAGCAGAAATGAGAAATTCTCCTTTTCTTTTTGTCTTGTCTTGTTTTTTCTTTTTTTTTTTTTAAATAATTTCCTCCATCATCTATAACTTTTGTATGATTTGACATTTTTGTCCTGTCTTCCCTTTCCCCTTTCTTCTCCTCTTTTCTTTATCATCCTGTTATTTCTATTTTCTGTATTCCTATTTTCTCCCTCCATCTCTGTCCCTTTTTTGTGTCACCCAGCGGGCACCCAGGCCGGAGAGGAGATCCCCATCGTCTCTCGGAGCAACATTAAAGAGTTCAAAGAAAGCTTTTCCAATGAGAACTTTGATTTCCGAAACAGCCCCAACATTACTTTCTTCGTCTACGTCAGTAACTTCACGTGGCCCATCAAGATCCAAGTAAGCAACTCGTACGCTTAACGATAACTGATCCGTTTTTGTTACCATACATATTTGTAAAGCAGGGAGGTAAAGACAGGCTCACTACAGATTAATGCAATACTAAAATTCTGTTCAATTTGTAACTCTATATTTATGATACAGCTCCACTGTGAGCAATACATTTACATAAAAACTGACATGTATTGATGACTCAAATGCCAAAGAAGCGTGATCGATTGTCAGTTTATGGAGTGCTCTTATCTGGGCACATTTACTTCTGCCAGACAGAGTAAGTCATTCATGTGACATCTAAGAATCAGCATTCATTCACTGGTTTGATGAAAGTGAAAAG
Source organism: Rhamphochromis sp. 'chilingali' (assembly GCF_963969265.1). NCBI lineage: Eukaryota > Metazoa > Chordata > Actinopteri > Cichliformes > Cichlidae > Rhamphochromis > Rhamphochromis sp. 'chilingali'. The sequence continues at coordinate 8,250,330 of NC_137949.1, forward strand.
AATGTTAGATATGAATTTAAAAGTGTTAAAATGAGAAGCTTGGTGTATGACAAAGTGTGGGAAGTAGAATTAATGATGGCCGGAAACCTTAAACGTGACAGGTAGAGAAGGTTGCTTTGTTTCTGTGTCACATATATGAAAAAGGGGACGAGTTTACCAAATGTAGCTTTAAGTCAAATTCACTGGTATTTTGCAAATATAATAATAAACGTGAATTTGCTGTGCAATTGTGTAACTTTATTAGCAGCGTCCTCCTGAAATGCGCCAACAACATCGAAAGTAACATCCTCCTCTCTACCCCTTAACGCTCTTTTGGTCGCTATGGTAACGTGTGAATATTTCTTTCAAAATAAGACACAACTGCAATATGAGTTAACCAAGTTAACGATAAAACCCCAGAAACCATAAATTTCACACCTGAGCCTAAACTCTCGTGGCCCAGTGCTAAATGACTCGGCCCGGGGGTTGGGGACCGCTGACGTAGCGGATCAATACAGGGCGTCCATGACCCTGTTGGGGACACTCCCATAGGGCTTAAATCCAGGGCTCTCCACCTGTTGCTCTTAGAACTGAAGAAGCTTCTCGGATAAGAGGTGAAACGTCTTTAAGACACTTAAATAAGTCCAGAGGCTTTTCTTTCCAAGCTCCTTAGACAACTCTGAGATAAGCAGTATCCGCAATGCTAAAACAACATACAAACATGACACTTTAAAAGCCAAAGACACCTTTATAGAGTTGTAATTTATGTGTTAGCTGTGTGTTGTAGTGGTTACTGCAGTTTTGTTTTTTTTTACTTTTAGAACAATTATCTATGTCAATTTGAAATTTCCTCTGTCACCAGGACAGAGGACAGTTTGCTGACTTTGTTCCAGGCCTCTGAATTATTAAAATTAAACCAGCTTGGTTTGACTGTACAGACAAAACAGCAGTGGTGTTTAATTTTTGCTCGTTTTTGTTATTGTGCAGCATGTAATGGAGCTGTGTTGTTTTTTTCAGAAAGTAAGCCTTTTCTTTTCACCTGAAATGAGTTCTTATTGGCTTTATTGCTGACATAGTTAGCAAAATGGTAATCAATACAACACTTTACGTCTCAGTACTCAGCGGCTTTGATTCAAGTAACACTGTAACACAGACTCGGCCCTGATTAAAATGCAGCTGTACTCAGTTGCCTTATGCTTAACGACTGTGTTGTGTTTGAAACGCCTGGTATAAACTCCTGCATCAATACAACCTGTTGGTGTAATAAATGAATGTTCTGCCAGGACTGCGCGCTGCTGGAGGGGGAGAGTCACTCTGGGCCTGGCTTCCTGTGCCCGACTGTGTGCCTCTCCAAACAGTTCTGGGAATGATTTTCGGTGGTTGCCCCCCTTGCAAGCTTCTTCCCCCACCTCTCGCCCTCCTCCTGTAGGGGAGGAAAAAAATAAAATCCTGCCTCCATCTACCATATCCTGCCTTGTGAGGGCTTTTAGTTTAGAACACCCAAACTGCTGCCAACCAGCCTCAGGAGGTGCAGCTCCACAGCAGAGCAGAGAGCTTAGCTGACTTAGCTCCCCCCACACCCCACTCGGCCTCTTTTAGGTCCACCTCACCTTCTGCCTTCCTGGGTGGGATCATGTAGAAGATCACCCCTATTTTGAAACTAAAACACAGGTCTGTTGCTATGTTTTTTGGGTTTCTTGCCCCCTACTTTGCACTCGTGGAGTTTTATCTTCGTCAGCGAGGTAACAATTTCTGTTTGGGTTTTTTTTGTTGTTTTTTTTTTAAACCACTTCTTCTGACTAATAGTTCTTGATTTTTCCTTTGCCTTTTCTCGCTCTCCTCGCATTCAGCGGTCTGCTGCAGTGTGACACTTGGATACGTGAGCGCGCTTGTGTGTGGAACCGTAGGCGGCAGGTCCTCTGGTGTTGGCAGGCAGAGATCGGCATGCTGGAAAATGGTTCATAAACAGCAACTTAGAAAGAGCAAGGGCAAAGTGGAATGTTAAGTTGAAACACATGCTGCATTCAGAGTGCGCGAAGCTAAGCTCTCTCTCTGAGCTATACAGGGCTCTCTGTCTTTCTCTTGCTCCCTCTCTTCACACGCCACCTCAAGGTTGCTTCTGTTTGCTTTCACAGGGTTGGAAGTGGCGCTCGAACAGCAGGCGCATCATTTTGAAGGGAATTTGTTTTTTGCTCGTTTTACCTTCGCTCCACTTTGTCCGAACACACGGTTGAGTTCAAGCTTTTTGGAATTATTACACATTTCTTCACATCAGATCAAAAACTTCTAAAAGCCCTGAATTGGATTACAGGACACACCCCGTTGTAATTAGTCTCATTTACCAAATGAGATCTTTCCCAGTGGTCGGAGTGAATTCCGTGATGAGTTCATCAACCGTCGAGCTGCTCGGATCATCAAAGCAGAATCAATTGCAGGGAGATTAGTAAGCCCGGAGTTCTCACACACCTCTTTTCTCCCTTTTTTCCTGATGAAGAATAGATCAGATTTTAATGATGTTTGTAATGAAACACAAATCCCAGACTAATTACATTAAAGACCTGTGATCTCCTGTTCCGTGCCTTAGTGAACATGTCATGATATGGTAGAGATTACAACGGCCTGCAATTTAATACCCCGCCGTGGAGTAGCAGCATCTGTAGCTATCAGCTGACTGCTGCTCTGCATATCTGTACGGACCCGTGTAGCGTTTATCTGGGCCATGCCTCGCTGCCTGGTGGGTGTGTCTTGATAGTGATCGCAGAGAGGTTGGAAAACAGAAGCAGTGGTTTTTGCAGTGACTGATACAACATAAAATTACTGTATAAAAACTAAAGGAAAATGAAAACTTAAAAAGGTACCATGCACATTAATATAGTGGTTATATATGAAAGTATTCTACCTTTAAAAAAATCTACATGTTTAACACCTTAATCTGAGATGCACTAAGATAACAGGAGTAAGTACTTTCCTTAGGAATACCACTTACAGAAATTGATAATTGCGTCACCTTGCAGTAATTGCATAACTCATTTCTAGTTTGTAAAGCAGGTAATTTAGTCTTAATTTAGATTTAAAGACTAATCGTTAGATTCTTTCTTCCTTTTTAAGTTCCTCCTGGCGTGATCGGAGGTGTGGCTCTGTGTTTCTCTTTAAAATATGCCCAATGTTTTTGAACATATTCCTGTTCAGCTCAGAAGCTTTACTTCTTTTTAAAATCTGTCATTTTGGCAGCATGCTGGAGATTATCGTGCCAAATGTTCATGTGACTTGGAGTCATCTTTTAGGCTTTTTACTTTTTTAGCTTTCCCTTTTTTTAAATCACATTGTTGTTGCCTCGACTTTCCATTTTGGTGTGTGTTTGTCAGTTTAGTCATTCTAAAGGATCGTGCTTGTTCATAAAATGGCAGTACTCCTTTGTTTTGGCTCAGAAACATTTTAAAACATTTGACACTGAAGTAAGTTTGCACAGATTTTACTTACGGATTTTGTTGTTTACTGTACATTTGAAAATCAGCCAGCTACTCATCATTTTCCAGCTAATCTAACTTGCTCAGTACAGTAAAGTAAAACTGTTTACTGACCTTTGAGGCTTCACTTTGACTGTGCTGTTTTGAGAAAAATGTAAATTTTTCTGCAGTGTATGGCTGCAGTGACAGAGCTGCCATGCTGAGGTTTAGCAGGTATAGTGTTGTTTTGTTGATGACTGTTCTTTTTGTGGTGTTGTTTTTGCCCCTGTATCAGGATTAAATCAGTCTGAGTTTGATGGGAGTATTATTACTTCTCCAAGTATTTGGTCACAAACACAAAGCGCTGGACTCTTGATTGTTCCTCAGAAGATGTCAGATTCATTAGATGGTTAAGTCATTTCACACCAAAAAACAGAAAGAGAGAAAACCCTCCAGTACTGTTACAGCAAAAGTCCAGAGTTCACCAACATCATCATACATCATTTGTATACACCAGGGTTGTCAAACATAAGGCCCTGGGGCCAGAATCGGCCCAGCAAAGACTCCAATGTGGCCCACTTTGACCCCCATCTTTGGAAAATGTGACAACACCTATTGCCATTCATACTACACCAAATTAAGTAATAGATGAACAACAGTTAAAACTAGAGATGGACCGATCCGAAATTACGTATCTGTATCGGTCCGATACTGACCTAAATTACTGGATCGGATATCGGAGAGAAATAAAAAATGTAATCAGATCCATTAAATATCACAAAAGCACCTCACAAAACTTGCGACATGGCGTAACTCTGCTCATAACCGTAGCACGTCGGAGCAGTATGCATCACGTGATAGAGCGGCTGTGGCGTGCAAGACTGTCAGCGGTCTGGAGCCTCGCTACCAAACCGGCATCTAACAACAGCTTGATAATCTGTTGTTAGAATTTATTTAATTTTACTTTGTACACCAGGATCTTTTTCTCTGTTGAAGAAAGATGTTGAATCTATTTAATTATTCTTGAAAAATAATTGATTTCTGTGCATTTTTTTTTCCCCCACCCTGCATCAAATTAAAGTTGATTACGTCGATTAAGCATCATGAGGTGGAGGGTGGTTTCCCCCCCCCCCCCCCCCCCCCCTGGGAGTTTGCAACCCTATTAGTTAGGTTGCTTAATATTTCTGCTAAGTACTCTTTAAAATACCAGAATAGGGAGGATAGACTAGGTTTAAGTTTATTAGATTGAACTATGAGATAGTTTGGGTGCAGTGTATTTTTTGCACACAGGTATAACAGAATAGCTTTAGTGTTGTTGTTTATTTAAACTTGAGTATGAACTTATACTAAATGCAGCAAGATATTAAAAATGCCATCTCTAGTTAAAACACAGTGAAAAAACAGGAACTTTCTTATCTCCTGTCAATTTCTGTCTTTGAGGAGTTTTTGGTGAATTAATGTAAATTACTCTCCTGTGTTTGTAATTTCTACCATAAACTTTTCTGCAATTTTCTACATTTATTATTTGTGTTGATAGATTTTTCATTTACTACACAACATTCGTGTAAGTTTGACGATCTGATCGACCGCTTGTCACAATCAGCTGGTTTGTTTTCAGATGTCGTTCACAGCAGCACGATAGAATCCAAAGTTCTACACAGTCCAGCACATTTAAAATGACTTTCCTCTCAGACCCCTTCCTTTATAGCAGAACCTGTTGAGCAGGCATCCCTCGCAATGATAACGACACTTTCCTTCAAAACTCCAATATACTTCAAGCAGCTGTCAGAATCCATTAAGGCAGAATATTTCCAATCCTAATGCCCGGCGGCAGGCTGACAGACCCTGCTGTGAGATCCTTTACAACCCCTAAAGAATTCACCCTCTGCTGGGCACATAACTAGAGCGTCGCCCAGGCCGCCTGCTGCCACCTTCAGCCTGCCTGTCACTGACAGAGAACCGCACATTGCTGACACTTGAGATTAGCCGCTACAATAACTGTTATCGCACATCTTCCCAGTGCCACAGCCTCCTCACACTGTTCAAAATTGAGTCGAAGCACTAATGGCACGGAGTTATGTCGCTGCTTTTTCTTGTGCTGGACAAATTGGCGTTGTTTTTGATGGGGTGGGGGCAGAGAATTATGAATCTCTAATCAACGAAAAAGAAAAAAAATGCGACGGCTTTGTTAGGACGTTGTCATAAGGCATGCTGGGTTTCAGTGCCCCGACCGACAGGGCTTCTTTGATAATTCTATGCTTCGCTCTTTAAAGAATTCCTGCAATTCGCAGGTTCATAAGCTCTCCGGTGCGTTTTCTCTCAGCCTTTCACTTTTACCCCCACTTTACATTCATGAGGACGAGGAAGTAAAATATTTCCTCCAAACATTTTTCTCTTAATTGCAAATAACCTAATTGGCTTCTTTAAAAATGGAATAATTTCCTGAAATGCCTCCGCAGGGTTTTTATTGAAGATGCATGGATGAATTTTAAGCCTAAGAGTTTGACAATGCTGCATTGTGTAATGTCAAAATCACATATATTACACTGCAGTAAGTTAAACATAGTCTTGTACTTTTAGTTAAAATGAGGCGTTCATGTGTCCTGCCAAAGATTGGCAAACATTTTAATGAACAGACAAACAGCATATTCAAACATTTGGTCTCTTAGTTTGGAATCAGAACGATGCCACCTTGAAACGAAACCGAAAAAAATATTGAAACCGAAAATAAATGAACTGAAAAATCTTGTATTGAAACCGAAAAAAAAAAATGATAGTGAAAAACAATTCTTCGCTTACAATTTTTTTTTTTTTTTTTTTTTCCAGTTTCAATCTGCTGGCACGGTTTTGGCGTCCAGGGGCGCGCTGGGGGGGGGGATTCCGGCCCGCATGTATTTGCACACATTATAGAGGCCACTAGTGCTGACCATTGACTGTAGAACAGTCAATGGTGCTGACCAAGCTGCCATCTTTCTCTCTTCCCGTCTTTCAATGGCTGCTTCAATTTCAGCTTTACCCTCCAAACCAGTGGCGGAGCGGGGGGGTGGCTTACTGGGCTTAAGCCCGGGTTGTTTTTTCAGAAGCCCGGGGTCTTTTGGAGTGTAATTTTTTCATAGTTAGATGCCTGGCTGACAACTGTATAAAACAAAAAACTACACACAATATTCGAAGCACATAGTGCACACTGTGGGAATTTACGACTGTGCGTAAATCCCCCCTAATATTGGTATGATCCGAGCTCAGACACTAAGCGGGGCAGCTGCTGCCTGCGCGCTGTTAGAGAAACTGAGCCAGGCAGACAGAGGAGAACTGAAGTTCGACCAGGTACCAAAGCAAATCATTCGTACTGTACAAATAATGTAAATATGACGGTGTATCACAAAAGATTGATGTTAAACTGATCACTTGACCCATATTACGTTACTTTATTCTTCAAGTGAATCAACAAATGGCGAAATGAAAAGCGGAACAACAACAATGCTGTTTCTTTAGAGAGTCTTAGCTTACATGTGTGTTTATTTCATATTTTCAGTTGTTTCCCTCCACGGCTAAATAAATCTGTTTCAGTAATGCACTGATATACAAGAATGGACATAAGGAGCTTTCAAAGAAAAAACTCTGGAAGTATTTTATATATTATGCTTTGTACCTTGTTCAGTATATTTCTATGCAAAACAAGAGGAATTTCAATACACAGCAGTATATTCACAGTTTAAACCAGATATTTACATACACTTTATGGAAAACACAAGAACATTTTTTTTACTGTACAACATCAATTTAGAGTAAACTTGTTTTGTTTTAGATAAATAAATATTGAAATATCTTTTGAATTAGTTAAATGTCAGATAAAGAGAGACAGAGCTTCTAATTTTATCACTTTGATCAAATGTAGGAGTACATATACACTCAGTTTATTGTTAATTAATAAGAAAACTCCAGACGATTCCATTCTGAGCTTAAGAAGCTTCTGATAGGTTAGTAGAGTCCATGCGAGTAAACTGGTGGCACAGCTGTGGATGCATATAAGGCAAAACACAGAGCCTGTTTCTTTGACATGGGAAAATCAAGAGATGTCAACCAAAACACCAGGAAAAGAACTGTGGAGCTCCATAAGTGTGGCTCAAGTTTGAATACAATTTGGTGCCATTTACAATTAAGAAATACAGACAGTTTCTCTCTTTACTCTTAAAGTTAACAAATGTTTTTTATATTTATCAATCTAAAAAAAATAAACATTTAGTCTGATTTGATGTTACAATTAAAAAAGTGTTTTTATCTGAAGAGTACATAAATATCTGGTTTCAACTATATATTTGATGATTGTCAGCACAAAGAGGGAGAGAGAGGAACAGAGAGGGAGAGAGAGAATGAGGACAGAACAGAGATGAACAAGAGCAGGTGAGACACACATGTTAGTCAAATGGTTGTTTACCAAAAGTATCACCGTATCATAGGTACTCGTTTCTTTTTAGGTTTGTTATTTTTCAAGTTATATATTTATTAAGTTTTGCAGGCTTGTTTGAACAACAAGGCTAAATAATTATATAAACTTTTCTCAATCTAAATAGTGGACTTTAGTAGAATTAAAAAAATAAGTGTAGTGCAGCTCTATGATGATTTTTAGTGCTACTATCATCTAGTTTTGATTCTGGTTCTGTCTTGGTTAAATCCTAAGTAGTCCTGACTTTGAACTGTTGTAGTCCTGTTTTAATTCTGGATCAGTTCTGGGTCTGGTTGAATTGGAGTTTAGTCCTCGTGTCTTGATGCAGCCCTGATTTAGTTCTGCCTTGCTGCTTAATTAAAAAACTAGTTTAAAGTGTCCTGCATATGATATATATTTTTCCCTATATGAAGTCATTCTTTTTTGAACAAAACTCAAAACAGAGCAAATTAATCTTTCAGTCATTTCTACAAACCGCAAGTAAGTAATCATTTTTTGTCGTTTTTCCTTGCTGTCCCACTGGACTGGACATTAGTTTAGGTTTTTTTTTTTTGCTACATCTGGTGAACTTGTGGTAAAATGCTGGTGTTAGCCTATTCGTCGTAGCAAGCTAGCCTGAAGCTAATATCTGCTAAATTTAGGGACACCCGTGTCTCTTTAGGAGTTGGAGGCCGGTGTTTTAGGAGCGGCACAAGATCTCATCAACAGGCAGTGTTGGGCAGTAACGTAATACATGCAGCAGCGTTACGTATTTAAAATACAAAATATGAGTAAATGTATCCGTTACAGTTACCGTTCAATAGGTGATATTGAGAATACAGTTAGTTTGTTGAAATAAATGGATTACATGGCGGTATTTTCCTGTTTCATATGTTAGGCTATGGTCTCTCTATTTTTGGTAATTCCAATGATTTAATATGAAGGCAACAGGCAGAGTGTTAAAGGCATTGCCCTAAACAATGTAGCCTCAGGCCTCAGTGTAGTCCGTGCTGCAGGGAGAATGGACTGCCATACCCGTGATGTGTCTGTGAGTGAGGAGGAAGGAAAAGTACGAGCTGTCACGGAGCAGAAACGGGAGCTGGAAGCATGTAAATATAATAATAACTACTGCAGCCAAAAAGAGTGCCTGACGAGCCCAGCTGTAAGTAAGTTGTTAAGACTCGACTGTGTTCGTGTTTTCCTCTGAAACAATAAGTCCCGCTGGAGCAGCCTTTCAACGCCTCTCTCTGTCTCTAGCTAGCAAAGTCGACCCAGACAACAAAGTAAAGCTAGTTTTCAGCTACGAGCCCGACACGAACCCGACGTATTAGCCAGAGGTCCCTTTACTACGGTTCGGAGCCGCTGACCTGTTTTATATACACGCGGAATAGTTTTCTACACGAGATCGTTGCAAAAAGTGCAGCCTTACCTAATGTCCACCTACTGTTACTCATTTATATTAAGATTTTAACATCTAGTTGGTATTGGTATGGCGAGTAGCCTTCAGTAATAGTAATAAATCACACAGCAATAGTACATTCATGTAGTTATAAAGTATTCAGAATACATTACTTCTATAATCTTTGGTGGAATACATTTTAAAATTAACCTTCCCAACACTGGGGTGATTAATCCTTTTGACTTTTTGTCTTTAACTTTATCAATAAAACAGCTGCAGCTTTCACTGACAGCACGTGTGGTACTTTAACCTTTGTACTGTTTTCTTCAGTTAATTTTGGAGTTACTACAAAGATTGAAGATATAGGATGATCTGTCTGCTGTCACTGGGTGGTGCTGAGGTCTGAATCTGAGGACGGCTCCTGTAATCACAAACAGAACAGAATCATTACAAACTGAAATATAAAGTTTATCTCTCAAATCTGAAATAGAGCTGATCCTTCTGTCCTCACACACTCGGGATCTGAAGTTGTTCAGTCTACAGTTGACAGCTGTTTATTTTTATTTGTTTTAAAGGCCTTATATACTAACACATTTTCTAATATTATGTTTACCTTTGAGTTGTTGATGCTTTATAAATGGACATCTGCAAAGATGAGATGATGGAGCAGGTTTCAGTTCTGGTTCAGTCTGCTGCTGCATCCTGGTCACAACATACGGAGGTGTTATCAGCAGTGAACAAGAAATATTAATGCTTCAAATTATTTGTCCTAAAGGATGCAAGCTGTACAGAGTACTGCACATGTGACTTTGTGAACATAACTCATTAAAAATAATTCGGACAGTTTTTTAACCTGAATATTTGTAACAAACTCAGTAAAAAAAAAAAAAAGCAAAAATAATCAGAGGAAAAAATGTAACATTTTAACTTAAACTGACAAGCGGAAGTAGTTTGGTTTCAGTACATAAGTATCGGGCTTTGCTCTTTAATCCGTAGCTATTGACTAATGTGGGGTTACTGAAGTGCCAGGTTTTTAAAAGTTGGCGTTAATGTCCTTCCACATGTGGAAAGCGACAGAAAACATGCTGCTGTTTCCACATATTTAATAATCAGCTCTGCACAGGAGCAGAAGCAGAGTCCAGCCTGTTGCTCTTACAGTATAATAAAAGTACAGTAACCGTGGTTAGTCACTGAGCAGCCCGGTGCGTTTCTCTTGATTTCTTTAGTCAGGGTAAATTCATTCACCTGCACGGGTTAGCTAAACGAACTATACAAAACACGTTTCCCCGACAGCTAGCTAGGTAGCTAGCTAAGGACCTAAATTACGGATTAGTTTACAAACACATTTAACTTACCAAAAATAATGCGGTGGGGCCTCAGGTCCTCCTGTCCGGTAGTCCAATTTACTGAAGAACACCTCAGGCTGTCACTTTGAAATACTCGGTAATGTAAACGCTGGACCTCTCTGCATCTGCCATTCCCGAACAGACACGTGCATGTTTGTCCGTGACCGCAGCCGCGTCGTCAGTGTTTTCTCCAGTCATTGGTCAGCATTATAATATATGCAAATACATGCGGGTCGGAATCCCCGCCCCCCTCCCAGCGCGCCCCCGGACGCCAAAACAGTGCCAGCAGAGTGAAACTGAAAAAAAAAAATTGTAAGCGTATAAAACAAAAAAATTAGTTTCAATTAATTGTTTTTCACTATCAATTTCTTTTCGGTTTCAATACAAGATTTTTCAGTACATTTATTTCAGTTACAATTTTTTTTTTTTTCCGGTTTCGTTTCAAGGTGGCATCGTTCTGATTCCACATCTTAAAGCATCCATAGTTATTTAATCCCTAAAAGTAACTAGACAGAATTACACTAAGTATGAATAGCTGGAAGTAATCAGCCTGTATAGAACTTTTTGTAGGTTGAATAGTTGTACCCCAAATCAAACATTACCACCCACGTGCCAATCGCATGTACGGTTCTAGAGATATGAAGGAAATGGGTGATAACGAGGGAAACTTTAGCTCATAACCTCGTCAGGAAGGTTGCAGGATGCTAAGTGCAGGAGTACAGGGTGTTTCCGCAGGGTCCCAAGTTAATAGATATGTGACAAGACCCACTTTGAGAGAGGTTTTTTTTTTTTTTTGTCAGTCCCGAGTCAACCTACCGTACTTTGGGGGAGTGCATTTCAGGTCATTCTGAGTCAGCTTGTATAACTTTCCTGGGTAGGTTTTGTGAAATCCAGACGGGGCTTGGAGTGGTTATGGTTTGGGAAAAGATGCTGGTAGGGGTCCGGTCTATTGACTGATAATGGTTTGAAATGAAGGGGGACTGGTGATGCACAGGAAAAAGAAGACATTTGTTGTAGAAAGCGTACATTACTTGTTGATGGCTCACAGTCAGTGGCCTATTTGTACCTGGATAAACATCAAATCACTGATTTTTAAAGCATTAGTGGCACATATTGTCCATTATAGTACTCTGTGGTTAATTCCTAAACTGCTCCAGTGTTGGTCGCCTATCCCGATCTGTGCTGATGTCATCGTTTTAAAACTTTTCCCTGACTATACTGGTACCCTGAACTTATCTTCAGTGTTCAACAGTCTGGAGCAAAATGATTACACTGAGGAATCTGTGCTCAACAGTAATCAACGGCAACACATTAGCAATCCAGATGGCGCTGACTCCACAAGTAAATTAGACCCCAGGCCGATCCCACAGCACCCCACACCCCCTGTCACCTCACTGTAAAGCCCGGTGCCTTTGGCCTGGTTGAGGTCTGGTGTAAAGACACTGTAGATATTTTTGCAATCTGACCTGTCTGTTTTTTTTTTCCCCCCACCTATTGCATATTCATGGACTAATCTGAGTATGACAGGTGGTTTGTGTTGGGTTTTTTTTTTGTTTGTTTTTTTGTTTTTGTTTATATATATATATATATATATTTACCCTCCGAGGAATGCTATGCTGCACCAGCTTTTCATACAAATTATAAGCAGTGAGGAGTTTTGGTTCAAGTTCCCACATAACAGAAACATGGCAGCAGCTACATTACCTCTGGTTTGCCAGATAGAGGCAGTGTTGTGTTGTTGTAGGAACAGGTGGATGTAAGGCATTTTGCTTGGGGGTGGGGGGTGGGGGGGTGGAGTTGTAGGCGTAAGAAGAGGAGGGGGCATTGGGGAGTTGGTACCTCACTGCCAATGTTACCCCTGGCAACCTTGATTAAGACAGGATTATGTTAGCACAATTGCTCTTGTGATGATTACATAGTGAATATTTCTGCCCACATGTGCAGGAATGCTTTTTTTTGTGCAGGCTGTGGGCAGCTGAGAGGTCCGGCGGCTGGGTCGTTGTCTCTGACAGGCGTGTAGTCGGGAGCACAGATAAGCCAACCGACTGGCAACCTCCCAGCAGTTGGGGATAGCCGTGTATGGGTAGCCTCAGCGAAGGAGAAATGTCACTGATAAGAATAATAATAATAAATGTTTTAGACACACTGTAAAGTGTTGATCATATAGATGGTTCACAGTATGCAATGCAAACATGCATAGTGAGAGCAGGAGCATCCCTCCTGCTCTCCTCAGATCTGCAAGGTCAGCGCTGGTCAAAAGCTTGATTTATTTATTTTTTTGAATGTATAACGCTGACCTGCTTCAAAATCTCCTCTATTAAAGCAGATTTCTGACTCACTCCTGTGCCCTCTGTTTCCTGTTTTAACAGATTGCCTTCTCCCAGCATAGTAACTTCATGGATCTGGTGCAGTTCTTCGTCACGTTCTTCAGGTAAGCGGCCGTCCCCTGTCAACTCGCCCGCTCCTCCACCAGAGATGCCGGGCGTTAATGTTGCTGCACTCACCCTTAATGTGTACATACATGTGCCTGTGTTCAACGTGAACGATGGTGATGGATTACCAAAGCTGCTTTCCCCTTTTTATACCAGCCATTTTTGATTCTGCTGTGCCTTACACAGCCTGACGTACAGTGTAAAAACATTATTTTGTGGCAAACGTGATAGTAAAATGTGCTATTTGTGTGTGTGTGTGTGTGTGTGTGTGTGTTCGTTTGACCCTCCTGTTAATCACTGTGTTAAGCAATTAACAAATGTTAAAGAAACAGCGTAGCACCACTTCCCCAAATAACCCACAAAATATGTAACGTGATGAACCTCATTATGCAATGCAAGGTTATTTTAAAAGTATGTGTCTGTGAGAAAGAAGCTGTGAGCTCGAGAGTGGAGTAGAGACGTTGAGACAAACTGTGGCGCTCTGGCCTGGACTGGTAAGGGCATCGTAGGGAGTGGGGAGCAGTTATATGAAAGCACGGTGCAAGGCAGCCGTGGCTGGTGTGAGATCACCCTTAGTATATGCCTTAAGACACTCTTACAAGAAGTGGAGATGACTTCAGTCATTTGAAGAATTGAAGATATTCTGTTGATGGTATCTTAAACTGCAGCTACATGCTCATGTTTGTATGGCAGCTACTCACTTAAAAGATACATGAGCCTAAAATTCAAAAGAAGCATCGTTAGAATCAGAGTTAATTCCACATTCATAATGTTTGCTTTGCTTTGAAGTCAGGCACATACAGTAGCCCCTGTATCGGCTTACTTCTGCAGTTTATGATGCCGTGTTGACTCAGATGTTAAAATGTGTGATGGCACGGAGACGGAACTGTTTTTTGCCGTCTTGCACATGAGTTTGCACACATCTTCCTGTGATGTATCTGTTATGTTTGAGTGACTCACCTCTGTGTCTTGACTGGAATTTAAAATGAATTTCTGGAGTATTGTTGGCACAGTGATGCGCTACTTTGTAATGATGGAGATGCAGTTTGTTTTGGTTTTTTTCCCTGGCAGGTCTAAAAATGTGCATATGTTCGGCTTGGACGAATCCCCGAGTCTGTGCTCGACGTCTTCAGAAACTGCTGTAATGTGTTATCGATTCAAAAATGAGACGGAACAAAAATTGGATACACAACTGTGTCCTTGCATGCTCGACTGCATGTATGGTATTTCTCTCGAGTATCCAGCGTGCGGGTTTGTGTTTGCGCGCCTCCAACCCAGAGGAGAATTGTAGGACTCTTTTCATGTTTGTGTGCTCGCCACATTGCGTTGAAGAAATTGCCAGCTGTTCCGAGTCGTGCTGTTTTTATCGATCCGGCAGCCATGTAAAGGACGATAGATTTGATCAAGCTGCTTTAATGGATCCTTTTTTTATTTTTCTGACCGGCCGTTCGGCTGTTCGACAACGTGTTTCAGCATCAGCTGAATAAACCGCCTTTCTCTCCTGAGGTTTATTTTGGATGCGTTCGCCATTAAAGGCAGTAGGACGGCATTGTGCACCTCACTTCCTCTGCTTTCACTTAGAAACCCCGCGGTTACTGGATTGTGATGCTGGTACGTTTATTGACATGCGTCAGCATTTGGGTGTTTGCATGTCAGCAGAGCAGCTGTGTGTAGGAAGCAGAGTCACAGCGATTCATAAACAGAACCATCTTCCCGTTGTGCTCCCTATTTCTCTACTCTTCCCCTTTCTGTCTCTCCTTCATTCATCATTTTTTAGATTCCCCCGCCTTCCTTCTAGCTGCTCTCTTTTCTTTTTTTCCCTATCCCCGCTTTTCTTGTCCCCTGCCTCTTTCTTATCCTCCCCATTTCCCACCTTCCCACCATGTTCTCCTCTGTCTTTCTCCTTTCATGTCTGGCTCTCCCATCTTCCCCTTCTGTTTGCCTCCTCCATTTTTCCCCTCTGTCCCTTGCCTAGTTTTCCCTCGCCTGTCTCCACAGCCCTCCCCACCTTCCCCTGGCTTGTGTGTTTTTTTTTTTTTACTCCTAGCCTCCCACCACTCCCTCTGACTTGCTCTTAATCCCACAGCGCTGTCCTTTTTGATGTGTTTTGCCGCCTGCCACTGATTCAGCACAAGATGAGGAGACTTAAAGTTAGCAAGCTTGCAGCAGCCGTGTCCCTGTTTGCTTCCCGTTCTGTGGGTTCTGCATTGTTTGCGTTGCGGGGGAGGAGAGGGATGCTAATTAACGTGAAAATTGTTTGCTTTCCTTCACTCAGTCTTTCTCGGTGTCTTAATCTCTCTTTCTTGCTCCTCTCGCTGCCATGTTCCCTGTGGGGACAGATGAAGGTAGTGCCATTCTGTTATCTGCAGTGCCAGCACAGATACCCCCACGAGCGTTCTCCAGCCACAGAGCAGAACAGAAGAGATGCATTAAACATCAGCGTTAACAGCAAACAGATGCATCCACATACTCGTGTCCAGTCTTCCAGCTCTTTCTCACCTTTAGGCTTCCTAGGCTCTTTAAAGCAGACAACCCCCCCCCAAACGTTTCAGATCGAGCAGAGTCAGGGTCTTCTCCAACATTTCTGAATAATTTTAAGCTTTTTTTCCTTTCATGAATGTTTAACAAATATGAATGTTGTCTCTAGCTGTGCAAATTGAGTGTTTTGTTCCAGGCCTGGAAAAGCCCTGGAGAATGTGAAATTTCATAAAAACTTTTTTTTTTTTTTTTTTGGAAATGCAATGAAAATGTATTCTCACTTTCTCCCTAGCTGTCATGTTTTTAATTTTAAACTTGGCTGCTGCTAAAGCAAGCGGTCTTTGAAGTAATAGTGACCTGAATGACAAATTTCTTGGCTACCAAACTGGTTGAGTAGAAGAGGCTAAAGAACTGCCACAAAAAAAATTTGCAACATTTTAACATTTGCACACGGGAGCACATTCGTCATGGAAATATTAGTGCAGTTTTGGCTTCTTCTTATTTGGAAGTCTGACACTACACATCATATAACCTACATTTCTCACTCCTGCAAAAGGAAAGCAAAAAGTTTTTTTCTTTATACTTTATCTTATATACAAAGGAAACGTTTGGCAAAGGTGTGTACAGAAGTAAGACCCACAGAGGTTACATCTGTGTCTTGGGGAACTGATGGTACTTGAATAGATAATAAGCAAAATGACATAAAACCACTTTAATATCCTGTTCAGCCAGATGCAGATATTTCAGCGTTAGCACTGAGTTCTACAGCTCGCAGCAGTGTGGGCTAAACAAGAGAGAGATGGTGTTTTGAAGTAACTACAATCTGGCATAAAGAACAAGGTCAAGGCACGGCAATGAAACTGTCAAGTGTTTGAGACAACATTCAACTTGTTTAACCTGCAGTGAGATCGCACTTGTTCTGCTCTGGGAGCTGCTTTTTATTTTCGTTCCTGTGGAGACGAGAAAGTAACAGAAGAAAATGTTCTAGAACACTGACTGCACGTCCACCCGGCGCGGTGTTTACTTCTTAAAAAAAAAACTCGACTTAACCTCATAATGGTCAGTGCAGCACTCAGGCCTGATGTCCTAGAAAATTTGGCTTCCCATGGGGGAGACTACAGACACATCTCTGTTGCTTGATAGCTAATATTAAAATAACTTGGGCTATCTGGTGGGCACCTCTATTCGGCACGGTTTCTTGCATATATTTTAGCACATGGCTGTTCCCAGTGGAGGCTAAAACCCTGGTGCTAAGAGTGCTTTGCTCCCTTCGCTGCATATGAATAAGTTCACGAAGTCACTGAGTGTAGGTATAGCTAATAATCGCTGCTTTGAGCTCATCTTTTGTGTTACAAATAATATTTGAGCGAGCAGACAATCATCGTCGTGTTTAACCTGTTCACATTTTTCTTACAATTGATATCCTAAGTACCTGTCAAATCTAGTAAAGTCAACAGCACCTGGCTCCAAATCTAATTTGTTATTGCTTGTTAAGACACACTTATCTTTGGAAAGTGACACTCTGTTCTTTCCATTGGAAGTCCTGCTCGAGGTAAACACATTACAAATTTTGTAAATGACAGGAAACCTGGTGTGTTAAGTGGGGCTAATCATGTGTTTCACATATTAAAATATGGTGTTTGCTCTGCCACCTATGAGATCCCCAATGAAAGGTTTGTGGTGGGTTTCATTGCTGCTTTAATAGCTTAACAAATGCAAGAATTTTCAAACTTGAGCTCTAGAAGGTGTAAAACACTGATACAACCGCCCACTTAGCAACATTAATAGACAAGACTGGCAATATTTGGTATTTTTAGTAACAAATTCTTTTATCAGCTTTTGTCTGTGCAGGGTGACGCAAGCTGTTTCTGTCCTACAGACTCGCATTGTTGTCTAAAAATGATTCGGCACATCAGCGAATGACATGTTCATATTTAAACTGTTACTGTTACTGTAAAGTCACCTGGACATGTCCTTGTTTTTGTTTTTTTAAGTTTAAATTCACCATAAAAGGGGAGAAAGCTGAATGCATGCACAAGGAGAACAAGTAGGGTGGATTCAAACTCAGGACCTTCCTGCTGTGAGGCAACAGCGTTAACCACTGTGCTGCCAAGCTGCCCAATTCATGAAATCATTCATTATAAGTCATTAGTGGTATTTAATCAAATATCTTTATCAATCCACTTTGGTAACGGCACAAAGGCTATTTAATTACTACAGGAATAAAAGCAAAAGCATTTCCAATTATGTTGGCACTGCTGGAAACCGCAGTAGTACATCGGCTAGTTAAGGGTTGTTTGAGAACGGTAAAGTCTTAGAATTATAAAAGGACAGCTATCATTTCAGTTTGCATGGCCATGCCCCTGTGTATGACTGATTGGTGCCAATTTCTCTCTTCAGGAGGACAACAAACTGCAACAAAGTGTCCGTCAAACAAGTGCCGCTTCGTAAAGCAGCAGGGCAAATGTCTCCAGATAACCTTAACAAATTGCTAGCTAGAATGACAAATGCCCTGTTACTGAAAATACTCATTAGAGCACCTAATGCACATCAGCCCACAGCCTGCAGTAGTGTCGTTCAGAGTAAGATTTGCCTTAGAACGTATTGAGAATGACTAATCTGTATCTGCGTGTTAACAAGAAAAGCCGTCTTTGAAAGCACCACAGAAATTCCCAACTTTAAAAATGTTTGCCAACATAACGGTGCAGCAGCAAGGATGACAGATCCACATGGAGCTTATGTGAATCAGCAACACGGAGTCACCCATGCGACATGTCATGCTCGGAGAGATTAATTATTAATATCGCAAAACACATTTTAAAAATCGCATTTCACCTCACTTTGCAGTGTGTTAGCATGGTTGTGCATTTAAAATGATTAGCGATTTGTTTCTTAACAGAGGGGAAATGTAATTTGCTTGGGACTGAGGCATTAAAAGACTGGGTACCAGCAGGCTGCCCACCCTGGGCCAAGTCTGGGTGGATGTGTGGGTGCTGAATGAATCATGCCACTGCCACCAAGGAGACTTAAATTCTCTCCTGCGAGACAGACGAGTTTGACTGAAAATGCACATCAGAGTGAAGACTAGCTTTCACTCGGGGCTGTTTTTTTTTCTCCTCTCTGTCTTTTTTCTTCCTCTACATCAGAAACGTATGTCTTTACAGATGTACCTCTGTCAAGTCACCAGCTGACAGCTTCCTTAGGTTTTGTTTGCTTTCCTGGACGAATATCTTAACACTAGAAATCAAAATCAACCAGAAGTAATTCAGAACAACTGCGAGATCTCGACTTTCAGCACTACCACAATCAGCATGCAGCAGCAGAAAGTGGGCAGCAGTGTTATTTGCACCTGCTGACCTTGTTCTAAACCATTTACCTGATTAAAGCAGAGAGGTGATTTGTGTCGTCAATCCCAGGTCTCTTCGGTCAGTATCTCAACCTTGCGTGTCGCACCAGCTCCCACAGTCAACTAACTCTCTCCTGCTCCCTCTGCCCTCCCCGTCGCGCCTTTCCTCTCTTCTGCTGAAGCCGCAGCAGTCTAATCTTTGCATTTCACCACTGGCTCTGTGCTGAGCCTGTCCCAGTCGCACACCAGTTTGTCTGTTCTTTCCTCCCTTCTGCTTTTTTCTTATTTTTTTCTCCCCCTCCATTGTCAGTGCTAAAATAACACTCTTGCCTTTCTTGTACCTAAAGTTCTGTGTTTTCAGTGTTCAGTAATCAGGTTTATTAATATTTTATTAATGTTTTGTTTGACGCCATGTGCAAACAAAACAAAAAACACCTTTCTTCTTTCATCTCAAGAACTCCTCTAAGATGAAGTGGACCTCAAATGTATGATCCATGTGTGTTGTAGTCAGCAGCACCTACTTGCACATAATGGGAGTTAAGTGTGTTGATGTATTATTTGATAACTCGTCATATTTCTGTTATTTCTCTGTGTTTTGGTGCCCAGCGTTTAGCGAGCCACAGAAAGAAATAAAAGCAAGACTATCCTCTTAACTATGGACGCAACCACACACACATGCACACGCACACACACTCTCAGGGTTCTCTGCGTTGGCTCCAGACTTTGATAGGAACCTAATGGCCACTCTTGCATATGTTTGCAGCTGGAAGTGGATTGCAGCACATCACAAATGATTCTGTTTTTGTGATCATCATCTCACTATTGAGCCTCTCAAACACATCTGCAGGTTCGGACGCTGGCACAGAAAGTCTCTCAAAGCACGCGCTCGGTCTTTCACCCTTAAACACGCACTCAGAAGCACTCTTTGTTCATATATGAGGCAGCTGGCTGCTCACTAGCGCTACGTGCCTTCTGAGCTGAGTGATTGTCCTTCAAACCTCACAATGCAACGAGTGGCTGCGCTTTCTGTCCGCTGCATCTTTAAAGCTTCAGACGGGCGCGCGGATGACTGCACGCGCACGGAGTTGGGTCAATATCATCAAATCCAAATGTCAATTTAAGCTGCAGCCTGTTAACTTAAGACAAATCATTCTCCATTATTATCCTGTGACATTTGTCCTCATTGGCTTCACTGTGGAGCCCAGAGCATTTCTGTCTTCAGATTCGATCACTGTAATTGGTTGGAAAAGAATGTGACATTGACCCCAACAGGGATATGCACCGTGCAGAGCGTGCACTCGGCTCTCCCTCTGACACATGTTTGTGTTTGTACACAAATGTCCATCTGGATGAGCGTCTCGCGTCGCATTGACAGGACGGGTGATGGATGATTGACAGAAGCACAGATTGTGGAAGAGTCTGCAGTGCAAAAGCAGAACTTGGGTCATGCAAACTTCTGAAATTATTGAGCTGGGTAATAAGGCCCTTTATGAATATTCAGCTATATTAATATAGCAGAAATATCCGGGGTCAGATATGTGTCTTTGGACCTCAGTGGGCAAAATCTTTACCCACATGATTTAATAATTTCTCCCTCATTTTCTAACAATGTAGGCGGCAGGCCAAAGGCTGCTTTCTTCTAAGTTTGAAAATGAGCGATGGAGCAATTCATTTTTTTCTTTTCTATCAAAACCCTCCAACCAATCACGTTTTTGAGGAAGAAAAATAATTGTATGAACAAAAATGTTAAACTGTCTAGAAAAATAATCAGGCAAACACTAACCATTTGTATACTGCATCCAATCAAGAGCATTTTCTAGCGTCACTTGAAATGCGCCTTCTAATGACATTAATTCAAATGGAAAGTCACCAAAGGGATCAGACGAAATTAAAGCCCTTCCACTACCAGGTGAGTTGCCTAATTTAATTGAATCTAATTTAATATTAATTCATATTCACATTAATGTTTTATGTTAATACTCAATTCGTTCACATATTTGCATGAATGTAAAAAACTTGTAATTTTAATGGCAGTTGTAATAGTACAAATTGTAATTTTACCTTAAATGAAATTTATGTTTGTTTTGTTGGAAGATGTCATGTTATAATTTTTAGTCATAAATGTAATTTATTTTAAATGTTTTCGTTTTTTTAAAAACAAATAAGTGCCGCTCTGTACGAGTTTTCACAACACACCCCATGATTCAGTAGCTGCTTTCTGTATAACTTGATCAATCTCTCACATTACTGTGAAAGAATTAAGTCCCAGTGTTTCAGTCTGGTTGATGTTTTCACTTTGTGTGATTGAGACAGCTGGTACAGAGGAGGTCCATTCAGTGTCGAGGTCCCGCGATTGCAAACCCAAATCTTCACCCCTCCACCACAATGCTCGATAAAGTCACAACACCATACATGGCTCTGTGCAATGCCCAACATTTCCACTTTGTTCTTGTCTGTTCAAACGGGGTCTGTCCAGATGTTTTGTAGAGGCCCGTAGAGACTCTTGACTCGTTGGAAGATAGTGGCATTGTGTTAAAGCATCTGAATGCTTCAGAGCCGCACACCGCCGCAAAACTGTACAGCAATTTAGGTGAAATTGGTATTGATTATTTGCATTACTAGATGGTTCCTGTCTGGTATATCTACCTTGTTTAAAGCTCTTCTCATCTGTTTCCCCAGGCAGTCCTGGAAGGAACAGACCTCCTCTGTCCAGACTCATCTGTTAAGCTGAAAAACGCTCCGGTCCGATGAACAGAATCAACTTCTGGAGATTTACTTGTCTTGATGCACGCTCATCCAGGTGTCAGCTGAGACTGAAAAAGCCACTTGGATGAGTGACGAAACGTTTCTCCCACTGAAAACGCTACGTCTAGATGAACAAAATCGACTCCTGGAGATTCTAATTCTAACTAATATCAAACAGTTAAACAGACTAAGGTTGCTTATATAGGGCGATCGTGGCTCAAGAGTTGGCAGTTCGTCTTGTAATCGGAAGGTTGCCGGTTCGAGCCCCAGCTTGGTCGTTGTGTCCTTGGTCAAGACACTTCACCCGTTGCCTTCTGTTCGTGGTCAGAGGGCCCGGTGGCGCCAGTGTCGGGCAGCCTCGTCTCTGTCAGTGCAGCTGTGGCTACAATGTAGCTGCCATCACCAGTGTGTGAATGTGTGTGTGAATGGGTGAATGACTGAATGTAGTGTAAAGCACTTTGGGGTCCTTAGGGACTGAGTAAAGCGCTATACAAATACAGGCCATTTATATACTGTCAAGATGCTGTATGGTCTGCATTCTTTTATCAATAAAAGAAAAAAGTAAACGTGCCTGTTTGTATGGTTTTAAACAGTTTGGAAACCAGCTGCTTCCGTGTTTCTCTAAACACACACTAACACTGGTTCAGACCCAGTGTAGTGTTTGCCCACAGATTACTTCTTGTGGTGTGCACTGACAGGCAGATTCACTTTCACCCTTTAGGAACACCTGAAAAAGAGAAGCAGAGAGAGATACTGAACACTCATCCAAACCTGGCCTGTCTGTCCTAAGGGGCCTCCCCCCGGCCTGTGCTGTGCCAGATCCCCCCCCCCCCCCCCCCCCCCACTCTCTCTCCTCTCCGAGCTTTTTAGTCCTCACTTTCTTTCTGTCTCTGGATTTCTGCCTTCTCATATTCTGAACGTGGGCTGCTGCAAAACTGCCTGTTTACCTACTGTCTTCTCTTCTTCTGTCTGCGTTATCTCCACATTTCTAACCTTCTCTTCATCTTCACCTCTGCCTCCTTTCCTCACAGCATTGTTTTCTTAACTTCTCGCCCCTTCTTCCCACCCCTCTCTTGCATTCTTAGCGATCTTTGCATCGATATTCATCTAGGCCAGGTCATCAGTGAGGAGCGAGAGCGATACAAGTGTAAGATGCAGCAGATAGAGTGCAAGAAGCACCTTGTGGCAAATCCCTCCTGGTGTGTCTGTGAGAAGCTGAAAGCCCCTCTGCGTCCCATTAATAATAAATCACTGAGATCAGTAGATTTGACTCGAAGCCTACACTCCTCCTCCTCCTCCTCACCACTTTCCCTCACCTGTAATGAGTTGGGAGGAGGGTACGAGGAATGTGACCGAGGCCACGACACGAGGGGAAAAAGTCCCAAGAGGAGGGCAATGTTTTTGTTTGTTTGTTTCTCCTCCCCATCTGATCAGCCTCGTGTCTACCCCCTTCCTCTACGTCTAGCACGTTTGCGCTCAGGGCTGCTTTTTTTTCCCATAACAATGAGTTTTGGCAGGGTTATACAAGCAAAAGCAAAAAAGCTCGCAGGACAAAAGATGATGTGGAATTGGAGTTTTCATGCTGCGGGCCTCAGCTCAGGATTGTCTGAAATATAATGCGACTTGTTGAATAGCTCTCATTTCTGCAGTTTATTACCTGGTGAGGTTCGATGGTGCAAAAACTCAAACTGCGTAGGTTTTTTTTTTTTTTTTTTTTTTCAAAGGAAATCTCTTCCCTTTCCATTAATCAATTTCTAAATCCTATTCCCTAAGAAGCTTTTTGTTTTCATCCTTGAGTTTGTCACTACCACCTTAATCCGAATGACATCTAAGGCAGATGGTAAGACACTCCCAAACTTGCATTTAGCAAGTTCTGTGCTTTGGTATTTTCAGTAAATATCAGCCCTCACATTGCAGCCCCAGTGGCCAAACGTACAACATTAAATGATTATTTCCACAGCACGATTAATCATCCTCTTATTGAACTTCAAAGAAGCACAATTCTAATTAGCTTCACCCTGTCATCTTAACAAGCTCTAAGGGATGAAACAATAACTGAGGGTGGCCAGTTTAATTATCAATTAATTAATTAATTCATAATTCGCATTGGGGAAGTCAACAGGCCTGTGTGAAACTGTTATGCGGAGTGAACGGACTCTATGGCAGAACACACAGAAGTGCAGAAAATGCAGGGAGTGCTCTTTATTTACAGTGTCAAACTTATTTACACGGGATGAGATATGTATGCTGATAAATAAACAGAAGGAAACCAGGGGAGGGGGCTGACACGCATTCGGAGGGAAAGGGGTTACCCGCGCACGCAGGGTGGATCTATGAGAAAAAGAAAAACGAAACTTTAGGGGGAGATGCCAAACAACCGGTAAGAAACGGCAATAAACATGGGGAGAGTTGGAGAGCTCACTTGTCACACTGGCTGCTCGGGCGAGGATTCTCGGGATGTGGGAGAAACGCTGAGATTGATCTCTGTAGTGATCCCGGAAATGCGGCTTCACAAACAGCTGACAGGTAAGCGGGTGATGGATCCGGCTGAGGATACAGGACAACAGGTAAACAAACAAAATCCAAGACATAGGTTGGCCGTAATGCACACCGCGGAGAATTAACAGACACGTTACCACTCGGGTAGGTGGGGAGGTGTGCTGAAAACAGAAGCAGACCCCGTGACACCACACCAGAGAAACCCCACCAACTCCTAATAGTACCCCCCCCCCCCCCCCCCCCCCCCCCCCCGGGCTTATCAGGGTGCCTCCTGTAAAAGTCCTCAATGACCGCTCCTCAGGCCCGTACCCCTCCCTGTCCAGAAACAAGTGCAGCCCACGGCTTTGGTTGCATGCTTCTCATTCTGCTTTCTTAGACCGTATTTGGTTTTGCCCTCGTACCGAAAATAACCGCTGCTTCCATTGTTAGAGCAGAGAGTAAAGAAATGATCTGGAGCTGCACAGATTATACCCAAATTTGTATTCTGTGACATGTTCAGGTCCTCATTTTATTTCAGGTAGGTTAGCCTTTCTTTGAAGGGTCCCATCACCCGCAGCGCTGCAGGGTTTAGTGGCGACAAGTGCATGGCAGAATAGGACCTCTGAGCAACTGCTGATTAGTGTGTGTGGTTCAGCGGACAAAACTTATCAGTCATAGCGAAAATGAAATGCTGTTTGGCTAGTGAGCAGGTTTCATTTCCCACCCCGGAGTAAAAGCCAGCAGCAGGCAGACTGCAGGATTAGTATTCAGCTGGCTGTGGACAACAGAACCAGTGTGCTGGTGTTTGCCCTGTGGCTGTTGTCTTGCTGTCAGGTTAGCCAATGACACGTCAGAGCTCACCTCTCTGGCCTCAGCAGCCGATGGCTATAATACACTTCGCCTGGCTCTTTTTCCGCTTTCCACTCTGCCACTTAAAATAGACGGCATCCATCTTTTTTTTTTTTTTTTTTTTTACCCGAGACACTCAAGAGCTTTGCACACAGTATTCTTTTTTTTTGCCAGCGTTTTAGCGTCTTCTGTTATGCCATCAAACTTTGGACTGCCTTATTATGGACTGAGCAGCTAAACTTTTTTAAATTCAAGCTAGAAGTGAGAAAATTCCACATTTCTAAATGGAACAACATTGAAATATGCTCACGATGTTCTCATTTTAGAATGCATTTGAAGGTAAAACTGCGATATAAGTAATCTTTTACTCTAGAATAAATGTCTGTCTGATATTTTTGCCTGAAATTAATCTTGTTTAAAGTAGGAAAAGCATTAATAGCATCCAGAAAATGTGAATAATGGCATGCTGACACTCTTTCTAAACATCGGGTGCTGTGAAAAAGTGTTTTCCCTCTTCTTGATTTCTTAGTTTGTTGCACATTTTTCATAAAAAAATTTCAGATCATCAAGCAAATTTTAAGTACTAGTACTGGACATTCACTAACATGGTATCAAATATCATAAGAATCCATACCAAATGATCTTTTTAAAACATTTTATTTTATGTTTTTGGAGCTGTAGTTTACAGTCTGTTCTATAAATCACTGTCAGTGTCAGAACAATACTTTCTGCTGTTTTTAAAATTCAACTTAATTGCAGCTGAATACGATGAGTTTGATGAAACTGGTTAATTTAACCTGAATATTTGGTAAAATGTTAATTAGTTTCGGGTCTTGTTTTAAAGTGACTTTTTGCTCATCGCACTAATTAAATTCAAACGGTTTTGTTTTCAGGAAACTGAAATAATCATTTAATGTGTTTAGAGAGTCAGTATTTTTTCCTTCGTAAACTTTCAAACTTTGATTCCGTCACTTTTCATTACACGTTAGATATCTGAGGAAACTGGATAAAAGAAATCGTACTGGTGAGTTCCTGCTACAAAGTTGATTTAGATCTTTTCCCCATTAGGTATTTTTCAGTAGAGGGAACCTCCCTTGAACATGCCATCAGAGTGATTCTCTTTAACCTGCTTTACCTGGCTCGCTCGGTGCTCTTAAAAAGCATGAAAATAACCGAGACAGATCTCACAGGAAGTAGCAATCTGCGCTGATTTGAATTAATCTCGACACAAGAAACAGTAATGTTAATGCAACTGTGTTGTTAGGGCAACATAAACTTCCTTGTACGTAATGTGTATGTGTGCACCGTTGAACCTGAAGGGTGCAGTAATGTAAATTTGTATCTGTAGCTTAGTAGGGTTAACTTTACCCCACTATCAGTTGTCTGATGTTTTGTTTTGTTTTGTTTTTCATGTGTTCGGTACTTTGTGTCATTTTGTTAAGGGTATTGCTGGAGTCTGCTACACAAAGGCAAACAGATGCTCCGTTTAGATCACCATCTTCTAACTGTACAGGAATTCGCATAAATATAACCCCCGAAATCCGTAATCCGTTGGCTCAGAGTTGCTTTTATTGAGACTTTAGTGAAGGTGAAGTGCGATTGTCACAGGTGGCTTTGGTGAGGCAGCATCTGCTGGTGAATATTCTTTTCTATTTTCATTGAAAGTGAGAGATGCTGGTGTGACGTATGGGTTGAGGTGGGAGCTGAAGCTTGACTAACTTTCCCAGCATCCCTTGCAGAGGTTGAGATCAAATGAAGCACATTTCTCTGTGTCGGTCTCCGTCTGCTTCTCTTAGTGTTTGTCTCTCTGGTGTTACTTTCGATTCCTTCAGTCTTTGTCTCTTGCTCCATTTTCTCCTCCTTAACTCTAAACTTATACCATTGTTTAGACTTCAGCTTACACTTTCCAATCTGTCTGTGTTTCACGTTGTCTTTCACCATCGCTGTCCATTTTCTTCATCATTGTCTTTCCTTCTCTTCTTGTCCTTTGTTTCTCTCTCCTTTTCCCTCCCACCCTGCTGAGCAGGGAAGCCTTTGATGTGAAGCCGATATCTATTCATGCAAGTCATTCATCAGCACAGTTTTGCTTTTAAAGCAATGAGCAGGAAGCCAGATCAATAAGATGGCTGAACGGATGGATCTCTTAAGGGGCTTCTTCAGCCCAGAGAGATAAGGGAATCTTTTTTCCTTCTTCTTTTTTTAAATAAATGGCACTTTAAAGAGTCACACAGGGTGGGCGGGGGCTCGGATGGGGTCGGGAGCGATGAATGAAGATCTGACGCTTCACAGCCACTATTAAAATAGGCAAAGGCATTTAGATGGAAAAAGTGGTAGAACGTTGGAGAAAACCCTGCGAGGGGTCTGACTGGAAGGCCCTGTGTCTGAAGAAGTTACGCTTCAATGTGGACTAATTAAATCCACTTCAAAGCCCAGAAAGTTTATTCACAAATATTCTTTATGCGATAAACACTAGCAAAAAAAACTACACTTGAGACAATAAAGCATAAATGTATTTATGAAAGTCAAAGCCAGGAGTTTTCAGTCTTTCAGACAGTTAGCTCTGAGCCCATTAATCATTGAGGACTCAGTCTTGTGTTGAATACTGCAGTACATAGAGACCTGGAGGCCGATATGCCACGGTGTAAACTAGAAACACGGCTTCACTTACTTTGTACTGTTCTGTATTTTTAAATTAGATGTGACACATAGTGCCATGAAGCTTGCCAGCTTTGTGTCTCTGATAGAAATGCCTTTAGCTAGGACAAAACACCAGAGTATGCTCCTTTTTTTAAAGTTCTAACCTATGTGGACTTTTAAATTGACCCATATATGAAAATAAATTACATGAGACTTAATATTTAATCTCACGTATCTCTTTTCTTAAGGCTAGATGGGTTTTTTTGTCTTTTTCTCCCGTCCTGGAGGAAACTGTGTCACGAATCACTCATATTTAGGCATTTTGCCATCGTACTTCTGATAGCTTTGACTGAAGATCAGCAAGAGCCGTGACAGGCTGAGAGTGAAGCTGAGTGCTAAAGATGTTGTCCCTGATGTGTTTACACGTGCGCGCGCGCACACACACTCACTCCATCTTGTCTAAGTACACGTCTGGAAGCCAGGGAGAGCAGACGCGCACACACACGCTGATGCTAACAAACCATGTCACCCAGACATGTCACCACAATCATCATTACCTCAAGGTGTTTTTCTGTAGAGCGTAAATAGCGCTAAGCGTTTTGATTCTTTGTATATTTTATTTGTGTGTGTTTGTGTGCGCGTGTGTTGAGGGGGGAGGGCGGTTCTTGAAATGAACCAAGAAAAACACATTATGTGTTCAAGAAAAAACATGAAAAAAACATTTCACAAAGTGCTGAAGAATGAAAGGAAGCGAGTGTAGAGTAAAACAGAACAGAAACAGAACAGGATGACAAAGATGGTGCTTGATGCCAACACTTGGAGCTCGAGGGCATAAAATGGAATGGTGGTTGAAGACCGTCTGTGTGTGTGTGTGTTGTTTAAAAGTATTTAAGCAGAAAATCATCATGTGTGACCACCCTCCTAAACAATCTGAAGAAAAGCGCAAAGTGTACATCCATTTTTTTTTTGCTAACCTTTTGTTTTTTAGCTTGTTTCTTTTGACGTTTAGCACGATCACTTTGTATCCCGTTAAGAAGTGACATCATCAGCTCTTTTTCTATAGCTGAGAATGTATCGTTTTGATTCTTTTGATCTTGAAAAAAAGGACTAATTCCAGTAAAATGAAAATTTGTGTAACTTTGTCAGCTGCCCATATTTGTCAAGCAGTTTTCCTGGATTTCCAGTACAGATGGAAAAGGCTGCAGTGACGTGTCAAATTGACTTCAAAGGTTGTGCATATTGTGGCAGATTCATCGCTTATGATAATTAATGTTACCCTTCGAGTTTCAGACCTGTCGCTCTTTAATGCTGTTCAGTGTGGGCTGGCATCACCTCGTTTTATTTTGCTTTATTTTCCTCCCCTACTTGCTGTCAGTTTAAAATGCACACATGTATATGTTTGATGTCAAAAATCTGTTTGTTAATATATTTATCGGTGACAGAAAATAAAACTCGTAGTCAAATACTTCTTTCCTATAAAGTTAACATCAAACCATCCTTATAGCTTTTGATGAGAAGACAAAAGCTTATAGGTTTTGTCTTCTCATCGCTTCATTTATCTGTTTTTATTTCTTTTTTTAATATATTTTGGACTCATCTCTTCCTCTGTCTTTTCCACCCACAGCTGCTTCCTGTCCCTGCTCCTGGTGGCCGCCGTAGTTTGGAAGATCAAACAGAGCTGCTGGGCGTCACGGCGGCGAGAGGTAAGCGTTTGACTCCATGCTTACAATTGATTTTAAGCTGCCACAGTCACATCAACTCATTTCTGGTTAAAGTTATTGCTGCTGTAAAAGTTGCTTTGTTTTGTGGATTTTCCAGTGGAATAAATACAGTGGGGCAAAAAAGTATTTAGTCAGCCACCGATTGTGCAAGTTCCCCCACCTAAAATGATGACAGAGGTCAGTAATTTGCACCAGAGGTACACTTCAACTGTGAGAGACAGAATGTGGAAAAAAAAATCCATGAATCCACATGGTAGGATTTGTAAAGAATTTATTCGTAAATCAGGGTGGAAAATAAGTATTTGGTCAATAACAGAAATACAACTCAATACTTTGTAACATAACCTTTGTTGTAGAGCTGGGCGATAGAACGATAACGATATGTATCGCGATATAACTTTTACTCGATAGAGAAATTAAGCTATCGCGATAGACCTCTCCGCTCTTGTCCCCCCCCCCCCAAAAAAAAGGTCAGCCAATCCAAATTAAGTAGCGCAGAGCCGAACCAATCACAGCCGCAGCGTCATGTCGCGTGACTTGTTACGTACAGCACAAGTGCCAAGCCGTGTGTTTGTTTGGGAAGCGTGCCGACTAGAAAAATCAACCGAGCGTGACCGAAGAGAAAACAGATGATGGTTCCAACGCCGGAGAGATTGTCGAACGGAAGAGCCAAAGAAGTTCCGTAGTGTGAAGGTATTTCGGCTATTTCAAGTCTGACAAAAAACAGAGTAGCGTGCACTGTAAATTGTGCCGAAAGCAAGTCTGGAAATACAATAAACTGGTGCATGCGTCACACTGTGCGCCACGTTATTGTGTCGGTGAAATGAATTTCTACAATACTGTTACTGTTAATTCTACTCTCTGCAGTGTTTAAATGCTTACATATACACACAGTTACTGTCCCTCCACACATACGACTCGGTTCTGCTTCTATGCCCCAGCTTTGTTTACTTTTTCCCACCGAGGCTCCTAGACTTCTGATTGGCCAACATTTCTGCACGGTTAGGAATCTAGCGCCACCTGCTGCTTTGGCATGTTCATAGCAGCGTTTTCCTTCATTTCTGCCTTTATGTGTGGACGGGATTATTTTTTTAAAATGGAAACGGAAAATCTCCGTTTTCAAAAATACCCGTATACGTGTGGACGTAGCCTCAGTCTCTGACTGGAAGCGCTAATTCGTCATTCGGCTTTTGTCAGACTAAAGTAACTGTTAAAACTGTTTGAAAAGCTCAGCTATACAACAAGGAGAGATTGAGAATTTCCTTTTAGTTCTCAGTTTATTTGATATTGACAAAAGTTAGTCAGTTTTGTCTGTTCTTCTGTAAAACAAACTAAGATTTATTTTTAGAATTAATATTTTCTTTCTAAGTGGAATTGACAATTTAGTCTGTTTCGTTTGTTCTATTTTGAAACTTAAACGCTTTAGCGGCTGCCTTTTGTGTAGTTTGCAATATTTGCCTTTATTTATCTGAAAAAGTCTCATGTTCCTTAAGTACATCTACCCTGTTGAACTTATTATGGGAAATAAATATTTAAATCAAAACAAGCTGCTGATTATTTCACATTTTACTTGTGAGCAACGGCACATTTAAATCTTACAAATATAGTTATTTGGCTTATATCGTGATAGATATCGTTATCGCCTGAAATGAAAAAAACATATCGTGATATGAAAAAATCTCATATCGCCCAGCTCTACTTTGTTGGCAATAACAGAGGTCAAACGTTTACTATAGGTCTTTACCAGGTTTGCACACACAGTAGCTGGTATTTTGGCCCATTCCTCCATGCAGATCTTCTCGAGAGCAGTGATGTTTTGGGGCTGTCGCCGAGCAACACGGACTTTCAACTCCCGCCACAGATTTTCTATGGGGTTGAGGTCTGGAGACTGGCTAGGCCACTCCAGGACTTTCAAATGCTTCTTACGGAGCCACTCCTTTGTTGCCCGGGCGGTGTGTTTTGGATCATTGTCATGTTGGAAGACCCAGCCTCGTTTCATCTTCAAAGTTCTCACTGATGGAAGGAGGTTTTGGCTCAAAATCTCACGATACATGGCCCCATTCATTCTGTCCTTAACACGGATCAGTCGTCCTGTCCCCTTGGCAGAAAAACAGCCCCATAGCATGATGTTTCCACCCCCATGCTTCACAGTAGGTATGGTGTTCTTGGGATGCAACTCAGTATTCTTCTTCCTCCAAACACGACGAGTTGAGTTTATACCAAAAAGTTCTACTTTGGTTTCATCTGACCACATGACATTCTCCCAATCCTCTGCTGTATCATCCATGTGCTCTCTGGCAAACTTCAGACGGGCCTGGACATGCACTGGCTTCAGCAGCGAACACGTCTGGCACTGCGGGATTTGATTCCCTGCCGTTGTAGTGTGTTACTGATGGTGACCTTTGTTACTTTGGTCCCAGCTCTCTGCAGGTCATTCACCAGGTCCCCCCGTGTGGTTCTGGGATCTTTGCTCACCGTTCTCATGATCATTTTGACCCCACGGGATGAGATCTTGCGTGGAGCCCCAGATCGAGGGAGATTATCAGTGGTCTTGTATGTCTTCCATTTTCTGATGATTGCTCCCACAGTTGATTTTTTTCACACCAAGCTGCTTGCCTATTGTAGATTCACTCTTCCCAGTCTGGTGCAGGTCTACAATACTTTTCCTGGTGTCCTTCGAAAGCTCTTTGGTCTTGGCCATGGCGGAGTTTGGAGTCTGACTGTTTGAGGCTGTGGACAGGTGTCTTTTATACAGATGATGAGTTCAAACAGGTGCCATTCATACAGGTAACAAGTGGGGGACAGAAAAGCTTCTTACAGAAGACGTTACAGGTCTGTGAGAGCCAGAGATTTTCCTTGTTTGAGGTGACCAAATACTTATTTTCCACCCTGATTTACGAATAAATTCTTTACAAATCCTACCATGTGGATTCATGGATTTTTTTTTTTCACATTCTGTCTCTCACAGTTGAAGTGTACCTCTGGTGCAAATTACTGACCTCTGTCATCATTTTAAGTGGGGGAACTTGCACAATCGGTGGCTGACTAAATACTTTTTTGCCCCACTGTATATCAAGTTCGTTTTTGTCCACAATCACAAAGAAGTGTGATTGCGTTGATTCTGTCATGCACTATATTGCCAGAAGTATTCCCTCATCCGTCTTCACACACATA
This sequence comes from Rhamphochromis sp. 'chilingali', assembly GCF_963969265.1. NCBI lineage: Eukaryota > Metazoa > Chordata > Actinopteri > Cichliformes > Cichlidae > Rhamphochromis > Rhamphochromis sp. 'chilingali'. Next base: position 8,282,783 of record NC_137949.1, read on the forward strand.
TAAACTTGAGGGACGTCCTGTTCTTAATCCATAGGGTTTTTTTATGTCGGCCAAACTCTTCTGGGAAGGCTTTCCACGTGGTTTAGAAGAGTGTTTATGGGAATTTCTGGACATTGTTCCAGAAGTGGATTTGTGAGGTCAGAAACTGATGATGGACTGGTTCGTGGTCTCCACTCTTGTGTTGGACTGAGGTCAGGATCCTCTAGAAACTATTCTAGAGGTTGTCAAACCACATCTGTATCGATATACATACTGAGCTGTCAAAATTGATCATGAAGGATACAGGGGAGGTCGTCTTTATAGGGGAAAGAGTTAAAGCAATCAACACTACAGGCAACTTCCAGGCAACGCTAAACTCTTGGCTCCTTCTAGTATTATCAATGTGCACACTAAGTCATTTGAATCACAACAGCCCTGCAACCATTAAGTGTTTGGTTGTTGTTAATGTATTGAGGCAGACATTCATCAGTGGTCTTTCATAAAGCAGCAGGTATTAGCAGTATTATGACTCCAGTATTTAGAGTCATGCTTGCCCCTGTCTCCTCAGGACGCAGAAATAATCAGGAGAGAATATTAAAAGGATCTTGGGTGTAATGCATTTTTAAACTTGACTTGTGTAGTCACTCATATTTCAATTAACCTTGGGTTTTATATCATTATAACATATAACATATCACGTGTTGATTGCAATGGTCCTTTTGGTTTAAAGTAACTGCTAAGACTAATGAAAATGTGCAGTCATGCTGCAAGTTACAAGTCATTGCAAAGTCATCAGTGTCCTGTTAAGCAACAAGTAATCTCTACAGTTAGAAGGATTAAATGAATACGTTTTCAAAATCATTGTTCAACATCAGACATATAAATAAACCTTCACTAGCTGGCTGAGGAAGAGTTGGATGGCTTACTAGTTAATTATCAGCAAGAATTCAGATTGCTTTTAACTTGTCACATCTCTCTCTGTAAGCTCGGTGTTTGCATGATTAAGACTCAACAAATGCTTAACTAACAGTCTGGCCTGACTAGCTGTTCAGACAGATTGCCAAGCATTGCATTTGCTTTCTGCATGTGGAGCACTAACGAGATGTGAGAAGTATGAAAAGTCAGTGCAGTTTTTGCATGTTGAATACTGCCTCGCTGGGAAAATGATAAAATGCTTTTTCACGTGTGCTTCCAGAAGGGTTTGGACCACCTTTTGAATGAGTGGCTGAAAGGTTGTGTACTGGTGGCACTGTGTTTCTGCATTTTATGTGCGTGTGTGCGAGTGCATATGTGTCAGTGTCTAAGAGCATACACGCTAATGTTGTGCTTAATGTGAACTTTTGGTCTGTGCTTTTTACACTCGTCGTGTCGGTTGAAGTGCCTTTTGCCTGTAACATCGTCCGAAAGTGCTGTAATCAGCCTCACCTATTGTGCCTCTTAGCATCCCCCTTTTACCTGCACCCACTCTGCCCTCTCTTCATCATAAAACCACAGTTGTCCATCTGGACGCTGTACACTCTAACCTTTACACAAAATTAAAAGTGGAACTTTGTTAAGAGGATTGGTGGCCACCTGAAAACTGTGGCCTGTGCTAAACTCCCCAACACCTGAAAAAGCTTGTAGGTTTTACTAAAATGTTTCACTTTTGTAGAACAAACCTGGGCTCATGTCAAAGTGATGGGGAAAATGGACTGCTGCATACCTGCCTACACAGTTTAAAGTAACCATCAAGGTACACAATGAGGTTTTTAACATTTGTCTTATAATGGGAAGATAAAGGATCCAGAGCACTGTCAATGTATTTACTCACAAAGTCAAATCTGCAAGTCATGTGCAAATCAGTGAAATAAAAGGTTATGCTGGGAAAAAATAGACCCCAGTGTCAACATGTGACGTGCAAACAAGACTGGACCCGAAATTGAGCCTTGTGGCACACCCTAACTAAGAGGGACTATTTTGCATCCAAAGCATAACAGATCAGCTGTCAAATACGGTAGAGGCGATACATGCCTCGACCATATTCCTTTTCGACGTTGGTTGTGTCAGATGATGCCCACAGGTCAGTTTTACCTCGTTTTTTGTGTGCTGTAGCAGAATAAGCAGAGATGGTCATCGTGGTAATGCTTTTAATTAATCTGTTAATGAAACTGCAGTAATGTGAAAATGCATAGTTGAAATATCAATTATAAATATAAAATATTTATTTATAGATATAATAAAAGATCGACTTTTTTTGTAACGAGTCGTGACTTGTGATTCAATACATGCAGGTTTTATGTAACGAAAGAAACTAATGTTGAAAATCTCTCCCCATTCACTCAGAGTACTTTAATACATGTCAGATGACTGTCTGGTAATGTCACAAACATGACCTGTGGAAGAACTTTGGTTTTTGTCTTTATGTAAGAATCTCAGTGTATCACGTCTCCTTTGTACTTCATCATCTGAATACATTTACAAACCTTGAGCAACAGTTATAAAAGCGCTCCCTTAATTTTGAACAGTGACAAGCTTTTAACTTTTTTTTTTTAACTCGTCCATAACTCTGAAAGAGCCATATGATGATGATGTAATGCCAGTCATCTATTCATGATAGGTTAACTGGATAAATTATGCCCATTATACAGTACACATTTTTATTAAATGCCAGGTATTCTTGTTATTAATAATTGTTCTTTTCTATTCATCTATATTAGCGGTTAATCTCATTTTTTAAAAAAACCACAGTTAAATAAACCTATTACAGATATTTTACCAATCAGTAGTTAATGGAAGATGGTAAACACTATACAGTTAACTCATTATATAAGCAAAGCAAAAAAAAAAGTTGCAATTTTAGTTGCAATCTGAGCAAATGAAGCTCGGTCCTAGTGCTAGTTGTGAAGTCACATTTTGGTAAAATGCTGTGAGATGATACCCCGAGTATCATCTCACCCGAGTCATACATTCTTCTGTGAAGAATCTGCAGGAAAGACGAGCCAATTTATAAAGATAGTAGTTGTTGCCAGGCAGAATCACAAATTTAGCAATGACATCACTGGCTCAGCAGCCTTTTTATAAACCACTGTGGGGGAAAATCCCCCCCCAAAACATTAGTTATATAGTGAGCTCTTCCTAGCACAGATGTCAAGCACAGATGTCAACTGAATTAGGATTGGGAAATGCTCAACAGGTTTGGGATCTAATACCCTCCTCTCTACAAAACCACTCAGAATAGTAAGGATAGAAATGTCATTATTATTTATTTATTTAAATTAAAAATGTTTGGACATGTTCTGTTCACTCGTGGAGTTTATTTTATGCTGCTCATACACACACTCACCATCTCCTAAATTCTTGCCACTTATCTTCATCTAGTGTTCATAAGGAGTATCGTATAAACAAACCAAAGATGGCAAATTTCCATCAAATGTGACTTAATCTAGCAGCACAGGCAACCTGCTTTCACGCATGCTCATGTTCCATGTGAACACAGCGTGACACACAATTCACGCAAACAGAAAGCTAATCATGTTTTTCCACGAGGTCGACTGTCTCCGTTACAGCCGTTCGCTTCCTTGACATCGAGACCGTTCTGTTCTTTTCAGCACTGTCCCTCAAGGCTTGGCTTTCACATTTATCCTTGATTCCTCCATGTTACTTGGTGCTTGCATCAGCTGTACAGTGACACACATTTGCATCTAATTATGCCCACGTTCACCCCACTTAGGCCCGACGCAGTGGAAAGTGGTGGCCGTTGCATTTTATGTGGTCATTGCAGGGTCAGAGGAGTTTAAGCCGATGGCCTCGAGTCCTTTTATTCCCCACCGCTGGCTGCTTGTCATTTGACTTTAAGGAGTTTAAGCTCATTGTGCTGTCACAGGCATTGTAAGTCGCTCGGGATAACAGTGTTAGTGCGAGCCCTATAATGCAAATGTCACTGAGACTTTTTTCCCTTTCTTTTTAAAGATGTGGCTGTTGGCACAGGGATTGAAATCAGCTTTTTTAGAATGACATGTTTGTTGAGTGAAACTGACTTTGAAACGTTACATTTATTCTTAAAAATGGGTTTGTCGAGACGATTTTTATTAACCCCATCCAAAAACTTTAATAAAAAATGTATATTAGGAGATATTAATAGAGGTTATATATATATATAAAGGGAACATTTTAGCAGAAACAGAGTATTTCTTTTTATTCTTTAGCATGACAAACTATAATCTCGCAGTTCTCCAAAATTCAACTTTTTCATTTGGAAGGCATCCAGGTGTTAATTTGGTGCCAGGAGTATTAATGACTCGAGGACTGTGTCTGAAGTTGCTGTTATTGTAGGCGTAGGCTAACACCTGCTAAGCATGTCGGTTCCACCTGTTGGTCACTGCGTGTGGCTTGTTTGTGCACGTTTCAAAGTATTGCGATGGATTTCGTTCCTCATGTGTGTCTGCACCCTGCATCTGTTTGCATACATGTGCGTGCTTGCGGTGTGTGGTCTGTAGTGTCTGAATCTAAATCAAAGCCTTCCTTTGAGACCTGACAGTTCCTTTGAAGGAAGCTGGAGCTGCCAGATGGCATTAGATGGACCCCACCACAGCCGGTACCATAGCGGGCTCTGGCATTTTAGTCAGAATAAGCAGTGCTTGAGCAACGTTGTTAATGCAAGTTGATTATTCCTGTGGTAACGTTTTAGCAACAGCAGGACTTAAATGGCTGTAGTTCTAAATTGATTCTCACTTTTATCTTTTTGCGCTATGTCTATATTTACTGTCCTAAAGTTAATCGAAGCGACAGAGTGCTAAAATGAGAGTTACAGTTTTCTCTTTTGAGCGGCCAACAATTACAGCGTCACAAACAGGTTTCGAGCACAGCTTACGCAGGCCTGTGACAGACACAAATGATTAAAGTTGTTCCTTCTCTTTTTTTTTCTATTCTTTTAGCAAGCTGGCTAATTAAAGCGAAAATCCAGCAAGCAGATCTATTGAAAGGGTAATATATCATGATGCAAAATACTGTAATAATGGTGCCACTTTCCCCTTCTTTGCCTAAGGACAGAATATCTAATTTCGCTAGATTGTAGCAGAGATTTTAGGCCAGAATGGGAGGGCTGAAAGACAGAATTTTCTGCACCTGGCTGCGTGAGAGTTGAGTCATATGTTCAGAGATGGAGCCCCTTTTGAATGACATTGTAATGCATAGAGTGAGCCTTTGATGTTCATTGTCAGTTTTCCCAGTATTCTCTTTTTCACCATCACTGGGATCTCATACAGTTACATTCCCCTGGAGATCCTCCTCCTCCACTGTAGCTTCCCAAAAATATCCTCCCGATGACAAAGTGTGAATTTATCCAACATCCACTGTCGCACTTACTCAGATATATATCACATATAACTTGACATATATTAGACGCGTATTGCACCCTGAGGTATTGACAGAAATGCAGAATGTGATAATGTCCCTGATCATTTGTGCTGTGTTCCACATTTATGGAACATTTATGGAACATTTATGGGGCAGGGATAGCTCAGTAGGTAAAGTGGTCGCCCCATGATCGGAAGGTCGGCGGTTCGAATCCACTTAACGGCTACCCTGAGGTACCCCTGAGCAAGGTACCGTCCCTACACACTGCTCCCCGGGCGCCTGCTTAGTGGGCTGCCCACTGCTTCACTGAGTGAATGGGTCAAATGCAGAGAAAAAACAAGTAATTTCCCCATGGGGATCAATAAAGTATCCATCATTATTATTATTATTATTACATTACGCAAGACGCAGGCTGCCTGCAGGAAGAAGGCAGGGAGGGAGCAGAAATGGGATAAATGTCTCTTAGATACCTTCACATATTTATTATCAGCCATTAAGCTGCCCTCCCACTACTACCTCCTCTCAACTATGAAAAAGCAAAAAAGGATGTCAGTCAAGGCGTCGAGGCTCAGGCCCCATCATAAAATGAACCGCAGCTGCGAAATAGGCTACAACGTTTAAACCTAATATTTTAGCATCAAAGGTTACCTAACTCAGGTTAAACATAAACATATTTTCTTGCTTGAAATGGCCACGGTTTCCCTCATCTCTTTGATGATTCGGTGAGTGGGAAAGTACGCCGTCCACACATGAAAGTCTATTTTTTTAAAAAGCAGATCAGAGATGAGGTCTGAGACCTTAACCAGAGGTGACGATGTGAAAAAGCTATGATCTCTTATGTAAGACCTTTCACTCGTTTTATTGAAGGATATTACCTGTGAGTTGACATGTGAAAAAGCAACAAATGTGGCATTCAAAATGTATAAGAAAGGTTCAAAACTGTGTGCATAAAGTTTCAGGCGTTCAGATTTTTTGCTTCACATCAAAAGTTTTACCTGAGATACCCAAGAGTGTAGCAGGCTATAATTTTTGCACACCTGTATAGAATTTGACCTTGGGCTTCAGGTAATTACATCCTACAACATTTATGTAAATTTTCATGCAATGATGGCTGTGAGCTAAAGAGTATTTCTAAAGTTTAAATACCTAGCTTAGGTTTAAGCGCCTGTAGTCATCTTAAGCACTTTTATAGTAATGTTCAGAAAACTCTAACGGGATTTGTCAGATTTGTTCCTGATTCCTCTCACACAGTATGTCACGTTTTCACTGAAGCAGTACAAAATTAGGTTAATTTAAAATGAACTGCTGGCAGATAAGACAAGAAAAGTGTGAAGTATAACTAGTTTCAGATTCATTCCTAAACCCTTTCCTTACCTGTCTAACCTAACATGTGCATAGTTCCCCACCTGACATATTTGCACACTATTAAAGTCTGAAGCACGGCTCGCGCGGGACCTTTCCTTGCCATCTCATGCCAGGCGTGAGGATGAAGAGCCGGCAATAAGGTTGTTAAATGGTTCCCTGGCTGTCTCCTTATGGTTGTGCCCTTAGTCACAGCAAACTGCTGACCCACATTTTTGGGTGGGTGACTTTTTCCACTGGGCCCCCTCGTTTTGCCCTGTCCTCTCCTCTCCGGTCCGCCCCCGTCCATTCCAAACTCTGTTGATGGAGAGAACGGTGACCTTTTACAGACGCCTTCGCTGACTCTGTCTGAAGCTTTCAGCAATCCCTGCGCTTGTGCTGCTTCATGTACTTCAACGTGAGCACACTTGTGTACTCTCTTTCACTTTGTCTTCAGAATTGTGCATGAATACACAAACACACACACTCACCCACACACAGACTTGCAGTATAATCTAACAGAGAGGGACATTTAAGAGGTTAAGGCCACGTAGCACGTTGAATATCAGCAGTCACCCTGCTACTGTACAAACAAAGGACCTCAGAATGTATTAAAAATCCATAAAACCGCTCTATGCAGTGGTCGCTCAGGAAGAAAAATCGTTCGTTCATACTTGCTGCAAAGGTAATATATAGGGAGCTTAACAACAAAACACTACTATAGTGGCTACTTTTAATTACATCGTAGTTGTCACACGGTTTAAAGATTACACATCAGTGTTGGCTAAATAAATACGGGCATTCATCACTGTCATTAAAACCATATTAAACTCTATGTAACTTCCCAAAGTACCGAGTAGGAATGCTTTGGATGAAGGAATGAAATCCCAGATATTGCAGTTGTCATTTTTCTTTCAGTGCACTGCATGATTGTGTTTTGTTGTACATGTACCGCAGTGCAGGCTAACAATGAAATACCAACATTATTCCTTAAGAAATATGTATAAAATCTATTCTATTTCTTTGCAGTAAACTGAGGCGGCTTTCTGCATTTTCATGATATAGAACTAGGTTTCTGAACCCAGTCCTGCACATCAAGCAGAACACAAAGGTGTGTGTTGGCAGTTAAGTCTGTAATGAAACTCAGTCTAGTGTACAACATCATCAGGAAGTTTGTAAATTGCATCTCCATAATCAGTCATGCAGTCATTGTTAGAAGCTTTCAAAACAACTCGTTGTTATACATGCGCGGCCACACAAGCCCACAGTCTCAGACACTCACCACCTTCGCTCCACTCTCACCGACTCCTGCGTTGACTCGTACACGCCAGCCTCGCGTGCGAAAAAAGGTCTGCAGCAGATGGTTCGGTGTGAAAGCGCAGTAGATTGGGAGAGATTGGCACACGTATCATTTGAATAGGCAGAAACCTGGAATACAATGAAGATATCAAGGAGCCACGTAGGCTCCACACATCGGTTTTGTTTCCAGAATCATCTGTAATGATAAATCGGATCCTCTCCGCTAGCATGGCAGCTCCCACACATACACACCCAGGCCCAGAAGCAGATGGCTAGATGTGAATGCGGTTCACACATGAGCAAGGAAGAAAGGAAAAAACAATCTTTCCACCTTTACCTTGCAGCTGTTACCCCCTTACAAAGCACTTCCCGATGATGCTCTGTAATATATTATAATTTTAGAATCATGGGAATGCACTGTAGCTTGGAGCCTCTTCGCTTCTGCACGCCAGGAGCAGTCCGCAACGCGATCCAGAGAGTATCTGTGCGCGTCCCCTGACGGTGCTTTAATACACAGAGCTTCAACTTAATGTGCCACATGTTTGCATCCAATAATTAGTGTGTAATAAATGAAGACCAAGCTAATAAAACTTAATTATGTACTCTTACACTGTCCACATTACATATGCAGTCTCTGCTGAGGAGAAACATACAAGTCAGCCATGTAGTTGTAATGTTGGAAAGCAATCAGAAATATCAAAAATATCTTTAAAAACATGAAGTCTGCATTAGAATTTTGCAACTGTGATAAATATTTATTGATTTAAAAATCCAAATTTCTGATAGTCACATTTGTTATTTGAAGTTATGTACATGTTTAAGCTCTTTTCCCAGATAATCTAGTTGTTTGTGTTGTTCCAAACACGTGCGTTACCCCCACAGAAGTTAGAAGTGCAACTCTGCAACGCCAACGTCAACATGAGCGGGCATTCTTGTTTATCTTGCTAATTTTTCATTTGTCCGTCGCTATTATTCACTGCTAATGCTGACAGACTGGAAATTATCGCTGTGTTTGAGTGTTTAATATCTGCTCTTTTTGGGACCTTCACAGCACACTGGTTGTGCACAAAGTCATATTTTTTCTCTAAAAAAAAAATACAGTTTATTTTATAAATTCTGCATTCCTTTTATGAAGCATTGTTGTTCTATTAATCTTAATAGGTGCGTTTTGTATGTGCGAAACTAAATGCATGAATTTGTTAGTGATGTTTTGCACAGTTTGATAATGAATCATCAGGCATTTGGAAAACATGTTTTCTTTCATTTTTGGCAGGAAATTAGCTCCATAAATATTACTTTTCTGTGTGTTGCTCATATTTGTTCCAAGAAATTTGAATCAATCTGTCAAAGTTATGGGTTCACATTTTGTTTGGGGCGCATGGAGTCCTGTTTTGCTTATGCTGAGCAGGAGATTATTGAGACACCCTGGGCTACCTGCTCTCAGTAATTGTGCTCAGCTCATTATTGTTTTGTGGCACCTGTGCAAAAGGTTAGCGGTTTAAGGTGAACAGCCTCTTATCTTGTTCCGCTTCAGCAAGAATATTCATTTCTAATGCCGATGTTGGTGTTTATTATTAAAGTGAAGGCTTTCTCTCATTGAAAACTGAGCTGAAATCTGTTGAATAAGATGCGGCATCTGTACATCTGGTTTATCATTTTGAGATATAGCCAGGCTACAGGCCACCAGCTACATCGCAGTTTATTATAATATAAAAACAGGTCTGTGGTGAGAATTTTGGAATGAAATGTAAACGCTCCCAAGTTGTAAAAAGATGTTTTTCTGTTGCTGGCAGTGTTTAGCTGGAGTTTGATCCAGCTAAACATTATTAGTGCAGGACTAACATAGCCTGGGGACAAGCAGAGATGATTAATAATCAGCTCAGCTTTTTTTATCATCAGCCCAGACATTCAGTAAAAATGGAGCAATTTCAGTTCAACTTGGATGAAAACTTTAAAATCCAGCAAACTTGCATCTGTTTAAACCCCCCCCCCCCCCCCCCCCCCCCCCCCCCGCAAGGATCAGGCGGAGGAATTAGCAGCACATCCACAGCTCAACATCTGTATCACTCCTGTAATCCACTGACTTGGTCAATAATGTTTAAAGTGTTTAGCCCGATCAGTAGTTTAACTGGTGGAACCTCCAGTACAGATCACCTGCAGTGCTTTGGAAAAGATCCACTGGTAATGTTAAACCAACAAAGACTTTTCAGTTTGTAATTTGGATTCCTCTCTTCATGTGGCAGTAACTGAAATTAAAAGCAGAGGGTTTGGGAACCAAATTATGACAGAGATAAAGGAGAATGGACAAAAAGAAGTCAAGTGAAATGACTTTATTTATTATTTCGGCTTGAAAGTGTTTTTATTGTCATGCTGGTCCCCAGCTACTACCTGCTCACTATGGTGCTAACTGGTATTTTATAGGTAATGAAATTCATTTCAGATTAAAGCATTAGGCCACTCCAAAGGCTGATGGAGTGAATAGTGGCTGACCTGAGCAGCTCTTTGCAAATGCAGCTTTGCAGTGTAAACTTGACCACCTGAACTTTTTTGTCAGTGGCAGGTTGAAGATTAAAGATTTCTGCTCAGGTAGCTTAGTGTAGAATCATTTCTGTGTAATTTGTGGAGACTCCAAACAGCATAAGCTTTGTGACTTAAACAATAAAGGAGCGAAAGGCCTCCATGTCAATCACTGTGTTCTTGATGAAAGAAAGTCTGTTACGTTGTTTGAACACAGAGGTAGATTAGTATTACTTTTGTGTACCCTTGAAAATGGATTCAACCATGCCTGCTCTCAGTAAGAATAATTGTGCCCTTGAAGGCAGACTTTTGAGGCCATGGTCATTGTTATGGCTCTGTGGTAGAGTGAAATGCTCTGGGATTGTGCTCCAGAAGTGTATCTCAGCTTTAGGAAATACAGAGGGCATTCATACGACTACTGTAACAATCCTTTGGGTTAAAAATGTCCCTCTCCCCCTTTATTTCCTTGCTTTTTGGTGTGCACACGAGGAAAAAATTGTCTCTCCTCATGCTACTTCCTCCTGTCTCTGAAAAAACAGAAACACATGTAGTGTGAACAGCTGACATCATAGCAGATTGCCACGTGATTCTCCGGGGAGAGTGTCGTGCTCCTGAAACATTAAGGATTGCGTAGGTGATAAATCTACTTTAGTTTAATAGCTCTTTCTGTTGTAAGAGTATTTGTCTCCTCACCGTTGACTACCAACAGAATGAAACAAAAGAAATAAAAGGCTTGATTTCCCTTCTTTTCCTTTATGTAGCAAGCATAGCCTTGTGAAGACAAAGAAGCCAAAGTTTCACCTTTTCCCTTTTTTACAGAATGAAAGCTCATTTCAGCATTGACAGAATTGTGTTGTTTGTCTCGGCTAGTGTTGTCTCGCGTTGTTTGTCTCAGCTGTCAGGGGTGTCCGGTTATCTCACCTTCCAGCAGTTCAGCTGTGGCCAAATCCTTGCCGGACAAGTTCAGAGAGGGAGAAGGCATCGCCTTGTCTCACTCTCTGCAGAATGCTATTAAGGGGGGGGAAACCTGTTCAGTCCTCCCCGCTCCTGCAGTCTGCATCCCTGCTGGAGGTGGGGAGATGGATTGCTCAAGGTGACCCCAACTGGCACACTGTCTGCTCAGCCCGACCGCTCTCATGCCACCATTCTTCACACTTACTCATTCTCTTCTTTCGTCTCGCACGTTGCCAGTACCCCAGGCGGCATTCTTCAGAGCTGCCTCTAGCAGCTTCTTAGCTGAGATCCCCCACCCCCGAACCACGTTTTCCCTCTCTGCTGCCGTGCAGCCTTGTTTCTTCATGAGCAGATGATGTAAAAGTCCCAGACTAGTCTCCTAATGGGTTAAAGCTGTAATACTGAGTTATGTTAATTACAGTCATTTACCAGCAAATACGAAAATGTCTCCAGACATAACTGGAAACTCTGGAAACTGCTTTTTGAAAAGCAGCGCTGTTCTAGGTTTGTGAGACAGCATAAACATTTAACATCAAAAGGAATTAGGTTATGATAAATAGCATCATACTATAACAAATGCTGCATATGCATGTATATATGTCCTGTACCCAATCTCCTCTTTAACGGGTGGGTTTTTGACTGAAACTCTGCACAAACATTATTACACATACAACTTTTAGCATCCATGTGTCCTTTTTTTACCCCAAACATTTGTTATAAATCCTAATACTTTCAATTTGCCTACATAGATATATATTATGTTCATTCATACCCCTGCAAATACCATCTAATGTTCTCCACTTGTTTGTTTCACATCTCACATTCAAGGCTCGCTGCCCATACGTAACTGAACAGTGTTGTTTGATTCACCTCTAAATATGGAATAACGGTTCAGAGAAAGCACTGCAGACCTGCCCCTGATAATCTAATCAGAAGACTAACTTGAAACTACTGATAATGAATTTTATACCATACAAGTTATAAACTCTTCACAGAAACAAGTTTGGATCCAACTGCCTGCAGCATGTTTAAAATAAAACGATAGGAAACCAATGTTATTTTTATGGACCTCAAGTAGTAAACTGTTAAAAACATATGCTGTATGTAATGGCTGGCCTGAGCCACTGAGACGTCATTGGATGGTTTCATTGCCTTCAATCTGTCTTTTTGCTTTTATCAGCTTTCCTCTCCCTTATTTAAACCAGGTATGACCATATTTGAATGTGACTGTAGAGGTGGAGACTTTTAAGCTAATGCTAGCTTGGTTGATTAAAAAGGCACTTATATAAATTACTTTGATTTTTAACCCTCTATATCCCAATAGAATTTGATTACAATGCTCCAGTTTCCCAAGAATTTCATAATAGAGGAGAAATCCATTAAATACTTTGAAACTATTGATATGTAAATCACAAGTTAGCTTTAAGCTAGCTTAATCTGTATATGATAGACTTTCATCACCTCTTTCTCTTTTTCATTCGTCTCCTCTCGTGCTTATTTATTCCACAGTTACTTATTGTTAACAGATCAGACACGCGACCCTTCTGTCTCTGAAAAGCTGACAATGAGCCAATAATAGCAACGCCCGCAGCTAGTTCTAAGCTAACGTCATGTCAGCTAGCATAATTACCAGAGTCGGATCCACTTACCGCTAACAGCAGCTAAATCAGCAGCTCTTACTGACACAGACATTTAGGTTTTCCTCAGTAACTGACCTCCGTATCGTGTCAGCAGTCCATTGCGGGTGAAATGGAGAGAGCCCGTCCATGGTTGTTATAGGGTACTTAAAATGCATTAAAATACTAATTTTAATCTTACAGTTTTACGGGGGGTTTCATCTCCAAAGATAGTTATCTAAAATTTTACTCCTTTTGGGATTTTCTATGCGGAACTGTTTCTTCACAAAGATGTAAAATAAAAATGATTTCTCTTCTATGTTTGACACAAGAGTCTATGCAGATTGACTCGCTTTCAGAGCCAACCGCTGACCATTTGATGAACTACAGGTCTCTGCACCTTTTTTCTCATTCTCTCAATTTTCCAGTCTCAGAGAGTGCTTCTTGGCACATACTTCATAACGTTTTCAACAAGTAATTGACATTATTTTGACTGCACATTATGATGCAGCGAACCGGGGGCAAGCGGACATGTAAGAAAAATCTGTTGTGTGAGTACTGAGGCAGCAACATCAACTGTGCTCTTCCTTAAAGCACTGCAAGGCCTCTGTAGATTAACTAGAGAGATGCTTTAAGATTCTTTGAGAGATGTCTTCCATCTCCTTTTCTCTCCTGAGGTCAATGTTCGCTGCACCACCGCACAGAACAAAAGGCCTACTTCAGAGGTGATCAATCCTGAAGTGAGAGGTGGAGAGAAAGATGAGGGTGAGAGAGGGTAAGGATGAGTCACAGTCACTCAAAGAGGATTATGAGAATATTTAGGAAAACGTACATCCCGCTTAAAGGAAAGGTCTCGTTAATGGGTATCCTCCACATAGTCAATCTAAGACTTTCTTTGCACTTGACAGGATGCGGATTCATCAAAATGTGATGAAAAAGAATCAAGAGCAGAGCTGCAGCGCTGGCAGCAAGCTATCTCTGCAACAGTGTTAGAAGACTCCTGCTTTAGCTGTCCGTGCCAACTCCAGAGCAAATATTAGCTTTGGTTTTTAAAAGGAAAATCACTAGCATGCAAATGATAGACTGTGTGTGCAGAAGTGAAAGAGTACTAATAATACATTTGTGTGTTTGTACAAGTCCTGCATGAGTCCGGGGGCATATTCTGCATTCGTGAACAGATACCGTTTGTTTCTACAGTGTTCGGGTGCAAGCGAATGAATACCAGATCAGTGTGTGTGGGTTGGCTGAATTGTATTTCAGCAGTGTATTCTGTGTCAGTGCAGATTTTGCCCTCGTGTCATTTTCATTTTCTGCGTATGTAGGAAATCTGACTGTTCGTGTGAACACGAGGCTTTTTTGTCTGTCAGTGTTCCCGAGACACTTCTAAATCCTCCTAATCTTAATTCTGCAGAGATGGTGCGTATAATTAGAGTTTGGATCAGTGCCAGTGTCTTATTGCTCACAATATACAGGCTGTCTTAGCATCTCAACCCTACTACACTGTGGTTGACCCCCATTTGATCTAATAACATCTAGCACCCCCTCCCACCCCTCAGCCATCCATCATGGCACTGGTACAAGCCCAGAACCTCTGTCAAAGCGCCACTCCTACACTTTTTAAATTCTGTTTCATCTTATTACAGACTGTCTTTGCTTTCTTTACTTTTATCTGGTTCTTCCTCCTGCATCTGTCTCAGCTCCTCCATCTTTGTGCAGTCTTTGTTTTAACCTCCAAGGCACCTCGGTTTACTCTAGTCATCCTAAAGTCAGCAACTTTAATACGTACTGTGGATTCTGAAGTAAGGATGTTCATTAAACAGAGAGCTGTGCGTCACCTCGGATGCTCTCCCCCTCTACAGCACATCTTTGCACAGAGCTTGCTGCATCTGTATTAAGGTATAATTTCCTAACATGACACGTCCTGTTTCTATATTGGGAAATCTCTGCTCACCTGTTTCCTGTCTATGCCACTATTCCCGTTCTCTCCCTGAAAGTCACGTCTGCGCACCGACTGCTTCCCCTGTCCCTTCAGTGCATTGTTGTGTGCGCCATAGCTGTCAGATGATGTGATGTAGTGAAGCTAATCAGATTGCTTTTTCCAGCCATATGGTGTTTTGGTTTGCTTTTAGTCATGTGTTAGGCTATTATTGTGTTGTTCATTTATATTGGTTGTTTTTATTTATGTCTGCTCAAAGTACTTTGTCCTCTGAGCTGAAAGTGCTACAAATAAAATGATTTCATTTCCCTGGCAATTTAGCCTTGTGCAGTACAGCATTTCGACATTATAATACTATATTTTCTTTTAAGATGCTTTAATTGCTTATGCTGACCACAGACGCTGGCCTCTCATAGGTTAAATATTAGCTGCGATTAAACATTTGCTTACATTTGAACGAGACCTGTTATAATCTGGCCAATTAGCTGCTATGTTTGTTCCCATTTAGTGCCAGCCAAGTTGTAAAGAGATTGGCCAGAGAAAACAAGTCGTGCTGATTTAAATGGTGTACTTGGCTTTATTGATTTGGTTGTTTAGAATCAGAATCAGAATGGGTTTATTGCCAGATGTTGAGGTTTACAACATTAGGAATTTGCTGCGGTGCTTCAGTGCAAACAATAAGAATTAAAGTGCTATGTAGAAAGAAAGATATGTGCATGAGATATACATGAGATATATACATGAGAATAAGAATTAAGAGTGCTACGTAGAAGGATATATACATGAGTGCAGGTGGTGATCAGTGCCAGACATGAGATGATGCAGTGACACAGCGTAGGGTCATGTGTGAGTGGCGGGGACAGTCATGTGGTTATTGTTCATGTGTCCAACAGCAGAGGGGAAGAAACTGTTCTTGTGGCGAGAGGTTCTGGTGCGAATGGACCGGAGCCTCCTGCCTGAGGGGAGCAGGTCAAACAGACTGTGTCCAGGGTGAGAAGGGTCAGCTGAGATCCGGGCTGCACGCCGCAGTGTCCTGGAGGTGTACAGGTCCTGCAGAGATGGGAGTCTGCAGCCAATCACCTTCTCAGCAGAGCGCACAACACGCTGCAGTCTCTGTTTGTCCCTGATAGTGGCTCCAGCGTACCACACGGTGATGGAGGAGGTGAGGATGGACTCGATGATTGCAGTG
Organism: Rhamphochromis sp. 'chilingali'; assembly: GCF_963969265.1. Lineage (NCBI taxonomy): Eukaryota > Metazoa > Chordata > Actinopteri > Cichliformes > Cichlidae > Rhamphochromis > Rhamphochromis sp. 'chilingali'. Next base: position 8,298,948 of record NC_137949.1, read on the forward strand.
TAGAATTGCATCATCGTCCGTGTTGGCAGGTTGAATTTCTTCAGCTGCCTCAGGAAGTACATCCTCTGCTGGGCTTTCTTGATGACGGAGGTGATGGTGGGCTCCCACTTCAGGTCCTGGGTGATGGTGGTACCCAGGAAGCGGAATGAGTCCACAGAGGTGATGGGGGTGTCAGTCAGGATGATGGGGGGGAGTGGGGCTGTGTGCTTCCTGAAGTCCACAATAATCTCCACTGTCTTCTGGGCATTCAGCACCAGGTTTTTGTGGCTGCACCAGGACACCAGACGTTCAACCTCCCTCCTGTAGGCAGACTCATCCCCGTCAGAGATGAGCCCAATGACGGTGGTGTCATCTGCGAACTTGATTAGCTTGACAGACTGGTGGGTGGAGGTGCAGCAGTTGGTGTACAGGGAGAAGAGCAGAGGAGAAAGAACACAGCCCTGAGGGGAGCCGGTGCTGATGGTCCGGGAGTCCGAGACATTCTTCCCCAGCCTCACGTGCTGCTTCCTGTCCGTCAGGAAGTCAGTGATCCACCGGCAGATGGGATCAGGCACATTCATCTGGGAAAGCTTGCCTCGGAGATGGTCTGGAAGGATGGTGTTGAAGGCAGAGCTGAAGTCCACAAACAGGATCCTGGCGTAGGTTCCTGGGGAGTCCAGATGCTGCAGGATGTAGTGTAGGGCCATGTTGATGGCGTCGTCTACAGACCTGTTGGCTCTATATGCAAACTGCAGGGGGTCCAGGAGGGGGGCCGTGAGGGTCTTGAGATGGGAGAGAACTAGGCGCTCAAATGACTTCATGACCACAGATGTCAGAGCCACGGGTCTGTAGTCATTTAGTCCAGTGATCCTAGGTTTCTTGGGGACAGGGATTATGGTAGAGGACTTGAAGCAGGCAGGCACATGACATGCCTGCAGTGAGGAGTTGAAGATGCCAGAAAACACTGGGGCCAGCTCGTTTGCACAGTGTCTGAGGGTGGCAGGAGACACACCGTCTGGGCCGGGAGCTTTCCGAGCATTCAGATTCTTAAACTGCTTCCTCACATCTGCTTCATGAATATGAAGAGTTGTGGTCGGAGGAGGTGGTGTGAAATCCTCTTTTGTGTGGGGTGAGGAGGGGGGTGTTGTAGGTGAACAGTTTGAAGGTGGTGATGGCTCTATGGAGGGGGGAGAGGTGGGGGAATGAGTGTCCAAAGTGCCTCTATTGTTGGGGTCGTTGGAGGTGTGAAGGCTGCCTGATGGCTCGTCAAAACGACAGTAGAAGTCGTTGAGGGTGTTGGCTAAGAGCAAGTCATCAGTGGAGTGGGGGGTTTTAGGCTTGTAGTTTGTAATATTCCTAAAACCTTTCCACACAGAGGCCGAGTCATTCTCTGAGATCTGCTGCTGCATCTTCTCAGAGTGCTGATGTTTGGCAATGTCCACTTCCTTAGTGAACTTGTACTTTACTGGTCAAATCTAATATGTAAAAAGAACAGAGGCATGCTGGAGCTGGGCCCGTTGTTACTCAGCCACCTTGATATACTATATTCCCAGAACTGCCAATCCTCTGCTTATACACAGATCAAAAAATATTTTGAACCACACCACTGACAACGATTTGATACAAAAATGTCACATTTGGATTCATCGCTGAGTAAGGCCTGTTGCCACTGATTTTCAGTCCAGTTCTTGTTTAATTCTCAGTGTTTCCCTTCATTAAGAATGGCTTCTTGACAGCTAACGTTCCACTGAGACCACTTCTGTGGAGGCTTTAGTAAACAGTAGATGGATTAGGACCACAGTTCATTTGCTGTGCATTGTTTTTGTTTTAGGTCTGCTACTTCTTTTGTCCCCTAGCAGTATGGTTTCCTCAAATTTTTAGAAGGAGACGCTGCACACCACGTTCAGATAATAATTGTCAACAAATAGCTCTTTGGAAAACACCTTGCTGATTTGTATGCGTTTTCGTCGTTAGGAAGAAAATACCTAAAAAAATTGGTTCATTGCTAAGCTGTCAGTTGCATCTAGATACGGTGCTGGTTCAAACCTCAAGCTAGGTGCATTTTATATTTGAACAATTCATAGGTCAGTATTCCTCTGAAAATGGTCAGGTACAAGGACGGAAGGGAAAATGAGTGAAAAAGTAGCCAGTGTCCGGGGGGGGGGGGGATTACAAGAAAGTTTAGCTCGTTGGACGGAAAATAAAAAAAATGTTGTGTGGCTCAGGACTTCTGCGCGTGACTGTATGCATTTTGATAGGTAAACTTGGCTTAGAGCTTTTTTTATTGCAGACTTGTATCAAATGCTGCCCCCCTTCATTGCAGTAGTCAGTGTTTTGCAGTTTAACAAATTTTTGTGATTTTGGTCCGGTTTCAGCACCTCACCATGAGAGTTCACATGAGCTGTTTCGAACAGATCTGGTGTGTGTGTGGTTCCTTTATCGATTGGTTAAATGCTCTTTCAGTGAATCTCAGCCCTTTGATTCTTTTGAAGGTTTCCAATGCTTCCGTCTGTTCAGTTTCCTTTTCTCTTTTATTTATTTATAATCTGAAAGGCTGTTCCTTTTTGATGGTGCACGCTGTATGAAGCAGTGCAGTTTTTAACAGTATACCAAGCAAACACTAACTTAGGATTATTTGAATGCGATGGACAAAGAGGAGAAGAACATAGAGTGGGAGGCCAGGAGTGAGGAACAAGGAAGAGTTGGGTAGCAGGAAAGAGAGAAAGATGTAGAGAGGGATCAAAGCCTTCTCCCATGTCAGTATTCACAGCGTGCATCTTCTCTCTCTCCCCCCCCCCCCCACCTCACCACCGGAGAGATGGAACGATGAAGCGAGAGAGAGAAGCAGCAAGTAGCTAACATTCCTGCGTTGCTAAAGAAATCCCCCTGCCCGCTTCCTACTTTCCTTCCTCCCTCCTCTTCTTCCCTCTCCCTCCCCTCCCCCGCATGCCGCTCACTGCAGTTTTCCTTCAGTGATTCCGAAGGATGATTGAGAACTCTCTCTGTATCTGCGTTTTTTCTTCTTCTTCTTCTTTTTTTAAACAGACGCATCAATAAATAAACTGTTTGGTGTAGTGCTCTAAGATGTGCGGCATGTGTACTGTATGTGCATCTGTGATTGTACACAGTGTGTGTGCCTGTGTGTACGTTCTCTGCACTCGAGCGATCTAACACTCCATCCCCTCCATCTCTTCCCAGGGGCAAACACTTTGTACACCTTTGTCTTTCACCTCACTTCACCTCCCTCCTCCTCTACGTTCACTTCACTTCTGCTTCACCAACAGGCTTAAAAATTTCTTTTTAGTCTAATTTCCCTCTTTCTATTCCTCTCCCGCATCCTCCTTTTATTTTTTTTCCTATTGCCCCCTCCCTCCCATATATGCATGCTCTGCTGACGCACTCAATCTCTTTGGCACAGTACTGCTCACTTTGAAAATGCTCAAACACAATTCCCTCAGATAGTTTCCGCACGCCCGTGTGTGTGTGTGTGATCGAGCAAATACAAGCGTTTCTGAATTGACAGTTTTGTTCCAGAGATGCAATTACCATCTTTTAACAACATTGGTCAGCCAACAGATTATTTTAAAAACTTCTCACTATTTGCATGCGAACAATTGTTCAAGTGTCTGTTCAGTGTGAAAAGGGTTTTGCTCACTGGAATCCAAATGCAATTATAGCCCATTTCATTGGTTTCCCTTAGCTTTAAGAAGTGTTTGTCTTTTCAATTCATTAGCCTGCTAATTTAGTCTTTTAGTTCACTCTCATGCCTCTTATTAGTGGTGCTTCTTGCTGTAGCAGGTAGTTAGCTTTCAGAAAAAGAAAAAAACATCCACAATATATTACAAGAGGAGTACAGAGAAGGAAACAAACCTGGTAACTAGAGAGTGGGGTTAGTGGGAGCACCTAAAAAGCCACACATCTCATCAAAAGAAGGCTAAAAGAAAGCGAATATTGGACATAAATTCCCTCACTGGATAGAATCATGGATAGAAACGGAAGGTAAAGTAACTACAGTACTATGGAAAAATCTATACTTTGCTTTCAAGACGCCAGACTCTTGTAGTCTTGAGCAATAGGTCTTTCTGAAAGTCTTTCAGAGCTTTGCTGCTAACAGCTTTTTGCAAAATCATATACATCATTCCCATTTCTTTTGCTGATTCTATGGAAAATGCCAAAGATAATGTAGTTTGAGAGGGATAATATAATATAGTACTTTTTAAATTTGGCATGATGTGCAAATAATGGGGAAACAGGACCTGTGGGGGGACAAAAGAAGTGGTAGGCCAAAAACTTTCTACAGCAGATGAAAAATACATGAAAGCCATATCCTTAAGAAATAGGAAAAGATCTGACGCAGGACCAATTTCTCATCAGAAATTGTTTTTGGAAGGGTGGCTGTCAAGAAGCCATTTGTAATGAAGGGAAACAGGGGGAAAAGGCTGAGGTATACCAAATAAGACAAAAAATATTATGAAAATCAATGAAAGCAAGTCTCATGGAGTGGGGAATCTAGGTTTGAATCTTTTGTTTCTAATCATAATTGTTAATTGTTGCAGTTGCCTGGACCTCAACTTTATTGAGGGAGTGTGGGATCGTCTTGACAGTGAATGGAACAAATGACAGCCAACATCCAAGGAGGAGCTTTGAATGTCGTTCAAGAAGCCTGGAGAACTACTCTATTACTGAAGACTACTTAAAGAAATTATAAACACAGCTCAACACGGCCTGAAAGAGTTCAGGCTGTGTTGAGAATAAAAGTGGTCATGAGAAATGTTGGTTTTCAAGCTTGTTAGAATTATACAGAATATATTTTTTGCTTTCTCGCTGCAAGCATTTACCATTTACTAGATTTTGGCTGGAAAATACTCACTTCTGAGTTAATGTTGTACCCTGCTTTGTCCTACTAACTTACAAGAAATCTAACCAATAACTGTTTAGTTATTGCACCTTTCTTAGTAAATGATTAGTAATAACTGACATGCATCTTGTAAACTGAATTGTTGGTGACCAGCTGATGAATAATTGTTTCAGTACTTGCAGGTTTGACACTCATCCTAGTGCCTGTTGCTTTACTCAGTTGTCCCTTTGGAATGAAATTCCCTCTGTGTGCTTGAGATAATTCATTTGCAGCTGAGAAAATACGCACACATACATGACTGGTCATGTGCACGTATCTCCAACCTGTCTGCATCCATGCTTGTGCGTGCCCACCTCTGTGCACTCATCCTATAACTAGGTTTATATATGCATAGTTTTCTCTTCCATAGTCAGATATTACTCCCATCCACACACACACACACACACACACACACACACACACACACACACACACACACACACACACACACACACACACTAACTGCCCTGCAGAAAACCAAGAGCCAATTTAAGAAGTAAGCGACTTGCACTGTAACTCCTCTGGCGTCTGGTTATCTTTGGAGTGCTGAGTGTTTGCTGTACAGCGGCTTCCTACTCGCAGCACATAATAAGATTTCAGCAAATTATATCTTCTATAGGACTCCTTCCTGGATGGGTATTCTGCATATTCTGCTTTCTGCTTAACCTGATTATAGGTTAGAGAGGGGGGCATGGGACAAAAAAACAATAAAAAAAAACCCAACAAAAAAATGGGGAAACTCTTCAGAGGTCAGAGAAAATAGATTTAGGTGGAGGATCAAAATGAATAATTTTTTAAAAATGTATCAAATGTAATTAGATTTAGTTTTATTTATATAGCTCCAAATCCCAACAATAGTTGCTTAATAGTTACTTATATTGTAATAACTTAAATAGAGAGCCTAATCGAGAGAAATCTCCTAGCTATGAGCAAACACATAGCAACAGTGGGAAGGAAAAACATTTTACCAAGAAGAATCCTCCGGCAGAACCAGGCTAAGGGAGCAGTGGAAGATGACACAAAAGACACGATTTGGAAGAACAAAATTATGCCAATAGTCCATTAAGGGTCTGTATAAAATGACAGTACTACTTTTTGGTCATCATTTGAGCTCGGTGACAGTAATGAAGTTATAAAACCACAATTCTTGCAGCTCACAGATCAAGTCTTTGTTAGTCATTAGCAAAACAAGTGCAAATACAAAGCAAAATAGTGAAGACTGAATATTACTTTCATCATGTCAAAACATAATTAAAGCTCGTTCATTTAAAAGATAAAAAAACAAACCCCTGAATATTTCAGATGATGAATTGGTGAATACTTTTGTTTTGACAAAAACTGGTCATACAAACTGCCCTCTTAAACACTAACTAAGCTTTAATAGTCTATAGGATAATTTTTTTAAATTCTATTTTCCAACAAATGTGTTTTAAATCTGAACTGATTAAACTTGTCTGATTGTCCTTGAACATGAGCCTTTTGTCCCTGCTGTCATTCTCAAATTTAGATAAAAATCCTTTGACTTGCAGCAGCTCATTGCTCAGTAGTAAAGGCCATAAATTGTGCAAAGTTCCCAGGGGTAAAATTGAAAATTCTAATTGTGAATATAATAATAAAACCACATAATTTGAGGTAAATGTGAATTTTTAAACAAAGGTTACCTGCATCTTAAACGTGAGACCAGGGTGTTTGCTGGTAGGTTGAGGGAGGTGGACTGAATAAAGTTTGTTTACCGCAACATTCAGATGCTCCTCCATCTGCTTTTTATCCAGTAAATCAATTCTGCTGCTTTGTGCTGTTCAAGGTGTGCTGTGCTTATGAAAAAGGATGTTGTCTGCATGCAGATTCTCACTTTCTCTGCATGCTGTTTACTACGCAGATCCAGACTATGATGTTGCTGCCTGGTTCAGCCAGTTGCATTAGTATGAATGATGTTGATTCAGAATGCAGAACTACTTTAAGTGTGAGAGCAGGGGGGTATTACATTTAACTTGGCCATGTTTGATTAGCTTTAAGTAGTTGATGCACAATCATTAGCCACTCTCTTAGGCACACCTTGCTAGTACCATGCTAGAACCCTTTTGCCTTCAGAACTCGCTTCATGCTTCATGGCACAGATTCAACAAATTGCTGGGAACATTCCTCAGAGATTTTGGTCCATATTCACATGATGGCATCATATATTTACTGCAGATTTGTCAGCTGCACATCCATGATTCGCCATACCCTGAAGGTGTTCTTCGCTGACACAATCTGCTTCAAGGTTTCTCTTGTGCATTCAGGGATGCTGGTCTGCATAACTCTGTTATATTCAGTGGTTATTTGAGTTACTGCTGCCTTCTTATCAGCTTTAAGCAGTCTGACCATTCTCCCTTGACTTCTTGTATCAACAAGGCATTTTCACTGCCGCTCACTCTACAAACCCTAAAGATGGTGGTGTGGGGAAAATCCCAGTAGATCAGCACTTTCTGAAATATTTGGAGCGGCCTGTGTTGCACCAACAACCACGCCACGTTCAAAGTCACTTTTATCATCTTTCTTCCTTGTTCTGATGCCCGATTTGAACTTGAGCAGGTCGTCTTAACCATGTCTACAGTATATGCCTAAATGTTGTGAGTCAATGCCGTGTGACTGGTTTATTAGACATTTGCATTAACAAGAACAAATAAAGTGGCCAGTGAGTGTACAGTATGGCTGCAACTAACAATTATTGTGATAGTTGACTGATCAATGATACGAGGGTATTGCAGTTACATGAATATGACACTGTGGAGCCCACACAGTGTTCAGGGGACTGTTTTTCATTTTTATTTCACACACAGAAATGTTACTTTGTGGTTTGGCAACAAGGTCTTTTCCAGGCAGTCAGCTTTGCAGCTGCACACTCCAAGCGCGCTCATCTCAGGTCACTAAAAGGAAGGAGACCTCGTTAGCACAATCATCTCCACCTGCCCCATCAGCCTGCACTGGCCTTGAGCCTGCTGCAGAGCCAGAGACCACACCCTTGTCACAGACATTTCAACTCATTTTTATAGTAAACATCATCGATTATGGCAGCCCTAGTGTATAATATAATTGATTTTTTTTTCTATTTGTGGAGTTTGCAGAGGTTTGTTAAAACAAGGAGCTCTGGTTTCTCCCACCATTGACAGAACACTGTTGGATAATGCTTTCTATGTTAGCCAGAAGACACTCTCACTAATCTCAAGAACAACAATCGCAAAACAAACAAAAAATAAAACCACACGCGCGCACACTCTAATTTAAATGGCTAATTGGCATGCAGTTGGCTCTGTTAACAATAATACATGGTTATCATGAGGGAAATATAGTGTCATTCACTCCTTAATGGGCTGTCTCTCATTGGTTTAGGTAATTTTTTTTCATCGCTCACTGATTTGTCGCCAATAATGGGATCACATTCTCTTCAATTCATTCTAATTAAACCTAAAATGTTCCCATTTCAAAGACACAGTTTCTAGCTGGACTTGTGCAGCTGTCAGGAAATACCTCTAAATATTACCTGCACTTCAGAAGGCATCGTGTAAAGAAGCTGTGTGACCCTCGCTCATCCCGAAACTCTGTCACAACGAGCAGATGAGAGGACAAAATTGGTGCAACTGTCAAAATGCGTCCCCATCGGTCCGTTTTCAGAACCGCCTATCCAGGTCGGCGTTGCGGGGGGCGGAGCCTATCACAACTCTCAGCCTACCTGTTACCTACCTTTAATTTTTTATTCCTGTTACAGTTTGACAGCAGGTTACAAGAGCCATGCCATTATTGTGATCAGCCACATTAAAAACACTTGCCTAATATTGTGTACATGAATTAATGATTGTTTTTTGCAAAAAAAAGGACGCGAGAAAACAGAAGTGAATCTGCCTGTCACTGCTCATAATGTGCACAGGCATGTGCACCTGTAACACGCCTAAACACGCGTGGTGAAATGTGATTCTGCACCTCTCCGCACGTTGCGTCGACACGGACCCCGCCATTCATCACACCCACAAAGGCTACATATTTTGGCTCTCAGATGTTTCACACAGCGGGGTATCTAATCATGACAAATCGCGACTCAGCACAATGAGTTGCTGGTTTGTGTTCTCATTTGTTCTTGGGCTGCGGCTGCTGCAGTGGCAGTGAAGAGTGGGAAAACTAAGACTGGGCACATCAGATGCTTAAGCCTGTTCTTTTTATTTGTGTTCATGGTAACGAGGCAACTATCTGCTTTTGTGTTTGTATTCATGCATACTTTATGGGCGTCAGTCTGCGATCATACGGCACACCATTTCTATTTATAGGATCTTCTTGCAGTTTAGCTTGTCATGATTGATTTGGTTTCTGGTTTCTTTTTGTTAGAGCTGCCAGCTTTTTATAAACCCCCCTCCTCGATGCAGTACCTCCTCCATAAAATGTCCTTTTATTACCGCCTTTTGTTAAGCAGTTTAATGTTTTTACTAATTTGCTAATATGCAAACTTCCTGTTGCCAGAACTATTTTTAAGTTCTCTTAACAAAGCTGTTTGATAACTCGTGTGATAAACGAGCTGCGCTAACACTGTCGATTCATAAAACGTGAATGACCGTGTGGGCAGTTGGGAAATGTGAGGGGAAAAAAAAGGAAAACGATGAGTCATTCATGAAGGCAGGATCCAGGTAACTGTTAGGTTGTGTCTATCAGATGAGATTAAACCGTCTGCAGTCATTTCACAGAGTACTTCTGAAAAAGCACATGTTCTCACCATATGGTGTGTGTGTTTGCACTCATGTGTGTTACATATTAAACTGATTTTTTTTTAATACATACCAGCTAATTTTTTTTTATGACAAACTAAACATTTGTAAAACCTGTTATAATAATACAAAATGACAAGAATTTTCTTGTCAAAAACAGACTTATGAACTCTGGAAAAAAACAAAGATGAGGAAATTGCACTTTTTTTTCTTCTTTGATGCATTTCTTAAGACTTGTCACAATCGTGTAACCTTTCTGTTCATTCGTCAGCTGCTCCCTGACTGACTGTAAATGTTACATGAGAAAGATATATTACGGAGGTGTGTCTTTTTAATATAAAGTTAGGGGTAGGCGACGGTTTGAAATGGTCTTTTTCATAAATATTTGAAACCCTGGCTCTGTAAAGTGTTAATAAAGGAGAAAATCTACTTGCTAGTTTTTGTAAAGCTCACTTATTAGCATCTTGTCTTGTTTTTTTTTTTGTGTTGCGTATAATAACTGTGGAAAGTGGAAATAGGACAGGTTATGGTTTATGGGGGGATTAATTGCTACAGTATTTCCAGGCTGCAAGTCACAGCTTCCTACTTTCTTTCTGCTCGTCTTCAATTGAGAAGCTACCTGTGATAAGACGGATACAGGAAAATAGACAGTAAAACACGAGCTGTGGGGTAGGTGATGGGTTGAGAAACTCAACATGACAGAATCAGTGGAGCTCTTTCTTTAGGTAACTGATTCCTGGCTAGAGCTAAAAAATTAAGTAGAGAGTAGGACATTGTTAGTCTCATTTATTAAATGGCAAGAATGCTAATATTTCTAAAACTTTTTACCATTTTAAGATAAAACCATTACCTTATAAGATGCAGCTCCATCCCAGCTCCTCCTAGCCCAGCTGTTACAGCAGAGGAGATTTGGATATGGGCACGCATCCACAGACGCATACGAGAATCCAGGACGTTATATTTAGAGCCCGTTTTTCTTCATTTGGCTTTACTATACAAAGAAAAAGAGACTTTCCCTCAAGCAATTTCTGTATCCCGTGTTAAGAATATCATTATAAGGCGTCGCATTTAGGGAGAAAACGCTAACAATGCCAATAACGAGAATCGACATCCTCAGAGAGGATGAAAACACTCGGCATATTGATTGAAAGCTGTTGAAGGGTTCACAGAAGGATCAGCATCCTCCTGTCACACCAGCGCCATGTGTGATTTCTACTCTGTATGCGCTTTCTAGTTGAATCTCAGTCCTGCCCTTTACTTGCACCTTTTGTTTTTTTTTTTGACAAGAGCCCACTGTAATGAGACAGAAGCCTAACTTCTAACTCCACACACACAAAGCTATGTTGTAGGTGTTTGACTTATTATATCCTGTATATAACAAATACATTTCAAACAAATGTTTTTTTTATCATTATTAATATTATTTTGCCTCATTTCTGCCGATGTTGTTCCTGCTCTTACGACAGCTACAGGTGTTTTTCTTTCACTGGTTTTGCTGCCTGGGTTCAGGTCCCGGTTCCTTGACAGTCGAGGCCGTTTGTTTCTGCACTCGTAGCGCTTTGGCTGCTTTGACAGTCGAAGACATGGGTGCATCACCTTGTTTACTGTTGTCTCTTGCTTTCCTCAACCTCTTGATCTGTATCTCTCCTTGCTTTGACCTACCTTTCTGCTGCTCACAGTCTGCATCTTTTGCACCGCTACACTTCCCATCTTTCACCTTCCCTATTTCCTCTTATTGCAATCCTCCTTATTTCCTTGTCTGCTCTCATTCTTTAGCTTCTGTTTCTTGTCCTTTTTCTCCTCCTATTCCTCATAATCACCTCCCTCCTCCTTTCCCTTTGGCCAAGGTCCATGCTATAAATCAGAAGAAAATGAGCCTGTTCCTCTGTTTTGCAGTGGAGGAAAGTTACTGAAAAAGTTCCTCAACTGCACTTTTAAGGTATTCTACTTGTCAGTGATGGCTACCATCATACAATTTGTGCTTCTGACAGCTATACAGGGAAATTTAGAAATGCTTTTCACTACCTGCAGTATTCTGCAGGTTTTACGTATAAATTATACTGAAGGATAACAAAGCTTGTTAGAAACCTTCTAATCGGGCAAACTTTACAAATAGTTTAGGCTACAGGCTTCTTGCCTCATTAAATACATTATATGTCAGTTTAAAGATTTTATAAAATCTGCCTTTGGGTTGAAAAGTTCTTAATATTAAAAGTCATTGATCAAACCAGCCTGCGGGTCTGGGTAATAAATTCTTTTCATACTTAAGGATCCACTGATTTAACATTTATTTTTAAATTTAAACATTTATTTACAAATGAATCGATGGATGCAACTCTGATTAAACACAGAATCACGCTGGACAAAAGTTCAGGCCATCCACCAGGCAGCAGGCAATTACAGTTAGAAACCAGATGGTGCAATAGTGATGCATTTAAAAGAGGCAGGTATTTCTCTCAAAGTCAGTCTTGTTCTTGTATTTGTGTGTGATTGATTAATGTGTCTCCCTGCCTGCTTAATGTTGAAATAAGCTTCTCGGATATTCGTCACATGAACTTTAAAACCTGATTCAGTGTCTGCTGTCACAGACATGTCAGCATTAAGGTGGATGTCACAGTCAATAAAGGTTTAATCCACACTATCTGCCAAATTCAAAGGTGTCACACTCACAGGTGGATGTTCATGAGATAAATGGAGATCAGTCAAACACGCATTGATTGATTTGCAGGACTGTAGGATGGATTACCAGGATTCAATTCAATTCAATTTGTATAGCGCCAAATCACAACAACAGTGGCCTCAATGATTTAACGTAAAGTCATTGTGCTAACCTTTATTTCACTGCATGGAAGAAAATGAGTACCTCTGTACTGGTTAAATTCAGCTCCATAGTGAAATACTCACAGCTTGGTGAGCAGTGCTAGGGTTAGCTGTTATTTGTTACTGTCGTACATATGTTTCACCACAGTGTTTAGATTGACAGTTTCCAATTTTGTGTTGTTGGTGGCGTGGCTACAATTTGCTCACTGAACAAAACACACGAACCACTGTTCGAAAAGATCCCCCGAGTGTGAAATCAAACTTCACACAACTAAAGAATACACACAGAGACGTACACAGATCGTGGCTGTACAACCAAGTGGATACAAATTAAATTAATGGCGGTCAAAGTGGACTTCTCACTCTTTTACTTCAGTGAACGATCTAAATGTTTTCTGCTAGCTGGGTTGTGTGTGTGAAAAGTCATTTTTAAAAATAAAAAAAGCCCACCTCCTGATGGGCAGTTGTCTGGAGAATGGACAGTAGATGGTATTTATCTGTCACTGACCTTCGCATTACTCTCCTTCCTTTTTCTTAGCAACTGCTGAGGGAGATGCAGCAGATGGCCAGCCGGCCTTTTGCCACCATCAACGTCGCCTTGGAGACTGAGGAGGAGCCGCCTGACCTCATAGGAGGAAACGTCAAGGTTAGCGCAACCTTTTCCTTAAAGCAATCAACACAGAACCCCAGAGATCTACTTCTCTTGTCTGGGTTGACGGTTACCGCAGGCAGGAAAGTTCCATCTATGTTTGCCCGTGTCACTCATCTGCCCTCAAGTGGGAGCTCAGTCTTGTGTCTTTTGGCTGCTTTTTTGATTATGCTCAGGGAGAGATGTACTGCACGTCATCTGCTTTACGTCAATGTTGGCTCTGAAGAATGTTTTTTTTAAGGAGATCTCATTAGTTTTCAGCAAGCCAAGAAGGCCAAATTGAGCTCTCTTATGAAGAAGAGTTTGAAGTGCATTACAGGTCTAGTACATCTAATGAGGGTCAATGCAGTGTGCATTTGCCGGGACAGTGCGAGGGTTGGATGATGTTGAATGTGGGCTGCCAATGAGTAACACAGCACATTATACCAGTTATTTCCAGGTTATGTGGGTAGCCTGTGAATTCTAATGGAAATGAATTGAGTTAACCCAGGAGTTAAATACATGCAGACAAGAATACAGTTCTGCTGATTAAGACAGTACTTACCGCCCACATTGAGATATTCTTCATTTGATTAAAAAAAATTGACACCTTCTCACGCAAAGTGTTTGCAGACATGAAGATAATGAAACAATTAGGGGGTAACAATAAAATCATAATCTTCATCTTAGAAAACACACTTGTTTTAGTGCATCAGTGTGTTTGATGGACAAGCAGAAAATAAAGGTAGCAAGTTTACTCGTTCATATTTGGAGTGCAACATAAAAACTGGTAAAGATTTCATTCGGGAACTACCTTAAAGGCAGTTTTGAGTACTCTGGCAAGTGACTGCACAGCCGTTTTTTTGCACATGCATGCACTTCAGCCGTGACAGATACCGTCCATTTCAGTTTGATCATCGCTCAGTGGACTTCGGTAGCTCTGTTGCACAGTCTGCGCGATGTGAGATTGCACCAATTTGTGCCTATATGAGACCATTGGTAATGATTCAGTGTTTTTACTGTTACCAAAGGGTTGCATCCTGCTACTTGCACACTCTCAAATAACTCAAAGGGCATATTTCCACTAGTGAGATTCCCGCTGATGCAGACCATCTCCTGTTGCGTGCTACATGTGGGAACCGAATACTTCAGACAGAGTCGTGACTTGATTATCCTGACGGCTTTTTGAGTGAAAACATCCCCGCCACCCCTCCAAACACACACACAACATTCTGAATTATAGGTACGGTGAAAAGAAATCTGTGTAGAGAGAAAGTGCTGAAAGTAGTAGAAGGGTAGATTTAAACATAAAGGTCAAGGTGAGGTAGAGATGGAGGTTTAGAAGACTTCATTATAGAGCGGAGTTTAACGTGCCGGCAGTAGAAGTCGGAGTGGATTTAAATGCAGATGCCGAGAATAGATGCAGTAGCAGAAAACATTTAAAAGTAGGAATCGTGCACTTATAGAAATTGCAGTTTAGTATACAACGGCACAGAGCCGCAGGCAGGCATACCTGTGACTGTGCGCTTTGTGATGAATGACCCCTGAATGCAGATGCAGCTCAGAATTATAGGACTGTGCAGCAGGCTAGCTCAGGGCCCCTCGGCTCTGACAGGGTCCATGCATCTCAAGGGGCTTGGATCATGAGCACAAGGTTACTTCTAGCAAAGGCTGCGGGGCCCCTCAGGAAGATCAGCAGCTAATCAAACCCCTGCTTGAACAGAAACTATGCCGCCTCTTCACATCTCTGCTCCTCTGTCCTCACTTCTTCTCTCCTCTTCTCATCTTTCCTTTCCTTTAAATATTCCCTTCCCTACTGCCTCCTTCTTCGTCCCTCTTTCTTCTTCTCGCCTTCTTTTAACTTCTTTGTAATTTACCATCTTTTACTGTTTTTTTCTCTTCTATCTTCATTTTATTCATTTTGCTTTCTTTGCTTTATCATTTGCCCTTTCTTTTCATTTTTTTAATGTCCTGTTTTCATCTCTTCTGTTAATCTCGGGCTTTTATTATCTTATTTTGTCTTTCCTTTGTCTGCTCTTCATTGTAATTTCCTTGGTTAGCCTCTTCCACTTTTCTCTGTTTTATGCCCTCTCTCCCCTTTTAATGCATTCTTGCATTTTCTACATTTCGATTTTTTTCCCCTTTACCCAGCAGTGGTTCTCGTCTCTACTTTTACTCTTTTCTTGTTGGCTTCCGTTTGTCGTTTCTCTTCTCATGTCATTTATTCAAATCTATTCAGTATATTTTCCCATTTCTTTATTTATATTGCTTCTTCTGTTCTTGTCTTCTTATATTTTGCCTCCAGTTTTGTCCTCCTTTTGTCCTCTTTATTTTCACTTTTTTCTCCATTTTGACTCATTCTGTCCTCTGCTTTGTATCTTTTCTTTTTCTTTTCGTCGCTCTTGTGCCCTGTCTGACATCCTTACTTCACTGTAGTGTTCTCCTCTAATTTACTAGCCCTTAAATGATCCTATCAGCTGTCTAGGATTTTCTATTGGCCTTATCTGTTTTTTCCCCTTTATTGTGTGTGTTTATGTGCATTCTGTGTGCACTCCTGTGTGTCGCTGTGGCGGAGAAAGAAAAGATGCTGCAGAATCAGACTCTTCCTGCTCTGCATTACCTTTTCTTCTTCCTGGTCTTTTTTTTCTTGTTTCTTCTATTCTTCCCAGCCTGCTCTCCTCCTCTCCATCAGGGTAGGAGCAGCCCAGGAGCAGAGATCCAATTTAGATCTTCCTCCTCAGCTTTCTGTGCCTTAACCTGCTCACAGTGAGTGTGCGCTATCCTATCTCCTCCCAGCTCAGATTGAGCGACTCGGAGCAGGTTCTTCCCCTTGTTTCCATGCTGTTTTATCAGGATGCTACAGTTGTGTATTAAGGCCCACAGTCAGAGTATACGGGAGGCCAGGCGCCGCACAGCAAGCTCAAGATCATTAAAGTTGTTTATAGTCACGATGGGAAGTCCAAACTTGCTCCGCCGATGAGATATATTCACTCAGCTCCTGCCAAATGCAGCCTGCGGTCCCAGCATAGCAGGCAGATGATTACCTTTGTGACGCCTTCTGCTCTGCTTTTATTCATAGATACTGTGTGAAGAGAGGAAATCAGGACATGTGAGGCAAAAAAAAAGTAGTGTTTGCTATTGGGAGGGAAAAGTATTGTTTTATCTAACGTGTTTATGATATGTCATTCTAAGCTGCAGGTCAGGCGTATTCTACTAATGTTGGTGTCTTTACCTATTAAAACCCTACTAGGAGTAGTGTTTTCTGATCAGAGTGGAGTCTGCCACATTTCAGGCCTGATTATAGGACAAAATGACTGGTTGTGCATCAGAAGTTATTTAACTACCCTTCAAATAACCACATCTTTGTTGAGATATACTGAGTTATCAATACTTGCCCTTAAAGGTACAGAGAAGGTCGTCACATTCTGTCTTAATGAGGCAAAATCAATCAGCGCAGATCAGTGCTCAGTTATTTTTATTTGCTAGGGTTTGTTTTTTCTTTATGAAAGACAAGATATTCATTGTGTACCTCATTTTTTAGGTCCTTTCTGTATTTCATTGTGAAATGGGGAAAAAAAGGACTTTTCCTCCCAGATTGAATTACAATTACATGCAATTACACATTTTTGATGTCTGAGGTTATATTTCCTGAGGTGTTTTATGTTGTTTTGTCAGTAATCAGTGTTTCTGTTCTGGCACTTATGTAAAAACCAACAAACAGAAATGGGCTGAAAGATGAGGGAGCACTAGAAGAAAAGTATGTGCCTTTTGTTTGTTTTGGCCAGCACATCAGATACCTCAGTTTGTTTGAGCTTGTGTGTGCGTGCGTTTGTATTAAAAATGACAGCCATTGTTCTCTTCCGCTGTCTTTAGTCTTCAAATAAAATTAGCATGCGGTTGGCATTACTGCACATACGCTTCAGTGAAAAAACCCCTCTAAATTAGACAAGAACTGGACGGAAAATTAGTGGCAACAGATCCTATACTTGCATGTTTTGGTTCAAATTCAAATTTAAACCAAATTTAAACTTGGTTCATGTATGTATAGAGGAGGTCAGCAGCGAGTGTCTACAGCCATCTGTAAAACACAGTGGAGGCTGTATCATGGTTTGGGGCTGCATTTCAGCCGGGGATGCTGGGAATCTTTTTGAGTTATGAATGCTGAAAAAAACCATCCAAATTGGCTCCACCAAGCAATATTTATTTTGCTTGATCTGACTGTAAGTGCAGTAAAAGCATTTTTTGGAACATTATCAGTCACGGATTGTACTTGAACATTTTTGAAGCTCAGCGGGATCAACTTGACAGAGAACCGAACAAAAGGCATCCAAAGTTCAAAGAAGAGCTTTGAATGTCCATCAAGATTGTTTTGTATTTACTCATTTTCATCGTGGTCTAATATTAAAACCAGTTTGGTGATTTGAAAACATGTAAATGTTACATTGGGAACGGGGCAGGTACTTTTAATTAGTATACTTACATGCTTTTTCCATTTATAATTGCATATTTGAATAAATTGCTGCACATATTGCCTATTTGCCCAGCAAAACATAAAGAAATATGTGTGGTTGGAGGCTTTTGCACAGTACTGCACTTATATATAAACTTCTCTGGAGGATTTAGTTCAAATCCATCACCATATGTTGCCATTACAGGGTGCCAAATGATTTTTGGTGGAAAGAAACCAACTCACTAAAAACTCAAAGTTGGCTCAGTGGTGCGGCTGTACCTGGTGAGTCACCACAACAGGGAGACTGGCTTGCTCTTGTTGCTGCTAGGGGAAAACTATCCCCTGGCTGCTGCTAAAGTAGAAACGAATGCAGTGGATGAAAGCGGAGCAGCATGCGGTTGCTTTGTATGCCCACATCAATGTGAACGTATGTGTGTTTTTGTGTGTGTGTGGGCAATTCTTCCTACTGGGCTAATTACTGGAGGTAATTTAACAAAACCTTTTGCCGCTCTGCCTGGCCACTCTAGATAACTCTCCAGAGTGGCGGCTGGTGAGGGAGGTTGAGCAAGGGGGAGCCGGCGGAGTTGGGGGAGAGCGCTTCAACACCATATAACAAAGGCATCTGCTGGGGAATGTTATTAACATGCAGCTTCTGAAGAAGACCACAGAAAAAGACACCTCCTTCGGGGAACATCTTAGGCAAAGACAAAGCACGCTCAAAGAGTTTGAAAGGATGGATAATTGAATTTTTCAAGGTGTTGTTTTTTTGATCCCCCCCATCCCTTAATTTCTGCATAGGACAAAATAAAATGTATGTTGTGGAAGATAAATTAGGTGTGTTTGTTTGTTTTGGGGTTTTTGGTTTTTCCTGTTTTGTTTTTCTCAAAAATAGAAAGTGAAGCACCTGCCTAGTAGCGTCAAGTTGAAATTGAGGTTGTACACTGGATGCAGTGCTGATGAACACCGCAATTGACAATGCAACAAGGCCTGTTGAAATCAAAATGATCCCATTGTCACATCTCACATCAGTCTGATAGCGAGTCTCTTCCAATACCACACTTATTCGCAGTGCCTACTCCCTCTTCGGTCTGAATATGGGATACCGGTGTTATAAAATGAGAAACGACACGAAAACAAGTCACAACCTAAGAGCAGCTTGCAGCTGCTGCGGTGGAAATTGGACTTGGACTCTAAGCTGTGAAATTAAAAGCTGCCAGTCTTTTTCTTCTTCTTTTTTTTTTTTTGTTTATTTATTTTTACACAGAATACAGATGTGCTCGAGTCATCACGGCGCCACTTATTTTTCAGTTGTAAAAACATTGGATGAGAAATCCATTCTGCCCGAGGCAAAAACAGGCCCGTGGACTGGAGCAAACCCAGCCTAGTTGAAGTGCTTCTGGCAAGGCCAAAATAATTGTTTCATCTTTTCTTGTACCAAGGCATCGAGGAGCAAACTTAGCCAAGTGTGGTATTGCTCTACCTTATGTTGTATTGGTTGTCAGTTGTCGGTATTTTTATTCCCATTTTTTTTAGCAATCCGTGTCAGCAGAATATAATGATGTTCTGGCACCGTGATTTTGAAAATGGGAAGAAATGATCCTTATAGTGAGTGCTTTGTTGTCTTATCTCGTTATTGAGTCATCACTCATTTATCACACAAAGCTGTAAGGGATATTAAGGTTGGTTTTTTTTTTCTTCTTCTCTTTGTTGCCTTGGGGGAAAATATTGGCTTTTACTTTAATCAAATGAAAAATAGGATGCTTTTATCTGGTTCTCTGCCACCTCTCTTGTGAGTCTTTAATTTTGCTTTTCTAAAGTGCCTTTGGAGCGCTATAGACACCTCTGACTGCGTCCCACAGCAACCTTCACAAAAAGTAAATTAATGTGTAGTTCATTTAAATCTATTTTTTTCATTCTCTGTAAAAACCTTAATTGGATATTTTCTGTTTCTATACAGTATACAGTGTTTGAGGTGCTCCAGAAAATTGATAGTAATCAAAGTCAGACCTGATTTTTATTTATTTATTTCAAAAATCAGAACACTAGCTGACAAGGTCATCATACACATGCATTAAACATGATATCTGTGCTGTGAATTCGTCTGTATTTGCCATTGAAATCCACTCTTAGAGAAGGACTCGTGCTTTTTTTCTATTCTTGCTCAGCCTCTGTTTTCGTGAACTCACTGAAAGGAAAGAGAGAAAGAGCTGTGCCTATAAATAGTGTAATATGTGTAAGGGGAATTCCTTGAAGATAAA
Organism: Rhamphochromis sp. 'chilingali'; assembly: GCF_963969265.1. Taxonomy (NCBI): domain Eukaryota; kingdom Metazoa; phylum Chordata; class Actinopteri; order Cichliformes; family Cichlidae; genus Rhamphochromis; species Rhamphochromis sp. 'chilingali'. The sequence continues at coordinate 8,318,713 of NC_137949.1, forward strand.
CTGATTGGTTCATACGTGTCATTTCAGACACAAGTGTCAGAAACTTGACAGCTTGCAGAGTTTAGCAGCCTCGTGTCTCACATGGGATGAAGCGTAGCACACTTACAGTTTCCCCAGTAACCACAGATGTTGGGAGGCAAGACTGTTTAAGAGTTTCGGAAATCATTTTTTCACGTTTAGTGAGGCATTTAGTGCTCGTTTTTGAGAAAAATCCTTTAGTCTTATTAAATGCAAACATATAAAGGGGCTGCGTTATGTGATAGCTGTGGTAGCCCTCAGATGTCAAACACACAGAAAACACCAGTAAACAACAGAAATGGAATAAAACACAAAGACAACGTTAAAGATACACAAAAGATGAATAAAACACAGGGAGTTGGATAAAACACAAAGTACATAAAACAAAAACACTACAGTAGTTTTGGGGAGACAATAGCGTCACTGAACAGCTGTGAAAGTGGCATAAACCAAAACATGCAAAGTATTGCACTGAGACGTGTTTAAAAAAGCAGAGAGAGAGTAAGCGCAGGTCATATGTTTCTATTCATATAATACTACATGTTATATACTACAGTAGACTTTTGTTATTAGCTGTTAACTTGTCACTTCTACAGCTGTTACGTCACATTATCGTCTCCCAAAAAAACTTTGCTTGTCTTTTGTGAGATTTTTCAGCATTTTTACATGTTCTTTTACAACTTGGGGTTGATGTTGAAATGTGACAGTGAGCACCACCGAGGCAAGCAATTTAAAAGACAAACAAATGGCAAAAGCAAGGGAGTGAAAGAGTGTTTTTTTCCCTTTTTAATAGAGAACATTACATGGAAGAAGGAGCTCTGTCTTCACCGTGATAAGCTGTTGTGAAGTTTTCCCTTGTCTGGGTCAGAGGTCATGAAGGAGACGCTGTGGCACACTATATGGATTGTAAAGCATAAACTCTCTGTGATTTTAGCCTTTTAAAAATATCTTTACAAGAGTGGGGTGGAGGTGAAGAAGGAGGCTGAAGGAGAAGAGAATGCAAAACAAAGCAGTGACCCATCCTATTATCTTTGGGCCTCTTTGTCTACATTAGTCAGATTAATTTCTCAAAGCCGTGCCACTGTTACAGTAATTTATTTATTGCGTGTCAGAGTTGAGAAGCAGGCCACAGCTTTAGAGTCTGGAAATTTATTTGCTGCTGCTGGTTCGACTGCAGTGTTTCCAGAGGGTGACACGCCAACACCCGTCAGTTCTCAGGAAGGGCTTTAATGCTGTGTGTGTGTAAATGTGAGAGGAGAAAGTGTTGCGAGCTCTTATATACACACACATTGGTGTTATGCACACGCAGCGCAAAGTGTAAAGCCAGTTTTTCTGTTTAGCCAGTTGTTATATGAACATAGGCTTTGGCTGAATGCATCTTGGAATACTAACTTATTTCTTGCATTAAATGGTGTTATTTTTAGAGGTGCATTTTGCTGGACAAAAATAGTAAAAATGACTGTTAAATGTAAGAGAAAGTTTGCTAGCAGGCCGCCATGTTGGTTTTTGCCCAAAATCTAGGAGCATGGTTTGCATTTGCATGGTTGCACGAGGCCGTAGAAGAGAGATAGGCCCTGTCGATTATCTGTTACGACACCGCCCTAGTGGCCTGTCCATCAAGCGTCCAGTGCTGCGAAGCATTGCGATCTCTTGCGTGCAAGAACCCCGTCTTGGGACATCTCCCATAAGAGGGTACAGCTGTGTGAAAATGTTATGGGAGTGCCAGAGTGTCCTACCCAGTCAAATTGCAGTCATTGCTTTTAGAGAAAAACGGATATGATGGTTTATCCATGCATGAGGCCGACGTGTAAAATCACCAGCACATTTATTGAGTGTCTGGAAGGCATGATGGTATCCACTAAGGCGTACTGTATTCAGTGCACATAACTGGGCATAAAATGCCCTTCTCTGTCAGGTTGTACCTGAGCACGGCCAATTGCACAGGCACACCTCCGAAAGCACACGTGCCATAAACAGACAGACACACATGTGTGCGGGCATAAACAAATACAGACTCCCTTCTGTTACAGCACCAGCTGAACTGAATCCCTACTCAGACACACACATACATACAGACACCCAGAGGCATCCAGGTCTTTGTGCCACTTCCCTAGCTACCTGCGAGACAGCCTGTGTATCCTGCTGGTATGAAAGGTAAGCCTCAGAGAGACGGAGCAGAGAATAAATGTGTAAAATGGGTCAGAGCCTGAATATCATTACTGCCCTGCTCCCCATGTGTATACTTACTGTGCCTGTGTGTGTGTGTGTGTGTGTGTGTGTGTGTGTGTGTGTGTGTGTGTGTGTGTGTGTGTGAGAGAGACAAGCTGTGATGAATTTGTGAGTGAAAAGGCGAAAAGAGTGTGTGCCTAGTGCTGTATGTGCGTGCGTGTGTCACTTTAGCTGCATTCCTACTCGGGGAGTTAAACTCAACTCTCCAGAGTATAAAGACTGCCATGGGAAGGATCTCAACTTGTCTGTTTTGGAAGGTTTTGTGTTTGAGCACATTGAGAGGCAGTGTCAGTAGTGTGTGAAGCCATGCCATGGCCCAATTTTTCTTGTCCGGCTCAGGAATTCAAAACACAAAGCCAGAGAGACACAGGAAGTTATCTGTATGCAGGCAAGATGGTGGCATTCTCCATATCCATATCCTCTGTCGAGGTAAAACTATAAATATTGTACGAGGCTAGCATCAGCAGCAGATCCAGACAGTGTTTACAGGGTGGACGGGGGGGGACTCATCCCCCACATATGGATGAGTCGCTGATAAAAAGGAGATATTGGTATTAGAGAGTCAGGCGTGTCAGACGGCCTGCAGCGACCGGAGCGCACCGCCGACCCAAATCTCCATTCAGGCGTCTTCGCTTGATAGCCACTCATTGCCAACGCTGCACACATGCGGCATTGTCATGAAATTGTGCTCAGTTGGGGATTTTGAAGGTTGGAGGGGTGGGCAATTTGTGCCTGCAGATCAGTAGTTGCATCTCAGCACGGGATAGAAAGGTGGGTTTTTTGTGTTTCTGTGCATGTTGCTGACACAAACAAGAACAGTAACAGTAAAGCCTCTGTTATCCACGGCTTTGAAAATGGTGTGTGTTCACCAGGATTTGAGAGCCTTGTGATGTATACTTTTTTCTTCTTTTCCCATTTTCTTTCCACAGTCCGTCCCAAAACCCATCGCCCTCGAGCCTTGCTTTGGCAACAAAGCCGCCGTGCTCTCCATCTTTGTACGGTTACCCAGGGGCACTGGCGGAATCCCTCCTCCAGGACAGTCTGGTAAGACGCAGCCTTTAAAATCCTTCACTTGTTTTTCTTTCCTGACTTGTTTGTTTGAGCCTCACTTTTTTACATCATCTTTCCTTGATCTGACTTCCTCCCCCCTCTGTTATGTACTGTAGCTTTGGTCTTAGTCGGTCCATGACAATTTTGAGCCTTTCAGTCTTTTTTCAACGTGGTTCACTTCCTCTTTCTTTTGTTATCCAACACTGACTTTATGATCCAGCCTCCAGTGTATACACACACACACCAGCTTCAGTTTTAAGAAAATGAAACTGGTGATCTTGATTCTTAATCTATAGATTAGTTAAAATTTTATTTAATATTTGTACAGGATAAACCTGCAAAATGCTTCCAAGTTAATGCATTTAATATACATGGATAAAAAATAATTGAGAGCTCACGCATCTATTTTTTTCCCCCAGGCCTATATATTTAAATTAAAAAAAATTAGGATGCAAGGACCAGATTTGGGTTTTGGTGGGAGGTAAAAAAGCACTATCAGCATTTAGAAACAGAGCACAGTGAGAAGATGACATAAAAATTAGGAATTTAGAGATTTCTTGGTTCCTTTTTCAAAATATAGGAAGGAGAGAATATTTAAATCAAGCGTGCAAACTGATTTGTGACGTGCTATTTGCACTGATATTTAACGCTGGAAAAAAGCATGTATTGCGCCCTGTATTAGCTCACTTGCGGCAGCAAAACCTTCCAGCCACTCTTTAGTTTTTAGCAGTTGGAGAAAGGAGAGAACGGAGGGATCACGATGTGGATTTTGGACCCCATCCTGACAATAATCAGGCCTTGGATGGACGTCAGTCTGGATCAATACCTTTACGTAAAATATTAAATTTAATTACACTCAAATTGAACCGTTGTGATTTCAGGACCATGGAGAGCACTCAAGGTTGCACAGTGATCTCATGAGCTCTACTTGACCACATGACTGATTTTTAGTGGTGGACCTACTCAAATTCAGCTGCGTGCACTTTGGACCAGTCGCCAGCCTCTCACGGGGCATTCGCACTCTCATTCACACCTATGTGCAATTTAGGATCACCAATTAACCCGACCTCACTAACTGCCTGTTTTTGGACATCAGCTGACTGTGCCTGTGTTTGGAAAACAGCACAACAGTTGTAAATTACTCGCAGAACCAACCACACCTCTGAGTGCTACTTGGGGATTGCGTGATTTTTAGTCTCAGCAAAATCATGCACATCCATCTCGACAGTGGTCTAACATGTTTACAGTAATTACTTCATGTAGCACCATCGTTTTGATGTGGATGTATTCATTTTTAAAAACGCTGCAGCTTGAAAGCAGCAGTGCTATTCCTGGTTTTCCTCAGTTACTGCTCTTCACTCCCTCCTTTTTTCCTCTTCCTGTGGCGAAATGAAGACTGCTTGTTGCTTTCCTACCTTCATCTACTTGGTGTGTTAGGAAGCATACTGCAGCTATATCCATGCAGACTCATTCTGTGCTTGATTCCTCTCTATCCTCTTCTCATCCTCGTTGCTTTAAAGTGCAATCTAGTGTTTTTCCTGTTTCCCTCTGCTCCCTTCTTTCCCTTCCTCCTCCTTTTTTTTGCCCAACTTCTGACTGCACTGAGAATTGAGTCCATTACTTTCTTTCATCCTCTGCTCTGTCACTTGCTGTCTTCACATTCCCACCCATGCTTCATCTGTTTTCCTTATCTTTCTTTTCAAGATCCTCTGATAAGACCCAAGTGCTGCTTCCCTTACCTTTTCTTAGTTTTTGTTTCCTGTTCTCTTTCTTTTACTGTCTCAATAATTCAACTCGCCTTTCTTTCAGTATTTTTTTCCTCCTCTGTGTTGTATAGCTCTTTGCCTCCCACAGTTGCAATCCCCAGACCATCAGCATGCCTAAGGCCCTTATTAATTACCACATTGTCCTTTTGTCATAACAAAACTGCCGCGGCTCTCGATGGAGCTTTCCCTCGGGCAGCTTTTGTTGAGACCATGTTAGCCGTGTTCCTCCCATCTCCTCGTGCCCTGGGGGGGGGTCTACCGTTATAATGCTTTTAACTTGCTCCCCATCCAGCCGTGTTGCTTTCAGATCTTTAAACTGCTTTCAGTTTTTCAGCATCCCAGCCTCACAGCACTCTTTAGCTCATTTCATAGCAACCAAAAGGATATCACCACCACAGATTATCACTGATTTCTATCTTCGGCTCGTTTAGGTGATTTGAGCCATCCTGCTTTTTTTTCTCTTTTTCAACCAATAAGAAACTAGTAGTATCTGTATGATTTCTCAGCATGCGACCCCTAGCGCAGCCGTTTTCTCTTTTTTATGCCTTCAGTGTTTACTTGATTGCAATAAATGCGTCTAATATTGGTGATAAATGGAGTTTACTGGTATTTCATGGCTCAGAGAATGTTATTAAATGTTGATGAAGTGTGGTGTAAGTTAATGATTGCCAGCTCTGCACGTTTGTGTACGCGGTTGTGAGTTGGCAGTTGTGTGTTTTGCTTTCCACACATCAGCAGCTTTCCCCACATTACAGTTACTGCATTCAGAGTTAGCCTCATATTGCAAGTGTAGCCTAATTAATGCTGGGTTTTTGAGACTGTTACCAGTGCATACATTTCAGTGTCTTAATTTTTTTCCTTAATTATAAACGATCTCCTCGCCATTTTAACATGGCTTAGCATTTAACTTTTCTCCCTCTAATTTAACTTATATGCATCGATTTCCTTATTTATGGGTCAGTTTCTACTTTAAACTTGATCATTTATCCTCATTCCCAGCTCCACATTTGTATTCTTGGAGGTTAAAAGTGCTAACATCGCAGTTCATCCTCTGTCTTAAAGGTCACACTGTGTTTTTTAGGTTTTTTAAAGTTGTCTTCTGATTGGCTGCCTCTCGCAAAAAAAAGAAAAAGAAAAACAAAGCTCTGTGCTTGAGGTGATCATATTCAGGGGCGCACATGTCGCATGCACACCTGTGGACCACTCATGTGCACCCCTGATCATAGTAGATCGTACCTTGTCTTTTGTGGAGCAGTGTGATTATTTGCACGTTTGAAACTTTGGACATGTTTTATATGTTATACAAAGTTCACAGGTTGATATGACAGAAAATAAGGAAAAGCGTAATAAAAGTAATTCATGTTTGTAGTTTTATATCTTTTACTTTAACTAAACGAGTCCTCCTGTGTGCGCAGGTTTGGCCGTGGCCAGCGCGCTGGTCGATGTATCTCAGCAGATGTGTGTGGGGTACAAGGAGAAGTCTGGCGGACTGAGGAACCGTAAACAGCAGCCCACAGCACAGCCATCCACCTGCATCTGACTGCATCCCCTGTCCTCTTCTACCATCCCAACACCAAAAGCTCTCCCATCAGCCTCCCCCACCCTCCCCTCGCCTCAGCCCCATCCTTCAGAGACTCCCACCAGCTCCGCTCTGGCAGGGAGAGGTGCATGCTGGGACGCAGGACTTGAACGTTTTGGTGAAGGGGGCCGAGACATCTGGCAGACTGCAGCCTCAGAGGTCTCCCCCTTCCTGTCCTCCTACAGGAACTTTGATGCTTGGAGTCCCCTCGAACTGATCGACAGAAACTAGACACAGAGAGGGGGGAGGGAGGGAGGAAGGAAGGAAGGAAGGGACAGAGCAGGTGCTGACCCCTCCCCTCCCCCTCAGCGAAACATTTTACATTTGTCGACACCACCTCGTTAGTCGAGGCGGCCACGGCTTGCTGCTAGAAGAGATCCTTGTCTCGTAGTTTTTGACAAAACAAAAAACAAAACAAAAAAAATCCAGAGACTTTGCGACCGTCTATGTTCGCATTTTATTTAAGTTATTGTTGTTCTTTCTTTTGTATTGTGTTATTTCAGAGGCAGGAACAAAACTGGACACGCTCAGTTGGACATGCACACACAAAAACGCATAACACACACTTCAGCAAGCCCTTGTACCCATTTGTAGCCCATTGTCACTTGCTGTCATGTTCACAGCTCAGCACTGAGGGCTGTTGTCACTGGAGTCCTGCAAAGTTTGGCCTCCGAGCAAGCTAACAGCATGTTCAGTCTTCCTTTAATTAGGATCCACTGTAGGAGGTTGCCTGTGTAGCCAGAGCCCATTTAAAGAGTGTGTGACATTTCAATCGGCCTATGTGTCTTCTCCCGCTGCCCACTCTTGCGGCCTGTCTGGAGCTTCGTCTCTCTGTCTTTGGCCATTTGGCTGCCGAGCCGTCCGCCGCACAAGGCAAGACCGCTGCAATGCCTCACCCGTACTGGCCGGCTGGCTGCTGGATCGCCAGTGCAATTGAAACTTTTCCAGCTAATTACTCTTCCAGTTCTAATGAAAGCCAATGGCAGCATGCAAAGCTCACTCACACACAGAGCTAGAAGTAGTGGTGGGGTGGGGGGGGGACCTCTGGCAATTAAAAATTGTCCTCGAAACCATTGTGACACAGGCTTCCTATAGATCACGTGACTCTGACTGAAGTGATTTGGCTGATGTTAGTGACCGCTGCCAGGGCAACTGTTGAGCTCTGAGACTGTTGCCTAAGAAATCCATACCTTCTAATTACTGCTCTCATTTCCCAAAATGCAATGCATCCCTCCTACCCCCGGGATACCAGCATCTCCGCCGCTCTTATTGTGCCATTCGATTGCGATCGTTCCACATCTGTGATCTATCTACAACCGCCCAATTAGCCCATACAGCAGCGACGTCTGTGCCCTTATCGATGCGGCTACAGTGGAGCTGCTAAACCCCAGCGTTTAAATGGTAAAGTGCAGTGTTTTTTTACTTTTGTTAGCAGCCAGAATGCATGAGTCAGTGCCTGTTTCTTTAAGAGCATCGTTTTTTAAAAATGGACTTTTGAATTGGCCTCCATGTCTCTTATGTTGTCGTCTGGTCCCTCAGCTGCTTTTCCCTGCACTTGTCTACAGTCTACATCTAAAATATCGGTCCTGCTTTTAAAGCAGCATTACTTCAAGTGGGAAAATGAGGGAAAATGCAGAATAAAAAATCTCAAGGCAAACAGAAAAACTGAGATTGGTAGATTAAAACAGAGATGTCACAACTAAAGCATCAAATTTGGGTTTGTGCCATTTTTTGCTTTAGTTTTTCTTTCTTTGTTCAATTTTGCATGTAGCTATATATGTATCTTATTGTTCACATATACAGGATATAAGTTGTACACTGCAGCACTTTTAGGCCTTCGACACATTTGTTGGTGTATCAACCTATAGGAAATATGGTGCGTCTCCTGCAGTCTCGTAAGGTTGTAAACTTCCCGCTCTCTGGGAAGTGCAGCAATAGAACAATTTAATAGTTTGCATTCTACCCTAAAGAGCTCGTTGTGTTTAGTTCCTGGCTCTCACATGTGCGCAGCATACTAGAACTTCACACCGCCTGGTTAAAGGGCACACTTTTAGCACTGGGAAAAGGTCAGAACAGAAAGCATGAACAAAGCTGACATTCTGTAATTATAGAGTGCCGCGTGCGCTTGTGACTCCGCTCGGCGAGCGTCACGGCGCGGAGAAGCGGCTCCGTTCGTGCTCGTGCTTTGAGGAATCAAAGTGCTTCACCTGCAGTCTTTATCAATTTTCCTCTGCTAGAATAAAGGGTTTGTTTTTTTACCCAACATGGGTAGTTTGATGTTTTGTTGGGTTGTTTTTACAGAATAAAATAATATTAATTATTATTATTTATATTAAGCTGAGGCTCTGGATCTTGTAGGGCGTTTTGGTAATAACCAACTATTATTACATGAATGTGATGATCACAAAGAGTCCTTCTGAGTTCCACAGAGTATTTTTATTTAGTACTTTTTCAGTCCCTTTGAAAACACCTACCACCCTGTCTCAGAATGAAGGAGTTCTTTCACCTCCAACCATTTGAAGGTGGAGTTCAGTTCAAGAAACTCTGATAAAACATGCTATGTTAGCCATTGGAAGAAGAAAATTACGCTTTGTGTGAGATTTGGCTTAAAAGTGAGACTTTACAATAACCTGTGAGGCAAAAGTGTGGCAGAGACACGACAGACACGCGGCTCGCAAACTCCAATTAACCGCCATCAAAGGTGGCGATGTGCTCCCAACACTAAAATGCCCGAACGGCACATGAACTACATCTGTCTTTCCTCTGCAGCGTCAGCAGCTCTGAGATCTGCCAGCACCTTTGCGTTTTTGATTTCTCTGCAGGTTAACGTTTTCACTCCGCAGCAGGCCTGTTTCTGTTTAACATAAAACACTAGCTGTTCACGATGCTCAATCGCTTTACTGTACTCTCCAGTGACAAAACCTACAACGGCAGTCGTTTTCATCATTGCAAATATGATTTTGTTGCATTGACTCTCTCCATACGAGTGTGGTGTACAACTGCTTCGACTGTACTGCAGTAATAATTTCATAAAGATTGTTTGTTTTGTTTTCTATAAATGAATGTAAAATCTGTGCAGCCAAGGTAAATCTGTAAACTGTAACTCACCGGGGACGGTTTGTCGCCACTTTCTTTCTTTGGCCGTGGGTGACAGGGCGGTGCAGTGGTTAATGCAGACGGCAGAGGAACTGTGGGATGATGGGTTCAGACCATTAAAGAGCGAGTTGTCACTTTGAAGTTTTTTTTTTTTTCCTTTTTTAAGAAAGACACTGAGCTTGTAAAGAAGATGTGAGCTCTGCATGCCCAGTCAGCCCACTGTGATCTTCTTCTGCTTGATGGTTCAAACGACACGGATCCTGTGTCGGATACTGATGTCTTTGAGATAATGTTGAATGTTTGTGTTTTTGTCTTTAACCTCTGTGCTATGATTGGCTTAAGAAACCCAAACGAGACTAAAGTTTTTCCAGATTTTTGACATGTATATGAAACCTGTTTATCTGTAAACATGTTTGTTGTCAGCAGCCTCACACCGGACTCCTACACAAGTCCCAAGCATTCAGCAATTAGATAAATTTAGAAGTAATATTGCAGTTTCAACATTTATGCAGGGCAGTTCATCCCTGGTCCACCCACACGGCTGTTTTTATTAATTTTGTTTTGCCGATCAGGCATCTTCTCAGGACTGTGTTGGCGTGTACAGACTCCGAGTTGTGCGTTTGCACCTGTTAGGACAGGACTGACTTACAGCTAATGGTAGGGCTGGACAGTATGACCTGATATCTAAAGCATGTCATTACTTTTATCACTTTAATAATAAATGTAACGACATGTTTCATGTATCATTAGAGCACGATGCCTCATTCTTGGTCTTGGCTAATTGCAGTTTGTCGGGTTCATAATTCTGGGCTTGTGGCCCAGACTGTATGCTGTAATTGGATAAATTTGGCCTGTGCACGCATTCAGAGCATATTTAGCTCTACAGAACTTGAAGAGAAGTCCATTCAGCCAACTAATGCTTTAAAGGCCCTACTTAGTGTGCTTCAGCCATGCCGAGCAGCAAACTCATTTGCACTCAGCAGGGTGAAGCCACGCCCAGCTGCAGCTACTGTTATCCAGTTAGGTCGCCCCATGATAACCTCATCTCCCCCCAATGATGACTGATGGACAAAAAGGTCTTGCTGTTTTCATCTCAGCTACATTGTGGCTACGTCCACACGTATACGGGTATTTTTGAAAACGGAGATTTTCCGTTTTTGTTTTTAAAAAAAAATCCTGTCCACACGTAAATGCAAAATTGAAGGAAAACGCTGCTAGGAACATGCCAAAGCAACAGGTGGCGATATATTCCTAACCATGTAGAAATGTTGGCCAATCAGAAGTCTAGAAGCCTGGGTGGGAAAGAGTAAACAAAGATGGCGCATAGAAGCAGAACTGAGTCCTATGTGTGTAGGGACAGTAACTGTGTGTGTATATGTTAGCGTTTAAACACTACAGAGAGTAAAATTAACAGTAACAGTATTTTGTCTAAGTCCACCATGGCAGAAATTCATTTCACCGAAACAAAAACGCGGCGCACAGTGTAACCTCAAAATAGGCGCACATCTTTGACGCTGCGTTTTCTCCGTTTTCCTCGTCCGCACATAAATGCAAAAACAAAGTTTTCGAAAATATCCACCCTGGCAGGCGTTTTTAAAAATCTCAGTTTTCAGTGACCGAAAACGCCGTTTACGTGCGGACGAAAGGCGCAAACGCATAGAAAAATCTGTGTTTTCAAAAATATCTGTGTATGTGTGAGCATAGCCTGTATCTTATAAATGAACAACTAATAACTAATTTTTGAGATTAGCCACTTTTTGTGGTCTTCTGTCTGCATTTAGTCGCCTTTCGTTAGTGTTAAAAGCACCGCCTTGGATTTTTAGTCAGTATTCCTCAGATGCATCACATGTACCTTTGACGGCTTGCAAACATACTGAAGGATTTTACTTTTTCTTTTGCAAAGCCAAATTTTAAAGGTGCAATATGTAGAACACCTTACTCTAGGGTGGCAGTGGGAAGGTCAGTGTTTTTGCATTAGCATTAGCGTTAGCAGCTAGTCTGGATCCTAAGCAGCCTTGTTTTTTTTTTTTTCTTAGCCTGACTTTCTTTAAAACTCACAATGAGGCACAAACAGTGCTCATGTCTGCCGTCTGCTGCTCAAAGTTCCCGGTCCTCAGTGTCCGTATAAAAGAAAAGTTGGTTTTTTTGGGGGGGGGGGGGGTTTCTCTGATGCTGTGCCGAGTGCAGACTGGATGCTTTAGTGCAAAGTGCAATTGTGTAAAAGTACGGGTCAGTGTTGGCAGGTTAGCATGCCAAATTCGGTAGATATGTGTGATGCATACACTTCTTTGGAATAATTAAATCTAAACATATTGCACCTTTAAATGTGCTAACCTGCACGGCATGTTTTTGCTCTGATGCATTGCTGCTTTTTTTTCTTTTGTTTTTCCCCAGTGGATTAGCATCAAATCACTGGGACAGATGTGTTTGTGTACAATTTTAAAAAAAAAAAAAAAAAAAAAAAATTGCTGATGCGTAGCATTAATGATAAAAAAAAAAAAACCCTACAGGGTACCTTTAAACACGGCTCATGATGGAAATCGATTGCGTCCTGCAGTCGATGCTTTACAGAAAGGTTTCCACCTGTAGACCAGTGGGGGTGGAGCTACTCTGGTGTCTGTGCAATCAGGATAAGCTAGCAGTCATTTAAGCGCAAAACTGGAAACTGTACTCAAAAAATGTTATGTATTTGTAGCGGAAAAATTTCAAGTGTAAATACAAAACGTAATCATTCAAATTTGTGCTAAAATAATTTTTGGCAGCAACAGGGAAAATATTTAACCATCCCAGATTAAAACCAGTCAAACATAACCGTCCTTTCAAATTACTAAGAAACATACCTGCACATTCATTTTCTTCCCCTCTTATTTATTTTTGGAGTCACATTTTAATCAAAACCTTTACTTAGAATATAATAGTTTGAATCTATCTGTAAGGCAATTATTGTAAAGCATCTATGGGGGAAAAGGGCCTGCGTTTGCTAATTTAGTCTTGCCATCCTTAAATAGTAAATGATTATACCTCTACAGAGCTGGAAGATGGCCTCAGTGTGCCCTATTTTGTTTGGTGGATTAGTATTAAATATTGCTTGGAGGAAGGTTTTAAAGCTGCAGGAAAGCTGCTTTTTGTTTTCAACCGTCAAACGTGGAATCACTGGCTTTTTTTCCTCGTTATGTGTTGAGGAATCTGTGCCAGCATGGCATGAGAATATATATATGAAATGCCTTTTTTTAAAAAGTCAGAAATCCAGCTCCAGTATGTGTCCTGTGTTTTTTGTAAGACCAAATTGATGCGACAAATCAAAACCTAAGAGCACAATACACTCCGTTTTAACGTCAACGTGGGCAGGCCGAAGCTAAATCTGTTGACTTTCTCCCCTTGGTCTAAACGCGTTAAAGCCCAGCTCTGTTGGTAAACATGAACTTTAGCGTGGGCACTCTGCTGATGCCGCATTACGAGATTCCTGGATCCTAAAGTTCAGATTTTCCAGCCAATTACCTCCCGCTACCATTCGGTGTTACCAGGGTGTGAAGTGCTCCTGAGCAGCTCAAAATATCTGAGAGGGAGTGTGGAAGTTTGCAAAGGGAAACGTTTAAAGCGTGTACACTGTCACTGCCCTGTTTACCTGTCCATTTTTTTTTGTTTTTGATTCGAATAGATGGGCAGCTTTCTCTATTTTGCTCTGCTTTCCAGGCCTCAAACTTTACTAGGGTAACACTGAAACTTTACAGTGGCCTTATTTCACTTTATTAATCTCTGTATTCGCTGGTAGAAATGTACAGCAGATACATGTTCATGAAGTCTGTTTAGTAACTGGAAACGTTCCTAATATTCACAAGTAGACACTAGCTGCATTAACCTGTACTTAAAATGCTGTAACACCTAGGTTAAAGCATCTGAATAAGGTCATTGTAAATTCAGGCATTACCCCCTCTAGTTTTTCCTCCTCCTTCCTTTTTGTATAGAGGCATTATATATCTTGAGGAAGTAGGCTGTTAATATGTATAATTTAGCAGTTGCTGTTCTTTTGTAAATAATGAGAAAGTATTGTGAATGATATTTGTTGAATGGTTTAAAAAAAATCATTTATGGCGAACCTCTCTCGGCTTTTAAAAATGTGACTACAGTGCATATTTTGTATGTAAGACAGCAGAGTAGGATGAACAAGCATTACTAGAAGCTGATGACAACTACATGTAAAACTTGAGGATAATAGCTTACTGACCTTGTAATTATTGATGTACATAAAAGAATGACAGAACTTTTTTTTTTTGTCTATTATTAAATGTGGAAATCCAGCCATTGCTGTTTGTCTCGATAACTACGAATAATTAATTTTGGAAATCTCCTGCAACGCTTATTTGAATGTGCTCGTTCGGTGCCAGAGGGATGGTGCTTCAGACTGTGCACAAATTCGGCTAAGATGTCTTTCAAGTAAGTACACTCAACTTGAAACGATTGTCTTTGATGCTGTAATTCCAAAACAAGCCCCTTTTGCATCCCCTAGAGGATGTAATGTTCGCTTCGCAATGAAAGGAGCCGGTATTGAAAAATTTATGTTTACAGCAGGATGAATTTAAAAGCTGTGGAAAATATGACAAATCAGCTTAGGGATGGATCAGAGTGAAGGCGGGGTTCCTCCTGTGCTGTAAAATTACAAAATTTCATCTCCACTCCCGTTCTAAGTTCTGAAATTTTAAAATACTTTCCTACCTGCTGCTTAATACGGGGTGTGCAACGTTATATGTGAACACACCACAACACTTCTTTTGATTACAGTAGAGCCAACGCACAGCGCTGTTTATATGGAAAACCAAAGGCGGAATATCGACACAAACACCTCGTACCAACTGTCGAGCACGGTGGTGGATGGATGATGATTTGGGTTTGTTTAGCAGCCACAGGTTCTTGGCACCTTGCAGTCATTTTGTCAACAATGAGCTCCTCTGTATACCAGAGTATTCAGACGTGAGGCTATCTGTCTGACAGCTAAAGCTTGGCCCAACCACTATCATGCAATGATCCCAAGCAAAGCAGCAGATCTACAACAGAATGGCTGAAAAAGAAATGAATCAAGTTGTTCAAATGGCCAAAGTCCAGACTTTAATCTGATTGAAGTGCTTTGGCGGGACTGTAGGAGAGCTGTGCATCAACAAAAGTTCACCGTTGTAAACAAAAGTAGGTCAAAATTCCTCTGCAGTGATGCAGGAGTTTGGAAAAGTCATACAGGAAACAATTCAAGGTATCGGTGCAAAAAGATGGTTTTAAAAAATGTATGTTAGTGCTGCGCAATACTGTAAATGTTGGTATTGATCCGATACCAAGTAAACACAGGACCACTGTAGCCAACACAGCTGCTATAACCTAAAGGCGGTTTGTGGGCTTCACTTACTGAAGTTAGAGGATAGAAACAAAGTATCCTACCGTGCTAGTATCGCTCCAGCATTGGTATTGATACTATAGATATTTGAATCGATCCACAGGTTTTCCAATAGTTGGTTCTCAAGTTTGGCTTATGTTTTTAAAATAATAAATAAATAACGACACGGTGTCAAATGTCTCGTGGTGTTTGTTTCACGTTGTCATTTTAAGGTTAATGCTGCCCTGGATTGTAAAATATTCCCCTGTTAGGTGAAAGCTTAGAGTTGACAGGAGGCATGCTTTCTTTTTACCATGACTGTGCGTTGTAAGACAACATATGCTGGTTAACCACAGCAAAATACTTGTCCTGAACAAAAGCAAGCACAATTTTAAATTGAGATGAAGCCAATTTTGTCCTCTTTCACACAGGGTGAGTCTCTTTGAGATAAGACTTCGGGTTTTTGAATGAAATCCCACAGAATACAAAGTGCACTGACCAGAACTTCAACTGACTCAAGGTTTGGATGCTAAGTACTTCTATTACTTCAATACATGGAATATATTTAAGATTTTACATGCATAATGTATAAAGAATAAAAGAACAATTTTTATAAGTTGTCAATTGAATTTTTTTTCTTTGAATAATTCTGATGGCTTCTGGCACTTTGGGACTGTTGCTAGTGGACAGAGGGCATCTATAATGCAAGGAAAGACGAATCATATAGAACATATCAGCTCTGTGATCCATCGGGCTTTTTAAAATAGAGCACCATCATCATTTGACTTGAAAGCAGAAGTTGAGTTACAGCGTAAAACTCCAAAAATAGGTGCATGTTCTGGAGAGCCTGGTGTGTTTAGGAACACAAGAAAAGGTAAAGAAATCTGAATTTATTTGTTTATTTTAACAAACAACCTTTGTTCTGCAGACAGTGCAGAAAATCTGGTTGTGTGCTTTTCAGGGATTCACCCTGAAAAGAAACCTCCCAAAAAGTCACACTAATGATTTCACATGGCTAGGATTTCCAGTTACAGCAGGATCATCGGACCTCACCCAACTCCAAATCACGACTTCGTCAGCTCCCAGAAGAGGGGACTTTGGAGCTTCGAAGCAGCTAATATAAAAACCTGCAATACCCACTAAGCCTGTGGAAATGTGGTGAACGCATTCGTGCCTGTGCAAACCAAATAATCGGGGTGAAGTCTGCTTCCTATTAATAAACAATAATGTGCTCCATAAGTCATCGTGGCAAGAACTTGGTTGGAGAAACAAGCTATACCTCCAGGCATTGTTAACGACTCCAACACTTACTCAGGTGCACAAATGCATCATAATGTAGCTCTCGCTGGGACAAGACCTGGTAATAAAGTGATCACTTTACAATTAAAGGACAGATTTCAGTGCTTGAAAATACTTGAGCATGACACATAATGTGCGTGTTGCATGCTCTGTCCTATTAGTTGTAGGCGAAGGGGGCTCTGAGGTGGTAGTGCAGACTGATAATGACCTACGGGCAGTACACCTTGACCAGTTGTTGAGGCAGAGCTGCCACTGACAGGATGATGAACCTGTATTCCAAACACACAGTAATTTAAAGATGGGAACTTTTTCACTGTTTTTCAGCCTGTAATGCAACAGGGGTTTTTTTTGGTTTTTTTTAGATAACGTGTAAGATGTGCATATGTGCATTTGTGTTTGTCAGCATGCATTTATTTATCAGTCCTTTCTGAAGTGGTTGGATTTGGAGCATTTTTTCCCTTCAGTTTGTTTCTTTCATGCAAGAATGTTCCGTTTTCCTGGAAAGATAACTTTAGTACACAGCTCGCGCATCCTCTCGCAAATTAAAGTGAGATATTCTTGTTTTAAAGGTTGTGTCTGTAGCGCTGCCTCAGTGGTAATGTACAGTATGCTGTATGTTCCTCCCTGCTTCTGCTTTGTGATGATGCAGAGACTCGGTCGGCTTTTAACAGCGTTTACTCACCTTTTCTCCAGATAACGAGTCCTCGTCCCTTTGCTAAATCACTGGAAATATTCCAACATTCTCCGCAAGCATCGCCAATCATTTCCAGATGAAATTACAAAGCAACACAGCACGCGCTGTGATAATAAACCTATGATACAAACGGCAGGAGTGAACCAAGCAAGGCTGAAAGAGCGAACTAAAGGCCACTGCGCCACTTTTTCATTCTTTTTCCTTTGACAGTTTGGATTTTCTCCTACTTTCTTATAAAAAATAAATACATAAAGGATAGCATAGCATCAAGTCAGACGAGCTTCTGGGATATTGATCTGATCAGTTAAGTAGCATCAGTTTCAGCTGCTTTGCTGTTAATGACATTAACCCTTTAAGACCTAGTATAGGGAGTGCAGAATTATTAGGCAAGTTGTATTTTTGAGGAATAATTTTATTATTGAACAACAACCATGTTCTCAATGAACCCAAAAAACTCATTAATATCAAAGCTGAATGTTTTTGGAAGTAGTTTTTAGTTTGTTTTTAGTTTTAGCTATTTTAGGGGGATATCTGTGTGTGCAGGTGACTATTACTGTGCATAATTATTAGGCAACTTAACAAAAAACAAATATATACCCATTTCAATTATTTATTTTTACCAGTGAAACCAATATAACATCTCCACATTCACAAATATACATTTCTGACATTCAAAAACAAAACAAAAACAAATCAGCGACCAATATAGCCACCTTTCTTTGCAAGGACACTCAAAAGCCTGCCATCCATGGATTCTGTCAGTGTTTTGATCTGTTCACCATCAACATTGCGTGCAGCAGCAACCACAGCCTCCCAGACACTGTTCAGAGAGGTGTACTGTTTTCCCTCCTTGTAAATCTCACATTTGATGATGGACCACAGGTTCTCAATGGGGTTCAGCTCAGGTGAACAAGCAGGCCATGTCATTAGTTTTTCTTCTTTTATACCCTTTCTTGCCAGCCACGCTGTGGAGTACTTGGACGCGTGCGATGGAGCATTGTCCTGCATGAAAATCATGTTTTTCTTGAAGGATGCAGACTTCTTCCTGTACCACTGCTTGAAGAAGGTGTCTTCCAGAAACTGGCAGTAGGACTGGGAGTTGAGCTTGACTCCATCCTCAACCCGAAAAGGCCCCACAAGCTCATCTTTGATGATACCAGCCCAAACCAGTACTCCACCTCCACCTTGCTGGCGTCTGAGTCGGACTGGAGCTCTCTGCCCTTTACCAATCCAGCCACGGGCCCATCCATCTGGCCCATCAAGACTCACTCTCATTTCATCAGTCCATAAAACCTTAGAAAAATCAGTCTTGAGATATTTCTTGGCCCAGTCTTGACGTTTCAGCTTGTGTGTCTTGTTCAGTGGTGGTCGTCTTTCAGCCTTTCTTACCTTGGCCATGTCTCTGAGTATTGCACACCTTGTGTTTTTGGGCACTCCAGTGATGTTGCAGCTCTGAAATATGGCCAAACTGGTGGCAAGTGGCATCTTGGCAGCTGCACGCTTGACTTTTCTCAGTTCATGGGCAGTTATTTTGCGCCTTGGTTTTTCCACACGCTTCTTGCGACCCTGTTGACTATTTTGAATGAAACGCTTGATTGTTCGATGATCACGCTTCAGAAGCTTTGCAATTTTGAGACTGCTGCATCCCTCTGCAAGATATCTCACTATTTTTGACTTTTCTGAGCCTGTCAAGTCCTTCTTTTGACCCATTTTGCCAAAGGAAAGGATGTTGCCTAATAATTATGCACACCTGATATAGGGTGTTGATGTCATTAGACCACACCCCTTCTCATTACAGAGATGCACATCACCTAATATGCTTAATTGGTAGTAGGCTTTCGAGCCTATACAGCTTGGAGTAAGACAACATGCATGAAGAGGATGATGTGGACAAAATACTCATTTGCCTAATAATTCTGCACTCCCTGTAAAGAACCAAGGCCGCCAGAGCTCATATTATATTTTTACATGCTGTAGTGCCATTTTTGGGAGCATTTCAAATCGCTATACATCAATACAACCATTAAAGCCCATATTTTAATAATATGTATGCATTAAGTGCATAGTAATTACATAAATTGCAAAAAATGCAATAAACTACAAAAAAATTGGAAGGTCCTTAACTCATGATGAGCTACAAAATGACCTCCAGCAGGACACCGATGCTGATGTCTCCAAAATGATCAGAAACAGACTTGGTGGCTTGACAGTGAGCCCGATTGGCATTTGCCACAGCATAGAAGAATTAGGGCCCCCACGGGCCCCCTCTGCTTTTCCCAGGTGAGAGCAGGTTCACCCAGAGCTGCCTGCTACATGGTTCAGCATGGCTGGTTTGGTGACTGCTATTAGGTCCATCCATTCTCTTTCACTTGTTCAGTTCACAGTTGTGGAGGGCTGGATCCTATCCCAGCTATTGTAGCAAGACACAGACCCTGCCACAGGGACACAAGCATTCACACTCACGCTATGAGCAATTTAGAATCACCAGTTAACCTAACCCCAACAACGAGATGACTTTGGACTGTGGGAGGGAGCCCATGCAGATGTGCAAACATGGAAACTTCACACAGAAAGATCCTGGACACATGGTGGAATCGAGCCCAAGAACCATCCTGTTTTAAGGCGGTGCTAGACACTACCCGTAGGTATTGGCGTGAAGTCCTTCTCAGACCTCAGAGGAACCCAGGACCCACTGCACCAGTGTAGTCTGACACTGGTGCAGTGGGTCCTGGGTTCCTCCTGGTGCACAGCATTGCCTGGCCTCATGTGGCAAAAGTAAGCAGGCAGTAGTAACTGGAACTGCAATGAAAATCCATCATAACAGTCTTTCATGTCACTCTGCTCCATAAACTTACTTATTGTAACACAGATTTGTTACTGTTCCTAGTCCTGACTTGTTTTACTTGTTTAGGTGTCACGATGTCTGTCTGTGGGTTAAAAGTGTCGCTTTAGAAAGACAAAAAGTTTCCCCCACGTTCAGTTGTCAGATTGTGATCCACCCCTCCCATCTGCTGCTTCAAGTAAGACAAAAACAAATGTTGAGAATTATTATTTGTAAATACACTTTTCCCCGGGCCTGTTTTCAAATAATCACTCCTATTTTTAATGCCGCGCTTGATGTTGCCGAGCCCTCGAGGTAAGCGGCGGCAGGAGAGGCTGAGTGTCGCTGAGCTGCTGTGTTCTCACCAGCAATTATTCATCACCAGTCTTTCTCCATCTCTCCTTTATTCTTTCTCTCCCTTTAATCTCTGTGTCTGCCACTCCCTCCCTCCCTCTCACTCACTTCATGTCTCCTTTTGTTGCCATCTCTCACTCTCCTCTTTTCACTTCCTTCCTGATCTGTTTTCTTTTCTTTTTTGAGTCATGGCCCATCTTCATGTTTCTTCCTTTCCCCCCTCATGTGTTGTTCATCCACTCTTCTCATTTAACCCATTTTTTAAAATTTTTTTTGCTGTTGCCCCCCCCCATGTCCCTTATTTTGTGTCCCTTTCCTCTTCTCATCTATTTCTGTCTTTGATCCCTCAACTTTTTCCTCTCTCCTTCTTTTCCTTTCTTCTTTCCATACTCCTCCTTTCCATTTTCTTCTCTTTCATCTCCACGTTCCCTGCATCTTTCTCCCCATTTCCCCTCCTTTCCCAGTTCCATTCGTCTCTCTCTTCTCCTCTGTCCTCTTTTTCATTCCTCCCATATTCCCTTTCACACACAGATCCCTCGTCTCATCTTTCACATCCTTCCCCTTTTTGTTTGTCTTTCCCCTCCCTTCCTTTCTCCTTCTCTTCTCATGTCTGTCTCCCCTCCTTTTTGCTGTCCATCTTTCTTTGATTCTTTCCCTTCCTAATTATTTTCCTCCATACATCACACACTTATGTTCATCTGTCATTTCTCAACTCTTCTGCTCATATCTCCTCTTTCCCTGATTCCTGGCACCCCTCTTCGCTTTGATGCTCCTTTCTTCTTGCTTTTCTCTAATCTTTCCTTCCCTTAAATCCTTTCCTCGCTCTCTCTCTTTTTTTTTATATCTCCTTTTCAGTTTCTCTCACTCTCCCCCCTCTTCCTCCCACTACCTTCCTTCCTGTCATCTCACCTTTCCATCTCTCTTTCTCTCTCTCACCTACTCTTGTTTTTAATCCCTGTCACGTCTGTTCTCCTCGTTGTTTCGGTCTTCTGTTGCCTCTCTCTTAATCCTTTTTTTTCTCGTTGTCCTCTTTTGCCGTTCCCTCTCTGATTTATTTCTATTTATTCCTTCTCTTTTCTGCCTCTTTCGCGTCCTAAATGTTCCCAGTCCCACTCACTTAATTCCTTTCTCTCTTCTATCCTCCAATGCACCTCCTTTCTGCCCCCCTATCTATTCATCTCTCACTCTGTTTCTCTTCTCCCTCCCTCCCTCTCCTTCCCTACCTCTCTCTCCTCACTACCTGCTCCGACCCTGTTCTCTCTCCGCCCGAGGAGCTCCTATACGGTGTAAACAGATGATTAGGTGCTGTCCTTTGATTCCAAATCTTTGACTAAATCCATCCTGATCATTATGACAGGCTGCACACTCTGCTCTGTAGCAGCTGGATGATAATAAGACTTTTTATCATCCAGACTTTTTCCTCTCTTTCTTTTTTCCTCCTTCACATTACAGCAATGCTGTTTATGAAACCATCCTCCCCTCTCCTCCTCCTCATCATCATCTGAGTCTAATTCCGAGTAAGCAGATATTGTTTGCAGACTTTACATGCGTCTGCCCATTTTCGGGTCATCCAGACTTTATTGCTTTCATCAAACAGTCTAATGTAATTATCTCTCCTCAGCTTTGATTTGGCTGGTTTTTCAGCAGAGCTGTCAGGGACAATAACGTCTGGGGGGGGAAGAGAAAAAAAAATCCTCCCGTCGTGTTTCAAATTTGCTGAACAAAGGTTACACGGTGAGATGGAATTCTCAGAAATGCTGCATTTGTGTTTTTCTGTCACAGACGTCTTTTTTCCCTTCTTCTCGTGTGTCGTTCTGACACATTATGACAATTAGTAAATGTTTCTCAGGGAAGTTTCTTCCATCGGTCCGTCTTTAGTTTCCTTCTTTATGCTGGCTTGTCAGATTCTGGCTGATGCTGATACCCACCCCTCCACCCTCTTGTGATGTTAAAGGACTTCACTCATTAACAATCTGCAATAAATCCATCATGTGAGGAAAATCCCTGTTTGCTCATGTGCTGTAGCTCCCAAACAAAAGGCCTTTAATATGATAGCTTGTCCAAGATGTTGCCAGTATCGCAAAATGCCAGTAAAGTAATATGTCTGCAACAGTGGATGAGAGGAAGTTTCTAAGATCTGTGACGTCTGGTTGATAAAACTTGCCCTTTGTGATATGACAGGAAAACCTACACGTAACAGCAGCTACAAGCAGAAATGTGTCATCATAAAATGAGTAGAAACAACTCTGTGACCAGTGGGAAGCAGCTCACATCGATCATGGGCTTGTTTGTCTTTATGATGCTGCTTTGTCTTGTAACTAATATGCTGAAAGTGTTTGGAAGTGTCTGCGTATGCACATGCCTCAAGTAAACAAACTTTTTAATGTGGAAAAATTGCAAAATTTGAAATAAACATAGCTCTCCGCCTTCAAAGCCTTCTTCCCTACAATGCCTCCACATTACTGGTTCAATAGGGTTTAAAATGGTAAGTAGCAGCCAGGTCCTGCTAATCAAAAGCACTTGATTAATTGCTTATCAGCAAGTGTGAGCACTTCTGTAAAAGAAGATGTTTTGACACATTTCTGGACTAAAGCATTCAGGTTTGCGTCAGCACAACGCTCCAATCTTCACTAGATCTTCATCCTGAGCTCAGACTGTGCAACGCTCAAAAACTGCAAAAACCCCAAACTTACATCTCAGACTCTACAGGCCTCAGTTAGCACGTTACATGTTAAAGTTCATGTTCAAGTATGGCTTATTTTTGAAATATGGCAAGGAGAAACACTCTCATCTTTAAAAAGAATCTGCCAACACCGTTTACTTCAAGTACCTCAAGTATCTCAAGTACTTCAAAAGTAGAGATGTTCGGTCAACATGCATTGCACCACATTTGGTGAAAACACAGCATATCAGCACAAACATCCTACGGTAATTTTCAACACAGTAGGAGAGGAGTAATGGTTTGGACTCGTTTTGCAGCCACAGGTCCTGAGCACCTTATAGTCACTGAGTTGACCATGTATATTAAAGTAATCAGTGACCTCAACAGAAGCAAGATTTTGACTATTTTGATATTTCATTATGGATTTTATGGTCCAGTGGCAACAAAAACAGCTTGCTGACCTCCGATTTAAGAGAATCTGTTTCTTCACTTAGCATTTAGTTTGTTTTGAGCCTATTTTGATCTCTTTAAATGTAATAATTCTACAGTTGAGTTTAAGTAGCCATAAAGTGTCACAAGTCAGTAAACACTCTTGCAGATATTTGTTTCTGAACTTCAGAAGTCAGTTTAGGACGTCGTGCAGTACTTAGCTGCCCGTTGGTGGTCAGATTTTTAGCTTTTTATCAGCCTTCACTAGCAGCAGCAGCAGCAGCAGCCACAGAACTAACAGCTCCAGTATGTGGGACAGCAGGAGGTCTGTCCCACATAGCTGTTGACCCAAAACATGGAGAACGGCGCCAATTACAGCCGCAATATGCAAAGAACAGGTGGCGCACACGTGCAGCTGGAGTCTCAATTTGGAAGGATGATGGGCTAAAGTCTTTTTCTTTAGCCAAACAGCAACTTTCAGAAGTTGTGAGGTGATTTCTAGTTATATTTGGCTACTGTCAGGCTTTTTTGTGTGTGTGGATTGCTGATTTTCCAAAAACCACAGCATCGAGTGTTTCTGTGGCTATTTCCAGCTGCAGTGTGCCTCACCTCAGCTGCCTTACAAACACATCCTTGCATTATAGCCTTAAGGTATAGAGTAGTTTAGAAGAAACACCAATTTGCTCTAGGTTTATTTACACCAGGGGTCTCATTTATTAAAGTTTCCTGATGCTCAAGTTTGGGCTCAAAGTTGTGCTTTGTAAAGTTTTCATGTCAGAATTAACTCCTTGGTGATTTTCTCTGACATATCAAAAGCAAAACTTTGGATAAAATCCTTTTTTATTTTTACTCAAGGTATGAATTTTATAGACATCATATATATGGTATTCACCATGTAGTATATACACTGTACTATAACATCTTTACAAATCACGCCCTGTGTGTGATGAAACATGGATTTTTAACTGGATGCTAAGGGGGAATACAGAGAGCTGAACTCAGATCGAGGTCAACAGTCACATCTTGTCAAGGGACCCAGAAATTTCTAGACAGGTGGAAAAAAAGTCTCTTCCCCCCTTTTACAAGAAAGTGGTCAGAATTCACCTCCATTTACAATGTCATCTTTATTTCTGGAAGTGACACATGTCACATCAGGGATTCTGCCAGCGCAGACGAACAGGGAGCAGGTTGGTCGGTCACCTCACGGCACCGCGATGCACGCTGACTGATAAAACACAGGACAAATCAAAACAGGGCGCTCAGCTGGTGACACATCATGATATGAGACAGAGGCTTTGTGCAAACCAACGGGAGCCCTCGGACTCGCTGACGTGTCGAAACGTACATAGATGAAGGTGATTTTTCTTATGCGAAAACAAAAGCGCCAGTTCACCCAAACGACAAAACAAACACACCACTTGAATGCAGAAGTGATTTCATGTGTGAGCACTGGGCACACATCTTTTTATCCTCTGCAAACTCCACAGGAATGTGTCCTTCCATCAGCAGTTAGTCGTCATTAGTTACTGTGGATAATCCCAGATTAAAACAACACCAAACAGATACATTTTCTGTTTGTTGCTCCATTTGCACCGAATTCATTAATGGGGCCTCTGCATATATAATATATAGTTATACGCCTTTTTTTTTACAAAACATTTGACTAATTTGAACAATAAAAACACATTTTAATTTAACTTATTTGTTAATGTAACGTTTACTGATACTTAGTTAATCATATTCCACTAAAACAGGAACTTTTGAGTTATAGTAAATGCTTCCTCAGTAGGACACTTTACATTACTAGGACTCCTTCACTGACAGTTTGACTACCTGTCTTTAGGGAAAGGGCTGCAGGGCAGCTTTACCAAAATCCATTTATATACTGCTTATTCACAATCCATGGGAGGGTTCTTCTCAGTGAATCCAAAGCTGCTAAAGCGCCAGTTGACATGCTCTGTGAGATCTGCCCATCTATAAGATATTTTTGGCTTCTAGTTCATCTTTAAGAAGTCAGTAAAAGCAGCAAATAGTTTTTTTTAACCATTAATAAATCCACTGTTGTACAGTTTGAGTACCTATATCTTTCTCTGAAACTGCTGTCGGCAACACAATGTTTAGCATATTGGGGAGAGAAATGTCTGATGACTGTGCACGAGCTTTTAAGCCTTTTCTGTTTGAGCTGACTTTTACCAGAAACTGCCTTCTAAAGTCTTTGTACCCTAACTGCTCGGCTGTAAACAACTGGCAAACATACCGACCAGCTGGTAAATGCAGTGGAGTATTTAGCTTATAAACACATTTCCCTTAATATCCCTAAATGACAATTATATGTAATTTAAATTAAAACGTCTTCCAAGGGCCAGACTATACTAGATATCATCTGCATTACATTTAAAAGTATATTTCACCCAGCACCCTCTTTTACTCTCATAGTAAACGTTTTTGAAAACATCTAGAAAAACAGAAAATGAAGACATGTTTGTAAAAGTAGAGCTATCGCAGAGCATTTATACTGGATTGAAATGGATTTTGACAGGTATCCATAATGAACCGACCAGTAAGTATTCTCTTCTAAAAGCTGCGAAAATAAAACCAAAACCGAGCATCGCATTAGTTCTGGCAGACCGCTAAGTCGAGCTCAGCTAGTAATCCTGGCTGCAGTGCCTCTGCAAGCCACTTTGCAACACACCTCCACTGCAGCTCCTCCTTTACTCCCCGCCTTCTGGCTATTCAAACCTACACACCTGAAGGGCAGGGATGTGTGCTCTCCCTGCTTTAAGCTTTCCATGTAAGTGCACATAAATGGGCTGCACTATTTTCACTAAAGCGGTCTTCTATATATCCATGTGATTTTTTGAGAGTGAGAATATTTGTGATTTGAGTGAACTGGTTCTTTAAGATAGTACAACTGTTTCCCCACACCTGTTAAAACACACTGAAATGACATGAGCATCACTTGTGTCCTCGTAGAATTCGCCCAGTAGAACGTCCTTATCTGGAGTTTCTTAGGTCCATCATTTCCTCATCGCAGCTGATTTTCATTGTGTAAAAATCAGCATTGTTTAGCAATGCAGGTGAATAAACTGTATTCTATGGCAGTACTGAAGGTTGTCCCTACACCCCACAATATATTTCTCGAGCGCCTCCTGTAGACATGTCCGCTCCACCACGCAGAGCTGTGCTTTTACAGTGCAAATTCTTCACCGTCCCACGCTGAACGTAGATTCCCTGCAGGTAGCAGGCGAGTTACTGCTTCCATCCCACAAAGACGGATGCATCCAACCATCCATTCAAATGTGCACCGACTAAAGCCAACCGTATCCCTCTTTACCAGCAAAGCATGAATGGTCCCAAACTTGTCAATACACATCTGCATTTTCTGCAACAAAGTCCACTTACTTTTGAAAAAATATAAACTTGTCTCAACCTCTTTCCACTTCACACGATTGTGGCTTTTTTAAAGTTCTATAAAAGGAACAGATCCAAGATATTTTGTAGGCCTTCACACTTAAAGCTTAATGAATGACTATATGAAGAGTCCCCTTCCAAAGTGAGGTATCCACCATTTGAAAAAACATGTACAAAGTACATTAAAGTAGGTCCTTGTTTGATGACATAATACACTTCTATCTTCTTTGAATGTTAAATTTTAAACTTAAATTTCGTATTTTAGATATATTTATATATATTTATATATTCTTTGTTTTGGAAATGAACTCTTCATACCTGAAACATGGAGCACGACAACGATCAAAGAATTTTCACTGCGATTTGACTCGATGTGCTTCCATCTAACATCCCAGGTAGCAAAACAACAGTTCGAAATTTAAAATGTGCGTTTCGAAGAAATAAAGAGCGAAGCTGAGCACACACACACACGCACACACACACACTCCAGCTTAAATTTCGTGTAACACGTCATCACAGTTCATCTGCGAGAAAAGTCTTAACATTGAGTATTTTTCTTTTACACCAAGGAATGTTCAAGAACAAAAGAAAAGAAAAGAAATTGTGCTGTTTCATATGTATATATTTAAGAGTTTTCCTGCACTGGGTCATCAGTGTCTTTTGCTGTACACCTTCTGATCTCGCTCGTTTTCACCGTTTGGATGTTATTTTCAGATGAAGTGAAGTCTGCTTGTATGTGTGTGTGTGTTGTGTGGAAAAGTTTATGTTTGGGCAGGTGTGAAGCAGGAAATGAGTTGTGTACTTCCTCTTGAGCCCCTCCCCCCTCCCATGGCACTGTAGTGGTACACACTCAGGTGGTCTTCGCAAGTGTGTGGGCTGCACAACACATCTGCTCTCAGTCATGATTCACAAATAGAGATTAAGTGATTTTTGTGACAGAAAGGGAGAGGGGAGTAGGGTAAGACGAGGCTGACCCTTTCCCTCACCGTCACGTGACACATAGAAAATGGCTGTTTTTAGGTTGTGTTTTTTTCATCTGGTGCCCCAACCCCTCCCCCTTGGATCTTGACATTTGTCTTTGGAGGCCGGGCAAACCGAGGCCTCTTACAGACTGGAGAGCAGGAGGAACAGCAAGCCCAGGCTGAGCAGCGGCATGGAGAGGCAGACGGGCTCAGCTCCGTGGTCCAAAAGGCCCGGAGAGGGAAGAGTGGAGTCTCCGTCATCGTCCCACAATCTGTCGTTCTCATTTACCTGAAAGAAAACATGTAAATCTGTGTCTGAAACATCCATTTATGTTTAACAGGAATACAACAAAATCTGTTGAAACATATCTTCAGCGATTTTATGACCAACTATGTGGTTATAATGGCCGAATTTTCCGCATCCACAGTTGAAAAATAAGATAAGCAATGCCAAGGACATAGCCACTTATCAACATGATGCAATTTCACAGCAAGAGAAGCTTTTTTTTGGCTGCAGATGTATTCAGAGTAAACTCTTCAATCATCATCATCATTTTTTCCCCTTCATTCTCTTGATATTCTCCTTGAGCTTGTGTGGGTTCCCTCCGGCTTCCTCCCACAGTCCACAGACATGCATGTTAGGCTGATTGGTGATTCTAAATTGGCTGTGGGTGGAAATGTGAGCGTGTGTCTGTCTCTCTGCGTTAGCCCTGTGATATACTCGGCACCCGATCCACGAATACCCAGCCTTATGTCAGCACACATTAAATCCAAGCCCCACCGTGACCCTGAAACAAATAGTTCATCTTGGGGTAAAATACTATTACATTTAAATTAAACAAGTTTTAACCTTTCAACATCCATTAGGTGAGCTTATAACAGATAAACTGTGTCACCAATATGTATGAAACTATGTATTAAAAAGAAATTGGATAATGAAATCACAACTTCCTGCTTGAAAATGAGCATTTAGAATTTAATCAAACAAACAAACAGGATGAAAATGCGTCAATCAAAATATTTAATTAGAAATGGGTGTTTCCCCCCCACTCCTACCTCTCGTACCTCATTTGTGAGGTACTACAGACTGGAGCTGTATTGCTTGACAGTTTAAAAACAATGTGACAGGATATTGTTTGGTCATATCTGCTGTTATGACTCTGAGGCAGCTGCCCAGAATTAATTTACAGATTCAATTAACTTTGACTGGTGTCAAGTCAGTCGTATGTTATCCAAACCTCATTTGACATTCGACTATCAGGTGACAAAACGTTTATGTTCAACAGAGTCTCTTTACCGTACTGTTAGCTCTGCTGTGGTGAAAGGATGATACAGACTGTTGAAACAATTGCATGTGGGGCACACCGTTCAGAGGACTCGGGGCAAAAAGATATCATTTGGTTTTTGGCCATTTTTCTGCAGCTTTTCCCCTGGAACTAAGTAAGTGGCCTACTTAGCTTGTCAAGTTTATTTATATCTGTTGCCAGACTGTCAATTATGTTATCAGCATTATTTTTTTGGGTTCCCATTTGGAGCATAATACATGGAACAAATTTCTTTTCCCTGATGTAAATTACATAATTTATAAATTTCTCCTCATTATTAAAATCTGCAATACTGTGTGCATGTTTAATGCAAAACAGGCTGTTCACATTAAAATTTATGTCCAACAGAATTCAGTAGTTGTTTGCTTTATGACTGCATGGTATGGGCTTTGTTAATGGGGTTTACAGAACCTGGTAATGGTGTGAATGAAGAAGCAGTTTCTGTATGTTCAAGCTGATGGTGTACACACAGCACGAAAAGAAAACCATCCTGGACACTCCAAAGCCAGCGACAACTCAAACCTCACAGTTATGTGATCCTTGGATGGTCGGATTTCTAGAGCTGGAAAGTCATTCTGCTGATTTTGCTGTGTTTGTGTGCTGTACAGTTGGTATGTAAAAACAACAATGGGTATCTACAGACTTTTTTAAACTCATAAGTCTTTAAAAAACATACAGTGATTCAGTCATGATATCCTTCAATTTTAAGTTTCACATATCAGGACATAATAAAAATCAGCTGGTCCTTAGCATGTTCTGAAATTGTCTGAATACAATCTAAGAAAAACAGCACAGGACATATGACACTGTTACTGTTTATTCAACAAAAACTAAACCCCAAAAATCTGCTTGAATCAGTCAAATAACTTTTTCAGTCTCCCACATGATTGCAGAGGGATTTTGGCCTAATCTTCGTTGCTACTTCCCACAATAGCACACCAAACAGGGTGAAGTCTTTGACATTGCAACATCTTTTTCTTTCTCAGCTATTCTTTTGCAGATTTGCTGCTATGCTCGGTGTCATTGTCTTGTTGCATGACCAAATTTGGACCAATGTTTAGCTATAAATTTAACTAACCTTAGCATTCAGAGGAGTTCAGGTCTTACTATACGGCTGCAAAATAAACCCAAATCACACCCACTCCACCACCGTGCTTTACTGATGGCACAAGGTGTTTTTCCTGATGTGCTGTATATACATCTCCTCTGTGGTTTCTTCAGATGCAACTTTGCAAACCTAACCTGTGCTGTGTTCATAATTTGTACTTGTTCAGTCTTTTTCTGTCACAAACTTCCACATTCAGCAGATGGCCCCGCCCCTCCCTGAGCCTGGTTCTGCCAGAGGTTTCTTCCTGTTAAAAGGGAGTTTTTCCTTCCCACTGTCGCCAAAGTGCTTGCTCATAGGGGGTCATATGATTGTTGGGTTTTTCTCTGTATCTATGAAGCGCCTTGAGGCGACTTTTGTTGTGATTTCGCGCTATATAAATAAAATTGAATTGAATTGAAAATTGAATTGGAAACATCTGACATGCTAACTGAGGGCTGTAGAGCACGAGATGAGTAGAGAATGAACAATGCTTCTCCAAGACCAATGCTGTCACTCAAATGGTTAGGGGGTGAGGGGGAAAGAGAAAATAAAGAAAGTGTAGCAAGATAGGAAAAAAAGATTAGGGAGCGGGAATAGAAAAATTCAATGACATGCTGCGTTTCTGTGGAAACACTTGGAGAGTAAAAAGTGGTGAGTGGAATTAATCAAGTGCATTTGATTAGCAGCACTGGCTGCTACTTACTCCCTTTAACTCCTATGGAAACAGTAAAGGTGTACTTAGATTTCCACGCACTGCTTTTGTATTTTTCCCTCAGTTTTTGTTAAATAATTAAGGACATTTTGTAATACTTCATGTGTTATTGTGTTTACTAAATGATGATTTTACCAGTTGATTTTTTTAGTCTTATTAACTAAAACCTTGATGTACTTTCCTTTTTTTTCACCATGGCTGACCTGTTTGTCAGGATTAATGCTTATAAATGTTTTTATCTATGTGAAAGTGAAAAATGTATCAACAAAGAATTAACAATTAACCAAATGTTTGCTTTAATCTGACATGTTCTTGCACTTTCTGAGTTTCATTTTGTTTGGGTGGCAAATTATTATTATTTTTTACTAATTCCTGAACAACATTACATTTCAAAAAATGTCTTTTTGACATATTTTAAGAACATAATTATTTACGTATAGATACTTTGATTCACATTACTTTTTGCTCACTGTGTCATCCGTAGGTTTGGTATTTTGTGCTCCAGTTTCATTTGTTTACCTTTGTTTAAATCAATTTATATCACTTACTCTCCATGTGTTCTTTTGTTTTGCTTTTTGCTTGGCTATGTGCTCAATCGATCTAATGACAACACTGCAATCAATAAAGTTAAAGCAAATGTTAAAGATGCTTTAGTTCACTCGTACCCCCTGGTTAGTCTCCGCTGAGCTGGAGAGCCCGGTCAGTGTATTGACTTAATGAGTCAATAATAGCTTGTCACAGGATATAAAGCACATATAATATAGAAACCACAGCATGAGCATGCTTTATCTTTTATCGGGCTCATATTTCCTGCAAAACTTCATATTTAGACATTAAAAATATCTTTACTCAGTGCCAAATACTGTTGGGGAGATTGTGGCTCAAGAGTTGCGAGTTCGCCTTGTAATCGGAAGGACAGTCTCGGTCATTGTGTCCTTGGGCAAGACACTTCACCTACCGCCTACTGGTGATGGACAGAAGGGCCGATGGCGCGATATGGCAGCCTCTGCCCCAGGGCAGCTGTGGCTACAACTGTAGCTTGCCTCCACCAGTGTGTGAATACAGACCATTTACCATTTAGCAGCCAAATTTCAGGCATATAGGGGAAAGGGGCAGTTTTTCCAGAGATTCTGGTATTTATTAAGTAAAAGCAAGCACACAAGTGAGTTTAAAAGGCAAAGAAAAGCTTCTTGAATTTTGTTCTTGATGCTTCTTGACCCATTGAGGACACCTAGAATTTAGATGCTCAAATAAAGAAGTGAATTTTCTGCACGAGATGCCATATAAACTCTCTTCTCAACTTCTCTGTGACCTGGTGCTGTGTAAATTATCCAGACTGTGTAAATCTCATCCATCTGTCGCTCCCACTAAGTTAAAACAAACAATTAAAGATATCTGTGGCTTTATGACCCGACTCTCGGAGAGGCCGTCTCCATTAGCGCGTGTGTTTGGAGAAGGCCGTACGTCATATTTTCAGTCTTCCCTCTCGTCTCACCTGAGTAGGTATCTGTGCCCGCAGAATGTTCTGCTCTGTTTCCATAGCGATGCCCGGGGCAGTGGTTGCCAAGTGTGGGCTATGGTTGTCCGTTGCTGGACTGGACACTCCAGGCTGACTGGCCCCCGTTTTCACATCCGATCCGTTTCCAAAGGCCTGAATGGCATTTTCTGGAACAAAAGAGCAGCCGCAGATACACTGACACGACTGGAAGCTTAATAGAAACATTCATGCTGAAAAATCAGGAGACTTTGATCATTTTTACATGAGTCATCACCTCAAGTGTTCTTTTGCTTTTTTCTCCTGCATAACTCTTTTGATTGTGATTGGCCACTTTACAGCTACGTACAAGAGGCCCAAAATTGCAAGGTGGTCAACTTTGCATTGCGACTCATCAGGCTTGTTGAGCTGAAGCATTAATTTCACCCTGGATTTGGCAGTTCAACACACAAAAAAGAAAGAAGAAGCAGCTACCACACACACAGGAAGGAAAACCTTAGTAGTTTAGAAAGAAACGTGTAAAATGTCCCTAAATAAGCAGTGAATGCTTCAGCCACGGTTCAGTTTTCAAATTTACACATCTTGGTTCTGTGCTGGGTCACCGGTGTAAGGAGCTACCTGTGTTATTCACACCTGGGGAATCAGTTTCAGTATGTTATTCCTCAGGCGATAAAAAAAGCAAACTTGTGCTCTGTCTGCTCTTAAACAAGACAGAAAGAAAGAGCGTGTGAGCCAAAACTCACTTTTTTATGTAAGAGACATAAACAAACTATGGAAAAATGCCTGAGATACAGATGGAGGCTTTGGTTTTAATTCCGTCAATCTGTGAGGCAAGGGCTCCAGCAAGTCAGATGTAATGCAGGAACATATAACAGCAAAATGAGAACTATAATTACATTATAAAATAATAATTAATTAATTCCCTGCAAGCATGCCTGGTTGCTAAGTCTCTTAGCTACCACTTTGCTATTCTAGTGTACTGGTTTTCCTGCTGGTTTTCTCCAAAATAAAGATGTATCCATAAATCTCACAATATTCACTGTTTATTATAAGGAAATCATTGCAAAATAAATAAATAATGTGTTGCTTCTGGTTGCAGTGCAGGTTTGCAAGGCCAAAAAGTATCCACACTACACAATTATCACCTTGGTAAAGTTGTTCGTGTGAGACAGCTGACTAAAAAAGAAGGGACTGGTAGTTAGGAAGTTATGGTGCGTGTAAGTGAAACTGACAGTTAGGAACAAATTATGGTGCATGTGGAGAGAACGGTGGTTAAGTATGAGGCAAAAAATACCGTGTCTGTGAGAAGGAGTCGTATTATGTAGAAAATAGCGGGAGAAGCTGAATGTAAGGCAGATCTTGAGCAGCAGTGCATAATAAGAGTTGTGCATGTGTCTTCTAATAAGTGTAATTATCACCTTTGTTGTTCTGGGACTGGATATATAAATGATGTAAGTGCACAAAAAAGACACGTGCATGTTTTTTCTACCACACAAAGTATTTATGATAGAAACAGTGTGCAGACTACACACACAAGTCAGATCGCACACACGCTTTTTCGAGAGAGTCAGGTCTGAAAGTCTGGAACTAGAAATTTAAAACAGAATTTAACATGAAAATTAAACAAACAAGTATTCAGGGCTTGAGTTTCTTATATATATTATATTTCTACTTGCAAACACACTTACTTATATTAATATGCTTAATTTATCCACATGGACTTCACTGCAAAGAATTTAGTGTCCACTAAATTGTATGAGGCCACTGTTGTTATCATTATTATTGGTAACTGCGACACTATAAATAGCTGAAGCCATACTTAATGCTTCCCTTGTGTGAACGGACGTACTTTTTAGCCTCTCTTTTGTAGCACTCATTTGTTTTCTCTGAATTTACACAGACTTGCACATCTTCTTTATTGTTTTCATTGCCGTGTTTTATAACTTGTGGCACAAACAATCCAAATAATAGGCAGACGGAGTCTCTACATTTATTTTGAGGCCAGAGATGGGAGTGGAAATGAGGCTTGTGCACAGAATGCATGTGCACGTGTGACCCCAAGTGTCTGGAGGACTGAAAACACCTCCTGCAGCAATGGTTGGAACCAGCTAGGAGTTATCTTAGCTTGAATGGTGCGGCTGTGTGTGTTGAATTCATTGAGAGAAAATTTGATTTACAGCATTTTTCTTTGTTGACTCAACATTTCTGCTTCATATACATTTTGAGTTTTTTGATTCTCCTTCCAAACATATACCAGCTCCAACTTTTTGGTTTCACTTAATCAGGCATCTTAAGCAATAACCCAGAGCCTTAAATCCTTCTGAGTTGTACTTAACAACGGATCTAGTCCTGGAACTAGAAGCCCTATATGCTTTGTTTAAATTCATGCCTTGTGCAATGTATAATCAAGACAGACTTTATATGTACAATGTTTGATTTTATGCACAGTGATTGATTTTAAAGTAAGGTCAAATTACACAAAATTATGCAGCAGGATTTTCATATTTTCCAGTGCTTTAATTCACTCAGTAAAAACCAAGGACATACACTCTCAGACCCTCTCAACCTGGCAGGATTCTCTCTTTAGTAAAATAAGAGCACCACACAGGGTCATGGGCGGTGGTGCGCCAACGCACACAAACCATCACAATACATGCTGAAAGTGCTCCACTGCAGTACTACTAGTGAAATGTGGAAATTAATCTCATTGTGAAATGTTAGAAATAGATGAGTGTGTTAGACGGAGGGGTTTTAATGCACAAACTGATTGGACAACATCTGTTTTTAATAAAGGACACACCTGTTGTGACTTGTATGACAATGTTATGAAAGAGCAGAGGGGTAGTTGTTGATTAGTGAGAACAAGAGGGTTCATTGATTGGCATGGGTAGTTACTGGCCCCGCACTTAACACTTGAGAGGAGAACGAAGGGCCAACGCTGTGCAAAGTTTCTCTATACGGCATAATTAAACTTGCCTCAGTCCCACTTGAGAATACACTGAAGTGCAGCGTCCTCTGCATACGGCATCGCAAGTTGGGAATGTGAAGTAATGACTAAACACAGAATAGCAGCTGAGTCATAACATCCAATCAGCACACAATGGTGAGGTTAAATAGGTTTTTATGCGTTAGCCGGCAGCAACAGTGAACAATTATGTTTAACAAAAGCACAAAAAAGAAAAGTAAAAAGGTCTTTGATGCTTTTTTTTGTCTTATCGACCACCAAAAGCGCTTTACAATTCAAACAGTCATCGCCCACAAAGTGATTTGATTTCATATTATCTTTATCAGTATGGGGGTTCGGTATCGTGCCCCAAAGAGTTCCGATTACAGGATGACCCAAATGTTTTTGTCATCCACTGACACCACCAGCACCAGCTTGTGTCAGTTCAAATGCAGATTTGATCAAAATTGTAATGGTAGCATTTTCTTATAGCTGTAAGCTTTTAAAATGTGTTTGATAGATGGTTGGGATTCTGAAGTACTGTATATTTATCCGTACTGTATAAATATCGAATGTCACACAGCGTTTTTAACTAGCTCACACTAAGTGGAACATTTAACATCTAAAGAGCCAGACACTGGATGTTAACATAACGTTTTCAGCGACTTCAGATGTGAGAAGTT
The DNA here is from genome assembly GCF_963969265.1 of Rhamphochromis sp. 'chilingali'. Taxonomy (NCBI): domain Eukaryota; kingdom Metazoa; phylum Chordata; class Actinopteri; order Cichliformes; family Cichlidae; genus Rhamphochromis; species Rhamphochromis sp. 'chilingali'. Next base: position 8,354,688 of record NC_137949.1, read on the forward strand.
ATCCATCCAGCAAAGAAAAGATGCTGAAAATGATGCGCTAACAATCATAATGTTTAAAACGTGAAATGTGAAGTTTTTTTTAGTGTCGTTAAACACAGCAGGTCTTAAAACATTATGTCCCTTAATGTGTTGGTTGGTTGAAAAGGGAGACTCAGTATAGGCACAATGCCACCTCTATACAGCTCTATACAGCTCTAGCATGCAAAAGATTCTGACTGTCCAAAGCCTGAATCAGCTCCTCAAGCAGCAAACAATGAGTCATAATACTATCAGAATCTAAAATTTAGATACAGATTTATATGAATTGCATAAATGAATTTTCATTTTTAAAACCACTGGCATGTAATACTGGTCTGTGTACCTGGAGAGGATGCAGTACAGTATGGCTCTCTACTCTAGTGCCAATAAAATGTCAGTCAAATGGAAACCACAGTGGAATGTAAGAGATCTACTAAAATGTAAGTTTAGAAACAAATGTAACTTTCTTCCTCTATTTTTTCTATGTTTTTCACACTTAAATGTTTCAGATCATCAAACAAATGTAAATATTACACACAGACAAAGTCTACTCCACTTTGTCAGGCAGGTCCTATTTAAGCGATTTCTTGATGGAGAACAGGTGTGGCAGTAATCAGGCCTGGCTGTGGCTAGAGAACTTGAACTTCCAAAGATGTGATAATATTTTAAGACCAATTTAGTTAAAAGCTTTCTCAGGATGGTGTGCCCTAGTGAAGGACAAAAGAAAGAGAGGAAAGCTTAAAATACTATCAGCTCATTAAAAGTATTTTGAGTAGCAGGAAAAAAAAATCTCTGAAAGACCTGACACGTGATCTGAGAGATGCATCTGGCCTTTCAGTTAATCTATTATTTGCTAAAGCATCATCAGAAAAGGTCTCAGTGGAAGGATGGCAAATGCAGATATGTTAAATTACACAAGAACTGTACTGAAAATCAGTGGAAACAGGTCGTCAATATGCAAGGAGGCCAGGAAGGTACAACTCCAAAACACGGTGGAGGCTCTGTCGTGGTTTATGGCGACATTCAACCAGTGGTGTTGGTAATTTTGTCAACAAATGATTGAATCATTTCTGCAGAAAAAGTATCACCACCCTTTATCCACTATATAATACCTGGAAAACATCGAATCTTGAGCGCACCGTGTATAAATTAATACCTGTAAACCTCAATAAGTGAAGCAATGCTGTAAAGAAGAGTGAGCCGCAAAGATAAACTGATAAAAATATCAATTACTTCAAAAAACTACTTCAAGTTAGTAGTACTGAAGGTGCTTCTACAAGCTACTGAGTCATGGGGTGTACTTAGTTTGACAGAGGGCTATGGAGTCGTGTGAAAACGCACTTTTCCACACAAATATACAAATGTGTACTTCCACAGACTACTGCCTGCCATCCATTGTCATCAAAATCTCTTGTCGGCAAATTTATAATGACTAGAAAAATTCTGAGATCTTTTTCTCTTTTTGCAGGAGCATAGGAAACAGATGTTCAAATTTGGATGTAATTCAGTCAAACAGATGCTGTTGATATTTCTGTTTGAATACTCGAGTGATTGAAACAGATAACATTTCTACCTTCACTGTCTACCAGAAGTATGCAGTAAAATTACAGGTGCGTAAAATACAGACAGAAATGTTTGGTTAGCAGAGCGTTGACACAGAGCAAGAAGGTGGAGAAAGTCAGAGACGGCAGACATGGATACTGGACTATGAACTGGTTCCCTTTAATGTATTTAAGACCCTCAAATATCTGTCACCTTTCTGTAAAGGTTTGACAAAATGATCACTGATTATTTAAAAGGACCATAAGAAGCCTGTGACTGCGAGGAATATCACATTATATTTCCTGTGTACAATTTACTGACTGCTGGATTTATAAGGAAATTCATTACATCAAGTTGTTGGATTTATAGCAACCAGAATGAATTATGACCATATAATGAATTAATATTCTATAGGCATTCATTCTCATTTGGCTAATGGCTTACTCAGCAGCAATTACGTTTTCATGAAAGTCACTTCAATTAAAATATGCTCAAAATAAAGACATGACTGTCAGATCCATCAATTAATAACCATAGCTTATACTGTAAGATGAATGTGAGCATGAGACATGAAAAACCCTCATTTTCCAGCTGTTCCTGAGGGGGAAAAAACCCAGAAGCGACTCACTGAATTTCAGTGATGTGAATTCAGAGTCTTCAGCGGAGTATCAGCGTGTGACGCACAGACATTGATTTCTCACAGGATCATAAACAAATTGATCGTTCCTCCTGAGATAGTTTGCCTCTGCAAAGAAAATTCTGCAGCAGTCAATGCAGCGCCTTGACTTGAGCATCAGCATCGAGCACTGGAGTTGCTGGAAGGGTGACCTGTTTGTTCCTTTAGCCCTGCAGCTAATTAGGGAATGCATGTTGCAACAGAATCTCAATGAATTGACAGTGAGAAGAAATCAAATACTGATCCCATTTGAGGCTATATATACATATATGAGGCTGTGGACTACCATGCTAATGGTGCTGTGGGTCATTAGCATTGGTAGGACAGGTGGGAAAGTGTGCCAGTGCGCTCAAAGCGTGCAGTTAGGGTTCGGCAGCGCACAGCAATTCCCTGGCAGCGTGACGGATGAGAGAAGCGAAGGATGCAACTCCAGCTGCTCGCCACCATGCCTCACCACCCGCCATCACGCAGAGATGAAGTGCCAATTGATATCTTTAGTGGTAAGCTGCTGTGACAGTTTCTTTGTAAATGTTTGGCCACGGCTGTTTAAGCACAGCCATCTCTTCCACTTTTAAGTTTCCTCCTGAGGGCTTTTTTTCCTCTTTTACTGACTTCACAGGTTCCCTGGGGCATTAATGCAGAGCCCATCCTATGCATGCCCCGGTTCTGTCCCCAAACTCCCCAACGTATTGTTGGCCACCCTGACTTTTCCCTGTTATAATACCAATTCAAGTTCCAGAAAAGATTTTACATAATTGCAGAAATAAAATTAGCTTCACCTCCATCTGTCCTCTCTTTTTTCCCCCCTGCCACGGACAGAATGAAGAGGTCCAGAGCTGCTGCTCTGCATAGTGATGCGACTATTACTGCCGTGATGAGGAAGTAAGGTGGGGTGACAGCTGTTTTTAAAACCTGACTGAGCTCGCTCCATACAGGGAAGGCTTTTTTCCCCCAGCAGTTTCCCCCTCCCCTGTCTGCAAACAACTGTATTCTTCCCTGCCACTATTCTCTCTGTCCGCCTCATTAGTTCGGAGGCAGGAAACCAAATTAGGCTCAATTACAAAGTCATCAAAGGCCATCTGAAGTCCTGTCTCAGCAAGCAGGCCCCAGCACAAGGGCGGGGTTGTGCGCAAAATAACGGTGGATTCAGCTGCAAGAAATTTACACACAAAAAAGACAAGGAGGATTTATTTAACCGATGATGATGATGTCGCTGTCCATTTGTAAAACTGAACGATCACTGAAGACAGGAGAGTCTTCCCCTGTACTCAAAACGAATAACAATTCTTTACACGCTGTGATTATACAAGAAACATGGGAGAAAGCAAACAATGAGGAACTCTCCCAGGGTGCATTCATTTCCCCAATTATTGGATCCAATCCAAACTCGCTTTGTCAATTCATTACGGACACTTTCTCCCCCCAAAAAAGAGGTGTTGTCTGCCCGAGTATTAGAAGAGCAACTAAATTCCAGCTGAGATGAGTGTGACATGCACTGCTGGTCCTTTCCCATTAGAAACTTGTTAATCCTTATCATCACATGTAGAATGTTTGACTTCAGTCGTTCGCTCAAGCTGTTTCCACTTTTGGCCAAGATGCAGGAAAATGAGGCCAGTGACTCTGAGCTCTGTTTTTCTGGGTCTTTAAGGAGCTTACTGTAAACAGCACACGGGAGCTGCCATAGCATGTCTAACTCCTGACTGCAGGATACCCGTGAGGAGTTTCACTGGACAGCAAGACATCCATCAGCCAGGTCTTACCTGTAATCTAATTCATTCTATGGAGAATTGGTAACTTTGAGTTTTAAAGCGAGATTTTAATAAAGGGCAACATGGTGGCACGGTGGTTAGCACAGTTCAATTCCACCACCAGGCCGGAGTCTTTCTGTGTGGAGTTTGCATGTTCTCCCCGGGTATTCTGGCTTCCTCCCACAGTCCAAAGACATGCAGTTAGTGGGGATAGGTTAATTGGAAACACTTAATTGCCCGTAGGAGTGAATGCGGGAGCCCTGCGACAGACTGGCGACCTGTCCAGGGTGTACCCTGCCTCTTGCCCTAAGACAGCTGAGACAGGCTTCCTAAAAAAGATAAGCGGAAGCGAATGGATGGATTTTAATAAATATCCAAAGGCCTGTTTTTTAAAACTACTGAGACATTGTTTTCTGTTAACAAGGTTTGTTTGAATCTTCATACTTTGTCTTATTAAGCATCCAAAATTGCAAAGTTGCTTGGTGAACATCTGCTGCCCCTGGGTCTACTGCTGTATAGCTTTTTTTCATCATGGTTATATTAATTGTTTCTGGGAATCGTCAGCTGGTCAAGCGGAGTTTGAAAAGTTTGAAAAAATTGTGACAGAAATACTATCTAGTGTATGGCTCATCTCACTATCTTTGACCAGCTATTAAATCCTTTTATTATTCCCTGACATGAAAAATCAAGTGTGTATTTCTGCTTTATTGTGCAGTGTAAAGAATAAACAGGTGCGTGGAAAGCTGTGCAGTCTGAAACGAGTACATTTGCAGGCTTTAATCATAGGTGTTGATGTAAATTTCACACTTAAGACCAAAAGCCAGGAAAAATAGAGCGATCATGTGAAGGCAGAGGAGCAGAGGGTGAGATGCTGCAGTAACAGCAGCACAGATAACACGCCGACACCATCGGATCACTCGTGGCAGGGTTTATATTGCTGTGGAGTCTGGTTAAATCAGTGGTAAGAGGCCGTTTGTCTGACATCTGATGAGAGTTTGGTACTTGGCTGTTCTGTCGCAGTTGAACATATGTATAAACTGACCCTGAATATCAGTTGCAGTTTGCTTTGTAGTGTCACTACAGTCACACAGTCCAACGTCTGGCGTCTGTGGTTTGTCACTGATGTTGTTATTCACGCTGACAGCTTTGTAAGAACATGTCTGCTTTTGTTGTTAGAAAAAATATAATAACCCCAAATAAATCCCAGTGTGTGTGTGTGTGTGTGTGTGTGTGTGTGTGTGAGACACCAGCAGCTACAGTTTGTATTACTTTGTCACTAATGTCATTCTTCTGTCACTGGCGCCATCATTCATTCGGAGGGATGATCCTGTATCATCATAGCCGTTTTGTTGTCGTTGCTGGATGAATAAAAGATTACACCGGATTGGTGGATAATTCTAACGTAACACCAGCTGCAGTTTATCAGCAGAATGCACTGCAATTAAGACAACATGCTATTATTGTTATTTTTGTTTTCTGGCGTGATAAAACTCCCTGCGAGTTGCATAAACAAACATATGTGATATTTGTGTTAACCCATTACTTTGTGCCACCAGCTGTAGTGTTTCATTAGTGTCACTGGTCTACCGCTGTCATAATTCACAGTGCTGTTTATCTGACAGTTTAATTGTGAAAATAAATAAATGACTATTGACTGAAACGATAACAAGGGGGAAGGAGCGGCTTTTTACTTTGTCGCTGATGTGTCACTAGAACGAGCTTTCCCAAGAATCCTTTTCAAACACGGTAAAAGCAAAGTGATGTTTAGCAGCACAGTTGAGGGTAATAATCGAACAATAATTTCCACTGTTAAAGGCTGGATGATTCAGATTTTATGTTTGAAAATAACCAGGAATGACTCACAAATTTAAGAGGACCAAAAAAAAAAAAACCCTTCTTATTCTTACAGGTGCCAAATTTACAATATAAAAATTCTCAGAGATTAAAGTCACAAATTTGTGAGAAAAGACTAATTTTTCTTCTGTCAACGAAGCAAATGTGATGCAGTTCTTTTATTATAACTTTTTTTTCACAAATACATTACTTTATAAACTCAAATTACATCTACAGCACAGTAGTAGTGCATATTTTTTTCTAGTAAACCTACAAATTAAGACTTTAAATTTGTTTTTCTCCCCAAAATATTACTCTTCTAGAAAAGAAAATCACACAATTACGCAGCCATAATTTGATGACACAACTTTTGGCAGGTTGCTATTTCTGATTCAAATTGCCACATTTTCAAATAAAATTTTGAATTGTGCTCTGCACCATAAAACTAGCTCTGGTCTGCTGGTTGGCTGCAGTTTGAAAGGCCCATTTGTTTTAAGTCCCAAAGAAGGAGCGGGCAGTGGATAATAGCTGGCAGTGTGTTACCAAGTTACAATGGACAATTTTAAATGGACCATCCAACAGAAAAGTAAATGCATTATCAGAACTGCCGATGCTGGAAACATTCCTCGCAGATTTTGGTTCATATTAACATGATAGCGTCACAAAATTTCATCATCAGATCTCAGCTCTATTGGACTGACAACTGGTGACCATCTATTTGAATACAGTGAACTCATTGTCATGTTCGAGAATGTCTTCATTGGTACATTGTGTTCATAAGGGGATGGACATGATCAGCAGCAGTACTCAGGTACACTATGGGATTTTAATTGGCACTAAGTCACCTAAAGTGTGCCAAGAAGTCATTCACCAGATCATTACACCACCAGCAGCATGAACCACGGATACATAGCAGGATGGATCCATGTGTTCCTGCTGTTTCTGACCCTACCGCGTGAATATCGTCACAGAAATTAAGACTCATCAGACCAGCAAACATTTTTCCGGTCGTCTATTGTTCAGGTTTGTTGAGCCTGAGCAAATTATAGCTTCAGTTACCCTTTCTCTGCTGACAGCAATAACACCCAGTGTGGTTTTCTACTGCGGTAGGCGATCTGTTTCAAGGTTTTACCAGTTGTGCATTCAGAGATATATATCCTGGTTGAAACAACTAGTTATTTGAGTTATTGTAGCTTTCCTATCAGCTTGAAATAGTCTCCTCTGACCTCTAGCATCAACAGGGCATTTTCACCCAGAGAACTAACTCTCACTAGATACCTTCTTGTTTTCAGATCATTTTCTTTAAACCCTATAGATCATTGGGTGGGCAAATCCCTGTCGATCAGCAGATTCTGAAACACTCAGCCTGACCAGCCTGTCTGGCACCAACAACCATGTCATGTTCAAAATCACTCAAAATCATCATTCTGATACTTGATTTGAACTTCAGCAGGTCATCTTGACATTGCAGCAACTCAATGCCTAAAAGCGTTGAGTTGTTGCCATGTGATTGGCTAATTTGATATTTGTTTTTAAGTGCCATTCAAGAGGTCTAGTGTATATTTTCTATTCAACACAGTTCAAGTGAAAACGCAAGTAAGTAAGTAAGTAAAGTAATGACTACCCCTCTGTCTGCTCTGTTTCTCATCTATGTACAAAAAAGCCTGACTCCCGTGTGGGTTGCAGAACATCAAAGGGATTTTTGCACCACAATAAAAGCGTCACAGATTATTCTGTTCACAACTAGACTTTCTTAATTCTCGCACTTGCTCTGGTTCTTAGTCTGGGTTGTAATTGCTTCTCTGTTGCCAGAGGTCTCTCTTTTTGCAGTTGTTACTTACTCAGGCAGATGTTGTCGTGGAAAAAAGTGAGAAAGTCGCTGCATTGTTCCCTGTGGTTGCCACTCGCTGCGCAGGAGCACCAGGGTCCCACATTGGAGGTGGAGTTGTCAAGGTAGTTGGGAGTTATTGTGCTTCCTGTTGAGGGCAGGAGAGGTGGAAAACAACACATTTCTGTATGTTTACAGGCGTACTGAGCCAACACATCTCCTCACATTACTATCTTTACGATGCAGTGATTGAATCTGACCTTAAGCGAGCTCGCATAAAAAGGAAGCTATCTCTTTGATTTAGCCGAACTGTGCGGAATATTTAACATCTTTTTTGTTATTCAAGCTATTCCGCCCGTCTCCCCGTGCAACACTCTGCTCGTAAGCGCCTCATAAAAACTGCAGTTTCCAAAGAAAACCCCCCAAAAAGTTGTCTGACTGAGAAGTTTGATGTCATTCGAGCTGAATTCTGGCTGATTTAATCTTGTTACGCTTAGCCTGATTATGACCTTACTCTGATTACGATAATCAAATAAAGGCATTTACATGGCAATTTCTATCATCCCGGCATTGCCCTAATCATGTTAAGACTGAGTTATTAGTGCGTATGTAAATGTATTCATTGAGAGGGAAAGTGAAAGGAATTTAAAAAGAGGAACGGATGAAAATGGAGTGAATGTGCAGACGGGCAGGTTAGTTAGTAAGTTTTTGTACGAAGCACAATAGGCCGTGTTCTGCGCCTCTACCCAGTCCCGCTCATTGTCACGTCAGGGATAATTCTCTCAAAACAGCGGTCAATAGTTGTAATTGCACTACTTATAATGCCAACGATTTGGCTGGGCACGCTGTAGCCACATTAATCAGCACTTCATCTATTCCTAAAGCGCGCTCCTCATCACAATCCTTGATTCATTCTTTTGAGCCCTGTTCAGCGCACTTGTCTGCTCTTGGCCTTCCTCCCTCGAAAACCTTTTGTTCCCAATCTATCACCGAAGGTGGGCGAGCCGGAGCTGGTGCAGAAAGATTTAGTTCTTACCTATCAGGCCGGTGTATGCGAGCAGACATTGCCCGTAGTTCTCCTGCTTGCAGCCACTGGCACTCTGCTCGGAGGGCTGGCAATCATGCTGGAACTGTGCCCAGCGAGACCTGTGGGAGCAATAACATGCCATCCATCATTTACTTGTGCTTGGCTGCTGCACACATCATGTCAATGAGTGGTGGCCAGCGCTGGTGCTTTCTCTCATCTAACCCCAGAATGTAGGTTTGAAAACCACCACGCTCATCTACCTGCTTGTGCTCCCTGTAACAACTCCCTCTGCCCTTCAAGATCTCCCGCTCTACAGCACTTCAACCCTACTCCAGTCACCCATGGTGACATTCATCCCCCTTTATTCTTTCTTCCTTTTTTTTCTTCTCCCTGGCAGTCGTCTTCTGGAAAGCTGCCAGGCTGTAAAGAGTCAATGAGGGGCAAAGATAGGCCTTAGCTCTGCTCTCTTAATACTGTGGGTGCTGTCTGGCAGGCCTGGCCACGAGGAGATTAGACAAATATGGATCTTTCATATAAATACTTCCTCCAACAGCAGCTTTGCCTTCCCGCCTTACCTTTCCTGCCAGCCGCACAGACATCCAACCTCATCACCGTCATCGTGCGAGGCTATCGAGGCCATCATATTGCATCATTGGCCCCCGCCGACTGGCATTTGCGACGGGATCCCCTCAGGGCACCACAACTCTCCACTTTGCCCTCATTTGTCATGTCATTGTAATGATGTGCGTAAAACTCATAGGCTGTGCGCTAAGTGAAGGCATCCTCCGCAGGCAGCCAGTTAATGCCGGCTGACTGGTGCGCGATTGGTGGGCCGTGCAGGGGCCTTGAGATGCTCTATCCGTCGGGGCGGCAGTGGAGAATAATGCCTGATCGATAGCCGTGACAGATGAAGCCCTTTGTCTTCCTGACATTTGAAGAGGAACTAGATTAAATGCTGGCGACCATTTGCTGTCAGTAAGAGGAGGCTGACTGGATGCTTCTGAGAACTCCGTGTTCCTGGGAGAAACACACCCTATGAATCCTAATGACCTCATAAGGCATTGTTAGTTTTCTGACTGGACGCTTTACAACCCATTTAAATTTGAATTAAATCCTTTGGTAGTCACATACATGGGGACATAAACGCCGGATAACTAAGCTTTCTCAGATGACTCACCATGCGAGGAGGGTCACTTTTTCTACAAACTATTTTCTGATCCTGACGATGTCTTCACTGCTGTTAATAAACATTTTTCCAAGCAACTTGCCAGGAAAACCATGCGTGAATCCCCAGTGAGAAAGGCTGTTTCAATAATGACTATTTCACATGGCTGCTTCACTTGGAAAATGAATGCAGAATTTAATTGAGCTAATTAAACACAGTTAATGAGTATAAAAATTGCATTAATTAAACACAACTGACTAATTAAATCTAAATGAACATATCACCCTAGCCAGACACATCTTCCAAGATATACACGACGCTATTTATTGTCCTGAGGGAAAGTCAGCGAGCGAGGCCACCATCAACAGAGCACTTCAAATTAAACCAGACAGCGGTGACGATGACGCCACATCTTGTACTCGGTCAGAAAAAATAAATCAACATGACACAACTTGCAACTTAGCTTGTCACCTGTCAGCAAACTCGTCAGCTTAGTCACTAATGGGACAGTAAACCCTTACAGTTTACACTCAACACCTCGTGTACTCTGGGAAAGGCGGTGAATAAAGCATGGCTCTGTTCCCTCAGTGGTCAATAAGACTGGCTGTTATTGCTCAGTGTTGACCAAATGCACCAACTGTAGAGGTAGTTATGAAGTAAACTGTAGTCGGAATCAAACTTGGCGAGCCTGTTTTGCTGTCATCAGTATTTTCGTCCAATATTCCGTCGTCTGTGCGCCTTTTGCCCGTCTTTATCTTTTTACCTTTTATTGGCCGCTCTCAGTTATTGCTTTTTCTTTGGAACTCTGCCTAGACAACCGGCATCCTGGAGTTACCTCTTCACTGCTGACATTGCGACTGGTGTTTTGCAGCCGCCATTTAATAAAGCTGCCAGTTGAGAACCTATAAAGGGTCTGTTTGTCGAACTGGAGACTCTGACGTGCCTTTGTTCTTGCTCAGTTTCCCCCCCACAGCCTCTCGCTTGTTTTTTCTAGTAAGAGCCAGTTTTTCCAGTTATGTAAAAGGAACATTATGCATCGTTATGTGAGTTGTTTTTTTACTGGGTTCATTACTTGTTTGTTTGGGTATTATGACACTAACTGAAACCACAGCAGGTGATGTTTTCGGCACCCAACTAGAAGATGATAATGGCTTTTTTCTTATAATAATCAATTAGCCTTTTAACAGGATACAGTTGCGTTCGGCTAACTGAGCAGGGAAAGTTACATCTATGTCCACGCTGCACTGAAAACACTGAATGATTTCCATGAATCTCCAATTGTTCTTTACCACATGTCTGTTCAATTCAGTTATATTATAAATCTAAACAAAAGTGGCTTCCTTCAAAAACAAAGACCTCCCTAAGTAGCCCCAAACCTTTTGAGCAGTACAATAAATCAGGTGTTACTTTATCTTATTTTAACTGTCTTGTTTTCTTTTTAGGTGAGTGGTTGAAGGTTCTCTGGTTGAAGCGGACATCCACCCGTCCGCTCCACACCCTCAGATTTCTGCATGCAACACTTTTTCTGGGTGCACTGGCCTTGGAGCCTAGACACCAAACTTTAATTATATTGATGCTAATGATCATAAATAATAAAACTGCTCTATGTCTGCTTGATGTGTGTGTGGGGACTGTTTGCTAACACTTTAGCAAACCTCTTTTATGTGCAGCTTGTCTTTCAGCTAGTGGTCAAAAATTAATGGCTACCGATCGCATTATTCTTCTCGTGTCCTCGCTCGGTTACTGTGTGATTGTTATGGTATTCAGGAGCCCTGTCATTTAAAATGAATCAAGCTTTAAATTTTTCATCGTAAAAAGCAGAAAGTCAAAGAGAAAAAAAAGCTGGTGTTAAAAGCGTACGACAAGGCAAGACTCAAATAGTTTCCTCAAGAGCCGACAGATCAAAGAAGATCTGCGATGTGTCAGTAACCTCAGGCGAGTGTTTACCAACAAGTTTAACAAAAGAACTCGATAAGCTGATACAGTCTTTAAAGCCTGTTTCTCCATTTAAGTGGGAGTTTACTTTCAGCTTCTACACGTCAGATAACATTTATCTCAGTTTTAAGTCTTTGAGCATCATTTTAAAGAACGGGCACCTTCTGAATCAATCCGTTTGTCCTGGATTAGTTATTTCAAGTGTTCTGAATAAGCGTCTGAGCAGGATGTGATAACCATGACGTGAAACATTTAACAAAGTGATTTTACTTTTAGGTCAAAATATGGAAAAAGACCTTTTGTGAGCCTTTAATAGAAGCCGCAGCTGCTGAAAATGATTCTCAATTTAGTGTGAAAAGTGATGTCAACTCTAGAAATTATGTGTGAAATGTTTTTAGCAGGAGGCAGCATGTAAGACCAGATTTTTTTCTTTCACATTTCTACCTGCACACATAGTCTGCCTTGCAGATCCGCAGCTGAGCCAAACAGTTGGGCTTTTCCTTGTCTTCGTAGGAGCAGGACGGCACGATGGTTTGCCTGCGGCGCTCTGCGCAGGCTGTGTCGGTGCAGGGACAGAACAGCAGCTCGTTGGTGTATTCAGGGGGGACGCGGTCGAAGAACTTCCTCAGCGCCTTGTTGCACTTTGCTCGATTGCACGGCCCCGAGCGGGCAGACGGCTGGATGCAGGAGGAGACGTACTCCGTACGAAGCTTCTGACACGTCTCATCTATGTTACACGCCTTGGCAGCGTCCAGGCAGCGGTTCACTGTCGTCACTTCAGACTCTGAAAGGAAGAAAGAAGACACAAGTGAGCGGCAGAAAGGCTTACATCCTCGTGTGCAGAAAATCTAATCTCAAGCAATGTTTACAAATGATTTGAAGCACTAATTGGAGTTAGGATCGACTCGCCGGCCCTCACCTCTACACTCGGATGCAGAGTTGCATTTACAAGTGCAAAAAACCCCCAAAACAAAACAAAACAAAACAAAAAACCAAAAAAAAACAAAACAAAAAAAACCCAAAACCAAACAAGATGTCTTGAAGAAGAAAATAAACCAAAATGATGATTGTATGTAACAGGCCTCCCTGTAATGAATAGAACATGAATGGTGTCTAAATGTTGTATGAGTGCGGGCACTGGATGTGTTTCAGCCAAGGCCTAATGGCTGAATATTTCATTCTGCTGGGTTAATGCAGAGTGGCAGCGCTGAAAAAGCTGCTCCTCCATCTCTCCAGCCGCACAACAAGGCCTGTAATTACTGTTCCTTCCCCCCTTCATCCATCTATCCATCTCCCCAGCACTCCCTCCCTACATCTGGGCCCATTCCTCACTCACCTGACTCCCTCCTTCCCTCGCCGCCCTCCTCCCTCGCTATGTGCCTGCCACCCGCGATGCCGCTATCGCCCCCACTCCATCTGTCTCGTCCCTTCCCCTGCTTAGCTCTCTCTCCCATCCATTCTTCCTCAACTTTGTCCATCTCTGCCTCCCTCAGTGCCCATGCTCCTGCTGACTTCTCGAGTAATGAGCCACCTTCTGTGGAGGCAGTGGAAACCCCTTTCATAAGCACCTTTTTTCCCCATTGTATTATTTCCCAATCCATCATTATATGTGTGCGTGTGTGTTTTTTTCCCAAGCGACCTTCCAGTCAATACGGCCATGATGACGCTCAGCTCCTCTGGCAGATAGTGCTGCTCATTAGTTTGTAAAGTGCCTGTAGTTGCGTCTCCTGGTGAGTTTGACTCTCACCAAGCTGTCATATAAAATATGAATGGCCTCAGAGAGAAGGCAAACAACCCATCGCAAAGCACAGGTTATTCCCAGCTTAACCAAGTAGCCAGCGGAGGGCAAGGGTGGAGTGCAGGTTGGAAAACTGGATCCAGTATCTGCATGCTTGGGGAGGAGAATACTCCCACACGCTTGAGTGTGAAATCCTTCACGCCATGGTTTTGTAAGCTGTTATTTATTCAAAGGAGGCTCGCTGAGCATGCAGCACACTTATGTGTCATGCACTCGCATCCAAAAGTTACCCACAGCCCGGCGCTGCCACCGGGCCGACTGTAGATCGAACATACCGAGGATTATTATCCAGTCTCACACCAGATTCTGTAATGTTCAGGATTACGCGTCTAAATTTTAATTACGTGGTGCCAGTCTCTCTGTGTTTGGACAGTGACACATTCAGCTGTTTTGGCACCATCCTTCTAGCACAATGGATTTGAAAAATAGAAAGCAACTGAGCGTAAAGTACCTAAGCCTTAAAGGAAAACTCCAGCATTTGTCTATGAAAATCAAAAAAATGTGTGTCCAAAAAAAGAAAAGGAAAAAAAAACCACAATCGCAAACTGCATGCTTGAAAAAGTGACGTGGAAATGTCTGTAGTTTAAAGGATGTGAAAGAAAGAGTGGATTATGCCACGTGAAACTTCTCAACTTCTTTTGTTCTGCGGTAAGCTTTCTCGCTTTCTCTCCCTTTAAAGCCACCAGTGTCTCTGAACGTGGTCAGATCCTTATTACACAAACATCTCACAAACAGAAGCCTTTTTAAAGACCACCTTGAAATATTACACAGTATAACAATGACTGTTCAGCTGATCTGGATGGAAACACAACACAAGCATTTTCTTCTTACCTTTGCTAAGTTTTTTGGTAGCGTATGAGTGCGTGCATGTCACTTTCTGTAAACATAATAGCTCAATTCACTCACTGGGCCCACGTCCTCATTTTAGATTTGACAGCATTTTAGTGGTAAAGGTGAACGCTTGGACATGAATTGAGCTGCGGTTTGGGGGAAGGCCTCGAAGGGGACTGGCGACGGCTCCCAGGCCTGGCAGATCCACATGTACTAAATAAAGTGAAGAAGTTAAAGAATTGAAAGGGGAAGGGAGGGAGGGGCACGTAAACGAGAATGACAGCTTGCAGAACTGGGAGCACGTAGATGAGAGCCGGAGGGAGCGTGTTTGGAGGCGTGGTCCCGCTCCTGAAATTCCAATATATAATCTCCAAAAAGTTTATAATGGATTCTGATAAAACTTTGTAGGGGTGTAGAGTGGGGTCATATTAACAAGCCATTCAACTTTGCCGTAAATCCACCAAGGTCTTCAAGGAAAACAGACAAAAAGCCTCATAACTTGAAACTATGATTCTCACAGATGAGGTGTGTAATGTCAACACATAGAAAGTAACATATAAAGATTTAAAATATCATGCCACATTTGACCTCTGACCTTCAAGGTCTTTAGATTGATCTGGAGGTCAGAGTGATAAGAATGCTAATTACAATATATACACATAGATTTGTATTAACAATAAATAGGTATATAGGGGATATGGGGATTCTGAAACTCTGGAACTTTGACCTCTTCTCTCTTCGTCGAGGTCAAATAAGGTCAAACTTTAATAAAATGTCTTTTACTTTTAAAACTGTGTTTAAACGTCTTCTGCTTTGTGTATATTGGCAGGATTTAGGAAATGATACTGGCGTACGGGGATTCACACTATAGTTAGCATCCAAATATCAGGTCAAATTTGACCTCTGACCTCACTTTTACATTTCCCATTTCTTTCAAGTTGACCCCAAAATGTGTTTATATCTTTAAAGAAACCTTTGTGAAGACACAGAGAATGAGCTGCCTTGTTACTAAGAAATATCCTGTATTATAATAGTATATAATAGGCTCAAGGTATTCATGTCCAGTTATTTACAAATCACTGCCTGTTATCCATTACCTACTCCTACATAATGTTTTATAATCAAAGTAATCATCTGTCACGCCTGTGATCTCAGAGTGCCTCTTGTTCCAAAGAGGTTTGTATCTAAAAGGCTGATTGATTTTACAAAGCTTGTGACAAACTTGAAGCATCGCTGTGAGGACAAAAGGACTGATCACACTCGGGTCAACGACGCATTAAAAAAAGTTTCTTTCTTGTTGCCCTACATCTGCTGCGCTTCAACAGAAAGCCTTTTCTCAGCATCACCGAGTTGACTTTAGTTAACTGATTAATTGTTAAAGGGTGAACTGTTCTGTTATTTGAATATTTCGCTAAATATGATGAGCTGGGACTCTGACTTGCATCTTCAAAAAGGGTCATTACTCTGTCTGAGGAGCGATGCTATAAGGGCGGAAAAACATCCATTAATCACGTCTTTGTTGTTTTGGCAGTTGACTTGTCGAGATGCATGGCACGGATGTCAACTATGACCCCTTGTGGAGGTACTGGAGCGAGATTTACCAGAAGGCGGTTACAGCGCGGGCCTGGTGCTGTTGTAATTCACGTCAGCCCAGGATGAGAGGTTTCGTTTTAAAAAAGCAGCATATGTATGTGATCACGCGTAAAAGGTGACAAGCACTAAACCTGAATTGTTTGGTATTTCTTATGGTTTTTGTGTGCATTTCTTTACAGTCTTTACAGATGCAAACACAGTTTCGTGCAAACAGGTGAGCGCGGTTTATCCAATTTGCCTAATCTGTGATCTCACTAAATTATGCACAACAAGCCCGAAGAAAATGAATTGGTTAAGGAGATGAAGGTGAATGTTACAGCATGCACTATGCATTTCTGGGAGCCATGAATGGTGCTGAGCTGATATCGCCACTATAATGCACCGCTGAGATCCTTAGTGGGTTTGAAAAAAGCTGGCTGGGATGTTGTGGGAAGATCCTTGAAAATGAGAGAAGCTGTGCAGAGTAGCTCTGCTGTGGGGGAGTACATGTCTGGTTACAGTATAGAGTTGATACTTTTTTTTACTTTATACAAGTCACTGCATTCACAGGTGGTAGTAATTACTTAGTATAGTGTTCTTATAATCTTAAACCAGCTTGTATGCTCTGTGGTCTTCACTCTAAAGCTCCATTTAGAGGAAAAGCCATGCTCTGCATCTCTGTATTCAGTTACATTGTTACCTGTTACATAACCTGAATTTACCTTTAAGGCTATTATGCAAACTATGGCCTGAACTGCCCTCATCTCACCGTTAAATGCTTTCCCATCCATGAAAAGAGGATGTACAGTTTACCAGTGTCAACTTGCATTAGTTCAGGTTTGGAAACATGAAATTGGTATTTGACACTGATCCCTCATTGGTATTACCGGATGCCAAAATATAGAACTACCTTTAAATCCCATGATAAATACAATAAATATTACAGCTTGTGGGAAGAAGAAACCTCCTGTGGCACAGAGTGCTTCCACTCCACTCCTCACCTCACCTCACCTCTGTACATGACTAAAGTGTACACGCCACATACCTAAATAGTACAAAATTGTGTAAAAACATAGAGACTTCTAATATTTATATTAATGTACTGGTCTCAAAAGAATTAAAGTAACACTTGAAAAATACATCAGATCTCAATGGGAAACAAAAATCATGCCAGATATCAATATTGATATGGACTGAGTATGTGTTAGGAACAGAAGAACGCCACATCGGTTAAATGAAATGGAAACTATCAGAGCAAGGAAGTTTAGTTTGCCAAAATGTTATTGCAGCAACTCAAAACTGTACTCAGTAGTTTGTTTGGCCCCCACATGCATGCCTAACAATGTCGGAGCATGCTCCTAATGAAACAATGGATGGTGTCCTGTGGGATCTCCTCCCAGATCTGGATCGGGACATCACTGAGCTCTCTGAGGGGTAACCTGGATGGACAGAAACATAAAGTCTCTGGAAGTTTCTTCATCCTCCAGTAGCTTCCTGCATACTTTTGCCACATGAGGCCAGGCAATGTCGTTCCTGATGAGGGAATCAGGACCCACTGCACCAGTGTAGCGTCTGACAGTTTCATCCTAATACCTGATGGCAGTCAGGGTGCTGTTGACTAACCTGTAGAGGTTAGTCAAACGTTCCCTCTGGCTTCGTCAGACCCTTTCACATCTGTCACATGTGCTCAGGCTGAACCTGCTCTCATCTGTGAAAAGCACAGGACACCAGTGGCGAATCTTCTACTCTCTGGCAAATGCCAATCAGACACCACCATGCTGAGCAGTGAGCACAGGGCCCACTAGAGGACGCTGGGCCTTCAGGTCACCCTCATGAAGTCTTTTTCTGATTGCTTGGTCAGAGGCATTCACATCAGTGTCCTGCTGGAGGTCATTTTGTAGCTCTGTCAGTGCACAAAGGAGCAGACACTGGTCTTGGTAATGGGTTAAGGACCTTCTACGTCCCTGTCTAGCTCTCCTAGATGAACTGCCTGCCTGCTGGAATCTAGTCCATGCTCTTGAGACTGTGCTGGGAGACACAGCAGATGGCACATATTGATGTGATCCTGGAAGGGTTGGACTGCCTGTGTAACCTCTGTAAGGGCCAGGTATCACCTCAAGCTAACAGCAGTGACACTGAGTCTAGCCAAAATGCAAAACTAGTTAAAAAAAAAAGAGTCAGATTTTGTGGGTTGTCTCATTGTTGCCACTCTAGTTCACCTCTTGTTAATGTCATTAACACCAAAGCAGTGGAAACTGATTAACAATCCCCTCTGCTACTTAACTAACCACATCAATATCACAAAGGTTTAATAGATTTGATGCTGGACTTTGATTAAAACGTGTTTTACTCAGCAGTGCATATTTAACATTTCTAACATTTATTATTTTGTGGTGGTAATTTTTAAACCCACCAATTTTCCTTTTGTTTCTTCTTCTTTCAAGACAATTTGGTTCATTTTCTCGTTGACCTGTTGGGTTTATGCTGGAAAAGGTGCATCAGGTTCTTCCTGATAGTATATCATGACAACTATCATTATACTCTGCTGTAATGCATGAATACCTTCCATAGAAATCACTTCATTTCAGTCATTACATTCACAGACTCTCTGAGTGTAACTGTTGTCAGAAAAACATAAAACACTTAACTTCACGTCCTCTGCAGTGGAAAAAAAGCAACTTGTCAGTTTTGTGCAGCCTCTGTCTTTTCCATTCCTCCAGAAGAAAACAAAGTGTTTTTTATATGAGTCAACAGCTCTGCCATTTTCTTTTTCTCGCCTCCTCTGTCTCTTTCTCCATGTAACCTCTTTTCTTTTCTTCTGTTTCTGTCGTTACTTCACACTCTGGCTTTCAGCTCTTTACCCACTGCAGCTTTGCTGCTTCCAGCTGCATTAAGTAAATAGGTAATTAATCTGTGCCTTGGGGGCTAACAGCAGCACATACCAACCCTGCAGCTTGCCCACAGGCTCGGAGGCAAGACAGAAGCAAAGTGAGACTGTTACTCATCAAACGCTTCACAAAACCACCTGCATATCTGCTCTGTCAAAACAACGCAGAATCACAACTTGATCTGTTATTACTCTGACACGTAGTATAGTATAACCCACTTAGCCTTTTTTTGTTCTTAAAAATAGATACTTAACTTACTTAAATGACTTTTCCCCCCCTGGCCAGGCAGTAACTGCTCATTTGATTACCTGCAGCGATGGAGGCCAGACGAACGTAGTCAGTGCCCCTCTCCTCTGGTTCATATGGGTAGCTCTCCACCAGGCTGAGTCCTGCCAACACAGAGGAAAGAGAGTAGTTAGCTAAATGGCTTTTCTTCTTTTTAAAGATTTTTGCAAAGTCCTAAATCCCAGCGTGTAACACTGTTGAAGGATGTAGTGTTACTCATAAAAGCTATAGATGTGCACAAAGCTGCAAAACATGCAAACCCCTCACATTTGTGTAAATTACCACAGGCTATTAGAAATTAGCTAGTTACAGAAGTTGCTAGAAAATCAACCACACAGTGCTCAACAACCTTATTAGACCATCACACAATGTACGGCTTAATGCCACAGCTCAGCTGCCCTGAATTATATTTAAATGGAAAATTTCAATGAAAATAGTAAAAAGGCAACATGACAAAATCTAATGTTTACAAAAGAAGGATTTTCTTGTAGTTTGATGCTTGCAACACGGACTGTAAAAAAATGTATTATGGTTTAGAAACATTCTTCAGCCGATTCAAAAGCAGGACATCATGAAGGTAGTCAGGCACAGAGAAAAATAAGAGATTTAAGACCCATGAAAGATAACAACAAGCTAAAAATTCAAATCAAAGGTAAACAGACAAATAAAAAACTCTAGAAGAATAAAATAGGGTAAATGGAACAGGGAAAACAAGGAAAGGACACAAGGAAGGAAAGAGACAAAGTTGAGACAGGACTATAGGTGCAGATGAGTAGTGCAAAATTCACTTAGGAGGGTTCGGGAGGAGGCCCCGGGGCAGACCCAGGACATGCTGGAGACATTATATCTCTGGCCTGGGAACGCCTTGGTGGAGGCTGTTTTGTGAGAGGAGGTGGCCGGGGAGCGGGAGGTCTGGGCTTCTCTGCATAGGCTGCTTGACCTGGCCCCGGATAAGCGGAAGAAGGTGGATGGATGGATGGATGGAAGGATGGGTTCTTAACTCATAAGTGCAACTAGTCCAAATAATTTTTGGATTCTGTCATCTGTGGAATGTAAAGTCTCTCAAAGATCCAGAGAAACCAGCTAGAAATCTTCACACAAGGAGAAAAAGGAGCAAATCTTTGAATAACTGTGATCTTCAGATCCTTGTGTGA
The DNA here is from genome assembly GCF_963969265.1 of Rhamphochromis sp. 'chilingali'. Taxonomy (NCBI): domain Eukaryota; kingdom Metazoa; phylum Chordata; class Actinopteri; order Cichliformes; family Cichlidae; genus Rhamphochromis; species Rhamphochromis sp. 'chilingali'. Next base: position 8,374,988 of record NC_137949.1, read on the forward strand.
AGATTCTTTAGTAGATGGTAAATGGCCTGTATTTGTATAGTGCTTTACTATATCTTAGATATCGCTGCATGGACTCAGGAACATTTTTGGAAACATCTGTCACTGAGCACAGATTACTGCTGCTTCCACAAGTTAAAACCATAAAGTGAAAACAACAACAATCGTGTTTTACCACATCTGGTCTGATGAGTCTTGATTTCTGCTGTGACACTGGAACCGTAGGATCAGATATTGGACCTTTGGCTGAAAATCTAATCAGTGGTTCAGGTTGTTGTTGTTGGTGTAATGGTTTTATTGGCCCACTTTAGACATCTTTAGCATCGTTCACGTGCCACCTAAGTATTCCTGCTGACCCTGACTGTGTCATGTCACAAAGGTCAAATTGTCTTAATCTGATTATCTGATGAAGAGTGACCAGATCTCAGTCCAGTAGAGCAGTGATTCTCAACCACTGTGCGTGCTGTGGAAGATTACCTGGTTCCACCTGATAAGCACTCTAAGGCTATGTTCACACTGCAGGTCTTAATGCTCAATTCCGATTTTTTGATCAAATCCGATTTTTTTGTCTGCTCGTTCACACTACAAATAAAATGCGACAGCAAACGTGCTCTAGTGTGAACGCTCAATGCGGACCGCATGCGCAAAAGAAGACGTCACACACAACGCGCTCTGTTTAGACCCAAAGCAAACAGTATTGTTTGACAGATGGCCCTTAATAAAGACTTCGGATTTTACGTTGCCCAATTTTTGCTTTAAGTTATTTTGTTATTTACATAATAATGTAAATAACCTAATAATGATCCTTATTGCTGTTTTAGAGAGGAGCGGTGCTTCAAAGGATAGCTGCAGATTTCTGTCAGAATCTGCAGATTATACAGTACAAACAAAATGTTCACGTTTCTCCAACGTTGTCTTCCCAACAGTTTCACTGGATGGCTAGGAAGCGTTTGCGATATCTTCTTGGGCGCTTCTCCGGAGCTGATAATTGGCGTCTGTCTTGTGTCAGTGACGTAAAAGACGGATTTAATGCGACATGACCGTTGAAACAGCAGTCGCTTTCTGAAACATCGGATATGTATCGGATTCAGTACCACATATGATAGTGACCCAGATCAGATTTGAAAATATCGGATTTGCGCTGTTCACACTGTCATACCATGATCGGATATGGCTCGCATAGGGTCAAAAAAATCGTATTTCATGCGCTTTCGCCTGCAGTGTGAACGTAGCCTAAGTGACTGGCGTAACATGCAAAGCAATTACATTCTCTTCCACTAGAGGGCAGTACAACTACCTGCTCTAATTAAATGGGTTGCCAACTGCCAGTTGCATAATAGCAATACAAGGAAAAAAGTAGCCAATCTGTCCTGCGTCCTGAAGAAAATTCCAACCCAGATGAAGGCCCTAGCATGAGTAGTGGTCAGAAGAAAGCAAAGAAGGACAAATTGATCCAATTCCGCTATGCCTGGTGGCAGGGAAAAATGCTTTTTTGTGACATTTGGTGGTGTGCTGTGTGACTTTTCTAATGTGAAATACGTGCCATGGCTCCAAAAGGTTGGGAAACACTGCAGTAGAGCACGTTTGGGACATGGTGGAACTGGAGGTTCATATCATGTGCAGCTGAAAAATCTGCAGGAACTGCGTGATGCCATCATGTCAATATGGTTTCAAATCTGTGAGGAATGTTTCCAGCACCTTGTTGAATCGATTTAAGGCACTTCTGAGGGTAAAAGTCGGTCCAATCGCATACTAGCAAGGTGTTCCTGGTGAATTAAGTGGGTAACCGTAATAGAAGTATATATATCTATCTATGACATAAAATGTTATTGATGTTTAAATAGAGATGAAGCGATGTTTAAATATAAAGTACATGCAGTTAGAAAAATAAATATTTATTATTAGTTCTGAACTTGAAATGTAATGAATAAATATTTATTGGGGAGGAGCAACTGCCGTACATAAACGGATGTTTTAGTAATGTTTGGTTGACCAACAGTCCATTACATAAAATGCACGACAGAGGCGTGATTGCTTGAAAGCATGCGTGTTGTTTTGTCTACGTGTTGCATGAAATTGACCTCATAAATGTTTTCTACAGACACTGATTGGTTTATCCGTACTTATATTTACATTGTTGTCAGCTTTGTTCTAGAGTCGAGCTTTTTCCATTTGGTCTGAATGTAAAAGCATACGCATTTTACAGGGCCTCTGGATTTTTATGGCGTTATTTTTGTGCCACTATTCTGAGCGCACGTAAAAAAAATGTGCAAGTACAAGTGTTACATTTTGAGGAGAAATTTATTTTGAGCGAAGAAAAGCTAAGTTTGAGTGAACAAAAGTCATTGCTGCGTTTTTGCTATTATCAATATGCACACACAATGCTCAGTTTTCGACATAATAATGACTCTTTTCATTTCAGCCTGGAATCTACTGTCAAGCCATCTGGAGGTGGAAGTCTAATTCATGTGTACTGGGTGGCACACACTTGATAATCGCAGTGACATGATACCCCAACTTCTGCCCGCCTCTTTTAATGCTACTCAACTGAAGGAAATCCAGTTAGAGAAACTGTCCTCAAAAAATGGTTTCAAAAGTATCATAAAGTTCCACATTTAGCATGATTCAAAGCAATACGTTTTAAGTACCATGGACTACATAATCAACAGTTCACTGTAACTATATATAGTTACAAGGATATTAATAATGAATAATAAAATAATGATTAAATTCACAGTTTTTGAAACAGCTTCTGGGTCCTGATCCGGATCCTGGTCCACCTACTGGTGACCTTGGGACTAATGCGAATCTTACCATGCAGCACAGATTGATGCAGACTCCAGTAGATACTCAGGCAGTTCTTCTCCTTCTTCATGCCTCGTTTACATTGGCAGCCATGCAGAGGGGTGGACAGAAGTGCCGTCATGGCGTTCTCACACTGGTTTCGCGCCATGGGCCCCAGTTTCACGCTGCCGTCCCCTGCCACACACTGCCTGAGGGTGCGCAGTCGCGGGCTACAGGTGTCATCGCTGGAACAGGTGTCACCAGCACGCAGACAGTCCCTCCCACCCACAGAGAGGGCCATACGTGGGATTCCTGTGAGACAAGGGAGAGGACATGTTAGAGTCGTGATGGATTCTCGAGAGACAGCCGTGTAGATCTGTTTTGTCTTTGTTATTTTTTTTCACGTACTGACAGTTGTATTAACCAGTTTTTGCTTTGCTAATCGGAGGTTATCAAAGGTGGAAACGCATCAGAAAAAAGACTTTGACTTACTTACTTTGAGGATAGAGAGTTAACAGACAAAAGGTCAGCCAACATATTTTGCCCTCCTGTTTATACAGGTGTAGCTACCATCCCCGTGTTTGTTTAATTATTGATCTCATTGGCTCATTTTCTGTACTCCCCGACAAAGCTGTTTTGCTACTTTGTGAAAGCATTACTTTCAAATTAAAAGCTAATTTAGTACGCACTTCAGTCTTTAATATGAGTGAAGCTCCTGATAAAAGTCCACTTGTGCGCCCCTCATGTTTGTCATAAACTTGGAGTGCCCGTGTCCCATAATGTGAAACTTGTCGGCACACTATCATGGGGGATAATCAAAAAATGTTCACGGCTAATTTGTGCACTAGAGTAGTTAAAGCTCTCCAGACTTACAGTGGGGATTCATAACGTTTTATTTGCTCCCCCCGCGATGAGAGAGCTCACTTTGACGTGCGTAGCTGATGGGTTTGCTCCTTTAAGCAAATCAAAACAAACTGCTGTAAATAAATGCGAAGTATTTATGACTCGCTGGTTCATCTCTAAGACAAAGCAATTGAGCTGAATTTAATAATTGGATTACATTTTCGCATCCCTCGTCAGCAGCCATCAAACACGGTCAATGATTCCTCTTGCCAGTAAAAAAAACAACAAAAAAAATTACATTCATAAACCCGAGGGGTGCGCTATATTATTCATGAATTCATACACATGTCACATGAAATCCATCTGGTGCCACTGACTAGGTTTTGATGAAACTTGTATCTCACCAATACATTCTGACGTGTTCTAAATTACACTGAAGCGTTTCAGCTCCAGTCAAAACAAAGTGTCATATTTGTTACAGATTGGCCCAGAGAGCAGCTGTATTAGTTGTGGGGGGGACAACATTTTTACCATCTGCCTTTTTATTTCATGTGGCACTAATAACATGCAAGCTTTATTCCCCTAAGGACAATATTTATTTCCAGCTGTCTAAGAGTTCCTGCTTAATATTCAAAATATACAGTGCATGTAACATTAAATGAAACATCTTATTATTAGAGTAAAAAAAAAAAAGAGGAAGCTAGAAGTGAGTGAAAAATGCTAAAAAATAAAGAGCTAAATAAGAGTGTACAGTGGTGATAGCCCGTTTTTGCCTCTAATTGGGCTCATTAATGAAAGGATCAGTAATTTTTTTTGCCATGTAAACTATCTTAAGCTGCGAATGCTAATGTTTGTCTGCTGACAATGCAAATTTGCAGAGGAACAACAGGATATGAGGTTAGACATCTCCACTGTCTTATGCAAATAGTTAATTATTTTCATGCTAACTGCTAACATGGATGTCATAAGTTTGTCAGGCTCGTAAGCAAAAGTACTGCGAGAGCTGAAACTTTAAATTGGACGATGGTGCAAGGAAACTTAAGAGTACAGCACCAAATTCTTTGGCAATCAATCAAATAGTTTTATTTTATTCATGTCACCATGGCGACTCAAGAGGAGAATGACAGATGTCGAGATTCAGATTCCCAAAGATTGGATCAAACAATGCCACCTCAACACTTTCTGCAAAAAAATAAATAAATAAAAAAGAGTTAAAATATTGTCTTTTAGTGACATTTTGTGTCTTTATTTCATAGCTGCAGAGAAGAAAGGGAAATGTAAGGAGAGAAAGTGGTGCAAATTGAAGTAACTGAACCTGGGACTTGCTGAATTTGTGCTCTAGCCACACTGCTTCTGGGTTTCTCCGCAAAACTTAATTTTTAACTGTTGTGGATATCCTGAAGTTTTAAACACTGCATATATGTCAGGCTGGATTTTGGTGAAAAGCATCTAAAACATCTCGATGCACCAAGAACGCTTGAATTTCAGGGAATGGTGCAGCTATAAAATATCAACTTTTCATGTTTGCGTACACCAAAGTGAAAATTTAAGGCCTAAATGAGACATACAGGCCAGTTACAGCTTAATAAAATTGAATTCCATCTCACTAACTGTGGGTTAGTTTTAGACTAACCCACAAAACTGTCAGAATTGCTCATCCCTGTTTGACTCAGACTGTCACTCTCCCTGGATGGATCTTGGGGGTCGATCAGATAAAACAAAAGGTTACAACTTCTTTGGCTGAAGCCTTCCACACTCGTGAAGAAAATGGGTTAACTGCCACGTGCCCGGCTGGATACGTCTCAACTGTGCCGAGGAATGAGCTAATCCAGCGGCGGCCTGTCAATAAAAAACTTAGACAGTGAGGCAAGAAGCTTGTTGCTATGTTTGTGGATGCTGCTGAGAGAAAGCATCTGCCACTCAAGTGAAGAGCTCATTTTTGCTGAGGTCTTGACTTATTGTGCCAAACAACAACAACAACAACAACTACAAAAGAACCCACCTCCCTCCTCACCAAATCAGTTATTTCACTATAGAATCTTAAAATCTGATGTATCTTATGTAAAGCACGGGGCGGTGGGGAGAGAAAAAAAGAACTGCAGGGTGAGATAATGTCATTCGTTTTTGATGCAAATCAGCTCTGCTCGAGAGTTTTCTTGGATCAAAAGATGGTACCTAGGAAAGAAAGAGTGGAGGAATCTGCCGTATGTCAAGATGTTTCACTCGCTCTAAGAAACCCCTAAAAAGTCAGATTCGCATTGGAAACGCGCAACATTGCCTCATCCCCGTGGCGGTATTCCTTCACTGGAGGTGAGGAGAAACAATATTTAAACACATTTGGAGTTGCTTCGTTTTGCTTCTCTCACGCGAGTGCGTTTGAACTGCAGGTGAGGGCTGGATTCGTGGGTGGCGCGCGCATGCGTGCGTGTGTGGCTGTGTGTGGGTGTTCTGGTTTAGAAGGTGGAGCAGAGAGGAAACTTAAAGCAGAGTTTTCCTTGCAATTGGTTTCAAGTATGGTGGGGGCGGTTGGGGGTGGGGGAGAGCTCCTGTGAGCAGTGGCAGTGCGAATCTTATTAAACTGCAACTAATCCAGTGTGGAGAGAGGTTTGATATTTGTCTGAGGAATTAAGCAGCACTCCAGATTGCCAGAGATAACTGTTTGCCTGGAAACAGAGCCGCGGCGCACCGGCAGTTCAAAGACAGACAGTCAAAACCAATTAGGAGAAATCAGTTGCCTTGTCATTCAAATTCGTTCCATCCTATATCACTTCCTGTTTACCCCACCGAGGTAAATAAACTATTTGGGCACCCTCTCTCTCTCTCTCTCTCTCTCTGCTTTTTTGTTTCTCTTCCTGCTTTTCCACTGATTCCCTCTTTCACGCCATGCTTTCCCCACATTCTTCCTGTCATGGCCCCCTACCCAGCTTGCGCTAAAACACACCTGGTACAGTTCAAAGAGAAGATTCTGAAATCAGAGAAACATTTTAGTAAATAAACGTTTTTTTTTATGGAAAGAAAATGAAGAAGCAGACAAACACAACACTGAATTCACTTGTCATTCCTGTGATGTCGGGCCAATTTGGCTTTATTCTTAGAGCCGGAAACAAAAACAGACACGAAGAATTAACAATGTTTTTTTTTTTTTGACAGGGAAACCATGGAAGTGCTCACATTAGCAATAACAGGGGGGGAAATGATTGTGTTTTAAATGGCGGCACAGCGGACCGCGAATTGAAAACAACCGTGGAAAGCACGTCACGTGTCAATTCACAGTGCAAAGAATGAATCACTGCCAGTATCCTTTAAAAATCTATGAGCTCCATCAAAAGCGTCACGTTCTCTTATGTCACATGAAAGGAGCTGAGAAATGCTTAATAACTGACGTCCATCACTGCAAGCAGTTCATGAAAAGAATGATTATGATTAAAGGGTGTGGAGGACAGCCAAGCCAATAATAAAACGATGTAGTATTCAAAACATGCTGTGTGCTTGAACCAGAATCATGTTAAGATTTCCTAATGAGAGAATCCGAGTAGAGACCACTCGCTGTCTGTTACAGGGGAAGGAATCCTTTTTAATTTCCCGGTGCTCTGAGCTTTTTACATCTTCTAATTTTGTTTTTCCATCTTCAGGTTTTTCATTTTCTTCTTTTTAATTTATTTATTTTTTCTAGAAATACAGTGTTTGATCTGCAGTTGAGCTGCAGTTCCTTAAATAGCTTAGAGGCTCCAAAGGTTAGTTCCCATAGAATCTGGTGTTAAAGTGACTAAGTTCAGAGAGAAAAATTAGTTTATGCGGTACAATGTTCACAATCTCAGTAGCTAATAGTCTTTATAACATGTGATTTCTGTATAACTCACTAAGTTCGGGGTGTAGCTCCTTTGGCTGACAGGAGTCCTCACAGGCAACTATCAGGCAGAAAATCAGGATGAAAGTGGACATAAAGCTGCGGCTTCCACAGACAGAGTTACAAATATAATGGATGATGTCATGTTGTATATGCTCATCCTTTTGCAAAGTGCAACACTACAGTTGCGAATCTAGTCACATACATCGCTCAGGTGTGATTTTGACACCTTCTTCCACACGCAGTCTTCAAATCCTGAAGGTTTCGTGGGCTCCTTCTGTGAACTCTAAGCTTTAGTTCTTTCTATAAATTTTCAGGGCAGGTGATTGGCTGGGCCATTCTAGCAGCTTTATTTTCTTTCTCTGAAACCAAATGAAAGAGTTTCCTTGGCTGTGTGTTTGGGATCATCGCCTTGCTGAAACATCCACCCTCTTTTCATCTTCATCATCCTGGTAGATGACAGCAGAATTTTTTTTTTTATCGAGAATGTCTCAAAACATTTTTCCATTCATTCCTCCTTCAATTACACGAAGAGTGCCAGGGCCTTATACTTAAAAACAGCCCCACCTCCAAACTTCACTGGTGGTCTGGTGTTTTTGGGGTGATATGCAGTGCCTTTTGACCTCCAAACATGGTGCTCAGATTATATGTCACAGGCTTGTCTAAATGTTGTGCTTCACCATGCTTTATCTTCAGAAATGGAGTTTTGCCTTGTCCCTGCTGATTTCAGGTGTTTTTGAAGCTCTCCACAAGTGGCTCTTGGACGACTCTTCTTATAATGTTTTTATCTCTTCTGTCTGAAATCTTGTAGGGAGCACCTGGTCGTGGCCGGTTTTTGGTGAAATAATATACAATCAACATTTTTGCTCGAGCTCACTAGTTTTACTCATCATGAGATGTTTCTTGTGTGACACCTTTTATAGGCTGTCAGTCGGGACTGAACCAGCTGATATGAATTTGCACTCATTGGCAGGATTGCTTTCTAATTACTGACAGATTCTGGCTGGTGTCATGACTTTCCATGCCTTTTTGCACCTCCTGTTCTTTATGTGTTCAATACTTTTCTCCCCTTATCATTGCACATTACTTAATTTATGGACATTATGGTTTGATTTCTTTGCATGTGTGGTTTGGATGGGTTTTTACTGTCATCTGGTAAGAACTGAATGTCAATAACACCTTTACAAATATATTTTAAATTGCTAACGTGTTCAATACTTATTTTACCTGCAGTATGTTGTGTGTACTCGGTGTACTATGAATACCCAGTATCATAACTGGCAAAAAGTTCTGTATAAAAGCCTCTCCCCTCATCCTCTGCTATAGCAGAATGAGATGGACCATCGACTAATTTCCAGCCTTTAAAAAGCACTTATGTTAATAGAAATGCCAGTGCTAGCTAGCTAACAGCCATTTTCATTTTTTACAATAACTGCATTGTGTTTAACTTCACACAACTCTACCCTATGGAAGCTCAAGCACTAGTATGTGAGCAGTCTACTAACACAAGTGTCTGAATGAAGATACTGTAGCCATCAAAAACATTAGTGAAGCTTTAGCTGCCATATACAGCTTGCTGGAAAAACATCAATGGTGGAAAAACAAGTCAGCTGCTGTCAGTGCTGCTGCTGTTCCAAAATAGTGATATAAAGCAATAAGACTTATTGGTGCCACACTTGTGGGCCATGAAAGTAAATAGACATTGTGTATGAAACTTAATTTATCTTATTGAACTTGCCCAAGAGGTAGCAAAAAAAGCTTTCTTTACATACTGTTTAGAAAGACTATTCCCAATATCACCATATAAAAACCCCACCAAAAACAACTGCCCAGTCTTTAACTCAGTATAAAGCAAGCATTCCACTCTTTGCTAAATGTTCCAGCTACAAGTTTCAAACACTGACGTAACAAAGATCTGGACCTGTAACTGATGACTGAAGTTTGTTATCTCTATTTGAGCTGATGCAGTCTCCATGCTGCTTGTAGTTTTTTTCTTCTTCTTCTGATTTGACTAGAAAAAAAAAATCTTTTGCTTCATCAGTCGCGCTACAGCTGAGTAACTTGCTATAAGACAATATCATGAATCTTATTAAGGATAACAGCCTCTTGAATTGTTTGGTAAATCTTTGACAGCACTACCAAGGGACAATGCTTTTGTTATTGTATTGTAGCTCCCTATTAGCTAACCGTGCCTCCCTGAACACTTTTTAACCGAGATGACTCACACAGTGTCTGCTGGGGCTTTTCTGCTCTGTTGTTGCTCTTTTTTTTCACAGCTACTAATAATGCCCTCTCTCCTCCCCACCAGTTTTGCCAAAAATGCAATATTCTTCCCATAAATGCATGGACACGTCAGTGTCAAAGATCCAACATGCTTGCATTAATGTCCTCATAGCAGTAAAAAAAAAAAAAAAACCCAAAAGAATATAAGCATGTTAGCATAACTTTAGTTTGTATTAAAGTCTCCTTGGACAACAACTTGCAATGCATGATGAAATTTAGAGACGATCCAAAGTACTCTGGCTATGATGCAGAATACTAATGCTCTTCCCAGATTCCTCAGTGACTAATCCATCCCAAAGAATGTCAATATTATTCCACAGCTGCTTCAGAAAAAAACATGCAAATGCAAGTTGGGCATTTTTGCTCTTTTTTTCTCTATTTTTCTGTCTTCTTCGAATTCGAATGTGTATCATTTACCCAGAAAGTATACGGAAAAAAGTAGCAAAAAAAAAAATCAATTTTTTCCAGTGAGAAAGTAACTTTACCCCTTTAATATAAAGATCATGCTTTTTGCCGAGACATTTATGTTTTGCAAGATAATATTAAATTGATTTTAGACTGAGCTTCAGTGATAGGAATGATGTGAAAGAATTTTATTATTATTATGCTAAAGTTAGATTACAAGATCAGAGTTTGAAAAGATATGGAAAAAGGCTCAGTACTTCAAAAAAGTACTGACACTAATATTATAATAATGAATGTGGGTTTTTATTTAAATGTGAATTACAGATACAGCATGAGAGAAATGGTAAATGGTAAATGGCCTGTATTTGTATAGCGCTTTACACGTCCAGTCATCCACCCAGTCATCCACCCATCCACACACACACACATTCACACAGAGAAGAATAATATGTAATAGAATTGACAGCATTTGGCACTTTAAGGTAGAAATCAAGCAAACTGTTGAAGCCCAGTGGTAGACTCGAGCATTTTACCTGTTTTCCCTCAACCACATTTCAGAGGTAAATGTATTTGCTCTTACATGGAAAGTCTGAAGTGTCCAGGTCCAAGCCAGCTGAGCAAACTCAGTCTGTTGATGATGAGGAGGACTATGTGATTCAGTGAAAATTCCCAGAAAAGCCAGACAGTGTTTGTCGACTACTTTTTCTGTAGGTGGCCAAACAGAAGAAATGAAGGCAATGGTGAGTTATTTTGTTTTTAGAAGTCTTCTTTGTGAAAGGCCATTACAAAAAATTGGGGGTGACTTTTAAAAAAAAGGTAAAAGAGCAAAGTTGAGTTTGGAAGAACTGAGGACTGAGCAGCAAATTCAGCTGTAGACAGTGTGAGGTCTTTGTGGGAGAGCAAAGAATCTCCATTCCCTTTTCCCACACAAAGATTTTAGATGTCCAGTGTTGGTCAGTATTTTTTTCCCCGATGGATCTGAAAAAGTGAATCCTTGGACTACTGAGTGTTTGGTCCAAATTGGCTGTTCAGCCACTAGAGAAGTGATGCCAAGTTCATCTTATGCTGAATCCTTTCCAGCTATGATAACCAACTTACAACACCAGGGAGACCACTTAGTTAAACAGCAAAAACAACACATTTAAGCTCTTATTGTTATTCTTATTGTTTACGACTCTTTGGGGATTTTATATCAGAATTGTGCCTCTTGTTAAGTCTACACAGAAATCTACAAGTACAGTCAGACAGAGAAGAAAATAATGCCTTGTCCTTGTTAGTCCTTGTTGGTCCTGTCCTAAGCCTGGATAAATGGGAGGGTTGCAGGAAGGTGTCAGGTGTAATAATCAGCCCCAAACCAAAAACCTTTAACCTAACAAGATTATTGTAATTGGGAGAACAACAAAACTGGAGTTGCCAGAACTAAATCTAGCTAAAATCAACAACAGTCAAAACTTGAGAAAACGCAAAAAGCTACCTTTATATTGAGTTTTCTCAACTTTACAGACTAAAAGGTCTGTTAAATACAGTCTCTTATATATCCCAAATCTATTCACCAAAACTTTGATATTCCCCATATCCCTGATTCTTCTCAGTCCTCCAGCAGCCTGTTTTGGTAGCTATTTGAATACGATTTGCATCATTCATGACAGCCTGCTCTAACTGGCAAGAGGTGTCGCTCTAAGTTATCCTTCAACCAATCAGAATACTGCCTAATAAATAATGGAAATTCCCCCACGTCATTTGCAATGCTGCAAGTAATAGCTTCAGCTATGTGGCACTCGATGAACCAGAGTTTGATCCTAAACGGGAAAAGGAAAATTAGAATGATCAGACTTATTTCTTCCAACTGAAATAGAAGTTGCATTCATAGCTAGCTGATAACAAAGGGAAGATTAGTCCATCCTAGCATGAATATTTATCCTATGAAAAACTATAGAATGAATTTCTAGCTGTTGATCAACCAGCAATATTATACGTCCAATGCTCTATCCATCAAATAACGTGGATAACCTCACCTCATCACCTCAAGCCACCAAATATTTCAAGCCAAAGTCATAAGCAGGAGTGTGTTGTGGAAAGTGCCAATGATCCTGTGCACACAATAGCTGTCAACAAGACATCCTATGTTTTTTGTTTGTTTGTTTGTTTGTTAATGTGCTGCTCGGGAAGAAGAAGCCGAACATGCTTGTTCAGCTTCTTCTTGTTCATGTTGATTGAGAAAGCCTGGTACAAAGAAGGAACTTATGTGAAGTCCAACAGATGTTCTGTTGCAGACCACAACGCTGGTAGAAAAATACTCTTAAAATGATGTCAGCTCGTGAGTAAAATGCCGAGAGAGGACACATTGAACAGGCAGTGTTTTCTTGAACTGGATATTTTTTGTAGTGCCAGTAAATCCATGAAGTGTCAGTCCAGATGTAATTGTTGCCAATTTTCTCAGTTAGAGAGCAATCTGGGGAAATAAGGCTATTTGTTTCATCTTTTGTCTGGGTGCTGTCTTCTGACCTTACAATCCTTACTGCTTTTTGGCTTTAACATTTGTAGACTTTACTGTGGATTGCTGTCACATATAGGATGTTGGGACAGAACCTTATTTCTACAAATAAAATAAAAAATACAGATAAAATACTGATAAGTTTAAATTACTCGGAGCAATTTTTGCTTTTAATGTTTTGCTCTCACAGTCCAAATTTCAAGTGAACCCTAAACACCCTACGAGGGAATCATAGAGGTTGCTGCCATGAGGTACATGTGAAGATGATCTTGGGGGGTTATGAGCAACAGATTGTGAGAACTTTTGACCATTTATTGCTATGAATAAAACGTTTGAGAGAAAGGCATATTAGTAGACTACTTGGTGCAGTACCAGTCATTCTTTTCAATCATTGGCACCTTCTGGACAATTCAAGGAAGTTGTCCCTGGGATTTTGTAAGCCTGTCTACTGTTAGCTTGCTGCCACTGATGAGCATAGTAACTGTTATGAAATAATTATTCCCATATGTTTCCATTTCTAATGGCTTTGTTTTTTTCCCAAGCAGGGACTTTTATAGTTCAACGACATCCACTGTTCTGATGATCAGTTCTTGCCACATGTGGCTAAAAGCCTGGATTTCATCCCTTTTATGAAGTGATAGAATGGCTGTCTAGGAAATCTCAGAAGGCGCCTGAAAGACAACCTCAACATTCTTCCCGAACACCTGCCGCACCAAGGTTTTACAATTCCTTATCTGCCCTGAGTGCTAAAGCAAAGCTCAGAAAGCATCGGTCTCCGTCAGAGCTGCTGTTGTTCTTGGGTTCCCATTTATAACAAGCCCCAAACACTTTCTGAGCACAGCACAGGCAAAGTCAAGAGTTTCCAAAAGAAATTTTATTATGACACCCTGTCTCCAACCTCTGTCTGTGAAAAACAAGAAGATGCTTTGCACATTTGGTGTGGTTCATGATCAGTATGGATGGGAATCCATAGGCAGAGGTATTACAGTCTACCCTGTTGGCATTATTTTTCTTCCTTGCATCCACCTTTCAATGCTTCTCTATTATAACTATTGTTCCCACTGGCATTTGGCCCATTTTAAGGCGATATATTGTTGCTTTCTCACATAAAGGTTTTCATATTTCTCTAATGATATTTTTATTCTCATGAACTGCTATATCCTCACCGTCCTCCAGAGACAAGGTGCTATAAAGTCTGATTGGAGCACAGAAGGAAGCATTAAAGAAAAAAAATAAAACCCTACGTTCTCTCACTTTCTAAATACACATGCCAAAATAGCTGCACTCCCCTCCTCCTTCCTGCATCATCGCCTATCTCTTCTTCTTTTTGTTATAAGAACACATGAAGCTGTGAATACACACAGACACCGAAATGAACAGAGCTGCTGTTTCTCCGCTTGCACACACACACACACACACTATGTGCAGATTGCAAATAAACATCAAACACAGCACACTCGTACCCAGTCTCTTGTGTGTCGCACACAACCGCACATTCTTATTATTGTTTCATTTTTTTTGCTTCTTCTTCTGTTTTTTTTATGCCGCATGCACAGAAAAATGAAACGTCACGGCCAAAATACACAAATACGCCTCGGTGTTCCTCACATGCCCTGAACATGCTCTCCGCTGATACCTCACCTCTTCGCTTCATCTCCCCGGGACACCCTACGTCTGCATTAACTAGGGTCGAGCCAGAAAACATAGTTGTGTGTGTGTGCGCACATGTTGCTACCTGTCTGCATCCACAGTTTTGTTGCTGAGGATTACAAATGTGCCTCTTTCCTGTCAGCATCCTCCTTGCGTTTTTCTGTTTACAGCATTTATGTGCGAGCACGCTCTTACACAAACATTTGTGTAAAATTTTTTTTTTGTCTTTTTGTGCAGGTGGAAATAATTTTATTGTTTGAGTTAATCCCAAGTGGGCAGAACAACAGAAACAAAGCTTCTCCGATGCTTTGTTCAGAGTAACTTGAGAGAGAGAGAGAAGCAGGGAACTACTTATTCATTTTTTTAAAACATTTTTTTTTTTTACCAAAGGCTCGTCATTTATCATCTTGTGGGGCCATCAGGTTAATTAACAAGGTTACCTAGGCAGCCCAAGGCTACTGTGTCTTGGTCTTGCGTTGAAGCATCGGTGCCAGTGCACTGATTATCTGAACCAGATTTTTACAAGGCTTGAAAATTCATTTTGTCCACATGAGGAATTTCATCTGCAATTAGCTTTTGCTTCTTACGTAGTTCATTTATGCCTTGGCTGCTCTGACCATGTTATGTCACATCCTGGTTTGCAAATTAACAGATCCAAATGAACAAATTAAAGGAGAAAAAGAGAAATCGGGAAATACATCATGAACATAGGTGTGTCTATACAGGGCATTAACACTTACTGACTAGTTTAAAGAAAATTGGATTAAAAACAATCTATGGCTTTTGCACAAGTCTAGTAAAGGTCTGCCTGCACTGCTTTATATTTGAGCTCTTCGTGCAATTCTATTCGTTTCATCACTCCTGCTTCGGTTCTGTTGTCGTCTCCCAGATCCAATAATCTTCTGTGAATCAGTCCCCTTTTCTTTAGGACTCAATGATATTCTCTGACTCTGCCTTCCGGACTCTCCTTCACATCTCCACCTGATCCCAGACACCATATTTCCTGTCTTTGTTGGGGGTGCCACTCTGCCACGATGCTTCGTTAGAATCTGACCTTAAAATCCTTCATTGTTCAAACTTGGTACCGCAGTAAAAACGTTACCATACATGTGTGTGTCACATGTAAAGCATAAAGGAATATTTCCTCAAATGAGAACACACACAAGAACACACTTAAAGGGTTCCCAGACTGGGAAACAGCTTTATGGAAAAAAAAAGATGTCACAGCATATAGCTTCCTGTATATGTGGGTGCATAGCTGCCATGCTGACCCCTGTCTGGCATCAAAAGTGCCTTAGTGGCTTCTGAGTGTCAGAACTGGACCATGAAAGACCATGAAAGAAGATGCAATGAATCATATTTTCTTTTACATCCATCATCAGGTGAGATGGCGGCACGGCAGTGTAAAGCTCTCGGCAATGTTCTGCTGCAAAGCCTTAAGCCCTGGCATTCATGCTGATGATCCTTTGACACGTGCCTCCTCCTCCTGCAGACCACAGACGTCATTCTTGATGACAGCAGTGGGCAAGATAGCATGATAATGCACCCTGCCGCATAAACTGCTCAAGAGTAGTTTGAAGAACATCACATAGTGTTTACGTCTGTAGGATGTGCGAGGAAAACAAGCCCATTCCCTGGTGGCCCACCTCACAACTTCCAAGACTTGAAAGATCTGCTGAACCTTGTTGCTGGGACACTTTAAGAGGTCTTGTGGAGCTGAAGCCTTAACATGTCAGAACAATTTTAATGACAATTTCCGTTCCCCCTGTCAGTGTTTTTAAATATATATTTTAACAAATTTGCTAAAGGGCGGATTATTTTAGGAGGGAAGGGTGTTGTTAATCAACAAACATAAGACCTCATAAAAAAATCTCTTTCATCTGTGTGGAAAAACAACAAGCTAACCGCTTTTAGGAACCAATACAACACTACCTGTGTCAAACAAAAATAATGACGATGGGACACTCATTACTGGTGATGATGAGAGCAAAACAAAACAAGAGACTCAACATTCTCAAGGAGCAATCAGCCAACGTGAACGCATTAACATAACCAAAGCGGTAGTCTGATTGTCGCGGCAATTTCTCGTGTTCTATTGCCCCCTGAGAAAGCACCTTTGATAACAATGAGTGAGTAGTTACGAGGTAACGCGTGTGTCATTGGTATAAAAGCACTATTTTCAAATGTCAGAAGCACAGTTTGAGGCCATGCTGGAAATGGTACTCCCACACTTAATGATGCAGCATAGTAAATATTCTGACCCAATAAACCCTGAGCTGCACTTGGCAATCCTTTAAAGCTGGGTCTTTTCATCTAATGTGTTGCTTATCAGTACCCTGCCACGTTGCTCATGTGGGCAATAGGCAGCTTATTTTGTGTATCTCTGTTGGTTTGTGTTGTGTGAAGCATTAGAAGCAATAGAAGACACCCCCCACCCCCCCACCCCCCACCAAAAAAAAAAGAAGGCAATTGTACAGTAGCACCGGTGTGATCCATCTTTTAATCACAAAAATTCAATTCCTCTCAGTCCGACACGTCCTTGTTGATAGGATGGTTTGCCCTGGTGCGCTGTCCATGGTGCTGAACCTGGTGCTCACACAAACAAGGCTCTTGAAAAATGTAGCCACTTCCTATGCGTAGCTTAAACATTCACTTCAGCATGTGCAAAATTCCTCAGTAGCAAGGTGGCCAAATGCTATCAGCTCTGCTCGTCTGTAATGTCTATTGTAAGGGACAGTGTTAATTTAACAGCATAACACACATATTTGTGTCTAAAAAGTGTTGGTGTCTAAAAAGTCTCAGATTGAGGCCTTACTTTTTGTGATTTGTTGCTCATGTGGTATTGAAAATGGAATTTTTCACAGTACTTTCAAGCTGTGACAACCCTATTCCTCAATTAAAGGAACATGCGATGCACTGAACAAAACTAACACAAACCCGGCCAGTTCCAGACAAAGTTTCTTTCTGAAAGTCTGCAAAGCTGCTGTAATGCCATGCATTGTGTTTTTTAAGTAGTACATATAAGATGGAAAAAAGGGATAGTCAGATAATCAGGCAGGCAGACTGTGATTTAAAGGTATTAACATTCCAGTAGCAGGCTTAACATTAGTCCCAGTGACTACACACTGCACTCACAAGCGTAGTACTCAGAACTGGCATTGTATTCACGGTCGTTTGAGCCAGTTTGAGTTGAGAGTGTTGGTATGAACCTCCCAGTGGTTCTTCACTTCTGCTGTGTGCATGTTACTATTTACTGCTGTTCCCACCCATACCACAAAGACGAGCCTGGCCATTTTTCGTGTGATAGGTCTGACTATGTGACGGGCTAGTTAGTAGGTTACCTAAGTATACACCCCACAGCTAAAAGAACTACAAGCTAGTTGGTTTCATATCCTTTTAATTCATGTTCACCAACAATTTAAGATACAGTACACAGTAGCAGATCAGTTCAGTTACTCGCTATTGAAAATAGCTGTTAGTCAGTACTTACGGAGAGCCATAAGTGCCAAAATGAAGAAGTAAATACATTATTAAATAACTAATAAATTATTAAACAACTCCTTAAACATGTCATTAATCATTGAACATCGGAAATTAATGAATAAATAATTGATTACATTGTTTAAATAAAATGAACAGATTTTTAATTTTATTTTACTTTTATCAATTGATGGCACATTTGATTAATTATTTAATAATGTATTTATTTAATTCATTTTTGGCACTTGTGACCCTCCATAATTACTAACTAGTAGCATGTTACCAGCCAAAGTTGCATGTAATCTGCGAGTCCTGGTTTTTAGTTTCAGGATCTGAAGGATTTTATTTTTTTGTTTCCAGTCACTTTTTGTGCCTCACCAACCTTCTGCATTAGTGTGCAATCTTCCATTACACGCTACAAAATAATTATATTTGAAAGTTGCAGATCTTCGTGCCTGGTGTGAAATGGATTTAATACTCCCTGCTGCAGGCTCGGAAATGACTGAGTACATATAGATGTCGGCTTGTGAGTGCTGTGTTTCACTTTTAAATTCAGCGCAACTGACGGAGTATGCCGTGTGTGTGTGTGTGTTCACGTAGCTGGTCGTGTTTAGCTTTTCTGTCTGATTTTTGTAAAAAGTGAGTGCCTGGCCCTGCCTGTACATGTGCCTGGGTCAGATAAGGCAACGCAGCGAGGACACACTGATTGCAGGGACGGGCTGTGACTGCATCACCGACCCCCAATTATAACTTCTACAAAGAGCTCTCCAAATGTATATTTTAACCTGCAGGGTAAAGGTCAGCAGACAATTAAAATCAGAGAAAAAAAAGACTTTTGGACGAGTGGAAAACCTAACCTTGAAACTGGCAAATGGATCTATTACACAGTGAAAAATGGTTTTGAGCCATTTTGACGGTGGCGTGATTACTGAGTTATCGTTTCCGTTCTCCACGGTGGGTGCCCTTATGGGCCAAGAATCTACTCTGCATTAATTACTGATTGTGGATGCCCGCTAATTAACAATGTCATTCCAAAAGATAAAAATAGGAAGGGCTTTTGACGTAAGCGCTTGGCAAAGGCTCTGTGGTCACACACACTCCTTGGGACATGACCCGTGATGAGGAAGGTGGTGAGCTGATATTTCATTATGGAAGGCAGCAGATTAAAAGATGCACCGATGGCTCTGGCGTCCCCTTATCTAAGGTAGGAGAGCGTTGTGTTCCATATGAGATCAGCATGAAATGATAATGTCTATTGACAGATTTTGCTTCTGTCTCACTCCAGCTACCTTATGCTCTGTTACACTTTCAGAGCAATATCATTCTGCATGAGCAGATCATCATTTTGAATCTCATGGCAGCATCCAGTGGAATAGATTTGAGCTTTGGCTGGATTTGATGTCTCTCTGGAAGAGTGACTTTGAAATTGAATTTTGGCCAATTTTAACTCTGCTTTTTTTCCCTTTCTTTTAACTAGTGCTAGTGATGTCAGTATTGTCCTGCAAATGTAGTCCAGTGAGTGGAGGGCGTCGCAGTATTAATGTGGTCCTTGTCACGTCGAGGAGAGCTTTCTCAGTTTAGGTCTGTGGTCACGAGTTTGGAGCCTGAGGCATCTTTTTAATGAGGAGGGACACTGTGAGAGGGGCAAGCTGACCTGATACAAGCCTGGACCCAGCCAATACTTTGTCCTGCTAGTCTGTATGTGCACACTCACAAGGAGCGCAGACACAGAAACCCACAGACACGAATAATGCTCGAGCCCCACAGAGACAGATCAAGTCAGACACAAATGACTAGCTAGGCTCTCTTTGTGTCAGAAGCAATTTGAAGTGCCTGTTGTAGACTGCCAGGTCGGGAACACACAGAGAAGCTTCTCCATGTTCACTCATAAAAAACACGCTGAGGGCTTCCATCTGCACCGGGGCTTCATCCACAAATTGCTTGTTGCAAGGGCAAAAAAGACCATTTTGTGAACAGTTCAGGTACAGCACGAGACATTAAATGCTTCAACTAAAATAAATATAGTGGTTTAAATAGAAAGTACGCTCATGTTGCACGGTCCCTGTGGAGGAAAGTTCCCCTCTCTTTTCTTGTTACACAGGTAATTTGTTGCTACTGATATGATTAGCTGATTAATTGGTTTACCTAATCAAACGCTAAATATTAATCAAGGCGGTTTCAATAACTGATTAATCATTCCTGCGCTTCCATAAGCAAAGGCATCAAACATTTGGTCGTTGTAGTATCCAAAGTGGAAGAATGTTCCTGTTCCTGCGTTACAGCGCTGTAAACTGAATCCTTTTGAACTTTGACCTGATGTTTACCTAAAGAAAATGAGGTTATTTTGAAGTTATTATTTTTTGTGCCCATATCAGGGCAAAATTTAAATAGAAAAATAAATAGAGAAGGCAAGCTTGTCAGGTCCCATATGTGTGATGTTCCATACAGGATTGATTAGTTCAAGCTTTTGTTTGCAGCAATTTTAATCTATTGGGAAACAAACAAAATGATCTGGGCAATCAAGGCTGCGTACATATGAAGAACACTGCAGCAAAAAAACAAAACAAAAACCCTCCAATAATTAACTACTATATTCCTGCCCGTGTAATTAAAAAGAAAAATTTGGCTACCCAGTCTCTCCTGTCCAGTTAGAGAGCTAATTTTTAGACTTTAAAGTAACCACATTTAAAATGTGTTACAGAGTATATTTTTCCAACCATGCTTAAGACACCTGCAGTGTGAATGGATTTGGATGACAGCCTTTAAATCTGTGCCCATAACAGACAACATGCTCTAGAGCAGCTGTGGAAGTGCACAGTGAAACTCAGACCAAAGCAGTGCTAACGATATTCACTGGAGCAGCGTTTGCTGTCGCTGTTGTGACAAAATCCTCTCTTATGGATCGAATAATGATGAAACTCCCTCTGTCAGGCGAGGTAACAGCTCCCTTGGCCTGAGTGCTGTGCTCTAACTATTCACTAGCAGGAGAGAAACGGGTCCACGCTGACTCGACACGCAGCGCAGGAGAGGAATTGGAAGTGAGCTCTTTCTTGGCGCGGGTGTGAGTGTGTAGGCGGCGCAGAGCTGCTGCTGTAGCTTAAGTCAGGCAGGGCACAGCATGCAGAGCTGCCTTACTTTACTCAGAGCCTATGAAAAGTCTTGTTTCCCAATCAAATATGTGCTTTTGAAAAAAAAAGGCAGCAAAATTGTAGAAGTGCATTTAAGGAACTGCAGTAAAAAGTCTCGTTAAAACTGCGCTTTTCTCTTTTAACATCAACTTCCTGTATAGCAGCCCTGCTGTATATATTTTCTGCGGCACTTGGCTTGTTTTATTGGCCCTTATGTGACGTCCCATAAACTATTACCGTATATCAAGGTGTGCCGTGGTTGTCTGCAGACACTGGTACATTGTTGCTGTCTGAAAACTGAGTGTTTCTGATGTCATCATCATCTTCATGTTTTGACTGAAATGTGGATCGGACTGAGAAACTAAGGGACTTGTCACACCCGTACAATTTATATGTCACAAAGTAGACCCACCTCAAAGCCCAATTCTGTTATCCTCCTTTTCTGATCCTATTGGGATCAATAATTTACAAAATGAGCCACATGTTGTATTAAGACTAGTGAGCTAATGAAACCATAAACTCATAAGGAAAGTGTTTATTGAAGTTACAAAGAAAGTGTTGTTTTCCCATAGACTATACAACCAGACTCCTTTTGGACACCAGGGATCTTACACACTCACTATGTGTTTTTACAGCACTCTGCATTCAATCATTAGTTATTATTCATCTCTGGCTCCCTTCCGCACCATGTCTTTTGTCCTGTCATCCCAAACCTGTTGTGGCAGATAACCGCTCCTCCAGAGCCTGCTTCTGCCGGAT
This sequence comes from Rhamphochromis sp. 'chilingali', assembly GCF_963969265.1. Lineage (NCBI taxonomy): Eukaryota > Metazoa > Chordata > Actinopteri > Cichliformes > Cichlidae > Rhamphochromis > Rhamphochromis sp. 'chilingali'. The sequence goes on from NC_137949.1 coordinate 8,396,658, forward strand.
GTGTCTTCCTGTTAAAAGGGAGTTTTTCCTTCCCACAGTTGCTAAGTGCTTCCTCATAGAGGGGTCATGTGATTGTTGTGGTTTTCAATCAAATACTGTAGTACTCTACTACTACTCTTGAAGTGACTATTGTTGTTATTTGGGGCTAAATGAAAACAACTAAATTGAATTTGATTTTTTGCACCTGATGGCCATTACATAAGTACATGTTTATTGCACGGTTGCATCAGCTTCACTTTTCAGACAAGGGGTCTGTGCCCATCTTTTATATACAGTCTGGTAGAACTGGGACTTAAAATATGCATATGTAACACTTCTTAGTTTTTTAATCCATTTAGTGTTAAATAATTCTTATTTTTAGTAGTTAGTTAGTTGCTTATGTTTTCTACAAGATGACTTAATTTCCTGCTTAAGTTTTGTCTTTTTGAAATTATTTGGATATTATTAAGTAAAGTTTATAAAACTGGACAAAAAGCAAGATAGGTTTATTATTATTATAATAATATATGAACGAAGAAATAAGGTTTGTTTCACTAACTTGCATATGAGACACTTAAGCAGCAACAGTATGTAATCTGCGGAGCAGCTGTGCACATATATCAAGTGAGCTTTTAAGAGCAGTGGTAGTGCTGGCTTTGCTCTGGAAAACAGTTTGGTGTTTGTCAGGATCTGTGTTGAGTCAGCGATCCACTAACTGCAAAAACACTTGCATTCAGCGATTATAGTCGGGTCTTTACGCATTACAATGTCTTATTTTATCATTTATATTTTATGCTTGTATTTAAAGTCCTTTCACACCCACTCGGTGCTTTCAAATTCCAGCTGATCTGTCTTTGATGTTGAATTACCGTAAAGATGTGGGGGTTTAATACCCAGTTCCCGTGCGGTTTACAAGAACACTTTTGCCAAAACATCCTCTTTAGTGTATAACAGTGACTGGGAACATTTGGACAGATAAACGTAGCACGAGAGAAAACACCTGTTATTTGGTGGTAAACGGTTGTTAGAAGAATTAAAGCAGAAACATTAGGTTTTAACAACTCAATGCACATTTGATCCTTTCATAGATGAGTACAAATAACTCCTATGCCCTTTTTCTTTTTTTTAATCTTCCACCCAAATATGACCCCAAACTCTCAGCTATGAAAAGCCTCATTGAGTCAATCATTTCCTTCTGTTTAAACAGTAAAGATTGCCTTCTGTGCACCACAAACAGATAAAACTTTGATGATCTTTTCTATTGTGAATGCAGCTTTAGTTTATGTATGCAGATGCCTCACGGAAGCAATTCACGAGCTTGGAATTACGAGGTCCCATCTGCATGCGGAGGAGCTCTGCCATTACCAAGACCGGAAAAAAAAGGCGTTTTGCACGTGAATGTTTTAATCGTAAGTGGATATTTTCATCCTGGGTCTCTTTTTGCTGGACTTTGCCAAGGGGACATAAGCCAGAAATAAAATACTTCAGCTCTTTTCCAAAGAAGACAAAAACTAGAAAAGTAAATATTTCATTTTAAAGAGTAAATTAATGTGAAAATTGAACCTTTAACATCCTGTGTGACTATCAATTTTTAAATTCATATCACAATGAGGAATCAGTTTTGAATAAAATGCCAGCTGCCTCACGACGGCTCAGTGGGAAAGGCAGATTGGATCAAGCTCTGGCTCCGAGGTGAAGTAAGAAACCCTGGACACCCTCTCCCACATCGACTCCTCTGTGCTGTGTGTCAACACAGAGAGCAGACTGGAGGCGATTATCCCACAGAGCCAAGCTGTGCTTGTGTTGTTTAACAAGGTCTGCAGTTTTGATTCCCTGTTACGACGCTGTCTGTGTTTTTATTTTATTTTATTGACCCTTATAAGCCCCCCTTATTTTCTGCATGTATAGGTTTGTAAAAAATGATTAAACTATGTCTCACGGAGGAATTGACAAATCATAACTACAAAGGAACACACACACACACACACACACACACACACACACACACACACACACACACACACACACACACACACACAAAGACTGTTTCTATATTCCTGTATCAATTATTTGACATGAAAATCTTTAGCAATGTGTCTGTTTACATTAGAAATTTTGGATAAAGACTCCACTCTTCTCGGCCACTCTGCATACTTCACTCTTCATAGCCCGTAACAAAAGATTTTCTACTGAAGATGTCTGTCTTCAAAGTAGATCTCGGGGTGGAAATATGTGAGGATTAACGACTCCAAGGGTTTGAATGCCATATTTAATGCTTTACATTTCTCTGATGTTTTAGCCTGTGGCCTTTGTGTTGCATCGTAAGAGGCCAGCAGTTATTGCTCATGCAGTGACAATGGATAAACAGACAAAAGTTACATGGATTATTTTTTTTACAGCTGCAGGAAATGCACGAGTCTGCTTGATATGAGGAAGGAGCTGAGGTTATAAGAAGCTGCTTTATGATTCCTGCACGGATTACTGACACCGCCGGAGAAATAAGGATAACAAGGATGTCGCTGATATGGGCCGTTGTTGCTGCTCTACTTTCTCTGTCACTTGTGTTATCCAACGCAAAATTATGTCAATCAAGATTACATCTCTACTTAAGCCTAAAAAAACTATCTGTTTTTGTTGACACTTCTTAAAATGTGTGATCTGCCTTTCCGGCTGTCTGCCTTCCCCTCTTGTCACCCTTGCTCAGGGTGTCTCATCCAAAGTCTCTATCAGCCATCTACGGACTCCAGGGTCCAGTCACTATCTCTTACTTTTATCTGGGACTCGGTTTTATGATGTCGCTTCTCATCAGAATCTGCCAAACAAACTTCATTTCTGCATCTTCATATTTTATTTAAACAAATTTAGCTCTTTTCTTCCAACCGATCTCTCTCTCTCCTCCTTGAACGCCTGAATGCTCTATTGTGTGTGTTTTTGCTGCCATAGTATTTCCATATATAACCACATATTACTAGCACATACAGCATACAGAGGAAGAGTCTGGGGCTGTGATCCTGCTGTGCTCATACACAACACCAGAGAGCTGCTGTATAAGAATTTTAGTTTTTTTTTCACAAAAAGGAAATATAGAGCTATATTGGCCTGCTCGCTGTGACAAATGTTCTCCATTTATTGTGGAAACTATATGAAGAACAGTGGTTTTTCATAAGAGCTTATCTTTAAGACCAAACATTTTGTGTAATAGTGGAGGCAAACTTTCTGAAAAAGTGTAGACAAAGGCTTTGTGCCGCCATATAATGCATTTTTTTTCTTGCAAAGTATATTAGAACCTTTGCACTTTCAGCTCCAATGGAAAATAACTGATTTAATGCACTTAATTTACAAGAGTGAGTAGGGAAGTCTGATAAAATGTTCCCAAAAGATTTGACTGAAATAAGCTCTTAAAAGTGCTCCATGCATGTTTATTTATTTATCTTCCCCCTCACACATACACACATGCACACATGCACATCCCAGCCCCAAAAAGGATGTTAGATGCCGCTGACCCGAATAAAGCTTAAAGTTAATATTTTTACTATGAGGCCATGCCATGGGCTTATTCAAAGGAGTCCCATGGGCAAGCAACTTTTTCTACACTTATATAATTCAGGGATATGTAACTTTGATCTAAACGGTCAGAGGCAAACGTTATGGTGAGATTGTGCTGAGCAGAAAATGGCTCGAGTGTGTGTGTTTGTGTGTGTGTGTATCTTTACAGCCCCTGAACCGATATGCGTTTAACTCATATAGATTTATATATGATGTGATGTCCCTGTAATAAACATTTGTAGTGCTGAGGTGCCATTCTGTATGGCATTTCAGATCATTTTAAATTGAAAAGGTTGGGCAAGGTTTGTGTCCTGGTGTTCATGTCACAGAGGCTGCCATTCCACATGAACGGGCATGTGGACTCTCTGCCGTCGGGGACTCTGTGTCAGTTTTGTTTGGCTTTGACTATCTGTGCAATTTGGGATATAGAAAGGTATTTTAAAATTAACCATGTGCATAAAGGAAAAGTAGTATATGATCATAGGCAAATGAATTAGTTCAAATTGTCCTCTTGATACTTACAAGTTACTATGTAGCTTGTAAGTATCATGTATATGTCATTCTGTTGCTAAGTTCTGTACACGAACGAAGTGGAAGAAATGCCACAGGCCTGGCAAAAGTCACCTGTATGGTTGATTGATTGATTGCTATGGTTGATGATTTTTGCTAGTAAAAGAAATAGTGATCCAAATTTTGAGCCTCGCTACAGACCTGCAAACTTCATGTAGCCTTTAGATTAGCTTAAGAACAGTGCATAGAGGGCTTTATAGAATGGGTTTCATTGCTGAACAGCTGCATCCAAGCCTTACATCACCAAGCATAATGCAAAGTGTCAGATGCAGTAGTGTAGTACTGGTCTATAGAGCAGACATGTGTTTTCTGAAGTGACAAATCGTGCTTCTCTGTCTGGCAATTGGATGGAAGTGTTCAAGTTTGACGGCTGCTAGGAGAACCATACTTGTCTGACTGCACTGTGCCAAGTGTAAAGTTTGGTGGATGGATGTTTTGGTGTAGGGTTTTTTTTTCAGGAGTTGGGCTTGGTCCCTTAGTTCCAGTGAAAAAAAAACCCCTTAATGCTTCACCCTGCCAAGACATTTTGGACAATTTCATGCTTTGCGGGAGTAGTTTAGGGACGACCCCTTCCTGTTCCAACATGACTGCACACCAGTGCACAAAGTAAGGTGCATAAAGACATGCATGAGTGAGTCTGGTGTGGAAGAACTTGACTGGCCTGCACAGAGTCCTGACCTCGACCCAACAGAACACCTTTAGCATGAATTAGAGCAGAGACTGTAAGCTAGTCCTTTTTGTTGAACATCAGTATCTGATGCACATTTGTGAGGGCCCCATAAACATTGTGGAAAGCCTTCCCAGACGACTTGAAGCTTTTATAGCTGGAAAAGATGGGTCAACATCATATTAAACCCTATGGATTAAGAATAAGATGTCACTCAAGTTTCTATGTGTGTGAAGACAGATGAGAGAATACTACAAAGCAATATGTGTATTTCATATATTTCAGATTGCCTGAAAATTAAACAGTGTTAAACTGTATTACTGACCGGCTCTTTCCTTCACACAAACTTTGAAAGCAGAATCAAAGTTTCCATCAAGCAGGTGTAAGCAGCCTTAACACAACAACAGCAAACACAGAAAGATTATTTACAGAGAAAAAGCTGAGAAAAGAAATAAAGAAAGAGCAATTTCATTCTTTTTTTCCAAGACGAGAAAATGTTCAGCCTGCTTGAGTTTTGTGATGATTTCAAACACCCGAGCACAGTTTAGAATCTTAAATCTTTGTCACTCTGGAAATTTTAGGAGCGAAAACTGATTGAAGTTCCTTGAATTTTTATGGGCACGAAACTTTTACGGATACTCAGGGAAGAGCACGCAGAAAATGTTATCAGTTTCACCCCTATGGGTTTTCAGGAAAGCTCAAAATAAATGTGATGAATGTGATGCAGCGAGAGTCCATTGACCGCAGCCTGCAGCAAAACAGGTTTTTACAGTGAGGAGGAAGTAAACCGGCATCACTTACTGTCCCCGAAATAGCAGGAATAAAATTGCCCCATTTAGAATGTTCAATATCAACAATCATTCTCTTGTTTAAAATCGTTTTCCTATACAGGGTCGTAAATACCGACACTGTCACCCTCCCCCCTTCTCTCCCTGACACAAAGCAATATCGACTGTGAGCTATCGACCCCGACTTGGTCCCAAATCTGAGCAGGAGACAGACTTGTGCTCCTGCCAAAGCAATTAAAACCCCGGCTAGACTTTGGATGCTTTGTCTTTACAGGCCGGGATATTGATACAAACACCAGAAAAAGTTCATTAAAAAAGATGCAATAAGACAGTGAGAGTAAAGAGTCTAAATCACACACAGAGACGCTTCTTAAGAGCTCGCTATCTTGTCTTGAGAACGAGCCAAGATACTGCCGCAGGGCACTTCGGTTTAGAAGCGTGCACTCAAACGCTGTACTGTGAGTTTAATATCAATCAAGCCACAGCATATGTTTGATGCCTCCTGGGATTTTTAGCTGCTGTTTTATCTTCGACTGATTTAAACTGTTACGTCTGAGGCACCATTAAAAACATGCAGAATTATTGTTCGCATGTTTCAGTCACCTGACATCACAGACGAACCTACAGAGGCCATGAACAGGGACCTCTGGAACTAGTTTTCATAGCGTATTGATCTGTGTTGTCCCTCCTGGGAGCCACAGGCTCATTAATCAAGCTGACACTTGGAGTGACACACGGGGCTGAGGCAGCGGCACCGCAGCACTGGGGCGCCACTATGAACACCTTTTCTTCTTTCTCCCCCTTGTCTTAATTTTTCCAGAAGCCTGTGAGCTGGAAGACATGCCGATGTTGTAAATAGATACATGTCTCCGAATACTGCAAACCCCCTGCACTCTCCTCTCTCTTGTTTCACTACTGCTAACATCCTCAAGTACCTTTTTTGCACAAAGCCGATATAAAGAATTTAAAAGTTTATTCAACCCCCATGAATAAAAAAAGGAAATTAACAACACTGTGCATGCTTCTGTATTCATTTCTTTATGGGTGTTTACAGCATCACGCTTAAATATTGATACAGTGTTAATGGGGCAAATTTATCAGGACTGGATGCCGTTTTCTCTAAGAGCAGATCAAATTTGAATCAAGATCAGTTTTATTATATCCTGCAAGTAAATCTTGCAAAAGCCTATTTTTTTTTATGAACCATCTGAAAAATTGTTACGCAACAAAGTTGAAACTGGCTTGCACCAGTTCACATCCACAGTAAAGGCATTAAAGGACGGACAAACGTAAGCCACGTCATGTATGAAACTGAGACACAGTAGTTATAGCTGTAGAAGATCACCACATTTGCAGTTATAATTTTGCACATCTAATTTGCACTCAGTGGTAGCATTCACTTTCAATGCAGTGCAACAGACAGAATTTGCATTCTGTCACAGATGTCACTGCTGACCCCATCCCCACTTCAACCAAATGGAAACTGCCTCTTACTGTCTGCAGATGCCGATGGTGACGATGCCACAGTGCTTACAGTGTCCCAGCCACACTGCCTCTTGAACTTAGAGGCCAGACTAAAGAATAAGGACCAAGTATTAAAAGAATCCTCTGTAAACATCAGCATGACTCTATATTTTCTAACTGGAACTTCACCAGCAAAGAACAACCTCAAATATAATTTAACAATATTTACTGAAAGAGAACGGCAGGAGTGAGCAAAGATCTAGGCCAGAGACTGCGATTTGGGGAAGGACTCAGTGAGAACCCGGGCCAGGCAGCTCCCCTGGGATTAACAAGAGGAAGTGAGAAAGTGAGAAAGTGAGAAACTGAGAAAGGGGGAGGGAGGGTGGGGCATGAAAACAAGAACAAACTGGCATGTAGGACAGGAAGGCATTTATAGACGCCCAACTGGGAGTTTGTGCAGTGTTGTCCTGCTCCTGAAATTCTCATTTCTGGTCATTTATTTTGAACGGGTTTCATTTCCTACAACATTAAAGACATTGAATACACTTTTTATCCTATTGTCAACTAGAGATGGACCGATCCGATATTACGTATCGGTATCGGTCCGATACTGACCTAAATTACTGGATCGGATATCGGAGAAAAATAAAAAATGTAATCCGATCCATTAAATATCACGAAAGCACCTCACAAAACTTGCAACATGCCGTAACTCACCTCAGAACGTTAGCACGTCGGAGCAGTATGCATCACGTGATAGAGCGGCTGTGGCATGCGGGACCTGTCGGTGGTCTGGATAGCATTTGGAGCTTCGCTAGCAACCCGGCATTTCATCTCCGACAAAGTTATCCCGAGAGAAGTAAAGCAAGTGTGTAAGTCCATCTCTGAATGTTTGTTAAGCTTAACAAGCGACTGCCTCTCCTGCTGCTACTTCAATCATGAAACTGCTTAACGATCAGCTGATCTCTAGTTTGCTTTTGGCCCACTTTGCACCAGAAAGAGGAAACCAGCGGCTGAACAACAGCAGCACGTTTAAGCTTGATAAGCTGTTGTTAGAATTTATTTAATATTACTTTATACTCGAGGATCTTTTTCTACGTAGCTGACGGCTGGTAACTGTGCAGGGGCGGATCTAGCAAAGTTTAGCCAGGGGGGCTGATAGGGCATTAACAGGGAAAAGGGGGCACAAAGACATACTTTTCTTTCTTATTCTCATTTAAAATGTCTAGCTTTTAATAAATAATTATCTGACACCCAAAGTTTTAATTTGATGTAAAATGAATAGAAGTCAATTACTGTATATAGTAACTATTAAGTCTAATATATATACCCTAGTAAGCTATAGTACTTTTTCCTTTGGGAAGGTACCATCTGTGCAGTCTGCAATTTTGTTGAAGAAAGATGTTGAATCTATTTAATATTTCTTGAAAAATAATTGATTTCTGTGCATTTTTTTTCACACTGCATCAAATTAAGGTTGATTACGTTGATTAAGCATCATGAGGTGGAGCGTGAGGGGTGGTTCCCTATTTTTTATTTTTTTATTTTTGTTGTTGCTGGGAGTTGGAACCCTATTAGTTAGGTTGCTTAATATTTATGCTAAGTACTCTTTAAAATACCAGAATAGGGAGGATGGTGTAGGTTTAAGTTTATTAGATTGATCAGTATTGCTGAACTATGAAATTTTTTTTTTTGCATACAGGTATAACAGAATAGCTTTAGTGTAGTTGTTGTTTTAAACTTGAGTATGAACTTATACAAAATGCAGCAAGATATTAAAAAAAACAGTTTTGTTGATTAAAAAACACTATATCGGATTCATATCGGTATCGGCAGATATCCAAATTTATGATATCGGTATCGGTATCGGACATAAAAAAGTGGTATCGTGCCATCTCTATTGTCAACACGTGAAGTTATAAAACTGCATCGTATGTTTGTTGTCTGTGGAAACTGGCCTACTACAAACAGAAATGCTGTATATTAGCTAAGCTGCTGTTTGATAAAAACAGTAAATTATGTTCAGATGAATGCTGCAGAGATTAAAACCCACACATGCATGTAGTCTGGATGTATATCACACTCACAGTTGGAATACGGTAGTTTATTGCTTATCTGTGCTTTTCTAATCTGTGAGCCACCAAAAATCAAAAGGAGCAAAGCCAAGATGAAGGTGAGGATTTCTCCCATATAAACCTGCAAGATGAGGACAGCTACGGTTGCTAGGAGACAAATGACAAATCCCTCTGCATGTAGCTTTTTGTGTCTATAACACCCTTTTTTCTAGTCATCCCACACACACGCATATACAGGTGTACGTATACAATCTGCCTGACATTACCAGATGCCATCCTCAATCTTCCACCATCTCCCGTCCGACCATCATCCTTTTTGCATTTTATTCATTTTTATTTGTTCTCTGTCATTTCTTCTCCTTTTGTGAAGCGCTTTGGCACAAACCTGGTTGTTAAAAGCACTTTATAAATAGATTTGACTTGACTTGACTCTGCGAGGGAGTCACCGATATGAAGGAACATTGTTGGCTGTCACCACCGAGAGGCAGCTAGAGAGGGAAGTTTGGAAACCATCCGCATACTTTTGACAACTGTGTAAAGCCCAAGAAGCAGCCACGTAACAATGTCGAGTGTACCGCAAATCAGAAGTTAGAGGACAATATAAGCAAAGATTGAGGGCTAAAGAGTTGCATGAAGTTTGATGTAGATCTAATGAATACACAGTGAAGCTAAGTAGCCCTCCTTAAAGACTTCTTTCCAAGTACAGAGTAACTCGGTGATAACTGATGATGACTAAAATGTAAATAAAGACTTGTTACACGAAATAGATAGACATTAACTGCAACAGTGCGTATGTTTATTTGGAACAGGCCTAAAAAACTGTTCAGCCATAATTAGGGTTGGAAAATTCACAGGAAAAGGAATGAAGTTTCATGCTGTGCTAATTATGTTTATCTTATTGGCATAATTACTTTTAATACCTCCTGGTTTAAAAGAAAGAAAGAAAGAAAGAAAGAAAGAAAGAAAGAAAGAAACAGGCATATCTAAATCCCTGGTAGAAAAGCATCACAGTGGAATGACTCCATTCGGAATCTCTTGAGAGAAACGTCATTATAAACAGCCGCGATCTTGCTTGTTTATTTCTACCCATCTGCAGCACAATGGGGTCCTGCAATGCAGAGACCATGCAGAGCCACGAAAATGCAAGTCTAAAATAGGCTGTTTTGTGCTTATTGATGCCGCGTCATGTTTCATCCCCTTTCCCCATCTGTTTACAATATGACAATGAGAAGATTGTGTTCTGCTATGGTTCCAGCGCATCATGATTCACTGAATCACAATCTAGCAGAATCTATTGGATTTTAGCTAAAAATCCTCCCCTCAAGAAATGTACAGATTTTATGCATCACAAGGCAGCGCACAGGCTCTTTTTTTCTTTTTGTTTTTGTGAGTCAGCCTGGAACAGCGTTATTACTGACCTGAGATTGAGTACATCTCAAAATTGCTGCACAACAGATAAACAGAGTTTGGTTGGTGGGCAAAATAAGTAACTGGTGGTTTTGGCCCCAGAATTGACAAAGTTACGGTTTGCACTCTTTACTCTGCTGATAGTGCAGACAGCACAGAGAGAGCAATTTTGTTGAAAGGAAAAGGCAACGATGAAGAAGTAAAATGTCTTGCTGGTACACTCATAAAACTCATGCGCGGTCTGTTTAAAGTTTATGCTGTTTTCTGCTCCACTTAAGCCACACCGCTGTCTGTTTATTTACAGATTCGGATCCCCACAGATGAAGTTATTGTTGGAGGATACTTTTAGAGCTGACAACTCTAACGCTGAACAATAAGGCTAATACTATCAATGCACCATGGTCCACAGACAGGGTAAGAAATTCTCAAAGGACTGAGAAATGTACTTACAAATTACAATAAGAAAGCATATGATAATACCGGGCTCTGAAATGATACACTGTTATATTGGTTTACTTCAGAGAGGGTTGACGCTTCAATAGACAATATTCCCAAACCAATGAATGTAATTATTAAAATATCTGGGGTACATAATACTATCTGATATGAACATTAGCATGTTAAATGCAGTACATAGTTGTCACGGCCTGGGGGATCGGCGAGACGCTGATCGGCCTTTTTCTTTCTTTTCTCTCTCTCGCGCTCTCTCTCTCCTCCTCTCTGTCACCGGGGCGGAACTCATTGTGGGTTCGCGCCCTCGGCCCACGACCACGGAAAAGAACACACTTGATGCCCATCAAGGTGAACGGCATTTAAGCCAGGAGGTGACTGCTGGTCTTCGCTGGATCGTTGTCTACCACGCACCCCCTGGATAACCTTGCCCGTGTGAATCTGTGTGTCAAGTGTGAAGAGAGGAACTGCAGTCGTGTATGTGGAGAGTTGGAGAGCGATCCCCCTTGGATTTGCCTGGAGCCCCGTCCCTCACATTGTTGTATATAGCACTGCCCGGCACTCTCTGTATATTCACCTGGTGAACTCTGTAAATAAATCCTTGTGATCAGCTGATTCAGGAGTCCCGCGTTTGAGTCCCCTGCATTGAACCTTAACAATGGTATATATATATATATATATATATATATATATATATATATATATATATATATATATATATATATATATATATAATACAAAATTTTTAATTTATTTTATCAACTTTTCTTCTGACGATGCTGTCTGTGTTGAGCGCTCAGTGGATCTGCGTTCGACTACTCCGCCTAGGCTGCACTGTCGAGCGCAGAGCCACTGAGCGCAGCGCAATCTAGCGAGACAGAAGTTAAGCTCGTTGCAACATGGCAAACTGCCTCAGCGCTAGCCGAAATTGAACCTCCCCCACCCTCATTCAGATCTGGCGTTTGGAACTATTTTGGTTTTCATGTGAAGTATGACCCTGATGGTAAGCGCATCATGGAAAAAAGTAAACCAGTATATCAGATGTGCCACGCAATGCTCAATTACATTGGTGGGACTGTGGATGCTCAGTGGGGTTAAACTCAGTAGAAAGTGCAGGACAATCTGCAAAAACCTTTTTTTGTCTTCGAGTACCTCTTCCAAAGGTGAGGTCATTTGGACGCTTAATTTGGTGCAGGTGTCCCAGCACAGAAGACTTTACCACATCGTATATGCCCATGGCTGTATTTTTCTTTGTGTTTGATCTATGTACGCAGGTATCATTCTCTCTTGTTTGTCTCCTTACATACATGCTTATGTTACTCGGATCATCAGTAAATAGGACTTTGAGTCAGCCACTGTAAAATGCTGGTATGTCTGAGGCTTTGTTCCCTCCTGAGAATTGGTTTAGAGGAGACACCGCTTATCCCCTGAGAGCACAAAGTCTGCTTATCCCCTGAGACAGGCCCTTCTTTTCACAGGACTCTTAATTGGAGTGTTGCTATCTTCAAAAAGCAAATTCTGCACCAAAGTTGTTTTTCTATCTCTCAGTGAACGAAGCTTGATGTATTGATCTTCTGATAGGGCGGTCACTTTTTGCTTGCCTGATTGTGCTTTGGATACAACTGATCCACTTTCCACAAAATGTTTCAGAGATCCATCCACTGCCCCCTAAGAAACCTTCAGTCTAGCCACAGGTTCACAATGCAGAAAGCATTTCTTTACTCACAAAATCAATTTGACGCATGATACTTCTGCTGAATGCCAAAGCCATGTTTACCACTACAACAATGTCATTTAGTACACAATGTTCTGCTGAAAATTTGAAACACAACAAGTTAAAAATGGTTAACAGGTTTTTTACATATCAAAAAATATTTAGATACAGCTTCCTGTAGAATTAGCAAAATTATCTTTGAATAGAATAACTATTAAAACCAAACAAATAAGCAGATGATAAAACAAGATGATGATAAACACCTGTTAACTAATCTGATTGATTATACTGAGTTTTGCTATTAATGGTACGAAAGGGGCATTATAAGGGAAAAGCTTTTCCAGAGGTAATATATACAGTGCTGCCTCTAAACCTGTGTTACAGTGTTAAGGCTGGAAAAAGAAAGTACATCCATATTAGGTGAGAGTCTTATGCACACTGACAGGAAAAGGATTAGGTAGGTTGCTCGAGGACATCTTTGACCTTTTGGTGATGTGACAGTCTCTCTGATCTACCGGTAGTCAAGTAAGTTCACCATTTTAGACAAGAGCATCTAAGTTGGCTGATTTTTTTTTTTTTTTTTGAAAAGACAGCACTTTGTTTTTTGGGGTTGCAAGCAAAAAAGTTTCTGCTCAACAGGAACTCCTTGTGAGGCGTTTCCCATGGGCTCTAGACAAACACACGGAGGCTTCCCACAGCAAGTATGCAGAGTCCTGATGAATAATGCAAATTAACTGAGCCTTTGCGTCACAACACCTTTTCTTAGAATACTAATTAGCCTAACAGCGAAATATTAGATTCCCACGTATCTCATGTGAGATGCTTATCTTAACCCTCCTGCCATCCTTTAAAAAACTCACACCCATCACCCTAGGGACCATTCTCAGCCACGCCATAAAAAGACCATATATCCATATTTTATTCCACTTTAAATTAGCCAACCTTGTAAAACTACTTCTCCCTGAAATATTCATGTAAAGTTTTAATTATATTTTCGTTGTTTTAACCCTTCAAATCCCAGTGTTATTACATGAGCGCCCTGTGTTATAAGCCCCAAAAACCAAAAAACGAAACTAAATATTTCCACAAAAAACCAGTTGAAGTAATATGTGATTGTCATTATAAGTAGGCCTTTAGATGGACCAAAGATTGGCACCAACATACATTTTGACCTGCCATTATTTTTTTTGCATTTTTTTTGCAATTTAAAAATTAAAACTTCAAGGCCCTGAGTCTTCATTGACATCCAAGAAAAGAAGAAAAAATAAAATCATATGATGATAATTTGGGGTTGAAAAATAGCGTTTATAATGGAAGTCAATGGGCAGAAAATGGTCCCCAGGGTGATGGGTGTGGGGATTTCTGCTGCTCAGCCATTTTAGGCTGATTTAAGGAATTCACACTGGAATATTAACATTGACAGGTAAAAACTATCCTGTGGCAAGTTTGGTTATATTCCACTGAACACAGTGGAAATGGCAGCCATTTAACACATAGCAGTGGCACAAAAAGGTCCCAAGAAGGCAGGAAGGTAAACCCTAGTGCGCCATACAATTGTGTGCACGGACTGATTGTTTGTGCTCATTTCACATCACCCTTAGGACTCAGAAAAGTCCACTTTGAGTGACCCCTGATGCCAAAGTGCCAATAGGCCTGGGGTCCCCATTGCCTTCCACTGCATTTCAGGACAAACCCTTATCAGAGTAGCTCAGTTCCATGAGTAAACATGTTTACAAACTTGCGCTCTCTCATGAAATTTACTCCTCTCATTTCCCACGACTGGTAAACATGTTTTCTCAGCTAAGACACTTCACGTCTCCTCATTTGCTCGCTAGGAAAACACGTACAGGTAATTTTTTGATGCATAGCCTCATACTTATCTGGAAGCATGGCCCCAGTATTACATGAACACATGTCACTTTGTGTTGCTGTCATAGTTAGGCTAGGAGAAAACACACTATGTTCTCTTTAAAACTGGGAGTGCCGCACTTGACCTTGTCCATTCCAGTTACAGCCTCCCTGCAGCCACCGTAATGCAGCGTGTCTATTGTCAGCGGCTTGATAAGACCATAATATGCACATCGAAAACCTGCAGCTGTACTGCATGGAGGTTATATACAGTCACCCATGCAACTCATATATTTTCATCTGGCAAGAACAGAAGTCAGTTAGAAATTAAACATTTAATTATCTTCCTTAGAAAGTGAAAGGGTGTCATTATCAAAGGGATTTAGAAAGGCTGCATTTCAAAAGGGAAGCCTTAATGCTTCCATGTTTGGTACTTGTAAGAAATCTTTTTAGAAACTTTTTCTTCACTAGAAAAACAGTGTATATGAATTATGTCTGTATTATTCCTATTTACATCAGTTAAATAAAGCAGTGTGCTGAGGTCAGCTTTGGATAAACAGGAAATGTCATATTATTTGTAATCTTTGTTCTTATGTTCCCTCTTCAATTTTTCTTTCCACTGTCATCAATGCTTGTTTATAAGGATTTTTTGAAGTGTTCATATTTGCAGTAGTGTTTCATGTGGCTTGATCATGGTAACAAAGGCTATATTTATGCCTTTATTACCATAATCAACAGAGCTTGTACAAGCTTGAGGTTGTGAATTCAAACTTGTGCACCTAATTCTTATTTTTTATGTAAGTAAGTAAAGATGTTCCCACAGAACATTTCAAAGAAGGGCACAATATTTTGAAACAGAAATGTGAAATGTATTCAATTCTGATCACATGTGAAGGTCACACTTATCTGCATCCAGTTGAGAATAGTGTCTCCTGCACTCCACAAACTCCCAGACATGTATCCATAATATCCACAATTCGAATCTGTCAGATGACCTTTGCTTCATCCCATCATTCTCTCTCTCTCCTTTTCATGTTATTTATTGTCATCACTCTAAAGGCTTTCATTGAATGAAGGCAAAATGTGTAAAGATTTTTCAAAGTAGCCGTATTAAGCAACAAAACTGACATACAGTAGTTAGAGTTGGGAAACCTGAAGAAGCTTGAGGAAATCTTTGTTTTTAGGAATGAAGAGGGCATAAATCATGGCAGTACTAAAGCCCAAGAGCACATGTACAGACTACACTGTTTGCTGCTTGGTCTTTTGAGATTTTATTAATATTATTAATAATAGTATTAGTAGTTATTAACTGTTAAATTTTGATAGCAAAAAAGACAACTGGAGAACATTGTTAGGGCAGCTGTACAGATCACTGAATAATCAGAAGCTGGAAAACCTGCAGGTGTTTAAAATAGCAAAGATAAAGAAAAAAACTGTTTTTAAAATGAATAATATTTGCTGTTTTAACATGTTTCTATTTTTTTAAACAGTATGAATGTAGTATATAAAATGTGACTGATAAATAAAATATACCTGGTAATTTTAATGTTTTGGGTCACTCTAACCATTGTAGCGGTCTACAGAATCCTTTTATGTTAAACTATACCGCTGAAGTATTTAGCAATTAAGGCAGATATTTCTCAGGGGTTGGTGGACAGGAAATAGATAATTCATTAATTAAATTTTTTTTAAATTACACTTTTCCACTTGTTTTATAAAGCTACTCAGCTAGGTTGTGCACTCGGTGGTTAACAATGAGCTCATATCAAATTAAGAGTCCTCATAACTTTGTGTCGACACATAAAACCTTCCTACACAGCGCTTACTGTTCACTGGCTAAATGTAGCGCTGGTCAAATTTAATTTGCCTTCCTTTCAACAGAATACATCAACTAAATAAGAAAAGTCATTTGGCCTTGGAGGATGAATTTTAATTAAGGTGTATGGGTAAACTCAAAAAGGTCATCTCTCGCTCTTATCTAATCACACACTTTCACACTCTTTTAAAAGGTGAAAGCAGTCCTGCCATTCTAACAAACTTACTTTTTCAAATCTGCATTTCAATTAAATGTCTGTGGTTCGCTGGGCAGATGCGTGTATTTAATTAGCTCTGAGCGAAGACAAATGCAACATTTAACAGCCTAATTCACAAGTAGAGGAGATCAAGTGTCTTAGTGACACCTTCCTTATCTTGGCTGGCCAAGTGGTACGATATGATCGATTGTGCTTTGCGTCCGGGATTCCCAAAAGTATTAAAAATGTATTTTAATTCTTTTTCAGCCTAATTCAGTTTAAGTGCCTTAACCTTTATTCATACTGGGAAAGTTTGCTGGGCTCACACACACACACACACACACACACACACACACACACACACACACACACACACACACACACACACACACACACACACACACACACACACACACACACACACTCCTTCAACAACCACCGGCTTTATATTCATTTGGTTAAAGCTATAAATTCACAAGAGGGAGCCTGCAAAGAGGCTTTTACTGTGGGTATAGAGCACTGTTGGCTCACAGGCACCATGAAAATAGTTGAAGGAAGGGAAAGTGTTAATATTTAAACAGACAGAATTTTCTACCTTTTTAAAATACTGCTGACTACTAAACCCAAGTATTTTCAAAATTAAACTAGCTCCATGTTCTCAGGGACAGAGAGTTTTTTACTTTAAGAAAGATCTGAGAAGGATATGTTTGCGGGTAGAGCTCATGCTCGGCTGCAGACCAGAGATGAGTGAGTCTATTTGGGCCTGAGATGAGAAACATTTAGATGTCAAAGTGTAATCATATCTGTTATCAGTGTACGCTGTGCTTTCGACAGCACGAGAAAAAGCGACGGCTCAATCTGCAAGCAAGTGCTTGGTGTGTATTGTCAGGAGTTAAGATAAAAGGCAGAAATGATTCCAGGACGCATTTGACTATGCTGACATAAAAAGAGAGAAATCGTGGATAAACCCAACATTTCTCACTAAAGTCTGGACAGTCTGGTTGGATTTATGGTATTTCAAACATATTACCCTCCATCTAGTAGGAGGTGAGATCTTCTAAAATATACCTTTTCTGTGCAAGTCACATGGCGCTCTACAGCACCATCTGATGTGATTTATAGCAATACATCTCTGGTCTCTTCATCATCCACTGTGCAATGTCGTCATTCAGTGCCACGTGTATCCAAAGAGCAGTGGGATATAAAACACAATTACAATGGATTTTCACTCTGCGAGTGGTGTCCTTGTTCTTGAATCCGTGTACAGCTCGGCATTAGCCATAAAATTACACAGTTATACCGTTCTGCATTGTATCATGCGCTGCAAAAAACAAAAACCACACAGGAAATTTCCAGCAGATGCTTGTGCTTAGTCCAGAAGGAGCCAGCGGGAAAGAAAGGGTGCAGAAATGTGGGGATAAAGCACAAAGAATCCAAGGGGACAGGCTCTCTATTATAGACCGCAATGACAGCCACTCTCTCCTCAGAGCCAAGGAACAAAAAGCTGGTTAGATGCTGCTGTCTGTCGCTTTGTTGCTGCAGTCAGAGAGCTCATCCTTCACAGACATGGATGGAAGGACAGACCGACTCTGTGTAGCTGAGCAGAAATCAATTGTGGACGTTGGTTTGACTGAAGCTCTTTGTTAAAAGTTCCTCCTCTTCGCTCAGAGCTTGACAGCCTCAAAATCAAGCGATGCAAGGGGCTCAGACTGCGGCCTCTCGTCTTCCTTAGATGAGGCACATTTTTCAATTATGCACACGAGGGAAGGGAATTAGAGGCCTAATCCCAGCCTAATCCCCAAACAAACAGATCTATGGCCTCCATTTCCAGCAAAGCCACCCTGGCTGCCCTTACTACCCCCACCTCTGTCTAGTTCTGTTAAATCTCTGGCCCTCCACTAACCCGGTCATAGATGGCACTCCTTTCAGCTCTAATAGTTCCTTAAATTGAGCTCTGGAAGCATTAGCCATGTTTGAATAGTACTTTGAATTGCTTTAAACTACCACTTGTGACTCTTCTTAGTTTTTGGCTGGTCATTAAAATGAAAAAGGCTCAAAATGTACTTTTATAATGTAGCTCACCCACTTATGGGTACTAATTTGATGTCCAGGGAGACCTAATTGAATTACTTGCCCCTCTTTAGTTTATCTAGTTCATCTCTTTATTCGCAGGTATCTTAGCAGGCATTTGCAGATTCCTTTTCAGCGCTGATCACATTACAATCCTCCAAAAAAAGAGAACCTTTTAAACTGTTCTCATTCATTTTTACTCGGTCAGCATCAATCTGCAGTAAATACCAGTCAGCAGAAACAGTAGTGCCTAGTTCAGGGACAAAATAATTTTTAACACAGAGCGTGGTAACCATAATCTCATACCATGGCTGAAAAAAATAGAGCTCCTTCTATCACAGATACATCCGATATTGGTCATTATATTTATTCATTTGTTTATGCTGTCAGCACAGCCAGCAGCACATGTATCAGACTGTGCAAAGCAGCTCAGCAGGTGGTGTTGCTGAATCAAGATTGGGTCTTTTAAGTCTGCAAAATGCACATACTGGCCACTCTTGCAGGTACCTTGATAATATCAGGTTATACTTTGGTGCTGGAGAGATTCCTCAGGGATTTTGTTCCATATTAATGTGATAGCATCACTTAGCTGCTGCAGATGTGTTGGCTGCACATCCAAGATGTTAATATCACATTCCACCACATCACAAAGATGCTCTGTTAGACTGAGATCTGGTGAGGCCATTTGAATATGTCATTTTCAAGAAACCAGTTTGAGATGATTTGAGTTTTGTGACGTGAAACAGATTCAGAAGATGGGCACAGTGTAGTCATAAGGGATGGACGTGGTCAGCAACAACACTCAAGCAGACTCTCAGCTGGTACTAACCTGTACTAAGAAAATATCTCCCACATCGTTACATCCCCAGCAGTAGCCTGAACCACTGACAGAAGGCAGGATAGTGTTGATTATGCCAAATTTGGACACTTATCTGAATGTTGCAGAAAAATAAAGACTCATCAGACCTCACAATATTTTTCAGTCTTCCATTGTCTAATTTTACTAACCCTGTGCTAAGTGAGCTCTTTTGAGCTGGTATGGTCTTCTGTTGCTGTACATCTTTGTCAACACAACATGCTTGTTCAGAGATGCTCTTCTGCATAGTTTGGTTGTAACTAACTGTTATTTGAATGACTGTTGCATTCACATAGAAGCAGTCTGACCTTTGACAACAACAAAGGTCAGAGCATATAGTGCATAGTTTCTATGTTTTTTAAAGGCCATTGTTTGTAAACCCTGGAAAATCCCAGTAGATTAGCAGTTTCTGAAACACAGATCAGCCTGTTTGGCACCAACAAATGTGTTAGATTCAATATAGTGGCTGGTGAGTATTCATTGCAGAGACGTTAACATACAGCGATCTATTAATTTCCACTTTTAAACACATCTTTTACATAGTCTGTGTATTCCCAACCCCCTGAGCCACGGTCCACCAGTGTATGAATGTGAGAGTGAATGAATAGTGGCATTGTAAAGCGCTTTGGGTGCCTTGAAAAGCGCTATATAAATCCAATCCATTATTGTTATTATTATTACTATATCAATTTTTAAAAACGACTTATAAACCGGAATAAGCTCTAGCTTACTAAAAGGCAGGGAAAATTAAAGAACCTATCACGATGTGCTGACTGCTATTAGAGTCCAAGGAGAAAATTGCAGAGCCTGTAAAATGCTCAAGGACTTTCTGTTTTTAATAACCGATCTGTTGTAAATCACATTTAAATCAAAGCCCATTTAATGACATCTTAGACATATATTATCACAACAAATAAAAAAATAAACTACTGACTAATGGTTAACTAAAATCTTTTTATACTGTTGGTAAGGGACACTGCAATGCTATTGTCAATGCACTTTTAAAGCTCTACATCTGTAGTACACTGCTGCTATCTTTGGCTTTAAAGAATAGTTATTACACAACTTAAAACTAAGAGGATGCATGTATTTGAGTAAATTACCCATATTAGTTGGATTTGTACTCAACTGTTCACCTAGAATTATTTAAATAAAAATGAATGGTCTCTTTCAAACAACCTTCTGTTGAATGCTTCCATAGTGTTTTCATTGAACTGTGTACATAAAAGCGAGGAAGTCAAATTAGAGAGTGCTTGGGAGAGAATCAAACATCCCTCTGTCTCACCACTTCATATCTGGCAAATCCTCACACAAAGTGGGGAGGTCTTCCCATTATGATATGAGATTTCAAACACTGCTTGATAACCCAAACGGCTCCTAGGCTGATGCATGCTAACAATTTTAATTTCACAGTATTAAGAATGCTGATGCAATCATTTACTTCTGTGAATTCGATTGGTCATGCACACGCTTATCCCGCACAATTCAACAATCTTAAAATGACTTCAATCAGAAATGTGATATCTTATTTACATATTTCAAAACATTTTATGCTCAACCAGTAAATCTCTCCTCATAACCATGCATGTACACCTGATCAATCTGAAACACAAACACACACTCGGGCCATAAGCTCTCTCTCTTGTTATGATTCTGTCTATGAGGGATCTACCCAATCCAAAGGTGGTCAGATCTCTTTCATTTCCCTTGACTTGTACAAGCAATCGATTCCACTCAAAGATGAAGGCCGCTGCTCATTGCCCCTGCCAGACTGCTTCTAACTTCACTTGCCATATTGCTCCATCACCTTCTGAATGCAGATGGGTTCTGGGGTTGTTAGAAGTGAAAAGAGAGACACGGAATGTTTTATCTGTAAAGGTTCAGGCAACACATCATTGTAAAGCCTCTAAAAAGATATGTCTCCAATTAAAGAACATGCTGTATGGTATCATCCGTAAGTGAGTCATATATATATATATATATAAAACACCCAGCACGCCCCTGCGGGCGGTTTATCCTTCAAGCTCGGGTCCTCTACCAGAGGCCTGGGAGCTTGAGGGTCCTGCGCAGTATCTTAGCTGTTCCCAGGACTGCGCTCTTCTGGACAGAGATCTCCGATGTTGTTCCTGGGATCTGCTGGAGCCACTCGCCTAGCTTGGGAGTCACCGCACCTAGTGCTCCGATTACCACGGGGACCACTGTTACCTTCACCCTCCACATCCTCTCGAGCTCTTCTCTGAGCCCTTGGTATTTCTCCAGCTTCTCGTGTTCCTTCTTCCTGATATTGCTGTCATTCGGAACCGCTACATCGATCACTACGGCCGTCTTCTTCTGTTTGTCTACCACCACTATGTCCGGTTGGTTAGCCACCACCATTTTGTCCGTCTGTATCTGGAAGTCCCACAGGATCTTAGCTCGGTCATTCTCCACCACCCTTGGGGGCATCTCCCATTTTGACCTCGGGACTTCCAGGTTATACTCGGCACAGATGTTCCTGTACACTATGCCGGCCACTTGGTTATGGCGTTCCATGTATGCCTTGCCTGCTAGCATCTTGCACCCTGCTGTTATGTGCTGGATTGTCTCTGGGGCATCTTTACACAGCCTGCACCTGGGGTCTTGCCTGGTGTGATAGACCCCAGCCTCTATGGATCTTGTGCTCAGAGCTTGTTCTTGTGCTGCCATGATTAGTGCCTCTGTGCTGTCTTTCAGTCCAGCTTTGTCCAGCCACTGGTAGGATTTCTGGATATCAGCCACCTCCTCTATCTGCCGGTGGTACATACCGTGCAGGGGCCTGTCCTTCCATGATGGTTCCTCGTCTCCCTCCTCTTTCTTGGGTTTCTGCTGCCTGAGGTATTCACTGAGCACTCGGTCAGTTGGGGCCATCTTCCTAATGTATTCTTGGATGTTCGTTGTCTCATCCTGGACTGTGGTGCTGACACTCACCAGTCCCCGGCCCCCTTCCTTCCGCTTAGCGTACAGCCTCAGGGTGCTGGATTTGGGGTGAAACCCTCCATGCATGGTAAGGAGCTTTCTTGTCTTTATGTCAGTGGCTTCTATCTCCTCCTTTGGCCAGCCTATTACCCCAGCAGGGTACCTGATCACGGGCAGGGCGTACGTGTTGATGGCCCGGATCTTGTTCTTACCATTCAGCTGACTCCTCAGGACTTGCCTGACCCTCTGCAGGTACTTGGTGGTTGCAGCTTTTCTAGCGGCCTCTTCATGGTTCCCATTCGCCTGTGGGATCCCCAAGTACTTGTAACTGTCCTCTATGTCTGCAATGTTGCCTTCTGGTAGTTCAATCCCCTCAGTTCTGACTACCTTCCCTCTCTTTGTTACCATCCGACTACACTTCTCCAGTCCGAACGACATTCCAATGTCATTGCTGTATAGCCTGGTAGTGTGGATCAGTGAATCGATGTCTCGTTCACTCTTGGCATACAGCTTGATGTCATCCATGTACAGGAGGTGGCTGACAACTGCTCCGTTCTGTAGTCGGTATCCGTAGCCAGTCTTGTTAATGATCAAGACTGGCTACGAATGATCAAGAAGGTCTGCTAGATGATGTTAATGCAGCACTACGGACAATATATATATATATATATATATATATATATATATATATATATATATATATATATATATATATATATATATATATATACAAAAGACCAAATAGTTTTTTGTGAATACAGTTTTTTGAACTACAAATTGGTAGGTATGGTTGGGAAATGGTTGAACTTTATACACTTTGTCAAAATCTTCTTAATGGCTGTGAAATATTTACAAGTGAAATAGTCAGAATGTCTTTCTTATTTTTTCCTTCTATGTATAATTTTGCTTTCATGTAGTCTGCAACCTCGATCTGAGTGCTGCGCACTTCACTCTCACAACCAGGTAGCGGGGTTGCTAGAGAAAATTTATTGGCTGGTTTAAAAAACAAAAATCACTACCAAGAGTCACTAAACCTATCAACAAAGTTGCTCAGTTGGCAAAAAAAGGGGGGTCAGCATAATTATCACTACTTTACGCAACATGTTTGCAGACCGCTGAAGCTCAGATGGTTCTATATTTTAACACAATTTTAGGAAAAACATTTAACAAAATACAAATATCCAAATCCCCAAACTGAAAAATCTCCACTTTCTAGGGAACCTATTGGTGAGTTGTTCCCTAGCTGAAGTTGCTTCCAAAGAAGTGAATTTTGTTGCACGAAAAACCTGCTTGCAATTGCTTTGGCTGTTAGCATATTGTGTTGGTCGCCTGTAGGTTGAATGGAAGATTCCAACTTCTCTGCAAACACTCACCAACTACTTGCTGCTAAAGTCAGCTTCTTCCATGCAAACTATGGACGAAAGCAATCACAAGGTTTTTGCTGCAGCCATGTCTTTGTGACTGATTTCACCTAGCAACAGGCAGAAAAATCCAGCAACCACTCATCTTGTAAGATATGTTTCCCCTAGCAACCAGAGGTTACCTGGGGTTCACCGACTGTTCTCTAGGCCTGTAGGCAATAACCCTCTTAAAGCAAGAAAAAAATCTACAGCAGGATTATGCGCGCACACACACACACACACACACATACTCTTGTTTTGATATCTTAGTGAGGACATAATGCTTTTCCCACCCGCTTACCTCAACTCTATCAAAAATGAATGCCTAATTCTAACCCTTAGCCTAAACCTAATCATAATCTAATCATAACCCTGACACTAAAATCACATTTTGAGTCTCAAAAATGCCTTCAAACTTGTGAGAACAGGCACCTTTGTCCTCACAAGTGGCTGTTGGTCCCCACAAGTATAGTAACATTCCAATATTTGGTCCCCACAAATATTTCTAAACAGGTACATACACACACACGTTTTATTATAGTATGGCGTTAGCAAAAACCATGTTGCGTTTTGATAACTTTTCAAACTAAAACAAAAGAAACCTTTTAATGGGAATAATTAATATCGTTAAAATAACTTGTGAAAAAATCTATTAGGTTTTACGAAAGATATTAAAAAGCAGAGGGTTTTCCACTATTGTACACCCACTCAAAGCCAAAACATTACAATCTCATACTTTTTATAGTAGAGAAGTGATTCAGTCATTGAAGGCAAAAACTTTAGACAATAATTCAGTTTTGTTTTGGTTTTTTTTGTCTTACTTTCTTTTTCTTTCTGTTGAGGAAACTCAATAGAAAAAATAGATCATCTCACAAGTTTGCTTTGTCAACTTTATAATAATAGTTCTTTTAACAAATTTCTCATGTAGTTTGAAAGAGACTTCTCCAGATGGTACACCACCAACTGCACTTGTACTGCAGGTTAAGTTGATGGAGTGTTTAAGAAGATGAAACATTTTATTATTATGAAAAGACAGAGAAATATATCAAGGGAACTTAAGACACTGAATATATTTTGTGAAGGTAAAGTTCAGGGCATATAAGTTCACATTTGGCACAATGGGCTCATATCTCAATAATGTGCAACAGTGTGAATATACAAAGCGAATCACTGCAATGCTGGCTAATGACTTTCTTCCTGATTTCGTGATGATGATAGTGTTTATGAGCTTTAAATCTGCTGTGAGTTCTAACACAATCAGCCTCATCACAGTGTGCGGCGTGCTCTGCTGAAGTTAAGATAAACGATCAGTCCTTCTTCTACTGATAAACCCTGCATTCTTCAGAAAGCTTCGGTGCTTGGCTAGATTTATGACCATATTCTAAGCAAATTACTTCCACCTTGTATGCAGGCAGACCTCTACATATCTCAGAAGGGGAAATGAAGTTGGTAGAAGACGGGGTGAGAGTTGAGCATGCAGTACGTGTCACTATCACTATCAAGCAATCGTCTTGAATTCAGCAGTGTCAGCCATTCAAAAAAGGGCTTTCTATTCAGGTGAGTTTATCCAGGGTGCTTAGAAATAGATTTTGATAAAGTCATATCCTGATAGGCTTTTCTTGAATGGCAGAGGATAAAATCATTTAATTAAAGTCTCCAAATAACCAAATTTGGAGTTGCAGTTGCAATTGGAGTTACCTTGACAGCAATTCGTTTATTCTTGTAATAGTAAGCCATTTTTCTTGTAAAAATCCCCCCCTGATCACAGAGAGAAGGTAACTATTTCTTCCTGTTTTTCTAACTTAGTACCACTTAAAGCCCTCAAAGCCTTCAAAACACTGACATCGCAGTTCGTTTTTCTTGATTCCCAAGCTGCTGGAAGGAAATACCTTAACATCTGTGAATATGAATGACGTAGGCAGGTTTTCATTTAATTTGTTTCAGGGGAACTAATAAAGAATGAGTTTGAAATTAGCTTGACACGTTGCAAGTACATGACATGAAAAAAATCTGCTGCTGTGTCCTCTGAGCAGCACTTCACCAATGCATATGGTACAGATTTGTTTTTGACGTTGTCATGGCATAGCTTTATGTAAGCCATGATTGCTGCATCAGTTAATCACTGCTGACACAGTGTTTTCACATGGGAACAGCAAACATGAAAGAATGAGTGCTGTCAATGAAAACACAGATTTTTATATGAGACGCTGTTATGATATCACATTTGTTTCATCTGCTGTCAAGATGCTGCAGCTTTCAGTTGTAGTTTTTAAAGTCAGCTGCTATTCTAAGAATCGAAGCTAATTCTAGTAACTTATTGTAAAAGGCTTTTCATTCAGGGTAAATTACTGTATCTCCCAGTTCAATATTCCATTCTCTTCAAGGCGGTTTTTGCAACGCTCTTACAAATTACTAGTTAATGTCAAAGGTTATGACTAGAATCTGAATCAACCAGTCTGTTTGAGCAATCGAACTATTTCTTTGATATCACCCCTGCAGTGGTTTTTAAGCGCTCCTATGGGTGCCCCTTCAGTCATCAAGCAGATTTAGTCTATCCAGAGCTAGGACTACAAAGAGAATGCATGTATTATATATGAGATTGAGACTTTATAGCAGCTGCAATACTGCACGTGGAAGAATGTGTTTTAAAATGATATTTTCATAATAAAAATGTACCTGTGCAGATGAGGATCACCCATGCTCTAATTATATTCCCCCTGAACAAGCACTGTGTGTGGAATGAGAAATCATTCCTGTCATTTCATTTCTACTTGTACTGCTTCTTTATTAGTTCTACTTAATATCCCCAAGGTCATAACATTTGATAGATCATAATGTCAGCAGGGCTGGTCATAAACCTCCCGCTGTCCCTCCGATCCAGCAGCTACAGTCTGCTCACATCACACCTTAATTGACGGGGAGAGGGGCAGACAGCACGCTCAGGCCAAAGCAATCGATTGTGACAAACAAATTAGAAACGAGTTTGAATGATTAAGTTATGTATTGATTTTGATTTAAACATTAACGGCTCGTGTACCCGGCGGGATTAAACGAAAAGACAAAATGTAATTGATGCTTCCTTGTACATATCAATGGGATTTAGTGCCGATGTGAAGGGTTGAGTGAATAAGGTAATACTGCCGTTTGATTGTGGCTGGAAGGTCATGGATTATATGGAATAACATAGAATTAGAGGGAGTGTGATTAAAAACATTTTAATTTGATAATTCTTTTTATTAGCCACACTCAGTTGCAGTCAGTTATGTTTAATTCCATTTCCTTTTCAGTTCAATTCAAAGTGCTACTTAATTTCTTTCAGTGCGAGAGGAATTCTTTTCTACTTAGTAACCTCGAGGGAAACAGATTTAAAGAATAAAACCAAGAGAATTTAACTTACTCTTTACTTTTGCTACAAAATGGCCGTAATATATCTGCAAGAGGCTGATAGGGTCCTTGATCAAAACTAATGACTCAATTACTCTGTGCTCGCAGGTGCTGGAAATTCTGGTTTTAAAGCCCACTTCTTGGCTCGCTTTGGTAAAACACCCACGTTACATGAACTGCAACAGAAGTTACACATATTCTCTCTGTGAAGAGGCATGCAAGTTTGATTGCACTTAGATGTGTTGAGCATTTGTATCAACATAAACAACTGAACAGTTTTTAAAAAGAAAACAGAACAAAATTAACATATCACCATGTCCCCTGTTTAATCCCTTTTTAAGACCTCTTTAATGCGGAATCGATCAGACCACTGCTGGAGGGATCTTGTGCTACTCCCTCTAACAGATTGTTTCCATGCTTTTTCTGTCACTCATAACTCTCAGTTTGTTTTTCCGATATATAAAACAAAAAAGACAGCTACCAAAAGACGAAAGACTTTCAGCATCCGATGTTTCTGATACAGTCCTCGTGGGGGAGGCGCGTCTCTCTTGCTCTCTCTCTCTCTCTACATAAATATATAAAGTGTGTACACTATTTAGATAGCTGTTATGCTTATGTCTTCTCTTCTGTTTATGGTTACTTAATATAATAGCAACTTTATTACTTTTTATGAATAATGACCCCAACACACATCACAACAAAGATGGGAAATGCCTCCAACATGCACAAACATTTGACCACAGAGCAATTAATTTGCATGAATGTAATGTCTCTGATATGTTGCTTAGAGATGGTGGTGACTCTCAAAGCGGTGAGGACCCAATGAGAATCAAATTGATGAGTGATATCGACAGTGGAATTGAAATTAAATTCTTATCGATTCTCATTTCCATCCCTATTCATTAATTAACATTGCCATTACAAAAAGACATAGACAGTCTGTCGATGTCAAGTTGTTTAATTTATTTATGAGACAGTGCCGGCTCACTGTAGGAAGCCAACCAATGACAAGGAAAGGTTACTGTACAGGTATTTCACTGGAAAAACTTTGATTAGTCACAGGACTTTCAAACGCTTATTGTAAAACAAAATAAAATGCATTATTTGTAGGATATTTTAATATGCTTAAAAAAACTTTTTAAAAAGTTCCTGTTACCAAATCCACAGTCAGAGTAAACATCCAAAGCTCAACTACAGGTAATAGGGCTGTGTGATATGACCAAAATCTCATATCCCGATATAAGACATCTATCGTCCGATAACGATATAAATCACAAAACTTTAACATTTTCTGTAAATTCTGTGAATCTCGGGCAGCTCGACTTGCGTGAAGTGTTTCCAGCTGGGCATCGTGTACCTGGAGGCGAGTGTTTTAACCGATGCATGAAACGATACATTTTTAGACATAAGTTGTAACAGCCGCTGTTTTCTTTGTGAGTATTTATTACACGGCGTGCTGCGGGGAAAAGCCTGTTCTAACGTGTGAGTCTAATGTTTATTTTTTAGCACCTAGCGGCTCTTTTTTACTTCTCAACAGTAAGCATTCCATAGTCTTTCACATGGGTACGTTTATTTTGAAAAGTCTCAACAGGATCTTGAGCTTTATTGTGAAAGGTTTATGTGGAAAATAAACAAGCGGACATGCGATGGTTTTACCGTCGTTGTTGCTAACGACAACGCATAAAAACAGGCGCATGTCCATCCGTAGTGTGGTTATATTAAATATAAGAGAAAGGGAGAACTTTAAGAAATTAATATAGCCACTACAGTGACCATCAAAACGATGAAAAAATATTGCCGTAAACTGTTTATTTTGCGACACCACGAAACAAACGATAGCGTAAAATGAAACGATAGACGTTTTTATATCGTCATCCGATATATATCGTTATATCGAACAGTCCTAACAGGTAATATGACAAATTTGAGATTTTACAGTTGTTTTTCATTGTTTCAACTTCCTCAAGTGTAATCAAAACAGTTTTGGAAGAGTAACTGAAAATTAGCAGGTACCGTGACACGGACCATTTTTGCCTAATTCTGTATTTTAATCTGGTGCCAGTGAAGAATTTGTGCTCTTGAAACTGACCTAGTAGTGTATGATGAAAATTAGATCCAACCAATAGTTTTAAACATCAGTTTTAGTGCCACAAAATCCATAAAGTTTGTCTAAATTTATTTCTGAAGCACTTTGGCAGTAGACCAGTGCATGCCTGGTCATTTAGTTTTGGCAAAAACAAGCACAGTTTGGACAGATGACCATTTCAAGTCAGCTAAGCATTACTGTGCTTCTCCTGCAA
The DNA here is from genome assembly GCF_963969265.1 of Rhamphochromis sp. 'chilingali'. Lineage (NCBI taxonomy): Eukaryota > Metazoa > Chordata > Actinopteri > Cichliformes > Cichlidae > Rhamphochromis > Rhamphochromis sp. 'chilingali'. The sequence goes on from NC_137949.1 coordinate 8,426,122, forward strand.
ATCGCTGTTGACTCACTTTAGGAAAAGCCATATTTAGTTTGTCCACCAATTACTGCACTCCATTTCCCATAAATGTCTAGTGCAAAAAAAAAAGATTTTGAACCAAGGTAAACAATGCACTTGATTTCATGCAAGTAACCACTTTACCCCTGAAATTTAATGACTAATTTCTATCACTTGTCTATTTTACTGAGGCGTTTCTCTGTGCGTATGATTTAAACTTCAGAAATTAATTGCAAAGAAAACCATGTTGGAATGGAGGTAACATGACAATGCAAGAGAAATTAAACAAACAGTGGAGACATAAAATACCAGACTGTGAGTGTGGGTGTGAGTGTCTCTGTAACATGCGCACATCTGGAAGAAAAAAATTGATTGGTTAACATTGACTAATGCTTAATTTACAAGTTCAAGTTGCAGTTAAAACAAATTTGAATGTATTTTAGAGCACTGCACCATAAACATGGAAAAAATGTCAACAGCTAAGACATAGACACCAAATGTGAACTATAGAGGGACAATTACTTTTTGAAGGATTTAAAAGAGGAGTTTTAAGTTTTACTAAACATTTATCTTTGTCTGACTCTGTATGAGTCCAAAAACCCTGCATCACACTCTGGTTTGCCACAGATTTCTGTGATAAGACTTCAGTACCAGATGGTGAATAATCAATTATCTTTTGAGAGATTCCCACAAACATCTTGCTTTGCAATATGGATAAAGGAATCCTACTGCTGTGAGCTGGCAGCAGGTACTATGCTGTGTTACCAGTAAAGTGACTGCCCTCAACTAAAAATAAGTGCTTGATGAATTCCCATTAAAATAGACTCCTTAAACCATGTGTAGGTATGTGTGAATACGTGTGTGTGTGTGTGTGTGTGTGTGTGTGTGTGTGCGTGCGTGCGTGCACGTGTGTGTGCATTCCTCAGAGAATTCAGCGACCTGGTTTCCATGAAACATCTGAGCACTGACGCCATCAGCGTTTGCACAAAGGCTCTTTTGGGAAATCAGATGGGACAGTTTGAGAAATCACTAACAGAGGCAAGATAGGTATATGAAAGAGAAGTAAAGGCCTTAACACAAAGTGACTAGTATACAGTGTTAATAATGCGCACTAATTCTGTCTTGAGACCAGATAGAAAATGCTGAGGAGGTGAGTTACAATGTTTTTGTCTTCTCCGGATACAAAAGACTTTCTTACATTATTACTCTCGGCTAGTAAGTCGAAATGAAAAGCTTCATTATCAAAAAAGAAGAAGAAAAATGAAATCTTTAGAAACCCTTATACAGAAACAACCTGTGATTACAGAGAAGACTGTAAAGCAGCTTCCACAGTGGACGTGCGCTTTCTTTTGCAGTCACCAGTGGTTATTTCTACAGACTATCGCTGATCTATGAATAATGTGCTTGAAATGTCATTCACTTTCTATGGTTCCTGGTTGCCATATTGAGATGAATTGCTTCCAGCGTGTACCTCTAAAATCAGCTTTTAGAGGTAGGAAATTATTCAAAGACAGTTGTGTACTACATGCTCAGAAATCTGATATAGCTGCAATGACATAGTTAACCTATTTTTTGCAGGTTAACATTTTCTGTCATTAGTTTCTCCTTGATATTTGACCATAAACCAAAAAAAAGAAAAAGAAATTGTCTTTTTTATTTGTTGATAATTTCATCATTATATGTGCTTATAGTACACCAACTGTTAGCTTCATCGGGTGATGGCCTCCAGCTTGCACTGGAATGGTTCGCAGCCGAGTGTGAAGCAGCGGGAATGAGGATCAGCACCTCCAAATCTGAGGCCATGGTTCTCAGCCGGAAAAGGGTGGAGTGCCCACTCTGGGTTGAGGATGAGTTCCTGCCCCAAGTGGAGGAGTTCAAGTATCTCGGGGTCTTGTTCGCGAGTGATGGGAGAAGGGAGACGGAGATCGACGGACGGATTGGTGCTGCACCGGTCCGTCGTGGTGAAGAGAGAGCGAGCTCTCAATTTACCGGTCGATCTACGTCCCTACGCTCACCTATGGCCACGAGCTGTGGGTAGTGAGCGAAAGAACGAGATACAAGCGGCGGAAATGAGCTTCCTCCGAAGGGTGGCTGGCCAATGAAAAGCTGCTACGATTTGCTAGGAAACTAGCAGTGGCATTGGCATCAGCAGTAATTGTGTATGCTCTTCTTTGTGACTAGAAATTCGGTCAGATGAAAACTATTTAAGGCCAGAACTGAGCGTCAGCGTTAGCATACACAGCATCAAACCGGCCATCATTTTCCTTGTTATACATACACATTCTGCATACTTGAAGTGCATTGAATGCTGCCATACGCTCAGCGTGAAAACACCAACTGTATGAATTTACATTAAGGAGTGTAAACACTGAAGTGCACACCAGTAACTGCTAAACAGAAAGTGAGTGATCGCAAAAGTTAATCCAAAGTCATCCTGAGGGTGCCATGAATGTCTGTTCTGTATGAAATTTCATGGCAGTGAAGTAGTGGTAAGGAGATATTTTATTGGAGAAATAGTAATGTCAAAGTAATGGCACTAGAGGGAAAGGTGAAAAATCAAAGGATGCCCGAAGTCATTTAGATGCATGCTATGGGAACTATGAATGTTTGTGCTAGTTTTTGCTCAGATCCATCCCGGAGATATTGAGATATTTTACGGGCGTTCTGACCTGTCTGCAGATGAAAAGTTAGGGGATCACAAAACCCATTAGATTTCATCCTCTGGAAGTCACGGGTGGCTCATTTTAAACCATCAACTAGTTTAGTCTGGAGTCAAATGATGGACACACAAACAGTGCCATACCTTCAGGCATTAAAATAGAATGTCCAAATGTTTAAAACTATCTTAGTGTTTGTCAAACCTGCTATGTGTGAAACATCAAAGCAATAGCAAAGTGGATTTTTATCTTCAATTTAAAACTACTGTTTTGATGCATGATGTTAGCTGATGACACCACATGAATGTTAACATTTTAAGGTTTGACCTTTTTTAAAAAAAATAATCAAAGTTAATCCAGCATCACATTATTCCGAGATCAATGATAGTCCGTAGCTTTGCCCACAGCAGGTCAGGAGGATTAACACACAGACAAAAGGTAATTTCACTGGAGTAATTAGTTACTTACCGCTATCCCTGCACACCAACATGGGGGAAGGGGGTCAGATTAAAAGCTGCCAGGCAGTTGGTGGATGGCAGCGGGACAAGGAAAAGTGGTGAGCTGTCCGTCTGGGGACATGATGAGGAGTGACACCGTGTGCCAGCAGTGGCAGGCCTGCGAGAGGAGTCAGCGCTGATGCAGGATTTACACTCATCACACACTGAAGTGGCCTGCCATGGACTGCAATGATGACAATGACACAGACCGCTGGCCTGTCAGCTGCAGCTGTAGAGTGAAGGAATCTGTGTATGTGATGCAAGTGTAACATCAGTTACTAATGAGGGACTCTGGACAAATAAATAAATATGGGGCATGTGTGTACATGGATTTTTGCACATTGGTATGTGCGTGTATATGTGTGCGCATGCATATATATATATATATATATTTATAAAAAAAAAATATATATATATATATATATATATAAATTATATAATTACTCATGTTGTCATTTGAAGCTTTTATTTTGGTGAGCTGTCACACTGGATCTACAAAAATTCAGAGTTGGCTTTGAATACAGGCATCCTCTCTCTTACAGCTTAAACTGGGTAATATCTCATAAATGATGGCTTGTAAGGCCGGTGTAATGATGAGGAATATGAAATACTAACAGGCATGTATCATCATAAGCATCAACCAGCTCGAGTGGCTGTGATAAAATATCCTGTAGGTCAGGACTGACTTATCAGATCTTGATTTGGGGGGAGGACATGTCTCGTAAACAATGACGAATGGCATCATGTGCCTTCATACATTATCCTCAGTTTCTGTCTTGAACTGAGTAAACCATTTATTTTTCCAGAAATTTTCTTCTAGGGTGAGTTTGCTGAAAGCACTCATCTGCAACAGCAGCTTGCTTCATATTGACACAGCTGCAGACAGAAGCCTGAGGTGCCACTGAGTACAGTCAAAACTTATGCAAGTGCGAGTTAAATTATTTTCTGCCATCAGTGTGACCTCAGCAAAGGTCACGCTGATGGATAAGTGGATTTTCTTAACCGGACTTTTGATACTTTTGATGAATGTCATTTGATAGCATTTGGAGGGCTGCTAATCCTCATTTACAAACCAAACAACTAACTTCCAGAATTACAAGCCATAAAGATATTTCTTCTCATCTACCTTTAAAGGTCATGCTCTGTATTTGATTTTTTTCCATTATGAGGCAACTCTATATGCTGGCACCATCACAGTTCTGCTAAATTAGTTGCCAGGCAGCTACTTCCAGGACAGGAAGACGGTGATTATTTAGTCTCTCAAGTCGAGGTTTAGTTATCACGATGGGCTGATTGTTAGCATACCTAACAAATTAAGGTTTTAGTAAAAGTTATTGGGTAAATGTTTTCTACTACTTTCAGGCCAGCTTTGGCCTCCGCAAAATAATCAGTGTTTTACGTTGCTTGGTATGTCACTAACACTTTGCTGTTGGCACATTGTGGGTGTGAATCCATTTATCAGTCTTTTTCCCTTGTTGAAAACAGCCACCTGTCGGGTCAAAGAGTAAATTTGCATCCCAAAAATCTAAAACAATTAGTTAAAAGTTAAAAGCTTCAGAAAGCAGCAGAGTTGAATGTTGATCCTCTTACTTTAAATGTTATCGTGTATTATATTATTAATAAATTACATACCGGTGAGTCATGTTTATTCAAAAGGAATAATTTCTACATTGTACTGCTCAACCACAGCAGCACGAGAAACACGGAAAATCAGATTCAGGTGAGTTGGAAGGAGAATTAGCGCTCACAGGCAGGGCTAGGTCCATTTCAATCTGTTACTGGTAGTTGCTGCAAATCAATAACTTCCTTGCAGGCACGGCTTCAAGCTGCTGAAGTATATGAAACTTCACACCTTGGGACCCAAAACTGTGCAAACAGCCTAAAGTAGCACTCCAGAAATGGACATTAATGGGTCTCAATGCTGAAAAGGTGGCAGAAAGTCATAGACTGTGCAAGAGAAATGATTTGAATTGCAAAGGAGATGTAATTACAAATCCAAATGTTTCAAGCATTCAAGCCATTCCCTGCCAGTGTCACTGTCACTTCTTATTTATAATTCCTACCTCTTTGCAATTCAAATCCTTTCCCCTCACACATGATACTCAACACTTAGTATTCTTCTGTTGAAGTGATCATATTTTTTATTTTTTTGTGACGAGACAGAAACAGAGCGAGTGGGTGGAAATGACACTCCTCAGACACACACACGAGCCATCTGGTCACATACAGTGCATATGTACTGATGAATACATGCATTAAAGATGAAAGGAGATTCATAAGTTTCTGCAGAAGATTGCTGTAACTCTGTGCTAGCTGCATATTCAGGCCAGAGATGGAACACCCAGCACAATCAACATGCTGTCAGTTCTCATTTATGCCGTGCAGCATTGTGCTGTTGATTCCACTACGTTAGAACCAGCGACTGTATATACAGTAATTAAATGAATAGAATTTCACTTACCAGAACTGGTGCACAGAGTTTTTTGGATGGGCTGCACCACGCAGCAACGCACATTATTTGTTAGACAACAGCATTAAAATGCTCCAAACACATCAACATGCCAGACACAGCAATAAAGGTGATCCAGTTCACTAACTCAAATTAGCCGAACTTAAACTAAGCAGACAGCTGTTGCCTATTTCAAACCTGCCACATGCCCAGTAATGCATGTTAAATTATTAGTTGTATTAGATGTGTGAGAAATTCACTCACTGTTCCACTGTCCCTGAAAAGGATCTATTACCCAGAGCGAGAGAGGGACTTGGTCTTTACTATAATGTGCCTAGAAGCGACTGCTGGTACGATTTGCTATTATATGAAAAAAAATGAATTTTAAAAAAATGAATTGAATAGTTATGTTGCTAATGTCATGGCAAAAAAAGTAGATTTTGTTCAAATCCATTAATTTTACAATTGCATATGCTTGTAGTGGTAAAAACTATTTGTGAAAACAAGAGAGAACACAAAAGTTTCCAGTGAAACCCAGAATTTATTTCATAGTACTGGGATAGTGAGGTTTTTAAGGCAAATTAACCCTTTCACGCTTTCATCGCTAAATGATAAAGACAACTCTTTCACTAAGTGAAATCAACACCCAAATCTAACGCATGAATGTGTCGGCTACAGTAGAGCAAAAAGGGCAAGCAAAATGTCGAGATTTATCTTACCGATACTCTTGAGACAAGAATGGTCAGACCGTGACTCTATAGAAAAAGTGCCACGTTTTCAAACACTTGGGTTCGATGGTCAAGCACATCAGTCACAGCCAGTGATTTATTTATTGACTAAAGCTTGGGCTCTGCATTCACCTCAGGATTGTCACTGCTGTCCATGCATCCCTGAACGACCACGGTGCAGCAGGATATCCTAGCCCAGGGCAAAAGCCTGGAGGGTTACTGGCCTCCCTTCTGGAGGCAATATAGACAAACGAGAAATGTCTTTTAAGTTGCTCTACTTATCACCGTTACTTCCTCTCGCTCATTCAGTCAACTTCTCGCTAACTCTGTTATTTACACACTCATTTATTCACACACACATTGACTGACTTTTTTTACTTATAGCTTATTAACTACAAACTCAAACTCAACTACTAACTTGTTCTTTACTTTAACTACCTGGACTTACATTCAGGATAGCAACATCACAATACAAGAAAAGTTAGAAGTTGGTGCCAATACTAGTAGAATTACTATCATCAAGACCCCACGTACTTCAACATGAAGGCTAGCATAAATGGTTGAGTAGCCTGCTAATGTTGCAGTTATATTATGTTAGCTTAAGCATTTAATGTTAGCAATTGCAAACATTGCTAATGTTTCAGCCTGTGGAACAATGTCAGCTGTCACAAAGAAAATGTTAACGTGTATTTCATTGCAAGAAGATTGAGATAACACTTTGGATGTTGCTACTGTCAACCTAAACTTAGTGAACTTCAATTCTTTGAGCAAATGTGGATGCTGGTCTTTTAAATGCTTCACCCTGAACGGCTCTTTCTTATGAATGACTTGAAAGACAGATATTTTGACACTTGTCACCATCTTCCATTTGCAGTTTTTTCTGTGCTTGTGGACCTTCTTCTAGCATGTAAAGATAGACTAGAACACTTGCTGCCCCTTTCCGTTCTCGCGGTACTGGCACCTCTGTACATATGTTGCCTACAGTTAAGCACGTTACCACATAAAAAAATCTGATATTTTGGTACTGAATGGTATCATAAGTATTTGTTCAGGTGCAGCAATAATGGTATCCTTTTGAGCAAAAACTCACAAGTTAACCATGAAATGTTAAGTAGTATAATTAAAGGCAACTGCAACTGAAAAAACAACAACAAACAATTTGATAAAAGAAAATCTCATCTCTTTGGTGTCTACCCCTGCAGGTCATTTCAGTGACATGTTGCCTTATCGGTGTTTGTGTTCTAAAAACTAAAAGAGAAGAATACAAATGAATATGCTTCAAAAGTAGCCATTCTTCCTAGAAACACAACAAAATGGGATCACAGTCAACTGTTGTTGTTGTTGTTGTTGTTTTGGTTTATGGCAATGTAAATACAAGCTTTTAAGCCACTGGCAGAAACTTTATAGCAAAAGTTTTCATTGGCACCCTGCGTGTCAGAGAGTCTTCACCACGTCAAGGGCATTTGACACATTTCAGGAAATGGTTGCGTCTTTTAGTGGCTCCTTTTTTTCACAGCTATCTATCACGGTGCTTTGAAACAAACACTTCCCATTGCTAATTCAAGCTGCCTGGAGCCAGTCCACGGGGGATGTGGCTGGTTGTTCAGTATGCACCTCTACAGTGTTTTGCAGGGATTCATAGGGGCCGAAAGATGTGAAAACAGCATGAACAGAAGGCCAGGTCAAGTGTGTGTGTTCTCTCCTGGGTTTGCTATCTCTCATGGGGGTACAGTTTCATTTGTGGCTGTGAATAATGCAGCCTGGTTCCCTCGCTTTGCCAAAGGTCTCTCGATGGGGCATGCCTTGAGATAAGGTCTACATGCATTTACATTCATAGTGCTGCCTGCTTTACGTACGTGACTAGACACACTGGAAGAGGATAAGAATGAAAAAGACACGAAGACTGGAAATGTCCCGGTGGCCTCTAAGTGTTGATATGTTTCTGCGGCAGCGTTATCTCATATGTAACCAGCTGGCGAAAAAACACTCAACTTGTCTTTTCAAATAAAGGAAAAGGACAAAATGCCTTTGAGGCGGAATCACATTTTGGAATTACTTCCATCTGTGACGTCTCTGTATGGACAGGCTGAAGAAATCATCCATATCAATGTGTCTGTCATTGAAGTTGTGATAAATTGATGAATTCTGTGCTGTAATTATGACTATCCTAATTAAATCAGTCATTTGAGCACAACTTTCAGTCATTATTTTGTAAAACTATTGAAAATTACGTAATTAAAGATGATTTGACAAGCGGAATAAAACTTTATATCCTTTTTGTTAATTTTACTTTGATTCTTAACAATAGAAAACCATATTACTGCAGACATAGAGGTAAAGATACTCACTTTTTGTGGTTATCATAGAATTCTGAAATAAACTCGTGGAAGCACTATATCACTTTATCTCCATAGTGTATGAGAGCATGCAACTAACCCCAAGGCTGACCTTCTATCCAGCATCACATAATGCCACAATAACTTTAGAGCAGAATGGGATTAATGATGAATGTGCTGTAGAGAGACAGAATCAGGGTTTGAACCAAAGTGCGCCATTGTGATAACGACCTCCATAAAACACAATATGCCTTATCACAACACTTCATCCGTATAGTTGCTACTATAACATCAGGCAGAGGATTCACACTATATGCAACGTTTTTCCAATTTTTACATTTAAGTTTCAGTGGCTAATTTATATCAGGAGCGGAAGTACAACATTTTTATTGGTGTTATCTGGGCATGAACATGTGTTACCTTTGGGGAGTTCCTTAACTGCATTTGTTTGTAGCAATCTGTCACAAAAGCACATAATTTGTTCCCATTTCTTCTGTAACACAGTTCGACAGATATAAAAATAGCACCAACAAGTTAATTCCCAAAAAGCTAAACTCTGTCAGCATGGTGTGCAGTGTGTCCTTAAAAACATTGAGGAAACTGGACAGGTGGAGGACAGAAGAAGATAAGGTCGGCCTCTGCAGCAGATAACCAGTATCAGAAAGTCATGTAAGAAATAGGACAATAAATCAGCAAAGACTTAACACAGGACCTGAGCGATAAATCTGCCCTTTCACGTGATACTGTTTCCAGAAGCCTCGTCTCAGTGGAAGGAAGGAACGAATAGGGAGGAAAGGCTGAGGCATGCAGAATTACACAAGAACATGACTGCAAATCAGTGGCAACAGGTATCGAGGAGTGATAATTCAAAACAAAAATCTTTGGTTCCAGTTGTTGTCAATATATGCAGAGCAGGTCAGGAGAGAGGTACAACAGCAAGTGCCTACAGCATCTGCAAAACATGGTGGAGGCTCTCACACCATGTACTGCAGTGGTGTAACGGCAACACTGCAACAGCTTATGCTATTCATCTTCGTGACAATAATTCCCAACACACTGCCAATGCAGTAGAAACATACAATGGAACACTATCAGTCATGGATTGGCCTCCGCAGAGCCCAGACTTCAACATTACTGAAGCAGCGTGGGAGCAAAGCTCTGTCTCTTCCTTAGGTATCTTTATGTCCAACAACAACAGCAGTGCTGTGTTGAGAAATTATAAAAACATGTGACTGCACAATGCTTTCCAATTACTAACTGACAGCTAACCCTTGTACAAATCCAACACACCTTGCCATGCCGCACAATTCACATCGCTATTTTAATCACCTCACCTAGAAACTCCAGCAGGTTGTCCCGCTAAATACACTTATTTTTATAATGAGTGCTATTCGACAACGACACGACAGCTACAGTTACATATTTGAGTTTAATGAATGTTTTTGATGATATACAAGTAGTATTGGGTAACCCAGACGGTATCAGTGAAAAAAACAACAAATGCCTGGCTGTTTGATCTTCTTTGTACGACAAATGAAAAGATTTTCCTTTCTCACAAATTTTGCAGAACCGAGCTTATCACCAATTACTTTTGACCGGTTTTATTAACAGATGTTTTTACCATTATGATATGTAGCTTGTGGAATAACGAATACATCGTATCCATCAGGTGTAATCTTGCATTTTGGATAATAATGTCTTTAAAAGATGCTCTTAATAACTAGAAAAATCACAAGTTATAACATTCCTGTGCACAGGGCTACTTCCTGAACTCAAACTCCTTTAAGTAATATATAGTCATAGATTTAACTGGCTCATACATGACTTATTCAAGCTGAAATTTGCTCCTACATCACGCAATCCTTACCTTATCTTTGAAATCTAGTCGAATTGACAAGTCTAACGTGGGTCTGCGTTGACAGTGATGAACAGTCAGGTAAAGACTGGGACAGTCGGAGCCCTGCAGGGAGGCGGGGGGAGAGCGTTTTATCTGAAAAGATTACTGAAGGCAGCCGTGGCCTCTCTCCTCAGCTGCCAGGGTGCCCTCGCTTTGATCCTAACTCCTTCTGAATGGTAATCACCTGAGAAAAGGTCCCAATTATCTCCCAGAAACTCTCAGATGTACAGTGTCCCTGTCGCTCTCCCACAGCCATGGATTAGACACAGACACAGAGATACAGACAGGGACAGACAGTCTTACATACTGTAGATTCAAGTAATAGCACACGTACTTTATTGCTAAAAATTAACTGACTACATACATTCGCTAACCAGTGACCCAAAAGTTAAATAAATAGGTTATTTAAAAAAAAATGTGTTTGCTTGTTGTCTTACTGGGACTAGAAGGAGTATTACATTTCATCGTTGTTCAGGAGGGAGATTTGTGCAGAATACTTACTTACTAGAAACACTTAAGCTCATCTTATTTACATGTTTTCGCTTATTAGCTACTGAACTATCCAAGAAAATAATTAAAGCAATGAAATTATTTTTAGAAAAACAAACTCTTATGCAAAAACACCCCCACACCTTCAGTTCTAAGACATAACTGTCTTCTCACATTGGAAGTATCTTCAACTGGACTGGACTATCAAGCTGTGCTGTGTTTACCCTGAAGGCAGGTGAAATATACTCCTCTGTGCCTAACCAGGAAATTACATGTTGTTCTCAAATACAAATAATCTCATCAAAGCACAGTGGTTGAAAGCAAAGGCATGGCCAAGCTGATGGGTCTGATCGTGGGTCAGCAGGTGGTTATGACAGCAGGGGCTGGGAATACATATTTAAAATACGGCATCTAATTTTGCAGAGGAGGTCCATAGATGGTGTCAGTGATAGTGGAGGAGAGCATGGTTGATTGAGATAAAAAACCCTCCCTTGCCTTTGAGGGCTGGCTGATTATGATAGGGTAGCCGATCAGAGAAGCTACAGAGAGTAAAATGGATGGGTGGAAGGCGAGATGGGTAGATAAATTGGCACGGCTGGGTAGGTGTGCAGAGACTAGATGGATAGTGTGTGGGCATGGATATAGCTGGGCAGTCACACTTTACATAACAGTACCTTTTCACCGCGGGATCTCAGGATGAGATAGAAACACAATTCCAGTGAGCAAGGAGCTGTGTGATCGGCCGGGTATTTCGCCGTCGATAAACTGTTTTCTTGACAAAACATTACAAATCTCTACACAGCCAAAGGACTCAGAAATATTCAGAGTTTCGCTGCACCATCGCCTGGTACATCGGGGACAAGACTTTTCCCTGAGTCACTTCTCGTAATGTGATTTTCGCCCTTGAAAATGCGATCGTGCCCTTAAAATAAGGCTCGTAGTACACTAATCCCTCCAGTGCGCCTAAGTGCTCCATTGAGATTAAAAAAAAAACCCCACTGAATCGCTCATCTTTTTTTAATGACCGTGTTAATTAGCCTAGATTTTTCAACAGCATCATGATATAAGCTGTAATGTATCATCATGTAAAATAAAATGAAATAAATGAACAATCATACTTTCACTTATGTGTGCAGAGTCTGAATGCTTGGCCCCAAATATAATAAATGATTTTGTAAATTCAAAAAATATATAAGTTGGCTACCTGACTTAGAAACTGTTCATACTGTTTGCAGCACAAACAGTATGAATTTTGATATTAACATATACGTGCCATCTTTGTGTTAATGCATGTTATGCATCTAAAACAAAGTTCCAAATATATCAATGGATATGCCAAAAAGTGCACAAAGCTAAGTTTCTTAAGTAACTTACCTTCTGAGATGAATTCTGGTACCTGTAAAGCTGACAATATGAGCATTGCAACGTCCAAGAGAGCGCTTTGACCGCTAATAATTATTTTGGGTCGTTCTATAACTGACAAACATGTTTTGCCTCTATAAGAAGCTGCGTCTGATAGTGAATAAACTGTATTTAAGATATTGTTTTGTTTTATACAAATTATTTTTCTTCTAGCGAGTCAAAACTGCCCATTATTTTATATAAGAAAATGTCCGTTTCTCACCTTGCAGTTGAAAGTACATCTTTTGTAATGCCTTAAATTTACAGTAGAATCTGCTTTTAATTTCAAATTTATACTAAACTGGGAGCAACAGACTATTAGAAATCATTAAGGAACCACTAACAACTTATTTCTGGGCCTGAAGATAATTTAGTTTTGAAAAACTGTTTGCACTGCATGAATAATTTATATTTTTGAATATCTTGATAAGGCTGTGTTTAGACTACACAAAACTACCTAGCAAAATAAATGAAAACATTTACATAATTATGAGATGGAATTACTGAAATAAATGTCTAGCAGCCTTCCCAAAAACTGCTGAATGAATGTCTGTATAGTTTGTATAATGAATACAAACTATATAAACTATCACTGGAGTTTATCTGTTGAGTAGGTGGTGAGATGAGAGTGAAGACATTTCGGCCTCTGGGCAAATGAGTCATATAACACTCCAGTGTTCTACTCAAAGTTTTAGTGAACCAAGCCCTCAAATGTCATGCCAGGTCTCTCTTGGAAATGAGATTTTTTTACATGGATAAATAAAGAACTAATAATAATAAATGTAAATAGATGAGTATGTATGTATGAGTATGATAACACAACAATGCACTAAAGCAGGTTTTCTGATCATGACTTACTGTTGATATTACAATTACCATATTACCACTTTAAAGGTTCACATGTCAACATTTTTCAAAAAGTGACAGTGAATTGTATGATAACAATGTACAAATTCTTTGTTTTAATTATCTTTAAATGTATAAAAAGGCCATCTAAAACCTCAGGTGCTTTAACTTTTCTATTCTAGTTCCCAACTGTGTGACTAAAGTGACTAAATTGCTGGAGTTCCTTCTAGCGCAACGGATGATCTGATATCGTCGTCTTGGTGTTGATCCTGGAACAACATAGTAAATGTTGTTCCAGGATCAACATTGCAAGTGAACAATCACATTCTTGTGATGTTATTCTTTGGCGCGCCAAGCCATTCATGTATTTATGAAATTCCAATGTTGCAAGGACAATATCAATTCTGCTTAGCGTTTATTAAAGGGTTAGGGTCAGGGTCCATTGATCGGCGGACAGAGGCGGTTTCTCACACCTTAAGTACAGTTTTTTGTTTTACGGCGTTTTTTCCCGAAGTCGCAAAAGTATGACGTCACAACATTCTGATTGGTCACTTGCAATGTTGATCCTGGAACAACATTTACTACGTTGATCTGGGAACAACACCAACACGAGGATATCAGATCGTGCCTACAGCAACTATGCACAGCACAGTACGTATATTTTGTAAATAGACATATTTTTTAAGTTTTGCTTGTAATTAAAAACAGGCATAGACAGTTTATAACAACCTACACACAGTAAGTCTGAACCCAGTTCAAACTTTTTTAGAAACTTTAGTAAACTGATTGAGGATTATAAATCATAAATCCAGCTATATTACAGCCGTCATGCAATTAGAGCACCTTGAAAATCCCTCTTGCTCGCATTACACTGAATACTAAGCAACGTAAGTGCTAGAGAGTGTATAGGTGTGAGAGATAGATGTCTGTCATTGATATAATGAACTGTCAGTTTGCCTTAAACATTCTGCAGTCATCGTCTTATGGGGTGGGCGGGTTCCCTGCGGAGGACGAGTGATGGTGCACAATCTGCATAGCTGGCAGCGCTGGCCTTGTTAGCTGTACCTGACGCCTCGGCTCCTCTATTGTAATTCCCCTCCCTTCAGATCAGCTCATCTCTCCTGCGATTACACCGAGGGCTCGTAAGAATCCTTGGATTCTTATTTACATACCCATGATCATAAAGGCAAATAAAATATTCACAAAACACTCAGTGATCTTATGTTTATGCACCGAGGATCTCATATGCTGCAGATTTATTTGTATGCACTTCGGGTAGCGCAAATCCACATATACGTGCTCGCACATTCATGCGACACAGACCAAGGATCACTCAGTCACCCAAGCACACACACAAGTTCTGTATTGTGTTCTTTTTATTTTTATCTTCTTTTGACTCCTGGATGCTCTTTTGTTGCGATTATAGTATTGATTTTTAGGTGTTGTAGGGAAACACTCGTTGAGATTCCTGTGTTGGTTACTTTTCCAACAAATAGATACATATGTGCTCGGTAAGCCGGGTTGCCGCTGTGTTACGCTTCTATTTTGCTGAACCCAGCTGTCTGAAACAGGGCACCCCGCCAGAGCACACCTGCCCTCTGAACCCCTGGACAGCAAGGCTAGCACCAATCACAGTCCCTCAGTGCATCATTAGTAAATGGAATGACCTTTACATCAAAATACAAACAACAACTTATTCAGGTCAAGTCCCCTTAAAGGCGTCTGCACTGCGTTGAATTAAAAGCATTGACAGGATGATGGATAATCCACATAAGCAAGCTGGCCCAGACTTAGTCTGCTAACCAGTGCTCTTTGCCTCTGGGTGGAGGTAGACTGCTGGCACGGAGATGCCCTATTTATACAGGAAACAGTGGAAGGAGAGTGAACAGAAACAAAAAGGGAAGGGCTGGATTTGATCACCTTGATGGCACTGAAAGCTGGGAAGGGTAGGTATTAATATGAAGAGGACAGTAAAGGCTGTGGTTTTAATAGAGATTTACCACCCCAGTAGAGCACCTGAGCCCCTCCAACAGCCCCAAATGAGCCTCTCTAATTGGACTGATTTGGCTGACCAGTGCAGCCTCTGCCAGCCTACAGCCCTGGAGGAAAGAGAAGAAAAGGGGTAAGGACGGAAGAGGAGGAGGAGATGGTGAGTATGGAGGGAGAGCAGGAGCAGGAGATGCTGTCTGGCTGCAAATGAGCTCAAGTTACAAGAGCCGTTAGCCACCATGTTAAACTGTTCTTCTTATCTTAACTCCAGGAAATGGATCACTAAATTCCTTTGTTTAAATTGGATTCTGGGGCAAGAAATCATTACATGAGAAATGTCTCTCAAGAACACTGCTGCTTTATCCTTAAGTCCTAACGTGGCATGGAACTTATCTCCACAAGTGCTGTTTTCTGGCTTAGAAAACCTGTTGAGAGGCACTGATGCTTTGAAAGAGTTGTTTCAACTCTGCAGTGCAGCTTGGTGAACATTTCATTTCCCTGTTTAACAAAGGTAAAAGATCATAACACTCCACTCTGACAGCATCAAATTGGAAATCCTTTGTTCCTGTGAGAAATATTGCATCATGTTTCGCTGAGATTTATTTCAGTTTCTCTGTTTTATTGTTATTTCAAATCAAATTAAATGACAGAGTAAGTCAATTAACCTATTTTGTCTAAAGATTCACTGCTTAAACCAACACCAGAACAGGTGCTGTATTATTGTAGGGTCTACCTTACAATATAAAGTGCCCTGAGGTGACTGTTATTGTGATTTGGTACAAACAAAACTGAATTCAATTGAAAATTAAATCACACTAAATAATCCATCAGCAGTGTGACGAGTGACTGATTCCAAACTTTCAGTCACATAAAATATACAATGAACATTATATTCTCTTTTTATATAAATTATGTTTGATTGCCATTCTGCAGTCATTGTCAACTTAGTTAACTAAGTTAACCAATTTATCTATCTAAACTTTGGATAACTCATGCTGTATTTAGAAATCAATCTCATAGTAAAGTAAGTTTACTTGTCCCTCTTTATTTTTGCTAGAAGTCTAATAGCTTAATAAAAATCCTTTCAACAGGTGATACTTTCATAATAAAAACACAGTAATGTCACCAATGGGGCTATTTAGCAGGTCACGACTAACTGTATATAGCCACGCTGGCAGATCTGTGAGGCTGCTTTGTTTGTTTTGATGGATTTTGGCTGTGACTCAAATTACTGGGCATGAGAAAGCACGACTAAAAGAGGTTTAACCTCCTTTAGTCAAGGATTTAACAACAACAACAAGTCCTGTTTTAGACTAGTTACACAGAATTCCTATCCAAACATTTCCGTCTGCTAAAAAACTTGGAATTTGCCATTCATTCATCAGTTCACATCCAGCTAGACTGCACTCACTCACTCTAATCAGGCTTCAGAAAACATAACCGATCCAAATAAATCAGCTGCCAGACTTCTTACTAACTTCCCAAATAGGTCCATATAGCCCAAAAGCTGGCAACTTGTAATCTCAGAATAGGATTTTAAGGCCCAATTTGGGACCTCCCTCTGAATACATCAATGCATGTTTAATATCATATGATTCCAAAGTTGTGGTTAAAAAACACAGTAGCTACCCATTACTATAGGGACTCATTACTTTGGAGTTTCTCACCAGCAGAGATCTGGCAAGTCACGTCTTTATCCTCTTTTTATCCCGTCATCACCGCTCTATAGCTTTATAGTGGGACACAAGTCTTGAGCATAAATTACACTGAAAAAAAAAGTGCAAATACACATTAACAGCACTGTGGGGCAGGTTTACTCAACTGAATATGAGTAAACCCCAAACCCCAAATACAGGTCTGCATAGTTTTATGGATGTACAAAAGTTGCGCTGTGCAATATATATATCTCAAGATAAGGCACGCTTTTTTTTTTGGTGCAATTTGTAGTGAACGTGGCAAAGGTTGGTTAATTAGTTAGCATGCCTGATTTAAAAAATTCCCCTTAATATATTTTGCATCTTAAGTAAGGAACTCTCAGAAATACATATGAAACAGGGTGAGCCACAACAATCTGCATGGATTCAGGTCACTATGCTCTCTTTGTAAATACCAATAGTTTAGCATTATCATACTTTTTTAATGCGAATTAATTTTCAGTGTTAATTTTTTTCTGGATATTTTTCGATATTTTTAATCATCCGTGGATTTTGACAATTTATGGAAAATCCCATAAACATCCATTAAAATGGATAATATCATGGCTGAAAATGAGCAGAATACTGTTGTTGTGTGTGTGTGTGTGTGTGTGTGTGTGTGTGTGTGTGTGTGTGTGTGTGTGTGTGTGTGTGTTTTTACAGAGTATAAAAGGCAGGAAAATTGGGTGATTACAGGGATGACAGTCAAGGCAAAAGAAAGACAACAAAGAACGTCTACAGGTATTATTAAACTGCATATACTGTAACGCATGTCCCTCGGAGTAAGCATGGATAGACACATTGTTTACAATGGAGTCTTATCTTCTCCACAAGACAGATGACTAACAATGCATCACTCAAGCTTTAGTGAGTAGTATAAGCGTGGGTTGGCCTTGAGGTTATAAAACTTCTATCATTGTCAGGTTACACAATGTGACTTCAAATCAGGGAAGTTTTTGTACCGCTAAAAGTTTGCACACAATTCTGAAATAACAGAGCCCCTTTTTGTCAAAAACTCAAGGAAATCACAGCAGCTTAAATGACACCTACAAACTTTCACATTTTGTAGCTTTGTCCCTTGTACTTCTGAGATGCCATTAGTGAGTTGTTTTGTTTGTGTTTGTTTACTTTAGTGGGTCATTTTTGTTGTCTTGATATCATGCATGTCTATGTTGACATTTTTCCTACTTCAGCTGTCAACAGACTCCACTTACACTCGATGACAGGAAGCAAGAGAGAGTTGCAGCGATGCCCACAGGTTCGTGTGTGTGTTAAAACACACACACACACACACACACACACACACACACACACACACACACACACACACACACACACACACACACACACACACACACACACACACACACAAACCCCTTTAACTAGCTTTGCTTGTAACTTGTACCTGGCAGCTATCAAACCACTAAGCACTCTCTTGTATTCATTAGTGGGCTATTTTGTGCCGTCTCTGGCTGAGGGCCTGGCTGAGCTGAATGCGGCTGGCGAGTGACAGGTTGGTGACAAGGCCTTCATCACCATCATGGGCACGGCAAGCCCAAGTCACGGCATGTCCCAATCCGCTCGGTGTGTGTTGTGCAGCCCAGATCTGTCCCAGCCGTCTCACTGCTTCTCAGCTGTGACTGCGTACCGAATCCAGAGCCAGACATGATAAATATTCCATCTGCTGAGAGGCCGTTTCTCTCCCGTGATCTCTTGCAGAATGAGCCATGAAAAGACCAGGCTGTCTGCTGTCTGTCTCTATGCATGTGTGTTTTCCTTAGTCTTATCACTCTGTCTTTAAGTTTGTCAGTCTATCCCATCTATCTCCTCTTCTGGGCACTGTCCATCCTGCTGTTTGTCTCCTCTCTTCATGCCTGTATGTTTGCCTTTCTTTAATCCTGTACACCTATTTGTACATGTGTTTTTGCCCCAAGGGATTTCAGTCTGTCTAGTTTGAATCCACTACATCTATCTTACATATTAGCCAAGGCTTACTGAGATGGAAATGTGAATAACTCTATCTAATATTAGCTTGTTTTAGTGCATTGAAGAAAAACTCTCTCTGCCATATAACTGCACCTTAACTTTTCTTCACTCCATTATTTTAGTATGCAGCACTTTGAGGGACATGGGAATATTTATTACATCTATATTCATGCTGCTGCTTTGACCTTTGAGGTCTTTTTCTTTGATGGCTTGTCATATTGTTGATCGAGGAATTTAAGTTTATTCGGGTTGGAAAACTCAATGAAAGTCATTGTGGATAAATCTGTCAGCTAAACCGTCTCTGACATGTCCTCTATATGACTTCTTACCCTTTCCTGTTTACCTGTTTGCATGTCCGGTCCGTCTGTACAAGGTGCTCCTTGTCTGTGCTATTTGTCTGTTGCGTTTTGCCCCACTGCCTGCAAACCATGCCCTTATTTCCACAGCATATCTCTGAAAAAGGGCCCTTGCAGCCAACAGGGAAATCTGATGGGGGACTAAAAGTCATTTGGCATTACAAAGACATAGTGGGATGTACAGCATTGCAGGGATACCATATTCCTTCAAGCTGACCACGATGAGTGGATGACCTTAAACGCTTTTAGTGTAAATCCTTATGTTCATCTGGTGCACAACCATTTTCAATGTGACAGAGAGCTTGAGCTTTGATAGTGACTTCTATTTAAATTATAATGACCATGAGGGCTCAGACTATAAGTCCTGGGATGGAGCCGTGGCCCTAACCTGTACTCACACTCCTGATCTTGATGTACTGGGGCTCAAGGAGGAAATGTACTAAAACAAAAGGGGACTCGACTCACTGAGCTGTGGGGGTTACAAAAGTTGATCCAGCAGATCAAGCTGAACAGATTAGGTATTTCCACAGTCCCCGAGGTTAGCTGGGTTTCACTTGAGCAGTTTTATTGCAAATGAAGATCTCTGCCATTTATAAAGATTGGGTGCCAAGTCTTTTAAAAGAAGAAATAGGTAGTATTTTTACTTTCTCATATACTGAAATGTCTGTGTAATATCTGCGGCGGGTTAATGAGGTCGGTGAGAATGCTACAAGGTGCAGTGTCAGAGCTTTGTCAGTGCAGCTGCTATTTCTATTGAAATTATGATTAGAAATCCAAGAAGGCTGAATGTTTAGGCTTTTTTGAGGCTCCTTAGTCTACCAGGTACAACCAGTCTATGAGGGGCCAAAATTCATTCTTCACTTCCACTATACTCTTTCATTCACATACATTATTCTCTTGCATACATATATTATTTGTGAGATTAAATGCATATTGAATGCATGTAAATGAGAGCAAAATGTAGGAATGCATAAATGAAAATGCATGTATGTTAGAGTGAAAATTTGTAAATATGTACATTAAAATGCATGTATAAGAGAGCACAATATTGCAATGTGTGTGTTAAATATGTGTAAACATGAGAATAAAAATATCTAAATATAAAAATTAAAATAAAACTATGTGAGAGTGAAAATATATGTATGTGAAAGAGTAATATATGTATGTGAGAGTGACAATATGTGTGTCTGACAGAAGAATATATGTGTGTGAGAGTGAAAGAATGAATTTTGGCTTGTACGGCCCCTCATACCAGTCTGTATATTTACTTAGATGGGGCGATCGTGGCTCAAGAGTTGGGAGTTCGCCTTGTAATCGGAAGGTTGCCGGTTCGAGCCCCGGCTCGGACAGTCTCGGTCGTTGTGTCCTTGGGCAAGACACTTCACCCGTTGCCTACTGGTGGTGGTCAGAGGGCCCGGTGGCGCCAGTGTGTGCAGCCTCGCCTCTGTCAGCGCACCCCAGGGTGTCACGGACGAGAATGCGGTGGACTCAAGAGCAGACTCAATTTGCTTAGAACTGTGTATAATTTATTGAAAAGAACAAAACGTGAACGGAACTGGGTTTAACAAAAACCATACGCAGAAAACTAAAGGAAATCCGTGGGCGGAGAAACCGGCGTAGAGCACGGGGAGACTTCTAACGGGAACTTCTGTAAACACAGGGGAGAAATGTTACTGAATGGGAAACAAACGAGTAAGGGACAAAGGTACGGAGTGCCAGTGAATAGTCTTGGGCTTACTTGGCGACCCTAGTCATTTAACGGGGAAAAGGCTGCCAGGGGTGTATTCCAAAGAGGGTCAAGAGTGGAGAGTCCGGTCCAGATTTCGAAGAGATGGAGAATACAGACTGAAGGGCAGGCTGAGGAGAAGTGGAGTATATAATCCTCGGGTTCCGAGCAGATGGGAGGACAGGATGGAGACCAAAAACAGCACTACTGGTGAGTGCGATGGGTGGAGAATAGATGGTAGCAGGACGAACTGGCGAGGAGTGGCAGGCCGTGCTGGCTTAAAAACCCTCTAGGTGGAGCCCCGGAGATTGACAACAGGTGATGAGCTGGCCAACTCCACTCCCAGGGACAAATGACAGGAACCTGGACCACGCCCAACCAGACACTCCCACAGCATATGACACAGGGTGGCTGTGGCTACAATGTAGCTTGCCATCACCAGTGTGTGAATGGGTGGATGACTGGATATGTAAAGCGCTTTGGGGTCCTTAGAGACTAGTAAAGCGCTATATAAATACAGGCCATTTAGATCTAAACTTTTTATTACGCTACATTAAAAAAAAAAATATACACATGTCATATACATTGTCCTTCTTATAGGTTACTTCGAATGTAATACAAATAGTTGACTTTAAAAAATGTTTTTCTACAAGCCAACTATTCATACTAGTGCCATTTCTTACTCAAATGAGACATGGTAAAACTGTAATGCAATACAAGCTGTGAATAAAAATGTTATCTCTACAGGTAGAAAACTGTGTGTTCTAAACCATATGTACTGTAGGCAGTGTGAGTGAAAACAACTATTACCTCTCACACCAATTAACGGGTTTCACAGTCATTTATCTGTTTGTTCAGGTGATGGAAAATTCTTGGCTGGTTTCTTGGTCACTTATCACAAGCACTGCTTTCTCTTTTTTGGCTTTTTATGTCATCCAGCCAAAAAACAAAAACAAAGTGGTTTTTCTTCTTCTTCTTCAGCAGCATCCACGCAAGAATGTGTGCCTGAACCCAATTGCGGTTTGTATATAAGCCAATGTAAGTCTACAGTTGTCTGTGGGCACGTTTGCATATAACTTGGCCTAAACGTTAGCTGTAGCTAATGTTACAGCTGATGCCCTGCTATACAAGTGCAAAGGCAAAACTACACATCTAACTCATAGAGATATCAGCATGCCTGAGTGACTTGCTCAATTTCAGCAGTGGAAGAGAATTCGCTTAATGCACTCAGTGCCAATGGGAGGTCTGGTGGCTTAGATTGCCTTCGAGTCGGTGAGAAGACAACAAAAGGTTTTTTTCTAACAAGACGGTGATGTTAATTATTCAACAATGACAAATAAGTGTTCTTTTATGCCCACCATTCCTGCATTTGCCACATAAAACATCAGGGAGATATCATTATATTTTAAATTCACTGTGACGTTGTATCCCCCCACGCTGTGCCAAGTGGTAAAAAAGCTTTCATCATATCAGTGTCTCTGTTTCTGTCCAAGTGCCTGTTTGCCTCCATTAAACATAGATCCTGCTGGTTGGTAGCACAAGAGAACAAAAATGAGCTTCTATCTGTGTGTTCTCTTTCAGCTGCGTAACAGTCAAGTATCTGTGGAAAGCACCACTTTTAACTCTGTGCTTTAACTCAGCCCAAAAGTCCTTATATGGCTGAGCAACGAAGAGGACTCCCTTGAGAACATATTTGGAGTAATATTCGAGAATTTTGGTTAATTAACTTTGAAAAAATAGAAAGTACGATAAAAGAAAATGTTACCCACAATGTGTTTAACTTTCACATCAATGAGAACATATTTCAAAGGCACACACTCCTATTTATTATCCTATTTTTGTAGAAAGGTCTTTGTTTTTCCTGCAGGGAAAAAAATGTGAAACAAAGTTTGTAGATTTGAGAGGTTTTGTTCCTGACTGGCTACAAAATCTCCTGAGAGGAGCTATTTTCTTCTCTTATTTACCTGTGGGCAATTATTGTGGTTTTGACTATTATTCCTCTCAGTTATTAAGTTTACTCACACACCTAATTTACATGAGTGCTATAAAATAAAAACGAAAACAATTTTTATGGATTTATCAGAAATTAGAAGACTAGAAAGCTGAAACTGCAAATTCGGCTGTAAAATTTATTTTATCATTGAGGACACTTAGAAACTGCCAGCAGGAGTTGTTACAGAGTTTTTATGTTGTTTCCTGGATTCTTGCAGCAATAAAGACATGTTGTTAAAAACGTAATAAATGAGTAAAGCCTAAGCTAAAAAAAGGATCAGAATTTTAGCATTAAAAAAAGGCAGATTAATATGAATATTAATTTGGGGGCTAAGCATATGCGTAGTATTCACCACCATTGAACTGTTCTGCCACAACTATAAGAATCATCATGTTTTCATGAGAATAATAAAAAATTGGGTCACTGGACTTTAATTGTTGATACAGTTTTTGTAGTGATGTTTATATCCCATAATGGCTGCAGTTCATCTGTAGTTAAGTGAAGCGTGTCTTTCTGCTGTATACCTCATTTGTCAAAGTGCTTGGTGTGAAGCATTCACATCTGTTTACTCTTGAGGAGACTGTACAGTTCAATACAAGTTGACAAGTCAATATAGCTCACGATATCCTGAAATTTTCTCTTGGTAAGGGCTGGAATTGGTGTTAGCTTCTGTTAGCGCCACCATTAGCCATGGTTAGCCTCTGTTAGGCCTCCTTTATCCCCACAGCGTTAACTTTGGCGAATGTATCATACACCAAAGTTGAAGTTAAAGGTCATATCTGCTGTTGCCAGCCATAAATGGATATGACTGTGTGATTACATTACCTGTGGTGCACAATGTGAGCAATGTGACAGGTATCGAGGTCTTTACCAAAACTTTCTTAGAAGTGGCTCTAATATTGTCAGACTGAGGCAATTATCTAATAAACTCTAATACAATGTGGGAATGTAATCACACTGTTTATCAGATGTAACGTGTGATTTGCTAATGTTAGCTAGCATAATGTTAGCTTATAACCAGCTAACGTTGTTATAGCTGGCTTTTGGCCAGCTCTTCAGGTTTGTATGTTTAATCTGCTAGCAAAATGTAAAAGTGACAATATCTGGATGAATAACCATATTTACATATGGTTTCTTTTATTATAAAGTTGATTTCAGTTCGGTAGATGAGGCTTCAGGTGTGGAGGGGGAGGGTAAGGTGAAGATGAGAGAGGAAAGAGCTGATGGAGAAAGAGATAATGGGAAAACAATGCACAAAATCTAAATGTACAAACTTTATTTGGTCATATACAGTTTAAAAGAGCCATTTGTGTTCTTTGAATTAAAACTAAGTTATAATTGGCACTTTTAAATGATTTGTTAGCTAAATTTAGGTGTTTAGATTGCTAATCAGGTTTACCCTTGAGGGTTACTAGACATTTACTGTTTGATTCTGTATTGTGTGGACAAAGTAACTTAAGCTGTCAAGTAAATGTATTTGAGAAAACAGTATTTGCCAATTGTACCAGTACCCCAAACTGTACTGAAGAGCAAAGTATTTGGAATATATTACATCCACCAATGTAGCAAAACATATAAGGTGAAGTTCAATTCAATCAAGATTCAATCAAAAAATTAAAATTCTTTTCTGTTTTAGACACTTTCTGGTTGGTGCTAAGAACAGCACTACTGATAGTGGCCAAAACGAGCCTTTATGAACTTCACTTTGCAGCCTTGCAAGCTCCTTGCCTTGGAAGCAGCATTATAAGCCTTCCTTCAATAAGAGTTTCAAGTAGCACGATAACACCCACTCTTACAAAATGTCTGTTAGCAAACAAACAAAACAAATTGTGCACTTTTTCTCTTGCACCGGTAGATAACACGCCTTTGAACGATTTCCAAAATGCATATCTTGCACTTTGGAAGTGAACTCTTCAAGCAGAATATTGTGCATCTGCTGCGTGTAGGCAGCTGAGTTGCAGAGCATCATCTGTGTTTTCATACTGAAGAATAAGCAGGAAGAGGGTGGAAGACTTCAAAGCAGCTTTTTTGTGCCACCAGAGTATTCCATGGATAATAGACTTAAGGGGAAGATTTATCAAACAGCACACTTGGGGACTCTAATGTGAAACGCGAATATGAGTGAGAGAGAGTTTGAGTGTGGCAAAGATGTGTATAAGTGTGCATGTAGTGTCTGTGTAAAGAGTGTGTGATTTAAGGAGTGTCTCTGTGTTGACAGGCTGTGTGGCTTTTGTGTTTGCATGCATGCTGAGGAATGCGTGTGTGTGCACACTTTCTAGGTGTGATTAAGAGCGAAAGCAGGTTCACGGATGCCATCTTTAGTTCTGAATTTCTGAAGTGAATATGCTAATGAGCGGCCTGCCTGCCCACGCAAACACACACACACGCACATACGCACCATCTCCCTCACAAGCCGTCCACCTACACACAGACTCAGAGTAGGCACCGGGGGCTGCGGGGAATAGCTTATTTATTTAAACCTCTCCTGTTGACTTGCCAACTTTGATACATGTTGAATAATTTCCATCAGCACACAGTCATCATCCAATCCACTGCCCGATCAGTCACACTGAACCATATTGAAAAAGCATTAGGCGTGTACCCATGTCCCACCATCAAGCTACTAATATAAATATTTGAATTGACTTGATGATTAAGCATGGCTGACTGGCTGTGCTCAGTAGAGTAATGGCCTAACACATATCAATATTAAGCAGGGGGTCTTTCCTATTACAGCCTCACAGCAAAGTCATTAATTGAGCAGAGTTCATGAAAAATATGCAAATACCCTGTTGACATTCTGATATGTAAACGATGTCACTATTTTTTTTAAATAATGAAGAGTGCAGATTATGCACTTGCTCGTAGGCCGAGCACCACAAGAGCAGCGCAAAGGAGTTACACTAAGTGCAGGATTTTATTATGAATTCACTACTGGATTAGTGTCATTTGAAAGTCTGCATATATCCAAAAGACAAAAAAAAGACAATACAATTTCACGGCAACCAATTTTTCAATTTCATCTGTTTCTTGAGACCATATTTCAGTCAAAGGCATTTTATTATTTAAGGGCATTTTCATGCTCATGCTACAGTTGGCGCAGACAATTGTGCTGATGCTCAAGCATGCACTGGCTTTCTGTGTGAAACACGAACACAAGCTGTGACCAACTGTGCAGGCTACATGGAACCTGGCATTTTGTTAGAGGCAGGGTAGACCCAGGAAAAGATGCCAGTGTATCAGTCCAGGGCTACCACACACACACACACACACACACACACACACACACACACACACACACACACACACACACACACACACACACACACACACACACACACACAAATAGACCGGCATTCACATGCCCAACCACATCTATGGCCAATTAACCTAACATGCTCATCTTTGGATGTGGGAGGAAGCTGAAGCACCTGGAGGAAATCTACACAGACACAGGGAGAACATGCAAAAGGAAAAATGATTTCAAGATGTAGCAGCTTGACGTAAAGCCACAGTTATAAAGCCTAAGAAATTATAATGGAAATAAAAGAACTGATCCATACGTAACTTAGAAGATTTAAAAGACATATTAAGAAATTATTAAAATCAACTTCACTTGACAGTTGATCCAGCTTTGCATCATGCCATAACCACAGTATATATATAAAAAAAAGGACCCACAGGGATGCCACCGATTACTTTTGGTACTCTGTATTCTGAAGCTTCAGACAGCAGTGGTTTGGCTGTTTTTGGAGTCAGAAGCTATGTTTAGTAGCCTGATCACCAAAGTACATCTACAAACAGGTGCAGGTGCAATGTGCAAAAACACATGTTGTCTGTTTAAGAATAAAACCGTAATATTTCACTCACCAGAACTAAACCAAATATTTCTTGCACGGTCTATTCTAGACAACAAGTTATAATAATGATAATTAGATAATCCATTAAAAAGGCTCCAAAAGGGACCAATATAAGCACAGTATAGAGGCCCAGTTAATGACTCAAAGTAGTGGAGGTGAGCAGACAGCAGACACTGATCGCCTCCAGCTGGCTGTGTTGGAAACCTGTCAGTCATAGTGCCCAAGCCACTAATTTCAGTATCCAGATGGACGAGTTACAAAAAATAACAAAAAACCTGTCACAATCCTGGGTCTTAGGACCCAGTGTT
Organism: Rhamphochromis sp. 'chilingali'; assembly: GCF_963969265.1. Lineage (NCBI taxonomy): Eukaryota > Metazoa > Chordata > Actinopteri > Cichliformes > Cichlidae > Rhamphochromis > Rhamphochromis sp. 'chilingali'. The sequence goes on from NC_137949.1 coordinate 8,453,337, forward strand.
TTGAGTTTTAGTTCATTTTGATGTTTATAGTATGTTAAGCTCATCAGGTCTCCTATCCTATGTTCATTTGCTTATTAGTTCCCTCTTGTGTTTTCAACCCCTGTGAAGTCTCCCTTGCCCTTCGTGTGTTTCATGTCTGTTGTCTTATGTTGTCATGTCTGCCTCTCATGTTTCCTGTTTCATTTTGGAGAGATCTCGTGTTTTTATATTATGGATTATGTTTTGAGTCCTTTGTGGTACTGTTTCGTGTTTCCCTAGATCTGTTATGGTTATCTTAGGTTTTGCTCTTTGGCTTTGTCATATGGCTTCCCTGTGTTCCATGTTATGTCTCCCCTGTTGCTGTTAAGTTTGCATGTTTAGAATTCAGTCAGTGTGTTTCCTGTTTTACTTTGTAGGTCCATGCCTCATGTGAGTGTTTCTAGTTTTGCGTCTCTGTCTCGTCCAGCCTGATTGCTCCCCTTCTGTGTCTCATTCCCTCGTTATCCCTCTGTGTATTTAAGCCTTGTGTTTCTCTTTGTCAGTGTCGTAGTCTCCATCATAGCTGTGTGATTTTTCCCTGTGCTTTAGTTTTCCCAGTTTAGTTTATTTTGTATTGTTTTTCGTGTCCCACGCCAGCAATAAAGCTGTGTTTTTTGAGTTTACCTTTTGTCTCTGTGAGTTTGCGTTTGGGTCCTCTCCTGCCTGCCACACAGCCGAAACATGACAGAAGACTACGACCAGACAATGGACCCAGCAGCTCACAATCCCTCTGCTGAGCTCCAGGAGGACATGATCTACACGGTAGAATTTCTCTGCCAGGAGTGGTTTGCGCTGCCATTTAAGGAATACCAGGAGGAACTAGCTCTCCGCTTACAACGGATGATCTCTGGACTCCCCTGGTTATTTGGCATGCTCCACCCTTTAATCCAGGACTTCCTTGTTTCTACTGTGCGTGTCTGCACTGAGCAGCCACTCCTGTGTGAAGAGCCGGAGGCTTTTCAGACGAGTCCACTTGAGGATTTGCGGGCCGACTCGTCTCCTCCCTCTTCCAGGAGAAAGCGGCATTCACGCCGCCATCGCTCCACAGCAGCTGAGCAGACCGTTTTTGTGAGTAAAAGTGACTGTTTGCCACATTCTGACTCCAAACCTTCTGCCATTTCATCCACTGTTAGTCATGCTGCTCCTATGAACACTTTAGTTTTTCAACCAGCTCCTCCGAACCTTCATGATTCCAATCCTGTGTCTGGGACTCTACGTGACGCTCTTCCAGTATCTCAGGCAGTTATTTTTTCTGTGCCTCAGCTGGGAGGTGTAAACAGTAACAGAGTGCCTCCCACCATAGTTAAACTGGCTAGAAGACTTGGACTTGATGCCACTGAGCTCATGAATCAAGTTGAATTTTGTGTTCCACAGCCAGCCATGTTCAAACACACTCACCATGTTTTAGAGTCAGACCAAGTTCAACCTGCACCTCAAGTGACTGTTTTGGGTGTGGCCTCACCCCTGGACTTTGCTGCTCACCAGTCAGCTTATTCAGAAACTGCCTTTGCAAACCTACCTACGCCTGTGACCGCTCCTGAGCTCCGCTCTCCACCACCTGTCCCGGCTCCCAGGGTGAGGCCAGCCAGGGCACAGCCTACCTCCGCACCCGTACCTACTCCTCGGGTGGGAGCGGCTCGTGTCCGGCGGGTGCCTGCACCCATTCCTGTGTCCGCTGAAGTCTCAGACGAGCCTATCCAGCCCCTGTCCTTGTGTTCTGTAGGCTCGGAGATATGTCAGCAACAACTACCACAATCACTACAACCTCTCATTTTTTCCATAGTTCAGTCTGTTGCTCAGTTAGCTCAGTCGTGTGTTCAGGCTTCAGTTTTGTCTCCAGGTCAGGCTTCAGTTTTGTCGTCCATACCCCTTTCTTTGGCCCAATCATCTGAACAACCAACCGCTCAACAGTCTGCTCAGCACTCCGCGGCTCCCACGCCGCCTCATGCCACGTCAGCTGGAGGGCCCGAGGAGCCCGTCCGGCCTCATGCCACGTCAGCTGGAGGGCCCGAGGAGCCCGTCCGGCCTCATGCCACGTCAGCTGGAGGGCCCGAGGAGCCCGTCCGGCCTCATGCCACGTCAGCTGGAGGGCCCGAGGAGCCCGTTCGGCCACCCGTCTCCGCTGGAGGGCCCGAGGAGCCCGTTCAGCCGCCACCTGTGGCCGCCTCTGCCTCATCGTCTACGCCTGGTCCGGCCTCTGCCTCATCGTCTACGCCTGGTCCGGCCTCTGCCTCATCGTCTACGCCTGGTCCGGCCTCTGCCTCATCGTCTACGCCTGGTCCGGCCTCTGCCTCATCGTCTACGCCTGGTCCGGCCTCGGCTCCTGCTTTGCCGTCGCCTGGTCCGGCCTCGGCTCCTGCTTTGCCGTCGCCTGGTCCGGCCTCGGCTCCTGCTTTGCCGTCGCCTGGTCCGGCCTCGGCTCCTGCTTTGCCGTCGTCTGGTCCGGCCTCGGCTCCTGCTTTGCCGTCGCCTGGTCCGGCCTCGGCTCCTGCTTTGCCGTCGCCTGGTCCGGCGTCTGCCTCGTCTGGTCCAGCTTCAGCCTCTGCTTCTGTGTCGGCCTCGCCTGGTCCTGCGGCTGTGTTGCTGCCGCCCACGCCACATTTTGCCCTTCGGAATCGCCAGCCGCTTTCCGGGCCATCAGCTGGACATCGTTGCCATCGGGGTCGGCCGCCTGAACTGTTCCACCTGTGGTGCTCTCGACCTCCGGGTCGGCCCCCTGAACTGTTTCCACACCGTTGCCGTCCGCACGGTCGGCCCCCTGAACTGTTTCCATGTCGCCGCCGTTGCCGTCCGCACGGACGGCCCCCGGAACTATTTGACCATGAACTCCTGTGCCGTCGGCCTCCGGGCCGGCCCCCTGATCAAATGAACTATGGACTTCTGGACCGTCACCCTCCGGGTCGGCCCCCTGAGGAGTTGTGAACTGTTCCCTGCGCTCCTGTGTTTTTGATGGACATTGTGTTTTTGTGGCTTTGTTTCTGGCCCTCCGTCCTGGACCCCCGCCGCCCGCCCTGGGTGGGTTGTTTTTGGTTTTGTTTTTTGTGGTTTTGGGCGTCTGGAATCCGCCCTTGAAGGGGGGGCTCTGTCACAATCCTGGGTCTTAGGACCCAGTGTTTTGAGTTTTAGTTCATTTTGATGTTTATAGTATGTTAAGCTCATCAGGTCTCCTATGTTCATTTGCTTATTAGTTCCCTCTTGTGTTTTCAACCCCTGTGAAGTCTCCCTTGCCCTTCGTGTGTTTCATGTCTGTTGTCTTATGTTGTCATGTCTGCCTCTCATGTTTCCTGTTTCATTTTGGAGAGATCTCGTGTTTTTATATTATGGATTATGTTTTGAGTCCTTTGTGGTACTGTTTCGTGTTTCCCTAGATCTGTTATGGTTATCTTAGGTTTTGCTCTTTGGCTTTGTCATATGGCTTCCCTGTGTTCCATGTTATGTCTCCCCTGTTGCTGTTAAGTTTGCATGTTTAGAATTCAGTCAGTGTGTTTCCTGTTTTACTTTGTAGGTCCATGCCTCATGTGAGTGTTTCTAGTTTTGCGTCTCTGTCTCGTCCAGCCTGATTGCTCCCCTTCTGTGTCTCATTCCCTCGTTATCCCTCTGTGTATTTAAGCCTTGTGTTTCTCTTTGTCAGTGTCGTAGTCTCCATCATAGCTGTGTGATTTTTTTCCCTGTGCTTTAGTTTTCCCAGTTTAGTTTATTTTGTATTGTTTTTCGTGTCCCACGCCAGCAATAAAGCTGTGTTTTTTGAGTTTACCTTTTGTCTCTGTGAGTTTGCGTTTGGGTCCTCTCCTGCCTGCCACACAGCCGAAACATGACAAAACCTCCCACAAAACATTTTATAAGCTAAAGCTCCGGTGGTACCCACTGCCTTTATTTTTCAGCTCTTGGTCATAGCTAAGTGACGTAGCTTAAGATTAACATTGTAGAAGACAGGTATTCTTATTTTGCAGCACATATTCCAGCTGGGAGGAGCTAAGAGGCAAGGACGAGATGCAAGTGAAGGAAGGGAAGAGAGGCATTAACACAAAGAAAGCATCCTCTCTATGACTTCTAACTGAGGTGCACTCGAACATGGAACAGGGCTCTAAACTGCTTAGAAACCTCCTTGATGTCCAACAGTTAAAAACAGCTTTTATATCCAAAGTTTTCCACTTTAAATGTGAGTAAACTTCACACGGTGAGGCTGCAGGGGAGAGGTCAACCATCTCGGGAGGTCTTCTGTGTAAATTCCAGACTTGTGGGGTGTTTGAATCTCTTTCATATGTATATGTAGGAAGAGCTACTGGGAATGTTTATGGAGTGTGCAGTGCTGCAATAGTCTGGATAAAATGTGACACAAAACCAGGCACCGGGAAGCAACAGGAGGTAACCACTCGAAGAACTTCATTACCCATAAATTACAATGCTCTTCTCACATCTCAATTCCCTCTCAGTGGCTGCTTAGAGTAATGATGACAATAAAAGATCCCCTGCTAGTGTCCAACGCTTCAATTTCATCTGGGCAAAGGGGATGAGCCTGCGCATCTCAGTGAGGAAGAATGAGAATCGGCTACAATAGCCAGCCTGCAATTTTGCCTGATAAAACTGCCAGTCTGTTATTTGCATAAATACAAATATCAGAAAGGGTTTAAGGGGGAAGGAAAATTGAGGAAAAGACAATGTGACAGGAAAGAATGGAGCATGGGGAAATAGAAAGAAAAGGCACTGAGAGAGGAAGGAAGAGAAAGACGAAGAAGAAGGTGGAGGGGACCAAAGGTGAGAAGAGGAATGATAGCACCAGGCCTTAATTACAGGTCCGTCCCCTGTTCTCCAGGTCAGACCATGATTCACAGCCGATGCTCGAGCAGTCGTGAGTGAGTGTTTGTGTGTCTTCGTCTGTGTGTGTTCTGGTGGGGGTGGGCAACCAGCCACCTGCACAGAAAGCCCATAACCTTATCACTGCTGGGAGGGTCAACGATATGAACTCAAACAACTGTAAATAATATTGTCATTGTGAGGGAACAGAGGGAACAGAGGTAAAAAAGTTGGAGAAAATGGAATAGAGAAAGATGGACACAAGGTTCAAGTGACAGAGAGGGCACAAGATAGAGAAAAAGTTATAGATGGTGAGTAAATACAACTTTATTTCTGCGTGACACCAGACAGAGACAAAATGCGGCATTTCAGATTGTATCACTGGATGAATGTTCTTACTTTGACCTTCATGGTAACCTTAAATTTGACATAATGCACTAAACTGACTTTACTCTGGCTTCTTAAATTCTCTCACTGGAAAAGTTTTATTAGTTGTTTAAAATGTGACAGCATCCATAGATGAATATTTGAGTGTTAAACTGTAACTTTCAGACTGTTCTGCACAGCAGAGGACAAATTGTACATAAAAGATCGATACTTTATCCATTCAACTGGCATGTAAGACACTTCTGACTCCTCTGGTTGCAAAAAGATAGTCTGGAAGAAAATAACCTTAAGGATCTCTTAATCGGGCCGGCATAGTGTACAGGAACATCTGTGCAGAGCATAACCTGGAAGTCCCGAGGTCAAAATGGGAGATGCCCCCAAGGGTGGTGGAGAATGTCCGAGCTAGGATCCTGTGGGACTTCCAGATACAGACGGACAAAATGGTGGTGGCTAACCAATCGGACATAGTGGTGGTAGACAAACATGAGAAGACGGCCGTTGTGATTGATGTAGCGGTTCCGAATGACAGCAATATCAGGAAGAAGGAACACGAGAAGCTGGAGAAATACCAAGGGCTCAGAGAAGAGCTCGAGAGGATGTGGAGGGTGAAGGTAACGGTGGTCCCCGTGGTAATCGGAGCACTAGTTGTGGTGACTCCCAATCTAGGCGAGTGGCTCCAGCAGATCCCGGGAACAACATCGGAGATCTCTGTCCAGAAGGGCGCAGTCCTGGGAACAGCTAAAGCTGGGCAGACACTGTGCGATTGACTCGCAGGGGTTAGAAGTTCGTAAGTCACAATGTAGGGTCTCACACTATACGACCCGATGCTCTGATGCGACCTGAGTGCTCACACTGTGCGTCCATAAAAATGAAGGTTAACAGAAATTCTGTCGCTCGCTCTCCCTCTCTGTCTTTCACTCACACAGACACGCACACCACCACCATCAACTTTGCTAAATTGCTAATGAAAAACACTGATCGGGCAGCTGTGATTGAGCAGCAATGTCCATCCAACTATTTTCACGGTTGTTGTGGTCGTGATAATTTTGTGAGGCCACATCGAAAAGGCTCGGATGAGCTTTCCAAAGTTCTACAAGTGCACACGCTGCACTCACTGCTGCGCTACTCCGTCTTTTTCACCGAAATTTGTGTTTGCGCGTGCGCAGTGTGAGAAGCTGCGGTGACACCCTCACGATGGTCGTGAGGATTTCAAACTGGTTTGATATCCTCCCGACCAAGCGATTAATGATCGGGAGCTGGTTGTGAGGTGTTAATCGCTTGTCGTTAACCCACGTATACTACACGATGCACGACGCACGATGAAGGCCAAAATCGGGCCGATCGCCAAAACGGTCGCGCGACTGAAAAATCGGCTCAAAATGGGCCAAAAATCGCACAGTGTAAGCCCAGCTTAAGATCCTGCGCAGGACCCTCAAGCTCCCAGGCCTCTGGTAGAGGACCCGAGCTTGAAGGATAAACCGCCCACAGGGGCGTGCTGGGTGTTTTTTATATATATATATATATATATATATATATATATATATATATTAGGGGTGCAACGATATTCGTATCGATATTGAACCGTTCGATACAGTGCTTTCGGTTCGGTACGCATATGTATCGAACAATACAACATTTGTAATTTATTTTATCAACTTTCCTTCTGACGATGCTGTCTGTGTTGAGCGCTCAGTGAATCTGCGTTCGACTACTCCGCCTAGGCTGCACTGTCGAGCGCAGATCCACTGAGCGCTCAACACAGACAGCATCGTCAGAAGGAAGAGCGCAGGGCACCTCCCCCACCCTCATTCAGATCTGGCGTTTGGAATTATTTTGGTTTTCATGTGACGTATGACCCTGAAGGTAAGCGAGTCATGGACTAAAGTAAAACAGTATGTTGGATGTGCCATGCAATGCTCAATTACATGGGTGGGAACTAGTGTGTTAGCGCAGTTAGCTCGTTAACGTGTTGGCCGTCTAGCCCCATGCACGGGGCGATCGGCGGTAGCTCGTTAACGGAGATTTGCCGTGTTGTGGTGTTAAGGTCATTTCAACGAGATTAACCTGAAAGCACTAGTGGGAACACAACGAATATGACTGCACATTTACGCCGACATCATCCTAGTGCAAAGACAAAAACAACAAGCATGCTACTAACTTTAGCCGAGTCATTTAGACAGCTGTTAGCACATGATTCTCCTTATGCTGCTGAGAATATAGCCCAGAAGAAGCGGATAGTATAGCTTTTATTTTGGAAAGAGACATTTCTCTGTAATAAACTCTCTTTTCCAAAGATGAGTGATTCCTCAATCAGATACAGGGCTCGCAATATCGCTAGCCCGACGTCCCGGAGCTAGCGATTTTTTCAGTTGGGGTACCAAAATCTATCTCTTCCCTGCCCGTCGGGCTATTGTAGGAAAAATATATGTCAATGCTTTTGCATTCTTTCGGAAATGTAGCTGGGTTATTATGTCATTGGCATCGGTGAGCCACTGTCAATATGTGACATATTGAAGTCGCGTTTGAATTTGCGTATGAATGAATTATGTATGAATTATGTATGAATTAATGTATGAATTAATTACTTGTGGTAGTAGATGTAGTACGGCCATGGGAGATGTTATCATTAGGAGAAGCTGTAAAACTTACGAAAAATGCAATTAAAAGTCTAAAATGTAAGCCCTCCTTCACAGTTTCCAGCAGTCCAGTGGGGCGGATGGGCTGGATGGGAGTCTTTGTCGGGCTGATTCTGGCCCGCAGGCTTTTGAAGCCCGGTGGTATGGACATTAATTTTATTTCAAAAGAGCACAAGCATCTGCACAGACAGCATGCCAACACAAAGCTAGCAAAGAACCCAGAATCATATTAAAGCTGTTAAAAATCCCAGACCGGAGCCTGAGCCTGATCCTGAACAGGTAATAACGGCAGCGATAAGCAGTCAGCCTTGTGGCATTGCAGCATCCATTTTTATCAATCCTGCAGCAGAATCACTGTGGCGATCGCTTTGAAGTCCCTTGGTATTGGCTTTCTGTTATTTTGCCTGTTTTCATCTGTAAATAGAAAAAGATTCTGTGTGTGTCTTCATTAGGATATGGATTTGTGTGGGGAACTGGTAATTTTATGACAATACATTTCATGTCATTTGATAGAGTAACACGAACGTGTCATGAATCGCTGTGTGGCAGGCAGGAGTTGGACCCAAAATGCAGGCACTCAGGCACGAGGTTTAAACACATAGAACTCAGCTTTATTTGCTGGCAGGGGAAAGTCATACAAAAGCAAACTAAACTAAACTCACAGTGAGACACAGGGAGATCCACAACATGAGGGACAACACAACACTGACTCAGAGAAACACAGGGTTTAAATACACTGGGAAGTAACGAGGGGAATGAGACACAGAAGGAGAGCACAGCTGGGGGAAATCAGAACTGATGAGACAAGGAAGCATAACGTGAACACACTGAGATCAGACGCGGACTTTCAAAATAAAACAGGAAACACAAACACAAAGACAGACTAAGAGACACTGGCTTAACACAGAGACCTGACTACATTACAGGGGATACACAGGCATACACAGGCAGAGACGACGGAAAACAGAGGGAGCACAGAATAAAAACTGGGAAACCAAAACACAAACTGTCATAATTTATAATATCAAAAATAAGAGTACAAAAATCAAAAACACGGGGGTCACCGACCCAGAAGAATGACAGAAAGTAAAGTAGCGAGTAGTGTAACGAATTACTGTCTCACTGTAATGTGTAACACATTGCTTTTTTTTTGAGTAACGATCCCAACATTACTCCCAGCTGACAAGCTGCTACCATCACCCTTTCATCCTCCGATTGTCTCGCCCAGTTTAAATTCAGCTGAACTAAACTTATAGCCCAAGTTCAACACAGCTGTCTTTTCAAGAGCCTTCATATTTTAAAGGTAAGACCCAACCATAACAGACAGAGAACCAGATCAGGCTATTCTCTATGAGTTAGTGCACTCCACCAGGACCAGAGAGTTGGGGAGGGGTAGCCATATGTTCAAATCACCAACATGGTCAATGAAAACACTCACATTAAGGCTCCCAGTGGGACTTCACCAACCAACGGGTGACAGTTCATCTTTTATACGCAGTCAGTGTATAAGAAACACCATCTTCTGTTATTAAAATAAAGCAGTTACACTTACAAAAAAATGTTTGATATTTGATTACTGTCCTGCTGTATGAAGAAATGTATACGTTATTGTGTGAATGTATTCTTCTTTGGTTCATACACCATTCTTCCACTCTGCTACTCCATACCGGCTTTATCATTTTTATATTACAGCACCGCACATTCTAACAATTCAAGCTGCTTTTTCACATTAAATGTCCCCAACAGTCAACCCAGCACAGGCTTGATGGAAATGGAACCAGAACATTTTTGTCTCCTCTCAGTTAAGCTACCATGAATTGTTGATTACGTTTTAGTAAAATAAAAAACTGATTGACAATTTGCAGTGATTTTAGATGAAGAGTAGCATGCGGTGAGTTCATGTCAACAAGGTGAAAAACTGTTTATCAAACGCTGTCCTGTTAATGTAAAACCACTTGAGCCTTATCCGGATCAGTTAATCAGTGAGTGACACTCAGAGTGTAGCACAGCAACCAAATGGAAATATAGCAGCACTGATGTGGTTAAGATTAAAATCCAACCCTTTAACCCCACTCATCCTTCTTAAACCCTCCTGCAAAAGTACTTTTCGGCACATTTACACTTCTAACAGAAGGCTATGAGTCTTCTTCTTTTTGGGTAGTTTAACATTAACTCTGTTGCAAATTAGGGAAGAAGCGCATAGAGAGGAAAGGGTTGATGGAAAGATTAAGCTTATACTTGGAGAGAGGTTTGGAATTTGGCTCCTATACTGTAAGTTGAAAGAGAAAGATAAAGTGTCTCAAAATATAAGGCAGAAGAGGGGAAGGGTGAGATTAACTGTACTCTAACTTCAGGCAGGGAAGGATAGAGGTACACGTATTATGATATAGTGGAGAAGAAGAGAATTCTTACACAGCACAACCGGAGGGACAATGATAGGAGGATGGACACGCCATTAGAAAAAAAATTGAATATACTATAAACTGTAGCTTTAACTTTAAACTCAAAGATGAATAGCTGTGATATACAGTGAGTAACCATGGTAACGCTGCATGTTGAGCGAAAGAGACTAAACACTGCTTTCACAAGACGCGTAGAGTATAGGTTTCGTTTGTGAAAGTGACAAAGAGATTGCATTTCCAGAATAGATGCAGTCACAGGAGAGTTAATCTTCATCATGAAACACACCTTAAGCTCCAGAGGTGCTGTGGAGTCTTCAAAACACCACCCACCTCCATCGTTTGTCCTTCAGATGTCTCATCTCTCCACCATCTGACGAGCTACAACTGCAAATCCTCACTCGTTCATAACAGACTGTAGTAAGCCAAGAGATTAAAGGTTTTTGAAATTCTAGCACTTCCACTGTGAGACAGAGTGCAGTATCATACCAGATTAGTCATCATCAGACAAATGCCACAAGTGTAACTGTAATATTTATTTGACCTTTTTCTTTTAAAAAAAATTGCATTGCTGGGATCAAACTATACCTTTTGATTTCATGAAAACTGCATCAGATTAGGCAGTCACTGAGTGATAGATACTAAAGACAGCAGAAACACGTTACTTTTTTTTTTTTTCTTTTTTTTTGCCTGTCCCGTTTGGCTCTTTTGCCATCAGAATTATTGTCTAAAGGCAAAGAAAGATGCCCAACGGATTTACTTTACCAAATTGACCATCCCAGCCTTGCCATAATGGTCCATTTGATTCACCTTCTACTGTTTATTTTATTTTCACTTGCTGAATACGGGACAGACTTGACTGGAGGAAAGAAGGGGAGAAAGAAAGAGGGAAAGAGAAACAGCTGAGAAGAGGGACGGGGGAGAAGGGCAAAAAACAAAAACCAACAGAATGGGCAGCAAAAAAAAAAAAGAAAAGAAGAAAAATGCATATATCGATCACCTGGATCACCTGTTGAGAAAGAAAAAAGAAAACAAGTAGAAGAGAACAAGAGTAATAGAATAAACAACATCACAATGATATATGGGAATATGACAGTAAATACTAAATATTAAACATTATTGTGCAGCACATAAGATCAACAGAACACAGTGTGCTTTGAGGTAGGAGCCAAAAAGGGTGTAGTTTGTGGGTGTGATCACCCGTGTGTACACCTGTGAGCATGGACGCGCTTGTTTTTTTAAAAGGTTCCTTCATGTAATGATCTGCTAGAGGGTGTGGGGGGGCCACTGCCCCGTCCTCCAGGGCATGAAGCAGGTATGGAGGAGATCAAAACTCCAGACATCCAGAGGCCCCCAGAACACAAGAGACCAAGGAAGACCAACAGAGGGGCAGCCGCGCCACTGTCCCAGAAAGAGCTGAGGAGAGTCCCAGATGAGGGCTCACTCAGCAGCCGCGGAGCAGAAGCCAGGGGGAGTTGCAGTGACGCGCCCATGAGCTCCGCCGGCAGCCAGCTGTGCCTGAGTGACCGAGCCCCAGGCCGAGAGGCCAGGGGCACCCCACCTCCGAAGTGGCCCGAGCGAGCCCCAGGCTCCAGGCCCCGATAAGCGTCCGCCAAGGAGTGAGCCGGTGCGTACCTGGACGCCCATCCCCAGACACAAAGAACCACCAACGCACCGACACCTGAGGGAGTCCGCCACTGGCAGGGGAAGTGGTGGTAGGGGGAGATAGGCCTCCAAACCTTGGAGGGCCTGAGATGTCCCCAGAGAGGTGGCGTCTGATACCCAACCTGACATATAGACACAGACATACAGGCACACACAGATACAAACATCCATTCCCACCCTCATGCTCTCATATGCACCTACTCCACACTCAACCAACGTGGAGACAGACATAAAGAGACGCTGTACACACGATCACACTCCCCAAGCGTACTCTACGAACCGGGTCTAGGTACCCTTGCCCCTGGAGGGGGGAACTGCACCCAGACCCAGGTGGTGTTACCCTTTTCCCTGCGGTGGGGAGAGGCAGACCGTCCCGACTCCGCAGCAGGGAGGCCCCACACTCCAGACCGCAGTCGGACGGCCAACTCCTCCTAGCCCCCCCCCCTCCAGCAGGTCGCAGAGAACGGGGGTGAGAGAAGACTCCAAACCTCCCTCCACCCGCTCATTGTAGTGTTGATGCATGTGTGTTGTAAGGTGCCTTTAAAACCCAGAAGGGCATGGAGCTACCTGCCAGAGAGCAGCAGGTAAGCGCATAGTCCCTCCTGCTAGCCCTCAATGTCTACGTGTATTTAAAATTGAGAGGTGGGCAACGACGCCAGGGGTGAGGTGTACACCCTGATGGTACTTTGGATTCCGTGTATCGTGCCCACCCCCAAGATCCTATATGTATGTGTAATGAGAGTGTGAGTAATGTGAATGTCTAAGTTGTGGGATAAAATTGAGGCAGAGGCAGCCAGAAGGGGACGGGGGGGGGGGGGGGGGGGGGGGTAGCCTCCTCTGCACCCTGGTGACATACCCCTACTCCAAGGCCCTGCATGTGTGGGTGGTTGTGGTGGAGCGGGAAGAGGGAGGCAGCTGGAGATGGGGAGGGAAGGAAGGGAGGGGCAAGTGACCCCTCCCTGGGGCCAGCTCCCCCGCTGACCCCAGTAGGCACCCCCATACTCCGCGACCCACCAGGGGAAGGGGGCCCAGGCCCATCCAGACCGGGGCCCAGTGCAGCAGCGCCTCCCGGCCCCACAGAGCCCGGGACAGTCCACCCAACCCCACCACAGAGAAAACTGCACCCATCCCACCATCCACTCAGAAACACATTACTAATAAATGATCCGGGGCAGACCCAGATCTCTTGGCTGGCCTGGGAACGCTTTGGTGTTCCCCCGGAAAAGCTGGAGGAGGTGGACAGGGAGAGGGAGGTCTGGGCTTCTCTGCTTAGTGTGCTGCTCCCGCGACCCGGGCCCAGATAAGCAGAAGAAGATGGATGCATGGATGGATGAATGAATGGATGGATAGATGTTATGCTAGCTGGTAGTGAGGGAGGGGCTTTGAGCCTACGTGTCACAAGGCCGTTTGAAGTTATTCATCAACTGGATGAAGCAAAGATACTATTGGTGGTATCGTTAAGGTTTTAATTTTTAGTATTGATTAGTATCTGAGTACGGTTTTCTTTATCAATCCTTGTGGCCAACTTGGGTGAAACGAGGAACTGAGAATAGCTGACTAAGTGATCTTAGGTTTTCTGGTTTGAGTTCACCTTCGGATGCTGACATCTCTGAGTTTTTGTGCCTTATCCATGAAAAAGATAAGAAGACAAATTGACTAAGCTAATATTAAAAAAAACATTAAGTTGTTCCAGTGTAGCAGCTGTGTGATGTCACTGAACATCTGTCGCTGTTCTAACATCTGCACATTTATTCGCAGTGAATGTCTCTGAGGTGTGCACCTGCATGCCATTGATATTATTTGGAGAGCAGAGAGTGTATGTGGAGATACAGTATCACCTGATGTGTGGATTCTATTAGGTCAACTCATTCAAATTGAGTCAAAATTATTCACTGGAGCAAAAAAAAGGTTTGGGCCACCAGGAAATGTCATGATACCGAAAGTGCTCATATGGAGCTTATTTTCCTGTTGTTAGGGTTCTCGTTTGATGCAGTCTGTGAGTAAAAGCACACCAGACAATTGAAAAATCATGATTCAACACCATAATGTGCATCCATCTCTCAGTGCAGCCAGTCCAAAAAAAGATGCAAATACGTGAAACTCTCAGATAGGTTTAACAGAAGTAATCACAATTTTTACCAACCAGAAAAGACAGGTAATGATCCACACATCAAATGTGTTAACCTGAGAGCACAGGAACAGCAGGTGAATCTAAACTAGACAGAAATATTGAAAGCAGAGAATATTGTCATAAACAATAACCAACAATGCTATACTGATTCATCTGGAGTTAGTGGATACTACAGTTTTCTTTTTTTAAACATGGACTGTGTATAGGTCCATGTGTATAAGTTTATACTGGCTATTTCTTGGGATCTCTGTACCATCTAAAACTCACAGCAGTCTGCTTCTTTGTGTGCTTGTACCTCAAGTCTAAATGGCTCTGCAGGGGGAGGTTTTGTAGGCGATCAGCAGACTACTGGCTGGTTTGGGTGGGTAAAACAACTCAGTTGGCTGGATTGAGCCCTCCCTTGCCCATAGCTATTCTATTCTATTCTAAATCACAACAACAGTCGCTTCAAGGCACTTTATAATGTAAGGTAAACTGCCTACAGTAACACGAAGCTAGAACAAACTTAGCTTAAAATTATAGCAAAAATGTATTTTTTAGGCTGTTTCATGTTATCCATATGTCTAAGTAAGTAAATTTTTTTTGTAAAGCACCTTTCAAGATAAAAATCACAAAGAGACCACTGAGTCCACAGATCTCAAGAGTCTGGGGGCCACAGTTACAAAAGCTCTGTCACCTTCCGTTTTCAGCCTCATATGAAGGACAACCGACAAACCTTGATCACATGACCTCAGGGGCCTGCTGTGGATGTATGGATGTAAAAGATTAGGGATGTATGTTGGTGCGGGGATGGTGCCAGTGCAGCTGGATCAGCAGTGGTGCAACATGCAAGTACTTGGGAGACTTGGACAGGAGCCTTGCAGCAGCGTTCTGAAAAACCTGCAGACGTTCCAAGGAGGCCTTACATAAACAAGAGAACAAAGAATTACAATAAACCAAACGAGATGAAACAAATGCATGTATGACAATTTCCAATTCAGAGCGTGACACAGTGGGACTCAGCTTAGCAATGTTTCTCAAGTGATAAAAACAGGAGTGAACCAGAGATTTACCATGAGTGTCAGAGCTAGAGTCTACACGTTTACCCCATTCACCCCTATTCATCAAGCAAATAAAATTATCCTGTGTAACACCTGTTTCACACTTTGTGTTGGCTCGAATGCAAGAACGTGCTTAATTTATGTAAAAAGCATAACTTGCAAAACCATATAAATAAAGTAAAAAACAAAATGAAAATGAAAAATTACATTGAATTGAATTAAAACTGAATCTATTCCATTTAGATACAACAGCTTTAACCATCTGCAGTATAAATATAAATTCCTTGAGCACACATGACTAAGCAGAAAGTGAGACAATTGCATTAAGGTCGATTTATTCGCCTTTCTCCATGCAGGTAACTGTTTCTAGAGGAACGAAAATGCTTGTTTCCTTGTTAACAGCGGTGTTTCTGTGAACTTTAAACCAAGATGCGCAGTGGATTTCACAGGTCCTACAACACCATGACATGTACTCCTCCTTGGATACATAACCACTTGTGGCATAAGGAGGCTCGATAATCACTACTGCACCTGCTAGATTTTTCAGCCGTCCTCTGGATTATATCCACGGGATACATGTTGGAAAGAAACCAGTAAGGGTGCTTTTTTGTTTCTGTCCAATTTCAGTTACAATTTCATACATCTGAAATAATTACATTATGTCAAAATTTCACACAGAAAAAAATTCTTTGTACAGTATCTTTATTTTTTTTTTTTTGGGGGGGGGGGGGGGGGGGGGGGGGTTATGTCAGAAAGAAGGGACAAATGAAAATGAAAAATCCAAGACTACCTCCCCATCCATGTCACAAATAGCACATCTTTGATCTCCCACAGAGTCGTCTGCAATGCTGGATGCCCTTTTAGACTGCGGTGAACACACCGCGTGTGAAGCTTCTGCAGGGTGTAAATTAAAAGCCTTTTTTCTGTAGCAGTGTCACACCATTACTCATTTTGGCAGCTATTTAAAAGTGTGCTTCTGTGATTTATTGTGTATTTTAATGTGTATGATTTATATAGTATGTAGTACTATGCATATACACATGTCTATTAAGATTCTATGCACACTGACTCTGTGTCGTAATGTGCCATTGATGGGAATGTCTGTCCTTACTCATCACAGACACATGTTTGTCAGCTGCAAGAAACTTTACACAATAATGTTCAGATACTAGTGTATAAAAATTATGTATTTATATTGTTTTCAAGCAATTAAAAGTCAACAAATATTCCAAAACCTTATATATTTATATGCAAAGTATGCTAATCACAAACATAACCGCTAGCAAGAGATCAGGAAGCTAGTATTTCCCAAGTTACCGGAGAGGAGACATCCTTGAGAAATACACAGGGTGAAAACTTTTAATTAAGACAATCTTCTTTCATGCTCTGCCACCCTATATTTTGCATTAACCTCTTGAATCCCAATGTAAAGGGGGGGACGTGATTACACGGGGTGTGCATCAGGTAAACAGATGCCATGAAAAGATTTAAACACACAGTACATAGTCACCTGTTCACTCCGATGGCATGTACGTGGCCAAACCATATCTCTGCTGAAAGCACAGATCTCGGATCCAACCAAAATTCACTGAAGCAGCAGCAAAAAAAGACCAAAATTATGCTTCAATTTTGAAAAATATTAGCATGAATTCTGTCTTACCTTTGCGGTCTCGCTTCCTAAAAAAAATCCACTGCAATAAAACCACATTTCCTGCACTGCTCCATCTCCCAGTGTGCTTCAAGAGCAGTTTCCCATCATGAACCACTATTTCCTGCCTTCTTTGCCTGTTTACGCTCCAGTAAACTGTTGTGTATTTGTCTGACAAGTACGGCTAATTTTTGCTATTCAATACCTAAGAAATTTCAACTTTTGTTTTTCTGTCTTCCATCCTCAGTTACTTTGATACTGTAGCATCTGCTGTAATGCTTACACCTATTATTAAGTCTCACACGTGTTAGTTTATTTTGATACCAAGATGGTTTACACAGAGTTTGTAATTGTAGAGAAATAATCCATTCTTTTTAGGCCTGTCATTTTCAAGCAGGTACCTCACTGAGATTTAAAAGGTTAAAAGCAAATTAGGTTACTATTGACATTTTGTTAACGCTTTGCCTGTGAATACTTAAAGGCATAATCATGTCAGTGGTCATAATTATCAGCAAGATATTTTGCAAATCTGGCTTGAGCAGCAGCCAGCGCACTTGATTATCTTTTCATGGAGAAACACTGTTTTTATTAAAGCTGAACTTATTTTTCAGAACTGTAATGCTATAGGAAAACATGCATAGCCTGCGTACATTTTACAGCATTTCAATAGATCGTTACGCAGGGCTGTCGATGAGTCTACCAGCAACTCACACATAGCTGCATCCCCAAAGCACCAACCTCGTGAAACACACGATGAAGACTCAGTAGACCTAATTAATATACAGCACATAGACCACAACTATGGTAAATGGACTGGTTATTATATTGCTTTCTCCCACTCCCTTTCCTTGGAGCACTCAAAGCATTTTATTCACCTATTGCTTTTTATCAAACACTCAATGAGCGCATCAGGAGCAACTTCATGAGATCAGTATCTTGCCCAAGGATACTTTGGCATGCAGACTGGAGCAGCCAAGGATTGAACCACCATCCGTCCAATTAGTAGATGACCTGGTCTACCTCATCACAATATTGTCCAACCCTATGGCTGTATTGATATTTTGTTCTATTGTACATATACAGTATATAAGTATCTGTCATCATGAAAATGTTTTTATTTATTTTCACAAACTTTAATGCAGCGAAAAACCTATCTTGGGCATGTTATAAGTGGTGTCATCACAACCTCACATTTGTGAAGGAGAGCATCTCCAAGTCCGTTGTTTACAAAACTCTCAACCTTGTCTAGAAGCACATGTAGAGGAGAACACAAGAGACATGTGCAGCGGTGGTGTGGAGTCATGTGGTGCCTTCTGGTAAGTTTCTAACTAGTTAGTGAAGTACACCGCTGAAAAGTTAATTATGACCCTAATCATTTTCTGTTTTCAATGTTATTCTAACAGTACACGGCCTTTTCTGTATGGCCAGTAGTCTCAGTAACCAAGAATGCCCAAAATGGCCAGAGGATAGCTGTTGTAAGGCTGTAGTTTACTGGAAACAAACTAGCCCTGGCCAGCGCCAGATATTAATAACAGTGCTATCATTATCAGAAAAAAGCAAGCAACAAGTCCAGACTCGTTCTTTAGAAGTTGGAATTGTAGAAGAAGTAATAAATCACTAAAGTTATGTGGTGGTTGTGGGGCGGGTGAATTATAACAGTTTGTTAGGAACCAACTCCTGGAATCTCCTGGCAATCAGAGACGAGTTTTTAACACTTAACATTTAAAAAGGCCTAAAGAATATTTTTAGTCTAAGAGGTTTGATTAAAGGCACCTTGGAAGCACGACAGGGAATATATAAAATTCTTAATTTGCTCTCTCCAACCACACTTGCCTGAGTTGAACCTGCAAACTGATAACCACAGATGCACCTGGTTCTTGCATCCAGCTTCTTTGTCGTGATCCATTATATATGTTCCCTCCGAAGCTCTAAAGGGGACATAGTAGGAAGTGAAAAACAATGTGCAGACTGACATAGAGTCCAATTACGGTTTTTACATTGTGTTAAATGGAACCGAGTGGAAAAATCAATTATGTGAAATTAGCACTTACTGCTAACTATCATTCTCACTATTAGGAATGCATGTGAGAGCTGAACAGTGGCGAGATGCCCTTTTAAGTGTCAGAAAAGCTTTGTCATAGTGAGATCAAACCCCCACATGGTTTTAAATGAGAAGCAGTGCAGGGGACTGAAGGAAGCTGTAAAAGATCAAATGGTGCTGCAGTAAATATGAAGGAAGGTGAAGATTCACACCCAGAGGCTCTATTGTCATTGTGCTTGATGATGCTGACAGATATAATAGAGTTCTAAAAATGTTTAAAAAGCCTCAGTGGGCCATGGCTGCTTTGTAAAATACAAAAAAAAAAAAAAAGATTTATGTAATATATGGTTCTTGGTGCCAGACAGGATGGTCTGAGTATTTTGGAATTTGCTCACCTACTGGGATTTTCCCACAGTACTATCTCCAGGGTGTACACACAATGGACTGAAAAAAAGAGAGCAGCTGTTCTGAGTGGTTGTTTGATGCCAGAGGTCAGAGCAGAACCAGGCTGCTGCTTCAAGCTGAAAGGAAGGCAAAGGTAACTCAAATAACAACTTGTTACAAACCACAGTGTGCAGAAGAGGATCTCTGAACGCACAAAACTTCAAATGTAAAAACAAATGGGCTACAGCAGCAGAAGACCACACCAGATGTCACTCCTGCCAGCTGAGAATAGGAACGTGATGGCACAATTACCTGAACTAACCAAAATTGGAAAAACCGAAGAAGTTCTGTCCTGCCTCGTATAAACAGTTTAGGGTGCTGATGGTGGTCTAATAGTGTGGGGGATATTTTCTTAAACTCTGCATGTCAACATCTCCCCACACACCAAAGAAAACATTAAATTAACCAGCTGTGATCCCTGTGACTGTTCTTGGTCAGCTTTTTTAATAGTCATTATCTAGGCATATGTTTTTGTAATTTGAGGTCATCACATTTTTTATTTTACAATTTTTATATGTTATAATTACAAAAGAGCACCTTTTCAATTTTAATTGCTTTAATTTGCACCAGAGGTACACTTCAACTGTGAGAGACAGAATGTGAAAAAAAATCCATGAATCCACATGGTAGGATTTGTAAAGAATTTATTCGTAAATCAGGGTGGAAAATAAGTATTTGGTCAATAACAAAAATACAACTCAATACTTTGTAACATAACCTTTGTTGGCACTAACAGAGGTCAAACGTTTACTATAGGTCTTTACCAGGTTTGCACACACAGTAGCTGGTATTTTGGCCCATTCCTCCATGCAGATCTTCTCGAGAGCAGTGATGTTTTGGGGCTGTCGCCGAGCAACACGGACTTTCAACTCCCGCCACAGATTTTCTATGGGGTTGAGGTCTGGAGACTGGCTAGGCCACTCCAGGACTTTCAAATGCTTCTTACGGAGCCACTCCTTTGTTGCCCGGGCGGTGTGTTTTGGATCATTGTCATGTTGGAAGACCCAGCCTCGTTTCATCTTCAAAGTTCTCACTGATGGAAGGAGGTTTTGGCTCAAAATCTCACGATACATGGCCCCATTCATTCTGTCCTTAACACGGATCAGTCGTCCTGTCCCCTTGGCAGAAAAACAGTCCCATAGCATGATGTTTCCACCCCCATGCTTCACAGTAGGTATGGTGTTCTTGGGATGCAACTCAGTATTCTTCTTCCTCCAAACACGACGAGTTGAGTTTATACCAAAAAGTTCTACTTTGGTTTCATCTGACCACATGACATTCTCCCAATCCTCTACTGTATCATCCATGTGCTCTCTGGCAAACTTCAGACGGGCCTGGACATGCACTGGCTTCAGCAGCGGAACACGTCTGGCACTGCGGGATTTGATTCCCTGCCGTTGTAGTGTGTTACTGATGGTGACCTTTGTTACTTTGGTCCCAGCTCTCTGCAGGTCATTCACCAGGTCCCCCCGTGTGGTTCTGGGATCTTTGCTCACCGTTCTCATGATCATTTTGACCCCACGGGATGAGATCTTGCGTGGAGCCCCAGATCGAGGGAAATTATCAGTGGTCTTGTATGTCTTCCATTTTCTGATGATTGCTCCCACAGTTGATTTTTTCACACCAAGCTGCTTGCCTATTGTAGATTCACTCTTCCCAGTCTGGTGCAGGTCTACAATACTTTTCCTGGTGTCTTTTGAAAGCTCTTTGGTCTTGGCCATGGCGGAGTTTGGAGTCTGACTGTTTGAGGCTGTGGACAGGTGTCTTTTATACAGATGATGAGTTCAAACAGGTGCCATTCATACAGGTAACGAGTGGGGGACAGAAAAGCTTCTTACAGAAGACGTTACAGGTCTGTGAGAGCCAGAGATTTTCCTTGTTTGAGGTGACCAAATACTTATTTTCCACCCTAATTTACGAATAAATTCTTTACAAATCCTACCATGTGGATTCATGGATTTTTTTTTCACATTCTGTCTCTCACAGTTGAAGTGTACCTCTGGTGCAAATTACTGACCTCTGTCATCATTTTAAGTGGGGGAACTTGCACAATCGGTGGCTGACTAAATACTTTTTTGCCCCACTGTATGCAGAAAATACATTTAAATGTTAAACAAATTTCTTCATGTCAAACACTTTTGCATATAATTTCATTTTTGCTTGATGCAATGTGCATGAAATTAAAAGATTAAAACTAATAAAACAAGTTTTAAAGAGAAAATGATTAAAAAACTACTATGGGAAGGTACAGTATTAGAGTGTTACTAGAGTCCACCAGGTAAAAAAACAACAGCCCACTCTCCTAATCTGAGACTTCCTGCTGCTCCAGCTCAGATTTATTCTCTTCTCTGAGATCTTCTTTCTCCCAGAGTACTGAAAAGAAAAGAGAAAAATCTGAACTGAGGAGGTGAGAAGGTGAGGATGAGGTCCCACCCTCCCTCAGAACTGAGATCTCACCTTGAAAAGGCATCTGCCTCCTTGATCAATCTTTCATTGCTGTCTCCCAGCAGCTGGCCTCTCACCCCGCACGCCACCTCCTTCTCTCTGACTCCATCGCTCTTTGGTATTATACACCTGCCTGCTATACTGAATCACTCAGATGTTCTGTTTACAGATCTACCTGCCATTTTGCTATCTGCTGCGCTCTGTAATAGTGTAGCAACAGATACCTGACCGCTGCTGGAGCAATCTCAGGAAAGCCATAAAAGAAAACGGCAAACAGCATGCAGACAATGCCCGGTTTTTAGGTTCACGTGGCAGAACCTAAAATCACAGCTCATAAAGTATTCGGCCTCAGTGAGAAGAAGTCAGTGAGTGCTGACAGCAACTTTAATGGGATCTGTTGTTGGAAATAAGTTAATTAATCTTGTCCACTTTCTCTCAACTTTCTCTTTCTTCATCTTGCTGTTTCTTTTTGTCCTTTTCACCCTCTGCGTCACCTTTTAAACCTTCTCTCAGCTCTTTCATTTGGTGCTGAATTCACTATTTCAGTGTCCCATCTCCTCTATTTTTGTCTCTGTGCATATCTCTTAGTGCATGAAGAATGATGGCCAGTGGGGGATATTTCTCATGGGACTCTGAGCCAAAAAGCCAAAATGTAGTGTTTCATGCATCTTCACACTTTCTTGCCTTTTCCCCGCACCGTTCAACATACTTTGCATTTTGAAACAATTCAGTTTCTGCCACTGTGCCAGCTGACTTATGGCTTGAGGTTTTACACCAGCTATTTTCAGAGCAGGTGGCCACAATGGGTGTGCTTTCCATTCGCAAGAGCATCGGGAGATGAGGGAATAAACACTGGAAGCTGCGTCTTTGTTCGCAAACATTACCTGCTGTTAATGAAAGTCACTGAGCAAAGACAGAGATAAAACTGTACCAGCTACAGGTAACATCTATTTGATGAAGTGTGCAGTGAGGAGAGTGAAATTAATCACACACGAGCTGTTACAAAGAAATGTCCAGATGGGTTTATCAAAGCGAGAAAAAAAAATAAAGGAAGTAAAGCAAAGATCGTGAATAAATATTAAAAAACACACCTTTGAAAAATAAACATGTTTTTTTTTTTCACTTTTCAGGCTTCATTAAATATAAATAAGTCACATGCGCACACCGTCCTTAACACGTATTGGCTTTACACACATATCGAACGGGAATCTTTTGTCAGTAATTAATGGTGTTGATCTAGTAAAGATTTCCCATGAGGTCAAATACATCTTCATCTCCTCGGGTAAATTGTTTTTCCAGTGTTTTTGTCTGGTAAACATCACCGACAAAACTGATTCCACCAGGGGTAATTACAACAACCGCTGGAAACAAATCAGCATAGCCAGCAGTGAAATGTACTGATTTAACAAACCAGGATATTAAAGCCAGCAGACGTGGATGCAATAAAGCAGTACTAGAGGACAGCTGGAGATTATAGGGCTGAGAAACAGTACCAGTTCATTGCTTTTATTGAGCAATGCACGCATAGGCCATTACTGTGGGGTCATTACACAAAATGATTCTGATACAATCCAACATTGTCAATACAAGAGAGCGCACAAAACAGGTTTTAAAACTCAAAAGGAAGAATCAGACATGAGGAAATACGCATTTGTTTATCTATTTTAGGTTGACACTAGTTCAGCTTTTGCTAACAGTGTCAGTAATGAATTGAGAGAGATGCTGGGCTTAAAGCCACCCCATCCAACAGCTGTGTAAAGCCCTGGTTCGCTAATACCTCTCCACCTTTGCACAGGTTTATGGCCATGGATCAGTAGGCTCAGTAACAAGGCTGACAGAGGCTTCTAACAAGTCAGGAGACAGGCAAACAGATGAACCTGGCAGCTCTTGTCTTCCCAGACAGCAGGGAGGATAAGAAAGTTAGGTATAAATGGGAATCATCCAGTCAAGCGTAGCTGAACATGCTAGCAGATCTCAATGGCCCCTAATAACACGGTTGGGGATTATTGCGACATTTCTCTGGTCAGAGGATTTAATATGCAAAGAGGGAAATTTCAGCTGTCCTGTTAAAGAAAGCGAGGAGTGCATAGGAACATGGCGCCAGATCATAGGATTGACCATAAATGTCGGACATGATCAAGGAGGACAGTCGTGCATGTCTTCCTTATGTCTCTGCGGCAGCACAAATATAGATGGAAGCAGGAACCATAACAATGTGTGAATAAAGTAGGCCTAAATCATTCTATCTAAATATATCTGGGGATGCTTTCATTGACTGGCAGAACATTTAACTGATACTGAGTCCATGAAAGCATTTCCATTTGCTGTCTGAAACACACAGTGTCAAGCAGCTGTTTTCTGCTGCCTGTCAAAATTAGCTTTTCCCTAAAAAACTAGTTTCCCCTAGTGGAAGGCTCTGCCTTGCTTTGATTCCAGGCCAGCAGAAAACCATAATTTTTAGTTTATGTGGACTATTTAATCACTAAACCATTTCATGCAACAAACTGGGTTGTTAATGTGAGCAGAACACTAACCACAATGCCCTGAACTGAAATTATAAAGAGGGGACTTCAACAGGGGTGGGCGATATAGCCTCAAAATTATATCAAGGCAATTCCAAAAAAGTATGCAATAATGATACATGCGATGAAAAGGAAAATAAAATTCCGAATAATGTTTTATCGGTGATTGTGGCTCACAGGCAGCAGCATTTATTAGTGCAAACCAAGTAAGGGGCATGTTCCATCTCTCTTCTCCAAAAAGCTATTTTCATTGATGACAGACGACATGATTCAAATATTGAATCTACTATCACAAGGTGCCAACAGCAGCAGCAGTAATGTAGTCCAATATAGTAGTGACACGGCATTAGTGAATTATAAACACAAACGTAGCATAGGCAATTCAATTCAATTCAATTCAATTCAACATTATTTATATAGCGCCAAATCCCAACAGCAGTTGCTTCAAGGTGCATAATATGTATGTAATGTAAGGACTCCCACCAGGCTCAGTAGGGAGCATATATATATATATTACTTATTTTCGAACGTAATTAGTTGCTTTGTTACTTATTTACTTTCTTAATAACATGATACACAACCTGAATACGTAATAAAGCAATAGACCTTTCAGCCCAATTTTATTTTTTATGCATAATACAGATATAAAATTGAATCAAATGGAAAGTCTCTTTTTAAAAATTGTTTCATGAGTTTTAATCTTGATATAATCTTGATATACACACGTCTGTTGCTGCTACGGGCGTCCATGTGCTTGCGTCATTGTCATGAGACA
Source organism: Rhamphochromis sp. 'chilingali' (assembly GCF_963969265.1). Taxonomy (NCBI): domain Eukaryota; kingdom Metazoa; phylum Chordata; class Actinopteri; order Cichliformes; family Cichlidae; genus Rhamphochromis; species Rhamphochromis sp. 'chilingali'. The sequence continues at coordinate 8,478,282 of NC_137949.1, forward strand.
CTCGCGTTACTAAATCCCGACGGTTTAGTAACGCAGTAATGCAGCGTGCTTATGGGAAAGTAGCAGTAATCTAATTGCTTTTTTGCAATAGTAATCCATTACTTCACTAAATACGTTAGTTATGCGTTACTGCCTCTGATTTCTGATCACGATACACGATACATATCGCGATATGTTTGAATAACCTCCATGCCGATGAACAGCTTTTATGTAGTACAGCATTAGCCGTACTAATTTACACCTGCATTCCACCTGAAAAAGCAACTCATTTGATTAATGGAAGCCCTACTGTGCCTTTTGAACTACAGCCATTCCTTTTTGGAGCACACTTCAGATAAGTGAGGAAAATTAAAGAGACCTTTATAAAACTTCTTTCAGTCCTTAGAGCTATTTTAATATCTGCCTTAACTCCATCAGTGTAAAGTTAGCCAGTATTTCCCAACAAGCATTAAACTCAAACTCCAAAACCACACTGTATACTTTATATTAATAAAACTAGCTAAAGGACAAGAAGCTGAACAGTAAAAAGGCAAACATGCTCACAAGTTTGTCTTGACATAATACATCAGTGGAAGGCTGGGACGGGGTTAGCGAACAGACACTCCATTAAGCATTCGTGTTATTGACAAACACACCTTGGCATAATGGCATATTGTCTACCATACAATATACACATTCTTGTAAGCAATCCCTGCTAAATTAGAAAAAGACCGCATGGTTAATACACCAGTGATTATAAAAAAAACTCTAATCACTGTATGCAAATACCATCATACTGTGAGTAGCGGGGAGGGTGGATTTATCATTTAACTAATCAAGAGGACCAGCAGAGAACTGCTACAGTCAAGATGTGTGTTCACATATTTCCATATGTTTTCTTCCCTTCACTGGTGTAAAACAGTTCCAGGGAGCAAAGGCAGGCTGTAAATATCCTCAGCATAGTAGTGGTGATTAGCTGACATCCCCTCTTTTTTTTGTTGCATAATTCACTGTTTACGAGCCAAGGTTGCAAATTGATAGCAGCAGAAATTACACCAACATTATTGCTGTACGTGAATAAGTAATAATAAAAATGGGACCGGAGGGGTGACAGTGCCCAGAGATGCCAAGGATCTCATTCATACTGGTTGTCACGACAAGCTGCGCTACAGCCTCAATAAAACCTTCGTAACACCTCATCATCTATCATGGCTCTGGCCCTGGCAGAATCTTGGCTCCGCGTCTTAGGCCAGCCTCTTGGTCTTTTCATGCATTTTGGGCTTTTAGCACCCTCAGCTAGGGAGCGTAGTACTACCTGGCTCCCAGAACACTGGAGTACTGGTACACTGTGTAAGTCCTTAAGCGATATTGATGGGAACTAAAACCTCGTGAACCCTGTGATAGCTGGGGTCCACAGAAGAGTATTCTTCTGTGACTCAATGGCTTTCATCCAATCTAGTGGTTATCAAGATTGGACAGCATCTTGTTCTGTTCTGTGAACACGTAACCTCGGGTTTGTTCGGGTTGCTGATCAGACGTGAGGTCATGGCAGCTGACGGGGGAGGAGGGGCTTTTACTTTATCTGCCGCCTTGTAGGAGCTGATGATAACCAACCTGCTATGCTGCTGGCCAAGCTTCACTTTTCGGAAGGCTGTGTCTATTACCTTACTTAGATATCATCAAGCAGTAGCTGAGTAAGTCAAGTGGTTTTGACCTCAGAGGCTATCTCCTCATAATCCTTCATCTTCACGATAGCAGCACTATTAGGTAAAGCAGAAAAAGGCAAAAAAAAAGTAGCAGTACTTTGATGGTGTTCAAAGAGTTAAGAATCCTCCAAAAGCTGGGTTTCATGTAGCTACTTGAGCACTGGGGAGAAATCTCATACCTGACTCATCTGAGGGATGAATGATGCAGCAGATTATCAAGCAATTGGAATCTGTGAAATGTCACTGGCGTGACGGCGAGTGACCTAAGATCAATGGCACTAAGGTTGGGTCACACTTCAGTAGCTTCAGTGATCCTCACGCAGCTCAGAAGCAAGGCCTAAAGCCATGCAGGGCAAGGATCCATGATCACACGGAAAGGCCGATGGGCTGAGTTAAAAGGAACTAAAGATAAGACATGTAGTGACCAAGGGGACAAAGGCGAGCCAGCAGTCATCTGGAAAAGATTTCCAATATTTTCCCTCACTCTTTTTTTTCTCCTTTCACCTCTCCGTCTCTCCAATCCTTTTCCCTTCGCTCTGTTGTTTGATCTCGTCATGGCCCAAAGTCACCAGGCAGACGGGTCTTATATTTTATATTCAGTGTTCCACATGAGGGAGCGTGTCATAAAAAAAAGTCTACTCAAAATAAATGAGGCTCTCTGAAGGCAAACGCAGATGATGGTTGAGGCCGAGCCGTCGCTGGCCATCGTAACGGGCATCAGTAATTTGATTTGAAGAAAATCTGTGTGTGTATCTGTAAGTGTGTGTCTGTGGTTTGAGGCAGCAGTGGCGTGGAACTATGGTCTCCCTTTCTTTCACGTACTCCTGCTCCAAAGGCTCAGTCAGATTAAGTCGAGTGTAGGTGTTGACTGCTCTCCCCCACATTATTAGGTGCTTTCATTGCTTTTACAGTTTGTCAGATTACATTAATTAAAAACAAAAGCTCCTTGTTGGCAGACTGTAAAACCACCGACATCCATAACGATAACATGGAAAAAATATTTTCAGTTTCGAAAGTCGTGAAAATCACTTTAGCGGTAGGCGCTAGTGTTAATTGCCTGAAGAAACTGCGACACTACAAAACAGCTGTGTGAGTGATATTTCGGAGGAACCCTAAGAGCGATGAGGGAGAGCAGCAAATAGCCAGTCTCTAAATGAACCGAGTCTCCTACTCAACAAGCACATAAAAAGAAATCAATATCTCTGTTAACTGTCTATTGTTCTAAACAAGAGACTCCAAAAGCATTAGAGTCTGTATATATTGCCACTGTCATCATCTTTAAAACATGGGCTTTGACTGTGATTGACTGGCAAGCCAACATACACCCACCACCTAATTGCAATTTGCTCAGAGGAAGACAAAGAGAAGCAGCTCTCTTGTCACTGACAGGATGCCGTGAGGGCTGGGGAAATTGAATTCACATCGAGAGGGATTTAATTAGACCACTTTGTACCTTTCATCGCCACAGAATCCTATTTACATTCATTCTTGTGCTACTAAGCTTCCATACCTTAGTTATATTGGTTCAACTAATCTTCAACATATAATATATTCAAGGCAAAAAGGCAAAAAGATCAGGGTTTCATCTAATCCCTATGCACCATCTAGAATGCAGCAGAATGGCTAATCACAAAGTCAAATTCAAGAAAGACACAATCCCCATGATATGTAATATGTCCACTCCCTTGACCGTTTATGAGACACTGCAAATCAAGTTTCCGATCCCGCTGGTGAAATGGGTACATGTACCACATGAAAAAGAAGGAAAGCTACTAATTCCTTATTATATTGTGTGCAGAGTGTCAATCAAGATACTCTAAAATCCCTTCTGAAATAAATCTAAAAAAAAAAAGTATTTAGATGTGCTAGGACAAAAAGACCTTGAAGGCAGGATTTATCAGCTTAGTTAAAGGGAGATGATCCACTGAGCGGAGATAGGACGGGGTTGCCCCGTCTTATTCTCAGCTTATATGGAGCCTGGCAAAAAGCTGCATATGATTTTCACATGGAATCCATCTCAAGGCCTGCAGGACATAAACGTATTAATATTTTAAAAAGAACAGTTTAACGTGATAAAACTGCCATAAACACAACTCCTTTATTGCTGACACGTTGTGGCCCTGTTTATGCATTCTGCCTAACTCCATTATTTATTGCTAGCCTTGCCATCTTACCACCCAGCTATCAAAATTTGTGAAGCTATTTGTGCCCTGTGAAAGGGGTCACTTATGTTGAAGAACCAACAGAGTTTTACAGGCGTTACCAGTATTTGTTTCTCTTGATAGGAGAGATTATTTTATTGTATTTACAAACACAATTCATTACCAAATATCTCCACTTAGATGACCTTTACCTTTATGCTTTCCAATCCCAGTCATGCAGATTTACATTTACCCTGCAAAGGAGAGAGTGTCCAAGGGACAGAGAGCAACTGATTGTGGTTAATGAAAAGCCCATTAGCCTTACTGATGCCAGACCACCATAACCAGCCAATGGGCAACCAGCTAGCTAAACGTTTTAGCATTTTAACACCAATATGGAATATAGTTTAGATACATGTGTGCTAAAAAGCACATTAAGCAGGAATTAGGCACACAGTTAGGCACAAGGACAATATAAGGGAAAGCAAGACCAAATCGAGCTGTTGAAATATGTGTTAAAACAACTAGCTAAAGAAATTACACTGAATCAAATTAAAATAAATATTATTTCAAGGAATCTGATATTCATTTTGACTCTCCAGTTTATATTATATAAAAAAGGATAGGTTTTTATCAGCATGCTCAGGCAATCCTTTGTCAGCCATCATTCAGATATATACTCAAGCATGATAAACAGCTGCAGAAGCACACTAATGGTAGATATATGCATCCTTACTGGAAATACAGACCTTCCATGGTTCAAAATCAACACTGTAATGCTAGCAGCACTAACTTTGCTTGCAGACTCTAAGCAAAGTACCTTTATGACTATTGTCAAAACCCTAACCCTGATCTAATTTGCTCCTTTCTAAGTCACTTATTTGCTTGCTGACACAATGTAATCTAAGCAAACTCCACCATCTCCAAAGTGCCAATTAAGTACCAAAAATGACAAATGTGCAATGACTTATTTCCAGTGACGTTAATTGCCGTTATTGACCATTAGGTTTATTTGTGTCATTACAGATGATGCAGCTAAATACGCATCCAAGTATATGAATCACTTAAAAAATTGCATACAGGCTTATGCCCGTTGTGAGCTGGCTTCAAACAAATGCCAGCTCACCTCCTGCAACCACTTTTCCGAGAATACGCTCTTCTTTTGCGGTTTGGGCTCCTTCTGACATTTCTTTGGAGGTGGAGGAACACCAAAGTAATTGCTTAAAGGAGCTTTCTTCTTTGAAATTTCTAAGAGTTCAAAACAAATGTCTGTCCTCTTCCAGAAAATCTTATGTACGCAAACGCGCATTGCAACTTCTTATCTGGTGCGCGTCTTTTATTTTGACAGCGCATGCGCACCTACGGACCACTTATGTGCACCCCTGCTTATAAACTTGTAAACGCTGTTGTTAAATCTGTCTATGCACAACCTGCCATGTCTAGTTTCAGACAGCACTATCAGGTTTACATTCATTACACACACATGCAAGTAGTTTACGTTCAAGTCTCTAAAAGAAAGGATTAAAAATGAGACACGGTTCATTTCCTGCAACAGTCACATCCACAAATGTGTAGGCAACAGAATTGTACATTTTCTAAGTGAATGTTTACAGGTCAGCTTGAAAAACCTTTTGTGCTGCAAATACTGTAGCTTCTCCTCATTATCTAATGCACGCAAACTTTATCAAATACTATTTTAGTATTTATTGCACTCATTTGTACTAATCACTCAAACACCCCAACTTCAGGTCAAACTACAGTGCTAATTTAGAGAGATGACGAACCTATAGAAATAAATTCTACATGAAACTATGCTTCGCCTGAAATACCAACTCCTTCTTCACTTACTAGTATACTTAAATTGTTCCATATCCCTAATATGATTTTCTTGACTATTCACAGGGTCATCCCTGCATATTGCAGTGTTTTTGCAAGCTGTAGAAAAAGATTGCAGAAAAATACAGATTGTCCTATTTTGAGTTTTTTCCCTCTTTAACAAATATTGAACATTTTTCTGATTTAATTTCCCCCCATCACTCTTTTTTTTCCATGTGCACATGTGATGAGTGTAAATCAGCTGGGTGGCCTGCTACAGACAACAGAGTGGAAACCTTGTAAGAGTGTTGAGTTGCAAGCTCTTTCATTAGCCCTCATAAATGCTATTTGGCACACATCTGAGACTGCCTTGTTAGATAGCCTGCAGCGATTTGGCCCATTGCTACACATCCCCATCCTCTTCCACCTCTCCATGGTCTAGTCAGTTGACAGCCTGGCACTGAACCTGATTCCTGAATCTCGATTTCACACTTTTCCTCTATTTCTATCTCGACAGACTGAGCAGAACACCACCACAGAAACTGAAGCCCTGATTAGAAACCAATTAGCTCCTCAGATCCCGGTGCAGGATATCATCACGATTCGCCTGCTGCTCTGGATGAAGCAGCCTGCTCTCATTTGCCGGGGGTTCACAGGGAAACGTAAGATGACAAGTGGAAGAGCTACTTCTTTAACACAGCCTGAGTTAAATGTGAGCTGTAGTAGGAAAAGATTAATAAAGATTGATTTTCTTTGGATACTTGTTTGTGTCTCGCATGTATTTCTTTTTCTTGCTTAGTCGTGGATTGATGATTACGTTTAAGATCAAATTTCAGGTCAAGTTTCAGCAAAGTTCAAATTTGCTGCTGCTGGGTGAAAGAGGTTTTTTTTAAAACATCTTTGATTAGTTGAGTTTGACACCAAACAAACATACCTACCTACCAGAAACCTGGCAGCAGAGGATTCAGCCTTTTGATCATTTCCCCAAACTTTTAACCACTTACAAACTTTCTGTCAGGTTCTAACAAGCGTTGTGTTTCAGCACCACAGAGAAATCTACTGACTTCTGGTATAACTGCACTTGACAGACATTTTATGCTGTTCAATTTTTTTAAAATAACATGTCATTGAATTGCTACACTAATTGACAGGTGATGCTGTAAAGCTGATGTCTATAATAAAGAGGTTCACTCTTATCATGCACTCATGTCCTCTACGGGAAAGCTGGCTGAGTGGTTCAGCGGACACACAGTCGACAGACAGAATAAAAAGATTTAAGACATTTGGGTTCAAGCAGTTTCTGGTATATGTTAAGAAAACTTATGGCTATATACCATACAACTGTGACAATCTATGGTATTAAAGTTATTGAAACCACATGAAACGTACATGTGCACCTTCTTTCACATTACACAGGCTGTCAGACGTGAACAATTTCTGCTATATGAGAAAAAAGAAAATGGCTTCAAGTTTCTAATATATTTGGTAGGAGTGAAAAAACAGAATTATAGCACAGTTTTTCTTTTTTTTTTTTTATTATTTCAAGACAGGGACAAACATTAGCAAATACTGATATTTTGTTAGCTAAATTCAAATATTCTGGAATATTATGAACAAAACGCCTCATCTCATACTGCACCATCCTGAGACAATGTTACCTGAACAAACCCCCACCAAATTGGCTCAACTAAATAACACTGGACACACTTAGCTTGACAAACCTATCTACTAATTCAGAGCACACTGATGGCTCAGTCACATTAGTAAAAATAGGCCAGCAACCTTCTTACATATACAAAAAAAAGAGAAGAAGTATTTTTTAATACATTTTGCGACCAACTGCATCTCCAGAGGTTGAAGGTGTCACTTCTGATCACAAGGCAATTGCACAGGTCGCATAATAGGTGCCAACATTTCTGTAAACAGTTGCAGTTTGATGTGAAGTGACATTTGACATACCATCAATACCTTTGTCAGTCTAAGAGAGACTGACAAAGGTATTGATTCAGTTCAACTGTATTTATATATGGCACCAAATCACAACAATAGTTATCTCAAGGTGCTTTATATTGTAAGGTAAACAGCCTACAATTTGCAAATACTCGCCACTAAATTAAAAAATGCAAACAGGGGCAAAATGTTTCCATTAGTCTTTAAGCACAGCTTGTTGTTTTCTGCTTATATTGCTATAGAGCAGAAAGGGTACTGACAAAAAATGTAATAAATAAATAAATTTCTGTTAAATGTGAATTTCAGTCTATGTAGACAACAATAGATATGTGATTTTCACTAACAAAGTTACAGTTTTCACAGGTAATTGCTGTATTATCAGAAACAGATTGCGTGTAATTGTCAACTTGACCTCATTCAGCTGCAGACTGATAGCAGACTGTTTTATAGAAAACAGTTTTGGTGACAGCAGATGCTTGACAATCTAATTTTGCAGTTAAATAAATAAAAATATAACTGAAATGAGATAAGTTTGTCTTAAACAGATACTGAAAAAAGTTTGAAAAACATTTTAAAAAGGCAATAAATCACAACATGTGTTATGGCAATGTTCATCATATCACAAAATGTTTAAAATCACAATAATATCATATCGTGAGTGAAGTATTGCGATATTATCATATTGTGGTGATTCCCATCTCTTAACATCTCTATTAGTCAGATCCTGGCTTAAGACGCTGGACTGGATATTGGTTGCACAACAGCTCGATGTAGGGACGATTCATTTAGTTCAGTTCGGTTCAGTAGCATGGAGGAAGATGTGTCACAGCGAAACGACAGCAGTTTGGAGATATCAGCTCTAAAACTTAAAACACTTTTAGTTTTTTAAAATCTTTTTTTTTAGTTTGGTGTTTGAGTCCCAGTTTCTTCCTCATAGTTGGGATGAAAGTCTATTGGATCAGTACTCAGTGTTGGCAGATAACTTTTGGATCAGGTTGGATCAGTGCACCACCTTGAAAGCAGTTTTCCCACTAACCAAAAAAACAAACAAAGAAAAAAAAAACATGTTAAATTGTCCAATTTCCATTTTTGTCAGGTAGAAGAAAGGTAGCCTGCTCCTTTTCCATGCGACAACCATATTCTCTTTAGTGTTTATAGTCTGTGCTGTGTTCACACTGGAAAAGTGACAAAAATAAATATGTATGCTCAGTCTCTCAGACAGGCACTGGCACAGCATGTGTGATTAATGTGTGGGATCATGGGAATGGAAGCTGAGGCCTCATGATAATCAGATATATTCTTGCTGGCCCTGTCTGTGTGAAATGAGAATATGTGAGAATGTTTGAAACGGCTGTCACCTCTCTCAATAAAATTGTGGAGTGATAAGAGCCTTTATTGTATGGGATCGAATAATGGTTTGCACCAGCTGCAATAAGACACTTAAAGTTCCTTATACTTAAATAAGCACTGACAGACACACTTACAGGCTTTAAGTACTGTGAGCATTTGATGAAGGGCCTTGGAGTCTTGCTAGCTTGTTTCATTACCACCTCTCATTCTCTCTGCCTTGCCAACTCAACGCCACCCCCTCAAACTAAGGGAAAAAAACCCTTTTCCTTCTGATTAATTGCAGCCTTTTAGGCTTTCTTACAATCTGCTTGGACCATCCTGCAGCCTTTTCATTACAAACTTACAGAATACAGTGGAAGTAAATGCCATATCCTTTTAGCTCACAAGGGCAGGGTAATTTTCTATGTGGTATAATCATCCCTCGACAAAAGCAAATGGAAATGACAGGGTTTTAATACTAGAAGTCATTTTGGTCTCTACCAAGAGTTTGATTCATTCTATTTCAGGGAATGTTTATCTCCAGTACCTCCAACTGCCTCTAACTGCATCCACATACTCTTAAAATCATACTTTTTCTGTCAGAGATAGCAGAGAGCAGTGAGAAAATCATCAAGACAGCTGGCGATAAACGTCAACCATCGATGAAACCTACCAAGTATCCAAGTGTGTCACTATCACTGAGTCATAATGAGAGTCCCTAAAGCACTTCCCCCCATGTGACTCCAAAGCATTATCACAGCAACTAGACAAATGAAACCAATAAATCACACAAGACAGAGTGAGCGTCAAAAATCGTATCTGCAAATGGGAAGATTGAGCGTGCAGATTTGGGAAAGCCATCTCTAAATCTCCACTTTAGGGATGCGGAGCAACAGGTGCTCTGCATGAAAAACAATCGCAAGTGTATAAATAGATTTTGAAGGGCCAGCTGAGTAAATTTGAGGCTTAGAACTGAGCCGATGTGCCGGGAATCCAAAGAGAAAGTCAGTTAGGGTGAGACTCTCTACAGAGACTACGTATCTCCTCTATGTTAGATGCCCAACGACAGCTCCATCCTCACAGAAAAATAAATCCCTTCTCTGGCTGTCACATGGCTTATTCACATTCACATCCTCCTCTCTCTGCTGTGTTTGCTTCTGTAATTTCTCCGACAATATTCTCTCGCTTCTCTCTGTCAGTGGAACTTGAAGGCACAGCGAAGTATCTACAAGTAAGGGAAATCAGGAAACTATGCAACGCCGCGCCAGCTACAGAGACCTGGAGAGAGAGGAGGGTGGGTATGAATTATACATGTTTCAGGGGCGGGCTTCAGATTTGTCCGAATAAATGCACGCGGGGAAATGACTGCGATATTAGCAGTTACAATGCAAGGTTACTAAACATGAAGGGAGCAAATTATTCATTCCCACCCAAAGCAAAGTGATTAGTTTGAAAAACTGCTGACAGCAACAGTAGGAGTTTGGTTTGTATACACTGGAGGACGTTCAGTGTGTCTGCGTGTGAGACTGAGCGTGGGTTAATTTGGCCAAGACTGTGCGTGGGTTGATAATTAGGAAGCTATTTGCGTGGAGTGAAATGTTCAGCTTATCTTCTGTGGAATCTCTTCCACTGTCCCTCTACACTTGAATATTTGTCCTGTGAAACTTTCTAAAAGCTGTGATTATGTTTCCCACAGCTAAACTCTTTATATTTACTCTTCATTACAGGTGTGATAATTAACAACATTACATAACTGTGAATTAAACGGCAACGTGGGTTTTTAGTAACGGAGATAAAAAAAATAAAATGTCGACGCACTGCAGCTTTTTCCCACAAACTTTTCAAATGTATTTCATCTCTTTACTTTTTTGTTGTTTTTTCATTTAAACAAAACTTTTCGTTAACTGTTTAAGAAACTGGCTGCTGTGCAGAGGTGCTGCACAGAGCTTTGCAGGCCCCATCTACATGTGGAATAACCAACAGTCTGTGCTGGTCTTAGCTTAGCCCCATCATGTAAAAGACCATATACATAAAACATCTTTTTAGCAGATCTGAAATTTGAGATTGATTGTTGAATTGCTTTTTGTTGTTTTTCACACTTCTTACTTTCCTATTCATGCTACATTTTGAGCCACACAGCATTCAATCTAAGCATCGATGGACAGCGGGCAAGCACAGCCCCAGAGCCTCCAATTAGAGCTGCAACGATCAACCAGCCAGGGACCAGGATGATGTTCAGTATCCTCGGCCCAGACCATCCAGTCAGCTTCCCATATGTTGAGATGGTCCATTTCATGTATGCAAAAAATCACCCTCACCTAGCCGAATGTGGAAAATTTAAAGAAACTAACAAAGACAAAGTGTGCCAAAGCTAGCACCATCTGGAGCTAAGAACCAGCCGCAAGCCAGCAGTGCCAGTATGAGCCTCGGTATGAGCAGTAAGGATCACAGGTCAGAACAGTTAAAGAAAAATCTGTTGCACTTGCTTTTGTTTGTTAAGGTCAGACATGTCAGGTAAAGATGGCTGTACAGTAACTCATTTTCATTTAGTTCTTTATACCTCTTTCAAGTGAAGGAGCACTTTATTTTCAGTTGTTTAAGTGAGTGAAGATCCAGTAACTTACTGCAGTTTGCGAGAAATTTCAAGGAAACCAAGAAAATAAAATTGTTGCATTGAAGGTAAGTTGATTTTTTGTTTATATGTGCTGTCAGGCACAGTTTTTAGAATAAAAAAATCAGACTCTGCAAAAGAAAAAGAAAAGAAAAAACAGTATCAGTGGGCCACAAAATGGTTATTGGAGCATTTTTGCCTCCTAGTAGGTTCAATTCCCATAATTTGTCTGGAAAGGTGGAGAGCAACGCAAACAGCCACCAACGCTGTGCCATAAAAGACCGTTTGGCTGCAGGGCTCACGTTTCGCAACTAGCATGTTTGACAAGCATTTGGTCTAATAAATGTTAATGCACCCATGTATCCCTGCTTGCCTGGGATGAGGGAAGGTACTGTGGAGACCAAACCACTACTAAAAGTAGAAAGAATAACGGGCATGCATTCATCAGAGAGGCACAAACACAACAATAACAGTTTTTCCAATTTTGTGTGCAACTTCAGTCGGCACGGGCACAGTACTAAGTATGTGGCTGATTTACTTTTTTGAGCACACATGTTGTTCCCTTTCATTGCTTCTGGGAGACCAATCAGGCAAAGGCTTGAACAGCAGCTGTAGGGTCTTAATAATCTGGGCTAGAATTCTGTCCTCCTACAGCATGGCTTCTTTTCAGCTTTCCTTTTATAGAATTTATTTAATACTGAAACAAAGGCAGTCACTGAATGTAGGGTGTGATGTCCAGAGACCGGTGTAGCCCTCGATATAATGATATAACTGACAGTGGGAATACTATAATGACAACTCTCAAGTTGTTTACTTCTATTCAGATCTCCTAATAAAAGGCCAACATACATAAGAGGTTCAAGGTGAATTACTACCTTTGACAGCTTTGATACTTAAAGTTTCCACCTCCCCCTTACATTCAGTAATCACACAGATCAGAAAAAGCAGAGGAACCTGTTTCTTTACACAAAACGTACTCTCACATGTAGCGACGCCGGACCTGTTGTGCTCATTTCCAGCTCTATTATTTAATCTAAAAGGGTAACTTTTCATAACTGCGAGTTCTTATATGTGCCTGTAACTTCAAAGTCTTTTTAAGGCAACATTTTTTAGACTGATTGCGGTTAGCAAAAAAATAAATCAATTATAAAAAAGGCAAGACAGCATAACAGCATGACAGCTCGTTCAGTGAGAGACTGAGATTACCGAAAAGCACCACTGAACGACACAGGAAATCATTCCTGCCTGTGGCCATCTCCCTGTACAACGCATCCACTTAACACACTGTTTGCTGCTACAGCTACACATGTTTCTTTCCAACTATTTATTTATAAGTGACTTATGTATGTATGTATGTATATATATGTATATATTGTACTATTCTTAGTTAGCGTATTGTCTGTCTTGTCTTAATGTTGGTTTAAAATGGAGCACTGTAACAAAAAATAATTTCCCCCAGGGATCAATAAAGTATTCTGATTCTGATTCTGATTCTGAAAAACGTATTGTATCTTGCAGTGCTCCTCCTTACGTCCCCATGGCGTGAATACTAATCTGAGGTAAGGAAGCACTACTTTAAAAAATCTGTTCAACTGGACTGGAAAGTTAATCAGTAAATAATTACCTAGCAAGAAATGGAAATCAGCAGGCTTACTTTCAGTAGCCTCAGCGCTGTAATTACTTTCGGGAAACTTTGATCTAGAACACTTAAAATATAAAATCAAAATGTGTGTTTTGCTCCAATCAGTGATTTGAAAGGCTGCACTGACACGATCAACAACCGTGATTAGCTACAGTACAGAATGGCTGATGGCGTAAACACAGTTAAATATTATCGGTTGCTGTGTTTATTGTGAGACTGTGTGATTATGACAGATCTAATTCCATGCTACAATTTCAGAATCAAACTCTGAACATTCTGTTAGAGTCCCCAGGCCACCTATGTCTGGAAATCAAATGTTACTGAGTGATCACAAGATTGCCACCACGAAATTAGTAGTGTGTGGCCGCAAGATCAAAAAATCATGACCATTTTTTTCTTCTTTCAGATGATCCGTTTTGGGGGTCACCACAGTGGATCATGACCAAACCATCTCAGACTTGTTTCTCCACCTTTGTCTCCAAACTGCTCATCCTAAGCTGATGTACTCATTTCTAATCTTCTTCATTCTGGTCATTTCTAATGAAAAGCTCCTTTTTTTTGTCAGCGTTAGTGTCTCCAAACCATACATGTCAGCAGGTCTCACTACCACCTTGTCAAGCTTCTCTTTTACTCTCGCCGCTATCCTTGTGAGACAAATCACCCCTGACACTTGTCTACACTCGCTCCACCCTGCCTGCACTCTCTTCTTCACCACTCTTGAGCACCATCCATTGCTTTGGATGGCTTCACCTTCACTATATCTCCTTCTTGCATTTTCACCTTTCCACCTGTCTCCCTCCCATTAACACATATATATTCTGTCTTGCTTCTCCTCACTTTCTTCCCTCTTCTCTCCAGAGCATACCTCCACCTCTCCAGGCCCTCTTCCTCCTCCTCACTATGTCAAAGTCCACACAGAGTCTACTGCCTGATCTCATCTATCAAAAATCAGGACCACCAGTTACTAATGTGCTGGAATGAGATAAATGAGTAAACTTAATCAGGGACATGGCAGTGAGATCTATACTTTGCTCTGTTGTTTACCATCAACACTTGACGATTATTATTGGGACACTGATTTGCTTTTTAATTAGACTGATGAATTATAAGGACACTGTTTGACAAACACTGTTACATATGCACAGCAATCAGCAGGTCCCCAGAGAGGGTGCTGTTTCAGCAGGTAGAGGGAGGGAGAAGGGGACAAACCAAAGTGATATCCACATTGGACAATGGCCAAGTCCTTGCTGTTAAAACTAAATAAAACTGTCACGGCATACAAAGCTTAAGTTGATGTTTCATTTATGTTTCTGCACTTTATATGGACAGTGTTGACTAGGCCTGTGTTAGAGTATGAAAATCTGTCACATGCAATGTCAAGACTGCAAAAATAACATTACTTGTAATTAATAAATATTAAAAAGCATATATTAGCGATACAGTTCCAGTGTCTTTCTGCTTTAACGGGTAATCTACTAGCACAACCACTGACTAACCTACACCCGCTGAACTATTTTCAACATGCTTTTGTTGTAGAAGGTCAAACATTCTCATGCTGCTCATCATTCTTATTGATGAGTTTCAGGCAACTTTCAATATTTTTTAATAGCAGATATTCCTGTTGTGATGAGGAAAATTATTAATTCCCACAAATTACCAACATTTAGCAAATCAATAATATCTTGTGGCTTTGCATTACTTTCAGAAATAGTTTTTTATGTATGCAGATTCTTATCTTATTCTTTTTGTGGAGCTGACTAACACTATGACAGCTACTGTACTAAAAATGATTAAACTTAATCAGCCATTAGACAAAGCAGGCTGATAAAACAAAGTGCCAGTGGATGGATGCCCTTCCTCTTAATCTGCTGGTTCTCATTACAGGATGTGACACTGTCCTCCCAGCCAGCCCCCTCACCTTGACACATCTTATCTATAGTTTCCTCCACCGCTGCGAGAATCAGTCGCTACAAACACATGTTAGGCAAAAACATAGCCACTCGAGTTTACCATCATTATTATTTGCCAGCTAAGCACTACCATGTATAAAAGATTAGACCACACAGAATGCTAAGCACTACAAACCCTCTCCCATGTCAGAAATGGCAAGGCAGGGCATGCTCATTTGCTCCACACCACTTAGAGAAGAATAATATGCAGATAAACCTGGTCAACTAATTGCAGTAATGATTGCAAAATGTTCAGAGCTGTGCGGGCAGATAATCAGTGAAGCATCACAAGACTGAGCGGTAAATATGCTAATTTAAAGCCGAAGTAAATAGATGCTTGTTTCTCCCCCCGTCGTTTTTATGCCCTGCAAAGTTAACAAAATACAAAAACACAGCACACTAATCTTGCATACATCCACTTCACACAGCACGCTTCGTAAGAGAGAAACATTCATTAGATTGGAAGGATATTAGTACAGCCCTGGACACCACAGGCAGCTTTTAAAGCTCAGGTTTGGCCCAGCAAGTTGTAGAGAAGCATGCTTTTATATGTAAGGGAGCCCCAGGAAAAAAGCTGCATGCAATCCCACATAGCCGATGTGTCCTCTTAAACTGAAAAAAAGAAAAAATCCTCATAAAGTCTGCTGGTTTTCTTAAGTTCAGTTAAGCCAGTCTACGCCTGAGGATTCAAACCAGCCACCTTCCCTCCCCTTTTCTAAGAATAAACTGCTTTTCCTGCCTTTCATCCCCCCTCCGTCTCTCCCTGTGTGGCTGATGGACGGGATCATGAGGCTCTGGCTAAGTGACTCGGCCGTTTTGACACATCTTTTTGACAAGGTGAGAATATCTGCAGAGAAAAGACGAGGAGTGACTATTCCACCGAGCACATATTGCTTCCAGTTAACCACCCTGCTCATATCTTGACTGACAGCAGTGTGGTGACACAGGTTTTACATATGATGGGAAAAGTGAAGGAAGACAGCAAGGGGGGCGGGGGGTATTAGCACCGCTGAAAGTGTTTGTTAAGGATTCATGGTGGTGGAAGCTCTTGTCTAAGACCCGAGTTTCCAGTTCACTCCCAGCATATAAGGCTGCTGTCAGTGCACCAGGAGTGTGGCTGAAATCACATCTGCAGCAAAAAGGAAATGAACTGCGGGATGGAGAGCTGTCAACACTGAGGCTATAAATCTAACAAACACAAATCCCTCCGTCTGTATATCCTGTTTCCAGCCAGCATTCGTTCTGTAGGAAGTTTTTTTTCCCTCCATATAATATTTTTTTCACAATAGAATGCAATAAAAAAAAAAAAACTCAGGGTGTCTACTCTTGTGTTTGGCAAACACAAAACAAAGCTGGCACTGAAACTGACTTGCACCACCTGGCCCAAGTAAGTGTGGAGGAATGGAAAAAAGCTGAGTGTACATGTGTGCGTGCGTGTGTGCGCGTGTGCGTCTGCAGTGCTGGTGGTCATTGCTCATGATTTCAGCGTTTGATGTGATCACGCACACCCTGTTTGACTGGCTCGTTTCAAGCGTGTGCGCGCTCACACACACTCCTCTCCTGCCACCACGCACGCATGCACGCACGCAAACCACCACCACCACGTTGTTTTTTCCTCCCTATTCACGCACTGACAACACAATTCACCTGCAAAGGCAGGTGCACAAGCGCGTAACCCCCCACCACCATGCCCCTTCCTCCAACACGCACGCTCACCGAACCGTGAGAAGTGGCACATGCGGGCGCGCACGCCAACAGTTTGACATACACTTGTCTGCATTGGCATTTTCGCAGCGAAGCTGGATAACAGCAGCAGCGGCAGCTTGGTGGCATCTTTATCTTTTCTTTGGTAATCTATCATCACATCCATCTGCCGGTGCTGGGAAACGGTTTAAATACATGGGATGTACAAAGGGGACTTCTGCCCGCGGGGTGGGAAAAAGAAAAAAGAACAAAATAAGACTGCGAAAAAACACAAGCGAGCATCTCTCGAGTGGAGAAAATGTGAGCAGCCTGTCAGAGTCCCGCTGTTTCATCACTCCCCAGTCACACATAGGATGTTACTTGCGGGCTTTCTGTGTGGTCTTTAAAAGAAAATCACAATCTCTCCTCATTTTCTGACCCTGTCGTGCATCCGTGTATCTCATTAACAAACCGGCTTATTCTGCAAAGGGGTTAAAAAAACAAAAGAATGATCTCATGATGCAACTTTGACACAAGCAAGCGAATATGGACCTTTAAAGATCATTCGCACTAAGAAAGACTTAACAAAAGCTAGTAACAACAGAATAATAAAATAAAATCAAGCCGAATGCGAGCTGCATTGGGCAGTCACAGGACGGCGCATTGGTTTCGACCACAATCAATTGTTCAAGTGTTGATCAACTTACCGATGAGAGCCAGCTGTAAAAAGTACAGTCCGAGGAAGTCCATTATGGAGTGCGACATTAATTCAAACGGATGCAATCCTGGGCGAGAGATGATGTGCGGAGAATAAAAGCCCGCTGTTTTTGTTGAAACTGGCACTGAAATTAAGAGCGGAAAAAAAATCGCAGCTATTTCTCAAGTGATGACTGTCCACTTACGCTGACGCCGGAATCCACATCACTGCGTGAAAAAACATTAGCGGACCAGAACATCATTTTCCTTTTTTTTTCTCCTTTTTTTTAGCAGGCAAACTTTTGTCTTGGAGGGGAAATGGGTTACAGCTGAGCCAGACCAAGACACCGCTACCAAAATCACACCGCGGAGGGAGAAGAAGAAGAAAAAAGAAGCAGTTCGGTCTTTACGTGGAACAAATCGTGTGCGTATTGAACATCCCCGTGCGGTTCATCAGCACGTCCTGAGCGGCTGCTTCCTCTCCTCGTCGCCTCCACCTGCGCGCCGTCTGGAAACTGCGGCTGAATCACTGGCGCGCTGCTTTGCGCACTCCGACCCGAGAGTCAGTCCCCGCTGTGATCCTCAGCTCCCAGGCGGGCCGGCCGGAGATGCCCAACCCAGCTCGTTTAAAAAAATCCAATCTTGACCAAAGTTGACTTAAATCGATAGGCTATTTCGTTACTGCCATAAAATGGAAACAACAACCCCGCGTAAAATGGTGCATAGCCTGCATCGGTGGGTAGACCATAACCACACTTTTCTGAAAGTAGGTTATACCCCCACACGCACATACACACACACACGCACACCTCCAAGAAAAAGAAAAAAAGAGTAACTACCACAATCAACTTAAACGAGAATCAGTGAGGCAGCAGAGAAAATCTTTTTAAGGGCCCCCACGGAGGCAGAAGGAGCAGCGGTGAAAACAGAGCCAGGCTGACTCACGGTGTCTGTCTCCTAATGGTAAAATGAAAAGACCATCTTGCAGCCAGCGTGAGCTGTTTGAGGCTACCTGCTGTCTAATGTGCTCATGCTGGTCCTTTTTTCTTTCTTTTTTTAAAAACAACAGAACAAAGAAAATCTATTTTGATCTGGGTTTTGAGGACAGTGGGTCTGATTGGCGCTTCAGACATGCACTATTATTATTTTTAAGACACAGCCTAGTTTTTTTTTAATCTGAAGGAAATTTGTCACACACCCAAAATCACCGAATTAGACCAGACAAAAGTTACACTCCACAAGTTCTGGAGAATATTCGCACTCTACAGTACATACTGATAGCTGATAGCTTGCCCCCTCCCCCCTCCCTCCATCCCCGAGCGTCGAAGCCCACACTCTAGATGACAAACACATTTTTGGGGTTCTCTTCGGGGAGTTGTTTTGCCTCTTCAAGCTTATTTTGCGGCATTTTACAGCATCTCAGGGACACTTTAATCCAAAAAATGTGTCTGTGCAGTATGCAAAAAAAAAAAGACTGATACTCGTGGGAAGGATCATGCCCAATGAATAAATATATAAATAAAAATAGAAACACAACCCCATTCTGTTTTTCACTGTTCTACTTTTCCCCCTCAAAGAGAGTGGGCAGTTTGCTCCTCTTAGGATTTGCTTATACGGAGGCTACAGGGAGGGTGAGAAGAAAGATACCGCAGGAGGTGAGAAGTTTCAAGGAGCATTTATGCTTCGAGGCCAATAGCATGTACTGCTCAGGGACCACAGCAGACTCCGTTGTTGGTTTTTCCCACATTGCTTTTTCAAGTTTTTTTTTTTAACTATATTTGGTTAGATTCTTCTTTAGCCTGAAGTGAGTTTTAATTGCTTACCGCTCATTGTTTTGTACAAATATACAACACGCTGCAAGTATAAAAATCATCATGATAATCACAGGATCCAAAAAAGTAAACTGAACAGTGAAGCTTTGAGTATTTGTATCACTCTAAAATAGTACATTTTAAATATATAAAACAAATGCCATTGAGGTGCAGTAAGTTTATAAAAAAATCATTTAGAGATGCTGAACAGTCCTGTTGTATGCTGTGACCTGATTTGTCAGGTTGTTAGTTATCTCAGTAAACAATCATTTTAAAATGCGCTAGTGGTCACTCGGTGGCATTCTCTGTTGTCTGCACACACGAAAAGAAAACAACATTCAGCACAAATTGGACTTCACTATTCAATCTGAAGCTTTTGTCTGTGGCAGCTCTGTCAATGCGCATATTTAACAAGAAATAAAACTCAGTTTTAACTTTTCTTTTTTTTTTATTTTGATAGGGACAATGTAAAGTCTGAGGTTTGGATTTGTAGCCTGGCAGCTGTCTAGCAGTGCATTAACTGATTGCTCCACAGCAGCAACAGCTGGTGGTTAACTGCCTTGCTCAAGGGCGAGTTGGCTGGGAACAGAGAACAATCCTTTTAGGGTCGTCGTGTCTTTCCATTTCCGACATTTCCAAAGTTCAACGCAGCCTCAACCCCTCTCCAACACTCCCTGAATCACAGTTTGTGGCCTCTGATTCCCACCTCTCCCCTTTGAATCAAGCGTCCCCCTCCCCACATTGGATCCAATCTTCCTAGTGAAATATCTTCTGCGTCCCCGCCTCCGCTCCAGCTCTTGATGTGACTCAAAAAGCTGCCTTGCCCTCCAAATATTTGCAACACTGATGTCATAAGCCTGGCGAGGATGTGGGACAAGCTCCTGCTGTGTTGGCCATGCAACAGCAGAAAAAAATCTTATAGGTTGATTGAGAGGTGTTAATGCATTCAAATTAATGCCAGCTCCTGAGTTGTTGTTGTTGGGTTTTTTTTGTTTTTTTTCCTGTGTCTGCCTACTGCTGCACAATCTTGCTTAGACACATGGAGAGAGAAATTAGAGGGTGAGACTGAGGAGGAAAGAAAGAGAGAATACATAGAGAGAGATGTGGTGCTGCACCACCTACACACCGCCATTTCTGTGCGACTCCACAATTGTGATGGAGTCACTTTGTAGTTGTGTTATTGACCAGCGATGGAGCTGAATCAGACGCTACATGATGATGACACAAAGCCACTGCAGTGCAACACTCTGCTCCGTGTCCGTGAAATCTCGTCTCCATCTCACGCGCTTTTCTCTTGTTTCTCTCACCTTCTCGTTTAACCCTTACATAACTGCTTTGCATTTTTGCAAGCAATTTACATAATTATCTCAGATGGATAATTACCAGAGTCGGCCCAATTACACAGTACTGAGACGGGCATTTAGAGAAGCCACACCAAACCAAAGTCTTATATGCCAGGACATGCTCTTGGTAAGAAGGTTTAGTGCCTTTGATCATAATCGGTCACGTAGAAACAGATTTGCCAAGAAAAATGATTAGTAAGTAGTTGTTGTTCATACGTGTGCAAAAGTCTTGAGTCACCCCTCAGTTCTTTAAATTTTGCTTTCAGCCACATCTTCTTGTAATTTTTTAAATTGGTCCTGAGCAATAATTATATTGGTCCAGATCATTTTAGAATATTTTTTTTGTTTGTTTGTTTTTTGTAAAGCCACCTAACACTGATCTATGGATCACTCAATCATAAGAAAGGCACCTAACTAAAGAGATGAACCTAGCTACGCATAACAGACAACTTAAAAAGGAATCAATTTTCAGTTGAATCTTTGGCACTTTGTTCCTAGCTGTCTGTCATAAAAACACATAGTATAACAGATTGACAAGCATAAAATATTATTTTTCCACAAACAAGATACCAAAAAACTATAAGACAAACTCTCGGCATATCTCACCATGGTATGGAGTGTGTTCGTAAAAAAAACCAAACAAAAAAGAGGAAACTGGACAAGTGGGGGACAAAAGAAGTGGTAGGTCTAAAAAAACTATCTACAGCAGGTGAACAGGATATGAAAGTCATGTCTTTAAGAAACAGGAAAATATCCAGTAAAACTCTGACACAGAACCTGAGAAATGACTGATCCTTCAGGTGATCCATCTACTGCTCACTGAAACTTCAACAGAAATGGTCTGTGTAATTATCAATGTAAAAAAGTACCAGCAGATGTGACTCCACCATTCAGTACTATCTGGAAAGCATTTGATTGGCACCAGATTCATTTTTCAGCACAACAATGATCTGAAACACACTGCCAATGCAGTCAAAGCATACCTGGATAGAAAACGACACACAGTGGAACGCTATCAGTCTGGGAATGGCCTCTCCAGAACCAGATTTCAGCATTCAAAAAGCCAACATCCAAAGAAGAGCTTTGGAATCCCTTTAGGAAACTATTCCTAAAGCCTACATAAAGAAATTACCTTAGATTTTGCCTTTTCAGAGTTCAGCCTGTGTTGAAGAAAAAAGGTACTCACACCAAATATTGATTTCGAAGCTAGTCAGAACTGCACAAACTCAACTTTTGCTAAATATGTTGCATATCCATGTGTGGACTATTATGGGGACTATTTCCCATTTTCCTAGCAAAACATGAAAGTAATGGAGGTGACTCAAGACTTTTACACAGCACTGTATATGACATCCTATCATGCTCCAGAGTTCTTAGCACTTAAACTGTTCTGCAGTAAGGAAGTTTAACCTACTGGCTTTCAGCAACATAGCTGAGGGCAGTGGGGCAGCAAGAAGAAATGAGGGTCAAAAAACCTCTCTGTATCGCACTGACTTTCTATTTAGCCCAAAACACTTTTCACTTCCTCCTCTTGGGCAGAGGCATAACTGAAACAACTGACAATTTGGACTGATGACACTTTTTCTTTGCTGTCACACTGATTTTGGCCCATTTTCAAATTCTGTCCCTGCTGTGGGCAATATTATCAAGCTGTAGCACTACAAAATATTTCCCGCACGCTGTAGCCTTTAACGGCAGTGCAGACATCGTTTGTGAGCAGTGATTTGAAATCTGAGTCGAATGAAACTCAGCACGTCTCATTTGATGTCCAAGCAACTTTTCAGCGGGGAGCGTCTCAGTTGATAGATTTCTGTGAAAAGGAGAAACAATGAACTGAAAAATGTTTTCTCGGTATTAATGTGCATCGTACTGCATTTTATCTTTGGGATAAAGACAAAATTATGTAAAGGGATGGGAAGTTGAAAGGCACATTTATTTTTAGTCACATACTTCAGAATTGTACTGAATGTATCTGAGTAGTTACTGCACAGTTCCAGCAGAAAGTCACCTGATGTCTCTCCAAACAGATATTCTGTGTATCTGCAGTTGGTTTTAATAATATTGTGAGGTTGAATTTTATCCATATATTTCTCCATACTATAATTTAACTTTTGACCATTTCCCCTTTTTTGAACTTTCTCTGGTTTTTTAAACTGTGCAACAGTTTTATAAAAAGCTTACAAAAATATGACACAATGCTTTAAATGAATCCAGCCAACAAAAAATCTAATCACATAATTAGGATTTGTCCACACATTTAGAAAGGATCAATTTAAAATAGGCTAAATATAGTGCACACCCTATGCTTTAAAACACTGTCAGACGGACTCATTGCTACTGACGGTTTCCTCTTTCTTAACCTAACTGAAGTCAGCTGTCCCCAACTCACGCACAAGAAAGGCAGAGGAGAGAGAGCACAGTGGTGATAAAAAAAACAAAAAGACAACAACAAAAAACCTATTGCTTTTTTTCTGAGCCCTTTGCTTCATCTTGTTAGTCAAAGAAAGGTGTGATGAGCTGGGGAAAAGTGAAACTCGGGAGTCGGAGAACCTGACAGCACTGCTTGATAATGTGATGGTGGATGTTGTTGACATGAGACTGCCATGTTGCAACTATCTTCCTACAAAAGACTACAAAAAAGTGCATCTCCTATACGTCACCCGCTTCACCGTGTTGATTCATGCAGAATGTATAGACGAGGATGACTCAGTTAGAAATGGGACTTTATTGCCATCCATATATTTTCTTCCTCTTATCCAAATCAGTGTTGCAGTGGAGCTGGAGTCTATCTCAGCTGTCACGAGGTAAAAGGTGGGGGTACACCCTGAACAGATCGCCTACTGCAGGCTAACAGAGACAGACAACCTTTCACCCCCACATTCACACTCATCAGCAGTTAACCTAACATGCCTGCCTTTGAACTGTGGGAGGGAATCCACACAGGCACGGGGAGAACACGCTCCATACCAGGAGCTGGCCAGCACCCTGGACCTTCATGCTGTTAGGTGACAGCACCAGCCACTCTATCACCCGACAAATAAATGAAGATAATACTGCATATAAAATACTTCCTCTTCCTGCTGAGGCGATTGTCCATCTTCAGCTTTATTAAGGCTTTCTATGACTGAAGTAAAACTGATTGTTGATAGAGAGTAAAGGCTGGCAATACTTATGCGAACGTAAGTTACTGCAAACCTTAAATTCACTCTGATAATTTTTGTTGCTCATAATCTTTGTTTATAGAACTAAAAAAAAAACTTCATTCTTCATCTAAGTAGAAGATTTTATTACACTAAGATAATTTTAACTGGTGGTTTTAGCGTAGCTTGTCACTGATGGTTCCAAACAGCAGATTATAGCATGAAATTGAAAGTGCACTCCTAATTAATGATGGATCATTCATCTTTCATGAAGGATGTTCCATTCTATCCTATGCTAAAGGAGGTAATAAAAGCAAGCTTGAAGCTCCTTCCTAGTATTTCATGAATTCAGTCAGCATGAGATACATCCGGTTTAATTCACTCTGTGACAGGGGAGTTACATTTCTAAGACTAATTTTTCATACTTAAATTATAAAGACTAGATTGTACCATTTTTTTTATATACACAGTATGAAATAATCAAAACACACTGAAGCATAATCCTTGGGACTTCTGTGTTGTGGTGTCAGTGTTGATGTGAATCTTTCCAGTCTGGCTGCAAAGGCAGGAGTGAAGATGCTCGTGAAGGGGCAGGTGCACTCTTGTTTGAAAATAATGTCCTTGCTCTGCACATTGTTGCACTGGACTGGCGTGAGAGCAAGGTCAACTCTAATGCCACCTGCACAGTGACAGCCTTTAAATGCTCCATGTACTGTGCGTACATAAATGAATCAGTAACTTTTTGCACTCTGACTTCAAGGATATTTTGCTGCTGTACTTTTACCAGTTTAATACATACCGAACTTTTAACTGAGATGGATGGTTTTTCATATTCACCACAGCCTGTATCTCATTTCAGACACTGTCTATCCTTAAGGTTAGATAAGCTTCCCGCCACCGGCTACAGCAATGATTAGAGTTTGTGGCGGGCAACATATTTCCGCTTTGCCCCTCCAGCGTGGGTGCATGTCATCGAAATGCCAGCTCGTCACCCAGTCTTTCCAGCAACAATGAAAACCCTTTGAAGATGAAGCTGAATATGAGAAGCCTCGCCTGCAGTGGTGCCAGCGTACTGCAGCATCAGCTTCTGCTCTCATTGCGGGCTCGAGCTGTAACCAGAAACTGGCAGGAATAAAAAAGCTGCCAAATGAGTCTGTGGTGTGTTTGGGCTTTTCGAGGCAGGCCTGTGGCATAATTACAATCATATCTGCCCATCTCAGTGGGCAGGTGATGAGAAGGATTTGCACCAAAAAAAAAAAAGTGCAAAGCACAGAGACCAAAAGACCCATACGCCCTTGGCAACTCGTGGCTTCTTTTTTTTTTCGTGATGTGTTTGCAGGGGCATATTTCAGATGCACAGCGAGAATGCGTGGAAATGGATAAATCAATGAGGCCATCTGGGGAGAGGAAGTCAAGATGAGAAATGGTTTAATGCTGACGTTCAGTCGACAGTAGCCTCACAGACCTAATTATTTCATTCATTACTGAGATGGAAAAAAAGGAGACAGACTCTTGGGGGTAACTGTGACCGAGGACCTGTCCTGGGGCAACCATATCACCTCAGTTGTACGGAAGGCCCAACAGCGCCTCTACTACCTGAGGAGACTGCGGAGCGCACACATTCCCAGATCTCTGATGTTGAACTTCTACAACTGTGCCATCAGCAGCGTTCTGACGTATGGATTTCTAGTGTGGTTCCCCAGCTGCACCAAGGCCGATCAGCAAGCACTCCAGCGGGTGGTGAAAGAAGCTGGCAGAATTATTGGAACAAGTCTGCCAGAGATCAGTAATATCTTCCCCACTCGCTGTCTGAGGAGGGTGCACAGTATCCTGCGGGACCAACATCACCCTGCGCGCCACCTTTTCCATCTGCTGCCCTCAGGGAGAAGGTACAGGTCTATACAGGCCAGAACATCCAGACTGGCCAACAGCCTGTATCCACAGGCTGTGAGGCTCCTGAACTCTCTGCCCCCCTCTCACGGACAATAACCATATCCAACTTCTTAATAGCAATGAACTGGTCTGCATTGGTGCATCATATCTTTATTCTCTTCCCCCTCCTGCCCCCCCCCCCCCCCTTTCTTAAATAGATAACTATCATATCTGATATCATATCTCACAGTACAATAATATTGAATGGGTTGCATTGTTGTATTTTGTCATGTTTCTCAGGTCTTTGTCTGAATTTCTATGAACATTATTGCTAAGGATTGTCTTATTGCATTGGAGTCACACTGGGTTAAATATGTACACTTGGGTTTTAAGGGGTATTTATTATTTTCTTCTTTTTTTTGGGTTGTATGGAAGCCCCAAACGCAATTTCATTGTTCTTGACAATGACAATAAATAAATAAATACTAAATACTAAATACTTGTTATTTTCATGGCACAAATGAAAGAAATTTCCCTTCAAATATGTCTTGAAGGAAGCTATAGGTCATGGAATATTTGTTAAAGTTATGCAACCAAAAAAAGGACTGCTTGTTATGTATTTTTTCATTATCTGACACAGTTGCGTTTACAGATCAGGGTCTGAATGATAAATTTGGCACAATTAGCAAAAGTACAAAAAAGAACATGGAATAAAATGACCTTGTACTTTGCTGGTAACTGCTGCATGTCTAAATTAAGGCCCCAGTTGCCATGTGCATTGCTAAATATCATCATTGTCATTGTCTGCCCTCTCCAGCTGAGTCAGTAGTCATCACACACACACACACACACACACACACACACACACACACACACACACACACACACACACACACACACAGGCATACACGACGACACCTCTCACTGTCTCCCTCACACTCAAGGTGCAGCCTTGATTAGAAAGCGGTGCAACAGCGGGCCATCTAAAACATCCCACTGACTTAAAAATGTAACCAACGCTAAGGTTTCTCAAACAAAGTGTGTCATCTGGTTAAACTGTGCAAAAGCATCGATTTTGTTGTCTGATAAATTAAATCGTCGGCACGATTTGTTGATCAAACGCAGAGAATGCGAGGCTTTGTTTCACCGGTTTAATGACAGATTAGAGGTTGGGTAAACACACATATCTGTACACGCCAACCACAGAGAACAATCAAGTTACACATCTGGCTGTGACACTGTTATTGCTACTGAGCATCTGACTCATTATGAAGAGCAGACAACAAATTTGAGCTAATAGGCTACATGCTATAATGCTTAATGTAGACAACATCCATGAGATGACTGAATAAATAACCCCTTACCATTTGAACTCGAGCTATTTGCTTCATTAAATGAAAGGCACTACATTTTGCTGCAATCAGGAACAGAAATCCATGTGCCCGTATTATCTGCCTGCATGCTGCTGATTGAGACTGCCTGTTTACAGGGTCCAAGTCTACTGGGTGTAAACTAGTTGCAGGACATATTACATAATCACTAAACTGTATGCATTACTTTCAAACTTACTGGAATACAAGCCCATTACCGACAATCAAATGCATGAACTGGACGTATGAGAAAAGTGTTTGTGCTCTCCTTCGCTATCATATATATATATTACAGAGAACGAATGTGCTATTCATCATTTCTAAATGAGTGCTCATTTAACTAGAGTGTGGAGGAAATGGAGTGCAAATGTCGCAGTAGCATTTAACTTTCAACTGACTTTTATCTTTACAGAGACGGACACTAATGTTTCCACTGCAATGTGTGTAACTTGTGACGCGGTATCACCTAGCACCTAAAATTTGCAAACCTTTTCATGGATTCAGACTGGGTTTTCATATGTTTCATGATTAGCACCTCTTCGTACTTAGCAGTTACACGTGATTGCCTCACTGCGTGCACTCTTCAGCGAAGCCTGGCCTTTTTGCACCAAATTTCCCTCTCAGAGGAAATGCATCCATGTAATTCAGTATAAATGTAATCACATTAATATCAGTCTGACTGTTCTATCTCTGCGCATCATATGAGTGCTACTCCTGCTTCACATTATATGCCCTGCATGGGTGTGCTATGAAGCCACATGTGTCAAAAAAAGAGAGAGAGAATGGCCTCCAGACTTGTCATCGCATACCTGAAGAAGATCCTGTGGTCTGAATTGCTGCATTTAAAATAATAATTTAAAATGGACTTAAATTATTAAAATGGAGCTCTGCAGTGCCTGTTTTATGACATCTTGTGTCATTTCTGTCTTGCACCTGGATATTTTGTTTTTGCCTAGATGTGCACAAACCTGGTCTCCTACATACAGTATATGTCAGCGAGGTATGCGCATACTGTCCATCAGAAATGTGCCAACACAACAAGACAACACTGGATCAGATACCACAGGGAGTAAAGGGAAGGAAGTGTAGGAAAGCATGAGAAGGACTAGTTGCAATGAGCCGTCTAGATGAAGAGCTGCAGGTGACAGGCTCCACAGCTCTTCAGTGAGGTAACCGACTTTCCTGCGTCCCACTGCGGCAGGAAAAACAATGGGTACTATGTGGAGCATTAATCGGTTGTCCGATGCAGCCACTGATGGACTTTGGTTTGTTTAGCTGTACTATAAACAGGTACAGTGGGTTTTTTTTTCATGTGACACTGATAACCTCTGTAATTATTTGTGCCACCAAAGAAGGTGGCTGCACCTTGCCAACTTGCCTATTTTATGGACATGGGTGGACCTGCCGTCCCTTCTCCATCACCATTAGAACTTTCCTTAAAAATGCACTAGAGGAGTTATTAACAACTTTTTCACCCTCCACCTTGTCTACATCACATATTTTAGCCAAGGTGGTTAAAAATACAAAAGTTATCTGTTATGATGCTACATCATTAATGCTAGTTTACTTGCTAATGCTAGCTGTGTTCCCATACGAAGCTCAAGTCGTAATTGATCTCAGAGCAGTCAAAGCTGAGCCAGCAGCTTGGTCTCTGATTAGTTTAGTACAAAAGACCAGAGGTTTATCCACAGTACGGATGACAAATAAACCAGAAAAAGCTTCTGGTCTCTCAGTTTACCCAGCTCCAGTCATTGTTAATGGGAGACAGACATGCTGGTATGACAGAGAGCTACAGTATCCAGTGAGCATGGAATAAATGCAGCTTTCAGCGAGTGTGTTCACAACATTATTTAACGGATGGATGGAAACAGGTGAGGAGCTTTACATGTGTGACAGCGGTACCTGAGATGAAAGGAGAGGTCAGTTTGCTTTGGCACATTTTAATTTTTGTCTATTTTTAGATTTGACAAGGCAAACACTCCCTGCCTTGCTTTTCCTGAGAAAACACCACTGGTACAGATGCACAGTGCTACACTGAGTCACAGCAACCTTTTACATGACAAATGCAGTTAAACAAAGATACGTCACTTACTGTGAAGACAAACGACAAACAAGCCTTTAATAAAGATCACTGTTCACATTTTTCAGTTCAAGAAATTAAATCTTCGCTGGTACGTGTCTCTATGACAAACATAAAGTAATAGACTTACTCTTTTAGATGACTGTCAGTTCAAGTAATTATTGAAGATTATGGGAATTATTTAGTCTGAAAACTCATACATAATCCTTTAAAATAACAAGTTTAACTCTAAACGTAGATGTAGAGAGGAAAACAAAAGTTACTACATCAAACTGCAATCAGAATCAGAAACTTTTTTAGCATCAACACCTCCAAAAACACTTCAGAAGCAGTCAACCTGTAAATGTGTTGCCAGGGGGGCCTGATGTCATTTCAGGAAATAGGGCTTTCTCCTCCAGTTCTGATATCAGTTATTACTAACTGGCAACATTATCTTTCAGACCAGAGGAGCAAGAAGACATCAACTTGTTTCTAAATGCAAGCCTGAGTGTTTCCTGCGGTATAGCCTGAGCTAAAAAGCAGCCAAAGGTGCTGAATTCCTAAACAGGCAAAAGTATCAAAAATATAAAAAATGCTACTTTTCTTCAGAACTGAATTATTGCTTTTAGTATTTTCCTCGCTGTGCCAGGGGAGACACTGCAGCCAAAATCTGATATCTTGTTCCAAGTTTTATCGGCAGTGACTTTGAGCAGTGAGTTTTACGGACATTTTCAACTCTTTCCGATCAATTTTGCAGCATTTGACTGAATCTGAGGAGAGAGTGATCTAAACTTTAGAATTTATTAATAAACACTAAGTGACCTGGTTCCACTGTCAGCCATACATCCCCGTGCTCAACACTGGCTGCTCCATGTTTGACAGATGATGTGTTATGCTTCGCATCATGAGCAGTGTCCATCCTCCCCCTTCATACTTTTCTCTTCCCATCATTGTAGTTCAAGTTAATCTTGGTTTCATCTGTCTAAAGAACTTTATTTTTACAGAACGGTGCCAGTTCATTTAGTTGTTTTATTTCAAGGCTAATCTGACCTTTTTGCTTCCAGTGTAAGTAGCGCTTCTTTTGTTCAAAGCCTTCTGTATTTCCATTCATGAAGGTGTTGTTTGACTGTAAACCTTGACAACATTTTGAATCAATTTCAGATATTGTATCTGCCTCATTGGCATGAAATAACAAGAGGACTGGCCGTAAACCTGCTTTGTCAGCCAATTTTCCAGTTACTTGAGCCTCTAAAAATGAGGCCCTGTGTATAAATATTGCTGTAATTCATAAACAGTCAATGTAATCCTTTTAAATGCTTTGAATTAGTCTGCACTTTTTTGGTGGATGCACTACAAAATAAGTCTTTATACAACAAATTATGGACACAACTGTAATGGTGGAAGTTATATTTAGACTCTAAGAGTTTCTAATAATTAATTCTAATAAAAATTTGCCTGAACATGATAAAGGAACAAACCTAGATACATTTTCTGTATACATTAAAATATTTGTAAAAAAAAATAGCTGTCTGCTAAATGTGTGGAGCAAAAACTGCAGTCTATTAGCACCAACATTGTAATTTAACTTGACAATGAGTGAAATTAAATAAATAACAGCTGCTGTGCTTTAGTACAGCAGTAGACTAAATATGTATTAATTACCTTTTACACTTTTTGCTGCTCCAGTCTAACCTCAGTTGATCAGAAGCAAAAATTCCTTGGACTGTTTAATGACTTTATATCTTTATTTGTGCCACCGTCACACAGTGTTTTAGCATTTCCTGTTACTCTGTTGTCACTAACACTGTTTGACAGAAGCTCTGTAATCTGCACAAAGGCTATTAAATGACAAATCCACTTGTCATATCACTATATTTTATACAGCTTTAAACCAGTTAGCTCTTATTGTGTCCTGGTCTTGTATGTCATATCATGACTGGCTACATTTGGTCCAAATCTCGACAAAAGACATAGCAAAGAAGAAAACACAGAGATCATGTGGGCTTGTTAAAATTAATTTAAATGTAATCAGAGCCGACATAAATCCCTTAATTTCACTTCATATTTAATTTTAGAATTCATTTATTCAACAAATTCATTTTTTTTTAAAATCAACTGCTTAATATGAGGGTGACAAATTTAAATTTATGCAATACAAATACAATCTCTGCTGGCACTAATCTCTTTCCATATTATTTATCTTGGGGAACTTGATTGAGCATGCATGCTCTGTTCCAGCAGCTCCCAGATTCACACACATACATACACATATACACACACACACATGGCTGGGGGCTCCCCAGTATAACCACAGAGTCATACTAGTGAACACCAAGCAGCTGCACTGGAGCAGTGTGGGGTTGAGGCAATGTCAACACTAGCAATTTAAATACTCATTAATTTTCCTCACATCTACTCTGCAGTCGCAGTGTTTTTGTTACTATGCTACGATGGTCACCCTTTATTTTCAGATTGTCACGTGATATCTTATTCAAGCAACACCTCTCCATTATTAAATCCTAATGTAAGACCTGATAGAATAACACGCCAAAGAAAATTAAGTAGCCTTTACAGATTTAAGAAAAAGAAAAAAACAGCTTTGCTCAGTGTCATGTAAAGTTGTAAATGAAATGTTTTTCTTATGCAGACTGAGTTCTTTATTCTCAAGCTTAAAGGTAAAACAGTAGCCTAGTGTGGTGTGCAACATTTTTATGTTTACCGCTTGAAGTTAGATTTAAAGGCTTTCTGTTAAGTCTTGCTATCAGCCCTGTATTGTATTAATACAGAAAGGTGAAATAAATCGAATTCTTATATACTGTTCATATTTCATGCCTTAACAGAATAGCCCAGGGTCAGTTTTGACTTGGGCCAAGAATTCCCTCATTATAAGTTTCTATAAGGAATTGTATACTACAGATCTTTTCAGAATGTATAAATAACCATCGTTAATACATGGATTATCATTTTTAATTAACGTTTCAGAGACCGGGGGAGTATATTTATGAAGGTTTTACAACACTCATTTTTGGAGAAAAAACATCAACGTGCTGTTTTACCTGAGACATGGAAACATAACAGCAATAATGACTTCAATGTTTTGAAATTGAAAATGGCAAAAAACAAAAACCTTTTGGAACTGCTGGGACCATTAAAATTTGTTATCTTCTCCAGATCCCCCTGTTCTCTGTTTTAAGCTTACTTAGATAGAATAAATTGATTCTGATTTGGCTTTAGGGTACTTTGTTACATTGCAATGTGCTGAGATTTAAATCGTACTTTTCTAGTCTTCCTTACCACTCAAAGCTTTTTTAAAGGTTCAGTGTGTAAAACTTCACTACTAGCTGTCAGTAGATCGCAGATTGCAGTCAGCTGAGCTCTGTTTTCTTACCCTTTCCAATTCAAGTCCATAACCCTATCTAGGCTGCTGTAGGACAAACAACCCCAGCTGCCGTTCATCTGTAGTGAGTATAAGCTGTCAGTCTGCCGTTTACCTCAGCTGTCAATATGTGTCCATGAGTGTGAGGCTATAAACCTTTGTGAAACGAGTCTGATACGTGTTAAAGGGTCAGTGAAGCTCACTTCTTTCTGATGACGGTCATATTGAGTTGAGTTGTTGAAGATATCCTGAACTTTTCTGTAAGCGCTGCAGTTTTTGCAACTGTTAGTTGCTGTTAATCTGCATTAGTGAAACTTCCTTTGAAGTGGCTCTGACATTGTTGGACTCAAACGGTTCATCAGTGGGATTTTTAGGACCCTTGAGCCTAACATTAGCTGACGTAGCATTAGCTTATAACCAGCTATTGTTGTTTAGCAGGCTTGTTGTTAGCTGCAATGGGAGAATTGCATCTAATCTGCTGACAATAAATAATTACAACAATAAATAACTGCGACAATGTCAGAAATAAGCGAGCATGCTTATGCACATTTTTGTGTGTTAGAGCCCTAACTACCGTTGACCAGACATTTATACAGTGGTCCCTCGTTTATCGCGATGAGTTTATCGCGGGAGTTATGTTCTAAGAATAACCTGCGGTAGGTGAAATCTGCGAAGTAGCCATCTTTCTTTTTTACAATTATTATAGATGTTTTAACCCTTGTGTGGTGTTCGTATTTTTGTTACTCAGCCAGTGTTCATGGGTCTGGTGGACCCGCTAGAGTTTTGGCTTTCCAAATTAACACTATCAAACAATTTTATGTTAAATTACTCAACAGATGTTTACTTCATCCCAATTACAAGACATATGAACAGCAAACATGGTTAATTTTTTCCCTTTACCTTTGTTAGATCACATTTATGAATTAATGTGCTTCTCGTTTTTCTTTTATATAAAATGTTATAAATAAATCAGTTATAATCAAGTGGAGTGAGTGGAAAGACACAACACATTTACACGTGAAAAAATAATTAATTGTTAAATTTTTCTTTTGAAAAAAACTGAACACGGGTCTCACAGACCCGAACACCATACAAGGGTTAAGGCTGTAAAAGTTCAAACCTTGGTAGAAAAATAAGTCCAGTATTATAGAACGAAACCAAAGATCAAACCCTTTTTTCAGGTCCAGAACATGAGAATAGAGCAGCTGCGAGAGAATTCAGAATCAGAATCAGAATCAGAATACTTTATTGATCCCTGGGGGAAATTATTTTTTGTTACAGTGCTCCATTTTAAACCAACATTAAGACAAGACAGACAATACGCTAACTAAGAATAGTACAATATATACATATATATGCATACATACATACATACATACATAAGTCACTTATAAATAAATATTTGGAAAAGAAACATGTGTAGCTGTAGCAGCAAACAGTGTGTTAAGTGGATGCGTTGTACAGGGAGATGGCCACAGGCAGGAATGATTTCCTGTGTCGTTCAGTGGTGCTTTTGGGTAATCTCAGTCTCTCACTGAACGAGCTCCTGTGGCTGACCAACATGTCATGGAGTGGGTGGGAGGTGTTATCCAACATTGTCTTTATCTTGGACAGCATCCGCCTCTCCGACACCACCTTGAGGGAGTCCAGCTCCATCCCCACAACATTGCTGGCCTTATTAAGTCTGTTGGCATCTGCGACCCTCAGCCTGCTCCCCCAGCATGCAACAGCATAGAGGATCGCACTGGCCACAACAGACTCATAGAAAATCCTCAGCATTTTCTGGCAGATGTTGAAGGACCTCAGTCGCCTCAAAAAATAGAGACGACTCTGGCCCTTCCTGTAAAGTGCTGTGGTGTTTTTAGCCCAGTCCAGTTTATTGTCAATGTGTACTCCAAGGTATTTATAGTCCTCCACAATGTCAACACTGACCCCCTGGATTGAAACAGGGGTCAAGTGTTTCCTGGTCTTCCTGAAGTCCACGATCAGTTCCTTGGTCTTTGCCACGTTGAGCTGCAGATGATTCTGCTCACACCACGTGACAAAGGAGTCGACCACAGCCCGGTACTCTGTCTCATCATCCCTGCTGATGCATCCAACCACCGCAGAGTCATCAGAAAACTTCTGAAGATGGCAGGTCTCTGTGCAGTGGCTGAAGTCTGTGGTGTAGAGGGTGAAGAGGAAGGGGGAGAGGACAGTCCCCTGTGGTGCCCCTGTGTTGCTGATCACCTTGTCAGACACACACTGTGGGAGACGTACATATTGTGGTCTTCCTGTCAGGTAATCAACAATCCAGGACACCAGAGAAGCATCCACCTGCATCGCTGCTAACTTATCACCCAGGAGGGTCGGCCTGATGGTATTGAAAGCACTGGAAAAGTCAAAAAACATGACCCTCACAGTGCTCGCCGGCTGGTCCAGATGGGTGTAGACACGATTGAGCAGGTAGATGATGGCGTCCTCTGTTCCGAGACGAGGCTGATAAGCGAACTGAAGGGGATCCAGATGTGGTCTTACTATGGGTCGCAGCTGGTCCAGGATGAGCTTTTCCAGGGTCTTCATGATGTGGGAGGTCAGTGCCACGGGCCTGTAATCCTGGGGGCCACTGGGACGAGGCGTCTTTGGTACAGGGACGAGGCATGATGTCTTCCACATCACCGGGACCCTCTGCAGACTCAGACTCAGCATAAACAGTTTATGAAAGACTCCACACAGCTGGGGGGCACAGGTCTTGAGGACAAGGGGACTCACTCCGTCTGGTCCAGCAGACTTGCCTGAGTGAAGTCTCCTCATTTGCATCTCAACCTGGTATTGAGTGAAGGTGATGGGTGGGGGAGTGGTGTCAGGAATCTCACAGGAGGCAACATGTGAAGAGAGAGGCTGGCACAGTGGTGTGGCTCTGGATTCCAGGCTGACTGCAGGTGAGGTTGTGGGGGTGGGAGCAGACACTGTGGTGTCGAATCTATTGAAAAACAGATTCAACTCATTGGCTCTATTCTCACCTCCCTCAGTTCCCCTGCTGTTGGTTGGCCTGAATCCAGTGATGGTCTTCATGCCCCTCCACACCTCTCTCATGCTGTTCTGCTGGAGTTTCCACTCCAGCTTCCTCCTGTAATTGTCCTTAGCCTCTCTGATCTTGTCCTTTAGTAACACCTGGATCTTCCTCACCTCCTCTTTGTTGCCCCCTCTGAAAGCCCTCTTCTTGTTGTTGAGGAGGGCTTTGATATCCTTAGTCACCCACGGCTTGTTATTTGGGTAACAATGAACAGTCTGAGCTGGAACAATGGAGTCGGTGCAGAAAGTTATGTAGCCTGTGATACACTCAGTAAGCCCATTGATGTCCTCGGCGTGAGGCTCACAGAGTGTTTCCCAGTCGGTCACCTCGAAACAGCCCTGTAGTTCCGCTATTGCCTCCTCTGATCACCTCCTGACAGTCCTGGTGGTCACAGGTTCCCTCCTCACAATTGGCACATAGCGGGGGGTGAGGTGAATCAGGTTATGATCTGACCTACCAAGTGGGGGGAGGGAGGAGGAGCTGTATGCATCCTTGACGTTAGCATACAGTAAGTCTAAAGTTTTCTCTCCCCTGGTGGGACAGTCCACATATTGTTTGAATTCAACATTAATGAGTCAATGGTACAGAAGTGGAGGAAGCAAGAAGAATGAGTTGAGTAAAGTTTGACTTATCTGACTGTTTTGATTTGCTTTTAATATGCCTTGTAATGCGGTGCGCCTTATGGTCCAAAAAATACGGTAACTTCTACCTTCCTTTAGCATATCCAGAAGTCCAACTTTTTGTGTGATGATTAGCATCTTCCTCTGCCTTTTGGGTGCTACCGCAGGTGCCTTTGACG
Organism: Rhamphochromis sp. 'chilingali'; assembly: GCF_963969265.1. NCBI lineage: Eukaryota > Metazoa > Chordata > Actinopteri > Cichliformes > Cichlidae > Rhamphochromis > Rhamphochromis sp. 'chilingali'. The sequence goes on from NC_137949.1 coordinate 8,514,608, forward strand.
GTGTAAAACGTTTCGTCGACATTGTTGTGTTTGTTGGGGAGAAAACTTACAAACATACAGTACAGCACTTCAGAGTCACACTGCTAGCGATCAAGGATTTATGTAAATTTGACAAGCTGAACACATTCTGTACTGTACAGGAGACATTTCATGGAGGAGATTGATTGAAATTGGCTACAGCCAATCAGGATGCAGAACACAAAAAAGCATGCAAAATTGCACACACAAAAAAAAAATCAGCGAAACAGCGAGGCTGCGAAAGGTGAACCGTGTTATAGCGAGGCACCACTGTACACCACTTTTCTATTTGGCTCTATTAAAACTCAAGCACTTTGTCTACTTCATATCCACAGCCAGGATAGAATCACTAATTACCAGAAGGTGGCCAGAAGACCAGAAAGTGCCTGTCTCTGGGGGAACCTGGGCAATTGTAATGGGAACACAGTTCTCGCAACAAAGACATGATCCTGCCTTAACTGTGTCACCACTGTCCTGTACAAGATACAAACGGACATGGCATGCACAGTTTAAAAGTTTTGACTCACACTGGTTTATCAAAAAAGCCATTTGAATTAATATGCCTCAAACCAGTAGCTGCTCTATAACAGTACAATTTAAAAAAAATGTTTTCATTTTCTGTATTTTGGGTCACTTTTTCAGGCTAAGAGAATGACAAAAAATATATATATTACAATGATTTCATTGTACCTATTGCTAGATAGGTAGAAAGAAGTAGTATAATTTCCAAAAGATTGGATTCCATTTGTCCTTTTAACTGCACTGCAAAAGAAAACAGTTTGTTTTTCTAAAGTATACACTGAATAAAGTATTAAAGCAATAATGTGTTTAATATACCTGCATGTCTTATGGCTTATTACTGTATATGTTGCATTAATAACTTTCTGACTGTTAAACTTTTGGAATTCACATTATAACACTAAAACCTTCTGCCCTGTTGAAAAAACAGCAACAAAATGTTATTATCTAAATAGTTTTTGCCTGTACTGTACATCCCAGGCATATAAAACAGGAAGAAAATGCCTGACCTTTTCATCATCAAACATTATATTAAAGCACGAAAAGTAAATAGTCTAAAATTACTGTGAAATCAAGCCCATTTTCTTCATCTTTTCTTGAATCTGCATGCTTCAAACAGATGTGCAACTTCAAGCTTGTCAGTGTGTCTTCTGAGCAAAGCCAACCCTGCATCTGTGCGATGTTTCCTGCATCACAGATCTTGTTGACAGCAGTTGTAACGAGGATGTTCTGTTCTCACGTCACAGTGCTGACGTCAGACGAATGTGCTGAAAGCGACTAACCTTTAAAAGGTCATAAACCTCACACTGAAGGTGAAGATGCTTTTATTCTGGCTTCAGTTTTTTAGGGTTGGTTAGCTAAAAAAGAGCTAAATGAGTTCATGATAACGGCTCTACATTTGAAACAAATACAGTTTCTGGATCTTATCCAAGTACCACACATAAACCCACTGCATGTGTCATTTTTCTATAGATTTCTTACTGGGAAAAGAATGACTGAGAGCCACATTAAATATAGTGGATCATAGTAGTTTCGATTACAGCACTAGTGTGAAATGTGCAGGACGTCGCTGTGCAAACAAAGAAGACAAAGAAGTAGAATACAGAAAAAAAACCCACTACATAATAAATATGTTGTATAACTGTGGAGCGCAGCTTTCAGCAGCACACTACTGAGCCCATTGGGGGAGAAGAAGTGTGGAAGAGAAATGGTTTAGTGCTGACGTTTATTCGACAGCAGCCTCGCTGAGATGATTATTCCATTCATTACAGAGATGAGGAACAGAACCTCGTTATCAGTGTCGCCACACTGATCGCACTTATTTGTTTTTATAATGAACTTTTGACTACAATCATGCGGAATTGTGTCCAAAAGGTGCACGTGTGAAATCGGAGCGCATTAGAGTTGGTCAAAAATTGTACGGTGAAATTAGAGTATATTCATCTTCACTAGGCGTGCTGCTTAGGTCAGTGACATTAAGGTAAAGGGGATTTTCAAAATCTAGTAGTGGTAAACACAGCTTAGACTTCAAGCCAAAATGAAATCGCTATACCAGAGATGAACAGGTTAAACTAAGAAAGTAAGATTGCAAAGTTTGTAAAAAATGTGCTGTGGACTGACATATGTCTTAGCTTATCACACTAAACAGCTTTCCCTCAACTCTCCAAGGGGAAGGACAAATAAATATGAGATATATCTGACAATGGCTAACCATAAGAGACTTGAACGTGTGTGTTTTTTTCTGTGTTTATACCACTAAAACCATCTTGACTTTATTTGAATTCTAGTGGATATCCCCCAGATTTCCAGAGATACAAATACACTAGGATGACTTCCAGGAGGATGTGAATAAAATTATGCTCAATACGTCTAACAGATTTCAGCCTGATTTAATGCCGCAGCCATAAAAACACAGTTTCTTGGGTCTGGATGCTTAACTCAGTGTCAGCATTTTATACTGTTGCTTTGTTTAAACGCTGTAACAAGCAGATACAGAATATGTGAAATACTGTTGTACACAGGGTGAATGATTTTTTTAGTCTTTGGAATATTTTTATTTTTATTTAAAAAGGGATTTATTTATTTTTTTACTGTGAATAATGATTTTCACAGCTTAAAAATACATAAAGAAATATACCAGTAGCATCTCACTCGACTGCCCTCAGTTCATTTTGTTCTTTCCAGGGTTTGATATAAGATATCATCATGTGTTCTCTAATACCTCTCTCCTACTGCTGGTTTGTATTACATTGTCAGGGTTAGTGACCTGCACTGTTTGAAAAGCATTCTTTGCACCTCTCCAACTGATACAGACTGAAAGAGAAAAGCAAAGCAAACTTTGAATAAAATGCTCCAAACGTCCTTTAACTGAATGTGGACTGCCATGGTTAAGGGTTCTTTTAACGCCAGTGTTTGACGACCGTAAAAAAGCTCTGGATGAAAGCATCAGCTAAACGAAACAGCATTTGGTCATAGTCACACAGTTGGAAAATCATCTTTTTGGACTTTTGGCATTTTGTGGCTCAAGTGTCACTGCTGCATATAATGAAGTTGGACCACTTGCAGAACCATGAAGACGAAGGCTTTTCCTGTCACCCTCAAAGTACAGCTGGAGGCAAAGAAGTCCACTTTTTTAATAAGACACTCCTCTCTCCTCCTCCCGATGTGCACAGACCGTTTCGTTTGTAATGAAGCCCATGCCTCTCACACCTTAATGGATTGGGGACTCGTGAACCGTGACCAGCACAAGGAGTTAAAGGTCGCAGGTAGCCTAGCTCTCACAAAGTCATCCTGTAATAAAAAAAGGATCACAGGTTAGGTCTCAGGAGGAGGCACGCTATTCAGAGTCCCCTTGAGAAACACTCCATACTAGTTAAATCATTCAAAGTCATTCTGGTTAATGGCCTCAGCCAAACACCTCCGACTCGAGACATTCAGTGTTTAATTAAAAACAAATCTGCCTCTAGACTTTCTAAAATCTTCAAATAAAAGATGCTATTAGTGACATCAGATATGCAACGGGTTTTCCTATGGGCCACATAATTTGCTGTTTAAAGAGTTTATAGTGCTGTTTATCCCTAACCTTTCTCTTCCGTTTGCAGACAATCATGATCCTTGATCTTAGGTCCAATAACGCTTTGCAGATGTTTATGCAGTAAGTATCTAGAACAGCATGCGTGCACATCAAAGGAAGATCCACACTTCTATGTTTCTGAAGAGGTAGAAGATCATAAATCTTAACAACAAGATCACTGACGGAGAGATTTCTAATATCTGGAGCAAGATAGCACACACGGATGGAAGATTTTAAAAGTCCGTCCATCCATCCATTCGCTTCCGCTTCTCCTTTTCAGGGTCGCGGGGGGCGCTGGAGCCTATCCCAGCTGTCATAGGGCGAAGGGCGGGGTACACCCTGGACAGGTTACCAGTCTGTTGCAGGGCTAACACACAGGGACAGACAACCATTCACACTCACATTCACACCTAGTGGCAATTTGGATTATCCAATTAACCTATCCCCACAAGCTGCATGTCTTTGGACGGTGGGAGGAAGCCGGAGTACCCGGAGGGAACCCACGCAAACACGGGGAGAACATGCAAACTCCACACAGAAAGACCCCGGCCTGATGGTGGAATTGAACTCAGGACCTTCTTGCTGTGAGGCAACAGTGCTAACCACCGTGCCACCATGCTGCCCTTTTAAAAGTATTTCAGAATAACCGTTGTAACAATTTATTTATGGCATGCCATATATACACACATTCAGTGCTGGAAACAAAGTGTCAAAAATGTCCACTTGTCGAGTTTTTTTTGACTATCTTCTGGACTATATATACATAGTTGACCTTGCTTTTGATAGCCATCAACAAGCTTCTGGCAAAATTACCATGACATTCATAGCCATGTTGAGTGTATGTAAACTTCCAACCACAACCTCATGTTGTGGTTGGAAGAGGCTAAAATTTTGTTCGTTGTTATTCATTTCGTGGCTGAATTTGTTTTTCTTTGTTTTGTGCTTTTGTTTGTTCCTTATGTCCAAACAATCTATCCACCCCTCTAACATTTCCAATAAAGGCTGCAGTCCTGATGTTTGTCAGGTGCCTTTAACGATTTCAGCTTCGGCTCATAGATTTTTTCTCAAACTCTCTAAAGTGAGCAGACAGCAAGCAATCTGTATGCTGTCATCTTTTGCATTTGCCCCAGTCAATAGGCCTGTATGTGCATTTAATAGCAATACTGTCACTAAGCAGATGGCTATACAGCTCTGCAGTCTTCAGCTGTATACATGCTCAGGTGCAATGATGATGCATAATTTATTTTTCTGCATCATCTGTTTGTACACCCATAGGTGACAGCAAGTATGTCCTCATTAGTAAAATATACTCCCCCAACCTTACCGCGTCTGCCCACCCCACCTGATCACCACCACACGCCACAGACATCCACAGACACCCTTGAGAAGATGAGGCGGTCAGTTTCCTGTTTCATTTGCCTCTGGTCATGCAAGGCTGCGCCAGTGTCTCTACCTGTCTCGCTGCACTAAATCAAAGATGAAGCTGAGCACCCAGCCGTAGCGGTGACTCCATTTATGATCTTCTATAGGATCTCGGTCATTGAAAGGAACAAAATGTATGGCCACTAAGACTTACAGATCCTTGCAGAGGTCAAAGGATTTGGCTTCCTTTGTGAATCACATTCACAACTGCCAGTCGCTTCTTTCCATCTCACTGAATTGTATCATTGAAAACCTCATTAAGCAGCAACACTAGAGAGCTTAGTGTTTATTCTGCTCCACCTCCTCTAGGTTTGTTATCAAGCTGTGACAGTTTCCATTTGCAGGTGTTAGATACTGTTTCGGCTTCCTCTCTTCTCTACCTCTCTTCTCTGTTTCTCATTGCAAACATGACAGAGAGTGTCACCAGCCGCTGATTTGCAATTTCGTGCAACCATAGCAAACGGCTGATGTTAAAAAGTTAGCTTGATGGCTCGAACTGCATTGCAGCAAAATCAATTTCAAGAAGTGCCCTAAATCACCAAAAAGACAGTTGTGTGGGAGAGTTTTACCATTTGCATGAAAGCCATTCCAGATTCCTAAAATAACATCAGAAAGATTTTAATGCAAATCTGAGGCACTGTCAGGTTACTCCGTGTTCATGTACACCCCGATGGGCAGAGCGTGACACCACCGATTTTCATGGTTAAAAACAAAATTCTCTGTGCAGCTCAGTAAGAACCAGGAGAACCACACACAGTGCAATTATTCAAATCAACAAGTTACTAAAGGACACTATGTTTATGGATTTGGACAAGAAAAAAAAGCTGGTTCAGCCAACGTGCAGACCCCCAAAAAGCTTTTTATAAGAGAAAATTTTGTCAGGCTAGAACATTTTGCTGTTACCAAATGTTAAGAACCAATTGATATTTTGAGTAGTCCTACTTACTATTCAATGAATGTCATTTATTTCATTTGTTAACTGCAAAAAAAAGGCAAACATTACACTGAGAGTTGTTGGTTTGTCACTAGGTACAGCAAAACTCTTAATTCATAGGATGGCACCATAAACAGGTTGGACAGTTTACTGGGTTAGAAAATGTGCCTAAAATCTGAATTCTGTCTAAAGACCACCAAAAAGACTTCTGGTCTTTCTGAGTCGATGACACAACAGCTTTCTGTCTTGACGGCTGAGTTTATGGGCTCACTCACTCATGTTGGGCCATATTGATTACAAAAATTAAGTGTGTTTTGGAAATCTTAGCCATGTTTCAAAATGAAGGATCATCTGTGGAATGAAGCTGATTTGCTGATCACAAGTCATTAGCCATCAGCCACAGTCAGACCTGCCCTTCTTTGCCACATCTGTTTATTTTTGCAACCAAGATGGTGACGATGTAAATGCTGAAGATGAAACTTCTGAAACCATTTATACTGTGCACCAAGTGCCTCATGAACTGAATGAAAGAGAATTAAGTATATGTGTACAAGTTATACTTTAAGGATTTTCCGGCAATAGCACTGAAGACTTGTAAGAAATAAGTACAATATAAGAAATAATCTTTAAAGCTTAACCAAAAGCAGCTGAAAATGTCTGACTATCCTCTCAGCTCTGCCCTCACACAGCCCAGACCAAGAGAAAAAAAAAGTTGTTCACAGAGTGAATTTGGTGTCCAGCAGGGCGTCATTTCACTCCTGAAAAAAAAAAAAATCTATAAACTTGTGTTGCGGTAAAGTGCTCCACTTAGAAGTATGTTACGAGGATTTGATTATGTTGGCCGGTTCAGAGGCACACAACCACACACATCCTCACACACTTAGACACACCTGTGGTGAGAGGGGAGGCCCAGTGCTCACTACTCACCCTCATTGTTTGGGGTCATAAATATTCATTTAGCATCTATCAGCCTTTAGGGATTAATCCCAGTAAGGTGGATAAAATTCAGAACACAAAGCTACACGACCAGCATGTTAAGTCCATTATATACTGTAAAGTACCAGGTATTGCCCACAGGAGACTAATGGCTTTTTATCAAGGATCCCTGGAGGGCTGCAGACCCGCACCTCCAGCAGCACAGCTTCCATTAACGCAAGGCAGGTTTAGTTCAAGAGCACATTTTCCAAAAATGCACCTGCTTTAAAAGTAAAATGAGTGACATTAGTGACACAAACAACCCACACGTTTGCTCTTTTATTTTCACAGAGAGCTACCTTTAAGACTGTGATTCTGGATGAAACAGAAGCATTCTCTCTGTTGTGGCTCTAATTGACATAGTTGACACGGTTGCTGTTTTTTTATGTCTTGACGATAACGCCGTTAAATGTCACAGCAAAAAGGAACTAAAGAAAATGTGTCGGACTATTAGGATCCAAAACTGGCAGCGTTGAAAAGGGAAATTATGTCCAACAGCATCCGGGCTCTAGTTTACAACATGCCGCCTTAATACAAGGTCATTCAAATCGACGTCCTTGTTAAAGCACAAGTACAAACAGACTCCACATTAAACAGCTGCTTTCAAGTGAGCCCCATTTACATTTCAATCTAGTTCATTAAGCGCATACACTGTAATCTGCAGCGTGCTTTAACAGAACAGATCGGTATTAACTGTACTGCCAGCGCTTCAGAATAAAAGGTTTAGTGTTTATATTCTTCTGCCCAAGCAAAACTCACAACACAACACTGCTGCAGTCGGGCCACGGCTAAGGTAAGGCACCTTGAACAGTAAAGTCAAGAAAAACTTATTTTTCCAGCAATAGAAGAAAAGGACTCTGTGTAGTTTACAGCAGTTGAAATGACATTTGAAAAAAGTCGCTCTGCCGTCAGCATAGTTTTATTTTAGTCCGACTTAAAGCAGCGTATGCTCAGTAATGAACAACCTACACTTTTGTGCACACGAGCTCTTTACTGGCTGTAAAATAACATTTTACACTCCAATTTTATTCTCATATCAATTCCACCCCGGCTGGTGGAACTGTCTGCAGAGGCATCTCATACTTAACGCAGTTAATATCTCAGGCTGGAAAACACATTTACAATTTTGTTTGTCTTCAGCACTTGGCTAATATAGTTGATTTAGATTTTTAGATTTGTCATCGCATGCAGCTTTGGCTTTGTACTTCCCCCTCTATCTGCCTGCTTTTTTATTGTTTTATCTATGGTATTGCTTTAGAGGGGCTGTTTTAAGTGTTGGTTGCCTCTTAAGTATTGTTGTGTAAGTGTGTTATGATGTTGATTATGGATTGCTGTTGCTATCTGTGGTAAAGTATTATCTTTTTGCTCTATGCGTTTTCATATTATTATCTCTGTTGTAGCACAGTTTTGTTCGCTTGATATTATATTTTTTGTCACAGCATTTTATTTTCTGAAATATTGGTACTGATTGGTCATTTTTGTATAAATTCATTAATAAATGCTTTTATTTTTATTGTATTTTACTTTCTGCAGCGGTATTGTCTGTTTTCTGAGATTCACAGTGTTTTTAAAATCCCAAATCAAAAATTGCCAGAGAAAAGAAAACCTGTCACCTCAGCACACATCAGACAACACGCTACATCTACATCATTACAAGGCAAATTTAAAAGGGTATGTCAAACCTATGGTGGCACACTGTCATCATCAAAACAGCAGGAGCAGATGAGGCGTGAAGAAGAAACACAACAGCATTCCACTTTCCTTACAAGCGCTACGCTTCCCTCGCCACCATAACTAAGAGGGTCCTCTGTTTTGTTCTCGGTGGTGTGAGCCCAGCACCAGCAGTGTCCAATCTATCCACCACTTTCCCTCCTACCTCTGACGGCACCTTTCCGCCTTGATTGTGCTGGCTGCAGTGTCGTAATTATGTCCCATAGTTTTGTTTAACACCCCCCTGCCCCCTATCTCTCCAAAAAAAACAAAAAACAAACAGAGGTAGGAAGACTTTGGGAAACGTTATTTATTCAACTAAGCAGAATTTCCTCTGCTTTATTTCATTGAGGTTTGTGGTAAAGGAGTTTATGATCAACTCAATGACTGCAAAGTTCCCAAATCCTGTGGCTGCAAAACAAGCTCAAATCAGCACTCCTCCACCACCGTGTTTGACAGTTGGTATGTGGATTTGTGTGTGAAATGTTTGTACGTGTGATTTATGCACTGTTAGTAAAGCCCCTTTTCCATTAGTACCTACTCTGATGGACTCAGCATGGATCGCCACGACTAGGCTTGGATCGACTGGTTTTCCATTACATTCCAGTCCTAATGTCCGTGGTTGTTGTCATGGCAACCCTGCAGCGCATCCTGTGACGAAATGCGACATGAATGCGAGGGGATATACCTGCTGCTCAGTCTTTGGCTTTTCATCAGCCTCAGGGAGCACGGTGTTGTTTTTTGTAGCCATTTGCATCGCTGGTTTGATTTTCGTGAATGGGACATTCTCACGACTCATCGAGTGATGCTGACCAACCCGCAGTGTGACGACATCACATTTTAGTACATGCTCGGATTGCTTGGAAACCTGGCTGAGCAGGTACTAAAAAAAAAAACAGCTGTTACCACATACGTTGACCTAATGGAAAAGCCCGAAAATCATGGCGAACAGTGCTGAGGAGGTACTAATTGAAAAGATGCTAAAATGACAATTTGCAGTTTTGCAAATTTAAGCTGTGGTGCCATGTTATTTTTAGAGACTAGAGTCTTTCTCCTGAACATCTTTCAAACAAGCCTTTTTCTACCTTTGATATTTATCATGCTAACTGAGGCCTGTAGAGTCTGACTTGTAACATTTGCTTATTTTTTCCAGTTTCTCTGAGCAATGCACAGCCTGACCTTGGGGTAAATTTGCTAGGATGTCCACTCTTGGTAAGACTGGCATCTGTGTTGAATGTTTTTCACTTGTGAATAATCTTTCTCCCTGTAGAATAACGGACTTCAAATTGTTTGAAAATGACTTTTTGACCTTTCCCAGACTGATGGGCAGCAACAATCGCCGATGTCTTTCCTCCTTGGCGTTGTGTTAACGCACATCTGAAGGCTCCAGACCTGCAAACAGCCAAAACATCTGCTTTTATAGAGGTGATGATCAGTTAATCAAGTACATTTGTGTAACGGTGGACCCAAGAAATACCAGCCGGAGCGACTTTGACAATGCAGAACTTTTTATTAAACTCGGGGTTGTACGTGGACACATATGCTCCCGCGCTCTCTTTCTCTGCTGTCACCCCCGTCTCCGTCTGTCACTGCCAACATATAAAGAGACACAATCACTGTCAGATCCCAGCACACCTGTTCACCCCGCCCCTGCGCCGCCCCGGGAGCTCACTGCGTCACTCCTCCTCTGCAGCTGGCCAAGGACCACACCCACGCCACACATCCCCACCGCCCGACTGAGGCCGGGGCCCATCCGGCCGAACCTACTCCCCCCCCCCCCCCCCCGCGAGCGAGAGAGGAAATCGGCCACGACCATCTGCGCGCCCGGCCTATGGATCACCTTGAACTTAAAGGGCTGCATGGCCAGGTACCACCGAGTGATCCGGGCGTTGGCATCCTTCATGCGGTGGAGCCACTGCAGCGGGGCGTGGTCCGAGCAGAGGGTGAACGGGCGGCCCAGGAGGTAGTAGCGAAGGGAGTCGACCGCCCACCGGATCGCCAGGCACTCCTTCTCCACGGTGCTGTACCGTGACTCGCGGTCCGTGAGCTTCCGGCTGATGTACGCGACCGGCCGGTCAACTCCCCCCACCTGCTGGGACAAAACGGCCCCCAGCCCTCTGCTCGAGGCGTCAGTCTGCAGACAAAAAGGGAGGGAGAAGTTAGGTGTGAACAGCAGCAGCTCTCCACAGAGAGCCCGTTTCACCTGCACAAACGCCGCCTGGCACCGCTCCGTCCACTGGACCAGATCTGGGGCACCCTTGCGGGTGAGATCAGTCAGGGGGCTGGTCAGGTCCGCGAACCCTGGGACGAACCGCCGGTAATAGCCGGCCAGCCCCAGAAACCGTCTCACCTCTTTTTTCGTCTTGGGACGTGGGCAGGATGCAATCGCCGCCGTCTTCTCCACTTGAGGTCGCACCTGCCCGCTCCCCAAGTGGTACCCCAAATACTGTACCTCCCTCCGTCCAACCGCACACTTCTTCGGGTTGGCCGTGAGCCCCGCCTGCCTCAGGGACTCCAGCACCGCGGCCACACACCGCACATGCCCCGCCCACGTGTCACTGTAAATGATGACGTCGTCTAGGTAGGCGGCAGCATAGGCAGCGTGGGGCCGCAGCACCCGGTCCATGAGGCGCTGAAAAGTGGCAGGGGCGCCGAACAAGCCGAACGGAAGCGTCACGAATTGGTACAACCCATACGGAGTGGAGAAGGCCGTCTTTTCCCGGGACTCTGTAGACAAGGGAATCTGCCAGTAGCCCTTGGTTAAATCCAGAGTCGTAAAAAAGCGAGCGGTGCCCAACTGGTCCAGGAGCTCGTCGACCCGGGGCATGGGATAAGCATCAAAACGTGACACCTCATTCACTCTGCGATAATCGACACAGAACCGTATAGACCCATCCTTCTTTACTACAAGGACGATGGGGCTACACCAAGCACTGTGTGATTCTTCTATTACTCCCAGCCTCAGCATTTCCTTCAATTCCCGCAGTGGCGTGTCTAGAAAATTTTTGTTGGGGGGGCCAGGTAGGGGCACAGATTTGGAGAAGGGTGGCAGATTTAATTGGCAGATAATGTTTTTAAAAAAAAATTCTACCAACCCTTAACCATAATTCAATAATCCTATAAACCTAATAACCAAATGCACTTTTAACTCTTATTAGAATGAGATTTTAACCACTACGGTGCAAAGTTTTTAGATACTGCGTTGATAAAGTACAAGAGATACAATCAGTGCTTTGTCAGTGTTTACTCAGCATTCAAGGACAGCAATATTTGCATAGTATTTTTACTGACATATACTGCACATATGTTTTGGGCAAAAACATTTTTGAATATTAAAATACGAACATTTGTAGCAAACAATTGACAAATTAGCCATTCCAATGCAAAACTTTCTCTGCCTGTTAAAAAAAGAAGATAATCTTCTCACAAACTGGTGTTTGATTTTGAAACAGGAAAAAAGTGGAGAAACAACTGAAAAGACTAATATTTGAATAAAACCTGAAAGCAAGTAAATACTTTCTATGCTGCCTTATGGTAAACTTTGGTAATATTGATAAAGAACAACACTGGCTGATGATGAAATACATTCAGCTGGCATGGTGACACTGCCAGTATAACCTGCAGGGCTGGACTGGGACAGAAAATCGGGCATTTTGACTACAGACCGACCCACCAGGTATTAAAGCCATAAAGCCTTTGAATGAAAACAAACCCTGTTGTGACAGTGATGTACAGTCTTTTTGGTATATGTATGATTTCTATACATTTTACGTCAGATAAAAACTTTGGTTGTAAGATTTAGATAATTATTTAATAAAAGCTAGATATTTTAAATGAGAATAGGAAAGAAAAGTATTTCTTTGTGCCCCCTTTCCCTGTTAATGCCCTACCTGGCCCCCTGGCAAAACTTTGCTAGACCCGCCCCTGCACAGTTACCAGCTGTCAGCTACATAAAAAAGGATCCTGGTGGGTGGTCTTCACGTTTCCCTCTCACCAGATATCCAAACCGACATCATGACCAGCAGCTTTACAGCTGTGGCTCCAGCAAACATCAGCTGATACTAGAAATTAATATTAAATAAATTCTAACAACAGCCGATCAAGCTTAAACGTGCTGCTGTTGTTTAGCGTGACATCTGCTGGTTTCGTCTTTCTGGCGCAAAGTGGGCGATAAACAAACAAGAGAGAAAAGCCGATCAGCTGATCATCGATCAGTTTCATGATTGAAGTAGCAACAGGAGAGGGAGGATGAGAGAAGAGGCAGCTGTGCAGCGTAAAGACAGAATAAATCCAGCTTTGTGTCTTTTTCCATTCTAGCTGAAGTTCGGGACAAACTGCGTCTCTTCTCAGCTCAATACGAAACGTGTAATATTTTCTCTGATTGAGGGACCATTCCATTTTTTTAAGGAGCCGTTGGCAACTCTACTAACTAACCTTATGAATAAAATAAAGTTCACTATCAGTAACATCATAGCAACCGAACAGCTGTATAAAAACTCCAAGCTGGCTAGAACGCAGTATGAGTTATTGCAACTGACAGTAAAAAGTCAGCACAACGAAAATAAACTCCACCTAAACTTAGTTCATATCTGACCCAGATAGACTGCAGGTCATAACTTCTTACCTGAAGTTCAGTTCACCTGACACTCGGACTGGCGGCTGCCTCGGGGCTCTCCTCCTGCCTCCCCTTCCCTCATCCACCTGCTGCCTCTGTGGAAGCCCCGCCATAGCCACCACCAAACAACGGAGTTATTTCTACACATCGACCTGCATCTGGCCAATCCACCACCTCTCATTGTTCATGCCCTTACAAAAATAAATAAAAAATAAGTCAAATAAGCCCGATGGCCAGTCCAGCTATGTTAACCTGCAACCAAATCTGCAGCTCCATACAGCAATGTTACGACTTAGATTACATCTTATAACTCATAACTCTTATGTTAGCTGCCCTCTGTAGCATACTGTCTGAAATATTCCACGGCTGCAATAATTCTTTAAGTGTTATTTTTTCCTTGGTATTCTAATTTCGCCGAAGTTTACTAAACTCAACAAACTTAATATTAGTTACCGGGACATTTATTCTGTCCTCATTTTCTTTCACCGAAAAATTGTTTCCTGCAGTGACGTCTTTCGTGCTTGGCTCTCCTACCTTTGCTAACGTGATGCACATAGCGCAGAAGCCGATGCTGCATTCACTTACACTCGGATATCTGAGCGTCACCGTGAAAACATAATCGGACATTTGATATTTGATTGAATTTTATTGTTTTGCCTTTGGGGTGGCACCTGGGGTGGCCAGTCTGGTTGGGGGGGTGGCCTGTGCCCCCCCAGGCCACCCCGCTGGACACGCCATTGAATTCCCGGAAAACAATTTGCCTTCTATGTTCCGGCAGCCTGTAGGGCCGTGAACGCACCGTCACGCCAGGCCGCGTCTCAAAATGGTGCTCTATGAGAGAAGTACGGCCGGGCAAGGGGGAGAACACGTCGGCAAAGCGCTGTTGCAATGCAGCAACATCCGCCCTCTGGGCCTGTGTGAGATGGTCACTGCAATGGAGGGAGGCGGGGATGCTAGACTTTGGCGCCTCCGGCCCCAACTCATCTCTCCCTCTTACCAAGCTCACTAGAGAAGCGGTCTCCGCCTCCCTCCAGGCTTTGAGGAGGTTGAGGTGGTAAATCTGCGTGGCCCCGCCCCTGTCCGACCGTACCACTTCATAATCAACGTCCCCCACTCGCTGTGTGACCACGAAGGGTCCTTGCCACTTGGCGAGTAATTTAGAGCTGGAAGAAGGAAGTAACACAAGCACCTTATCTCCCGGTGAAAATTGCCTGAGTCTAGCCCCTCTGTCATACAGGCGTCGCTGCCGCTGCTGGGCCTGGAGCAAATTCTCCCGTGAGAGCCTCCCCAGTGTGTGCAGCTTTGCTCGCAGGTCCAGCACGTACTGAATTTCACTTTTCGCAGGGCTCGGACCTTCCTCCCAGTTTTCCTTAATCAGGTCGAGCACCCCCCGCGGCTTCCTGCCGTATAACAGCTCGAAGGGAGAAAATCCCGTGGAGGCCTGGGGCACCTCCCGCACTGCAAACAACAGAGGGTCTAACCAGCGATCCCAATTGCGTTCATCCTCGCGAATGAACTTACGAATCATGGATTTTAAAGTCTTATTCAGCCTCTCCACCAACCCATCAGTCTGAGGGTGGTAGACGCTGGTCCGAATAGATTTAATACCCAGTAATTCGTACAGTTCCCGCAATGTGCGCGACATGAACGACGTGCCCTGGTCAGTCAGTATTTCTTTCGGAATACCGACTCGGGAGATGACCTGAAACAGTGCCTGCGCCACGCTCTTCGCTGAAATGGTGCGTAGCGGCACTGCTTCTGGGTACCGCGTTGCGTAGTCCACCAGGACCAGCACAAAGCGATAGCCGCGTGCACTCCGGTGCAATGGCCCGATGAGATCCATGCCAATACGCTCAAACGGGATCTCCATCAGCGGTAATGGGCGCAACGGCGCCTTTGGCACGGCCGGCTGGTTAACCAGCTGGCATTCGGGGCACGACGCACACCAGCGGCGCACGTCGGCCCAAATGCCCGGCCAATAGAATCGGGCCATTATGCGCTCCAGAGTTTTCTCGCCACCCAAGTGCCCTGCCATGGGGTTCGAATGAGCCGCCTGGAAAATCATTTCCCGGCGGCTTTGCGGCACCAATAACTGTGTGCGGATTTCATTAGTGTGAGTGTCACGGCTCACTCTATAAAGCCGATCGTTCCGCAATTGGAAATGAGGGTACGTTCGCGCAGCGTCGGGGCGCACCGAGCGACCATCAATATCCATCACTTGGTCATAGGCTGAGCGTAGGGTGTCGTCCCGAGACTGCTCTAGTGGAAAATCTTCCGTGGGGTACACAACGGGAGGCGGCGGGGCTTCCGTGGAAGTCCCCGCCTCCTCCTCCCCCCCAGAGTCAGCGTCGGTCGACCCCGCGTCACCGCCGAGCGCCGCGCAAACGTCACACGAATTTACAGACCGCGATCGCATCCCCGCGTACTGCCCCAGTAAGCTGTGGAACCCCGGCCAATTCGTACCCAAAATAAGGGGATGCGACAGGCGCGGGCTAACCGCCGCCTTCACTCTATGCGTTTTGCCCCCGAATTTCAGCAACAGTGACACTACTGGGTACTTGTGAATATCCCCGTGCACACATTTAACCTCCACCCAGTCAGCCTCCAACAATGCCCCGGGGCGAACCAAACTTTGGTGGACCAGAGTCTGCGTGCAGCCCGTGTCCACCAGAGCATGGCGAATACCCCCTTGACACCTTACCGGCACGCGGTACGTCACTCCTGGACCGGGGGCGGGCGCTGGAGCGCCGGCAACGCGGAACACCTGCCCCACCTCCATGAGCGGACAGTCTCGGCGCAGGTGCCCCGGCCGCCCACACTTCCAACAGTCCGGCCCCGGCGTCTGTGCGGCTCCCCGTGGCTCCGGGGCAACCTCGGTGGCCGCCGGGGTTCCGGCGGGAAGCAGCGGCCGGAACGGGTTCCTGGGGCTCCACCCTGCTGCCTGCTCCGTTCCCGCAGGGCCGCCGCCTCTCCTCTGCGACGCCGCCACCGGTGGCCTGGGCGGCGGAACACGGGCGCCCCGCCGCGGCTCCTCACGGCCCGGTACCGGGTCGGCCGCCAGATGGTCCTCTGCCAGCGTCACCGCCGCCGTCAAATCCGCCGGGCGGTGGCAGCGAACCCAACGAGCCGTCGCCTCGGGCAGGCCTCCCACGAACTGCTCGAGGACGACCATGTTCAGCATCCGCGTCTCCCCAGCCGAGGGGCCCGGTCGCAGCCACCTCGCTGCCGCATCCTCCAGCTGCCGAGCCCAGGCAAACGGCCGCTCCCCCCCCGACATCCTGCTGGCCCGGAACTGACGGCGGTAATCCTCTGGGGAGAGCCCCAAACGATCCAGCACCGCCCGGCACACGTCCTCGAACACCCCCCGCGAGCCGGGGGGCAGGCTCAGCGCCGCCGTCTGGGCCTCACCCGACAGAAGCGGCAGCAGCCGGGCGGCCCACTCCTCCTCCGGCCACCGACAGGCCACCGCCGTGGCCTGGAAAGCCTCGATGAAAACCAGCGGGTCCTCCCCATCCCGCATCCGGTGCAACGTCACCGACAGCGGAGGGGCGGGAGCCGGCGCGGCCGCATTCCCCAGCAGCTGCCCCAGAGCCGCGGTCTGCTGCTCCGATTGCAGGCGAAGCAACGCCAACTGTTGGTCCTGCGTGGCCGCCTGACGAGCCGCCATCGCCGCCATGTCCACCATCATCTGGCCCAAGATCTGCAGCGGCTGGGCGGGCGGCGGGGCGGGCGGCGGCGCCGCCGGGGGAGCAGGGGGAGCCGGCAGGGGACCGGACATCACGCCAGGGTTTCGGCACCAGTGTAACGGTGGACCCAAGAAATACCAGCCGGAGCGACTTTGACAATGCAGAACTTTTTATTAAACTCGGGGTTGTACGTGGACACATATGCTCCCGCGCTCTCTTTCTCTGCTGTCACCCCCGTCTCCGTCTGTCACTGCCAACATATAAAGAGACACAATCACTGTCAGATCCCAGCACACCTGTTCACCCCGCCCCTGCGCCGCCCCGGGAGCTCACTGCGTCACTCCTCCTCTGCAGCTGGCCAAGGACCACACCCACGCCACAATTTGATTAGCAGCTGGCAGGGACTTACCTTCTTCTTTCTGATGGAAACACTAAGGGTGTACTTGGTTTTTCACATACTGCTTCTGCATTTTTACTTAGTTTTTGTTAAATAATGACACGTGTAATGGTTGTATATTACTGTTAATCTGAGGTTTTATTTACCTTATTTTAAGACCTGCGCAGGTTCAAATTCTGATACATTGTGTCTTAGAATTGACAGAGAGTAAGTGTTCTTTTTTACCACAAATGCAGGTCTTAGTATGCAAGACTAGTGTTGCATGAGTAAAAGCCAGAGCAAAACTTTAAATATAGCTTTAAAAATAGCTCATTCCTCATTTTAAAAAGAAGCTAATTTATTTGACTCGTCCTTTTGTTCAGAACCACATGAATTGGTGTAATATTAGAAAATGTCTTCAAAAACTACCATCAGCTAAAATCACATTCTTTTCGTTCATGTGTGGATGATAACAGCTTACATTACAGTATTTTTACTGAAGTTCCTTTTTTCTAACCACTTACTTGAATCAAACACGGCACAATGAGCCATGAAGTCCACCAATTAACACCTGAAAAGAAAAATTATGCATTTTTCAGATCACTTTGTCACTCAAGGTCCTCTCTTAAAAAGCTACATTGCTGTGAAAATGTATTTGTCCCCTTCCTGATTTCTTAGCATTTTGCATATTTGTCACATCTAAATGATTCAAATCATCAAGCAAATTTGTAATATTAGACAATGATAACAGGAGAAAATATAAAATATAGTTTTTAAATTAAATTTGTTTGATGATGTAAATAATTTAAGTGTGAAAAATACATAAAAACTAAGAAACCAAGAAGGGGGGAAATACTTTTTCACAGTTTAATAAGAAAAGATCATTTAGAAGAATTAGAACATGATTTATTGAGATAGCGAAAAACCCATCATGACAGAATGGAGTCCCAGTGGTGATAGGATTTAGGATAGGACCCCCCTGGAGTGTAGATGGGTGGTGAGGATGGAGCTCCAAATGAGGTGTCTGTGAGATCAAGGTGGGGAGGAGGTGGATTGCAAGGGATTTAAACTACACAAAGTCAAGGCTGATTGACCCAAAGAAGGTTGGCAAGAAGTTGATTGAAGTAGAGTAAGGGCAACAGTACAGTCGGTGACCACAACCGCCTGCGAATTGAAAATTTGAAAAATGAAACCCTCTCTTAAAATGCTTAAAAGTGCTTGTTTTAATAGTTCAAACATCAAAAATACCTTAAACTATCATCCTGAAACACCATTTCAAAGCCATCTTACAACATTACCCTTAAAATATATGGCTTACATACACTCGAACACTCGTGTGGATAGAATGAGAATATGTAGCGAACATTTTAGATGCTCTACGAAAAAATCTGCGAATAGGCGAATTTTCCACAAATAATTTGGAGTTACATTCCACAGAAAAAACTGCAAGTAGGTAAACCCGTGAATACCGAACCCCAAATAGGCGGGGGTCGACTGTATTGAGACGGACAGCATTGGAAAAGAGGAAGTGATGTAGCGAACAGAACAGGAAACTAACGCCCAGGAAAGCAGGCAGATGACTGATTAAAGATGTTCCTAACTGAACTGACACATAAGCTTCATCACTTCATGGCACAAGAAGCATTTCCCCTTCACTTTCCCCCTCATTTTCTGAGAAAAAAGCATTTTGGCTAACATCAAAAAGAACAAAAGTCTTAAAATGGAAAGAAATTTAGCGTAGACAAACTATCACAGTCTGTCTGTGAAGGGTAAGAACTTGACTGTAGAAGGATAGGGAATGATATCGTTTGCTCATGTCCACCTGTTTCTTGCTACTGAGTCACAGGAGATAATTGAGTTTTTAGCTGCGTTCTGGGTCTATCTTTTTTAATTTGCACATCTACGATCAAGTTGAGTGGAAAGGTGCCCCCAAAGGATGTCAACTGAGCATAATTATTTTCCTCTCTAATTAGCAAGGCATCAGAATCACAGCTAATTGAATAAACTTCTATACTGCTGGAGTGATGGCAACTGCTTTAAATGCATTACAGCTGTGCATTACAGCTGTACATCCTTGTATACATTTAAAGCTGAATAATGAATTATGTTCCAGCTAGATCTGCAGAAAAAAACCCTTCAGGTTTTATAAATAAATGAATTCCAGTTTTAATCTAGATATTTACAACAGGTTTATTTGGTTGTTTTAAACTTAGCAGCAATAAAACCATCCATCTGTTACCGTCTCTGAAATGTAACCAGGCTCGGTCTCCACAGCTATGCAAGCAGCCCTCTAAAGCTGCTCTCTAACTTGCTTCTCATATCAGCAGTTGAATTATGAGAGTGGTGCATACTGTAATGAATAACCATTTTATTACATCTCTAAGAACTTTAATAGCTATTGACAAAAACTGCGGTTAGCTCACTCCGCCCTCGGCCAACAATTACCAGACAAATTAGACTCCGTGGTACTGAGCAGCACAGATGTTTGTTGTCTATTAAAAAGCACAGATGATTCTTATTGGAAAAATGTCACAGAAATTGAGGGAAAGCCTCATTATCAGCTTGGTTTATTTGTTTTCAGCTCACTCCCATTACGTGAAAACAGCATTTTTGATGATCCAAGGATTCTGCCTTGGTTCTGCTGCCGGCAGAACGGTGTCCTTGGTATTGTCATGGGATGCGGCGTATTTGGCCTTCATGCTCTATGAAACTCGCTCCCCACCCAACCTGCATGAAACTTTCCTCTCCAAACCCACTAATGAGGCTGAGCCTGGAGTCAATCAGCTGTAAGGGTTTAAATATGCTTCTGTGGGGTTGCAAGCAAACCTGTGCTGCCTGCTGGTTTAACATTCTCCACATTTTTGTGCACCCACAAGTCTCTTTTCATTTTATTCGAGCTAAGGCAACCATAAGTGGCAGGAATGCATGTCAAGCTCTAGCTGATACCTCAAAAAATGGAGCTTTCACAGTACGTGGCGCTCATACCTAAAAATATTTCCTTGACATCTTAAGAAAAAAAATTGTCTAATTTCTTTTAAAAGTAAAACCACACTGCAATTAAATGAAATATTGGACTCTAGCACAATGAGCTCCTGAATTCTGACTTTGAACCGTCAGTGTGCCTTAATTGGAAGTCATTATGGCTTTGACCCCCTCATTTCACAGCATTCACATTTATTATTCTTTGCCAGTATGTGTACAAAACCTTTCTACCTGCAGATATGCAATGCCCTGAAGGTAGCTGGGAATTTCATGGTGTCTAAACTACACAGCTGACACTCCTGTTTCAATGGTCCACCATTCTCCCTATAAACGGAGCGCCATTATGCTCAATAAACCAAATACTTTACGATCCATCATCGCCCTGTTTCTATTTTTGCCCTCTGTTGCCAAACATCCACGAGCATCATTCCAGCGATAACTGTGCAAGTGAATCAGCAAGCAGAACAGCAGTTAGTGTTGCCTTTTAATGTATGGCGAGGTCGCGGAGGTCCTGGATATGTCGAGGTGTTCATAGCAGTGTGGGGGAGAGAGAGGTGACAGAGTCACTGCACTTTATATCAGAGGAATAATTCATGCAGCACAAAAAAATAAAATAACAATCTGTGACATCTGCCTCTGCTTGTGATTACTGTCGATATTCTCAGCGGTGCCACCTCCACTGAGCAGACTGGCGTCTCTCTCAAAACACATCTCGGAGACGTAAGAATAAGAGCATTTGATTGATATTCTCAGTGTGGTGGTGCTTACTGCAAAATTGCAAGTCTAAACAAAAACGGGGTCTATTGAAATTCTGATTCAGGCTTGCCCTAGTTTTCCCTCATATACATTTATATTGTTTGGGGCGGGGCTTGGGAATGGGGACTTATCGTAAAAAGATATTATCTTATAAACAAGTACGCACGAGGCAAGTGCCTTTCTCTGTTCTCTGGCGCTATGATATCTTCGGATGCTAACAGAGACAGGTAATCTAGATAATTCTGCACTGCAATCAGCTTCTTTTTGTTTGCACTGCTGACAGCAGCATCACTGGTGAAGAACTTCCTCCTCTCTACATGGCAGAGATAAACTGATAATTTTTTTTTTTTTTTGCAAAAACCTGTGATAGGGAAATCTGTGTGATCATGCAGGAAAAATGACACTGCGGGTAATTCCTTGTGCTGGATTCATTTTAGGGGGGAAATTGTGGCGTTATCGCGGGCAAAGCGGAGGATGGCTGAACATTGTGTTCACTTTTTTAACTGCATATCTGCACAGACTTAATTCTACTGATGTGATTTCGCAAAAGGTGGCAAAATTAATTGAGAAGCTCAGCAGGTGGTGGTGCATAACAGGCTTATGAGTTCATGTCTTGAGATTGAATGTGACTCATGATGTGTAGTGAAGACATTATGTAGATAAATTAAATATCGGGAAAATATTATTCTTGTACGAAAAGATTTTTCTTCCTTTCTCCTCGCACTTAAGAGGCTTTAAAATGCCGCTAACTGATTCGTCATAGAGACAGTTCAACTGTGGGATATGCTGTGTCCTAATGTTGTTATCAGTTTAATTCAAAATCAGGCACACAATTAGCCTCAGATGAATGTCAAACCACCCATGTTCAACCAGGTGTGAACATGTTTTTTTACATCATCTGCACTGCTCGTTCCTGAAGGCAGCAATATACTGCAAATGGACTCAAGCTTGCACAAAATTAAACTGCTGGTGAACTGGTTTCAAAGAGTGCTTTGAGCAAATATCTATGTGCTCAGTGTGACTGATGTCCGCTCCTTTTGAGACACATTTATTTACCAGATAGAGCTGCTTGGAAATTGCAACTATGTGATGGGAGGAGACAAATAGCATGTCTTGTGATACTAATGTCGAATTCATAATTAAAACTGTTGACCATTAGGTCGATGTTAAACACAGGTAAAAAAAAAAAAGAGAGACCTTAACAGTTAGAATTATGTATTTCTTTATATCCACTGATCATGTTTTTTAACCACTTATATAGTTGAGTGTCACGTCCATCACTGGCCTAGTTCTTCCTGTAATAACCGACAACGTTGAAACAGCTGACCTGTAGTTATAATATCTGAAAGTGCTCTGATGGAAGTGCAACCCTCTGCAGCTGGTCTCTTTTGAATATTTCGAAAGACATTCACCCCGACATTATTACACACATAAACTCTACAACATATCATCTTGGATTGCATCTCTCATTTTCACACCCTGTGCTTGTGCATCCTCATGCCGTATAACAAAATTTGGGCAAACTTAATATTAATCTTGGAATTTCCCAATTAATTTGGGAATTAATTGCTACCTTATCATGGTGGAGGTGGTTTGTGTGTCCCAGGGACCCCAGGGGCTATGTTGTTCCTGGTAGGATTTCCCATGGCAAATTGGTCCTGGGTGAGGGACCAGACAATGAGCGATTCAGCAGACCTCTATGAGTGAAAGATAGGGTTATCCTGGGCAGGGTGCCTGGGTGCCTGAGGATGAGCGTCTGGTGACATGGCCTTAGTCCATGGGGCCCGGCTGGGCACAGCCTGAAAAACGAACATGGGCCCATCCTCCTGCAGGCGCTGTAGGGGCAATGTGTGCTGGGCGGCAACCAGGAGCGGAGGCCTTGGCAGACTTATCCCTGGCTACGAAGCACTAGCAACTGGGACATGGAATGTCA
The DNA here is from genome assembly GCF_963969265.1 of Rhamphochromis sp. 'chilingali'. Classification (NCBI taxonomy): domain Eukaryota; kingdom Metazoa; phylum Chordata; class Actinopteri; order Cichliformes; family Cichlidae; genus Rhamphochromis; species Rhamphochromis sp. 'chilingali'. The sequence goes on from NC_137949.1 coordinate 8,537,607, forward strand.
CCTCTTTTGTGCAAGTGGAGGGGAGCCAGTTAAGGTGGTTCGGGCATCTGGCAAGGATGCCTCCTTATCAGATGCCCACTGAGGTATGTCCCACCAGGATGTGGCCCCAGGACAGACCCAGGACACACTGGAGAGATTATATCTGTCAGCTGGTCTGGGAACGCCTTGGTTTTCCCCTGGACAAGCTGGAGGAGGTGGCCGGGGAAAGGGAGGTCTGGGCTTCTCTGCTTAGGCTGATGCCCTCGTGACCCGGCCAAGAATAAGTGGCAGAAGATGGATGGATGGATGGATTTGAAACTGCAAAATTACGGACTAGCTTAACTACTCTTAACATGCTGTTTATGCATTCACAATATGGGGCAGGTCAATATCATAGACCCATAATAATTGTCTATACTGAATTCTAAACTACAGCTCTATTAGAATGTTTAAATAACCCATCTGGCATTCATGAATGGGTGATTAAACCCTAATTAAGTATTTCAGACAGCTAGGAAAAGTGTATTTTTAGGATTTACCAGAGTTCATTTTAGAGAAAAACATCTATTATCACACAACATAAGTCTTGTTTTGCATAAGGTATGAAAACATACCAGACATTATAATTTAAATATATTTTACTCAAAGCAAAAATGACCAGGAGGAACACAAAACATGAAACGCTATTTCTTGCAAACTAGCCTGTGCATTCAAATCAGTGACAGGAAACCTTGCATGTGTGGGGCTTGTGAAGTCGCAGGTGCCTTTATAATGTCAGGACCCTCAAACTCCCATTTGGATCTTTGTTTTAATCTCAGTTAGCTAGGAATAAATAGATTTAGGTAAACTGCAGGTGCAAATGTAACATTCTTGCATTCTTGTAGCATTTTTTTTAATACTAATAACTAAAAGCTCTTTTAACGATGACCCACATTTTAACCAAAAATTCATGCAACACTTTATTCTGTGCAGTTCATCTACAGAGTCACTGTGATATAAAAAAAAATAACACAGACACAAGATTCCCTAAAAACATGATTTAACTTGATTTGATATAAAATCCACCTGAACAGATATGGGTCAAATTTGTCCCAAGCAGCCTCACTGTACAAAAGTGTCTAGCACCTGTATAACAGTGTGAATTTTTGTGTATTTCTGGTCACTTTAGGAAAGGTCATCAAATTTCAGTCTTAAAAGAATTACATTTAAAATATTTTTTACTGCTGTCAAATGACACAATGGTGAGATGTAATGAAACACTTTGTCCACTGCCATTTTAAAGGTCAAGAACAGACTTTGTAAAATCAACTTTAATACTAACCTGGCAAAATAACAAAAAAACATTCACAACGACTGGGTAAACTCCCCCCACTGATGAAGAACATGTCACATGCTCCATTACTACATAATGCTACATGTTGTTATTGTCTGGTGGGCAAACATCTCAAGCCAGGAATGCGAGACCGAGCAATCGACTCAGGAAGGGTAGTTGTTACTGAATGTTTACTAAGGATGGCCCTGCCAGAGAATACCATTTCAGTGTCCTTATGCATTAGGATACAATAACAAAAGACGTGTTGTGGTTTTACTGCACTTCAGTAAAGCACTAATAATGTTACTGTATGTTGATGTGCATAAATGCGTGACCAGTGACCTGGCGATCACAGCGTTTAAGTCAAAAGCAGGGTTGGACTCTGTGGCTGTGCCTGCCTTGTAATTTACAAGTTATGTATTTTTAACACTGCTTTCGTATTACAGGCCAATCACCTGGCCAGGTCACAAGGAATTCTGCTGGTGCTCGCAATAACCATTCTACGCCCACTGGAATGTTACTGGATAGTTTTACTGCCACAGCACAAACAGAGCAGAGATAAAATAGTTCACAATTCTGTTTTTCAGCTAGCGATATTCCTCCAACACACAACATATTTGAGTTGAGTAATTATATATTCAGAGACAATGAGCAAAGCATTTGCAAAAATTCAACAAATTTTGGCAGTTTTGTTTGAACTCATGTTGTTCTAGACACTGTGTTTCATTACCCACTTGCAATGCTCTTGAGCTTCATTCCCTTATACACTATAGTATTACATATATAATTTTGCTTAACTTTGTTGTGAGTGCATGACACTTTTCTGAAATAGACAACCAGTGCCACAGCATCGCCTGCATTGGTAAACAAAGCTATTACATGTATATTAAATAGAGAGTGGCATTTGTAGATTTTGATATAAATAGATTATTGGTTTCAAAAGCAAACGTTGAAATGGAATATAAATATTGAAATAAACACACACACTTACCAGTCACTTTATTAGGTACACCTTTTCAGCTGCTCATTAATGCAAGTATCTAATCAGCCAATTACATGACAGCAACTCAGGGAATTTAGGTGTGGTCAAGATGACCCTTTGAAGTTTTATTTTAAATAACTTTGGCCAATGTTTAAACACTATAACCTTTGGGATGTGGTGTAACAAGAGGCTTGCTTCATGGATCTGAATCTAAATAATCTGAAGCAACTGTTTGATGCTATCATGGACCAAACTCTTCTAGGAATGTTGCTAAGGCTTAAGGTAGAATAAGGTAAAGTGGCTGGTAAGCGTATATATACCTGCATAATGTTATTTTTCTTTAGCAAGGCACCATAGCCTTGCATGGCCCAGTGTGGTGGAGAAGCACACTTGTAGGCATGCATCTAATTGCATGTATTTTTGCTAATCACGGGTGTGTGCAATTATTTTGCCTCTGATCAAGTCATGGCTAAATAAATGGTTTTCATAAATAATCTTATCAATGCCACCGACGGGACTATGAGTGTTTGTGTGAGATGGAGTAAGTGGAACTGAAAAGAACAAATTAAATTTAATCCAGCTGGCATCAAGGCCGTGAAAGCATCGTAGGCTTTAGACACTTGTCCTTGGATTTTTATGAGCTTCTTTAAGAGCAATCAGTCAAACTCTGACCACCACTTGCGTATTTTTCTGCAAATAATCTCTCCATATGTGCTTCTGTTGAAACAGGTGCGATAGGTTGATTTCAATGGAATGCCTTTTTTTTTTTTTTTTTTTACATCATCTTAGAGCTCGGTACAACAAAAAAATCTTAGAGCTCGGTTCTGCAGATCAAGGATAAAAAAAAGATATCCAATGTCTAGCCAATCTAGAGATAAAGAGGGAATTTAACGGTCTGCAGGAAATACTAATAAAACTCATCTTTATACAACTGCACTATAAGAAGGTTTGATGTAGGACTGCTGCTCCAGGTGACTGCAACAGGGTAGCATTACCACATTTAAAAAGAATTGCAGAAAATAACAATCTAAATCAGTGTTCAAAAGTGTTACCATGGTTTCACAGTTGGGAAACTTGCTTTTATTAGGAACAACGCCTGACATCGGTTTCATTTGTTTTTCTATCTACTCTACAGCTATGGTTAATTGTAGCTGCCACTGCTATCATTCTAAACTGAATTTGTGCAATACGAAAGTGGAAAGCTAACAAATGTAAGCATGTATACTGGTATGACTACTGCTGAATGGATCTGCATCTGGCCAATCGTGTCTCAGCTGAGGCCAAGCGTTCACAGCAGCTGTCTGGGATGGGAGGGGTTGGGTAGAGCAAACAGCTGACTGGAGCAATGTAGCAGACAGGTGCAGAGATAATTTGAAAACAAATGTCTTCCTTACAGAGACTAAACAAACATGCCCGTCTGCCTCCGCCATTAAGGTGTCAGATATGTTTAGCGGTGAAGGTGCTCCGGCTCGAGCCCACGATGCAGGTAGATTCAATCGAAACGCCCCAAACTGAAGCTCCTCATGAGCAGCCTCATGTTCCCTGTCTCTCTTCATTCGTAATCACGCTCAACCAAGATGTATGGCTACATTTGAACAAACTGGTGTTGTTGGGGCAAAACCAGACACCGGCAGAAATGATCCTCATTTTTCCATCGCACCTGCTTTGAGGAACTCGATCTCGCTTTTACACTGGTTCCTCAGCCAAAAATACAACAAAAATAACAAACTCACTCACCATTTAATTTACTGTGTTTGAAGGAAAATTGTATGTCTCAAAAAAAAAAAAATCTTGCAATTTCCAATCTCCAAATAAATCAGTGTTATCCCTCCCATATCTCACATATACATCACTGCCTTGCTTTCATGTTGATCATCAAGGCACACAAATGAAAAGGGAATACAAACATTTGTTTGTATCCTATTTTAAAAGTAGCAAACTTTACATTAGTAATGAATTGATTAAGTGAAATTTGAAATGGAATCAATCTGTGTATCCGTCCACTCTGTTTAAAACCTGGATACAAGGATGTACACATGGTTTGAAGTGTAACTACATCACTCTGCTTTTGTCCAAAGGTCACTTGGAGACAAATGATTGCCAGCTGTGTCACCACTGGTGTCACAGTGATTAGTGGGAGAAATAACAAAAGAACACAACATGGAACATAAGGGCCTGAAGGTAAAGAGATACCTTCCTCTGTCTTAAGAGGCAATGCTGACCTACCTCCATGTGAAGGGTTGTTTCAAGGCCTCCGACAACCCTCATATTGCTTAATGTTACTTGACAGTTGTTCCATAAAAATATACACTTACACTTTACAACTTAAAAACTGCTTACAGGCTTTGGAAAGCATTGCGTTTATGACAGAAATAATAAAGTCTTCAGTGGATTTAAATGGAGCTTCCTGAAATGTGACAAAGCACATAAAGTGCTCCCTGGAGTTAAAAAGTCAAATAAAATTAACTCAAGGTCATCATCGGAAAAAACCCACAAAATATTTACACACCAGATACCTCATATAGTGAACTGCAGTTAGCACTGTAGCACCATGTTTATTTTCACACAGGAAGTGCTGTTGGGGTCGTTGGATCAAGCTGGGTTCTGCTATAGTGGATAGTCGACCATTAGATTTTATGACAAACTTTGAAATTATTTCCAATACCACACATTTTTTCATTCCAATTCAGCTAAACTACCACAGATGATATTCAATCCCAGCCTTGTCTATCGCAAAAGTGTTTTCAGTAACATGGAAACATTTTGAAGAACAAAAAGTTTTATAGCGTTTTACCTTCACTGAATACAACAAAAAGAAAAATGTGTGTTTGTCCAATAATGCTGATATTTTATCCATAAATGAATCACGTGGCAAGGCTCTGTATATGATTGTGAACTATTGCCTCCACCAAAGGCAATAGTCTGAATGCCATTCTAGTTTACAAATGATTCAGACTGTGCATCAGGCTGTAAGAATTTCACTCTTTTGGTAACGAATGCTTTTAATGAACATATTTCAGGCAACAACAGCAGCAGGAAAACCCAGACCTCAACACAAGTAAAAATTAATTATTTAGTCATGTGTCTGAGTTAGCAACAGAACAGCTGTGCTGGATGTGCGGCTTTCAGTAATGAGTCCAGAGAAAGATTCCACAAAACTTTACTGTGTATGAAAGAAATGTCTGACCTCGAGAACTCTTACACTGATAGATCTGTAATGTTCGGAGTCTTCTGGGAGGCACTGATTTTGCGATGTAAATGTTCTAGTATCTTTCCATTGTCCTTCAACCTGATTTACCTGCTTTATGTCTGCTTTTACATTTAGTAGAACAGCTATGAACTTTGCATAAAGTTGCATAAAAGGCTAAAAGAAGCAAATGCAGAAGACAAGCTGACAGAGAATTTCTCTCTAATGGCTGATGTAGCTACAGTCTCTCACTGGAGCTAAACAGGGGATTGCAGCGACAGAATATAATTAGCATCATTATATCGTTGCCTCTGAAAAGAATGCTGGTTGTAGGTGAAGTTCGGACTTGGAGTTAGGGTTGGATGATTGGGGTTGAAAAGTTAACTCAAGTAATAGAGACAGACAATCAGTTTAGACAAATATATATGTATCATTTTCTTTTTTTACTTTGTGGAACACAGAGAACTCTTAGGAGTTTGTGTCTGGTGTTCCAGACAGATCACAGCTTTTGATAAAGCTCATTACTGCAGAGTAGCTCTATTACTTTTAGTTCAGGCACCAACATCTTAAAAGTATATCTGCATATATATCCAGGGGTTACAGTGGGATTTAGCAGGTGGGGAACCCTATGGTCTGGTGTAGCAGTGCACTATGTGAAGAATTACTCAGAAATAAGTCACATTAATAGCTTGTTTTGTCAGCTATATATACTTGTATGTGTGTGTGTGTGTGTGTGTGTGTGTGTGTGTGTGTGTGTGTGTGTGTACGCGCGCGCGCGTGCTGGGAGAGGCATAACCAAGTGGCTGGGATTCTCCCCAAGGACAAAGTGGGACATGCCACCAAAAGTGGTTGAGAACAACAGGGCTAAGATCCTGTGGGACTTTGAGTTCCAGACAGAGATGCAGCTGCCAAAGAACCAACCAGACAGAGTGGTGGTTCACAAGGAACAGAATACAAGAACAGAACATCACAGTGTGATAGATGTTGCAGTCCCTGGAGACAGCAACATCAGGAAGAAGGTGCACAAGGAAATTGTACTAGGGAGCTGAAGGAACCACTGGAGCAGATGTGGAAGATAAAGTCCAAAGTGGTCCCTAGTGGTACTAGGAGCATTTCACTGCTACCCTTGATGTAAGCTAACATTGCTTGCACTGTACCAGTCCAACAAGATCAGCCCTTAATTTTGAAAATAAACTCTCCTATTTCTCTCCTGTCATCTCTTTCATAAATCTTTCTCCAGCTCTCACTGTTGTACATTAAGGTATTTTCCCTTCTCCTATGAAATACAGCAGCTCTAGCATGACGTGGCTATGTGCAGTCTGTGCAGTTTGTCACACACTTTCTGACCTCTTGCCCTCATTTCTTTGCTAGGAAAAATGGGAAACGCCTGCAGAAATATGTTCAAACATGTGGAAACATACATGGAAATACAGTATATAAGGCAAAAACAGTTTAAAAAGTCAATATTTAGTATGGTCATCTTTATTCTTCCACACAGCCTGAACGCCCTTTTTTGTCATTTCTTTAAGTAGTCTTCAGGAATAGTTCTCCAGGCTTCTTGAAGGACATTCAAACCTCTTCTTTGGATGTTGGCTGTCTTTTGTTCTTTTCTCTGTCACGATGATCTCACTGCTTCAATAATGTTGAGGTCTGGGCTCTGGGGAGGCCAATCCATGAGTGCTCCATTATGTGTTTTTCTATTCAGGTGTGCTTTTACTGTATTGGCAGTGTGTTTAGAATAATTTTCATGCTGAAAATTGAAGCTGTTGCCAATCAGATGCTTTCCACATGCTATTGGAGGATGGATCAAATTTTGGTAATACTTTTCTGGGTGTTGCTACTGATTTTAAACATACTTCAGCTTTTACATGCTTTCTAATGAGCCTTTGATAAACAATAGATGGATCAATTGAAGCGCCAGATGCATCTCTCAGGTCCTGCTGGAGTTTTTGCTCTTTCCTAAGAACATGATTTTCAGATACAGTTCATCCTCTTTCAGTGTTTTTTTTTTCAAGCCTGCTGCTTCTTCCTTTAGCCTGCATTTGTCCAATTTCCTTTATTTATTTATTTATTTTTTTGAGGATACTATGCACACCATGCTGACAAAGTTCTCGGCTAATATCTCCTTGGAAATCACCTTTTTGGTGTAAAAATACCACTTTATGCATGTCAGACTATGTTATCTTTGTCATGTTTCATAAATTTGGTCACAATTTTGGTCACAAATTATGCATTTTTGCAACTAAAGGAAAAAAAGTGCCTAAAGATAAAATTTTAAATTGGTTCTTTGTGAAGTTGAACTTTTTGCATAGTTTAATTTGATGACTTGGGTTTCTTTTGATGCTTGACTGATTCACAGGTCAGAGCTAAATGGCTTAAAAAGGAAAGAAATCATTCATTTGAAAAGGATAAGGTACAAAAACTGGACTGACAATGACTGAAAAAACAGCCAGTGTCCAAAGAAAAACTCTGAAAGGTCTCCAGAAAGCCTGGAGGCCTCAAGATGATTAAAAAATTACAAGAAAGTCTGGCTCCTTGGAAGCAGAATATGAAGAAATGAGGGCTGATCCAAGATCTGTGCACAGTATTGTGTATGTTGCATGTGTACAGATTCTGCACAGAGACATGGTAACAACAACAGAAAAATAAGAACCTGTTTCCAATGTCATGACTTTTGAATGAATCCTATGACCCTCTCTTATCACTCTCAAGCTTCCTTTCTCTTCCTATTTTGTCTCTAAACAGAATCTTATGAAGCAGAAATGTCACAAAAAATTTCCTTAAAACAGCAAGCCTAGAATTCCCTGGGACTTTCTTCAAGGGTTGAGTGAAAAGTCACCCAAATGAAGAATGGCAGCGATATCAAGCCAGAGGACAGCTTCTTCACTCTCCTTGTTTTTCTGAGCTCGATAAATCAGCTCAAGGTTCCTCAGTGATCCTCTGCGTGGCAGTGGAGAGGGATTTATCATTCTCAGATAAAGGTTCAGTCCTCGTCAACGTTCACTCTCACCCTCGGCTGGGAATTTATGAGAACCGGTGGCATTGTGTGTGCAGTCTACCTAGTTGCACAGCAGAGTGCAAAGGGTTACACAAGACAATCTATTAGCAGTGCTCTCGCTATTAATTTCAACCCCAAGGATGTCGTCTACACACATGAAAAATTGTGTTTTTCACAGCTATTTGCAGCAGTGCAAATACAACGTGAAGCAGTTTCACAACAGTACAGTTCATCTTTCAAAGACAAGTACAATTAAAATCTATTTAATAGAAACAAATGGCGCCATTGCATTGTGAAACAATGTGATTTGATTGGTATTTTTAAATGAATTTACAAAAAGCACTTTACAGAGTAAAAGTTATCAAGGAGTTACTGCTGTGGAATAAAAAATGTTATTTTCCTCACTTACCACAGAGCTCAAAACCATAGTCTAACACTGTCCCTTATGCCTTACCTTATCTGCTGTTACCTCTTTTCTGCAGTGTAAATACAATAAATGCTGGCTACACATCTGAAAAAGAAGCAAATAAACAAAAAAGAACATTAAATGAACCTATAGCTGTTGTCAGAACTTTACATTCACTCGTTATGACCGTGAATGTCATGTTAATTATGAAAGTTTTATTAGGGATGTTCCTGGCGACTAATTCCTTAGTCAAATAAACAAGGAACAACAATTAGACAAACTGACTAGTCTTACAGTCAGATTTAAGTTAAATTTCAGAACCATCAGTTCTTTGCCAGTCCGTCATCTACCTATGGTGGTAACCAGGCCCTACACTCTGTTTGTGCCTCGCAATCAGTTGTTGTACTTACCATGTTTCCCTGTGTCCGTATTTTCTTCATCGTGCCTTCACTACCATCCTGCAGTCTACAACCTACGCACTGGTCTCCTGACAATAATCTCAAGCAGCTCCACTGTTCCACTTCTGGAAACTGGATATTCACCGTTTTCACCTGCCCGTCCTCCTGCCTGCCGTCTTCTCTGGAACATCAGTAACTCAAGGCAAGGCAAGGCAAGTTTATTTGTATAGCACAATTCAACAACAAGGTGATTCAAAGTGCTTTACAGAGACATTAGAAACAAGAACAAATAAAAAGCATGATTTAAAATTGATTAAAACAAGCAAATAAACTAACTAACTAATTAACAAACAAACAAACAAACAAACAAACAAACAAACAAACAAACAAACAACAGTATATAAAATCAAAACAGATAAAATCAGAACAGTAGATAAAATCAGTAGTTAAATGTAAGTTTTGAAATTTAAGCTTAAAGTGTGGATTTGGTGCTTTATTCAAATGCAGCTGAGAACAGGTGAGTCTTCAACCTGGATTTAAATAAACTGAGTGTTTCAGCTGATCTGAGGCTTTCTGGGAGTTTGTTCCAGATATAAGGAGCATAAAGGCTGAATGCAGCTTCTCCGTCTCTGGTTCTGACTCTGGGAACTGATAAAAGACCGGATCCAGATGACCTGAGGGATCTGGATGGTTCATACTGGGTCAGGAGGTCATTGATGTATTTTGGTCCTAAACCATTCAGAGCTTTATAGGCCAGCATCAGAACTTTAAAGTCTATCCTCTGACGGTTGGAAACCCACTCACCTGTTGAACGCTCACTCAGCATCCCCCCCACCAAACTTGAATGACTTCCACCTGCAGGTAAGCCCTTCAACCCAACATTCCTCTCAGTGTTCTGGTGCTCACTCCTCATTCGTCTTTAACCTCCTCAGACACAGGATGTGCGGAAGTGCTTCAGGAAGGTGAACGGACGCAAAGCTACTGGTCCGGACGGGTGTCCTCAAGTCAGCTGGCTGGAGTGTTTACACACATCTTCAGTCTTTCACTCTCTCTGTCTGTAGTCCCAGCCTGCTTCAAAATGGCCACTGTCGTTTCTGTACCCAAATCCTCCACCATCTCCTTATTGAACGACTGGCGACCTGTAGCCCTGACCCCCATCGTAAGCAAATGCTTCGAGAAGCTGGTCAGGGACATCTGCTCTTCACTACCCAACTCACTGGACTCAATTCGCATACCGCCACAACAGGTCCACTGATGATGCCATAGCCCTGACACTACATACTGCCCTCTCACACCTGGAGAAGACAGACACATATGTGAGGATGCTGTTTGTAGATCACAGCTCAGCATTCAATACCATCGTTCCCTCGAAGCTGGACAGGAAACTGCAGGATCTAGGACTGAGCAGCTCCCTCTGCAGCTGGATCCTTAACTTCCTGTCTGACAGACGCCAAGTTGTCAGACTGGGCAGCATCACCTCATCCCCCATCACACTGAACACTGGTGCTCCGCAGGGGTGTGTACTGAGCCCTCTCCTGTACTCACTCTACACCTACGACTGCACGGCCACTAGCAACTCCAAGATCATTGTGAAGTTCGCGGACGACACTACAGTGGTGGGTCTTATCATCAAAGGTGATGAGACAGCTTACAGGGAGGAGGTCAGCGCCCTGACCCACTGGTGTCAAGACAACCATCTTACCCTCACCGTCGCAAAGACAAAGGAGTTGATAGTGGACTTCCGGAGGTGCAGAGAAGTACACACCCCCATCACCATCAACGGCGCTGCTGTGGAGAGAGTGAGCAGCTTCCGGTTCCTTGGTGTACATCTGGCTGAGGATCTTACGTGGTCAGTACACACAAACAAAACAGTGAAGAAGGCGCAGCAGCGCCTCTTCTTTCTCAGGAGACTGAAAAGATTCGGCATGAGCCCCCGCATCCTCAGGACCTTCTATCGCTGTGCCATTGAGAGCATCCTCACTGGATGCATCACCACCTGGTATGGCAACAGCACCGCTTACAACCGCAAAGCTCTCCAGTGAGTAGTGCGGTGTTCTGAACGGATAATTGGAGGTGAGCTTCCGTCCCTCCAAGACATCTACAGGAAGCGGTGCCTGAGGAAAGCGGGGAGGATCATCAAGGACTCCAGTCACCCCAGCCATAAACTGTTCAGACTACTTCCATCAGGAAGGAGGTTCTGCAGCATCCGGTCCCGAACTAGCAGACTGAGAGACCGCTTTTTCCACCAGGCCATCAGACTGCTGAGCACTTCATAAACACCTCACCTTCTCTTACCGGAACTTCAACATTATGCACTCCATACTGTATATAAATGCCACTTGTTTTGCACATGTCCAACTACCAACCTCTGTATATTTTATTTTATTATTTATTCTATTTAATTTTTAAAATACATACACACACACGCGTAGATATCCATATTTAGTATACACATTCAGTAATGCGCATATACTCTTATATTGTACATATATTTATTCATATAACTCTCAGATTTACCCATTCTTATATTTTGCTTGTTCTTATGTTATTGTATTTTTGCACACCCCTGTTGCTTGTGAAGCTCGCACACAAGAATTTCCCTCGCATGTACTGTACCAGTGTACCTGCACATGTGATGTGACAATAAAAGTGATTTGATTTGATTTAACCACCTCTCCCTCTGTTGCAGTGCGTCACGCCAAGTGATTCCCTGCTCAGGGCTCCCTTGTTATTTTCCTCCAATGTTTACAGTAACATCTGTAAATCTAATCACTGTCTTGTTTTGGTGTCTTTGGGTCCACCTTCATGTACCACTCTCTGGGCTTTCTGACAAAAAGTGAATCATGCTGCTTAGCTTTGAGCCACCTCGCATTGTGAACAATGCATTGCTTTGCATTGTCGTGTTGGAATTGCATCCAAGTTTCAATCATCTAGCTGTTGATTTGAGGTAAGGTTGAAGAATCCTTCTTCATGTATCCTTCCCCTTCTGCTATAATGTAATGTATTGCACTGTTACCAGCAGCAAAACAGCCCTAGAGCATGATGCTACCACCACCATACTTGATAGTAGGTACAGCGTTTGAGTCTCACCTTACACCTCCAAACATACCATAGCTTAACCTTTGTCTCCTCTGACAAAGTTTAAAAACTAAAGGCATTTGGTGCATGTTGGTAGCTGTAAATCTGAGTCGAGCTTGAAGGTGTAAAGTTTCAAACTTCTTAGACAGCACCCTCTTTGTTTATGCTAATTTCCTACCCAATTTACTCTCATCTGAGGACAGTTGGGATCTTCTTTTAAACCAGATCCAAACAAATAAACTGAACTGATGATCTTAGAAACTGCATTTGTTTAGAAATGGCCACAAGAAACCTTTTCAACTTGTGCAAATCTACATTTCTCCTTTGTAGATCTTCATGGAGTTCATTGGTCTTTCCCATCGTTCCGCGTATTGGTCAATCCAATGTTTGAACTTCTGACCACAACTGTAAGTCACACATCGGATGATGATGCTTATTCATGTTGGAAATGTTTAAAGGTACCCACTGTGGGGTTTTTTTTAACAAAATAACAATGATCAGTGGAAATCAAAAGTAAACCTACATTCAAAAATACCCCAAAAATCAAGTATTTAGCATTTTGAGCAACAGTTAATATCACTATATCATCTGCCAGTGCTATTACTGGAATACAATGATATACATAAAATGTACATTCATTATTATAAAGCTGAACTAAATAGTTTCAATGTAAACTAAGACAATCAATTAATATAATAAAAATTTAAGATAGGAGATGATTAGACAAAGCTGAACCAAGTCCAGTCCAACAGGGGCCAGGTAGTGTTAACAGATAAAATAGATATGTATATAGGAGTCACATATTCAGTTCTTCGCAGCCATTGTCATTTATATTTCTAATAATTTTTTTGTTTGTTTGTTTTTCTGTGGAAATCACTTGCATGCTTAGATTAATAATGAAGGGATTTGAGTTTTGAGTCTACTGCAAAATTAAACACACTATTACTGCCAGATAAAAATGCACTTGCAGCAGTTGTGTTATTATGTTTAAAGACCTTTAATAAACACCTTAATATTAATATTTAATATTCCTCCTCTAAAATCCCAAATCCCTGCATCATAGACCTCTGCTGCTGTCCTAAAATGTTTGCAAAAAACCTGCAGTGCCCACATGTTATATGATTTTTTTTCTGTTTGTTGTTTGTCTGTTTTGATACAATAACACAGTATAATTAACTGATTTTAAAGAATTATAACAATAACTTTCACTGGGTTAAAGTTTGAGTGCCAGCAGCTGGCTGGGAAGTTGATTATTAACAGCAATGCTGTGTGCAGGCTTTATCTTTTAAGTAAACATAAACTGGCTGCCTGTGGTGTATTTTAGAAAAGGGGCATGGGTACACAAACTTTTTTCTTTTCTTTTTTTGCAGTGCGATGAGGTAATCACCCCCAAAACTGCAGTACACTCATACAAAATTTTTGCTGGCATGAAAGTCAAGGACATAATTAAAGCATTACTCAAGATTCTGCAAAGAAGCGGCTTTGATGATCACTTGTGCTTTTTTGATGTTGTGCTTATTTTATGATTAATGTAGTCTTGGAAATAAAACATTCCCCAAAATACATCTGTACTTTTGGCATTAAAGCCCTCATTTAAAAAACATTTGATTATTCATTATGGGTTTTTTTGTCTTTCTAATAATGATCATTTGCCACAGACCATCACCCGCTCCCATGTCCTCGACTTCATAACATGCGCTCCTGAATTCTTGAAAGAAATGCATTCCATGCTCATTAGTTGATATCCTGAGGCACAGCTGTCTCTATTTTAGCCCGTGAAGCGTTTGTTGTTGACCTCCGGGTGCTTTAGCCACCCCTGTCTTTTTATTCACTTACCATTCTTCTCCTCCGTCTCACATGCTCACTTCATCCCTTGATGCCTGTCGATTGCCTGTGGCCACACAGTGGATCTTTTTGTAGCTCTAATAAATTTCTATTTATGGTGCTGTGTTTTGAATGTTTAAAGTTGTATCCTTATTGGGTAAAACGCTGGTAAGGGAAACAGAGTGAATTCATTAGGTTTGTTCTCTCAGGATTCCCAGATCTGCTTTTGCTCGCACGTAACTTAATCTTTTTTATACAAGGTAATTTGTGAAATAAAGACAGTCTCCTGGGTGTACAGAGCATTTTATTCAGGATGTGTTACTGTAGCTGTCATCACTGTTTTCCTCGGGTTTGGTCAGCTATTATTTAATTTTCCCTGCTGCTCCTGTTGTTATGACAGCAGAGTCTTTATTTTCAGCTGAGTCAGGTTACTCTCTGCCTCACTGAGTCATATCTGCTTAGTCACTATAGGGCTGGAGGCCCTCAATTCATGTCTTATGATCAAAGAGGCTTGACCATCAGCAAAACAGCAACTTTGGTCAACTCCAGCAGGCTGACATAAGGTCGAGAGATCTCTTTAAACTTGTACTGACACCTCTGTGAGTGAGGATTGAGCGAGGATACAGTAGTGAAGCTAAATGCATAAAATCTGCTTCCTCGTCTTCTTTGTGGGAATATCAAAACTCTGCCACAGCTCTGGTTCTCTAAGGTTTTGCTTTGTCTGCTTTTCATTCTGTTAATTAACTTTAGTTTTAATACTATAGGGCAATTCAGTCAAATTTCAATTCAAGTGTGATGTGAGATCTCAGAGGTGAAATAAAATCTGCTTGCTCGACGGGTACAGCTAAACACATAATCTTGTGCTTTTTTTTTAACGGATTTTTGTTCATATTAACACCTCACCTATATTAATGTAATGTAATAACCTCAAGGGATCTAACATAAATGATGCCTGAGCTAAAAAAGTGCATTGTGACCTTTAAGCTGTTGTAAAAAGGATCACTTTGAAATGAGATTCAGTGATGATCGAGCTCTCATTTACTCTTACCGTTCTTTCTTTACCTTGAAACATTTCACTGCACAGCAACTAACTAGCTAGAAACATTTACCTAACTATCCAGTCCGTTGCCATGTTTGAGTCACTTGACTCTATCACTTGACACGAAGGCTGGTGTACTTTCATTACTCCGTGAAAGCTGATGTAAGTAGACCTCGGTGCTAACAACGTTTTTCAAAAGCTATTAGGAGTTAGGCATTCCAATTAAAAGAGATGAGATTGGAAGTACTGGTTGTAGACATTTCCCTATATCAGAAATAAATTCATACAAACTGTGGTTATCGTTAAGTCTGCTCTTGTTGAGAAACATTGACTGCAGTCTGGAGAAATTCAGGAATGCTGCACCACTCTCCCTGGATGACCTGACTTTCTCGAAAGAGCACAGTCTGCAGTCTTGAGAGTTTGACAGAACCCAAGAGTAACTGTAAGTGTAACACAAAGTAACAGCCTTAGAAATCTCTAAAACTTGCAGAAGTCTTCACATCTGCCTACAATAAACAAGTTGCAACCAAACAAGGAGAAATTCAGCTTAGGTGATGATGCACAGGCAAATATGCGAGGTCACAGCAACAGGCTAACATGTTGTTAGCTTGTTGTTAGCATAGAGCATTCTTAAATTACCCTCACCTAGCTGAACATGGACATTTTAAAGAAGCAAATGAAAAGAATTTTCTTTTTAAGTAGCTTTTTGTATACGGTGTGTATGTTATAGTTCTTTTTACTATGTTATAGTAGAAAATTTGCGGCAGGTCACACTTAAAAACAAAACTGGAAATGCCTTTACGTGACAATGCATCTCACCATGTTACAGAGTAACACAAAAGTCATCAAACGAGTGCTGCAAGAAATGAATTTCTCATAGTCCTGTTTCCCTGGTCAGAAATTTTAAACCAGCAACTTTCAAGCAACAAGCCCATTGTTCTCACCTTCAGGTTACTTCTGCCCTCATTTAATGACCCAGTGCTATTTGTAGCTCTGTTCATACCCACTGTCAGCCACAGTAAATGGGAATATATTGGCCTGGGGATGATGAGGGCATATAAAGGAGATAGCGAGATAGGAGACAGAGGATAAGGTGATGTGGGAAGGGCAGACCTGACTCAGCTGAACGGACCAACAGTGACACAGACTCCAGCGACTGGGTCAAGAATCTCCACCTCTACCCAAACAATGCAGTCGGAGCTTATTAATTCACAAAAGCGAACAAGGAAAGCGCCATATGACTCACAAATTATCATAATATGTAAATTGATCTCAAGTAATTCTGGTAGGCCAAAGGAGTGCAGCATTTTAAACCAGCTTTACTTTAGTTACTAACATTAGCTCAGTACGGCATTCCCCCCAGCTCATGATAATAATAATGACAATAAATAATTCCTCCCCATTAGATTCAGAAACGTTCTTCCTCTGGCAATTCTAAAACAGGTAACAGACTCAGCTGTTAATCCGTTAAACGTTAGGAAGAGGTGCTTACATACATATTCATGCATATAAATGCACTGCTGCACCCTAACCTGACAGTGGAGCTTATTAAATTCAGTTCTTTAAAGCCGTCATGACATTCAGGAGTCTAAATTCTGTCCTAACCTTGTTAGCTTGCGTAAATAACAAGGATGTTAGGGAATCCTAACGCCGCGCTCCTTGTCAGAACAGGCAAAATGAAGATATTTTTGACATTTTCACATGTGACAATAAATCAAACCCTAAGGGGGAGGGTGTAGCTGCACCCATGAAAATCAGCCAGCAAATACAAACAATAAAAGCAATACTGGCTCCTCTCGGTAGAGTAGAAAATGGTGCTGAAATGGTAATGCTCTGATAATATAATAATATTACAAAATGTTATCAACAGCTGAAACACAACACAAATGAAGAACCAAGCACTCATCCAGAAACTGAACTTCACAGACTCTCCTCTCACTCCTGAAGATGAGGTCACTGAGTTTCAAGGAGCTGTATGAGTCACACATGCTTAAACTTAATGGAAGACATTAAAGAGAGACTGTGTGTCCCACTAGTTTGTTTTGTGTAAGCCATGTTATCAGGCAGCGCACACAAAGACCCTGATTCTGAACCTAATAAACCATAATAACATGCTTTGTAATGAGGAGGAACTTCCTGAGGGCACTTCATAAATTATGCAAATCTGCAGGCCAATAAAGCCCCAACGTTTAATTGAGATAGTGTGAGGTCAAGAGCAACTAGGGAAGTTTGCGCCCCCATTTCATTTTGATCCCCCAGATACCGCAGTTGAGCTTCTTCACTGGCTCTAAAGCAACTAATGATAAAGATATTGTGGTTAAATTTGATGAAATGTGCTGGGGTGAGTCCAAAGCAAAGCGCTTTACACAAATAAATCTTTACGTGCAAGGCTGGAGGAACTGCTCACAGCGAAGTAATTACATTCACCGAGACTTCTGCCGCATTCTTTTGCTCCACAAGGTCAAAAGGCTTTGCAAAGCCTATGGGGGATCTTCAGATTGCAATTGTACACTTCCAAATCTCCACATTCATCAGGGCACTGAAATCCAAACTGAGTCAATGAGTATGTGAGTTGTCCTCCCCAACTAGAAAATACAAGCAGTGGTTTATTTCGACATACACTTTGCACAGCACTGTGGCTTTTAGGAACTCTTAGGTTGAGCCAATGCTCAAAAGCATTTATGTAACTAGAAATAAGAGGAGAAAGAAAACCTTGAGGGCATACTAGTGAATTAGGAGGTTCAAATTAGAGGCCTTTAAATTAGACTTACAATTTGCATACTGAGAACATTCGCAATCTAGTTATTTTGTGCTGGACTCACTGTTATCTCTGATCACATGACACGCTATTTCTTTTTTTTCTTCATCAATGACTCAGAGTATTTATGTCAATATTTAGGTTAGGTTATTTGGTGGAGCACCATTTCTTTGCTACTCTTAGATCTGTTTGGATCAGCTGCATTTGCACTATATTCTGCAGTAGCTTCCTGGTAGTTCAATTTCACCTGTGCTTATTCTACTACTGCTTTGGGGGCCGGCCTGCCTCCCTAAAGGTAAGTGGAAGCAGTTCAGAGTACTTTTACAACATAACTGCTCAGCAGCTTTGAAAGTAAGTGTGCCATAGTTCAGCTTCTTGACCTCCACCTTTCCTGTTAATTACTATTGTTACAAGGTGGTATAGTGGTGTGGTAGTGGTGCCGCTTCATGGCAAAAACCAGTCCTGGGTTGAATATTCTTCTTTGCGGACTTTGCCTGTTCTTCCTATGCCTGCGTGGGTACTGCAGCATCCTCCCAAAGACATGCTAGTTAGGTTAACTGTTGATTTTAAATTGTCCATAGTTATGAATGTGATCGTGAATGGCTATCTGTCGATAGGAAGCTGGTAAGGTTAAGGAAGCTGTTTAACGGAACCTACTGGGTGTTAATTATTTTCATTTCCTTCCAGTTTAGGATCGCAGGTGGTTGGAGCCTATCCTAACCTACCATACAGCGAGAGGCAGGGTACACCCTTGACAGGCCTGTTGCGGGGGTAAAACAGAGAGACCCACAATCACTCACATTCACACCAGTGTCCAATTTAGACTCACCAGTTAATCCAACTCTACTAACTGCATGTGTTTGGACTATAAGAAGAAAAAAAAGTACGTGGAGAGAACCCATGCAGACACTGGGGGAATATTCACACAGAAAGGCCCTTGAACCCAGGACCCTCTTGCTGTGAGGCAAAAGTGCAACCCACTGCTCCACTGTGATGCAGTGGGTACTAATAGTTAATCAATATTTCTTACTGACAATAACAAACTAGAGAATGTCACCAGGCTTGTGATTTAAAAACATATTTGGTGACATTGTGACAAAAACATCTAAATCACGTTGGGCTAGTTCTTGCTATTGTACTCCCCAGAGACACATGTTTTCTTAAAAATCCTTTTTGTGCAGGCTTTGTAAACTCTGTCTGAACTTCTACGAACCTCTAACATACAGAGTGCCTTTCTTTTCTTTCTTTTTTTTTGCAGCGAGGCATCCTCAGGCATCCTTGCTTTGTTGGGATCAATAAAAAAAGGAAAAAGAGGCTCCCAGTGAAGCCCTCGCTTTGAAAATGCCAAATCAAGACACATCTGCAATCATGGTATCTACAAATGAAATACAATAGTTGTCCCAGTAGCTCAAGAATCATTACAGTTTGTAATTTGCAGACTATAATTGCATTTTGCAGGGGGGTTTTGCTTTCATTACTCCTGTTAAAGCCACATTTGACATGCCTGTGAAACAGAAAGGGATTTGTACAACTTCATAATGAAAAGGATATTAACTATTCAGTGGCTTTGATGGCTGTTACGCTATAATGAGCCCAATTTTAGTAGGCAAATTGACAGCCGAAGCATTACATTTGTCCCAGTCCGGTGTCATTCCTACAGCCAATTCTCAGGACATCTGTAACACAGTGTTGCATAATGTGACACCTTGTTGAGCACTGAATTACCTTACTAAGAATCTCACAAGAAGCATTACTGATTCTGCTTTCATAAGATATTCAGCTGCACTACCGATGGCTCGATATGGCAGCCTCGCTTCTGTCAGTCTGCCCCAGAGCAGCTGTGGCTACAACCGTAGCTTGCCTCTACAACCGTAGCTTGCCTCCACCAGTGTGTGAATGTGAGAGTGAATGAATAGTGGCATTGTAAAGCGCTTTGGGTGCCTTGAAAAGCGCTATATAAATCCAATCCATCATTATATGACATATAAATGAGTGAGTGTAACTTTTCCCCCTATAATAAATAAAACTTTTTGAACCAGTTTTTTTGTCTTCTTCTTGTTGAACTGACACTACAGTATGTCAGAAAATGTCATGATATGAGACGTTTTTGATCAGATTCCCACTATGACAAGATGCATACAGCACCTGACAAACAGTGAGATCGGAGTGGGATGAGCACTTCGTCCTCTTCTGTAGTCTTAAGTGGTCTGCTGCCAAATTAATATTTGTGAAAATAGACCTGTATTTACTAGAACTTTGTTACTATAGACGTCACAGAGGAGCCATACACTTTCTATACACTAATGCGCTGTGAGAAATTTCACATAAATGGATCTACCTGTAAACCAGTTGGTATTGTAGTATGAGATTCCAAAAGAATCCCCTCCTGACTGCCAATTACAGAACTTTCCAGATTTTATCTAATGGTTCATTCAGGCATACAATGCTCAGGGAAATACATTTGAACTTCATGCATCATAATGGAAGAATCCAACACAAGTGTTCCAATGGGGCAAGGTGAAAAAATTGAAAACAGATGCAAATCATCTGTTAAAATGCAACAGACATAGCTGTGCAGAATCCAACTGGGTATTTGCACTTTATTCTTTTCAGTGATGCAGTTTGCAGCAATAACCCCCACGCTTCAAACCAGCCTCCACAGTGTTAAATCTGCCTTGGTTTTCTGCATTGGCGAAACCTTGACTGTCTTGATGTGGTAACATCCCTCAGTTTGAATCTCCAGTCTGAAACAAGTGCAAGTATTTAACCTGCCTTTATCCACGTCTGTTATTCTATCATTAAACCCGCTGTCTGCTTTGAATTTTTCTCCTTGGCTGTGTATTTAAAAAGCTGGTAGCCCAAGCTTAGCGAGATATGGTCTGATAGCCTATTGAGAAGCACTTATAAGCACAAAGTTATAAACTGTGTGCTCTTCTCGAATCAGAATTTTGAGAATTTTTGCACAGGAGCATTTTTTTTGCCTATAAAGCTATAAAGTCCCAATTTCATTGCAAACATGAAAATCAGGGTACCTACACCAACCCCCTACCTAGGGATGGGTATCGTTTAGGTTTTATCCGATACCGGTGCCAAATCGGTACTTTTGAAACGGTGCCGGTGCTTAAACGGTGCTCGAACCGGTGCTTAAAGAATGGAGAACACAAACTTTGTCCAAAAACCTCTCATGTTCAGCTGTTTTTTTGTAAAAAGATAACAATGTTAGCCTTTTCTGCAGCTATGGGGCATATATGGTATCACTCTTGGCTGGAAGCAGTGCTTAAACAATGGAAAAAACACAAACTTTGTCCTAAACCTCTCATGTTTAACTGTTTCCCACTTTTTCTTTGGTCATTTTAGCCTTTTTGGCCAGGGTGAAGGGAGTATCTGCCATCAAACAAGAGGACAGCCGCATGTAGCTATGATGATGTTTGCTAGTTCACCTTACATGCATTAATGTAATAACGTGGTTAGCCTACTCAACGTAAATTACACACGAACAACATTAAGCTGATGAGAAGAACAGCTGCTGCTGCATCATCATCCTCATCATTTCTGCTACACTGGCAGGGCTAGGGGCCAGGACTCTATTCTTCGGGTTTTTGGGGGATGTTGCTCCGGGTCCGATAACTGGCAACCCACCCGACGTGCACGGTGTGAGGTCTCGCAGCAAGCTATCAAATACGGCGCATTTCTGGGCTTTTAAAAAAAACGCTATGCGTCGCCAGGTGTTTCATCGGATTCGAGGTGTTACCTCCTTTGACAGTATCACAGTATCAGCTTAAAGCACTTGTTGCTGCTGAGTTTGCATATTTTGCTGTGAAGTACAGCCAGACTTTTGACCGCTTCGCCTTGGACATTTTTAATCTGTAGCTCTGCTCTAAAAGAACGTACGTACCTGGCCCAGCCTACTATCCTCGGAAACGTAAAATGATTGGCTAGAAGTGTATCACAGCTCAGGAAAAAAAAGCACCGAAATAAAGCACCGAAATGTGCGCTGCTTTTCGGTCTGGTTACTACCGTTTATGTCAGAACCGGTGCCATCATGGCACCGGACACCGGTACCCATCCCTACCCCTACCCCCCCAAAAAATAGCATTGCATTTGTCACAGCCAGACCCCAACCCAGGGCTCTAGACTAACTTTTTGCCATGGGCGTACCGGTACGCCTAACTTTAAAAAGTTAGGCGTACCGGCACAAATGTTAGGCGCACACAAATTTTATAATAATTTATATAATATAATGTGTTTTTCTGGATACACTGTGCTTTTTAAGCATTCAAAGATTGATGACACTGTGTCAGAGCACTGGCTATGAATTTCAGAAGGATCAGGCCTTAACTTAACAGAAAAGTTAGCAATAGTTCTTTTCCTATTACAGCTACATCCACTTCTGTTGTGCCTAGGCTGCTCACTAGGGCTGGGTATCATCACTGATTTCTATAATCCATTCGATTCCGGTTTTCAAAGTCCCGATTCGATTCAACTTAGCCTCAGACAGTCAGAAATATTATAATTCTGATCATTTATCAGTACTGACTTCATCAGAATTGTGAACATCACAGCAGATGCCTTTGTGTGAAAGTAACTGAGAATAAAACACAGAAAAACATGAAGGAGATTTTCCTGGTCTGGCTTTTTATAGCAGATAACCTTAAAAATATTCTACAATGTTCTGCATATAAAGTCTAAATTTCTTCAGTATTCAACAACAGAAAAAATAGGCTTTCTTGTCCGAGGTTATTTAAGTGAAAAAGAAAAGAAAAAGACAGCAGCCACAGTGCTGTAAACAACGGTAGACTGGTGGGCAATAAGCGAATTAATAATACAGAAAACAGAGATTGGAGACAGGAAACTGTTCTTGAAGTACAGAGAGAGATAGAGAGAGAGCTAGCTGTGCATGAAGTGTGATTTTAATAGTCGTGGAAGCAAAACAGCAAAATTCATGATGACATTGATCAAATGTGAAGCGCAGTTTGCTGCTTCTTTTGCTGCTGGCTCTGTGAATTTTGGTTGGAGAGAGACAAAACCTGCAGCTCAGAATCAGCGCAAAAAGATGTAATCACAGCGCGGACCGGACGCATCAGAATCGCTAAGCTCCGACAGCGTGTCCGTCTACGGGCCGTCGGGTGAGAAAGCCGAGAAAGACAAAGTTGATTCTGATGCGTTGATCCGTTCTGTGTTTACGTCTTTGTGTGAATCCGTGTACCTGCTCTCATACCTGCTGTTTGGTTGTTGTTGAAATGGTTTTGTGAGCTTTAATCTGAGAATCTGGCGTTTCTGGCAAAACACAGTTATATTTAAAAGTCGATTCAGGATTTAATGAATTGATATCGCTTTATTCAAGCTACTCACCTCCCACTTCCACCTGCACTTTCAACTGGACCATGGCCAATCAGAGAGGTCCCGCCCCTTACTATCTCTGATTGGTTTAGTCCACGATAGGGGCATAATGTGTGTCTGTTGTTGACCACAGTGAAGGTTGCAGATTATTTATTTTTTTTTGCTACCCGAAACGTCAGTCGCACAGATGCAACCAAATATTTTTTTTAGTCGCACCACTGAAAAATTTGGTCGCATTTGCAACCAAATTGGTCGCACTCTAGAGCCCTGCAACCTCTTTCAGGGTGCCAGATCAAGACTGCGATGTTCATAGTTTCTGGGCAAGGCAGAGCCAGGGAAGATGAATAAATCAATCAGATGTCACAAACATCAGTGGAACACCAACGCATTCATTCAGCAGCAGTCAGCTCCATTTCCACACAGAACGTTTGCTTTGGAGATTCAGGAACACAAAGAGTGGCAGTGTGGTGATGCACATGAAGCCATGCATTTTTAAAAATGCAGCAGCCCTGTTTTGCAACGGATGACAAGAAATTTCTTCACCTATTCTCCTGCAGATTTTATGATATTTTTAATAAGGTTTGGGGGAAAAAAACATACAAGAGGAAATGTACTCAGCAACACTCCTGAAATCTTTTTCTCCAAGTTACTTCGACACTAAAAAGCATTAATTATAAACAGGACTGGCAAGATGGCGCCTGTGTTTGGCTGTGCCGCTGCCTTCGTCCGTGTGTTTGTTTACTTTATATGTTATGCAAATGTTCTTGCTTCAGTCTTGTCCGGTGTCATCTCCCTTCGGATTTATGATCGCCAGGCGTTACTGGCGATCAAATCTGCTATGGATAACTTTCAGAGTCAACAATACGACGTTGTTTTCCCACCGCCGCTTGAGCGCGACGCAGCACCCGGTTTACCTCCACTCTTGCTGGTCAGCTCAATTTTGCTTCAGAGGCCTCGTCGGAGGAAGCGGGGGAAGAGAGCCGGCTTTCTTGTCCTGCTCCGTCGTCTTTGGAAAGAGGCAGATCTTCGGGGGCTTTATTCTTGGGCTGCTAGCGGTAAGATCTGCCTGAGACTTGTCGGAGCTGGATTAATCCCCACAACCCACTGTGTTTACCACCCAGGCTTCCACCTAAAAGCATGGAAAGGAATGCCTCATCGCGGCAGGAACCCTGTTTTGCTGCGCAGCTTACCGCATAGTACTAAATCTGTTCCTGGAAACTCTACCCCTGTCCCGGTGGGTCGCAGCGTTAAATGGATGTTAATTAATGCCCGCTTAATTGCCAACAAGTCTTATATCTTAAATGACTTGTTCTGTACGGAGAAGCTAGATTTCATGTTTATCTCTGAGACGTGGCAGCGTGAGAATGAAGACTCACATCTTTTAGAGCTGTGTCCCGCTGACTGTTCATTTCTCTGTGCACCTCGAATGACTGGACGAGGAGGCGGGAACAGCGGTAATTTTCAAAAAGACATTTTTATGCCAGATGATCTCCTCAAGCTGTTACAACTCTTTTGAGATGATTATGATAAAAATTGGACGAGAACAGCCCATATACGGCATTTTAATTTATCGTCCACCTGGGTCTGCTGCACCTTTTCTGTTAGACCTACAAAATTTTTTAACTTCCATGATTAAACTGGGCAAGGTCATCATTGTTGGTGACTTCAACATTCATGCAGAGGACTCATCAAATAGTACCACTAAGGAGTTCCTGAGCATTATGGACTCTTTCAATTTTGTTCAACATGTATCAGGTCCTACTCACACAGCTGGGCATGCTCTGGACTTGGTCTTCACCTGTGGTGTTTCCCTTGACCACATGAACTTAAATGATGTTTCTTTTAGCGACCATAAGTCAGTCTTTTTTAATGTATCGTTCAATTCAGAGTCTCTTCCCCAAAGTTTTATTAGGTGCAGGCGCTTTATTGATGACTCTGTCATTTTAAAGTTTTCTTCTCTTTTTAATTTTAAACCTTCTTCTGACGATGTCGACATCCTTATTAATTCTTTTAATGAACACTGTCTTGCCATTCTTAATCAGGTTGCTCCTTTCAAAAGTAGTCATTGCACTGTTAGTTCCTGCACACCATGGTTAAATAATCAAACCCGTGGTCTTCGACGCTCCTGTTGAAAAGCAGAGTGTCTCTGAAAGTCCACTGGGCTGGTTGTCCATCGGGAACACTTCAAAGAACTTCTTCACTTATATGAGTCAGTCAAAGAGGCCAGATCCTCTTACTTCAATAATCTCATAAATTGTCATAAAACTAACCCAAGAATTCTATTTGATACTATCAACAGTATTGTTTCTCCTCCAACTCAGCATGCTGTGTTGCTTTCTGACAAAGACTGTAGCACTTTCCTCTAGTGATGTGTCGGTCACGAACGAAATGGCTCTTAGAGCCGGATCTTTGACGTGAACGACACGAGCCGGCTCCTTATCGCGAGCCATGGGGTTTTTTCTTTTTCTCTCACCCTCTCTCTCGCACTTTTTTTCCGCTTCACTCCGCATGCAAGCCTTGTGCTTTACGCTGGGAAGAGGTGGGAGGGGCGGTAGTTACACTCAGTAGCACAGGAACAGAGCGGGAGGGAGAGAGAGAGAAAGAGCCAGGGACAACAACGTCACATTAGAAAGGTCTAGTAATCGTGTCTAGTAATTTTCAGTGGCAGAGAAAAGGACATTAAAGAAACTGATGGACATTATGGACAATGCCAGACATCCTCTGCACACGGCCATTAACAACCAGAAGAGTCTGTTCAGTGACAGGTTGCTTCTCCCAAAGACAAGAACTAACAGACTTAAAAACTCCTTTGTCCCACACGCCATCAGACTGTTTAACTCCTCCCTGGAGGGGAGAGGGAGGGGAAACAGGAGGACAAAGGAGGGGGGAACAACTAAGCTGTAGTGCCTCTTCACCTCACTGTGCAATACCTTTTGTGCAATACTTTTGTAAATAGTCAACGGTGCAATAGACTCAATACTTGAAATGTGCAATTCACTTGTATTTTTATTTTTATTCCTATTTATTCTATTTATCCCCTTCGTATATTTTATTTATATTGTCTCTGTATTTATATATATGTGTGTGTGTGTGTATATATATATATATATATATATATATATATATATATATATATATATATATATATATATATATATATGTATATATATATATATATATATAATATTCTGTAACTCTGTAACTTCTGTCGGTGCTGTGCTTTTTTGGAAATCGAATTTCCCAGAGGAACCCACCCGAGGGATTAATAAAGTTCTATCTAATCTAATCTAATCTAATCTAATCTAATCTAATCATCCACAACTATTTTCAGTTGCAGAGGATTCAGCAATAAAGGTTTCAGAAAGTTTATTCATGCAGGCCCATATGACAGAGAATGTGCATGTCCTTTTTGTTTTCATATTTTAATTTATATTTAATTGTGTTGTGGTTTGCAGCGTTTTGTGTTGTTTCACTTTAAAAATTTTAAAGGAAAAAGCTGAAAATTTAAATAATTAAAAGCTGAAATGTGAATAGATGGTTTTTGTATTATATGATTTATTTATTACATTTTATGTGGAGTGAATAAATAAAAGTATATTTACGGGGGCCCCTACAGACAAAGCACGTTACAAACTCCAACAGAAGTGCTCCAGGATGCTAGGGGCAGTGTTGAGCTTTTGTTACCTAGTGGCTACACAAGCCAGCAAGTACCAACAACTGGATTTGGTGTGTGGTAGTAACAGGTAAATTAACATTTTTTTTATTATTTGAATATATATGAGTGCTTGTGTATAAATACACAAACAACACACATATGCTTTCAATTGTGTAATTTAAGTGATCTAGGTAGCTCTGTTTTGGAAGTTCAGTTCATGCTAGAAAAGTGTTTTGGAGTTTGTATGTGTTTTGTCTCTAGGGGCCACTGTAAATATTTATATATATATATATTTTATATATAGGTGTACATATACACCTATATATAAAACCAGTTTTTTTACATTAGTAATTCATTTTGTGCATAATTTTATATTATTGTTAATAACAAATTAATTAAAGCAACAAAACAACCTGAAGAGCTGGCTCTTTTTAGTGAGCCGAACCGAAAGAGCCGGAAATCCCATCACTACTTTCCTCAATTACTTTGTAAATAAGGTGATGGACTTGAGATCCAAAATCCCCTCAAGTGCCTCCCCTTATGAAGATGCCCCTTGTTGTCCCGGGTCATTTACTTCTTTTTCTCCAATCACACTCAATGACTTAATTGCAGTAATAGGTAAAATGAAATCCTCATCATGCTCCTTAGATATATTACCTCCCTCTGTCCTGTCTGGGACTCTCACCAGCATTGGTCCCACACTATCCATCATCAACAATTCACTGAGGCAAGGCTGTGTTCCGTCCTATTTTAAACATGCTGAGGTAACCCCTCAGTTAAAAAAACAGAATCTAGATCCTACCTCCCCTAGTAGTTATCGTCCTATTTCAAGATTGCCATTTATAAGTAAATTACTAGAAAAAATTGTAGAAAATCAGTTCAGATACTTACTATGCCGATTTACTATGCAGATTTTTGACCCTTTTCAGTCTGGCTTTCAAAAGCAGCACTCTATGGAGACCGCTCTCTTAAGGGTCTATAATAATCTACTAATGGCATCTGATGCAGGAAATTGTTCCGTGATCATTTTTGCTAGATCTTAGCGCAGCCTTCGATACCATCGACCACAAAATCCTACTCAACAGGCTGAAGGTTCTGGCTGGTATATCTGGCACCGCCTTAGACTGGTTTTCTTCCTACTTATCAGACAGGACCTTTTCTGTTAGGACTGATAGGTTCTTTAACACTGCTGCCCTAACCTGCGGGGTTCCACAGGGTTCAGTATTGGGTCCATTATTATTTTCTTTTTATATGCTTCCTTTAGCTGGCATTATTTAGTCTTTTAGTGACCTGTCTTATCATTTCTATGCCGATGACATTCAGCTGTATATGTCCTGGATGTCAGCTGGATAGGCTGTCCACCCTAGTCCAGGCTTTAACTCAAATCTCTGATTGGCTTTCTTACAATTACCTTGCTTTAAACATGAACAAGACAGAGACCATGATCATTGCTCCTCCTGATCTATATTCTAAAATCAGTCAGGTTCTTGCCCCTTTCTGTTCTTCTGCTAAGCCAAATATTCAAAATCTTGGAGTAATATTTGACTCTTCTTTGGGCCTTGACTCACACCTAAAATCTCTGTCTCGTTCCTGTTTCTTTCATTTAAGGAATATTTCTAAATTGCGACATGTGGTCTCCTTAGCTGAACTGGAAAAAATTGTCCATGCATTTGTGTCATCGCGTTTAGATTATTGTAATTCCCTGTTTACCAGCTTGGATAAATCATCTCTTTCTCGCCTCCAAGCTATACAAAACGCAGCAGCCAGACTACTAACACGCTCTAGCAAGCGAGCTCACATCACTCCTATTTTATGTTCTTTACATTGGCTCCCGATAGATTTTAGAATTCATTTTAAAATTATTGTTTTAACGTACAGAGCACTAAATGGCCAAGCCCCAGATTATTTATCCAAGCTTCTCACTCGCCGTCGCCGTTCACAGACTCAGAGTTTGTTGGTTGCTCCCAGAACACGTCTGAAGACGAAAGGGGACAGAGCCTTTCAGTCTGTGGCACCAAGGCTGTGGAACAGTCTACCTCTACAACTACGTTTGGTTGACTCTGTGGAATCCTTTAAAAAACAGTTAAAAACTTTACTGTTTAAACAATCTTTCTGTTGACCAATGCGTTTTACATTTTTATATTTTTAATTTACATTTAAACTCTATATTGTGTATACTGTGCATTTTGCTATTTATCGTACTGTTTATTTTAATCTCTGTGTGCAGCGCTTTGTGACTACCTGTCTATGAAAAGCGCTTAATAAATAAACTTTACTTACTTTACTTACTTACTAAACACAGACTAAAAGTAGAATTTTTTTATTTAACTGAATGTAAGATCCAATCACTTCTCTCATACTGTAACTTTGTGTGGTACACATTGCATTGACATTTATTTTCAATTCCAATTATGCATTTACAAGAAATGCAAGTAGACATGACCTGTTTTAACAGTACATGTCTACTTGCATCAGAAAAACATACCATAAGTAATAACTTTCACATCTACCTGTTGTGTAGACACTGACTTGCCCGCCTCGAGCTGGAGCTAATATAAGAGTGAGGTACACACAAAAGCAAACATGCTATATACCTGTATAAAAGGAACAGCCAGAGCAAATACAGTGTGTTGTACTGGAAATATAATAATACTTCTATTGTGTTTTCTACTATACATACATAATAAGGAACTGCTGGTGATTAAGGTATCTAGCAAGTTACATATTTCAACCATCTGTTTAATAATGCAGCGCAACATCTGCGAATGCTGAGTGCATGACGGGGCTGATGTTGTTTTCGCACACCTTTATATGACTGTTTGAGGATACCTAATTCCAAGACCTGGTATTAGATTTGATGTTTTTTTGGGTTAACTACTGACTGAAAATGGCTAATGGTAGGATAGGGGGGCTGGGGATTCGATATGCCAATGAATGTTCTCACAAGGATGCACAGTTTAACCAACCACTTGTGTGTGTGTGTGCGTGTGTCTGTGCAAGAGAGTGGGAGATGGGTCAAGGGTGGTCTGACTCATCAAAAGCATAGGGCCTTGGACTTTATGCCATTGGCACACTCTTGTTAATATTCATAACACTGCATTTGAGCCATCTTTATCAGTGTTTCATTTTATGAACCTTTTAATGTCAAATGAGTAAAAAAAAAATTCTCCAGAGGAATCAAAATAAATACATACACAATACATTTTTAAGTAATAAATTGCACAAAAATGTTGGATATAGCAAAAAAAAAAATGATAAAAAATGTACATGTGCAAATTTGTATTTAATTTATTTCTTTAATTTTAAAGAAAATATAAACATATATAAGCACCCCAGTGTCAAAAACTTTGGCTTTTCTGTCAGTTATTTCATGGTTCAGGCTTTACAGGGTTAAAATGTTCAAAGATAAGTATGGTGGCTCATTGATGCAATGACTGGTGCAATCTCACTGTAAGACGGTCTCAAGTTTTGAAACCCACAGCTCTCAATTAAGGTCAGTGAGGGAATATGATTTTGATTTACTACAGGAAAAAAAAATACCCCAGTGGTTTGAAACCTGATATCACGTTACTGTTCAAATCATGAATGCGAAAGTCAACAAATGTTCACTCTTGCATGTCTTTCAAGGTTTGATCAAGCCATGTACAAATCATGCTGATGTTTTGAGTTACTCGTTTTACCATGTAGTAGCAGGTCTGTAGTAGAAAGTTTATTTTCATCCATCCATCCAAAAATGTTGCTGTCACATTATTTATATAGGAATACAATCACAACACAACCAGTTGACAACTAGTTGAGTTGAGAGCCCAACTGCAAAGAGACACAGTGACGGATTTTCCGAGTTAGAAGAAGAGTCCTGTTTATACTCTAGTCTCACTGAGCCATTAAGCAAACGCATATATTTTCTATACATAGTGTATAACATGAATATGTTTGTTGTGAAAAAGATAGTTGCAGTTTAGTTCATTCTTTAAGTGTGTTTTGGATTAAATAGACCAGAATCTTCATGCATTATTCCTTATTGCTTTCAGAAAACAGCATGAAAGTACCCTCCACACCGTGCATTCAAACGATCTGATTCATGTCTTTGGTTTGGTGGCTGTTAGCTGACAATCACTGCACCATAATTACTAGGCCAGATGTGTTTGTGCTTTCCAAGCTTCCTATTAGATATTCAAAAACAAATGATCGCCTGCACGACCATAACTATGAAAGCAGATTCTGATCTGCTTCCTCAAGGGTCCTGGAGGTCCAGCCATGATTTAGCTTTAATTCTGTGACCTTGAGTAGCCATCCAGCTTTGGGTTATGTCAAAGCTGTAAACCCACAGAATTATGCTTACAAGTCTACGAGAAGTTTTCAGTAGCACTGGTCATTAGGGATGGGTATTAATTTTCACCATTCCGATTCCATTTTCGATTCTGTTTAACGATTCGATTATTTATCGATTCTCTTATTGATTCTTATTTTTAAAAAAGGAGAACCCACAGGTCGATTAGCTTTGAACTTTGTTTTATATCTTATCTTTGAACAGACAGAAATGTAGGAGTAACATGACCTTACAAACCCAACAGTGAGATCTTAAGAGATCCACAGCCTACTGCTCCTCGATGCCACGAGGACCCCAGAAAAAAAAAGGTTGTAAATGTAAAATAATAATAAAATAAATATTCTGTTGTAGCAATAACAAAGTATAACATAAATTATTCAGTGGCAATTACACAAGAATGTCCAGCAACATTTACACTCTCCTTTTTAAAAGTATATATGAGCTGGGCACTCAAAAATAAAACTATATCAGCCAGCAAAAAATACAATCAACTCAAGTCCAATGGAACAGTGCACTGTGCAATTCTGCATCCATCAACTATAGAGAATTAAAAATTATTTTGCAGAAATGTAAGCATATCTGCTTTTTCAGGAAGGATACGTGATCTTTCTGGACTTATGGTCTCTCCAGCTGTGAACACCCTCTCAGACGGGGTGGAGGATGCCTGCACACACAGAAACCTTTCAGCCAGTGCTGACAGCCCCCTCTCTTGCTCCACCACCATAGGGCAGCGTTATCCTTGCAGGGGATGGGGGTTAGGCTTCTATACAGCTGGATCTCCTGATCCACTCTGTGGCCCAGGGAAAGAACGGGATGCCGTTGTTGGAATGACTGCAGCTTGTTGTCCTCTTCTTCAAAGAATTCCTCCAAGGCCGTTTTTCTTTGCTTTACTGGTGGCGCCTGAAATTAAATTGACATGATAAAAAAATAAGCAAAAAATGAACAATCAATGACATTTAAATTATCATCACAATGAACTAAACTTACATAGTCTTCTTCATCCTCATCTTCGAACAACTCTCCGTGTGTCTCCTTGCTCCAGGTGCTTGAGTAGAAAGTGACAAATAAACAAGCAAATCAAACTAAGTACCACAGCTCCATAGATGAAAGGTCTCACTCTCACAATGGAAATGTGCAACAATGAAAAACACTGTCATATTGAAATACCTCATCTGCTCCTGCCTCTGCCTTTGCTGCAATTGCTGCTTCCCTGATCCTGTGCCAGACTTCATCCTTCTCCACTTTGGATTTAAATCGGGGGTCCAAGATGGTGGCCTCCTCCAGGAAGCTCTTGATATCAGCATCCTTACATTTTTAAGAGGGAGGAAAATGTGACATCATGACTGTCATTTTATTTATGATAAATAAATCATCAATTGTACCTGGTATCGTTTGGAAAGATCTTTCCAAATGTTCTCCTTTATGCTCCTTGTGAAGGCAGAGTCATCTTCTTGTACGGTGTAGTGTTACTGTAGCTTTTGCAGGATGGGCAAAATCTCACCACAGGTCGGACTTTTGTCACTGGACACTGCTAGTGTGGAGGTGTAGTGCTTCCGCATGAGTACCACAAACTCCTCTGCTTTTCTTAAGTCATCATTGCCCATTTTAGCCAGTCTGCAAAATCAACAAAACAAAAATACAACAGATATGTTGCATAAAACAAACAAAAATAAAACCTGAGTCCAAGTTAAGCCATATTATCATTATTTTTCAATACTACTCACCTTTCCTTTTCCATGGACTTTCTTATTTGTGGATCGATGGCTGCAGCCTGGATGGCAGGAAACTGCTCTCAGAATCTGTCCATCATCAAATACAAGGAGTTCCATCTGGTCTTTACATCTAGGAGCAGCATATGCTTGGGCAGCTCTGAGGGGTAACGCGTTCACAACTTAAATGCTAATGTAATATTCCTTATCTTAGTTTATAAATTTAATTTGATCATGATCTAATGATTATAATATACACAATCTTAAAAAACTATTACTATGCTTACTGAGCAACTCTTGCTTCTCCTTCAGGACCACTTTTGTCATGTGGGACCTCTTCATCCTTAAACTTTGACATTTCCTGACTTAGCCTACAATTAAACATTCACTTACCGAAACTCGGGGGCATCTACTGTGGCAAAAGGGTGCAAGCCTTTTACAACAAACTTAGTCACTGCTCGGTGACATTCGTCTATCCTGGCCTGTGTCATTTTACTTTTCCCTGCCTCTGTGAAAGGAGAAGCCACCTGTAGACTGCAGCGAGAACTGCCAGCATCTGAGCCAGACAGACTCTGTCTGTCTCTCTCGTCATGGTCATCTAAATGCAGCGCACAGTAATGGCAGGTTTTGTAATAAGGCAAAACGTGCTAACATAATATGCAATGCTAGTTGATTAGTTACCTGCAGTATTAACGGGAGAGGACGTGCAAACGCTAACGCTGCTGCTGGGTTGAGCTTTGCTAGTCCGGAGTGGATCAAAAACACGACATTCATTTAAAGCAATCACGTGTTTTTTGAGCAAATGCTTTTGCATATTCGTAGTGTTTCCTCTCTTTGATGAAATCTCTACTTTGCAAGTATTGCACGTTGCCCTGTTGTCATCCTTTCTCATAAAGGGTAACCAAACTTTTGAGCATTTGTGCCGCTTAGGCGCCGTGTTTCCTACTGAGTAAAAGACGCTATGCAACGTGGTGACGTCATTCGAGGCGTCTGGAATCGATAAGGGAATCGTTTGTAAAAATGGCAAACAATTCCAAGGAATTGAAACAGTGGGAACCGGTTCTCAACAAGAACCGGTTTTCGATACCCATCCCTACGGGTCATCCTTATATTGCTTGGTGTGCCTGAAATCTAGAAATTGTTAAAAACTGTCGGTAACTAATATTCTGTGATTGGTCTTATTTAAAATGACTTGGTTTTTTTTGTTGGTGTGGAAATGGCCTGATCATGGACTTAAATGGAATGGAGCGGAGTTCACAATGTCATTATAGTAGAAAATACATGTAGGTCATCATAGCTGAAGCAAATAGCAAACAGGTATCAGCTGCTCAATTGTTGAGTTTAATAACGACTGAAGTAAAAAAGGTTTTCCATCCCTCTGTAGAGCTTCAGGCTTGCTGAATCAATGCAATGATCTATGTTTTCTCAGCATGTGGTGACATGTCAAAACCTTTGTTTTTATTAAACATGAGTGAACGCTAAACTTCATTTGGTTAATTCATATCAAAACTTACTGTTATGTTGGTAATGTTATAAAAAATTGAAGCTAATGTGATAGCCAACATTTTATGTAAGACTGGAACATGTTATCTGGAATTTCACAATCATTTAAGTATTGGATTCAGACTGCTATTATAACAAGATGGCAAATGATTCTCAGGAACTGGAAGGCGCAGAGAGAGCCTCCTTATCAACACTGGGTGATTGAATTCTAGTGATGGGTCGTTCGCGAACGAAATGGCTCTTAGGCTACGTTCACACTGCAGGTCTTAATGCTCAATTCCGATTTTTTGATCAAATCCGATTTTTTTGTCTGCTTGTTCACACTACAAATAAAATGCGAATGCAAACGCGCTCTAGTGTGAACGCTCAAAGCGACCCGCATGCGCAAAAGTAGACGTCACACACAACGCACCCCGTTTATACCCAGAGCAAACAATATTGTTTGGCTGATGGCCCTTAATATAAAGACTTCCGACTTTACGTTTCCCAATTTTTGCTTTAAGTTATTTTGTTATTTACATAATAATGTAAATAACCTAATAATGATCCTTATTGCTGTTTTAGAGGAGCAGTGCTTCAAAGGATAGTTGCAGATTTCTGTCAGAATCTGCAGATTATACAGTACAAACAAAATGTTCACGTTTCTCCAACGTTGTCTTCCCAACAGATTCACTAACATCTACACTGGATGGCAAGGAAGTGTTCGCGATATCTTCTCGGGCGCTTCTCCGGAGCTGATAATTGGCGTCTGTCTTGTGTCAGTGACGTAAAAGACGGATTTAATGCGACATGACCGTTCAAACAGCACTCACTTTCTAAAACATCGGATATGTATCGGATTCAGTACCACATACGAAAGTGACCCAGATCGGATTTGAAAATATCGGATTTGTGTCATTCACACTGTCATACCATGATCGGATATGGGTCGCATAGGGTCCAAAAAAATCGGATTTGATGCGCTTTCGCCTGCAGTGTGAACGTAGCCTTAGAGCCGGATCTTTGACGTGAACGACGCGAGCCGGCTCCTTATCACAAGCCGATAAGGAGCTTCTTTTTTTCCGCTTCACTCTGCATGCGAGCCTTGTGCTTTATGCTGGGCAGAGGGGGGAGGGGCGGTAGTTACACTCAGTAGCACAGGAACAGAGCCAGAGGGAGAGAGAGAGAGAAAGAGAGCCAGGGACAACAACGTCACATTAGAAAGGTATAGTAATCATCCACAACTATTTTTGGTTGTGGATGAAGGATTCAGAAAGTTTATTCATGCAGGCTAATATGACAGAGAATGTGCATGTTCTTTTTGTTTTCATATTATAATTTATATTTAATTGTGTTGTGGTTTGCAGTGTTTTGTGTTGTTTCACTTTAAATTTGTAAAAGAAAAAAGCTGAAAATTTAAATAGTTAAAAGTTGAAATGTGAATAGTTGATTTTTGTATTATATGATTTATTTATTACATTTTATGTGAAGTGAATAAATAAAAGTATATTTACGGTGGCCCCTAGAGACAAAGCACGTACAAACTTCAAATCACATACAAACTCTGAAGCATGTACAAACTCCAAAACACGTAAAAACACGTACAAACTCCAAAACACGTAAAAACACATACAAACTCCAAAACACGTAAAAACACGTACAAACTCCGAAGCACGTAAAAACTCAGAAGCACATAAAAACTCAAAACACGTACAAAAGACAACAGAAGTGCTCCAGGATGCTGGGCGCAGTGTTGAGCTTTTGTTATCTTGTGGCTACACAAGCCAGCAAGTACCAACGACCGGATTTGGTGTGTGGTAGTAACAGGTAAATGAACTTTTTTTTA
Organism: Rhamphochromis sp. 'chilingali'; assembly: GCF_963969265.1. Taxonomy (NCBI): domain Eukaryota; kingdom Metazoa; phylum Chordata; class Actinopteri; order Cichliformes; family Cichlidae; genus Rhamphochromis; species Rhamphochromis sp. 'chilingali'. The sequence goes on from NC_137949.1 coordinate 8,573,930, forward strand.
AAATTATTTGAATATATATGAGTGCCTGTGTATAAATACACAACCAACACACACATGCTTTCAATTGTGTAATTTAAGTGATCTAGTAGCTCTGCTTTGGAAGTTCAGTTCATGCTAGAAATGTGTTTTGTAGTTTGTACGTGTTTTGTCTCTAGGGGCCACCGCATATATTTATATATAAACATATATAAATAAAATCACATTTTTTTTACGTTAGTAATTCCTTTTGTGAATAATTTTATATTATTGTTAATAATAAATTAATTAAAGCAACAAAACAACCTGAAGAGCCGGTTCGGAGCCGAAAGAGCCGGCTCTATTTAGTGAGCTGAACCGAAATCCCATCACTATTGAATTCAGAAAAGTAGCAGCACATGAAAAAAATGTCATATGATGCAGGATGTGAAAAACATTGGGTACTATTTGATTTTTTTTTTCTCTCTTTTTCATTCGTAATTATTTTCTTGGTAAAAGCTGTTGGAGTGACTCTACATGGAACCTGACCCCTCCTGTTGTCCATGTTGGGTGGGGAAAAGAGGGCATTTGAGCTATCATCTGTTGTGTGACTGTGGAACAGGAACACAGCTGCTAAATGGCAAGAAGCCATTTGGTGTGCACTTTTTTTTCAGACATTTTAGCTGTGTGAAACAGACGGAAATGTCCACTGATTAGCTAACTCTACATGGCTGACCAGGGAAGTGTGAGTATTATGCTAAATGATAACCATTGCTTAGTTTATCGGCTTTTCAGCCTGCTGAGATACATTGGTATGACATACCATGCTACCAAAACGTAGCCTGTACATTCCAGTAAAGACAGAAAAATCTGAGCATGTCGTGTTTAAAATGTAGTGTTGTAGCAATATTTCTGTCTGGGCCACAACAGCAGGTGCCAGTGCATTCACAGCAATTCACAGTGCATTTGAGAGTGAGTTGCTAGCTGGTGTTCAGAACAGTAAAAGGGATCTCTCACGTCTCTCTGTATCCACGCATCTGTGCTCCCGTCACTGTCAGAACTCTTGTTACTTCTTCTGTCAGTAAATGGGTGTTTTCAGAACTCAATGTTGCACCCGTGAGCAAAGCACCACCAAAAGGAAGTTTGTATAAGACTGAAAAATTGTAAAAAGGTTAATGCATTGATCCAAATATCAATAGTATAGATACCAATGCTGGTAATAGTGTCAATACTATTGATTGATAGTAGCATGACTCTGTTTATTTCCCTTTAGTTTGGTATGCAGCCCACTGAATTGTGTGAATATTTGCATTTGCAATACTAACCAATTATTTAATAACAAAACGTAGTTTCCACATTTGCACTGTTGCACAGCACTGCTGCATACGGGTCATGTTTCAGTTGGTGCCAATAAATACCTCTGCTTACTGCATAATCAGTTCACCTGGAAATGAATGCCAATACTTTGCTGCTGATGAGAAAAGGGCGGATGTTTGTGTGGTATACGTTGGTGGATTTTTTTTGTCCAGTGTAAAACCTGGAGCTTAAATCTACTTCTTAGTCCCTGACAGCTTGAGTGATGCTGTCTATGTCTTGACTCAGTGAGCTGAACCCACCTGGGTAAAAAGGATGAGAGGAAATGTTTAAAAAAAAAGTATTTGTCACTACCTTGGCTTCATGCACACATGTGCTTCTCAGAGTGGTCGTCTCACTGCAATCCAAAAAAAGTCATATATCGAGGCACTCTCCAGGTCACCATTACAGTTTAGGATAAAACAGTCCTTTGAATAACTTTGTTCAACAATTTCTGCGAGTATCAGGACACTGCTCCTTCAACATCAACAACATCCTAAAAATAGCTCTGATTTCCACCAAACATTTACTCACCATATGTGTGAAAAATCCGCGGAACTGCTCGGGGTGATAGTTGGAGATATAGAGGCAATTACACAGTAATAGATTCAATCTCAGGCCAAGAGAAACATAATTGGAGAGAGAGCTCTCGCCTACGGGCCAGAATATTGTATACTGTCACTGTGATTATAGACACTTGGCACAGCATGGTGCTGTAGCAATTTAAAATCAGCATATGAATGGCTGACGTTAAATAGAACACTTTAGATCATGGCTTCGATTGCGCCGTAATGTTTGTCAATTTAAAAATACCCTATTTGTTTTCCTGCACGGCCAGTTGGCTGTGATTAAAAGAAAAGAACAATCTACGCTATGATGTTGTGTTTGTACGAAAATGCAAATGTGATAGACGGGTTGCATAGCCAAAAGAAAATGAGGTATTCAAAGAAAACACTGAGGGCTTTGGTACATTTTAATTTCACATACCAAGCGCTTAACTGATGTTGGTCCAGTGGCCCTGCGCAAGATAACAAGATTTGCAAATTTGAAATGATTGATTATGCAAACAAGCAGAGACGAAGAAGACTTGATGTTAAGAAAACCGAGGTTTACCTAAAGTTTCAGATAAGGATCCTGAAAATCTGTTATCCAGGAAATGTGATGAAGATTCTACAGAAGTCTACAGAAGCGAGACTGAGGTAAGGTCATGCTACAACCCCGTCTCATAGAAGTTCATGAAATAGTCACCTTTGGTTGCTCACACCAGAAACCCAAGTTTGTCTCATCATCAGTTTTGAATACATTATTCATTAAAGGTATCTCTCTTGGTGATGTTTAAGCAGTGCAATTATTTGTTTGAAAAAACGAAATCATGGTTGGTTGGTGAAAGTACCCAAGGAGAATCCCATGCACTTAAGCTGGGCATACACTGTGCGATTTTTGGCCCATTTTGAACCGATTTTTCAGTCGTGTGACTGTTTTGGGGATTGGCCTGAGTTTTGCCTTAATCGTGTGTCGTGCATTGTGTAGTATACATGGGGTAATAAGAAGCGATTAACACCTCACGACCAGCTCCCAATCATCAATCGTATGGTCGCAAGAAAATCAAACCTGTTTGAAATCTTGTCGCCCCTCGTGAAGGTGTCAACGCAGCCTCTCACACTGCGCACGCGCAAACACAGGAATGGAAGTGAAAAAGATGGAGTAGCACGGCAGTGCAGCGTGTGATCTCGACACAAGCGATGGAGGCACAACTTGTAGAACTTTGGCAAGCTCCTCCGAGCCTTTTCGATGTGGCCTCACAAAATTATCACGACCACAACAACTGTGAAAAGAGTTGGATGGACATTGCTGCTCAATTGCAGCTGCCTGGTCAGTGTTTTTTATTAGCAATTTAGACAAGTTGATGGTGGTGTGTGTGTGTGAGTGAAACACAGAGGGAGAGCGAGAGACAGATTTTGTGTTATAAGCCTCGTGTTATTGATGCACAGTGTGAGCACTCAGGTCACATCAGAGCATCGGGTCGTATAGTGTGAGACCCTGCATCGTGACCTACGAACTTCTAACCCCTGCGATTCAATAATACAGTTTAAGCAGGAGCTGAAAAACGCGACTGAAGAAATCGCACAGTGTTTGCCCAGCCTTAGGTACAAAACATCCAAACTCCACACAGAAATGTAGCAATTGCTGGCAGGCATTTTCTGCATTAATATGGAATTGCTAATATATCCCTGAATAACTAGAAGCTGCATTTACTTGTGTTCAATATCAGTGCCCAAGTAAAGAACATCTAAAAATATCTACCCTTGGACAAAGAGACTGTAAGTGCACCTCAGCAGAAGTAAAAACTGTTTCTTTTCTCGTACAAAAAAAGAAAATCGTCACCCACACACTACTTTGATTCTGCAAAGAGAAGTGCTTGCAGAACACACTGTGTAACACTGCATATTGTGAGAAAGCAACAGCATGACAATCAGCGAGTAGTGCAGGCAACATTACCACAGGATCAGTGTACACACAGCTGCGGGATAGTTGTTTCCTAGAGTTCACGGCGGCGTACGGTGCAGAAGAGAAAGACGTGACAGACTGCGGAGGTGGAGAAGGAGAACAGATGGATTTTGCGTTGCCCTTGTGTTTCAAGTTGTCTTTCCTCGTGGCTATGCAGTATATTCGGCTCTGAATGGGCATCATTAACCTAAATTACTATTTTATTTTGTATTTGACAGCCAACAGCAGGACAGCTGGTCAACATCAGAGCAACCCGCTGAGAATCTCAATGTAATACTAATAACAAACATGTGTTCAGGTGGACTGTAACATTAAAGGTGGCGTGCTCTTAAATAACACAAACAGCACATTAAGAAAAGCACAAAAAACACTCTTGTTACATTTCAATCTGTTTTGTTACTTTCATAGACCGTCAAACTGAAACTACTGTGTGTGTGTGTGTGGGTTGAAGGTGCAGTTTGTGCAGCTGACCTGATTGGTAGTTGCAAAGCACCAGAATATTGCGGTGTGAAATAACATACCCCGTTGAGAAAATTACAGCGTATGGCATCCTCGGTGGGGAACATTACATTTTTGATACTTACTGTTTATGTAATATTTATGCTGTATTTGCCCAGCCCTGATTCCAGCATTGCGAGTCACGAGAGTTACATTAGAGCTACACCAACAATAAAACACAAAATTAAAGATCCCACTTGTAAGTCGTTTGTATTAGGCGTGCATCTGTGGCAGCCACCTGATAACGAGACAGTTGAGATGTTTTTTCTTGTGTGCGACTGTGTTAAATAGATAATGCCTAATCATATCCCCCATGTATATTTGGAAGTCTTCCAACACTTGGATGGACATGAAAGTCTGCTCTGAGAAATTAAGGCTGCTTGAAGTAAATCAAAAGGACAAGGCTGTGGACATAACTGAGAGAAACTACACAGGAAGCATCCAGCCATCTAATGTGTCTAAAGGTGGCGTTAAGCTTTGTAGAAATAAGCGGATACTGTTAGTTTTAGTTGTTGTTTTTTAAATATCTCTCTGATATGTTTATTTTTGTTTTCAGCCTAATAAAGTTCTGGTTCACTTACATTTTTGCATCTTGTTAGACTCCATAGAAGTAAGTGTCAGTACCAAAATCTTATGGACCTACTTACATTTAGTAGGCCTATAAGAAAAAATATGATAACAGCAGAGAAATTAGCATTATTGTTTAATACCGGGATCATCAGTCAATTTTAAAGATGTTGTGACTGATCTGTGGGTATGATTTATGCAAAGACAGAAAAGAGCGAATGTGTTCATGTATTTGACAGGGAAAAGTAATAAATAATGAATTGACTGCTTAATTGAAGGCACTACATTTAACATCAATAAATCATCACAAAAATAATTTTTAGTGTCACTATAATTACAGTAAACAAACATGTCCGTCACACGGAGAATTAGCGCCTGTGACAGCCTCGTCCTTACCTTGTGAGCACCAGGGTTAGATTTGACAGGAAATATGAAAGATGCTTTTGCGGCACAAAAATGGTAGAAGGGTGTTATTCACTGCGAAGTCACAATTTCTCACTTTTGATCAACATCATTCTTATTATAGCTCCTCACTGTCACCAAGCGGCAAGTGTAAGTTTTCAATCCAGTGAAATGTCTCAACATCAGTTGGACAGATTAGCACAAACACTGGTACACAAAAGTTTCTTCCCAACAAAGTAAAGCTCGCGCAACTTTTTGTGCTGCACCCAGAAAACATGTTTTCTGAACCATGCATTTTTCAAAAGCGGCTCTTGCAGACTATAGTGCACTAAAATGATAGCTTACATGCTAATTTCTAGCATTTGCTGTATTAGGGGAAATGTGAATGTAGCTTTACAAAACACCAGCGTTTAGCAAAGTTCTAGACAAAATAAAATATTAAACCTGAGAAAAGTAAAGGAGTCAGCTGCAGTGATCTCAAAATAGAGTGGAAACTACAGGGAGTGCAGAATTATTAGGCAAGTTGTATTTTTGAGGAATAATTTTATTATTGAACAACAACCATGTTCTCAATGAACCCAAAAAACTCATTAATATCAAAGCTGAATGTTTTTGGAAGTAGTTTTTAGTTTGTTTTTAGTTTTAGTTATTTTAGGGGGATATCTGTGTGTGCAGGTGACTATTACTGTGCATAATTATTAGGCAACTTAACAAAAAACAAATATATACCCATTTCAATTATTTATTTTTACCAGTGAAACCAATATAACATCTCCACATTCACAAATATACATTTCTGACATTCAAAAACAAATCAGCGACCAATATAGCCACCTTTCTTTGCAAGGACACTCAAAAGCCTGCCATCCATGGATTCTGTCAGTGTTTTGATCTGTTCACCATCAACATTGCGTGCAGCAGCAACCACAGCCTCCCAGACACTGTTCAGAGAGGTGTACTGTTTTCCCTCCTTGTAAATCTCACATTTGATGATGGACCACAGGTTCTCAATGGGGTTCAGATCAGGTGAACAATGAGGCCATGTCATTAGTTTTTCTTCTTTTATACCCTTTCTTGCCAGCCACGCTGTGGAGTACTTGGACGCGTGTGATGGAGCATTGTCCTGCATGAAAATCATGTTTTTCTTGAAGGATGCAGACTTCTTCCTGTACCACTGCTTGAAGAAGGTGTCTTCCAGAAACTGGCAGTAGGACTGGGAGTTGAGCTTGACTCCATCCTCAACCCGAAAAGGCCCCACAAGCTCATCTTTGATGATACCAGCCCAAACCAGTACTCCACCTCCACCTTGCTGGCGTCTGAGTCGGACTGGAGCTCTCTGCCCTTTACCAATCCAGCCACGGGCCCATCCATCTGGCCCATCAAGACTCACTCTCATTTCATCAGTCCATAAAACCTTAGAAAAACCAGTCTTGAGATATTTCTTGGCCCAGTCTTGACGTTTCAGCTTGTGTGTCTTGTTCAGTGGTGGTTGTCTTTCAGCCTTTCTTACCTTGGCCATGTCTCTGAGTATTGCACACCTTGTGCTTTTGGGCACTCCAGTGATGTTGCAGCTCTGAAATATGGCCAAACTGGTGGCAAGTGGTATCTTGGCAGCTGCACGCTTGACTTTTCTCAGTTCATGGGCAGTTATTTTGCGCCTTGGTTTTTCCACACGCTTCTTGCGACCCTGTTGACTATTTTGAATGAAACGCTTGATTGTTCGATGATCACGCTTCAGAAGCTTTGCAATTTTGAGACTGCTGCATCCCTCTGCAAGATATCTCACTATTTTTGACTTTTCTGAGCCTGTCAAGTCCTTCTTTTGACCCATTTTGCCAAAGGAAAGGATGTTGCCTAATAATTATGCACACCTGATATAGGGTGTTGATGTCATTAGACCACACCCCTTCTCATTACAGAGATGCACATCACCTAATATGCTTAATTGGTAGTAGGCTTTCGAGCCTATACAGCTTGGAGTAAGACAACATGCATGAAGAGGATGATGTGGACAAAATACTCATTTGCCTAATAATTCTGCACTCCCTGTATTATTTGGCTGCACTTACCAGCTACCAGAACTTGATTGCTTTAGTTGCACATGCAAAATCAAGGAAAACTGACCTGAAGTCATCTGAAACACCTGATGTTTTTTAGTGCAAAGTGCAAGTAAACCAACCTGTTACACCACCTGTGGAGACAGCTGGTTTTAATAGTGTGTATCTGTTCGCCTGATGGCCGATCAAAAAAATCTAAAATGTGTTATGCAAGCAGGCGCAAAGCAGGCTTTATCGTCAAGGCACCGGTGATGTTTACACATATTTGTATCTTAATTCATCTAACAGTTTGAAGTGGGCAACCAACCACCTGACTGACCCATAAAAAAACAGAAACTGCCATCACTGAAGCCCTGCTGCTTATGAATAAAAATTCAAATGTGTAACATTTGATGAATCAAGTGTATTGGCTAAAGCAGTATATTACTAATTCAGCTTCTAACAGAAGAAAATGGACATTTGTGGGGAACTGCCACAAATATTAATTTAAAAGAATAATCAAGAGCCAGTATATTCTAGAAATCACACAGCAGAGACATGAGTGCAACGCTTCCTAGGCCAGGCTCAGCCCTCTAAGGGTATCATGTGACTTCATTTCTGGATGCATGAGCTGACAACATGCTTTAAATTAATTTTGAATGCAATTTCATGAAGGCAGCATAGTGTGATCAAAATGAAATGCACAAAAAATGCTTTGAACTACAACTAATGTGAATAATTAATGAATGTAATGAATGCCAGATGAACACATATCTAACATTTCTATCTTGAGGTGAATTATTCACTTGTGTGTGTGTGTGTGTGTGTGTGTGTGTGTGTGTGTGTGTGTGTGTGTGTGTGTGTGTGTGTGTGTGTGTGTGTGTGTGTGTGTGTGTGTGTGTGTTTGTTCTGCTTGTGAATGTTAAGTATTGTCTCCTGTGCCTACAGAACAACAAGTGCACTACTTTGTATTTATCATTTGTATTTATTTGTATCCACATTTCATGTTTTGGCGATTTTGATAATGTTCACACATTAGTGTAGTGAATGTATTTTGCTTCAGCCAAACCTTTTGTAATACAAACATTTGATCTTTTTAAATCTAAATTTCAGACGAGTGGGTCTATATGGATGCTTCTCTGTAGCTGCCAAATGATGCAAGTTGTCCTGTGCACCCCATTGAATCACTGATACACATTTTGCAAACATGCCTCTGAATTATTCCTTTCAAGGCAAAAGCTTGCACTGTACATCCCCTCTCATACATGTGTAGTCTCTTAATCTCTGCAATGCCTCTTTGCCCAGCAAACACCCAGGTAGTTCTCATCTGGTTTCACTGTAAGAAATACTGCTTTTAAAGATTAAAGTCCATGCATTATGTAACACATTAACATAAAGGCTTCTATTCGTCTTCCCTACTTGACAGGTGGAACAGTGAGAGCTGCGTTCACTTATTGAATAAGCTGTTTAACAACACATTCAACACACTTATATTCAGGCCTCACATTATTGACACTGTGAAAGTTATTGCCCTTTGTACACTCCGCTCTATGTATGTTTCATGTTGTTCATTTAACTGCTCACTGGTTGCATTCTATAATTGTCCCACTGATTTCTCACTGGCTTTACCTGATCTGATGACAAGTCCCCAGCAGATCAGTCTTGCATAGAAATGAGGGGCTTAGAAAGTTCATTCTGCATTCCGTTTCTGATATGTCATCTGTTTTGTGAAGTAAGCTGGCCTGCATGCAAATGCCCGCATGACTGGGGATGTTAATACCTATAGCCTGCTGATAACCGCCTGTTCAAAAACTAGATCATGGCAACACATCCAGAATCCAGTGTTTTGCATTTGGAATTTTGGATGCATGCAATAGTTAACAAAGCATCTTTGCGTTATACATCCCTTATAGCTCAACAGACTACAGCCAGTGTTTTGCCCTCAACTGCAAAGCATTTTGTTGGGGTCTTCAATTTTTTTCAAGTTAACACTTTTTGGACATATTCAACAAAAATAGAGAAGTTTAAAAAAAATCAACAGTAAGTGTAAATATTACTGTTGCACATGAAACTCGATTTCCTGTTTTATTGTTGTTATATGGTATAAGCAATATTTCGTACAGACCAGAAACATCAGACTTCTAGCTTTGGGTTTTTAAGAAAGTAGCATTCAGTTCAACACGGAGAACCGCTAGCATCACTTTTGTGGTTGCAAACTATTTAACCTAATCTAATCTAAACCCAACAATTATTCAGCACTTAAGCGGTTCCCATCTGGAATGTGAATTTGTGAAAAGACCTTGCAGTCTAGCTACACAGCAGGAAATGGTATAAGATCTTCAGTTGGAGATGGTTGCCCCACTCTTCAGAAGGAATTGCTGCCCCAAAGAGTTTAAGTATCTCTGGGTCTTCCTCACGGGTGAGGGAAGGAGAGAGAGGAACAAAGAGACTGATAGGTACAGTGTCGGCAGTAATACGGATGCTGTTTCGGTCTGTTGTGGTGAAGGGAGAGCTTAGTGTGAAACAAAGCTGTCGAGCTACATTCCTGCCCTCACATATGGTCACTTTCCTCCACGTCGATAGAGCCAGCGTAGGTGGTTTGGGCATTTGAATAGGATGCCTCCTGGGGGCCTCATAGGTGAGGTGTTTCAGACATGTCCAACTGGAACGATGCCCTGGGGCAGACCAAGAACACACTGGAGAGATTATGTCTCCTGGCTGGCCTGGGAACACTTTGGTGTGCCCTCAGAAGTGCCTGAGTGAGTATCCAGGGAGAAAGTGATCTAGGAATCTCTGCCTAAAATGCTGCCCTGCTGCCCAGACCCGGATAAGCAGCAGAAAATAGATGGACAGATGGATTCAATTATACTAACTGCCACACAAATTCTAAAAGGACAAAAAGATTCATATGAATGAAGTGTTGAAAGCTTGCTTTCAGTATGTAGTGTGTTATATTTTTGCTGTACAGCACTTTGGTCGGCCATGTGCTTTTTTTTAACTGCTATACGAAGAAATTATGGTATTGAATGGTAACTGCAACAGAACATTTGAATTTAGCAAAGATCAAATCAGATTTGAGGTTACTTAGGGTTGTCTTCTTGCTGCCTTACCCATTGTCCTCAGAGATTGAGTTCATGATCAGACGTTCTGACATTTTTCTTAAGAATTTGCTGCTAATAATTCAACATTCATTCCTCCGTCACTGATGACAAGCCTTCCTGGCCCAGACGCAGCAAAACAAGTCCAGATAATGACACGTCCCCCACAGTTTCTGAAGGATAGGATAAAGTTCTTAGGTTGGCCTGTAGTGTTTTCATTTCTCCAGCCTACAATATTTCTCTTTTAAACGAAAACATAACAGAGCATCCTGGTTTGCCCATATCATACACAGCAAACTGCAGATGGACAGTAGTTTTCTCTTTATGGAGAAACCATCAATCCTTATTGAACTTATGATTTTGTAATCTTTTACAACCTTATTAAGCATAAAGAACTATTTTTTCTGATGTCCTCCCATCTTCACCTTGTGGCATGATTTACTTTTTCACATGTGTTTAAGTGATCCATCTTTCATAATCCTCCATTCTTTTCTTCAGACCGGCTGCGCACCTGATTGTCATCCCATCAATAGATAACATCTGAGGTTAAAAGTTCATGCTTTTCTCCTCACGTGTTTTATTAAATAAAAGTATATTTTTGTCTGATTTTTTTTAACTGGGCTAGTTTGAAACTTGGTGTAATGAGTAAAAAATTATAGGGTTGTTGAGTGTTAGCACTCAGATTCATGCTAAAGGGCTACAGAGGACAGGCCTTAATGGTAAAACCACCGGGCTACTCTCAGAAGTGCATCTGGTGTGATGGATGAGGTTGTCCATACTAAAATTAATGGCTGGAAATTTAAGTGCAGGGAAAGCGTGTGTGAGGTGTGGGAGTAGCTGTTTACCCGCAACAGTTCATCTCTGACAGGTTACATTTCCCCCCTCTGTCCCCTGTCTTATCAACATTTTCACGCAGTCAGATGAATCTAAAGCCTCTGTTATAGCAAAGGGTCAAAAGAACAACATCAAATCTGAAGCTAATTACCATCTGATGGCAGTGTTCTAACAGAGCCTGTCCACCTAATTTTGAAATGAGGTGATCTTTGACATCTGCTCAGACTGTAGAAAGTTCATGTAATTGTGCTCTACTCAGTCCCACACTCAAGAGGCACACTTACAGTGCCCCTCAGGGGAGTCATAGCACTGAATGAGAAAAGAAATCAGAGAAGTTGGAGAAACCACGAAGAAGCAGAGGGTAAAAATAGGGCTTTAGCAAAGAGCTAGAATACAAGGTAATTGCTGGAGTCAGACAGAAAGATAAATGAAGACAAAAGAGTGACAAAGAACATGGGAATCATGGAGCACTGAGCCCTAATTTCATACTGCACATGAACATGATCTGTGTGAATAACACTGTTTCTCTGCAACACACTGTATGTGGGTTATAGCTATATTTGTCTTACTCAGTCAGTTCATCTAATTAAGTTTTACTAGAGAACTTACAAGCATGAAACAAAGGCATGCACTACCAGAGGTCCTCTGGAGCAGGTCAAAAGCTACAGCGAGAGAAGAGCCAGGGCACAACAGGAGGGCTGGTAGTAAAGACGAGGAAGGAAGATGGTAATAAAAACTGGTTTAAAAAGCAGAGAAAACAATGGAAAAATACACCTGTTTGTAAAATATATGTCCATCCAACTTAAATCTGTTATTGAAAAAAAAAGATTCCCTGAAAGGTTGAGGTGGTGGGCTGTTGTTCTCTATAACTAATTATCTTTTTTTTTCTTTTTAAAGGTTATTCAAGTGCAGTTCATTATCTGTAAGATAACGACTTTAAGTTTTTTTCATGGATAAAAGTGGAACACCTTTTAAAACATCTTGAATAACTTTGATTAAACTATTCAATTCAATTCAATGTTATTTATACAGCTCCAAAACACAACAACAGTCGCCTCAAGGCGCTTTATGTTGTAAGGTACACTGTACATTAATACATACAGAGAAAAACCCAACAATCATATGACCCCCTATGAGCAAGCACTTTGGCGACAGTGGGAAGGAAAAACTCCCTTTTAACAGGAAGAAACCTCCGGCAGAACCAGGCTCAGGGAGGGGCGGGGCCATCTGCTGCAACCGGTTGGGGTGAAAGAAGGAAGACGGGATACAAGACATTCATTTGTACTTTTCATTTTACCTTGTCCCTCTCTGTGCCATTTTGTTGGAAAACACTGGATACACACTAAAAGGGCAGATTTACTTGTTTCCCTTCTGCTTATTTTGGTTGATACCTTAAGGGTTGCTGTGGTGGTCTTTTGCCCAGAATATCAGCTACCTTTCTGCTGCACATGTGCAAACTCAGCCTTGCCTTGGTTATGAAAACTGCACTCTTGGTCACACCCAGTGAAAACCAATGTTCCCAAACTATACTGTACATGCAGGTCTCACCGCCACCTTGTAAACCTTCCCTTTGTCTCCACTCTGTCCACCTTTCTTGTGCACTGTCCCTTTCTTTGGATAGTTGACACCTGTTATTCAAACTCACCTTTACTACCACTGCTCCATGCAATCTTCCTTTCGACCCTTCTATATTGTCTGGGTAATTCAAATAACTTCCCGAAGTTTTGTGATCTGAAAATAAATTACTGGCAAGACACAAAAATAAATGTTTTCAAGTCTTTCTCTTGCAAAATAGACACTGTGCCTAGTTAGTAAATAGCTTTTTAAGAATTCTTTTAAGGAACAACAAAGTGCACATTTGTGGGAAGAGGATCTCACAAGTTTGCCAGTCAGGAGTGCTTGATTTTTGTCCCCTTTGTTGACTTTGTTTTTACTTACTGCTTCACTCCACTTTCATCCCCTTTTACTTTCCTTACTTTCCAGTTGGATTTAGACACTAAAAGCGGCTTCAATAAGTTCTGGAAAAGTTTGGAGTTGGATTAAAATTTGCCCCTTTACTGCATTATGCACTGTTGGTCATGAATGAAGTGCAGGTGTTAAAACAAAGACATATACAACATTGTGTTCACATAAATATAACACCACATCTGAACAATGAATGTTGCTTGACTGAGATATAAAACAATGGTCTTCCCTTTCATTTGGACTGTTTGCAAGGTCACTCTACCTTTTTCTCCAGCTGCACTGCAATCTAATTGTGCTTGTCTCTGAACCTTGCAGAGATACACCCAAGAGGCTGACTCCTTAGGGACTTTGAGGGAGGGACAGGAGGTACCGAGGAAGGCAGAAAGTGGGACTGCTTTAGAAGCAACAAAGACAGACAAAAAGGCAGGAAAGGGGTTGTGTTGAAAGGAAAGAGCTTTAGCAAGGAGCTACAAAGCTTATGGGAATATAGAAATATAAAAAAAGAAGAGGAAATGATGATAAGGGCATGTGGAATTGTTGACTCTGTATATTTTTGTAGTTTGGTGTGTTACTTATATGTTTTCTGTGTCTCTGTGCACTGCATGCAAGGTTCCATGAGCTTCATCTAATTAAGTTCCACTTGATATATCCTGCAAGCAGACGGACTCTGCCCGGTCCTTTGGAGGAGGCCAAGTGGGATGACGGGGGAGGGGGACATTCTTGATTTCAAAAAGGAAAAGGCCCTTAGTTGGAAGCTGGAAAGCATATAATTGCTTCAGCCAGACAGAAAAAAGGAACGAGAGACAGAAAGGAAAGAGAAGGAGCGATAAAGAGATAAAGAGGGAGAAGGAGAGGAATTAAAGAGAAAAGGGGAGATCTAGTGTATTTATTGAACTGGTGAGGGCAAAGTGTTTCTGATCGCGAGAGAAAAGTGAGATGGGAATCGTGAGATAGAGACAGATAGAAAAAGAAAGGGAAATAAGACAGAAGGGAAAAGGAGCCAAGTCAAAGACAATAGGAGCCCGACGAAAGCCAGCGAGCTTGTTCTATTACCAGGTCCTCTCTAACGGGAGGGGAGGCTAGACTGGAACAAATGGACTGTAATTGCACACAATCTGTCCTCAGAGCTCAATCACTTGGCACTGTAGGGACCATTGGTGAAACACTTCTCTCACACTAATCTAATAACCTTCTCCCTCAACCTCCCTTCACCATGGAGATGTTACCTTTCACCTTCAACACAGACATTACGCTGACCGAGAAGTGTGAAGTTAATGTGATCACTGGTCACCATAAGCTGCCTGCATAATCAGCCTTGCGCAGATTTGCATGCAATACTAATTACAGCTTACAAAATCAAGCTGTTTGCTGACTCTATAATTCACCTCTACCAAGCTCTTTTTCCAGACAGACTTTTTAAATAATCGCATTGCTCTAATTGTCTGTTTTGTTTCATAATTAACCCAGTGGATAATGAACACTGCACGTATTTACATGCAATTTATCAATCAAAACATCTTCTGAAAACTCAGGGGAGTTGTTTTTCTGTCTGGAAATCACCTCCTACAGCATATTTTTACACACACGTACCGGTATTTATACATTACTGTCTCTCAGGTACCCCACAGGTACCCCACATTTACCTTTTTCCTTGATTTTCCTTGTTTTTTTCTTTTATTAACACTATTGTTTTTAAGGCACTTCAATTATATTATATAGAACGTTAAAACAAATTCCAGCCTTAAGTTTGTTTGTTGTTGAAATAAACACTTTTAAAAGATGTAAATTTAAAAAACTGTATTAAAAAAATTTTAAAAATGGATATCACTCTGTTTAGACACTTCTATACAAAAATATGCATGTCAAATGGAAAAACTTTTATTATAAAAACTATTTAAAATTGGAATATCAGGACGTCACCATCAAACTCTCTTAGTAGGTCAATAAATTTGTAGCATTGGCTGACAACAAAAACATATAATTTGTAAAGACATTTAAAGTCATTTCAACAAATTATACAAGTTTCATGTGGTACTTCACATAAACCTTTCCCTCTTTATGAACAGTAAATTTCAGTTGCAAAGCTGTTACTGCCATTTGTGAAACAGCCACTTTCAACACATAGCAGTCACTTTAAGTTTACCTGTAGCTCTGAAGGAAGAACGTCATTTAGCATTTAATATTTTAGCATTTAGCTAACTACCAAATAATGAGTATAGTTACTTAATACTTGTAGGGTTTGGTTAGTAAAACAGAAACAACATGCACTATTTTGTCACACCTCTATGAAAAAACTAGCAATTAAGTTAGCATTTAGCTTATCGATGAACTGTAATTAAATTCAAATAAATTCATCAAATCTGTGCAATACTATTTGTTTCTCACTAAGAATAACATCAAGCAAAACAAGATGCAGCTATAATTTTTTTTAAGTATACCAATATTGGAAAAGAAGAAAATGTCATATTTGCCTTTCACAGTGTTTTCACAGTTGCACCAGCATATCTGTTACTGTTTCCAGAACCAGAGTGAAACAGACAGTTAATCTGCATGTCTGTTTCTCTGCCATTCATATGACAAAAAAACCCAACGTCATCTACGCAAGATGCGGTGTGCAGCTTGACATGCATTGAAGGGTGATTTAAAATATTGTTGTAACCTGAAGAGTCAACTGGTACCACAGCAGATCCCAGTGCAAGATGGTCTCTAGTTTAGATTTCAATTTAATTTAATTTCCTGCGTGGTTCAATATCATTTATTACAAATGATATTATCAGCATTTTGAGCAGACTTTCTTGGTGTTAATCTTCCTGCCTGCTGTGCATCACTGTCAGTTCCTTGCTGGGTGAGGGTTGATATGTGCGCGCACATCCATCTGTCCCGTTTTTGACTGTGAACGTGCATGCGAACATAATTTGTGTTTGCTTTTCTGTGGCTGCACCTCTGTGTGTATGTGTGCAAACCTCCTATTATGCGCCTGCACATGTTAACATGAGTGTGTTTTTGATTTTATGTGTATGTAGGCATGTTTGAGAGATACAGGTACATCCAGAGTACAGTCTGTCTGCATCTGTTTATGTTGTTTCTGCATCTGTCTGTTTTCTGCTTTTCAATTGTCATTTCTTTCTGTCTACTAGGCGAAAAGGTCTGAGGAGCATCTCCTTGCACGGAGCCCAGGTACTCAGGACATTAGAAGCAGTGAACCAGTGAAGTCCACTCATGCGTGCTCACTACAGAGACAAACATGCATAGCGCTCCAATAACAATCTATTGAAAATCCCTTGATGTTGTTTTCTTTGAAGGGCTGAGCAGAGTTGTCTCTTTGGACCAAATCTGTCTTTCTGCATCACATATGCACAATTTTATTGCTTGGGCTAAGAGACTTTAGTTATATTCTGTGTCTTTACAGAACATTTTTGTATAGTGAGAAAACAGCTTTTTTAGCAATGTAATCCAGGAACAACGGAAACAAGTGACATGGGGGTTTCTCCGTTTCTAGAATATAAAAATGGATCTAGTCTCTTCAGATATGAATTCATTCTATAGTCAGGGACAACTTTTTATTAAGGACCTATTCCCAAAATCAATATCTACTGGAAGATTCAGCAATTTGCATTAAAAGATGTATACAGAACACCTTTCATATCAAAAAAGATAAAAAGCAGCGCAAGAATTGTCTTAAACAGTACCAAACATTACTTGAAACATGTCACATGTTTGTGAAAAAGTGAATCCCAGTAAGTTAGGTGGCAAACTGAAGCATGTTAATAATGTATTTTAGATTCACATAAACTAGTGTTAAATTTAAACCCAACATAAAGCAACTTAAGGTTATTTCCACCACGTGCCCCAGAGCGCCTTCAGTGTACCCTGGGTTTAATTCTTCTGGTCTTAATTCTCTACTGCAGGGAAGACACACTGATCTTCCAGAAGACTGTTTTAATTATAGTGAAATAAAGCCAATCCAAATGATCCCATAGGTGTTCTGCTGCAAAAAGTCATACCACATATCATATTGATATTGGCCAACCCTATGGATTGAGGTATGTGTAACACTTCCAGCTCTTCAAGAATCACAGACGCTCAGAAGGGTTGGCTTTTCACAGTTTACTGCAGAAGACATAAAACACATTCAACAGGTGTCTTCTGGTGGTACCGGCAATTGTAGCTCCCTCACAGTGCAAGCGCGCGCTGTGTTAACAGACTTACAATTAACTTTTTAATAAAGAAAAGGTGGAAAATAATAATTTCTCCCATTTTACAGTCTGTCATACTGAGCTTGTATACAAAAGAAATCTTATGACTAATAAAATACATTCCACAATCGTATAAAACAAAATAACAGGATAAACATAAATACTACCGACTAAACATTTCCCTCTAGTGGACAAATTAACAATAGCGCATTACATCTTCACTTGCTTGTGCTTTACAGACAAAATGGCTGTTAACAAGCTCACATACCTGCAGAAGACATAAAACACATTCAACAGGTGTCTTCTGGTGGTACCGGCAATTGTAGCTCCTACAATGTAAAGCAACATCACAAAAAGCACAGAAAAACGGTAAATCCAAACACATTTCCTGCTATGCGCAGCAACCACTAGGGGGCTGACAAAGACTAACTGCCAAAGAGCATAAATACGGCAGAAACACTATTTAACAGCAACCCGCCTTTGTTTCAGTTACACAGAAACTTTCTAATATCAATATGAACCTATATACATCGACATATATAACTTATGTAACAACATTCACACCAGAAACCATAAAAATGCCAGAGCCTTTCATTACCGGACTTACCCTCACAGTGCAAGCGCGCGCTGTGAGGAGCGGAAGCCTTAGCAGCTTCTAAACGTTAGGGTGAGATCCGGTTTCTGGGTTTTCAAAATAAAATACAATTTAAAAAAAAAATGATAAAATTCACACTTAAAATGATAATTAAGAACAGGTAAGTGCATGTTTTTCATATGTATTATTAACTCTGTTACATATGGTCATCCAGGGAAAGACAGAAATGTTCCATTAATGCCAGCAAAATGCTGTCAACAGCAGAACAATCAACAGATCTGCTTTCCCTTTGTCACTAGGGATGGGAATTCATCAGATTTGGGTGATTCAGAATCCATTATCGATATTAGTTATCAGGATTAGATTCATGCAAATTAACTGTATACTATGTGGTCACATTTTTATTTTTATATGTTTGAGGTATTTCTACTCTTTGTAAAAGTAATGTGTTACACAAATTACACAGAAGACAGTAAGGCAGTATGGTACATTAAAAATGATTTGAAGCACATTGTGTCATAATTAACAATATAAACCTATAGGCTACAGTCCCACACACCAACACTAATCTCTGTTCTAATGAGGCACACATATGAGTTTTCTCCTAATGTTTAGGTATGAACACAAAGCAAAGATGAAAACCAGCACAAGGAGACTTTAAAGCAGTCACTATGCTGATTCTACTTTAGAAACATGAACAGGCTGCAGTCTGACTGCTCATCCCTGTGTCACCTGTTGACGTTAAGGGTCTGCTTGCTGGGCCGCATTCACTCAGCTTTAACGTAACTCCGGGTTCTTGGCTAGCTTAGCATTAGCATGCTGCCTGTGCAGATCCTTGCAAAGAGCCGACACTGTGTCAGCAGCATGATGCAGTTTTTTTTGTCTTGGATGCAGGTTCTACTTGACCATCGCGTTCTTGTCCTTTCGTGCAATAAAAATAAGTAAGTAATAAGTAGTGCTGTCAAAATTATCGCGTTAATTGTTAAGATCAACGCGAAATGTTTAATGCATTAAAAAAATGTAACGCTGATTTTGTTTTTTTATTAATTTCCTGTAATCTAAGACCTTTAAATTCATGAGCACCTCTGGAGGAGGGGGCAACAGTGTGCTATGCTGGCGTTTGGCCTGACAGAAATGATTAGAAGAAGAAGAAGAAGTGACACCATGCTACTATCTAGCTAACACTAGCTAACACACGCAAGCATGGACGAGGGCGGACTTTTGGGTGGAAAGTTTCTCTTTAAGAAGTTGCCTGATGGCTTGTTGGAAAAAACGAGAGTAAGATGCACAATTTGCAACGCTGAATTCAAGTACCACAGAAGCAGTTCATCACTGGCGTATCACCTGAGAGCAAAACACCCAACTGAATCCACCTCTACGGGACCTCGCCAGTCTACGCTTCAGGAGTATGGTGCTTGTGGACGAATAACAAAAAATGTGAGAGAAAAGGTAACCAATTCCTTGGTTGTTTGGATAGCTAAAAACTGCCGACCAGTTAGCATAGTAGAAGATGATGGACTGAGAGAAGTCATTCGTGCTGCATCAGGAGATGAGTGTTACAATCTGCCCTCAAGAGGAACCATTGTGTCGAGACTGCACACTTTGTATGGGGACCAGAGGGCTCAGCAGTCCAGCAAGCTTGTGCAAGTAAGGAATGTCGCTCTCACCGGAGACCACTGGACTTCGGTGAACAACGATAATTACTTAAAATATAAAGAATAAAAAAATGTAATTGGAGCCAGGCTATTAATAAAGTAATTGAGATTAATCGCAATTAATAACAGAAAATTGTGAGATTAGTTAGTTAATTTTTTTTAATCTATTGACAGCACTAGTAATAAGCAGTGTTGGGACTAACGCGTTATTAAGTAACGCGTTACAGTAACTACGTTATTATTGTGGTAACGAGCACGGTAACTAGTTATTATGCCAAAATCAGGAACGCGTTACTCGTTACTGGGATTTAGATAGGGTCGTTACTCGTTACTTCGTGTGGTGGCTATCGCGGAGCTTCCACAGATTCAGTAACATTAGCAAGTGGTGGAGGCCAGCAGATGGATGAAGGAAAAGGGACGCAGAAGGAAAAGAGACCCCAGGCGGCCGCCGGTCCAAGTGTGAACTGAACTTCAGGTAAGAAGTTATGACCTGCAGTCTCTCTGGGTCAGATATAAACCAAGTTTAGGTGGAGTTTATTTTCGTTATTCTGACTTTTTCCGTACTGCGTGCTAGCTAGCATGACGGAGTTTCTATACAGCTGGGTGGTGCTATGAAGTTAATGATGTTGAACCTTATTTTGTTCATAAGTTATTAGAGTTGCCAACCGTCCCGTCTGGTATTCAGAGAAAATATTACGCGTTTCTTATTGAGGTGAAAAGGAACAGTTTGTCCCGGACTTCAGCTACAATGAAAAAGGCACAAAGCTGGAGTTACTCTGTGTCTTTACGCTGCACAGCTGCCTCTTCTTCTCTCATTCTCCCCCCTCCCTCTCCCGTTTCTACTTCAATCATGAAAACTGATCAATGATCAGCTGATCGGCTCTCTTGTTTGTTTATCGCCCACTTTGCGCTGAAAGAGGAAACCAGCGGATGTCGCACTAAACAACAGCAGCACGTTTAAGCTTGATCAGCTGTTGTTAGAATTTATTTAATATTAATTTCTAGTATCAGCTGATGTTTGCTGGAGCCACAGCTGCAAAAAAGCTGCTGGTCATGATATGGTTTGGTTATCTGGTGAGAGGGAAACATGAAGATGAAACCAGGAGATGTCCTTACTGGATCATCAGAGCTGAACAGGTGATGGAGAAACAGGTTTACCTTTTAGGTGACATGAATGAGTTGAAGTTATGAACTGTTTCTGAGAGACAAATAACACCAGGATCCTTTTCTAAGTAGCTGACAGCTGGTAACTGTGCAGGGGCGGGTCTAGCAAAGTGTTGCCAGGGGGGCAGGTAGGGCATTAACAGGGAAAGGGGGGCACAAAGAAATACTTTTCTTTCTTATTCTCATTTAAAATGTCTAGCTTTTAAAAAATAATTATCTGAATCTTACAACAAACGATTGATAGATTGATGCATATATACCATCAAAACAGTGCACATCACTGTCACAACAGTGTTTATTTTCATTCAAAGGCTTTATGATTTTTCCTATAATGGTGGGCCAGTCTCTAGTCAAAATGCCCGGGATGATTTTTTTGTCCCAGTCCAGCTCTGTATGCAGCTCATCTGCAGTCTGGTGTTGCCTACATCTTCCTATTCGGAAGGCAGAATTTCCGAGTTCTGAGTACAATCGAAAGCACCACGACTGCAGTTTTTGTGTTGGATGTAAAAGGCGCAGATGACACTGTGACGTAGGCTAGAATCATGGCAGCAGTCAATGACGGTCCAGGCGTGGGATTTCTCTCGTGGAAATATGCACATTATCTTTTCCTTTCTATTGGTAGGTGGCACAGTGCACTTGTGGCAAGTAAGCAAGCTAGAAGATTGGCAAAGTTATGGAAGCAACACATTAACAAGAGAATTCTGAGTAAAACCAAAGTTACTTTCCCTAGTAACTAGTTACTTTGAAAGTAACGAGTAACTTGAAGTAACTGAGTTACTTTTGAGAGAAGTAACTAGTAATGTAACTAAGTTACTATTTTAAAGTAACTTACCCAACACTGGTAATAAGTAATGTCCATATCCATGCTGCAGGCTGTATTTTCCTCCTCTGGCATATGAAGTGAAATCAGCTGATTGTAGCTCAAGTGCAGGTGGAACCAATAACCAGGATCAATGAGCAAGCAGAATAATTCCTATGAACTGAACAAGGAGGAATTACCAGGAACTACTAGTTGAACTACTTGATTCCCATTGTTGTGTGACACAACTTTTACACAGTTGAAAACTGCTTAATAAACTATGAGGTGCCGTAAGGGACATTATTACTGAAACGCTCTCACACACACTACTGAAATTTTAGCTCTCACACACACTACTGAAATTTTAGCTCTCACACACACTACTGAAACGCTCTCACACACACTACTGAAACGCTCTCACACACACTACTGAAACGCTCTCACACACACAACTGAAATTTTAGCTCTCACACACACAACTGAAATTTTAGCTCTCACACACACAACTGAAACGCTCTCACACACACAACTGAAATTTTAGCTCTCACACACACAACTGAAACGCTCTCACACACACTACTGAAACGCTCTCACACACACTACTGAAACGCTCTCACACACACAACTGAAATTTTAGCTCTCACACACACAACTGAAATTTTAGCTCTCACACACACAACTGAAACGCTCTCACACACACTACTGAAATTTTAGCTCTCACACACACAACTGAAACGCTCTCACACACACTACTGAAACGCTCTCACACACACTACTGAAACGCTCTCACACACACTACTGAAACGCTCTCACACACACTACTGAAATTTTAGCTCTCACACACACTACTGAAACGCTCTCACACACAATACTGAAACGCTCTCACACACACTACTGAAATTTTAGCTCTCACACACACTACTGAAACGCTCTCACACACACAACTGAAATTTTAGCTCTCACACACACAACTGAAACGCTCTCACACACACTACTGAAACGCTCTCACACACACTACTGAAACGCTCTCACACACACTACTGAAATTTTAGCTCTCACACACACTACTGAAACGCTCTCACACACACAACTGAAACGCTCTCACACACATTACTGAAACGCTCTCACACACACTACTGAAACGCTCTCACACACATTACTGAAACGCTCTCACACACACTACTGAAACGCTCTCACACACACAACTGAAACGCTCTCACACACACTACTGAAATTTTAGCTCTCACACACACAACTGAAACGCTCTCACACACACAACTGAAACGCTCTCACACACACAACTGAAACGCTCTCACACACACTACTGAAACGCTCTCACACACACTACTGAAACGCTCTCACACACACTACTGAAATTTTAGCTCTCACACACACAACTGAAACGCTCTCACACACACTACTGAAACGCTCTCACACACACTACTGAAAAACCAAGGCATTTCAGTTGAACAGGAAGGCATTTCAGTTAAACAGGAAGGTGTTTCAGTTGAACAGGAAGGCATTTCAGTTGAACAGGAAGGCATTTCAGTTAAACAGGAAGGTGTTTCAGTCGAACAGGAAGGCGTTTCAGTTGAACAGGAAGGCATTTCAGTTAAACAGGAAGGCGTTTCAGTTAAACAGGAAGGCATTTCAGTTAAACAGGAAGTTAATTCTTGACAAGGAAACTGAAGGAAAAAGTGTTAGATTTCAAACAAACCACTACACAGATGTCTACTCAGCAACCTGTTAGTTAGGGGTGGGTTTTTATAATCGATTTATTGATTAAAATCGATTCTGGCTTGGATAACGTGAAATCGATTCATTAAAATCCTGAATCGATTTTTTTAATATAAATTTATTTTACCCGAAATGCCAGAATCTCTGGTGAAACCTCACAAAATTTCAACAACCACCAAACAGCTAAGACAGTAAATGAGAGCAGGTACATGGCTTCTGCACAAAGACGTAAACACACAGCGCAACCTGCGGATCAGAATCAGTGAGATGTCGCCTTTCTCACCCGACAGCACGGACACGGTCGGGGCTGAAAGCCGACAGCTCGCTGACTCTGATCTGTCGGCAGGTCCGCGCTTTGTTTTCACGCCGTTTTTGCGCCGATTCTAAAGCTGTTAGTTTGATCTCTCTCCAAACAATATTGACTGAACCAGCAGCAAAAGAAGATCCAAACTGCGCTTCACATAAACATCGTCATGAATTCCCTCACTGTTTTGCTTCCACCACGATAAAATCGCACGTCATGCACAGCCCTCTCTCTCTCTTTCTCTCTCTCTGTACTTCAAGAACAGTTTCCCATCTAAAAATCTGTTTTCTGTATTATTCGCTTGCTTGTTATGCACAAGTCTACTGTTGTTTACAGCGCAGTCGGCCGCTGTTTTTTTTTTTTTTTGTTTCATTTTACATACTTCCGAAAAGAAAACCTAATTTCTGCCGTTCAATACTGAATAAATTTAAACTTTTTTAAATTATGCAAAATGCAAAATGTTAGCCGTGTCTCTAATAAAACCGCTGTAACGTCAGAGGTAACGTTCATATGTTGATGGTTTTCTTTCGTTTTTGATGTACTGCAGAATATTTTTTATAAAATCCCAGAACAGGAAAACCACCTTCATGTTTTTATGTGTTTTATCTTCAGCTACTTTGACACAAAGGCATCTGCTGTGATGCTCACACCTTTGATAAAGTCTTGCGTGTGTCAGCTTCCTTTTTTTAAATACAAAAATATGTAAATGTACTGATCTGAATTATAATATTTCTGACTGTCAAAATTCCCCATAATCAAATCGAATTGAATTGAATCGAATCGTGGAACAAATCGATTCTGGACCTTAGTGAGACAGCTGCATTACTTAACAATATATTAGCCTCAGCATAAGTCAAAATTTCGAATAGCGGGAGACGTGCATTATCCTGGTTATTTTTTTGGCATATGTGCTTTTTGTCTTTTTTTAGCAAAGAAAAATATCTTAAAATCATCAATAAAACCAGGGAGAGAAGGCTTAGCGTTCCTCCATTTAGCACAATGGATATGATATTTACTCAAAAGTATGATGATGTTAATAATGTCTGAGACATCCAATGCTAGATGATCCATATAAAAAAAATTATGATGTAATTCAAACAGTGGCACATCATTAATATTTAGGGAAATCCAATTTTTTAAGTTGCACCAAATACATTGTCTGATAGGGCATAGAAAAAAAAAGATGTTCTAGGGTTTCATTTTCATCAGTACAAAAAGAACACTGATCCACCTCAAAGCCAAATCTCTTTTTTTAGAAATTCTGCCACAGTATTAGTTTTGTTTAAAGCGTGTTTCTTTAACTTTAGGTAGAATAGGCTATTTCATAAATTTTTAGTATGCTTTATCCAGTGTATATGAAATAACTAAATTAGAACCATGCCATGTAACCATTCTGTTGTAACTATGAAATATTTTGTCTTTGAAGAAACTACTAACAAATTTCTTATTGCATTTTTATCAAACAGCTGACATTGCCCTAGCAATAAATTTGGGAGCACTGATGAGAAATTATTGTATATCATAAAAATTTTAATCAAATGAAGCAGAGGCAGTGGGACCAGTTCACAAAATTTGTTATATTCTCTTTGAGAACAGTTTAGACAATATTTTTCTGAAAGTTCTGTGTAACTTAGAATGACACCGTTATCATCCAACAAATCTGTTATGAATATAATATTTTTGTTCAAACCAGTCACTCTTGAAAATTGATTTTTGATTAAGTGTTATTACCCTATTATTCCATAAGGTTGAATTATGGGGAGAAGTTGTGGGTAAATCTCATTTTCCCAAAAATGCAACGTCTGTTTTATAAAGTTTGATATCTTTATGGGGATTTTATTTGCCGCAAAATCACATTTCGAATAAATTCTAATCCTGTATACTATTTTATTAAACAAGAATCATGGGATGTGGAGCTAAGTAGAGTCTGGCTGTGACAGACAAGATTTTAACCATTTAATTCTAAGGGTGCCAACCATAAATTCCAATTCTGGAGTTTTGATACCACCTTTATTGTATCCCTTCACAAGCTGAGATCTTTCTATGTAATGGGTTTTATTCCTCCACAAAAATTCGAACACATTTCTATTTATGGTTTTCATGGTATTTATCGTTTTTTTATTTTTATATCGTTTACGTGGCGCAAAAAAGGTTGGGGACTGCTGTACTAGCAGGTTGCTGAGTAGAAATCCTTGTAGTGTTTTGAAATATACCACTTTTTCCATCAGTTTCCTTGTCAGGAAACAACTTCCTGTTCAGCAGAAATGCCTCTGGTTTCAGTGGTGTGTGTGAGAGCGTTTCAGTAGTGTGTGTGAGAGCGTTTCAGTTGTGTGTGTGAGAGCGTTTCAGTAGTGTGCGTGAGAGCTAAAATTTCAGTAGTGTGTGTGAGAGCCTTTCAGTAGTGTGTGTGAGAGCATTTCAGTTGTGTGTGTGAGAGCATTTCAGTTGTGTGTGTGAGAGCTAAAATTTCAGTAGTGTGTGTGAGAGCTAAAATTTCAGTAGTGTGTGTGAGAGCGTTTCAGTAGTGTGTGTGAGAGCTAAAATTTCAGTTGTGTGTGTGAGAGCGTTTCAGTTGTGTGTGTGAGAGCGTTTCAGTTGTGTGTGTGAGAGCTAAAATTTCAGTTGTGTGTGTGAGAGCGTTTCAGTTGTGTGTGTGAGAGCTAAAATTTCAGTTGTGTGTGTGAGAGCTAAAATTTCAGTTGTGTGTGTGAGAGCGTTTCAGTAGTGTGTGTGAGAGCGTTTCAGTAATAATGTCCCTTACGGCACCTCATAATAAACTACCGGTCAAAAATTTAAGAACACCCTGATTTTTTACATGTTTTTTTAATTGAAAATTATGCAGTTTACTGTCTAATTACACTCTGAAATGAAAGCATAGTATAAATAAGCAATTGGAGTTAAAAAAAAAAAAATGTATTCTAGACTTCTAAGCTGAACACAGTGGCTGAAGCACTAAACTATAAGCAAATGTATTGTGCATAATGTGCAAATAAACCTTTGTTTTTCTTTTGTGAAAAGCTCACTCGAGCACTTCATGATTTTTTCATCCAACACTAACGATGGCATGCTTGAAGCTATGAGGTCATGTGTGATGTGTTGCTCCACTTTCATCACTTCATCATCATGTTAAAGACTCTACTGTAGCCAAAGCTAATGATAGCATATGTGAATTTTTGAGGACACATTAAAGTTTTACAACTGTGCTATAGATTCCTTTTCAGCAGTATTTATTAGGATAGTTCCCCAAACACCGCTACTCTAGCAACCTGATCATCAAAACCACAAACATGCCAAGTACATGCACAAAACAATTGTGAGTCTTGTTGCGTGTGAATACAGACTAATTACAGAGAGACATGATTTCTTTTCATCCCAAAGTATCTTCACATTGATTTGCGATATCTGAGTAGTCTCTCTTCTCTCTGAAGGTAGGCGTGTGGATGAATCTCAGTCGCAGTGCAGGTCTCAGATGGAATGCTGATTAGAGACACTAATCTGTAATGAGGAATATTCATGTGTCTGTAAGTGATCGCAGGAGCGAAGCAGAGCTGCTGCTACAGGTACAAATGAACAGCAAGGCAGCCATTGTTTTTGTGGTTACTGGTAGAAGCGTACTCATTAGGATTCAGCGAGTTGCCGAGTACAGATGTCTGTGCACGTTGTGTGGAGATTGAAGAGTCCTGACTGTCAAATTAACTCCTACTAAATAATGTTTGGATTATTGCTTTGCAGGCGTACGAGTATTTTTTAAGTCATGCATTAGTTTAGCTAAGCAGGCAGAATTATTTTAGTTGTTAAGAAAGCACACTGGGACTGAGGGGGCTTTTGAAGAGTAGCTTTTTTGTAATAAATGACATTTATATTTAAAATTGTTTTAGGAAATTATGTTTTTCCACTCAGAAAAAGGAGAAAAGTATGAACACACAAACACTGTCGTTCAGAATAAAGCTCATTGCTGCATCACCCAGGATGTGAGTTTCGAGGCGGATGTGTGATTTAGCGTGCTTGCTGTACAGTGTTTGTAAAAATGGGGCACCAAAGGAGCTGCAAGTATAAAAGAGACTCAATATAATGTATATTCACAAAAAATCTGAATCAACGTTGCACACTCTTGACTTTGTTAGGAAAGTGGAAGAGGAAATTTGACAGCTGCTCTGAAGTCAAAGTTGGGTTGAAAGTTAATGATCTCAAATGCGAACACAATACATCACGGTACCTTTGTTATCGAGTGTTTTTCTTTGAAACAAAGGCACACAAGTTAAATGTGAGACAATTTTTTCATGCTTTACAAATGTCAAAATAATTATTAGGTAGTTACATATTTAATATGTAACTACCGTATTTCCCGGACTACAAAGCGCACCTAAATATTAGCCGCACAAGCTAAAATCAGGGGAAAATCCTGTTTTGTACATACATTAGCCGCACCTGACCAAAAGCCGCAGGTGTTTCAATGTTGACTTATCATATGTAAGAGAATATGCACAAAGGGAATTGTCAGGAAAGAGATGGCTGTTTGGAGACATCACTTTTATTAATATTTTGAAAAACAAGTTATGGGTACATATTTGCACATGTAGTACATAACAGTAGCCTACAGCACACCAGAAAAATAGA
Organism: Rhamphochromis sp. 'chilingali'; assembly: GCF_963969265.1. NCBI lineage: Eukaryota > Metazoa > Chordata > Actinopteri > Cichliformes > Cichlidae > Rhamphochromis > Rhamphochromis sp. 'chilingali'. The sequence goes on from NC_137949.1 coordinate 8,602,213, forward strand.
TTCGGACTACCTTTTAGGCTCAGGTGCAGTGACACAGCTTTAACAAGAAGAAAAGTCAGTCATTCACCACCATCTTTCTCTTCTTCCTGCGCACTAAAACCACCAAAGTCCTCTCCTCCAGTGTCGGATACAAACAGGCTCAGGATGGCTTCGTCATCCACTCTTCTTCTCTCCTTCGTTGTCACTTTCAAAACCAAAGAAATCCTCATTGTCAGTGTCAGAGTCGAACACCCTCAGAAGGGCCGTGGCGGTGTCCTCCTCTCCATCATGCAGCAGTCCAGCCCTTCAAAATCCGTTGGTGATCGTGGATGTTTTCACACTTTTCCACGCTGTCAGAATCCACCGGTGGAGTTGGGCATAACTTGCTTTTTGGGCATAACTTGCAAGTTTATCGCCGCTCATCATCCACGCCTCCCGCTGAATGCGTAGCGCTACTTTGAAGTTTGTTTTTCGCGCTACTTCGTACGGCACTACGTTGCCTGGCGGACGGACATGTGACTAACATACCACTCTTGAACCCCGATCCTTCCGCCAGGCAACGTAGTGCCGTACAACAGCGGAACACACAAAACAAATCGTCTTACGATATGACAAAAATCATGGACAATCCATAGAAAAGCCGCACCTGACTAAAAGCCGCAGGGTTCAAAGCTTGTGCAAAAAGTAGCGGCTTATAGCCCGACATTTACGGTATAAATGCACCTTGCCGTAACATTTCTCACATTATTCTGCTGTATGAGTAGCAAATTACCAAATAAAAAAGAGAAACAACAGTCTTGAGGTTTTTAAAAGTATTTAGCGTGGTTGCTGAACTGCTTCTTTCTCAGGTGCCTGCAGGAAGGGAGCATTCTCACATACTTGGGGGCGTGGGCTTTTCTCTTTGGCTTGTGCTAAAGGCTGGCCATTTCTGCAATGGTCAGCCTCTAGTAGTCTTCTATGGCTCTTGTCGTTTGGCCTCCCTCTTCCTTCTGCTGGAGCGGGCACACAATTGTCATTGGGACACGTGGCCTCAGGTCTACTTTTTTTTAATTCTCACTTTCTTCTCCTTTCCTCTTACATGTCAGCGCTGGCATTACTAAACAATATAAAATAATGTGAATGATAACAATTAATATAATAAAAAGAAACTGGCTACTTTATAAAGAGGAACCTACAGGAGTTTATAGAGCTAAGCTTGGCAAAGCGAAATGTGTCTGGCACATCAGTGCATTCAGATCATGATTCTGTTCGCTAAAGCTGCTGGAGAGGAGAGTAAAGCGTAAAGCTCTGAGTTTTACAGCAAATCATATGTAAATTAACTCAGATGTAATAAGAAACAGGGAATGAGAAGAAAGAACAAATGTAAGGAATTCGGTTGAAGTGAGACAGAGCGGGCATAGCTGGGATATGGCTCTGCAGTAGCTTTATGCCGTGTTGGTCATATTGGTCTGAAAATTGACTTAACTTTCTGCTCCCGTTGGTCCTGGCCCAGTCATGTTGTGCACACAGGCAAGTGGAGCTCAAAAAACCTTTTGCATTACTGTAATGACCTTCATGACTGAACACCTTTGGGAAGGAGGTACAGGACTGCTGCCATGGCCTGACCATTAAGTCTCTCCACGTGAGCCTGCTAAGATCAGATCAGTGTAAGCAGAGGCAGCACAGCCTCAACTGATCACTACATCAGGACAAGGACAAAGAACCCAATTCAGGCAGAACGGTCATGATACACCACGAACAGGTTTTTTTCTAATCAGTTCAATTCAATTTTATTTATATAGCACCAAATCACAACAACAGTGATACATCCTCCAACCACACACACCCATATTTTGCTCCATTGCGGTTTATTTCACACTTCAAACATTTACTAAACAATTAAGCAAATACAAGTAATCTGCAATAAATTACAGGTAGTAAGAATATAAACTACTAACTCTTTTACGCTACGTCCACACCTACACGGGTATTTTTGAAAACGCAGCTGTGTCGTCCACACGTAAACGGCGTTTCGAATCACCGAAAACTGAGATTTTTTAAAACTCCTTTTTTGCGTTTACGTGTGGACGAGGAATACAGAGTTCATCACGCAATGTCAAAGGTATGTGCCTTTTTTCACGTCACGCTGTGCGCCACGTTATTGTTTACATGAGATGAATTGCAGAATAGCAGATAGAGACAAAATACTGTTAATCTGACCATCTGCAGGTTTTACACGCTTACATATAAACACGCAGATACTGTCCCTCCATTTACAAAGGCAGAGGCGTCATGGTGTGATTATTTTACACGTAGTTGTTTTTTTTTCATGTGCTACAATATTCAACATTGCTATCAATAAATTTTTCAATCCCTCTGCAAAATGGGTTCAAAAACATAAACAACTGTTGGATACTGTTTGTCCGTGATTTGAACCGAGGGAACAAATCGTGGCAGGATCTGTCACGGTCCCCGTGTCTCTCTGGTTGGCCCACGCTGGCTACAGGTTTTGTTGTTGTTAGTTTTAGTTTTTTGTCTCTCCTCCTCCTCTCTGCCTGGGTGGAGCTCATTACGGGCTCTCACTCTTGGCCCACGCACCCCTGTGGATGGTGTCCACCTGCGGCTGATCTGGCTGATTTCCCCAGCTGCTATTTAAGGCAGTGGCACAGAGCAGCTCACCGCTGGAACGTCGAACCACCTGAGTTCGTGCTCGCGGCATATTCAAAGAAGAATCGCTTACACGTGTTTTATGTTGTGGAACTAACCTTTGACCTTCTGTCTGTAGATTCTGGACCGAATCACCGGACCTGTCCAAGTGGGGCAGTGTGTGGAGTGTTGGAGCGAGTGCGGCTGAAGAGGAGTGCGTGTGTGCGGAGGAGCGGTGGCGGTGACTGAGTGGAAGAGGAAGCGTGTGTGTGGATTCCCCCCCCCTTCTCTCCCTGGAGCCCTGGACCCCCTCCCAACTCACTGTACATATATTTTGCACTAAGGTGATCCCTATTGTAAATAAATCCCCTTTTGTTTCCTTGAAAGAACTGTCTGCGCGTGGGTCCGTTCAGTAGCCATGACAGGATCAGCCTGCTATTATTTGTAACCTGCTGTAACTTTACTGTATAAAGAGCTAATATCTCTAAAATGTCAGGAGTAGTTAGTCAAGTGTTTGTGAACTAAAAATCACGAATGTGGGATACTCTTTGTCCGTGATTTAAACAGTCCAGCGCTGCTCCCGACAAAGGGAAAACCAATCATGCAGGGAGACCTACCTCAGCACTTGTGCAGGTGAAACCAAAGGAAAGATATGCCTCACCATATTTTCTAGTCTTTGGCTTAGAATGAAGTTGGTTTGGAAACATATTCAGCGATGCTTCATCTCCTGCTTTGCGTTTGTGGAGGCGCCCGTGCTAGCAGTGTCCAAGCGTTGTTTTTTTTGTTTTGTTTTTTCCTTTTCATACCGCACCCCCCCTGCAATGGCGGGCGGGCCCCACACTTTGGGAAGGTCTGCTCTAACTGATTACTTGGACATTATTAATTGATTAGGTTAAATGCTACTACTAAAATGACTAACCCAAGCATCTTGTTTCTGATCAGATAATTGTTTGTTAGTGAAAAATATTCCTCACAAAGACTCACAAATATTTTTTTTTTTCAAACAGAGAGCATGTGATACGTAGCGTGGATAGAGAATTTGATTAAACAAGATATGTATTTGTGAAAATAAACATGAACCTCTTGCACTGGGATCACACTACAAGATGCCTGCTAGCAAACTGACCTATGACACGAGCAGTCATTACTTACAAATGAGAGGTGAAATGAAGCTAACGTGGTCATGTTTTACAGCCATGACTATTAGTAGTTTAAATGCTCTTCTGGCCACAGCACAACCAGCTCTCATGCTGGTAATATTATAGCTGCAGTATGTCTAGGAACATATTTTGCCTTAATTTAACATTAATGATACATTAACCACACTCTATTTAACTTACTTTAAACACCTTCAGATAAAGTTTTAGCAAGCTGTCCTCCTAACACCTACAGCTTTTCACATTAGGCCTCTTTATTTATCCGATAATGCTGAAGGATGTGGTTTTTGGTGATGATACACACTTAACTTAGGAAAAATCCATTAAAATTATTTAATATGGAATTCCTGTGGCCCTCGGGGCAGAATTATGGCCTACCAAATCTTTATGCAAGAAGTAATTTGTGGTTTTGATTGGTTTTGATTTGATTGATTTGATTTGGTTTTGAGTTTTGATTTGATGATATATTCCATTTGCAGTTTATTGATAAGACATTACTTCAAAACCACCACTCTAATATTGTATAGCCCACTTTGTCTCAAAGAGTTCTTGAAGAATGTTTGCAGTGTGGTATCACCACTATCAGGGGTATGTTTCAAAGTAAAACTCATACAAATGCCATGACCCAGAGTTTCCCAGCAAAACATTGCCCAGAGCATCGCATTCCTTCCACTGGCTTTCCTTTTTCCCATTACGCATCCATCTTTCACTTTTTCCACAAATGTGCAAAAGATCAATGTGATTCATTTGCCCAGGCCACCTTCTACCACTGCTCAATAGTCTGACAATTGTTACGAACTTGCATGTCCATGTGTTTGTTTGTGCAGGTGTTGTGTCTTTTTATGTTAATTTAGCTGTGCCAGAGCCCTGCTCCGATTGGTGCGTGGATACACCGCCCCGACGTGACTGGTTCCAGTCAGTCAAAGGAGGCTGGAGTGCTACAGCGGGAGAGGTCCTTGCGTTTCTCCTCATGACCCAGCAGTATTCCTGTGGTAGCCGCTGGCTGCAGTGCGCTTAAAAGTTGTGGAAGTGGAGTGGGTAGGGGTGAGCTGCCGTTTCTTTTGATCACCCGTTTTCTCCTGTTTTGAGTTAGTTAAGGAGGTCAGACTCTGTCTTTATTTTTGACTTTGTTTTGGTAAGGTCAGGGGTGCGGGATGTGTGTAGATTTGTTTTGTTTATTGCTTTGGCCTTGGCTCATCCTGAAGTGTTGACACTCCCGTTTTGGTTCCTTTATTTCACATTGTAAATAAATCGCATTGTAACTAACGGATTTGTTTCTTGTGGCTGCTTGGGTCTTGGGGGGGAAGCGAGTGCCTCACTCATGTTATGGCCTGGCCCTAGACGGGTCGTAACACAATGTAGTCACTTCTGTTCATTGGCACTCTAGCCAACATTAAGTTTTTAAGGATTCTGTACAATGCAGGCCTTCTATGCAATTGGACTGCACTGTTTACTAGGAATACCCCAGAAGGTCAGATTTTTATGAGACCCTATGTGTTAATAGACCACTCTGATTTGACTTATACTTGTTATTGATCTCTGTCTCTCTCCCAAGGCATGTCTTTTATCCTGTCTTCCTTCTCTCTCCCCAGCCGATCAAGGCAGATGGCCCCGCCCCTCCCTGTGCCTGGTTCTGCCAGAGGTTTCTTCCTGTAAAAAGGGACTTTTTCCTTCCCACTGTTGCCAAAGTGCTTGCTCATAGGGGGTCATATGATTGTTGGGTTTTTCTTTGTATGTATTTTTGGAGGGTATACCTTAAAATATAAAGCGCCTTGAGGGAATTATTGTTGTGATTTGGTGCTGTATAAATAAAATTGAATTCAAATGAATTGGATCCTCATCCATTTTAAATGAACTCCTTACAGATCCTTTGCCAGTTCTCGTTTTCAACACATTACCTTCAGAATATTATTGTTGACTTGCTGAATATATCCCACCCTGCAAAGGTGTTACTGTAATGCTATAATCAGAAAAAAACTAAACCAAAACAGATGCTTGCTAGCATGTTGACTTATGACACAAGCAGTCATTACTTACAAATAAGAAGTGAAATGAAGCAAAAGTGGTCGTGTTTTACTACCACGACTATTTGTGTCATGGTACTAAGTGCTCTAAAATAAAAACAAAACAAAGCACAACATGAAAACTACTACATAGATTCACAGAAATGCTTGAGTATTTATATTTAAACCAATTTTTATTTGTGAGAAGAGGCAGTCTGTAAAGCATACTTTATATACACTAAATTCAGTGGTCCTGGGACTTGTTTATGTTATGGTTTTATACTCCTGAAAAGACTTGTTGGGTATGCATTTCTCTACTATAGAAACACCTTGCCTTGATACAGTAGTTACATCTCATTCCTGCGTGGTAGGTGCCAGCAAAACCACAACCTGCTGCTTTTCCATTGTTAGCACCAAGACAATGGCACAGGAGCTGAAATTTATAAAATATATGTAAGCTATCATAATCATAGTTATAATAGCTAAAAGCTGCCTAAGGTACATTTGAGTGTGAGTTTTAATTTTCTTGAACCTTTTGTAAGGTTCAAGAAAAAAGGCCAGAAACTTTCTAAAAGGGCAAGAGGGAGATTTTGTCCTTATTATATATTATAAAGGGAACATTAGATGATAGCAGTTAAGCAGCAGATTAGAAAGTTAGACCATTTTTCTTCAGTGAGACTAATGTAAGGGCAAAACAGAGTAGATTACATACCTATGTAGCTTTAGCTACATTTACAGTGTTTGTAAAAATGGGGCACCAAATGAGCCGCGAGTATAAAAGAGACTCAATATAATGTATATTCACAAAAAATCTGAATCAACGTTGCACACTCTTGATTTTGTTAGTGGAAATTTGACAGCTGCTCTGAAGTCAAAGTTGGGTTGAAAGTTAATGATCTCCAATGCGAACACGATACATCACGGTACCTTTGCTATCTAGTGTTTTTCTGTGAAACACAAGCACACAAGTTAAATGTGAAACTTTTTTTACGTGCTTTACAAATGTCAAAATAATTATTAGGTAGTTACATATTTAATATGTAACTATAAATGCACCTTGACGTAACATTTCTCACATTATTCTGCTGTATGAGTAGCAAATTACCAAATAAAAAACAGAAACAACAGTTTTGAGGTTTTTAAAAGTAGATTTCAGGACTGTGCACTAATCAAATGAGGTGAGTACATATGCTTGGTATATCTGATAGGCCTCCACAAATTGTTTTGTGTCAGGCCAGGTTTGGTTGAGTCTTTTTTTATTGCTATTTTGCATGTAGCTTTGGCTTCAGTTTGGATTGTTTTCCAATGTAACTTCAAAAAAATTATCTCCCTCTTGCTGTTCTATATTTCTGCCAACTGCCTGCATTGATGAGAGCATTGTGTTGTAAATTGTGCCTAATGCCCACTTTGAAACAGAAGGAGGGACAGGATAGACATTAGCATGGTAAGCAGCCAGTCAGTGCATAAACTAGACTGAAAAAGAAACAAAAGGATATCTTGAAGTCCTCAGTGATTCAAGGAAAACTGCTGTATTGAGGAAACATTATAATATATCTTGAAGGCAGAAAAGGTAAAGTTGATGCAACAACAAGTAATATGAATAAATGACACACAGATTGAGAGATATGACGATTTTCTACATACATTATACCCATCCAGCCATCCATTTTCTTAGCTTTTTATGCAGGTTAGAGTCACGGTGCACTGGAGATTATCCCAGCTTTAATTGGGTGAATGACAGTGTAAACGCTAGGTCACCCTTTCTTTGCAGTTCAAAATCCAGATATTTAATATAAGGTAAGAGATCACACAGAAAGAAGAGTGAGGCCAACAACACAGTCCAAAACCATAAGTCTGAGATTGAACAGAGAGACAGAGGATAGTACATTTACAGAGAGGACTGATGGGATGTTAAAAACAGGATATAGTAATTTGGGTTAGGGTACGTAGGGTTCAAAAGCAGGAAATGAAACAGAGAGTGGGAAAACAACTATTAGGAATAAAACAAGATGAGTAATTCTAAAGTGAACTAGGAAGTGGTGGAAAACAAACTTAAAATCATCATAACCTTTTTTCGTAACATGTAACAATGATTCTAGCAAGGAATAGGAAACAGGAAACACTCCATTGGATCGCTAAGTATGAATCAAAACATGTAATACTGGAAGATCAGCATATTAACTATCATATCTAACTATCACTACCACTGATAGTAGGTGATGAACCACTGTTATATAATACCCAGTGTCCAGTGTAGTTTTGCTCTCCCCAAACAAATGTCTGCAGTGTTTACTGCTCAAAGAATCGTGTCGAATTTTATGAATCTGACTGTTGGTGCAAACCATCCTATAGAACTTAATTTGCACCTTATCTGAGATGTTGAACCGCTAAAGCAGCACATTACAAAAAGTGTTTGGTGTGAGCAACCAGCCTTCATCCCCAGAGCCCCTCTGATTGCTATCAGAGCCTTGGCCTGCTGGCCAAACACAACTGTTAGGTTGTGTTAGGAATCAAACGTCAGTTTTTGCGGGAGGCATCGAAAGCCAAAAAGCTTCTCTCCACGGTTCCCCGTGGAGCCTGACGTGCTCTTACTTTGAACCAACAAACTCACACCAAGATGCTCTCTGAGAGATGTTATTTCTCTCTGCTGTGCTGCTTACATGCCATTTCTCTCTTGCTGGCTCAACCCCCTCTCTCCCTCCCTTTCCCCTGATTTAATTTCTGTCTCCTCTCCCCTCTTGATCTCTTTCTCTCTCTGGTTCTCCTGCTCTTTTTTTTTTTTTTTTACCACCTTCATCCTATTGTCTTTCTCTCTGTATTTTTTCCTCCCTCTCTTCCTGCCTACCTCTCATTCCTCCAACTCTCCAAAACACTTACATTGCAATACACTCAGAGCCTCACAGACTCCAAGGGGAGGTGTTCAACTGGTACATTATGTCTCTTGAGTATTTGTCAGACTAATGGAAAACACTCAAAATGCCTTGGCATTCCATCATTCCACTGGTAAAAGAAACTCAGTCCACATATTGCCTTCGTAAGGGAAAGTTCTTACCAACAAGCTGCTGCAGGTGGTAGTTTTTCCAGGAGGACTGTGAGCTCTTTTCAAGTTTATTTCATTTATTTATTTAGGTTTTTGTGCTGTGAGCTGTCAAAGCAGGGCCAGTTCCCGCATAAAAATGCTTACGTCTGAAATTTGTAGTCATGCCCTAGTGGGGACACCAAAAACGATTATTGTCTGGTTAATATGTAACTAGTGCTCCTTTTATTTAGATCAAACAAGCACATTCCTATAATTTTGTCTAATCGCTGTAACAGCAAAGGGAATTTTTGAAATGTTAATGTTTCTTTTAAGTGATTAATCAGTGTTTGCAGTTCATACTTTACAGAGAGAGATGGTGAACTCAGTATCTGCATCAGCACTGGCCTCAAGCAGGGAAAAGTCTAACGTTGTTTTTGCTTCAATTTTCCAGCTGCTTTCTGAAACCACAAAACAAACACTTTATCTGTCAATATAACAAGCAAACAAGGCAAGATAATGGACAAATTATTACCATATGATTGTTGAGCATCCCTTGTTACACCATCCAGTCTGTGCACTCTAAGGGCTGGTCAGATAGAGATGAGAGCTGAGACTGGGGAATTTGAACATGAGACTACTAGGATAACTTTGGCTGGAGTCTTTAGAGTAAATTCAACTCCCTGATAACGACTGTGTGATGACTATTCTTCCCGCCCCATGAAGGACACCTGGATTGGCTGGAGGACTGTTTACTTAGCCTGATAGGCCGAAGGACACTGTCTCAGCTAAACTATGGACACGCACACACACACACTTACACTGATAAGCACTCACTCATCCCCCTCCCTTTCCAACGCCTTCGATGCTTGTGCCCTACCGGGGATGATAGCAGTCAACTGGACCAGCACAGATGCTGCAGGACCGGATGCGCTGTCTACGCCGGCTCTCTCTTACCCTTTACCCGCCCCTGTTGCTTGTCTCGTGTTTCTATGGTGTATTGATAGTCATGTGCTTTTGTGCTGAGGTGTTTTTTCTTTTATCAAACTGTTCTCCCACTAGGAGCTCAGTCTGAGTGGAGTTTTTTTTTCTCCTCCTCTTACCTCATGTAGTGTATTTTCGTTGTTTTTTTCCTATCAGCCTACCTTCTGACATGTCTGCCCAATGTGATGTTTGTGTAAAGTTGGTCAGAAGGTTCCTTTGTGAGTGCGCATGCGCCATTAGCGTGCTGCCTGCTGTAACCCCTAATTTCCCTCGGGATGAATAAAGTATTCTGATTCTGATTCTGATTAATTCTGGCGCTCTTGTTTTCCATGATCTGCTTTGATATCTGCAGCAGTGGAGGCTGTTTGTCTGTCTGTCGGCCTTGTCATTTTCAAGTGTGAAAGCATTACATGCTTTTTCACTTAGTAGAGCCTGATGTGTACACAGAGTTTATTAAGAAGGAATTATTGGGATAAAAGTGGTTTAAATGCATTGTTCATTAACTTGAGTTAAATATGGTGGAGGTAGGGGAAAAGTGGGTTCTAACTTGCATTTATTTGCCTTAATTGAAAGTCTGGCTTGATGGTTGAACATTCAGTTCAGTGCAGCATAGTTTGTTAATGCAATCATGCTGCTCTAAAGTTTTCTTTGCACAAGTTTTAACACACTTTAGAGAAAATGGGAAAACGTATTTTAACATTTATTCTGTTAAGCTAAAAACAACATTGATGGTAAGCTGGTTAGCTAAGCTTAACTGACTGCCTATGACTGGTGGTAATTAAAATGTATTATTGCTTTATCTTGTTTACTTAATTGTTAACAAAATTGGGGTTTTACACTAGGTTATCTTAGTTCTTTCATAAGGTGTGCCAGATTAATTTTCTTAAAGTCTTAAATGCCAAAATATATATTAGCTAAGTAGCTAACAGTTGCTTTTCTTTAAGTGTCGTTCATTTGCTTTGAAACTGTATTTTACTTCTCAACATTCAATTTCAGTTCCAAACTTCAGTTTTTTGGGACTTACATCTGGTTCCAGTTCCAGAGTAATCAAGCGCAGATTAATAGTGCTACGTTTACCAGCGTAATGAAAGTGTTACTGAAGGGAATCTACAGCGTCTTAAGACTTCAGAAGTTGTTCGTCATGTCATGAATGACCAAAGCAAATGAATTCATTTTCAAAATATAAAATTCAGTTTCAATTTAGTGATTATCATTTTCAAACCAATAAATTGAATTTCAAATTAATTCAAATTCAGTTTAAAAAAGCATTTATTCAAGTTACAATTCAGATTTGAATTTAACTTATTCAAATTCAGTTTCTGATGGCACAAAGTTCTGCCCATATCACTGATGCCCAACTTTTTGATTACAACCTTACCAAGAAGTGGGACAAAGAGTATCACTAAAGTCACTTTATTTTCACTCTTTGAATTTAGTTGGCTCTTACAGGCTAACGAAACGGCACATTCTGCTGTTAGTTTATTTATTAAAAAAGAACAACAGGAAATCTGGACTGGAACTCATGGAAACATTAAATAACCAGGCACACACAAGCCAGTGATGGAAGATGACTGTACAGGCCAACTAGTTACAAATAGTTACTAGTTATAGTATATACATCTATCTATCTATATAAAAGGTAAAAAGAAGGTAAGAAAAAATAAAGGACATCTGTTTACCTCAAACCAAGGAAACATGGAAGTTAAGTTTATGAGTAAAACTGGGCATGTTTTTATATTTTTCACTGTCACCTCTTTTTCTTAATACATATTACAGCCATGAATCACCATTTTTCATCTTTAGTGTTTTTAATGAAATTATCTAGAATCAGATGTGTATTTATACATTTGTATTTGCTTTTTCATATTTTCCAGCTCATTTGTCAGATTTTGACCCTAGCTTTCACCTTGATCTTTTTGCAGTTTGCTGTTTTTAAGCTTTATTTAATTAGTCCGTGGAAGAAGGATGGCGAAGAAAAAAAAGGAATAAAATAAGCCATGTGACAAAGGTCCTGTTCCAGATTCAAACAAAGGACTGGATACACAACTGAGCCGACTGAGCCACGAGGATGCCTCAGTGCATCGCTTTGAAGATTACGTTTGACTTGGACACCATTTCTACAGGGGAAAAAGGAGGCTGTTTATCAGAAAGATAAAAGTGCTGCAGTGGTTGAAAGTTACTTTGATAAATGAAACATGCATGTCAAAGTGTTATGAAGATTCAATCTTTTCACAAATAACAGTGTATTTTGGTAGTTGTGCTGTGATGGAAAATGAGTTTTCACCTGTGCTTGGTTAAACAGGAAATAGTTTTGTCTAGTGTTAAACTCATTCTGCTGTGATTTTTCATAATAATTAGGTCAAAAAAGGAAATCTTGTCGTCATAATAATATGAATCCAGAAGAAAGGCAACCAGAGAAACTACCAGCAAACTCCAACTGTGACCACTCACCACCTGGGAATACCCATTTTCCCCTAGTCAGCAGTTGTAGGCTGGGGGCTATGTAGCTGTTTGCTCTCTAGGCCTTTGTGGCAGAGGCCTATGAGGCTAAATTTGTTTTTCTAAATGTTGTATATTTAACACACTGTGTTATCTGACCTATATATGATTTGACACCAGTGAATTGACACCAAGCTAATTGAAGTCTCATTAATCTTCACTATTTTTAAAATGAGTTCTGCTGTAACTGCAGCTTTAAAGCTACAACCATAAAACGTTTCGCACATGAGCAGTGAAAATTTGTAAATAGCATAACAGTGCAAAAGCGATGGTAAAAGCTTGGTCCAGAAGTGCAAGACATAACAAATCTCCTCGACGCAAATGTATCAACATACTGTGTGTGCAAATTTTATCCATTTTCATCCTGTTAATGAGGCCCAGTGTACACAATGCAACGCTCTCATGGCAATTGTGCTTGCATAAGCTTTCAGTTTCACCAGGTGACTCCTTCAAAATATTAATACATCTAAAGGAGCAAAGGACGGGCAGAGAATCAGGCCAGCGCACATTACTGCTAATGATCTCTCTCAGCAAAATCACACACCCAAGACCGATACACATATATATAAGCGGAAGTGCTATGACAGCCATATAGCCACATGTACACAGACAAGAACGAGCATTTGCACGTGCAGAAACACACACACACAAAACTGTATAAAACAAGCATACGCGCAAAAGCACTCAGGCACATACTGCTGATTAAAAATATGCAATACTTTTTTGTCATCAGCAACAGTGCATTAGCATATCCTTGTCTAATGGGGAAGCAACAGCAGTGTGCAGTCAGTTTTAGGTGTTAATGAGGGAGGGACTGAGTCTATGATTCAAGCCTAACAGAGCTGGCTCATCATAACGTTCTTTAATAAAGAGCATGCTGGACTGTGGCAGAGCTCATTTATAATGCCGGCCTGTCACAAAATGGTAAGTGCAGTTTCTGGCAGAAAATCTACAACATGAGTAGAAAAGTAAATATTGGAAACTAGGCTCCGGAGATATGACAGTATTTACCACGAGACAATGAGATTGTGTTCATTTCAAGTTTCATTTCAAGTGTGAAAGCGCCTAATGTTGTTGGTTGTACTGGATGCAAACCTCAAATAAGTAAGCTGTTTAGATTACGCCAAGCGAGATGCGATTTCTGCAGCAATGTCACAAAGTCGATTTGCCAGACATTTCATTCTGTGCTGTAGCAAAGAAATAGAAATCAGTTCCTCAACTGAATTTAGTATGAAAAAGAGCAGATCGTTATGCATATGAAAATCAGAAATGTCATCATTGCTTTCCAGACGAGGCAACAGAAGTAAGTTTCCCCCTCAATAAATAATGCAGTCGAAATATTGGAGTAGATTTCTTGCACCACCACCCACCCCAGTGATGTGTGTTGAAAGACTTGGGTGTACCTGGAGTTGTGCTGACAGTTGACAAGTAGTTAGGATTTGGTAGTGGCACTTTCCTTGGCTACTCGTTAGACAGACAAGTGGGAGCAGAAGCTTGACAGCAACACTGAGGCTTCCAAAATGATTTTTTTGTGTGTTTTTTTGCAGTCTGAAGTCTTGCACTGCTTGTTGCGAACATGTAATCACTTGTTTTATGGATGTTTTTCACATGGCTTTAGACATGGAAGCGATGACTTGCTGGTTACTTTGTTCCTGATTGGACCCCAATTAATTTTTATACCAGCCTTTGTGTTGACTGGGTTGACTTATCTAGTTTTTGTAAAATGGTACGTATATGTTTCTAAGATAAGAGAAAGAGACATTTACATCCCAGACAGGAAAAGTGGGACTAAGGTTGTCAGTATTGCATTATCTATGTCACCAAGCTAAATGAATCATATTTCCATCTGTCTCAGCTGTTTAGTGCTAATTAGCACCAGATATCAAGCAAACACGCTGTACTCTTGCATTTCAACTCCTCACTGCAGGCATGTCATGTGCCTGCCTGCTTCAAGTCCTCTACCATAATCCCTGTCCCCAAGAAACCTAGGATCACTGGACTAAATGACTACAGACCCGTGGCTCTGACATCTGTGGTCATGAAGTCATTTGAGCGCCTAGTTCTCTCCCATCTCAAGACCCTCACGGCCCCCCTCCTGGACCCCCTGCAGTTTGCATACAGAGCCAACAGGTCTGTAGATGACGCCATCAACATGGCCCTACACTTCATCCTGCAGCATCTGGACTCCCCAGGAACCTACGCCAGGATCCTGTTTGTGGACTTCAGCTCTGCCTTCAACACCATCCTTCCAGACCATCTCCGAGGCAAGCTTTCCCAGATGAATGTGCCTGATCCCATCTGTCGGTGGATCACTGACTTCCTGACGGACAGGAAGCAGCATGTGAGGCTGGGAAAGAATGTCTCGGACTCTCGGACCATCAGCACCGGCTCCCCTCAGGGCTGTGTTCTTTCTCCTCTGCTCTTCTCCCTGTACACCAACTGCTGCACCTCCACCCACCAGTCTGTCAAGCTAATCAAGTTTGCAGATGACACCACCGTTATTGGGCTCATCTCGGACGGGGATGAGTCTGCCTACAGGAGGGAGGTTGAACGTCTGGTGTCCTGGTGCAGCCACAACAACCTGGTGCTGAATGCCCAGAAGACAGTGGAGATTATTGTGGACTTCAGGAAGCACACAGCCCCACTCCCCCCCATCATCCTGACTGACACCCCCATCACCTCTGTGGACTCATTCCGCTTCCTGGGTACCACCATCACTCAGGACCTGAAGTGGGAGCCCACCATCACCTCCGTCATCAAGAAAGCCCAGCAGAGGATGTACTTCCTGAGGTAGCTGAAGAAATTCAACCTGCCAACACGGACGATGATGCAATTCTACACTGCAATCATCGAGTCCATCCTCACCTCCTCCATCACCGTGTGATACGCTGGAGCCACTATCAGGGACAAACAGAGACTGCAGCGTGTTGTGCGCTCTGCTGAGAAGGTGATTGGCTGTAGACTCCCATCTCTGCAGGACCTGTACACCTCCAGGAAACTGCGGCGTGCAGCTCGGATCTCAGCTGACCCTTCTCACCCTGGACACAGTCTGTTTGACTTGCTCCCCTCAGGCAGGAGGCTCCGGTCCATTCGCACCAGAACCTCTCGCCATAAGAACAGTTTCTTCCCCTCTGCTGTTGGACACATGAACAATAAACGTACGACTGTCCCCACCACTAACTCATGACCCTACGCTGTGTTCACTGCATGATTCCATGTTTTGGCACTGATCACCACCTGCACTCATGTATATACCTTTCTACATAGCACTTTTAATTCTTATTCTCATGTATATATCTCATGTATATCTCATGCATATATCTTTCTACGTAGCACTTTTAATTCTTATTCTTACTTTTATTTTTTCATGTCTATTTAAGCGCAATTTATGACAGCATGTTTGCACTGAAGCACCGCAGCAATTTCCTAATGTTGTAAACCTGCTCAACATTTGGCAATAAAACCCTTTCTGATTCTGATTCTGATTCTCTGATTACTGATTGTATCCATATCAGTATTACTGTATTATCAATATTTCATTTTACTGTTTGATGTGACCAAAACCAACTACATGCTTAAATCCATCATACTCTAATGGGTGCATTGGATAATAACTTGGAGTTACTAGACTAGGCTAGAGCAGGTGGTGACCTGCTTGACTTCCTGAGCTACAACTGCTGATGAAACATGAAATAAAACATAAACATACTTTACATGCAGGTGAAAGACAACTTTGAAGAATCATTCTAAAAGTTGGTGTCAGTCTTGGTGTCAGGCAATACAACTGATATTAGCAGAAGACAACATTTTTGCGAGGATGAAATAAATCCTTAGACATAGATTTTGCTATGAAGAAGCTTCAAATTCTAAAACATAGATACTTTCCAACTACAGTCAGACCAGTATAAGATTTTTAAGAACAATACTGGTATTTAACTATTTAGAAATCAGATCAGCTGATACTTATTACTTATTCATATATGTATACTTAAACATAATATGACAGTGTTAAAAATTAACAGGTCCTGGATTACCTGTTTATGCTCTGCTCAACTCTGCCAACAGATAACAGGTGTTTCTCCTGTCTCTTCTTTACTTTTAAATGATAATTTATCATCAGATAAATGAAAATTCTTCCCAATCCAGATACATCAGCACATAGGTAATGTCAGCCAGGAAGAAGAGCCCAAACCATATACTTCTCACATCTTAAACTAGGAAAAGCATCACTGTAAAAAAGCTACATCAGGGATGCAAAACTCATTTTACATCGTCTGCCACATACAGCCTACTTTGATCTTAAGTGGGCCAGTGTAAAGAAGTTTAACTATACATTTAATCCCTATGTCTCAATAAGACAAAGAAGTGCAATTTCAACTTTATGTCCCAGTTAAAGAACACGTTAAAGAAATACTGCCTTATTAAATGAAAGAAATCTGTCACCATGACTCTTTGGGCTTAAATTGAAATATATGTAATAAAACTACAGAAAATGTTATGGTTGATTTTTGCCCAGACTGTCCTCTAATCATAATGCAGAAACTATTTTTCTTTTATACATTTGACTTTTGACAAATTGTAAAAATCAGAAATTCTTGTTGTAGATCATAAAAAAAAACAGCACCTTCTTTCATTTAATAGTTTATTTATTACTTTTGTGCAGTGTGAATGGCTGTGGGGTAGGTCTTTATCAGTAGGAAAAGCTGTAAAATGTATGAAAATACAGTTACAAATTCTAAATTTATGCTTTTCTTCACATTGGAATCTTTACTGGGCTGATTCTGGCCCCCGGGAAGTATGTTTAACACCCTGATATATACACCTGATATATATACCTGATATTTAATTTGTCAAATTTAAGATTAGTCACATAAATTCATCAAATTAACAAATTAAATATGATCACAATCTCCGCTTCTCAGCTTTGGCCTTGGATAAAGTATTTTTGCTGAAGATATTTTGAGGTCAGGAAGCCACGATCAGCGAGCATCGGTATGATTTCATCCCAAGAAAGAGCACCACAGATGTGATGTTTACTTTGACTGTGTTGATGGAAAAGAATAGTGAGGAGAGTGGGTTGCACTTTGTCTTTGTTGATGTAGAGAAAGCATATGACGGGGGTGCCAAGAGAAACACTGTGGTACTGTATGAGGAAGTTAAGAGTGGCAAAAAAGTGTGTGAGGCTGGACGTGTGTGGGGACTCTGAGAAAGTATTGATGTGTGCAGTAGGAGTGACAGATGGGTTTAAGGTGGGCGTGAGATTAAATCAGGTGATGGACTGGTTAACAGATGAGGTCGGGCAGGAGTCTTTGTGGACTATGCTGTTTGCAGACTACATTGTGATATGTACTGAGAGCAGGAAGCAGGTGGAAGAGAGCCTGGAGAGGTGGAGGTATGCACTGTAGAGAAGAGGATTAAAAGTCAGTTCACTAGCTGGGCCCACGTCCTCATTTTAGATTTGACAGCGTTTTAGTAGGTAAAGGTGAACGCTTGGACATGAATTGAGCTGTGGTTTGGGGGCGGCGACGGCTCCCGGGCCTGGGAGATCACCGTGTTAAAGAATTGAGAACAAGGACGGAGGGAGGGTGGGGCACGTAAATGAGAATGAACAGTTTGCAGAACTGGGGGAACCTATATACAGTGGGGCAAAAAAGTATTTAGTCAGCCACCGATTGTGCAAGTTCCCCCACCTAAAATGATGACAGAGGTCAGTAATTTGCACCAGAGGTACACTTCAACTGTGAGAGACAGAATGTGAAAAAAAAATCCATGAATTCACATGGTAGGATTTGTAAAGAATTTATTCGTAAATCAGGGTGGAAAATAAGTATTTGGTCACCTCAAACATGGAAAATCTCTGGCTCTCACAGACCTGTAACGTCTTCTGTAAGACGCTTTTCTGTCCCCCACTCGTTACCTGTATGAATGGCACCTGTTTGAACTCATCATCTGTATAAAAGACACCTGTCCACAGCCTCAAACAGTCAGACTCCAAACTCCGCCATGGCCAAGACCAAAGAGCTTTCGAAGGACACCAGGAAAAGTATTGTAGACCTGCACCAGACTGGGAAGAGTGAATCTACAATAGGCAAGCAGCTTGGTGTGAAAAAATCAACTGTGGGAGCAATCATCAGAAAATGGAAGACATACAAGACCACTGATAATCTCCCTCGATCTGGGGCTCCACGCAAGATCTCATCCCGTGGGGTCAAAATGATCATGAGAACGGTGAGCAAAGATCCCAGAACCACACGGGGGGACCTGGTGAATGACCTGCAGAGAGCTGGGACCAAAGTAACAAAGGTCACCATCAGTAACACACTACAACGGCAGGGAATCAAATCCCGCAGTGCCAGACGTGTTCCGCTGCTGAAGCCAGTGCATGTCCAGGCCCGTCTGAAGTTTGCCAGAGAGCACATGGATGATACAGCAGAGGATTGGGAGAATGTCATGTGGTCAGATGAAACCAAATTAGAACTTTTTGGTATAAACTCAACTCGTCGTGTTTGGAGGAAGAAGAATACTGAGTTGCATCCCAAGAACACCATACCTACTGTGAAGCATGGGGGTGGAAACATCATGCTGCGGGGCTGTTTTTCTGCCAAGGGGACAGGACGACTGATCCGTGTTAAGGACAGAATGAATGGGGCCATGTATCGTGAGATTTTGAGCCAAAACCTCCTTCCATCAGTGAGAACTTTGAAGATGAAACGAGGCTGGGTCTTCCAACATGACAATGATCCAAAACACACCGCCCGGCCAACAAAGGAGTGGCTCCGTAAGAAGCATTTGAAAGTCCTGGAGTGGCCTAGCCAGTCTCCAGACCTCAACCCCATAGAAAATCTGTGGCGGGAGTTGAAAGTCCGTGTTGCTCGGCGACAGCCCCAAAACATCACTGCTCTCGAGAAGATCTGCATGGAGGAATGGGCCAAAATACCAGCTACTGTGTGTGCAAACCTGGTAAAGACCTATAGTAAACGTTTGACCTCTGTTATTGCCAACAAAGGTTATGTTACAAAGTATTGAGTTGTATTTTTGTTATTGACCAAATACTTATTTGCCACCCTGATTTACGAATAAATTCTTTACAAATCCTACCATGTGGATTCATGGATTTTTTTTTTCACATTCTGTCTCTCACAGTTGAAGTGTACCTCTGGTGCAAATTACTGACCTCTGTCATCATTTTAGGTGGGGGAACTTGCACAATCGGTGGCTGACTAAATACTTTTTTGCCCCACTGTAGATGACAACAGGAAGGAGCATGTTTGGAGGTGTGGTCCCGCTCCTGAAATTCCCATACATAATCTCCAATAAAAGCAAGACAGAATGCGGGAGACGTGTGGGAGACGTGTTTAACAGCCAATTTGCGAGGAATAGTTGTAGAGAGGGTGAGATTAAATACCTGGGGTCAGCATTCAACCAGCGAGAGTGAAAGGGTAGTGAGACATGCTGTGATGCATGGTTTGGAAATAGTGGCGCTGACAAAAAAGGCAGGAGGCTTCGCTGGAGGTGGCAGAATTGAAGATGTGGAGATTTACATTGAGAATGACCAGGATGGAGAAAATTAGAAATTACATCAGAGGGTTTTGAATGGTTTGGAGACAAAGTTAGAGAGACAAGAATTGTTTGGACAAGGACAAAGGATGGATAGTGGAGAGACTGGGGCCAGGGGGAAAAGAGGAAGAGCCCAGGGAAGATTCATTGATATTGCAAAGGAAGACATGCAGAGGGTTGGTGACAGAAGAGGCGTTTCAGACAGGGTGAGATGAAGACAGACGATGCACTGTGGCGAGCCATAAAGAAAGAGGAAGTGTATAAGCAAATATTTGTTGACGGCAGTCAGCAAATAAACAATAATTTAAAATAAATGCAGTAAAAAGCAGAATAAAATGATATGAAAGCAAACAGCTCTCACAACTGTTGCATGGATATAAACAAAGAGAAAGCAAATTAGAGTAAAGCAAGCAGAAAGATCTGAGTGAAATTTGTTGCGACCGTCCTGTCATTGCCATTATAACCTCCACATGATTTTCATTTAGAAGCCTTCATCTGGACCCTGCGAAAAAACAAGAACAACAAGGTGCACATTTCTAATATGCTGTGGAAAATTAGCAGTAGGTGCGATCGAATCCCAAATAGCTACAATCAATATCAGGCAATAAGACAAGACGCACTTCTAATTAAAGCTGACTCTCGGGCCCAAGAAAATGGAACTTGAGCGTTTAATAAATGAGCAACACAGGAAAAGTTGGCAGTCAGAAGGCATACTTACAGGCTTTCATGAGACAACAGCTGTGATCAACAAATAAATGAGCTCTATAGGCATCTGAAACAAAACAAAAGCTGCAATCACAGAACGAGTGCATCAGCCAGTAATGATGCGTCACGGCAAGCAGAAGAAGCATTCGCATGAAAGCTGAGACTACGGCCATGTGTAACAGCATCTAGTTGAAATTGTTTCTCTTTTGCTGTCTTTGTTATTAACTCCCTGGCAACCCCACACAGACAGGCAAAATTGAAAAACAGCATTTCTCGCAGAGGTCTTAAGATTGTTTTCTAGTGTGATAAGAGCAAAGATTTTATTAAAGGCATAGCGTAAAGTGGTTTTATATGAGTAGGAACTGGACAGATTTCAAGTTTGTTATTATCAGTAGAACACCTACTAACTCGAGTCAAGAGACATAGAGTGTACGTACGAGGTTGTGCCCTTTTCTTAACTTGGATCAGTTTTCAGTCCTGTTTCTTTTTTAAAACATAGCATGAATCCAAATTAACAATCACCCAACCGGACTGATTTTCAGCCACATTGCAACAAATTCTTTTTTCCAGACAGTGTTGCACATGTGATGCCTGCATGGTAACATTCTTCTTCTATATGAGTGGAAGTTTTCACATTTTTGCTATAAATAGCAATGGAAACGTAGAGTTATATTTGCAATGTATATTTACTGTGAGAACTATGCCATATGGTTAGCTTACAAATGGCTAGCAATGAGGGAACTGATACCCTTTTCTGCACAGTAATTAGGGAAGCATGCAGCCAGACTGTAGATAACACATATGCAGCACATGCCTCTCTGCATGCATCTGCAGTATGTTGTTATCTAAATTAAGCTGCAGTCATGGAGAGAAGAAAGTACATCCTCTTTAAATTTCACATTTTTACATATCAGGAGATAATAAAAAATCTCTTATTGATTAAAAATGAGAGTTTATAAACAGCACTCATTCAATTCTGTATTTTCTAGAACAACTTTTAGTGTCAATCATTTTAAGTAACTTATTCTTTTTCTGTATGGCAATTTCAGCCTCACAACAGTGTGCAGCCTAGCTTCTGTTCACTGAGGTTTGCAGGTGTTCATTTATGCACAGCTCTCTTAAGGGTTTCAGCTGGATCGAAGTCTTGACTTTGCCACGCCTCGATTCTTTCGTTTTTTTAGCCTTTCTGTTTAAGATTTGCTGCTGTCATCATCCACATGGGCCTGGCTTTATATTCCTTTCTCTCTCCCTCAGATGGAGCAGTGAATTGCCATTTCTGCTTTGCTCTCTAGGTGGGCTTTACAGTTTTCTGCAGCTCCAGCCATCACACTTGTGTGTCATCAACTCATCAAGCATGCAGTATTTAAAAACCGGCTCAATCCTCTACACTCTGCCAGATTGCTGAATGGTGGTAATCGGGCTCTCTAATGTTTTCTCTAAGCTAAGCAAAGTCACCTCACCTTGTACACTCAAGCTGGTTGCCACCTGCCAAGGGACAGAATATCTAGTAGTTACTTACCTGCCTGCATGCTCTTCACTGCTCACCTCTGAGGTCTCTCCGGATCCCTCTTATCTGCCTCAAACTTGTCCTCTCCTCTTTGAGAGAAATCCTAACTACAAGGTCCCCAGATATGTGAGGAGTATGTGCTGTGATACGCTCTCTTTGGGTTTGCTGTGCGTATCCACTTTGATCTTATCCATCCAAGTGACACTGTTCAAGAAGTCTTGAGTGCATTTTTGTAAAGCTAGGCCATGCTGCTATGTTGCTTTTAGAGAGGCTTTCTCCTGGCAATCCTTCCAAACAAGTCATATTTATTCATTTAAAATTTAGCATTTAATCTGAGTCTGAGATTAAGTATTTGGGTTTTTTCTCTGACATTGTTCGGTCTGACTGTGGATGGTTTTTCTGGAACATCAACTCTGGTGAGAGTGGCATTTGACTTGAATGTTTCCAGCTGCTTTTTCTTTAGAATGATGAACTTCAGATTATTTGAAAATGACATTATAACCTTTCCCAGTTTGGTGGACAAAAATAATTGCTTCTTTGAGAGCAGTGCTGATGTCTTTGCACCTGGATGCTCCAGACCTGCTAAAACCTCTGCTTTTATACTTGATTTTAATTAGCATTTCCTGACTGCTTCTTACCCTCTCATACCCTGTGGAAGCAGCAAGGGTGTACTTAGTTTTTCTCATAAATGCATCTGCATTTTGGCTCAGGTTTTGTACAAAATGACATAATGTATCATATTTTGAGGTTATATTTGCCTAAATTTAAAATGAACACAGTATTTTTATTATGTCCAGATATGCAGAACCTTAAAACTAAAAGAGGGGGTACTTTCTTTAAACATGACTGTATGTGTGATACAATTTAATGCACAATAACATAAATCGAAGTGACAGGTGATTTTCCAACCAAAGAGTGTTTGGCTTCTAGGTGTGCTTTATAAATAAGATGGCATTTAGTCTGCACTGCACTGGTGACCCATAAATATTCCTCAGACTTGAGCCTGTGTTGAGTTTGAGACTAGACAAAATTTTAAGATTGTCCATTTCTGATATTGGGATTACAAGAGCACCAGTTCCCAGGGAGAGTTTAAAGTGTCCTTTAAGTCTGCCACCTAGTCTTAGAGTGCCAACATTTTACAGAAAGCTTTCCAATTTGTTCATCGGTTTCAATCCAATCATTCAACTGTTGAATTTGATGCGATTGTTTCTTATGAAGTGAGTATTAGCAGTCAATAAAGTTTATGATATCACCTTGTGTTATATCTTTAGACTGTTCAGTAGATTTACAGAAAGAACTTAAAGAAAAAAACAATTATTTAGATTGTATAAGTAATTTTCACAAATTTAGGAAAATTTAAAATAAAATCAAGGTTAAAAAATGAATGATATTAGTCTGCACGCATTGTCTTTGCAAACTTGCTATACACCCAATCCAAATCACACGCCTTAAAGTAGTGTAGTATGCAAGCAGAACACATATCTGTCTTGAGTCCAACACACCCACACAGAAGCACACACAGTTTTTCTCCAGACTCTAAACTGAATAGATTTCTAATACCGAGGGCAGGTCAGGAGATTGCAACATCACCACTACAAAGGCCAGGTCAATATGTACTGTATGAAACTCTTTTACTCCTCTCTCGCTCTCAAAAAATGTACTTCCTCCATGTCTCTCTGCCTCTCTCAGCCCTCTCATCATTGCAAGCCTCAGGCGTCCTGCCTTCACTCTGCATGGACACCTCAGCAGCCATATGCCATTAGGGAAGAGCCCACAGCAGCAATACTCATAAATATTGACTTGGTTTCAACATATCCCTCAGGAAGTGTTTGAAACAGCAGGTACTGCATTAGCACACCAACAGCAAACAACCCACAGTCAATACTGGGAAGCTGCCTTGGCTAAGCTAACTTTCTCACTCTTGCAGAAAGAACACAAGGCACTGCAGCAGGCCTGCGGGATGCAAGGTGTTGTTACGGAAAATATTTAATTAGCAGCTGCGATAAATGTCTCTTCGGTGAATGATCACAGTCAACAGTTAAGCATCTCGGAGGGCTCATGGATTTCTTTAGAGGAATGGTGCTTTTTGTCTTTACACGCTGGCAGGAAATGAATTGCTGTGACATCTGGAAAAACTGGGCTCGCACAATGAACCCTGAGCTCCTCAGCTGTGGCGTAATGCTATCAAGTGAAACACAACTCTTCATCACACCAGCACCTGAACACATTCAATAGAGTGGATTGTATTCTACTCTCCCCTATAGATATGCTTAATTAAAGAGGGACTGTGTTTGCTCACTGAGTGCAGGTAGAGATTATACGCGGCCCTCTTTTAATCTGTCAGGGAAGTCTCTTGGTTTAGACTCGTAAATCAATCTTATTTGGGTGTTAGCTAATTGCATTCTCAGAAGGTTAGGAACTGTGAAGTATTCGAAGCAAGGCAGATTTAGTGAAAGCTGTGAGAATTAAGTCATTTGCTAATGAGAGAAAATGAGAATTGCTACTACACTTAGATTTCTGCTAAGCAGTGGTGAATGGCTAATCTCTGAGAGTCCATGTCTGGACTCCAACTTGGAATTATAGGTCCCATTGTTAGTGTTACGTGATGAAAACTGCATGGACTTGGGTTTATGGCTTTATGAGATTTGCAAATCATTCCATTCTGTTCCATTTTACATATTTTCAGGGGGAATTGGGTCTATATATGAAATGTATTGCATCTTGCACCTTGTGTCTGTAAGTTTCAAATCACAAGGGAACCAATAATGTGCAACTTCACACTGTCACGCCTTGTATAAGTGCCTGTCACTTTGCCTCATGATGGTCCTTGCTGGTATAGGCATGTATTTTTGGAAGCGTGATGTCCCAAAGTACAATGAGAGAGTAGAGAAATTGCAAAACAAAAAAACAAATCAAAAAAAGCAGACTTGTTAATCTGTCACTGTATATAAATGCAATAATAATCAACACTTTCACCTGTCTAGACTAATTGCAGTATTCTAAAAGAGATCCAGGCTTTGACAGTTTAATTAAATCTTTGCTGTTGACTATTAAAAAAATATTACAAGCAATGATCTGTCTTATTACTTTCTTCCTTACTGGAAATTACTTTGAACATTATTATGAATTAAATAAAAAAGCAGGAATGTTGTAAAGAAGCAGCCAGCAGGCAAAACATCAAACTGACAGTTTAGCCATTAGTGTTTGTTCCATCCAGATGATTTAGGTGATATCAAGCAAGCTGGGCTTTTTCTCCACACTATGATTCACTCCTTAATGGTTTCTCGCATAAATGACGGCTCATAAAAAAACATTTTAAAACTTCATGTGTTGACAAGGAACAACTCACTTCAAAAGTGCCATATTAGGGTTGGACGAGTCTCCCTCTTTGGAGTTAGCCAAAGTAAATGTTTAATGATATTTCTGATTGTGTTTGAGCATAGCAAGTGTTCTTGGACTCTTGAAGAGGATGACAGCTGGAATTTACAATGGCAGGCAGGGGCGCCACAATGATGTAGGAATGAACTGAAATAACAAGGACCATGAATAATTGATTATTGTACTTTTTATTTTATTTATTATTCAGGGACCATCCGACTTCACTTTGGGTTTTGGTCTTGCAGAAGCAGCAGGCTGTGTATTTTGTATATTTAATGATTAATAAGTGATTGAACAGCTGAGTATTACCTGCAATCAGAGCACATATCACACGGTCTAGAGAGAAGCTTGCGGTCGTCAAGGATTTCTTCTTCCTTAGAACAAAGTAAATAATATATCTTACTGGATGTGAGTGAAGAGCATCGCACTTTGCAGGAGAAAATCTCAATACATCGAATACAACAGGCCACATCAGGATAAAAAAGGGTGAAATAGTGGAGTTTCATGTTGTCATTACCAGCAGAGATAACGCTGCTGTCCTCTCTAGCCTAATAAATATTGTCATTGTTCCTCTGCTTCCTCTCCTGAGCAGTTTCAGCTGCTGCATAATTGAATGTGAAAACAGTATATTATTCTGTCTGCAGGGACAGAATTGAGAAACATCAGGAAGCTGGAGGATGAATAACATTTTGGGCCAGGGAATGTTATTTTATATTTTTCCTTTTTTTTTTTTTTTTTGGTCACATCACTGAGCAAATGTTACCAAAGATCCAGAGGGTTTACCGCTGAAGCATGAAGACATCCTCCACTGTTTCTCCTATCCTGAGAACTGTCGTGATTTATTGTCATCCCCTCGCTGCTAGGATCCAAAGACAGATATACACTTTTCACCCTCTGGGAAGGAGGTGAAGGAGTGGCGACAACATTGTTTGTGTCTGAGTCCAAATGTGACCACATATGACCAAGATAAATTAAATTAACGGGTCTCCCAATTCTCCCGTCATTTTATAAATGAGATGGCAACAAGACAGAATGGAGGAGGTCAGGACGGGTGAGACGAACCCCAAACTCCCTGAACTCATTTAAGTATTTAGACTGGCTGGCCTGGGTGTCCTGACTGCAGTGACTCCAGCTGGTGTGTGTGTGTTATTTAATTTTATAAGTAGTCTTTGAAACTACTTATGAAAGACTCCGTGGTGCATAGAAGGCCTGGATTCCTGTGGACACGGCATTCAGCAAAATGGTAATTATAGTTAATAAATCATAAATTCTGTTTTTTTTTTTATTAGTATTATTATTTTAATGGATTGACACATGCTCTTCTAAATTTTAAAGTGGGCTTTGAATGGGAGTGGAAGGAGCTTCTAGACTGTTTTTACATATTTATCATGTAAGAAAGTTTACAGTTTCCTGGTGAAGACTTAAGAAGCTCCAGGAGGGCTGTGGTTCTCAGTTTTAAAGCCGCAGAGGACGGGAGAAGTCCTCCATTCTGCTTAGATGAAGGTCCCCATTCGCAACACTAGTGATT
The DNA here is from genome assembly GCF_963969265.1 of Rhamphochromis sp. 'chilingali'. Classification (NCBI taxonomy): domain Eukaryota; kingdom Metazoa; phylum Chordata; class Actinopteri; order Cichliformes; family Cichlidae; genus Rhamphochromis; species Rhamphochromis sp. 'chilingali'. The sequence continues at coordinate 8,629,151 of NC_137949.1, forward strand.
AAAAATTTCTGAGCCAGATGGTCATGAGTTTTTTTTAACTGTTCTCTTGGCAAAGATAGTTTTTTGACTCAATTTATTAGCAAAGGCAGAACCACAATCTGTGTTTTATACAACAGCAAGTAGCCTTAATTTTAGAAGAAGAAAAAAAAGTATATTATAAAAAGTATACTATATTATATAATATATATAAAAATATATATATATAATATATATAAAGTATACTATATTATATAATAATATAGTACTATTCAGAACAATGCAATGACCACCCGAAAGACAACAAAGAGCAGAATAAGGTAGAACTGAATTGTTGGACAGGCAGAAAGAGAGTTTCTGTGGTGATAGATGAGGAAAAGAAAGGTGGAAAAAGAAAATGACACAGATTTAAGCTGCGTTTGCAAAGTAAAAAGATTTTAAACCAAAAAACTCAATGATGTATTAGCTCACTATCCATTTTGATTCGCAGGTTACAGTGATGTTGGAAGTACCGAATGAGAGTGTTACATTTTACACGCATAAAATCTATGGAGAAGTCAAACAGGGTTGCAAACATTAAGAGATCCAGGACAAATTCATCTTGTTTCACTAATGCTATCATCCCACTAGTGAAAAACAAGAATTATTGCTGCCACGTGCAGTGAATCTCATTACCGTTTTAACAGTTGTTGTAAAGCCGGAGACCAGGTCTGCAATAACTTGCAGCCAACTGGTGTTAAAAAACCAACAACTTTGGTTTGTCCACACACGGCCCAGTCCACTTCACACTTCATCTGTCCAAAATGTGAAACAGACACAGTTGACCAAGGTGTCTATTTCACACTTTGCCGTGTTATCGGGTTGCAAGACTACGATAAATCGCCAATAGCACAAAATCAGTCTTCAATCAGTTTGCAAATAAAAGGCATAAAGTTGGCAACTACACGCAATCTCTTTGCAATTAGACAGTGTTAATGTGACGAAGATTGAATATCTGTTATCATCTACAGTGCTTAACAAATGTTTTAGTGATTAAATGTTGAGTTTCATTAACTTCTGACTTCTTAGAGTCTCAAATTTAGCTATAAAAACATGAATTTAGTTTAAGAAATAAAAAACATATTTTTTTGTTTTAAACAAGTTTTTGACAGATTTTAAAAATATTTGTGTTTTCTTGTTTTTACTGTATGCCAGGTGGTCTAAAGATGATTTTTTTCAGTTGATAGTTTATAGTCACATGGTTTGTGGTAACAGTAGAGATGTATACACTGACAATGTTTTTTATTCAGGAACAGAAAACTTGGTAATCCACTTTCTGCTCTGCAACGGATGAGTCATAGTTAATAAGTTGCAGAGGTTGAGTGGAAAGCAACAGCAAAACTCTGAGAAGTGAGCTTTTGGCTGACAGAACAGCATTCATTATTCAGAGCCTGATTTGCGCTTTAAATTAAAACATATTATTTGCTATGATTGAAATACCAGAGTGATGTAGAAATACATTAATGTAGATAGACTCACAGGCAGTGGCGAGGAGCTTTGCTGCAAACCTTTCACGCTCCTTTTAGCCATTAACACATCCGTGACTCACTGATGAGTGCGTGATTTATTTTTTATTTCCTTTTTACAAAGAATGGCAGGACACCGAAAATCCAATAAAATAGACTTTTTAAGGCATCAGTAGCACTGATGGAATTGCATCATATCCATAATAAAAATGTCATATAATATGAAAAGATCTGAATAATGTTTTTCCATGTAGTTCTTATCAAAGGTTAAAAGGGGGAGGTTGGGCAAAACAAACACAATGCTATCTGAAGATATTCAACTGTCACGCTTTAATCTTTCTTTCTTCTTTTTCTAAACAGCCCACGTGTAAGCTCTTTAACACCCCTCTATTCTCTCGGAAGAGCCATTTGCTCTTAGAACAACCAACCAAGCTACTAACAAGCCTTTAAGAGAACATTATGAATTATAATTCAAGAACATTATGTGCTAATTTCTCTGGGGGTAACTCGACTTGCTGGATAGTGCTGGGCTCTGTGTGAGGCCTTTTTTCATTGCCTCCCCTGCTCATATGCGCGGTCACAACAGAGTGAAACCATAACATTTCTCACTGTGCTGCTGCAGCCAATATTTTCATGCTGTGGTGAGTGGGAGCCCAGCGGACCATGCTGGCAAGTCTGAATCATTCCAGTCATTTTTAGTCTTAAGCATTATTCCAGCAAGGAAGACACTTATTACCACAGCTGAGCAGTTTCTTCTCAGTCAGATCCCCTGGCACCTGCCTGCCCTACAGGACATTATTCCATGAATGTGCCTTTGAAGGCTCATGCACACATGGGCACACACGCATCCATAAACATACATGCGTAAATGCAGTCCACACAAACACTTACTGAAAGACACACAGAGGCGAAAACACACATGCAAAATAAGCAACACCATTACAAAGCTATTCTTACTGCAGGCGGTGAGAATAGCTCACTGGGAAGGCTCAGTCATGGAGAAACACTGCACCGAGCAGTGCGTTGGCAGTAAAGCTAAATAATTTCAAACAGGGCTGTTTTCACACTGTTGATCACTTCTTTAGCCACAAAATTAGCTGATAGTCTTTCGGGGGTTTAAATTTTAATTTATTGTATTTAATTAATTTATTTTATTTTTTATAAATGAACATGTTTTAGACTAAATGTGATCTGTGTGAGTGGGGAGAAAGTTCACACCAAACCAGTTTTTTTTATCTCTTACAAAAGTTAAACAAAAGTTGAATCCTGAATACTTTCAAAGACCCTGAAGATATGATTGTAAAAGTGAACCTCTCCTCAGCTAAAAAAGAAAGAAAGATGATACAAATCTTTTCACAGAAGGAGTTATAATTCCCATTACAACTACTACAGTGAACTTCAAATGTATGGAAAAGTTGCAGAATCTATGTTATATGATTTGTATAACCACTTACTGGTTTATAATTTCCTGAATTACCTCTTTCTTTAGCATTCTTATACTAAACTCACTACAGTAAATGCAGTGCCTCTTAAACTCCTTCAGGTGAGAAACATAAAACCTTGCGTGGTTCTTGTGAAAAGTGTTCAAATTTCATTAGACGTCTAAGGTTCATTTTCCTTCTTGCTGTTTTGCCTTGAGTTTTAAATACACCTGATCAAATTATTCCCGTCTTAATGAAGTCAGATCCTGTTTGCCTGCCGTGCTGGTTGAATGCTGTGAGGGAAGACTACTACACTGATAGCAGAGATGCATTTGCAGCCATGTTTTTAATGTTTTTCCCTCTGTCTATGAGAGCCTGTAGCGGTCATCAGGAAGTATCCATCCATCCATCCTTATGTAGAGAGATAGTTTGCAGTAAATATACTGACACTTATAAGAAGAGACTTGTGTCTTTTTAGATATTCTTTGTATATGAACAGCAATAGCTAAGAACATTTCTCCTTAAGGGGTTTAAGTTTAGGTACATATCGTCAAAATACAAAACAGGTTAACTACATTTTACATTACATTTGGTGCGCTGGCTCCACCATCACTTTTTAATCAAGACTGCCCAACAGCTTTTATAGCACTGAATAACAGGCTCCAAATAGTTCATTTAATCCAGGGGTGCCCAATCCCGGTCCTCGAGAGCTACCGTCCTGCAGCTTTTAGATGCATCCCTACTCCAACACAGCTGAATCAAATGGTTTGATTACCTCTTCAGCATGCCATCGTGTTTGGCAAAGGCCTGATAACAAGCCATTCATTTGATTCAGCTGTGTTGGAGTAGGGATGCATCTAAAAGCTGCAGGACAGTAGCTCTTGAGGACTGGGATTGGGCAGCCCTGATCTAATCCCTTCCAAACAAGAGTTGGTAAATTAATAAAGTACCGATAACAGCAAAAAGTTTGAGGCTGTTTTTAAGGTTGGGTTTGATCAGAAGTCTGTGAGGTTCCTGCAGGCAACTTGTGCTAAAATGTGCAATAACATCACAGCGAGAGAAGGATTTGAGAACTGGGGCTCAAGACTTTCGCATTATCTAAACATGCTTGCCAAAATAAAAGCCTCTCCTAGTCTGTCTAGCAGAGATGAAGGTTTTGTTTTATGATTTATTTTGAATCATGATTTGTATGCATGATATATGATGATATATGCCTTTTCTCAAAGTAGTTGGTGATGGGAAAATATTTATCAGATGCACAGAAATATAAGTCCACACAGCTTTAGCTCAGATGCTGCCTTTCACAGATATTGTTGAAATATTTCAGAGATCTTGGCATTATTGTGTATTCAAAATTCCATGTTGCAAGTGGGCTAAAAATATAAATAGCTGGACTGAAACTCTCTGGACTGAAGCGAACCATGTAAAAAGCTGTTACACAATATTTGCCTGAAAGAGCCCAGATTCCAAGAATCTGCTCGCAGAGCTTCCTGTCTTTAGTTCTTTAAGATAATATTTGACTATGATAACCGATATGTTTGCAATAACATCTATCTGTTCCAGAGCAAACTCTAATGCCCCGTTACTCCTGCTGGGAGCTCGGATTTAAATGTGACTGATCTGGGAATTCAATGCTAGCTGGTGCCTGCTAGAACGATGGAAGCTTTCTTTTCAGAGGAACTTTTCTTTTTCTCTGTGAACAAGAGAAGCTGCACAGTTTGCAGCTACAGATAATACAGCCTAATGCGCACGGCTTTGGTTTGATGATTGCCTGTCTGTCAGTTGGATATCTGATGGAAGTTTCAGACTGAACCCAAGCATACACTGGTTTGTGCGACATATATCCTGTGATGTGTTTTAGACATTTTGTTGATCGTTATGCTTGTTTTAATGTGATGTTGAGCTGATCCAATCCCGCTTTTGTTCTCTAACTGATTTTTGGGTTTTTTTTGGTTATCATTCGTTGCTGCTTGTCTAACCCGACACTTGGACTAAAACAATTGCCTGCTTACTGCTTATCTACCCCCTACCTCCTCCCTTTTCTGCCTTGTTAAATAATTTCCATATTAAGGCTTTTTTTAACAATACCCATGGTTTCCATTCAAACACAACTACCAAAGTGCGAGTCGAGGATTAGAATATAATCTCCAACTCCTTAACTTCTGTGCAGCAGCATCATTTCCAATTGAACAGGAAAGGGTTTTTATTTTTTTATGGTTTTTTTGCAGTTGGTGGCGGGCCAAATCCATTGCGTTTCCATTTTTCAACTTCTCCTGCTGCCCTTATCCAATTCAGGGCTTATGATTGTAATACTAAAACAGAGCGAGTTGTCAAACCAGAAACAGCAATGATGAATGCCCCGCTGCTCCGTGTGCTTGTTTGTTTTGGGGTGGCACGGGCGGAGGGGGGGAGGTGGATGGGATGGGGGAGCAGTATTGAATTTTATGCTTACTTGTTGAGGTGCATTTTCTTGACCGCTGCTACACTGCTGTACTCTACCAGGCAGCATTGATTAAATGGAATAGTTCTGTTATCTGGATAAAAAGGGGCGAAACATGAGGACGATAGTGGGCAAGGGAAATAATGAGTTCTTTCATCTTGGCAGTGAGGGCGTCCGCGTCTTTCAGACTTCCCTGGGAGATGTACACAGCTTAAGGAAACGTTTAATTAGAAAATGTCAACCTTGTGTCTGTGTGCTGTGTGTGCAGAATAATAACATTTTTGATGTGAATATGACAGCACATTTCCTTTTAGCTGCTTTCAGACCAACTAAAAGACATGCAATCAACTGATTCTTAAGCAGGAAAGAAAATAATTAGGCTGATCTGTTACTGGAAAGGAGCTGGTAGTGATTCTATGGCCCTGGATGCTTAACATGTTTCATATCACATATCAGGCTAGGTGAATCCATTCCCATACATGTGCGTGTGGGTGAGCCAGGTACCTAGTGTGAACGCTGAGGGAAGTAAACAAAACTAGTCAGAAGCCATTAGTCATAATGAGTCATGGGGTTGTGGTCTAAAACAGGATGAATGCCCAACCAACAATCGCTATCCCGCTGTGTATCAGGAAAATAACAAAATTAAAAATCTGGTGCATCATCATATTATTCCAAATATGACAGAACTAAGCAGCATGTATTTATATACATAAAGCTGATGATTGGTGGAATCCTTCTGCCTCAAGCGGTCCCCTTATTAAACAAAAAATAATAGTTTAGCCTGCACCTGCAGTACGGTTTGATCATAACCTGATGTGGCTAATTGTGCTGACTGCTGGCAAGCAAGATGCTTTTTCCTTAACATCAAAGCTAAATCTGTATAACCCGAAAAAGCACAAATGAAAGAAATATAAAATGAAGGAAAATAACTCATGGCATATTTGCCTAAGAAGATGGGTGAGCCTGCTAATGATTTAAGACTGCTATAAGCTAATATAGCTGTTCTTGTGGTATAATTTCTTGGTTATGGTGTAGTTTGGCTTGTATATCTATATTTACAGAGCAGTACTACACAAGAAACAAACATATATATATATATATATATATATATATATATATATATATATATATATATATATATATATATATATATATATATATATATATAGGTGTAGGTGTACTCTCAGTGGCAAGGGAACAGTAAGAGAACAGCACCACCAAGGCTGGAGACGGAGCAATACTGGAAGAGCATATGGGAGAAGGATGCAACCCATAACGGCAATGCTCAGTGGCTAGAGGATCTGAGGGCAGACCACAGCGACCTCCCTGAACAGGGTCCAGTAACCATCACAGTGGCAGATATCCAAGAAAGGGTCTCCAGTATGAAGAGTTGGACAGCACCAGGGCCCGACATGGTTCACGCCTACTGGCTGAAGAAGCTGACTGTACTCCACGAGCGTCTGGCAGCACAAATGAACCAGCTGCTAGTTAACGAGAGACACCCGGAATGGCTAACTGAAGGCCGGACGGTCCTGATCCCCAAGGACCCCAAGAAGGGACCGGTCCCCTCCAACTACCGACCAATAACCTGCCTCAGTACTACATGGAAGCTCCTGTCAGGCATCATATCGGCTAAGATGAACAGGCACATGGGTCAATACATGAGCGGGACACAGAAAGGAATTGGCAAGAATACCAGAGGCGCAAAACACCAGCTACTGGTAGACAGAACAATCAGCCGAGACTGCAAGACCAGACTGACCAACCTGTGCACTGCCTGGATTGATTACAAGAAGGCCTATGACTCAATGCCCCACAGCTGGATACTGGAATGCCTAGAATTGTACAAGATCAATGGGACCCTAAGAGCCTTCATCAGGAACTCAATGGGGATGTGGCGTACAACACTAGAGGCCAACTCCAAGCCCATAGCACAAGTCACCATCAAGTGCGGGATCTACCAAGGAGATGCTCTGTCCCCACTGCTGTTCTGCATAGGCCTGAACCCCCCTCAGTGCAACCCCCCCCCCATCATTAACAAGACTGGCTACGGGGCCTGGAGCCTGGGGCTCGCTCGGGCCACTTCGGAGGTGGGGTGCCCCCGGCCTCTCGGCCTGGGGGCTCCGTCACTCAGGCGCAGCTGGCTGCCGGCGGAGCTCACGGGCGCGTCACTGCAACTCCCCCTGGCTTCTGCTCCGCGGCTGCTGAGTGAGCCCTCATCTGGGACTCTCCTCAGCTCTTTCCGGGACAGTGGCGCAGCTGCCCCTCTGTTGGTCTTCCTTGGTCTCTTGTGTTCTGGGGGCCTCTGGATGTCTGGAGTTTTGATCTCCTCCACACCTGCTTCACGCCCTGGAGGACGGGGCTGTGGCCCCCCCACACCCTCTAGCAGATTATTACATGAAGGAACCTTTTAAAAAAACAAAAAACAAGCGCGTCCATGCTCACAGGTGTACACACGGGTGATCACACCCACAAACTACACCCTTTTTGGCTCCTACCTCAAAGCACACTGTGTTCTGTTGATCTTATGTGCTGCACAATAATGTTTAACATTTAGTATTTACTGTCATATTCCCATATATCATTGTGATGTTGTTTATTCTATTACTCTTGTTCTCTTCTGCTTGCTTTCTTTTTTCTTTCTCAGCAGGTGATCCAGGTGATTGATATATGCATTTTTTTTCTCTGCCCGTTCTGTTGGTTTTTGTCTTTTGCCCTTCTCCCCCGTCCCTCTTCTCAGCTGTTTCTCTTTCCCTCTTTCTTTCTCCCCTTCTTTCCCCCAGTCAAGTCTGTCCCGTATTCATTAAGTGAAAATAAAATAAACAATAAAAGGTGAATCAAATGGACCATTACGGCAAGGCTGGGATGGTCAGTTTGGTAAAGTAAATCCGTTGGGCATCTTTCTTTGCCTTTAGACAACAATTCTGATGGCAAAAGAGCCAAACGGGACAGGCCAAAAAAAAACAAAAAAACAAAACAAAAAAAAAACAAGACTGGCTACGGATACCGACTACGGAACGGAGCAGTTGTCAGCCACCTCCTGTACATGGATGACATCAAGCTGTATGCCAAGAGTGAACGAGACATCGATTCACTGATCCACACTACCAGGCTATACAGCAATGACATTGGAATGTCGTTCGGACTGGAGAAGTGTAGCCGGATGGTAACAAAGAGAGGGAAGGTAGTCAGAACTGAGGGGATTGAACTACCAGAAGGCAACATTGCAGACATAGAGGACAGTTACAAGTACTTGGGGATCCCGCAGGCGAATGGGAACCATGAAGAGGCCGCTAGAAAAGCTGCAACCACCAAGTACCTGCAGAGGGTCAGGCAAGTCCTGAGGAGTCAGCTGAATGGTAAGAACAAGATCCGGGCCATCAACACGTACGCCCTACCCGTGATCAGGTACCCTGCTGGGGTAATAGGCTGGCCAAAGGAGGAGATAGAAGCCACTGACATAAAGACAAGAAAGCTCCTTACCATGCATGGAGGGTTTCACCCCAAGTCCAGCACCCTGAGGCTGTACGCTAAGCGGAAGGAAGGGGGCCGGGGACTGGTGAGTGTCAGCACCACAGTCCAGGATGAGACAACGAACATCCAAGAATACATTGGGAAGATGGCCCAACTGACCGAGTGCTCAGTGAATACCTAAGGCAGCAGAAACCCAAGAAAGAGGGGGGAGACGAGGAACCATCATGGAAGGACAGGCCCCTGCACGGTATGTACCACCGGCAGATAGAGGAGGTGGCTGATATCCAGAAATCCTACCAGTGGCTGGACAAAGCTGGACTGAAAGACAGCACAGAGGCACTAATCATGGCAGCACAAGAACAAGCTCTGAGCACAAGATCCATAGAGGCTGGGGTCTATCACACCAGGCAAGACCCCAGGTGCAGGCTGTGTAAAGATGCCCCAGAGACAATCCAGCACATAACAGCAGGGTGCAAGATGCTAGCAGGCAAGGCATACATGGAACGCCATAACCAAGTGGCCGGCATAGTGTACAGGAACATCTGTGCCGAGTATAACCTGGAAGTCCCAAGGTCAAAATGGGAGATGCCCCCAAGGGTGGTGGAGAATGACCGAGCTAAGATCCTGTGGGACTTCCTGATACAGACGGACAAAATGGTGGTGGCTAACCAACCGGACATAGTGGTGGTAGACAAACAGAAGAAGACGGCCGTAGTGATCGATGTAGCGGTTCCGAATGACAGCAATATCAGGAAGAAGGAACACGAGAAGCTGGAGAAATACCAAGGGCTCAGAGAAGAGCTCGAGAGGATGTGGAGGGTGAAGGTAACGGTGGTCCCCGTGGTAATCGGAGCACTAGGTGCGGTGACTCCCAAGCTAGGCGAGTGGCTCCAGCAGATCCCGGGAATAACATCGGAGATCTCTGTCCAGAAGAGCGCAGTCCTGGGAACAGCTAAGATACTGCGCAGGACCCTCAAGCTCCCAGGCCTCTGGTAGAGGACCCGAGCTTGAAGGCTAAACCGCCCGCAGGGGCGTGCTGGGTGTTTTTTATATATATATATCTCAAACACTAATACAGTACTGCTCTTAAGTACAGCATAGAAATAAGTCTACATATAATCACTAATCAAATACTTTGCATTATATTCTTCAATTACCTGAGTAAAGAATGTGCTTTTTCATACCAGCTTGAACAACCATTGGTTGATCTCAGTTGTCCTGGAGATAAGACAAAAATGAACTCGGGAATAACTGTGGCTGTGCACAAGAATTAAAAGACCCACACAAGCTGAGTTCACTGGTATCAACAGACATACCAGAGATTTATGCTTCAGTGGGAAATCTACATTATAGCTGTGTCATAAATGCAGACCCTATGACGGAACATACAGCATGTCGACAGAACAAAAACACTAAAGAAAAACAATCATCGTCTCAACATAAGGAATAAAAATGATCGCAACAATGTAAAGACTCACAAATGTCGGCAATCTCTTGGAGGGAGATTGCTGAAACTATCGGAACGAATGTGTTAAGAAGTGCAAAAACTTGTGGGACAAATGTGATTGCTTCCAAAAAAACCCCACAACAACATCACTACAAGATAATTAACACTAACAGTAGCATAAACACTAGCAACAAAGTCAGCCACTTACATAGGTTACATTGTAAGCTCTACAAAGCTTCAGCTGAGTCTAAATCAGGCTTTACAGTGTGACAAAGAGCAGAGGAAATACTGCATGCCGGGCTTCACAACTTTTATTAACAATTTCATTCTTGATTATGATTTTGGCTTCCCACAAATGATAAATGAACATGATCAAGCAATACTGAAAATGTGTGTTCCACCAATGGAACGCAAAGCAAAAGCCAATCAAGCGCTCCCTAAATCACTGCCTGACCACACGCCTGCATGTGCCAGTCACAGCTGTTCATTCAGACAGATATACAGTGGGGCAAAAAAGTATTTAGTCAGCCACCGATTGTGCAAGTTCCCCCACCTAAAATGATGACAGAGGTCAGTAATTTGCACCAGAGGTACACTTCAACTGTGAGAGACAGAATGTGAAAAAAAAATCCATGAATCCACATGGTAGGATTTGTAAAGAATTTATTCGTAAATCAGGGTGGAAAATAAATATTTGGTCACCTCAAACATGGAAAATCTCTGGCTCTCACAGACCTGTAACGTCTTCTGTAAGAAGCTTTTCTGTCCCCCACTTGTTACCTGTATGAATGGCACCTGTTTGAACTCATCATCTGTATAAAAGACACCTGTCCACAGCCTCAAACAGTCAGACTCCAAACTCCGCCATGGCCAAGACCAAAGAGCTTTCGAAGGACACCAGGAAAAGTATTGTAGACCTGCACCAGACTGGGAAGAGTGAATCTACAATAGGCAAGCAGCTTGGTGTGAAAAAATCAACTGTGGGAGCAATCATCAGAAAATGGAAGACATACAAGACCACTGATAATCTCCCTCGATCTGGGGCTCCACGCAAGATCTCATCCCGTGGGGTCAAAATGATCATGAGAACGGTGAGCAAAGATCCCAGAACCACACGGGGGGACCTGGTGAATGACCTGCAGAGAGCTGGGACCAAAGTAACAAAGGTCACCATCAGTAACACACTACAACGGCAGGGAATCAAATCCCGCAGTGCCAGACGTGTACCGCTGCTGAAGCCAGTGCATGTCCAGGCCCGTCTGAAGTTTGCCAGAGAGCACATGGATGATACAGCAGAGGATTGGGAGAATGTCATGTGGTCAGATGAAACCAAAGTAGAACTTTTTGGTATAAACTCAACTCGTCGTGTTTGGAGGAAGAAGAATACTGAGTTGCATCCCAAGAACACCATACCTACTGTGACGCATGGGGGTGGAAACATCATGCTATGGGGCTGTTTTTCTGCCAAGGGGACAGGACGACTGATCCGTGTTAAGGACAGAATGAATGGGGCCATGTATCGTGAGATTTTGAGCCAAAACCTCCTTCCATCAGTGAGAACTTTGAAGATGAAACGAGGCTGGGTCTTCCAACATGACAATGATCCAAAACACACCGCCCGGGCAACAAAGGAGTGGCTCCGTAAGAAGCATTTGAAAGTCCTGGAGTGGCCTAGCCAGTCTCCAGACCTCAACCCCATAGAAAATCTGTGGCGGGAGTTGAAAGTCCGTGTTGCTCGGCGACAGCCCCAAAACATCACTGCTCTCGAGAAGATCTGCATGGAGGAATGGGCCAAAATACCAGCTACTGTGTGTGCAAACCTGGTAAAGACCTATAGTAAACGTTTGACCTCTGTTATTGCCAACAAAGGTTATGTTACAAAGTATTGAGTTGTATTTTTGTTATTGACCAAATACTTATTTGCCACCCTGATTTACGAATAAATTCTTTACAAATCCTACCATGTGGATTCATGGATTTTTTTTTCACATTCTGTCTCTCACAGTTGAAGTGTACCTCTGGTGCAAATTACTGACCTCTGTCATCATTTTAGGTGGGGGAACTTGCACAATCGGTGGCTGACTAAATACTTTTTTGCCCCACTGTACAGCAAAACTGCAATGCCTGGCACGGCAGAAGGCGAAGAGTGTGTCCCTTGAAGCAGATCATCCGTTGTTTGGAAATACTGAAGATTTTGCGCAAGTGATGTTAACCAAGAGCAAATTATATGCAAAGAGTGCTGTAAAGCAGAGCAATACAACCGACGGCTGCCTGAAAACACACCAACGGCATTATAATTAAAGCATGATGGCCAAGAAAAACAATCCAGTGGTTACTAATGTGAATTATCCAACATCAACTCAGATAAAAGGAGGGGGACATACAGGAGAGGTGGGGGAAGATCTCAGCCTTGGCGTCTATTGTCTTGTGTAGTCTGGAAGATGAGTGGATGGTGGGTTGGGTGCAGTTTTCTCTGAGGTCGGGTCGGGTGGGCTGTCCTGGGCTCTGTGGGGCTGGGCGATGCTGCTGCACTAGGCCCCGGTCCGGAGGGGCCTGGGCCCCCTTTCCCTGGAGGGTTGCAGAGTATGGGGGTGCCTACTGGGGTCAGCAGGGGAGCTGGCCCCAGGGAGGGGTCACTTGCCCCTCCCTTCCTTCCGTCCCCATCTCCAGCTGCCTCCCTCTTCCCGCTCCACCACAACCACCCACACATGCAGGGCCTTGGAGTAGGGGTGTGTCACCAGGGTGCAGGGGAGGCACCACCCCTCTGTCCCCTTCTGGCTGCCTCTGCCTCAATTTTATCCCACAACTTAGACATTCACATTACTCACACTCTCATTACACATACATATAGGATCTTGGGGGTGGGCACGCTACACGGACTCCAAAAGACCATCAGGGTGTACACCTCACCCCTGGCGTCGTTGCCCACCTCTCAATTTTAAATACACGTAGACATTGAGGGCTAGCAGGAGGGACCATGCGCTTACCTGCTGCTCTCTGGCAGGTAGCTCCATGCCCTCCTGGGTTTTAAATGCACCTTACAACACACATGCATCAACACTACAATGAGCGGGTGGAGGGAGGTTTGGAGTCTTCACACAACCCCGTTCTCTGTGACCTGCTGGAGCAGGGGGGGCTAGGAGGAGGAGTTGGGGTCTGGAGTGTGGGGCCTCCCTGCTGCGGAGTCGGGGCGGTCTGCTTCTCCCCACCCCAGGGAAAAGGGTAACACCACCTGGGTCTGGGTGCAGTTCCCCCCTCCAGGGGTAAGGGTACCTAGACCCGGTTCGTAGAGTACGCTTGGGAAGTGTGATCGTGTGTACAGTGTCTATTTATGTCTGTCTCCACGTTGGTTGAGTGTGGAGTAAGTGCATATGAGAGCATGAGGGTGGGAATGGATGTTTGTATCTGTGTGTGCCTGTATGTCTGTGTCCATATGTCAGGTTGGGTATCAGACGCCACCTCTCTGGGGACATCTCAGGCCCTCTAAGGTATGGAGGCCTATCTCCCCCCACCACCACTTCCCCTGCCGGTGGCGGACTCCCTCAGACATCGGTGCGTTGGTGGTTCTTTGTGTCCGGGGATGGGCGTCCAGGTACACACCGGCTCACTCCTTGGTGGCGGCCTGTCGGGGCCAGGAGCCTGGGGCTCGCTCGGGCCACTTCGGGGGTGGGGTGCCCTCGGCCTCTCAGCCTGGGGCTCGGTCACTCTGGCACAGCTGGCTGCCGGCGGAGCTCACGGGCGCGTCACTGCAACTCCCCCTGGCTTCTGCTCCGCGGCTGCTGAGTGAGCCCTCATCTGGGACTCTCCTCAGCTCTTTCTGGGACAGTGGCGCGGCTGCCCCTCTGTTGGTCTTCCTTGGTCTCTTGTGTTCTGGGGGCCTCTGGATGTCTGGAGTTTTGATCTCCTTCATACCTGCTTCATGCCCTGGAGGACGGAGCTGTGGCCCCCCCACACCCTCTAGCAGATCATTACATGAAGGAACCTTTAAATACAAGCGCGTTCATGCTCACAGGTGTACACACGGGTGATCACACCCACAAACTACACCCTTTTTGGCTCCTACCTCAAAGCACACTGTGTTCTGTTGATCTTATGTGCTGCACAATAATGTTTAACATTTAGTATTTACTGTCATATTCCCATATATCATTGTGATGAACCTCGAGTATACTACGAGTATTATTCACCTCCATCACACAGGTACTTAGAAAGGGGTGAACGAATTAGTATTTAACTTTAGGAGATGCACTTAGGTCTGAATCTGAATAAACACCTTCTAATTACCAGGAATATAAGAAGTAATTGATAGCACACTGCAAAGGTAAAAACAGCGAACTGTTCCTTTATTCCTTTTTGTTCTTCTAAGAGATGCACTGAATTTATGTTTCTGCAAAATTTTGTAAATAAGCAGGAATGCAGCACCTGGGTGTAAAAGCATGATCGTGAAATGAAAACATTTTTGTCATTAAAAGTCAATGAACAGTCATGAGCTCAATATTACTATGGGCTACAGTCTAAGGTTGATAATATGAGGGTGTAAAACACAGTAACTACCTTGTATTAGACTCCAGTGAGCACAAAACATGTATAGCTGAATTATTTAACATATACTGAAGTCAGGGGAGATTCAACAATGGGGCAGGAAGTCCAGGATGAAACCATATATGGTGGTGGAAAAGCCTTACTCCCCTCCATTCTGGGATTCTGCTTGCAGCCCTCCAGTGTGGAAATTGTGTTTGCCTTTCAGATCCATGAGGGCTTTTAAATGATCACAGAAGTACACGCCACTTCCTTCATCTGCCTTGTTAATCCTTGCTAAAACACATATAGATCATAATTAATGGGAGTTGCCTCAGCTTTCTCCGGGTTTCGCGTTCACTTAGCTGTGCTGGTTTTCCATAAGGGTCTATCCATCTCAGGAACACTCCTTGTGTTTGTTTTAGCCTGGCTTAATCGAGTCTCTTTAAAAATAAAGACCTTAGAGGAACCTTTAGGGGTTCTTCTAAGGGCAACCTTGAGAATTCCTTCATTAACTATTCATCAGATCCAAAGGGACTAATAACCTACATCTGGAAGAATCTAAAGAAGTTGTTTTTCTTGCCTGAAAACTCAGAAGGTACATTTTTAAGTGTTTTTTCTGTTGCTATACTAACTACTAACTATACTAACTATATACCAATACAAGGGCGTAGTAAGCCTAGTTTAAAATACCTTCTCAAGTTGTTGCTTAACTAAAAGAAAAATTCAGCTATTCTACTGACTTATCAGGTCATGTTGCTGGGTTCAAAATATCAGGATTGGATTTCTGTGTCAGGAATTTAAGAGGATAACATCAGATGATTAAGTAGGACATTAAAATTGATAACTGAATCAGCCTTGGAAATATTTGCTAACTACAACTTTAAGTTTAGTGTATTTTAGTTTGGCCTAACCCATCAGCTCCATGCATGCCAGATGCATGAAATCAACATTCAACGAAACTTTGCATGATTACACCTGATGTTTTAGAGGACGAGGGTAGTGCAGATGAACCGCTCACACCAACGTTTGTTGCTTTTTTTGTAAGGAACCGTTTAGCACATTAAGCAGCAGACAGTACCTTCTTAATCACTTCCAGTCAAGCATCTCACTCATGCTCCTGTGTTTTTATACTGACGTATTTAAATCTACAGGTGTAAGCCTAGCGGTGCCACACTTCATTAACTCGCTGATGGTTGATTTCATCAAACAACACACCTTTCTCCCATTCCTGCAATCACAACATAATTCCAGTTAAGACTTGCAGCTGCAAAGAGCATTAATGGGAAATATGACCACCATTTACAACAACACAATATTTTTCTGACCAGAGGCCGTGAAGTATTTCAATTCTTTTGTAAAGCTGGTACAGTAGAAACAAAAATCCACAGACTAGATGCCCAGACATGAAATTTTCTTGTCTTTTGTCAAAAATGTTGAAATTAAGTTGTTCTTAGATTTAGATTTAAGGATCTTTGATGGCCCGTTGATGAACCCTGCTTTTGTAAAGTGTAATGTTAAACGGAGCCCACTACACTGGCCTCTAAACCCTAAGTTAAACATGGAGACAGAGCAAGGTTATTTATTGCCTCCATAAAAGCTGGTGAGTGTGAAAGGAAAGAAGGGCGGAAGATGGAGGATAGCATGAGAGTCGGAGCAGCTGCGGGCTAGACTTTCTGAGAGGCTGTAGTTTTTTATCAGAAGAGGATCAAGTATCACACAAATCAAAGCAGGAGGGTAAAAAAAGAGGAAAGGATGCATTTGGCAAAACACAAAACCACACAGTCGCATTTAAGCGAGGTAGTCATCTAATATCTTTGCTTTTAGATGGCTACATACATAATCATTCATACACCCTGATTCATTCAGTGTTAACAAAAAAGCGTGTTGACGTTCACGCTTCTTTATGCCTCAGCCGCAGGTGAAAACACATGAATACACATTCACATGCGTTGGCACAGGCAGACAACCAAGTGGAAACAGCCATGGAACAACAGTCACACACGTGTTTGCACAAATACATTCACAAAGTGCTCAAAGTTTAACTCTCACACATTTTAACACTGCCAGTCTCGTGGCAAAACAGACAAGTCCCTGATTAGTAGCTGATAGTGAGAACATCAAAAAGCCTGAAGATGAAACTGTTCCTCTGAGGTTATTGGATGAATACCTTTGATAACACAACAGTCGTGGTCCTGGATCCTTTGTTCCAGTGTTTCTGGTCTTATATTTCAGGCTGATTCTTGTTTTATTTAATGTTTAGTCTCATTTCATGTATTATTCCTAGAACTTTTGTTTAGTAGTTTCAGTGTCTGCTAGTTTAGTCACTCTTGTCTTTACTTCTTAGGCTCCTGGCTTAGTTATTTTCCTCTTGTTTTCTGTTCACCTTGGTCTTGTCTCTGTGTCCCCCCTAGCGTCCCCTGTATGTAGTCAGTTCTGTATCCCTTTCTGTCTGTGTATAGTCCGCGTCCTTTTGTTCTGTACTTTACATCTTACTTTGCTAGTCCCTTATCTTGCGTGCCTGATGATCATTAAGTTCTGTCACCCTCTGTGCGCCATTGTCTTGTATCAACTCCCTTGTATTAGTCTATTTGTGTGTATATTATCCTTATATTTAGTTATTTCTCCTACTGTTTCCTTTGTCTCTTGCATTTGTTTCGTCCTGTTGCGTCTCCTTGTGAAGTCAGTCGTGTCTCCGTCTGAGTGTCCTAATCTCAGTCTCTGTGCTGTTACTTCCTGTTTTATTTGTAGCCTATGTTCCCTTGTGTTTTGTATTGAGTTTTGCTTCCTTTGTCTCGTTAACTACTATTGAGTTCATCTGTGTTCCCATGTGCCTCCACTCCCCCTCGTCACCTGCTTGTGTATTTATCTTCTGTCTCCCTTTATCTCTTGTCAGATCAACATTTTACTTTCCTTCTGTGTTTCTCAGTTGCAGTGCTCCTAGTGTTTCTTCCCAGTTTAGTTTTTGTAGATGCTTCCTAGTTGCCTTGTGCTTTTTGTGTTGTTGCCTTAGTTTTGTAATGGCTCGTTTCTTGTTGATCTCCGCCTGCCTGCGAGTCTGCATTTGGGGCCTTTTCTCCACAACAATCTACGCCCCGCAGATCATAACAATAATGTCTAGGCAGCAGGTTTAACTTCCAAGTACAGTTTAGCTTATTATTATTTAGCTTATTAAAGCCTGATTATTAGATCACCAACACAAAACGCTGTATGAAAATAATATGTAAGTGTTAAAGATATTCTATTATCAAAGTACTCAGATGCAATGAAATATCACTCAGACACTTAGAGCAGTTTTAAACGTGCACGGGTGAGAGACTCAGGGAGAGACTCACACACCTCCTTGGTGCAGTCTGGCTTTATTTATACACATCATGAAGCATACAAAAAAGGAAATATCATCCTTATCTTGTCAAGAAAACAGGTGTGGTTTATCAAAAAACTTTGTGTTCTCTACAAGGTTGTTTCTTACTCGTGGGTGGCGGTTTCCTGCTAGTGTGAAGGCAAACAGTGACAATGTGAAGGCAAAGACTGATAATGTGAAGGCAAGCAGTTTCCGTTATAAAGTAGGGAGCCAGCAATTAAAATATGCAGCTGGTTGAGTACAGAACAGAAATATAAACACTCTTAGCTGATTATTATATGAATAATAAAACCTTTAAAAGCAAAAATACTCTGACAGTAAGTATTTCTGGCAAAGAGGTCGAGCATAGCTCAGTGTAGTGCAGCATCCTGCAGGTAAGAGTCGAAAGCATTATGTCTTTATTGGACATTTAACAGGAGCTGCAAAATGGACTCAAAGAAAAGATTTTTATTTAAATAAAAAGTGTTTACCCAGCATGTGAGCAAAAAGTAGTTCAATATCTTCTTACTGAACTGTTTAAATAAGTGTTTTTTTCCTTGGGTGTCATCCATATGTCACAGAGTAAATACGAGACATAAAAAATATCACACACAGGGTAGAAAATACAAAAGAGTGTCCGCTTCCCCCTTAATGCCAGTCCCTTAATTGGCAAGATATTTAAAAAGGGCAAAATAGTAGCAAGCATGGCTGCTAATGTAAACTATACTCATGGTGTCATTTCTGAGTAAGAGACAGTGAGTGTTTTTGTAAAACTGGCCAAATTTCAGCATAAATATTGGCGCCTGTTTTTAGATCTGATAAGGCTTCAAATTCATGTTGCACTCAAACTGGACTTCTTATATTGTGCTTCATCATTTCATCATTCATCGTTTCAATAGCAGAAGCAGCAACTCATGGCAGCGCAGGCCTTTTTTGTTGTCTTTTGGTTTTTGTGTTGATGTTTTTTTTTAAATACAATACAATACACTTTCTATGTTAGCTGGCTGCGAGAACATTTTCACCTGGAAGACATTAAAGTTTAAGTTTGGACTGCTTCAAACATCTAGATGCATCTCACTCAATTCTGAAAGGTGTGGGGGCATGGGAGTTACAGATGCTGTCAGACAAACACCTTTTTTTCCCAAAAAATATGAAGCTTACTAAACATTCCTCTCAAGCCCCACGTACCCCATACTAAACTGAACTTTCGGTGTTCATGGTGATTATATTGAATGCACTCTAAGCAGCATGAGGTTCCTTCTGCTAGTTGATTTGAATAAAGTATTTCACTTGCATCTTCTGGGTTTTGGGTATGTGTGTATATGAAAAGTGTAGTTTGCTGAGCTGAAAAGAAAACACGCATACCAACCACATGCCTGTTTGAACATATAAGAACACAGAAAAATAGGCTGTACCAGCGTAGATTAAAAGAAAACATGACCTACTCAAAAAAAGAGAAGAGAAAAATCTTTAATCAGAGTATAGCATCGACTCAGTTAAACTTCTGGGATACTGATCTGGTGAGTTAAGTAGCGGGGTCACAGAACACCAGAATTATCACTGGCGCCCTGCGCTTTTCACAGATGAGAACAGGTTCACCCAAAGTACAGGTGATAGATGTGAAAGGGTCTGGAGGAGCCATGGAGACCGTTATGTTGTCTGTAACAAGGTTCAGCATGAAGGGTTTGATCGTGGCTCACTGATGGTCTGGGGAGGCGTAGATCTCTACATGATCTCTGGTGACATGGTCAGACCCTACACTGGTGCGAGCTTGGGTTCCTCCTGGTGAACGGCCTCATGTGGCAAGCGGTTCCTGGAGCATGAAAGAACTGACTGGCCACCCACACTCACTTGACTGAAATGAAATAGAACAACTGTTGGACTTTATGTTTCAGTCTATCCAACGCTGCCAGGTTGCATCTCAGACTGTCCAGGAGCTCAGTGATGGCCTAGTCCAGATGTGGGAGGACACCATCCATCATCTCATTAGGAGCATGCCCTGATGTTGTCAGTCATGCATACAAGCACGTGGGGGCCATACAGACTACTGAGTGCCACTTTGAGTTGCTGTAATGAAATTTAAACAAAACATAGTAGCCTCCTGCATCATTTTTTCAGCCCTCTGGAGGTTGATAATTTTCATTTCAATGAAACAGTGTGGCATCCTTTTACTCCTAACACATAACACCAGTACAGATATCCAGCATGACTTTTGCCCATTGAGATTAGATGTGTTTTTTTTAAGTGTTCTTTTGTTTTTGAGTGGTGTATATGCACCTATTAAAGTTTAAAAGTATAATCCCAGCAGAATCACACCCTACTACCTGTTGAGTTTACATTTTTTCCACTGGTTTATTTAAAAAGACAACAAACAACCACTTCACGTTCGTGCTTTGCTATAATCCCACTATAATTCCAACTGGGGTGTTGAGGATGTTGATGGGAATGGGAAATGTGAGGAATATTGATATCAAGCTCTTTTTTGACCCAAAAATGTATACTTAATGCATACTTAATTTAAACCTGTTGTCAAATGTTAGGTTGGAGACAAATCCTTTTTTTCTGTTGAAAACAGAGTAGCTGTACAGACTGAAGCTGTGGCTGGTGCAAAAACAAACATGAAGTGTTTTACAAGTTAAAGCAGAAAGAGAGGTCAAAGAGCCAAAACTAAATAACTGTTGTTGATTAGCTCCCACTCAGAAAAGCAAAATAAAGTTGTTACAGTCAGGCCGCACCACCGCTGTCTGACAGATTGTCACAGATCGTAATGGCTTTCAGAAAAGAGCAACAGTTCAAATCAAGCAAGAGGAGCGCTGAGTGAAACACAGTAGTGATTGGTGTGCTAATGATGCGCCTTTTGTTTACCACATGACGACCTCACACAACCGCACACATCCATGCCCAGGAGCGCACACGCACCCATTGATATTTGCACAAAGGTCCTTAGATCCTTCCATCAAACACTGGCTTGTTTCATTTTCTTTTTTATTCAGTACATTTCTAGCTGGAATTTTAAGACAGAGATTTCTGACAGCCTTACCGACGTTCAATAAACAGCACAGTTTCAAGCACAATGTATAACACGATAAAACGGGCCCAGACGCTAATATTCTTTAAACATTCCCTTCAGCAGCGACGTGAGGTTTTAAACACTTATTGCTCATCACTCTGCGATGTGGCTGACAGGTGTTTGTTTTTGTGACTATCATTTTTGCATCTATAAAATGTCATAAAATGCATCTCGTTATCGTTGGATTTCTGGCACAACGCGACATGAATCACGCCACTACCATTTTCGGCTTTCGCATCTGAACAGTCGATACATTTTCCAACAGGAATTCACACACTCAAGGAACATAAATACTGTACTACACCATGAGCCTGCTCTCTGTTTTGTTTCTTTTTACAGTTTGGACTTAAATGGTCAATTCTGTGCAATTGTCATTCCACGATTAGTGCGGCGTTAATGGATGACAGATGGACGTAAAAAGATGTCTTCCAAAAGGCAATTCTTTACTGCAATCATCCCAAATGACGGCACATAATATGATTACAAAAACTCTGAGTTTCCTGAAATCGTTTAGTTGGCATGATTAAAAAAAAACAGTTACACGATGACATTTTTTAATCTTATGGGAAAAGGCAAAAGTGTTCCCAAAAGCGTTTGCAGTTTTCAGAACTCTAATAACCTCAACGTCCTGTTTAATTATGATTATTGACCAACAGCTTAGCCCAGGTTCTCTCTTTGATCAATACCACAGATGTGAGCTGCCCCGTGTAATTATGGCTATCATTATAAAAGGTAACATACTAGGAAAAACCCCTCTTTGGCCTTATTATGCATGACAACAACAAAGCCATTTCAACAGAGGTATAAATTTTGCCTTTACAGTGAAACACTATTGTCCGCACAGAACCGTTAGCAGCTGATTTATCTGTTTAATTATTTTGACTGAGCTGCGGGTTCCCAGGCAGCTGTCACACTCTGAACATCATCTCACTATGGGCTGTAAGTCATTAACATGGCAGACGCCTCTTTTTAGATACAGAGAGCGAGCCAGCCTAAACCGCTTCACAGAAGGCCAATCTCTCTCCCTCCCGTTCTGCCACTGTAGCCCATCACCTGCTGCAAAGAGTCCTTTCAAGGGGATTTGTCTTGCTCCAGTGATGCACAGTAAGGAGAACTTCCCTGTGGGGTTGCCTGCCCACTTTCCATGGTGTGGGATGTTTTATAAAGGAGCTATTCTGCAGAAAACTTCCCATCTTAACAAGAAGCCACTTGAAATAGCTGCGTTTGTTTCATAATGCCGTGGCCATTTGGGAGAAAATAGGCCTGTTCGTAATATACAATACCTGAGATGATTTTTTCTGAAAACCATTTTCACTGCATGATACTGCAGCCCTTTGTGGGTTTGTGGAAGAAGTATTCAAATCCTTTGCTTAAAGGTTTCGAAAACCTATTTCTCCAATCAGCTCCTTGCTAAAAGAGATGTGGTCCTGCGTGAACACAATTTTCTCCAAAAGAAATCTCATATCAGCTGTTCTGTCAGAGCGTTTCTCTGTGGTTTAAAGTAGACAGGGCCTACTTAGGTAAAAAGGTAATGCTACATACTTTTGAACTCCCCAAAAAGAACTTCAAATAAGGCTGTCAAATTACATGGTCGTAAATTACATGGACCATTAAATGGTCTGGATGATTATCTAAGAAATATATGCTAGGGATATTTAATTTCCACAACTTGTAAATGTGGCCCCATCGAAATAAAATAGATTTTCTGGATGTAATGATAATGAAACTATATTAAGTAAATTAAAGAAATCTTAATGCTTCGTGATCATTTAAAGGATTATAAACTAACAAAATCTTAAAATCAACATAACTCGTGATTTCACAGCTTCTCTGTTGTTCTTTTGTTTATTAAATAAATCATTTAAAAAAAAAACAGCAGTACTTTGTGGATTATGAAAGGTTAATCTAAATAACTGTACAAATCAATTTATGGATATATAAATGCACCTTACAACATTAATCCCTCATTTTATTGAACTTTCCCACATTTAATAGAACCTGAAGTAAAAAATGCAAAAGGGAACGAGATCAATGTGAGTGTTTGTAGCTGTCTTGGACTAGAGCACCTTAATTGTTAATGAATCCATGTTAATTAAGTGAATAACAGAGTTTGTTAAGGCAAAGTGACTTTGACCTGAAAACGAATGTGACTCTTTCCTTTAATTGAAAGTTTTCCTAATTCAGATTAAGCTCCCCGAGCTGCATGTCGGGGATATTTATTCCCCAGGAAAGGAATGGTGACCTCTTCTTCTAAATATGCAAACAGTTTTCATGAGAGTGTTTTTGGTGAAAGCTATGAGTCATTTTTCAAACACAGCTTTTATTAAGAATCAAGACTACTGACAGGGACTAGAAAGACACCATATTTCTCCGTTTAATCAGGATTTAAAATCCTTCTCCTCACCTACAAGGTCTTGAATAATCAGTCCTCATTTTATCCTTAAGGTCTCAAAGTAGTGTTTGACCCCAATAGGGCACTTTGCTCTCAGACTGCTGGTTTACTTGTGCTTCCTAGGATATTAAAAAGCAGAGATGGGCAGTAATCAGATTACAGTAACGCATTACTTGTAACGTGTTACTGTAATCTGATTACTTTTTTCGAGTAACGAGTAAAGTAAGGGATTACTATTGCAAAAACGGTAATTAGATTACCGTTACTTTCCCGTAGGAACGCTGCGTTACTGCGTTACTAAAACCGTGATTTTTTGCGAGAATGTCTCACGACAGTGACGTAAGCGAGTGCGCTGTTAGTGACAACAGCTGTCTGCAGATCAACAATGGATCACATATCGAGTGTGGATAGAGTATGAGCGTGCAGCGTTTAAAGCGTGGAAGTACTGACCTTACTTCCATAAAAAGTGACAAAAACATTAGTGTGCGTTGTGCATGGGAAGAAAACTTCTTTTTACAGCGAAAAAATACCCCTAAACTTCCAAACAAGCACCGAGTGCGCAACGACGTAATGGGAAACTCACAGAGAAGCTCGCGGATTCTTCAACTGACCGCGGCACACCTGCACCAGGGTAAACCTCCACCTACCCCACTCCTGCTTTACAGGTGAAAATAGAGCAACAGGACCGCTGAGTCTTTGACTTTATTTATGTTCTGCTGTGTTTTACTTGCATCTATTTGAAAGACTGAGTGTAAACACAAAAAATATTTTATTTTATGTGCTGGAATGTGCAGAAAATAGGTTTAATTGTTAAACTAATTTATTCAAGTCAGAGAATGTTGCATATAATTAAATTTTTGCTTGATGCATAAAGTTAAAAGATTAAAACTGATAAAACAAGTTAAAAAAAGAGACTTTTCCATTTGATTACATTTTGTATGATGGATTATGCAGAAAAAGTAGAATTGGGCTGAAAGATCTATCGCTTTATCACCTATTCAGGTTGTAAATCGTGTTTTTAAAAAGTAACTAAGTAACTAAGTAACTAAGTAATTAATTACTTTTGAAAATAAGTAATCAGTAAAGTAACGGGATTACTTTTTGGGGGAAGTAATAGGTAATTAGTTACTGATTACTTTTTTCAAGTAACTTGACCAACACTGTTAAAAAGTAGACTGGGAGGCAGAGACTCCAGCTTTTAGGCCCCTCTTCTGTGGAACCAGTCCCAGTTTGGGTTTTAAAGACATACAGCCTTTTAAGATCAAGCTTAAAACTTTGGTTTATGATAAAAACAATATAGATTAGTTAGTTAGGATTAGGTGACCCTAAACCCTCCCTTTGTTGTGTTCCAATAGACCTAGGCTGCTGGGGGTTTCCCATGATGCACTGGCTCTCTGTTTGCCTCGTCACCTCCCAACAAATGGCTGCCCCTCCTTAAACCTGGTTCTACTGGAGGTTTCTGCCTGTTAAAAGGGAGTTCTTCCTTCCCACTGACATCAAGTGCTTGCTTGAAGGGGGTTGTCTGATTGCTGGGGTTTTCTGTGTTATTGTAGGGTCTTTTCCGTACAATATAAAGAACCTTGAGGCAACTATTGTTGTGATTTGGCACTATATAAATAAAACTGAAATTAAACTCGAATTGAATTAAAAGAATATTTTAGTGAGGGACTGCTGTATTCACCTAGTACAATGAGAAAAATGAAATGTGTCTTGTTGACGCTGGTATACACAGAATTACAGAATTAGGGCTCTGACACATAACACACTGCATACTGGCACACTTTAAATGCTAGAGCCATTATAGGACTCTGAAAACAAGGAGACATGCCCTCCCACCTGAATACAAAGAGATGTGTGGAGAAACATGTTAGCAGCAATTGTAGAAGCAACAGCAAATCACTAAGCCCCATGCATGTGTGTGTGTGTGTGTGTGTGTGTGTGTGTGTGTGTGTGTGTGTGTGTGTGTGTGTGTGTGTGTGTGCATTTGTGAGTGTGTATGATTTGAATGTATGTACAGGATCTGTGTGGGCTGTGCATTGGTGCCGTTTCATGTCTGACTCACTCCAAAACCAAACATGATCAAAGCTGGGACAGACTGAGACGGACAATCAGAGGAGGACAGAATGAGCCAGAGATAATCCAGTCCAGTCCCCACACTAGATGCCTGTCTGTGAGGCATACAAATGGGCTAACAGCTGATAAGGTGCAAACTCCAACTGGGGTCTAGGTGCATCTAAATGCAATGACGTCATTTAGCATTGCAAAACACCTGCTCTGGTATATTTCAAAACAGAAGGTGTGTTTTCCTTGCTTGCACTCCTTTGAACACCACACATCTGGGCATGTCTGTGCCCTGTTCATGCGCATACGCAGTGTTGGGAAGGTTACTTTTAAAATGTATTCCATTACAGAATACAGAATACATGCCCCAAAATGTATTCTGTAACGTATTCCGTTACGTTACTCACTGACAGTAACGTATTCTGAATACTTTGGATTACTTAATATATTATCATGCTTTTTACAACAACGTGAATGTACTGTAACGATGGTTAAGTGTTATTGTACAGTGACATGTTGGTGATCTCTGCACACTGTTGTTGTTCCTTTAAGATTCATGTTTGGTTGTGGTGTACAGGAAGGGGTGGGTGGGACCTGGTTGTTCTGTGTGTGTGCCAGGCTGAAGAGAGGTGAAGTTCGAGAGCGCTTCCCCCTGAGTTAACAACCCGCTGGCTTATGTGCCAAATAAACGGACAAACTGAGACCCCAACCGTCTGGTTCTTGTGAACGTTACATTGGTGTCAGAAGTGAAGAAAGAAAAAAGAACCCCAGAACGCCCGACACCCTGTTGCTGGCGACGCTTGCCGTTACGAGACGAGGATGTTGCCGGGCAAGATTAAGAAGGAGACGGAGGAGAGGGAGGTTCGTCCGCGCTCGCCCGCCCATGGAGTGAGGGAAACGGCGCTGCGGCTGTCTGCCGAGGCTGGATTTTCTCCAGGTTTGACTAGGCTCGGGAACTGTTCGCACAGCGGCCGCGATTCCGGCGGGAAGGAGTCGACCTCGCTTGGCGCGCCGTCACGTGATGTAAACAAACATGGCGGCGCCCAGCAAGCTGCAGCGAATATAAAAACGCCTAAGTTCAGCGGCAAGACGCCATGGGAAGTGTTTATCGCACAGTTCGAGCTGTTAGCTGTCGCAGCTGGCTGGTCTGAGGAACATAAAGCTCTCCAACTGGCTTTGTGTCTGTGTGAGGATGCAGCTGCATGCCTGCTGCTGCTGACCGAGGAGCAGAGGGGAGATTATAATGCTCTGGTCGGAGCACTTCAGAGGCGCTTCGGGCAGTATAACCAACCAGTGCTGCTGAGGTCGGAGTTCCACAACAGACGCAGATTGCCAGGCGAGCCCCTCCGCATTTTGGCCCATGAAATCGAGTGCCTTTGCCGGAGGGCGTATGACAGCATGCCACCATCAGTGCAAGCGGAGTTAGCTCGGGACCAGTTCCTGCAGGCCCTGAGCCCTAAAGAGCTCCGTATGCAAACTCAGCTTGCTCGGCCAGCCACACTCAGTGCAGCCCTGGAGCTAGCGTTGGAGAGGGAGATGCTTGCAGGATCCTCTGGGGGCGCTGATGACGCACACGTGGTGAGGGCTGTGTCAGCACCTGTGGAACAGATGGAGACGCCAGCGGGCTTGTGCAGTTTGGTGCAGGCGGCTTCGCTGCAGTCGCCTTCCCCTCGGGCTGGCCCACACCGCCGACCACAGAGCTGCTGGGGATGTGGACAACCCGGACACCTCATCAGGCAGTGCCCCAAGCTTGCAGCGGTTCAGGGAAACGCCCACGGGCCCGTGTAGGCGGGAGTACACGGGCCTGGGAGAACGACATCCCCACACCACCGCCACCTCCACCCGGTGCGGCCATCGCTGTGGGCTGGACCCAGGTTGGCGGCTTTTGCCATGTTCCAGTGACGATCGCGGGGGTGTCCTGTACGGCCCTGCTGGACACGGGGTCCAATGCAACGCTGGTCCGACCCGATATTGTCCCAACCGGAGCTGCTGTGCAACCGACTAATGTGCAACTTAAGACTGTGACCGGTGATCTGGCCCCAATGAGAGGGAGGGGAGTGTTCCAGTTCAAGGTGGGGGACCTCGGTGTGTCTTATGCTGCCTGGGTGGCTGACGTGCAGGACGCCTGCATCCTTGGGCTGGATTTTTTACGAGCCATTGGCGGTGTACTGGACTTTGGCAAAGGCTTCCTCGTAACCCCTGATGGGAAGAAGGTGCCGCTTATTCCTCCCCCGGTCTGCACAGCATCTGCCGCGGCGTCCACCTCCACCGCAGAGACCGCTGCAGACCCGCCAGCAGAACAGCGAGCGGAGGAGGAGGAGGAGAGGCTCTTAGCAGTGAGGAGTATCTGGTCAAAGAACTGTGAGGGGCTGACTCCACAGCAGCAAGAGAGTCTATGGCAGGTACTAAAAGAGTTTAGTGACATTTTTGCCCTGAAAGAAAGTGATGTTGGCTTGACACACTTGGTAGAGCACGTCATTGAGACCGGGGATGCCCAGCCTATTAAAGTGCGCCCACGCCGCCTGCCCCTGGCTCATCAGGAGGCTGCGGACAGAGAGTTGTGTGAAATGATGAAGGCGGGCATCATAGAGCCATCTGATAGCCCGTGGGCCTCCGCGGTGGTGATGGTGCCTAAGAAAAAAAGTCCTAGGATGCGTTTCTGTGTGGACTACAGACCACTCAACAAAGTGACGAAGAAGGACTCTTACCCCCTTCCCAGGATTGATGAGTCTCTCGACTTAGTAGCCGGGTCCTCCTGGTTCTCCACCCTGGACCTGCGGAGTGGCTACTGGCAGGTGCCACTGTCCCCGGAATCCAGACCGAAGACAGCCTTCTGCACTAACAGGGGACTATGGCAGTTCAAAGTCCTGAGCTTTGGTCTTTGCAATGCTCCTGCGACCTTCGAGAGGCTTATGGACAGTGTGCTGGCTGGCGTCCCACGGCAACGGTGTCTGGTTTACCTGGATGACCTTCTAGTGCACGGGAGCTCCTTTGATGCTGCCCTGGATGCCCTGAGACAAGTGTTGGAGAGGGTGGCAGCTGCAGGCCTGAAGCTGCACCCCGACAAGTGCCACTTCATGAGGAGGGAGGTGGAGTTTCTGGGCCACAAGCTGGGTCGTGAGGGCATCAGCACGTTGGAGGAAAAAATTCACACCATTACCGAGTGGCCCACACCAGCAGACCAGAAACAGCTCAAAAGCTTCCTAGGACTGGCGTCTTATTACAGGAGGTTTGTGAAGGGCTTTTCCTCCATAGCCGCACCACTCTTCCACCTGCTGCAGAAGGACCGTGACTTCATCTGGACCCGGGACTGTCAGCAGGCGTTCGACACCCTCCGCAGATCGCTGACAGAGTCTCCAGTCCTTGCCCCCCCTGACCCCGCCCTGCCTTTTGTCCTGGACACTGACGCAAGTAATGTGGGGCTGGGAGCGGTGTTGTCGCAGGTTGGGCCGGAAGGGGAGAAGGTGGTGGCGTACTTCAGCCGGGTCCTGAACAGGAGTGAGCGGCGCTACTGTGTCACACGACGAGAGCTGTTGGCTGTGGTGGCGGGGGTGAGACACTTTAAGTACTACCTGTGCGGCACAGCATTTGTTATCAGAACTGATCATGCTGCCCTTCAGTGGCTGATGTCTTTCAGGGAGCCAGAGGGACAGGTGGCTCGCTGGCTGGAGGAGCTCCAAGCCTTCAATTTCACTGTGGAGCACAGAGCAGGGACGCACCATTCTAACGCAGACGCCCTCTCTCGTCGCCCATTTGCTGCAGCTGGCTGCCGTTACTGTGAGAAGCGAGAGGAAATAGAGCGGGAACTCACGACAATAGACGGAGCAGCACAGCTCGCCTGCAGGGCTCTTCTGATGGTGGATGCAGCGGAGTGGAGGGCACGGCAGGAACAAGACACGGACCTGCTGCCGGTCCTGCAGTGGCTGGAGAAGGGGGAGCAACCCCTTTGGGATGAGGTCACTGGGTTTTCCATCTGTACCAGGGGGCTATGGGCCAAGTTTGCAGCTCTCAGGCTGAAGGAGGGGGTGTTGGAGCGTGCCTGGAAGGATCCTGCCACGGGGGAGGAGAGGTGGCAGGTTGTGGTGCCAAGGTCGCTGAGGTCAGCTGTGCTGGAAGCCTGCCATGGGAGCACTGGCTCCGGCCACTTTGGGGTCTCCAAGACTCTCCGCCGCCTCCGCCAGGGCTATTACTGGGGTCAACAGCGGAGGGACGTGGAGGACTTTTGCCGCAGCTGTGATGCATGTTCCTCACACAAAGGGCCACAGGACCAGTCCCGGGCTCAGCTTCAGCAGCAACCAGCAGGAGCCCCAATGGAGCGAGTAGCTGTGGACGTCATGGGCCCATTTCCTCGCACAGACAGAGGAAACCGCTATGTTCTTGTGGCCATGGACTATTTTACCAAGTGGCCGGAAGCATACGCCATCCCAGATCAGGAGGCTGAGACGGTCGCTGATGTATTAGTGGAGGGGATGTTCAGCCGCTTTGGAACAGCAGAGACCCTCCACAGTGACCAGGGGCGTAACTTTGAGTCCAAGGTATTTGCTGCCATGTGTGAACGCCTTGGGACTAAGAAAACCCGCACCACCCCACTTCACCCCCAAAGCGATGGGCTGGTGGAAAGGTTTAACAGGACGCTGGCCCAGCAGCTAGCCATCCTTACCTCAGAACACCAACGGGACTGGGATTACCATCTTCCCCTTACCCTCATGGCCTACAGGTCGGCAGTACAGGACTCCACCCAATGTACGCCTGCCCTGCTCATGTTAGGGAGAGAGCTGAGAACTCCTGCAGAGTTGGCTTTTGGGAAGCCCCCGGACGCGCCAGAGGCACCACCGGGCCGGGACTACGCAAGGAAGCTGCAGGACCGGCTGGATTCTGCACATTCCTACGCCCGAGAGCAGCTGGCGAAGGCAGGCCTGCGCCAAAAGAGGAATTACGACATCACCACTAAGGGGAGGCACTTCCATGCTGGGGAGCTGGTGTGGGTCTACAGCCCAAAGAGGAAGAAGGGACGGTGTCCTAAACTGGATAGCAGCTGGGTGGGGCCTTGCAGCGTCCTAGAGCGAGTAGGGGAGGTTGTTTACAGGGTGCAGTTGCCTCCTAGGGGGAGGATAGTAGCGCTGCACAGAGACCGGATGGCCCCCTACAGAGGGCAGTCCCTCCCCTCCTTTCCAGAGGGACGTGTACAGAGCGTCCGTGACCCTGCTCAGAGGGACCCCCGACCGGGGCTGCGTTTCCCTCCCTCGGACTCTCCACCCCAAAGCCCCGAAGCTCCGCGTCCACCTCAGGGGCTCAGGAGGTCAAGGAGGGAACGTAGGCTACCACCCCGCCTCAGAGACTGTGTCGTTCCCTCGGGGACGAGGAACTTATTGCTGGGGGGGCAGTGTAACGATGGTTAAGTGTTATTGTACAGTGACATGTTGGTGATCTCTGCACACTGTTGTTGTTCCTTTAAGATTCATGTTTGGTTGTGGTGTACAGGAAGGGGTGGGTGGGACCTGGTTGTTCTGTGTGTGTGCCAGGCTGAAGAGAGGTGAAGTTCGAGAGCGCTTCCCCCTGAGTTAACAACCCGCTGGCTTATGTGCCAAATAAACGGACAAACTGAGACCCCAACCGTCTGGTTCTTGTGAACGTTACAGTACTATTGCTGTGTGATTTATTACTATTACTATTACTGAATGTCCGCGACTCCGAACTGTAGTAAAGGGACCCCTGACTAATACGGCGGGGTCCCTGTCGGCTCGTAGCCGAAAAATAGCTTTACTTTGTTGTGTGGGTCAACTTTTCTTGCGAGAGACAGAGAGAGGCGTTGAAAGGCTGCTCCAACGGAACTTATTGTTTTCGGAGGAAAACACGAACACGGTGTACAGTCGAGTCTTAATAGCTTACTTACAACTGGGCTCGTCGGGCACTCTTCTTGGCTGAAGTGGTTATTATTATATTTACATGCTTCCAGCTCCCGTTTTTCCTCGATGACAACTCGTACCGTTCCACTCCCCTTTTTCTCCCTCCTCGCGCTCACAGACCCATAACGTGTATGGCAGTCCATTCTCCCTACAACACGGACTATACTGCCCATGATGCTTCATTCTTTAGAGCTATGCTTGTAGCATTCTGCCTGTTAGCTTAGCACAACAACAACAACAACGAAAAGGCGCTCTCTCACCCAGGAAACACACAGTCGCAGAGAGAGAGAGAGAGCGTCGCCCTGTAACCATGGCAACCGTAACGCTGCCGCCTGGAACAACAGAACGTAGCTGTCAAACAAAACCCAAACAGGCCTGACCCGCGACAAATTGAAACAGGAAAGTACCGCAGTGTAATCCATTTATTTCAACAAAGTAACTGTATTCTGAATACCACCTTTTTAAACGGTAACTGTAACGGAATACAGTTACTCATATTTTGTATTTTAAATACGTAACGGCGGTACATGTATTCCGTTACTCCCCAACACTGCGCATACGTAGGGTTGTATAATTGTGGCCAACAGCTTGCCGAGCAGAGTGGAGAGAGGCTGAATAACATTAGGAACGTGTTTATTTCATTGACAGCAACAGCGGGAGACTTTATCCGAGCTGGTGAGTATTACACCTCTGTTAGAGATGGCATGTTGAACAAGACTGAATGTGCCCGTGTCCACGGACCTGTGCAAGGCCTTTAGTTTGTTTACACAGAAACACAATTAAACACATGAGCAACAGAGACACCTCCAGCTGAGAAACTCCTGCCCCTCAAAATGGATTCAGCTGGTGTGTTTGAGTAATTACACTGAGCAGATTTCCCTTTTTTCCCCCTAATCCATGCATTGTGCGACACTTGTCGGAAACTGTGTGGGGTTTTTTTGTTTAGTTTTGTTTTTTGCGGGGGGGGGGGGGGGGGGGGGGGGGGGTTAAATGCAGGAGCAAAGAACCAAAATGTCATCTGAATCAGCACAGGTCAAAGCCCAGGTTTATAACTATGTGACTGCTGTTACTGCCCAAACACTGGTTTCAAATTGTATTGTGTATGTGTTTAAGTGTACACACACACACACACACACACACACACACACACCATACAGAAACACCCACTGATCAGTGACAAAACTGGATGAAGTGAATAATATTGATTATTTTTATTATAAATGGGACCTGTCAAAGATTGGAATACATTAGGCAGCAAACGGACAGACAGTTCTTTGAGGTGATATGTGAGAAGCAAGAAAAATAGGGAAGAATAAGGATGTGGGTGACTTGATGACTTGGCTAGAAGACCACAGGTCCCAAGGAAGCAAAGGAGGAGAGCAGGAAACAGAAGTGTGCCCAAGCAAATAATAGGAAAATGCTTGTTATGAATAAAGGATATCAGACAACGTACAGCTTTCAGTGCATAGAGCTGAATGTGAATGTCCATGCCGACCCCTGCAACATTACTGCAGACAGTGTCAGTGATATTCGTGGATGGTAGTGGGGTCTTTGAGAAGGGTACAACCTCAGTAAGACTCCCTCATGGACACATAAAGTGCTTAACAAATTTATAACCTGTCATTACCAAAAAAGTTTTAAAAAGTGCCAAAAATGTAATTTTGGATTAAAGATTTGGCCTATTGGTGGATTATTTATTACAGAAACATACAAAATAATCAGTTTAATTAATACTGTTAATTTATTCCATAAATTTTACATTGGGTGGTGGTCTAAAAAATGTACTGTACACTGACCGCTATGGCTATAACAGACAGATAGTTTATGTTATTAAACCATTTACAGGACGCGCTCCATACGTGCACAATAAAATAGCTTCTACAAGAAGACAAGGACAGGGAGCCTCTTCAAACCATCCTCCAAAGGATAAATAGACATGGATGATGCTTTGTCTTGCCACAAAATGGTCTCATACTTCCACATAATTAAAATACTAGATTTGTGATAAATGATTTTAATGCATAACCAGTTAATGTTTATGGCAGCCAATGCCGTCATTTATTCTTCCAAAAGAAGGGCTTAACACTCCGCTTTTCGACTGGGTTTTTAAAATGTTCATATAAAACACATTTTGGTTCAGAAATTAGAAGTTCAGCTATTTCTCGCTTGCAGAAATGCACCATGTCTTGTGTTTTGGTGCCTTTCAGGTCATTGATTTGAAATTTCACTTAACCTATACAACAATATACAACATATATATACATACACAACATTTGGAAGCTAAACTTTGAACAGCTTCCAGCTGAACAACTTTCAGTTAATTAGAGGCTTTGACAGCTTCTGAAAAGGTTCACAGCTGCAATGACAGCTAAGTCACACCCAGACAATAGGTATGTAGCTAAATGACAATGCTTATTAATAGATATTTAACACAAGGGGAGACACTCTTCAGAAAAAAAAAACAACAACATTCAATGATTGTATGGTAACTAATACATAAGTTATTTACTTAGTTAGTGTATAATAACTAATAAAAAACCCTAAAAGCCAAATTTTATCTTCTGGAGGGACATTGTTAGCACTTTGGTAGTGTAGAGGGCCATGCAAACACCAACACAGGGGTGCTTCATCATGCCTTTACATAGTCGTTAATTTATTAAATACCAATTGTGATTGTTTTAGCATAATATATGGAACTTATGTGTGAATGGCAGATTTACACTTGCCTATTTGATATGTAAATTATTTAATAAAGAATGAAACTGCTTGAGCATAAAGTGATGTAATTTTATGAAGCTTTATGAGAGCTTTGACATAAGTGTCAGTTAGTGATTTATATATATACATAACACTTGTAAAACACACAAGTCACATTAACATTTGAAATGCTGTGCTAGCGTGGCTAAAAGACTCTACTTCACATAACCTATGTGACTTTCTCACCTTAAGTAATGTTCATGATGACGATGATAGTCAAGGACAATCCCAGTTTGCTGTCAAACCCCAAATCACTTGACAATTAGAAAGCAGAGATAGTGTTAGTTTGTTAGTTTGTGAAACTCTGTGACCTGTGCTTTCGAGGTTGACGGCTATGTTATGAGAGTGTGTAAACCCCAGTTTTAGTGTGTGGGCTTGTGGCAGCTGCCTCATTCAGGTTTGATAGAGGCAAAACAATTGCCGCTGTTGTTGAAAAATGGGGATTTTTGCTACGATTTATCAGAGAGCAAGACACCATGAGGGATTGGTGCTCACTGTGCCTGCTGAGTTAGCTCGGAAAGGTTTTCTGTTCAAAACACTGATCATTTTTATTTAAATGTATTTGAGAAGCAGCGCTAAAAATGAATTATTCAAGCAGGTAATAAATTAAATACAAGCAATAACACAAATGGATACTAACCCATACTGATTGTGCAGCAGACATGAGAGATGTGTGCATGTGTGTGTTGCTGTTTTGGCAGATGGATGAACTAAACTACAGGGGAGTCTTCACAGTGTGCTGACCCACAGACCTCTGTGTTCTTAATCTTTGTTAGTTTCTACAGTGCCTGACAGCAATACCACTGTGCCCTGTAGGGGGCGCTGTAAACGAAGCCCAGTAAAGGTGCGTGGGAGAAGACGAGTTTAAGTGATTGTCTCTGTTCTTTAAAAATGATTTAAAAATGATTCAGCTGTACAAAAAAGTTTGTAGCACAGTACTTTGAAAGATGCGAGCATTATCACATTACACATTTTGGTCCAGTGTGCATGCCATCACACTAGATTTACAGAAACATGCAAAGATGCTTAAAAATTAAATTGGACAAACTAACAAAATTCGTTGATGAGAATCTTTCTTCAGTTGCAGCTTTGGTCCTTTTAGTTTTGTCTTTAGCGAGTGAACAGCTCAATGATGCTGAAATCAGGTGATCAACTCGCCTCTTGCAGAACCTTCCACTTCCCTTCACAGCTCCCAGGTTGCTTTCACAATATGTCGTGCGTCATTGTCCATCTGTACTGTGAAGCGCCGTCCAATCAGCTTTGCTGCATTTGGCTGAATCCGAGCAGAGATTATAGCTTTTCTGTCACATCATCAATAAACACTAGTGACCTGGTGCCATTGGAAAGCGTGCATGTCCATGTCATCACACTGCTTCCACTGTGTTTTACAGATGATTTCGTTTGCTCTGAATCAGTTCCAACATAGAGCCATATTTTCTTTTTTCATCTTTTTTCATTCTCCCAGCGTATGAATGGTTTGCACCTTCTGGTGAACTCTATGTTTTCTCTAGTGAATTCTTGTCTTTATGATAGACTTGGTTAATGATATGTCGTCCTCCTGGAGTGTTCTTCTGTTGGCTGTATGTTCTGAAGAGGCCGCGCGTGACCTCAGGAAGGGTTTTTCAATCATCCACCACTGATGTCTTTCCTGGCCTTTAGGCCTTTTTAAGTTGCCAAGCTCTTTCTGTTTTCCAGAACGTAACAAACTGTTGATTTGGCAACTCTTAACATTTGTGCTATTTTTCTGATGGAGTTGCCTCGTTTTTTACAGCCTAAAGATGGGATGATTTACAATGAGAGCTCCTTCACCACATGTTTCAGCCACAGAATTAGCTCAGACCTTTTAATGGCTTAATTTACGAACAACAAAGAAACAGTTATTTGCACAAAAATGCTTTCGACTAATGTCTCATAAATATCTAAATGATGTTTACAAATGCATTATACTGCATTTACAGACTTTAATGTACATAATAAGGTTACTTTAGTAACTGTTGAGGAGATTTGAGACTTTCTGCATCTATAATAGTAATTACTTTTAATTTTCACATGAATTTGTATTCAATCGATGATGAATATTTTTATTTCATATAACTCTGCTGTCAAGTTTTTTTCTTTTACATTGCTGGAACTGTAAGCGACTTTTGGCTGCTCTCTTATTCAGCAGAGGTCACCAGATGAACTTGAACCAGGGAGCTCTCAATGCGTAAACCACATCACTAGCAGAAAGCCAAACAGTCTGTTTTATAGGCTTTTCATCGCCAAGAATACTCAATAGTTCAAATAATTTTCACTTTCATCTGGCAAGAAACTAAAGTGATTTCTACATCCCCTTCATTAAGCTACTGGCCAGTGTTCAGTCGTACCAGAAAACATCGAGTAATCTGTAATGAAAATGGATCAGGTTTTAAGTTTTAGAGCCTTCCGTACAGCTGTTGCATGAGCAATAGGCATCAGTACTGAATCATAGAACAAATACATTAACTTATGAATTTACATCATTAACAGTTTTCTGCCAGTCTTTCGTTCCTGGTTTATTTGCAGCCGTAGTGTTGTCTTCTGCTGTTGTATTCTTTATGTTCTTTATATATGTTTAATTCCTGCTCATCTGATAGTGTTCTGATTGCAAGATGGAGCCATATGGTGTGGAAGAAGAGTCAAGTGACAACATCCTTTTATGTAAGACAGCACAGAGACTACAGCAGAAGGCCTGATTACCTTTGCAGTGGTTATCACTGACTCGGGGTGTAGGGTCTGTCCAGCCAGCAGGCCCAAAAACCCTCACTATGTTGAACTTCACGTTACACCCCAGTGCTGAGTTTTATCTTCCACTTTGACAAGAGTAACATTTGGCTTTCCTCCCATGTAGCTGCATCATATCTGTTTTTGTTCAAAAGCCTTACGTAATTTGTTATATTAGGAACTAATTGTTATGAGGCTTTTTGAAATCTGAGCCATGTGCGCTGGTGTGTTTCTGCATATGCTCTACGACTGAGTGTGATTTAATGTGTTTGGTTCATAATTTATCAACTGACACTTTGTGTGTGTGTGTGCACGCGCGTGTGTGACTTTCTTCAAGATAGAAACTGACTCCAAAGCCATGGTGGCTGAACGCTTCTGGTGTTTGGATCCTCTGTCCCGTGTGTCATGTTTATTAGTGGAAACCTGGTTTTAATTTTCAACATAGTGTGAATATACACAGAAGTGTAAGGAGCATGAGGGGTCGGGGTGGGTCAGGGTGGCTCTCCAGTGTAGGCCTCCCTTTCATTGTTAGCCCACCTGTCCATCACCAAACCCCTGCGCTGAGCTCTAACTATTATTTGCCTTCTCAAATGATCTTTTTTGTGGTTTTGGAGAAAGTCATCATTTTTGTTAAGCTATAGCACGAAGAGTGCTGCTACTTTATATTTTAAGTAAAAATGAGCAATGAAGAAATGTGCAAAGGGAAAAGCTGTTGTGATGTAATATAGACAGACCTATGTCTTTACAGAAAGAAAAGCATGCAGGTGCTTCTGAGGGTTTCCTCTGCCAGTTTGACTTAACAGAGTCATTACTTCAAGAATTCTCATACTGGGGCTTATCAAATAAATGAGGGTAATGTGAACATGAGTTTCTGTGATTCCCATCCCAAGTAATAACATCTTTGGTGCCAATATTTTTGTCACGGCTGGCGGAGTGAGCCGTGTGGAGTGGAGGAAAAGTAGGACCCAAAATGCAGCAACTGATGATACGAGTGACGTTTATTTACAGGGTGGTAGTGGCAAAAACAGGCAATGAAGCATGAGTAATTACAAACGGAAACCTAAACTGGGAGAAACTAAGTGACAAACCTGAGACCATACAAAAGGGGTGCGGGGCAGAGAGACGCAGAGACAGGAACACCATAGAACGCAGAGGTAGACGGATGAATGCAGACGAGCCAACAACAGGCAGGAGAACACACAGGGCTTAAATACACACCAGTAATCAGGGGATGAGGGACAGGAGGGCAACACAGCTGGGAGAAATCAGAACTGACGGGACAGGGGAAATGTAAACTGAACACACTCACATCAGACAGAGACCTTCACAATAAAACAGGAAACTCAGACACGGGGAACCAAACAAGACACAGATCTAAACAGACAGCTTCACAAACAGATGGGGTGACACCATAGACAGACAGATACAGACGCAGACTCAGAGGCAGACCGAATATAACACAGAACTAAAACAATCATCATCATCATCATCATCTGGAAAATGATAACAAACTAAAAGCGCTGGGTCACCGACCCAGGACCATGACAGTACCCCCCCCCCCCCCCCCCCCGCAAGGGCTGGCCCCAGACAGCCCAAAACAAAAACAGACGACCAACCCAGGGCGGGCGGCGGGGGACCAGGACGGAGGGACCAACACCAAACAAAAAAAACTCCAGTGACCCAAAAGAATTGACCAAAACACAACACACACTGGAGTCCCCGAACAGGGTCCCAAAATATAGTTCAGGAGGCCGGCCCGGAGGCTGACAACTCAGGAGCCTAGAATAGTTCATCTCCGGGGGCCGACCATGCGGAAGGCAGTGGCGGCGACGGGGAAACCGTTCAGGCGGCCGACCGTGTGGACAGCAACGGCGGCGACGGGGAAACCGTTCAGGCGGCCGACCGTGCGGACAGCAACGGCGGCGACGGGGAAACCGTTCAGGCGGCCGACCGTGCGGACAGCAACAGCGGCGTGTAGGAGGTCGTCCACGCAGCAGGCGGGGGTGGCAACAGAAGTCCGGAGGGCGGCCACGGTGGTGATGATGCCCAACAAGCGGCCTGGCAGACGACCGACAATGTGAAGGTGGTAGTAGGGGACCCGAAGGCTGCGTGGCCCCTGCAGCCCCAGGCGAAGCGGAGGTTGGACCAGACGAGGCTGAAGCCGATGCGGAGGCTGGTCCAGGCGAGGCTGAAGCCGATGCGGAGGCTGGTCCAGGCGACGGCGTAGGTGAAGCAGTAGCTGGACCAGGCGATGCTGATGCTGGACCAGGCGATGCTGATGAGGATGAAGCTGAAGCTGGACCCGGCGACGGCGTGGGTGGACCTGAAGCTGGACCCGGCGACGGCGTGGGTGAGACACAGAGGCTGCAGCTGGCGTGGGTGGAGACACAGAGGCTGCAGCTGGCGAGGATGAAGACACAGAGGCTGCAGCTGGCGAGGATGAAGACACAGAGGCTGCAGCTGGCGGCGGCGTGGAAGCCGGAGACGGAGGCGCTGCAGCAGGCAGTGTGGATGAAACTGTGGATGCGGCTGCTGCTGCGGGTGTGGATGAGGCTGCTGGTGGAGCAGCTGGTGGCTGGACGGGCTCCTCGGGCCCCCCAGCTGGCGAAGCAGGAGGCTGGACGGGCTCCTCGGGCCCCCCAGCTGGCAAAGCAGGAGGCTGGACGGGCTCCTCGGGCCCTCCAGCGAAAACAGTCTCAGGACCAGTGGGCACAGGGGCCCCCGGAACACACAGGACAGAACCAGCAGGCGCGGGGACCTCTGGCAGGCACAGATCGGAACCAGCAGGCACACGGGCCTCTGGCAGGCACAGATCGGAACCAGCAGGCGCGGGGACCTCTGGCAGGCACAGATCGGAACCAGCAGGCGCGGGGACCTCTGGCAGGCACAGATCGGAACCAGCAGGCGCGGGGACCTCTGGCAGGCACAGATCGGAACCAGAAGGCACACGGGCCCCTGGCAGGGACAGGACAGAACCAGAAGGCACACGGGCCCCTGGCAGGGACAGAACAGAACCAGCAGGCACACAGGCCTCTGGCAGGCACAGATCGGAACCAGAAGGCACACAGGCCTCTGGCAGGGACAGAACAGAACCAGGCACACGGGCTTCTGGCAGGGACAGAACAGAACCAGGCACACGGGCCTCTGGCAAACACATGGCAGACTGCAGCTGCACAGAGCATTGAGTCTGCTCAGGCAGCAACGGCCGGGTGCGGTCCTCAGCTGGCTTCTTAACCGCCAGGGGTCCAGAGTCTGCTGGGGGCTGAAACCCAGCCTCTGGGGAGGCCCTGGAGTGAATCTCAGTCTCAGAACTGGCCAGCTTTTGAGGACTGATAACAATATTGTTTGGTTTGTCTCTCTGATTAGGATTCAAGGTTGTGGAACAGTTCTGTAAGGGTTGGATAGACTCTACCAACTGAGCTATTGACTGGGCTATGGACTGTAACATAGTGTCTAATGAATCTGACTGTGACTGTAACTGGGCTATGGGTAGTGAGGCTGAATGTGATGGAGGTGGCGACTGAGCGGCTAACTGAGCTAGTGGCTGCTGGGCAGCTAACTGAGCTACCGGCGGGGCAGCTGACTCAAAAAACACAGCCCCGGAACAAACAGTCACACAGTCCAAAACAGAAAAAGGGTCCTTCTCACTCACCACAGCCGGCAGTTCCGAAGTCCTAATCTCCGGCTGTGGGGTGACGCGCCGACGGCGCGATCGTCGCTTCCTCCCGGGCAAAACCTCCGGCGGGCCGGGCAAAACCTCCGGCGGGCCGGGCAAAACCTCCGGCGGGCCGGGCAAAACCTCCGGCGGGCCGGGCAAAATCTTCACCGCCGGGCTGGGTTGGGAAGCGGTAGCGGCTGGTGGGTGAAGGTGCAGCTCGTGAAGAAGGAAGTCTTGTGCTAGCGGGTGAAGCGAGTCCAGCAGCCAGGAGTGGGCAGAGATTAGCTGCTGTAGCCTGGCTTCTACCGCGCGGTGAA
Source organism: Rhamphochromis sp. 'chilingali' (assembly GCF_963969265.1). Classification (NCBI taxonomy): domain Eukaryota; kingdom Metazoa; phylum Chordata; class Actinopteri; order Cichliformes; family Cichlidae; genus Rhamphochromis; species Rhamphochromis sp. 'chilingali'. The sequence goes on from NC_137949.1 coordinate 8,670,178, forward strand.
ACCCTTCCCCCTCGTGCTCGAGCCACAAGTTGACCAACCTTGAAACAGTGTCAATTAATTCCTCCCGAAACTCCTGGGAAGGTGTGGATGCTGCTGGGTCCATGTTGGTCGGCTCGTACTGTCACGGCTGGCGGAGTGAGCCGTGTGGAGTGGAGGAAAAGTAGGACCCAAAATGCAGCAACTGATGATACGAGTGACGTTTATTTACAGGGTGGTAGTGGCAAAAACAGGCAATGAAGCATGAGTAATTACAAACGGAAACCTAAACTGGGAGAAACTAAGTGACAAACCTGAGACCATACAAAAGGGGTGCGGGGCAGAGAGACGCAGAGACAGGAACACCATAGAACGCAGAGGTAGACGGATGAATGCAGACGAGCCAACAACAGGCAGGAGAACACACAGGGCTTAAATACACACCAGTAATCAGGGGATGAGGGACAGGAGGGCAACACAGCTGGGAGAAATCAGAACTGACGGGACAGGGGAAATGTAAACTGAACACACTCACATCAGACAGAGACCTTCACAATAAAACAGGAAACTCAGACACGGGGAACCAAACAAGACACAGATCTAAACAGACAGCTTCACAAACAGATGGGGTGACACCATAGACAGACAGATACAGACGCAGACTCAGAGGCAGACCGAATATAACACAGAACTAAAACAATCATCATCATCATCATCTGGAAAATGATAACAAACTAAAAGCGCTGGGTCACCGACCCAGGACCATGACAATTTTAGTCAGGATGCAGGAAACAATTTACATTCCTTGCACAAATCCCCCTTGGAGGCTTTGTTATACAGAGTCTGTCAAAGCATTACAAGTTTGGTGGCTGCAAACAGCATCTGTTTATAGGGTGGAGCTGTGGGAGCTCATCGGTGTTGAAAGCTCTCTTAAAGGGGACACTAATGGCGGGAATATACAGGTAGATTGGTGAGCTTCGCTACACTTTGTTTCCATCGTGGGTCAGATAAAGCCCATTTTAATCTTTAGTGGGCCGGACCAGCGGCATCCCCATTCCTGCCAGTGTAAAGAAGATTAATGACACATTTAATCCATATGACATCTTAAAATCAGAAAAGGAAGTATAGGACATGTCTTTCTACATTATTAAAAAAAATGCTTATGTAGTTCATGAATCTGTCACCATGACTGTTTGTGCTTGTAAGAAAGAACTGTGCAAAACTGCAGAAAAATGTCTCACATTTTTCAAAGCTGTCCAGTGGGCCTGGATTGACGTCTTTGTTGAGCTGATTTTGTCACCTGGGCCTTATGTTTGACACCCCTGCTCTAAAGGGTTGGCATTATTATGGTTAACTTTCATGCTCTGCATGAAGCTCCTCAACTCGTCATTTATAGCCGCCTCCAGCTTTCAGCTGTGTTGTTTCTTTTTAAGAACTGTACAAGGTTTTTATTTTTTCTTCTTACCTCAGATTCTGCTGCTGCAAAAGCTCATGGGAGACTTGATCAAGTGAGAGTGTGTCTGCAGTGATTTGATCACTTCTGCTGCTCTAGCTTGTCACAAACCTTTTTTATTCTTGAAATGAGTCATTTTTAAAGAGGGGGGGGGGGGGTCTAAATAAAATAGCTCATGTCAGCCATTATGTAGGGCTTTTTTATTATCTAGGTTTGAACAACTGTCTTAATCGCCACGGTCAGCTGAGAGTCATTTTCTCCCTTGAAAATATTTTTATTGGCTTGAACAACGCGACCCTAACTTTAGCATTCACCAGACCAGTGATTTGTCAACTACTGAAGAGCACTTAAAATTGTGCTCATTTCCTGTCACTGAGAACTTCTTTTCTCATCAGCTTTCAGCTCATGATTTACAGCTCTCGTCATTCTTTAGATCATCTTTTGTAGCAATCCCAGGCTAGCAGGTATCGCTGTTGTGAGCTGGTTCTTTGGCAAGCTGAGCAATAACGACGTCCTTCTTCTATTTCCAGGAATATGAGATGACAGCAACATTTTTCATACACCAACTGCACTTTCTGTCTTGGAATCATTTACAGCTCCCTGTAAAGAAATCAAACCATGCAACAATCTTTTGCTTTCAGAGAAATGTTAAACCAGGAGAAATGCTGAAAACTTTGTTGAAAAACTTGGAAAAACCAGTTTGTTCAGTAGTTCCTCTTACTTCACTCAAGTCTTCACTACATATATTAGAAGCACCAAACTGTGACTTGGTTACCATTTAATTCCCAGCTAGTGTCCAGACCTTGGGAACCAAATTAGCAAATTTTAGTAACTTTTCAGGAATAATTTTAACCGGTACTTCCATTAATCCTGGAAATCTACTGAACTAACACTTTTCCAACGCTGCTGATTGTAAGACCAACAAGAATTGGATTGGAGCATATAAATTGGCCAATCCATTAACCAATCATGCTACCTGGAGACCTTAGCACTGACTAAAGCAGGCAGTGTCAGACACTTATATAAAGTTGCAGTTAAAATTGTCCATCGGCTACACCTGGAAAACAAACTCACTTATGTTCACTGAAAATTTGTGACTGTGCACCCCGAGATAATACATCCAGACTGTGTGATTTAATCCTGTTTAAATGTCCCCCATAGACTAGTCCATTAACTCCATCTGTAGCACTTTTCATTGTTTAATTTAAATGTGCTTTGCATATCTGTACTTCATTGATTGCAATTACATATGATGTTGTTTGTCTTGCCAGAAGCCCAATTACCCACCAGAGACACTAAAGGCTTGAACTCTTTACTCCACACAACAGAAAGTCTGTTAATCTGTATGCTTATCTGCTTCAAAACACTTACTAATCTGCTTCAAACACCTTGGAGTTCGACTGTAACTCTCTACATTGTGCTCTTTTTGGCAGTTTTGGAAGGTGAGAGCGTTTTAGCAGACTGAAAACAGAGCCACCGCTCTCATTATCTGCCCTTCACTTTTCCGAGGCTCTTTGAGTGAATTTGTGTACGTGTTTGTGTGTCTTGGCCTATCTTCCTGTTGTTCGTGTTGGTGAACGGTAATCTGAATGAATAATTAATTTGGCTGCGAACCAGTTATAAATGAGAGGTTTGGTTTTCCTTTTGCTGAACTACAAATGCGCTTTGATGTTTCACACCAAGGCTGACTAAGAGCAAGAGGAATAAAAATAGAAGAGCGCTCTGTTACAGCAGGTTCAATGACGGCGCTCCCTACAGAGGATTTTAGAGAGGGAGAGGATTTGAAGCTAATCCCACCAACAGAGTACAGTATGAATGAGGGCAATGAAGTGATCCCCGCTGCATCCCGGAAAAGTTGCTCAATGACACTGCTGTCAAAAGCTCTTAACTGATCAAATGGGCAAATTGTTATTTAAGGCAAGAAGTATTTGTAAGAGCTGTAATCCTGATACAGACTGATAGAAACCGGCCTACAGCACAATGGACAGTGATTTTTGTAAATCTCCTGCAGAAGTAGCATATCCCTTTCAAATCAGCACTGGAGACAGTTCATTTGAATATGGCTTTTGTCAGCTAAAACCCATGCAGAGCTGTAATTCTTGCTAGATAAAAGAGAAAACTCATCGTTTGCTCCTGAAATGTGTTCAAGACATTAAAAATCACTGTTTTTCATGTTCAGGTTCACTGATTTTAAGTGCTTATCTTCTGTTAACAGTGCGTGACTCTTAGCTTAGAAGAAATTGCTGTGAAACTCTAACATTGGCATAAATTTTATGTAATTTTCACTCTATGGCCTTCAAAAAATCTAATATTCATTTTTAAAAGGTTACATTTAAAGCCCAGCTACAGTAAAAGACATGGTTGGGCTTTAATAACTGCGTTAAACAAGACTAAACAGATATGGTAAACTCTTTCTGAGGGTTCATTTATTTTGCAAAAGCTCCCTTTGGCAAGCTGCATCCACACCAAATGGAATTCCTCACATAAACAACTTGATTGATAATTATTAGGTTGACTTGAAAGACAAACTGAAACAGATTCTGAAGGATAATCAATCACACCGTTGACTGGTGACCTCTCTCCCTTCCTTTCCCCTGATGACCCAAGTCTTTCTGAACATCTGTTTTCAACAAAAGCTCATCATGGGACTTAATTGCAAATGGAACAGCTGATGATTGGTTGACGGACTGAATCTTATGGGCACAAGACCACTTGTTGAACTTTCAGTGTTTAATCATCGCTCATTAAAACAAACACACAGCTTGTTCAGCTTTTAGAAGCAACAAAAGTGAGCGTATAATATACAATACAGGGCAATGAATCAGCTCCTACAGTGTTCTAAATCTTTTTGTGAACATGCTTTGACAGAAAATACTTTTGCCACAATACTGATGTAGCACTCATTTATGGAAGCCCATTTCCGCCACTAAAAAAAAAAAGTATCCATGACTCAAAATTTCAAGTTATGAACTTGAAATTTTGAGAAAAGTCTCTCGAAATTTCGAATTAGCTCTGCCAATCAGTGATCTACATGGAATACGCACTCAAAACCGGATCACAATAAATTGGCGCTTTCGAGAGTACGCTTGGTGATAGTCTGGCTGTAATACTGGTAGCTTAGCTGTTGCATTTGTAGCTGAGGGCTTCAGCTTCTAGGTAAAAAGGAAATGACATCATTCACGTAGTTTACTGATTGGCAGAGCTAACTCGAAATTTCAAGTTATGAATGCTTTTATGAGGCAAAAATTAGAATACAATAAGAATAAATACAGTACACAACTGTACAGAATAGAATAAAATAAAATACTATATACAGTAGAATAAAATAAAATAAATATACAATAAGATAAAAATAGGATACAAATACAAATACTATATACAACTGAGTAAAAATACAACGATGACAGAAAGGATTATTGCACTTAGTATTATTGCATATGTATGGATGTGTGTGCTTGATCAGTTAAAGTCTTTATTATGGAGTCTGACAGCAGTGGGGAGGAAAGACCTGCGAAATCTCTCCGTCCCACACCGTGGGTGCCGCAGTCTCCCACTGAAGGAGCTGCTCAGTGCTGTCACAGTCTGCTGCATGGGGTGGGAGATGTTGTCCAACAGGGATGACAGCTTAGCCGCCATTCTCCTGTCACTCACCACCTCCACTGGGTCCAGAGGGCATCCTAGAACAGAGCTGGCCCTTCGGATCACCCTGTTCAGTCTCTTCCTGTCCCCAGCAGAGATGCTGCCGCCCCAGCAAACCACACCATAAAAGATAGCAGAAGCCACAACAGAGTCATAGAAGGTCTTCAGGACCCTCCACTCCAAACGACCTGAGTCTCCGCAGCAGGTACAACCTGCTCTGCCCTTTCCTGTAGAGGGCGTCTGAGTTATGAGTCCAGTCCAGTCTATTGTTCAGATGAACACCAAGGTACCTGTAGCTGTCCACAGCCTCAATGTCCATACCTTGGATGTTCAGTGGTTGCAGTGGAGAATGCTAATAATTTAATCATATGTAAGTTTTAAAGTAACGTTTTAAATGTTACATTTAATAGAATTTACTCCAATGCAACTGGGGAATAAAGGAGAAGTTGACATTTATAGGTTAGCCTGAGCCTGCACAAAAAATAAAGAAAAGTGTTTTAGGGGAACAGAGTGGTACAGTGGTTAGCACTGTGGCCTCACAGCAAGAAGATTCTCGGCCAGCTGGAGCCTTTCTGTGTTTGCTACTCGGGCTTCTGGTTTTCTGTGTCTCTGTGATAAACTGGTGACCTGTCCAGGGCGTACCTTGCTGTAGCCCCATGACATAAGAGTTGAGTAACTGGAAGAAAATGTACAGATGGATAATGTTTTATTGTAATATGTGATATGTCCACAACGTTTTTCTAAAACTATAAGAGTAGGAAGGAAAACTATGTTTTGTTACCAATATTTCCATATAAATCTTGACTGCTTATCCATTTCATGGTCGTGAGCAGGCTGGAACCTATCTCTGCTCTTGCTTTCATAACGTGAGAGGCGGGGTACGCCCTGGACAGGCTGCCAGTCTATCACAGGGCTCACACAGAGAGATGAGAGACAGACAGCCATTCATGCTCACATTCACACCTACAGGCAATTTAGAATCACCAGCTAACCTAACAAGCATGTCTTTGGACTGTGGGAGGAAGCCAGAGCACCTAGAGAGAACCCGTGCAGTCACGAGGAGAACAATGTTTATTTTTTTCTGTAGCAAATTCTAATTTTGCCCTGTAAAGAATGGTAAGACTTTCATCATCTTTGTAGATTATTAAAAAAACAGTGACACAGTGTCATATGTGAAGTAAAGACAGATGTACTAGGAGACTCGATGCGATCGTCCTGAAGGGCAGGAAGCTTAACACTGTAATGTAATAGTTCTGTTCTGCTTCTATTTCACTTCAAAGTCTTTTAGTGCTCTGATTTCTCGGGCCTGTTAGTTATTATTGTTCTTTTAAGAGATTTCGCGTCGCCACAAAACATCAAATAACAGTAAGACTTATAATGAGTAAGCAGGCTGCAGCGACTCGGTAACTTTAGTTTCACTAAACAAAAATAAGAATATTATATTCTAGTCTAGTCTTTGATTTTTCATTTTTATTTCTTCTAATGAGTGTGTGTGTGCGCGCAGCTTTTTTCATTGTATCTTTGTTCTGTTGTGTTACTATGGATACTGGTGTTTTTGCAAGGTTAGCGGGAACGGCGGAGAATTTTTGTTTGTTGACAGAACAGGTAAGCTGTGAGACAGTGGTGGAAAGGAAAAAAGATAGTCAACAAATATCTTTCATCACTGTATTTGCTGACAAACAAGCTCTGGTATGGAGATTGTGGTTACAGAGCTGGTGTTTCTCTAGCACTCAGCATTGAATGACACACACACATAAAAATAAAAACTCAGAGGCTGAGGTGTTTGTGGGTATAAAACAGTAAAACAGGTGCTTGAGTTTTTTCAGAGGGCCTGTCCAAGTGTTTTGGGACTAGACTCTAAACTAAATACTCGCAAGTCACTTTATTGTTTAATTCTAGTAAGCTCCAGGAGTGCTGCAAATTGTACCTCCTCTTTAACAGTGTATTGAGTCTGCACCTAAGCGATGACCCGCGGGATAGAGAAGTCATGACGAGCCACAGGGAGACCCAGTGATGATGGGGGGCGCTATTATTGCTCTGATCCCGCACTTCCTTCCTTCCTCTCAACACTTCTTTAGCCCTTGACACCCATCACCTTGAGTTGCCAGCAATGTCTGACACTGATGATACATTCCCTGGGCAGGGGGATCCTGGGAATAGACTTTATCCATCACACCGCTTCTATCCAATAAAATCCTTTGCCGGAAAACAAAACAACATGCGGCGCTGGAGAGAAGAGATTTAACACCCAAGATTCAAGGATAACTAACCACATATGGAGCTCTGGGCATGTTGAAGTCATTAAGGTCAGAGAGAGGAAACAAAAATAGGGGCTGACTATTTTAAGACAATATGCAGCAAGCATAGGAAAGAAACACAAGTTTGGCATTGTGGATTCTGATCTAGTAACCTGCTTCTTTCCAGGTAGCGAGCAGAAAATGCTAGCAAGATAGAATTAAACCCTAATTTCACAAGGAATCCCCCTAAGTTAGACTAAAGGCCAACTACTGGGCTGTGGAGGCTGTAATAGTAATTATCATTACATACTATATAAAAAGGTCAAGCAACAAAAACTCATACTGATTATTCTGCTAATAGCACCGCTATGCCAGCAGTGATCAGAGAATTGCAACACAAGAGGAATCACCCCAGGGTCACTGAAATCAAATGCTTAGTCTTTACAAAGCATAAAGGAGGTTTCATAACGCTATCTGTTCCATCCATCCATCGTCGGGTGCTTATTCAATTTGTGGTGACAGCAGCTTAAATGTAGCAGCAGACATATAGCCACATATTTTAGCTTCTCCTGGGGAACCCAAGGTGTTTCCTTTCCTTGCCAGATGTATTATGTAATAATTCCAGCATGTTTCTGCTGCCTGAGGGGAAGACGAATCAACAGTGGAGTGAAGGGAGCCCAAGAGTCCTGATCAGATGAAGAGAAGAAAAAAAACAACCTAGCTGGCTTGCTATTATGTAAAGGAGCAGTCGTTCCGCTGAGGGCTCTTTCCAGAATGCACGCTGTATGTAAGGCCCAAATTATACTTTACACATCTGGGTGATTTTTGAGATGCTGCACGGATATTCAGACAAAACATTTTCACCATCTGTCCATGTCCACAAGGCTCTAACCCTAATCACTACTGGCCAGAATGTGCAACAGAAACACACAGACTGTGCATGTAGAAACACATGTCCATATTTGCAGACTGCACTGCATGCATTTGTGAATTTTGCAGTAATTTCATTCTCTAAGAACAATGAAAAGATTATACATAGTTCTCTGCCATAATCTAACCATGACACTAATGAACTTGTTTTAAACTATCCAAAAAGTTAATTAGAGCCTCCAGAGCACAAATGTACCAATTTTCAGGATGCCATCTGCTATATTAAACTTGTCTTGCAAACTTAATGAAATTACTACTTGTGGTCTCAAATCAGGCCAGCCAGGGAATGAGGGGCTCTCTTGGTTTGAAGGAAAATTAGATGCTATCCTCACAGCAGATTGTGAGGAGTGCAGCAATGCATTAGGGGCGCCCTTCTTCCATTAGAGGGCTTAAAAGACGTTTGAAAGAATCTTTTAATAATGATACAGTAACTGTGCATAATTGAGGAGGTTGGGCACTAATGGCTTAAGTGTTAACATAACTTTCTGAGCTGCATGAAATATAGTTTCTCAAAGGCCATAGTATAATGAACCTGAAAGCCATTTCGTGTCGTTAATTCTTAAGACACATATTTAAAATCCTAAAGTGACACGTTTAGTCAGAATGGATTGCTCGCAGTGTGAAGGTGTCATGAGCCACAATGGCAAAACAGAGACAATAACACACAAAGATGTAAAACAATTCCAGAATAACATAAAAAAAACATGCAAATAACATAGGTAAGATAAGAGATAAGATAGGATAACTCTCTATTATCATTGCACAGTCATACATAGTACAGGGTGGGCCATTAATATGGATACACCGTAATAACATGGGAATGGTTGGTGATATTAAAGTCCTGTTTGTGGCGCATTAGTGTATGTGAGGGGGCAAACTCCTCAAGATGGGTGGTGACCATGGTGGCCATTTAGAAGTCGGCCATCTTGGATACAACTTTTGTTTTTTCAATAGGAAGAGGGCCATGTGACACATCAAACTTATTGGTAATGTCACAAGAAAAACAATGGTGTGCTTGGTTTCAACGTAACTTTATTCTTTCATGAGTTATTTACAAGTTTCTGACCACTTATAAAATGTGTTCAATGTGCTGCCCATTGTTTTGGATTGTCAATGCAACCCTCTTCTCCCACTCTTCACACACTGATAGCAACACCGCAGGAGAAATGCCAGCACAGGCATCCAGTATCCGTAGTTTCAGGTGCTGCACATCTCGTATCTTCACACCATAGACAATTGCCTTCAGATGACCCCAAAGATAAAAGTCTAAGGGGGTCAGATCGGGAGACCTTGAGGGCCATTCAACTGGCCCACGATGACCAATCCACTTTCCAGGAAACTGTTCATCTAGGAATGCTCGGACCTGGCACCCATAATGTGGTGGAGCACCATCTTGCTGGAAAAACTCAGGGAACATGCCAGCTTCAGTGCATAAAGAGGGAAACAGATCATCATGTAGCAATTTCAAATATCCAGTGGCCTTGAGGTTTCCATTGATGAAGAATGGACCCACTATCATTGTACCCCACATACCACACCAAACCATCACTTTTGTTGTTCCAACAGTCTTGGAGGGATCCATCCAATGTGGGTTAGTGTCAGACCAATAGTGGTGGTTTTGTTTGTTAACTTCACCATTCACATAAAAGTTTGCCTCATCACTGAACAGAATCTTCTGTGTGAACTGAGGGTCCTGTTCCAATTTTTGTTTTGCCCATTCTGCAAATTCTGTGCGCCGATCTGGGTCATCCTCGTTGAGATGCTGCAGTAGCTGGAGTTTGTAAGGGTGCCATTTGTGAGTAGCTAATACCCGCCTAAGGGATGTTCGACTAATGCCACTCTCCAGTGACATGCAGCGAGTGCTACGCTGTGGGCTCTTGCTGAATGAAGCTAGGACAGCCACTGATGTTTCTTCATTAGTGACAGTTTTCTTGCGTCCACATTTTGGCAAATCCAACACTGAACCAGTTTCACGAAACTTAGCAAGCAGTTTGCTAACTGTAGCATGGGAGATGGGTGGTCTCGTAGGGTGTCTTGCATTGAAATCTGCTGCAATGACCCGGTTACTGCGTTCACCAGATATCAACGCAATTTCAATCCGCTCCTCACGTGTTAACCTCTTCGACATGTCAATGGCTGTGAACAAAGAGAAACTTGTAAATAACTCATGAAAGAAAAAAGTTACGTTGAAACCAAGCACACTATTGTTTTTCTTGTGACATTACCAATAAGTTTGATGTGTCACATGGCCCTTTTCCTATTGAAAAAACAAAAGTTGTATCCAAGATGGCCGACTTCTAAATGGCCACCATGGTCACCACCCATCTTGAGGAGTTTGCCCCCTCACATATGCTAATGTGCCACAAACAGGACTTTAATATCACCAACCATTCCCATGTTATTACGGTGTATCCACATAAATGGCCCACCCTGTTCAATATTACAATGAAATTGTAAAACTGTCCCACGTCGGCACTACGTACAACACAACATGACGCGACACATGACAACACAGTAACTTAACTTAAAAAATGAAGAATAAGTGCATGTGTATTGCACACTGTTATTATTGCACATTAATTATTTTAAAAAAAACGAAAGAAAGAGAAAGAAAAAGAAAAAAAAGTCCAGGGAGGTAGCCAATCAGGTACGCTGTTTGCATTGATTAGGGCTATTGCCCTGTTGTAAAAGCTGCCCTTTAGTTTATTTGTCTAGGACCAGCAGCCTGAACCTTCCACCAGACGGCAGCAGCTTAAACACCCGGTGTCCTGGGTGTTTGCAGTCCCGTGGGATGCTGCGTGCCCTCCTGAGACAGCGCGCTGTACAGGTCCTTCAGGGAGGGAAGAGGATGGCCAATGATTTTTTGGGCCATATCATTGACTTCTGAAGTGCCTTTTTGTGTGCCGTGGTGCTGCATAGCAGCATAGAAAACAGTTGTGAAGTAACATCATAGCTGAAGCAGATGTAGGTCTTGAATGTAGGACTAATGTTAGGCTGTACACACCATAAAATGAGAGTTTGTGGCGACCACTAAGCAGTGGCGCTTCAGCAAACCTGAGGAGTCTAAAAATATGTAGAGTATGACTATAGAAAGAAAAAACTGAACCCTACAAACAGAGCATTGTTATTAGGAACTAATGTTACTACTGAGACCTTCATTGCTTTGTTTCTTGTCTTTCAGCAGTTCAGACTTTACTTTTTTTCTTGCAAGCTTTAATTACAGCATCATTGCATTGATTAGATGTTTTTATTGTTATTATCATTTTATTATGTTTTTGTTATTATAATAGTACTATGTATTTCAAAATCAGTTGTTATTTTTACCTAATTTTGACTTGTTTGTTTTTAATTCAGTTTAGTTTCAGTTAGTTTCCAGAGTGAGTTTTCTTGTTTCACTTTACTTTTTATTGTTTGAAAATGTTTGGTTTATTTTTTTAATTTCGGTGTTTGCGTTAAACTTTTTAATCATTACTGTATGTACATGCCAGAGGCAGGATTCAGGCAAATCACTACCGGTGGTTAAAACAAATAGCTTTTTTAAAAGCAGTTGACTCGCTGTTTTGCAAGAAAGTCACAAAAAATATGTCCATCAAAGCCTCGTTAGACAAAATTTGCTAAAATGTTTTTACAAAATGTACAAATTATAAAACTAAGGTTGTTTCATCTAAATTGTTATTTTATTGTGTTTTCCAAATTCACAAAATCGTTTCAGTTCATTTCATTAAATTTCAAAAGTCCAGTTTTTCTTTTTATTTTAGTTATTTAAAAGGTCTTTTTTTCAAATGTACACTTAGTTTTTACTTTAGTCTAGTTAATTACAATGACCCACAAAAACAGAACGACATGATTTACAAATCGCATAAACTAAGATTTTACACACAACAGAAATAGAAAACTGAAAATGTACCATTTTAAAAAAATGTAATTCAGAACTTGATGGAACCAACATATCTAAAACAAAATTTCAGGGTCATATTAACAACTGTACAGAATCCCATCTTCTTTTAACATCTGTTGATGTCCGTTGATTTTCAGGAACTGAGGAGACCGGTTGTTGGACTTGTTGTCTCACCCTTCTCCCTTCTGTAGGATTCCAGCTACTTAACAATCCTGGGTTGTCTTTCATTTAATGAAGTGCTAAATGTTTCCAACTTGTGACAGGTCTCGACTGCAGGCGGGCTCACTCAGCACCTGAGCTCCACTCTGCTATGAAATCATGCTACTTCATAAATGCAGCGTGTGGTGTAACTGTCATAAACGCTGGAGTTTAGTCTGGCTTTTTGGATTCTGAATTCTTTTTATTTTGAGTTTTGTATTTTTACTCTCAGCAATTATTTCCTGATTGGTTTCTTTGTGTTTAAGTCCTCAGACCTTAGTTTTAGTGTAGCTTTCTGAATTCTGTTCATGATTATAATCTATTTATATTTAATGCTACCAACCAGTTGTTCCTCGTGCTTTGTGTTAAGTCTAAGTATCTGTGTCTGGTGTTCTCGTAATTTGGTTATTTCTTGTTTTATTTTAGTAACATTTGTCTTTTATGTTTAGGATTTTCATCTGTGTCTTGTAACCTGTTTTTTTTTTCTTAAAATGATGTCATCTGGATGGGAGCATACAGGTATGTTGATTTAAAATCTGTATATACTGTTAAGCATATGTGCAAGCTACAAATCCTTTAGGCACTGATGCACCCCCATACAATCAGAGATGCGGGCTTTTGAACCGAGCAATGATTTTCATGACAGAATCATGTCTGTTTTTAATGCAGTACTATCGGTGGGCCCCAAAGATCACGGGCATCCAATAATCATGTTTTGCGCCTGTCCCTTGCGCACAGAGATTTCTCCAAAACTCTCAGATTCTCAGAATCGTATTATGTAGAGTAGATGATACTTAAAGTCTTTGCAATTTTACATTCAAGAACATCAATTTTAAACTAATCCACAATTTGTAGACTGCCCCCCCATCTTTAAACCTTTAAACACTGCCTTTCTAAGATGCTCTTTTAATACCAATCGTATCACTGACCTGTTGCCAGTTAACCTAATTAGTTGGAAAATTTTCCTCCAGCTGTTTCACCCTCCGACAGACTGGCGACCTGTCCAGGGTGTACCCTGCCTGGAGCCCTATGACAGCTGGGATAGGCTCCAGCACCCCCCGCGACCCTGAAAAGGATAAGCGGAAGCAAATGGATGGATGGATGGATGGATGGATGGATGTTTCTTTTTAATACCACTCACTTTTTTTACTTTTTAGCTTTTTTTTTGAGACACTTGCTGCCATCAAGTTGAAAATAAGCAAAGACATTTTAATGAAAAGATGAAATGTTTCAGTTTAAACATTTCGTGTGTTTTCTGTGAATAAAATATGGGTTTACAAGAATCGCAGATCATCATTTTTTGCTTTTATTTACATTTTTAACAGCAACTTATTTTTCAACAATCTTTTGTTAGTTTGGGTTGTAGGTAGAAGGGTTTATTTACCACTGTTTTCCAAACCTCTTCTCTTAAAAACAATGCATAAGCCTTTGGGAACTAAGGATGTTTGTTTTTCCATTTTGGGTAAAGAGAGAATATCAGCAGGTCAACATTTTGCGGTCTCCTTTGTCGTATTCGTGGTTTCATAATGCAGTAAATGGTTTTAATGAGTGATAAATGTGGATTTCAGGCAGGACAGATTAGCGGCGAGTCTGTTACCGCATAACTATGCTGAAATAAATAATGCCATAGGTGATAATAGGTTGTAGAGTCCTGAGAAGGTTGAAGGGTTGTTTGTTTTCTGCATGGTAGAGTTTCAGCCTAAATTTGACCTTGACTTTGTGGAATCTGCAACAAAGCGTTCACTAAAAGTGGTGTGCATGTGTGACCCTGAGCCCATGCAAAAAATGTGTCTGTTTTTAATGTAGCACCTTGTTTTCAGCCTTTGCACCTTTCTCTCAGTCTTGTACTTATAATACTATATGTACCATAGATATTTACAGCCCAGAATTCTTGACAATTTTATGATTACATTTATGCCCACTCTGTTAATATGATATCATATTATTTGATAAATACAGTTTTAATTTTTTGTTGCTTCTGTGTCAACTTAAAAAAATTATATTTTGAAATGTTGTTCCAAAGGGACCGTATTCATCTGAGTTTATAGTACACAGCTCAAAGAGAGAAGATGTTAATTAAACAGATCAGTATGGGTTTCAATGCATTAGAGAAAAAGCAATAAACAGACTGCAAATAAAAGTTCGGTTGATTTGATTTCATCATTACTTCAGACATTTGTTATCAGTGTTAACACAAAAATACACTAGAATAATGACTTCTAATAAAACAGGGTAAAGAAACTCACAAAACTGTCATCCAGAAAAGAGGGTGAAACATAACAAAAAGTAAACACAAGGCAGCCACGTTAGATTTAAAGTCTGATCATCTGTATTAATTTTTAAAATCCCACCAGTATTCAACTGGGATTTTCTGTGCATTTTTAACATTTTTATCTCTAAACCCTGTGGCAGAATTTGTTTTAAAGGATGCTCCACTGCTTCTGCTCATCGTCAAATTGTTAGATTGCCAGTGGATAGGCATCAGTTATTCCAAGAGTGCTGTTATCTGTGAACTTTGAATTAATAAGGCTTGAGTGTAGTGCTTATACCATGATAATTTGTGTTTTGGGGATATTGTGACTGCATCTTTAATAGTAAAAATAATTTGATTACATAATAATTTCATAAATTAGGCCTCATGTGAGATTCCAGTGAAATTATGATGAAATCCAACGAAAAACACAAACTGTGGTCCCGGTTGCCACCATCAATTTGAATATCAGTCAAGTTTCTTGACGGCACAGTTGGTGCACCTACAATGGATTATGATGTTGCCACTGTTCTATTCTAGCATTTGTTAAAAAATAAACACTTTTACAAACATGTCAAAGTGTGACGCTTACAAACCCATAAAATGTCAATAAAATACATTTCAATGTACCATGAAAGGCTCTGCAAAGTACCCAATGTATGCTTTAATGTCCTAATGTTTTTAGTCACAAAGGTGAAAATTGTCAGAAGCAAAGAGTAGAGCTGTTGTCACCCAACCCAGTCTCAGTCAGTCATGAACTCTATTGATTAATGTTGCTGAACAGGAATTTCCCATCATTATGTTGCGTCCCTAAACACAACTATTCATTAACCCACACTCATAAGTACTGTTTAAGAGGCAAATGAAGCTGACAGCTGGTTACTTGGAGATATTCCAGGATCTGGTTGCCTAGGTAACCATCTAACGTATTTACTATCAGGTCAAATGTCAATGAGTTGAATCCTGAACTCTCATTGATTCAGTCAGTTGCGACTGGAAATTGAGAAAAGTTTTTAAAGGACCTACTCACTTTGCATGATCAGTGGTTATTTTACCTTAAAGTAGCCAAATGTCATTCACTTTCTATGGTCTCATTTACACTGTGGACCAGGCTTTATGGGGAAATTAGGTTTAACGGTAGTAGCACACTGGCACTTTGTGGGTAGCTTCAAGCTGTTTGTTTACCTGCAGAGAGCACCTGTTGTCAGATTGGGGCAGTGTCAACAATATGTGGTACAACATGTCTGTGTGCTACTTCGTGGTCTATCAGCTGGCTGCAGGGAAGAGTGAAGTTGCAGCATGCAAAGAGCTAAAGTGAAACGAGTTCTGAAAACAATACAAAGAAACCATTGCAAGCCACTGCTGATTGCTTTTCGTTGTTTATTTTGGATCTTTTGTTCTTAATCAATCAAACCTGCTGCAGCTCATTTCCTACTTGATCTCTCTGCCAAGCCAATTGATACAAGTCCCCTTGTCCTTCCTCAGGTGTCCAGTCTCACATACAACTCACTATGCACCAGCATCGCATAGCCACCTCTCTCTTTGCTGTATCCCAACCTTCCAAGTACTCCTGTATACTTCTTTGTTGTCTTTTCAGAAGATGTACCAAACACCTTCTTGGCAGTTTCCCACAGCACTCCAGCTATACATTCCCAGTCATCTGGTAACTATTGCCTACCACCAAGAGCCTGCCTCACCTCCTCCCTCAACTCTGTGCAGAATTAATCCCTGTCTCTGCCTCACTTTCTTGTCATTTTTTGAAGCTATATTTTGGGCCTTTCTGCTTTTATTGGACAGGAAGACATACAGTAGAGCACCGCGGGTCAGACTCCAACCTAGGCCACTGAATTTTAGCTGTAACGCACATGGCACTCACTAAATTGCCACTCTAATTTTCTCCTCTTGATTTCCAAAGTCATTTTACAGATTACTTTCCCCTGCAGACTACCATCTGAGCTGTTTCATCTAAATTTCTAGTTTATTAAACAGGAAAAGGAATTCAGACTAATCAACTAGTCAATAGTAAACATTCAGAAAATCCACAAAGCCATTGATCATATCCTTCAGTCTTTTAAATGCCAGTCACTGGCACTTCTCACTGTTTAAAACACTGCGCTCACATATTGTCAGATTGCTTTTTTGTGTGTGGCTACTGTTAGCTGTGCCAGCACCAGAAGCCAGTTTAAACTCCTCATGTCTCTCCTGAATATGGCTATGCATTGCTTCAGTCGAGTGGTTACTTGGCAGGTTGTTCTGACACAGCCCACATACAACCATATTTTAATTTTCTACATTCAAATGCTGCCAAACTGCACTGATGATGTCATCTGTTCTACTTCCTCCCCATCCTGGTTTAAAACATGGAGCATGGAGAAAGAGAGGCTGGTGTCCTGGCAAGTGGCCATTCACAGAAGGCACATGTGTCCACTCATATGAAAGTTTTTGTCATTTGTTACATTTTTATTCATATCAGTGAATTGTTCATTTTCTGTGGTGGAATGATGTACTGAGAAAAGAGAACTCAAGAAAGTAGAGAAGAAGTTTTAAAAAGATTTAACGATGGATCAAAAATTATGCATACAGGGTCAAAAGTATACATAAACCCACTTGCATTATTAACATGCTGCGGAAAGTACAAAATAAAATGTTTTAAGTTTCAAGGCCAAGACCTCTTCATTATTTTGTATGTGATCATGTTTGACTACAGATTCTTCTGTGCCATCAGAAAAAGGGTTTGTTTCACAGCACTCCCTGAACCCAAACACAGCATATTGGCAAAGTCTAAGGAGCTCAGTGCAGCTCTAGGAACAGCATCAAAGATTTAAACAAGTCAGGAATGTGTTTCAGAGCCATTTCTTTAAAACTGTATATGCCAAGAGTACCAGTTGAGTTTCAAAAGAGACCCAACACTGTTATCCTCAGCTGAGAGGAAGTCAGTTTAGATCATCAGAAACAACCCACACTGAAAAAAAGGGACTGGCCATCTCTTGGATTTATGTAAGCATCTTGCATGCATTTAACACAATTGCCTCATGTTTTAAAGTTAAATGTAACTATATAGTGTAAAAACTACATGATATGCAGAAAGGGTGTATTAAATTGTTCATATCATGTTCAGGTGAAGTAAGTCAATAAGATAGCAACGTTAAATCTCGTGAAACCACGCGTGATTTCATCTCGCGGGCTTTGGATCGTGGTTTAAAAAAGGCATCCATCTCAGTCAAGTCGAGCAGCCAACTCTACGTTTTTGGTATGTCTTGATTTTTTAAATTCATTTTTACCATATTTCAGCCAAATGTAGTTAAACGTCTAGAGTGTCGCCATGTAACATGCTAAAAAAGAGCCGTTAGCTTATTTGCTGTTTTATCTGTTGTCAAAGAATTGGCGCTTTTTCATTTGAATTTGTCTTTGGCACAAGAGCCGTAATATCACATTAAACCTAATTACGAGGCACTCATAACATAATTTGGTTTTCTGTGTGAATAGATTTGTCAACTGACTCTTCAGTTACATTGTGTATTTACTGCACCGTGGTGTTAGTGAGATTTTGGACATTGAACAGCTTTAGCTAATATCATCAGCGGCATTATGCTAGCTTACATCCCTACCCCTCCTGCCCTCACCTGCTGTCCTTTTGTTTTTGTTTTTGTTTTTTTTGCTGCACATTGAGAGATGACCTCTATTCTGCATTTCACCAGGAGTCAGCTGATGGATTGTGGGTTCAAGGTGTTATGGTAAGAAAGTATATTCTATTTTCGTTTCTGTAACTTAATTATAATAGGTTTTTTATAATTATTAGGTGCATGCATACTCACCCTATTAATACAACTGAGAGATCCAAAATCTGCCATAGGTTTAACTTATACCTGTATGTATTGCCAGAAAGGTGATTACTGGACTCGCATTAATGCACACTTGAACTGAAATGAGGTTGTAACTTGTGGGTTGTTGGGTTGCAAATCAGAAACAAACATCTTTGGATTTTTTTTAATCCCATAAGATCTGGAAACACAGTTTTTATTCAACAAAACATTACTGATTAACCAAGCACAGTGCCTGCTGTTATTTCAAAATAATTGTATGTCATTTCAGATAAAATGCAGCATTCCAGTGCATCCCAACCATGCCTTTACAGTCAAGGTTTCTGACGGAGCTGAGTTTTTCTCTGACAGTCTGCTGAAAGTGTTTGCAAAGTGATCGGGGGAACAGGGCACAAAGCTAAAGGATGTAGCTGCCATAATGACAGTAAGAACTTTAAAATTCTTTAACTACAAAGTGTATATGTATTGCATTAGGTCAGTAAAAGATTTTTATGCTACATCCATTGAAACAGTCAACTATTACCTGTGAGTAATGATTCCACTAAAAGGATGCCATAATTTTCGTCATGCATTTACTGGCCCACTGAGAAAAAATTATCTTTTTTTAAAAATAAATGTTCTGGAAACTATATATCCACAAAGTTGATGTCAAACAGGAACTTTTGATATTGCTTTGTAGATGCTGGTGTTGCATGTTGACTGGTTTAAAAAGTCAAGAGTTTTTGTCTGGGATCATTTTCTTCTGTGCTACTGAAAAGTTCACAAATCTCTGTTTTCTTTGTTATAATAGTCAAGGATGACATTAATGCTCGGAGTCCCTCATCAAAGTGCTCCGCATCTGTGTGAAAGACAATTGCAACATCTTGGTGCAGGAGTTCATGGTGAGTGTTTTATGAGTAGATTGTGGCTTTGCAACATTTAAAAATGCATTTAGTTATCCACTTGATCCTCATTGGACTGGTTAGGACCAGTAGTCCTCTTTAATAATTTGAAGTTCACATGAGGCCTGGTAGTGAAGCCCTTGAGGCCCCATCCCCACCCCTGTATTAGGGGTCACATCAGTGTGAAAAAACTTTAAATTTGTCATTCTAATGAACAAAGGAAAATCCCACCAATATTTATATTAGCTTTTGTTTGAAAAAATGACCAACTGACCAACAGCTAACCAAATTGTGGGGCTGAAAGTCTAAATTCTAACATCTTCTGAGTGACATAACCTGGATTTCTGATGGGCCGGTGTCTTTCTAACAAAAACTAATGTAAAGCATTTGAAATTATTATGTTTTTCACCCTCTCTTAGAAACTCTGTTAGACCATGAATGGCAGCATGGCAGGCCACTCTTTGGCTATAGCTATTTACTATGTTGCTTGCATTGGTTTAAATTACTCTAACATTAGAACTGGTAGATTCAAAAGAGATGAGTTTAAAAAGGAATCTTAAAGAAATGTTTTGTGTTTAACCAGGACTTGACTGAGGCCACTGCACAGATTGAGAAAACCACAATGAACATCTGTCTCCAGAGGATGCGGCAGGCAATGACTTTTCTGATGTTGTTCTTCAAGATCTGGATACCGTGACCTTTGCAGTAGCCATGCTGTTTGGACCTTTTTTATTCCTTCAACATGAGCTACCCATCACAACTCTGCTACACTTTTGAGGTGATTCAATGGGTGGTAATGGAGTTGGATGCAACTCAGCTCTCAAGAAAAGCTCACAACTAAGACAAAACTGCTCCTGCAACGAAGCTCACTGTTATGCATGTGAGGTGACCAGCTCTAGGTGAGAGGACATTTAAATCTCACACTTGTTCTGCTGCATTTTTGAAGCTCAATTCCAGGAACGGATCGCAGGGTTCATTTTTATATACTCTGCAACTGCCATGAGGACGAGCCGTTTTTTGTTGTTGTTTGTTTTTCCTTTTGCTCTGTACAAGTTCTGTTTGTCTGTTTGGCAGCATTTTTTAATTTCTCTTTGTATTTTTTCTTTCTTTTACTAGTGAAGAGATGTAGCGTGAACAGTTATACAGTCTAAATATCCCATATGGGTCGTGTGAAATGGTATTTTCAGTTTCATTCAGTTGAAGTAAAGAACGTTGAATATTTCTAAGTGTGCTGTTTTGAACCAAGATGTCACAGTATGATCAGTGCTGTAATTTTTGACAGTCACTGTATCAATGTTATTTTTGCGTCTCTTGAATAAAGGTTTTGACCTGCAAGTGCTAATTTCTTTAGTTATTGGGGTAAAATGGGAGGTGTTAATAGGAAGGTGTTTGCCAATTCAGTAACCTAATTTAATGTTAATGGAAACTAACATTACCTCAAATTGTTTAGTTATAATTGTTGTTTAACTGAATCTTGATGTCAGAGGCCTTAAATAGAATGTTTTGTATTGTTCTTTCCCAACATTTTTCAAAAGAAACAGTCCAATTTCTTTGCTGTGATTGATTCCAGAGAACACGGAAGAACTGACATTATTTAACTGTTGATTTATATAGATTCAGTAGAGGAGTAATGTCAGTTTAATTCTTTACCTACTGCAGTGAAATTAGACATTTTGTTTTGAAAGGTTACTGGTGGATGCCAGCAACCATCTTGGAAGAGAACAATACAATCTGTTATAAGGCCTCCATTTGAAAATTGTGTATTTGATACTAGAATATAATAGCAAAATGTAATTTGAAGATAACATGTAGTATTTAAGTGACCAAGTAGTATTGGGTAAAAGTTATTGAATCGTGTTGGGATAACGTGAGAAAATTGTGAAGGATTAAAATATTCCAAGAGCTCAAATTACTTCATCAAAACATGTTTAAGTCACATTTTATCAACACAAATTGCACAAGTTTATTGAACATGAATAAATTGTGTTAATTTAACTCAATTGTTTAAGTTGCTGCCAAAGCAAAACATCTGTGTGCAACAAATGTCCACCATTGAATTAAGTAAATCCAACAACATATTTTTTTCAGTGCAGAGAACCACAAGGGCGCGGGCCTGTCATGGACTCGGTGTCATCTACCTTCAAATATATTTTATATTACTGACTGAAAGTGTAGCATCCTTGCTCCAGAAACTGAACTAAAGTGTGTTGCTGAACATGTGAACAAAGAAACGGCCCCGTGGAGGAGATTTTTTATGGCCAGATGAGACAACTAGTGATGTGTGGTACCACTGATTTCCTTTCCAATCTGATACCAAGTAGAATTTAGGCTGTTATTGGCAATACTGATCCGATTTGATATTTTGTTGCAAATACCCCTGTATTAAACTATTGTCACACCTTATTAACGGCATCCAGAGGGATGTGGTTTATAAAAGATTAGATTATAGCCAATCTACAACATATGCTTTTCAGAGTATGAGTTGTAAAATCCAAAAGTTGTGTATCTAGTACAACTTCATGATGAATACAAGACATCAGACTACTTGTTCTGATTGTTTAATTATGAAGAATTATCATACAAGAAATCAATAAACCCTTAAAAGGCAATACCTACAACGGCTGTACTGCAAGTACACTGTGTATTTTAAAGATACCTAGTCTATATAATCCACTTTAAAGTTCAACAAATGGGATTGTGTGTTGCCACATGTGTCACAAACTGCCTCTTGGCTGTATGTGGAGCTGCAATAGCGCCACACATGACTCCCTGACAATCATCAGTGAGCACACGTGACAGCCATATTTGGCATATCACTATTACAGGCGGAAGAAGAAGTAGTTCCTACCAATCATTTAGACAATCCAAGTAATATATTCACTTTCCAATGTGTCTTCCTGTTAGTCATAAAGAACAAATTTTAAAATATTGATATGTTAATATGAGAATTAATTCTAGAACATATCTGGCATTGAAAGAATCGATATTTCAGCATTGCACCACACATCATAGCTACAACTTGCAGAGGTATGTTTGGAGCAGTATTGGCATTCAATGATAAGAAAACTGGGGAGGGGTCGAATCGTGCTTCGAGGTTGTCCCAGTGGTACATCTGAAAGAATGGACGTAAAACTGCCACAGAAATCTAAAAGCTGAGTGTAGAATCGATAAACCAGGCTGTTTGATTAACTATGGTTTCTGTTCCAATTCCGACCTTAAATGTGTCTAAAATGTGTAAAAAGTAAGGTATGTGCCGGTGAAACAACCATTTTTAACTGTATTTTGCAGTTCTACTTGTAAGAACGGGCAAATATTCAACCAGAATTGTATCAAAAGTTTGTTAAAGTTTTAGCAAAATATTAGGTGTGCAGTTTCTTTTGTATATTTGAATTCCAATCATGTTTCAGAGAACCCCAAATATCTGAAATATGCTAATATGTGCAGAATTTTTTTAACTTTTAAAGATGTATGTTATACAACCATTCTACCCCAGAAAAACAACAAATCACAGAGATGACTGAAAGCCCAGTAACGCCTTGACATTTATGTCCAGGATGATGTATATAACCTTTTGATCGCAGCTATAAAACTCTAATCATTCCTTTAGGCATGAAACATAAAGATTGCTATTATTAATGAAATGTTAGGTATGACTCATATGAATTTACCACATCCATGCAGAGAAGGTAAACAAACAGAAAGGGTAAAGATATGCCCGATATTGCATATAAATAAGGAGACAAATACATTATGAAAACAAGCAAGCAGGGCCAGTGATAACAGCTCACTGCATCCATACGTAGACTGCCTTTTACCACCAGATCTGCCCAATTTGTCTAACAGTGGCAGAAGAAAAACTGTCACTGCTCACAGTGAGACATCAGAAAATACCTGAGACATACAACATATACAATAAATACCAGCGGCTGCCTGGGAGCCACGGTAAAAGGATGGATCAGAATCAAAAGCCTTCTGCACAAGAACTTAATGTGCCCATGTTTCATGTTTTCAGACAGGAGGACATTTCATTTCAGATGGATTCACTGTGATAAGCTGTAGGTTACAGGAAAAGCCTGGTGTGTAATGAGCGTCCAGGCCTAATACACAGTTTGGTTGCGATGGGCTCTGATGCATTCATTCTCAAGGGCCGTCGTGCAAATAACTGGCTATTGATTATCAATAAGTTCTGGAGCAAAAATAAATCACTAGCAAGGTTGATAATTTGTTAATGATTTGAAGCCATTTATCAAATCAAAATCACAAAACTAGCTGCTTACAGCATTTGAAACATGGAGATTTGCTGCTGTTCCACTGTAATTCAAATAGCATTAATAGTTTAGTCTAGAACTGACAGTCTGATGATATAACTTTGGGAGCAGAGCAAAAGGTAACTGAGCAAGGATCCAGCAGTAATAGAACCTTCAGTTATACTGGAGACTGGATTTTCCTCCATCCATCCCATCCATCCATCTTCCAGGACCGGGTCGCAGGAACAGCAGCCTAAGCAGAGAAGCCCAGACCTCCCTCTCCCCAGCCACCTCCTCCAGCTTATCCAGGGGGAACACCAAGGTGTTCCCAGGCCAGCCAAGAGATATAATCTCTCCAGCATGTCCTGGGTCTACCCCGGGGCCTCCTCCCAGTGGGAACACCTCACCCAGGAGGCATCCTTGTCAGATCCCTGAGCAACCTCAGCTGGCTCCTTTCAATGTGGAGGAGCAGCGGCTCTGCTCTGAGCCCCTCAGGCTTTCTCTTTTTTAACCTGATTGGATTACCTGTTAAGAAAATTAAAGGGTGGATTCCTTGATAGAAAGTTCACAGTACAAAAAAACACTGGTGAGCCAAGGAGAACTGTATAACTGCTTTTTGACATCATTGTGTATTTATCATATTGAATGTCTTAAGTAAAGCACATTTAGAGTTGCACCTACTTGAACACAAAAAAAAAACATGATTTAGGCTAACATTTATCTCTGTGTCCATGAAAAAAACAAAACAGAAACAGCATACGAGCAAAGCTTCACCTTCAAATGAAATCTGCAGCTGGTGTCAGTCACGTGGTTTGAATTTTAAGTTTTTCCTAGGAGGGAAACATCTACAACCAACATCAGGCATTCATTTGGAAACAGGTGCGAACAGGCTCTCAGATGTTTATGCCAGAGTGATGCCAGAGACAGACGCACCATTTCCCATCTTTATGCTTTTCAAAAATAGTTGTGTCGCGCGTGGGGAACAGCGGTGATGATGCCCACTTTAGATGCTACACAGATGCTGTCAGTGAGCGCTGATAGAGATGGCACAGTGTTCTCCAAAAATGGGCTGTTTCTTTTCACAGAAAACTCTGGCTTAAATCTTCGCATTTTAGAAAATGGTCAGAAGTGTTTATGAAATAAACGTGTTTCCTTTGGATAGTTCTACATGAGAAGGTGACGACACCATATAAGGAGCGGGGATCTTTAATGCAAATGGCATTTCATGTCACACTTTAAGGGCATTTTTGCAGAAATGAATTCAGGCCCGCATTCGCCCATGCAGTGTTATTGACAGCTACCATGGGAACAGACCGGGGATTTAATGTAGTGTCGGATGGCGTGTAATCTAATATTTCTCTCTGCTGTCTAAAAATCCATCTGGATTCACACTGGGAAAGCAGTGTTTATTAATGTTAGACCTACAGGCCTTACACAGACACACCCACAGGCATAGGTTTAAAATGCATCCTCTAAGAGCTTGAAGTGTAATCTAAATCTAAAAATACAAAAAAATCATTTTACAGCTTTAGCCCCCCTCCCAAAATCATCCACATTCTTTAACAAAAGCCTGCCAGTGATGAAAATCCAGCTCCTTCCCCCCACTGTCACACAATGAGCAGATTTAGGTACGCTGTCACATCGCAGCTTGCCATTGGGCGTCACCTTGCTCCAGGAATTAAAAAGGAACAACAGACAAATCTGAGCGAGAGCTGGGAGGCCCTCCTGTGACGACGAGCTGTCTGATAGGAGCAGAAAATATCGTGACAGAAGCGTCGCCTTCTGCCCCTGTTACATTTTGTCTCAGGTAAATAGCAGAGAGGTTTGATCTCAGCGGGTGGGTTAACTCCACAGGCCTTAAAGCTTTATTCTGAATCACTTCTGCTTCAGGACCTGATTTGTAAGATTTCTATTTATCCCTTTTCTGGGATGTAACCCGTTGCTAAAACATTACTTGACACTAAAGAAAAGAAAAACAAACTTACAAAAAATAAAGGATGTGTTTTTATAGTCTCTTTTTTTTTAATATCATTTTTTATTGTTTTCAAATAAACTTCACCCACAGTTCATATTCATTTGCGACTGAACAGAAATATTTCCTTTAATGCCATTGAAGTTGGCATTTTGGGGCACAAAAGACTTTTTGAAAAGTGTGCTTGATTATGACATTAATGTGATGCCTTGCCAGAGCTTAAACCAGAACATATTTTGCTACAGTGTCTTAAAACTATTTCTTTGTATTTTGCAGCAACATTGTATTTAAATATACAATATATAAGGTAAAAGTAGAGTTCTAAGTAAAAATCTGATAAGCTTGAAAGTCAATATTCGGTATGATTACTTTTATTCTTTAACACAGCCAGAACTCTTTGGGCAAGCTCTCTTGCAACTCCTTCCAGTAGTGTTTAGGAATAGCCTTGTTGAAGGACATTCAAAGCTTCTTTGCATGTTGGCTGTCTTTTGTTCTGTTCTCTGTTAAGACGATCAGGTATTTTTATTGCATTGGCAGTGTTTATGGGTTATTTATACTGCTAAAAAAAAATAAAGCCAATCAGATGCTTTCTAGATGGTATTGCACGGTGGATTAATTCAAATCTGACAGCACTTTTCTGGGTTCATCTCTCACTGACATGTAACCCCAAACCATGATGGAGCCTCCACCGTGTTTTACAGATGACTGTAGACACTCATTGTTAGACCTTTCTTCTGTCCTCCTCCATTCATATCGATGGCAATTTTAACCAAAGATTATTCATTTTGGTTCATTACTCCATGAGACTTGTCACTGATTTCAGTCCAGTTCTTGTATAATTTCACCTCGGCCCTTTCTCAGTTTCCCTACCTTAAGAATGGCCTCTTGATAGCCAACCATCCATCAAGACCATTTCTGATGGGCTTGATGAAATATCCACAGCCCCAAACAGTCATGATTTCACAAATGTGTGCACAAAAAAAAGGTTGGCTAATGATGTGTCATTAGAATATTTATTGAGAGATGTCAGTTTGCTGCCTATTAACAGAACACCTGTCAATACTTTTCTAAAATAAATGGGGGAAAAACCCAAACATTTCAGATGAGCCTCAACTACTCATCCACAACTGTAAAACATTTCCCTTTATTATTCTGACTTTTGTTGAACCCATTTAAAGCAATTTAAATAAAGTTAAGGTGGAAATATTGTTTTTTGGCAATAAACAAAGGAAGGTTGGCAATCAGACTGCTGACCTTGAGTCTAGGACACCCATGTCAACAGTCTTGGTGTAATCATTGATGAGACTTTAAATTTTTAGTGGCCACATCAAAGCTGTAGGAACAATCGTTCTGGCATCTCAAGATTATTATTATTAATACTGTGTCCAAGTACATCTTCGTAAGAGTGAGTCCTGCAACATTTGCAGCTCTTTTCAAATCTTGCTACTCAAAAAGAAACCTAACAGAGACCACTCACTGCTCAGTTTTTGGTTGATAGTTTCTGATTTTCTAGTATATGAATTTAAATAGTAAAGGACTTAATTATCAAGCTCAGTGAGTCATAGTATTTTGGAATAATGTGAAAGTAACAGTTCCTACTGGAATATTCAATCATAGCAATAGTTTTACGTGATGTCACTTACATATAAATCTTGACTAGAAGCAGTAGTGCTTAATACTTCATACTTAGTAGTACTTAGCTCAGGTCATCCCTTTTTAACTGGGAGGAAATTGAAAGATGGTGCAAAGAAAAATGTTGAACCAAGCATTTGGTCTGTAAGGTGTAATAAATGTTTACAGGAGCAAGTATGATAATAATTGTACAGATTATTGTTGTTGTGGGAGGCGTCTGTGGCTCAGGAGATAGAGTGGTAATCTAACAATTGGAAGGTGGGCATTGGCTCCGCCAGTCTGCATGTCAATGTTTCTTTGGGCAACATACTAAACCCAAAGCTGCCCCAGATGCATCAGTCAGAGTGTGAGTGTATCTGAGAAAGTTAGAAAAGGGCCTCAGGTATACAAACGATGTGTGAATGTGTGTGTAATTGGGTAAATGATGGTTGTAGTATAAAGTCCTCAGTTAGAGTAGAAAATCACTATATAAAAAGGTAAGTAATATGCTGCTTGAATGTCTAGAACGATGATGTAAAAAAAAAAAAAAAGGTTTGCAGACCAGTTAAGGCCTGCCAAAATGTGTGATCTGGTCCACTAGATGGATGTGCAAAGAATGAATTGTGTCACAATAGTGGTTCAGTCATCATCAGCTCTGCACTTTCTGATAAAGAGATTTCCAATGGCCTACCATAGCACACAGCCATGGAGCTGCATTTCTAAGTAATGGCCATTAATACATATTTGACTGCTTGTCATCTATTTTGTATAGAGTTGATTCATTAATGTGAATGTTGAATGAGTGTTTTCAGAATGTGCTTCTTTGCACTAAAATTAATATGGGGAAAGAAATGTCCTTCATTCTACAGCGGAAACAATTCATTCACAAGTGGAAAACATTCAAGTCAACTGACAATCTTCCCAGAAGTGTATGTCTTAGCAAAGACCTTACCACACAGTGCACAGTGATCACACAGCAAAGAGCTACATCTCAGAGGCCTCAAGCTTCTAAAAGGAACATTGAAGCAAAGCTTAGGTTTGCAGAGTAGCCTATGAATAAACTGCAGGACTTCTGGACTTGTGTCCTTTGTAGAGATGTTTGCCAATTAGCAAAAAACTACACGCAGCATATTAGCACAAATGGGGGAAAGAGGGATGATGATTTTGACTTGTTTTGCAGTCATGGGGCCTGGCCACCTATATGGAGTCAGATGTGAGGCCAAAGTCCAGACCTTAACTGGATTGAAACGCTGCGTTGAGGCTTTAAGAAAGCTGTCAAAGCGAATAGCCACAAACCGCAATTAACTGAAGCAGCATTGTGAAGACGAGTGGGCTAAAATTCCTCCACAATGATGTGAGAGTCATACAACATAGGACTACTTAAAGATACCGTTGCTAATAGTGGTTCCACAAGTCACTGAATTATGATGTACATTGAGCACAGGACGACACAGAAAGACTGTGAAAACTTTCCTTTTTCCCCATGACTGTATAATTACCCCTCCACAACTGCCGTGTCGCCTTTACAGATGCTGAAGTCACACATGTGTTGTCATTTTCTCAGACTGTTGGACCAAAGACTTCAACTTTACAGCTACAAAAAGCCTCCATCAACATGCATTATTCTCTTAACCTTCAGCTCCACAAACACAGAAGATCACATAGAGACGGAGACGCTCCATACACGCTGCATAAATATTTTTAGAATCTGCACTGTGGATCATACTGTATAAAAATCTTCAATATGTACTAACAGTACCGAAACTGCTCTTCAGGTGTGATGAAATCTGGCACATCAGAATACATTAGCGATAATTGTTATAGACAGTGTTGTTGTTAATGTATGTTTGGGGGCATTGAACCCCGGAACCTTCAGAGGTTTTTCAGGGTTCTCCCTGCCGGAATGTTATGTGTGGAACAGTTTCCTGTATGTGTGCGACTAGCTGTGGTTGTTTCTAAAAGTGGTCAGTAAACGTCCTAAAACTGCCACTTGAGTTTCCGAGCATTTTTATCCTGAGGTTATAACACCTTTTTGGCGACGAGGATAAAAGCCGAACGCGGACAGTTTTGAGTTTTTGCTACGGATTTTGCAGTCGGACTACCACTTCGCATCTATGGCTACGATCGGATCGCTCACGGAGTTTGCCGAGGGAGACGGCATGCAGCGTCGGTTGTTGGGGGAGCCCACACTGGACTTTAAGAAAGCTTTGGAAATTGCTCAGGCAATAGAAACGGCAGCTAATAACACTAAAGACATTCGGAAAGCTAACAACAATATGCACTCAACCGAGGTGCATCATGTATCTCGGAGTGTGAGGGGCAAACTGAGGGAGCTTTTGGAGTGTTACCGGTGTGGGGGGGCACACTTTGCCAAGGACTGTGTTTTCAAAGACAGTACCTGCCATAACTGCAAGAAAAAGGGGCACTTAGCCAAGAAATGCAGGGGCACTAAGGAGAAATCAAAGAAGGAATGGAAGACAAAACACAAACTAAACACTCATCACCTGCAGGGCATGGCACCTGAGGAGGATGAGTGTGTTTTCAACATGTTTAATCTGGTTGGCTTTAATAAGTGCTGTGCGGAGCCCATCTATGCCACTATCCAGGTAAATGGGAAGGAGCTACAAATGGAGGTGGATACAGGGGCTTCAGCTTCGGTGATCAGCCAAGCCACCTACCACAGCTTGTGGCACTCGGGCGGGGCACCAGCCCTCCAAGCGACTGAGATAAGCCTTAGACAGTACACAGGTGAATGCATTCCCCTGCTTGGTGCTATAGAGGTGCATGCAGCATATCAGGGTCAAGAAGCTGCAGCAACACTGCTGGTGGTGAAAGGGGAGGGGCCTAGTCTGCTGGGTCGTGACCTTCTGCAGAAAATCCGCCTGAACTGGAGGGAAATCAGGTATGTAACGGTAATAGCAGAGTTACTGGGAAAGTATGCAGATGTGTTCAAGAATGAATTGGGCACTCTCCGGGGCACCACTGTGAAGCTGTGTGTGGACCCTTTTGCCCGGCCACGCTTTTTCAAACCACGCACTGTACCATACGCCATGAAGGCCAAGGTGGAAGCAGAGTTGAAGAGACTACAACAGATAGGGGTCATTGAGCCAATAGAGTTCTCGGACTGGGCAGCCCCGATCGTACCAGTGTTGAAAGAGGACGGAGGGGTGCGTATATGCGGTGATTACAAACTGACAGTGAACCAAGCCTCTCAGCTCGACGCCTACCCTCTGCCTCGAGTGGATGACCTTTTTGCCACACTGGCGGGTGGTCGGACATTCACAAAGTTGGATATGAGTCATGCTTACCAGCAGTTGCTGCTGGATGAGGAATCAAAAAAATATGTGACAATAAACACACACAAGGGGCTGTTCAAGTACAACCGCCTGGTGTTTGGCGTTGCATCCAGTCCGGCTATCTTTCAGCGCACTATGGACAATCTTCTGCAAAACATTCCTGGTGTTGCTGTTTACTTGGATGACATTTTAGTTACAGGTAAAACAGAAGAGGAGCATCTGCGTAACCTTGAGCAGGTGTTGAAGAAGCTCTCAGAAGCTGGGTTGCGTTTGAAGCGCAGTAAGTGTGTTTTCCAAGCCCCTAGCGTGACATACCTGGGTCATCGCATTTCTTCACAGGGCCTGTCCCCACTGGAAGAGAAAGTGAGGGCAGTAAAAGAAGCCCCGAGTCCAAAGAATGTAGCTGAACTAAGATCATTCTTGGGCTTAGTGAACTATTATGGGAAGTTTTTGCCTGACCTCTCCAGCATGCTTGCTCCCCTGTACGGGCTGCTGCACAAAGACAGTCAGTGGAGGTGGTCCCAAGCACAGGAGAAGGCCTTCAGACAGGTAAAAGAACTGTTACAATCGGCACCACTCCTGGTGCATTTTGATCCGGAGAAGGAGGTGGTCCTGTCCTGTGATGCCTCCCCGTATGGCATAGGAGCTGTTCTTTCCCATCGTATGGAAGAGGGGGAAGAGAAACCGGTCGGATATGCGTCACGCACGCTCACAGCAGCAGAAAAGGGCTATTCACAGCTTGAGAAGGAAGGCTTAGCAATAGTTTTTGCTGTGAAACGTTTTCATCAGTACCTGTATGGCCGCCCATTTACTGTTGTTACAGACCATAAGCCCCTCCTGAGTCTCTTTAGTGAAACAAAAGGCATCCCACCCATGGCTTCAGCCCGGGTTCAGCGCTGGGCATTAACACTGTCGGCATACCAGTATCGCATTGTTTATAAGGCGGGACCTGAAAATGCGAATGCAGATGCTTTCAGCCGCCTCCCCCTCCCGGAGGTCCCCGACCAGTCGAACTTGCCCCCAGAAACTGTGTTTTTGCTGGACAAGCTGGCGAACTCTCCGGTCTGTGCTAAAAACATCAAAGCATGGACTGAACGGGATCCAGAGTTATCTCGGGTTAAACAGTGGCTGTTGCAGGGCTGGCCAGCAACAGTGGAGCAAGATCAGCTCAAACCGTATGCCAAGCGTCAGCAGGAGCTCAGTGTTCAAGATGGCTGCATCCTGTGGGGTTCCCGAGTCATTATTCCGCCTCCAGGTCGGTCACAGATCATTGAAGTGTTGCATGAGGCTCATCCAGGGATTTCTCGGATGAAAAGTCTGGCAAGGTCATTCGTGTGGTGGCCGGGAATGGACAGTGCCTTGGAAGACAAGGTAAAAGCCTGTTCTCAATGTCAGTCAAACCAAAAAATGCCACCACCTGCCCCACTCCACCCTTGGGAGTGGCCTGGCCGTCCATGGTCCAGGCTTCATCTAGATTTTGCCGGCCCCTTTTTGGGCCACATGTTCCTGGTGTTGGTGGATGCGCATTCAAAATGGCTGGATGCCCACATAATGCCGACCATCACAGCCCCAGTCGTCGCAGACACACTCCGGAGAATCTTTGCAACACATGGATTACCAGAGGCAGTGGTCACGGACAATGGGCCCACGTTCACAAGTGGGGTTTTCCAAGAATTTATGGAGAGAAATGGGATCCGACATATCTGCACAGCACCCTACCACCCTGCCTCCAATGGCTTAGCGGAGCGCGCCGTGGAGACGCTGAAAGACGGTCTAAAAAAAATGCCAGGTCTTTCCATAGAAAAGAGGCTCTGCCGTTTCCTGTTTCAGTATCGCATCACGCCTCATACAACCACAAGCTTGTCCCCAGCGGAGTTGCTGATGGGGAGGAAGCCCAGATCTCATCTGGACCTTCTTCGCCCAGATGTGGGAGCCAGAGTTGCCCAGTCACAAGGTGGGCAGAAGGTGAGACATGATCTACATGCCAGAGGCTGTGTTTTCAGGCAGGGAGACTGTGTGTATATCAAAAACTTTACGGGTGGCTCACGGTGGCTGCCTGGCGTCATTCACCACAGTTCAGGGCCAGTATCTTTTGTGGTGGAGTTGTTGGATGGCAGACAAGTTCGCAGGCACAAGGATCATGTGAGAGCCCGCACGGATGGAGCTGAGAAGAGGGCTCAGAGTGGTTCGCACGCACATGGTGGAGACAGGGCTGTGGACATTGTGGGGCCTCAGAGTGGTTCACCCGAAGGGGAAGTCGTGTCAGCAGCCCCTGAGATCGGGATTGGTTCTTCAGTATCACCAGAAGGGCTGGTGGAGCAATCTAAGTCACCTGAGCCGAACCCGGTCACAGGAGCTCAGCAGGCTCCTAGCCTAGAGAACCCAGCAGCAGGACTGAGAAGGTCAAAGAGGCAGCACAAGCCCCCTGATAGACTGAATTGTTAAAATAATGTGGTGTTGAATTCTCCCTCTCTTTTTGTACTTATGCATAATTGCTATGTTGTGGGTTTTTGCTTAAGGGGGGGGGAAGTGTTATAGACAGTGTTGTTGTTAATGTATGTTTGGGGGCGTTGAACCCCGGAACCTTCAGAGGTTTTTCAGGGTTCTCCCTGCCGGAATGTTATGTGTGGAACAGTTTCCTGTATGTGTGCGACTAGCTGTGGTTGTTTCTAAAAGTGGTCAGTAAACGTCCTAAAACTGCCACTTGAGTTTCCGAGCATTTTTATCCTGAGGTTATAACAATAATGAATTTCCCTGGTCTGTTTTTTCACGGCGAACAGAGCTGGCCGAGGGAAGAAAAGGCAGTGGAGTGATGAGGCTTACAGTTCGATGCGTTTCCCTTTTTCCTTTTCATGTGGGAAGTGACACTGTCACGCTCGTGCCTCACTGACAAATGAAAAATATCAGGTTGATGACTGCTTTTTTTTTTTTTTTCATTTGTTTCTCCACGCTTCCTGTCAAGATTTTGGAGATGTCTTTTCTGAGCCCTTGTGTTCGGTACCTGCTCGTTATTACTGCTTCCCCACATTTCCGGAAGATTACAGGTTTCTCATGCAAACAAGACAACAACACAATGCAGACAGACGTGCTAAAAGAAAGAGTGAAGTTAATGGGTGCTCAGCCACACTCAGACAGAAACACAAGCGCCTTAAGTCTGCCATCTATTTTGTCCCTTTTCTCCCTCACACACGCACACACACACACACACACACACGCACACGCACACACACACACACACACACACACACACACGTACTGACAGTCAGCCACAGCAGGAAAGCCAGACACGCTGGCCCCCAGCTTTTTTCCTGCTTCAGCCCTGAAAATGCTGAATCAAACATAACACCATCTCCTTCACAGCGGCCTTGCCCACCACCAAAAACACCTAAAAGCTGCAGACACATTTTGGGTTTTTTTTCCTAAAGTGTTTTTTTACCAAGGGGGTTAGCTCATGCATGAGTATTTGTTTTCCTTTCCACCGTTTGGTGTGAGTGTGCTGTGGATTTGTATGTTTTTGCACGTGCATGCATATTTTTGTGACAAGGCTATTCATCTCAAACAGTCCCATCTGCGAGCAACAGCCTTGTTTACTTATCCCTCGACCAGAGAGCAGCAGCACTCCTGTCCACAGGTAAGCGTGCAGCCAGAGCCCAGGACAAGCGGGAGGGGTGTGATTCTGTCTTCATCCGGGGATAAATCATCCTTTACACAAGCGCCAAACTTCCAAACCTTTGTCTCTGCCCATGCTGTCTGCTCGTTGCTGCAGAGTCATCCTTTTCTGCTCTCCATTTTGCTGCATCGTTTGCCACTTTCTCACACCAGTTTAATTTACTCATCTTTCCAGAGCAATCTCTTTCACTTCCTCTCAGTCCTCCTCTCGTTGTCCTCTCTGAGCTCCACCCACACCCCCTCCTTTTTATACCCTTTGCCATTTTTTACCCCTTCTCTCTTCTCCCACACCTTTTCCTTTGTTGAGTGGCTGTCTAGTTATCTTTCTAAAGCCATCCTTTCCCACACCTAAGCCTTTCTCTCTTTCCTCCTCTCCCTTCACTTACCGTTCACCCATCCAACTTGTCTTTCTCATCTGGTGGTCAAAGGCATCTTTCAAAACATAGTCATTTCTTCCCTCAGTCTGCTTCTCATCTGTCTCGGCTCTGATTCTCATCAACATATTCTTAGCCCCATTCTCTCTTTCAGTCCCTGACAGAGGACAGGGAACAGCCGGCACGGGCTGATGGGGTGAAATAGCACCCAGTGATGAATATTCATCTCGTCCCACCAGTCGCTGTTCCCGGCCGCCGTGTCACAGAGGCCTGCAGAACACAGATGCCACTATGTATTTGTCTCAGCCAAGATGGGACCCACAGGAAGCTTTCTTCTCTTTAAGCCCGATGAGGGAAGAAAGATCAGTGATTCCCACCCATACTAACATCCAACTTATACTTTCCATGTTAAAGAGAAATGAAGAACGGGGACACATCCCAGAACTCAGAATCACAGATTTAGACAGATTTAGGCAGACAGCTGGGAAAACACTGGAAAAAATGTTTCCTTATTTTGTTACAATTTTGACTTTTTATTTCTTTTTTTGGTTACACTTTAATCACAGTCTATATGATTGTAAATGTAATTCCTACTATTTTGGGTTCAAATCACCCAGCTGGCTTTCTGTGCATATTCTTCCTGTTCCTCATGTTCAGTGTACATCACCCATAACTTCTTCTGATTTAGACTTCCACAGAAATCTATGTCACAAACTACGATGTAATTAGAAACCACTTTTAACCCTACGACATAACCTGAAAAATAACTACACATCAAATATATAACTGGTCAGTTCAGCACCATTTCCAGCTACTTTTTTGTTTTTTAACATACCAGTGGCAGAATAGCAATCATCGCCTCAGCACATAGAACAATAATCATAGCATATATATATATATATATATATATATATATATATATATATATATATATATATATATATATATATATATATATATATATATATATATATATATATATATATATATAAGGAATCAAATGTCAGCAGATTCCTGGAGGGAGATTGCTGAAACGACCAAAATGGACTTGAGTGAATACGAAGAAGTGGAAAAACCTGAGAGACTTTTTTATCAGCTGGCACCACATATGTAATACCACACGATAATTAACACGTAATTACACACAAGCATGAATGTGGGCAATGACGTCAGCCAGTTATGTAGCTCACTAAAGTCTGTATCTGTGACAGAACTTGAAAAGGCGCTGTGGGCATATATAATAATTTAGACTTATTAATGTTAATCAGATTTTACAACTTCTTTCTTTCTTCCTCTTTTTGCAGTAAGGGATTGTAATCAACAATCAGTCTTTCTCAACAATCAACAACCTTTATTTCCTGCTCACGTTCATTATTTTTCCTCCAGGCATCTCATTTAGATGACTGATTTTTGACTTTTGTGGCTTCTTAGACTTTGAAATGAAGCAAGGTGCTTTTTTTTTTCTTTTTTTTTTAAATGAGCATGAAAACAACTGTGTAAACATATGAAGAAAAAAAGCATTGTATCCCTGTATCAGTGCATCAAAATGTAATACAGTGACATTACAACAGGCTTGGCAAATACGTCACGATGCGCATGAAGCAACTGAAGCTTCTGCGCTGCTGTGGCGACTAAAAGTAGCAGCAGACAAAAGCGTCAGATCCATGTGGAGAGATTAAGAGACTATAACAGTATGTCCTCACCAAAAATACTGCATTTTTCCATTACCTTTTTTTTCACGTTTTATGGTTTGACTACGGTTTAAAGCTTTTTCGTTTGCATCTGGAAAACAGAACGTGGCAGGAAAATTAGAGACATCAGCTCAAATGTGTATTTTCTGTATTTTCTGTCAGTATTGAGATATAAACCTAACATTAACTACTCACCCCTTGTGAATGCTTACACTTTTACAAATTTTCACATTACAAAGTGTTTACAGTTTTCCCAATACTGTGCAGTATGTCATCACAAAAAAATACTATGAACGACACAAGGTAACTTTGATGATTGACTGTTTGAAGTCTAACTGTAAGCAAAAGCGATGCCATCTTGGTCCTTGTGGCATCACAAACCCCTTTGAATGTACTCACTGGTTTGATGATATAGTGACGCTTGAAGGGTGCTTAAAATCATTCTTTGTCTTTGATCGCATTCCCTGCCTTAGTGGACCAAAGCGGTATTATTTTCCTTTAATAGTGCTGCAAATTTTATACACTCGCTTCGAGACCCTGCTTCAGACTCACAGATGATTTTCTCTGAAGGCTCCCTGTAAAATATAGAAGAAAAATAAGGCTAATGGATTAAAAGAGAGCAGGGTCAGATGGGGCGAATGTGCCGACATGATTGGGGTTCCTGCCCAATTAACTGGAGATCACTTAAATGGTTGGCGAGCTGAAGAGGTCATTATCCTGAAGAGCTCTAAAGAAACCCATTAGGGCTTTTCAAAGCTGGACCCATGACTCTCCCACTTTAGTTTTACATTTCTCCAATAAAGAAAACACATGGCTGATTCTGCTTTATGGAGGCTGTTGGCCTTTTTGTTAAATTCTTTACCTTGATTGAATCTGGGGAACAGGTGCAGTCATGCATGTCATGTGTCCGTAAATTCAATCCTCAACACACTCTATCAGACATCCACTGCTATAAGCTGTGACGCATTGTATAAGCTATAGAGCAACTTTATCCTTTTTACGCCAAGCTAAGCCAAAAGGAAAAAAGACCAAAGAACAAATCAATGTTTTCCACAAACTGAGCACTGCACACAAAACAAATCCAAGAAATATTGACTTTCACGTTAGCCCTGAAAAAGAGATGGTAAACTAAACAAAGTACAAATGTTTCCCTGAACAGCCACAGAAACATGAATTGCAACATCAATATATACAACTGCAAAGGGACCGGGTGTATAAAAGTCTTTTTCAACTGGATTCCACATGCACGTTGTGTTGGAATCATTCATTCATGCGCAGCAGCTCTACATAATCACACTCTAACTGTGAACATCACAGCAGCATCTCCTGTATTAGTCATGCAGTCCCACCAGCACGTTAAACATGAAGCAGTCTGTTTCAGCCTCTTCCGAATCCCCATCATCCCTTAACTGACTTCTGGATTAAAACTACATTTATTTAAAAGGGCTTTTTTCAAATGATGTCTGTAGAAAGTGGTTAAAAGTAGAGCATAAAATTCTGATGAGATTGGAAGACCAGGGTATGACTGAATTGTAAGAGTGTTACTAGTTTCTCACTTTGCTTATATAGAGTAACTCTAATTTACTAAGACTGTTACACACAATGAAAGTAAATTCAGCATCAGTGATAAACAGCTAAATTAATCTCAGTTACTTTTCATTTCTGAGTGGATTATGTTTTGCCTATTTTTGGTCATCCTATGTACAAATAATCCAGATGAGCTGAGGGCACATCAGGCTCAAAATGTTCTGTTTCAAACGGATTTTTTAATATGTTCATCACACACTGTGATATTATTACTTTTATTTAAGTGCATAATTACTTCTTATTAACATTTAAACCTGTTTTTTATTGTTTAACTGTTAAAGAGTACAAATTAAGTCTGCAATGTGAAAATGCAGAGAAAAACAATTTCAGCTTGATGCCAAATTAGTCAAGAAAAAACACAAGGAGCACAATTAACTCGAAACAGATCCACCAGATACAGTCATGTGAAAAAAACGAGAGTTTCGCAGGACTCAGTGCAGCATTGCAAATAACTAACTCGACTCAGTAGCATGTAGAACCACCTTTATTAGCAATTACATGAAGCACTTATTTTCTGCAAGAGCTGATCATTCTCTCATGTTATTGTGAAAATTTTGGCCCACTCGTCATGTTGTTTCATTTCGTTGCAAGTTTTGGGCATTTGTTCATGCACGGCTCTCTTAGGATCCAACTTCTCCGATTGCTGCTGTTGCATGACTCGGTTTCAGCCACTCTTCAGCTCTTGGACAGATCTAGAACAAGTTGGTACACAGAGTTCATGGTTGACTCGATGACTGGAAGGTGTCCAGGTCCTGTGGCTGCAGAACAAAGCCAAATCAGGATATCTCCCCGTTTTTCTTGACAGTTGGCATGAGGTGTTTGCGATGCTATGCAGGGATTGGAATTGAGATCCAGTCCTTGGTAAGAACTTGTTCCTTTTAGTTCAGTTCCTTGGAATTCTTAGTCTGCCGCTTATCAATCGTACAATCACCTGATTTCAGTTCTTGTACCAGAAGAGGACATTAGCAGTACAGTCTAGCGCACTGATGTGGATAATTTATTTGTGTTTTATTGCAAAAAAGGACAAGAGCACAATGGTGAAGTGGTAAACTGCATCCAGAACAGCAACAGCTGCATTATGCTGCTAACACAACTTCAAGCCTGCAAGCATCTGCACAGCAGCATTCTAATACTAAGCTAGCCAAGAAAGCCAAAGTGATGTTAAAGCTGAGTGAATGCTGACTCCAGGCCAGCAGCCTGAAACTGAACTTCAACGGGTATCAAAAGCACTGACGAGCATTGAGGCTGCAACCTCTGTTTCTACCTGTTTCTAAAGTGGAATCACCATGGCGATCGCTTTAAAGTCTCGGCGCTGGTTTCCATCTTTATTTTCTGTTGTCAGCTTTGTGTTCATACCTAAATACTAAGAGAAAGATCATAGTGTGTCCTCATTAGCATAGGTGTTTGTGTTGGTGTGTGGAACCACACAGCATGCAATTACTTTGCACAAATACCTTTGATCTGCTGCTTAGCGATAGTGGTGAATCTCAAAGGGGAGCCAGTGAGAATCGGATAAGAAAATCGATAATGGAACCGGAATCGCTAAATTCTTATCAATTTCCATCCCTACTGATATGCTAGCATGTGGTGTTGTTCAATATGAGCAAACATCTCCATTTTGGTCGTATCTACCCAAGGGGTGTTATTCCAGAGGTCTTGTGGTTTGTTGAAATACAATTTTTCTAAGCTGTCCTGTCATGTTCTTTTCACAGGGAAGAGACTGTCTCCTGACAAACACTTCAAACAAGCCTTACTTTTTCCATTTTTTCTAATTTCAATAAGTCCTCTGAAACTGCTCTTTTTCACACGACTGGATAGAAATTTTGCATATTCTCTATCAGGTCCTTACTATCATTTTAGGCGCAAAAATCTACTTTACGCCCTTGCATCTCTTGCCAGGTGTGTAGCGTGGCTTCTTGTAGAATTCACTCTGCTGATGATGAAAAAGAGCATAACTTATTGCTACTAATGAACTGCTCATTTGTAATGGTGGTACATAATGGTGATGAGCAACAGGAGTTCATAGTTTTTCCCACCTTTTTATTCCTAACCGCATCTCTTGCAGCACAGCCCCAGTAGAGACATTGCCATATGACCTAATTATCTCTCATTAGTGGCCTCAGTAATTACAGGCCCTTTTACAGCTCCATCTCTTCTGTCTCACATAGGAGGGGATTTCAATTAGGCTTGCCTTGCAGCTCTGCCTGCCTTACTTTCACAGCTAAGCCACACTGTCACCTGTGTAGCCAAGCATAGCCAAGCGGCATGAAGCCCAGTGCTCACAGAAAGCTCCCAGCAAGTGTTTCTGCATCTGAGTTTTATTCATTCCATATCATACCCCCATCAATGAGACATGACAACGAGACAGCTTGAGGAGGTATCTTCTTTCACTGAAGAGAAAAATAACCTTTTATGCCATCTTCTTCATGAAAAATACATAAGAAACAAACTATGTATTGCAGCAGATCTGCCTGTCACAGGTAAATAGCATGTGATATGCAAAATCTCAGACATCTGAGTGACAGAAAATGCCTCCATCAAGCCACATTCGTCAAACATAACTAGAAGGGGAGAAAAGAAGATTGAATCAGAGGCCCCTACGTTATTCAGCTAAAAGCACAGTCAGATTCATAAGTACAGGAAAGTGGGGCGGGGAGGGGGGGTATGAACAGGAGGAGGCCTGAAATTGTTGAGTGGAGGCGACGAATTGCTGCACACACCTCTTCCCTCTACTCATGCTTATCATTTAACTCTCACTCCAACCTCAGCACCAAATCATTCACCCTAATTAAAAGGCCAACGAGGAACACCAATCAATACTGCAGAGGGATAATTAACCCCTTGTGTTCTCAATTGTCTCTACAAAGGTGAAATTGAAATTGATTGAGATTCCCTTTTGTTGGCTAATTGTTGCCCTCAGCTGGGTGAAAGAGTGTCTGCTAATAGTGCGTGCGCTGCTATCAAGAGCAAGTGGCATTTATGCAGGTTGCAGCAAAGGAGCTTCATGACTACAGTAGAAGGGTTGCTTTTATTTTGAAAATACATTGGGGAGTAGCCACTTTGAAAAAGAAACACAGTACAGGAAAAGGATGAGTTTTATTACTTAATGAAGCAAACAGTATTACCTTTAAGCCTGCTTACCTTTTACATATGTGCATCACTGCTGTGCAATATGGAAAATTTGGGTGTTGATCAGATACCAAGGAAATGCGAGGACAATACTGCCGATACTGATACCAGCACCGATACTATAAAGCCAGTTTATGTAGGAGAGAGTGTGTCGTGATTTATGAGATGAATCATTATTAGTTTGCAAATTCTGAACACATTTTAATGACCGCTAAATCACTTTGATTTTTACTTTCCACAATAATTAGTAAATGCAACAAATCACTCGTTTTGTTTTTTTTGTAAATGTGCCTGTTTTTAAAGCACTTTGGGGAAACTTCTGTTGTTTAAATATGCTAAAATAGAGACAGTCAACACGAAAAGGTTCAGACATTTTTCATAGCGCATGTTTCAGTTATATTTTTTTCATTTCCAAGAAAAAAATGCAACACAGTTCAGTGGGCTGCATAATGAACTTAGAGGATAAAAACAGAGGATCGATCACGGCAGTATTGATCCCATACAAATACCAGCGTCGACATTTGGATCAATCCGCCCACCTCTAATGTGCATACAGGTCAGCGCACTGCAAGCACATGTGTTAAATATACAAAACACAATATGCAAACATGTTTCAGCAGCCTTTTATTCACGATTCGTGTGTATGTGTCGCAGAGCAAACTGAGGAAATACAGCATTCTCATATTTTCATCATTTTAACAAGTCCTCTCTATTGGCACCCTCAGTGACCAGTGGATACTACTAGAGCCACAGAAACCCATTTCTCTTTTCACCACAACTTGAACAATGTCTGTCAAGCCCACACTCGGCTCAGCTTCATTTCATTTTCTTTTACCCGGCGTCGAGTCGCCTCAGGTGTCACAACCCCTAGAGAACACTTCGCCCAGCAGTCCTACTTCCTTTCTGCGCTCTTTTTCTCATCTGTTCTAAACCAACCACCTTCTTGCACCTATGTCCATCTATCCTCGGCGACTAAAGGCTATCCCTGCACATTACTAACTTCATTTGTTCTGGCCTCATTTTGCCACCAAAGTTTGGGTTGTTTTTACCAACCTTGTCCACCATGACTTACACTGAAGTTGAATGACAGACGTTTCTTTCTTCTTCATTATGGGACTTCCTACTTTAGGGGCAGTAAACTGTACATACATGATCTCAGTAATAAAATTAGAAAATAGGGCAAGTCTGTAATTTTATTAGGGAGGTTAGGATGAAAGGTGTTGCTGTGCCCCAGCTTGCTGAATGAGGCTGAGCTGCAAGAACACAGAATTATTCCCATAATTCATTTTCTGGGACAGCTGAATCTTGTGTCAACACGCACTAAAACACCGAAACTCTACTTTTACCATGATCTGGATTGGTGTGGACGTTTGGTCGTCAGTTTACTCAAACAAGGATTCTTTGAAATAAAAATGTTTAGATGCATTCACCTTTATAGATGCCCGAGGGCAAAGTGAACCAAAAGCTGAACGAAAATCAGCATAAACGACATGTAGCTTTAGTTTCTGTAATTAAAGAAATTAACATTAGTCATCAATACAACAGAAAATGTTTGAATTGGAGCTGCAGGGTCTCTCGAGGTTTTTAATGTGGCGATCACCTGACTACCTTTTCTCTTTGAGAAGGAGGCAACAATGAAAAAAGGTCCAGTCTGAAAAGACATCAGACTTCAGGCAGGTATAGCTTTGAAACCTGCTGTAATGAGCTGTGACAATTGGAAAGCCGTGGACAGAAATTTCCCTCATTAGCACTGAGAGTAAAGACCAGCTAGTTATTAAATATTGCTTTCTAATTGTTTCTAATGTCTCTGTAAAGCACTTTGAATCACCTTGTTGTTGAATTGTGCTATACAAATAAACTTGCCTTGCCTTGCCTTGCCTTCTATCCTGGGCAGGACAAGGTAATTTGGGGTTGATGCATGCCACCCTCATTGTAGGTACATATAAATCCATCCTCGCTGCAG
This sequence comes from Rhamphochromis sp. 'chilingali', assembly GCF_963969265.1. NCBI lineage: Eukaryota > Metazoa > Chordata > Actinopteri > Cichliformes > Cichlidae > Rhamphochromis > Rhamphochromis sp. 'chilingali'. The sequence goes on from NC_137949.1 coordinate 8,713,001, forward strand.
GGGAAACAATTTTAAGAAAGAAAAAAAAACTGTGAAAACATAGCTTACCAGGTCATCATTCCTCCACTGTCACCTTGGCTATAACAGCCGCGCTAGATCAGAAATATCAGTTTTGTTCCAACAAAACAAAAAGTCTCATTGGTGTTCCAAAACCCCTCTGGGAGGGGAAACTATTATTTCACAAAGATCGGGACGAGGAAAAGAAAATCCTTGAAGATATACGCTGCAATCGTATTAGCATTAGGTAATGATGCATAATTATTTGTATTTCAGCAAACTTTTTGAAAATCAATAAGCCTCTCTTCACAGTTTGAAGCCAGAGCTTTCCAGGTAAGAGAGGAGGACTCTGGGGAGTGGGCAGCTCTCTAACTGTTGAAACCGATAAAGGATCAAGGCGGGATAAGGCTAGGGATTAAAGTAGCTAAACAGAGATGGGAGAGAAAAAATTAATTGTGACTCTCTAGAGACATGGAGTGGAGGACGGACAACCTCTGGAAACCTTAAAACAGAACAGGTAGTCACAAAGGACTGTGAGAAAACTTCTGGAGTTCAGATGGAATGGGAAGAACAACTGTTTTTTACACTTCCTAACCTTTACCCATAGCAGGGCCCCTGTAGTGACAGAAACATGAATAAAATAGATCAGAGCAAGATTGTATCCGAAGTCATTCACTGCAAAGATATGGTAAAAAATGTCACCTTTTAGAAAGGATGGGTAAAAGGCCAGCTCCACCAGGAGGACCACCGGGGACTGCTAAGAGCCTTTGAGCTGCCCCTGACATTGTGTACAGCTTCATCTTCTGCTCCCAACGGGAACAAAACACCGCAACTGTAACATCGTAAACTATACAACATACCCACTAATAACACCACTAATCACACCTCGGGGTACCATTTAGCTTTTAATTTATAAATATTTTAGTCTTTTATTTGACACTATTTAACTGAAATACCCCAAATATGCTGCTGCTTTTGTGTTGCCTGAGACTCAAATTGGAAAACACATGGGTAAAATTTGGCAAGGATTGCGAAAAATGCTAATCTTCTTGCATACTTTGGCACGTACGTGCAAAGTTATTAGAAGGATTAAAAAAAACAGCCTAATTTCCATGTTCGAGAAAATCCACAGCAAATAATTGTTCAGTAAATAACACAGAGGCCTTTGTATGTGTCATTCACGTAAGTGTGCCAACGAATGTGGACGTGTCTCCGGAGATTATCGCTGGTAGAAATTATGGGTCTCCTCCAACCCTTGCATGCATACACCTTGTTGGTTTGCAGTAAATTATACATATACATGGCTGGACTCCAGCCAGAGCTGAAAAAAGGCATCAGTCAAAAGTGTAACGTGTGATGTGTTCAAATGAGGTCACAGCGATTTTCAAAGATCTTTTCAAAGTGCTTTAAATATCAAATAGGTGACAACAACACAGCTACCCACACACACAGGTAATTATTAGGCTGCCATTACAGAATAGGGATTCTACCATTTATCCTTCAGTATCCTAACATCGCCTTCAAGGCATATATGATGGTCTAAAATAGCTTTACTACCTACACACGGTGTTTCAAAAAATGTTACATTGACAACATTCCTATATCCAGTTAATCTAATCTCCTTATATGAGCCCAGTCCTTATGACAGCTGTATTGCAACATATTAGAGGCTCTTTCTGTGAGGGATAATGGCCAGTAAGGAGAAAATTGGACAGGCTTGCTTTTAGAGTGGATCCAACCTGCCCAAACTGACATCACTGACACTGGGGGCCGCTCCTGAGTGACTGCAGCTTAGTGAGAGATGACATGACAAGCACATAGTGCTTTCTGCTGCACATCCCTGGTGTCACAAGTGACCCACTTTCCCCCCTCTCTCTAATTGCAATTCCCTCTTTAAAACTGTATTACTATGCACACCCGAAGATGCATTGTGCAACTGCCTTCTGCAGTGACACGCATAAAATGCAAAGGGAATTAGTGTTTATTCTCACAGTAGTTCTGTGTGTTTAGTTTGTAAGTACAAGCACATACGTTATTATACACTTTGCAACCCTTGAACTCATGCGGTGTATTTGTATTATGCGATTTTATCCAGTGAATTAAAGGGGGCTCTCCTAAAACGAGTCCAGAAATGTGAAAATTAATGTCTCATCAGGCAACTTTATACAGAGACAAGTTTGTTTCACACATCTGCCATAATCCTTATCAAACCATCCACACGGAAACATTAAAACCACAGGTTTACAACATATGTTGTGACAGTTTACCTGCGCTGTGAAAAGTGTTAATGAAAACGTAAAATGAATTTACTGTGATCAACAAATTGTTCAGAGTGCTAACAAGATACATTTCCATTGTTTCCGACTGGGACTGGGTTTTCATTTGTCTAGTTTAGGTGATATATTTACCAGAGTCATATCAAATGACAGCAGAAGAGGCAAAAAAAAGCCTCAAAACATCTATTGCAGCTCACCAGACTGCAAAAAAAGTGATAAAGTGCAAGAATGCCCACAGACAAACATTTCAGTGTTACGTCTTCATCAGTGTCTCATCGTGCATCACAAGTCCTTGTACATACAATGTGGTTTTGTTATAAATCTCAACTACTGCGAGTTGATTAGGCTCTCCAGAATGCTTCATTAAACAACTTATCAGTGGACAATGGAGTGTAGCATGCCGGGGAGTCTAAAAGACCCGCCAGTATGTCCTCTAAATCAGCAGAAGAAGGGTGCATTGCTTTGAAATGAGACACTGAGCTGATACAGAATCCAGATGCTGAATTAGGCTGCAGTTTGAGTTTGTATTAAATGCCATTGTAATTGAATGGAAAGTAAAAAACACTAGAGTCTGGCAAAGGAGAGATGCTATTATCAAGACCGAAGAAAAGCCAGCTCGTTTGATGAGGCCTCCTGGACATCCTGTAATTTATGTGAGCGAATGCTGCACGGCTTCTCCTGGGTTCCGAATGCAGAACTGGGTGTATCAACCAATTGGTTAATGGCTGGCGGAGAGAAAACCTCCCACACTTCCTGTTTTCCTGTTGGGTCTCACTCACAGGGGATTTTCCAAAATGAATAATACATCTTCTCCATTTAACTTGGAAAGCAGTCATAATGAGGCATTTCCCATCTCCAGGCTCTCACGTGCCACGAGCACTGTGCGGTTGAATTCAAAGCTGCGGTGAACCAACGTAAGGATGAGGCTCTTAAGACATGCGCAGAGTCATATTTTAAATGGGTGCAATATTGCTCGAGTTATTTACTGGTGCATTTTATCTCAGAAGATCAGAAAAATGATTTTGGGAAAGGCCCAGTTAAATATTTTAGCACAACTCAAGTGAAGAACCTGGTACCTAGTCTAATCAAACCCTGTCCTTATTGATATAATGAGATGTCAAAACCTGTCTCTAAGGGTGCTGGGAGATGGTGATATCTAGTCTTTATGGGAGAAAGAGTTAAAGTTTCCAAGTTATCATTTTAAATATCAATTAATCATTTTTTAAATTAAATATATGTTAAATTAGTTCATTTAACAGTAAATGATGCATATTTTGAATAGTATTAATGTCAGTAAATCTGTATTAAATTAAATATATAATGCTTGCCTATAGGGCCACATGGCATTAAGTCAATTAAACATAAGCTGGCAAAAGCAGAATAACAAGCTGTGGTTAAAAATCAACAATCTGAGCTGCTTTATAGATAAGATTAAGAATTAAATCCTCAGCTAGTTTTTTTTTTTTAATAATTTTGACATTTGTGATAAGTAGTAACATGACAACGACCCCAAACTGGGAACAACTGGGTGAATATGCAGTTCTTTGCTAACATGTGGCCAGTAAGAACTTTAGAGCCTTCTCAGAGCTTTTTTCTAAGGTCTTCTGCCCCCCTAGTGGCCAAAAGTGGCACGAAAGAATTTGGAGATGCTGTGGATGGACGATAAAATCCTCACGCCCATTATCAGAAATTGTGCTTGTGTCATGGGCCCTGAGTTCCTGCTGCTTCAAGAGAACATCCAGTGTCCAACAAGAGTGTATAGGAAGTTCCCAGGTGATGACAGATGTTAATACCATTAACTATTGACAGCCCTTCACATTCTCCAGGCCTAAATCGAACTGAGAACCTTTGGGATGTGTCAGTGAATCTGAAGCCATCAAATAGCACTTGTCCAGGAGCTTACTGATGTCTTGACCCAGGTCTGGAAGGAAATTCCTTGACCCGATCTACCATCTTATCAGGAGTGACACTGTCAGGAGTGAACATGGCCTGTGATTTCAAATTTCAAACCCTCAAGCCGTTTGTGATTTTTGTTTCCATTGACCATATTGCTCTCAACAAATTACAAAATGTATACCATTAAAGGATTTCAACTTGGATATTTCATTCATTAAAAGCCAATTTGTGATTGAAGCACTCCCTTAATTCACTGAGTGAATTTGCTTCATAGATGTCCTGATATATTCAGTTAAAATCAAAGAGGAAAGGTGAATTGTATGTGGCTGTATTTCTAAAACATAAACATAATACAGACAGCTTTTTTCTGATCTGAATGAAGAAAAGTGCAGTGAGGAGCAGGGAGGAGACATAGGGGAGTATTAATGTGATAAAGGGGCATGACCCATTAAAAAAAACTCCAGGCCCGACTATGACACAGTGACACGCACTCTCACTGTAATTTTACCATAAAGGAGTCAACCATTCCCCGGATGTAAATTTATTGGGGAGGCTGTAACATTTTATAGCCGGTACTCTGTAGTGGATGTGACCACATTTGTTCAGAGCTGTTGAAATTATGATCCCAGACATACTGCTGAGGAGCTTCCAGCCTCGCTGAAATTATTTTCATTACTGCTGAAAATTGCAATTAATGGCTAATTGCAAGCTGTAAAGCAGCAGAAGGTTTTCTGCGTGATAAAGAAACGAGTGTGTTTTTGCTACAATTCTTGGAACTTATTAGGAGTTTATACGGAGCCGTGCGTGCACAGCCTGTCGCTGTGATTTTAAGAGAAAAGCGAAAAGTAAGTGAAAGTATCTCTATCTGTGATTTAAACAGTGGTGACAAATATTAAGAGCGTCTCCCGTGCAGAAACAGATGGCATCCAGTTTGCTATATAATCCCCTCTGAGTCACTATCAGAGCATCCGGAGCATGTGGCCTTTATCAGTCTAGACTACTTTATCGCTTAGCTTATTTACAGATCAACAAATCAATTTGGTGTGAAAAACAAAAAAGAACACAAACAGAAAGCAGAAAAATTAACGCCATAAAAGTCCCCGTTTTCATTTCTTGGTGTGAAGTTATTTACTCGACTTGTTTCCCCGCAGACCCACGCGCTGCCTTTTCATTGATAATGAGCAAAAACAGAAATCCTACAGAGGCATCCCGCAGCAGAGGGAGCTTAATTAAGAAATAATTGACTTATATTTTCAATTAATGGGGTTGTTTGAAGTCTGCCTCTGACAAACCGTACCTTTAGAAAGCAGGCACCTTGCGCGCATGTTGGTTGAAATGCGGAAAAGATGTTTTTTCAGAGACTGGGGAGAAAAAAGCTATGAAATAAAGGGCTTGAAATTGGAAATCTAACGCGATTTGAGATGCTAAGAGAGAACGTCTCACTTGTGATGCCCGATAGACTGGATGAGAGAGAATGCGATACTCCCTCTGCATATGTGTGTGTGTGTGTGTTTTTAAAGATGATTCCAGGTATAAGTTACAGAATTATGGGGAAAAAAATCATCATGACAAATTTATGTTTATTACATTCCAGCCATTAATTCAAGCTTGGCATGTGCGCACCCACGCACTCCACAAACATGTAATCTCCCTCCTACGGATTCTGCGGAGAAAGCAGAAATTTACAGATCACGCAGATCTGTTGTGACATCTAATATGAGTGGCGTTTAGCTGTTAGCACTGAGCATTCCTCCACCTCCACTCCAATAGAAACTCCACTTAGCTGTGGCCCAGGAGCAGAGGAACGTTTGAAATTCTAGCGATGTACGCGTGAAAGGGAATAGAAATGATGCCTAATGTATATGAATGGAAGCCATGGCGTTCAGGTATTTCACACTGCATGCCCTGACAGAGGCTAAAGTGAATAAGTCGTCAACTCGCATTGAAATTCATATTGTATCTCTGGCTGGGGCTGAGCCCATTTTCTCCACTGCGCTCTCGCCATGAGCCATACAATAGTCAGGGAGACATCTAATGAGGCAGGAGAAAAAATATTAAGAGCAAAATCCTTAAACTCAGGAGTTGGCATACTCAATGACCACACTCTAAATGCAATGAGAAAATCTTTTTTTTTTGGTTTTTTTTGTTAGGAGCTTGAGGCCGGTGGGAGGGAGAGAACAAAAAGCGGGGAGAAGAAAAGATTGAGTGAGTGACTGAGATGGGCTGTGACAATGTCAGCTTTGGTCTGGTCAGCCCGCACAGATGATGAGTGAATATGAGGGAAGCTGGAAGAAGAAAGGCAGGAGGGGAGAGCCGGAGCACAAAACCAGAGCAGGAGGGAGCTGCCAAGTGGATAAGAATATTGTAAAAAGAGTGAAAATCTGTGTAGGACAGCCACTCTGCTCGCTACTACAGAGTATCAGGTGCTCTGGGAAACATCTTCTTTCTTGACTTGGTGGGTCAGCAGTGCAGTCCAGCTCGTGTACAAAGCAGATACCCAGATTTTGCCTTTGATCCACTGGCTCTGCTGCTTCATGCAGCTTGACCTTTGGGTCTTCTTTAACCTTGCCCCACTCACCATCTGCTTGCCATTCTCAGAACCGGGTTTTGTTAGCTATGAGAATTTTCTGTACTTCAGTTAATGGCCTTCAATTTATTCCCTCTGTAAGTGCTATTGAAGCCAGAGAGTGTTGACGTTTTCATTTCAGCAACACATTAAAGCAGCCGGCTCGCGCCTTGTGCTAATCAGGGAGCTATCACCTGCAGTGTTTAGCCGGAGTTCTTCCATTTAAACTTTGACCTGAGAGCGCCCTCCTTTCAAAGTCAAGACAACCTGCGCATGCTCATTTTGTGGCATCATTGCATTTTCTGTCCCTGGGATTTTTTTTGTGCAATTATGCTGAGCGTCTCCTTCGCCCTTCTGACTTCCACGTGTTTATTTGTACACTCTGCTGCGTAACATGTCCTTTTTAAGAGTCCCTGTTTTTAAACCGAGCTGTGCTGTAATTAAATGTAGCTAGGCCATTACAATCACAGGCTTTGAAAGCACAACATACATGCTAAAATATCTGCAGCAGATACTGTAAATTTAATCTCCACTTGACACCAAGTCATGCATTTTATCAAACAGCTGCTTGTTGGCAAAGATCAACTTCTGATTTTCCGAGCTTCCCTAATTAGACGTAATCACAAACAGGATCCACACACATGAAAACAATTTGAGCGCCTGCTTGTTTTGATGTCTATCATATTGTTTTAAATGGTTTCAAATAAGTAGAATTTGTGATTTTATGGCCGGTTCTGCTATTACTGTTTGTCTTCCATTAGAAGAAACACAGGGAGCAGCTGCTTGGATCGTCTTTGGCTACATACTGCCCCCTAGTGGTGAGGCGCTGCATTGTCAGTCCTTATGCTGCACCTGGTTGTTTAACACAACTTTTTAAAGATGCCAAGTAACTGGATGGAGGCCAGCCTCCACATTTGAATCAACTAAATGTTTTGTTGGGAGATTATAAAATGAAGTAAACTAAATTTGCTAAACAATTTAAAGAACTCAGAAACTACCTGAAGTTAAGTTTGAATACAATTACAGACAGTTAAGAACACTTTGAATGAGTTTTATGATTTTAACACACAAAGTCTGAATTCTTCTTCCTCAAAAGAACCAGACTCAACAAACATGCTAATGTTTTTCATTTAAGATGTAAATGCTATTAAAAAAAACAACAACTAACAATTGTTGAAAAGTTTTCCATTTCAAAAATAAAAATATGCCACTGGAAACCCACTAGCTGCTCCACAGATAAAACCAAATGCGTCATGCATCTGCGCCTCCTTGTGAGTGCATGGCATGGCAGTAGCGCCCAATCATACTGATTGTTAATAAAACATGAGTGAATGTACAAGTTTTGCTTTTAGTATGCATGCCCTGAAAAACACATTTGTAGCAATATTAATTTGCACAACACTGACGTTCAGTTGTGCCACCCATGCAAGAGCTGCATTCAAGGATTTGTGATAACTGCTAATGAGCCTTTTATATCACTGTGGAGAAATTGTGGCCCACTCTTCTCTGCAGAATTGTTTTAATTCAGTCACACTAAAATGTTTCAAGCATGAACAGCCTGTTTATGGTCTTGCCGGAGCATCTCAACCGGAATTAAGTCCAGACTTTGACTCGGTCACTCAAAGACGTCAAGTTTGACTTTTTGAGACTTTCAGAGGAGGACTTGCTGTTGTGTTTTGGATCATTGTCCTACTGCATAACCCAAGTGCCCTTAAGCTTCAGGGCTTGAGTTGATATCCAGATATTCTTTTTCATGATTTTCTGGTAGCGAGCACAATTCATGGTTTCATCAATTACAGCAACTCGTCCAGGGCCTGAAGCAGCAAAGCAGACCGAGACCACCATGCTTGACTGGTGGTATGAAGTTCAACTGACTTTCATCAGTCCACAGAATATTTTCCCAAAGATTTCAGTGATCATCGAGATGTTTTTCTTTTCTTTTTGTGGGGCCAGTAGTGGATTTGGGCTTGGACCTCTTCCCATGGACACAATTTCTTATTGTTGAATCATGAGCTCTGACCTTAACTCTGGCAAGTGGAGGTCTTTAGATGTTGTTCTAAGTTCTTCTTTCTGGGTGAGTCATTCATCACTCTTAGAGTAATTTCAGTAAGATGGCCACTCCTTTCAAAGGTTCTCAATTGGGCTTCACTGGAGTCCCAAAGCCTTAGAAATGGTTTTAGAATCCTTTCCAGCCGGTAACATGTCAATGACTTTGTTTTGTCAGTTGTTTCTTTAGATCATGGCATGGTGTGTTGCTTTATGAGCCTGCTTCACTTTGTGACAAGGTTCTATTAAAGTCATTTCTTGATTCAGCAGGTCTGACAGTGGTCAGGCCTGGGTGTGACTAGTGAAACTGAACTGAGCTTTCCAAAAATTCTGGTTATTTATCTTTCCTAATATGTTTTTTAAATTATCTGAAATATGTTAGTGTGATAAGTGTTATACATTTTCACTCAAACTCAAATTTTGGGTCATAGTTTTTGTTGATACTGCAATATTCCTGAAACAATCATTTTATCCACAGATTTGATCATTTGATCATGAACACAACAAAAACAAAAATAAACTTTATTATTCTGATGCATTTCCTGTTGTTGTTGACTTGTGAACAATCAGCAGAAATTACAATTTTCACTAGACTAGCACCAGACTAACAAGAAGAATTTCTGTTTTTAAAGGTAGAAATGCATGAAATTAAAGCTAGAATTATTGTAATTAGTCGAACAAGAAGATGCCAGAACTTAGTGCTCAGCCCGTGAATATTAGTAAAGTCAATAAAAACGCTCAAAAGTAGAGAAAAAATCAAAAAATGTATTGAATTGAAATCAGTTGATATTTTAAGTTTAATGGCCTTTTTCTTTCTTACAGTGTGCATGTCAAAAGATGTCTCCTACTTAAAATCTCCTGCTTCGGATTTGTATAAATAATGTTATTGAACAATAACAAGACTTCCAGTCTTTTAAAGCTAATTGCTCCAAAGAAAAAGTGTTGCTCTCATTATCTACAAAAGGCATAGAAGTTAAAGATTCAATATTATTCACATGCAGATAACACTCTAAGCAAGAGGTTGTGGCTTGTTCACATTCATTCATAATAAAGGTCAGGTAGAGCACATTTTAAAGCTTTATAAACACTCCTTAAACCTTGCTCAAGTAATCAGTAGAGAACACAGCTGCACTGCACTTGGAAAATTAGAGTAATTGATGCCCCCAAAGCAGGAGAAGGCTGCAAGAAGACAGTAGGAAGATGGATGTTTCCTCAGTTAGAAGTGCAATTAAGAAATGTTAGTTAACAGGAACGGTGGAGGCCAGGCTGCGGTCAGGAAGACCTGGAAAACTTTGAGAAAATTGCTCATAGAATCGCTAGAGAGGCAAATCAAAAGCACTGAGTGCAAAAGACCTTCATGAAGATTTAGAGTGGTGCCACTGCATTCTGCTGTGTTCAAACAACAACTGTAAATCCCCCCAAACAAGAACTGAAAGACTCATAGCACCACAGAAAGCACCTTCATGCTGTGATCCTTGCCAAAGGGCACACTGCTAAGCACTGACCTATCTTTGCTGTGGGCCATTTTTTCTTTTTTATGTTGAAATTGTGGAATATGCAAATTAAAGAAAAGCAATTTGCGTGAAATATTAAATCAAATGTATCCTCTTTAACTCGGTGCCTTTTAGAAATCAGGACATCTTTATTGGCCATTCAGAGTCATTTTGACGAGCACTACTGCCCAAACGTCTGCACGGCACTGCACGCAGAGAGAAAAGCAGGCCATGCGAGTGCAGCAGAGGACCTGCGCTGCCTGTCTGAACCAGCTCTGAGTTATTCATAAGGTCGCTCACTGATGTTGGATGATGAGTTCTGGCTCGCAGTCAATGTTCTAGCTCATCTCAAAGGTTTTGGATGGGGTTGAAGTCAGGTCTCTGTGCGGGCCAGTTCTACACAACTTCTTTATATTTCTTTATATGGCTGTTTTTGTTGGTTGGAAAAAAGGGAAATGTAACAATTTCTTGACTGAAAGAACTCTTGAGTTCCATTTGATGTCTTCCATTTAGTGGATCTGTCCTTAGAAAATGTTCCCCTGGAGTCAGATACTTTTTCTGTGTTTTACACGCTATTAGTAGAGACGCTGTTATTGGAAAGTTGATGGACCAACACTTACTTAGCTGATGTCTCCACTGGCATTATTTATAATAGCTTCAGGATGGAAAGATGAGCATTCTAGAAAACAGATAAAATACAGTACCGCCCCTCATTTCTTTATATTTTGCTATATATGTGTGTATGTATATATATATATATATATACATATATAAGGCAAAAACAATTTGTACAAGCTGGAAAGTTAATATTCAGTATGACCACCTTACCAACTTTCTAAGGCAAGCTTTCTTGTCATCTCCGTGAGGACTCTTCAGTAATACTTCTTCTTGTCTTGTACTTGTCCTTTTTATTTTGCAATTATGTGGAAGTCTCCCTCAGTCCAGCATCCATCTTTTAACAAGTTCTTTCTCTATGAAGAGAGCTCCAAGTAAGATTTCCCCTCCAACGTCCTTCATGGCACACTGAAAGTCACAGTAACAGCTCCCTCTCCTGGTCATACCATGACATTACTTGTCACGATCAGTGTAAAGGTGTTTATGGTGGTTCATTTTTTTCAGTAATTTTTGCTCAGCATATCAAATTCTCCTCTTGTGTGCTACATCTCATTTAAGGTGCAATCCCCAGCTCCTCGCTGATATCTTCTTTTTTTTTTTTCTTTTTTTGGGTGGGGGAGATGTGCCGCATCCTTGATTGCAGACTACACAAGTATCAAAGCATACGCCTTGGGTAATACAAGAAATTAGTTTTATTTTTAATACAGGGGGGGAAAAAGAAGAAGATCAAAGCAATCAGTGTTGGCATCCACACAATCTCCTCTCCACACACACAGACACACACCTAAAAACACAGCTCTGGTTTTGGTTGCCAGCACAAAAAGTGGGGTTTAAGAAGCTCTTAAGAGGCCAGAAGGAGGAGCAGGAGAGTCTGGCTCGATGTGAGGAGAGGCAGTCGGGGGGGAACAACAGATGTTCACAAGACACAGGAATACATTTTTTATTTGTTGAGTCAGGATGTTTGTGTTTGTAGGTCTACTTGTCATCATTTCCTCATGTTTTGTTCCATGTTCTGCATGCCAACATTTCTGCTTTCATTCATAATAGTTTATCCAAACGTCTCCTCACTTCCTGCCCCGTCCGTTGTCCTTAGCATCACTGGCATTGCGGCATTTCTGCTATAAATTGTCATAAAACAACTCAGATCTAGATCTTTTGTTCTTCCCTTTCTATTGTGCATTTCTTTAAGAGGATTTATACTGTGTTCTTGTTCTCCCAAAACATTCTTTTAAAACCCATTCGCTATCCCAATGAGTAGTAGGAAACGTAAGGTCTTATGAGGAGTTACTATAAGGCAATAACACTCCGAGATTTCATTTATACTCACTGAAATCTGAAAAAGCACAAAAAAGGGTCAAGTCTGGCTCCTCAAGGTCACACTGTGACATTTCGAGTATGGTGAATCAGATAAACAGCAGGCTTTAATGCTGACAAGTACGTCTTAACTGGCCTCTGCGACTGCACTCTTTAATCTGCCACATTTTTCTTTCCACTCTTCAATTTGACAAACAGGATTTGAAGTGAAGCCACCCACACAGTAAACAGCCAAGAGTGAGCTGCAAGTGGATGAGGCAGGTATTTACCACTCTGTGTGTTTACACATCATGCAATCTCTAACAACAGCAGCAGCAGCAGCTGGTAGTCCGCTCTTCGTCTTCCAGCGTGGAAATGTCACCGGAGGTGAATGACAGAGGGCTTGTTTGCTTGGAAGCCAGCAGATATAGCTAGAAGTAGCTGTAAATGATAGCCCGCCCTCCCTGAAAATGGCAACCGTGGCTGCTCGGCTTTATTTGGCCATATAAGCCGCTACTTCCTTTTCCAAACTTTGGGCAAAGCGGTGGTTGAGGAAGAGCAGCTGGCCGTGAGGAAGCAGGCGACTGAGCAGGACGTCGATCCGGTTGCTCTTCAGCAGGACCTGGAGAGAAAAATGCCACAAGTGATGACCCCGAGCAGGCTTCTCGATTAATCAAGAGATGCTTAAAAGCTGGTAATAAGAATGCGCGCTGCTGCAATCTAGTTTCATTACTGCTGAATTTTGCTTTATTGATATTTTTCATAGCACGTAATGAGAGGCTGCTCTTGCGAGTCTCGATACCAGTGTTCGACAATCATCTTTCTTTGGGGAGGTAAACTGTTTAAGTTAATGGATTGCAGTCTGATGATGCCTTAGGACGCATATAGACACAAACACTCGCTACAGTTTCTGAATACAAATGCACTTTACAGCAGCCGGAAGATGCATGAGTCACAGTGATCTACTGTATGTTTGTGGTAAAGAAAAGATGTTTATGCAATTATTCCTGTCAGAAAAAAAGAAAAATTGGAGAAATGAAATAAAACAATACATTTTATCAACAGCTGGTCAGTGACTCATGGCTTCACTAGGTTTGTACAAGTCAAAAGGCTCAAGAGGTCTTTAAAGTTTCACTGTTGAGAATAACTTCAAAGCTAATGACATGTCTCAGTGTTCTTCACACACTTCTCACTGAAGCAGCCATCAGAGATAACACTTCTTTAATCTATGAAAGCCTTAAACAGTATATAAAAGAAGGCATTAACAAATGTGATGTTGCACTTCAGCTTGTGACATCCCCATGTTTAGCATTTTAGCTGACACCAAGATTAGCCAGAAGCAACTATATTTCGATGAGAGCGCTAAGCTATCAGCAGGTTTATCGCACAGGCGCTAAAAGTAAGTGCTGTGAAACACACAAACACATAAAACACCATAACTTCATTCATCAAAACTGAGAGAAAGACTTCTTGCATGGTCTGTCAGCACAATCAGTGACACATGGCCCCATATTACTTGTCAGATAATTGAACTGATGACACTCAAAAAGGCATCAATACCAGAGTTCTCATTCAGTGACGTGAATTAACTGAGATGAAGCTCATGAAACTGCTGCTGGCTACAACCCCGCAGGCAGGCGTCCACTTCTCAATCAAAGGGACAATACTCCTGATAATACAAAGTTTAAACCCAATTTAAATGGGTTTAACATATGAAAATTCATACCGCACCAGACCATAGCCATTTACAAATTACAGTAACTGGAATTGGCAAGTTTGAACTATAGTAATATGGGCACTTATTATAACTCTGTCATATTTATGAAATCTAAACTGTATTTGTGAAAATAGATCCTGAATACTCCAGACCAGGGGTCCGTTCTTCGTACCTCGCTAAGTAAGTTAGCTGGATTTGATTGTTGACGATTTCGCGTGATCCTGGATCGTTCGGTTCCCCGAAGCTCATCCAGGACTTGCTGTCGTAGCAACAGAGCCATAAGCGTAAACCTGCTCGGGAGCAGGTTTACTTTATGTAAACAGGATTAGATCGCGGCCACGCAGGTATGTCCGCTTCATTTATACGAAAGCAACAGCGATATTCCACCACTGTTTCACCATAAATAAATATTATCAATGTAACTAAAGATAATGCAGTACTTGATTCTTTTATTGATTTCACACAGATACATACAGGTCATATCCTAAAAAAGGGAAATGTACTATTAACATTCTATTACATGTATGTGATTATTACAGATGTAATTCAGATTTCAGAGTAGTAATTGCAAATTACTTCGTGTAATCAAGATGAGAGACCACGGCTATAAAAGCGAAGGTGGATAAGGAGAGTTTTCAGAATTCAGCGTATATTGCGGGACAGACAGGATCCTTTAGCTCAGCGCGACAGTGTGCTCATTGAGAGATATCGATTTTCCCGTGAGGATATTATTTACTTAACCAACTTGTTGACGAGGGGGTGCAGGACCACCACCTGTCTTTTTTTGCTCTGCCCTTTTCTTGGTTGCTGTTATGAACAAACAAACAGATTATTTCAGGCTCTCTTTCCAAGAGACTAAAAGCAATATAAGTGATAAATATTACCATTCTGTGGAATATTCTTATATTTCACTTTTACTTGTTCCCATGTTCTAGTGGGTCCTGTTGGGGCTCTAATGTGAAAGGGGATATAATATAACATATTATAATATAATATAATGTAATATAATATTGGATAATATAGTGTGATATAGGGCTGCTCAATTAATCGAATTTTAATCACGATTACGATCTGGGCTTTCAACGATCATTAAAAATGACTGAGCCGATTATTAGCCCCTCCCTCATTTATCCGCGACACCTTAAAGGCCGGTCCGTGAAAATATTGTCGGGCATAAACCGGTCCGTGGCGCAAAAAAGGGTGGAGACCGCTGATTAAGAGGACCCGAGGGAAGCTCGGAAAGCTAAGCAGAAGTTATTTGGAGAGGAGAGTGACTGCCGTTGGTTGAAAAGAGTTAAAAAAAAAAAAAAAAACTTCAGTGGTGTTGCACACTATTTATATTATTTTTTTAAAGTCATTGTTAACCCTTTAAAGCCGGTCAGAGCAGCACGCTCCGTTTTGCGTAACTATTTTTAAACCCCTGTAGAATCTGAACCGTGTAAGCTAGCGCAATAATTTGTTTTGCATATGAAACCGGAGGAGTTGTACTTACATCTGATGCCATCAGCTTGTCCTCGGTCACGGTTTCGTTCCACATATAGCTTTGCAAAAACTGCATAAAAAGCGCTTGCAGCAACAAAAACATAATATTCCAGAAACACGCTTTGCCGTTCCTATCAGCTGTTCGTAACACTTCCCACAGTGAAATGATGCACATGCTGTTTTCTTTGCAAATTTGCATCATAGGATTGTTTTTTGTTTTTCCTGCAGTATATAAAATTGCTGTATCTCCAAAATAAAACTATGAAGACACTCAAAATAAATTTCCTGTTGTTGTAAACTATTTTTTGCAACTCTATTGTATTTAAAGTTTTGAGGGATAAACCTCTTAAACTTCTCCAAGTAGAAATATATGTAAACAAAACAAAAGCGATTTTCAATTTTTTTTGTAGTTTATTGCACTTTTTTGCAATTTATGTAATTACTATGCACTTAATGCATACATATTATTAAAATATGGGCTATAACAGTTGTATTGATGTATAGCAACTTGAAATGCTCCCACAAATGGCACTACAGCATGTAAAAAAAATAAATAAAAATAATATAAGCTCTGGTGGACTTGGTTCTATAGTAGGTCTTAAAGGGTTAAATAAATATCGTCAAATAATCGTGATCTCAATTTCAGTGAAAATAATCGTGATTATCATTTTTGCCATAATCGAGCAGCCCTAGTGTGATATGAAATTACTTACGAGTTTAATTTGTCAGCAACTTTCTGCCAGCCCTCTCTCCTTGCTTTTGCAGCCTTTGCAGTGTTCCCTTGAGTTCTGATTAAACTCCTGAAATCCCTCACTCAAGAGTTCTTGCTCTGCTGCCGAAAAATACCGAGCGCGCTCCTTCGACATTTTCGCCGACCAATCAGAGGGTTGCCGATCAATGTTTCTACTATGGATGCGTAGCCCCTTTTACGACACCCAGTGATCTCACATTACTTCATCCAGCTGTACTAATCGTCAACAGCAGGTGTGTTCGGAGAACCGGATTAGCGAGCTCACGGTTAGCGCGATGATTTGGTCTTGGATGTGTCATTTGATCTTGGATGTAGTAAGCGACGTACGAAGAACGGGCCCCAGGTCCAAATTAAACACACATCGAGTGCAACAGAGTGAGTATGCTCACTCTAGAAGAAGTCCAGCTCTCCTAGAGTAGCTACCTGCCTGCTGGAATCTCCTGTGTGGTCTTGAGACTGTGCTGTGAGACACAGCAAACCTTCATATTGAAACATATTGATGTGTCATCCTGAAGGAGTTGGAGTACCTGTGCAACCTCTGTAGGGTCCTGGTACCAGAAAACAATCAGAAAAGATGAGGCAGGAAAAAAATGTCAGGGGCCTCGACCTGTAAAACCTGTTTTGGGGGTTGTCTCATTTTTGCCCCTCTAGTGCACCTACTCTTAATTTCAAAGCAACTGAAACTTATTTACAACCTACTGCTACTTAGCTGACCAGCTCAGTATCCCAGAAACTTAACTGACTTGATGGTGTACGCTGATTAAAAAGTGTTCCTTTCATTTTTTTGAGCAGTAGAATGTGTGTCCACGGCTCACCTCGCTCCCTTGCCCCAGCATGTGCAGGTGCTCCAGGCAGTGGCGGGTCAGGTTGCGCAGTGTTCCCTCAGCCAGCAGCAGGTTCTCATGAGGCTCACAGACGAGCGTGAAGCCCAGACTCTGAACCCCCAGCCACAGAGCGCTCGTCTCCTCGGAGAACGGGTCTCCGGCTCTGAGCCGCACCACGCCGCAGTCGGCGTCCTGCAGAGCCAGATTCTCTTCGCCCGGCAACGTCTCCTCTATCAGCCGACCCGAGGCTTCCCGGGACAGAGAGATAGCACTCCGGACTTGTCTGAGACACAAAAAGTGTTTTGCCATTAATTAGGATGCTTTCATAGTCACAATAACTGTGGGACTCATTTTATTTTGAGCTATTTAACCAGTTTTACTGATAACATTAGAACAACCGTTGTCTTTGACAGTAGTAATCACTAGTTACAGGCTGGAACAGGAGAAAAACAAAACACACACACACACAATTAGGGATGGGTATTGAAAACCGGTTCTTGTTGAGAACCGGTTCCCACTGTTTCAATTCCTTGGAGTTGTTTGCCATTTTTGCAAACGATTCCCTTATCGATTCCAGTCGCCCCGAATGACGTCACCACGTTGCGGAGCGTCATTTACCTGGCAGGAAACACGGCGCCTAAGCGGCTCAAACGCTCAAAAGTTTGATTATACTTCATGAGAACCGATGACAACAGGGCAACTTGCAAAGTAGATATTTCATTTAAGGGAGGAAACACTACGAATATGCAAAAGCATTTGCTCACAAAACACGCGATGACCTTAAATGAATGTCGTGTTTTTAATTCCACTCCGGACTCGTGACTCTCCCAGCAGCAGCGGTAACGTTTGCACGCCCTCTTCCGTTAATGCGGCAGGTAAATAATCAACTAACAGTGCATATTATGTTAGCGTGATCTGCCTTATTACAAGACCTGCCATTACTGTACATGTAGGTGACCATGATGAGAGAGACAGAGTCTGGCTCAGATGCTGGCAGTTCTCGCTGTAGTCTGCCGGCAGCGTCTCCTTTCAGGCAGGATAGACGAACGTCACAGAGCAGTGACTCAGTTTGTGGTCAAAGCCTTGCACCCGTTTGCCACAGCAGATGATTTTTGGTAAGTGAATGTGTTTAATTGTAGGCAGGGACATTACTGGATATTCTTGTGTAATTGCCACAGAACAATTTATGTTATACTTTGTTATTGCTACAGAAGAATATTTATTTTATTATTTTACATTTACAATTTTTTTTCCTGGGGACCCTGTGACACCCCATTGAAGAGCCGTAGGCTGGATCTCTGAAGCTCTCACTGTTGGGTTTGTAAGGCCATGTTACTCCTAAGTTTCTATCTTGTTCAAAGAGAAGATATAAAACAAAGTTCTAAGCTAATCGACCTTAGTGTTCTCCTTTTTAAAAAAAAAAAAAAAGAATCGATAAAGAATCGAATAGTTAAACAGAATCGAAAATGGAATCGGAATCGTTAAAATCTTATCAATACCCATCCCTACACACAATGATTCATGAGTCACTGAAAAAAAATATTATTGTCTGGCATTTTACATTGTGTGTTCCCATCAAAATAGCAGGATGCTTTATATGAGAAAACAGAGAGATGATTGATGGTGAAAGAACTGCTATTATGAGTTATCAACAAGACTAAATCCTAAAAATCACTAGAAATAAAGCCAGGGTGCTATTTTCAGTATTTTTTTAAATTACCTTCATACAATTAGCAGTAAAAAAAAAAAAAAATTGCTCAAAAGCCAAAAATGGCTCTAGGTACTCTGGCAGGTAAATTCATTTTTTTAAAGCATTGAGACTGAGGCCATCTCGGTGTCTGGCAGACCATCTGTATAACAAGTAGTCCTGTGTTCTTGAGTCTAAACATAGCTCCTGTGCTCATCGCTGGATAGATCTTCATGACACTGCATGACGGATATGAATAGAGCATTCAAAGAGCCTTTTGAACAATACTGTATATGACAAACATCAACAGGCAATGCAGGGACACGAACAGACGCCACTCAACAGAATACACTGGCTGCATGTCTTTATCTGGACAGGTGTTAGTTCCAAAACATGAAAAGAAAACACACATCACTTAATTAAAGTGTCCACTTCTGTCCCAATCTGTGGATGTCCAGAAAAAAAATGACTTCGAATAATGATTTATTTTTAACTGTTAACCACAAACACCCACCTGGCTACTGCGGTCACCCTCTCCTTCTGCAGAAGCCTTCTTTCCTCCGGGCTGAAGTCTCGGTGCCGCTCGGACAGGACTCCGTCATCTGGACCGAAAACCCGGGAGTACAGAACACGGCTCTCCCCGGCAGACAGAGCACTCACCGGGCACACGGTGTGTATGAGGAAACACCGAACCATGCTGTCGTACTAGGGGAGAAAAAGTTATCCAAACAGAGCTTTTTACTTTATTTCTTCTGAATCGTTGTTTACACTGCTGATTTTAAGCACTTCCGCATTGGTCAGCTGACCAGTCTCGTGCACTGTTGCTTTTCATAAATATAACCACCAGAGGTCGCTCGCAGTCAGCGACTCCCACATATGCTCCCAGCAGTGTTATTCAGAGCCATACAGTATCTTTGAAGACTGTTTGTTTGTTTGTTTGTTTACACTTACAAATGATTGTTTTTAAACGGCAGCATGGAGCTGTGTGGTGGCTGTGTGTAAAATCAGAATGGTTTAGCCAGAATAGCATTGCTTTAGCTGACAGTCTATAGTACACTGATCATAGACAATACGATCAATAATTCTGACCGTAACATTCTATTGAACAGGTCACATGTGAAATTAAACACTCCTGCTTTCAGCTCAACATACCTCACTAACTCAATAGTCTCTTTCTTCCTAGTACAGCTCTCAGGACTGAGGGACAGGAGAGGCTGCAGAGAGGCTGAGTGAGAACAGAGGGTTTCGGGGTCTCAGCAGATAAACAGAGGCAGCTGGTAATCCAACAGCTGCTGCTGGTCATGCTTCTTTACACTGAGAGGCCCTCCTCTGTGTGTGTGCATGCGTCTGTCTGTGTGTGTGTGAAGAAGAAAGAGAGCATTCACTCTGCTTTGTTAGCATTCACTCCACCATCCTGTTAACCTCTTCACCCTCAGCCCTGAACTTACTTGGTGTAACTGAAACACAGTGTAACAAGACCTGGGGATAGTTCTAGCTCTTCATAGGATTTTATTTTATTTTATTTTATTAAAAGAACTGCTGATTTTATGACATTCAGAACTCCGTATGTCATTATTACAACTCTAACAGCTGGAAGAGAGTAGCATCATGAGGCTGTTAGCAGTCTGGCTTTATTATTAGGTAATAGGGACTCATGTTAGTTCACCACGTTGGTCCAGAATGAAACATCTCAGTAGGTATTTTAGGGATTTCTAGGCTAGACTAAACTAGACTCCTTAGCATCAGGCAGGAAATCCTGGAAATCCTTATTTTGATCCAAAAGGCCACAGCAAACAAGTAACATAGGCAAGAAAGAAGGACTGTATTTCTCCCATATTAGCTTCTCTTCATTGGTTCCAGGTAA
The DNA here is from genome assembly GCF_963969265.1 of Rhamphochromis sp. 'chilingali'. Taxonomy (NCBI): domain Eukaryota; kingdom Metazoa; phylum Chordata; class Actinopteri; order Cichliformes; family Cichlidae; genus Rhamphochromis; species Rhamphochromis sp. 'chilingali'. The sequence goes on from NC_137949.1 coordinate 8,733,508, forward strand.
AATCTAGAATGTCATTTTAAAACCCTTTAAAAAGTCTCTTCTCACATGCAATTTGACATGACGATGAGACCCTGTCATATGTTACAGATCGTTTAGTGTCATATTATCCCAATAAAGCACCCTGCTCTCAGAGTGAAGGCTTACTTGCTGTTCCTAGAGTTTTCAAAAGTAGAATGGAGGGACAGCCTTCAGTTTTCAGGCCCCTCTTCTGTGGAAACAGCTTCCAGTTTGGATTTGGAAGACAGACACAATCTCTACTTTTAAGATTAGGTTTAAAACTTTCCTTTTTGCTAAAGCATATAGTTAGGGCTGGATCAGGTGACCCTGAATCCTCCCTTAGTTAAGCTACGATAAGTGTAGGCTGCTGGGGGATTCCCATGATGCATTGAGCCCTTCTTCTTGAGTCAGCTTTTCCACTCAAAGTGTGTTTATACACCTCTCTGCATTTAATCATTAGTTATTGTTCATCTCTGACTCTCTTCCACAGCATGTCTTCTATCCTGTCTTGCTCCCCTCTCTCCAGCCGGTTGTGGCAGATGGCCCCGCCCCTCCCTGAGTCTGGTTCTGTTGGAGGTTTCTTCCTGTGGAAGTTTCTCCTTCCAACTTTCACCAAAGTGCTTGCGCATAGGGGTCATACGATTGTTGGGGTTGGTTGTATTATTTTAGGGTCTACCTTACAATATAAAGCGCCTTGAGCGACTGTTGCTCTGATTTGGCGTTGCATAAATAAAATTGAATTGAATTGAATACAACAACTTCTCGCTGCTTTCGATAGGTTCCACATTTTGGTGATTCATCTTCCTGAATTCAGTGGTACCCTGACTCTTCTTTTAGATATACAGTTTGGTTTAGTTACCTCAGTCAGGTTTAACCTGAAATTAAGCTGTCTTGTTTCATTATTTAGCTAGGACACTCATGTCACCTTTGTTTCTATTGCACATTTAAAACAACAGGAGTTCTATCCAGTTAAAGCAGATGTATTTATACTCCAGGTCTACAAAAACTCAAGTACCATAATTCACATAAAAACCACCAGTCAAATAGAAATGACTATATAAACAATGTCTAAGAATACAAACAGCAGCTGACATAAATGAGCAGGAATAAAACATTCACAATGGACATGACAAAAACCACGAGGCCCCTCAAACTTAACTCAAAGGGAATACAAATAAAAGTAAGTCTTCAGATTTGATTTAAAAACAATCACCTGTTTGACAGGTTTTTATATGGGATGGCAAATTATTCCAGAGCCTGAGGGCTATAAAAACAAAGATGCGGTTGCTTTTAGGCTTTAGGCGAAAAGGGGACGCTGAGAGACGTTGCTGGAGGATGACCTCAGTGACCTCGAACCTGGAGGCAAAATTTGGGCTTAAAACATCCGTGAACTATTGTGGAGCTGATCCTCAGAGGGCTTTTAAAGTAAATAATAATATTTTAAAAACAACTCTATTTCACAGGTAGACAGTGCAACTGAGCTAAAAAAGGAGGGATGTGTTGTCAGGCAGTTAGAAGTCAAGCAGCAGAGTTGTAAACCAACTACAACTGAGAAAGACACTAATACAGGGAGTTACTGTAACCCCACACAAAAATTACTATCTTTTATTTTGTTTGAGATGTCTCCATATAAGCATACAATATTGTAGCTTAAAATGACAGTGTGTAAAAACTTACTACTAGATGTCTGTAGATTGCAGACTCCAGTCAACACACATGGGATGCTTACCATTTGTTCCAGAAGACAGACCATTAATCTGTAGTGAGTGTACTCAGGCATTAAAGTGACTCTGGACCAAATCTGCCCTGGAGTCTTTTTGCTATCTGGGCAGGCCACTGTTTGCCTCAACTGTCAATATGCAGATGAGAGGCGTCCACGTCTATTTACTTTTAGGAGGCTGTAAAACTTGAATACGAGTTGATGTGTCAGCGATGTTCACTTCTGTTCAATGGCACAAACACTATGATCTTTTTTTGAAGATATCCTGTTAGCTGTTAGCCACCAATAAACTCGGTTAGCCGCTGTTAACTGGTGTTAGAGAAAATTGGAACTTTGAAGTTAATATAACATTATTGGACTTTGGCACTTTGTAAATAAACTCATATGACGTGAGAATGTAATCAAACTGTTTATCAGAGGGAAAGTGTGATTTTTAGGAAACTCCATTAGCTTTCACAATGTTAGCTTATAAACAGCTGTTTGTAAGCTAGCCAGCCTTGAGCTGTCCAGATTCTCTTCTTCTCCACCTTTTGCAAGTCTCCAGACGCATACATAAGATGCGATTACGGTAGGTGGAACATGATGACCATCTTGGCCATTGTAGTCAAGATGGCGGAGCAACATAGTAGCTGCCACAAACCGGTGTTAACTCCTGTGTATTTTTAATGGATGAATTCAAAGTTATGACAATGCATACATTTGTTGGAACAATTACTGTACATTTATGAGAATAACATTCTTTGACTCTATTAAATAAAAAAAATTTTAAAAAACAACTGTCTGTACTTTTAAGATGCGCATAAAAATTCCATGTTTAAAAGAACAGACATAAAAATGGGAAAATATGAAGATAGTTGTAGCACTTCTCAAATCACTGGTTAACATATGAATGTTGTGCAGGTGAAATTATGTTCCACTTACAGAAAAGACAGAAAAGAATTGAATGAATGTAACTTAATAACTAACTATTCTTTAGACCAGTGTGTCAAACGTAAGAACAAGCCTAACAAAGAGCTTAATCTGTACGACTGCGTGGCTGGTGCATTTCTCTATGATGACAGTGAAATGACTGAACATGGAAAAAATTAGTCAGAGCGTTGAAGACGCATTTATTTTCTCAAGACTTCATTAGCTTTTCGTCATCAATTTTTCTGAATGGGTGGTTCATCAAATGTGAACGTTTCCACAATATAAATCTTGAGACTAAAAGAAAAATGATCCAATACTTTTGCGTCCCACTTGAGATCAAGTGGCCCGTGAACTAAAACGATTCTGCTGCTTTAAACACTGACTACTTTGGATTCAGTTCAAGTCTGGTTTTGATTCATGCTCGGAAACCAAGAGAGAATTTTCAGCCTACTTTTATGGAGCTTGTCATCAAAATAGACATAGGAGAGCAATATTTCTGCAACACACACATAAGGTAATGATCTACACATGCACACATTGCTCCTCAGCAATAAAGTAAAGGGTGGAGATCACTGCAGGTAATAATTAGACAAAATCATTGAGAGCAGTCAGTGTGAAAGTGAAGGCAGATTATGTTGTCATTGTGAAATTTCAGCTTCAAACACCAGCTGTTTGACGAGGATCGCGTTTTCAGCGTGGAGGAAAACAAAAAAGCAAAAGCAGCGAGCGTGACTGAAGTGCAGAAACTTGTGTCGAGATCACCACAAAAAAAAGTCAGAACACGTTTCGGTGTTTTTGACCTATGAGTCACATTTCCTTGTGATGAAATAAAAACCAGCTGAATATGAAGAACAACAGGATGTGGGGGATGGCAAGGGCAATCAGCCAGTCATACGGACCAATAATGATGAAACCCGCCAATTTGAATTAAAGGAAGCTGAAGACAACATGCAGCGAGTGACATAAAGAACATTTTGTCTGCTGCGCAGGGTGAAATCTTCTTAAATTGTGTGTATGTGTGCGTGTGTGTGTGCAGAAAGCAGAACTGTGAGTGAGACATTAAGAAGTTTCTAATCCTCAAAAACTTTGACTTCACCTTAGAAAACCACAATCTCCACCCTTTCCTTGAAACCACACTGTTACGCTTCAGAATTTCACCACCCTTGTTGGCCCGTGCGACCCTTTGATTTGCAGGCTGGTTTGTCAGTTTACTGACAATGTCGGCAGTCGCACAGCAAACAGAGGTTTATGGGTGACACCCAGGCTGGAGGTTTGTTTGAGGGCACCTTTGATCGGCTTTGCAGAAAAGGAAAGACAGTCACAGGAAGGGTGGCGAGGTTTTAAGGGCAATTCTACAGAGCGCTGGCATGCTTTTTCATCTCATGTCAAGTCTTTACATATCTTCATCAGTCTTTGGCCATATTTGAATTAATTAAACTGATTTAACAGGAACATTGCTTCACACCATCAAGGGTCCACATTTAGTCATTTGACTAAATCCAAACCAAAGTAATGAAAGGTCATCAAACAGCATCCACCATCAGAGAGTCACACACTGTATACGCAAAGTATAGGTAGTGAGTCTGTGAAGTGAGTGCCTTAAACATGCATTCAGAATTTCCCTTTGTTGCAAAAAGAAGTCCAACAATCTAGCAAGCTGTGGGAAAGCAGCCCTGGGCTCGCTTGAGCCATGTCCCCAGGAGACACTTTCCTCAAAGTTTACAGACTCGATTGCTGTTTTCAAGTCTTCCTGAATGGAAAATGTTGTTTATTTTATTCTCTGTTGTGCCCAGAAGGTACCCTTTAGGGTATGTCTTTATAATATACACTGTTTTCACTATGGAAATATGGGATTCCTCCACTATACAGGGAGTGAGACCTCTATTGTGGGAGGGAAAAAAAGGAAAACATACACATAAGATATTGTTTCTGTTTATGTTGTATACAGTTTAGAGTTTACATTCATTCAACTCTTTTGAAAGCCGTCAGATAAACAAAGCACACCTTTGAGAACAAGCCACTCGGTAATGCAGCATTCATTCGTGGAAATCAGTTTAAGTGTCCCACTGTTGCTTTGCTGAATTCTTGAATCTCCTAATTGGATGAGTCTAATTGTAAAACCTGGCTCAGTTTACTTTTTGAGGACCTGCCAAGGACTCATCTACATTTTAAAAACGACTATTGAGGTGGAGAAGGGAAGCTTGTATTGAAAGGATCTCGCAAGTGTTGCATTATGTATGCCTCGTGTAAAGGTGTGAGGCCTCTCAAATCTAAGCAGCTGGCCTGGTAATTGCAAAAAAAAAAAGGTGAAAGATACCATAGACTCACGGACCAGTATGTGTAAAGACTGTGGAAGCTAAATAGTCGTTTATTAAGCTGTGTAGTGTTTGCTCTTTAGTGCTGCTGTCAGTAATTTTTTAGAGGATTTAGGAGAGACTTGAAGCAGCTTCAGTTGCACAATTCAACCAACAGACATTAGTTTCGGCAATTTGCCACTGGCTGTAAATAAGTTAGACTTCACTCACTGGAATGCAAACAAAGCCTTGCCCTTTCGTTCCCACAGCCACATGGACATTGGGAAACTGTCTGATTTCAAACTTTGGTGAGGTGCCAGCAGGCTTGTGCTTTTACAACCTCTCCTCCCTTCATGTCACGTGTTTTCAGCACGTGGTGACTGTGATATTTTCCCTCCACTCCTTGTCCTGTAACAGGACAGTTAACCTCATGTCAGGACACGTCAAGCTGCCAGGTACTGCCTTCACAGAGAGGAATGTGTTTGTATGCGTGGACACGTGCTGGAAAGGAGAGGCCACTCCCACGGCCAACTCGAGAGGGAAAATTTGAAAAAACAGGAAGCAGCCTGTGGAAAGAAATCCTTCACCGTGCACAGCAGGCATGCTAAACAAAACGGCAGACGGGCTATTCTTAGAGATCAAATGTGGAAAACTGGCTTTGGGTGAACTCAGGCTGAAAGCTGAAGGAAGTTTAGGTCCAGGATGTGTACAAATAATGTGTATATCCCGGAATATGAATAAAGTTTCTCTAAACTGGTCTATCAGTTCTTTCAGTTAGTTTTTGCCAGAAAGCAGTGGAAAAAAATTACAAAAACAAATGTTGTTTAGAGGCTCTAATGTGATTCGTGCAGCCATCAGAGAGCATTTCCTACATTATAAATCACTTTATTAATCAGAAACAAATCACTGTTCCGCTTGGAATGAAATTTCAATATCACAACTTGGTCAATATTAATATACAAAATCAGCATCTTTCTTTAATGTAGTTTTGTGTATTTAAGACTAAAGTTAATCCTGAGACGAGAAGAGGAAATAAGAATAGTGGCCCTGTTGACATGTATATCAATGAATAAGATGTGAGATACACACATGCTAAACTGACTTCACTTTGAACTGGTCATTGATTTTCAACACTAATCAGAAAAATAGTCGGGGGGGGAGAGACTCCCTCTGGGCAACCAATTAATTATTAATCATTGACAGGAAACCTGCTGCCTTTTCAAAGAAAGCATTCAATTAGCAGGGTAATAAACTGACTACACTCACGTATAAAGTATATTCAAATGCATCAAAGGCTAAAAATTGCATAAAAGTATTGATCTATTGAGCCTTTTGTACATTTTTAAATCTAGGCCTTATTAAAGACCGAGATCGATATATCTATGAACTGATAGTCCTAATTTTAAGTATGAATTTTAGTATTCGTACCTCACCAAAGCAGCTCAACTCCTTAGTAGGACATACATACTGAACATTGAGACTTTCTTATAGAACAACTGGTTTCAGCTAATAGACATGGCAATTATGAAGCCAGTGGGCACTTTTAGTCCCTTAAACTCTGCACGAGTGGTTGTGGCCATTAGAGCTCAACACTTTCGATCTTTGATGGTCTTGCCAAAACCATAAAGGTTTAAAGTTTGTCAAGCTCAACTAAAGCCTGATTTTATTAAATAATTCTGACAAACCATTTTTAAAGAATTTTAAGTTTATTTTAAAAAGTATTATTCATTCACAAACTACTTGCAAAGAAATATAATTTTAAAATCCTGCGTGATAAAACTCAGAAAGAAGAGGCTGCTATTCATCTCATTTCAACACACATCAGATCTTTATTTCAGCAGCTCCCCCGCAAGCCTGGACCAAAATACCAAAAGCACCCTGCTCATTATAAACCAACATTATTAGCTCGGCAGAGGGTTAGACAGTTCTCTCTGGATTTTAAAAGGTGTCAAAGCGAAACAAAAGACTTCTTATAAGACAGAAAAAGAAAAAAAAAAAAAAATCTGTCCACACTTGCTGACCTGCAGCATCAGAGAAATCTCACTGCAAAGTAAACAGGTAGCTTTGTTTGCTTTGGTATCTTCTGACTGAGGAAAATAATTATTGCAACAGATGTGGGTGGAGGTGATGGGGCAAAGCTCTGCATTGATCTTGTGCTTTCACATGTTATCATTAAGTATCCAATTTGCATTTTGGAATGCCTGGAGAAATGCACACTCCAAAGAATACTCAAATCATTCTTTAAAAACAAAGTGTGTGTGTGTGTGTGTATGTATATATAAAAATCTTGGGGACAGGGACACCTCTCCAATTCAACTTTTTTTTTTCTTTAATTAAGTGCTGATATAATGTAGTACATGACATTAAAAGAAAAAAGAAAAAATCCAGTGGGGGGGACTGAAAGACAAAGTCCTGGCAGTGTGGTCTGTTTGTATATTGCAATATGGCATTGATTCATATCACTAATGCCAGCTTATATTTAAAAAAAAAAAAAAAAAAGGAAAAGGAAAGGTAAAAAACAGGCAGTAGGTCCTAGTGGTTTGTTTTGTTAAAACATACAAATTGTTTCAAATCACCTTTATAAAATCTGTTCACTGCACTGCTGATTTCTTCAAGGATCCATCATTCCACATCCTTCTCTCTTTAACTCGCATAAATAACTAAATTGGCTATAAATGAAACTTTGTAGGAAATTTAAAAATCCCTTTTTCTGCTGGCGCAATCACAGAAGGCATTTCTCCTTGGTTAGAGTGAGGCGTTAGACACATGAGGAGGTTGCACTGAGTCCGTTTCATGGAGAGGCAGTGTGTTTTAGCGAGAGGTTGGGAAGATGAGGACGTGCTCACAGCTTCTTCAGTCGTCCGTACATCTCCCTCTTACTGCGCTCTCCGGCCCAGGTGCGACTCTTGAGGCGGCACTTCCTCAGGTCCTCCTTGAAATCCTCATGGTGCATGGGTCGGTAAGACTGAGGTTCACATTGTGCCTGCACAAGAGAACGAGATGAGGATTCAGAGGACTGAACAGCTGAGATTCATGTGGGTCTGTGATAACTGATATGCTAAAACATGAGCACGCAGTTCTTTGGACTAAAACCGAAGCATTATGCTCCAGATACACAAGGCCTCACCAGCATTTATATTTCACTCCTTGAGAATCAAATCAAACCCAACCTGAAAATGAGGGAAGAAGTCCTTGTAGCCGCCCTTGAGGATGTAGAGCTCGGGGTAGTGAAGTTTGGGATACTCGTTCATGGCGCGGTCTTGCTCTCTGACGAAACGGCACATTCGGGGGCCGCGCTCCGAGGAGAACTCGCAGTGGAAGATGATGACGATTCGTTTGTCTGGGCTGGATGGGACAATCGGGTTCTTGAGGAGGAAGTCCTTCACCTGGTCCTCCTGGTGTAGGTTTAGCGCTCCCTGGAACAAAAACAAATACCTTTAGAGCTCAGGGATGGATCACCTACAGAGAAGTCTTTAATTAAGCAGTTTTTACATCATTACCCCCCCCCCACAGTTGTTACTGAAAACATCTATCACCGATTTTCACATCGTTCTGTGTGATTTTCCAACACAAATTAGGAAACACTCGAGTTTTATGTATACTGCAATGTCTGTCACTGACTCACCTTGATATGTCCTCCTTCAAACTCATAAGGATAGCGGCAGTCAATGACGATGACTTGTTCAACTACATGATCAAACTGGCCAGTGAGAGCTGCCACCATCTAAAGACCACACAGAACATACTTTTAATGTTTTCAAAAGGAGCAGTGATTACTGTGAAGGGACTGAGCGCTTTGACACAGTGCGTCTACTCACCATGTCTGAGGTAATGTATTTGAGGTCTTGGTGTTTTCCATGCACTGTGGGTAGAACGAAAGGCTAAAAGACGAAAGAGGATTCGTTATTCCACTTTTTCAAGCAACTAACTAACAAGCACACAGAAGAGTTTTCATTCTCCCTTACCTTGGTGAAATCGCCTATTAGCTCATTAGAACCAGCCTCACTGTCCAACAGCTTTTCAATCTCTGCCTGGCAGAACGACTTGGACCTCTGGAGCAGTGAGCAGCCCTGGAAAGAGAGGAGAGGGACACTTACCAAGGAGAAAATGAAGCGATTTAAGATAAGCTTCAAAGCCTGGAACAATAGCCAGTAAGCCTCAGTGGATGTTTCAGAAGCTGGGTGACAGATGGTCAGTGGAGATTTTTTAAATCACGCCTACAGATCATTGCTGTCTGTTCAGAACAGCAGCTCCATGTTATCACTGGTTTTAAATGTTTCAATCAGAAAAGGACTTGAGCTCGACAGCACGTTTTTGTAACACAAGACAGTTTTTATTAATCTTGCACCGTGTGGCTTAGACCTGAGCAATGCTGTAAGACCAATCTCAGCATGCATGCACTTCATTCCGTTTTCATTTAAAAGACGATGCTGCTACTTCCTCCCATTCACCTCAGCTCCTCATGTTATTGGCCAACATGTTAAAATGATCAAGTCATCCAACTAACTTGCATCAACTATCACAACAACAAAAGTGATGCATGTTGTCCAAGGCAGTATGGCCTTACCATTCTTGGGGATTCTGGGTTTTGTTCCAGGGTGGTTACTTGCGTTCCTGCAAGGCTACGCCGCCTCTTCACCCTGATGGGTGTATTTTCATCTCCGGGGCGGTCAGCGCGCTTCACAGAGAGACGGGAAACAGGACTGGGCATCGAAGGAGAGCGAAACAGGCTTCGTGGTCTGCACCGAATCACAGGCTAAAGAAATGCGAGAATAAGTACATTTTTAAATTCAACCCACATTTTGCGTGAGGTGCTACAACTTGTGACAGCAAAGCATCAAAATTTATTCTGGGTGATTGCATCAAAATACATCAGGACTATTCTTTATACTATGCTGTGACATATTGTGTTTGTTGTAAAATGGTTGTCAAGATGGATAAGTCATCTGTGGCTACTGAGAAAAGCAGGCACACACTTTACATACTGCACCTAAAGTACGCACACTTACAGAGTCTTCTCCTATACTGTCAGCCACCAGTGGGGCAGTGAGTAAGCTGGCCATGCCCATCGGTACCCCAGAGTCATTCTGCAAACAACAAATGGGTGCCGTTAAAAATCAAGTCTGACAAAAAGGAATTGCAGAAAAAAAATGAATCCATAAAAACATGAATGGCAGGGACTCACCTCCATGTTGTCATCAAGTACATCCAAAAAGCCATCGTCTTCATCATCATTTGAGGAGGTGAGGGAGGAACTTCTCAGAAACATGGGGCTGGAGTCATGAAAGTCAAGCTGCTGCACCGGAGGAGGTGAAGAAAGCTTTACATAAAAATGAAAAAAAAAAAAAAACGTCAGTCAGCATCTTTCGAGAAGCAGATCACCCCTTTTTAACTTGCAGACAGATTCTTCACATACCATGAGGGCTGGTGCGGAGCTGGGACGGCAGGCAAAGGCATCCTTAGACTGCCCGTTGTTAAAGGATCGCCCACGACACCGCGAAGCAGGTTTGGTGGGTTTCTTGAATTCAAAGCTTTCCTGAAAGAAAAAAAACAACAAGGCATTTTAAACAAGGAATGCCAACACAGACGTGACAGATTAATAAAAGCACCTGCTAATGACACTAATAATTTTCACTTACATAAAATGCAAATATCCCGTTTTTAACCCAAATGATGAAATGCCGTCTCCACAGTAATAAAAGCTCATTTAGCATCGCCTTAGTTCTAAGGCAGTGAGACTTAAGTAAATGATTTTGGTCCAACTGACCTCTGGCATGTTCTCCTTATTCTCATGCTGAGAGGTGGATACTTGGGAAGGTTGCTGACCAAATACTCCATAGCGGTTTGGATCATTTTGCTGCCCCTTCAGAGCTGGACTGAAGGCCATGAGCTGGAGCTGAGTGGGGGAATAAAAGGGAATCAGTTAGCAACGCGTTTAGGCTTAACCTCCACTGTATGGTTTGTTTGAGTTGTGTTTATGTGTACTGTCAACTCCTCTTTAAAAATTAAGATTAAATCCTATTCAAGCGCCAAAATCACAACTACAACAGGACATTATCTGTTATCTCTGGGGATAACAGATAATATGTGTACGCATAACACACAAGCTGTAAAATACTTACAGGCAATGAGTTGATTCTTCGAATTGGCATTCTCCTATAATCAACAGATGGCAGAGAAAAGAATTGCAGTCAATAAAATAAGGAGATAAGATTTTTTTGGCTTGAAAATTAAACTGCTCTGCAATGTTGTTTTTAGGGGGGGGGGGGAGATAATACCAGGTACAAAACTTACTCATTGACAACTCTGCTTGACTCTCGAATGGCTTTTTCAAATCTGTAACAGAAAGAAGAGCAAGGAATGCTTCAGAAATTACAAAACTAATATATTCTTGCAAGAAGATCTGCTAAGAAAAGAGACTAGGAAGGCCTCAACTGTCAGTCGAAACATTGCATACTCATAAACTACAAAGAGTCTGGGACTCTATTGAGACACTGAGAGGAACGGTTGGACATGAGGAAGTTGGGTGAATGCATGGAGGCAAGACGTACTCTTTGCATTGGGAGTACGGCCCACCTGTATGCTAAATAAGTGGGCCTGAGAGCTCAGGGGGTGGGAGGGAGGTCAGGGGAAGGGATGCGGAAATCAGCTAATCTACCATATGCCTGCTGGAGCCGAAGCTGCAAAGCCCCCTTTCTGCAAGAGCTCTTTTGTTTGTCGAGGGGGGAGCGTGTCCCATTCAGTGCAGACCACAAGAAGGGAGGGCAGCTGTTCTCTGGGGGTGCCCTGATTTCAATAGCTGATGCAGAGAAACTCCAGCCCTCAATTCCCTATTGAAACAAGGCTGCAGTAGAAGAGTGTGCCAAAGCTCAGAGGGGGTGGGTTATCAAACCAGAGCACGCACGCCACATCCTCCCCCCCATCATGGAAAACTCCTAGCAACCTAACAGCTGTAAAAGGAGGTGAATGAAGTCTTGAGCACCAACTGCTGCAAAAGAACTCACATCAGACCTCGGCAGATGTCTGCAGGGCAGACTCACCCAACTGAGAATAAGGAAAAGGGCCACCCAAGATTAGGCAGCTGAGGGTATGCTAACAAACTGATCAAGATAACAACGCTGAGCACAAGTGCAACAGTATTTTCAGTGAGCAGCACTAGGGTTTCCAACTGATTTTACAGAGCATATTGTCCCAGTTGTATTACTTCCCACCTACAAAATTGCAATATTTAACTATTAAGTTAAGTCCATAATATGTCACACTACATTGATTTAGAAAGTAAAGCTCACATGGTGTATCAGCTAATCTGCTTTGTCTAAGAAAAAGGAGCGAGGTCATCGTCTTAAAGTCAACGGCAGAAATATTAATCCCTCAGATGGGAAATGGTGCTTAGCGCTGCTGAACCCTAGCACTGGGGTGGGGGTGGAGGGTCGGGTGAAGGGGCAAAAGGGTAAGGAGACGCACTGCTCAAAGGCTGATAACAATAGTCAGAAGGAGGATAGTTTAACTTACGTGTCTTCCACTTCGATGGCATCTAGTGGGCTGGGGAGATCCATGCCCAGGCCTGAAGGAAGAGATATGTGTCACTAATAGATGATACTGACCTGCCACATGTATACACACATTTCTCATATTGCAGTGCATAGGTGAGCTGTCTGGTGGAGTAAGGACTTTACATTAGAAGACTGGAATTACAAATAAATAAATAAATAAATAAATAAAAGACTATACTTGATACATTTGAGTCGTAACTGAGTCGTAAATTACAATACATAAAATATTACTGCAGCTAAAATAAATAATACAATACTACATTCCGCATAACCGTATCGAATCTTGTGACTTGAAATCAAATTCAGTCCATGAACATTTGGCCTTATAGCATAAATTAGCACAAACAATAGCTTTAACGGGGTCTCACCAGCATCAGATGAGACGTCAGAGGCGAAGGAGGGAACCTTCTCGAGGGGTGCATGCTTTCTCCTTTTCGGGGTATCACATTGGCTGCACGACAAAGAAAGAAACAGAAAATTTTCCTTAATGTCAAGACTGAAACGTATTGTGCATTGCAAAGAACCGATCAAAAGGAATAAACAGATGACAGGGTAGTTAGTGGTTTGAAAAACAGGAACTGCAGTTACATGAAAATAATTAACAAATAAAAACTTAGTAGTACCTTCCGAGTCCAGCTAAATTGTTCATGTCCATAGCCAAATTGGTAACAGGAGACAGCACAGCCGTGGGCCCAGGGGAAAACAGATTCCTGCAGTGCGAGGTCTTAGTGCTGTGCTCAAGCAGAGAGGGCAAGGAAAGCTCGGGGATCCGGTCGGGCCTGTTCGTCTTAACAGGACTAATCCTGCTAAAAAAAGATTCCATGTTGCTTTTTTCGCTGTCAAATCTGTGCAAAAGTCACGCGGGAGTACTACTGTATGATAGATTTGGTTTGAATTTCGAGTCGGAGAAAGCAAGACAGTCAAAGTTTCGAGCTAACCCGGAAGCTAAGCAGCTAGCTAGGAACAATTGAGATTACATTTCCAAAAATACGAAGCAAAACACCGGCCGTAAGTTAGACGGTGGTTCCGTGAGGTGTAAAACCTAGATTTGGTCTTTCCAAATCACTAAAGTCACATAGCTGTTGTTTATGCCAGAGAGTTACAGCATAAGGCACCTCCTCTCTGACAACCCCTGATTTGTGAGGAAAGGACTGAAGCTGCTCGTATTTATGTTCAAAATAGAAGCTCAGAAGCGGCAATATTTGAGCCAATCAGCGACGTTGTTACATCTGGAAAACCAATCAGAGCGCGAAAGGCGTCTCCGCTGTTGTCCTCTCACCGGATGAGGGAAAAAAGGAGGAGGATATGACACAATATTCATCTTTTTTCTTCCTCGCAATTCTTTTGTTCTGAGAAGAAATTTGAATTTTTTTATTTTTTATTATGTATTTACCGGGACTATACACTCAGAAAAACATGTCTTCAGATTACTTTATTAGTTTTTCAATTTGTGGAGTAAGATTTACTTAACTGTAAATGATGGATTTGATAGGGAACTTTGAATATTTCGAACAACAATGGACAGTCTTGCAAACAAAATGCCCGTTTTTACAAACCTGTACTCAAATCGACGATTAAGGGCATCAATAATAATCTAACCTCAAGTACAAACTGAAACAAAACGTTCTCCCTCATATTTTCATGAATATTTTTAGTGAAGGCAGAAATATCAAAGTACTTTTTAAGTGAAAGACACAAAGTAAAAAAGCATAAAAATGCATGATTTTATGTACAAAGCATTATCAACATTAGGTTTAAAACATGAAACCAATTGCAGAAATTACAAAAATGCTTCAAGTGGGTGTTTTTGGTTGTGTGTGTAACAAACTTGTCAAATACAGAAAACAGATATCCATTGTTGTTCAAAAGGCAGTGAAGAAGAATTGAAAAGCAAATGGAAAAACAAATTATAAGTACAGTACTTCAATAATAATTAAGCATAAAAGGCCCAAATATGTTACATAAATCTTACAGATGAACCGCAGGTTGTTCCTTAAGAGGACTGAGCTGCACAAAAATTTGGTAAATCCCATTGTAACACTGATTGTGTACATGCTTAATGGCAGAGTGAGTCAGTCAAAGAAATCAGCTTCTCGCAGGGCGAACATGTATTAAGAACACCACGTTCTTTCTCTTGTGCTTTTCTTTCTGAAATCATGTTAAATGCATGAAGCATTTTATTGATTAGATGAGAAAATAGAACTCATGTTCTAATGAATGCTCCTTGTTGATTGTGAATGCTGTGGCGTGATATGGGAGTTGTTAGGACTTCAACTAAGTGTTTTAAAATTCATCTTATTTGAAATTAAACATCAGAACCTGGCTCCTAAAATTACAACTAAATGTTTTAGAAAGCATCTCAAATAGAATGAACCCATTTTCACGCTGCTGGACAATAGAGTTTACCACGCATATGTTTCAATTTAAAGCATGGACTTTTGACTGTACAATGTAATGATATTATAAACTGCAAAAAATGTAAATGGTTCATGATTTCTGTATTTGTACAGCAGGTTATTACGTAGGTTCTGGTTCTAGCTGGTTTCAGCACAGACTTTTTATTTCCTTTTATGCTTATCCCAATCTCCTATGTGCAGTGGGCTAACAGTCATAAAGTTTGTACATGCTCGCTGTTGACTGATATGCCATATATTGAACTGAAAGGCACACACCTTCCTGCAACTAGTTCAACCAGACATTTGAAGTTGTCCAACCGACAAAACCAGACTGATGTTCGTAAAACCACATCGGTATTCTGCCTGAGGTTAATGTCAGGCTTTGTTTTTTGCTTTCATCCATCTCTGCGTGATTCATTTCGAAACTTCTTCCACCAGCAGTCCAGGTTTCCCACATTTTGATTGCATTCACAAAGCTAAGGGCGCAGTGGTGTATAGTTGAAAATCTGATATCTTATCACTCATTTTAACATGACAACAGTGATTTAGTATTTCAGTGAGAAGATCCTCGGCTAACATTTTCAGCAAAGTCGGTGTGTTGACCCTGTGACCTTCTGGTTTTAATCGCTGTTCACTGGACTTCGCTCAGCTAAAGTATCCTTGTAACTGCCATCTCAAATGTAAATGAACTTTCTTTGGAAAGGTGTGAGCACAGCGATACGACCCAAGGCTCCACACCCCGCAAGTGAAAAAGGGAGACAAAAGGTGGGAGAGGGAAGGTGAATCATCCCAAATGAACCCCCTTCAAAACTACTGCTCCCACTTGATAGTGCTAGTGCACTCACACCACAACCTCAGCTGCACAAACATGCAAATAAGACTGAGATCACTGAGAATCATTCTACTGAAAACAAGACTCTATCCGGTTGTTCAGTGATGACGCGACGAATCCTACTTCCGGGTCTAAAGTAGTCTGCGTTTAATATGGCTTTTGTGTTATTAACATGTTTAATGTTATGTATTTTCTTCTATTTAATCTCAAAAAGCTCCTAAAACAGTCAGTGATCACTGTTGACCTCCCTCGGCTTTTATTACCACTAATCATTTATTTAAGCTCAGTTTTTAAAACCTTAGGATGTAACTACAGCCCAGCCCATGCAGCAGTATATGAATGACTAACCTCGTATTGTGGATGGATTATCTCAGTTGTTCTCCTGGCTGAAGTTTGGTCCTTTTACAGCATCCTGCCATGCGATTACATTTGTTCCTGACCACCGAGAACACTCATGTTAACTTTTATCGAGTGGAAAAAAAGTTAGCTTGTGTATATTATGCTAACATAGCTGTGTCGCTAGCGGTCACGTAGCACATCATTATATACCAGCTAGCCCAACTTCAGTAACCCTACAAACGTCACTGCTGTTTAGTTTTCTGTCTTCATTTATGTTGGAAGTGATAGCAGAGCTGTACGTTTTAATTTGTTTCCAAAACCCCGCAGTCAGGACATGCTATATTGTATTTAGATAGAAGCTAGCGAGCTAACTTCCTGCTAACTTCTAACTCCGTTAAATCTCATAAATTCCGTTTTCATGGATGCCTGGATGTTAAACTCAATTGTTACACCTGGTAGAGCAGAACGCTGATCATTTTATTAAGGATGAAAGACTTTAGACAGTTTTTCAACTCTCAGTAATGCCATAGTGATAGTTTGATATATGGACCTGCAGCAGAGTTTAGACCCAGACACGGCGTCAGACTGAACAATCGGATACCATTCAAGTAATCCGATACCATAAACATGTTGATTTTTTTGGATTTATGAGAATTCATTTTCCTTCACACTTTAAAGAAACAATGCTGACATCAGTTTATGTATTTGTTGTTACTTTAAATAAGTGAATTGTAACCAAATACAGAATAATTGCAACATGTGTTACATGTGTTACATGTTGCAATTGCAAAAGAAGCAAACGTAGAAGGGTAGAATTGGCCAGAAGTATTACGTTTTCCCAGAGTTAGCTATGATTGCACTTTCTGAGCTTCTGATCATGCCAGGCTACAGTTTATTCATAATTGCAAAGATACACATCCACATACACAAACATTTGCAAAACCTCCGACTCGTTCGCCAAAATCACTCAAATGCCTCAAAACCGTTCTTATCTATTTCAAAACCACACAACAATTTCAGATCACATGCACACACACAGTCAAAATAACAACACTACTGAGCATTCAGTATTCAAACCAATCTCTGAGCCAAATTTTCTGTCTTTTGTTTTTACCACTTTTACTTAGTTAGATAAAGTTTGTAAATCTCATTTAGCCTTTTTGCTTATCTCTAAATATGTTCACATGTCATTAAACACAACTGCAACACATCTGCGCTGTAGTTGTGTTTAACTTCTGCCTATTGCGATACCCATTACACATCACAAGTGAATTGGTGTGCAAAATGTGTGTCAGAGAGTGATAAAGACTACTATGTTTTCTTTATTGTCTTTGGTTTTGTGCTCCATCCAATTTGCTGCAAATCACCTACACTTATGATTGCAGTACACCAAGTCAATACAGCTTTAAATATCACTGCAAGGGCAATGGCATTATGCAAAGCATGCTGCTGTGGAGTTTTTGCACCATAATGTACAAAGTGAATCAGCAGACTGTTGAAATTTGCTTGACAACTGTAATCCATCACAGTCAGCTTATGTCAAAAAAGGATCTTTATTATCAAGACTCAGCAAACACAACGTTGAACTCAAACTTTTCTACAGTTCTACACCGACGGGCTGACTAGGAGGGTCTCACTGCGCCATAATTATAGATAAGACCCAAACAAATAAACAGTAAAATGATGATCCAGGGAGCTTTTAAAACGTTACAGTGATTATCTCGGTATACTGTTGTAAACTGTTGTAAAGCCCCTGTGCTACTTGGGGGAAAAAACTAAAATCACAGTCTGTAAGTTTTAGTCTATAGCAACAAGTTGTTTGACACGGAGCTGTACTCAGTTTTATCTAACGTTTTATATACATTAATAACAGTTAAAGGCACATTTTGCTTCTTGTTCATTTCTGTCAGATCAGTTAGCAGGCTGTTATCTGTGGGCAGCTGTTTGTGTTACTGTGGAATCCTGCAAGTGTGAGTTCATCAGTGCTTTTCTACCAATTGTCCCCCGACTAAACCATCTGCGCTCTTTTCAACCCCCTCTGCAGCTGTGTAACTACAAGGGAGCTGAGACACAGAGAGAAAGAGACACACACACGCACACACACCTTGTAGTCTCATAGGTGTGAAACTGGACTTTCAAGGTGGTCTTTGTGAGTAACTTCTGAATTTGACTACCGAAGGTCATGGAGTTTGACAGATCTCTTGCCAAAGGCACCGGGGAGTTTAGACTTGTCACTGTGTGAAACTGCAGAGGGTGCATTTCGGTTATAAAAACGTGACCCACAAGTGTATCACAGATACTCCCAGCAAAATGAAAGCAACGCAACAGCACCCGTGGATCACTGAAACATTTCTATTATTACAGGAAGTGAGTTTAAAGGAAGTATCTTTAAATTATATGGAATATTTGGGAGCACCTAGTTATGTTTAACTATTAATTTAGGGGCTTTTACAACTAGCCGACAACCTCAGCAGAAGTTAAGAGCTGATAAAAGCTGGAGCTGTTGATTGGACACTTAGGTACGCATTTGAATTTGTCTTATCTGGAAATGAATCCTGGAAGGAGCATTTACATTCACACTAGTTCAAACAGGCCATTAGCACAGTGGCAGAGCACTCAGACTGTCATGTGGACAGAGGAGACAGTTTACCACCTCAGGCTGATGACACCAGAGGGTAATTAACATGGCAGACTGCTCACAAAACAACGTCTCTTGTAGCTGCTAATAATGATCTCTCTGTAGGTTGAACAGCACTGCTGTAGCTATGGCTTTGTTCCTTTACAAAGAAAGAATTAAACAATCAAATTAACTAAATTTATAGGCATGTTTTCTCACTGTTGTTGCAGTCCTCCATGAGTCATTTGAGCTATCTTCGCAGCTTCAATCAATGCAACAGAGATTAACCTGTAAATGCAAACTAATATAAGCCCTGTGTTTCCTAATAGGACAACTAAAATGTGCTGTGTGATAAAGAAATCTCAGCAGTGTTAAAAAAAAAGTGGTACTATGAAAGAAATGCTGCAGTAAGTTAACATTTAACTGCTCCATATATTGTTCTTCTTTTCATTTGACCATTTTATTATGCTTATTTTCTTGCTTTCTCAGAGTTATTACATTTTAAACCTGAACAACCTGCTAATCGATTAGCTTATTTAGCTTTGCTTGAAGATGAAAAGGAGAGGGTAAAACAGCTAGCCTAGTCTGGCTCTCTGCAAAGCTTTAAAAAATGCATTCAATCCAGATTTATGACACAGATTCACAACATTTCTTCAAGATGGAGCAGCTTCTCCACCTAAAACACAACTTGTGGTATTTATAGCTGCACAAAGACATAGTTTGAGGGTTTGTTGTTGTTTCATTTGATAAACCCAGGCTAGCTGTTTCAACCTGCTTTCTATCCTTATGCTAAGCTAAGCAGCAGTTACTGGGTAGCTTCATGGCAGTAGTATAACATTTTCCCATCTATAAAATACAGTAGGCAAAACACCATATTCCTTATTGTGTTTCTTAACGTTCCCTATCACAGGATTTCTGGTTTCTCACCAGTGGACTTTTCGCATAAGTGATAAGCATTTGCAAAGTAAGATGCATTTATGTTGCCAAAACACTTTCTTGTCATGGAAGCAAATTACGTGAGGTACTGTGCTGAAGTGTCTGTTGCTGTAAAATCCAATTTTAATAGACATTATGTAGAGGTGTTTTGGACTTGCACATTATATTGTTATATTTATATTAAACCTTTTAGGTCATTTTATAGTGATGAGATCATTTTGTGAGCAGAAATCCTGCGGTAGTCAAGACCCTTGAAAGCTTTAACTCGTCCTATGTATGTTTACAGCCCTCCGCTCTACAGAGGAATGAAGGCTTCATATGCATGGACACAGTCAGGCAGCTATGTTACCCCCATCCTCCTCCCTGGTGTCCTGCCTGGTGTCCATCCATACCATTGTTTTGGCGCATTGTCTCTACTAGTGTCAGTATGTATAGGTAGCCTTTCACTCGTAGATACCCCAGCTCCCTCCACATTTACCCACACCCCTAGGCGCGGGCCAATGCAACAGCAGTCAATATCAGCTCTTGGAGAAGGCTGACAGATGGACACGGGGGGAAAGAGCTCCAGTCTTTGGCCGGAAGTTCTGGAGGGAAAGACAGACAAAAGGCAAGGAGGGGGCAAAGATGGGAGGCTGCAGCGGGCGATTGAAGGGGTTAATGAAAGGGAGGAGGAGGAGATAGAGGTTAATAGAGTGAAATGACATCCTGATAAAGCTCAGTGTATTCTGTTAATACACAATATTAAAGCGAGAGAAAGCAGACATTTTTTAAAAAGGAGATATTATTACACATCTTCAGCTCCATTTTTGCTTGAAAGGTGCATATAAATGAAGTCAGTCCTTATTATTATTATCATCATTATTTGAGAGTAGGAAGGAAATGAGCCTTTTCTTAAGCAGCTGGAGCAACACAGTGTTAGTCTGCTCTTTTATGATTATAAAAATACAAAACAGAGCGGTTTAAAAATAGAAAAGAATAACAAACACAAGGTAAAAACACCACACCACTAACTGTTACAAAAGATATGAGCAGATCTATAGATTTGAAGCTACAAAAATAAAGCAATTAAAAAATGAAGGATCTCAAATATGTCTGAAAGTTTCTGAAAAGGATTTCAGAAACAAAGATGGAAGGACGTTTTACAAGATTGTGTACATTCATGTTTGTTTAGATGTTACATCTTGTTTTGTTTTCTGGTTTATGGTATTCATACCTGCATGTGTATGCATGGTTAACACTTTATTCCTGATTTATAATGGGTAGTTCCACATGTTTTCTACCATCTTTTTTAACCCCTTCCTGACCAGTGTTGGTCAAGTTACTTGAAAAAAGTAATCAGTAACTAATTACTGATTACTTTCCCAAAAAAGTAATCCTGTTACTTTACTGATTACTTATTTTCAAAAGTAATTAATTACTTAGTTACTTAGTTACTTCTTAAAAACACGATTTACAACCTGAGGAGGTGATAAAGCGATAGATCTTTCAGCCCAATTCTACTTTTTCTACATAATCCATCATACAAAATGTAATCAAATGGAAAAGTCTCTTTTTTTAACTTGATTTATCAGTTTTAATCTTTTAACTTTATGCATCAAGCAAAAATTTAATTATATGCAACATTCTCTGACTTGAATAAATTAGTTTAACATTTAAACCTATTTTCGGCACATTCCAGCACATAAAATAAAATATTTTTTGTGTTTACACTCAGTCTTTCAAATAGATGCAAGTAAAACACAGCAGAAAATAAATAAAATCAAAGACTAGCGGTCCTGTTGCTCTATTTTCACCTGTAAAGCAGGAGTGGGGTAGGCGGAGGTTTGCCCTGGTGCAGGTGTGCCGCGGTCAGTTGAAGAATCCGCGAGTTTCTCTGTGAGTTTCCCATTACGTCGTTGCCCACTCGGTGCTTGCTTGGAAGTTTAGGGGTATTTTTTCGCTGTAAAAAGAAGTTTTCATCCCACGCACAACGGACACTAATGTTTTTGTCACTTTTTATGGAAGTAAGGTCAGTACTTCCACGCTTTAAACGCTGCACGCTCATACTCTCTCCACACTCAATATGTGATCCATTGTTGATCTGCAGACAGCTGTTGTCACTAACAGCGCACTCGCTTACGTCACTGTCGTGAGACATTCTCGCGAAAAATCACGGTTTTAGTAACGCAGTAACGCAGCGTTCCTACGGGAAAGTAACGGTAATCTAATTACCGATTTTGCAATAGTAATCCCTTACTTTACTCGTTACTTGAAAAAAGTAATCAGATTACAGTAACGCGTTACCCATCTCTGTTCCTGACACAACACCTAAGCGATCGCCTCCTCCTCAGTTTGAACCAGCGATCTTTCACTTGTTAGGTTATTTACTTTTATTTTTACCTTTGGTTTATGTTATTTGTATATGGCACATATACCACACCATAGATATGGTATCTGTGTTATATGTTTATTGTTTAGTGTAAATAACAGAATCCATAAGGCAAAGAAGAAGAAATAAATAAAGAAGAAATAAATACAATCTTAGCTGCATTTAAATGTAAAAACAACAAAGATAAAGAAAAGTAATACAGAAATGTATAGTTATAGAATAAAACAAACTGCTTTTAAGCCGAGCAAACGAGTGAGGCAAAGTTCATCATGTTGCGTTGAGCAGGCTGTTAAGTCAGGCTCCACACTGTGAGAAAAAAAAATGACTTCAGTGGGAGAATTTGTGAGTGAATACCCTTGGCTGTATACAGTTTCTGCTGAGCAGATCTTTATCTATGCAGCAGCTGGGGAAATGGATTTAGATACCATCATAGTGTTTTACAGGGACACCTCAGAACAAACTCCACATACTGGTGACATTTAAGTATCTCCTGCTTTTAGCATTTTTAATTATTGTATTCTTCAAAATTGCTATTGCTATTGACGCGTTTATTATAAGCAGATAAAACCGTGTATGTAGGTCATCAGTAAGAGATGGATTTAAAACTTTTAAACTAAATGTGTTTATAACGCATCGTTTGCTTCAAAACATGAACAATTATCAGCTGAAGGACATGAGTTTCCCCCAGAGCGCTCAGTCTTAGGCTGTTTCATGGCATTTGATAGACACTGCTCTGTTGTCTTAGAAAGCAAAGAAAAAAAAGAATTTCTAAAAGGCTTCAGTGACAAAGTGTACACTTGTACTACACAGGAAACAGATAATCATATGCAGTACTACCGAGCATAGATCACACAGTTTAATGTGGTTTGTACATGAAGCAGATGCTTTTAGTCTTTGAAAATGTTCCTCACACACGTTTTTTGGTCAAAAACAGTTTTTTTTACACACACACACACACACACACACACACACACACACACACACACACACACACACACACACACACACACACACACACACACACACACACACACACACACACAAGAGAGAACAATGTGCTTTATATTGTTATATTATAAAGTAAAGACCCAACAATAATATAGCGAAAACACCACCGCATTCAGACGAACCCTATATGAGCGAACACTTGGTGACAGTGGGAAGGAAAAACTCCCTTTTAACAGGAAGAAACCTCCAGCAGAACCAGGCTCAGGGACAGGCAGCCATCTGTAGGTGAGGGGAGGTAGACAGGACAAAAGACAAAAGGCTGTATAAGAGAGCCAGAGATTAACAATAACTTATGATTAAACACAAAGTGGTGAATAAACACAAAGAGAGTGGAAACAGGAGCCTTGGCCTGTTGCAGTGTAACTAAGGGAGGGTTCAGGGTCACCTGATTCAGGTCTAACTATAAGCTTTATCAAAAAGGAAGGTTTTAAGTCTAATCATAAAATAGTTAAGGTGTGTGTCTGTCAAATCCAAACTGGGAGCTGAGTCCATGCAATAGAGGCCTGGAAGCTGAAGGCACCATCCTTTGAACGCAGTTCCTCATTTTACCACCAAGTCTCTTCATCCTCTTTCTGTGGTGTTTGTATTCATCCTCTGGAGAGAGCATTTACCTTCTTGGAAGTTTCCCTCAGAACTGTAGCAGATATACATTTAGCCGATATAGTGAGATAGTGAGTATCACTTAGTATCAGGGATACTGAGTGATAACGCGAGACTCCCTTGGTCAGAAAAGGGACAAAACTAAAGGCAGAAAGAGCCACTAGCAAACACTGCACATAGCTGCAGTAAAGTGTCACAATGGCAGAAACGCATGTAAAAATAAACATCCGTCTTCAAGCCCTTGACTTGAAGCTCAGTTGCAACTTGATTATTTCATTTCTAAGTTATTACATTTGTAATACAGAAAAAAATGATGCATAAAAATAAAGTATGTTACAGATAGCTCCGAAAATTCCTCAACAGTCATCATTCTATGACATCTCCCAGTTTTTCTCAAATAGCCTAAATTATGTTGCTGTTGTCACCTTGATGGATAACTACAAGAAAAGAGGGGCAGCCTGTCTAGGAATAAAATCACCATCCTTGTGATACTGAGACTGTCCTTTTGTTCAACTGCCAATGTGAGCCATGGGCACTGGTTGTGTGTGTATATGTGTGTCTGCGCGTGCACGCTCAGGCATATGCATCTTGAATATTGCATAGAAAGCAGCTGGCAGCAGTTGGGCTGCCCATCTGTCAGAGCCAGTGCGGGGCTTCATTGTCACAGGATCAGATAGAGAGTTATTAATCATGGATGAGGTCAGGGATTAAAAGTTAATAAGTTCCACAAGTATCAGAGGAAACGTTACTAAATATTCGCTCAACAATTAGGAGCTCTTGCCGATTATCACCCAAATGACTGATTCCTTATTATTACTGAATTAATTGGGATTAATGTCATCCATCTATGCAGGGATTAACTTCCTGTTCAGAAAACGTCCACTGTATTGGGGCAACACTGATTTAAAGAGTTCCCCACACTTTTTCTGACCAGCAACGTTTTAAAAACTCCTGTAATTTCACTTTTCACTCTACTGCTTATTCTTTTGCAGTTAGTAATTTCCCCCTCAAAAATAATCCACAGACAACTTTAACATTGTGTTTGTTATTATTTATTATAAAGTAACTGATTCAACATGTGCTGCAACCAGCGGTGGTATGCTGCCACCTACTGGCGACATTAGTGTAAGACAAAAACGGGAGTAAGAAAACCTTTGTTGTTTTGGCTCAGGCGATTAGAGGATCATCAGGGGGTCCTGTTGTCCCTCTGTGGGGGGTTACTCCCACTAGGTTTATATCTGGGACTCTCCACCATTTGACCTTAGAACTGAAGAAGCTTCTCGGATGAGAGGTGAAACGTCTTCAAGCAACTTAAAGAAGTCCAGACGCTTTTCTTTGCAAGCTCCTTTGACTACGATGACCTGGATGACTGAGAACCTTCACAGACACTTTGTTGTTTTTCTTTCTCTCTTCTTTGGGAAATAAATGTCACATTCCAAGTGAGGATTCACAAACTATGCAGATAATTATAATTTTTTTTTTTTGCATCATCTTCATGGAGATGAACTGAATTGATGATTAACTGTTCTTTTACTGACGGAGAGTTTATGTGAGAGGAGATATTTGGTTTCCATGGGCTCACTTTTAGCTTGCTTGGCACCTCCTTAACTTCTCCCAGCAAATAAAACTTCAGTTGAAGTTATAGGAAGTAGTTTTCACACTAGTTTTGTTCACTAATTTCCCCTGGCAGGGGTTGTTTAATGTGTAATAATATAATATAATATAATATAATATAATATAATATAATATAATATAATATAATATAATATAATATAATATTAAAGGTTTTCTTTGTTTGTTGTTTTATGTATTGACCATGTGGGTGTAGTGTCGGTGTCACTTGTAGTGTAACACCAGTCGAAGAGCACAGGACGGTGTAGAAAAAGGTGCAGTTCCTTTAATGGCCTCTAGAGGCGAGCTCCAAAAGGGAATCAATCTCCTTTTTTTCATTTAAAAAAATTATTTTAACCTGATGTAAACAAAAACAAAACACAAAAAGATTTGGATCTTCAGAGGTAGTATCACTCTTTAAAGCAAACGTATGGTGGGTGAATTTCTTTTTAACAACTCATAAATGGACTGGTACTCAATATAGCGCCTTTCTACTCAGTTAAAAACTCAAAGAGTCGTTCACCAAATCACACACACATGCACCCGCAAACGCACACATTTGTTGTACAGGTAATTATTAAGATTAGAGGCCTGGCTGCTGTGATCAATAAGCTGCAGGTCGTCTGTTTGCTAGCATCACCTCTTCACGTGCTTTTGGTCTTGCAGAAATTAGTGAGCAAACTGCAGAGCAAGGAGTTGAGGGAGGTGGTTTGAATGGCACCAATTCAATGGACATACCAGGCATCTGGAGGCATCTAGACATTAATCTCTTAAGCCGGTTTAAAAGGTTGTTTGGCGACAAGAAGCTAGGAGATGCTGGCTGAAGTTGAAGCTGTCTAGGAGCTGCACAGAGTTTTCATTAACTCTGCCTTAACTAACTAACTGACTGCAGAAGTTGAGGATGATGATGTAAAGAAATTCCAAACTCTTAAACGTCCCAGAGAGGTTTCCCTCTGAGACTTCACTTTGTTTATGGTGATTACAACTGTTACAACAGTTTATAACCTCATCTGTGTTATTTTAATTGAAAAATATATTTCGATACAAAGTAAATATATTTAAGTTGAAAGTGTTCTGTTAATTCATTTCCTCTTTATCCCATTCCTACAGTCTCTAGCCCAACTTACATTTTACTAATCAATAAACCTCGGATGGGTTATTTTTTTTTATTTAACAATAAATCTTTGTTTGTTCCGCATCATTTTTGTGCTTTGTCTGTTTCCCTTTTCTGTTATGATGATAGCTGAGACTGTTTTGACTCTCAAGGTCATTCTGATCTTTGAGATTCATTTGCAAATGTTTTATAAGGCCTATAGTAGACGGTGTGCTGTAAAATACTTAATAAATATCCTGTAACCGCCTGAATTAGCCATGGATATAAATTTTGGTCACTGTTAAGTTATATGTGTGACGTATGTTGAATCTAACATGAAAAAAAAAATACAGAGAATGTCATATACACATTGCATTTGCAGAAATCCAAATGAAAAGAATAGAGATTTATAATACATTTAAAAAAAACATATAGATGTTAATAATTGCTGTATGTATTAAGATGCTTATGCAAAGTTTCATTCATATAAGCCTACCTGTTGACGAGGATATGGGTACATATGTACATACATAAGCTAAGATCATTATAGTAAGATTAATTTGAATGTACATCTATAAACTTTCTTACTCATTTACTTAGATTTTCTAAATGATACCATGAGAAATAAAGAGCTCCTAAATCCTTTTTGTACATTATTTAGAAATGGTTAATCCATCATTTACAAAGTATGAAAATGTTGTCATGTTATATATGAATTTATTAGGCCTGAATAAAGCGTTTAAAATGATATAAATGAGGTACAAGCCGTCCAAGAGGTTTGTGCTTCAGTTTTGATAAGTTTTTGGCAAATTAAATTCTATTATTTTACCGGTCTTTTACTGACTCTGACTGCTTTGTGTACTTTGAACAGCATGATATTGTGACAGTAGGATATTATAACCAGTTAATATTTTAATTTACTGTAAATGACAAAGGATCATGGGAAAAATGTTTGCGCAGAATGTTACAGTTTCTGAATACAGTAGATGATAACTCAGGACTCCACCAGTTCTTGAAGGACTGAGGAGAGCAACATTTTTTCCAAGGTGGCAATAAACTGGACAACTGAAACACGAATTGACTTTATGACCTTTTTTTTTTCCATGTGGATGTTTTTCATCACTTTAACAGCTTGTACCTCACTTGTCCACCAGATGTCACCAGATGCCGTCCCTGGTTCTACCTGTGAGCCTGTGTGTGGTCTTGTTTGAAGTGCTCAGTCTGCCCTTGTGAAAAAACACTAAATAAGCCATTGTGTCCCCTGACTCTTTGCATACTGGAGCAGACAGGGAAGTGAGATGTAGTGTGCCTCTAGGTGGGCCGTCCACTCTAATTATTGCACTCTGTCTATCATGGCCCACATAATCTGCAAATCTGTCTTTGTTTGTCATTTCTCCATGGAGACAGCTGCTTTGATCTGCTGTTTAAAGTCCCTGTTGCTCAGCTCAAAGTCAGGCTACATGACAGAAACAAAAGACTACAGCCAAGGTGAGCCAACTATAAACTTTGAAGTTACGCGTCAAACCACAACATTCATTTACAGTTTCCTTCTAACTGTAAACAAATGTTTATCCCATCACCAAAATTACAACATAAGAATGAAAGTAGTGCTTTCAGGTTAGATCTGCACAACCCTTTCAATCAAAGGTTCCTGAGGGTCAGTCCTTGTTCATTAGTCTTCAACCTTTACATGCTCCTGCTTGTCAGTGTCATAAAGAATTCTAATATATCCTACCGTTCTTATGCAGGTGATATTTCTATCATCTGTCTTTAAACTGCACTGAGCAACTCAGGAGTCATTCTGAACAGTGCTCAGAAAACAGTGGTTTGATAATCACATCAATAGTATTACATGAACTGCTTTCTGTCACTTAAAAATATATGTAAAGTTAGAAGACTCCTAACACAAAATGATTATAAAAAGGAATTGGTCGATACGTTCACATCAACCAGTTTACATTATTGCAATGCTGTATTATCAATAGGACAACTTTAGCTCATTCAAAATGCACCATCCTTACGGCCACACGGACATTTTACCATATTACTCAGCATTAAAGGGACTTCACTGGCTCCCAGTGTAATGTGGAATTACCCCTAAAATATTTTTACTAGTTTATTGTAAAGAATTAGATTGAAGTGTGCTGAAGGTGCTTTCAGCTATCGTGGTTCTGTTCTTTGTAACAAGCTGCCTGCTGACCATCTGTGCATACACAAGAACAAACTAAAAACCTTTTTTATTTACACAGGCCCACAATCAATAGCTTTTTACATTTAATTTTTAATAAACTTGTACTTTTTTCACTGCCTTTATGCATGAGGCAAGGGGCTATGACTTAAATCCAATCCACTGCTTTTGTGGCTATGCAGCATGTGTTGCCTGTTCACCCAATGAGCTAAACCAGCACTTGCCCAGGTACTCTTCTGATACACTGAGCATATAGTTTGATTCAAGTATTTGGATAAAGACAACCATCTTCTCATTTTGGTTCTGTACACCACAATATGTTCTGGTTCATTGTCTGTATTATGAAATGCCTCCCAATCAATCTGAGTGCATTTAGCTGGATTTAAGCAGACAGTATGTCTCTGAACACTTCAGAATTCATTCGGCTGCTTCTGTCCTGTGTGTGCTGTGCTGGCTTTTTTAGAGTTTTGTTTTTTGTTTTAGCCAATCTAGCCTTTCTATTCCTGAGGCTTATGAGTGGCTTCCACCTTGCAGTGAACCTTCTGTATTAACTTTCATGCAGTTTTCTCTTTATGATAGACTTGATGTAGATATGCCTACCTCCTGAAGAGTGCTGTTCACTTGGTTTGCTCCTGTGGAGGGATTTCTCTTCACCATGGAAATGATTCTGCGATTATCCACCGGTGTTGCCTTCCATGGATGTCCAGGTCTTTTTGCATTGCTGAGTTCACTGACTTCTTTTTTCTTTGTTTTCTCAGGATGTCTTGATGCATGCTTAACCATCCAGGTAAGTAAATCCCAAAAGGTTGATTCAGTTCATCTGACAGCAGCATTTTCAGTGGGAAAACGCTCCCACTGAACAGAATCAACCTTTTGGCTCTTTCTCGGGATGCACCAAAATGTAGATTTTGCCACTCCTAATATTGTAGCATTTTCTTGGATGGGTTTTTTCTGTCTTCGCAGCTTAAGGATGGTTTGTTTCACTTGCAAAGAGAACTCATTTGACCGCATGTTGTCTGTTCACATCAAAATCTTCTAAATGGAAGATTTTAATGATCAAGCTGACGCTTTTGGTATTGCATGGTGGATCAAGATCTGACTGTACTTTTCTTGTTTCATATTTCCTTAAATTTTTAACAGGATCCACTGACTTAAGTGAAGCTCCAAACCATGACAGAGCCTCAACCATGCTTTATAGATAGATGTAGACACTCACTTTTGTTCTTCATTCCTAATTTCCTCTATGCCTGGTGACAGTAATCTAATTTGCTAATGCCGGTCACATATTCAATCAGCTTATGTGATTCTTTTTCAGACAATTTCATACAAATTTAGATTCTTCACTACGTGAGACCTGTTGTCACCTGCTGTCATTTCTTGTGTATCTTCCCACACCAGTCTTTTTTCTCCGTTTCCCTTAATAATGGCTTCTTGAGAGCCACTTTTCTACTGACAGCATTTCTGACAAGGCTCCAGTGAATAGTAGATGGTTTAACTCAGGTCCTGTGTCAGGTCTTTGCTGGATTTTTCCTTTCTTAAGAGTGTGACTTTTAGATATTTTTAATGATTGTTTTTTAGGCCTGCCACTTCTTCTTTTGTCTTCCACTGGTACAATTTCCTCCAGTTTCCACTGCACAGCATGCTGAGATCAAACTGTTTTATCTTTGGCATTTTTCATGGTTTCACCTAAACAATTGGGAACAAATAGCTTGTTTTTGTGACAGGCTGAAAATGACTAAAGATGCCTGAAGATGCAATTTTAAATGGGTTCTTTGCTCAGTTATGTGTCTACACAACATTGGTTTATGCCTTAAGTTAGGTGTCTTAATCCTTGAATGATTCATAGTTCAATGTCAAACAGACTACAAAACAAAAATCTATTCCATTTAATTTCTATAGCATCAAATCACAACAAGGTTGCCTGAAGGTGGTTTATATTGTAAGGTAAAGACCCTAAAGACCCTATTACTGGTTGGGGGTCAGTGGAGGAAGACAGGAGTTTTCTGATTTCTACCATTCATTAGATCTTTATTGTCAGCCAGACAGTGACCTGAACAGTCGGGTTTGAATATGCAGGCTTGTCATCATTTCCTATAAAAGGCCTGAGTGTAGGGGGGGTGGAGGAAGTGTGGCAGTACCATAAGCAAACAGAGAATGTGAAGAGAGGAAATGGCTTGTCCCTATAATCACAGCCCAGGAGCAGCAGTGCATTGAGCTCACAGCGCCAGGGTGCTTGGCCTCTCTCTGTCTTCTTTCAATGCTGCAAAACCCTGCAAGAAGTGCTTTATAGACAAGCTCTGACACCCACAGGAAGTGTAAACAGAGGTCAAGTGTTAAAGTCCAACCCGCCAATTCTCACCTCCGTTAAAGATAGAGGGGGTCCCTCAAAGCACCTGGGAAGAGCCCACCCTTTTAAACACTGGAAAGACTGGTTTTAAAAAGAAGCCTTATGACTCAGTGAAGATCTCAAAAGTCTACAATTTATGCATTTATCAAAAGACTAATGGGGATGCTAATTTGACTAGAGAGACAAGAAAAGTTTGTTATTAAATGTGGTATCTATGTCTGACCAAACTTTTCTCAAAAAGGTTATGATGATGCCACCTATAAGGCCTTTCACCAATCAGTGTGTTTCAGATCTCTGCCTTCACTTATTAATAAAAGAAATGCATGCTCTACTGGGTTGAGATCAGGTGACTGACTTGGCCATTAAATTAGCTGGTTGCTAGATGGGAACGCACCGTTAATCTTATTACATTTTAAAGACAGACACAGCAAAATTTTTGTATCACAGTTAAAACATGAAGCTCTCAGAGGCCATAAAGGCAGTTCACTCTCTGGGACGGATTTAGTTTTAAGCAAATAATATTATATATGATATTTAAAATCACCATATACCATTTTTCTAAATTTTGCCAATACAAACAAAGGCAGCAGATTTTTAAGGAAGTTTTTGTTTTTGTGGAAGTTTAACATTTTGAGGTCAAACATGACAAAACATTTTAAATCTTCATCCAGTAATTTCTATGTGTTGACAATACGCAGTACACTTGTAAGCCAAATTTTAATGGATTGTGAACAGGACCCCACTTTGCACCCCCATGAAGTTTAATCAAATGTCATTAAAAAATTGAACGATCATGTTTACAAACAGAATGATGACACACCTGCACGCAAATGCTAATGAAAACATAATCTCCTTGTCAGAGGTAATGCTGGCATCGGGAATTACAGTCAGTCCCCCATTTTCAGAGGCTTGAGATGAATTTGAAAGTTGACAAACAGTTTCATGGCTGTGTGAGACCTGTTCCCTTGTTATTACATGGCAAATGATGCAAACATAATATCAAAATTCAAGGTGTTGATTTTGCATTTTGCAGCTTTTGGTTGTAATTTTTACTACAGGGCACAAATAGGCAATTTAAAGCCATCACATACAGAAAAAACGTTAGGAGTGGACAAATCAGCAATCTGGTAAATTCTTAAAAGAATGAATGACCATCTCAGAAACACCAAAGGGTTGAAAGATCGTGAAAAACAACTAAAGTGCATGATGACCGAATCATTTCCATCCTAAAGAAAAAGAACTTCACAAGATCTAATCAGGTCTCTGAAAATGGAGACTATGTGCACAAATGGGTACAACTTCTAGAAAAAGTATTTTTTTTTTTTGGAAAAACCCTTGAATTAAAGCTGAAAGCTGGTATTTCAATCACATCTTGATTTTTATTTTATTTTTTTCATTTAAAATCCACTGCAGTGGTCAGAGCCATGCAGAGATGTTTGAAGGTGCTCAAAGTTAAAAAGGGCCACACAGAACCAGGCTGACTAACAACAACACACATTCATCAAGAATCTAATATGGACTCACATCATATTATATCACTGTCATCAGGTGGGGACAATGCAAAGCAAACGTAGCCTATGTTTTACCTGATGGGTACAAGGTTGCTGTGGAGGGGTTGCTGCTGCTCCTGCTGCTGATAGTGCTGGTGGGCAGGGCTGTGCTGAACTGAGACTGTAGACTGTAAAAGGTTCATAGGAGAGATGGTAGCTGATTAAACAAGTGTTATGAGATAATAATAAAATGCAAAGATTGGTGACAGTACTTGGAACCATCAGGCAAGAGATTTTAAAAAACGCTCTTCCTCCTTCCATCTCCTCATCTCATCCATCACTCTCCACTTGCTGTCCATCTGAGAACAAGGCACAGTTTGCTATTGCATTAAACTGTTATTCAGTTATCCACACTTAACAACTCTTGCACCTAATCCATGATAAAGTAATGATAGAAAAATGTTATAGAACCAAAATATTGTGTTTATTATTGTTTTTATACTTGAATACCTCTGCAATGCAACAACTGGTACATGTGTTATTGTGACCTGTGCTCTTTGTAGCCCAGCTGGTGAGGGATCCACTGCTTTTAGCCTCACACAGCTCCTTTGGTGACCGTTTCCTCCTCGTGTCCTTACAGAGCATGTCTGGACAATGTTATACCATGAGTAATAATTAGAAAAAATGCACACATGTGCATGTTTTCAGGGGATAAATGTAGGCACGGGAGAATAATTGGGTAACAATTGTCAGCATTAAAGTAAGTGATGAGTAAATTAGACTGCAACATTTTTAATTGACCAATGTTTTAATTAACGTCGACTTTTGAACAGAATAAACTGAATGTTAAACAAATAATAAATTATAATATTAAAAAGCAAAAGAACAAATTGTCTTGAACTAACTAATCCAACCCTTAATTTTAAATAAATTGAGATAATCAAAGCCTCTGAAATTAATTCAATTTTTTTTGTACTTTTCTTTTTATTTATTTATTACTTCTGAAATCTTTTTTGGAAACTAGCGCCACTTGAAAAACACAGTATCTGGAGGACTTTACAGCCCATTTCCCCCAAAAAATGCAATCACATTGTTTATACATGAAATATACTTATAGTATAATTTGTTTTTCCTATTAAAGCACTAGCTGTTACCTCTTGTCTGTGCCTACTGGTAAGCATTTTTAGGTACTGAAAGTAACTGGTAATATGAAGCACTACCAAAGCTTGTCGCTTACAATGGCTGCACATATATTTTACCACATCAGTGTGCCAGAACCATGCATGATGGAAATCAGTTCTAATAGACCAGGCAGATTTGCACCCACAATTATCTGCACAGGCTTCACGTACAGCAAGTGTCTCAGTTCATGGTGCAATTTTTTTTACATTGTATGCAACAATAAATACTTTATAAGGTCAGCAGCTGCAGCAGCAGCAGCAGCATGAATTCCTGTAAGTAAGGGAAAATGTGCACAGCTGGAATACATGGTTGAAGCGTAATGTTGGGCTACACCTTGCTATTATGTTTGCTAGGTTTAGCTTGTTAGCTTGCTGAATTTACACTGAATTGTGTTCTAAACACAAGTTTTGCTAATGGGACTTTCATTTCTGTAGGTCATTATGTGGTCATAAAGTAAATTAGGAACAAAATTACGTTTTGTTAAATGTAATCTGGGGTCAGATGATTAGCTGTTAGATCATGAAACTTATCAGAAATCCATAGAACGGGACATCAATTTAATGGCAAGCAGCATCTTTTAAAAAACGATCCACTAAAACCACAAATGTCCACCTTATAGCGGTCCTAAAGGAAAGACACTGGGGGTTTGTTGACTGAGGACAGAACTATATAATATATATATATTTCTGTAGCTGACAGATATGATAGCTAAGCTGCTAGCATGGCTGAAAAGGCTATCCTATCTAAATATTGAAATGCTGTTTTTATTGTGTCTCACCATCACCACTTTTCTCTATCAAATGACTTATTGAAATCCTTATTTTTTAAAAGTTACCGAGGGAATTGGCTCTTTATTTTGGATTTTGCTCTGCTGAAATCAGCGATTAACAGACTCTTTCTTTGGCCCAGTAGTGGCTTGTCTGTGTCTGACAGCTTGAATACACTGATGCTGCGGTGCCTGTAAAGCCAGTGAACAGAAACTCCTCAGCAAGAAAGTTAATCCTTCATTAAGTTGACAGTATAGACGATTATTTAAGTGAATGGTGGCAGAAAGCAGCTCATGCAGTCAGTTCACAGCTCCGGTGTCGACACTGAAGGACAGAGCTGCAGTGAGGCTGTTTCTGCCGCCACACATATAAATGGAAAACACACAGAATATACATAGTCACATGCAAAAGAAGCTATTTCCAATACTGTAATTACTTTGTTCATTAGAGGAATACAAAACATCGCTTTTATACCGATTTTTATTTCTCTCCAGCTCTTTTAATGAGATCAGGTCTTATAGAGCAGCGGTCTCCAACCTTTTTTGCGCCACGGACCGGTTTATGCCCGACAATATTTTCATGGACCGGATAAATACAATAAAATAAAACTAGTACCTGTACCGAAAAAAAGAAAATTTATTCATAACACACGTGAAAAGACCCAGGAAAAACGAGTTAACGATAAAAATGATAACAAAATAACACTGAAAACCGATAAAAACCCTGAAAACTATACATTTCACACCTGAGACTCAACTCTCGCGGCCTGGTACCAAACGACTCACGGACCGGTACCGGTCCGAGGGTTGGGGACCGCTGTTATAGAGCAAAATTAAACACATGTATGTTCACATACATTCTAGACAGCCAGTTTATAACTGCTTTTAAATGACCTGCTGTATGATTACAGGTAAATATATTCAAGTTAATGATTTGGGCTAGTAAAACGCCAAAAGAACCAAATATATATAAGAAAGTTTCCCCAGGGCTAATCATAAATGTTATTTATATGTGATTGAAAGATTTTTATCTGAAACTAATGGTTGATGACACGGGTATAAAGTCTTTTACATTCAAAGACTCATTTGCAATTTAATAGCCTGTGACACCCCCCCCTCAGACTTATCATGAAAGTCTTGAGACATGTTGTGACAAGATCTGACTTATTTCTAAAGAAATATAGAACAATTATTAAGCTATCGACAGTATTTATTAGAAGTCACCATACAGAGACAGAGAATGATATGCACTGGTGTTTTGTTGTTTTTTGTTAATATATCTCAATATTTCTGTGTCCTGCCTCTTCACACTTCCTTAAACAGTAACCCAGGGGGTTCAAGCACTGAAGCTGATTTTAAAGCTGTCCACTTCTAGCAGGTCAACTCGCTTTTTTAAGAAATTTAAAAAAAAAACACTTAGAAAGTAACAATTTTGAAAAACAGTCTCATGTTATGGTTTCATCTTTAGGGCGTGTGAGGTTCTTCATTGACCAACTACAGTCACAGCCCACAGCAGTCCCTGAATGTGTATTGGAGTCAGACGGCATACCTGCCCATTCACTGGACTCTCATTCATAGTCAAGTTGAGGGCCAGAGCCCAGCAGGCCCCTGTAATACCTAATGACTCCCAGTGGCAAAGTGATAGAAACAAGTCGTTCTTGATCGTTTAGTAAGTAGCTTCATAAAGTCATTAGTGGGGAATGTGTGGAGACAGGAAAGACTGAGATTACAGTGTATGTTAAATATGTCGAGCAGGTGAGAAAAAGATCCCTTTCAGTGCAGTGGTAATGATGATGATGATGATGATAGTGTTTCTCTTTGCTTTTGTCTCATTCAGCTGCATGTGCACAGAGCTAAACAGAGTTGTATAGCTCTCACTCCTCTGTCATGTGCCCATGAGCTGGAGTAATATTTCTGACATCCATTGTTTTAAAATGACGGCTTTGATCCTGAAAACCTCGCAGTAACTTGTAACTGAAAGTAAAACAGGAAATCAGAAGCATGTAGGCAAGAGTAGGCTTACATCTCCAGTTGCCGTGTTTTGTTGGAACTTTTAATTGATTGTTTTATTTTATTTCATGCTACTTAAACTGTAGGTGAATTATCTTTCATACAAGTATGTATTACACAACTTGATTGTATACCAAATGTGAGAATGTGAGGTTCATTTCTGCTGACAGCTCTTGTGTTTTTTATTTTTTGATTAAAAACAGCACCTTTATTGTCTATGTTTGTGACTGCTCCTTGGGTAAACTTTCACAACTGACTGAATCGCAAATAAAATGAGAATCTAAATGCCACCCATCATTGACAGACTACTGTGATTTTTTTCTCCCTGTAGAAGCGAAGGCTTGCATGCTTGTTGGTTGTATTAACATAACATTAATGGCATCTGTCAGAGCAGCTAATGGATCTCTCATATTCCACAAACTGCCTTTAAAACTCTGATGTATGAAAATGTTTCACTTTCTATGAAATTTTAAGATTGTGTGTGAATGTGTGTGTGAATGGGTGGATGACTGGATGTGTAAAGCGCTATACAAATACAGGCCATTTACCATTTATGCATCATGTTAATTAGATGGAGTTTTGGTTGTTCACCAAGTGTGTGTGGAGGGTTGATTTTACTGTATGACCCCTTTATCTTGGTAGAGTTTTGCATCACTCACAGAAGTAAAACAAATACCAAGAGGCGAGAGAAACATGAGCCATCACTACATGCAGCCAGATGCTGAATGACTAAGTGATGCTGATGAGTTTCAAGCTTCTGCTGAGAGCCTCATTTGGGAAGGGTGGCCCACGGAGCTATTAGAGAGCAGCCCTTAGTTGTCTTTCTTCTCTCGAGCCATGACTATGAAAAGGGAACTCCCCTGGACAAAGGCGCGTGTATTCCCTGTCTGGCTCCAATACACAAGCATGCTCTGTGACTACCTTGACCCAGAGAGGGTTTTTATTTCAGGTTAACTCTCAATATAAAGAAAAAGAGTGTTGTTGAAGATGAAGTAATGTTATTAGATTAAATATTTACAGCTGAAATATTGGAGGATTTGGCTGAAAATGAAAAAGAAATATATTAAACATAGTTCAGACTTAAAATGGAATTTATTCAATTCTCTTTTTTAGCCTAAATTGTCCAGAAAATGCAGGAAATGTCCATCACCAGTCCCCACAGCTCAATGTGAATCCATCAAAGAATGTATTTATGTTCTATATTCCACTTTTGTCCATCTTAACAGAAAAGAATCCTTGAAATATACAAATTAACATATTATAACATAACTTTTGGATCTAAATGTCTCTTATATAGACCTAGACTATTTTTGTATTTGCTTATTAATTGTCTTGGCCTCACAGGAAGAATGTGAAGTTAATAATTTATGTATTTTCCCTTCTTTTGATAATTTTTTGACACTACAATAGTCCTTTTCTCTGCGTCAGAAAATAAGGCCTTAGTCGACAAATAATTTCCAACGCTGTTTTAACTCTGAAATGGCTTACATTTGCGCACCAACTTAAAGCTTTTCCTTTTCAAGACTAAATGTGAATTAAAGGACTCGTCGGGGCAGAGGTTTTCCGCAGTACACGCCAGTAAACACCGGTCATGGGGTGGGTGGTCCGGTCGTATAGGCATCAGAAGAAGGATCCTTTATTGTTCAGGCCGACTCGAGAAAGTCTGTGTTTGCCCTCTTCATTAGACATTCTAGTGTCAGCCAAAGAGAATAAACAGATCGAACGGAGGTCAAAGGGAATGAGCGTTTCGCTTCGGTGTTTAAATGTGTTTTAACAGTTACTTAAGGCTCGGGAGGCGCTCTCTGCCACG
The DNA here is from genome assembly GCF_963969265.1 of Rhamphochromis sp. 'chilingali'. Taxonomy (NCBI): domain Eukaryota; kingdom Metazoa; phylum Chordata; class Actinopteri; order Cichliformes; family Cichlidae; genus Rhamphochromis; species Rhamphochromis sp. 'chilingali'. The sequence goes on from NC_137949.1 coordinate 8,771,574, forward strand.
TCCAAATGATGGAAATGAGCCTGGAAAGTTTGCAGAGCTGGCAATAATCCGGGTTGAAAGAGAGGAAGTTTTTTTGTCCTAGAGTTAGTGTAAAATCACCCCCTTAAACAAAAAAGAAAGAAAAAACCTAACAAGTTTTTTTTTAAATAAAATAAAATAAAATAAATGTATGCAAAATAGCTGTGCAGTGATAATACTCCACATTTAGTATTTTTAGACCATAAACCAACCCGACCTCAGATTTAGGGCTCAGATTCAGAGCAACTTTAGATTGTTTGAGGAATCAACCAAAGCCTTGCCTTCTCTGAGGAGCTAAAGGACGGGACAGATCAGCATGTGGATTAACGGAGTAATTGAGATTAGCGGAGTTGCAGTTTGGTAAAACCTGCAGCGCTGCGCTCACCCGCTGAATTTGACGCCTCAATTACGCAGGGCTGTTATTCAGTTTCAAGAACCACACCGTTGCTGCTAAAATAAACACTTTGGGAATAGAGTGCATTCGTTTTATACAGGAAACGCATCACAAACTGTTAACACACAGATGCAGTGCTTGATTTACAACTGCAAACACGTATCTTAGCGTGGAATTCAGAATACAGGATACAAAAACAGAAAGCAACACAACATTCCCTTTCTCTGTAGCTTAAAGAAGGTTTCCAATTATCAAGTGCTTAAAGCATCTGTCGACCAGCCTGAACTTAAAGGACACAAAAATAAGATGATTTGGTAACATCAAGGCTTTCCCAGCGGTAATGATTACATTTGGACTTAAGATCCATGCAAGAATTTGTACTCTAGCAAATCTCTTGAGTCCCAGCCCCCCCAGCTCTCTTCAAAAGGCTGCTCATTCAAAGGGTTAGGATGTTTGACAATCCCAGCTTGTATTACTCCAGCAATTAATTGGATACCTTGTCGGGATGTTCGCCTCTCATCTGCTACTTAGAAAGACAAAGGGCTGGCGGGGGGCTGTTGACACCTCCGTGCGCCTCTGGACTATAAATTGAGACACTCCGCAGAGGAGCAGCATTCACCTTCCTGCTGGACTTGGAGAAGCAACTTTTTTTTCAGCAGAGACCTTCATAAACTAATTTTAAACAACCGTCAGCATGCAGGTACCGATCGGAGCTTATGGATACTCCGTGCGTAATTGCGCACCTGCGTCGCTGCACCTGCACTACCAGGGAGGGCAGTGCGAGTCGAAACCACCCAGTGGGAAATCTTTTACTATTGAGGCTTTGCTCGCCAAACCCGAGGACACAACCAGCGGCCGCACGAGTCCTGCTAAGTGCGGAGTAAAATACGAGCCAGCAGCACCATCTCTGCCTTTTACCGGACACGTAGGCTTACCGATAGGACCAGCTCCGTGGGTCTACTCCTCACCCAACGTGTTACACTCAGCGATCCACACGCAACCTGGATATTCCGTCTACTGTTACTCACCTTTCACCTACCAGCCATCGTGTCGAGGCGCACTTTACGCTCAAGGTAAAAACAAACAAACAAACAAAAACATCCGAAAAGTAGTTTGTCTGTAGAAACGGAGACCTTTACGCGGCAGTGTGTGTGATTATATGTTTCATCTGTTCTGCAGCTGCAATGCCCAAAATCAACGTGGGGCTACATTCGCTCAAAACGAAAGGTGGGAAGTCAAAGAGGATGCGCACCAGCTTCACCAGCGAGCAGCTATCCCGCCTGGAGAAAGAGTTCGCCCGGCAGCAGTACATGGTCGGATCGGAGAGATTCCTCCTAGCGTCTTCTCTGCAGCTCACCGAAGCTCAGGTAATAAAATCTTACCGGAAAACACATAGTTTAGGTATTCTTTCAGACATCTCAACAACTTAGTCGTCTTAAGGTAAAAGTACGATTTCTAAGTGTCTTCTTTCTTCTTTTTTTTTTACCCCATAGGTCAAAGTCTGGTTTCAGAACAGACGCATCAAGTGGCGCAAACAGAGTCTGGAACAGCAGCAGGCCAAACTGGCCAAACTGGGCCTGGCTGCTCCACCGAAAAGCCCCGGATCTCAAGGGAACGGAGATGAGGGCGATGAGGATGAAGAGTTCTCCGATTCGGATGTGGATATTGACGTATCTGACGACTCCAATGAGCACTGCTGAACCAACCACCGGACCTTTGACTACAATAAAAAAGAGGACTTTTTTTATATATATATATGTACATATATATATCTGAGAAAAGAGGCTAATAGTCTCCAACTAAAAATATTTAATAGATTTATAGTTTTTTATTTAATTGTCTACATTTATTGCCCTTTTGATGAGTTTGTTTTTGTATATCTGAAATATTAAGAAAATATATTTTATGAAATGAATGCAAAACCTGTCCTGTTCATTCCTTTATATCCAATTAGAGAGATTTTTAGAAGTTTAAGGCAACAGCAGCAAACTCAGCAGCTTAAAGTTTGTTTGGGAAGCAGAGACATGTTACATCATGTTCTTCAAATCTGAATTTTTAATAGTTTGAGTGAATTTGCTGGATGTTTGCTGGGGTTCATTATTCATCGTCAGTGAAATGTGATCACACAGTTATGAAGAAGCAAATGAATTCATGTTTGAGGGGTTAAAAAAAATACATGGCACATTAACTTCAAATCTGGTTCACTTGGTGTTTTAGAGAAAGACTTGAAATCCTGTTTTCAGAGGCATCATTTAGATATTTCAGAGTTTTATTTAACAAATAAATGAACTTTCATCTTTGCTACATGGAGCAATGTTCATCTTTAATGTGTCCTAAGCAGGTCATTCTTGTGTCTTTCTGGACTTTGCTCATTTCCCTCTCATCTCACTCTGCCAAGTCTGAGGATGATGGGAGATATTTCCTTCCAGGTTCGATCCAATGTAAAGTCTAGGTTCCCCTCTGGTTTAAGCTAAGCAAATAAATAACCAGCTCAGGGATTAGCTGGGATATCTGTAACCCAGGGTGGTAGGGGTCACTGTGTCTCGGAGCAAGAGAGCTGGGTCTCACTGTTTAATCTGTTTAAATGGTCAATACGACCGTTCTCACTGTTTCTCAGTGGACTGGGCTTCCACATGCCCACCCACCGCCAGCAGGTGTCCTGTCTCTGCTCTATTGAAACGAAAGGGACTCATGCTGTCTGCCTGGCAGACACGAGGGATAAAACAGAAGAGAAGACGGCACGTAGAAAGGATATGTGTCCATCAGAGCAGGTAATTGGGGTGGTCAACTGAAACTCGGTCACATTAAACAAAGAAGGCTGATGGGAACACACAGCGTCTACCTCTATAATCTTAAAAACATATGATGACACATTTCATGTTAACAAATGCATCGTCACAGGGACAACAGAAGGTACAAGTCAGGGATGTCAAATAGATTTTAGTTCTAGGTCACATACAGCTACTTTGATCTTCAATGGGTTGGCCAAGTGAAATTACAAGGTAAATGAGTAAAATGAAAGAAAAAGTCTTGGTAGTTCATTGCCCAGACTGTCCTGTAATTCTAAAATATAATGTTTTTATTATTTCTCTGAAAAATGTCCGGGGAGGTTTTCTTTTCTTTTTTCCCCTTTTTTATGTGACCTGGAATGTTTCTGTCATTTAATTGTTTATCTTTTATTGAATTACTTTGGTATAGTGTGAATACCAGTGGGAAGGTTGTCTTTACCAACGGGAAAAGCTGGAAAACCTATAAAAATACAGCTAAAAAAAAGTTCCTAGCTAAAGCTATGCACTCCTTCACAAGCGTGGAGTCTTCGCTGGGCCAAGTTGGGCCCCCAGGCCTTATGTTTGATACCCCTGATGTAACTAATTATATGAAGGGTTAGGCTTCTTTGCTTCTATGGTAACAAATTTGGTTGCTGAAAGTGATGATTTAAATTTATAATTTAGTTTCTATGCTCACGTTATTTTAGCCGAGGCAAAGAACAATTACACAAACATGACATTTGGAAGAAAAAAGCACACACAAGTCACACAATCATATTCAATCAACAGAACAACTCCAGATGCAGATACACTTGTTTCTGCGTGCAAAATGTATTTTAGAATAAAGGTTTCCTTTCCCATGCAATATACTATATGTTTCTGACCAACAGGCCACTCAAGCTGACTAATTCACTACAAAAAGTTCAACAAAATCAAGTCAGATATTTCTTTTTCTGCCAATCAATTTAACTGTCAATTTAAATATCAGAGTGCAAGGAGACAAGGAGAAGACAGCTGGTCACCGTATCAAAGAGAAGAGTTTAATAAACGCTAACAGAGCTGATCTCTTTCACTGTCTCTTGTCCGCCACCCCCTGCCTGCTCTCTCTTGGTGCCCCCGTTTGGCCTGATTATGGCTTAAGCACCGCTGAAGGAGCAGAATTTGTGTAAAACCACAGAGAGCCGTTTCTGATGTGATCAGCCGGGAATCAGAGCCCCCTTCTCCTCTTCTCTGTCCACAGCTCCACGTAATCCCATTGAGGAACAGAAAGAAGCAGCTAGAGGCCTGGGAAAACTGAGAGAGTCCAGGGGAGGGGCGGTGGGGGTCACCGGGCTCATCGTCTCAATTAGCACAGGGCACCTTAACGGCTGGATGCTTGCCAGCGCTGACTGTGCTTCTTAAGACTCTCTGCAGGGTCCGAATTGAAGGCTTTTCTGAAAGGAAACTGTAACATCTTCACTTGTCTCTTGACCGGTCGCTCTCATCTGCTCTCGTGAGCTTTGCATTTCAGCACATTACACAATTTGTCTTGGCGACACAAACACAGTGGGCAATTTTGGTCTATCCACACGGGTCTCTTCAATGTGCCTTTGTTGGGCTGTGTTAATCTGAAACAACTCATCAGCAACTGTTTTGATAACTCGCTCAAGAGAAAAGACCACTCTTTGCTGGGTTTAGTGTTTAGAGCGTGCACATTTCAAGCTATTAACTTTGCTCAAAGCTCAAAATGTTGGGAGAATCAATATTAGGGTTTCAGTGAATAATTAATTGCAACTAAATCCTAATTTGAAGAATGAATTAGTCAATTTGGGTCTGATCTGAGTTTCTTGATGTTGAAGCTGATGTCTCGAAGTCGCTTTCTTGGCCTCAAGAACAGATCAAAGGCCAAAGCATTATTATAATTATTATAATAATTATTATTAGTATTATTATTAGTAGTAGTAGTATATTGAACTCACTTTTTTTGAGGATTATTAGTGGCAATGATGATCCTTATTTGCACCAGTGAGGCCTGTTTTATACTAGCTGTTTTATATTGTCTGGTGTACCTAATTAATTGGCTACTGAGTTTCTCCCCACCAAAAAATTTAAATACAGTTCGTCACATGACTCCCATGAGTTCTTCTTCGCCTTCAGATTGTAATGCAGCTTTGAGGAGGTGTGAAAGTTCTCATGGAATTCAACGACCTGCAGCCTCAATGGAGAGCGCACTCACGCTTTAACCAACATGCGTTTTAGAGCAGGCGATCGTAAAGGGGGGGAATCCCTCTTTGCATTTTATTTGCAGAGGTAAGGGCCACTCTACTCCATCTAATAGTCATTAGCTTTCATTACAAGCGTTTGAAGTAGAGGCAGGGCTTTGTCTCGACGTGAAAGGCTCGCATTTGAGATGCACATTGACTTCTGACACGGGCACGGACAAGAGGGGCTCATGCTCGGAGAACAAACTGCTTCTTTTCTTTGCCAGGAAACAGCAGTTCCTGTTAACGTTGTATACAGAGACGGAGGACGCCATTAAACAAGCTGCAGGCTAAAACAGAAAGACCGCCGGATACCGACTGTGCAACTTTTACGTTCGACAGCAAAACCTTTCATCAATTAAGTGTCATATTTTAATTGTATTGTATCTGACGTCCCAAACTGAGATTTCAAACATATAATCTTAACACTAATGCATTTCCCATCCCATTATTTTTTCCCCAGGCCTTGTTCAAAGTGGGATGTTTGTTTATGCTGAGGAGGGGAGCCGGTGGAAGAGCGGGGCCCGTACAGGTGGCCGAACGACCGCACTTCTTATGCAGGTGCCACAAACGCAGAGACGTGCTACTTTTCTCATCTCGTTATAATGGGGTGAAATTTCCCAAGTATTTAAGTGGAAGAGATTAGCTGAACACACAACGCCAATGCGAAACAAAATGGCTAATTAGTTTATTAATGAACGGAGGAAGGGACCGAGGCGGTCTGCGGACTGATTTGATCTCATGGCTTTGATCAGCGTTAGGGGAGAACGAGCAGACAACACACGGCGCTGATCTTTGTCACACAGCCCCAAAAGCTGAATATCCCAATATTTATTTAGTTATTTCCTTTTAATTCACAAGTAATTTCATTAAGTTTCATTTAAAAAATAATATGCATCAGTTAAAACTTAAACTTCTTGTTTTCCAACTTACAAGCCCTCGTGAAGCCCCTCGCCAACCTGGAACCGCTGAGGTCACAACTTCCCTTTGATCTCCGCGGATAAACTCAAAATCCTTACAACCTTACGGTTCCTCACCTCAACCGCTAGATGGCAGCATTGACATAGAAGTCGGTGTTTTTCAGGGCGCTGTAAGAGCGTTTCAATCTTCCGCCACTAGAGGACAGCACTAATCTAAACTGCCGTCACTCCTCACAGTTGTTTCCTTTTTTGACTGTGAGGAACTGAACAGTTTAAAATGTATTATTATTATTATTATTATTATTATTATTATTATTATTATTATTATTATTATTAATTTTGTTGTTGTTGTTGCTTTTGTTGTTGCTGTTGTTGTCAACTTCATATCAGTTGATTAACATTTAAAATTATAAGATAAAAATTTATTTTAAGTTATGGATAAAAGCAGGCTGTTTAGGGTTTACCGTAAGCGTTTTTTCCCCCCACTCTTCCATCCGGTTATTTATAGCTCCTGCAGGCTACCTGCATCTTGGAACATCTCCGATCTCTCTTCTGGGTTTTCTTAATACACAAAATGTGCAACGATTTTTTTTTTCCTCCGGTCACACTGGACATATTCATACGTGTGTTGGGTGCTTTAAAGAGTTGTCATTTATCTCGTTTTATTTGATTCTTAATGCACTAAATGAGAATTAAGATCTCGAAAAGGTTTCAGATTGTTGCAGCTGCTACATTGAAATGTCACTATAAAAGCTTTAAGGAAACAAATCCATTAAAACAGTCAGTGCACTATTCTTGAAGATCACTTTGGTCAGACTGAGTAATAAGGGGGCCTCGGGGGTGAAATCAGCAACAGGTACGGAACAAGGTTAGAGCGCTTTCCTTTGTTTTTTGTTACAGCAGAGCGATTTGATCATCTATTAACCAGCCGCGATCAGGGTCAGCGCGTAGAGGCCCACAGGGTTTCATCATTAAACTCAAGGCGGCATTTTTAACCCACTCAGCCATCCTTCAAGTTCCTGCTTCTGATGCTCCGTTTGGACTGTTTAGATAGAGAACTGAGCTGCGTGACTGATTCCTGAAACGTTTCCCTGTAAAGGCGGTGTATTCATCGGCGCTGTTTCCTTGTTCCTCTTATCTCTCCATTCTCTACCACTATAGGCTTGTGGAACTTACCGCTGACCTATACGACTAAAATACTTGTGAAGGTTAAATTTAAAGAGTTAAAAAAAAAACTCCAGGGTTTAATTTTACAGCTATTTCGCGGCAGACCTTTCAATAGACACTTATAGTTATGCCACAGATGTGGATGATTTCCTGGCAAACTGTATTAGGAATTTATGATCCACCAAGAATGAATGTTAAAATAACTGAATAGCATTTATGCGTCGCCACAATCCTCACCGTGTAATTACTATAACTAAAAGAAATAGAAGTGTTCAAGGAACAGCCCCATATTAAGCTTTTCGAACAATGACCCATTCCCAGAACCGATTGCTGTCTTTAGGAGCCTTTAGCTCTAAAAGCCTAATCAACAGCTTGTTTTACCTCATAATTTCCATCGGTAATGATTTTCTAATGCAACCCCAACGCGAAGGAGCATATTAAGAGGATAATTATTAACTTGGTTAGCGCGCAATGGAAGCTGAGCGCCGAGGGAGCAGCTCTAGTAATGACAAACAGACTTTCTCCTGCTAAACTGTCCTCACAGAGGACAAACTCACAGACGTTTTCTTAAAAATATATATATAAAAAAAACACGAGGCGAATTAATGACGCCGTTATGTGCTTACAATAAAAAGTAATAATAATAATAATAATAATAATAATAATAATGATAAATGAGCTTAATTTTTAACAAAAACGCGAGCACACCATTAAAAAATACAAATACACGTTGTGACCTGAAAGATGCTTCGATCTGATTCGACCAAATTTAAAAACGTTTGCTTGACGAATTTAAATTTTAAACAGAAAAAAACCTCTAAACTAAAATTAAAAATAACACCTGTAACAAATATTATTTCTCGCCTTTTCTCCTTTTTTTAACCGGAGCTGTTAAGTCGAACGTGCACTTATTATTGCACCGATTGAGAAACATTTTAAATCCACGGAAAATTTGATTTAAAAAACAAAACAAAACAAAACAATCAGCGGGACACCTCACTTTGTAGAGAGAAAGGATGCTCTGCTGCAGGGAGTCTGACTCACCAGAATCAGCATTCTTCACTGATTCATGTTGTTGTTGTCGGGTTTGTTTGTTTTAAAAATATATTATGAAGATCACATAAAAACATGAAAGACAGACGTGGAGTTTCGACTGTAGTAATAATAATTAATAATAATAACCTCAATAAAAGAAAAATAAGCGGTATTTGAAGATAAAACTTTGTATTGTCTTATTCTGAGAGGCACATAAATCTCATAATATAAATCTAATTTTGCTCTTGTGTGTGCGTGTGTTTGTAATGAGAGTTGAAAGAGAGCCTAAACGTTAAGTTAAAGGTGAAAGATCCAAAGTGTCTCGGTGAGTCAGCTTTAAAAAAAAACCCAACAAAACAAAACTTCTTAACGAGCGTCAGTCAAATACTGACACTATGAGAATTCCTGAACTGGATGAATCTGCTGTGGGACGAGTGGGACCTTCTCACTCCCGCAGGCGGACTAGTTTTTTCCCCCCTCCTGTAGAAAAACTTGACATTAAAGCTGAACGCGACATGCAATGACCCATTAATTGGAGCATGCTAGTTTTTCTCAGCGTGCCCCTGTAACTAAGCTGCCCGGTCTTGTGTGATCTACAAAGCAGGTACTTGAGGAGACCTATTGGCAGGTGCTCTGGTCCAATCAGCTCCCTCTTTCCGCGCAACGTCAAGCCACATGGAAGGTTTCGGGCGCTTTTCTTGGTGCGCATTTGCGCGCAGAAACCCTCCGAGCGCGCACGGGCTCGGTGAATCAGGACAATTTGCAGCACTGTTGAGTTTTCTAGCAGCATCTTAGAGCTCGTGTAGACAAACCCTTCACCCACCCTCCCCTAACACCCCCACCATCTTTGGCCATGATGCTTCTCTGAGAGTGGGCTTCTTTTTTTTCCCTTTACAGCAAGAGGAAGGAAAATAATAAAGGCTGATCGCGTTCTTTTTGGTTTCCCTTTCTACCGAGAGATGATGTTTTCGTCTGCAGGCAAGCGCTGCTTCACGATAGAGTCTCTGGTCGCTAAAGAGAACCCTCTAACGGCAGAGGATCCCATCCGCCCGACGGCTTTAAGTTACTCCAACCCGACGACAGATGCCTTAATGAACAGTTACCAGGCTCCACCACCGGCCAGGTCCCTCTACCAGAGCCCGGACCTGGTGTTCCCGGAGACGATGAACCACCCCTCACTCACCGTGGCTCCTCACCAGCTCGGAGGATCCCACCTACAGCATCCGCACTTCTTTGGGACGCAACACCGAGACCCGCTCAACTTTTACCCCTGGGTGTTACGTAACAGATTTTTTGGACACAGATTTCAAGGTACGCGAAAAATGCGAATGCAAAATATAATAATAATAATACTAATAAAAGTTTTTTTTTAATTATTACTTCGCTTAAAGATTTGCAGATGTGTGCGTATTTTGAGGTCCACTGTTGGGCTATAAAGGCCAGAATTCTTAGTCTAGAATTAAACAATGCGTTATTCTGTGCGTAAAATGGTGAATAAAGTAGGTGGAGGTGATTAAACTAATAAAATAAGTGTGTGCATAACACGTGGTTTCCATAGTAAACTAAATATCTTTGTGTGGGATTTTTTTCAACAATATGACTGTAGATTTCAAAAGCATTTTTAGTCGAACAATAAACTGTAGCCGCAGATATCACAATCCACAAGACCACTGACAGCTTGCAGCAGGCTTGTTGGGCTCCTCTCATGTTTCCCACTCTCGTTTGCCCTGCAGCTACTCTCGGAAAACCACAGGAGGAAAAGATAAGCAGCCGTGTTGTGTTTTTTCCCCACATAAAATAAAATTCGCCTTAGGTGAGGCTACAGTTTTTTTTCATTTAATTAAAAAATCTTGCACAAAAGCCAGTCCACAGAGGCAAAATAGATCAAATCTACCATAATAATTTCATCGTGAGGGGAGGGATGCGGAATAAAAATCTGATGCAGAGAGGCTTTGAACACAGCTAGTGGTGACAAACCTCAGCCACACCTACCCTCCAATAACTATACAGCACTAAGACCTGTTATTAGTAAGACATGAAAGATAATCTACATCTTTTTATTCATTCAATCATTTTTAATTACGTAATTGTCTGGACAGAAAATGTCATTTTGGGGGGAAAAAGCAATGTTGCAAACGCATAAAGGGCCCCTTAATTTAAAAACAAAACAAAAACAACTAAATAAATCAAATATCTGTATCATAATTATACCATAGGCTAATTAATACATACATTAGCCTTATTGGATGTAATTGGGTAATATGGGGAATTTAACAGAATTTGTAAATGTAAAAAAACACCAACAAACAAAAACCCAAACATTTATTTTAAATAAAACAGTTTGCACCAAAAAATAACTCTGAGAAATATTGACCATAAAAAAAATTCTGAAAAATATTTATACCCTAAAAAATGCAAAATAGATCAGACTAAAGACAATAACTTTTAAAGACGCATTTAATATATTTAGCTGTAGTCACATAAATATTTTTTATATATTACGATGTGTTATGATGTGCTATTTTATGACTCTATTCCGAATGTGTAGCCATGTACTTTCTTATTTAACTATAAATGTCTGATCCTGATTTTTGTCACGATTTATTTATTTTTAAAATGTGCGTAAAGTCATTCAGCCTAAAACTGCGTTATAGGGCAAAACTGTCTTTAATGAGTTTACCAGAAAATGAATTTATTGTGTTTTTTTATCAGGTTGGACAGTTTACAATGCCACGTTCAAACGGGCCTAATAAATAGCACGATTGTGCAAAACAGCATTTTGTTATCGTACTTTTGTATTAATACGCTTCTTTTTTTTTCCAAATGTCAATTCTATTTTATTAACAAAAACAGTAATAAGTGAACCATTATAACTTGTTTTGTTTTTTTCTCGGGAAAATAAAATAAGAATGAACTTTTTCCATGACTGACGTTACCGTTTCGTTGACTTCGCTGTCAGGTAACGACGTGTCCCAGGACAGCCTGCTCCTCCACGGCCCTTTCGCGAGAAAACCCAAACGCATCCGGACGGCCTTCTCTCCCTCCCAGCTCCTCCGGCTGGAAAGAGCCTTCGAGAAGAACCACTATGTGGTCGGAGCCGAGAGGAAACAACTGGCCAACAGCCTGAGTTTATCTGAAACGCAGGTAGGTTAAGCTAACGCTTGCTTGTTTAAATTAATTGCTAACGTCGCTTACTTTTGTCGTCAATACTATTACTGCTAATAAACTATTACTAGCATCTGGCTAGTTCTGGATACTTCTATAACGTTATCCACACATAGCTACAGCTAAAATAGCCCCAATATTTTAAAGCCCAAGCAACGACATTAAAACGGACAGCAACAAAAGAATAATAAAAAAAATAATTTATAAAAATAATTTATATTTATTTTCTTACGTAGCCAACAATTCTTTATATGTTATATTATAGGCTTTTACTCGTCTGTTTAGTTGTTAGAATACATTTATTTGAATGAATGCACTGTATTGCAGAAAACTAGATTCAATCGTAATAGTTTATGGCAATTTTATTTATATAGCACATTTTATGTGTAAACTCAATGTGTTTAACATGAAAGATAAAAACATAAAACCCATGTAGGTCTACTGTGCCTTCAGGCAGTAAAAATAACAAAACAATCTTTACAAAGATATAAAACACAACACACACGTTCAAGGTAACACACACTGTTATTAAGTGCAGAGCTGCGAGAATGATAAAGTTTGAAGTTTGTCTTTGATTGTGGACAGAGCTCTGACTGACCTCAGGGCAGCTTGTTCCTAAGAACAGGACCCGGGTAGCTGAGAGCATTCTCAGCACACTTTGATCTAATTCTGGGAACAGTTAAAAGATCTGCACCTGATGACCTGAGAGGTTTAATCGACAGGGAGCAAGTCAGAGATTTATTGCGGGGCCAAACCATTTGGAGCTTTCTGAATTAATAGGATTTTAACGATGATTCTGTGCTTAGCTGGGAGACTTTAATATGTTCAAATTTCTGCGTATTTATAAGGACTCTGCTGCATTCTGGACAAGCTGAAGCCTACTGATAGTTTGAATGATCCTTCAAATGGAGCATTACAGCACTCTTGATACGGATGCATCAAGCACTTTGATATAAGTATTTTCAAACTTTTTAAATATATATTTAAGTGGCAGAAAGAAAAAACAGTTCTTGTGAATCTGTTAACATAATGAAAAACAGAAAATTAAAGTCCAAAATGAAAAAAAGTTCCTGACTTGATCACTATGTTTCAGAGACAGAGATGATAAATATACAAATATTTTCTTCTTGTTATTCTAATTTCAATAATTGATACGTTAGAAATTTAAATTAACAATAATTAACTGAATTTATCTTACATGACATATCTGTAGGCCTGTGCACTTGCATTTTTTTAACATTTACCTGACCCACATTTTGCAAAGAGTCTCTCAAAAGGATTTCACTCATGTATGCTCTACCGTAAGCTGTGGTAAATATTATTGATGCTTAAGTTTAATGAGTCCACACTCTGTGGGTGTCAATTAGGCTGCCTAATAGGTAAGATTAAAAGATATTGAATATATTCTGCTTGCAAGTTTCTGGTTTGTGTCAGTCAATAAGGCGGCTTGCAATTAAGCAGCAATTGAATTATGCAAATTTTAAAGACTGTCAAACGAATACTAATAAACTCACTTTATTGGATCAGCAAGATTAAACGATAGCATCTACATGGGTGATAGCAAGGCCCATGTCATCAGTTTATCTTAAAGTTAGAAAATTTGGATACGATTAATCAAGTCACTGTGGTCATGAAATAAGCACGAAATACTGTAATATACTATAACGTATATAATGCAGCTCACCCTCCACCCCTTTAGCTAAACAGGTCATTCACAAATTACTGCACTGTACCAAGGATCTTTAAGCGTTTGCTCTGAAAAAAAAATTACCCCAAAGCCGAGCAAAGTAAAGATTAAAGAAAAGTAATGTAAGTGTGAGTGTGTAGTACTCTGACTACATACGGGTTAGTCAGACAGGTTCATATTACAAGGTCACAGCAGCAACTGTCTGGAAGCTTTTAAGCTTGATATTTCACGCATTTTATGCCATCCTTAGTCATTAAGTCTTTATGTGCATTTCTGTTTTCCCTCTCGCTTGCTAAACAGAATAAACTGCGTTGCTTTATTTTATTTCCCTTACTGCATTTCAACAATACAAGTCAGAAACACAGTTTGCCAAAGCACATACTTTGTAGTACCATAAAGAAAGAGAGAAAGGAGCTTCTTAAGGAGTAATTATTGTGCCTTTATTAGATCAACAAAACCACAACATGGCCATCATTTATCTTATTAGCTGCTTGTGCGTTGGGAAACTCAAAATGTGCATCTAAACAGATGTTTGTTAAGTCTTTTCCTTTTTCTCGGGTCACACACTGAATGCTTTTCTCTATCCAGGTGAAGGTGTGGTTCCAGAACAGGAGGACCAAGTACAAGCGACAGAAGCTGGAGGAGGAGGGACCAGACAGCCAGCAGAAGAAGAAGGGGAACCACCACATCAACAGATGGCGCATCGCCACTAAGCAGACCAGCTCCGAGGACATTGACGTGACCTCAGAGGACTAAATCTGCGGTCCAGCCTCTGACAATGCTGCCCTACCCCTGCGTCTGCTTGTGACGCATCAGAGGACCAATACTATTTATTATGTAATATTATTAAGTATAATTAGACACATTAGAGGAAGACTCGAGGACTTAATATGTGATCACTGCTCATCTCTTCATCAAGGTGCTATACTCTGTGACACTGGGAGGGGTGGGGGGCATCTTATTTAATGAAATCTCCTCTGATTGTCTCTGGATGAGAAGAGATTCTGACATCGTTTGATCATTTTGGTTGTGTGACAGCCAAACATGAAGAGACATGACACCCTCTACCATGGTGTTTTTGTTGTTTTGTTTTTTTAAATTGTACATAGACCAGTGAAGGTTACGTGTTTTTTGTTTGTTTTGTTGGGGGGGGGGTGTTACCACTTGCTTAGGTCATTAACACTTCATCGCTCGCCCTACTCCACCACCTGTGTACCAAGTTAATTTAAATTTCTCCTCACTTACAAGAAGGAGGTGATCCACACTACGAATCCACCCGGTGAGTCGGAGGACGCACTCGGTGCCAGACCGGAAGAACAAAAACTGGGGAGAAACAAACAAACAAACAAAAAAAATTACGTAAAGGAGCACGCATCTAAAGAAGATTCAAAGACCCTGCATGATTTTATTCCCACTTTCACGCCTTCAAAGCCGTCTTGGCTCTTTGTTACACTTCCTAATGAAGATTCTTCACAGTAATGTGACTCTTGGCCAGCTGTGCATGACTCTGGGACAGATGAGAAGCTGCAGAGACCTCTGGTGTTCGGGTTAACTTGAGCTGCATAGTACAAGTTCACAGCTTCGTGCTTCTTCTGCCATGGCACATTTGTGATCGTGAATGTGTGCAGATTTCATCCAGCACTGTGTGTAGTACAAAAACGTAATATGACCAGAACACAGTTGTGCGAGCGGAACGTGTAATTACAGAAAGATGTTTTAGAAATAAAAGAAAATTATTTCTCTGATGGGATACGCCATTTTTTTTTGTGTGTGTGTGTGTGTGTGTAACTCAAGTGTTTTCTTTTTAAACTTCAGATACTGCAAGATTACATTTCATTACAGCCATTGCAGTTGCAGATTTGATTTATTACGTCTTACTTTCAAACTCAAGATGCATGCAAGTGATGGGAATGACAACCCGGCAATACTGGAGCACAAATGAAGAATTTTACTGTTCTTTTTGCTGTAAGCTGCAGCAAGCTTAGGTGGGTGGTGCAATCCAACATCCCGTTAAGGTGGTTTCTCTTTGAGATTGATGTGTCAGGAATGTTGCCGGACAGCTGCACAGGTGTCAGGTGTGTTAGCCATCAGTCTGTATTTCCTCTGAATTCCAGCAGAAATAGCACAGAAATCATTCCCATCCAGAGGCTGAAACTCCTGGAAAAAAAGGAGGGAAAGTAGTTGGCATTGTGCAGAAGCCTTTTCACCAACTGCCACAGTAATCACCTGTCAAAGGAAACGGAAGGAGCCTCTGCCTAATGACCCCGAGGCTTTAGAGATGAGCCCTGACGGCTGACCCTGATGACTTGTTTTGTAAGCTAAGAGGCACGGAGACGTACGAGTAAAATGCACTGCAGTAGTGCTCACTTTTTTCTTGTTTTTTTTTAACAGCGGTGCACAATACATCAGACATCTGGAGGTGTAAAGGGGCCATATGTTTTGTTTTGAGTTCCAGGATATCCTATACTCACTGCAGGTGCAAATACATTGTAAGAGACATTGACGGTTTCCAATCATCTAAACAAACACAATCAAATGGGCTTATTTTTAAACAGTACAGTAGCTCACTGACACTAAAAGCTGTCTTGATGGTGAGCGGGTTGCTTAAGCCTAATCACATCTTGATTAGCTATAAGGTCAGCGCAATTAACGCGAGCTGCACCTCTAAGTCGTCTGTTAGGAAAACAATTAAAGGCAAAAATCAAGCTCATCTCCCTAAACGCCCGGTCTCGTGTCGCCTTAGTCAGCAGAGGGGAGAGTTTAGGATGAGAGCAGGAAAACAGCGTGAATAACAAGTGTCTCTCCAGACGTGTAGGTTTAGGAGCTGCTGCTGCTGTTGTTGCTGCAAAGGTGTTAGAAAACTCGACCGAATCACTGTGGGTTTAATCAGGATTTTCTCATTACTTGCTTTCTGGGGGATGATTGCAGCTTTCTGTTTTCTCAGTAAAACGTACAAATTACACTGGCTTTAAAATTCCTCGTTGAGTGATAAATCATGCAGTGCAACGCACACACAGAATTACACGTCTAATTACTGAAAGAATGCTGCTAACTATGCCCTGGTAGCATTTACACGGAGCTCAAAGTATAGCTGAAAAACTGAAATTATAGGGCACAACCCACAGCACCTTTAGAGATGACGCTGAAAAACATTTGCTGGCTGAAAAATAATATTCAACATAGATGTAATTAGAAATAAATAAATGCAATATATCACCGAAATAAAATGTCACAATTGTGTATTTATTTATGCTTTTGCAATATTTGCTTAATTATAATGTTCTGGTTTTCACTCTGAACCAAAACTGCAACTTTTTTATTATTTGCCATTGTGGTTAGAAACTGAGTCACTCTTTCACTGGAGGAATTTAAAGCTGATAGTGGTCACAGGGAACACTTGGCTCATTGAGATCCAAGGAAACTTAAACAAACACAATCAGGCTGTGTATATATTTGTTGTGCAGACACCAGAGAAACGCAATTCACAGCAAAGCTACTTTAAAAATACATAAATCAGTAGTTGCGAACGTGAGTCACAGCACCCCAAGAGAGCAAAAATAATCATTCAGATTCAAAAAGATTGATCTTGGCTGCTTTCTTATTTCCACGTTGATTGAAATACTTCCAGGTTATAGACATACATCGCCTTGGGTCACAGGAAGGTACTGACTCATATTGAAGGGTCAAAAAAAAAAAAAAAAAGGCGGGAAGCATTTGTATCTTCATTTCATTCACAGTTTACACATTTATTTGTCCAGACATTTTAATTTGCCCATCTTTGATCTATGGTTAGCGGTCTGCTCGTTGTGGAAAAAGCCTCAAGGAACCAAGCAAGCTTATGGGTTTTGTTAACCTAATTAATCAACCTAACTGGGCTGTTACCCTCAAAATGCACTTGTTTGGCTTTGTCTCCTCGTGTTGTGATACATATTTTCTTATCACTGTTGCTGCTGATTCTTCGTATCAGCTGTTGTTGTCCAAACGTGTGCTAAAGCCACTGCAGCAGCAGCCAAATTTGACACAATTAATTCCCTGGCAGCGTCGGGGCGGCTCGAGCCACGACGGGCTGCGCGTCCTTTCTTCACATTTCAGTTTTGGTAGCGATCACTCAAAGTCCTTTATTGTATGTCACAATCTTACAGTCGGTTGCCATGGCGATCTCTGGCTCCAGCTGATCTACACTGATCTGTGGGAAACCAAAGCAGGACAGAAAAGGTCAGTAGTGCAAATGGAAATATTTCGCACAAATCGTCAGATATAACAGCTTCGATGCAGTATGTGCGTGCTGTATATGCAACCGTATATCACCGACACGAACCGCTGCATAGAGACTGGAAACTGACTGTAATTCTCAAAGGCTTTAAATGTTCTGTATTTACTGCTAATGTGCAAAAAGAGCCAATTTGCCAGATTAAAGTCTAATTTGAGGTTTGCATCACCTAATATTTGAACCAGAGACAGATGGCTGTTGGAGTTGGAGGCAGAATCCTAATCAGACATCTTGGTAGGTGTGAAATGGGGAAGTGGGACAAATTGAGTAGGCGGGGGGTCCAAGAGAGTGGGGCATTCATGTTGCTTTTTGGGGAGATCTTTTTTTTTTTCCCTTTTTTTTTTTCATCTGCTATCCTTGTGAAAGTGCAAAAAGGACTTGTGAGAAGAAAAAAAAACAGGCCCCTCTGTGGAACTGGAGGCAGCTTTTCACAGGACTGTTGGCGGCACATATGTCTGAAGTTTTTTGCCATATGGCTGTCTGAGCTATTTCAAGTGGTAATTAAATCCTAAACATTTTAAAGCCAGAGCTGGTTGGCTTGTGTCAGCAAGTCATTTGGCAGAGAGGAGACAAAGAGAGAGGGAGATGGAGTGGAAAAACATAATTGTGCCATTGCCGTTTAATGAGTAGAATGATACATACTGAGGCAATAAGGCTAAAGTTAGATCTCAGCCCGCTAGTCTGGATGGCATCAGTGGCGGTGAATAAAGGCAATGGTGGCTCTGGGCAGATCATAACAGAGCAGGTTGAGTCTCAGAGGGCGGCGCCTCATTAGGACAGCGCTGCTGCACAGCTCAATGGGGAATACTGGAGAGGTCAGGAGACGCTGGTCACCGACATCATCATTCAACCTGAGGCTTTACATTTGCAGCTCTGTGTTTGCAATGAACAAAATCTCAGGACTGAGCATGAGCAACCGAGCATTAGGCAGGAGAACAAAAACTGTGCCACCGCAGAGACTCAAACATTCATAATTTAGACACATATGCTCGAACACACATCCAGCATATCTGCAATTTTAGAAGACCCAATATAAAGCCCTGCTTAAGTCTGTTCTGTTTTATTCAATGTTGAAAAATTACAGCGGGGGAAATGATTATTTGATCTCCTGATGAACTTGTAAGTATGCTCACTTCAAAATAAATGAACTGTCTTTTTTATGGTATTTTCATTTTAATGCAGAGAGAGAAAATCAAAGGAAGAAATATAAAATGACCATCAGTGAGTCTCGGTTTGGAGCTCCATGCAAGATCTTGGCTCATAGGATGAGGATGATGATGAGAACGGTGGTGGATCAGCACAAAACTACACCGGAGGAGGTTGTTAATGATCTGAAGGCAGTTGGGACCACGGTCACCAAGAACACCATTGATAACACAGTTCCAAAAATCTTTGGAGGAAGAGAAATGCAGAGTATGACCCAAAGAACATCATCCCCACAGTCAAGGTGGAAACATTATCGAATTATCGATCGAATTTCCCAGAGGAACCCACCCGAGGGATTAATAAAGTTCTATCTCATCTTATCTTATGCTTTGGGGCTATTTTTCTGCGTAGTTTAGAAGACGGCTTCCTCAGTACCGTGATATCTTGCCTGAGAACCTCCTTCTCTCGGCCAGAACACTAAAATTAAATTGGGTCATGGATGGATCTTCCATCAGACCTCAAAACATACCCCCAAGGCAACAAGCAAGTGACTCTGGTTGATAGTTCGTCTCTCTCAATTAAAATAAAACGACCATAAAGATTAGCCTGTTCACTTCACTTCAAACTTACAAATTTAGCAGGGGATCAAATAATTATGTCTCCAACTGCATGCTCCTTAAGAGAAAAAGAATTGGGCATGAAGTACCTGCGACATCTGTGGAAACAAACTGATGGCAAGCGGCAGAGCCAGGCTGAAGGCAGCGAGACACACGAGACTGTGGACAGGCAGGACGAGCCTCTTTTGTCTCTGCAGGAGAGGGAGCCTGACGGGAAACAGAGAAGAAGAAACAAGTCAGTTGTCAGCCATACACCCAGACCATGGGCAAAAGCAACAGGTTCTCACACACAACACAGTGCAACATAGCCTGGGCTGCATATATAGTCAACAAACACACATATGCTATGAGTGTTTAGGGACCAACCAGCTACACATTTTAAAATAAAGGTGAATAAAAGCTGGATCATCTTATTATATTTATAATCTTCTGTTGAAAACTTTAGGTTCTGGCCAGGGTCCCAGCAAAATGTGCTTAAGAAAGGAACATGACAAACACCCAAGACATTGACGGAGTCTCCAACTCTGTTCAGGTGCCAGTCAGCACAAGACCTATGCAGCACTAGGCAGGCTACTTTTCCACACCATTCATCACCGAAGTTAATTCAGTGCAGTTAAGCTAAATAAACCCCGGCAAGAAAGTCATTTGTCAGGACCTGATAAAACTCACGTGGATCAGCAGGTGAGCAGATCAAAACATTTTGATTTCACACACACTATCAGCTGTCCACTCCGTCGTTACACATGTTTAGCTTAAACAAGCCTTTAATCACCATTTATGCAGTTAAAACTGAACCGCATGATCCTTTGCTAACATTTTGCAAAAGGTTTCAAAAGTGTATTCCCATGAGCTAAAGAAAACAAATGCATGTTAATTTTTTTAAGGGCATTTAATAAATCAAACGAATGAAATATGTTTCTCCTCTCTCTCCTCGCTAACCCTCCACTAGGATAATCCCCCTCTACATTGAGCGGGACAGCGAAGCTCAGCAGGAGCTTGAGAAAGAGCCGCTCTGTCTCTCCACCGCTAGCGACGCCTCTCCCCCTAACGAGGAGAGCTACTGCCTAATGAGAGAGCTCATTAACACATATGGCTGCCATGGTTTAATTAGGCTCCGTGCACACACACGCACGCGCATACACACACACACACACACACACACACACACGTGGAAAACTGCATTTTTAACAAAAAAAGTCAACGGGAGAAAAGTTGCAAGGTATGTGAGACGTGACAGGCAGAGGTGGGACCAAGTCATTGTTTTGCAAGTCTCAAGTAAGTCTCAAGTCTTTATCCTCAAGTCTCAAGTCAAGTCTCAAGTAATGTCAGGCAAGTCAGAGTCGAGTCTCAAGTCACTGGTGTAAAAGTCCGAGTCAAGTCACAAGTCTGAAACTTTGAATTTCAAGTCCTTTCGAGTCTTTAAAAAAAAACAACGAAAAAATAATGTTGCAGTTATGCTAAATGTAAATATTAGACCATGTAATTTTTAAATCTGTGTTTTTCTCAACACATGACAAAATAGTGAACTTAGAAAATATACACAAATTGTGAAATTGCACCTCTTTAAAATGCAGCTCAATTAAACCTAGCTCCAAGAATAATTTTCACCGACAGTTCTGAGATAAGCTGCATGTTATTCTTGGATGCGGTTGTAGGACCAGCTTTAAAATCGCATGATAAAAATATCATACACATTAAAAAAAACTGAATCACCAACGTAGCCTGGACAACATTTGCTAGTTAGATGAAGTCAGCTATCTCATCGTAGCATATTTATATGCATATTTATAATCATACGGTTCTTGGAGTGAGTGCATACACTCATGAAGTTTAGTAACTTCCGGTCACTGCAACAAGCCCAGGTACAGTTTACCGACGGATGGGTGCAGGACCTTGAAATGCACCGTGTAGAACGAAAGACCATCGTACATATCATAAGTTTACCAGTCTCACAAATCGTCTTCATAAATACACATTCATTAACCGTTTATTAATAGGACCTTTGAGCTCAACGGTAATTAATTAGTAGTGGAAATAATTTCTGGTAGCATCACAGAAATGTAGCAGTGACAATAATATTGTATGCTGTAATCGTACTGGGCAATTAGTGATACAAAAAACCTGTTTTATCCTGTGAATAAAAGTATATGTTTTTGTCAATGTACCATAATAACAGAAGCGAAACGCAATATTGTGTCAGGACAATTCACTATTTATGCACAATAAATAAAGGAGCATAGCGCGACAATTTCTGTTCAGCGCCAGACTTGCTTGTAACCTATATCACCAATTATGTTAAGAAAAATGAGGTATTAACTACTAAAAAACACTGACCTTCGTGTAAATGCTTGGAGCAGACTAACCTGTGAGCTGGAGTGTTCTGGGACGTTATATTTGATCTTTGAATGGCTGCAATCCAGGCCATCCGTCGCGTCTTTGTTACTTCGGAAACATGGCTCGAACAATTTCTCTTCAACGACGTAATCCGATAACAACCGATCTCTTTACCCGTCGGCTTCCCGTGGCTGTCATGCGACCGGCTATTGCAGTTAATAATACAACAGCTTCTTGACATTTTTGTGTTTCTTTTTATCTCTGTGTAACTGATTTTAATTGAAAGCCTGCGTGCGCTAGTACCGCTTGCCACGAGTTCCCAGAATCCTTTGCGGTTCTACCCGTGAATGACGTCACATTTTCAATCTCTATATAATATGCATGTTAAATTTTATATTTGGGGTAAAATATCAAGTCTTTTCAAGTAAACCGGTTCAAGTCCAATTCAAGTCCCAAGTCATTGGTGTAAAAGTCCAAGTCAAGTCACAAGTCTTAGAACATTTTTTCAAGTCAAGTCTAAAGTCATAAAATTAATGACTCGAGTCTGACTCGAGTCCAAGTCATGTGACTCGAGTCCACACCTCTGGTGACAGGAACTTGGATTCGGGCTCATGTGCAAAATTTAAAACCCCTTTTTGGTCAGGTGAAAAACCTGAAACCAACCAAAATCAGTGATATCATTTAATGTAATACTGCATTCACGGGATCTGACTACAACCTGGCTAGTGGCCATATTTTGGTCAAGGTCTTACCCAGGTTGAACTGTTTACATGGACCTGTGTCTCCCTGTTACCATGATCAAACTGGCTGTTAGACTATCCCCTGCTGACCTGTGGCGAAACACAGCACTAGATGATGATGGAGGAAAAAAATAAAAAGCAGCATCATAATCAAATTTAATATTGTTAGTCGTTCTACTTATAACTAAGTGCATTACTGTGAAATGAAACAGCAAATAAAAGCATCAGAAATTAACACATAATCAACTACAACTGTTTTTCCCCTTTAATGTGGACTAACAGAAACAATTTCTAAATTACTAAATCTAGGATATCATATTTATATTGTTTATTTTTATTATACAAGTGTCCTAGAGTTTGCCCAAAATGTGCCCAAATGTGTTCCCATTTATTAAAAATGAATTCCTGACAGCGAAACGGTTCATTTTTATTCACTCGTTCGCTTCTGCTGAGCCATCATTTGATTTATTTTGACATGTTGGCCAGTTAGAGCAGAAAGAAGCGTGCAAACATGTGTCAAGAGGGGTTGTGTAATACAGACTTTTCACAAATGTTACAAAAAAAGGAAAAAATAATGGTGAGCATGTCTATTTTTAGCAATATATCTTTGGTGTCATATTTCAATATGAAAGAGCCTTAACATGGCCAGTTTTGACCATTGTGTTTATCTAAACAGTCTCGCTACTGCTACTGCAGGAAATATACTATCATTTATATTATTAAATTGTTATAAATAACACCTGACTTAGAATTTAAATGCTGAAGCAGTAAACCTGACTCTGAATCAGGTAACCTGGGTATCTTACAGCAAATGGAAATTCCCATTGCAGATTAATGTAGTCTGGGACTTAAATAAATAAACAGATGAAAGTCCAGAATTCACTGCACCCCCTCACAGCTACTGAAGCACATGAAGGCCAGAACCTGCAGTCACTCCCCGTGTATCTGTTCTCAGCAGTGTAATCCATCACTGAGGGGCCGCCCGGGGACGTGTCTCCATCCCCTTGTTCTCGCTCCATTGAGAGCCAGTGAAGGCGAGCTGATGTGGAGGACGGCTGAGCAGCGCTGCAGCCAACCCTCGGAGATCTACGCTCACCCCACCGCTGCTTTCTCTCTCGCTCACGGTTCAGTCATTCAGCTGCCAGGAATCCCAAACACACCTGGGCAGTCGGCCCCACCGACTGAGCCCGCCCACTCTGAGAGGTCTAGACAAGTGCTGTCAAGGATCTGCAGAGACCGCTGCATTCCTCGCTGTACCACAGGCACAGTCGCGCCATCGATCAACGGGCATCTGCATAAACACCCTTTGTCATTAAAGCACCGTTACCGTCATCGCACACAACGCTGAACCAGTAGAGCTGATGTGCAGTATCGAATCAGTATTAAACAACAGCCGAGTAGATAACGAGAGAATCACAAATATTCTTTTCTTGAACAAAAATTGGACGGCTTTATAATTAATTTGTGGTAATTTAATTAGAAGACAGCTGGATCCTTGAATTATTCTAACTCATGAAACTTTCACCTCCTTCATTACCGCCATAACAGCATAATCAGCCTCTTTAAAAAATAGTTTATGGAGTTTGATAAAGACAGTGATTCTCTCCATTAAGACTTAATTAAATTAGTTATTTTCCTGCTGCAAACACTGGCTGTTTGGTCTTCTTTTCCTAAAAAAACTATTCATATCAAAATGAAATCATATTAAGGAATGCATTTAAAGTGCAGAGCACAACCTCACTACTCGTACAGACAACAGAGGTCAACATCAGCAGTTCCAACAGACACAATCTACAATTAATAGCATAAAAAGCCAGAGGAGTCAACTTTCCAGTGAAAGGAAGAGATCAGTCTCCATTGAAAGTCAAGATTATATTTTCATTTGAAAGACATTGCAGGGAATTCTTTATTTGATCAGGAACAGTGTGGTTCTTCTACTGTTATCCTGTTTTTGTGGATATAAAAGCGATGGATCTCAACAGCACACTTTAAGACAGACGATAAGGAATCAGAAAATCCAAACATCTAAACGGCATCAACATCTTTCTGCCTTCAGTCGTCCGATACATTCACAGGATAGCTTTATTAGGTGCACCAATCGGTGCTAGTATCGGGTTGGTTCCCGTTTTGCCTTCAGAATGGTCTTAATTCTTCATGGCAGAGATTCAACAAGACGCTGGAAACATTCCAGACATATTGACATGACAGCATCACACAGGTGCTGCAGATTAGGCAGCTGCATGTCCGAAATGCAAATATCCCATTCATATTCAAGAAGCCAGTCTGAGATGATTTGAGCTTTGGGTTATCCTCCTGGATCCTGGGAATGGGAAGGTCATCAGCAATACTGCTGTGTAGGCTGTGGCTTTTAAACAAGTCTGCCAAGAAAACACCCCAAATACCATTACACCACCACCAGCCTGAAACATTTATATAAGGCAGGTGGGATCCTACCATCCGAAAGCTGTAGCAGGAATTGTTTGGCACTGAAATGGCAGCAGATCAGCTGTTTCTGAAATACTCGGAGTGGCCTCTGCATCATCAAGAATCACTTCTCTTAACAATTCTGATGCTGGATTTGAACTTCTGCAGGGTGTCTTGTGTTAAACAGCAGCTGAACAGGTGGAAACACACAATGGCTAAACTAAGTTGAGAAGTGTTTCTTACTTTTCCAGTGCAGACATGATCAGGGGAGGAAGCACCAGGATTGGCATGGGCATGACTACTCTGGTCAGGGCCGTCTCCAAGAGAGCCTGCATAAAAAAACATAAACCAGGAATATTAAAAAATACAAATAAATTTGCTTTGAATCTGGGAAACAATGCAATCATTTAAGTGTTTAAATGCACGAATACTGACGTGTGAAAGCAAAACACTTAAACTTTAAATTGTTTGCTATTTAAAAGCATTGTAGTGCATATGTTGCTAAACAGCAATACCAATAACATGATCCATTTAATTTTCAGAGCTGAGGACATACATGCCTGGCAGCTACTCTTGATGTTCCCACCACGTTGCCGTTGTTGTCGAGCACGCTGATGCCCTCTGACAGCTCAGAGTGTCTCATGAGCACCACGTTGCAGACATTTGCACTCGCTGTGAAGACAGAAGAAAGTTTTTTAAGATCAAAGGGAAACGTGCCACTGCCACTAGGAATGTAACATACAGTCATATTTGGAATGAGGAAATCGTGATGTTATGGACAGAGATAGAAAAGGTTTTTTTTTTAAAAGCACCGTTTTGACAGCCTTAAAAGTAATCAGTCTACTAACTGATAAACAGGTTTTCTATGAAGACGCCCACTGGAAAAGGGAGGTTTGATTTCCTTTTATAAGTCCTATAAGGATGAAGGACTAAACTTTGTTTGTTCTGAACTGCATGGATGGATTCAGAAGTTGCACATATTCTTTTTCAAGATGTAAACTCCACATCAGTGTCCTGTGATTATTAAATATTTGCTCAAAAATAATGAAGCATCTTGGCTCTAAGGATGGTAATATCAGTCAATGGGTCACATGGCTGGGTCCACCACTTTGATGAAATTCAGAGTGACTAACCTGTGGCGCTGACTTTTCCTCTTGGATTTCTACGAGCGTGACCTTTTGTTTTCTTGTGAAATATATTTAAAAATCTGGACTGACATTAAATTTACTACAGACCCTGATGCGCTACAATAACTTTGATGAGCCTTTAACTTTTTATCATGAAGTGAAAAATCATCATTTGTCCAAAATGTTGTAATGTAAGAATCAGCATAAAACTAACTATAGAACTGGCAGCAAGGCAGTAAAACTGCAAGGACACTCAGCTGCCAACAAGAAATAATAATACTTTAACACACAGATTGATTAAAAAAAGAAACTTGTAATACCCGTACATAATGTTTCTTTAAAATTATATCATATAAGGCTCGAGTCATCACTTATTTGTTTCCTTTTTGCTAGAAAAATAGGAAATAACTGCAGTGTGTACATGCAAACATGTGCAAATATACACAGAAATACAGTATATTAGGCAAAAACAGAGTTTGTACAATTCTAATGACATTTAAAAGTCAGTATTTGGTGTGACCTCATTTATTCTCCAACACAGGCTGAACTCTCTTAGGCACTCTCCCCACTGACTGTAGCCCCAAAGCTTGGCAGAGCCTCCGCCGTGCTTCACAGATGGCTACAGACACTCACTGTTGTACTTTTCTCTCAATCTCCTCCGTCCACACTGACAATGACTTGAATCAGACTTAAAAATTGCTTTCATCACTCCATAAAGCCTGCTGACACCAACTTTCAGTCCAGTTCTTGTTCAGTTTGTCATACTTCAGCCTGTTCTCCTTGTTTACTTTCCATAAGAACAATGACAGCCACCCTTCTTTCACTGACACATGGATCAGCTGACGCGTTGGCTGTATCACTCAGGTCCCGTGTGAACCCTTTGCTGGATTTTTTCCTATTTCTTAAGGATATAATTTTCAGATACTGTTAATCAGCTGTAGACATTTTTTAGGCCTGTCACAGTTTCCTCAAATTTTTTGAAGTCACACTGCACGCCACGCTGCAATAGGCCAAGCTGTTGACTCTCTGGTAATCACCTATTACTCAAGATAATTCATTTTAAAAGATATAAAGAAATGAAGCATGGCTCAAGACTTGCACAAGACTATTCTTTCAAATGAAATAACCTATTAACTACATTAACTCAAGGATTGGCACTAGACCTATAATACAGATAAATAATTTCTGTTTGCATATTTACATTAAATATCTACAACTGCATGTTATTTGCACATTTTTGGTTAAACAATAATGTTAGATGAGCAGCCTATCATTGATCTACAGTCCATTTTAACACATCAGGATATGCAATTAGGTCAGAAAACACCACAGCTTAAGAAATCGCTTTTGCCCTTGTTCCCTCCTGTAAGGAAAATCATCTCTTGTAAAAGAAGCTAACAGGCTGAACTGACATTGTTATGAAAACTCCAAACTGCCAATTACCACCGCTGAGTGTCCCTGTGGAAGACACTGAACTCCTGTTTACTCTTCTCACTCCTCAAATGAAGAACATTATTGCCATGTCATCGTGTCAGCGTTCAGAAAACTGAAGCCGTGCCTCTGCGAGACTCGGACACACACAACAGTCAGATCACAGAGAGGCTGGCAGGTTGACAAACAGCGGCGTTGCTTCCCTCTGATTATTCACGAAAACTAAAATGAACACAAATGTATGTTAATATAGATTAACCTTTCTTCTTGACTCTAATAGGAATAAGACAAACTCATTTTAGAGAGTTTAGTGGTGCTGCCCCGAGCCTTTTTAATTTAAGACAACAGCGTTCAGAGTTATCTCTACTAAAGGCCGCAGGGCTGCCAGGTCGCTTTGTGAGGGGAATTCAATTGACTGAGCAAATAACTCTTTTTACCTATAAGGGATTTTTTTACCCAGACCAGTTAATAATAAAAAGGGACAGACAGGGTTGTGGCGAGGAACAAACAGGAACAAACACTACAGTTAAATAGAAACTCTTAAACACATAAATAAAAGCATCAAAGTAATTACTAAATTAAATTGATAAAATGCAAAATCTGCACAGCTTAATGTTGAAATATCTGCCTGTCATTTGTAATTATTTAAAATAATTACATTTGTGTACATTTTAATCATCATCTCATAACTGGTGGTACACTCACAGAAATACATCCAAGAATTTTTTGTACATAATTACTTTCTAAATATCACAAATAATGACAAATAAGACAACAAATAATTAACCCCCTAAATTTCTGCCAGCGTGGCTTTCCCTCCAGTTAAGGTCTTCATAATCTAATTGAATGACAGGCCGCCGCTTGATTAGGTTATTACAAATAAATCTAGCCTTAAGTAAGCAAACAAAATCAAATGGGCGAAAATTCAAACGGCCCTTTGCTTTCGTTCGCTTCAATTAGCCATTTTAATTACCTCTTATATTGGCCTAGCAAAACAACAACAGGAACAACAATGAACAAACAGAAATCAGGTAAATGAGGCCTTGACATAGACGGCACTTTAAGGGTAATTATCCAATTTGTTTGCGGCAGCAGAGTTCTAACAAGCAGCCAATTACCAGGCAAAGGCTGCGCTGTAGAAACCTGTTGATTTAATTAGAAGAACCGCCATGGTAAGGAAAGGGGGGGGGGGCAAGCAAACAATTTAATTATGAGCCAGCAGCCCGGGGCATTCTGGGACACGGGTCTATACCCCTGGGTGTGATTGTGTTTGCGGGAGAGTGGCATGAAAATCAGCTTTGTGGCTGCACACACAAAGCCGGCTGTCAACGCGACGGTAAGCCTGCAGAGAGGAGAGCGGGCGGAGGGGAGCGGCGTGAGACAAAAATCGCTCTATTTAGCTTTCATACAGGGAATTATTGTGATCAGAAAACAGCTTAAATAAAAAGGTATAATATATCAAGAGCAAGGAAAAGAAAACAATCAGCTTGTGTGTGCGTTTTTTTAAATATACCTTTTAATAGCAATTATTGCAGAGCTGTTAGCCAAAGGCGTTTCATTCGTTTCTATAAAACCCCCAATTGTTTTATTACTATTACTAAAAAATATCTAAGCTATGACATTTACTTTAAATGTCCATCCAGGGCTTAACCCTTCTCTGTCCCACGAGAAGCTCACCTGACTTTTTACATTTTTATTTAACTTACCCACTGCTGGGAAGGGGATGAACCTCTGCACCAAAAGCCTGGTGGTTGGGCTGAAGCGGCTCGCTCTCTGGATTAAAACGTTTAACCCAACCTGAAGATAAACCAGACACAGATGATATGATCAGACACTGTGTGTGTGAAAAGCCAGCACAGAAAATTTGGAATTCAGAGCTCTTTCTTTCAAAGGGGATGAGCAGAGCACGAGAACAGCCACCACCAGGCTTAAACATACAAGCATCAGAAAAAGGATCACTGGGAGAAAGTGGACTAAAATTATGGGCAATGTGTTTAAACATTTGATGAACGTAACTTTGCAGTGTTTTAACATTTCAGATTGGTGCATTCAAAAGGCTATATTCGCTCAAATAACACACCACCACGCCACTTCATCCTCCAGCTCCCTCTAGCCCTGCGGGGGGTCGTCACCAGAGCGGACGTTTAATTGGAGCGTGCCTGCCCCCCTCCAGGGATGTCGTACCAAACTCCAGACACCCCGCAATTTCTTTCTGTGCTTGCTGCCATTGTCAAGCCTGAGGGCATCAGCCGGATGAACACCCAGCAGGACCAGTAATTGGCTTGGTTGGAGCTCCTTGTCCACACTAAGGGTTGTGTCAGGCAGGTGTGTGAACGGGTATTACGCCCCTATGACATTTTATTCTGTGGTGACATAGAGGTAAGAAGAGACGTTTAAGTGATTGGGATATTATGAAGTCTGCTTTTTTTATAGTTATGTTGATATCCACCTTATTTGAAATTTTGCCATTTTGGATATTTGGTGTTTAACTGAAGAAGTAATGCGGTGAAAGACCACATGCTGAAACTGCACAGAAGCCCAGATTACCAATATTTTCTTCTGTTATCAAGGTGGTTACAGGAACCCTTCGTTTAGTGTATGTAACAGACAAATTAATAAATAATCTGCAAAAAAAAAGAAGGCTTATTGAACATTTTTTTCCCCATCTGTGGGTAATGAAGGGATTACAAAGACCTGCTTCTATACATTGTTCCTAGTTTCAGTGAATTATCAGTTAACCTGATGGATCCTTAGATGTCGAATGAGACTAATACTACTATTTGGTGATTTTCAAAGTCCTTTATAATGGCCGATATAATCAGAGATTTTTTTCAGACACAGCACATACACAGATCCCGCAAATAGTTGTTAATGAGTCTTT
Organism: Rhamphochromis sp. 'chilingali'; assembly: GCF_963969265.1. NCBI lineage: Eukaryota > Metazoa > Chordata > Actinopteri > Cichliformes > Cichlidae > Rhamphochromis > Rhamphochromis sp. 'chilingali'. Next base: position 8,801,938 of record NC_137949.1, read on the forward strand.
AGTCCACAACAAATCATGGATTTCTCATTTACATTACTTGGATCAGCTGGTTGTTGGGTTTGTGGTGTTCCAAACATTTGTTGCCAGCAGGGAAGTTGCACTGTTTTGGTAGAAAAACTATGCAACATCAACACTCACGCCAAGGTTGAAGGCTTTACTTTTTTGGTTTTTCCTTTATCAGTCAACACAAGATTTGCTGGGACTTACAGCAATGGACACTGCACTGGTAACCGCCCCAAGGTATCCCAGCAGGAACTTGGAAGCTGGAGCTGGCTAAAGTGGCAGAAAACAAGAGGAGACAACATTATAAAAGCACTTTAGCTGAGCAACAGAAAAAGGCATTTGTAATGTGTGTAGTAATGGGCCAGCTGGGATGCCATGCAGGTACAGTACCTTGGAGGCATTGCGGTTGCTGTAGTTAACACAGGCATTGTGACTTTGGTTCAACCACTGCCGTACAAAGGAGAGGAAAGTGAAAAGTATAGTAAGATGTAATAAACTGCGATAATAACAAGTTTCATTTAAGGTGATTCTCCTGTGCATTTAAAATCAGCTAAAAGAAGCATCTTAACCTACAGGCTCAGCCACTGGCTCTATCAAGCATACGAGCAGAATCAGTGACAGAAGAGACTCCGTTATTTAAACAGTGGCAGCCTCTGTCTCACACCACCCGGATTTCTTATAATTAATTCTTAATTTATTCTATTCATTATTGTTTCTGCTTTTTTAAAGCATTTTCCATTAATCCCGCAGCTTTACAACTGATCATTCTTAGTTTTATCAAAACAAAATCACATCATAGTCAACACTTGCTCATTCGTTGTTTTTCTTGAGGCACTACCTACAGCATATGTGCCATGTTTACAAAGTGAAGTAATTTAGAAAACCAAACTACGCCAGAGATGAATTTCGAAGAAATACCTGCCAGAAGACGGTAGATGCAAGTGTTTGATTAGGGAGAAGGAGGCCAACAACCTGCAAAGACAGAAAGAAAGAAAGAAAGAAAGAAAGAAAGAAAGAAAGAAAGAAAGAAAGAAAGAAAGAAAGAAAGAAAGAAAGAAAGAAAGAAAGAAAGAAAGATTTCATAAAGGAAAATCAATAAATTATCATTATTTGTAGCATTGGTATTGTATGAGTGTGTGCTTTGGAAAAACAGAGTTTATGAAAACCACTCTTACCACTGGTGTGCCAAACGGGATAAAACCTGGTAAAAGATGATCAGTATTACCACTCTTACAATTTCGCCTCTACCCTTTTTCTCAGATTTACTATAAATCTATTCTTTTGTGCAGAAATGTCCAAGCCCTTCAAAAAACACTGTTCTCTTCTTTCTAACTTTGGATCACGAGGCCAGTTCCTATTGGTCTGACATTCATGTGGTATGTTGGTAATTACATGTTAATTGCTTCTGTCCTTTCCTTCTTTTCTTTGTTCTCACTTCCACTACGGTCATCCTACAAAAAGGGTGCTTTCAAACTGAACCAAAGTGCTAGCATTTGCTTCTTCACAAACCCCAAGTAGATCTCTGTCAGCACAGCAGAGAGGTTTTAATCAGCGCCCAGCTGAGCGTGACCTTTTCCAGGCCTGAGACAACCTGAAGAGCCCTGTTGAGCCATGACAGTCTCTAAGGTGAAGACGCCTCCGTATTGGACCACTTAAAAGCCCCGAGATTCCCCTCCACTCCAAAGTTTCCACTCTTAGATACGCTACCTGACATCCGAAAAGGCATGAGGATCTTCTCCCCTGTGTCGGGGTGGATGATGGCCTGTAATAAGTGCATAATGATAACAATCAGACAGTAATGAGCACCGAATGATTTGGGTTAAGTCAGTTCATATGACTTATAAAGAGAGCACTGCTGTGAAAATAACTAAAAGAAAGTTACTGCTCAGGGTATTTAATATTAACTTGAATATATAAAAACCACTGAGAAAATGGTTTCAAATCAATAGATTAACCAGTTATTGCTAATCGACTTATTTATTTACATCACTCATTTAATCATATTTCAGGAACAATGCATTGCACTTGGGGAGCTTTTGAAAAATAACCTTACTCCTTTGACAAATATAACAGTTTGACATGTTTGCAGTAATTTAACAAAATTCAACAAAAGTTGTTATCTTCACAAGTAAAAGAAAAATAGTGACTGAGTTGTCGGATACAGTATAACGCTTTAAAGCAAGCCAAAAGTATTCACCACAGAAAAAGCTCCCTTTAAGAAGCTAAAGATGCTAATGCTAATGTAAAATACTTGGAATAACAATATGCTGATGCATAAAAGTACGAAACACCAGTGTCATTACCAATTGTGGGGTGCCGTAGAAACCCAACCCTAACACTTAACGCAATATTTACAACAAATCTAATTTCTGTTATGGTTTGGGTAGCGAGAGCTATCGTTTTTAGCATGTTAGCATGCTATCATCTTCTAATTTATATTAAAACACAAAGTAAAGTTGAACCAGGCAGTTTTCATGGACAGTTAAGGGATGTCTAGTGAATGAAATTTATCCTGCAGACTGCCTGCACACACTGTCAGCTGAATGTACGAACTGGTTGCAACCACATCGAATGGCTTAATTAACTCCCCCGAAACAGGGAGCAAATTTTAACAGCAGTCTTTTCAGCTAGACTAAGGTACGAGGCATTTTCAAGGTTTACCTTCTCATCTACCACACAAGAAAGCATTTGATCAGTTTCAGATTCGTTCTACAACATTACAACAACTTAACCAGACGGTCAAAGTGATAAAGAACCACAGGAAGGACCGGCAACATTAGGTAAGGCCACCATAGAGCCACGATTCCAGTGTCACTGAGTGAATCTTGGATGACATAAAGAGACAGAAGCAGCCAAAAGGAATTATGGCAGGTATTTCTAGACAAATAGGAGGCTAACTTTAGAAAGCCCATTTACTTTTAAATGATTTTAGAAGGATTGTGGGGTGTTTTTTGTCAATTCTACACAAATATTCAAGCAATTACACCAGACATTATCCCGTCAGTTTGCTATTCCCACTGTTACAAAGTAGATAAGACAGATGATGTGTCTTTCCCCCACTGCCTTAACACTGATCAAATCTGCAGATTGGAAAAGAACGAAAGCGATTACACTGCTTCCTCAGGCTCATGGAGCCAAGCTTCGACTTGTGAAAGACCACATACGTACATGTGATAGATATACCACTATCATGGCTGAATATAGATTTTCCTCTTAGTCTTGAATGAACTTGGGATGCAGTAAGAAAAATCTGGAGACTAGTTTAAACTATAATGATCTAACAAACTACACAAAGAGTTCTAGGTCTTTAACACTCAGAAAGAGTATAAACCTTAGAAGCACATAAATAAGGCAAGCACCATGCTGAAGGATAGGTCGGTTTTGGGGAGTTTTGGCAGTTGACAACCCTGAAACCCTGCAAGAGCACCAACTGTTTCATGTTCTCATACAAAAACAAACCTGGACGTAAGCCAGCCTTCAGTGTTCATATGGAGCCCAGTTTGAGCTGGATTTGGTTTCATTCCTGCAGAGTGTGAAATTGTTTATGTAGACTGAACTGCATATCCTACACATGAAATGGAAGCAATAGCAACCATAATGATAAAAGAAGAGTTACTTACTTAAGATTTGTCTGAACAACCCTTTATACACACATTAAACCTGACCCAAAGACAAGTTTATGTCGACAAGATACATACTTTAACGTAAAGTCCACTGCATCCCATCCGTGGTTTAGAAAATTAGTTCTAAAGATGAGAGAATACTTATGGTTCATCTGTATTTAGAGTGTTTGATTAGATCCTTAAATACACATTTTAGTGTCGAGTTCAATATGAGCAAAAACTGAGATGTAACAGCTTTTAATTTTTAATTTTCCAATGAAAATGCACATTTTATAAATGAATAAGGTGGACGTGGGAAGTCATAAGATTTAAACAGCATCTAAATTAAAGAAATGCCAAACAAAGTACAAAACTAATTTCACAGTGCTGACATTGCACTTAAAAATACATTCATTAAATAATTCATCAATTCATTACATTAATTAAGTTTTATTTAGGTGAGGCATAAATATCAAACATATAAATCTCTGGCAGTGTTGGACGTTGGCAGTTTGTAAATAGATATTAAAACTTTAAATAATTTTCTCCCACTTTAACCGGCTGCACCTGTAGTTCAACGACTGTCAGCCATCTTGCAGAGCTGGCACTTCCAGCTAATTAACACTGGAGGTAAAACCGCTCGCCTGCTTCAGTGTCTAATTTTAATGTAGTTACTTCAACATGGAAGCCTTTTTTAATGTTGTTTTTGTACACTCTTTGGTATATTTGCGGTATAAGCACGTAACACCAGTCAAACCTTACCCGCTTCGAATGACGTTACTTTTTTTTGGAGTGTTTCACTTAGATTGGACCCAATAATGACATTATATAGAGATGGATCGTATTTCATCTGCTTCTCTTAATAGACAAAGTAAGCAAAAACAGAGAAATCTTACCTGCTTTATTTTCTGGGCTTGCCAAAGCTGTAAAGTAAAATAAATAAGAAAAAGTAGAAAGTCTTTCAATGCTTCTGTGTTTAAGGGGGATAGTTTGTCTGTCTACAATATAGTTTACAAATTTAATATGTAAAAGAAAATTAAATAAAAAATTACATTAAAAAATGATGAAATTTCAATTATTATATTTTGCAATTATTAACAGGACTGTACGGTTAATAATATTGTTGAAATTAAATTAATTAAAAAGACTAAATTTGGTTTATTTTTACAATTAAAATTGTTTGTAGTACATCAGCTATTGCAAAAGCAGTAGACTTGAAAAGAACAGATATTTCAAATTTAAATATTTCATCTGAACGTTTAAACAATTAAAAATATTGACTGTAAATACCTCCTTAGATAAAATAGAAGGTTAAGTATATTCACAGAGTCTGCTTCACAGAGAAATTACTGTACAACTAATAACGAATAAGTTGCTTCAACGGTGTAAATAAAAACTAATTATTAAAATGTTGCAACAATATAAACTTCGTTCATACCATAAATATTTCCCTGGCACAAACATTAAAGCAGCTATTTTTGATTTAGCACTCAAAGGCCGGTTAGTGCCTGCAGTGCACAGATAATCCACTCAAGGGCAGGAGACACATGTCAGACTGCATAGAAGAGGCTTTTCAGAAAGGTTTGCAGCGTTTCAGATGCTGAATTCTCACAAACTGATGTTGATGTGAGTTTTCAACTCAAGCTGACGCATATTTACCTGAGCATTCGTCACTCCCAGAGGCAGAGTTCCTTGCTTGAAATGGTCAAGCAGCTCGACGCACTCCCGCAGCCGTTTCTGATGTGACGGAACATGAGAGTCAATAAAATGTGAAACCAAGTCTGGCCACTCTCGCCTCTATGTCAGCTTAGATGTGTATTTGCCCTCCTGCTATAGGCCTCAATGTGTGATAATTATGTTTTACTAAAACCTCCGTGATGATTTTCATGTGACAAATGAGTTCCCTAAAAGGTAATGAGGAGCTTACTGTGGTGTGATCATTGTCTAATATGGAGGAAAATACAAGGTCATGAGGACCAATTTGTTCTAATGAGCTCGCCATCTGTGTGTGTATGTGTGTTCACGTTTCTGTAATTGTGCGTGTCAGTGTTAGCCGTGCACTTTTTTCTTTTTTTTTTACTGTATGCACAGGAGGTCATGTGTGCGTGCGACCGAAGGCAAATCAGGGCTGTCCCTGTTCCACTGTCTGAATTAGGGGCAAGTTGAGGCGATGCCTGGCCCAGCAAGGTGTCATGTGTATCAGTGTGGGTGTGGGTGAGTGTCTAAGCATATGCACTTTCCACCCCTCCCAGCAGCCCCATATGTCCACACCTCATCACATCCTGGGAGGTACTGCAGCTATTAGTGTCACCAAAGAACCCACTAACAGCTTCATTACCCAGAGCACTAGAGCTGTGATGGCTCCATGAGCAAAATTACCACAACACAACCAAGAACTGTGGAAATGTTGCAATGAGCAGAGCAGCCTAACATTTACAGAGAATATCCTGTAACCTAAAGGTGGCACATTTGCTGGCAGTAGCTGAGAATCCTTCATTTTAATTATACCTTTGAGGTTTTCTTCCTTTAATTCAACACCTCCTTCAGTAAATTTTGGCTAATGTTGAATCCCACAAGATTATTGTGCTGCCGTTTTAGCCCAGCTAGGAAACCACTGCGGTTATATAAAACCTGACTTCTCTAAAGATCACCATCACAGATCATCTGATGGAGTTTAATGTCATTTGTATGCAGATATTGTGATACTGTGGCTAACTTGGTAAATAAGCAACCCACGCATGTGATCCATGTAACAAATCCAAAGGTTTGTTTACCTCTGTCACAAAGAGCGTGCTGGGGTCAATCACGTCCAAGAAGTGCCTGAACCGGCCAAAAAACGTGTTCTGAGAGACAAACGAAATGCACATTCATTCATTCATATACAAAGCAATTGTTAGCAATATTGTTTTTTTTATTTAAAGACCAAACATTAAACTGCAGATGCAACTTTAAATATATAATCAGTGGAAAAATCCTGATCTGGAATGTATAAGTTCAGAAAGTCCAACTTTCCACCCAGTCTGCATATAAATTGTTGATCAATTATATGCAGCCAAATCATGATTATGAATCGAGAGCCATGGAGATTCCAGCTGTCGGCCAGTAAACAGCAATATTACCGCTCGCCAGCTGTTTAAACACGCCAGGTGGAGCCTCCTCATTAATGCCAGAGACAAACTGTTTCCTATCTGCATCTTTTGCACACCCAAAACTACTCACACCGTTTTGCAATTCATTCTAATAACGACTGTGCCAGAAATACCTTTCGAGAATTTATTCATAACCGAGCATAAGGAATAATTTAGGGGAATCAGCAACGTGCCACGCAGCCTCGAAAGCCTCCTGTCCCTCCCTAACTGGAGTTTAATTACACTAACTGCTAATTTGGATGAAAATCTGGTATCTGACTCACTGCTGTGCCTCGTGACTTCCTGAACATATGGATGGTTTGTACAAACATGGCACAGGGGAAAAGTTGTTAAATCTGGTACATTCAATTACCCACCAGTGCCACTCCAGTTTGACCAGTTTGAGTCGATACTCGAGTGGAACAGACTTGTCTCAGCTTTACTGGAAGGGTAACAGGGGCTTAATCTTATCATTATGTTGTATCAGATCCTGATTTATGAAGACGCAGCCTTTTGAGTTGGTTTCCACATTTCAGCTTCGTCTGAAATTCCACTTTCAATGGAGTAAACTTAACAGTTTTAATAAAAGAAAATTCAAAAAAATATCTCCATGTAATAATTTCACAGGATCAAAATAGGGAATGCTGGAAATTCAATTTTTCCACAGTTCATGCCATACCGTTATACCGGAGTACAGATGGAGACCTCCCCAACTTAGACCAATAGAGTTGGAGTTAAATGCAAATCACCTCAGTGATGGTTAAAAAACTATGAAAGCACAGAAATTAGAGCTACCAAAACAAATAACCATCCTCTGGAACAAGAGATTAAGCTTTGGTCTTTTTCAGGACATTGTCGTAAACCCTACAGAAAATTCCCAGCAAACCAGTACTTTCTAAAATACTCAGACCAGCTCACCTGGCACTCAAATCACCGTTCGTCCTCATTCAGAAAATTAGTTTATGAGCAGAGAACATGCCTACATGGCAAAATGCATGTGGGCTAATCACATATTTGTGTTGACCAGCAGTTGGACAGGTGTACCTAATAAAGAGGTTGGTGAGTGTATACATCTTATGTCTTATGTTCTTCTTTTTCATTTTTACTGACTCAATATATTTGTGTACAAAAATACCACAAATTGATGTAAATGTATATTTATAGCAGACTAAAAAGTGTATTACACAATAAATCTTCATTTTCTGTTAAAACTTAACTGATTCACCTGGGCGATGGTTTTTGTTACATGTGGCTTGTGGTGCTGAACCGCTATACCCCATATAGAGAGCCGTTTATGACATTTGTCTCATTTATCTAAATGAGGCATATAAGAAGTCAGACACCAAAAGAAGGTCGTACAGTTCAAACTGATAAAGTAATAAACATTTCTCTGAAAGAGCCTCGAAGGTGCAGGCTTGTGTGTATTCGCTTTTGAGGGCACTAGGGTTGAAATATAAAAGGCTAACATAAGATGGAATAAAAGCATATCTCATGGGATACCTGTATGATAACAGCTGACCTGCATATTTTCTGTTAGCACATACAGTGAGGGTCAAAAAGCATTTGAACAACAACACAGTATTTTGCAGTTTTAGCTCTGTGTGCCTCCACAGTGGATTTAAAATCAAGCAATCAAGGAACTATTTAACAATTACAGATATTTTTCAGGAGCTAAAAGCTTGTTGGATCAACATAATTTGAAATAAAATGACTGTTTTTAATACTTGGATGAAAATCCTTTGCAGTCAGTGACTTTCTGAAGTCTAGAATCATTGAAAAATATTCAGTGTCTCTGACTCGCTGCTTTCGATGATTTTCTGCACTGTAAATCGCTTTCTGATCAGTTTTACAGCATTTGTGCCGAATCGGAGCACAGAGTATATCCCTGTATACTTCACATTTCATCCTGCTACTTTTATCAGCAGTCATGTCATCAGTAAACACTAGTGACCCGGTTCCTCTGGCAAGCATACATGACCGTGCCATAACATTGCCTCCACCCTGATTGACAGATAATGAGGCATGTTTATCTCCTTCTCCATACTTTCCCTCCCTGCACACTGTAGTACAAATTCATCTTGGTTTCACCTGTACAATGATTGACACCAACCACTGAACAGTTATTTTTAAACCCCTTGAATAGAAGCTGGAAGCCTTGACCTTAATCACATCTTGATTTTAAGTCAAGAGGTGGTGTGCAGAGGCTAAACTACAAAAAGCTGCGTCGCTGTCCAAACATTTATGGACCAGCTGCATATTACAGATTTTTACAAGTTTACCTTTGCTCTTGTGATGCGTTCAATGCCCAACTTCACCTAAAGCCTTTCGGATACAGCTTTAAAAGTCACAAGGCTTCACCTAAAGTTATGGTATGACTTTCATTTCAAAAGCGCAATAAGATATGATATGGTATAATGCTCCTGATATGGGTTTAAGAATCCGCCTGCGGGACAGCGCATCTAACCACACACACGCATAAACACGCTGACACGGTGAGTGGGTGTGGTCTGTTTGCCACGCAAATTATGTCCAAAAAATATATTTTGTTACAAGTGTATCTGTTTATGATCAGATAAAAACTGCAAGTACCTGGTCGAAACGAGACTTGCCATACTGGAAGGGCGGATATTCAGACATGCCGCTTCAAATCACCGCCAGCCCTCTTCTTCTCTGAGATTATTAAATGTTTATTTCTTTCTCACCCTCCAACTAACTTTTACAGCTGTGGGACTGCCGTCAAACAGTCAGCTGGCCAAGTTGCACTGTTGGAAATGTAGTTTTTCCGGTCTGCTTCGCTCTGACAGGACGTGGCTTTAACCCCTTTACAGGATAACTACATTTCCCAGAAGAGCTTGCATTGTTTTCGCCTCTTTTAAAACGGGAGGTTAATGTCGAAAGACCTGCACTGGGTTTGGAGTACAACGGTTAAAAAGAGAAATGCTCTTGGTGAGTGCGAGGTTGCTTGAGCTTATAGAGGATAACATACCCCCTAGTGGTGGTTCTGAGGAGCAAACAGTAGCAGCTTGCATTATACAAATGTGCAACAGGGTAACCCAGCAGGAGTTGGGTTTGGTTTGTAAATTTGAGTTCAAAGTATATGATGTCATGACACACGTGGTTTTTAGAAATTATGCATGCTTAAAATTGCTGGTGACTATGCAGTATTCAGAAGAATATCAGTCCTGGAGGTGTGTGAGAGCATGTACAAAGGATAATAAAACTGCAGGAAAAGATTCAAAAAGGATATAAAAAAATGTTATTGTTAATAGTGAAGAACACTAATGACTTCAGTGTTCTGGTGTAAAGGCTACGAGAGGTATTGTGAAATCTCCAATAAGATTTCAGCTCCATCTTTTCAGTGTTTTAAGAAGGTGGAACTAATAAAGGCATGACAAATGGGTGAAATCATGTATAATATGAGCCCAGTCACTGTCGGTGAAAGGTTCCCAAAAGACAGCGTTCAACATGACATAGCAAGATCACTTGTTTTAATATATCACATTTTATTCAGTTACTACTTTGAAGAATATGCTCAATCTAAAAGAGTCAAACTAGTTAAAGAACTACCTGAATGTCAGGAACATCTAGAACTCTGCTGTTTTAGCAGCTTGGAATTGGATGCAAAATTGTAAGAAAAAACCCAGAGTGAAAGATTCTGAGTTTTTTTAAACAATCAGTGGAAATATGGAAAGAAATAATTACCAGAAAACATACGGTGAGCAAGAAACACAAAATATTCTTTATTAAATATACAAAATTTGTGAAACAGAATTGCATCACGGATTGTAAACTTTCCAATCTTACATACTACCTCAAGCACATTCCACCAGCTACACAGTTGAGGAGAAAAATACAATCAGTTTAAACTGAAATGCAAAAAAAACCAAAAAACAAAACAAAACCTCTGTAAAATGGAAGACGTGAAAGAGGATGTGCCGAGTCACACGTAATGTGCAGTCTCTACAGTCATCTATGCAACTCGATTTCGCAATCGCACAGCAGGACTGAGACGACGGGATAGGTCCGGATGCTTGTGTATGCTCGTGTATGCTTTGAGCTCACTGGCTAGTTATCTGTCGTGACGTTAAAAGTAGGCCGAGTGCTTAAATCACGGAGCGATTAGAAAGTGCAGTACGGTGTAAAGAAGATCTAACTATACCGATACCAGACAGACAGGTACAGTTTTATTCTGACAGTTAAGTAGTGCAAGAACATCCACAAATGCTGTTAAAAGTGGCATCCTATCAGAATACTTTATGGTGTATCACTCTGCTCCATAGATTAAGTTTCAAGGCTTCTTTTTAAATAAATATGTACACACTTTATTTTTGGCATTTCACAGGAAATCACTGTTTCTACTCATTTTCTATTGTTATGCATACATTGTACTTTTGTGCAGCAGTGACCTAAACAATATCAAAACAAAGCATTAGAAAAAACTGAGAGAACAGAAAAATATCAGTGAACAGATGGCTTTTCTTTCTCAAAACCTGCCTCGGGCCCCGACAAGTTCAAACGAAGTGCTCGATTCTCAATGAACACCAAAAAACAAAAATAAGGCAGCATTTGGCATTTCAATACGGCATATATGCTGTAGAACGCGGTATATATCCCTTTGTAACACCTGAAAGCTGTAGCGATATGTGTGCTTGAGCAGAAGCATATGTGACACCCAAGACACTGAGGGAGGGAAGTCAAGTACCAGCATGTCGCAGGCATCTTCTTCTTAACGTGGTGTCGAGAACGCACACGTGGGAAGGCAGAAGCATGAGATCAAATAGCTGGGATGGCTGATCCTGATACTGACTGGATACTGAGTGATACTGTCTTCACCTGATAACACCGTGACCCATGCTAGAATCAGTTAGCTTATGTGGCTGAGCATAACATGCCCAAAGAACAGAAAGAAGAAAAGAGGGAAAAAAAAAAAGAGGACGGAACAAGCAAATAAATGGGTGAAAGAAAAAGAAGAAAACACCATTCACTTGCTGGCTAAGAACACTTTTGAACATTCAAAGGCTACAATCAGTTCCCAGTAATGTCCACGTGACAAAGGCTGAAATCTGCTCATTTGGTTTGTAGTTTCAAACACGAGTCAGAGCACTCGGTACTTATCAGGGAACATTAGTAGAGTCTTAATCCAAAACCAAACACGCACAGACACACACTCTGGAAATAGTGGCACGACTCAAACGTTGCAGAAAGCCATACCAAAAGAAACATATCAGTGGTTTTGCACATTTTTATCATGAATTTGCCTTTTTAGTTCACTTTGCATGATTTCTATTTGAAGATTTCTTCCTTCCTTCCAGATAGCCAGACTTTTGAGATCATTTCAATCAGGTCTCAACTTGCAGAGACTTGAAACTTTCCCTCTGTTGGAGGAAATGTTATGGTGCCTTTGTTATTTGTTAGCGGTGTTTCCATTGCGTACTGCAGCGGCTGCTGTTGGCGCTTCATTCTGACTCTATACACAGGGCCCAAAAAAGCCAAATCCAACATAAACTTTCACAAGTTTTACACATGAACTCCAGACAATGCAGGAGAAACTAGGTTAGGGGATTGCCCAGTGAACTGCTCAACACACAACAGGAGATACTGCTGCAAATACTCAATGTGGTTTTCCTTCAAATGTCAGGATTTTTAGTCTCTTTATGTCATTTTTGGCTTTTGAACTGGCAATTGAGCTAGCAACATCTCATTGCACTCCATAAAATGGCGACATTTTCTGAGCTACTATGACATGTAACAAGACAACAAAATGCTCACCCTGATCGATCGTGTCTTGAGAGGCTTTGATTTTCATGCCAAAAATAGCTGAAACAATGTCTGCCTTGAAAGAGGGGAATCAATCTACTACTTGACTGCATGCTGAAAAAAGGCCAACAACTGATGGACTAAATATGCAAAACCACCAGTATGTCTCTTCAGGTTGCTCTGCTCAAGCTACAAAGCTGCAACACTCACGAGGAAGTGTTGGTGTCGTTTCATCTCGAGTGAGGATATAGTCGGATAAACGTCATGTGGACTGAAACCCTACAATTTTCTCTCTTTTGTGATAAGGTGATAGAAGTGACAGGTGAGGTGAGAAGGAAAATTAATTGTTTTACAATCAAGATCCCAAAATTGAAGCATCTGGGTTTTTTAAACCCACCATCTGGCTTTGTGAACCTGAAAACAACCTGAGGACGCGCTACATTCATAAAACCACTCAGACCAAACCCTTCACCGAGGACGGGTTTCAGTACAGTAAAGCATGCCAGCTGGAAAACGTCGCCTCGACATCTCTCAGTGCCTAAATATTTGTATCAAAAAAGACAGCATAGCAGTGAAAAGACTAAAGAGCTGTTGTGGAGGTTAGAGTGAACAGATGCAACGTGAACTGCAAACCCTCTACCCCCCGCCTGAATTCGTCACTTGAATTTGGAGCGCACTTGCAGGAGGGTGGGCTTCTGCTCCATGATGCGCACCAGCAGTGTGTCAATGTAGTCCTCCAAATCTTTGACCTGCGGCTTCAGTTTCTTCAGCTCCGTCTCCCGCTTGGCCAGCAAAAGTTTCTGACGTTCATACTCCGCCTTCTGCCTCTCCAGCTCCGCCTCGCGTTGCACCAGCAGGTTGACCAGTTCGCTGTGGGTCAGGTGGTAGTATGACCCCGCTCCTTCTGTCAGTGACTTAAGACAAAAAGGGAAAAAAAAGGACAAGAAAGAAATATTAATTTAACAGGTACAGCCTTGTGTCTTTTCATTGCACTCATTACAGAATGAGATTCAGGCGTTACATAGCTACCTTGTAGAAAGGAAGTCAAGCTTCCTGGAGATTTCAAAACAAGTTTCTCAAGGTTCAACTACAGGCCCTGCTTTTTCCCCCCCTATTTTTATAAAGAATATTGCGAAGGACATGCCTGTTCCTGAACTGCACCTTTATACAGATGATATAATACCCTACTCAGTTAGCTCTTCTCTAAGTCAGGCCATTTAGGAGATCCAGACTGCTTTTGAACTGCTGCAGCCATCATTGCCTGGTTTGAAGTTGCTTCTTAATACTAAGGAAACAAAACCTATGCTGTTCACTCCCAGATCTCGACAGTGGCTAGGACTATACTGCCTCACAGCAAGAAGGTCCTGCGTTTGAATCCACTTATTGGTTGGGGCGCTTCCGTGTTCAGGTTCTCCTTGAGGTTTTTCTCTGAGTGCTAGGGCTTCCTCCCACACTCCAAAGACATCCTGGTTATTCTAAGCTGCCTGTAAATGTGAATGGGAGCATGAAAGCCTTTTTTCTGTCTGTTAGCCCTTTTCATAGACACTCCACCCCTACCCCCGTCTCCCAACCTTAAACTGGATTAGTGGAAAAAAAACAAAACAAAACAGATGGACAGACTAATGAAATATCCCAGATCTCAAATAATCTCGGTATTCATACGCTAGGAGAAGACTTAGTGTAAAAAGGGTAATCCTACAAATACACATGTGTCTTGCTGGATGATAGACTTTTCTTTAACATCATATTGTGTACACACTGGTTTTTCTATTATCAGAATAGGGCCTTTTTTAAATTTAGCACTCAGGAAAACACTCGGACATAATATGTTTTTAAAGGTTTTCATTATGATTCTATTATTTGTTCTAGACTTCGTGTATCACAGTTATTTGTATTTCATATCAAATTCATTGTCCAGTACACATTCCCATGTATTTTGTGGTCTAGACAACGTCACTGGTATAACTATATTAACAAATCCGTACTGAATAAGCACCCCCCTTTTTATCTCTTTATTTACTTAACATTACAAAAAGCTACTATGATCTTCACTACTTTAAATATCTCCTCATTAGGGCACTGAGTTTTTTGCTGTTATGTGTTTTTAAGGTAGTAGGACCTGGTTCTCTTATTTTGCACTGTGTTCATGGAATAACTTTCAGAGGACACTAAAGCTGAATGCGTTTGTCTCGCTGGGAGAGCTCAGAACTCTTATAAAATCTTCTGTTACTACAAAGTACAATTCTTATAACGTAAGCCATTTTATTTTATGTTAGTAGCTTATTTCAATTTTTTTCGATTTTTTTCAAACACTGTACCTTCTTCCTTTCGCCCTCCTGCTCCGTCAGCTGGCTGCTCCTTCCGTGGTGGATGGTGGACTTTAGCTTCTCCAGGCCTGTGGCCAGCACTGACCGCTTCTCCTCAGCCTGCATGGCAGTGGGCAGGGGCTTCACTGGGTGGGGGCTGGATGTGACAAGACATACACACAGTCACGCCACCACACTTGATACAACACCGCACTCTGACTCTTATATTTTATATGAAGTTTTTTTTCAGTTGAGGTTAGGTGAAAAACCCGGTTGCCATACTGGAGTTCCACAACTCTTGGATATATTTAACTTAAAAAAAAAAGCCAACTATGCTTCAACAATATACATCAGGACTATTTCTGCATGTGAAATGATGATCGCAGCTACATTAATAATAACCCAGGATTCTACAATATAAGTGTAATACTGGATTCTAGCACTTCAGCCCCAAACATCTTCTTAATAAACTAATGCAAGAAACCCAATCAGTCCGTAGCTTAAAAAAAAGGACTCACATCAGCCACATGGTGGCTGTGAGGAGCTATAGGCTGACAATAGTGCATTTTACTACTGTAACGAACAGAGACAAGAAAACCGTCTTGCTGCTTTGTTACACTGATTTGCATGCAGGGCAACAAACAGCCAAAAACTAGCCCTCTATTTGAGTCAGCTTAAAGGATCTTCTGAAACTCTACAGTTGACCTGCATTCATAGGAAATCTGAGTCGACTTGCTGAACTTTCATGCTCTCAATCAGCAACAAATCTTTCTTTATTCCAGGTATTGCAGGTTAAGCTGTTATTTAAACGCAACAGATTGGCCTGTGGACCTCCAGGGTGACATCAGGTGCTTAAGGACTCCTTGCTTTAAGTGATTAAGACCAGAGGAGGTTAGACAGGTGTAAGATGTCTTATTAAAAGAAGTAATGGTGAAAATTGAAAAGACCTTAAAAACCGAGAGACTTAATTGCATGCACTGGTGCAATCAATCATGTAGAATTGTATTAAATATGTTATTACCCGGAGGTGGAAAGGAAATGCTACCAGTGACAAAACAACACCTTTTGTGTCTTGCAAAAAAAAGCCTGTTTTTTGCTTGAGATTTTGGCAAATGAGGATGGCTGTGTGAGAACTCTAGCTGGCCCTGTGGGGAAAGGGGAGGTATGTGAGTGTTTGTGTGCGTTGTGCGTGTGAGTGTGTGTATTCGAAAGGGAGTTGGAGGTGTGTGGTAGGAAATGGGGCAAAATAATAACTGCTAATTGGCCTGAGGCTTTTTTTCCCCTCCCGTTACCACAGCCAGGACACATGAAAGACACCTACAGAAGAGTTTTGTTAACACCAATGTTGTTGTGTGTGTGTTTTAACAAAGTGAAGCAAAAAGGGAAGATCACACCACAGGGATGAGACAGGATGTGCAGTTGGCGCAGAAGAAAAGCAGGCGGAAGCAGAGCGCCAGAAGGAGACCAAAGAGATGACAGGATAGAAATTTCTGCAAGTAGTCCTTCCTCTTCACCTCGTCACCAAGCACTGAGCATGTGCAACCTCACCTGTTCTGCTGACTGGCTGCCTGCTGCTGCTGCTGCTCTGCCTCCTGTTGCAGTGGCATTGGTGCTGTGGCTTGCGTTGAGCTGGGCGGTAACCTCGCTGAAGCGTTGGCAAAGGGAGAGAAGGCAGGAAGCGCTACAGGGGAGCAAATACTTTCAGGAGCAAGAGAAGGAGCAAAGGAAATCAGAGAGGGAAGGTCGGGGCCTGGCTGAGACGAGGTGGAACCCTGTACCCCGCCAGGATCACTACCAAAAGAGGGTAGGAGGAGCTCGTCGAAGGGAGTTGCCAGTGTGCCCTCAGACTGGGAGCGGTGTAGTGTAACATTCTGTGTAGGAGCGCATATCGAGGACGTAGCATCCGAGACCTCACCAGCACTCTTCAGATTACAGCTCATAAAAGAGTCCGGCTGTGCTGCAGGGAATGATTGCAAGTCTCCTATTGGGAAGGTTGGCTCAAGAGTCGTCGTCTTGTCCTGAGCAGCTTGGGGAGATGCTTCAGATTTGTCAGTTTCCCCGATTTCCCCATTAGATAACTTGGATGCATTTGTAGAATCCATTAAGCCCAACGCAGCATCTGCAGTTGTTTTAACATCCTTCAGCTGCATCGTCTCATTTGGCTCAGAGACGCTGGAACTTTTGGAGGAAGAGTGAGACACGCAGGTTTGGTAATCCTGTGAGTCAATACTGACATTCAGACTTTGGAGAAAGCTGCTGGAGCTCTGATCAGATATCCGTCTGTGCAACTGAGTGTCATCAAAGTCTTGGCTAGGACTGTTTGCAATCTGACTGATGTTGAGTAAATCACCAAGGCTGCTAAATGGCACATGAGAATTGGGGCTAACATCCTGGCCTGCTAAATGAGCCCTCTCAAAGGGTTCAACCAATGAAGCCTGCTTGACATCAGGGGAGGAGGTTGTGATGTGTAATGATGGTAGTGTGGAGGATCTTTCTTGATCTGGAGTTGCAGGATTCCTCACTTTTATATTATTGTCTTTAGAGCCATCATTTAAATCTTTAGAAAAATCCTCTATAGAGACCTTTAAATCATTTATGTTTCTTTCTTGCCCTACATTGTCCGACTGTGAAAAGATGATGGACTTTAGTTGTGGTTTA
Source organism: Rhamphochromis sp. 'chilingali' (assembly GCF_963969265.1). NCBI lineage: Eukaryota > Metazoa > Chordata > Actinopteri > Cichliformes > Cichlidae > Rhamphochromis > Rhamphochromis sp. 'chilingali'. Next base: position 8,819,392 of record NC_137949.1, read on the forward strand.
GAGAGTTCAGGCAACAAGTCAGGGTATACAATATTAGAATTGTTACGTGTTTCAGCATCTGCACCATCAGTTCCTATCTCCTCTGTGATTGATGGATGTGGATGCCCAAGTACTGTGGGCTGTGGTGCCAAAGACCCTGCTGAACCACTCAAGTCTACCTTTCCGCTATCCTTAGGCTCAATAACAGTTTGCTGAACAACATCAACTAAAGATAGATCATTTGACCTGTAAGTAGTGTCATCTTCAGATTCTGAGCCCCTTTTATTTTTTACATCCGTTGACCCAAAGATGTTGCTTTCAGTGTCTTCAAATGAGGATGCAGAGACTTTATCAGAATAAGAGGAAACACATGACAGAAAATCCTCTTCTGCTGAACTGCCGAGACCTGAAGAACTAGGATCTGGAGAGCTGCTGCTGAGTTGTACAGACGGGGTGCGGCAAGGAGCTCGACTCATGTTCGTGTCGGGTATTTCACTGGTAGCGCTGGTGTCCTGATTAGTTTCAGAGCAAGTGTTCAGTTTCAGAGAGTTAGTGGAAGTATTTAAAGTTACATCATTGTGCTCAAAACTTCTGTGTTCTGGGATTGTTTCAAGGAATTGTGGGAAAGTGTTATGGTAATGCATGTTAGTGTTGGTCACTTGGCTGGCTAGCTGATGATAATGCAGTGCATCAGTCACATTTGTGTTTCGATCGGCTTTATTATTGCAGTGTTCCAGCAGATGGTCGCTGGGTGGTTTTTGCTGCGTTTTGCAGCCTGTGGAGAGATCCTCAGGAGACTGCAGCCTGCCAGCTGCAAATGCTTCAAAGGATTCGTCCCACTCTGAATCCGGTTCCACACTGCTAACAGACATAAAAGGGTTGGATGACTTCTTGAGTAACGGTTTCTTTCCTTCCACGAGAGTTAGAGGAAGTCCTCTCATCCCAGCTTTCGTGACCTCTGTGCTGCTTGCATCAGCATCAGTGATGGATTCCTCGGCAGCTGAGTTGCCGTGGGTGAGGACAGAGTTAGAGTTACTCGGCTGTGGAAAGAGTTGAGCTATAGGGGGCCGGGAACTGGAAAGATAGGGCAGAGGAGGCGGTGTAGGTTTAAGTTGCTGAGTGGTTATCATGTCTTCATAGAAAGGGTTGTGCTGGATTAGAGAAAAGAAAGGGTTGGATTGTGATATAGGGGGTGGTGAGGTCGGTGAGTGGCAGAAAGGGTTAGTATGGTGCAGGTTTGGAACCATGGAGGTATGCTCTACAAGGGGACCCAGAGGGTGGTGACTAGGTGGAAGAGGTGGTAAGTGGGGATCAGTGCTGGGTTCTAATTTAGGTGAGACCACCAGGCTGTGAAAGGAAGGCACACAGTCCTCTTGATTAGTTTGGATCATTCACACAGAATAACCGCACGCTGAAGAGGGCTTTTCTGTCTCAAATCACAATTTAAAGAACATACTTGTACAGAGTGCTCACATGAATCAAATCAGTCGAAGCTGCAGTCCCCTTTATTCTTTAAAACCACTACTAATTAGTGTATAAACTGAAGTGGAAGAGTTTGCACACACAATTTGAAGCCAGCAACACACATCAAAAAGCTGCAGCAAAGCAAACATAATGCCAAAAAACAAAAACATGAAAAAAAAAAACAAAACCATGACTCACTTTAAAAATAGTATTCTAGAAGTAGAGTTGCAAAGAGGTTGGTAATCACAACCTCTAACAGTGCATGATAGCATTAAGAAATTGAGAGAATCATATTGGGAATGTCCAACTGCTGTAATCATCTACTATAAAAATCTATAAAAACCTTTAAAAAAGCATGTTTGTTACCGTATTTTCCGCACTATAAGGTGCACTTAAAATCCTTTAATTTTCTTAAAAATCGGCAGTGTGCCTTATAATCCGGTGCGCCTTATGTATGGTAAGCTACCAAGCCGCACCGCTTGATGGATTGTCGGAGCATTATGGCTACCATAGTCAGGGAGCCTCGCGGAGTAATCTGGGTCCAAAGATCCGTTTACTTCAGGTTCTATAGTCAAACAAACACTGAGGCACACCGAGAGTTAAAAACTGCCTAAATTCTTTCATCTTTAATAAAATGATCAGCGTTGCTGCTTTACCAGGTGTAACAATTAAGTTTAACATCCTGGCATCCATGAAAACAGGATTTATTAAATTTAACAGGGTTAGAAGTTAGCAGAATGTTAGCAGGAAGTTAGCTCACTCCTTTTGCTTACCTAAACATGATATACCATTTTCTGACTGAGAGATTTCTGGAAAAAAATGTAAACTATCACTCTGCTCTGCTCTGCTATCACTTGCAACATAAATAAAGATAGAAAACTAAACAGCAGTGACGTTTGTAGGGTTACTGAAGTTGGGCTAGCTGGTATATAATGCTGTGCTACGTGATCGCTAGCGACACAGCTATTTTAGCATAACATAAACACTGGAGGATGAATGCTAACCTTTTTCCACTCGATAAAAGTTAGTGTGTTTTTGACAAATGCAATCGCATGGAAAGATGGTGTAAACGGACCAAACTTCAGTCAGGAGAACGACTGAGATAATCTATCCACAATACGAGGTTAGTCATTAATGTAAGATAAGATAACCTTTAGTCCCACACGTGGGAAATTTGTTTTGTTACAGCAGTGGACAGTGCAAAGTTACATAGCAAACATTATAAGGCGTTTAATGCGCCTTATAATCCGGTGTGCCTTATGGTCCGAAAAATACGGTAAGTAAGACCTTCAGTTCCAGGTACACTTCATTGAAGACTTTAATTGAAAAAGCTGAATTAAAAAACAGATATTACTTTTTAATTGTTGACATCAGTCATATGCATGCACGTGTCTTCACGTCTTCCATCCAAAACACTTTGCATCTAAAACATTAATGGCCGTCTCTTCTCTGTTTTCATTGGCCCTTCATGTAATAATTTGCGAGAAACGTTGACGCAGCTAGGCGTAGTCATTGCTTAGCGCTAACTGCACCAACTTGGCACCTTTCTCAACTCCAGTATCTAAAAGCATGTGGGTGCGTAGGCTGAGAAAATGTATAGTTACAGAGGCAGCAGAAAGGCCCTGTGTGTACTATGGTCCAGAATAGCTGACCCCTTACTTCTACGAGCAGGTGCTTATCTGGCCAATATTTTGTTTACACTCTGTGTATGAAAATATTACGACATCGACTTATTTTTTTCCCCCCCACCTTGGTTAAGTAAATTGATTTAAAAAATTTAAATCATGAGTTTTGGGAGACCTGAATGAAAGATTAATAATGTATTTACTACTATTTACCACCGACAGCAGTGCAGAAAGTGCAGTAAGGCCTGTGACACCCCCAAAATAAATTACCCACTTAAATACAGTGGGGCAAAAAAGTATTTAGTCAGCCACCGATTGTGCAAGTTCCCCCACTTAAAATGATGACAGAGGTCAGTAATTTGCACCAGAGGTACACTTCAACTGTGAGAGACAGAATGTGAAAAAAAAAAAAATCCATGAATCCACATGGTAGGATTTGTAAAGAATTTATTCGTAAATTAGGGTGGAAAATAAGTATTTGGTCACCTCAAACAAGGAAAATCTCTGGCTCTCACAGACCTGTAACGTCTTCTGTAAGAAGCTTTTCTGTCCCCCACTCGTTACCTGTATGAATGGCACCTGTTTGAACTCATCATCTGTATAAAAGACACCTGTCCACAGCCTCAAACAGTCAGACTCCAAACTCCGCCATGGCCAAGACCAAAGAGCTTTCGAAGGACACCAGGAAAAGTATTGTAGACCTGCACCAGACTGGGAAGAGTGAATCTACAATAGGCAAGCAGCTTGGTGTGAAAAAATCAACTGTGGGAGCAATCATCAGAAAATGGAAGACATACAAGACCACTGATAATCTCCCTCGATCTGGGGCTCCACGCAAGATCTCATCCCGTGGGGTCAAAATGATCATGAGAACGGTGAGCAAAGATCCCAGAACCACACGGGGGGACCTGGTGAATGACCTGCAGAGAGCTGGGACCAAAGTAACAAAGGTCACCATCAGTAACACACTACAACGGCAGGGAATCAAATCCCGCAGTGCCAGACGTGTTCCGCTGCTGAAGTCAGTGCATGTCCAGGCCCGTCTGAAGTTTGCCAGAGAGCACATGGATGATACAGCAGAGGATTGGGAGAATGTCATGTGGTCAGATGAAACCAAAGTAGAACTTTTTGGTATAAACTCAACTCGTCGTGTTTGGAGGAAGAAGAATACTGAGTTGCATCCCAAGAACACCATACCTATTGTGAAGCATGGGGGTGGAAACATCATGCTATGGGGCTGTTTTTCTGCCAAGGGGACAGGACGACTGATCCGTGTTAAGGACAGAATGAATGGGGCCATGTATCGTGAGATTTTGAGCCAAAACCTCCTTCCATCAGTGAGAACTTTGAAGATGAAACGAGGCTGGGTCTTCCAACATGACAATGATCCAAAACACACCGCCCGGGCAACAAAGGAGTGGCTCCGTAAGAAGCATTTGAAAGTCCTGGAGTGGCCTAGCCAGTCTCCAGACCTCAACCCCATAGAAAATCTGTGGCGGGAGTTGAAAGTCCGTGTTGCTCGGCGACAGCCCCAAAACATCACTGCTCTCGAGAAGATCTGCATGGAGGAATGGGCCAAAATACCAGCTACTGTGTGTGCAAACCTGGTAAAGACCTATAGTAAACGTTTGACCTCTGTTATTGCCAACAAAGGTTATGTTACAAAGTATTGAGTTGTATTTTTGTTATTGACCAAATACTTATTTTCCACCCTAATTTACGAATAAATTCTTTACAAATCCTACCATGTGGATTCATGGATTTTTTTTTCACATTCTGTCTCTCACAGTTGAAGTGTACCTCTGGTGCAAATTACTGACCTCTGTCATCATTTTAGGTGGGGGAACTTGCACAATCGGTGGCTGACTAAATACTTTTTTGCCCCACTGTATGCACTTGTGTTAGAAGTGGATATAAAATAAGACGAGGTTTTCTTCCCCCACTTTCTCCCTGCCCATAAACACACACACACAACCTGTAATAGAAGAATGATTTCTTTTTCCCAGCTCACATCATCATCTTTCCAATGAAATGAACATTATTACTGAAGCATATTACAGCGTGCACAAGGTTGAAAGTTGACAGAGCTAATTTCACAAGAGCAGCTCTCCTCCTCCATCTGCACTGCAGATACCTGCTGTAACCAGAGACTGAAACCAGGAGGGATATGTGCAAAGCTGGAAGCAATTTCTAGCTGTGATGCTGGTGCACAGGAAGTAAACATCTACGCCGTCATTTAACCCTCCTGAGAATGGGTTTAAGTTACGCTTTTGCTGCACTGTGAGCGTCATCGGTTTAAGCAAATAGTGGTAGACAACAGATATCGTGCAATGTCACGCCAAATGAGGTGCTCCACAGGAAATTGAGTGCTAATTTAGAGCCAGGAAGGAAGTCTGTTTCACTGCTACTCAAAACTGTTTGTCAAAACCTGTCACTGCTAGCCTCTGTCGTAGCTTGGTTGCCATGTCTGGTGGCAGTGGCCTGTACTCACTGGCTGTATCTGGCAACCTGCACTAGAGAGGCTAGAGAAAATTTTGTGCAGAGATTCATTTAGAAATTCATTTCAAGATCATTGATCTTGAAATAAAATGCACATTTAAAGATTTTATCTAGTAATACTAGGGTAACACCGCTATAACACTTTCTGTTACTCGAACACGCATTTGCATTCTGCTCTGCTGCCAAAATATCATCTTACACATCAAAAACATTCTTTGATGCCCTTATGATTGCTAAAGTAAGATAAAACGTATACGGGTCACATGCAATTACGCACCTCACTTTGTGAGTAATGATACTGGAAGTCTAAATGTGCAGGTACAAACTCTCAGCAGGCACTTTGTTTTTGGTTGCTTTTGACCTTCATTCAAATAATATTTGCACCAAAGGTTTAAACTGGTCGGACGTCTTCTCTGTGATCAGTGTGTATCTCACCTGGGTTTGCTCTGCGAGTCCTTTGATCCAAACCATCCCCTTTGTTTCTCGTCAGTTGCAGCATGGGCCCGCTCGCACTCATCCTTGGGCTGACTCTGTCCCTTCCCCGCATGAGAGAAAAAGTTCCTCCTCTGCTTTTTCCCCTGGAGGTCCCCCGCCTCCACTGTGGAAGCAAAGGACCATGACGTGGCTTCTGTCGGAGCAGCCTGTCCCAGGCGCTCCTCGTTTTCACCCAGCATCGGGCCGCTTTTCTCCAAAGCCGCAGCTATGGCTGCTTTTTCCTCCTCGCCGGGCTTGTCAAAGGACCAGCGGCGCCCATCTCCCACACCACCTTTAGGGAGATCTATGGAGGCCTGCTGACTGAGGTTCTGTAGAGACACGGAGAGAGGCATAGACTTCTGCAACAGTCCCAGGCCTAAAGAACCTGCAGGTTTTCCTGAGCCTGGGGCCTGGGGCTGCACGTTGTAAGAATGGCTTCCGTTGATGCAAACAGTGGGCTGAGGCACTGCAATGGTGATCTCACCGGCCTCATCACCAAACTCGCATTTGAGAGACGAAGACTTGGGCGACGTGTTTGCTGTGTGCTCTGCAAATCGTGGCGAGGAGGAGGGAATGGAAGAAAATTGAGAACAGAGGAAAACATATGACTTTACTCGATTAAACTTCAGCTGGTAAAGCCTTCTTGACATTTTCCTGACAATGTCTTTCAAAACAGAGCTGATCAGTGTTTCTGGCAGACAAAGGTGTCAATGAAAATTTACCCACGATTGCAGAATCTTTTCTAGAAACTGTGCTTCGTAGTGCAGCTTTTTAAACCCTGCTCTCAGTGTAGATGAGATTTCAGGGAGCACAACTATCAAGAAATAGAACTTCCACATGTATAACTTTAACTTAAAGTCTGTGACATTTACAGAATAACCTCGAAAACTCTTGCTAACAAATATTTCTGTTCCTTTGGTTGAAACACAACAGCTAACAAATCCATGTTCTAGACATTATCATACAAGAAGAATATTTCACTTTGATACTAAAGTGACAACAAGCTCACCTGGGCTGTTATCTGCTGTCAGGTTGCTGCTGTTACTGGGCGAGTTAGAGAGATCGGACACCACCACGCTGATACCGGCCGTGGGACTGAGGCTCCCACCCCGTGACGATGACTCGCTGCTCTCCGAGCCCAGGGACGTGCTGGACCGAGTGTCGGACGATTTTCGCAACTTTCCCCTCAAAAAGAAAGTTCTCATCTTGCTCCTCCGGACCTCGCCCCCTTCGTCGTCCTCATAATCCTCCTCTCCGCCTCCGTCGCTAGGAAGTCTTTGGCGCATGCGGTACAAAGAGCCATACCCACTCGGCAGGACGGCCGAAGAGGAGTCCTCGTCGCTGGATCTCCTCTTGCCTTTCATGCGCTCCTTCAGCTTGCCGAAGGTGGAGGCGCTTTTATCTTTGATGACAAGGTCGTACATGCTAGCTGTCAGGTTGTCGCGGGTGAACTGGATGGTGACTTGAATGTCTCCCCGTTCCTTCTCCTTCTTCCCTGTCTTCGAGTTGAGCCTGTACCACCTGCAACAGAAAAGAATCCATTTGCATGATTAACACACAAACACTATCACTCTCCAGTGAAAAGGCGTGTGAAAAGAAGTGAAAAGAAGCTGTATTATAGCATATTCAAATGTGCTGCTTTTCACTAGTTCATATCATCTTAAAGTATGTGTGTTCTGACTATCAGCAAAGGCTTATTTTTTATAGCTTCATGTTATTTGATACTTAAACTGGGCTTCTGTGCGTGCCCGGAAAAGAGCTGCAGAGTGCGAGGAACTATTTTGTGCACCTGTGGTTCCAGGTGCTCGTCACGGATCTGACAGCTGACCAAATCCAGAACAACCTCCTGAGAAAATATATTATGCATCATATTGAAAAATGCACAGGTGCATCTTTTTCCGCTGTCAATAAAAATCCAAACACAGAGCTGAAATGTTCTGGTGTTGATTACTCTTCTTACTATAGTAACAACAACTCAAAGTGCTTTTGTGACGAATCACATTAACAATTAGTTCGCCGCTGCGTGCAGCCATGAAGCAGTGTGAATGACTGTATTGTGATCATGAATGGGGCTAATCTGTCCTCGCACAGGGTAACAGGGTGTGCGAGTGTCTGCAACCTACTAATACCAAACAGCTGTGCGTCCTGACATACCACAATACCCTGCGGGAGGCCCCTTGTTTTTGTTGTCAGGGCCGGTAAGCAAGAACAATGAAGTAAAACAATGCTCACTTCTGATGTAACACTCAGCGCCCCACATGAATATGAAGGCCTGAAAAGTGTGTGGAACGGTGCCACCAAGTTCACTGCACTGTGACTCATAGGAAAGTCTCATCTGATCTGTAGTGACTGGTTTAAAAAAAATTAAATGAGTGAGAAAAATTCCCCAGTTAGCATAAATATGCTGCCAACGGGAAGTTGTCAGCTCTGTCAGGAAGACAAACAAACAGGCCTCAAACGGGTATCTGCTTATAGATTTTTCACTTCCTGTGCTACTGGGTGGCCACATTATTATAAACCTCACACCTCCACCGCATCGTCTCTTTATTCATATGTGCATTACGAAGCTGAGGGGCAAATACGTAACCAAAGTGAACATTCACCATTGTTCTGAGAAAGAGTACAGACATCCATAGATATAAAGCAGGGTATCCACACTATATTCAAGCTCCATTTGGAGAGACAAAAATACTTTCTTTGTCAAGTAAACAACTATTTTTATATCTTTTGAAATATTCAGACAACTTAAGCTGGTGTTGTGATATAGTATATAAATTTGAGCCTTTTTAAACGAAATATTTCCTGCAATGAATTCTTCAATACAGTTTATCTGAGACGTTAAATAACGATCATTAACTAAATCAAGTGTGCTTACATGTAATTTTCTGATTGCATTAAGTGGTTGTGAAACTTCTTATTGCACAAATGACAAAACAGGATGTTAATAAGGTTGTCGAAATTGCTTCATGATCAACTACAAATGTTCTGTTGAGTAAACAAGAAAATCTAAATGTCGTGCACTGGAAACTCAAACGTGCAACTGAGGAAAGTTACAAGAACAGAGGTTTAAACATGAAAACATGAAAGCTCCAACATGAAAGAAAACGGGGACTACCCCACTCGTGTATGAGAAAGGAACCTCACACATTCGCCTTCTTAGAAACCAGAAAGCTTTTTATTTCTCCCCCACGGGATCCCTTCCTTTTTTCTCTAAACCTCCACTGTGACTCTGCAGAAACACTGAAGTTGAAAATTAACACGGGTGTTGCTGCATTGTTGCAACATTGTGGCACAGGTTTAGCATGTTGTCATGCTAACATCATGTGCAGGGAGTGCAGAATTATTAGGCAAATGAGTATTTTGTCCACATCATCCTCTTCATGCATGTTGTCTTACTCCAAGCTGTATAGGCTCGAAAGCCTACTACCAATTAAGCATATTAGGTGATGTGCATCTCTGTAATGAGAAGGGGTGTGGTCTAATGACATCAACACCCTATATCAGGTGTGCATAATTATTAGGCAACGTCCTTTCCTTTGGCAAAATGGGTCAAAAGAAGGACTTGACAGGCTCAGAAAAGTCAAAAATAGTGAGATATCTTGCAGAGGGATGCAGCAGTCTCAAAATTGCAAAGCTTCTGAAGCGTGATCATCGAACAATCAAGCGTTTCATTCAAAATAGTCAACAGGGTCGCAAGAAGCGTGTGGAAAAACCAAGGCGCAAAATAACTGCCCATGAACTGAGAAAAGTCAAGCGTGCAGCTGCCAAGATGCCACTTGCCACCAGTTTGGCCATATTTCAGAGCTGCAACATCACTGGAGTGCCCAAAAGCACAAGGTGTGCAATACTCAGAGACATGGCCAAGGTAAGAAAGGCTGAAAGACGACCACCACTGAACAAGACACACAAGCTGAAACGTCAAAACTGGGGCAAGAAATATCTCAAGACTGATTTTTCTAAGGTTTTATGGACTGATGAAATGAGAGTGAGTCTTGATGGGCCAGATGGATGGGCCCGTGGCTGGATTGGTAAAGGGCAGAGAGCTCCAGTCCTACTCAGACGCCAGCAAGGTGGAGGTGGAGTACTGGTTTGGGCTGGTATCATCAAAGATGAGCTTGTGGGGCCTTTCCGGGTTGAGGATGGAGTCAAGCTCAACTCCCAGTCCTACTGCCAGTTTCTGGAAGACACCTTCTTCAAGCAGTGGTACAGGAAGAAGTCTGCATCCTTCAAGAAAAACATGATTTTCATGCAGGACAATGCTCCATCACACGCATCCAAGTACTCCACAGCGTGGCTGGCAAGAAAGGGTATAAAAGAAGAAAAACTAATGACACGGCCACCTTGTTCACCTGATCTGAACCCCATTGAGAACCTGTGGTCCATCATCAAATGTGAGATTTACAAGGAGGGAAAACGGTACACCTCTCTGAACAGTGTCTGGGAGGCTGTGGTTGCTGCTGCACGCAATGTTGATGGTGAACAGATCAAAACACTGACAGAATCCATGGATGGCAGGCTTTTGAGTGTCCTTGCAAAGAAAGGTGGCTATATTGGTCGCTGATTTGTTTTTGTTTTGTTTTTGAATGTCAGAAATGTATATTTGTGAATGTGGAGATGTTATATTGGTTTCACTGGTAAAAATAAATAATTGAAATGGGTATATATTTGTTTTTTGTTAAGTTGCCTAATAATTATGCACAGTAATAGTCACCTGCACACACAGATATCCCCCTAAAATAGCTAAAACTAAAAACAAACTAAAAACTACTTCCAAAAACATTCAGCTTTGATATTAATGAGTTTTTTGGGTTCATTGAGAACATGGTTGTTGTTCAATAATAAAATTATTCCTCAAAAATACGACTTGCCTAATAATTCTGCACTCCCTGTAGATATAAATGTACAGTTTAAGTATCAATTGAATTACATTCTAAAGTATAAGCTATAATGTTAAAATAGCATGGATTATTCTCGTCAGTGACCTCCTGACCCAGTATGAACCTTCCAGATCCCTCAGGTCATCTGGATCCGGTTTTTTATCAGTTCCCAGAGTCAGAACCAGACACGGAGAAGCTGCATTCAGCTTTTATGCTCCTTATATCTGGAACAAACTCCCAGAAAGCCTCAGATCAGCTGAAGCACTCAGTTTATTTAAATCCAGGTTGAAGACTCTTCTACCTGCATTTGAACAAAACACCAAATCCACACTGTTAAGCTTAAATTTCAAAACATACATTTTAACTACTGATTTTATCTACTGTTTTTTTTTAATCAATTTTAAATCATGCTTTTTATTTGTTTTTGTTCTTTAATGTCTCTGTAAAGCACTTTGAATCACCTTGTTGTCATTTTCCTAGGGATTAATGAAGTATTCTGATTCTGATTGCAGATTGGTTTAGATTACTTGCTGCTGAAATCTTAGATGACCCAAGAGTGTAAATATATGCTGCACATGTATGCTGCTAATAAAAAAGCTGCAGAGGACAAGAATGAAAACTTTGTGGGGGGCTTGTTTCTATTTAGAAAACAACGTGCACAGCACTACAAGACATTAATAACACATTCAACAGTCAGGGTTGTTATCTTCGCTTAACGCCAATAGGCAAAAAATGCTTAACCTATGAGATAAACACATACTTATGAGACAAATTAGCATTTGCCAGCTTACCAAGCTCCATCAGTCCAAGAAGCAAGACTGGAGAGGATTTAGTTTTAGACCAAAATGTTGAAAAACTGACATTAAAAAAAGATATTTAAGATTTAGAGCTAGTAATTAAAGCATAAATAAGTGTTTTAAATGCCTACATTTTGACTACAGCACCTGGTCAAAATGTAACATTATATTGAAGACACAATATAATGGAGAAAAAAAAGACTATGAAGTAGGACTGACAGACTCATGAACCCAACATGAAATCATCTAAATCTAATCAGAATACCAAACTCTCTTCTCTTCAATAGGGATGGGTATCAAAAACCGGTTCTTGTTGAGAACCGGTTCCCACTGTTTCAATTCCTTGGAGTTGTTTGCCATTTTTGCAAACGATTCCCTTATCGATTCCAGTCGCCCCGAATGACGTCACCACGTTGCAGAGCATCATTTACCTGGCAGGAAACACGGCGCATAAGCGGCTCAAACGCTCAAAAGTTTGGTTATACTTTACGAGAACGGATGACAACAGGGCAACTTGCAATACTTGCAAAGTAGAGATTTCATTTAAGGGAGGAAACACTACGAATATCCAAAAGCATTTGCTCACAAAACACACGATGACCTTAAATGAATGTCGTGATTTTAATTCCGCTCCGGACTCGTGAATCTCAACCCAGCAGCAGCGGTAACGTTTGCACGTTCTCTCCCGTTAATGCGGCAGGTAAATAATCAACTAACAGTGCATATTATGTTAGCGCGATCTGCCTTATTACAAAACCTGCCATTGCTGTGCATTTAGGTGACCATGATGAGAGAGACAGACAGAGTCTGGCTCAGATGCTGGCAGTTCTCGCTGCAGTCTACCGGTAGCGTCTCCTTTCAGGCCAGGATAGACGAATCTCACAGAGCAGTGACTCAGTTTGTGGTAAAAGGCTTGCACCCATTTGCCACAGCAGATGCCCCGATTTTCAGTAAGTGAATGTGTTTAATTGTAGGCAGGGACATTACTGGATATTCTTGTGTAATTGCTACAGAAGAATTTCTGTTATACTTTGTTATTGCTACAGAAGAATATTTATTTTATTATTTTACATTTACAATTTCTTTTCCTGGGGATCCTGTGACACCCCATTGAAGAGCCGTAGGCTGTGGATCTCTTAAGATCTCACTGTTGGGTTTGTAAGGCCATGTTACTCCTAAATTTCTATCTTGTTCAAAGAGAAGATAAGAGAATCGATAAAGAATCTAATTGTTAAACAGAATCGAAAATGGAATCGGAATCGTGAAAATCTTATCAATACCCATCCCTACTCTTCAACCAATCTTCTGTTTGATTACAGAGGAACAGAGACAGGAAAGTCGTTTCTGGCAACAACACTGGCGTAATAGTAGGCTGCAGAGAAGAAATAACACAAGTCATATAATTCACTGCACAGCCTGTTATGTAATCATCATCGTCCTGCCTCTGACCTCAAGTTCAGCCCTGAAAACATGGTAACACCCAAGAAGAATGTCACTGAAAACAATTAGTAAAGCAACTCTAAAAGTCAAACTCCAAGAGGCGCGACTAATGAGCAGGTGGAGCTCGGCGTATAAGGAGAGAGGAATGCTTTTTACGGCCCAAGAACAAGAGAACTATACCTCACAGAAATGAGGCAACAATGGAAATCTGCCACTTGAGCACGTTGTTTTCATTAACGAACCAGATATCATTCACACACATGAAAAAGGCGTAGGCGGGAGCAGCACTCCAATGAAGCAAATACATACAGCCTATAAGCCTGGGTCTTATGTTTCTACGTTTGCTGAATGATGAGTTTGAGGCTGATTTAGTCTAATCCAGATAAGGTATTTATATTGGCGCGTTTCATTAAGACAAATCCTTTTAAGGGATTATTGAGCAACATGTCAACAAAGTCAATTCCTCAGCTCTGAACTTGTCTATTTTCTTTTTAATGTTTGGAGCCAAAACAGATTTTTTTGTGTGGGCTCATTCTCCTGTCACTAATAATATGTCTCAAACGCCTGTTAGGTGTGGTTTCGAATTTCACATCGACGTGTCAACAATAGTATCGGTCCTCCTCCTGGCACGTCAGCCGAGGTGGGGTTCACATTCCAAACACAGGGCCAGGGAAGCTATGCAAGGTTTCCTCAGGGATACTTAGTACTACAGCCACCATCACTAACATTACAGGGATTGTAATTCATTAAAAATATGTACATCTTTCTCTAAACCTGCACACGGTAACATTTTGTGCCTTTGTCTTCTCAAAATAACATTTCTAACTGGTCATATAAAAATAAAGAAGTTGCAAAATACTTAAAAGGCCACGTACAGTTCCGTTGTACGTGCACCTGTTCTTGCCTGATGCATGACTAAGCTTGACAATAATAAATGTGAACAACAAGTAAAACACACAAGAGGCCCAAATACAGAAACTGCAAGAGAGACAAAAGCAGCAACCTACATTTTGTAGCCCACATACTCAGGCAGAGCACAGCCTGCTACCGAAGAGGAGCCAGTTTCCCAAAAGCATCATCCCACACAGAAACTGTATAGTTCACTAAGGCCATCGTGCAAACACGGTTTTTGTTATAAGCACTAAGTGAAAACACAATAAAGATGGAAAATGTTCTTCTTGTTTTTGGGAACTTGTGGAAGTCTAAACAGGCTTTTAATTGTCATAAGAGAGGGAAAAATGCCATTCCAGAGCTGCAGAGCATAACTACACATCTGCTTCCCCATCTTGGGAAAACAGGAAATCACAACACTCCACCCCATCCCAGCAACACACCACCATCTCCTCAATCTCCCTGATCTACCACAGAGCAGACAGGAAGATGTTCCCACTCTGAAGCTGCTGTCTTATTGCAGACTTCAACTTACAGGCTATATGTCAATCCCTAGAAACCACCCTTCGGAGCAGACGAGAGCTGAAATTACAACACAAGTAGGCTATCAACTCGTTTCATCCAGTGTGTAGTCGGCCTCTGTGAGCCTCTGTGGTATCGGGGCCAGACACAAGAGTGAAATGAAACCATTGCCAAGGGCGTGTGAGCTGTGGAACTTAGCAGCACATGATTTAACAAATATGTTGGCATTTAAGGTCGTATCGCTCTCTTCTTCTCTTTTTTTTGCGTTTATCTAGCAGAAGCATCAGACGGGTTTCAGTTTCAGGGAGTACACTCCAGGGACACGAGTGCAGAGTGCATCTTGCACTACAACTTTAGAAAACACAAGCAAGTGAAGAAACTTTGTCACTTCTCGAACAGTCTGTCACATTTAGAAATGAAGCTAACAGCTTTTCTAGCAGCTCTAGAGGGCTGTGCTCATGCTAACGCACAAGGACTTCAGTAGATGAGAGTATTTTTGAAACAAAAACCTTTACCAAAATTTCCAACACACTACAAACTGCTATATTACAGCGTAATCCAAAAAAACCCCAAAAAAACACAAGGTTTTCTTTTTAACAATACTCTGTTAGGAATCGTCATCAATGTTCGGCTCTAGTGCTGGCAGGGATTTTCTGTTGGGGGGGGGGGGGGGGGGGAGGTAAGAAAAGGGTCAATTTTTTATCCAAAATGATGAAATGATTCAGCAGAAAATTCATAAAATAATGAACAATTACAGCCAAAACAAAGGATATAGTGAAAAAAATACAGCAGTCAGTGGTCTTCAACAATGATAGCAGACCATCACCTCCATATCATATCCAAGTGCATAAAAAAGGATGCAAGCAGTGTTGTTCATTTGAGTTACCAACACTGAACACTTCCCATTACACCTTTCTGAATTAATTAGGCCAACAAGCCCTTCAGGAATACTGTGGGTAATACTGGTAATATGCCCTGGATTCCTGCTTCCTCAGCAGAAGAAGCAGACAGGCTGTGAGACCCAAACCACATTCCACATCTGGATGCTATGAGCGAAAAACCTACCGACCAACTTCCCTCCCAATTCTTTAAAACCACATAGTTGCAGATACATATTAGGGATAAATGAGTGATAAATAAACCTGGACATGAATGCTCGTTGTATAAAAACTAGATAGACTGCAATAACAGACAGAAAAAAAGAATCCACAATAAAAGAAAATGCAAAATAAAAATAAATGCAGATTACAGAATACTAACGCAGGCTATGCCAAATAATACATTGTAATCAGGTTTTAAGCTATATCTACAAGAATCAGGCACTAATATGCAAGGCCACCAGAAGACATCCAAGAACATTTTTTGCAACGCAAAGTTTGCCACATTCTTGCCACCACTGCGTTCCAGTGTTTCAGTCTGAAAAGTAGCCGAAATGTGACGCTCGAGTCTGCCAGCTTTCCAAGGTTTATGTACAACAACTACCATTAAATATCTAAGTACCGAGTAAGAAAGAAGCAAATGAGAAGAAAATTAGGCAACAGAGCTAAGACTTTCAGGACGGGGGACTCAATGGGAAACTTAAGCAATCGGGCATGTATAACTTTTCCCTATCATCTTTCAATAAACTGTATTTCCCTCCTGAATGACTACTTAACTCACCAGTGATGCTCTGCAAGTAACAAAGAGGTATTCACTACAGATTAACTCACATTATCTAACCCCTTAAATTACCTTAGTTTAATCACATCACTACTCATTACCTTCATCATAAAAAAAATTAAAATCAGGGGATTGTTCATCGACTTACGTAGAGTCTAATAAACTTAAGAGATTTCTCATGATTCCAAATGTAATTTGGTCATCAAGGAAAAGCAAGAATGTTTGCATTTTTAATTTTAAAGTAGTGATTACACTTCAATCTTGACAAAAAGCAAGCATTAGCTATAAATACAAACTCCAAAGGTACCCCTCACTGCCACTGTTAGTAACCACTATACTGATGATATTATACAATATGCCACACTATGGCACAATGCTAATACTAGAGAGGAGCTAACCTGGCATCACTTTAAAATAACTTTACATTAGCATGCTAGCTATTTGACTAGCTAGAAATACACGAAAAGGCAGCAATGTTAGCTGACCTAGATCTGGAAGCAAGTCAAACTCATCTAGCAATTGTGGCCTGCTACAAAATATTAGCAAACAAAACAGCAGTCATCCTCTATGTGCGCCTCCTCTCCTTTACTTTCTGGCTTTGTTGAATACAACCAGATGGTCTGATGAGATTTTTGTGATGTAGACACACACTGCCTCTCCATCACTCAGGAACATATCCCTCGAACGACCAGTGGACTCCTGCATACTCGGCTATCTGTATAATCTATACAGATTATTGTCTGAAAAATCTCCATGGAAAATTTTCCCAGAAAGCCATGCTACATTTATATTATCTAGGGTGACTTAACAGGTCACACTGTTATATAACTTTTAATGTCCATTAGACTAGATTTTCTCCAGCTTGTAGCTACTGAAAGTCTGTTGGCTCTTAGCAGAGGATTTTTCTGGATCTACATCTCTCTCTCTCACACACAGAAATAAACACACCATCTTCCTGCCTCACTCAGCAAATAGACGTTCAGCTCTCAGGCCTGAAACAACATCACAGATTTTCTTCCTACACATACACAACAGGGCAGGGAACTGTGACAGAGAGCCGATACAAAGAAGAAGTTGTAAAGCACCAAATCTAAATATATAATCTTAGCACAACAAGAAGCACTGAACCAGTAAAGAATCACTGGCAGGCAGCAAAGAATAAATAAATAAATAACTGAATAAAAGAGCTGACATTTATACTCTTGGGAAGAAACTTGATTATAAAGGAAACCTGAATATGGCAAATCTGATAATCAGCAAAAGCCTGGCAAAATGAATTTTCTGTTAACAACATGGGTTCCCTGGTATGCATGCTGCACTGGCAGGGCCTTTGTAGCTTCTTCCTGACAGACCCAGTAGGGGAATTCACCGAACGCCCACCTTTCCAGTAATCTGCTCTACACCAGTAATGCAAAATGCAAATATGCTGTGGTCACTCTTTTGAAGGAAGATCCACTTCTATCTTTGTTTCTTGAAAAGAATTACTGAAGGAGGAACATATTTGATATGTTTTCTTTTACTTCTTTCATTGCTAACTATGAATATAAACTGTGTTTTTAATACTCTTACATACTTGTGTAAAGCTTCTCTGTTACTACAAAAAGTTACCGAACCTAGAGTGCTTATTGAATGAAATTGCCTCAGTTTTCACTGTAGGCAACTTTCACAATAGATTCATGATTTATCATTTTGCAGTCTTACAATGAGTCAAAACTCCAATATTTTCAGTGCCATGCATATTCAAACTAAAATAAAAGGTGAAAATCTCATTTAAACCAGTTACTAGATATATTTGATGTATTTAAAAAAATTCATTACCATTGATTTTGTCATGAATTAGGAACAAGTCAAGGTACTAAACACCGTTTTAGCACCAACTTAGTCATTTTGTACCCTTCAACAAATTTGATACCTTTTTGAATATTTGAGCAATTAATATTGAAACTCTACTACCAGTAAACACTTGATTTTGATAGCTTTTCTTAATTTGTTAAGCTAGCAATAGATAACTAGCTTAAGCTAACATTAGCTACATGATAAGGTTGAAAACATTGTCACTATGGGACTTTTTGTTTTAGCTGACTTGTTTAAAGAAATTAAACCAATACATGCACTTGATGACACATACATACAAGACAAACTGGCAGCATCCTCATTGGTTTCATACAAAAATATGGTATAACACTTTTATTAAAGCATTAAGCTAGCCAGTCCTGGAGAAACAGAAGCTAGCAAGTAACGCAACCTTTCTGACCTACAGACACAATAATGTAGCTAAATTGTTTAATGACATATTCCTTGAAGTAACAATTGTGCTACTCAGTTAAACGTATCGGAGGTTGCAACTCATGTTAAAGATAAACACTTGGTTAAATTCATTACCAACACTTTTCCTCTCGCATTCTTGGGTTTTAAAAAGGCAAGTAAGACTCCATCTAAGTCAAAAGGCTCAGCTCAAAGCGAAGTCCTGTGTTAATGTTGAATTACAAGTTGTTTATCGATTCATTTTTAACAGAATCACAAGGCAAGTCAAATGAGCAGAGTTAACTCATGCAGTCCAATATAAATGCGTCCAAATTTAAAGCTCATTCCTCATTTCCACTCACTGACTGGAACATGCTGATTCAGAAGTACACTGTATGGAAAATGATGAATCCTGCAGACAATAAAAGTCAGAAAATAGGGTGGCTGGGGGGGTAGAAATATACAGTGTGATGCTTCAAACTCTTCCAAAGGGCTAACTATTAAAATCTGTAAAGTTACAGATGCACACCTTGCTTCTTAACCTCTGCTAAAATAATTACAAGGCTGTTGTCACTGCATTATTCTGTGTTTTCCCATTAAATTGCATGGCAGTCTAAAAGGAAAGGTCACTTTTAATCTCGTTTCATGGTTGTTGAGTGAGTTGAAAAGCTACCGGTTCTCTTTCTAACCTTATGTAAGCCGTCTATCAGTCGTACTTTCATCATGTTTTTATTATCAGATTTTACTGCCATCATTTATGTTTCCATCTAGATTTGATCACCATCCAAAAAAAAACTCAACTAACACAAACAGCACACTTGAGGAAACCAATTTTGCATTGTGTATGTCAAACTAGACTTCTCGTCTTTCTCATGTTCATTTTCCTTAAAAATATTTAAATATTGTCACCTTAATGATCGTATATGTATTCAAACCATGTATACAATGAATGGAAAGTTACATAAAATGATCAACCTGATGACAAAATGTTCTCCAAAGCAGAAGATCACAGTAATGATGGAGAGGGGTACGTTAAGTGTCAAGCATCAACTGTCAACTCAAACTGAATATTAATAAACTGAGCTGTTTTGTCCCATTATCACTGTAACACTTTATTTTCTGGTTTCGACAAACAGTTCAGTTCAATTTGGTTTTGAACTTTAGGGTTGCATTCGGAAGGGCATTCGGCATAAGCTCTGCCAAATCAAGCATGCGGAGCGTCCCGCTGTGGTGACCCCTTGTGAAGAGGGAGCTGCCAAAAGTAGCTACTACATTTAACAGGGTTCTATCAAAACACAATCTACTGAAGTTGTTCATTAGTTATGATCACTAGCGTGTACAGCACTGTACATCTAAAAAAAAAGAAAAGAAAACGAAAAACATGTCAACAATAACAGTTTGACTTGAAGAAAAATAGTATTTTTGGTGTTGGAAGAATAAGAAGAAATGTCTAATTATAAGCTTTTTTATGTATCAAAGTCAACTATTGTAAATCGTCGTGTTCAAATGTTTGTTTTGGGGGGTCTTTTGCAAACCTTCTAGCATATATTTTCTCTTCAGTAGCAAAGACGAGAATTGAAGCTGGAAGCTTTGAAAGCTGCTGGTGTTGCTAATAACCAGTGAACATTCACTGAATCCCACGTGAAGACACTGAATGTACCACAGCACCAAACTGCTGACACATCATCATCATCACAGGCTGGCTCTAACCTTCAATTGACCAGCTCCAACAGGGCCGACTGGAGGAGACTTGCTCCCCTTTCGTCTCAAATTCATGGCTCTGTTTGACTGAAAGCACACTTAGGTCAGGTGGCAGTCACTTAAAAGATTTTTAAAAAAACTGCTTCATGTGGCATTTTGTTAGCCAACACGACAAAACATAACATCTTTTAGTGTGGTGTCAGCATGATGGGGCAAGATCATGTACCAGTTCTGAGTAGCACTTATTGCTACTGTCAGATATAACAACTGGACTTACTTTTTTATTGACCCTGGTTTGGTGGATGAAAAGTAGAAGGGAAGCTCGTCAAGTTTTGGAGCAGTGGTACGAACACGCAAGCAGTAGGAAAACCTTTAGGTATCCAAAACCTTCCTGTAAATGTCAGATCTTTTGCTAAAAGTGCCTTTGAACCATCAGTGCAAAACCCACCTTTTTATCTAACAGCTAACTGCTTATGTGCCATTATTACTCAACCTACAAATGTCACACATTTCGATATTCTCTGAAGGTGTTGAAGGGTGTTATCAACAAAAAAAGAAAAGAAAAGCTCCTGTTTGCACCATTAGAGAGATGCACAAAAAAAAAAAAAAGATTTCTGTTACCATGAAAAAGAAACGGAAAGATTCCTCCAAAGATTTATCACCAAACTTCCTGCTGTAGTGGGCGGGGCTTGTGTGAAACAGCATGTTATTGCTAAAAATACCTTGAAGCTTTATTGGGATCATGTAACTGTTGGTTAATCCCTGGATTTGGGACAAGCATTAATCCAGCTCTACTCTATGCTTCAGCTATGGGGAAACAACAGTTGTTGTTGGTGGGGTTTTTTCTTTTCTAAAGAACCGACCGCAAGCAGCTGATGATGTAAACATTGTGGAGGATGTGAGGTTTGCAGAAGTTGTAGGGGAGCCTTGAGCCTCAGTGGGGAGTGCGCTGATGGTTGCTAAGAGTTAGTTTGGTCTGTCTGTGGGAGGAGGGAGGGTGTGTCTGCAGGGCCCTGATGCAGCACCAGAGATTTGACAGCTGTGTTTGTATCTAACAACAAACTGTGTGGCGAGTTAAACGGGACAAAAAGCGGACTGGACAAGAAAAACACCCTTGACGGGTTCAAGGGATATGGGAAATTAGATAAAACAACAACACGTGAAAGCATATCCACGCAGCTTTTTTGCCACACTGTAGCAGGTTCTCGTACTAAAAACACACACACAACTATTACAAGCGGAGACAGTTGGACTTACTCGTTTTTCACGCATCTACTTTCGAGAAAGACTTTATCCAGAGGGATCACAGCCTGTCCGAGGAACACGTCCAGCCCAATGAGCGCCCTGTGCATCACCGTCAGGATTAGCTCGCAGCTCCCAGCTGGGTATCCGCTCTGCCCGCCGCTCTCCAGCACACCGGGCTGCAGCTCGAACGAGCACTCCTCCTTCCACTCCGGCTCGGTCGTCTTCTCCGCCACGCCGGTCGAGTACTTCTCCTTCCCGAGCTGGATGATGGTGTACACATCGCTGGTGCCGTGCTTGCCCTTGCCCCGTAAGCCCCTGCCTCTCAGAACCGTCACCTGGACGTGTGTCGGTACCCATTTCTGGTCCTCCGGTACGTTTAGCGAGGACATGTCCGTCCCCCCACCTCCTCCCTCCAGACAGACAGAACGACAAACCGACCGGCTGCGCACACACCGAGAGAGAGAGAGCGAAGGGAGGTGGTGGTGTCCGCCGCTTCCTCCCGGTTCTGGTTGTGCACAGTCACATCAGCTCCGGGGTCGTCGGCGGGCGGTGCCGCATTATGGCCGTCTGGCGTCTCTACAAAGTTGCCGTGGTTGCCGGTTGTTTCGTGCCCGGCTGCTCCTGCGATTCTTCAGTCTGCTCTGCGGCAGCAGCAGCGTCCGTCCCTGCCTCTCTCCCCCTGCCGCACGGGCCTGTCTGCGGCCAGCGACGTCACGCCTCTCTATCCTCCTTCTTCTAATGCAGGACGAGGAAGTTCAGCGCCGACTCGACACATGGCTGCATGCACGGAGAAATCACACACACACACGTGCCTGGGCTGTAACGTAGGGCCCGATGTATCCCCTGGGTGAAAGCTATTATTCAAGCATCACATCAACAACACTCCGCCCTTAACCTGTTTGTCTGAGTTACAAGCTGCACAACTACAAAGCCAGACGAAGTTTCCGTGACAGCGTGTGCCAACATAACTCCACCACAGCACACCAGAGTTATTAGAGTTTCCTATTTTTTTGTTATTATTATTTTGAGCTCAATTTAACTTTTTTGTTTTTAATTCAGTTTAGTTTTTTAGTTTTTTGTTAGTTTCACTTTAATTTTAGCATTTTAATTTTAGTGTTGTGTGAAATCTTGGCTTTGCTCTGATACCAAGTAAATACAGGGCCAGTATTACTGATTCCAATTATGATATGCAGTGGAGAGCAGTGTGTCATGATTTATCATTTATGAGCTGAATTTTCATTCATTTTAAAATTCTGAACACAAAATTCTCCCCACCGCAGGGAAAAGGGTAACACCACCTGGGTCTGGGTGCAATTCCCCCCTCCAGGGGCAAGGGTACCTAGACCCGGTTTGTAGAGTACGCTTGGGGAGTGTGATTGTGTGTACAGCGTCTCTTTATGTCTGTCTCCACGTTGGTTGAGTGTGGAGTGAGTGCATATGAGAGCATGAGGGTGGGAATGGATGTTTGTGTCTGTGTGTGCCTGTATGTCTGTGTCTATATGTCAGGTTGGGTATCAGACGCCACCTCTCTGGGGACACCTCAGGCCCTCCAAGGTTTGGAGGCCTATCTCCACCCACCACCACTTCCCCTGCCGGTGGCGGACTCCCTCAGGTGTCGGTGCGTTGGTGGTTCTTTGTGTCTGGGGGTGGGCGTCCGGGTACACACCGGCTCACTCCTTGGCGGCCGCTTGTCGGGGCCTGGGGCCTGGGGCTCGCTCGGGCCCCTTTGGAGGTGGGGTGCCCCCGGCCTCTCGGCCTGGGGCTCGGTCACTCAGGCACAGCTGGGGGCCGGCGGAGCTCACGGGCGCGTCACTGCAACTCCCCCTGACTTCTGCTCCGCGGCTGCTGGGCGAGCCCTCATCTGGGACTCTCCTCAGCTCTTACTGGGACAGTGGCGCGGCTGCCCCTCTGTTGGTCTTCCATGGTCTCTTGTTTTCTGGGGGCCTCTGGATGTCTGGAGTTTTGATCTCCTCCATACCCGCTTCACACCCTGGAGGACGGGGCTGTGGCCCCCCCACACTCCCTAGCAGATCATTACATGGAGAAACCTTTGGAATGCAAGCATGCTGATCCACACAGGTATGCACACATGGGTATTCACAGACGCGGACTAAAGCTTTCTTGGCTGCTGCCTCAAAGCACACTGTGCGCTGTCTATCTTGCGTGCTGCACAATATCGTTTATTACTTAGTAAATACTGATATCTATGACTAGCTAGTTTATTGTGATGGTGCTTTGTTTTCTCTATTATTATGTTGCTCTTTGTTGTTTGCTGTCTCCTCTGTTTGTTTTTTTTGTTTGTTTTTTTTGTTTTGTTTTTTTTCTCCATACAGGTGACCCAGGAGTTCTTTTTTTTTTTCTCTCTCTTCCCCCCCTTCTCACCGTCTCTTCTCCCCTTTGGTTTTCTTTCTTTCTCTCCCCCTCTTTCTCTCATTCATTCCCCCTGTCCTATTTATTAAAAAAAAAAAAAAAAAATGACAAAGGATGAACTGAAGCTCTGCCATCACGTAATGTCGCATACTGCTGTTTCTGATGTAATTTAAAAATAAAATAAAATAAAATAAAATAAAATAAAATAAAATTCTGAACACATTTTAATGACCACTCAATCACTTTGAGGTTTACTTTACCAATAATTTGTTAATACAAAAAAGCATCTTTCAGTTGTTCATGTATTTTGAGTTTTAAGGAGACCTACAACCAATCGCGTCGCTCTATTATCAATAGAATACAATGAAGTGGATTAGTCCTAAATATCAGATCTTTCAGCAGATTGTGTCGTGGATACTTAAGCCTCCCATTTAGTGTTAAAATTTATTGATGTAGAGACCAATAATTTCATTCAGGGTTTACAGATCAGTTTGCTGACTGTTGTTTGACCACTTTTCCATCACTTTTATCTCAGTGTAATTCACTTCTAGACTGTATCTTTATCCACGCTGGTTGGTTTTCCATCACTGATCCATACAATGGGCAGATTGTCAGTCATTTATGATGATTTACAAATACTTTGTCTGAATTTGGATCGAATAACTGCAGAATTACATGCCTTCCCGATCATCCACTGTGTTAGCAGTATGCTAACACTTAGCTTCACACATCAGCTGGCAAGCTTATGAGTTCAAGTGTTTTCTGAAGACCTTTGGTTAGTTTTTCACAAACAGAGTATAACATTGTGTTTCTATTAGCATTGTGTACTTGTACAGAAGACCTTTGGGTATCTGTAATGATAAAAAATATAAAAGCCACGTTGTTTTAATCAGTCCTGCAGGCAGGATTTCCCCCATCGAAAGTGCCAAAGGTCATGACATTAAGTCAACAATAACTGGCATGTAGGTGACTACACGGATATTATTGGCACATCCTGTGTCACATGATGGTTTCACCGTATTTAATGTTTCCAGAACTCAACCGCAGATTATCACTTCTTGAAGGCTGTTTTTTCTAATGACACAGTTTGGCATAAATGTCAGTATATTCTTTCTCTCTGTAACAGGAGATGCACCGTCCCTTACTGAGTTCCCAGTCAGAGCTTGCCTCATGTTTACGGCATGTTTTAACCGATTGTGGTTGCTCATGTCATTTGTCAGGCTGTTTGCTGTTTACGGCTTCACATTTATGCCAGTTCGTTCTGTTTTCTTTTGTCCTGTGCAGACTTGTGGTCCTCTTACCCGTCCTCCACACTTTTCTCTTCACCAGTCAGACCCCCGTTTGTCTCTTAGCAGCTGTCACTGTGAAGAAGACTTGTTCCCTGTTGACTCGCCTGCTTCAGTCCATCTGAACTGACTTGACCTGCAGTGGAGAAAAACGCCATGTGACCCAGGGTCACATGTGAGACTGCGAGTGGCTGATGCCCATTAATGCTGTAGTGCTGAAGTGCCCATAACTTGCATGTAAGAAAGTCTAGAAATATCTACTGCCAATCACATCTTTTTACTGATGAAGTCAAAAGGTTCATTTATTTTAATTATGAGTAATTATCTTAAACATTTTATACTATTTCTGCCTCCTCTGCTTCCTAGCCAGCGTCTCAGACTGGCTCAAAGTAAGTGTCAATCCAATATAATTTATCTAAAAATAAACCAGCAAAACACAAACGCCAAGGTTGATTGATGCCAAGTCGAACGAAATTGAGAACACAACATTGCACATCTTGGCCAGCTCATATAGCTTGGAATGCCCAGGTGAGCCAATTCATGACCCTCCCAGGCAAGTGTTAGAAAGCACAGGCCAGAACAACCTGCAAGACAGTGGGAGGAGCATCACATCTCTTACTGTCTTTCTTTCTTCTGCGTGTGCCACAATTACAGGAGTGGAATTTGCTGTGCAGGACTCGTGTGCCAGTTACCGATCATTTGCAAATTTTTTTTCTTTCTGCGATAAACACAAACTCAGTCAGAAGTGGTCTTTTCCTAACATCGCCCCCAGCTTCCAATTTTCACACTAAAAGCTCATCCTCAAAGTAAATTTAAAGTTTTTCTTCCCTAACCGTCATCTGTTCATGTAAAGTGCATCTGGGTTCTTAGTTTTATGTAATCCCACAAACAAGTCCAGGACTGTATAGAAGAAGAAGCTCTCTCAATTTCACCCTCGCCACCTTTGAGATTGACACTGGTTCAGAGCTCATATAGATCAGTATGAGATCATTCCTACAGTATGTAAAACTGGCTGGTGTCATATGAATGAATGTGCAGGAGTTGTGACCTAGAGACACTATTATGATGAGTAAGCTCAAATATGGAGGTATGACACATCCTACAAAAAAATCTATTTCACCTAATGTAGGGATTAGCACATGACGGATGATGCAACATTAAGTACATAAACATATGAATATATAATCAATTGATTTTAATTGAATTGAATTGCATCATTTTTTTCTACAGCCAGCATCTTTTTGCAAATTTACTGCTCACAGTAGTGCTGCATGTGTCTGATTGTTATACCCTGATTGCTGTTGCAGGGTTAAGATAGATTGTGTTTTACAAGGTAAGCTTAAGACTGAAGTACCTCAGCACCAATTCAGTCAGATCAGGCAGCAAGAAGACAAAACTTTAGGTGTTACAGCCTATTTTTTAGTGCCACTTGAAAAAGTAAATGTAGACTATGATGATCGCAGAATGACTGCAAACAGTTTGTCAGGATCTGTCTGGTGGTCATGATCTTTTTGCTGGGACCTGTTAGAGCTCGTTTGAGTTAAAAAAAAAAAATCTAAACTGAAATTATGCTTGACAGATTTTGGTTGGATGTCACTGGAGGGCAACCAATAGAGAATGACTGGACATGAGCTTAATATTTGATTAGATATGGTATCAATCTTGTGTTTAAAGCAAAAAGAAAAAACTTTCAACTCAAATTTGAAGTTTGTCTTCCAGTCAGAATCCAGGTTTTAGTTCAAACCTTTGGTCTTCTGCTGCCCAGTTATGAAATATTACTGCATGTGCCATCTCACAGTAACATGTTGCTTTTGCTGATGAGATTTGTTGGTGGTATTTTGACAGAAGCACTTGAAATTTTCCACTCAGGTAAAAAGCCTGAGTAAACAGGCTGGCTGTCAAGTGGTGACCAGTGGGGGGGGATCACAGGCCACTTAAAGCTTTGTAACCATGAAATCTGAAGTAGAAGGAGAAGTTCAAAAGGCTGTGGGGTGGCCACTTCATGATAACACTTTCCTCTGGCCAAAAATCTCTTACCCCCTTCCTTATCTTTAATTGTCAAAACTTTCTCAACACTTAGCCTTTATGTAAGAATGTAACAGAGTGATGAATAAATATAAACAATGATTTGACTCTCACACTTTGTCATTGCCATAAAAAAATAGCTTTGTCCACTGTGTTCCCATTATTTTAGATACCAGAAATGTGTCAGCGATGTTTTATACAATTTCATCAGCCGCGGTTTTAATGAGATTTGGGAATGAATTCGTTTTAGGGTAACTAGAAGATGATAGTTTCAGAGTTTCGCCCGTTTTGCTCCACAGAAATGACACATGGAGCAAACACAGTTCTGATAAATGGTACTGTTGTAGAGACCCACCCTTTGGCACATCCCAGCACACCCACTCACTTCACCAGATGCACCTTGTTTAGTTCTCTCACCTTTGATTGGGTGTGGTGCTTGTCCTCAATTGCAATCACCTGTCACACATTATATGTCACACATTATATAAGGACTGCATTCACTTTTGGTTCACTCTTTCTTCACTTCCACACGGGGCGGCAGCTGAGGTGAGGTTCTATTTGGGTTTTATTTTATGTATTGTTTAAGGGAATGAGTAACTTAAATCTGTTTTCCTGTTTTCTTTCAGCTGAGGAAGTCCATGTGTGTCTTTGTTTCGTTCCTTCTTTGCCTTATTTATTTGAGAATAAAAGGAGAACCCTGAGAATAATTCTGAATTAGATGGCTGCTTTTTCTTATTCTAACCGGATGAGCCCATGATGCTGATTGCTTCAGCCCTGAACCTTCCTTCCTTCAAAACAGGTACAATTTGCAAATTGCAGTTTTCTGGAGGAAGTCTCAGAACTATTTCAGCGTTGCCAAAATGGACTGTTGGCTGTGTAAAGATGTGATGCTGGCAGAGTAACAAAGCAGGTTTGATTGGTAAAAGTCCAGATTTCTGTTAGTGTGTCCGACAACCAATGAGGGCAGACTCAGAATCAACAGCATCATCTGAAAACCAGCCTTAATGCTGTGGGTTAAAACCTGTTCGGGTTGCTGTAGTTTAAATGGGTCTTTACTTAAGGTGTTAAAAATTCCTAACATGCAAAAACATCCGACCTTACTATGACCTCTATTAAAAGAGTGAAATCCTTTTTCCTGTATTCATGCAAATCAAAACTCGGGGGATGACCAGAAATGGCTGACACGCTTTGCATGAGTTCTGAGGGCTCGCTGAAATTTCACCCACATGGCTGAAACTTTTGATGAACAATTTGGAAATGTGACTAAAAAGACAAATCTAATAACTCAAGCATCTTATCTTCCCATCTTCCTCATCTGCTCAACTCCCACTTCAGCGAATGCATCTCCACATTTATTCAAGTAGTGTTCTCCAGCTCTGCGCTGTATCTTCACAGCTGTAGATGCGTTACAGATTCAAATTTGATATGCAAATATGTCCACTATAAATAACTTAATTCATCATGCATCACATATGTAACATCAATCACAAATAATAGTCCAAATATATGACACGCAGGAAACATAAGTTTGCATTGTGGCCACTTTACTTTTGATTTTATTCAGTCTATTTTGCTACATAAGTTCATTCAAGTGGCAAGTGTTCATTTTCTATTAAAGTTTTTCTAATATTTAAACACTACTCTTTACCTTTGGTAACAGTGAGGATGAGTTTTAGATAGGATCCTATGGCGCCCTCTATGGGGCTTCATTTGGAAAGAAATTTGACTTAATGCTCCTGTTTTATAGCAACGTGGGCCTAGTTGGACATCAAGTTATCCACCCAGGGATGCATGTGATCATTCAGACATACACAAAAATGCACACCGCAGAGATTCATGCGTTACTAAAATGGTTCAGGCATTTTTAAGTTATATTTCCTACAATATGGCTGCACAATCAAGGGACATTAGAAGGCAGGGCATTGTTTATTTCGGAAAACCAAGCAGCTAAGATCCTGCCAACATTGGAGCTTGACATATTCCCAGTCTATCTCATGATAGTGACACTCCCACACATTGTTGTCAAAGGGTTCTGATCAGTAATACACATATATGAAGAAGGATATCAGAGTCCTACTTGCACGTGCTGACCGAGGCTGATCATTGAGACTCCACTGCCATGTTTGACCCTCACTGCATGTCATGGATGTTAATTATAATTATTTTTTGATGATTTACAACAAAATAAAAAATAAAATGGCTAACATTTGAAACAAAATCAATGTTTCACATTGCAAATGCGCACTCCTGTGTCCCACTTTCACTGCAAATATGACTTGAACAACTAGTTAATGATAAAAAATCTTTCATCTGTTTGCAGTGGCCGTGTTACATGGAAGGAAAGTTATAAAGATTAAATATTAAACATGGCATAGATGTGCATACTTCATCTGCTCGTAAAAATACTGTGATATGATCCAAAAGTGCAGAAAATCTACAAGATAGACCTTGTGGAACAACAAAAATCATTATCTGTTATTTTTAAATAAAATGTTGAAATGAGAGTCAGAATTTCACAGTCTCTAAAATGTTTTGACAAAGTCATCTGGCTAATTAAGGTGTTATCCCTGCCAATCATAGACGAGGCAGAGATTTTCTAAAAAGCCCCCGTGAAGAGATCAACTCTGAGTTTAGGGCCTCATCAAAGAGAGATTCTTCATCTATTCTGGGAGCTGAGCTGTCAATCATCCCCTGATCAGGCTCACAGATTCATATCAGATCCTGACACCGACAGCTGTTACATAACCACCACTAATCCATGTGTAAAACGCTGGGATTGAATGCACGCACACATATAAACACACACTCTAGAAGACAATAAGTGTGAGCAGCTGCCACACACACACACACACACACACACACACACACACACACGTACTTTCTGTGGAGCCAAGAGAAACAGATAGACGAGCTCTGAGATGGATCCAGTTCAAGCACCAGAGTGCAAATGGCCTACTTAGAGTTTAAGTGAGTAATTAGAAACCTAATCAGGGCTCACTTTCTCACCCTCATTAACGTAATGAAATGCCGCACTCCTGTCCTCATACGTGACCCTAGAACTGACCCATATACACAAGGCCCAAAACAGCTGTGACTGCCTGTAAATGCTTATCACGTTGCATTATGCTCAGTCAGGAGTTCATTAAATAACAGAAAACCTGCAAGATTTATAAAAATGAATTCATTTTAACTTTACATTTAAATACAAGATTTCTACTCTTAGTGTTAATCCTCTTAATATTATCAGTCCTTTCATTTTTTTTTCTATAAATGCTAATTTTCAATAATTTAGTTGATAATTCATAAAATCATCAAGTCTTAGTTGAAACAGCACAATGTTTGAAAGCCCACCTTTTAAAGTTAGAAGCTATGCATTAAATTTGTTAAAGGACCTTAGACAAGCAGTAGGTCAGCTTTAATGACCTTCCATACATGTGAGTTATGCACACTTTACTGTTAGCTGTTTGTTTTTTTTAAATTTAAATATCTTTTTATTGCAGAAAGGCTCAAATTTGATCTTAACTGTCCTTAGAAAGACTGTTAGGCTACTAGAAAGGCTTAGTGTAAAACATTTATATATTGCCAGCAGTTCATAGCTATACACAAACAGTAATATAGTAAAGCAAAACTGTAATAATACAAGATGTGTTCAAATATATAAATCTTTCCTTATGGCAGATAAAAACTATACACCAATAAGCACTTTAAATTGCTTCATTTTAAAAACAAAACACATCATTTTCATATTTTAAATGTCCATATTTCAGTGTTATCTTTTAGAAAAGACATGTGCTCGCTCTCACACGCATAATTGAAATCTTACATTTGGATAAAAATTTTCAAATTAAAAAAACTTTGAATGATGTGGTATATTTTCACGCAGTTTAAAATTAAGTTTTTAAGTTGCTTTTTTTTTTTTTTTTTAACTTTTAAGAATCACAAAAAATGCATAAAGATGTGATTTTATAATTCTTTGAGTTGCTAAATCAAATATTTCAGTGGGCTGTTAGTGTCTCAGATGCACACAATGTAAAGATGCATACACATAGGCATTCATAGTGTTCATAGTATTCATAGCCAGTGAATCTTTAGCTGAACTGATTTGACTTTAGTTTAAATTTCAGTTTAAATACCTTTTCTCCATTCAAATAACACGCAAAAACATTTTTATTTTTCATTTTTATATAATGTTATTTTACGTACTGTTATTACAGGATTTGGACCAATCACGATTAAGATTAAAAACAAAAACAACAATATTTACTAGAAAAATCTAATCTAAATTAAACCGGAAAACAAGAAATCCTGTCACTGTCAGCGATTTATTTTTCTTAAATCATGTAAATTAGGAAGTATGTGTAATATTTCCCATCGGACTGAACGCAGCGTGGTTCCGGCTGCCTGTGGACGATTGGACCGTGAACACAGCACACCACTTGCGGTGAACAGCTGGCGGAGAGCGGCGTGTTTTTCTTTGTGGGCTCAGCAATAAGGTGTTGGTTTACCAGCTCTGGGGATGTGGGCTCTCCCTTTGTAACGCTTACCCAGAGACTTAGTGGTCTTTGTCCGATTTATATTTTAATTATCTGCTAAACTGCGGCTGAGGGCCATGTGGGAAAGAACCGAGGACTGACCTCAGCAGCTGTCAATCACCCAGCACTGAGGAGGAGGTCAGAGGAACCACACACACATATTCATATTATTCATATCACGGACTTATTTATACTATATGTGTTTATACACATAGAAGTGGATGTGCTGACAAAGGGAAATAAATGTTAATACAGCCCTTTTAAATGTATGTTTTTCAGACTTCTAAAAATATACTTTTCATATAAATCTACAGATATATGAAATTAAAAGAGTTTATATGTTTAAAACGTGTGAGGCGTTCAATGCAGACAATGTTCAAATCAGCGCAAAAAGGTCAAATGTGTAGATGTAACGTGAAGAAACTTCACTTCTATCGAAATGTGTTTGGATTTGACGCCATCTGTTGGTGATGAAATCCATCCACAACACGCAAAATAAAGAAATACATACATACAGAAGTACTGTGTTACTGATATTTTTCCCTAAAAGCTATTAAAATAAACTAGAAATTAAAAAAATAAATATATTTGGTTACATCATTTTTGTAAAACTTTGTTTTATATTCACTCTATATTAATGAAATGGCTATATATAATATCTTAGCTATTAAAGTCTCATGATTTTTATGGCTAAGCTATATCTATATATCTATATCTATATATCTATATCTATATATATATATCTATATATATATATATATATATATATATATATATATATATATATATATATATATATATATATATATATATATATATATATATATATCCTTCAGAGGCAGGCACAGACACAGTCAGACATAAATTGTGTGATCAGTAACATAACATAAATCATATTTTACAGGTTATTTTTCCTCTTTTTTTACTATTACTTGATACATTTCTGCCTCCATAGGCAACCAGTAATCATCTCAGTCGCAGTTAACAGAGCTCAAAATGAGGGAAACAAAGACGAGCAGACATGGAAATCTCAGCCTCCAGCTTGAAGGAATCCCTCTCCTGCTTTCTGCTTGTCTGTGGTGAATATTAAGTGTCGGTCGGACGATTTGCCCTTGTGTTTGTCCTCCTTTGATACTTCCTCTCTGGGCATCACAACCCCCATGAAGGGGCTAATCTGCTCCCAGCGGGGGCTCCTTCCAATGAGGAGCTGAGAAAGAAATGCTCAGACATACAAGCTATTGTTCCCAAGTCAATACGGGCAAGCCGCCCTTTTTACGTCAGCAGTGGGTAACCACTTATATACGTAGAGCTGCATGTTTAATCTTACTTAATAAACTTCATCATCATGTTCTGAAAATCTGTAGATGTAGTAATGAGCTTTATTTAATGACGCTGCACAGATCCAATTACAGGTACTTGTTACTATTAAAAAAACATAAATTCTAATAAAACCTCTCATATTAATAACACACTATATACAATATGTAGACTTGCACAATAACCACTGTTGTAATTGTGTCAGGGGCTCCTGTGTGTACATTAGAGTGCAGAGTATGATTCTAGTTTGTAGTTTGGATTTTATTTGGTCATTTATATTTTAATATTATATTTCAGAGCTCATTTTCATTGTCATGCTGTTTGAACTCATTTTAAGTTTTTAGAGCTGCTACATTACGTGATTGTGAAAGGATTTAAAAAGTAGAAACAAACAGTGCAAATCACACAGTAAATCATTATGACAGTCGAAAGGCAGTTAAGATTAATATTTTTGAAATGGAGGGACCCGATGAACGCAGGGCCCATGCAATAAATCTGAGATCCCAATTTTTTAGTACTTTTTCTGCTTTGGTGGTTAACACATTTGCCTTATGTGCAAAAGGCCCCTGCTGGAGACTGGGAGGAGACAAACCCAGCCTCATGAAGTCACAGGTTAGTGTGCTCCATGTGCTGCTTCCAGGCCTGGACAAACCGAAGGGTTGCACCGGGGAAGGGATTCACTGTAAAAACTCTGCCAAATCAAATATGCACATTCACGCACTCCTTGGGAAATACAGAAGCATCTAAATGTACCAACCAACTCCTCTAGCTTAATTTTTTGATTTTATAATTTAAAGACAGAGTCAAACCTGTGGAGGATTTGTGTTGTGTTGTACCAATCTCTGCAGAGATCAGTGAGCAGACAGTTTTTTCTTTCTCTTTAAAACATCTCAGAGGTGTTTTAATGTGGACTCGAGCCAAACAGATATCCTGGTCTCATCTAACCAAAGACTAGTTGATCCTGAGATCAACTAGAGAGAACTCCCCCGTGCAATATAGGCTTAAATTTCGAATGATTAAAAATGGTATAGCCTCTCTAAGGCTCTCAAAGACTAGTTGATCCTGAGATCAACTAGTCTTCTTGGTCATATTCTTTAGTTTAATCTTACAGTTTGGTGAGAGTACAAATGGCTTTTTCATTGTTGGATGCCATCCATAGATGTTGATGTTATACAATGCGTCACACTGCCTGATCTGTCACAGGAACTACTGACAGTTCCTCTGCCAAATCTAAAGCACTTACCCATCTGCTGTTCACTGTGCGAGTAGCACACTGTCATTTTAGAAGTATATCACTGTGCTTCATATTAGTAATATTATAACCCGTCCTGTTCCTCCTGATTGCTACTGCAACTGTCACGGTCACTGATCTTCCGGTCCTCTCTCTTTTCCATTTTTATGAAGTCTCATAATCAGACCTGGTTTTTTTCTTCTTCTTGTTTTGTTTTTGTTTCACCGAGTTTCCAATTTGGAGTTGATATTTCCATGCTAGTCTTTCTTGATTGTTCACAGGCAAAACAATTACTGAGAGGCTATACCATTTTTAATCATTCGAAATTTAAGCCTATATTGCACGGGGGAGTTCTCTCTAATTTACCAAACAAGCGGTTTGCGTGGTGGAAATATGAAGTTTAGACATTACAAAAATGAAAACAAAGCTACAGGAGGCTCAGATATGCAGCTATTGGACCTTTTGTTCTGTCATTTTGTCGGAAAATTGCTTGTGAATCACATAAACAACTAAACAAAGCCTTGTTTGCGAGTGATGCAGTTTTTAACCTTTCCTATCAAGCGAGTCAGGCAAGATCTTTGCAAGAGTTTTCTAAAGAGAAGAAGGAAGGAGAGTGTAAAGAAAGGGAGCAGACACAGAGCAGCCTCCCTGCAGTCTTTAAGACACTGAACTAATACAGTGGAACAAAAGAGAGGAGCAGATCTAAAGTGGAGTGAGCAGGGTTATTTTAATGGAGTCCGTTTCACTGTTTGATGTCCCCGGGGAATGCAGAAATCATGTAAGCCCCCTGTAATTTACTGTTTGGGGTTGCCCGGGTAGGGTTAATTCCCATGAGGACCTTCTCCCAGTGTTGTTATGAAGTCACGATTTGTAAAGCTGCTCTTGTTGACCCCCCGCAGGTCACGATGGCTGAAGAGCAGCGTGACCCTCCTGAGGACTTAACATGAACGTGTGTATGTATGAGATAAATGTTTGGAGAGAGAGGATGATTTCGGGGAACTCTTTGTGATTATGGAATAATGATTGCTTTAGGAACGTTTAAAAGAAAAATCTTTGGCTTTCTCATCTTGGAGCCATAAAATGTGAAGAAATGGTTTTTATCTTGGTGGTTTTTCCTCAGGTTAAAAACAGCTACACAAAGCAATTAGCTTTACTTGCTTTATTTTTCAGGAAAAATGTATCAAACCTGAATCAGGTAAGAAAAAAATATGGTGTATTTATTTATTTATAAATAATTTAAAATTTATAAATAATTTTTATTTTTTATTTTGGCCACAAGAGGACAGAACTTCATGAACTGAAACCCAGATATGGCACTTACCACAGGTCCGTAGGGGTCGATGTTCAGAAGTTTGCATGTTTTTAAGTTTTCCATTGTTTTTTTTCTGGAAGCACTGGTTTCTTTTTTCATCTAAAACATGCTAAGGTAATACTGCCTTGGCCCAGGATGCTTCAATTCTTACTCAACAAACTGGAGTCCAGATGCAGTGCATCTTAAGAGTTAAGAGGGTATGGAGCAGCCAGGTGCTCTTAACAAAATGCACATGATTAACTGATCATCAACACGTGTGAGCAGCTCTATTACATGAGAGATTTTGGCAGTTTGCTGGTCTACAGCATTCAGGTGTCTTTTAACACAATGGTCACATCTCAGACTCTACAAGCCTCAGTTAGTATGCTAAATGTTACATTTTGGGAAATGCAATTAGAAAGTAGTATCGAAGGATTGTCAGGAAAAAGCCTCTCCACTCTAAAAAAAAACATGCCAGCACAGCTTAGATTTGCAATACTGTATCTAAAGAAACCACAAGGCTTCTGGAACAACGCCTCTTGGTCAGGTCCAAAGTGAAGATGTTTTGTTGTAATGCACAGTGCCACATTTGACCAAAAACCAAGCACAGCATAACAGCACAAACCTTATATTAAATGTCAAGCATGGTGGTGGAGAGGTAATGATTTGGTCTTGTTTTCTAGCCACAGGACCCAGGCACAGGTCCAACAGTTCAGCAGAATGGGTCACAAAGAAAAGAATCCAACCTTAAGACCTCAAGAGAGCTGTGCATAAATAAATGTCCAGCTGAATGAACTGAAGCAAGGCTTTAAAGATGAATAGACAAAATTCCTCCACAGTGATATGAGAGACTGATAAAGATAATTACATGATGTATGTCTGCGAAAGGTTCTATGAGCTGTTGAATCATGAGGTGTACTTTCACTAACATACTCCACTGACTCCTTCATTCATGGAATCCTGAGTAAAGAAGATTTGTCACAGAAGCTGTGCCTATTTCTGGGCAGGTATAGTGAGTAATTTTATGTAATTAAATATTGTTTGTAAGTTGGAGGGAACTTCATATTTAGGTTATAAATCTTATTCTTTCCTGTTTCCTCAACTTCTCAGCACAGACCTTAAAATAGTCTACATCTTGACTTTACTGGGTCCACTTGCACCACTTAAAAACAAATTGTGCCCAAAATACTGACTTTAACTAATATAATTAGATGTCAAATCTTCATGTAATTCTGTTAAATAAGGATCATTTAAAACATATATGTAACAGAAACTGGTCAAAATCTATTCGACTGGTATACATTCAGTTTCATTCACAACAAGTCTGTGAGCTTGAGCAAGCCCTCCCTGTGTCCTGCAGTTTGTCTCTGAGGGCGTCCAGACGTGCCCGTGGAGTCATCGTGGTTCTTAGCTGTCACGGTCAACTCCTGACTGCTGTGGGAGACAAGGAAGGTCAGGATTACAGGGGCCTGTTTGCTCTCTGGGGCCCCATGTAACCTTCAACCTGCCCTCCAAACAGACACACTGACTGCTGGTATTGATGCAGCCGTGAAGCACAGCAGCACTCGGAGCAATGTCAAATCCCTCTTTCATCATAGAAGGGCCGGAGAAGTTGATTCGTGGTATTAGCATTAGCATCAGCAAACAGCAGCATTTGGTCAAATTAACCTAATCTGATGAATTTTTTCACAATAAAGCTGAGGAAGGTTCTCATTCATAGTTAAAGAGGAGAAAATGAAACATTGGCTGCTTCAGACGTGCATCTGATGAATCTAAAAGTGAAGCATGTTCTTTGTTATTGATGTTTACTTCCTGCAGTTGTTGAAATTCATGTATTTGAACCTAACACGCAAGCTCCTCTAGCATGCATTGTGAAAATGTTAATGGTGGTTCTAGAGCTGGGCATAGAATGATAACGATATGTATCGCGATATAACTTTTACTCGATAGAGAAATTAAACTATCGCGATAGACCTCGCCGCTCTTGTCCTCTTAAAAAAAAAAAAAAAAAAAAAGGTCAGCCAATCCAAATTAAGTAGCGCAGAGCCGAACCAATCACAGCCGCAGCGTCACGTCGCGTGACTTGTTACGTACAGCACAAGTGCCAAGCCGCACGTGTGTTTGTTTGGGAAGCAGCCAGCGGGTAATGGAGCCAGCGCATAATGGAGGAAATGAGTGTGCCGACTAGAAAAATCAACCGAGCGTGACCGAAGAGAAAACAGATGATGGTTCCAACGCCGGAGAGATTGTCAAACGGAAGAGCCATAGAAGTTCCGTAGTGTGAAGGTATTTCGGCTATTTCAAGTCTGACAAAAAACAGAGTAGCGTGCACTGTAAATTGTGCCGACAGCAAGTCTGGAAATACAATAAACTGGTGCATGCGTCACACTGTGCGCCACGTTATTGTTTCGGTGAAATGAATTTCTACAATACTGTTACTGTTAATTCTACTCTCTGCAGTGGTTAAATGCTTACATATACACACAGTTACTGTCCCTCCACACATACGACTCGGTTCTGCTTCTATGCCCCAGCTTTGTTTACTTTTTCCCACCGAGGCTTCTAGACTTCTGATTGGCCAACATTTCTGCACGGTTAGGAATCTAGCGCCACCTGCTGCTTTGGCATGTTCATAGCAGCGTTTTCCTTCATTTCTGCCTTTATGTGTGGACGGGATTATTTTTTAAAACGAAAACGGAAAATCTCAGTTTTCAAAAATACCCATGTACGTGTGGACGTAGCCTCAGTCTCTGACTGGAAGCGCTAATTCGTCATTCGGCTTTTGTCAGACTAAAGTAACTGTTAAAACTGTTTGAAAAGCTAAGCTATACAACAAGGAGAGATTGAGAATTTCCTTTTAGTTCTCAGTTTATTTGATATTGACAAAAGTTAGTCAGTTTTGTCTGTTCTTCTGTAAAACAAACTAAGATTTATTTTTAGAATTAATATTTTGTTTCTAAGTGGAATTGACAATTTAGTCTGTTTCGTTTGTTCTATTTTGAAACTTAAACGCTTTAGCGGCTGCCTTTTGTGTAGTTTGTAATATTTGCCTTTATTTATCTGAAAAAGTCTCATGTTCCTTAAGTACATCTACCCTGTTGAACTTATTATGGGAAATAAATATTTAAATAAAAACAAGCTGCTGATTATTTCACATTTTACTTGTGAGCAACGGCACATTTAAATCTTACAAATATAGTTATTTGGCTTATATCGTGATAGATATCGTTATCGCCTGAAATGAAAAAAACATATCGTGATATGAAAAAATCTCATATCGCCCAGCTCTAGGTGGTTCTAATGGTTATAATCTGACGTTAATAGAAAAACGTCAGATTATACAATGCATCACAGTTTGCTGCTCAAGGGGCAGGAAAGCCACAGATCACTCAGGGTTCCCATGCTAACCGCTGTCCACTCCCTGGATCATGGAACAATAAAAGAAGGTGACCTGATCTGTTGAATCACATTTTCTTTTACATCATGTGTATGGCCGGGTGCATGTGTGTCACTTACCTGTGGAACACCTGGCACCAAGATGTACAATGGCTAGTTGGGGTACACAGTGTGATGCTTTGGGCCCTGCTATCCATGTGGATGTTACTTTGACACGTACGACCTAGATGAGCATTGTTGCAGACCATGTACACCATTTTATGGTGTCTGTGGCCTCCACCAGGATAACGTTCCCTGCCACAAAGCAAAAATGGTTCAGGAACGGTTTGAGAAGCACAACAACGACTTTGAGCTGTTGACTTGACCTCCACATTCCCCACATCTCAGTTGAATCAAGCATCTGCGGGACGTGATGGACGAACCATGGAGGCTCAACATGGAGTCAAAGGATCTGTTGATAACATCTTGGCACCAAATACCACAGCAAACCTTGAGGGATCGAGTGGAGTCCATGCCTCAGTGAGTCAGGGCTGTTTTGTCAGGTGCTCATAATGTTAGGCCTCATTGGTGTATCATTATAAAGAGTATCCAGGTAAAAGTGACAGTAACGATACCAATGCCGTAGCAACCGCTGCTCCTTACTTTGTGTTCACAGTGTGCACAACTGTAGATTCTGTTTCTGGCTCTTGCTGAATTATACTTAGGTGAGCACTAATTGCACTGGGGGAAAAAATTGGGTTGATGTTAAGGCGGGATGGCTCTGTTCACCGAACCGTTCAATAAACAAACAATAAAAATCTGTACAAACCAAATTCCGTCACACTATCTGTAGCTAATAAATGATTTATATTTCCATAAGTGCAAAACAAACACTAATATACGAGTTTAGTTATTACTCGCATTATCTGATTTATGTTATCTGACTCCCAGTCTCTCACACTCTGAACCACAAAAACATGTTTATTTTAGCCTAGTTTAGTGTACAACTACTGCAGAAGCCACATTTTAAGTGAGATTGTTTTCCTTATTTTAGTGCGATGATGACACAATTAGAAAAAATATGGATGCACTTAATGGTTTTTAACTTAAAATGTGATTTACTGACAAAGCGAAAGTTACCCGTAAGCTTTCGAGGACATGATTGCCTGTGCAGGATCCAGTCGCGGCGTTAATGCTGCACGACAATCGAAATAATGCGTGAGGATCGGGCAGACATAACGAGCCCCAATCTGCTGATGAGATGGACTCTAATCTGAATTTCAGCAGTGGCCAGTGTCAAAGCCAAAGACGTTTGTCCGTTTGCATTCATTGACAAGATCTCCGAGGTTATTTGTCAACATGGCTCGTGTAGCTCTGGTAATCTCCGGTCCTCGACGGTAGACTGATTGATAATTGATCTCTGTTCAAACAGCCTTTCTTTGGGCCACAGTTGCCTCTGAATGCCAAACGAGTCATTCTCCCCCGTCCTCCCACAGCAGCCTAATCCGATAAACGAATGGGAATGAGTGACGTCCTCTGCTGATGTCAACCTTTCACTCTGCCATTTATCTCAGATTGTTTGCTGATGAGGCCCCGGTGATGGTGACCGAGGACAGGGTCACTCACAGAGGCCTGCAGCTTTGAGCCTTTACTAAGCACAATAATCAAAACAGCAGTGAATACAAATCATGATTAAGTAATCTGATCTCAAAACTCATTCCATTACATGATCCATTAAGGCAAATGCATAACATGATCCTCTGAGTCCTGTCATTACAAATCTTTCAAATGTTATATCACTGCTGATGATACAGAAACATATTTAACCACCAGTGTCTGTTAATCCACCCTTTTTGCTTTGAACTTTGGTTATATACATATAAAACATGCCACCTCCTTCTCTGGGCTTGAGTTCATTTGAGATGGACTGAGGCACAATGGGAAAACAAAAACAGTATGATTGAGCAAAATGTGCATTTTTAAAGCTAAAGACGGGAGGGACAGGCCAGCTTATTACTGATGCATGGCTGAAAGGCCAGCATTAATGATGCATGGGTGGGTTCATTAGCGCACATGCCGGGGATAGCTCGCACATCTGTGAAGGCACCATTGATGCTGGATGTTGAATACAGGCCTTGAAACAACATATGCTTCCACACAGATGCTGTGAGTTTTTATGAATGCTTTAAATGCTAAACCACATTCTGCACGTTCCACATGTTTGTAGTAAAAGAGTCCCAGTGTAGCAGATGGCCCCGCCCCTCCCTGAGCCTGGTTCTGCTGGAGGTTTCTTCCTGTTAAAAAGGGAGTTTTTCCTTCCCACTGTCGCCAAAGTGCTTGCTCATAGGAGGCCATATGATTGTTGGGTTTCTCTCTGTATGTATCATTGTAGAGTCTACATTACCATGTAAAGCGCTTTGAGGTGACTGAATGCACAGACAGTTTTCAAAAGTCAAAAGAAATTTCCCAATTGGCAGTGCAACACTTGATATGTAGTCTTTTTTAAATATAGTGTAGATACTTACACGTTTTCACCCATGTCATGAGTGAGGTGGTAAAAAAAAGCATTCAGTCAACAACTGACTGTGAGAGAAATTGATGTTTTATTTAAATATGGTACCTTTAAGAAGAAAGCAACTTCAAAACAGCTAATATGTAAGTGCCATGTTCCCACTTTGGTGCCTAAAACAAGAAAAATGCCGTTTATTGTCAACATTCCGCATATATTTACCTGCAGAGGATTTGTGGTGATGTTTTCTGTGCATATGCTGAACTTCAACGCTGCCTTCACAGTGAAGGGGATAGGTCAGTCAGTGATCAGCCCAGGCCCAGAGCAACATAATTTTATTTGTAAGGCATGACACAGGGAATGACATTTAACTTGTTATTATTTCCGGGAAAAGATTAATGATAAATTGTCTATTATTTTTCCTTAAAAGTGAAAGATAAGACTGCACTCATTCGCCCTAAAGCCAGAGTGCCACCACTATGCAAAATGACAGCCAATTATTGGGGCCTAGTTTGGGATAATGACTTTACAATGAATCTTTTGATTGAAATGTAACTGGGTTGGCCCTGGGCAAAGAGCAAAAAAAAAAAAGTTACAGAAACAACAAGCACTATAGAGCTGTGTCTCTAGGTCTCTCTGACTCTCTCCCTCTCTTTCTCTCTCCACTCCTCTTTAGAAATAGCTATAGGAGAAAGACAGAGATATGCATATATTGATGAAAAAATTATTAAGTCGCTGAGCGCTTGCAGCAAACATAAATTAGCATATTCAGGGTAAATATGCAGACTATTTACGATAATAAGACCGGATTATTCAATTCAATGAATGTTAAATAGATGAGGAAATGGTATGTGTCTTATCTAGTCAGAGCTTCTATTCATTTTAATCGCTTCCCAATTGAACTCTTCATTTTATTCTCTCTGAGTTATTGTTCCCATTCCAGCCCGCAATGGCACCTATGGGTCCTGGGAGATTTCCGCCAGT
The DNA here is from genome assembly GCF_963969265.1 of Rhamphochromis sp. 'chilingali'. Taxonomy (NCBI): domain Eukaryota; kingdom Metazoa; phylum Chordata; class Actinopteri; order Cichliformes; family Cichlidae; genus Rhamphochromis; species Rhamphochromis sp. 'chilingali'. The sequence continues at coordinate 8,861,729 of NC_137949.1, forward strand.
CACGTGGTTTAAGTGGCATTCACCTTATTCGTGGCGGAAATGGAGAAAGTCGACGTCACCCCGAGGCCAGCATCACGATAAGCCCCTTTTCATTATGCACAGGGGCCGATGGAGAACACGATTAGCGGGGCCTTGTGTGCATAAAGGCGAGAACATACAAGTCATCTAGATTAAATAAAGCGAGCAGAGATCCAAAAGCAAAACACATTTGGTTTCTTATTGCGTGCATTAAAAACTTTAACTTTAAACAGACTGACTGTGTGTGTGTTTTCGTCTGCATGTTAATATCAATGACTTTCTGACATGCAGGCCTTCGTTCTTTTTAAAATGTTTCATAAAACATGCTGAAATTACACATTGAAACCAATTATTAATCAGCCAACACATGAAACAGATGTAATGGAAGCAGGTGTGTATGTGTTTCTGCGCTAAAAAAAAAGATTCTTGGTCCCTATAAATATGAAGCAACAATTTTGACTAATATGTAATTAAAATGTATAAAAGTTTTTTTTTAATTCAAATAATTAATTATTAAGGAAAATGTGCTTAGTGTAATCTGAATGTAAACCAATCAAGTAGACGAATACTCAAGATAGTAACACCAATGAGTTCCAAGGTGTCGGTAAGTGACAAAGTGAAAGCAGTACCAGCTACAGTTTCTCCACCTGGTAATAATCTAGTACTACTGAGTTTTCACGGGTCAGAACATCAGCACATTAACAGCAATCCCAGCTGCAAGATTGTCTCTAGTTATGTACATAAAAGTCTGCCTGGGTGTATTTTGGTGTTACTGTAAGTAAAATTGTAAGTCTTCTTTGTGGCTCTTCTCACCAAGAGGAAATGCAATGCACTGACAGCAGTGTGCTCTTGTTTTTGCCTGTCTACAAATAAACTCTACAGTGCAGATTAATATATATTTGGTGTTTTAGTATTTCTAAAAATAGAGTTATGTTTGAGGGTTTGAGTCCAAATAAACCAGAGAACATCTTGCCCAGCAAAACAGTGTGAACACTTCATGTGCGTATGTTTCTCAGACCGTCTGCTGTAGATTTGCTGGTGTGCTTAGGGTCATCTTCCTGTTGCATACCCAGATGGCCTCATATTTGACCCTAAAAATAATAATTCACAATCAACTCAGCACTGTGCTTGACAGTTGTTATTGAGTGTTTGTGTTGATGTGTCGTTTGGTTTTCATCAAATGTGGTACTGGTCATTATGGCCAAATTTCTCCACTTAGGTCTCATCTGTTCATTGTTCCAGAAGTCTTTTTGTTGTTGTTCAGGTGGGACTTTGCAAACCTAAGCTGTTTCTTCCAAAACACTCATGCTGTTATTGATCCTTTTTACCTTGAGTGTACATTTATTCCTTTTACCTTAGTCTCAAAGTGTATATTTATTTGTTACTCTTCTTATATTTATTGTTGCTTTTGCACTGAATGTAACTGGAGCCTCGTCGTCTTGTCTCTCTATGTACTTTATGTAGCAGAGATGACAATAAAGTTTACTTTGACTTTGACTACTTGTGCAGTCTTTTTCTTGTTGTACTGACATGAACTTTAACATTTTACATGTTAACCAGTCTTTTATTACTACTACTACTACTCTTATTATTATTATTATTATTATTATTATTATTATTATTGCAGATTCTTTAAGCACTACATGAGCTGAACTTTGACCAACAGAATTTGCAGTCACCCTCAAACAACTCTCTTAAATGTTTTCACTCGTGAATAATCTTTCTTACTGTAGAATGATGGACTTCAGATTGTTTTGAAATGGAAATCTTCCCAGATTAAAACAGAGCACTGATTGGTTCTCTGAGTTCACTGGTAATCTCTTTCCTCCTATTCATTGTGTTACAGTTTCACTCGATTGGTTTGGCTCATTTCTTGAAACCAAGATGACATTCTCAAAACCATAAGGTCATTTGGCCAAACAGTCTTACAGTTCTGCCCAACATTATAGCTCACTAGCAAAATCAAACATCTTTCTCCAAACTCTTCATCCATGCTTCAAAAGCAGATTCCTTTCCCATATAAAAGATCAGTACAGTCAAAATAGCACAGATCCTTCTCAATTGCCTTGGCACATGTGCATTCATTTAGTGCTTTTGTCAAAATAACCTGGATGGTTTAGCACAACACCATGGATCCCCTGCAAAAGCTCATATCTCTCCCAAAAGAGTTTATCCATGTGTCAAAACTAAATATCCTTCTCATATAAATAGTCAATGCCCCCAAAATGCATTATACCTTTGGCATTGTTTAAGCACTGCAAGTCAAAATGCTTAGACGTTTTGTCACTGAGGCACAGGTCTAGCAACAGAATACCACTATGAATAAAACTAAAAGATTTTACAGTAAAATCAGCCTCCAATAAACCACTCATACTCAAGGAAACTGTAAACATTTTTATTCGTACAAAGAAATGTTAACATTAGAGAACATACTGTGAAAAGAAAACATATACAGGATTCTGTAAATGTGAACAGTCATAAACACAAACAAAAAAACAAAAAAAAACAAAAAAAACTGTAGCCTACCATACTGTAAATAAAGTTTCAGAACTATAGTACAGTAATATTTTCAGTGGTCGCCATTGTCACCCTCTCCTTCCTGGCCACCATCCTCATCCCCCTGGCCATCGACGCGCTGCTCTCTGTCAGGCCATAAATTCTCATCCACATCGCAACGGATATTTTCTCTTGCGATGCAGCGAGGGAAGAAACGGCGTGAATGTCTCAACCATCCCCTACATTGATCCCCTGTGATGTCCTCACATGCAGCATCCATTGCATGCAGCAGGGCCCTCTGGTCTTGAGCCTGATGCTCATACACCCTCCACCTCCAAGCTGAAAAAAACTCCTCAATTGGATTTAGAAAAGGAGAGTAAGGTGGAAGAAACTCCATCAGCATCTGGGGATGGGTGGTGAACCAGGTTCTGATGCGTGGGCCGCGGTGGAAGTTCACATTATCCCACACAATGACATAATGTGGTAGCTGAGGTCCTTCTTCACCTCTCTCATTTTCTGGGATCAGATCAGTATAAAGGTGGTCCAAAAAATTGAGGAGCTTTTGTGTATTGTAGGGCCCTAAACTGGGAATGTGTGTGGCCACACCTCTTTCTGATATAGTGGCACACATTGTTATATTTGCTCCTCGCTGGCCTGGGACATCCACAGTGGCTCGGTGGCCAATGATGTTACGGCCACGCCTTCGACCTTTGGCCAGGTTGAAGCCAGCTTCATCAACGAACACTAGGATGTGAGGGGTTTCATTGCCTTCTAATGCCATTATTCTCTACAATAGAATAGAAATAAATCTAATCAGTGAAGTAGAGACAGATACTGCAGGGAGGATCTAAAGTACTGTAAAAACAGGGAGTGGAAAACTGAAGACAATTTCTAGGCAAAATGCTCTAGTCACACAAAGCTGGATTCTGAAGGTAAAAAGGATAACGCAAAACAAAAAAACAGTGGTAACCACGTCTTACTGTAATAGTGTTACAATGATAGACAACCAGTAGTTGACTTACATGCACATACTGGTACGGCAGCCCTTTCACTCTGTCAGAGTTTCTCTCAAATGGTACCCTGTAAATCTGTTTCATGGTCATCTGATGTTTCTTCAATACCCGTTCTATTGTGGAGATGCTGATAGAGTTTATATTTTGGAACATTACATTGTCTAGCAGGATTGCATTACGAATCTGTCTCAGTGTGATGGCAGTATTTGCAATGACCACGTTGCATATTTCTCGTTCTTGTTGTTCATTTAGAAGTTTTCTTCTGCCACCCACTTGAGGCTGTCGTCCAATCCTAGACATACAAGTCAAAGGTCAACACTGTAAATTTGTTACGAAATGAGTTACCAATGTAATTGTACTGCTGTTGTATGGTACTAAAAGTGTGATGCACTGCACAGTGACTGGAATACTATTCACAGTATTTTCTCCATTTTTTTTTTCTTTGTCATTTTTATAGTATCATATAACAGCACACGAAGATATTACAGTACTCTAGGCCTACACACACACCAACACTGAATAGTTCAATAGCATAGTTCTGTACCTGTTTTCCCTGCGAAAGGTTAGGATGATGGAGGAGACTGTAGACCGAGGCACATTAGGCTGCACTCGGCGACCTGCCTCTGCCATTGTGAGGCGATGGTTTATAACGTGGTCAATAAGGGTGGCCCGGATTTCATCTGGGACATCATGGTGCCTCCGTGCTCCTCGGCCTCTTCCCCCTATTCCTCCACGCATTCTCACTCCTCCTCTTCTTCTTCCTCCTCTTCCTCGAGCAGGAAGTTGCTGTTGTACTTGGCGAGGTGCTTCCATGTTCACACTGCAAATGAAACTGGCCCCGGGCCAAGCTCTGTCTATATACTTTTGGCAGCAGTCATAATCATAGACAACACCTGTCAGGTATCTAAACAACCTGTTTGATTGGTCATCTGAGATGTGGGAAACTGCTCCTTCGTTAGTTCTAATTTCACCTGATTGATTGTCAAGTACTGTCATAACTTTATCAAGTGTTCCAAGATATTCTTTCATGGTATTATATGTTTGACTAATTTTGACAGTTGAACAGACAATTGTGCATATGATGACTTACACAATGAAACCATGCTGATATGTTTTGGAGTGAGTAACCATTTCACTGAAAAATCAACTAATCAGTTTAGATCGCCAAGATCTATTTATTTGGAAAATGTGCTAAATGTGGGCTCATTGTGCTAACTGTAGCTACTTGTACATAATCATTTGAGAAGAAGCACAGAGTCACTTGAGACATGTACTAAAGCATTTGCAATTTGATAAAACCAATGAAAAATGACATTCTGTTGTGAACAATTGCAAGGTGGTTTGGAGATTTGTCCATGTTATTTTGAGAATGTCATCTCGGTTTCAAGAAATGAGCCAAACCAATCGAGAAAAACTGTAATACACACCTGAATGGCCCGGACCAGCAAATTGCCAAAGCTTCTGTATTTTTAGGGGCGGTGCACTTACTCATGATGAATTCATTAAATTAATTCGACAAGCAGCACCTGGAGACTATTGAAACAGATGGAATTGAATCACGGCCCCTCTTTAAAAAACCTACACACTGAAGCCTCCATCTATTGGCTCAGAGGCTTTAATGCTTTTCTGTGGATTTTTAAACAATATCCTCTGCTGCCATCTATCGTTGATATCAGGTACTGGCAGTTTGAGACTGAAACAAGATCTTTAAATAAGCACAAAGCGTGTGAACAATTTAAATTAAAGTGTTGCTTTTATTAAAAATGTTACAGAAGAAGAAGAAGAATTACACATGAAGACATTCCTTATCTTTGCAATTCTTTCAAGACACCAAATAATAAAACTTACAATGTACTGAAAATAAATAACTTCTTGAACAACATATCTGGCATTGATTCTATGTTTAAAATGTTTTCCTCCCTCTGCCACATGGTGGCATTCTCCCATCAGTATTTCTCCTGGTATCTTATTTATCACTAAGAAGCCTATTAAACCCATTAGTATCACAACAGTAGATTGTCGTGAGGCACAACAAGTGTTTGAGCTTCTATTATGGGTTGTTGAAGGATGCTGAGGCTGGTGAAGCTAAGGAATTCTATGATAAGTGCATTATCATAGAATTCCTGATTCACGTAACTGGAACTAAGAAGGCATCGTTTACAGTAATTTGACAATTATGGGAACTCTTATAGCCCAAAATGATTACAAATAAACATAAAAGAGGGGTGAAAATAGGCACAAATAAACAAAGGTTTGCACTCTACTCATTCATAAATTTAGAAAACAATATATATATATATATATATATATATATATATATATATATATATATATATATATATATATATATATATATTAGGCGAGTGGCTCCAGCAGATCCCGGGAACAACATCGGAGATCTCTGTCCAGAAGAGCGCAGTCCTGGGAACAGCTAAGATACTGCGCAGGACCCTCAAGCTCCCAGGCCTCTGGTAGAGGACCCGAGCTTGAAGGATAAACCGCCCGCAGGGGCGTGCTGGGTGTTTTTATTTATATATATATATATATATATATATATATATATATACTGGTTCACCTATGTTCGGTGGAGCTTTCTAATAAGCTGCCACTCGAACGGTTGTAGCAGCAGACAGCAGGAAACCACAGCAGGTGGTTAAAAAGCACTAAAAAAGGAAGACGATACATATTTCATAAGTTGGTAATTGATGCAAACAACCAAACCCATAATGTACACAGCACCTGTTAATGCCATGTTTCCAAGGCATTTATGTAGCAGTGTTTTGGCTTTTTTTAAATGTGCTTGTGATTAAAGAGAAAAGAAAAAGAAAAGCAAAGCAGTGCGGGGTTATGAGTGCGGGGGGTGGGTTGCATCTCCATCCGCTCCCCCGCCCTCTCACACACACTATAAAAAAGCCTGACATTAATTATTTGCTGTTTTGCAGGCAGGAGGCTGCCCTTTTGCTAAAGGGAGTCATTTACCCCCCTTTGGAATTATACCTGATTTCAAATGAACAAAACTGTAATGAAGGTGATGCTGTTTCCTGTGCTAATACAGACAAATTAAAAGTGATAAAGAGCGTGACAACTCTCACCTTTGCAAGTCAAGGGGTTTCCATCTACAGGTTGTCGTGGTAACTCCCCATTTTGGCACCATATAGTAGCAACCTGATGCCAGCAGCCATCCGCTCCGTTTGATGGCTGGGGGGGGCGAGGGGGGTGGAAGAGGGGGACTTGAAAGGAGTCAGTTTTCATGTAAAACAGTTGCAAGATTAACAACAAATTGCGACTCGCTTCTCCACTTCTGAGTAATAACATCAATTACGTTGCCAGGGAGACCCTTGATCTTTCTGAATGACACCAATAACAAAAACCTGCACTTGCTCTCTTTTATACTGTAAAAGCTTTTCTGCATCAAGGGATCTGCGAACCGACAGTTGTCATTGAAAGGTCTGCTTTTTAAAAAAGATTATCCCTGCGGTCAAAAAAGTACTTCACGTTTGTTTTTTCTCGGGAATATCTCCAAAGGGAACATTACTGGAGCTCATTTAGGCTCTGGGTTTTTGTTCAGGTACACCCCCTCCTCTCTTTCCTCTTCCCTTTTACTCTTATTCTGCCCGTCTCCGGCTCATCCATGGGGACGCTGAGAGATCTGAGCCTCACACAATACATTCTATTTAGGCTGAGTCGTGGGTGCAAACTGGGAATTTTCTGTTTGCATCTCAGCTTCAGCTGGTTTCCACCCTTCCCCCCCAAAAAAAGAAATAAAAGAAAGGTTTACAATTATGGTAATTCATGAAGGCATAAAACAACTGGGAAAAAAGAGTCTTTCATCTCTGAGATGATCCCTGTCCATAAAATAGGATAAAATTGTATCCTATTTTATGACCTCAGCAGAAAAACAGAAAGAAAGAAAAAATGAAATTAATATTCTAAACGAACAACAGCAATGATGACTTATTTTTGCCATTGTCTGAGTCTATAGTCAGTCAGAGTAATACTATTGGCTCAAAGTGATCATAATTAGAGCCCAAGGTCCAGAGGCTACAATGTTTACATTCATCACCTTTTTTAATTTTGGAGGACCAACACTGCCAAAATAAACGACATAAATGACTATGGGACTAAATGCATCAAAAATAATAAGAGAAAGGGGCATTAAGTCATTATAAAAGTAGGACACAGATTAATACTTCAGACTTTGCTATTTAATTTTTAGTTTCATTAAGATGATGAATTATGATTTCATAATTTATAAATGGATTTACTTCTTTTCTTCTTCTTTACTTAGTATTTCTGCATTCACTTCTTTATCATGTAAACAGATGTATTCAAAGTGTACCGTGGGACAGGCTTTGTGCCTTTGATGGCAGACCCATGAAAGAAGTGAGTGCCTAGTCAGACAGGAGTGAGATAGTCAGACAATAATCCAGCTGATAATAACACTTGAGCTGACTTCCATGTAAGTAAATGCAGTTGTTTGCTATGTACGGTGGTGCAGTTGGTAGTACTGTTGCCTCACAGAAAGAAGGTCATAAGTTCAACCCTGATGTGAGTCAACCACTGTCCTCCTGCAACAACCTCACATGCTTCTCTGCCTCTCCTGACTTCCTCGTACAGCACCACTATCATATATTTTTTATAGATACACAAAGACACAGTGCAACTCGTTCCATATATTCTTTCTACTTACTCCTCCATCAACTCTTTCAAAGCAAGCATCCCATCTCAAGTGCACTTTCTCAGCATGAAGCCAGCGTCAATCCTGCCATATCTTCATTGCATGGCTCATCAAACTTTATCACTCTGTACTACAACTCTGCACATCAGCTTTGTTGAAAATCAGTAACAGTACACTTCGTCTCCATTCCTCAGGTATCCTGTTAAACAATCTGGTCAAAAAGTCTACTACCCTCTCTCATGGACATCTCCCTATGGCATCCTGACCAGCTGTCTTTCCACTCTTTGTAGACGCTCTCACATCCTCCTGACCTTCATGATTCACTAACTGTCCTCCATTCATCCTCTTACTTTCTTCATTCATCAGCTCCTCAAAATACTCCATCTATGTTCCCTGCACTCTCTTCACTTGTTAGTAAATTACAGGCTCTGTTCTTAATCACCGTAACCTGCTGCACATCTCCAGCTCAATCTCTCTTCAGCCGATCAGCACAAGTCTTTTTAACTTAGTGTCCAGCTTCATGTCTTTACCGTTCCCTTTTCCACCTCTCTCGTGCACCAAGCCTCAAAGTACTCTTGTCTGCTTTTGTTATCTTTCTACTTATTCCACTTTTTCTCTGCCTTTGAATACATTCTGTACTTCCTCACTTTATGAACAAATACAATGAAACTTCAAAACTGCTGACTTTCCCGTCAACCTCTGACAAACTTGTGCAAAGTTGCTCATTTTAGCATGCATATGAAATAAAATTGAGGTCATATCCACTGCAAACATTGGCGTGCTAACTGTATTATTTTCCCATTTTATTGTTACTGTTGCTATTTATTTTTCTCAGTGCTACTATCTGTGGTTCCGCTCCAGTTTGTCAGAGGTGAAACAAGTGGGCGCTGAAATCTGTTTGCATTCACAGCCTTGCACACACCATAACATATCAATTATCCCTGATTACTGCACACCTTGAGGGCTGCACCCCTGCTCATGCTATTATATAATCCCTTTAAATACCACAGGAGCCTTTTCCCCCACTGCAATTACACCGCTGTACCTATTCATTCATTAGATCTGAAGCTCCAGAGTGGCTTTAAAGCCTCTCTATCCATCTCGCACTACTTCGTGATGCCTTACATCTTCCTAACCCCATACTGTGATGGTGGTGCCGGTCTCCTAGCAACCGGTCCTCTCAGAGGAGGTGACAGCATTTGAGTGGGCACCCTCACCTCTACACATTCACCCCCCGCTCCTCCCCTCCAACACCTCCAACACCCTCTCCCTTCTCTCCACCAACCGGATGCTCTTCAAGTCAAGTAAACAGACCTCACTCTGTGGCGCAGTGTGCCGAGTGCACTTGTGCATGAAGTTCACCGTATTAGAATGATAACATCACTGAATAATGAGTTCAATGCTACACTTCCATTCATAGTTGGATCATTGAACCACCACATGGGTGCCTCTGGTTAAACAGGACATAATATATTTGACTCTATTTGCTTTAAAGGCGGTTGTGTTTTTATCTATATATACAGTAGACTGCTACTTAATAACTTATTAATACTTCTTGAATGATTTATTAACACTTGAATGGGTTACAAAAAAATAAATCAGGTGTGATGTTTACCCTTTCTTTTAGGGATGCTTAAATATCACAGGCTAGACTATAAGTGGGCCTGACACTAACCTTATCTAATGAGTTAGGCAAGCGTATGGGCCATGATGATCATTAAATACAGTAAATGTCACACAGTCACTGATAGGAGTTTTTAGCATAACTAAGGACATCAATAAAACTGCTCAGTTATAAGGAGGGATTTAAGTTAGAAAGAGTGACATGTGATTGGTTTCAGGAACAGCTAATTAAATAAGAGATTCTTACTGGATTCTTACTTTCAAATGATTCACCAAGCAAATGTACAAATGTTCAAACTCTACTGTGTTAAAAGTTGATGTTATGGACTTTGCATGTAGAAACAGCTGATTGGAGAACGCTGCGTTTATGTGAACTAAACAGATCTAAAGTGACAATAATGCAGATGGACTTTCCATGATGTGCCAGCTACACCGCAGAGATTTAGACAATTATTGATATTTTAAAGTTTGAACAGTGTGATGACAATAAAACTAGCCATCTTTTAGGTTGGCAAAATCTTTTACCTAAAGGTGGATTTATTATGCTGTGAGGGACGACAGTGAAGTGGGTATTTGATGGGTATGAGAACAATATGAGCCAAAACTCAGTTGGATCCGCACAAGAGCTTTTGGGCTGTTATGTTAGACAGTGAACTCTGCTACCATCATGAATCACCATGAACCAAGATGGGTTGGTGGATTCACAGAGCCCTGGCGTTCATTTGGATAGTGTCCATGATGTTTCCCATCTCTCAGATGCTGTTTGCCTCCAAGCTGTTGTGATGGGATGTCAGAATGTAAAAACTTTCTTTCTTTGATTTCATGCTGTTTTTCTTAAATACTTCTTAGATAGATAGATAGATAGATAGATAGATAGATAGATAGGGTTCATACATTATAAATGCATTAGTGGAAGAAGAATTTACAATTTTAAAGTTGGCATTTTTGGTCACTATGAGCAACGGTTCACAGATGCCTTAGCCCTGCCTTCACTATGTGATTTGATGTCAAAAGTCACACAATCTTGCTTTTACTTATTTTTATTATTATTGTAATCTTACCTTTACACTAAATAAACTATAACATTAAAATGTGACACTATATATAATTTTAAAGTCCTAAAATTGCGAATTTGGTCCCCACGTTGACCCAAGTTTCCCTCCCCTAAAACTGAACTATATTTATATCACTTGGCAAAATTCGAAAATTTGAGGCATATATTGGTGGATTTACGGTAGCGCAGGCTTATTATGGCACGATTACTCTTGCATGACTACGTTTGTGAGGTTGTGGATGTAAACCATGTCCCGCTGCGCTCACATTTTGGGTTGGCTGCAGCCTGGAGCGACACTGTTAAAGTGACGTGAGTGCTTGACGATACCAAATGGAAGCATTTGAAATAGCTTACCTGCCTGCCCGCTCACCCACTCGCTGATGCGCTCACGACCCCGTCAGAAGCGCTTCAGCACTGCGTTGCCCCGGACAGCTCCTCCGACTGCTCTGCTTCCAGGATTTGCTGAATACGTTTTGTTACTTTAACGAAGGCAAACTTTCAAGTCACGGTGGGAGAGATGAATACTGAAAGACCATCAAATGTCTCCTTTTTTGATTTCATTGGAGGAGTTCAACTTCTTCAAGGCGAGAACACCCGGACAGCCATGCCTGTCCTCTTGATCGGTGTCTGCGTGTCCGGAGCGGTTGGGAATTTGCTCGTTTTGCTCATTTTCATCCGTGACTTCAGGAACGGAAAGGGCTCTGAGGTAAAAGCACTTCTCGCTTCTTTAGCTTCTACGGATTTGGTGATCCTGTTATTGTGCGCGCCCGTGCGCGCCATCACCTACTATAAGCAGACCTGGACCTTGGGGAGTTTTGTGTGCAGCACCACAGACTGGTTCCAGCACTCGTGTGTGGTTGCAAAAACTTTAATCCTCGCATTCACCACCAGAGCCAAACACACTTTGATTCCCAGCAACGCCACGGGGGGTCTGCACAACCCGACGTGGATTCACGGAGCCCTGGCGTTCATTTGGATAGTGTCCATGATGTTTCCCATCCCTCAGATGCTGTTTGCCTCCATGCTGCCGTATGGCCGCGACAATATTTGCGTCTCCGAAATGCCAGCGTGCGCGTCTGACTTCATGAGTTTGTTCTACAAAATTTATCCGACTGCAACCTTTGTTGTGCCAGTCATCTACACAGTGGCCTACTACACTAAAACGCTGCACACTGCGGTGAACCACGCACCGAGACCGCAGCACCAGAGCAAAGTTATCCTGGTTTTGTTGTGTCTGAGCGGCGCCCTCGGGCTCATGCTGCTGCCGGAGTGGGGGACATTCACCTGGATCAGACTCGGCTACTCCAGGCCTCCCGTGGGTTTAATGATGTTCGCGCAAGTCCTCCTTTACGCATGCAGCTCTTTGTCCCCGGTCATCTTGATGACCATGTACGACGATGTGCGTCAGGGACTGATCAGCATCTGGTTCATCGGGACCTGCAGAAGCAAGAAGCGCGTGCCCCGAAAAAAATGTCCAAAAACGGAGGGGAACGGAGCAGAGGTCGCGGCAAACGCCGTCACCAACGCGATCTCGCCAGGGAACGAGAAGACGTTCCCAGATGTGGAGCACTTTTGGACAGGGCGCAGAAACACACACGTGGAAGAGGACCAGGACCCGGTTCCATGGGAGAGAGAAGAGAAAATGTTGTAATCAGAAGTATCTTTTTTTTCCTTTTAGCAGAATATTTCTGCTTGTTCTGGACTGGTTGCTAGTTTTTTGACCCACAACGCAGACCCTGGCTGAAAGTCTGTAGTGGCCTGTTTGCTATCGTAGAAGAAGCTATATAGTAACGGATCGTTACTATATAGCTTCGTCGTAGATCTCTGCAGAGGATTAGGCATTTAGATTTGTGAGTTTCATATGAGTAGTATAAATCTATAGAAAATCCTGCATGTACGTACACTACTGTAACACAACTCAATGCAAAAACAGAATCTATTGCACACAACAGTAATCTTGAAAACATGAACAGGGTGTGAAGTTTTTTTATTTACGTTATTCACACCACACACACACCACAATCACTGTGCGGCATCATGTCGCTGAGCTGTTGCTCGCATCTCGTCCGTAATGATGGTGCGAGGTTGTCTTGCTCTCCCTCCTGGACCTTCTCCTCTCCCATGTTGGCCTTCTCCTCTTCCTCGTTGGTCGCTCCTCTTCCTCCTCTCATTTGAACTCCTCTTCCTCATTGGCCTGCTCCTCTTCTTCCAGGGCCAGCTCTTCTCCCTCCTCTGCATCAGATTCCTCTTCCCCTGACTCTGCCTTCATCCATTGTGTTTGTTTGGAACCTTCAGCATACTGTGCACTCTGAACTTGCTTTTACATGTGGGTACAGCATTAGCAACAAGTGTCTTCAATTTTGAGTCATTGTGTGTAGTGAATGACGCCAGGTGTGTTCCCTGTGTTCAAAGATTGGTGACTGTGGCAAGCATTTTGCATCACATGGGCTTTCATTTGAGGATATGAGCAGAGTTGTTTTGCAACATGTGTTTTAGCAAGGAAAAATGTGTTTAGATTTATGAGTACAGAGGGTTGTGTTTTGTGAATTGTGTCTTCATGTGACATGTGTTTATGGTACTGGAATATGGTGGCTACATTTAGTAAATGTGTTTAGACTACTGGTCATTTGGGTTACAGGATTGGCTTTTGTGTTTTAACATTTGAGAAAAACTGTATACTACTCATATGAAACTCACAAATCTAAATGCCTAATCCTCTGCAGAGATCTACGACGATCCGTTACTGTATAGCTTCTAAAATATGCATTGGCAGTTATGAAACAAAGAACCTTCTCACAAATTGAGCATTGTGTTTTCAATTGTTTTGCTGTAGTGTGTAATGCTGTGTATAGTGTTTACAGTTTTGACAGCTTCGAGCTGCTCTCTTGGTGTGGGAGTTTGAGTTTTGCAGTGGGAAGGTGTGGTTGTGTTTATGTAGCTTTAGAGAAGGGTGTTGTGTTTGGACATTGGGGGACCTGGTGGTAACGTTTGTGAAATGTGTTTTAGCATTTGAGAAAAACTGTAATATGTAGCAGATATTTGTACAGACATGAAGCCAGTGTAAATACTCAGAACATTCAAATTGTGATTGTGTACATGTGATGCATATCATCGATATTAAAACCTCCTCAAATACGAATCGCTCTGTTTCGTTTTTCCCCCTGAAACACCCACCCGACCTTAATCACTGATAAAATACAATTCGACCATCAAATCGCTCCATTTAATTCAAAAGGTTTTGACATGCCATGCTCTGTACAAATAGATCATTCCTCCATATTAAATTCACAACTAATCCAGCTGCATAATTTGGGTCAAGTGAATAATGATATTTCACTGAAAGCAGCATTCACTTTTAGAAAGTAGTAGTGCATAAGCTGGACACTCAATGACCCTTTTTTCATCTTTATGAATCAACAAAGTGATAAAGAAAAAATGCAATAATCCCCCGTTTGAGTGTAAAGTAGCTAAAAATGGCTGATCACATAAATAAATATATGTCAAAATTATACCCAACTCTTTTTTTTTTTTTTTTACATTTATTCTAAAAGGGAAAAAAAATCAAACAAGCACATTTTAAATGAAAGGAAAGCCAACATGAAGCATCTCTGTAAGGTCTTCTGGCACTACATACCAGAACAGGTTCAGTGTACTTTGGTAGTGATACTCCAAGTCTCTGGAACTCTACAGTGGGAACGAAGCACCATTCTTACAAAATATGTTCCCTCATTTTGTGTTTTGATGAGCCTGTTAAAGTTGAACTTTTTGTAAGGTGTGTTTGAAAGTACCACAGCATTTTAGGAAAGGAGCATCATACTAACAGTAAAATATGATGGTGGTAGTGTGATACTCTTTGTTTGTTTTACTGCCTCAGGACCTGATAGACTTGCTGTGGCACATGGAACCATGAATTCTGCATCTACTAAAACATGAAGGAGAATTTGCGCGGCCTCAAGCTAAAGCACACTTGGGTTCTGCAGCAGGACAATGATCCAAAACATACGAGCAAGTCCACCTCTGAATGGCTTAAGAAAAACAAAATGAAGACTTTGGAGTGGCTTAGTCAAAGGCTCCTGACCTGAATCTGATTGAGATGCTGTGGCATGACCTCAATACAGCAGTACTCTCCGATGTGGATGAATTACAACAATTCTGCAAAGATGAGGGTGACAAAATTCCTCCACACAGTTGAAAAAACTTCATTGCCAGTTATCACAAAAGCTTGATTGCAGTTGTTGCAGCTAAGTGTGGACCAACATGTTATTAGGTTTAGGGACAATCACTTTTTCACACAGGGCCATGTATTTTCCCCCTTGATAATAAACATCTACATGTAGAAACTGCATTTTATGTTTACTTGTGTTATTTAAATTTGTTTGATCATTTGAAACATTCTAGTGTGACAAACATACAAAAAAAACCCAGGAAATCAGAAACACTTTTTCACACTGATTTCTACTCCATTTTTGCAGCTCTGATTCTTGGTTATCACAAAGAAACTACCACACATAGTCATTACACTTCTTGAATCCTGCTTTAATAAGTCATTTACAGGTTATGTGTTTACATCTAAAAGGTGACTAAATAAATATTGGTAGGTTGATTATTATCAGATTTTTTTTAACCTCTGAAATACGATTCCTGACATCGGTCACTATGGACCTATTTAATTCTTTTGTTCTAATTTGCAACCTTTTGCATAAGTGGCCTGAAAATATTGTAAAAGTACTGACAAGTGTGACACATGCATAGGATGAATAATTCACCTGCAGCTCCGGGGCCATTGTGCATGTTTTATTTTTTCCCTGTGGCTCAGTGAACTAGCCAATCTGTCACAGGAAAGCATGGATGTCAGCACCCGTGCCTGATACGCTATTCATATGTCCAATTCTATTTGGTTGAAAATTATAGGCTTGAACAGCAAACGTAACAATCTGGGAGTAAACAGCAATGACACAGACAGTGTCATTAGTGTCATTAACAATTATTTTCAACCCAGTTTAAAATACAATTGGGTGCATTATTTGTCATTTTGCCTCTGCACTTCAATCCCATCTTCAATGATTTTATATTATTCAAGATGGGATTGAAGGGCAGACTTTGTGCTTTTATTTAAGGGGTTTAACCACAGTATTGCATTTGGAATTGATACATAGTGCCCCATTTTCAGATGTTAAAAAATAACTGGACAAAGTAACACAGTATCTTGAGATGCTCTGCTAGGTCTTAACTGCAGACACCATCAGTTGCTGCTTGTTTGAACACCTAGAACAGGATAACCTGAGTGGAGTGCCCTCTCAAGATGAGACTAAACAAACCAACATCAAACCTTTTTCCTGCCCTCTGATCTAGATATCTTTGCCTCTGCTGAATTATTTTTATATCCCCAGTGGGGGGAAAATTATTCGCTCCACTAAATGTTTTTTTAGCATCATGCTTCAGAGTTGTGATGCTGTGAGAAAGCATGGTTATGCAGGACATCTCAGGAAAAAAATGTTATTGTTTTTGTGCTATTGGCTTGCAACTGATGGCACAGCTGCTATGATGGGCTGATACAGAGGACCAAGCACACTCAGTGATGCAGCAGGTGAACACTGCACAGAGAAGCAATAGTAAGAGGGAGCAGTCTAACACAAAACAGACTATTTTCTTAGTATAACAAGTTGGAATATCCCTTTAAAGCAGGGGTGGGCAATTCCAGGTCTCGAGGGCCGGTGTCCTGCAGGTTTTAGAGCTCACCTTGGGTCAACACACCTGAATCACATGATTAGTTCTTTACCAGGCCTCTGGTGAACTTCAGGACATGTTGAGGAGCTAATTTAGCCATTTAAATGAGCTGTGTTGGTTCAAGGACACATCTAAAACCTGCAGGGACACCGGCTCTCGAGGCCTGGAGTTGCCCACCCCTGCTTTAAAGCCTGAACTATGAAATAATTGAAATACATTTGTTTTAAAGTGTAGTATTTATTGAAACTTCTGACAAATTACAAAAAGTAAAAAATAAGAATTTGTATATAAGAGACTGAATGAGTTTTATAAAAGAAGGATTAATTGACATAATAATAAAGTAATAATAAAGTGTTGCTTGCTACTTTGCTAAATATTCTTAAGGTAATGTAGCTTTAGTGACATTTGAAATGTACATTAATTCCAAAAATACCAAACTAGACCTGATGTGATGTGTTTTGAATGTGCACACTGTTTAGCAGCATCTTGGCAAAATGCATCTAAATGACTGAAGTCTAATTTTCCTTTTGTACAGGATCATGTCCAGAAATTTGTTTACAGAGTTGCTGCCTGGCACCTGTTGTGAAAGTTCCAGTTATGCTGGAAGCACTGCTGTGTGTGGCTTTATAGTATCATCCAGAGGCACACGATGTTTCTGCAGCAACTGTGTCGACATGACTGTCATGAGAGAGCGTTACTTGAGGCCCCGCTCTGATGACCTGTTGGCTAAGATCTGTGGCAGAATTTCACGGTTAGACAGCAACTACAGTCTCAGCTGCAGAGCACCTGTCCATCTGTCTCTGGCAAGTGTCAGTTTCATAATTGTTGTGTCAAGTGTGATTAGGGTGCCTGTCACAAACAGACACATCCGTAAAAATCCTCTTGGTAACAAGATGATGAAATGTTCAACAATGTTATGTGTCTCAAAGAAAATTTGTCATATTTAATTATTTAAAAAACTGTCATTTTATTGTATTTATGCTTTTTGCTTTACTTTTTTTTCATTATCTGAGAGCTCAAATGCTCTGCCACCTAAGAAAACACCAGCAAATAAAAAAGAAAAAAACAGTGCAAAAGCACACAAAACACAAGAGAAGTTGAATAAAACACAAAGGATGTAGAAAGTACACAATACAAATTTCCTAATGACTGGTGTTTTGACCTCTCAAGGCGACTGTAGGATAGTCCATGGATAGTACACATATTGTTCTCAAAGCTCCTATACTCTGGTTTCCACAGTGATTCTACATTAACAAGGACTTTTTCACTTTAGTTCTCCTGGTAATGATGGTCAAATCCAGAATAGCAATTCAGCTTTTAGCCTTTCAGTCAACCTCAGTACAATTGCTTGCTCATCTTCCATACCATGAGCTTCTTCTAACTACCAAGGAACCTAGCTTAACATCTTTGTTTCTGATGGAGCATTTCCACTTTGGAAAGACACACAACAAGGTGTAGATTTCCCTTTGCTGTTATGCCCAGGGAATGGCTTCCTGGGTGAAAAGTCTCCATTTGTAACAGGTGACCCTGAGACATCAAGTGCACTGCAACTTTGGAAATGCTAGCAAATAGACAAATGCTTCAACAGCACACAAAACACAGTGGAAGTTTAATAACAATAGAACAGAAAAATAAAAAAGACTGCAAAAGCTCAAAAAATGCCTCATAAAACACAATAACATGACGAACCACCAGCAAAGCAACAAGCTAACTGTAAATGGCTAATAGCTAACACAAATCTACAGTTTTATAAGAGTCATTGGATTAAAACACACATTACCTTGCATCTTTTTTTCTCTTAGATGAATCCTTCGCTTCTTTTGAGCGTGTCTCATAGCGATTCTTCGCAGGCTTTGGTTTCTGTCACTACTGCAGTGGCTCCATAGTCAATTGACTTGAACATTTGGCTCCATATTGTAGTGGTTTACACATGCAAAAGGTCCCTGGATAGAGATCAGGAGGAGATATAAATCCCTGTGTGCTTGTATCAGGAAGGTCAAGATAACCTGCTAAATCAAATATGCAGCGCTACCAGCAATGGCAACCCTTTGTGAGTAAAGGAGGATCTGGAAGTAGCTTCTATATACCTGATGTAACATCAAGGTTAACTGGGAAGTTTTACCTTTGAAGTAAAACCCACTCATTCTCAGTTTAGGTGGGTTTAGGAATCAGTTTGAAGCAAATTCTTTACATACCTTTGATGGTTTGTTCCGGGCTAGAATATACTTTGTTTGCATTTCTCCTCTATCCTTATTGTTTGGAGAAAAAATATGTGTACAGCCTTGTATAATGATATGATTGTATTTTTAATTTGTTGTCTGAACACATTTTAATGAGATAAATTCATTAAAGAGTCCACAAGCTGATTTTCACTTTCTGCCTGAGATCAGAAAGCAGATGGATATTCCTGTCTTCCAGCTGTGCAGTGTCCTTCTGAGCTTTGTCCAACTCTGCTTCCACAGCCAAGACACGAGCTCCCAGCCAACACAGAACAGCCACCAATTAACTACCTGCTATGAGCGCCACGACACCATGGCGACCATAGATCTATCATTAAGTTCTGTTTGTCCTGTTTATTTCTTTAAAGGGCAAAGCCTTCCTCCTCTTGTTTCCCACTCATCTGCCGCTTCCTGCTGCAGACTCACAGCATAAGCAGAATGTTAGACATTTTTCTCTGAAAGTGTCCCATTTTTATCCAACAGCTGCTTCTAAATGAGTTCAATCAGAGAAACGCTGCAGACACAATAACATGCCATCATATTTTGTGCATTTAAAAAAAAATAAAAATGGAAGTCTTGGAAATGGCTGTACAGGTCTGCCAACCTTGGATACCAGGCTTTGGTATTTCGTAAATGAAAGCCTTGAGTAAGGTGAAGATACAGATTAAATCCTCCAGTACAGAAAAGGCATGGTTCCAGCCCTCCAGCTGGGAACATAAAGGACACCTCCTGAAGAAGACACTTGTATTGAGCTTCCTCTCTTATCTTTTGAGTATAAACTGAAGATAAAAAGCCCCTCTATAAAAAAAATAAGTTGGTTAGAGCAGCTGTTTCTTAGCATTTGCCACTTCTTCTAAAGTGCATTAACCAAAAATTTCCATTTTACTCGTCCTAAATGGTTTCCTCTGGAACTGTTTGGCATAGATGACTAACCACAGGTTTGTCTTGTTTAGGAGCAGGTGGGCAAACAGCTAATGGATCTTTTTATTTTCTTTACAAAACCTGGTCAACCACCAGTGGTCACGACAACACTTTTCTTACCTTCTTCATTGAAGATGCATTATGAGTAATCAGCTTTTAAATGGTGAAGTAAACCAAAGGGTGAAACCACGTCTCAAAATGGGGCTAAGTGTTACAGGCCACTGATTTATTTATAGATAGCTTAATTGTTCTTGATGGAAATTAATTCTAGTGTCATAGTAAGTTGTGTGAGGCAAGCAGAGTGAGGACCCAAGGTGCAGGACTCTGAGACAAGACTAACCTTAAAACACAAAGAACTGAAATACAAAGACTGTACTGAGAAGATTGTTGGAAACACTAACCAAGAAAATAAAGCAGAAACTTCCAAACCAACAGGAGACACAGAGGGAGATCACGACAATGGACAATAGGAGACTGAGACATATATACACTGTAGGGTGATAAGAGTGGAAACAGCTGGGGAACACAGAAGGAACAAATTAGGCTTGACAAGAAAGACGAAGCAAAATTGAGCTTAATGCAGACGAGACTGAGACTAACAAAACAGAAGCAACAAACACGAACACTACAACATACACACATAGACACAGATGAGACAGGGACAGACTGGACATGAAAGGGAACTAACTAAATCAGACAAAGAACTAAGAGCTAGAGACATGGATAACTAAACTAAGGCGCACAGGGAAATAATACCAGGTTAAAATGTCAGAAATACATCATAAACCCATACAAACTCAATGCACTGGGTTAATGACCCAGGCACCATGACATCTAGACCATATGACCGACGTCAGATTTAGACTCATCATCAAATACTACATTATGTCTTAAAAAACAGCAAACCATGTGCTTACCTAATACTATCATCTCAGGATCATGCAGAAAGTCTTAGGCAAAGCATCTGTAAACAACGATGCAGCGAACAGCGATGCAGGAATGACATTTTCTTCTCTCATCCCAAAAAGCTGTACGAATATACTGTAAACTCATGTGTTACAGTTCTGTCACCATTAAGGAATTTTAAGAAGTAGGTTAATATTTCTCACAAGAATGAACTGGCAGTGTTTTGAGTTTTGTATCATTATTGAATTTGATTTTGTCACAGTTTATCTTTTCTAGTCTTTTGGTTTCTGTTTCTGTTCCATGGTCGCTGTCTCCCCTGTCAGCTGTATCCCCTAGTCAAGTCTGCCTCTGTTCTGTTTCCTGTTTTACTTTGAAAGTCTGTGTCCTATCAGTAGTAAAAAATTGTAAGTTTTGTTTCCTCTTGGTCTTGTCAGATTACTCTCAGGTGTGCTCTCCTTCTGTCTCATTCCCCCCCGTTATCCCTCAGTGTATTTAAGTCCCGTGTTTCTCTTTGTCAGTGTTGCGTCGTCTGTGTTCCACCCTTCATGTAATGTTCATGTTGCTTGTTCTTGTATGTGTTTCATAGTTCTTTCATGTTCTAGCACAGTCTTGTTCATAGTCGTCACAGTTTTTAGTTTCCCCAGTTTAGGTTCCAGTTTAAGTTTCGCCCCTGTCCTTACTGCCTTGCTTTCTTTTCTGTTATTCAGCCATAATAAAAGGCTCGCCCTTGTTTAAAGTTATTTCCGTCTCCTTGCCTGTGTCTACGCCTGGGTCCACACACACCTTCACTCGGTCTCCGCAGACCGTGACACTCCCTCATGGACTGCAGGTCAGCTCTGCTATGTTGTATTAAAGGTTTACATTTTCAGTCAGACAAAGTTTAATGGCCTCTTTGCAAATCAAGCGGGAATGAAGCATTTTGCTATTTTTTGGGTACAATTGTCTTGTGCTTTATTTCATGTGCATACATGCTGAGAACTGTGTGATGTTCCTAATGTGTTTTGTAGTACAGAAGTATCAGAGAAAGACTCGAGCAATAAACACCTGCTTCAAAGAACCGACCTGTATCTGTGCTGTTGTGGAGAGAGCTGTAGAACACATTTAGAATGGATTATAGTGGAGACTGTGAATCACGTCTTCTCATCCAATATCAGTCTCTGTCCTCACAAATGCATTTCTGGAAGAACGGTCAAACATAAACGCTCCTTAGCCTTGTGGAAAGCCTTTCCAAAAGAGCTGAAGCCTTTATAGCTGCAAATGTTTGACCAACATCACATTAAACCCTATGGATTAAAAACGGAGGGTCGGTCAAGTTCATTAGGGTGTAAATCCTTTTGGCTACAAAGTAGTTTCTGGTTATTCAATGAAATGGTGACTATTAGGGGGTATGAGAAGAGATCTAAATGTAGAGGCACAAATTACTCAGCAATCGTCAGGCCAGAGAAATAATCAGACGGAACTTCTGTCACATCTTTTGAGGTCTCTGCTCTTCTCCTGTAGTATCCCCTGAAGCAGTAATTATGGTAGCGGAGGAGTATCATGGACCTGAGCTGTATCAGTTCAAGCTCTTAGACCAAGAGTTGGTACTGCCTGATGCCAGAGCTCCCTCTCTCTCCCCATTTTGCTACCATCCTACCATCTGCCACTGATGCTGAGCCATATGAGCATCTGAAGGGAAAGAAGACAGTCTGGGCTTGCAGCTGTCCAACACAAAAATTTAAACCCTTGTGCCAAAACTAAATAAGACTAAATAGAGAACAAATAAATAAAAATGTGGCACAATAAAAACAGTTTCAAAACTCAAATGCAAGGATGTATATATATGCTTTTTATATTTAAATAATAATTATAATTTCTTGACAGATTATTACAGCTTAGTAGAGATGGATGTGGATAGTCAGGTGGTCACCAGCACCACCATTAACCCATATCAGTTGCGTCAACAGTCTAACCTTTGAGTGGTTGTGAAAAGAAACCTGCTTTTAGTCATCTGTGTGTTTACCAATAAAGCAGAGGCCGCCTGTGGCTCCAACACCCCGGCAAATTTGACATTTTAGTCTGCCTGAGTGAAAAGAAAGGTTACAGGTTGAAGAGGAAAAAAAATGAGCCTCTAAAGCTCTTCAGTATGCTTGTGCTCTTGCACATAATTTATTCATTGGCAGTAGACCATGTCTCCTAATGTCTGCCCCTGGGTCATTTGGTTTTATATTCACTTTATTTTTAGGGGTTTTCAACATCCTAGGATACTAAACCAAATAACAGACCTTTTTTGTCAGTCAGTCAGTTTTGATAGAGATATGTGCAGCATTATTCCCTCATTTTATGTAAATTCTTTTTTCTCCTGTGTTAATTAAAGGGTGTATGTTTTATAAGATTTTACTAATTAACTACTGCTTAAACCTATGTAAACTACTTAATCTAATGCACTCAAAGTAATCATTATTGTAAAATATGGGACCTTTTCATAGAGTAAATGTTGTTCATGCTTGAGTGTTACAAATGAGATGTAAGTCTGGGCTCTGGCAGGGCGCTCACAGAGTGCTCCCCAAACCACTCTTTTGTTATCTTGACTGTGTGCTTGGGGTTGTTGTCCCGTTGAAGTCCTGGAGCACGTTATCATATAGGATGTCTCTGTACATTGCTGCATTACTTTTCCCCCCAGTATAATGCTGCCCTCACCATGCTTCACTGTAGTGATGCCAGGTTATGAGCACTGGCTGGTTTACTCCAGATGTGACACTTGGCATTCAAGCAAAAAAACGTAAATCTTTGTTTCATCACCCCAGAGAATTTTGTTTCCCGTAGTCTCAGAGGCTTTCAGGTGTCCTTTGCCCACCCGCTTCAGATGTTATCAATCCATACAAAGGGCATTATTAGCAGAAATTCAAAGCGGGTTCCTTTGTCAAACATGTGGCTGGCTGTCGTATGCCTTTTATTGAGGACTGGCCACTATACCAAACAAGCCCGATTGGTGGATTGATTGAAGCCTGATTCTACCCTGATTCCTCAGGTTGCCCAGGCTGCCACGTAAGAGTCCAGGTGGTTGTAAATGTCTTCCATTTGCAGATCATGGAGGCCAACGAGGTCATTATTGGGATCCTCAGTGCAGCAGAAGTTTTCCCCCAGATCTGTTTCTCAGTGCATTCCTGTCTCTGAGGTCTAAAGAGCATTCCTTGGACCTCATGGCTGGGTTTGTGCTCTAACACGCATTGTCAACTATGGTGCCTTATATAGACATGTGAGTGCTTTTGCAAATCATGTCCAATCACTCTAGTCAGTTTAATTTTAATACATTTTTGAGAATTTCAAGTAAACATTTTGCACTTTGTTATTATGGGGTACTGTGTATAGAATGTTTAGGTGAAAAATGAATTTAATACAAAAAGGCTGTGACATGACAAAATATGGAACAAGTACAATGCTGTGAATAGTTACAGGATGCACTGTTCATTACAGTTTTCCTACATGATAAAGAATTGAAATTGTAAGTAATAAATGTGTATGATTACAGAAAAACATGTGATTTCTTACTGGCCAGAAACTTATTTTCTAATTCACAGAAAGTTTCTTGCTTGCTTTCCTTCTTTTCTTTTTCCTTTTTTTTTTTTTGACCTATGTTTTTTTATCATTTAACCAATTATTTATTACTAAATTCATATGAATATGATTGGACAGGTCTTTTTTAGTAGGAAAAGCTGCAAAACCTATGAAAATACAGTTGAAAGTCCAAAGTCCCCTTATCATATTTTGAACCAGTTGGGCTGGATTGGAGTATTTGCCGAACCAGTTCCGGCCCCCGGGCCTTAGGTTTGACACCCTTGATCTATCTATCGATCTGAAAAAGAGAAGGAGAGAGAGCCTTATCAGCCTTATCAGTGGCTTTACAGAACTTTTTTAAAACGAGGCTAGTGTTGCATCACATCTGGCAGGCAGTTCCAACATCTCTGAGGGTAATAGCAGATTTTCATTTAATCCTAGAATAAAAACACTGCCCAGGACATTTATATTTTAGTAAACAAGCAGCAGGGTGGTAAAGTTCACTGTAATGCTCCCCAGACCCTAAGAAATGAAAAAACAACAACAATTTTTTTCATTACAGCTACGATTTATGGCTCATTATTTGGGCCAACAGGAGTAATTTAGAAAACAGTTTGTAAAGGGACAAAAAACAAGAACATGAAAATTAGAGTTTATTTGACAGTTTTTACATTTACTTTTATATTCCTTCATGCTTGTTTGATTAAACATTTCAGTTGTGATTGCAGCGCTCCCTACAGTCAGCAGAACTCAACCTAACGATCCAGGTAATGACGATTTTAGTCCGCTGACTCATAGCCAATCATTTCATGCAGGGCTACAGTTTGGCCTTTACAACATTACATTTATCTAATGCTTACAAATCTGCTGATCGCATTATGCTCCTTTTTTTTCCTATTGTTGATTTGGCTAGGATTTAATGTCCATGTGGCTTTATTAAGGGGGATCAGTTTTTCACCGGGGCATTTTCTGCCCCAACTAACTGCATAACCATTTTTGTTTATGTAACAATTTGCCTTTATGTCTCTCTTTTATAGCAGAGATCCAACTTGTGACCCTGGTGATGTAAGTGCATGTCTGAGCTTTTCAGGATGCAGATCAGAAGCACATACGGTTAAGGCATTCATAATCTCTAACCACTTAATGGATAATCAGGTTGGAGTTCTCAGCAAAAAGCCACGTCTGCCTCCTTCCTGTTTCCTTGTCCCCTCTGAAGGATGCAGCTGTATTTGAACAAAAAAGAAACCGTAGTCATTAACCTGGTTCACAGATTTCTTGGCTCTTTTCCATGTGGGGCTAATCCTGCAGTTGTCTAATTATGGCTCCACAGAGCCACAAGGGTTCACCCCAGGTTCATCATCTCCAAGGCTTAGGAAGTCAGGAATGGTCCTTAAAGGTTAATTCTGTGAAACCTTTAACGTTATGACTTGAATTTTTGTCTTCTTGGGCTTTTTTGTGGGGGATATATTGCCCCCATTTTTTTTTTTTTTTTTTTTTTTTTTTTTTTTTACATGGAATCATATATTTCATGTAAAATGGACAGAGCCACTGTGATTTCACCCTCTGGTCTCTGATGACACATTTTGAACCTTCATTGTTGACATGCTGGAGCAGTAAGTTGTCATTTGCAGCTTCATTCGCTTTAGCTTCATTTTTCAGTCTCAATGACTGAAGTCTGACATAGCCATTCTTTTCAACATGCCTGTCATGCAAGATGCTGTACTTTGTGTTTGTTTGTTTTTAACAGCCAAGGGGCTGTGACAAGAGTACAGTCCTTCTCTTTTATTTAGATGCACATGCTGCCCCCCTATTCAACTGTGATGGGCTGGTGATGTTGCCTTGGGCTCATACTGTGGCTTTATTTGCCTTTCTGTGTCCTCCTCCTGCTACGGAGGGTTTGTCCAATAAAACAGTAAATTTCTTACAGTAAATACCAGATTTTTCACAATTATAATCCTACATGTTACCAAACAGTTAGGCTTTTAAGGAGGTGATTTTCACTACTTTAGATTATTTGTGAGTCATTAACAGAGGATTAAAAGGATTACAAAGGAATGAAACATCCAATTTGCTTTCATAGATATTTTTCATGCTAAACCATGCTCTCTAGGCCCAAAGTGAGGAGGAGTATTGTCTAATTATAATAATAACCTGTCTCAATTTCATATAACACATCTGGATTTCTTCATGCTCCAGCTGATTGAACACAACTGTGTTTCAGCCTCTCTTTGTCTCTCCTGGGATTGCCTGGCTGTGACCTGTTTTTTCATTCACAGTCCAGTAGTTCAAAACGAACACTTTAAATAGCGATGAACAGACAAAGAGCGCCACCACATTTGCAGAAACATCTAAAAGGAATGTACTGAAAGACATCACAGGCTGGCTCCACCCACTGATGCTACACAAATCATACAGTGATTAGTACAAAGTAAGAATCTCATCTTCTGGAGTCAAATGTGAGGCCATGCAACAGGACAGTGATCCCACGAACATCTGCAAATGTTTCTGCAAAAGAAAAATAATAATTGCTTTCTCAGCTGGACTTTCCAAAACTGTAATTTTATATTTTCTGCTTGGAATGAATGATCTGTACATTTGACTTGGATTTGACTTATTGAATATTTCCACCCATAACCCTGGGTTATATATAGTGTAAATGAGGAGGAAGAAACAACAGAAGGAAATCCATTTTCTAATGATAATGTGAAATGTGTCATTGCAGCTTCAAGGTTCTTTATACACACATTTCTCATTCTTCTGATTGTAACAAGCAGATATTTTCAGTCTTTTTCTTGTCTCGTGTTCACAGTTTATTTCGACTGCCCCCGAGTGGATACAAAAACAACAACAAAAAACTGTTATTCCAGGTTTTAAAATAAATGTGTGACCTCCGACCCCATGCTGAGAGAAATTACATTTGTGACTCCAGACTTGACAAAGTTCCCCTGAGAGTAGTGGAAGACAATAGAATAGTGTTTCACTGGCAGAGTAATGATTCCCCCTGTGGAGAGAAAACTAATCGTAATGTGTGAAATTAGAAAGCTGGAGTTCCTGTAGTTGCAGTTTAATAAGGAAAACTGAAAAAAAGTTAATATATATTTGCAGGAAATGAATGTGCCAAGACAACGAAACGTTTTTTTTCCTCACGTACTTTGAGAGATATCAACTCAAAGCTGCGAGCGCAGTTACAATGAAGCATCATCTGTGGAATGTACTTTCACTTACTGCAGTTTTAAAACATTTATACTATAAAACCTTTGTTGTAGTGCAGTAAGTGTCTTATAAACTAGTTAATGTTACAAATGTTCAAATTCCTCCGGTAATTTGTATCACTTTTAATGTTTTTAACACAGAGAAACATGTTCATGACACGATACTGTCACGCTAAGGGCGACCTTATCTTTAAACACATCCCTCGGGACCTTAAATAAGCAGTAAGCCTCTGAGAGTGAGCAACTAGCTCCACCTTCTGGTTTAAAATAAGCATATGCCAAGATTTAAGTTTGACTTGCTTTGATTTTGCTTCTTCTGTGCTAAAACTGTTTTATTTTTTATGACTCTAACAAACCTGTTTGCTGCTTTCACTTTCTTATTATCCTTTGACAAACTTAAGTTTGGTGTGAAAATAGTGTGAGAACTACAGTTTATTTAGCTGAGATATAACTATAAAAGTGCAGGTATAGGTGCAACAATGGACTTCAAACTCACTCAAGAAAATGGATTATTGCAACTGCAGCTCTTTCAGCAGTTCATTGCCCTGCATGTAGCAAAACAAGTGAAAGCTTTCTCTCCGCTTTAGCTTTAGCCTCTAGAAAAATAGGACAAAAGCAGAGTTTGTGCAATTCTAACGAGCTTGAGTGTTTAGAAATGTTTCTCCGGGCTTCTTAAAGGGCATTCAAAGCTCTTCATTGGATTTTGGCTGCTTTTGTTCTGTTCTCTATCAAGAGGATCCCACACTGCTTCAGTAATGCTGAGGTTCATGCTCTTGTGTTTTTATTGTATCGTATGCTTTTATTAAATTGTTGCCAGTTGGATGTTTTCAAGATAGTATTGTATGTGGATCCAAATCCAGTGGTAATTAAATGCCATTAATTTTGGCAAGATCCCCAACACCACTGACTAAAATACCGCCCCAAACTATAACAGAGTCGCCAGCATGTTTTACATGGTACAACGCTGACTGTTGTACCACTCTCCAACCTCCTGCATACACACTGACAATGATTTGAATTTTAAAAAATCCAATATTGATTCATTCCATAAATCTGTTGCCACTGAATTTCAGTCCAGTTCTTGTGTAATTTGTAATAACTCTGCCTCTCCCTGTTTTCTTACCTTAAAATGGCTTTTTGAAGGCCACCCTTCCACTGAGACCATTTCTGATATGTACAGTGGCTTGCAAAAGTATTCGGCCCCCTTGAGCTTTTCCACATTTTGTCACATTACAGCCACAAACATGAATCAATGTTATTGGAATTCCACGTGAAAGACCAACACAAAGTGGTGCACACGTGAGAAGTGGAACGAAAATCATACATGATCCCAAACTTTTTTTTTACAAATAAATAACTGCAAAGTGGGGTGTGCGTAATTATTCAGCCCCCTTAGTCAATACTTTGTAGAACCACCTTTTGCTGCAGTTACAGCTGCCAGTCTTTTAGTGTATGTCTCTACCAGCTTTGCACATCTACAGACTGAAATCTTTGCCCATTCTTCTTTGCAAAACAACTCCAGCTCAGTCAGATTAGATGGACAGCGTTTGTGAACAGCAGTTTTCAGATCTTGCCACAGATTCTCGATTGGATTTAGATCTGGACTTTGACTGGGCCAGTCTAACACATGGATATGTTTTGTTTTAAACCATTCCATTGTTGCCCTGGCTTTATGTTTAGGGTCGTTGTCCTGCTGGAAGGTGAACCTCCGCCCCAGTCTCAAGTCTTTTGCAGACTCCAAGAGGTTTTCTTCCAAGACTGCCCTGTATTTGGCTCCATCCATCTTCCCATCAACTCTGACCAGCTTCCCTGTCCCTGCTGAAGAGAAGCACCCCGAGAGCATGATGCTGCCACCACCATATTTGACAGTGGGGATGGTGTGTTCAGAGTGATGTGCAGTGTTAGTTTTCTGCCACACATAGCATTTGCATTATGGCCAAAAAGTTCCATTTTGGTCTCGTCTGACCAGAGCAGCTTCTTCCACATGGCTTATGGCATACTGCAAACGGGGCTTCTTATGGTTTTCTGTTAACAATGGCTTTCTCCTTGCCACACGCTGGACCCTATTCAGCAGCAGCTTTAAAATGCTATTGAAAACAGCAGCGTGTGTGTGTGAGTGAGTGCACAGATTAGGATCAAGGATTAGGGACAGATGTAAACCAGAAATCGAGATCCAATGTAATACGGCTGCCGTCCATCACAGCAGAAGAAAGGTCAGGGTTAGGGTCAAGTATAAGCAAGCCACGCCTTCATTACATCTTCATTGCAGTTTCTATTGGCCCAATATTTGATTGATGGCGCTGTTTTCCAATAGGAGAGCAGGAGGGAGCCCTCGTGGGGGGAAACCGCTGAGCAGATGTGTGTGTGAGAAGACGAAGAGGACGCAGGTTTTTACTGAGTGCAGGAATCGCTGTAGAAAGGGAGTGACGAGCTGCAGGGACACGAAAAAGTAAAGGTGAGCACTACATTATGTAACATTACGATTTATGAAGCTAAATTAATCGTGCTGCTCAACACGATGTTTTAGCTCTAATGTTAGCAATTCATTTTAGCTGGAGAGTGTCGTGTCTATCGAATTTCTTGTTGGCAGCAGTTGACTGTTATTTCCATTTAGTTAGCACATACTCGGTTATTTCAGACAGGTTTCGATCATTTACAGGCAGGTGTCAGTCCTTTCTGTGTGATGTGGCTGTGTAGCCTTTTTAAATTTATTTGCAAACTTCGTGTCGCGAATTGTTTGACCCCCAAAGTAGATTTGAAAGTTTAACGTGATATTGCAGTAGCTGACACGCGGTCGTACGTGTAGTTTGTGTGCACCCTATTTCCTCCTTTCTGACCTTCTTTGGGTGTTTTCCTCCAAAACGGGTTGGAGCAGTTATTACCCAACAAACGTCTCAATGTCTTTCTTTCTTTCTTGTGACCTCTTTTTGTCTTGAGAGTTTTTATTGGACTAAAATAGCTGCGGTGGTAATATCTTACTGGACCAGAACTGTCTATGAAACTTGATCCTGAGACTTGGATATTGGCAAGAAATGACCTGCCACATTAGGGGTCATTCATTGGGCTCAGCTGTTCAGAATCTGTCCTTGTGTCAAGGTGCATTTTTGTGTCCTTCCTTGTCTTGTTAATCTACAATCTTTCCTCGCTTTATACTTAGGCGCCAGCTTGGAAATAATGCACACTCTCAAAACTTCTTCCTGTTTAATCTTAAGGTTCAACACTTTGTCTACCTGTCAGGTAAACTATGTCCTCTGTGGGCTATTAAGACAGCCAGGAAGACTTTGCTCTTTGTTTGCTCCCCCTGACATCACTTCCGTTTTGAGCCACAGGCAGACTGCTTTTGCTGATGTCCCACATTTATTCAGAACTTTAGAGTCCCATATCTTTTTTTTTTTTTTTTTAAAGCTAGCAGTGACCAGTGTTGGTCAAGTTACTTGAAAAAAGTAATCAGTAACTAATTACTGATTACTTCCACAAAAAGTAATCCCGTTACTTTACTGATTACTTATTTTCAAAAGTAATTAATTACTTAGTTACTTTTTAAAAACACGATTTACAACCTGAATAGCTGATAAAGCGATAGATCTTTCAGCCCAATTCTACTTTTTCTACATAATCCATCATACAAAATGTAATCAAATGGAAAAGTCTCTTTTTAAAACTTGTTTTATTAGTTTTAATCTTTTAACTTTATGCATCAAGCAAAAATTTAATTATATGCAACATTCTCTGACTTGAATAAATTAGTTTAACATGTAAACCTATTTTCTGCACATTCCAGCACATAAAATAAAATATTTCTTGTGTTTACACTCAGTCTTTCAAATAGATGCAAGTAAAACACAGCAGAAAATAAATAAAGTCAAAGACTCAGCGGTCCTGTTGCTCTATTTTCACCTGCAAAGCAGGACTGCGGTAGGCGGAGGTTTACCCTGGTGCAGGTGTGCCGCGGTCAGTTGAAGAATCCGCGAGTTTCTCTGTGAGTTTCCCATTAGTCGTTGCGCACTCGGTGCCTGCTTGGAAGTTTAGGGTTTTTTTCGCTGTAAAAAGAAGTTTTCTTCCCACGCACTATGGACACTAATGTTTTTGTCACTTTTTATGGAATCAAACTCAAAGTAAGGTCAGTACTTCCACGCTTTAAACGCTGCACGCTCATACTCTCTCCCACAATCGATATATGATCCACTGTTGATCTGCACACAGCTGCTGTCACTAACGGTGCACTCGCTTACGTCACTGTCATGAGACATTCTCGCAAAAAATCACGGTTTCAGTAACGCAGCGTTCCTACGGGAAAGTAACGGTAATCTAATTACCGTTTTTGCAATAGTAATCCCTTACTTTACTCGTTACTCGAAAAAAGTAATCAGATTACAGTAACGCGTTACTGCCCATCTCTGGCAGTGACACTGATATTCTGTGAAAATGACTCCCCCCTCATAGCAGATGCTAATCTAGCTGTTTAGGTAAAAACAAATGAAAGGGCTTAAAGTGTATTCAACACAAATAAGTGATCCCAAGCCTTCATTTGACCCTAAAAATATGCAACCGTGTTTTAGAACAGGGGCTTAATACTGCACATTGGAAAGTCAGGTATTAAATCCTGCAGATGATTAATCAGTGATTAGTGGAGCCTGCTTTCTTTCTTCTTACTCCAGGCGGCTGCAACCTTGATACTACGAGTGTATTATTCCCTTTGGGAGGTGATTTTTGGCTTTGTCAAGACTAAAAGGAAAAAAGAGGTTTCTAAATGAAAGAAAAGCAATTTCCCTCCTTTGCTGCCCTTTGCTTGCATTTTCTCTTTCACTTTCACTTTCATTGGAAAAGAATCCCCTCACTGTGCTTTTCAATCCGGTTTCATGGTTTCACTTTTAGGGTACTTTCACACATCATTTGTAGTGAGGCTAAAAAAATAAAATATAAAATGGTGTTATCTGACATTTTGAAATGTAGTAAAGTGTTTATCTGGGTGTGCAGCTGTAAATAGCTGTAGAATCTGAGAGTTGATAACAAAAGTAAACATTTGTAATATTTTTGCCCTTTGACTTTTCCAGATGTCGTTCGCCAGTGACAAACTGTACGATGGATACATACGGCGGAATATGGCAATCATCGTTTCCAAGGTGAAACCGAGAGAAATAATGATGCATCTGCCTTGCCTGACTGCTTACGACAGGGTATGTTTCAGAAAGCTCTCAGACTAAGAATTTTGTTGTTCTGTTTAGATGCACCCCAAGTATACTCAGTCTGATACCTTCTTTTCTGTATATTACCATGTTGTATAGCTACATGTGAACTGTGTTTAAATACAGTAGCCTGCATTTCTTTATTTAAATCAGAAAGTGTTCATTTAAACCAACCTATTATTTGCTGTCTTTAATGACTATTTAATGCTCCTATGGAAACACATCGAGCAGTACAAGCCTTGTTAGTTAGGCAACCCCAAAAAAGGCCTCAAACTATTTTGCTATTCCTTGCACGACTCTCACTGTAAAAATTACATTTGTTGTTTTGGTAAACACACTAGTGTCACTGATTAAATTAGCTTTGTGGTTGATTGGTTGGTTGTTTATTGATAACCGAACAGTAAAGGGCATTAGCACTGGTAAAGGCATATTTTAAAGACTAAACTACTGATGATTTGTCTGTTATCTATTAAACTGAGTTTGTTTTCTCACTTGATCTATTTTTTAACAAATCTTAGGACGTCGTTGAGGCAAAAACTGAGACAAGTGGGAATTATCAAGGCATGATGCTTCTTTTGGACTGCCTGAAAAGAAGAGAAAACTGGCCCGAGCAGTTCATTGAGGCGCTTGAGGCATGTGAGAAGAGAACCATTGCAGCGGACATCAGAGCAGAATACAACGCTCTAACAGATGTTAACAGTAAGTTGCCAAATAATTTACCCAGCACCGTACATGATAGTGTTGAAGTTTATGCAAGCAGTAACGGATACAGTCTTGGTACACACTTTTGACATGACAAAGCACACTTGTCAGTATTTATATAACAAAAACTAAGCTATAGAGCAGAGGTAATGTGTGAATTACTAAGTAGCAAGTGTGAAAACCTCTACAAAAGCAGTTGATAAAGGCCATTTTTAAATCTGAAGCATTCAGGTATGTAACCAGTTCCCCAGAGGAAAGACATCAGCAATGATCCTGTTCCTGTCCAACAGTATGGGAACGGTTCAAAGTCATTTCTGAAGTTCTTCAGTGAAAACACCTATTGACAAGTAGAAAACTGAAAAGTTGAATGCCTGCAAACCGCAGTAAACTGAAGTGACGCTGTGAAGAAGGGTGGAAGAACAATGTGAGAGACTGATAGTCATACAGAAAGTAATAGAAGTTATTTCTGCAAAATGTTTTCACAAGCAATTTCTCCATTGTTGGCACCATTTTTATCAAATAAGTAATGACATGCTGTAATACATCCTGTGTTTTTGCTAATCTAGACCAGATTATTTTTTTTTTTTTATGTCCTGGTTTGTTGGATTACTCAGCGTGCTGGAAATGACAGTTTGAACTCAACCTTCTCCGAAACATAAACAGCTTGTGCAGATAATGCAAATATGTTTCAACCCAAACATGTTTACAGTCGCTCAGAAAAGTGATTATATATACATTATTATACAACAAACATTACTCTGTTTGTTTAGATCCAAGACTAAAGTATATTGGATTCATCATTTGTAAACACTGCTTGGAAAACTGTTACAATTTAAATGGATTCCTTTTTGAAGAACACTATGCAGAGCGTGTTGCATATAGAATAAATATATACATTTTCATTTTTAAAATGAAAATGTATATATATGTGTATATGCAGCATCGCAGAGTTCATGACAAATTCATTTCTGTATAGTTTCACATTTAGGTAGTCCTTCAGGATTTCACAGAGATTTACTGATAGGATGTCATGAGAGATTTAAATAGCAGAACTGTTTCCTTTGCCCTAGATTCCAACCCCAGCTCCTCTCCAACGTCTGTTGTCACGGCACACGTCCACCCGGCACCATCTGCCGGTCATCTGCCCATTCCAGAGAGTGGTGATAACAGTCGGGATGCTCTAGCTCTGCCAGCTGTAGCTCCTGCAGCTCCTTCAGCTCCTCCAGCTCCCCCAGAGCCAGCTATCCAGGCCCCACCCTCTCCGAAAATTCCAACACTGCCACAAACCCCCCAGAGTGCTGCAGACCCAGGTCCCAAAGTTGTTTCCCCACCTGAGCCTGTCCCTGAGCCTCCAAAGTCAACACAGATTGAAGTGGCACATCCTCCATCAACACCTCCTGCTTCCCCCAAGACCACACACATTCGGGTGACATCCACAGAGAGAGGAATTAATTTTCGCAAGGAGCCAGAGGAAAACTCTGAATCAGATATCCAAAATATTGCTGCTGGAGCTCAGGTGGGCTCTGGAGATGGTGCCATTACTGTCAACAGGGAAACCACTCCTCCACCACCACATCCAACTGAACACCATGAAGCCGATCCTCTCAGAAGCAGGATTACCAAAAAGAACAAGGAGCCAGAGAGTCCACCTGAAGCCCAGATCAACTCTGATGTGACTGATGGACCCTCTTTCTACACAAGGACCCCAGAGAAGCCTCCGGTCCAGGACAGCACTCCTCCATTGAACAAAAATCCTGATGCTGTCTCACAGCCTGAAGAGATTTCTGGGCCTCCTTCTACACAGGTGAATACTAAAATATGATCATTTTAAGACTTGAATAATGGCACCTCCTGCAACAGTGCTGTCTGATATTCACTTAACTTAGCTTGGTGCTTAAACCACCTTAGGCAGCATTTCGTTCAAAATGAGAAGCTTTACCTCTGTGGTTTCTTTGGGTGGTATACTCGGCATTTTTTTTCTCTCTTTTCTAGAGAAATTTCATTTCTATAAATATAAAGTTACATTAAATTAATTATACTAAGAACAGTAATCTGTGGACAGAGAACATGCAAAGAGTTGCTACAATTGTTTCCAAATACATACAAAAATAACCTTTGCTAATAGTATTGCAGTACGATTGTAGCCTTTTCTTCTTTTTGTAAGTAAGTAACTTTTTTTAATGATCCAACTACTGTATATTGTGTATATCCTTGAACCCTAAAAAGTATGTTGAAAAATGTGTAATTTTTTAAAGGGCCTTGCTAGTTCGACCTTTGTTGGGACATTACTGTATTTTCTGGCGAGTAAAAGTCTCCAGCTGACAGTCACTGTAAGGGCATAACACCACTGGACGTGTGCCATTAAGCCACATGCTCACATTACTGCAGGGTATACAAAAAAACTGGAAGGCACACACACAAAAACAATTTCTAGCAGTCTTATAGGCCTAATCTTTCACAAGGCATCTTTTCATAAAACCCATCCTGCACATTTATTTGTAAACTTTTGGTAATGATGAGTTCATTCAAAATGTCAGAGAGGAAAATATTCTAGAATACAATTAAACGTGTACAAGTGAGAAAATCCGGTATAAAAGTTCTCCTGTATGACATGTAATATATTTAATGGAAACTTAAGTTAGCATTTTTGACAGTAGTATGTATTAGTGTTATTACCAGACCTCCATATAGGTGCTTTTAACGAACCTATAAGCTTTTACACATACCTGAAAGTTAGGACATTGAAAAATTGCAGTTTGGCAATAAAATTGACCTCTGTTATGAATTTCCCCCCCAGATTGTTGAAACTGCAGCTGAAGCCTCCCCCAGGCCTGGTACTCCAGTGATGGAGGCCTCTCTTAATGATGATGTTTGTCTGAGCAAGCCAGGGCAACTCGTCAGCATCCAACCGCAAAATCAACCCAGTCCTACCATCCTCGCGTCCAGCTCAGAGCCGCAGCCCTACTCGGGCAACACTGAGCGTCTGGAAATAAGTGAAGCTCCACCGGATGACGTGTCCTCTTTCAACTCCACAGTTACTACAGTCACGCCACTGCCATGCCAGGAGACCGGCTTCGCTAATCTCAACCATAACGAACCTGAGGAGAACCAGTTTGAGTCGCCGTGTCAAAGCTTTGAAACACAGGAGCTGGTGATACATGCGTCCGGTGAGCCATCTATCCCTAACCTAGACGTCAATGGTGAAACGGCCAAAGAAATCTCCTCGGCACCACCGTCATTCCCACATGCTGCTGCTGATTCTGGGAGTTTAAACACCACCTTCAAAGCAGGAGAAGAGCTAGCAGATACTTCAGCTCCGTGGACCTGTCTCAGCCAATCACCTAACGCAAAGTACATTCTGGCCGCTGCAGGAGTGGGTGCCTGTGCAATGCTGATGGTGTGGAGGTTTAACAAATAAGGGGATATAATACCTGGAATGAAAGAGAAGATTAGACTTTAAGGCTTTTGAAAAGGATTTTAGGTGCCTTAATGAAATCACTGCCATGGGTTGGCATGAGGCAGCAGTTTAATAATTACCTACAGTAATTACAGCTGGCTCTGCAGACCTTTGATCACGTCACTAATGACCATTCTGCTCTTAAGTTTGACATTTTATGTCTTTATTATTGAGTGAGGTTGACTATAGGGAACAAAAACTAAGTCTACCCTTACTATTCTAGTCGGGTCACTTCATAGAACTGGGTTACAATCTCAGGTTATTTATGCACTTGTGCGATGCAAATGTGTGTTTTTTTTAAAGGCGTGTATTAATCATTGTTTGCATGTTCTCTGACAAGCTAGATAAGACTGTTGGCTGTCATCCAGCATGAGTTAATGAATCAAGGACCTGAGTTTGGCTTGCTGGGGACTGTGGAGGCAGGAGTACCAGTAGTTCACCACAGTGTAAATTCTTTGTTTTCCCCTATTCATAGTGGGGAAATATGGCTTTAAATGTATTTATTTGTAAATATTTATATATATATGTGCTATATAGATACCATCCATCTTCATCCGCTTTATCCGAGGCCGGGTCGCGGGGGCAGCAGCCTAAGCAGAGAGGCCCAGACCTCCCTCTCCCCAGCCACCTCCTCCAGTTTATCCGGGGGAACACCAAGGCGTTCCCAGGCCAGCCGAGAGATATAATCTCTCCAGTGTGTCCTGGGTCTGCCCCGGGGCCTCCTCCCGGTGGGACATGCCTGGAACACCTCACCCAGGAGGCATCCTTGTCAGATGCCCGAACCACCTCAGCTGGCTCCTTTCGATGTGGAGGAGCAGCGGCTCTACTCTGAGCCCCTCCTGGATGGCCGAACTTCTCACCCTATCTCTAAGGGAGAGGCCAGCCACCCTTCGGAGGAAGCTCATTTCTGCCGCTTGTATCCGCGATCTCGTTCTTTCGGTCACTACCCACAGCTCGTGGCCATAGGTGAGGGTAGGGACGTAGATTGACCGGTAAATTGAGAGCTTCGCTTTTACACTCAGCTCCCTCTTCACCACGACGGACCGGTGCAGCGCCCGCATCACTGCAGCCGCAGCACCAATCCGTCTGTCGATCTCCGGCTCCCTTCTCCCATCACTCGCGAACAAGACCCCGAGATACTTGAACTCCTCCACTTGGGGCAGGAACTCGTCCCCGACCCGGAGTGGGCACTCCACCCTTTTCCGGCTGAGAACCATGGCCTCAGATTTGGAGGTGCTGATCCTCATTCCCGCTGCTTCACACTCGGCTGCGAACCGTTCCAGTGCGAGCTGTAGGCCCTCACCCGATGAAGCCAACAGAACCACATCATCTGCAAAAAGCAGAGATGAGATTCTGAGGCCACCAAAGTGAAAGCCCTCCGCCACTTGGCTGCGCCTAGAAATCCTGTCCATAAAAATGATGAACAAAATCGGTGACAAAGGGCAGCCCTGGCGGAGCCCATCACCCACCGGGAACGAGTCAGACTTACTGCTGGCATTGCGAACCAAGCTCCTGCAACGGTTGTACAGGGATCAAATGGCCCGTAGCAATGGGCCAGACACCCCATACTCCCGCAGTACCTCCCACAGGACACCCCGAGGGACACGGTCAAATGCCTTCTCCAAGTCCTATATAGATACCTAATTACTTATTTTAAGAAAGATTGATGTGCTGTTAACATAAAAAAAAAACAAACACTCAGCAATCAAGCAGTCAGTCAGCTAATCCCTGCATAATTTTTTTTTTTTTTTTTTTTAAACAGCAGGTAAGTGTTTTCGTATCATGGCAGTGATAGTTGTATCATAACCTGGGTGTTTGTCTATGGCGTTTGACACGTGTCCTCTTCTGCTTTCATGTATCTAAATGTGTGTTTAAATTTAATCAATGTTATTTTACGGTTAGAAAATGTCAATAACTATATTTTGCAACTGGCACCTACTTTTGCAACAATTGGCACAATTTAAGCCTAAGGTTGTCTTATATGGTGCAAATGTTTGATTCAACATTTAAGTCGTCAATAGATGATTTTTCTCCTTTAAATAAAAACCTGTTTAGGTTTGTTCTGTAAGTTGAGAGGTTTTATTGTACATAGTTATGTCAATAATGAAATTTTAAGGAAAATCTTTTGCACTTTTTAAGAGCCTTTTTGAGCTGCTGAGGTGATGACATAATTACAGTTCATGTGGTTATGTAATCTGTAAAAATGTAAAAGTTCCTAAAATTTATATGCACTGATTTGGCTTTGCACTTCATCATTCACATCAATAAACTTGAATTTCTGAAAAGATGTATGTTTTTGTTTTGTTTTATTTTTTGTTTTTTAAACTGTAACCACTGAATTCCTTTAGGAAATAGTTGCATATAATCAGGCATAATAGGCCATGAAATAAAATTCAGATTGTCTCATTATATTTACTGTATTTCATGAAATTGTGTTACTAGTAATGCCTCTAAAACTATGCTTCTGTCTATCTGTCAATGTGTCTGTAATATAAGATAGTTATGTAATTTGTAATTTTTTCCCTTTCGTTTTGACTTTGTTTTTATTTCATCTTAGTTTCAGTTGGTTTGCTTTTTTCAGTCTGTTGTTTAAATGTTTTAGTTTATTTTTTATTAGTTTCGTCTTAGTTTTATATTTTATATTTTATAATATAACTGAATACTAAAACTACGGTTATTTGTTCTATATATTACTTTAGTTTTCAAAGTTCAAGTTTATTTTTTCCTATT
This sequence comes from Rhamphochromis sp. 'chilingali', assembly GCF_963969265.1. Lineage (NCBI taxonomy): Eukaryota > Metazoa > Chordata > Actinopteri > Cichliformes > Cichlidae > Rhamphochromis > Rhamphochromis sp. 'chilingali'. The sequence continues at coordinate 8,901,208 of NC_137949.1, forward strand.
TTTTTTATTTGCGCTATTTAAATAAGAGTTTTGAATAAGAGACAACAGAACAATACAAAGTTTGACTTGTGTATATTTAACCTATTTTCTACTCCCAGACATCACGTTTTTCATACTATGAAGAAAAAAAGTGACATCAGCCTCTTTTTATAAACCGTTTTCCCGACTGTCAATGTCGCCGTTTGATTGGTCGTTGCGTCCTTCACTAACACGTTAGCCCCGCCCACCTCTGTCTTGACAGCGAACACAAAAAGGACATGTAGCCCAGCCTTTTCAAAGGACTGTTAGCTACTTAGCTACCTAATTAGCTACCTCGTTGAGCTTCAAAATTCATTGTCCTCATAAATCATTTTGTTTCATTTGACCGAGCAGTCAGCCTATATGTAGCTAATTAGTCATTTCAATGGCGTTCAATGGCCACCAGCGAGACGACGATGATATTATTGACGAAAACGAAACGCCCTCGAAGCAGCCGCGGTCCGACAAGGAGATGCCCGTTCATTTCAGAAACGAGCCCAACAGTGAGAGTGCCACTACCGCAGGAAGGGCCACATCCGACCGGCGGACTTCCCAGTCGGCGACGAGGCATCGACACGACTCTGTGAAGAAAACGAGGCCGCGTATGTGTTAATGTTGGCAGCGTGGGCTTGGTGTATTTACTGGGAAAAGGGGGCTGCTGTATGTCTACAATAAAAAAAAAAAATAAAAAAAAATCAGAGGCGTTCCCCATTAAAGACAGTCGCTGTTGATAATATAGGTTTGGCAAGAAAACCCCGCAGTTGGTCACATAAATTAAAAAAATGTATATTTGCGCTGGCCTTCCACTGTACTTGGTTTATAGCAAATGTGTGACTAATTTGGCATCCGATGTATTTATTATTGGTGGGCTGTAGTGGCAGCACATAGCCAGAATTTTTTTTTTTTTCCTTTTTGCAACAAGATGGCGTTAGCGGTACACACTGTGCTGTTGCATCTATGGATGAAGCAGCTTTGCCATCATCTGGGTGAACGCTGAAAACTCAGCTTTATATGTGCCATTTACCATAAATATTTTATATTTGTAGATGTATGTATTTTTCATCAATGTGCAAAATATTTTTATTTACAAAAACGAGGGTGAACATCAGTTTTGCATGTGTTATCTCACATAATGTAGCATTCCCCTGGTTTGGGATGGACATCGGAGGCACTCTGGTGAAGCTCGTTTACTTTGAGCCCAAAGACATCACAGCGGAAGAGGAGCAAGAAGAGGTGGAGAATCTGAAGAGCATCCGGCGCTACCTGACCTCCAACACCGCCTATGGCAAGACTGGCATCAGGGACGTTCACCTGGAGCTGCAGGACCTGACGCTGTGCGGCAGGAAGGGCAACCTGCACTTTATTCGCTTTCCCACGCACGACCTCCCAGCCTTCCTGCAGATGGGCCGCGACAAGCACTTCTCCAGCCTTCACACCACCCTGTGCGCCACCGGAGGGGGGGCGTACAAGTTTGAGTCTGATTTCCGTATGGTGGGTCTGCTGTTGTGCTCTGTTTTGGGGGGTGGGGGGTTATCTTGTAGGGCGTTGGGTATAGATTGGAATAAAAGCTATTTGCCTTGGTCGATCAGGAGGGGTGGGGGGCAGGCAAATGAGATGAGCATAGAGACGGCGCAAACAATATCCATTGGAAACACTGGAGAGATTGGTGAGACCGAGAACATGCTACTTCTGCTGGGTGGGGCTGGCAGTCTAGGGTCAGTAAAGATCATGAGATGAGCCATGAATTGTAGCACTGTTTTTGGCTTCATCTAAGCACAAATGTGTTGGAAGTTGAGCAAACATGTACACACACACATACTCACTTTCCAATGAACTGATTTAATTGGACAAATTAAATTATTTTTATTATATTATAATAAAAATGCCTGCTCACTGATCTTTGTCCCTATCCCCTCCCCATCATCCACTTTCCTGCTTCTGTATTCTCCAGACCACATCACTTTTCTGATGTTATCTCTGCTCCTTCTCCCACTTCTTTTTTTTCCCTCTCTCCTTTCGGGGGAAAAACAAAGATGGCTGACCTGGAGCTTCACAAGCTGGATGAGCTGGACTGTTTGATTCGGGGGGTGCTGTACCTCGACTCGGTGATGTCTAGCGGTCCCTCAGAGTGTTACTACTTTGAAAATCCTGCAGACCCAGACCACTGTGTCCAGAAGCCATGTACACTGGAGAATCCTTATCCTCTGCTGCTGGTCAATATAGGGTCTGGGGTCAGTATCCTGGCAGTCTACTCTGAGAACAACTACAAACGAGTCACTGGGACCAGGTAATGATGAGCTGGATGGCAGATGAGATGCTTAACAGGTTCTGTGCTATTGGGAAGTGAGTAGGAGTGAAGTGGAAAATAGCATTCGCCTACATTTAGTAACCTTAAAGCGAACTTGTGTATTAAATGTAATTTGATAATCTTGGGTTACGTTTGGATATTACAGGTTAGGTGAAGTGCAACTTTTGAGGTCTAAAAGGCCATGACTAGCATGGGCACCGGCTGGGTTTTCCTACCTTTCATCCTTTTTTTAGTTTCAGCCCTTGGTCCTAAGAGAGGAAGATGAATTAGAGAAGAGCATTGTGACACTAGCAAAGGGTAAACTACGTGACACCAGACTAATGTGATTCAGGAAGGTGCAGTCCAGTCGTGTCGGTGCCTTTGTGTGACGTTCCCGTTACCTTCCACTTTCATTACAAACTGCTTTCTTGACAAAAAATAATTCATTTGTTCTGGATTTAGTCCGTACATTTAAAATGGTCAATTATAGTCTTTTTTTTTTTTCTTTAGGTAGAGGGAGAAAAAAATCCTTTGTAGTCTGCCCTCTAGTTTGTTTTCACATGTGGTTTTTCTGTCTGCTGGCTTTGAAAGGGACTCATGAATGCTTGTTTCTTTCTCCACATAATGGCCCTCTGTCCTCTGTACTGGGAAAGAACTCATGTATTTGAATGAGCAGTCTCTAATGCATAGACGTGTCTTTCCCCTGTAATTTCAGAACCTAAACACTTTATTTTACTCTAAGATGTCTTGATTTACATACGCCTTACATGTCACTTTGCATGTGTTCACAGCCTTGGTGGTGGGACCTTCCTTGGCCTGTGTTGCCTGCTGACCGGCTGCTCTACATTTGAGGAAGCCTTAGAAATGGCTTCTCAGGGGGAGAGCACGCGTGTGGACAAGCTGGTGCGAGACATCTATGGAGGGGACTATGAGAGGTTTGGGCTGCCAGGCTGGGCTGTGGCCTCAAGGTGCGTTTTAAAGCTGCTGCCTTTGTTCATTCTTTATATCACAACCCTGTTTGTGATATGTTCCAGCATAAGTAGATGATTCAAGGAACCAGGACTGTGCTAAGTTTACTTAATTTTGAATCTCACAATTGAAATTTAGTAAAAAAGTAAGCTCTAAATTACAGATCCATCACTGCAGCTTTCAATGTTTAGCTATATCTGTCTTAAAAACGAATGTACTTTGACGTATTCTGTCCGCTTTGGTGTTGTTTATAAGATGTTCAGTATTGCTGTACGTCAAAGGCAGAATTATAATTGCTCAGCTTCTAAAATTGAGCGACCTTCCAAACATAAATCTTGCCTTGCTTTGGCAGTTTCGGCAACATGATGTCTAAAGATAAGAGGGAGTCTGTTTCTAAAGAGGACCTGGCCAGGGCAACACTGGTCACCATCACCAATAACATCGGCTCCATCACCAGAATGTGTGCTCTGAATGAGGTTAGTAGTGATGACAATGTAACAGCCACACCTTAAGTGTGCATTTGTTGCACTGTGAGTCTTAATGCCGCGATTGCAGATATATATGATGTAAAACTGTCAGGTGAGCCACCTAGATGGATGGAGGATGCTGTGTAGCCTCTAAATGATCAAATCAGCTACACTTACAGACTATATATGCTACCATCTACCTCATTGTTCATTCAGAGACTGCAAGGAATTAGGATTTGTGTTCCCAGTTGCACAACTATAAAAAGGTTTGAGGAGGTTTTTTGTCTTCCTCTGTTGAACAGTCTGCCCCCTGCAGTTCCTACTGTCTGTTTCCTCTTTGCGTTCAGCCTCTTTACGGTGCTGCCTTGTGCCGTCTTGATCAAGCAGCATTGTACAGGGCTATGAAGGCGTAGAGGAGGTAAACTGCATTGTGGATCTTCTTTCCTTGAGCTATGAATGAGTTACATTATTTCCCTTGTTTTTCTAGTGTGATATCAGTTATTCTAAAACTCTGGTGTCTCTCATCAGTTGTTTAGGCACTAATAGTTTACATTCCTATTCTTGTTTTTTTTTTTTTTTTGTAAAGAACATCGAGACTGTGTTGTTTGTTGGGAACTTCCTAAGAGTGAACACCCTCTCTATGAAGCTGTTGGCTTATGCCATGGACTACTGGTCTAAAGGTCAGCTCAAGGCACTCTTCCTTCGCCATGAGGTTAGTAAGTTTACCCCTTACTCCCATCAAAGACCACATGTATAGTATCTTCTAACTTCTAACTGCCACCTTGTGCCATTTGTTGCTGTTTTTAGGGTTACTTTGGTGCAGTTGGAGCCCTGTTAGAGCTTCTGCATCCGTCCTAATCCACCCAAAGAAGTACCTGTCAATCTGCTGCAAAGACCATTAGCACTTTAGACTGTTACCAGTTAGTTCCAGTGTGAGATGTTATTCCAGCCACCAACCAGTTGCTGGTAAATCTTGTAAAGTTTGTTAAGTGGTGAAATTCACTTCTAGGTTTTTCTACACATCTGCTATTTTGGTCAGTAGATGAAATAAACCGGTTTCCTGCCATGAAGTTGTACACAGCAAAGCTGACAGTTATTGTATGCAGGACTCTGCAGAAATGAGCCACGTTTAGTCTGAAGCACCTCAAAGAAATTCACCGGGGTTGCCTGAAACACTTCATTTAAAAAGTACTTTTCAGCAGGCAGTCCTGTCATGTTGACTTTCTTTACCCCTCAGTGGGTATCAGGTTCTTGTCCAAATATTTGCTATCATTTTTAACTGTATGTTACCCAAGGTGGGACCAGGTGGATGGAAGAAGTAATGAAAGTATAATTCGTCAGTGTGATGTGGCTTAAATTTTAGAAAATGACTATAAAATCACCAACTTAATTTCAGACACAATGTATTTTAAATGCTTTCTCTGGCATTAGAAAAATTGAGCTTTTTTACAGTTTTGAATGGAAACAACTGCTGGTTATTCTTAGAAAAAGAAAGTATCAGCTTTACCTTAGGAGTTAGTAACTGCTCTCTAAAACTGTAATGTAATAAATGATGAATTCATAATGAATTGAGTTTAGTGTTTCTGTTATTAACCTGATGGAACTCCCATCCACCTGGTGGCCTTGATAAGCTTTAACACTGCAAAAAATTACAACCATTTACTTTTTGTTTTTTCTTTTCTGTCTGTTTTATTATGTAACATTTCAATGTCACTGTTGGATTTGAAATGAAAATATTTAACAGAAAAGAAAAATACATTTCAGGCCACTATTTTAAGCAGATCTGTTACTGTTATAGATTATATAACATTTCTATATGATTTCTGCCTCAGTGAAGAGTGATATAGCACTCTTAAAATGCTCTTCCCAGTTGAGATTTCAGTGCTGGTAATCAAAAACGGTGTTGTGTATTAGGATATCTGCACTGCTGGGTGTCAACTGTTCTTGAACCAGTCTATTCCTACAGAGAAATCAGAGCAATTGATTAGACAAATATTGATGAATGAGCATGTGAAGTACAGGTAATAGTCGTGGCATCATTCACATAAATAAAACGGGCATTTTAAAGCAGAAACTTGATTGATTCCCAACAACAGAGGTGTTTAAACGCTGTGATCCCAGTTTAGGTTTTTCCTATTCAGTAAGCACTCAAATATTGAGTGAATGTACTACTTGCTGTGACGATCGTTCATTATTAAGATTATATCAATGTTGAACTGAGAAAACTGAAACACTGTTAGAATTTCATTATCTGTCCGGTTTTATTGTTTTCTGTTTAGTAATGAGTCCATCCATCGATTATGGGTCAATAAAATTAATCTAAGCAGTGAAGAGACGACTTGGTAAATAGCTGCAGACACGGTTTTTCAGGTGTCAGTTATTAGAGATCTATGAGCAAGTTGTAGATACACTAAGCTGATTTTAAATGAAGTGCCTCACATGTTTTTGTACCAAATACAGTACAGTATTCAGCCATGCGATTTTTAAAATTAAAACTTGTGTTTTTCAAGCTCTCTCTCCTTTTGCTTATACAAAGAAAACTTTGTACTTTTTTTGTAATAGAATAATGTCACGTTTCTCATTGAATTTCCCTAATTAAATACCAACTTGGCAAACTCTTCATGTTTCTAACTACACGTGGACATATCATTTGGGGATATTTAAATGACAAGTTGTTCGTTTTTAAAATGTATTTTTACTTGGAGATGGCTGAGTTTGTAGCTAAGCTAAAAGGTTCAACCAGCCACTTCAGAATAATGAAAATCAGGTTACTTTAAGGAAATTATGTGCTTACAGATTCAGATTAGCTTGGCTACTAAACAGCTACTCTTTAAAATGGCACTTGTTATACTGCAGTATAGTGTGCTATAGTGTGTTGCACAGCTTAAAAACTAATGAGGTTGTGGGTAAATTTCATGCTTGGCCATAGCCAGGTTTTTGCTTTCTACTGTTCATGCTAAGCTAACAATAAGCTACATCTAGTTGCTCTATAAGCTAGTTGGTCTTCTAGCTGTTTCTGGGACTTTGCATAAGTTGCGTTTGTGGGACGTTTTGTTTTTCTATTACTTAACCTGACAAGTGCCAAATAGTGGGATACAATAAGTGTAGAAAATTTTAAAGAGTCACTGGCGTGGCACTAAAGAACAACTTCGCCTCAGGTAAGTGAATGCATGTTTTATAGAGCTGGGCAGATCGATCAAAAATATTGATAGAATCAATACCAGTGATGTTATTGGTATGGGATTGCTAATAAAAATGCACCTCAAACAAGCACTTTGAAAAATGTCTGAACATTTGTTGTCTTGACTGTCACGGCTATTTTATGTATATCTTATAGCACATTTAACCAACTTTCCAGGTCTCCAAAGATGCCAGGTTCAAAATACATGAAAAGCTGAAAGCTGTGTAAAAAATAAAAAGAATCACAGTGATAAATTTGTGGTCATTAAAATGTGTCCAAAATGTGTGAATTTATGCTGATTCACCATATAAATCATGACTTACTAATCTCTACTACATACGCTGTTTTTAAAGGTTAAAACTATCAGTGTTGGTATCAGCAATACTGGGGATCGATACCAAAATTTCCAACAGAACAAATTCCAGTATTTTAGTGATTTACCACTGAAAATATTTAATACATAATTTATTTTGTTTATTTATTTATTTTTGTCTTGGCTGGTTTAAACCTACCAAAACGCACCCGCCTCCTTTAACTTGACAGAAATGTCTGTCTCATCTTGGTTGATATAAAATCTTAAAGTGTATCTTTATTCCATTTGGCACAGACAGTCTATGCAGTTTGGTCAGTTTCTTTTCAAGATATAATCGGAGGAGGATTTAATGTACCAAGTACTACTTGGCCAGCACTACTGGTAACATCAAGTGGATTGCAAAAACCATTAGCAGAGGCATTACAGCTGGAACTGTCGATGTGGTCGCATATTTTTAACCCCGGTTGTAAATCTGCAGCTGACACGTTGTGCGCTTTAACAGACACGTAGGCTCTGAGTGAAATTGGCGAAGTGATTTTTTTTTTCTTTTCTTTTTTTTTTTGAAGTTACGAAAGGCAAGACAGTCTGTTACAGAACCATCCATGAAAGAGTCTGTGTCTTTCCAGGGGAAAAAAAAAATCCAGCCCCCTTCAGTCCCGTACCCTCCTCCTCCTCCTCCTCCTCCTCCTCCTCGGGTGAGGGCAGCTGCCAATTTACGGACAACAACGTTTGAAGAAGGTGGACCACTGCCCTACAAATGAAACCTGTGTCTGATGGAGGGGGCGATTTAGCACAAGAACTGGGATTTTATGCTTCCTCTGACTTTGGATTCAGTTAATAAACTTCAGGACACATCTCCCTCTCTCCAATAGACCCGCTGTAACCTTTCCGCCGTGGCATTATAAGGTAAGACTACTTCATGATTAGTCAGATTATTTGATGCAATTTTTTACACAAGTCATAGTCTGGATTTAAAACAAAAACTATACTGTATTATTTGAAAGCCGTGAAGCTGCCTTACCGTCTGCGCCGTAGGTATGGTCTCCCAGTACGCAGAGTGGTAAAACAGGCTGTTTCTCTGAGCAGTTTTTTGGGATGCAGAATCAAACATGTGAGGAATGTTGCGACAGGAAAGACAAACAGTGACTTCGGAAAAATCCGTCTGTCCATTCACAAGAAACTTCCTGCGTGGTGTGAGGTGCTGATGTGGATCTGGATTTGAAGAACCATTTACTGAGATTTAAAAATAATAATAATAATAATAATAATACTGTAAATCCTTTTTATATTAAGATATTGATAAATTGATTTGTGCTCAGATGCTTTTAACAGCCAGTTAATCATCCAGATTAAATAGTCCAACTCCTTGCTTAGCACTTAGATGAACCAGAATGCCAACATACTTAAACTGCACTGTGTCAAAATGTCCAGGAAATGTTTAGCCGCCACAGATTTCCATGTTGTGCTGCTTTATTGAAACGGGCTTATGGGTCAGTTTTGTCCTCCATCCATCCAACTCCTTGTGGCTCATCTGGACTATTCTTAGTATAAAGTTTCACAAAGTACCCCAAAAGTCAATAGCATGTTGCAAAAAGGCAGGGAAATCTTTTTTTTAGCCCATAGAGCTCAAAATGCTAGTTTATTTTCAGTCTGTGAAAGTACAGCACAGTACAGATTTCTGCAAGTATTTAGAGATTAAGAATGAGATATGTGTGGCTTTTGGTGGGAATGTGGGCATGATGTTGTGCAGGGTAAGACTTTATAATGGCCAAGAGTGTTGTGTATGTGGGTGAGTCAGAGCTGTGCTGATTTGGTGAACTGCTGCCCGGTTGATTTGAGCCTTTCACAAGACATGATCCATGAGCACATTGGTATGGAGAGTGGCTGCTTTGATGATAGAAATAGAAACATTAGGATGAGAAAATGGGTGATTGGATCAGAAACATCAGATTCAGACTTTGTATCGAGGTTCTTTTTTAACAAAGGCTACAGAAACCAGAAAATAACTAGTTATTGTTTGTACTCCACTAGTTCTTCAGGCTTTCTGGAGGTCTTCCACCCAGCTCAATGGATGAATCTATTTTGTGTCTATACATGACAGACAGTTTACCAAATAACTGGTTTTAAATGGTATCTTTAGATATTTTCTTGCTGTTGCAAAAACACATAATTTGTTTATTTCTCAAAGATAACACAGTTTGGCTGGCATAAAATAGTATCTTTGCACAGTCTGGGTACTTCCCAAATAGCTGTTGGCTGAAAACGTGGCATGGTGTGCAGTGTGTTCTTTAAAAAATTGAGGAAAGTGGAGGACAAACGCAAAAGTGGCCTAAAATAAAGCTATCTAGAGTAGATGACCAGTAGCTACGTTTTGCATCCTTAATCAATAACAGAAAAGGTTAAGGTATACCAAATTATACGAAAACTACACTGAAAATCAGAGACAAATCAGTAATATGAAGTCAGGAATCCAAGTTGGAAATGTTTGGTTCAAACCACTGTCAACATGTACAGAGGTGATCAGGAAAGAAGTACAACAGTGTTTTACAGCCATCTGTAAAACACAGTGGAGGCTCTGTCATGGTTTGGGGCTGGAATTCAGCCAGTGGAGTTGGAGGTCTCATCGAAACTGATGGAATTATAAACAGAAAAACATCATCAGATCTGATCTTCCATGTGGTAAAATCTGGAAAGCATCTGATTGGCAACTGCTTAATTTATCTCCATGACAATGATCCCAAAGACACTGTCAACCCACTAAAACATACCTGAATAGAAAAAGATTGGCTTCCCCCGAGTGCAGACCTCAGCGTTACTGAAGCAGTGTGGGATCATCTTTGACAGGGAACACAACAAAAGGCAGCCAACATCCAAAGTGCTTTGAATGGCCTTTGAGAAGCCCGGAGAACTATTCCTGGAGACTACTTAAGGAAAGCCTGTCTAAGAGAGTTCAGGCTAAGTTGTAGACAGACAAATATTGCTTTTCAGGCTTGTTATAATTGTACAAAGTCTTTGTTTGCCTTATATATTATGTTTGTATTTATTTTTACACAGCTTTTAATAAGTCCCAGCACCTAGTTCTCATTTTCCTTCAAAGACATAAAGAAATTAAGGGTGGCCTAATACCTTTGCATGGTTCTGTATCCTTGCTTCCATATGTCACGTAACCTGGAGGTCATTATTTTTGTTGGGTGTCATGTCTGTCAATTATGATAACTCTATACTGACCAAAGTACTGCCTGACATCTGAAAACATGGTGATTTTTGCAATAGTAAAGGCAAAGACACACAGCGGGTTGTAAATGGTTTAAACTACTGACAAAAGTTAGCACATTTGAAATGGTGATAATAATAGGTCTTTACACACAAAAATTATGTGTATGTCTAAAAACAGGAAGCTGTCTGTAAACTCTGATGGATGTTTACAACAGAGTTAAAATGTTAGTGTTGGTCTGCCACATATTTTAGCAAAACTTACCTTGTTTACAACCTTTACTCTATAATAATCTGCAAAAGAAACCCCAAAAAAAACAGGGAACAAAATACAATGAAGCAAATCATTTAATGCAAAATGCAAAAAGTAGTTCAAAAATGTGTCCTATGTTGAAACTATGTGAAACTGTGTGATGCTAACTAAAGAAACTAACACGCTAACAATGAAGTTGATTAGAATCAGGCCAGTAAAATGGTTGGGGAGAGGGGGGGAAGCATTCCAGAGATCCTGAGTTCTCCAAAGTCATAGTCAGGATGGGAAAATGGTTCAAAAATATTTCTTAGCTTGAAATTACAGAGAATTTAGGGCTTCCTGTATACAACTGACATGGGCAAAAGATTCTCAGCTCTCATGTCTGCTCTATGATAAGAAAATGAAAATCTGTAAATAGTTGATACCACATCCTCTGGTGCTGAAGAGCATCTGGCTTGTTAGCACCTCATATTTCAAAAGCCAGCATCCATGAACCTTTAACAGTTCATTACCTCACAAGGCGTGAATAACTTGTGCATCTGTGAAGACATCATTAATGCTAAAGGAAATATAATATAAACAAATACTTCCACCTAAATAGCATCCATTCCAAGGAAGGCCATGCTCAACCTATATGCACATATTATAACAGCATCATTCTGCAGTAAAGGAGACAATTATGTAGTCCAAGTTTGTCACCCACTAAAAATATTTAATGAAAATATGCAAAGAGTCAGTAACTCTTCTGGCTTTGATGTGTCTCATCAAACTCATTCATTGTAGCCAAACTCATGAATCAAACTCGTTCAGTCCTTCTTAGTTTCCAGCTTCCATCTGCTCAGCACACACATCCTTACAAGCCTCACTGGGTCTCACAGACCATAGTCAAGAAGCGAAACAACTTTCAAGTTGTGTGTCTGACAGAATAAGAAGACAAATTCTAAAACAACAAATGTCTGCAAGGAAGTGTGTAAACGTCAGTTTATTATTCTGTAAGGGAAACATTTGCAGCTATATGCTCTGCTAACTACCCGAATGTAAGGAAACAGTGTTTTCATTTGATTTTCTTCTTAAAAAATATTTTTGAGAACGATTCAAGACACAGAACACACAAATAAGCAGCTTCAGACGTGCTGGCTATGCCGTTAAAAGCCTCTTCTGACCAACTGTGAATGTGTGTGTCCTTCCATTCGGCGTGAAATTGGACTCAGACGATGTACTCAGCCTTAGATCATGTTTTGGAAAGGTTAACTTAAGTTTGTGGTTTCTGTACAAACACACCACACTGCTGCATTTGTGTCTCTGGAGGGACAGACGTCCACTCGCTGAAAGCTCAAAAGGAGCGTGGCTGTCAGGTTATCAATAGCAGGCCTATGCCGAAAAGAGCAGAATGAGGTTTTCTGAGAAAAATCAGACTTTTGGTATTTCATAGAAAAAAACATTTATTAATAATTTATGAATTATTAACCCAGAGTACTGTCTGTTCGGCATTGTGAAACATTAGCACGCACAAATTGAAAAAGGTTGAACAGAAAGCTACAAGGACACTTTAATTAATTTAATAGATATAAACATTCATGTGGCCTTTAAATTCAGCCAGATCATGGGGTCATTAAAGCCTGTGCTTTTTAAAAGATCTCCTCCCACCCCCACACACATCAGAATCAAGTATTAACCAGCTGGTTTGAATCAGACTGCTGGAGCAACTCTACACCCTCAACATCAATCCTTCCATGTGTTGAGCATATTTGAGGCGCTTTTTTCAGCAGCAGTTGCAGCTATTTAGAAAATACACTGAGGGCGAGCAGTTTGTGTGTTGTGCGCGATGTGCTGAAAATACTGTTGCAGTTACTGTATTTGCGCCCCTTCTGATTTCCTAATTTTTTTGCATGTTTGTCAAACTTGCGCGTTTCAGCTCATCAAACAAATTTAATGTTAGACAGAAATAACCTGAGTAAATACAGAATATAGTTGTGAAAATCAGGATTTCATTTATTTTAAAGTTATTTAAAAGTTATATATATGACCTATGTGGCCCTATGCAAAAGGGGTAAATGACCATTAACCATAATAGCTCGTTGTGTCACTTTTTCCAGCAAGAAGTGCAATCATGCATTTCTTATATCTAGTCACGATCTTTTAAGTTGCTATGGGGGAATATTTGGTTTTCGAGCATGAACGGCCCGTGTAAGGTCACACAAGCTAGAATCTCAATCTGGTTTAATCTGGACTTTTCCAAAACCTTCATTTTGTTTTGTTTTTTGAGCCAATCAGAGGTGGACTTGCTGGTATCAAGTGTGCTTGAGCTTCAGGGCAGGAAGTCATTGCCAAAAATTCTCCTTCATTATTTTCTGTTTGACAGTAGAATTCATTGTCCCATCAATTACAGCAAGTCCACGTCCTGAAGCAACAGAGCAGCAAAGCAGCCCCAGACCATCACACTACCACCACCATGTTTGGCTGTTTTTATGAAATACTGCGTTCGTTTTATGTCAGATGTAGCAGGACTCAAACCTTCCAAAATGATCAACTTCTTTTTCATCAGTCCACAGAATACCTCCCCAAAAGTCTTTGAGATCATCAAGATGTTTTTTGGGGAAATGTGAGACGAGCCTTTGTGTTCTTTTTGGTCAGCAGTGGTTTTTGTATTGGACGCCATTTTCGCCCAGTTTCTTTCATATTGTTGAACCATGAGCACTGATCTTAACGGAGTAAAGGCCTGCAGTTCTTTAGATGTCGTTCTGGGTTCTTTTGTGAACTTCTCCTGAAAGAGTCGTTGATGTGCTTTTGGAGTAAAGTTGTAAGGCCAGCCACTCCTGGGGAGGTTCACCACTTTTCCAAGTTTTCTCAATTTGTAAATAAGGACTCTCACTGTGGTTTCTCAAAGGATTTGAAATTGTTTTGTAACCCTTTCCACTGATTAACAGATGTCAATGACTCGGTTTCTCAGCTGTTTCTTCAGTTCGTGGCATAATGTTTTGCTTTTTTTGAGATCTTTTAAGCTACATCACTTTGTCAGACAAGTTCTTTTCAGGGAGTTTTGGATTCATCAGGTCTGGTAAAGAGACCAGTGTGAGGATAGTGGTTACTCTCAGTTAAATCATGATTTAAAAAGGGGTGAAAATGTGAGAAATATGGAAAAAGAACTAAGAAATCCTGGAGAGGGTTAGTACTTTTTCATTACACTGCATTGGGGCACCCAGAGACTCTTCAAGGAATCAGGGTTAAAATTCTGGGGTCACCTTTTTATACCAGTCAATGAAACCATATTAGAGTGGGAGCTGATCTAACTAAGAAAGAGGGGTCGACTTTTTCAAAAAAATACTTCAAAGAGTTAAATCTCTGTCTGAATTGACGTAAAGGAATATTTGGTAATTACAGCACAAACAGACTTTTTTCCCAGTGAAAAACGAGTTGTAGAAATCAGTACAACTCTGATATCTGTGTTGTGTTTTCTCTCTGTGTTTTCTTAAATGTGAAGTATATAATAACTTTCTTGCACCTTCCTTTATATGCAGCTGAAATAATGGATAAATCAAGATGCAAGCAGCAGTTAGCGTTCAGCCTCCTGCTTGGGTTGTGGTTGCCTCACTGTTTAACTCAAACTACACCGTCAAACACCGCCACGTCAAAGCCCACAACGACACCGACACCATCCCCATCCCCATCCCCCCGGCCCGAAAGACTAAAGGTCAGACTGTCTGGATATCCTCGAAAACACAACGAGGGCCGGATAGAGCTGTTCTACAAGGGAGAGTGGGGAACCATCTGTGATGACGACTTCACGATAGCTAACGCCCACGTACTTTGCCACCATCTGGGCTTCGTCTCAGCCACAGGATGGACCCACAGTGCTAAATATGGCAAAGGCCAAGGTAAGGGTGGCTTCAGCCATGAGTGTGTCTAATTTCAGCATTCAGTTAAATATACAGTGTGATCATCCATTTGTGTTTTACATGATGTAACACACATAAGGGTGTTCAGAAAAGTAGTTGTTTCCAACAACATTATGTGCCAACATAAAATCTAGTTTGTCTAGACTCCCCAGTGTGTAATGTGTTGAAAATGATTGAGTAGAATCGTTTTTATTACCATTTGCACGGCTTCCCAACTTTTTTTGAATTGGGGCTGTATTTTTGTTCACCTCAGTATACTACCTAAATTGTAGTAACTGTGAAACGCCTTTACTTTTTAGGAAGTGCATTAGGACAATTTTTTGTGGTCCTACACAATAAAAAAACAGTATGTTTCCAGATGTTTATGAATAAATATTTGTAAAATAATAACATTCCCATCACCTCTAGCTGTACTTAGGTTTTTGGAACTAATTAAGTTGCCATGCTAACATTCCATGAACATGTTAGCATTGCCTTTGTGTGTAAGTAACGACGTCAATGTTAGCATTTAGATCGACCTTAGAAAGCCGCCGTGTCTAGCCTTAAAAAGTCTTGTAGAGTCTTGTAGTGATTTTAATAAAACTATAACCACCGAAATCGTAAGTGCAGCTGCAAACGTTTTTTCCTAGCCACCAGTGTTGCAAACAAGTGCTACTTCCAGGTTTGGGTTTATTGCTTTCTCCCTCCTGGGAGTGTGGTGGAGTTTCCCTAACAGTCTGTCGCCTGCGTAGGAAAAATCTGGCTGGACAACGTGCAGTGTCACGGAGGTGAGAAGAGCATCGAATTCTGCAAGTCCCGTGGCTGGGGCAACAGCGACTGCACTCACGATGAAGATGCCGGAGTTGTCTGCAAAGATGAGAGGATACCCGGCTTCGTGGACTCGAATGTTATTGATGTAAGTTGCCGAAACATATTTAAGAGAGATTAAGTTAGAGCCGATTAAGAAGCCGTCACTTGTTTATAAACAATCCTTTTTCTTCACAGTTTATAGACTTGATATATAAGGACTACACACATGGAAGAAATCTAACACCTCTGTGCAGCTCCACCTGTGGCTAGTGCACATGGTGCTGTTTAGCTCTTTTTCTATAACGTGTCTAACCTGCTGAAAGCAAAAGCTTCTCCAAGTGTAAACTCCTGAGGTAAAATTGTAATAAACTTAGCAGCTACAGTCAGTTATAGCCGGGCAAAACACTTGTTTTGTTGTTGATCCAGTAAATTCCTGGCTATGATGCTTTCGTAGGCTTGAAGGTAAAGTAGTTTAATTTGACCATTCATCTAGGTCTCTGTAGTTTTGTAGTTTTAAAAGTGTTTTGTACCAATTGCCAGTGAAACTCATGTGCATTTTGAAAAAATGGATGTCACCAGTTCATTTATGAGTTTCTGTACTTGAGGCAGGACTTCTGCGTCTAACACCTCGGCTTACGTTATGCAGAATACATGAATGTCAAGCTCAAAGTTAAACCATGCCCTCATTTAATAAATAAAGATGTGCAACTCAGAGCCTCTCAGGACACACACATAGGTGGGTTGCTGGCTGAGATTTTTTTCCAGTCGGTCTCTGTCTTTGATGTTGTTTGCATAACTGAATGGTCCCAGGTGAACAAGGTTATTCTGGTGACTCGTCTTCACAGACTGAATGAGCAGATGACACAGGAAGATTGCATTAAATACAAAAAGCTTCATAGGAATAAGTGAGTGGATTTTCAGATACATGACCATCTTCCCTCTTTTTCTTTGTTGCTGTGAGTGAGGGTTGCTTAAATGTGGCATCCAGACTTTAATCTACGACCAGAGCCAGATTTTTCTTTTCCAAATAAACAGCAGCGGAAGTGAGTCAGTGCATCGCTGGCAATCGGAGTCACGTTTACCACTCGTGAGCTGTTAGTGAGAGCACGAGACCTGAAAAATACTGTCCGGTACAGACGTGAGTCAGTGTGTAGTCTGGTCCTCTCATGCAGGACAAGTTTCATAAATAGTTTAGCTTTCATCCATATAATTTAGCTCCAAGAGCAACTTGTGATCCTGTATAAATAAATATATTTGTTATTTATTCCTGTTCTGCAAGGCACAAGTTGATGAGAACAAAGTCGAGGAGGTGCGACTCAGGCCAGTGGTTGGCGTGGCCAAAAAGAAGCTGCCCATCACGGAAGGTGTGGTAGAGGTGAAATACAAAGATGGCTGGGCACAGATCTGCGATGTAGGCTGGACAGCCAAAAACACCCGCGTGGTCTGTGGCATGCTGGGGTTCCCTCATGAGAGGAAGGTCAACAAAAACTTCTACAGGTAAGTGAATTGCATCAGGTTATGAGGCTGTTTGTGTATATCGTTTCAGCAAGAGAGACCCCACACTACTTTAAAAGGGAAAGCATGTTTGTGTTTTTCTTTTGGTTGCTTTTGGAACCTTTATTTAGCAAGAAAGTGAAACTCTGGAGACAAAGGGTGTCTTTTGAGAGAGAGAGTCTTAGGCCAAGATAGGCCATTTTAAACTAGCATGTTTTTTAATAGTGGGAGAAACCCAAGATCCTGAGAAAAACCAGCGAAAACACAAGCAAATCCCCCATTTATTGATAATAATCTTCAACTAATCTCGAGAAAGACATTTGTTTTGTTGCCAAGACTCAGATGAGACGATCACATGTCTGTATAGTAAATGTGAAGCTTGACCTAGACGCTTGTTTCAGTTCTTCCACCTTTGTTACTTTCATCTACTTTCGGTCTTTATGTTAAAGGCTGCTGGCAGTAGCTTCATGTTTAAGACCAAGACAGAGTAGGGGAAATAATTGTTTGATTTTCTGCTGAATTTGTAAGTTTGCTCACTACCAATGAAATGAACAGGCTCTATTTTGATGGTATTTTCATTTTAACAGAGAGAGGCAGGATATCAACCACAAATCCAGAAAAAATACATTACATAAAAGTCATACATGTTTAGGTTAATGAGAGAAATAAGTATTTGATCCTCTTCAAGCAGCCAAAATTCTTTCTCTCATAGATTGTCTTTGTGCCCATGCAGCACATAGATTTCAATCAATCAATCATTGAATTACAGATCTGAACTTGGCATATGTATGAAGCACCTGTCCATCAGTTCCTTCAATTCCACCCTCTTCACCACCAAGAGAGGAGGCATTGGTGTTCTCACAGTCACTGAGAACACCATTGGTAACACGCTGTGCTGTAATAATTGAAATCTTGGCCTGACCGCAAGGTTCACCTGCTCAAGAAGGCACATGCAGAGGCCTATCTTAAGCTTGCCAGAGAACATCTAAATGATTCAGACAAGGCTTGGGAGAAAGTGCTGCTAACAGAAGAAAACAAAACTGATCCCTTGGGCAACAAATCAGCCTTCCATGTTTGGAGGAAGAGAAATGCCGAGTATAACCCAAAGAACACCATCCTCACAGTCAAGCACGGAGGTGCAAACATGCTTTTGGGGTTGATTCAGGATTACTTCAGTGCATTGAGGGATCAGTGGATGGAGATATGTACTGTAATATCTTGGATGAGAACCTCCTTCCCTCAGCCAGAACCCTAAAGATAGGTAGCGGATGGGTTTTCCAGCATGACGGTGACCCAAAAAGTATCACTAAGTGAACAAAGGAGTGGATAAAGAAGAACCACATTAAGGTCATAGAATGTCTCAAGACCTCAGTCCTATAGAAAATCTGTGGAGTCATGAAACCTAAAGGATTTAGAGGGTTTCTGTGAAAAGGACTGGGACAAAATCCCTCATGAGATTGCTGTTCTTACCAACAAAGGCTACCCCACCATGTACCAGCTGCGACCCATAGTAAGACCACATCTGGATCCCCTTCAGTTCGCTTATCAGCCTCGTCTCGGAACAGAGGACGCCATCATCTACCTGCTCAATCGTGTCTACACCCATCTGGACCAGCCAGCGAGCACTGTGAGGGTCATGTTTTTTGACTTTTCCAGTGCTTTCAACACCATCAGGCCGACCCTCCTGGGTGATAAGTTAGCAGCGATGCAGGTGGATGCTTCTCTGGTGTCCTGGATTGTTGATTACCTGACAGGAAGACCACAATATGTACGTCTCCCACAGTGTGTGTCTGACAAGGTGATTAGCAACACAGGGGCACCACAGGGGACTGTCCTCTCCCCCTTCCTCTTCACCCTCTACACCACAGACTTCAGCCACTGCACAGAGACCTGCCATCTTCAGAAGTTTTCTGATGACTCTGCGGTGGTTGGATGCATCAGCAGGGATGATGAGACAGAGTACCGGGCTGTGGTCGACTCCTTTGTCACGTGGTGTGAGCAGAATCATCTGCAGCTCAACGTGGCAAAGACCAAGGAACTGATCGTGGACTTCAGGAAGACCAGGAAACACTTGACCCCTGTTTCAATCCAGGGGGTCAGTGTTGACATTGTGGAGGACTATAAATACCTTGGAGTACACATTGACAATAAACTGGACTGGGCTAAAAACACCACAGCACTTTACAGGAAGGGCCAGAGTCGTCTCTATTTTTTGAGGCGACTGAGGTCCTTCAACATCTGCCAGAAAATGCTGAGGATTTTCTATGAGTCTGTGGTGGCCAGTGCGATCCTCTATGCTGTTGCATGCTGGGGGAGCAGGCTGAGGGTCGCAGATGCCAACAGACTTAATAAACTGATCCGTAAGGCCAGCAATGTTGTGGGGATGGAGCTGGACTCCCTCAAGGTGGTGTCGGAGAGGCGGATGCTGTCCAAGATAAAGACAATGTTGGATAACACCTCCCACCCACTCCATGACATGTTGGTCAGTCACAGGAGCTCGTTCAGTGAGAGACTGAGATTACCCAAAAGCACCACTGAACGACACAGGAAATCATTCCTGCCTGTGGCCATCTCCCTGTACAACGCATCCACTTAACACACTGTTTGCTGCTTCAACTACACATGTTTCTTTTCCAAATATTTATTTATAAGTGACTTATGTATGTATGTATGTATGTATATATATGTATATATTGTACTATTCTTAGTTAGCGTATTGTCTGTCTTGTCTTAATGTTGGTTTAAAATGGAGCACTGTAACAAAAAATAATTTCCCCCAGGGATCAATAAAGTATTCTGATTCTGATTCTGATTCTGATTTTGCTTGGGAATCAAATTCTTGTTTCAAATCATTTTACGACCTTTATTTAATGTGTTTTTTCTGGACTTTTGGTTGATATTCTGCCTCTCTCCATTAAAAGGAAACTACCATAAAAATGAGAAATTGCTCATTTTCAAGTGAACAATGTCACAAATTCAACAGGGGATCAAAAAATTATTTCCCCCACTGTATGAATCTCAAACCCCCTAAAATAAGAAGATGTATACTTCTTAAAATACCAAACTCTTCTTTTAAATTGATAGGAAAGAGAAACCAATTGCACAGCCTATAAAAATGTATTCAGTTTAGGGCTGCCACGATTTGTCGACTAGTCACGATTACGTCGACTATCAAAATCGTCGACGACTGATTTAATAGTCGACGCGTCGTTTGAAACTTTGTACGATCACAAAAGACGCAGGAATAAGTGGCAGGATTTAAGAGTGTAATAACGGACTGAAACAGAAGATGGCAGCATTGCATGTACAAGGATGTCAGCTACCGTTAAACCCCGAAGAAGAAGAAGAAGAAGAAGAAGAAGCAGCTGTGTCCCAGAATTCATAGCGCGGCCCAGCGCAGTTTCCAACAATGGCGGCAGCTAGTTAGTTTTAATGTTACTCTTATTATTCTTTCTGGGTCACAAAATAAACGTTTAACATATTTTCAGGCGAGAATGTAGCTGTGTAAACCTCAAATATCTGCTCAGTTTATCAGGACACCACATATTTTCAAAAGCGCTCCGACGTTTTCGGAGACATCTGTTACCCACTAGCTCGTTAGCGAGCCGGGGGCTAGGCTCACTAGCGCCGTGAGAACACCGGACTCCCCGCAAATCGTTTTCAAACCCACCGCCGTCTTTCGCTACTCAGGTTAAATATATATGAGTCACTTAGATAACTTAAAATGTTACTGTTTGGCTTTTTTTTTTAGTATTTTATTTGTTCCTGAGTAAATCAGTTTGTCTGAGATTAAAGTTATAGTTTTTACACAGCTGAATAAACGTCAAGCAGACAGCTGATTATCAGAAGTGTGAGATGCTCCAGAATATACTCCAGTGTCCTGTTATATTTTAGATAGCAAGGAGTTTATTAAACTTCACCGAAACAATCTGCAAATTTCATTAAAATTTAATAAACTATCATCTTGTCTTTATTTTTAGTTAGCACAGACCTTAAACACTTAAAGCTGTAAGCTAATGATAGTTATATAAGAGCAGATGCTGCTGGTGCAATAAGCTGTAGTTTTACGTCTAATGGATGATGATCTGATTAGTCGACTAATCGCAAAAATAATCGGTGACTAGTCGACTATCAAAATAATCGTTTGTGGCAGCCCTAATTCAGTTATAGCGGACTTTCTTTTTCCAAGTTTATTTCTCAGTGCCAGCAGTGGGAATCCGGCTGCTTGTAAACAGCGGCTCTAACTTGCTCTTTCCCTCATTCACTTGGGATATTTGCTGCAGCCTCTCTGACATTATTCCCACACTTTTAGTGTGTAAACCAAAGTGGCAACAGTTTGACCAAACCTCAAGCGAGATCTTAATCTGTGTACAGTAAAGAGCAGACATTATAGTGACTGCTGTTTACTGTGGCTGTGACAGGGAATGCGTGTAGACTTCGCCTGCCAACGCTGCATGTGCTGTCTGCAGCACAGCTCGTGTGAGGAAAGCTTCAGCATTTTGTACGAGCGTCTGATTGTTCTCTTCTGGTTCCTATTTCTTCATTCAGAGGATGTTTTTGTTGTTCTTTGGATAGACTGCAAAGCTGAAAAACTTCTTGGGCTGTACTCAGTACTTTGCAAAGGAAGTTGACGTGACTGTTAACTGTGTGCATGAATGGAAACCACAGTCCGATTTGTGTTATCACAACAATTACCAGTTAAGATTTTACCTGGAGTGTTGATGTCTTATGATTGCAATAAAAAACATAACCTATCTTGTGATTTTTATGTTTTGCTTCCAACGTCATATATCAAGCCAAATTTCAGGCCTTTCTTTTTGTTTTAAAACTATGTAGACTGGATAGAGCAGACCCTGCTGTGTTATATGAGAACAGTGATTCCCTCCAGAGCGACTGCAGACATTCCTGGCTGCACTCCATTCAAGGACGTTTTATTCGTCCCCTGCAGACGGTTCACAGTAGTACGAGGGGAAATGTGTGTTTTCTCTCAGACACGTGTGAAGGCTGAGGCTTTGGGGGGAGGTTTGGAGTCATAGAAAGGGGGTCTGGGTAAGATAATGAACAGACTACCAGGACATGAAATGAGTCACAATGTTCATCTTTTTGGTGATATTTTATGGAACAAAGAGCTTCCAGTAGTCATACTTCACTACTTAAAAATACCTTGAGTTGTGTGTAGTCATAAACAATGTGGCAACGAAGCTGAGGTGATAAGTGAGCGTTAGATTAGATCAGCAAAGTAAAACTCAGCCTCCGGTCCAAGCTAATAACAGCTGGTCCAACTCACATTAACTGTTGGCTTAGCTACCACCTTTCTACATTTCCAATTGGAAAATCTCAAACTCCTCCTTTCACGCTGACCTAATCAGTGCTACGTGTGATGTCACTGATACCTGATCTGTTTTGCTCAGGCAGTCTGCAAGCTATTCAAGTACCCAGTAGTCTTTATATGCTGTGCAGAGCTTTGCAAACCAGTCTCTATATGTTGCAGCTGTAACTGTAAAAAAAACAAACCCTGCTCTTCCCCTTGTGGTGAACTTTGCTGTGACTCCATTTCCTGTTTAAGCCAAATTTTAAACTGATTAGTATTAGACTTGCCACATCAGCCTACGCGCTGTTTTGAGGCCCTGCATGCAAGGACATCTCCAAAGCCTCTGCACTGGTTGGTTCCTGGCCATGAGTGTGGAAACGTGTGGAAGTCAAAATACAGGAGATTACCATCAAATATAAATAACTGCAATCACTAGTAACTAATAAATTCCTTTCTCAGTGGTAATCCTTACTAAAATGGATTTTTGGAGCCGGCGCTGATTTTGATTTATAGTGAGTAAAAAAACCCTAAAAAAACAAACATAAATTACATTATGCAATTCACAAACTCATTTTATTACTTATTGTAAAGCCTCTGCGTTACAGCAGCCACACAGCTGGGATGCATGCTCTGCCACATGTGCTGCACATGGTGCTAAGTATTGCAAAAAGTGCAGTCAGCAACGCTCTGCTGGACAAGCTAAATAACCACAACCTCGAGCTTTTTTTCCCTGCATTATCTTTTCGTACGGTCACATGTAGAGTAACACATCTGTGACATGCCAAGGCTGTTTTATCACTCAAGCTATGAAATATAACTGCGCTATATTAGTCAATAACCAATACTGTGTTGATAAATGCTTACTGAGGATGTCCATTGCACTAATGAATTCTCAACGGTTAGAGTTGCTTTCAGCTGTTATCACACATGTGCGCATTGTGTATGTATGTGTACTTACAGAATGCTAGAACTGTTACTCACCACTGTCTCTTCACTAGCTTAACTAAATGTGTGTATTGACCAAAGACAGCCTGTGTATGTGTTAGTGTGAATTGTGTGCTTGGATGTCG
The DNA here is from genome assembly GCF_963969265.1 of Rhamphochromis sp. 'chilingali'. Lineage (NCBI taxonomy): Eukaryota > Metazoa > Chordata > Actinopteri > Cichliformes > Cichlidae > Rhamphochromis > Rhamphochromis sp. 'chilingali'. Next base: position 8,924,469 of record NC_137949.1, read on the forward strand.
TTTCTCTCCTGCATGTGATGGAATTTGGCTGTCTCACTGTTACAGACGTCTGAAAAAGCGAGCAGCTGAGAAGGTCTCCAGGCCAAAGGTTAATGTTTCAGCCGGTGGAAGGTACACTGTCATGGGAAAATCCGCTGTCCATGTCTGTCTGCACTCTTGTTTACTGTAGTTTTGGTAGTGGGTTTCCAGTTGGAGTAGAAAATAACCACTCAGTGCCTGCTTTTTAGCTAGTTGTCCCTTCCCCTCTCTAATCTCATATTATTATGTTGTGTGGAGCATATGAAGGGGTTGTGGTACATTGTGCTAAGGTACTTTTCTTCCCATTTCTGTCTTTTAACATGTCTGCTGACAGCACAGATTGAGAATGATACCTAAGTCAAAGCATATTACTTAAATTTTATATATTTATATCATCAGCACAAACCCATTCTTACTAAAATTCTTAGCATTCCACAGTATTAATAACAAAACACATAATGAATCTTTTGATGATACAGATGTTGTCAATCTGTGCAGTGTCAGAGGCCTGTTTGTTTTAATGCATTAGTCCTCCTAATCTAATGCAACAGCTGGAAATCCCATTCTTCATTATGGCCTGCTTTTTGGAGGAGGTCAGCAACTTTTCATCCTGGGTTCTTACACTGAAGCAGTCGCAGACATTTGACTGCAGAGTTCATATAACCGAAAGTGACCTGCATCTGGTAGAATCTGCAAATAATTGACAGTGTTTGTTTTATCCAGTTCATCCTGTTTCATCCTGGTATGTGAGTATTAGGAAGTCGCACCACAGATGTTTTTGGATGTGTTACATGATACTTTTTGGTGTCCTGAGGTTAAACTTTTGCTCCTGAGGAAAATGAATTATTACAGTGAATAGCTAAGCTTAACAGATAAATGTGGTGTGAAGGAATATACCTTAAATCAGCAGTCCCCAACCTTTAAGGTGTCGCAGATAAATACAACAAAATAAAACCGGTACCGGTACCAAAAAAAAGAAGATTTACTCATAACACACGGGAAAAGACCCAGGGAAACTGAGTTAATGATAAAAACAATAAAAAAATAACACGAAAAACTGATTAAAAACCCTCGAAACCATAAATTTCACACCCGAGCCTCAACTCTCGTGGCCCGGAACCAAACAACTCCGTGGCCCGGGCGTTGGGGACCTTAAATGACCATGCTGGTTTTTTTCTTCAAGTCAGCTAATCCCTCAAAACGATCAGAATAAATAAATTTGTCCTTTTCCAGTTTGTGGTTTTCAATGCCAAAGCTTGAAATAGTTTTTTTTTTTCCAGTCATTGTGTTGTAGATTTTTTGGGATTGTTGTCCCAACACATGACCCCGTTTTGGCCAACCTTTAACTGACTTTATAATACGTTGGTATACAGAGGATCTCATGAACCTAATGACTGCTCGGGTCCTGTGGCTGCAAAAAAGTCCAAATCATCACCTTCACCACTGTGCTTGACAGTAGGTATGAGACGCTTGTGCTGATATGCTGTGGTTGGTTTTTGCCAAACATGGCAAACATGGCGCATCGTGGCCAGACATTTCCACTGTGGTCTGATCTGTCCAAAGGACTAGCAACCTGCCCCAGCTTCTGCTTTTATAGAGACTTTTATACTCGCTGACTATCAGTTAATCAAGTACCTTTGATTAGCACCACCTGGAAGCTGCGTACTCTTATTTCACATTGAAGCAGTGAAGGTGCTCTTATTAGTTTGGCAATCGAGCAACATTGAAATACTCTTTTTTTCTGGTTAAAACAATACATTTACAATTTGCAGATTCTATTTGATTCAGTTCTTGACATTTGAAGTTTTTGGGATAAGTAAGAAACTCTTTGACATTTAAAAGAAAAATCCATCAACACAAAGCACAGATCACCCTTACCCACAGACCCTGTATGGACTGTCATGTGACCTTTAACCATTAGACCTGCAGGAAACTGACACATCTGCTTTTTGTTTGCAGCCCATCCACACATAAAGCAATGCCATACCATATATAAAAAAAAACCCCTTAAAGTTCACACTGACATAAAAGTACATCAATCACAGTAGCTTAGTTTGTACTAACCATGTGTCAGTGATCGTGTTAAACATGTGATACACTTTATGGCCCAAAGCATATGGACATACCAACTGTATCACAATTTATTCTGTTCCTGGCCACCATCGTCACACCAACTGTATACAAAGGAAAGGCGAAATCTGAGTATGCTTTTGTCCATAAAGTGTATCTACTTATGTCAATGCTAATTAAACCTGTCGGGTCTCTGCCCTAATGGCCAACATTGTATGTTGTTGTGTTTTGTTTTCAGTCTATTTTTGTTGAAATTTTGTTGTAATTCACCTAAGAAGGATGTGCTTGGTTCAACTAGCCTGTGGGCTTTTTGTGCATTTTTACTCTGCATTACATCAGTAAAACAGTGTTTTATAACTGTGTAACGACAGTTGCTTAGCCTCTATGTTGAATATGGCACATCCTTTTGAAGAGTGTATCTGTACTAACACCCTATAATGTATTACGCAGTCTTTGTTACAATGATTTTTCACTTTGTCACATCACTTTCTTCACCTAACTGTGCACTCTAACCCATCTTTACCTTGCAGGCAGACACCCAAAGCTAAAGCTATCAATAAGTCTAAACAGAGCAGCCCTGGCAAAAGGTAATCTGAGAATGAACAACGAAGTGGGGAAATTTAACCTGTCTGCAAAGACCAACACACATGCTAATAAAGTCAGCCAGATTAGCCTAAAAGCAGCCAAAATATTGAATTTTCCCCTCTTCAAAAATAGAAAAACTGTCTAAACCAGATTCATTCTCTCCAGTATGACAACCTGTCCCATGCATGTGAATACTTATAGAGAATAACTCTGACATACTGACATGAAAAAAAAATGAAGTAGAATCAACAAAATTTTGAATATTGAAATTGTCATAGATGTGTGTGCGTACCGTATATGTGATTGTGTTGTTGAATGTCCAAAGATTTGTTATTATAAAGAGCATTTTAGTGTTGAAAAACTGATGAAATAGCTTTTGTCACATAGAGTCAGGTAGTCTGCGTAGCTTAGCACAAAGACTAAAAAATAGCAGGCTCTGATCTGTTCTCTGTGCTCTGAATCGAGTGAATCAGTAGAAAAATGCAAATGTAAAAACCATTTGCTATTTTATAAAAGGTTACCTGACTTTTTTTCTCAGCCAAGCAGAGACCTTTGCCAAGATTTTATTTAAGTTTGTGCACGTTTAAGTTTCCTGTTGGTGGTCTTTGTTGCTACACTAACCAACTACAGCTATATATTGTATATGGATTATACATCCTCTTGTAAAATGTTCAGCAGGACAGAGTAATGAATATTTTCCAAAATGTGACATCTTTGTTAACCCAAGTGATAATCATAATCTTTATTTGTGTTTAAAACAAACCACACCAACATTTCTTATTATTGCGTGTGTGTGTGTGTGTGTGTGTGATATATATATATATATATATATATATATATATATATATATATATATATATATATATATATATATATATATATATATATATATATATATATATACATATATATACATATACATATACATATATATAATTTTTTTTCTGTGTACCATAAATACAATCAGGGTATTGATTCGCTCAGTATTTCACTCACCACAGTCCCTGCCCGTGCTTCTGCTCCCTCCAGGTTGTATTTGGAACGTCAGAAGAACAACTTCCATCTTCACTCTGTGGCATGTACGGGTACAGAGGTCCATCTGGCCGCCTGTCCGCTGGAATTCAACAAGCCAAACGCCACATCCTCCTGCGCAGGGGGCATGCCGGCTGTCATTAGCTGCATGCCGGGGCCACTGTTCATGCAAAACAGCGGTTTGAAAAAGAAACTGAAAATTTCGGTAAAGTATTTTTTTGTGAAGTGATCACAGATATGTGCTGGCATAGTTGAATAACGTGAAGTGTCTCTTTGTTCTTTAGACCAATGTGAGGCTGAAAGGAGGTGCCAAGGTAGGCGAGGGTCGGGTCGAGGTGCTGAAAGACAACGTGTGGGGGACTGTGTGCGACGACCGCTGGAATCTGCTGTCGGCCAGCGTTGTCTGCAGGGAGCTCGGCTTTGGCAGCGCCAAGGAGGCTCTCACCGGTGCCCGCATGGGTCAAGGTCAGGAATGATTAAAAAGTTTGTACAATGGTGATCTTTGGCTCCTCCAATCTGCATGTCAGAGTATCCTTGAGTGGGATACTGAGACCCAAGCTGCCCCCTATGCATTCATCAGAGTGTGAGTGTGTGAATGTTAGGTTTCAAGTACTTTGGCATAGTAAAAAGTGCCTGTGTGTGTGACTGGGTGAATGAGGCTTGTAGTAAGAAAGTGCTTCAGAGGGCTCAAATTTAATAGAAAAGTACCAGTGCATATCTAAAAGTTACCTGATCTGGTTCCACATATACAGTGGGGCAAAAAAGTATTTAGTCAGCCACCGATTGTGCAAGTTCCCCCACCTAAAATGATGACAGAGGTCAGTAATTTGCACCAGAGGTACACTTCAACTGTGAGAGACAGAATGTGAAAGAAAAATCCATGAATTCACATGGTAGGATTTGTAAAGAATTTATTCGTAAATCAGGGTGGAAAATAAGTATTTGGTCAATAACAAAAATACAACTCAATACTTTGTAACATAACCTTTGTTGGCACTAACAGAGGTCAAACGTTTACTATAGGTCTTTACCAGGTTTGCACACACAGTAGCTGGTATTTTGGCCCATTCCTCCATGCAGATCTTCTCGAGAGCAGTGATGTTTTGGGGCTGTCGCCGAGCAACACGGACTTTCAACTCCCGCCACAGATTTTCTATGGGGTTGAGGTCTGGAGACTGGCTAGGCCACTCCAGGACTTTCAAATGCTTCTTACGGAGCCACTCCTTTGTTGCCCGGGCGGTGTGTTTTGGATCATTGTCATGTTGGAAGACCCAGCCTCGTTTCATCTTCAAAGTTCTCACTGATGGAAGGAGGTTTTGGCTCAAAATCTCACGATACATGGCCCCATTCATTCTGTCCTTAACACGGATCAGTCGTCCTGTCCCCTTGGCAGAAAAACAGCCCCATAGCATGATGTTTCCACCCCCATGCTTCACAGTAGGTATGGTGTTCTTGGGATGCAACTCAGTATTCTTCTTCCTCCAAACACGACGAGTTGAGTTTATACCAAAAAGTTCTACTTTGGTTTCATCTGACCACATGACATTCTCCCAATCCTCTGCTGTATCATCCATGTGCTCTCTGGCAAACTTCAGACGGGCCTGGACATGCACTGGCTTCAGCAGCGGAACACGTCTGGCACTGCGGGATTTGATTCCCTGCCGTTGTAGTGTGTTACTGATGGTGACCTTTGTTACTTTGGTCCCAGCTCTCTGCAGGTCATTCACCAGGTCCCCCCGTGTGGTTCTGGGATCTTTGCTCACCGTTCTCATGATCATTTTGACCCCACGGGATGAGATCTTGCGTGGAGCCCCAGATCGAGGGAGATTATCAGTGGTCTTGTATGTCTTCCATTTTCTGATGATTGCTCCCACAGTTGATTTTTTCACACCAAGCTGCTTGCCTATTGTAGATTCACTCTTCCCAGTCTGGTGCAGGTCTACAATACTTTTCCTGGTGTCCTTCGAAAGCTCTTTGGTCTTGGCCATGGCGGAGTTTGGAGTCTGACTGTTTGAGGCTGTGGACAGGTGTCTTTTATACAGATGATGAGTTCAAACAGGTGCCATTCATACAGGTAACGAGTGGGGGACAGAAAAGCTTCTTACAGAAGACGTTACAGGTCTGTGAGAGCCAGAGATTTTCCATGTTTGAGGTGACCAAATACTTATTTTCCACCCTAATTTATGAATAAATTCTTTACAAATCCTACCATGTGGATTCATGGATTTTTTTTTCACATTCTGTCTCTCACAGTTGAAGTGTACCTCTGGTGCAAATTACTGACCTCTGTCATCATTTTAGGTGGGGGAACTTGCACAATCGGTGGCTGACTAAATACTTTTTTGCCCCATTGTAGATATCTAACTCAACTGAAGAGGTTATTTATAGAGAAATGTTTGTACAGATTCAAAAAAATTATTTTATAAGACTTTGATCATTGAGTGGATTCTGTTTGAGTTTTTTTTTTGCATTAAATCTCTTTGAAGCCAGGATGTGTTTATAACTGTCTTCAGAGAGGACTTCAGTCGCCAGCTGTCCGTCTCTGGCCTTCTAATCTCTCAGATCATCGCTTCAACCTGCAGAACTGATAATCTGCCTTTAACATTCCTACACGGATCCTCATTTGAAGCTTTTTGAAAAAGTAAAGGAATGCTACACTTGTAGAAAGATAAAAATGAAGGAATGGAGGACATGAGAGACAGAGCTGTAAATGTATTGTGCATTTTCTGATGAAGTCATTACAATAATGGGCCTTTCATAGTGTGTTTTATCCATTAATTCTCCGACTGAGTGCCCCATTCATTAAATAGCTTTTTTTTTTTATGTGTTTGTGATTCCTAAGTGGTGGTCAGGCACTTTTAGAGCAGAAAAGTGTTTTTTTTTCCAGCTGGGCTATGGATCATTTCATGTGACGATGAGGCAGTCAGTTTTATAAGGCCAGCATGTGTCTGGGCCACCTGGGCTCCACATGAGCAACAAGAATGACTTTTTCTGCCAAGGTGTAGAAGACATTGCATAGAGTCAAAGATGTGTGTACACTGAAGACATATAGAAATGTAATCTATGACAATATATGCATAGATTATGGTGAGTTGTGTTGTTAAATAACAATTGTAATAATTTTTGTAGCTAAACTCCCTGGTCTGCACTTTGTCCATTTCCTTGGCTTGTAGGAAAAATATTAAAGTTGTTGAAATTTGGCTGAAAAGCTGATCTACTTCCAAAAGCCTCACTGAAGGCTTAGAGCAGGCAGGTTGGGAATCCTGAATGAAGCAGTTTTTTGTGTATATGTGTGAAGAAATGCATGTCCTTGTGAACAAATTGCGCCTTTGTTAGGTCGTTTAAGGTGCTGAATTTCGAAGAATTTTCTAAAACCAATCCACACACACACAACAGCTGCACATAGATAATACAATTAGTTTCTTGCAGCTTCATAAAGAACACACCCGTCACACCCGCTCTCAGAAATGCTGGGTGGGGATGTCTGCTGTAGTTTGTGTACATTATGATATCTACCACAGAAGAAGTTGGCCTGGGCTGTCTTCCAGAAAGCAGGTTTAGTCAAAACATTGAATTCATTAACCCTGAGCTGCGATAAACTCTGGATTTTCCATTCCAGACAGAAAAGCAACACAAACTCTGGGTTCATTTCTGAAATCTTGCGCTTCTCACTGGCACGTGTTCCTTAGCATGCCTTGAGTTTAGTTTTCAGCTTTTAAGACACAGGGTGTCCTTTACATGATCAATGTTTATTTGTTTATTTGTTTATTTATAAGGAACCACATTAGCTTCCACAACATTGGTTGCTAGTCTTCATGGGGCCCAAACCTTCAAATACAATCAAATAAAATATTACACAATAAAGTGGATACCAAATATCCACATAATTTGGCTCTTACATCCACAGTAAGGTTTTACAATTGTGAAAATATAAGCATATAAATATCAATAACACCAAAACAAAATACACAAATTTCCATTACAAATGGCATTGCCCTCTTACAGTATTTACAATGAAGTAAAAGCTGCCTAATTGGGCTTTTAAGCGATTTTTAAAATTATGAATAGAAGCCAATTCTCTAATTGCATAAAAAAGTTGCTCTAAATATAACAGAGTTTTTCAAAAAGTTGCTTTTAACTCGAGGAGTTACTAAATTGCGGTTTGTTGAAAATCGTGTACTACGGTTATGTATTTCATCTGGATATTGCAACTGAGCAGAAAAAAAATATGGTGTGTTTACCAGTATTGCTTTCTTTAAAAATACAAGTAAGCCATAGTATAATTTAGCTTGTGCAGAAAGCCAAGAATGTTTATCATGCATTTTATCAATATTTGTATAGTATGAACACCTTAACACTAATCTGGCCACCTTGTTCTGGACTAACTGAAGTCTGTTCAGATCTGTCTTATTAGCTGCTGACCAAATGATTGATCAGTACTCTAGATCAGCGGTCCCCAACCTTTTTTGCGCCACGGACCGGCCTTTAAGGTGTCGCGGAAAAATACAACAAAATAAAACTAGTACCGGTACCGAAAAAAAGAAGATTTATTCATAACACACGTGAAAAGACCCAGGAAAACCAAGTTAACGATAAAAACAATAACAAAATAACGCTGAAAACCGATAAAAACCAGTTATCTGTCATATGAATGTGAAGACAAATTGATTTGTTTAAATAACTATTTTTATCTGAACAGCACTCTACCTTTAAAATATTACATGCAGCAGACGTTTTCTCAGTCTGCCTCTGTTGGAGGTGATGTTGGTAGCACCGGCTCTGGAATATTTTAAAGCCTATATTATCAAAAGTATTCACTTACCCATCCAAATCATTGAATTCAGTTGTTTCAAACACTTCCATGGCCACAGGTATGTAAAATCAAGCATGTAGACGTGCAGCTTTGCTACTAAATATTCCACAGTCAGCTGTTGGTAGTATTGTAACAAAGTGGAAGCGATTGGGAACAACAGCAACTCAGGTACAATCAAAGAGCGGATTCAGCAGATGCTGAGGTGCATAGAGTGCAGAGATCACCAACTTTCTGCAGAGTCAATCACTACAGACCTCCAAACTTCATGTGGCCTTCAGATTACCTTAAGAACAGAAGATGGAGAGCTTTATAGAATGGGTTTCCATGGCTGCATCAAGCCTTATATCAGCAAGCAGAATTCAAAGCATCAGATGCAGTGGTGTAAAGCCTGTTGCCACTGGATTCTAGAGCAGCGGAGACATGTTTCTGGACGAATCATGCTTCTCCATCTGGCAACTCAATGTACGAGTCTGTGTTTGGTGGTTGCCAGGAGAACCATACTTGTCTGACTGCACTGTACCAAATATAAAGTTTGGTGGAGGGGGGTTATGGTGTGGGGTTGTTTTTCAGGAGTTGGGCTCAGTCCCTTAGCTCCAGTGAAAGGAACTCTTAATGCTTCACCATACCAAGACATTTTGGACACTTTCATGCTGCCAACTTTGTGGGAACAGTTTGGGGATTGCCCCTTCCTGTTCCAACATAACTGCACACCAGTGCACAAAGCAAGGTCCATAAAGACATGGATGGGAGAATTTATGGAAGAACCTGACTGGCTTGCACAGTCCTGTTCTCAACCCAACAGAACACCTTTGGGATAAACTACAGCAGCAAGCCCTTCTCATCCAAGATCAGTGTCTGGCCTCACAAATGCACTTCTGAAAAAATGTTCAGAAATTCCCATAAACATACTCCTGAACCTTGTGGAAAGCCTCCCCCAAAGAGTCAAAGCTGTTATAGCTGCAAAGGGTCGGCCAACATCATATTTAACCCTATGGATTAAGAATGGAATGTCACTCAAGTTTGAGGCCTTTATAGGCAGACCCACACAACCCTCAGCAGTGGCCTGGCCACTGTGGGGTCCTCGCAAAATTCCCTCTTAGCAAAAAGGCAAAATTGTGATGGGTCAAACACAGGCTGGCCTACTTGGGGTCTATATAGAGGCTTCAAATGGCAAAACTGCTGTGGGATAAGCACCTTCCAAATATATTTTATGCCACTTCTTTCATTAAATTCATTCCGATCAGCTGCTGTGGATCCAGAGCGGGGTTACACTCGGACATTGTCAGTCATGCTTCCTGGAACAGACCTCTGCTGTGTGTTCAGACTCCTGTCCGACCACCACCTGGCTCAGCGAGTCCAAGAAACATTCCTGAACGTCACTGAAGTCGGAAACGAGTGCGGCCGAAGGAATTCCTTTCACAGAAATTACGCATCACAATCACCTCATGGTGCCATGACTTGCAGAGACAGAGTGAGAGTTTAGAGAGTAAATATGAAGCAGGGTGGTGCTGACCGATGTTAAAAAGTGAGCTCGGTATTCGTTTCAGTACTGCATACAGTTTGGAGGCCATGCAAAAAGAGACCTTTTAATTCTGCATATTGTAGCATATCAAGTATATTATAATAACCACCATAAAATCCAAAGACTACAATTTCAGTACTGCTAGTTTGGGGTGCTTCTTCATCTTTATTGGCTGAGCTTCTCAAAACCAGATTGAGCCTTTTGAAAGGTCCAAAAAGCAGTCGTGACCTGGATTGTACTAAATCGGTTTAAACTCCTAATTAACTGCCTTGGGGCTCAGTGATTACTGCAGTTGCCGCCACATACAGCTTAAAGATCTTGTACCATTTAAAACTTTTGTGAAACCCTCAGTTTTTGTCAAAAAATGTTTTCAGATAAGGTTTCCCCATAATTAACTACAACATCCATAACTGAAATCTGTTATGTCAGAAGCTCTAAATGTGTTGTGTTTCCAAGCTCTTAAATACTGTAGGATGTGTCTCATCATTTTGCCTTGAAAGACTATCAAAAGTAACTTCAAAGTTGTCAGTGCATCTGTCTGTCTGCTTGTCCAGGAATGGGTCCGATCTACATGAATGAGGTGAAGTGCCTCGGGCAGGAGAGGTCCATCTGGGACTGCCCCGTTAAAAACATCACATCAGAGAACTGCCAGCACTCAGAGGACGCTGCTGTTCGCTGCAACGTGCCTTACATGGGCCTCGAGACCTCGGTCAGACCTGAACTTTCTCACTAAAATGTTTCATTTAAAAGTTGTTAATTTGAGAAATTCTTGTTGTTTTATATGGAATTCATAGCAAATAGACTTACTTTTCTAAACAGGCTGAATGATTCGAATGTTTAGATTGTTTCTATCTTCTACAGGGGGGATAGGAAAGAAGTTAAATATTGTCTTATTTCACACTGTTTATTTTAATATCTTTTCTGGCCTTCAGTAGAAGCTGCTTTAGTCGTCTTTGTGCACAAAAATGTGAGATTTAGAGCTAACAGTAAGAACAATCTCACATCTGTTCTCAACCAATAATCCTTCGGTACTGTTGTCACAAAAAAGCTCACTGGCCAAATCCTCAGTTTGAGTTTCACATTTGTCTGCTTTGAATGAGTTTCCTTGTTGAGTTGCTGAAAAAGCAAATCAAAATGTTTTAAAAAAATCTAAAGCTTTTTCTGACAGCAGTGACCTCTTCTGAAACCCGAGTATTTCTGGTTACACTTCTCCTTGTGTAGATACACACAGACGGCGGGCTAAAACCTCCTGAAATTAGATACTATCATCAAAATAAACCTTCAGAAAATGTAATCTCATTAATTATCATCTGTAGTAAAACATGTATTGATTTTTCATGAAGTAGCCTGTAATATTTTAGACATAATTAGAGGTTGTTCACAAGAGAAAACCCGTCTCTTTGTGCATCTACACTTTGCTTTGTGGTTCCTAACCCCTTGGTCCCGCACAGATCCGAATCACAGGAGGACGAACCCGCTATGAGGGCCGTGTCGAGGTGCTGACCTCGGACCCTAATGGGACACAGAGCTGGGGTCTGATCTGTGGTGAAAACTGGAGCACCAAGGAGGCCATGGTGGCCTGTAGGCAACTGGGCTTGGGCTACGCTAACCAGGGCCTGCAAGTAGGTTATTAACACCGCCAAGGACAACATTCTGCAACAGAGTAAACTGTTGTCTTTTTTGGTACATATAAATCATATGGAAATATAATATACTGTCATGTACACCCAATGGCCTTTCATTTTAGTTTGTTTTTAAGGCTTCAGTGTTGTTAAAAGTGAAGAAACTCCTTGTTTAGACGACTGTATCTGCAGTTGACTGTATTCAAGGCAACAGTGTACTCAAATAGACAGAATCTAAGACTGGGGAGTGTTCACGCCATAGATTTTGCCTCACATGAGCCTGGTGCATTTAAAATGTGGTCTGCAATGGTGGATTCTGTGGTAGCAGATTTAGATTTGAAATCATACAATCAGTCTTCTAATGGACTACTGATCTATGGTTGCTGTCATTTAAGTACTAGTCCATTATTTTTGTAATTGTATCACCAAAATCATCCTTAACTGCTTGAATCAGTCAGGATGGATACATAGAAAAAATCCTGTTTCTTCTCATGTGGTAGTTTTCCATTGCCTTCTTACGTTCTGATGAAACTCGAAGTTTTAGCTGTGTAGGTCATGTTGCCTAAGAGGACAGGAGACTTTCCATTTTCTTCCGGGCACCAATACTCTGTCGCCTTAAAGACAGTAGTGTAGTAAACTCCAGATGCCGACATCCTCAAAAAAGTTGCAGCTGTTTTTCTGTTTCTGAGATGCTGAATCCAGCTTCTCTGGCAGTAGCTGCAGGGGCATGTTTACCGGCACGTAATCATGAAGCACTCAGCTCATCACAGGCACACGCACCACAGAGTGCAATAAATGAAACGGCCACTGAGTGTGCAGCTTTTTTTTCTTTTGGTGCATAAATGCTCAAATATATAACATTTGTAGTAATGACTAACGTAGACTTAAATTGTTGCAGTATATGTTTTAAGAATATATTTGAGCATGCATTCATGAACATGTGACAGCATATTATAATTTACATATGGGTAGATGTTTCTTTCTCTGTCTGGGGAAAAAAACAAAACAAACACTTTCGTGCAAGTGAAGCTTCTAATCTGACCCAAAACCGCTCGCCACCAAAGTGATGTGGTGACCTCATGTGGAAACCATGTCGATGTTTTCATCGCCTAGAAAAGACTAACCAAACTGCTGCTTCGACAACACACTTTCTACTGTGGGAGGACTGGATATGAACATTGACAGGTTTAGCTTAGACAGTTCAGAGACAGGACAGGAAGTGTGTCCCCTCACTGACTCCCAGCAGGAAAACTCTGCAGATCCGGATAGTGGGCGGCCGGAGCAGTTATGAGGGCCGGGTGGAGGTTCAGGTTGGGTCCAAGTGGGGCACAGTGTGCAGCACAGGCTGGACCACAAAGGAAGCCATGGTGGTTTGCAGGCAGCTAGGGCTCGGCTACTCCATGCATGCCATCACTGTAAGTAGGAATGAAGACTTAAATCACACATGAACAAAACATGCACACAAGTAATGATAGCACAGACTGTGATATTGCTGATGTGATATTCAGGATTGCAGTAGAAGCACTATGAAGTTGAAGAAACATAGATTTGAATTACAAGTATCTTGTGTTTTACATTTCTTACTATAAACTTTTGTCTTTCTTTCTGTAAAAACTGAGGAAAGCTCACAGGAAAACTGACCAAAAACCCCCCCCAAATTGCTGAATTTAACTGACAGCATTTAGAAAATTCTAAAAGCTAGTGAAGCTCTTCAGACCCTCATATTTGTCACAGTGACTGATATAAAGTGAACAATTCAAACCTACAAAAAACTATTTGTAAGAAATATGTAGAAGTTCAAAATTGAACTTTGCAGAATCCAATTTTTGTAAACAATATTGCTTAAAAATGTTATTCTAGGTAGATCATAGTTATTGGTGCAATAGAATTTGAATCCCAGTTCACTGCTGATATTTTGAAGCCAAGCAGAAAACCAAGCAAAATGTGCAGATGTGCAACTTCACTGGCTAAAGTATAAAAAATGGGTAGAATGGACAACGATGTGCACAATTACAAGGATGTGCTATTGAATTTTCCACTACAGTTAACGAGGCAGATTTCTACTTTGATCACTAGAGAGTGACTGTTGCACGTTATATTTAAAGGTTCGATTAGGCTATTGTTGCGTGAGGTTGAGAAGCCTTGCAGAAAGACTATTGAGTCTCTTAGCATCTGAACAAAGTGGTCATAAAGTCAGCATTACACTGTGTCCTCATTCAGGGGCCAAAAATGAGTCATGAACATCTGTTTTTCAGAACGTAATAGCGCACTGAACTTTGCAGCAGTCTGCGAATGATTTTGTCCTGATCGACGCACCGTGTTTTTTGTTTTTTTTGTCTTTGCACGTGTGCCTGTTTTGTTATATCTCTTTAAGGAAACCTGGTATTGGGACAGCAGTAATGTGACAGACATGGTGATGAGCGGTGTGAAGTGCATGGGAAATGAGATGGCTCTGAGTCAGTGCCAGTACCACAAAACTGTCAGCTGCCAGAGAGCGGCAGCAAAGTTTGCAGCGGGAGTAATCTGCTCAGAGAGTGAGTGACACGGAGACAAACAAAAGCTTTGATTGTTCATATTTATGTAAATCTGCAGCAAGATTAAACTTCTGCTGACCTCATGAAACTCAGTAGCCTTAATGCAATCATCAAACTGCAGAGAAAAGAAAGAATAACTCTTTAAAATTAAGAGAAAGACTTTGATGTGCTTTAAAGACCACATGTATTACCACAAAAAGAATGAGGACCATATCTCAATCCTAACCCTCCTTCTCTATCCAGCGGCCTCTGACCTCGTCCTGAATGCCTCTCTGGTTGAGCAGACAGTTTATATCGAGGATCGCCCTCTGCACATGCTCTACTGCGCTGCAGAGGAGGACTGCCTGTCTAAATCAGCTGCGAAGGCCAACTGGCCATACGGACACCGCCGCTTGCTCCGCTTCTCCTCTCAGATCCACAACATCGGCCGCGCTGACTTCAAGCCAAAAGCTGGACGGCACTCGTGGGTGTGGCACGCCTGTCACGGGTAAGAAACCAGGTCTATTATGAAAACAATAACCTCAATATGTGATTAAAGAATTAAAGGTTAAACCCCGAATAGTGATTTGCATTTCAATCAAAATAAGTTTGTGGAAGTTTAATTTTTTTTATTATAGCAAAACTTTCAGAAGGTCTCTGACTCTCAAAGTCTCAGTGGAAAGACAAAGGAAGAAACTTTTGTTTAGGTTCACGTTGTTAAGGTCTCATCCTGTTAAAAGGGAGTTCTTCCTCCTCACAGTCGCCAATTTCTCACTCATATGAGATCATGTGTTGTTGGGGTTTTCCCTACTTGTTTTAAGGTCTGGGATTAAAGTCAAATTGCTTAAGTTGATCTGGATTTATTTGAAAAAGGAAAAGAAAAATATTTATAACACGTTAGGTGATCCACACATACTGGTAAATCAGTTTTGGGAGTATCTTCCTGTTCCCAAAATCGTGTTAAAACAAAATTCACCATTGAAGCAGAAAAGTAGGTATGAATAAACTGACCAAATGAACATAGGAGATAACTATGTTTATTATTATTTCATTTAAAAAGGACTAGAGTCTAGTATAACTCCAGTCTATGTGTTTTTGTTTAGTCTGTGAGAAACAAAAAATGTGCTCAGACTGGCGGAAAGAAGGTAGGAAGGGTGCTTATGTCTGCTATTCAGATAACAGCAGAGGACCAATTGTGTTTATCCAGTAACATGACTGGTATGAACTGACTGAGTGTTTAGACTTTGGGGATAAGTGTTCACAGGTCATATATTTGAGGCGTTAGTATATCTATTAAAAACATCTCCTAGTATTGCATTGTTAGAATGAGCATCAACCTAATGCACTTCCTGTGTTATCTTTGGTTTTTATCATTTTGCCAAATATACAACATGTCAGAAATTCCTGTAAAGTCATCCTGTTATCACCATGTAGATTCCAGATATAAGCAAATACCATAACGGACATCAGTGTGTGGTCAGTCATCAAAAGAGAAATACAGGATATAAAAGATAACATTTACTTCTTTTTATATTAAATACAGCCACTACCACAGTATGGATATATTTACCCACTATGATTTGCTGAATGCCAACGGTACCAAAGTGGCAGAGGGACACAAAGCCAGTTTCTGTCTGGAGGACACAGACTGTCAAGAAGGTCAGAATGATGATTTCCTTTTAATGAATTTATTATCAAATAAACATGACCAGAAAATTCCCTAACGACCTTTTTGCATTGCTGCTAGTCTTTCAAACATATCTCACTGAATCTGTCTCTTCTTCTGGGACATTAAGGCATTTCTAAACGATACGAGTGCGCCAATTTTGGCGATCAGGGCATCACCGTGGGCTGCTGGGATTTGTACCGTCATGACATTGACTGCCAGTGGATTGACATCACAGACATCAAACCTGGAAATTACATTATGCAGGTGAGACTGTGGGACTCAGTGTGTAGAAACCTATTTGAGAGAGTTATAATGGAAATTCAAAGCACAGAACCGCAAAAATGGTGACGTTCAGATTGGTTTTACCCACATGAGGCCAGTTTCAGAGCTCTTTGGCAGATTCATATATATATTTCAGTGCTAGTAAAGGCAAACAAGGATAGATGATGCTTTGATTGATTGTACTTCAGCTGCCGTCTTTCAGTTTATCGTGCTAATACTGGAGCTTCAGTAAGCCAGCAGATCTATTACCACTGCACTTATACCTGTTAGAAACAAATTGCCATAATCAACAACAAAACATTGCCATGGCAACACGGCTATGTCGTCTTCAGAATTTAATTGTAGTACAAAGAGTTGATTGAACAAAGTGTGACAATCTCTATAAATGGAGATGTTTTGACTCTTTGCCTATCTTGAGCCAAATGTGAGGCCATCTGTTCAACAACTTAACACTTGGCCAAAACTGAGTCATGGAACAATGATCGCAAGCACAGCAGCAAATCTACAGCAGAATGGTTGACAAAGAAAAGAAGTCAACACTTCAACCTGACTGAGATGCTGTGGTGTCACCTTAAGAGTGCTGTGCATGCGATTCAATAAACCGAAACAATGCTGCAGAGAAGATTGGGCCAAAATTCCTCCACGACGACGTGAGAGGCTGATAAAGTCACAGATTATTGCTTCATGTTATTGTTGCTAAATGGTTTCTACAAGCTACTGAATCATGGGGTATACTTAGCTTCTTACCTTTGTTTTTCGCAGGACTGAATCTCAGTGTTTCTCTGCAGGAAATAAAAAAGTACTTAATTTTTTAAAGAGCTCCACACATAATAACACCTACAGGGCAGATTAAGAAAGTTGATCTCCATAGTTTTCTTTTTTTATTTCTTTGAAAGTCCTGTTTTCAGGTCCAGGGAATAAAGTACAGCTTCATCGCTCTTTTTCTATGGGGAACTCTTCTCTTTAACTTCTCTTATACTCAATTCTGCATATATTCTGCATTTTCGTGTGCTTAGTATACTTAGTTTTGGGTCACACAGCTTGTCTGACCATAAAACCAACAGAGTAAGAATAGTTTATCTAATACTTCTCCTCTGTTCAGGTTGTAATCAATCCAAACTATGAAGTGGCTGAGAGCGACTTCACCAACAACGCCATGAAGTGCAACTGCAAGTACGACGGACATCGGATCTGGTTCCACAACTGCCACATTGGTAAGCAGTGGAAAGCAGTGAGACTACCAGATAATGATAATGATAATAAAATGTACTCTTATTGGCATCTCTGACCACCTTTACTGATTATTTGATCTCCCTGCAGGGGATGCATTGAGCGAGGAGGCAGAGAGGAGATTTGAGAAATATCCCGGACAGCTGAATAACAAGATTTCTTAATCGCCAGTAACTTCCCAGCAACTTAGAAACCAAAGCGGGAATAAAGATACACCTCACTAACTCAGAAAGAAAGACACAAACCTTTTGTCTTCAGGTGCTAAAACGGATCCCCGCCACATATCTCTAGATTTGTAGTCACTGAAGCAGCGAGCGTGTGCTCTACGTGTGAATTATTTTACTTGAATATTCAAGTGGTAATTTTTCGTGTAGTCTGAGGTGAGTGCGTGCTATATTTTTACTGCAAATTAAAATTTTATAAAGTCAGTGAGACAGTCTCCTGTGTATGATCGACCTTTTATATTCTGTTCTGTTTATGAGTTATGACTGGGTTTTTTACATTTTTTTAAATCACCATAAAGAGAAAAGCTTCAATGTTTTGCAGATATATATATATACAGAGATGCTTTTAAACCGCTTGTTTAAGTAATAACATCTGCCTTTGTGTTTACAGTATTTTGTGAATGTATTTATTGCCAACATGGAGGCACTAAAGAATCATTCTGGGTCAACAGCAGTATTTGGACCAGTTTGAGGCCATCGTTAGCTTTAGTGCACACACGTACTTTAATAATCTTTGAGAGATTAATGGGCAAAGGCCAAAGAAAGCTACAGTTACAGTTAGATTTGTTGTATTTACTCTGATGTAATCACGTCTGCTGCACCAAATAAAACAGAGAAAAACCTCCTGAGACTCGTTTGACCGGGAATGATTCACTGCAACAATACTGAAGCTGTAAAGCAGCTGTTTTCAGTGCCTGTAAACACAGTCTGCTACAGATATACCAGCCACACCGGTGGAAAAAAAGCAGCATACTTTGGTGTTACAAAAAAAATGGTCTCTGGTATTGTATCATGCTGGTATTTTACTTTTCCCGCAATTATTTTGTGGTCATGTGGACCACTGCTCGAACGGTATGCTCCAACAGAACAATAGCACTTTTGTTTTGGTTCCTCGCACTGAGCCAGCAGCTGACTGCACAAATCCAACAATGACCTACTGCAGCAGTAAAGAGTCAGATTATGGTCAAAGATCATTTTGATTTAAAGTATGATAGATATATGAGTTTTTCAAAAGATGATCTGTTAACCTAAGCCTATTTTATAAAGACAGGCAGGAATCCTCCAACCCATCTGGCAGATAGACAAAGAGGTCTGCAGGGCTGATTGCTCAGTTAAATTAAAAGAAAATCAGGTGGGCTGACTAAGACAGAGCTCTCAAACCAGTTGTCAGCTGTGTGCTTCTAAGCCCAGAGTTCAAATCAATCCACTGTTAATCTCAGTCTTCACTGCCCGCGGTGGAACAATCCCGTTAACCTCCCTTACTAATCACATCAACCGTGTGCGCAACATTGCAGCGGCTCAGCAGCAGAGCTGGTATGCACCTGTTTGTAAGATCTGAATGTGATTATTAATCACTTAATTGTGTCTATAGTGTAAGAAAACACACAAAAAAAAGGCCATCGCAGCTTCCTAACACTTTGAAATTGCTTAATAACAGAAATGTTTAATGTACAGTGATACATAATATATGAAACAAAAATGTACGGGATCCACTGAAGAAGGTGGAACCATAGAAAGTTTCTGCTTACATATTAGAGCAGGTTAATATGTATGATATCATGGAAACGTGGTTTAAAAATGAAGCTATTTGGGAATAACAGGATAAATGCAGAATTTCCTAATCATTTTGTGCACTCTATCAATGCAGCATGAGGACCAAAAATGAAAAGAAATAACAAGGAAAATCCTCCAGGTTTACTAAACAATAAAGGAACACTCTGTGTTTATATGTAATGTTATTGGTGGCCTTTTCTTGCTTCAGCTGCTGCTGGCTGCTTGGGTTTCTCTTGAGGTTTTTGCCTGTCATCATCATCTCATCAGCCTGCACACCTGGCCTAACAGAAGAGGATTACGCCGCTTCAGCAGAGCGGTGTCACACACATAAGCTGGCTAATGTTCTACTGAGTAATCAGACAGGCCCATGCAGAGAGATGGGCGCCACCCAGAGGGCTGCAGCTAAAAGTGCATCCACTCCAAGTGGATGCCTCAATCTCTTTCCCCCCTCTAAGGTTTACTAGGGTAGCTCTACATCATTCACAGTTCAAACTAATCCTTATTGGAGCAGCCCCTCGGTCTGTCATCTATCTGAAACAAGCCATACTAGCTCATCTCTCTCTTTAAGGGTAAACAGCAGGTAGGTGAGGCTGCTGTGTTTGAGAAGAGAGGATATGGACTCTCACTGACATCACAAGGAGCCAAAAGCAGGAAAAAGGAAGCTGAAAAGCTGAAAGGGAGCCTTTAAAAAGCAGCCTGAAGCCTGAGCGTCACTGGGGATACTTTTACACACCTCCCCATCTGAAAATTTGTTCAGATTTAACATTTAGAGGTGGGACTCGCCAGATACCTCACAATATATTATTGCAAATTTCAACATTTTGCAATATGCTGAGTATTGCAATAAATATATTATGATTTATCACCTTAATTTCAACTTTAAATTATGTCCTCGGTTAAATTTAGTCAGAATCTGTTTTATCCAGTGACATAACGTTATCTCACTTCAGTTTTGGGGGGTTTATTTTGGATGGCAAATAAGATTGTCACCAAAACTGCCATGAATGTTGTTGTAAGATGGAATCAAGCTTCTATTGGCAAACAATTTGGCAATTACATGCAATCTGTTTGTGATAGTAAAGCAAATAACTGTGAAAAATTATCGAAAATCCAATATTTTTGATGTCTGCATAGACAGAAATTCACATGTAACGATTACTTTTCCACTCAGCAACCTTCCTCTTGTATAGGAACATAACCAGAATACAATCAGCTGGTAGCCAGTTGAGTCGAAACCCCTGGAGTTGCTGTCACTGACAGAGGCTCAGTCGGATCGTGAACAAACATTTAGTCACCGCAAGCCACTAATGTATTCATTTATAGTTTGTGTAGCTACATGGAAGCTGCTGTCCTATTTTTACTTGTGCGACTGAGCTTTACTTTTGAGCCGATTTAATCTAAGTTCTCTCAGGTAACATTATCTCAGAATGGCGGTACATGGGATGAGACCTCTTGCTCAGTGTTACCAGAGGATGCATGCATGTATATAATACGACTCAATATCCTACTCAGCATGCAGAATGCACCATTGTTGAGTCGTGCTAATTATTTCACTGGACTATAATCCCTGACACAGGAAATGTAGAGCTAACATTGAACCTCAGATTGTACTTGCACAGATCGGGGTTTTGAACCTTTAGGGAGAGACCCGCCTAAGTTTTGTGCATATTGAAATCAGATTAAATTTCATGTGCAATCAAGGTAAGAAAATGCATTTTAATACCATGGTTCAACATAAAGACCAGTTATCATCATGAAGTCAATATAAACAGATCCTGACCATGTAGGTGTGTAATGGTCCTTAGCCTCCAAAATGAAGCAGAAAAATGAAGTCCCGTTCTTCAGCAGCCGTTTCAATGCTGTTTACATTAATTTACCCTAAAACTCATGACAAATGCCAGCAATGATTACATGTTGTGGTGACGCATGACTTAAATAAGGGACCATATGAAGCAGACACATGGGGAAAATAAAGGCTGTGTGACCTTGAGGTGAAACTACTAGGTCCAGCTGTGAGCGGATGATGCCACGCCGGAAATGTTTTTTAAAAGAAGATTTTTTTTCCAGCTTAAAGGTGTTGAAATGCTCCTCCAGAGGGAGTTGGATCACTGAACTGCCGGATTAGTCCGGACCACAACAGAGTCATGTCTTTGCATCCAGTCGTTTCACTGCAGGACTGTCTGTTTGATGACTTTCCCTTCTTTGTTAACGGCAAAGTTGTAATTCTTTGGATTGTCCAGTGCCTCCTCGATTCGTTGATCCAAGTTCTCCGTGGTGATGAAGTTCTTTACTTCCTCCTGAAAGAAAATGAAAGTTTTGTCAGTTTATCACTATGTTCCCTTTGCTCTACTTGCATAGTTTGGATGCAGAAACAACCCCTACCTGCAGCTGCAAAATCTCCCTCTCTTTTTCTTTGATGAATTCTTGCTGTTCCTGTTCCCGCTGAATGGCAGCTTCAATCTTCTTGCGCTCAGCTTCCTCTGCTTCTTTCTGGACCCTCAGAATTCTGAAATGATTTCCCCCCCAAAAAAACATCACTTTTAGAATGAGACAGTTTCCATTCTGCAAGTGGAAGAAAGACACAAAGAGTGTATTCATGTCATCATCTTTTCTGCTCACCTGGCTTTCAGCATGCGCAGGTTCTCCTCGTTGTTCCAGCCCATCAGGGCTCGGTGCTCCTCCGCCTCCTGCCTCGCCCTCTCCTCCGCCTGGGAGCCCGTCTCCTCCTCGTACTTCTTCCGTAGCACCTCCTCCTTAAACTCCAAACTGACACACATAAAGAAAACTAAATACTCCAATCACACTGTCTTTACTCCAAATCTTAAAGTACACCAAGCATGTATCGTTTCATGTTTCTGAGACACTCTTAGTCACAGATTTGTGTGTAAGAGGTTCGAGAAATTGTTTACGAAGTCGTGTTCGAGTTCAGCTTTTTTAAAGCAACACAGAATATCTTTAAGACTGACGGGGAGCTCACTAAGTTGGAGTGACTATTTGTCACGGGAAACTGATTTTGACATACTGTCGTTTAAACGTACCGGAGCGCCCTCATGATCAGCTTGTATTCCGTGTATCTCTCTTTGAGAACTACCATCTCCACCGGATCGACGGGGGGAGGCACTTTGATTCGCCCTTCTTTGGACTTGGCTACCGGGTCGGTGCGAGACTTTCGGCCCCGGACAGCTTCCACGAGCACGGCACTCCTGGGCGCTAAGAGCCGCGCCACCTGCACGCTCCTCCCGCCGATTACCTGGAACATGTCAGCGTCTAAATATGGGAACAGGTGCCGATTCCTAGATGCTAAATGTAACGCTTAATGAGAGCATTTGAGTTTGAAATCTGCGGTCTAGGTTAACATTAGGGCACAAATGTTATCGACCTAACACGGCAGCCATTTTGCTGCCCTCTGACCAGCGGAAGTGATTAGCAACGAACGAGCTGCGCATGCTTGACTGCCTCCTGGAGGTTAGCAAAGGTTAGTTAGGTACAGAATAAGCTATCAATAGTTATCAAGATAACAAACTAGGTTAAACAGCGTAATACACGCTGTTTTCTAAATATATTAAACGTGAGACACAAGAGTAAAGCCATTTCTACGAAAAATATTTATATTATTTTATTGATATCTCTCGGATTGACATTTTCAGTGGGATAATAATTTCACGTTTGTGGAGTATTTCAATTAAGAATTGTGAATAATTATAAGTCAGAGGGGGTGTCAAATGGACAAAAAGGGTCCAGTCCGGCCCGTGGATAGCTTTGTGGAAAATGTGGAACTTTCAGAGGAGGAGGCCATTTATGGTGAACCTTAAACTGTATTTTAAATTTTTGGTTTTAGTGTTTTTACTGAAGAAGAGATAACTTATGACCTGTCATACACCAGAGTAAGTAGACTTCTGGATGAAGGTTAATTACAGGAAAATTAGTTTTTCTGTTCGTGGTATTCATTTTAATAACAGAAACGTTCCTTCCTGTTCACTTAGGGTTGCCAACTCCCTGAAAAATAAATAAGGGACACCTCGTGGCCAGGGCCGGGCGACCCAGTTGTCTTCACCCTTCCCAGTGTGGTGAATTTTCTAGCTCTTTTTTTGTGTGTGAAATTATTTTTTTTAACCATTTGACTTGAAGTTGATTTAAGTAGATGCATATTCTATTCTTTGTGATATGAACACATGTGAAACAAATGATCATTTAGCCATTTATTTTTAGCTCAAAATGACAACATTAACACAGTAAAACAGGTCTCCTTCTTAAACAGAAGCCTGTCATGCTTAACTTTTGAGAATATAAGTAAATCTTTCTTTTAAAGAACTCTGTCCTGCTTAACTTAAAATAATAGAAAACAATAGAAAGAAAAATATTCTTGTAACAGTGCACATTTAGTGCATTTAGTACAATTGGCTTCAGTTGAGGTATTATTTCAGCTTTTCTAATGGTAATCAGCTGCTCCTGTTTGTAAACCCGCTTGTTCCCATGATTACGCATCATAACTCATCATCATTATTCACCTATGTATTACTTTTATGTATTGATTACAACAAATAGATGACTATCTATCCTTGCAGTTGTTTATTACACAAAATAAATTATATTATCACACTTCTGGCCACATAGCGCTGATATTCACTGCACATGCCCATATTAACTTTTTCCAGCCAGGTGTTTTCCTTTTCCCATTCTTCCCTTTCTCTGAGGGGAACAAATATTGCTGCTCTAATGCTGGGCTCACACTGTGCGGTTTTTGGCCCATTTTGAGACGATTTTTGAGTCGTGCGACGGTTTTGGCGATCGGCCCGATTTTGGCCTTCATCGTGCATCGTGTAGTATACGTGGGGTAACGAGAAGTGATTAACACCTCACGACCAGCTCCCGATCATCAATCGCTCGTGAGGGTCTCACCACAGCCGCTCACACTGCTCACGCGCAAACACGTAAACGTCGGTGAAAAAGATGGAGCAGCACGGCTGTGCAGCGTGTGATCTGGACACAAGCGATGGAGGCACAACTTGTAGAACTTTGGAAAGCTCATCCGAGCCTTTTCGATGTGGCATCACAAAATTATCACGACCACAACAACCGTGAAAATAGTTGGATCGACACTGCTGCTCAGTCACAGCTGCCTGATAAATGTTTTTCATTAGCAATTTAGCAAAGTTGGTGGTGGTGGTGTGTCTGTGTGAGTGAAAGACAGAGAGGGAGAGCGACAGATTTTCTGTTATAACCTTCATGTTATGGAGGCACAGTGTGAGCACTCAGGTCGCATCAGAGCATCGGGTCGTATAGTGTGAGACCTGCATCGTGACCTACCAACTTCTAACCCCTGCGAGTCAATCGTGCAGTTTGAGCAGGAGCTGAATAACGTGACTGAAAAAATCGCACAGTGTTTGCCCAGCTTTAGGTGTACTGTCGTCCGAGACTTGCACCGCAGTGTCGGCGTTTGTTTCCCTGTTGGCCATGCTTCTTGTTGTGGTCATCTGTTGTCTTCCGGTATTTTCTCCGTAAGCGACCTTTCCTCGACCAATGAGATGAGCGGTAATCTGAATTGTCATACTCGAATTGTCATAAGTGTGCTGTCAGCTCATTGGTCACAAAGCAGGAGAGGGGCTGGGAATTATGTTTTCAAACAAAGCGTTAATTCCATTAACATTTATAGACTACTTTTGATTCTCACTGTATTACGGGACAAAGTGCGTCCCTTATTAGCTCAATACGGGACGTGTACTTTTGTTTCGAAATACGGGACGATTCCGTATTTTAAGGGACGGTTGGCAACCCTATGTTCACTATTTACAATAGAAATTCCTAGTTGTTAAAAAGTAATGGAATTGTTTCTGTGAATTCACAAATAATTGTCCTACA
This sequence comes from Rhamphochromis sp. 'chilingali', assembly GCF_963969265.1. Lineage (NCBI taxonomy): Eukaryota > Metazoa > Chordata > Actinopteri > Cichliformes > Cichlidae > Rhamphochromis > Rhamphochromis sp. 'chilingali'. The sequence goes on from NC_137949.1 coordinate 8,949,462, forward strand.
TTTCTTTATTTCCTTTAAAGTGTGAACCCAGCTGACATGTTCCTTTAATTTACTGCAGGAAGTATTATTGAAATTACACCTTTAAAAAGATCTGAGAGATTAAATGTGTAGTTAAGCTTCTTTACATTGAAAGAAACAAATTTTGATGTGTATTTTGAAAGCTTTTTAGGCAATAGCTTCATTAGTTCAGCCCACTTAAGAGGAAATATAGCTGTATGTATACATTTGTTGTCTTCGTGATTCTTCTTCTTTCTTTCAAGGTTGAGCAGCTTGACGCCTGATGTCAGACCGGTGACTGATGATCCTGCTGAGGCAATATATCAACACATTACAGGTAGAGACGCCTTACCAGCAGCATGGAATGATGGGAAATGGTGCAGTGCCGCTGTGTGTCGGTCGGTGACATTGAGCGCTGTAAGTAAAAAGAAACTGTGTGGGAATGCAATCTTAAACAGCAAAATGGCACCATTGTTACTGTTATATGGGATTTTCAAGTAGGATATTTACAGCAGCCTTAAACACAAATAAAAAAAACAAACCTGGTCTCAGGTATCAAATGGTAGTTGCAATTATTTTATCATTCCTGCACATTTTATTTTCTAATTTCCCAGAATGTCTTTAATATTTGACAAAACCCCAAATATGATTGAATGAGACATTATTTTGGACACATTTGTGTTACTAAGGAATGATGTTGAGCTTTGTAAATTGGTGATTAAAAGTTTTTTTACCTTTAATATGTATTTTGGACATTAGAAGGTGTCATTCAACTGCTAATGCCTAACAGGTAAGTTTATTAACTTGCATCTGGAGCTAAAATTAGGCTGCATTGATGTCAGGGTGTGTGCTTTAGCTTTTTGTCTCCTAAACATCTTTAAAGGTGTGAAATGAAACTAAAAAATATGACACATGCTGCAGGTGAGTTATATGTTTATTCAGCTTGTTGCCGGCTGTTACAGGTACACCAGTTACAGGTGCAGACTTTGTATTACTTTCACAGATGTAAAGCACCACATAGATCTACGATCAGCAGACAAACAACAAGGAGCTCCTGCAGTTATCTTTCGGCTTCACTGGTTAGCTGGGAATGAACTTACAGGACAAAACAAATCTAGTGTAGTTAGACTCAAAGACACAGTACGTGATCATAAGGTGGAACCAGTAACAATTAGTCTTCTGCAGCATTTAAATGTCCAGATTGGTTTTTGCTGAAAAGTAGGAAGGCCCAAATTCACTCTGATTTGTTGCTTACAGCTTTTGTGTAGACGTCAATGCAGAGGAAGACAAACTAAAAAGGACACAAATGACTCGATAACATAATGAAAAGAAAATTTTAAGGTTACTGGTTCACTGACTACTAATACAACTACTACTACTACAAAACCAGGGATGCAGGACATTCATTGATTGGAAGAGTTCCTTGAGGAAAATCAGCTCAAACACATATAAAATCCAAGCACTGAGAGTTATAGGTTGGGTTTTTTACATCCTCGTTAACAAACAATTGGTCAGGTGTTTGCACAACGAGGGTTCGGAAAGGTCAGATGGTTTACTCTACTGTTGTCTTGAATGTCATACGTGTCTGACTGAGAGGAACTCCACCAAAACAACGCTGCTGTCCAACGCAGACGTGTAACTAATGCAGTGCAGCCACTCTGCCCTTCGCAGTTTGCCTTCTACTTGATGTGTAGTGTCAGAATGTGTGTAGAAGAAGGGGGACTTCTGGTGGACCTCTTGTTTAGCACAAGGGCACAGCGGTCTTGAGAAAGGTGAGCTTTGATTTGTAGTTTGGGATTTTTTGGGTAAAGATGAAATAAATTTTGCAGGGAAAGCGAAGGGAAGAGCATGAAAGAGGGAGAGAGGTCATGTTAGGGAGGAATTCTCAGGATGTTCAGCTTAAAGATGAACGGGTAAGAAGATATACTCGATTTATGCCAGGGTCGGTGGCATTTAGGGTTTTAATTTAGAGCAGGAAGGGAAGGGTACGCCAGACGAATCTCCTCCCCCTCCAGGAGTTTCCTGTGAAAGTAAAGGAAAACAGATTGTTTGCTGTTTATGTCTTTATATATAGCTGAAGTAAGACAAATTAAGATAAAGTAAGAAAAAAGATCATGAAACTTTACTGAAAACAAACACTGTCGGTGTAGATGAGCAGGAAGAAGGGTGTGTGTCACCTGTATGCTGCTATTTCAATGTCAAGGGCCATCTTCACATTGAGAAGGTCTTGGTACTCTCTCAGGTAGCGCGCCATCTCCTGCTTAGCTTCAGCAATATTGCGCTCCAGCTCACTTATCCTCATCTGTAAAAGTAAAAAACCACTTCAGCTCAGTTTAAGTGTCACAGTTAGCAACAGTCTGCTTCAAGCAGGGCAATGGTAAGCGAGAGTAGCTGCTTTGGTGTGCTCTCCCAGTTTGTTTCGACTTTAACTTTGCAGACGTTCACCTGCACTGTGAGCCTGTCATTATTTCCTGCTGTGCAGTAGAGCACAGGGAGGGTTAGCTGCTGCAGAGAATATATCTACATGTCATCCTGTAGATGAAAGAAACATCATTTCTTCTTGCTGCTTTCTGAGCTTCCTTTTTAGCTGTGCTGGTTAACCATGTAAACACCACCTTTTCAGTTCTCTGCAGCACTATTTCAGAAGAAAGACTCTAAAAATAGCCAAAGGAAGAAGGCTGTAAGTCTGAAAATAAAATGCATGTTGGAGAATAAGGCTGAGCTCCATTCTCCCTATGCAGGCTCTAATTTCCCTGGTTCTTTGCCTCACCTGGTACTTTTCCACCTCCTTCGCCTGTGTTTCTTCCAGATCTTCCAGTTGCTTATTCAGGGAGTCGATGACATTCCGGAGTGCCTCGATCTCCGAGGAGCGGGACTGGAGCAGTCTCCGGTACTCCATGGTCTCCTCCCGGATGGCGTGCACGGCCTCGTTGTTTTTGCTGGCCATCTCTGCCACGCTTGCAAACTTGCTCTGGTACCACTCCTCGGCGGCCTGCATGTTCTTGTGCGCCAGCCGCTCGTACTGAGCCCTGATGTCTCGCAGCGCGGTGGACAGATCAGGCCGGGACACCTCCATGTCTATGCTGATGTTGGCCACCTGCAGCTGGGCCTGCAGCTCTGCTTGCTCCTCTGCAAAGACTTTCTTCAGGAACACCATCTCATCGCACAGGGAGGCCACAGTGGCTTCTGCATCACAGTTGTAGACCACGGCCCTGCTCGCCTCCTCTTTGGCCCTCTGCAGGGCCTCCTCGGCATCCATGCGCCGCTGTGCCTCCTCCTCATAGCGCTCCTTCATCTGCTCATACACATCGCGCAGGTAGTCCTTCTCTGCCTCCATCCTCATCTTCTCCCCATTCTCTGAGTCAATCATGGCCCTCAAACTCCGTGCCTCACCTTCATAGAGCGCCTGCAGACGGGACGGATCGTTCTGCCGCCTCTTCAGCGCATCTAGTTCAGCCAGTAGGGCTCGGTTCTGCAGCTCGAGGTGCCTCACCTTCTCAATGTAGGTGGCGAATCGATCATTCAGGTCCACAAGCTGTGCCCTCTCCTGGGAGCGCAGGCCCAGCAGCTCTGTGTTTAGAGAGCTGGCTTGAGCCAGGTTCATCCTCTGAGATCCATCTGGAAAGGAAGAGGAGGAGGTCCTTAGGATCCTCTTACCAGATGGAGGAGCTCGTGAAGAAGGGTAGAGAGATGAAGACACGGAGGATTTGGTGGTGGTTCGGGAGCCTTTGTAGCTGTCCCAAGGGCGGCGGGTGGAGAAGAAGGAATCGTAGCTCATGATGAAGTTTTGTTGTGGATTTTTTTGTTTGTTTGTTTAAGAAAAGGAAATGTATGTTTCAGAAGGTTTTTTTTTTTATGTCCCCCTTGTTCTGCACACCATCGGTGTGGATGAGTGAGCGCTTTTGCACTGCACCAGTTCAGTGATGCTGCAGATCCTGAGCTTTTATAGAGTCACGTTGCTCCCCCCCTCCAACACAGAGAAACATCAGCGCTGTCAGCATTCACCAGGCCAATAGCAGGCTGCTGCAGTGAAGCGAGAGCAGCTTGGTTTGGAGATTCACTTTCAGCCACAGCAGGCAGTGAATGTGCAGTAGGGCAGATTTTTATTTAATGTGCTCCAAAATAGCATTGAAATCAATCATTGTTATCCCTCTATAAATTCCCAAAGGTGGTATTTTACTTTATACGCTCAGCACAGGCTCAATTGCATTATCAAGCAGGGTACTTGCTTAGATTAAATATAAAAGAAACCTGGGATAGAACATATGAAAATGACTTGAAACAAAGACTTCTCCCCAACCCAGTCAGAGAAAATCAATAGTACTAGTAATAGAGAGAATAAGGGCATATACCATAAGGAACAGACAGTTATTTAAAGCATTTAATGCTCCAGGGAACAATATTTAATAATTACTACAGAGATGAATACATAGATGACATCAGATGGATTTGTGGTGGACGTGTACTACATTTAAAAAAATAATAATAATAGGAACTGAACACATGGTTCATTGTTGGTTATTGCTTTTTGAGATATTTAACAAACAATTACTTATTCACGTTTCCTCTAGATTGTCGTCTTTCTTAACTGCCATCTGTGCTGTTGCTGTGAAAGATCTTTGTAGATATACACCCTCCTACAATTACCCTTATACTACTTTTATTTCCAGAGTGTCTGTAGACATATCTGTTTGATCTAATTAATGCAAACTGATGAGTCAGGGATGTTCTTCAGCTGTCCTGACTCTGACAGTGTGTGTGGGAGACACCACTGAAGAAGAAAGTGCTACAGTATCTGTATGTGCTGACACACAGAAACCCTCCGGCTGTTTAACACTCAGAGATGAGTCAGAGTTTATGCCTAATCAGCCTTAGTATTTACTTAAAAAGAGGCATCAGGCTGATCTAGCGAATGGTTACAATTCCTGCTCATGTTTATTGGCCATTAAAGAAAACACTTTACTCTGTTTTTCACAGCAAATGTTTCTACAGATGTCAGCAAGGTCTGCAAAACATTTAAAAAAAGACAACTCTGTTACAACTTTGAGAATCCATCCAGCATCCTGTGAAAGGCAAGATACTCACAAAACATTTTGAGAATGAAGTGCCATGCTTTATTGCTTATATTAAAGGTTTTTTTTTTATTAGGCGGGAAAACTATTTTTTTTTGGTGCTTTTATGAGTATTTTAAACGTCACATTTTAACTTAAACCTTAAAAAACACTGATAAGCTACACGGTGCCACTAGGTGGCAGCATTCGGCCTTTATACCGCATGGAAGTAACATTGGTAACGTTGTAGTTTACTGTAGTCCCCAATAGAGGCTATTGGATTGTTGTTTTACATATTTCTGTGTGAAATGCATAAGTGTTATTATATTAGAGAGAAGCAAAATGTGTTAAATTTCTAAGTCTCTGCTGTGGTCAGTGCGTTAGCTCAATTCAAATTGATTTGTAAAAACAACATTATATATCAAAAATGTTACTGCCAATATCTTTCATAAAATATGTGACAGTTATTACAGAAATCTATAGACTTTTACTGCACAAGTTTTATTTAGGAGTTTCTGCCAAATACCAGCTGTAATTCTTTGCAATGAAAATGCTCTCGGCTAAAAGGGTCTGTGAATAATCCTGAACAAAATATAGTCTTGATTTAGAAGAAAACATAAGGCTTTAAAATGTAAACCATTTAATAACAGACTCCTTATGCTGCTTTTGTTTCCGTGTCCTGTCATGTCTCACTGAGATGTTTGAACACAGCCATTAATGATATTATATAATTCAGTTGTCACAACAACAGTCGCCTCTAAGTGTTTTTGTAAGTTAAAGAGCTAGAAAGAAGAAAACATAATAATCAAACGAGCAAGCACCTGGCAACAGTGGGAAGGAAAATCTCTTATTTAACAGGAAGACACCTCAAGCAGAACCAGGCTCAGGGACGTCCAACCATCTGCCGTGACCAGTGGAGGGTGAAGTGATATTATCTGCTTCCTCAACCATGACATGATATCACATGCGCCCCCCCCATGAAAGATTTTTTGGGAAATCTTTCATGGTTCAGGTGTGGAAGGGTGAATTCCATATTTAAAGTACCATATTCACTTAAGCAATAAAGACCAGTCCTAGAGTGCATTCCTCCACACCACACATGAACTTAGATCCAGTCCTTATTCAGTAGGATATCTGGATCCAGATGAGCTGGGAATATTTTCTTGAGAACATCAAGACAACGTCTTTCAGTTTTTTGGGTTTTTTTAATTTAATGTATTTGTGACGATATTACATGTACATATAAGATAATATATGATTTTACCTCATCTCATGACGATAATAAATCCCTTAAAAAATTCCTGGATCAAAACTTGAAACTCCGATTTTATTTTTTATTTTATTCTTTTGTTTTTTGTTTCTTTTACAAATTCTATGAATAAAAAGATGCTTAGGCAGAAAACTGAGCCGGTCACATGACCTACTTGGCGGATGTGAAAACAATAACATACTCATCTGAATGAAGATTTTAGGGGGTTTCTGTAATAAGATCAGCGCTTAAAAAATGTTATCAACCAGAGCGGACTTTAAAAGAGACACATAGACCCTAAATTTAAAAAATAAAAAGAGAAAGAATGACTTAAAGTTTTGTCTAAAGACGTTTTTAGTGATATCTGCATTCAAGCGTTCAAGGCTTTGAGCACTAGGTGGCGCAGTTGCACTGCATGTCAGTGTGGCAGCTGTAGATGGTTCCAGATGAAATAGTTTTGTGAATAAATGTATTTCCCCACTTACCTTTGACAGCATACGCTCAACTTAAGATGCTGTCATCACCTGCTGCAGGCTCTGCCTACAGCTACCATAATCATGATCGTGTCAGCGAGTCTCGTACAGTCAAAGAAATCTGCAAATCCCATGTTTATTCAGAGGTCATTTACAGCGAATATATTTCCCAGTGGTACATAAGGTAAAAATAAGTACATAAAACATTTTAGTTGACAGATAGACTTTGGAATGTCAGGCTTTTCATTGCTAAAATCGTTTGTACGTTTACAAGAATTACAGGTGCACATTTCCACGTTTAAAGAAACAAAACAAAAACAAGTCAGTGTGTGTACTTGAACTATATGACAGAAATGAAAGTCAGATCTCACCTCCAGTGTTTTACATTCACTTGAAATGTGTAAGATACCTATTTACACGAAATCACATAAAGAATATCAGACATGAGCGACGTATAAACGACAGAAATTTACCTTTAGGCTAAGTTGCAATACAAAAAGTGTATTCCTTTGGTAGAAAACATAGATCTCAAGGAAGGGAGAAAAAACATGTGCAGGACATAAAGAAGTAGATCTTGCATCTCTTGCACGGCCTGTCACACTTCTTACATCCATGGGGCCAATGGGTTGTGGGACTAAACATTCACCTCATATCAGGAGTGCTGCATATTCATTTATGTTGGCAAGAGCAGCCCGCTGACTGCTGGGCTGTTTGCACTGGCACTGCGTTACTTGAAACACAGCAACTTCTGATTATAGCATGAAGGCGATCATTCACAGGTCGATCTGTACAGTACTTTGGTTCATTTTTTTAATCACCAAGTCTTTAAAGAGTGCTGGGGGTTATATTACGCGCAGTGCGTCCAAGTGTAAACTATGTGCCCACAGTTACAGTATAGACAGAAACATTGGAAATGAAGCTGTTACATGTACAAAAAGAAAAAAAAAAGAATAGAAATCGTATTTCTTCAGATCGTTTCTTTCTTTTTCCAGACTTGTCTTGTGCGTCAAATGGAGCGATTTTACTGCCACAGACATTAGTAATTTCAGACAGTGCCACTCAAACGTCATTAACTTCATCTGCTCGCTCAGAAGATTTTCAGCCGTTTGCCAATCGCTCTGCCCCCCTTTGCCACTCTCTGGCTCGGCTGGTCTTTAGAAAGCGGGCAGTACTTGATGGTGTGCGCATTGTCACCGTTGGCACTGCAGAGGGGGCAGGTGTACGCCCGGAGGATGGGGCAAAGCACTCTGCCGTCCACTGTCTTCAGGATATGGGTGCCGTAAACTTCCTCTGGTGCGCCGTTATTCCGACAGAAGACGCACACTTTGGGCTCCGGTTTGCCCCTCTGAGCCTGTTTGCGTCTTCGGTCCATGGCGAGCAGGTCGAAGCCAGAGAAGCTTCCCTTGTACGAGGGGGCATCTCTGTCCCCCAGCTGCGAATCACTAGCGAGGTGTTCGTATGGCCTGAGAAGCGAGATGCGCTCTTTGAGATCATAGATAGAGATTGGCGGGGAGCTCGGGGCCGCGCAGTAGCAGTCCAAGGGTCCGTCGTTGGTGTCCCTGCCGTGCCCAATTACGCAGGAGCAAACCGGGGAATCGTCCTCCAGTCCCAAAGTCGCTTTAAGAGACTCGGTTATAGAGTTAGGGCTGAAGGGCGGACTGTTGATCTTATTTTTGGCGACAAGTGTCGACAGCCCGAGGTAGTCGTTCCAAAAATTAAAGGTGTAATCATAAGGAGACCGCGCGTCCAGGTAACCGCGGTCTAAGAAATCCATCCTGTCAGAGCCGCACAGTTTAACGTCCACACTAGTGAATAGGCGTTTTGGATTGGATGGCTGTCAGCATGAGGATCCAGTGGAGGGTTCCTCTCTCTGCTCCTGCTGGGTCTACTTTGCAGAACATTGAGCATGCAGGCGCTGTTAAGTTGCCCAGAATAAAACACGGGGGCGTGGTTTGGTTCAAGTTGATTTTCTCTGTGGCCCCATAGGAGGGTCTACAGAGCAGGGAGTGACTGAGCTAGGAAATCATTTCCCCTCCCATAATATGACGATTAGCACCGAAATCTCTTTGTGTTAAAAGAAAGTAAGCTACCCTGTTGGTTGGGTTTGAAAGAAATCAGCTGTTACTCTGTTGAACTCAAGATGTGACTGGTTTTATGACATATTGTCAATTTACTTTCCCCCTTTTGCTTTTTAGTATAGATAGATAGATAGATAGATAGATAGATAGATAGATAGATAGATAGATAGATAGATAGATAGATCAGAGTGGATTTGACCTGTCTTCCAGTGTATTTTTTGTTTCCACAACTTTTTCTAAGCTGCTTTTTAAAATTTTACGTGATAGAGGGTCAAAGGAATTCTTAAAAAGTCATTCTGCTCTGCAGAATTCTGTATCATCCTCCCGATGGTAACAGTTCACACCGAGAGTACAGATTGTGGTTCTAAACAGTGTGAATGATCTTTCTGACCAAAGATTTACAGTGCAGCCTGGTGAAGTTGTTATCCATGCAGATATTGTGATATTTGTCAAACTGGATTTGTGTAGTTGGTTGGTTTTTAATAACAGTGCTGCTCAGACCAGCATCATATTTAACCCTTGTGTTGTCCTCGGGTCAGAAATGACCCCTAGGTGAATGGCAAACAAATATATGGGAATCCCGAGGACAACACAAGAGTCATAAGAATAATCTCGCCTTGTTTGTGTCACACCAATCGACAAACCGCCTTACATTTGAATGATACATGCTTATATTTTCATTCTTAAAGACTCAATTCAGCACAGCAGACTTGACTTATTTTCTCAGATTTGTCTCCACAGCCACAGAATCGTGGCAGGAGGGTTGAATTTTCCATCTGCGCTCTATTGCACTTTTGATGACATTAAATAAGATATTTGTTTAGCTTCTTTTTTAATCTTCATCTTGTGAATCGAGGCTTGTTAATATCAATATAACATAGCCTGAAAAGCAAAAGTCACAAAGATGCCAAAACTGTCACAAGGTGTCACAAGTAGGAACTCTTTGATTTAGGGAGGGAGGGAGGTCACAAGCCCTGAACAATAGATTATGATGTGTCTTAAAGAATAGGTCATATTAGACTTTGTCCTACCATATCTCATACTGGAATCACATTATGAATGAGTCTTATAACCAATATAGATAGAGGAATCGCTACAGCAACCAAAACCTCTTTTGTGCATATGGGCATATGGGAATTGATCTAATGCTTGTTCCTTAGACTAAAAGTCCCAAAAGTTTGTTTTTTGCAATGCCTTATACAACTTTAATGACAATAACTTTCTAGTTTGAATGAGTTGGGGATACATCAGTAGCTGAAGAGACAAAAAATCAAAGAGTGCCACATAGTGGAACTAGGAAAATTCAAAAAGTGTAGGACATAGTCATGTAACGCCTCAAGAAGCAGTGACCTTTAAGCGCGCACACACAAAAAACATCTTGTGCTTGACCACTGTAGCAGATTCCATCCTTCACCGATGATGAACCTGTCACTTCTGCATGAAGCTGCACATGTTCTGCTTCCCCTGAGCCCACGGCTTGGTGCTCACAACCAGTCCTCCTCTGCTCCATTGTCTCGTCCCTGTAGCAGGCCGTTTAACTTCATTAATATGCATTAAAAAGGAGTGTGCCACATCTGTGTGTGTGTGTGTGTGTGTGTGTGTGTGTGTGCACGCGTGTGTGTGTGTGTCAGTCAAAGCCCTGTAAGGAGGGCGCCCAAAAAAAGAGCTTGATAACTGGCCCGACTGCTGGGACAATGACAGTGTTACTATTTTTGTCACACCCTCAAGTGAAATATTAAGGACAGTGAAAATTGAGACAGAAGTCATTTGCATGTCTTATATTTTCAAATTGGAGCTCAGATTAATTTTCTGACTGTGGTTTTCATTGATGAAATAAAACCCGTAACGGTCTGCTGCAGATTAAGACTTAGTCTGTGGATATGATTCTGCGATTCGTTTACAGGAAAACAGAAACGGCGTCGTTTTGTAAGCCACTTTGGTGCGCCTTATAAATGTGCTTGTTTATAGGTTCATGTTCAGCCGCTGGGTATATATATTGTGGAATAAGACCTGTATTTGGGTCACAAAAGGGGGGGGGGGGGGGGTGAGTTTCATTCTAAATCATGCCAAAATCTTCAAGAAAATATGCGTGCATCCAAAATTTGCACGGGCCTATAAATCCTGGGAAGGCTTCTTTTAAAAGCGATTACATTCGCTGCTGCTGCAAAAGTTTCCAGTGAGTGTAAGACGGCGCAAAAGCATGAAGAAAATCATGTTAGCGAGACAGTTTCTTGTATGTGAGAATAAATTATCATCAGAATACACCACATGGTCTCTTTTCAAGGTCACCTCCAGCTCTGCATGCACAAAGGAAATCATGAGAGAGCATTTAAAAGATGAATGGCTGCCATATCACAATGGATAAATTGCGCGGGGGCCAATATGACATGTGGCTCTGCTGCTTTGGGCCTACCCTTTATTATTCTTAATGCAAAACGTGTTTGGCAGCAACAAAGGAAGTATTGATAATGAATATGAAATTTATTTATTTTTACATTAGAAGATTTCATTTCAGACTCACACTATAGCAGGGCAACAGCAGAAAGGTTTCTGGCATGAGAGGAGAATAGGCAAGTTCATTTATAAAAAGCCTTTTAAAAGACAGGTCAGCTCACAGGTGCTTCACACAATAAAGCAGTAAAGAAGAGAAATGTTTGATTAGTTAGTAAGTCATGGTGCAGTTAACTGCATCCATTTTCTTAGCTTAAGCTTACGGGGCTGCCAGAATCTATCCCAGCTGTCATGGGGCCAACACAGAAAGTGAGACAAGCACACACACTCACATCCAAACCTACGGCCAGTTTGAAATCACCAATTAACCACAGAGCATGTCTTTTACTGTGGGAGGAAGCAGCTTCACTAGCAGGCACAGTGAAGCCATGCAAACCCCACACAGCAAGACAAAAGAAAACAAGGTGGCTCTTATTGTGGATTTAAATGTTACGTCTTTAAGAGAAGCTAACATATTTTAAATCACTGGTAGTCATCTACTGCAGCTTTAATATAGTTGCAGCCCAGTGCTGGTCTGCTCTCTGAAAGATGGAATAAACCTACGGTACTTGATTTATGTTTTTTGGAACGTGAGTGTAAAGTGTAACGTCAGAGCAGAAGTAATACGATCAAACGCTATCGTCACCTCTGATATATCCTATCGTATTAACGAACATTGTGCACATGTGATTTTCTTACATTCAATATGCTCCTAAGGAAAACACAAAGGGGCGTTGCCTTTGTTACTGCTATATTTTGCGTTTAAATGGACGTCATTGATAAGAAATATGCTGTGGTAAATTACTAGGTTTCAATGTGTCATTTACATTTTAAGCAATAAGAGTCACTTGAAAACAATGAATGATAAGCTTAAACTGGTAACTGGCCAAGATAACAATAAGTAATCACTACTTCCATTGTAGCCAACCAGCAGTAACAAATGTTGCTTTGTTCACATAAAATGTGGCCATTGTTTAACTGTGTTTACTTCACAGCCCTGTCTGGCCTCCACACAGGCTCATTGCGGAGTGCGAGCCACAGCTAGTGTTTTTTCTTCTTTGTTTTACACAGATAAAGCTACAATAAATGCAGGGACTCTGGCTTGCAATGGGTTAAAAAAAATCTTCATGCATAAATACGGCTCCAGAGTGAGATGATGGTACCCAGAGGCCTCCCAGGCAGCTCTGTCTGCTCTACAGCCGAGGCAGAGATGGGCAGCCGCTGCATCCCCATTCATCACTGTCAAGTTGAATAGAAAATTAACAAATCCGTTAATTAAAAGACCTCTCTAGACTCTAGTGTGTTTGTGTGTGTGTGTGTGTGTGTGTGAATCTTGTGCCAGCTGCACTGCTTCATTGTGCAAGCTACAGCAGCCTGGCACAAGAGACACACACAACACTCCCTTCAATGCTAACATACACATGCACACAAACACCCACCGCTCCTGCCGACCCCTGCCATTCCTGCCGCTGCATTAATTACATAAACTGCATAATGTGGCCAGCCTGAGCTTCATTTCATTCCCAATCTCTGTCTGTCCCCAGACACAGACTAGGGTAGGGAATCAGTTGGGGCTTTGATCCCTGACCTCTGCCTCCTCTCGTGGGAATATAAGCCTGCGCCCCTAACGGTCATCCATCTGCACACACCCCCAAGACCCCCAGCTCCTAGATTCAGCCCAACCCCAGACACGTGTCAATGTCACCAGCAGCAATAGGGAGCGCTAAACAAGCCAAGGTCAGCCTGAAATTAGGGGGTGTCTTTCGCCCTGTCAAGTGCTTTGTCACGACCACCAACTCGCTGAATGCCGCCTGCTATTACTTACCCCAAGACTCCACCCATTCCCCTCAACAGCACGCATTCACGCATTCACACACATGTACTTAATACCCTCTCAACATGGCTGAAGTGGTATGACTGAAAGCACTGTTCATCTGCATGTACACCTTGAGATTGGTGGACATTTTTTTTTTATTTAAAGGTGATTCCACAATACACTTTTTAAAATCCATTCCTTAAAATTGAGAGCTGGACTAATTAATCAGCAGTTCCATGTATTGTGTTTTAAAATTAACGATATCTCTGGCATACACCTCAAACCTACGACGGTTCCACCTTATCCCAATGGAGTTTGGCAGTTTCTTTGTTTTATATACAGATATTGCAAAATGATTCATTGATAAATTATAAAACAGTCAGCAGATCAGCAAATTTTCTTCTTTTTTTACTTTACACATCTTCAAAGAAAGGCTGGGATTATTGCTAATTCCAGGTCATTTCTGTAGATGGCCGCCTCTTTCTGAGCCTGGTTCTGCTGGAGTTTTCTTCCTATTAAAGGGGACTTTTTCCTTCCCACTGACGCCAAAGTGCTTGCTCATAGGGGGGGGTCATATGATTGTTAGGTTTTTCTCTGTATGTATCATTGTTGGGTCTACCTTACAATATAAAGCACCTTGTTGTTGGGATTTGACGGTGTATAAATGAAACTGAATTGAAATTGAATTGAAATTAAGGGTTTGTTTGGCAACAAATCATAGCTTGCTTAACCCTATTGTGTAGCCTACAGTTGGCTAATTTTGTCTGACCAAAAGCCAAAAGTGTGTTACTATGTCACCACATAAAAAACAAAGGCAGATGAAGTAAAAACAACAATATGATATAAAATGGCAGATGAAGCTTTTTCATTTTGTGCCTGCTTTGCAAAGTACCTTCCATGATGGGGCGATGGTGGCTCAAGAGTTGGCAGTTTGTCTTGTAATCAGAAGGTTGCCAGTTCGAGCCCTGGCTTGGACAGTCTCGGTTGTTGTGTCCTTGGGCAAGACACTTCACCAGTTGCTTACTGGTGGTGGTCAGAGGGCAAGGTGGCGCCAGTGTCTGGCAGCCTCTGTCGGTGTGCCCCAGGGCAGCTGTGTTTGCCATCACCTGTATGTGAATGTAGTGTAAAGTGCTTTGGGGTCCATAGGGACTAAGTAAAGTGCTATACAAATACAGGCCATTTACCATTTTAAAGTTGCCTAAATATATATATATATAAAAATAAATAAATAAATAAGGGACCATTGCTGAGGTCACTGGCTGTAACTAAACATGACACCACAAGGAGAGCAGAGGAAGAGAAGAAGGGACGTTGTGGGGCATGGATCAGAAACTTGTTTAACTCACCCAAATCTGCAGATTAGAGCGGGAAGTGGTCAAAGGGCTTAGAGTGTATCGGTACAATGGGGCAGAGGGGATTAGAAGTGGATTCACTGAGCCCCTGCGATGCCCTTCATCTCTGAGGGTCCAGCCAGAGCACCTTTGTTGGGTTAACTAACGGCACTTCCATGGACGCAGTGAGCAGGCCAATCCCTTTTTAATGATGCAGGGAAAATTCCATTGGCCCTGATTTTCACAATGCATTCGAGAGCCACCATTGTCCCACACATCGTGTCAAGCTTTTAAACTGTGCAGCCAGGCGAGTGGGCTGCGTGGTGATTGAAGTCCGTTTGTAGCGTTTTAGCCAGGCTAGAAAGAGCCTCCGCTAAAACAATGCTGATATTTACATCTATTTTATGGTTGGAGCATAATGCCTGGGCTTTAATTGCCATTGTGGCCACCGATGCTTTAAATAAATGCAGCCGTCTTGAGTTTAATGGTTTGTAACAAAGCACTATAAGATGGTGAGACTGTAAAGGTAAAAGGTTTAATATCCTGTGGTTCCAGTGCTGTGGAGATTGAAGTCTTAGTAATGAATTTCTCAGTTGCAGAGGTGATCTGCAGAGAAATTGTCAGCACAATTGACCTAAAACTTCAAAAGTAGCTGCACAGATATTGGTTTCACACTTTTCTCATAGATTAATTTTCAGAAAAAGCTTTTAAAACAGTCATGATAATAAAAAAATGAAAAACTGATGCCTCAGAAAGAGTTGAACTAGAGTCAATAATAAGTCTTGTCTGTGTTGCACTTTCCTTGCTGATGATGGTTGACACCTAAGTGTTTACACACCAATCTGCATTTAATCATTAATTATTATTAATCTCTGTCTCTCTTCCATGGCATGTGTTTTGCCCTGTTTCCCTCACCTCACCCCCAACCGGTCACAGAGATAACAGATAACTGCCCCCTGTTTTTTCCCCACTGTCGCCAAGTGCTTGGTCACAAGGGGTGGTCTGATTGTTGAGGTTTTCAAGGGTCTTTACCTTACAGTACAAAGCACTTGAGGTAACTCATGTTGTGGGTGGTGTTATATAAATTAAACTGAAAAATTGAATTGAATTGGTGTACTGGCCAGTGGCAAAAGCAGTTGGTTAGCCAAGTCTATCATTTTGGTTCAGGCTAGAAACCCTCAGGAGCTTTTGCATAGCTTAACGTGAAATTTCATACAAACTTTCATCATAGTCTGCAGCGTATTGCTGTTAATATGATAGCAATTTCCCTACCTAGGACAACTAGCAGGTCAGAGTTTTCCTTTACCAGTTTCAAAATCTTGACATATGGTGAACACAGACTGTTTCAAGCTGCCCACTCAGTGTAGTGAACTGACAGCTGGGGGGTGATATACAAAACTATTTCAGGCATTTAGCGCTATCATTCTGTTTAGCTAGTCCAGTATTTTGGTGATATTCCCATTACATCTGGAAGCTAACTGATTAAGCACATAAATTTGGTTACACCGCTAACAATGCCATATGCATGCATCTACAGTGTAAAGTAAAAGTGAGTTCAGTGCACTGTGTATGAAGTTGTGAGATTATCTGCTTATTGCAAGTTAAGTGTTGTCCTTTGTTTGCTCCGTGCTTAAACCCTTTAGTTTAGCTCTAAAATGCAGTGAACTCAATCCCTCCTACCTCCAGACCATTAGATCTCTGAGGCAGATGTGTCTTGGCCCTATCAGCACACGCTCGGCTGTCTCTTGTGATCTTTCAGCTATGCAGCTGCTGTCATGTCAGTGCTCTCTCTCTCTCTCATCTTGCATTTGGTTTCCTGAAACTGAATTACAAAGAAACTGTAAACTTAAAGGGAACAGCTTTGGGTTCATTTGGGTTTGTGGCTTAAATAGCTGAATGGGAAAGTCATTCTCGGTTTGTACATCTATCATGTGATACTTCATAGTCACATTTGATCTAGCTTTTATATTGAGGTGGAGGTTTGGGACTTTACTAAAGTTTGCTTATCTCAGTAGTTAAAGAGGTACAAACCCCTTGTTTAACTCAACTCAATTAAAATGTGAAAACAGTTATTCATGGTATGGAAATATACCACAACATTAAATCCACCTGTCTGTAGGTACATCTACAGAATCATCCATCCGGGCGTGGTGTTGTTGTGGTGTCAGGTACACAGACATTTTAGGGTTCTTTGGGTTGTGGGAGCTTGTAATTTGTAATCTTGAATACTTTCTCGTGTTCTTCAAACCTATGGCAGGCTGGACTTTCTGCATGTACCTTTAAATGTTTTAGTGACCTTAATGCTAGTTCGAGGTTCAAATTTACCCATTTCATTTCGCTGTTCTTTTCCTCTTCTTCTTCTGCTGTACTTATCAAACCTCAGGTTAAAACAATCACTAAGAGCAATTTGCTGTTGTTAGTTTACCTACGATCCCATCTGCAGCTCACATGTATATGCAGACTGGTGGACCCATGTGCAGATGAGAACAGGCCTGGTGGTGTTGTGGTCGATACCACACAGGACCACAGATGGGTCCCTGCACAGTAGAGCCGGTGGCTGGCGCCGAGGCTTGGGCGCTGGCCAGATGGGCCACCCTGAGAGAGGCTCAGCCTGTCAGGCCCAAACAGGCTGATCTTATTACTCTGGGCCAAGACTGGAGTGTGGTGCTGCAAACACACCCACACATACTTCATCAGGGGAATCGACATTATCATGACTGACTATCACAGGCTGGCTTCATTTTGGTTTGTGTGTGTGTTTTCACCTGTGGTTTCATTCCTGTTTTAACTGGAAATATCAGACTTCATGTTGGTTTCCCATGTTTATCTGAGAAAATCGTTTTCTCATCTCAGGACAATGGTTCCTCCCTGCTTTTTCACAATGGGCGAATACTCCCTGTGCAAGTTGGTGCATCATACAGCCCATATTTTCAGATGTGTTTTTCAAGGCTAGTAGTGAATATTATTTATAAAGTGAGTTTTGATGACATAGCGTCATATCTGGAAACTCATATTCAGTCTAAACTAATTTCCAGTCTTATATTAAATACAATTTAAAATCATGCATAATCCTGATGAGGCTACTTAGAATGCAAATCCTTTTTTTATGAGATCTTAAAACGTTAATAGAGATAGCAGCTCAAAAACTGAATTTGCTCTTCAAGCTTTTCAGATCAAGGTTGCAGTCAGGCTCCCCAAATATGGATGAGTGCAGCTGAATGTGAGGCAGGGTGTTAGAGAAATCATACTCAGTATGCTCTCCAAAAGATCTCCCAGGATAAATAAATGTTTAAAAAGCTGATTTTTTTTTTAGGTCTGACAGCGGTGCTACATTCCTGCCAATGTGGAGTGCTGGGGTAACAAGAAAATGATCGCCCACCATATGGAGTCCTATCTGCTTTCACCTAATGGCTGAACTCCATGTGTAGCTGGTGTGTAGTTATTTTCTCTTTTCTGCATCATCTGTTGTAGTGTTTCTGGTCACAGGAGTGTCAGGTTCAGACTGATATACAGTCAGTATTTCTTAGACCTGGACTTTTAGTGACTTTAGTCCCATACAAAATGCTGTATAAATACATGGGGAGTGAAAAGTGGTGAGTGGAGAAGAAGTGCTAAAATATCACAGTGTATCAGTGTAAGTCCTGTGGTATGACAATTTGCAATGAGGCTTTGATGTAGCAGGCAGTTCAGATGAATCTCTTGGTTTTTACTGGATGTTTTCCTGTTTCTTAAGTGCATGACTTTCAGATGCTGTTCATCTGCTGTAGATTGCTTTTTGGAGCTGAGACGACTTCTTTTGTTTGTGCAGAGAACCTGGAGAACTGCTGCTCAAGATTGTTTGTTTTTACATTTAATTGGAAGAAATATTGAAATGAGATTTGGCTCAAGACTTTTGCACAGTACTGTAAATGAAAGCAGTAACTAAAAATGGCAAAACAACTAGAACTAAAGCAGTTTTCCTGTACGTGTTTTCTGATGCCACATTTAAAAAAAATGTTCATTTAGGAATATGTGAGAGGATGGCGTAAAATGAATGTTTTAATCTGTTCAATTATTCGAAACAGTGGTGACTTAGCTTGTAATTATAGTGTATAGAAGCTCGACTGGGCAATTTATGATGAAAAATGTGAGCGGCTGTAATCAATGTTTTATTTTGCCGGTGCCAAATCAGCTGCATTGAGCTGTCATTTACTCCAACCTTTAATTTTCGAGCTGCCAAATGATGTTTCTACATTAACAATGATAGACTCGCATCTGTGGAGCAGAGCTTAATGTTGCACGCTGCCAAAAATAAATGAATTTCTATTGCCTTAGCATCATCCACAGTAATATAAACCATCCTGGTTTTTGTTCTCAAGCTGACAGCCCTGAAACAGGATGAATGAAAAACCATCTCCCAAGGTCAAGGTCATGGTTTGGACTGATTTAGGCTCCAAGGCCCTTCTTATTGTCTGAAAGCATCTCCATTTGAAATTCACTCGAAATAAAGTCAGGTTTGACTGGCAGTGCGAACGGGGCACGTGGGGGTTGTAATAACCACAGAAGCGGAGCTCGATGGATGGGTAGGTTTTCTTACCGCACATTGATTTCCACATTTGGGTGATTAAGTTTATTATTTGGCCTGCGGCTACATTAGCATGTAATTATCCAGGGTATCCTACAGAGAGAAGAATATTTAACTTTTGAGAACAAAGGGAGGATCACGGCGGTCACCTGAGTCTCTTTCAGAGAGGAGGAAGGAAAAACAACATGGAAGCGTTCGGCTTGGTTGCTTTGGCCTGGGACCGTGTTTAGCTCCGAGGTTCCTCGCTGTCTGCCTCCTTCCCTCTTTTCTCCCCTTTTCTTTCCTTCCCCTAGCAAACATTTCTACCCGACTCTTTTGTTTGCCAAGATCCAGGTTACCATGGCTACCAACTGGCGCTTTATGAGCACCTCATCCCTCATCTAAATATTCCTAGTTATCTATGGTAATGAAATGCACACACCATTATCTGGCTTAATGAAATACACTCTATTGTCTATGATTAGAAGGGGAAGGCTTTATGTCTCAGCAGCGTTGTGCTGCAGTGTTTTCTGCCTGTGATAACTGCAGAGCTACTGGAGCTACGAGCTCTTTCTGCGGCTCTGTTCAGTGCTGTTGTGAGCGACGCACAATAAAGAAACTATGTCCAGTTTCTCTGAGCAGCTCCGCTATCCAGCCTGCTCTGCGAGCTCCAGTGGCTGTTTGATTGCACTAATTGGCTTGTCTCCACTCTTTTTTGCCTCGTGATGGACTCACTGCTGCTGTGAGCTTCACTTTCAAACTAATGCGGCCTATTAAAAAAAGACAGATTACGACAATAAAATCTTTACATGCACCCTGTTTTGACAAGGCTACCGCATAATAGGCTGCAGAAGAGCTGCACCGAGCAGAAATAGAACATCATTATCTAACAGTATTCAAAATCCTTCCCTCTTTTGTGCTTTCTTTTCATGAAGAAGAAGAAAAAGATAGCACTGCTTATCTCTTTTGTAGTTTTCCATGGTTTTTGAAATCCCCTTGAAACATCAACAACACCATAAAACAGCTATAGCAGGAAAATGTGCATCTGATATCACTTGTTCCTCCTCGGCGATTAAAAAAAAAACAAAGAAAGAAAGAGAAACTGAGCCAGTGTGTATTTCTCTAAGAGCGCATCTGTGCAAGCGTGTCGGTGTCTATTTCCAATCGAGGCCAGGGTAATATCTGCAGATTGCATGGTTAAGCCACTGCATTTCATGAGCCAGTCCTGTCACTAACAGTTATCTCCTCACTGCCCTCTGAGGAGTTGTCTAGGTGAAATGATTCTCTGAAGCTCTGAATAATGCATGAAATTACGTAATGCAAATGGAGGCTTTATTTCCCCTGCCTCTCGGAGACGCCGGGGCCCAGGCCACTGCATTAGAGCAGCAAAAGGAGAAACAGTGGGAGTCCCCAGAGTAAAGGAACTACAGCAGAGAGCGAGAAAGGTCAACAGTAAAACCCGAGGCTTCTCCTCACGCGCAGCTTCATCAAGCGCGAGTCGGAGTTATTGCACACTGCATGGCAGAATTGCAGAGCCGAGCGGGACCTTATTCACGGGGCTATCATGGGAGGCTTATTGTGTGGAGGCAGTGAAATATTCATTAAGCAACAGCCTGGCTGACTTCCACGCTGCTTCACTGTAAACAGAAGCCCCAATCAAATATAAATAAAAACAGGAGAGAGGAGAGGGGAGCGGAATTCGATCAGATCATGAAACTTCCCTTGCCTTCCTTCGTATGCAGCGAATTAGGCTAGGCTAAACTGTTGTCAAGTTCCTGCTTCAACAAGTAGATGAGCTTTCCCACCCTCTTCCTCGCTCTCTCTCTCCCTCTGCGTGTAGACCTGAATGGCATTAATTGCCCCCTAAGATGACGGGCAGATGAAAGCGAGGCGGTGGTTTGCTGTGGGACATGGGGGCCAGTTACAAAGAGGAGCTGAGGACGGGCTGGCAGGTCTCACCGACTTCAAAAGCAGATAAAGGGCCTTTTTACACAAAAGATTCCCCCCTTTTTTCCCCTCTTAATCTTCAGATTTGGGGTTTATTCGTGCCAGCCTCTTCGCCTTTGTCCACTTTGTGTCAGGTTTTAACGGCGGAGGATTAAATTGCTGTTGCGGAAATCATTGTTTGTGTTTTCTTCCAACCCGCTGCCTCCCATTGTCATGTGACATAATCGAGCGCTCTCTAACAATAATGAGAGGTTCATCTGCTTCCTCTGGTGAGAAATGAACAGCGGATGGATCGAGTCACCTTGTTTGTCTGAGCCGACAGTGGGACAATATGTTGTTTTGTTTAGGGAGAGTGCTCTTAAATCTTAAGTAGCGTTAAAAGGAGAAAAAAAGAAAGCGAGGACGAGGACGAGGAGGTCTTACTTGGAGGAGCCAAGTAAAACACTGACCTGCCACTTAATGTAAAAGAGGTGAGGTTGTTTGTCTTGTCTCTGCAAACAAAAGAGGACTTAGTGGAGAAAATCGGAGAGAGAACACGTCAGTCTGAAGGAATATTTCAAACATATTAAGCACTGGGAAAAGGACCTCTTGCGTACACAGAGAAAAATAACAGTGGAAATAGCAATGTGAGGAGGAAATAAAAAGCAAACAAGAGCAGCTTCCTGCTGTTTATTCTTCCTTTATCAGGTCCTTTAAAGTCTGCCCGGATCTTCACCTACAGGCCAGATTCCTGTCATTCTCCAGTGAAGGCATTGGTCTCCAGCCGCACAGCCAGCCCTCCATCTGCCCATGAATAGGACCAGTCACATTTCTGATAGCATTTAATGAAAAATCCACCCAGGCTTTGGAGGGGAGAGAGGGGAGGGGTTGAAGGGTGGAAATGGAGGGATGGTTGTGTGAGTGTGTGTGTGCGTGGGGGTGCTCAACAAAGAGTGCCTTTCACTGGAGTGGAAAGCCTAGATTGCTCCCTCTCCCTACTCGTTCGCTCATTTTGTCTTTTTTTTTTTTGATTCAACATCAAAAATGTGCCAAATGACTGGGCAGAAACCCCCATAGGTTTCAGTGGATATGTGTGCACACCGTGTGTGTGTGTGTAAAGTGCCACACAAAGGGACAGGTGTCTCGCGGTTGTAGGCGGCAGGGGCGAGGACACAAAAGTAAACAGCCGGCGAGGCCTCACTGAGAAAGGTGTTATCTTAACTTGTCCTTCCTGTAACGTTCAACCCTGAAATCTGTCAAAGAAGCTGAAACAGCGTTACATAATCATCGCTCTAACTAATAGCAAAGATAATGTCTTTATTCTATGTTATTCTTATTCTATATACTTCACATTTTTACTGATATGGGCTCGTGTTATTCCTTATCATTCCCGCTGAATAAATCCCACAAAACATCCAAAAGCAGGAAGCCCCATAAGAGTTTTTTAAACCAAGTTTAGGAATGGGGCACAAATATGGTGTCCAGTTATTTACTGTGTTGCTCATACAGAATTAAACACTTTATTGGGAACATTTTGAAACTCTGGAATAGTGACTTATAATGAATTTAGTAAGCTCATAAGGGTGGAGAGCAGGGTGTCAAACAAAAGGCCCGGGGGCTGGAATTAGCCCAGCAAAGACTCCAATCCTGCTCACATAGACAGATTTGGAGTGCATAGATTTTAAACTTCTCATTTTATTTTCAAAAGTGTTGCATGTTTTCCTATTGATAAAGACATACCACTAATTACCACAGTAATTAAGTAATAGTTAAACAATTAAATGACACTATCGACCTATAGAAATTAGATTTTGCAGTGAGTTCACTACACAGACACACAGTAATTCTCATTTGTGAAGAAGAGTGTGAATGGTTATCATGGATGGATATCATGTAGTTTCACTGGTCCGGCACACTTTAGATCAAAAATGTGTTTGACATCCCTGGTGGAGAGGAAATGAAAGAGCATGTCATTTAGTGCAGTGGGTAGTTGGATACCGCTAGCATTCATAGTCTGACACATTAATCTGGCTATGACTAAATGCTGAATAGCTGAAAGACTTCATAAAGACTTTTGTTTGCAAGCACAAGGGGGGAAATGTTTAAGCCAAATTGTTATTCTGATATAATCGGTGCATCTCGAGTATCAGTATCTTTGTACCTGGCTAAGAGCCATTTCTTTGGCTTTTTACTGTTCTGAACAAGAAGGTTTAAAGGGACAGTGGCTGATATCAAACAGAGTTTGGACTCAGCACCTAGGCAAAAAAGATGTTTAGAATACTTACCTTTCAATGGCATTGTCTGCCAAATTGTTGTCCTTCTGCGTTATCTGATCTGACACGGATCCAACAAGGTTTTTGGCTCTATGGGAGAGACACACACTGTTAGGAAATCTTCAGCGTCTTCCTCCTTTGCATACGCTACACAGAACCCAACAGGTGTGAAACAGCCCTGACAAAAGCTTTTTTCCCCCGTCTCCTTTGACATCTTATAACGGGACCCTGCCCTCTTTCATTTCTCATTTCCAGCAGACGGGACCTGAATGTCCTCAGCCTACTTTGTGATCATTGTAATCTTGAACAGGTGGGGTTGGTATTTTTGCTTGTTGTTTCTTTGGGGGGTTTTTTTTTTTTTGCTCATATGTTTGTTTACTTTTTAAAAACATTTTCAATCAAGCAAAGCAAACAACATCACCGTCTTCTTTGAATTAGTCTAGGCTTGTTTTTGTTCCCTTGAAGGAGGTCAGCCAGTCTATAGAACAATCTCATTCTGCTGCTGAAGCCTTTTAATCGCCAAGTTTATCTTCATTCAAATTTCAAACAACAAACCATTTGGGGCATGTTTTACTGGCAGAACAGCACACACTGCTTCTCTTCTTAGCTCACATCTAAAATGTTAATCAATACCCTGAGAGTTTGTGGCTGCTCTTTAGAGGAATATGTGACAGTGAGCTGATAAAGATTCTTCAGAGGGTTTTTTTAAGCCTTTGAATGGATATTCTTTTGGGAATGAGCACCATATGAAGTGTTTTTTTGTTGTTGTAAAATAATAAAATAGTAACCTTTTGTAAAAGTGCAACACTTACTTGTAGAAAATGACTCACAGCAGCACAGGAAACCTATTATGTTGTTTTGTGATGTGATGAATGAATCTTTCATCATCAAGATCAAGTCGCATAAACAGGATTAATGATTTAAATTTCAACCACGATATTTCAGGTTGGAAGTGAAAACATTTAAGCAACCAAACAATTAGACCATGACCCAAAGATGTTTCTAATAATGGCCAAGTGTATGATCAAATACCAAAGTGTTGGACAAATTTTGATGTGATGATCATCATAGTCATCAGAGAAACTGATAACATATCCTGGGTTTGAATCCAATGGCCAGCTGGATTATGTGCAAATCAGCTTTTTGAGTAATATACATATCAGCCTCCCACCCTACATAAAAGCACATTTTATCTACCACGGTTCTTGCAGTTTTCAGAGACAGCGATAATGTTGAGTGATGAAGTCGTCTGCACGTCCTTCGGCTGCAGGAAGCCAAAATACAGATGGCCTCTTTCTGCTTGTTGCTCCTGAAAAATCATCCTTCTTGTAATCTGTCCATTAATCACAATCACAAACGGCAGGTGAACAGTAGGCTTCGTGCAGCAGTGACAGCTGGGTAGCGTATATGTTTGAGGTGGGGGGTGGGAAAGCGGAGATTGGGATGTTTAGTGTTGCGCAAAGCCAAATCTTACTGGACACAATTATCAAAATTCTGGCGATTTGGTTACAGAAGGAGCTGAGATGCAGGGTTACAGTTAGAGGTAAACAACGGAGCGAGGGGGAGGGTGACACGTGCTCCTTCGCTGAGTCCGCTGAGGATCCCATGGTCCATGTGCACGTCTGAATGATGATTAACTGTAATTACCTAAGCAGTACCTGGCCTGCATGCCAGGAGGCAGCCCAAGATTAATGGGGCTCTGCTGAAAACGGAACAAAAGCTCACATTTCCAAGGTAATGAATCGCTCTGGTACTAAGGCGTCTTCACATGGTGTGCCCGGGGCCCCCAGGGAGGTTCATTACAACGGGAGAAATAGATGGAACCTCTGCAGCATTTTCAACCAGGCAAAGCGAGCAGGCGGGCAGGAGGAAGTCTTAAATCGTCCCAGACATCCTGGTTGCTACACAGGCTCTACAACCAAAAGAGAGATAAACAAGCCTCCTCAGTGCTTCTTAACTGGGCGGTAAACATTACACAGCAAATTGCCTTGTTTGACTTTTCTTGCTCGCACAAGGTGTTTAAACAATAAAGCTTAGTGTGGTGGCGGGATAGGTTTGGCTAGATTGATGTCTTAGAGGAATGAGTGAGAAAAATATCAGAAGGAAATTACTGTTCTGTGCAGGTTTTATAAACACCAGCTCTCGTTAATGAAAGCCTTTAACTGATCTGACATGCCACTCAGGATTATCTATATTAAAGGAAACAGGTTTCATTTGCACAGGATGCATGCAGTTTGGTTAAAAAAAAGAAAAAATAGGAACCTGGAGGGCTACATTTTATTACAAGTGTCTCCTGTTATAAATCACTATCCAAGGAATAACCCACAAATGAATGGTGACGTTATTTTGCTCGCCGTTGTACACGTTAATCTCTGGTTTTTGACAAAAAACAGGAGACAGCCACTGGACGAGGTCCGTGTGAGACTTGAAGCGTTCGTGTTTTACAGGTCTGAGAACTGGTGATGTATGGAAGTGGGCATCAATTATTGGCAGTCAAACTCCTTCAGGCCACAATGGGAGGATTTACAGGCCGTGACATTTTTCATGGCCTTGAACATGCTACCTCCAGATATGCAGGTCGATTGCTGGATGAAATACAACCCGACTGCATGTTTGAATGATTCCACAGAAGCCACATATTTCTGCCCCTGTTAAGTCACGTAAATACTTGAAGGGAACGCAGGTGAAGGCATGCCCGGCTTTACATCACGCTGTGAGCGGCGGGGCCTTGAAAAACCCGGCGGCCTTCTTTGTTTACAAGCCTCTAATCGTATTAATGCCGCCCCGCTCCCCATACCTGCCATCTCTCAATCGATCACATCGACAAAGACCAAAACACAGTGACGAGCTCAGAATTTGTGCCTGCGCACGTCTGGAAGGGATGAGAGAGATGTGAGATTCAACCTTTAAACTGTCATTTATCAGCAGGGGACAACAAAGGAAGTCAGTGGCATTATCCTCCCCGGCAGCCTGTAGTCTGCATGTGTGTGTGTGTGTGTGTAAACATACAGATTATGCACATATACACAAAGAAGCCTGCACACTTGAATAATTTATTTAGATGAATAAAACAGGAGTGGGCATTACAGATGTGAATGCAGAAACATAAAAACTTGGGTGCTATAAAAGCCATGTCACAGTTTTTTTTTTATATTACCCATTATCAGCATGCGTTAGAAGCTCTATATTACTGGATATCATTTAGAGACATTAAAGACACTGTTAGAGGCTTTTTCTAACAATCCAGGCAATTCCTGAAAAAAAGGAATTCCAATTAGTTTTTATTCAGATAGAACAAACTCATTACAACGTGCTTAGCACTGTTGCCTCATAGCAAGAAGGGCTCACAACGACAGTCACATCAAGGTGTTTTACATTGGAAGGTAAAGACTACAGTATTAGAGAGAAAACCTCCAGAATCACATGTTCCCCCCCATAAGTGAGCGCTTGGCACCCCTCTATCAAGAGCCCTCCGGTAGCACCAGACTTGGGTGGGGTGGTGAGGGGAAAAAGAAGAGAAAAAAGGAAACCAAAGATGGACAAAACAAAGTATGGGAGGGAGAGAAGACAAAGGTTAGTAAGATATAAACACATTGAGAGTGAAAAGAGGAAGAGGGGAAGTCGTCAGTGTATCATGGGGAGACTCCCAGGATCCTGAGCGTGTCATAGCATAACTGAGGGATTGTTACAATTCCCCGATTCATCTCTAACTGTATCAAAAAGGTTTGAAGTCTCACTTTAAAAGTAAAAAAGGTGCTAAAGGGTCTGTCTCCTATTCAACTTTTTGAACCTCTGGGAACCACAAACAAGCCTACAGATAATATGCACATGATGTCAGATAAGGTTTAAATTTCTCTTATGGTGAAGAGTTCCCATGAAAAAGCCAAAAAGCAACAGTTGTCTCTATAACATTCAGCTCCACTGGTGTCCAAAACCTAAAGAGTCAGCCACCTTTACTACAACAGTAACCTACCACAGGGCAAAGCTCTATAGTTTATTCCAACATAGACTTACCTGCTGTAGCTATTAATACTAACAGGGTACTCAATGTGCATTGAGCCACAGCAAAACAAACAAATGCATTCTTTACTTTTGTGTGTGCAAGTGTAAAATCTACAGTGGCCCTGCTGCTTTAGGAAATAGCTGCCTTTTTTAAATTAAAGCCTTGTCCAAAGGTTTACATAATTTATGGGAGCTAATGGGCTAGAAGCCGAGTGCAAAAGACAGACAAAAGAAGTAGAAGAGAGTGGAAAAAATGGACGAATGTGTTGTTTTTGTGGCAGAAAGAAAGGGTTCTCTTTAAGCCTCTGCTACTTATAAACCTCTTTTGAATAGTCTTGTGATTAATGGTTGTGGATAAGCTTTTAAAACAATCACAAAGGCTCATATTGTCCTTTAAATGATCCATCAAATTGTCCCAACATTAAAACTTGTGAGGACCTTCAGGCTTCAGCAGGTCTTTCCTTCTTTTGGTGTTTAACTGAAGATTATCACCGATGAGTTTGTCAAGGGGAGACAAAAGACTTTCCCCCCTGCTCATTTCTTAGCAATAAATAGTTCTCAAGCAGCAACGACAGTGTGGACAAAAGACCAGGCATTAATTTATCTTCCCTATATGACCCTGATGCAAATGAGGGAAATGAAAGCAAGCAATCAATTCCCTAATTGGGTTTGCACTATTTCAACTTGTTAAGGGGGCCTCTGTCTAGATTAAAGGGAAGGTCAATTTCTCATTGTGGCAGTTACTGTATTCATTTCACAGGAATCCACCAAGGGTTGGAAAAAGACTGCACTCAACCAGATGGCTCTCCACGGTGTGCAGCTACCATCACAACATTATGTTGATCTCAGGAATCATGTTTATTAAGGAGTGAAACAATGGCTTTGTCCAACATAATTGGTCCAAATGCACGTGTTGTCATTGTTTTGATTAAAGCATGTTAAGCGTCTTCTTTTTTAAAATAACAAGTCATTTTAGTATTTTCTTAAAATGCTTTTCAGTGTTTTGAAATGTCTTACTATGACATAAAGGTATAGAGGTAAGACAAAAACGTCTGTCTCTATAACAGTATGCACTCACCGGACACGTTTTTAGCCTTGCTAGCCTCCTTTTGACTTCAGAACCTTAATTCTTTGTAGCATAGATTCAAGAAGGTGCTGGAAGCATGCCTCAGATTTTGACATGATAGCATCACTCTATTGCTGCAGATTTGTTAGCTGCACATCAGTAATGCAACTCTCCCTTTCCACCACATCTGTGGTGTTCGTTATTAAAGCTGGTATTGGTTCAATGCTAGAACAATACGATTGATACTTTGTTTCTGTCCTCTAAGTTCAGTATGTAGCCCACTCAGTTGAGATAATAAATTATTTTGGAAATGACAAAAATGCCTGAACCTCTTTATGTTGACTGTGAAGTCAATTTTATTTCTAGTCTTTGTCACATTAAGGCTGCCTCTAAAGTGCTTTAGAGGCAGGAACATTTCCATTTCAGGTCTCCATAAAACTCAGTTTCAAAGTACATGAAAAGCTGAAAGATTGAGGATATCCTAATGACTTACCTCAGAAGATGAATACTGTCTTTATTCTGCTCTTTTCTCCACTTGGATTCACCTAATATTGTGGAAAGTAAAAATCACAGTGATGTAGAGGTAATTAAAATGTGTAAGGAAGTTGCCAATTGATGATGATTCAACTCATAAATCACAACACAGTGCTCTTCCCTACATATGCTGCTTTTATAAGTTAAAACTATCTGTAAAAGTAATGGTATCAGCATCACTGTATTTACTTGGTATCAGATTGATACCAAGTAAATAAGTATTGCACTAATTATTTGAGATGATTTGAGAAAAGACAGACAGTTTTGTGACATTGTCCATTATCAGAAGCCATCAGAAGACTGTTAAACTGTGGTTATAAAGGGATGGTCGAAAGCAACTCTCAGGTATGCTGCAGCATTTGAACGATGCTCTGGTGGCAGTAAGGCGCCTGCAGGCTGAAACGTTGATGCAAGGCACGATGGATCCATACCTTCTTCTTCTCTATCTGAAATTCTGACACCACCTTCTAAATGTTGCTGGAAAAACTTCTTTCCAATATTTTATTTCACCAGTTTTGGTGGAACCATGTAAGTGTTTCCTGTTCTTGCGTAGTGTTTTGCTGGAGCCCATCTACTTCAAAGTTTAATGTGTTGTGCATTCATCTACATACCTTGGTTGTACTACATACCTCCTGTAGACATCTTTACATAGAGAACTGCTGCTCACTGTATACTTTCTCTTTTTTGTCCATTCTCTGTTGTGTGCAAAAATCCCTGCAGATCAGCGGTTTTTGAAATGCACAGACCAGCCTGTCTGGCACCAACAACCACGCCACGTTCAGAGTCACTTATGTGAACTTTCTTCCTGTTCCAATGCTCGGTTTAAACTTCAGCAGGTCATCTTGACTATGTCTGAATACCTGAGTTGCTGCCATGTGATTAGCTGATTAGCTATTTGCTTTAATGAGCAGCTGAACAGGTGTAACATAGTGGAAATCTTGCTAAACCAATGAAAAGGAACCGTTCGTAATCTTTTTTAGGACTGTGTGGGCGTATTGTGTTAACACTTGGCAGCATGTAGTTTAACCCCTTCAACTGTCAGAGTTTAATTCATATTGTTGCAAAGTCTTGGTTGTTGCACAGACATGCAAGGCATTTCCAACAGAGCCTTAAGCCAGTGAAAGGAGCATAAAGAAAGAAGTAAATCAAGAAACTTATGCAAAA